>NC_030811.1:55891590-58391590 GCF_001704415.2 Capra hircus
TGCACTTAAGAACTGACTGCCCTGCTCACCTTGTTCTAACTAATGGAATTTCCACGTAGCACAATAGACAGGATCAACTAAATGTTTTGTTCACACTCAATGGCACTTCTCACACTGGGATCCCTGGCTAAATACAGGATCATGGTGCTGGAAATTAGGAAACATGACCTAGATCCAAATCCTTTTGTTCCCTGATTACGTTTTTTTCCCTGTTACTTTTTAAAATGTTCTTGTAAAAACTATCACAAAAAGGAGGTCAACGTGCCTCTCAAACATCTGCGTGTGCCATCAACCTTCAAAGTTTTTCTTATAATGAATTCTCCACACAGGGAATTACTTGAGAGTTATGCTAAAAATGTGATGTGAGTATTCTCAGATACCCAAGATACATTTCTTGTTCAAGGACAATTGAAAATTGGTTGGGCACTTCAATTTCTGGATTCTTCTAAACAATAATCTATCATTTCAGGATTTCTTAAAGCACTAAAAGTAATTAGAAAAAGAAAGCCCTTCCATCACGTTTATTCACTCAGACCACATTTACTGAGCACTTCCTGGGGACACACCTAACAGATCACGGGCCCTCTGAGGTCTCCTGGAAATAGAGGCCCCCTTTCACCATCATCCAGTGGCCTACTGGAGAGTCCACTAGTTTTTGAGCTTGACAAACTGAGGTTCAAATATTTATTCTGCCATTTAGTGACCATGCCCTTGGGCAGGCTATTTAACCTCCCTGAATCTCAGTTTCATCCTCCATAACATAAGTGTAATAATACTATTCTCAAAGGATTGTTACAAGGATGAAGTATAAAGCCCACATATAGCACCTGGCATGGTGCCAACCTCAGTCGATGTCAGTTCCTTTCCTTCCTTCCTTTCCTATCTGGCAGGAGGCAATTGTCCAGGAAAAACTGCACTCATTCCTGAAGGGTCTGGAGTGACAACTGCTTGTACAGCATGGCATGCTGCCAAAAGGAAGACTGGGGGCAAAGGGTGACTATTTAGCTGTCAGGTTTTTGGTGTGACCTCCTGGAGACTGCTGCCAGAGGCACTGGCCAGATACCTGCTGCCAACGGCAGGCCATGGAGAAGCTGGTTCATTATGGGCGTTTTGCTTCTTGCATGTGTATTCCTGAAGACCTCTCGGCCTTCCCTTGGCCTCAGTGGGATTGCTTCACACAGAGAAGTCAGGATTGAGGGGTTTCTCCAGGTGACTGAGGAGCACATGACAAGCCACATAAAACCATATCCTATTTAATAAAGAAAAATGTTTCTGGGACTTCCCTGGTGGTCCAGTGGCTAAGACTTCATGCTCCCAACGCAGGGGGCCTGGGTTCAATCTCTGGTCATGGAACTAGATCGCACATGCCACAGCTGCAGAACCTGCACACCACAACTAAGAGAGGGCATAGCCAAATAAATAAATAGTTTTAAAAAAAGAAGGAAGTTTCTGCCTAGGCCAGCTAGGCTCAGCAGCCATTTCCAAGTAACAGAGCTGATCAGCATCCAGGGGATGCTGGTTAAATAAAATCAACTAAGTTCAGGGTTTTATAATCTCCCCTCTCTCCTCTCCATGCCCCACAAGAGTAAAAACCTGACAAAAAGAATGTGGAGGAGGGACCAGAGAGCAAAAGAGAGCTGGAAGATCATTGGAAGCCAAAAGGGAAGGGCTGAAGATAAGGTCTGGCTATGCTGCCAGTGCAGAGAACACCAAAGTGCTTATATACCTCTAGAAGCAAAGTGAGCTGATTCACCCTGCAGAACCCTGAGAATATCTGAGACTAGTGAGGTCAAGTTCAGGGATGAGGTTGAAGCTGAGGATACAGGCCTTAGCCTGCTTCTTATCACAGGATGCTGGCAGCCAGACAGACATCTCCCACACACTCTTGCCCAGTTGGGAGACTGTAAAATTCTTGAGAATAGAAGAGCTTCAGAGAAAATACCACTTAAGATGTGATTCCCCCCAAAAAAGACAATGAGCTAGAAACCTGCCCAGTTACCCTACAGTAAACCCTAATAGTTGACAAGCTTAGTCCCATAGAGAGGGCTTGCTATTGGCTTTCACTGCTCTTAAATATGAACAGATAGACAAGGACTGTCATATATTTAAGAAAATCCTTCAACATGATGAGAATCAAAACAAAAGAAAGCTACAGTAAAGGAGTTGCAATACAATGCAGGAAAGAGAAGAAACTTCTGAAGATAAATAATAACTAATATCTGCAGAGTTATGAAGAAATAGTGCAGACAAGATACAAGAAGAGGATGCTACTCAAATAAAAAGAAAGGGAACAAGAAAGCTATAAAATATTTTAAATGCATTAGAAAAATCAGATTCAACACAAAGGACAGAAGATAAGGTTGGCAAAATCTAATACAAAGTAAAATGAAGGACTAAGACATGAAAATCCTAGAAAAGCTTTTTAAATGAGAAGACAATGCAGAATATCAAATATTTGACTGAGCAGAGTCCTGGATAAATAGCAAACAGAAGGGAAAAAATGAGGAATAATATCACACATTTCCCCAAACTGGACACAATTAAAATTCAATCAAAGCTCATATATGTTGAACAATTCTTTCACAGAGTAAAGAAGGGGAAAAAATGCATAAGTAGAAATACGCATTGAGAAAATTAGAGGATCAGTCCAGAAGAATGTGAAAGCTCAAAGGGTTTGCACAGGCCATGATGCAGAAAATTATAGAAATAAAAAACATACAGCTCCAATACTTTTCTAAGGGTTTACTGAGTACTTACTATGTTCCCAGTATCATGACAAACATCAACATTTGGCTCTAAACCCATATCAACTTGCTCCTTTCTTGTTCTAATAAGCATCTGGATGCACAGCATAAATGATCACTGTTTATAAAATCTGGCCACCTTTTTTTTCTGTATCCCACATTGTCAAATATCAACCCAGGTCCTCTCTTGGCCTGGTCCAGGCCCACAGAGCCAGGCCCACGGGCTGTGCCAGAGCTTAGAGATTTTAAATGGAATCTGAGTCACCCAGGGCAGTATTCAGATGACCACATGCTTCTGTTCCAATGTTCGTGCCTTCTCTTCAATTCAGCCTTCCCCTTGGCACACACATATTCTAATTCATCTGGTCCTCACTCCAGGACTTTACATAAAATAAGGCCCTTGGGCCAAAGAAACATACAGGGAACTGGCCACAAATACTGTAGAAGCAAAGGATTGAGGGAGATGGAAGTTCAGTCTTGGGACACATTTATCAAATTCCCACCCTTCTCTGAGCACAGTGTGAATCAGTGGGGTGCAGAATTTAATAAAATGCATTAATATTTATGTATAAGAATTCTCCTCATACTGTTGTTTATGATTGCAAAAATCAAAAACAAAAAGTTGGAGACAACCCGAATAGCTGAAAATTCAGAAGAGCTTATCCAGACTAATAATAACAGAGGGATGGGTTTATATACAAGGAGAGATGTTTACTGCCATGTGAGGGGAAAGATCACAAAATAGTGTATACCCTTGATTCCACTTTTGCTTTTTAATAAAAGTACAGAGAGCACATCTAATAGGTCTCAATGAGTGTTTCTCAGCCTTGCATCTACTGACGTTGTGAGGTTGTCCTGTGCGTTGTACGACTTTTAACAGTATCCCTGGATTTTACCCACTAGGTGCCAATAGCTACTCCCAAGTTGTGACAACCTAAAGTGTGTCCAGACATGTGCCAACTGCACCTGAGTAGAAAAACGGTCCCCAGCTGAGAACCACTGCCCTGAGTCAAGAAGCCTAGAAGGGCACGGTGTCGATTTTGGCATTTGCCAGTCAGCAAGTCTTCCCCATGGCTGTCTCTGCTTGGTGAGGTAACAGGTGATTTGTCTTTTCTTCACTACAGAGTGAGGCTGTCCTCTGAGGCATCTTCAGATGTCTATAGCTTAAACATGTATTTCTTAAGGAGTTATTAATATTGTTTTAAAATATCATGTATTCAAGTTGAAATGAACAACTCGACTTGGTTAGTAAGGTTTGTTGATAAACCCAAAATGAAATATACCAATTCTGTGCTTGGATCTTGAATGTCCACACTTAGATATACCTGGAACAGAGATGAGTTTTAATTCAGGAACAAAACAGAATTTTAGAGATGGAAGGGACTTCTGTGGCCCTCTGGTCCCCCACTGCCCCCTCATCTCCCCCACCTCGACCCTGCCCCCTCTGCTCCAGCCCACACAGCATCCTCTTCGCAGTTCCTCAGCCAACTCCCTCCTCCAGCCCTCTGCCCTGGCCCTTCCCTTGGCCTGAAGCTCCTTCCCATAGGCCTGCCTGACTCACTCCCTCACCTCTCTCAGGTCCCTGCTCAAAGCCACCTTCTCGGGGAGGCCAGGACTGACGCTGTATCCTCTCCCATGACTCCAGCACTATCTACCCACTGCTTTCCCTGTTGGTTTTTGATTTTCTGACATTTTTTTCCCCATAGCCCTTCTCCACATGACATACCCTACGTTTTATTTATTTATTACTAGCTAAAGAATGTGAGCTAAAAATGACCACGGACTTGTGTCTGTTGTGTTCTCTGCTATATGCCCAGTGCCTAGAACAGTGCCTGGCACATGTCAACATACCTGAATATCAGGCATGCAAATTCACCAGCAAGGGTACACATGTTCCTCCCAATACAGTCATCTATGACATGAATTAGCTTTCTTGAGGCCACAGAGAGTGGGTTCTGGCATGGGTGCATTCTCACCCATGAGCTCCATGAAGTCCTGGGTCACAGCACTTGCACGATCTGTTTAGCTCTCCTGGCCCTGCAGAAAGGGAGCAGCAGAGAGCTGACCACTGCCTTCTGCAGGGCTTCACTTTCAAGACGGATGTGAGGACTTTCAGGATAGAGGGATGGATGGCCAAACAGAATCACTAGACCATCACATGGAAGGACAGGAACAGGTTTAGGTCATGCATAAAATGAGGGAAGTATATTTTACAAGTGCAAGATAAGACCATGTTTGGGTCTGAGATGAGATGTGCCACACCCAGGTCAAGAGGAATCAATGAAGGATCATGAAACAAAACTGACATGACAGCCTGCCACCAGCCAGTGTTACAGTAGGTTCTCTTACTACCCTTCAGGGTAAGGCTATGGATAAGCAAGTGAAAATGGTACTCGCTCAATCACGTCCAACTCTTTGCAACTCTATGGACTGTTACCCACCAGGCTCCTCTGGTTGTGGGATTCTCCAGGCGAGAATCCTGGAGTGAGTAGCCATTCCCTTCTCCAGGGGATCTTCCTGACCCAGGGATTGAACATGTATCCAACATTACAGGCAGATTCTTTACCATCTGAGTCACCAGGGAAGCCCCAAAGATGAGGAAACTGAGACTTTAAAAAGTCACTCACCCACATTACAACACACAAGTGATAGATCCAGGTGTGTATGTCTTCAAAGCTCGTGAACTTTCTTCAAAATAATATCTATTATCAAAAGTTTAGAACAGTACCTACATGCTCAGTCACGTCAGACTCTTTGCGACCCCATAAACTGTAGCCTAACAGGCTTCTCTTTCCATGGAATTATCCAGACAAGAATATTGGAGTGGGTTGCCATTTCCTTCCCCAGGGAATCTGCCCGATCCAGGGATTGAACCCGCATCTCATGTCTCCTACATCAGCAGGCAGTTTCTTTATCACGAGCACCACCTGGGAAGCCCTAGAACAGTGCCTAACACATAGAAAGATACATCAGTTCAGTTCAATTTCTCAGTCATGTCTGACTCTTCGCAACCCCATGAACTGCAGCATGCCAGGCCTTCCTGTCCATCACCAACTACCAGAGTTTACCCAAATTCATGTCCATTGAGTCGGTGATGCCATCCAACCATCTCATCCTCTGTCAACCCTTCTCCTCCTGCCTTCAATCTTTCCCAGCATCAGGGTCTATTCAAATGAGTCAGCTCTTCGCATCAGGCGGCCAAAATATTGAAGTTTCAGCTTCAACATCAGACCTTCCAATGAACACCCAGGGCCGATCTCCTTTAGAATGAACTGGTTGGATCTCCTTGCAGTCCAAGGGACTCTCAAGAGTCTTCTCCAGCACCACATAGCAAAAGCATCAATTCTTTGGCACTCAGCTTTCTTTATAGTCCAACTCACACATCCATATATGACCCCTGGAAAAACCATAGCCTTGACTAGATGGACCTTTATTGGCAAAGTAATGTCTCTGCTTTTTAATATGCTGTCTAGGTTGGTCATAACTTTCCTTCCAAGGAGTAAGCGTCTTTTAATTTCATGGCTACAATCACCATCTGCATTTTGGAGCCCCCAAAAATAGTCAGCCACTGTTTCCCCATCTATTTCCCATGAAGTGATGGGACCAGATGCCATGATCTTCATTTTCTGAATGTTGAGCTTTAAGCCAACTTTTTCACTCTCCTCTTTCACCTTCATCAAGAGGCTCTTTAGTTCTTCACTTTCTGCCATAAGGGTGGTGTTATCTGCATATCTGAGGTTACTGATATTTCTCCCGGCAACCTTGATTCCAGCTTGTGCTTCCTCAAGCCCAGCATTTCTCATGATGTACTCTGCATATAAGTCAAATAAGCAGGGTGACAATATACAGCCTTGATGTACTCCTTTTCCTATTTGGAACCAGTCTGTTGTTCCATGTCCAGTTCTAACTGTTGCTTCCTGACCTGCACACAAGTTTCTCAAGAAGCAGGTCAGTAAGATACATAATTCAGCATTATTTTCATTATAAAGTTCTTATGCTGCTCATTAAAAAAGAAACATAATTAAGGAAGAATGGATCTTTCCTTTGAATGACTAAAAGAAGGCTATAGCTACACGTGTGTCTCACCAGGTCCCACTTCCCTGATCCTTTCTGTCATTACCCCTTCTCTCCCGATACCTTCCCTCTCTCTCTGCCTAACTTACAGTGAAATACCAACCTTACTCCATACACAGGGTAATGATGATGCTGGTGAATTAGTGGCCCTCAAGACGGTGCCACTGCCACCTGGCAGCCTTTCAGGGCCTGCCATCTGATTAAGCCCCATAGATGGGTGGTATTTTCCAAACGATTGCATTTAAAACCTCAGAAACAGGTGGGGAAAGTAACAACTTAGCATATTAGAAGACAACTTTAACTGCCTGAGAGGAAACTGAAAAAAAAAACTCCTAAGCTCCCCAGAGAAATCTCAAAAACTTCAGAGCACCTCCAAGCATAGCTGCACATTTGCTAGTAATAAAACATCTCACGTTGAACATCCTCGCATTAAGTGAACAAAGCTGGAGGGTGCTATTGGGAGATGCAGAGGGAAGCAGTGAGCTGATACAAATTAAACTCAGAGCAGGGCCTTTCACACACACTACAGCAAGACAAAGGGTTTGCAACCAGATGGCAAAACCAGGCTTCTGAGAATGAGCAGTTTGATCCTTCTCTGTCCCATAGTAAGCTCAAGAGCAAGCTTCAGATCAGGCTCAAAAGGACAGAATCTCTTAGAAGTCTGGGAAAATGTAAGCCAATATAATCAGAAAATTCAAAAATTACATAACACCAATTCTGAGTTGAGATGGAGAAAGATTGAGGGCAGGAGGAGAAGGGGATGACAGAGGATGAGATGGCTGGATGGCATCACTGACTCGATGAACATGAGATTGAGTGAACTCCAGGAGTTGGTGATGGACAGGGAGGCCTGGCGTGCTGCGGTTCATGGGGTTGCAAAGAGTCGGACACGACTGAGCGACTGAACTGAACTGAGTTCTGAGTCTATTTTCAAGCTTGGAGCAGAGAGGCAGGTGTGACATGACAATAAGATGTTTCTGAGACACCAAAGATGGTACATGTGATTATAGATCCTGAAATCTTCTAACGATTACCCCATTCACAGCATTTTAAAGACACAAAAATATATGAGTGTGGGGTGTCAGTTATCTCTTAACTTATTGGAACCGCTCTCTCATCACAGGAAGTGATACTGGATTAGAGGTGGAGTGAGGTAGCAGGCAAGGTGAGCTGAGTCACAACCTGAGATTGTAGAACCACGGTTGGGAGATGGGTTCTTATGCAGCCGCAGAAGTAGCAGAAGCCACCAAATCAAAGTCAGTTTGGGAAACTGAGGTTCAGGCCAGGAGACCTTTAGACCATAATCAGGCAGCAATTAGAATCGCAGGGGAAGGTCAGAGCTAAGGAGACAGGATGAGAACAAGAACAGCTCAAAATGAGGGAAGTGTACTACCACTCTTTAAAGGCTGGGATCTCACCCTTATGAGTCAGCATATAAATGGTACAGGGGCAGAAAGGTAGACAGAACAAGATTCAGTAATAAACCCCTACGAATTATCTGCCTATGTTACAAGAAAATACTGATGGAAAATGAATAAAGCTGATTTTCCTTGATGTTCTCCCAACCTCATCTTGGTAACTTCTTCCAATACTGCTTGAACTCATTCATGGCTAAAATATTATCCTTCAGTCATGAAACTATGGTCTCTGTTCCCAAAAGGTGAGTTATCAAAAACAGAAACTTTCTAAACATCCTGGGGATAATAAGTGAATCTCTGTTTTAAAAAGAATGTGTGTCCCTTAAGGTGGCTACGAGGCCTCTCATGGATTCTCCCACAATTTCAGGTTCTCACCCTAGACTGCTGGAGAGCCCCCTACTCAGCCTTCCTCACCTCCAAAATGGTGTTTTCTATGCCTACTTCTACTTCCTTAGCTTAATTTAATTGTCCTCTGCTTTCTCCTCCTCCTCATGCTTCTTCCTCCTTTTCCTCCTCTTCCTCTTTTCACATTTTTTCCTCCTAAAGCTTATGTATAAATGACATGCACTTATCCCTTGTGGCTCAGCTGGTAAAGAATCCACCTGCAATGCAGGAGACCTAGGTTCTATCCCTGGGTTGGGAAGATCCCTTGAAGAAGGGAAAGGCTACTCACTCCAGTACTCTGGCCTGGAGAACTCTTTGGATGGCAAAGAGTTGGACACAACTGACAGACTTTCAATTTTACTTTATAAATGTTTTACAATTCCAACATATTTCATTGACTCAGCCATCTTTTACCAACCAATTAAAAAACCTTCTTTATTACAGATAAAATTCATATATATTTGGGTCCATTTCTGGACTTTGTACTCTGTTTTCTTCATTTTTGTCTACACTTAAATCTCTACACAAGCATTTTAATCATTATAGTTTTATACACATATTTCTAACAGTGAAAATTTTCCTCCATTACTACTGTGTCCTAAGAATAATTATCCTCTCTTCTACTTATTTAAAAGCTTGAAATTAGAAATGCATATAGCCAATGTTACAGTTAAAAATATGTTAAGAGGGTAGGCCTCATGTGTTCTTACCATAATTTTAAAAAATAATAAGAAAAAGGAAAAAATGGATATTACCTTCTAAAGTCAATTTATCTAATAATGTAATGAATTTCTAGTACTGAACTATCCTTGCATTTCTGGCCTACACTTTACTTGGTCATGATACTACTAGAATTTGACAATCTTCCTAGAATTTTTGGCATCTGTATTCAGCAGTGTGATTGGCCAGTAGTTGCCTCTGCAATATAATTTCAAAGAAAAATCATAACCATGATTTGCAAAGTTGGTTCACTATAAATCTGCCAGTTTCTAAACTCTGTGAGGCTAAATAGTCCTATTGAGGAAAAATTTGCCAATGAGTCTAGGCAATCTGCCAAACATTAGGTCAACCAGTGTGATAACTTAATCTTTGTAAGATACAATAATAAACAACAAAGTATTTTACCAAATTTCCCCAATTTCTTCGCTTTCTTATCTTCTTCCTTGTCCCCAGCTCTCTGAGGAGAAAAAGGATGAAAGCTGCACAGGCAGATTCAGAACACAACCACCATCAGAAGAAAGAACTACACCCCAGAATGCTTTGCACAATGGAAAAAAATGTGACTTAGAGGTCCATCATCCAAAGCTGCACGTGACCAAGAAGGCGGGGACAAACTGGCATGGGTAAAACAGGCTGCTCAAGTAAAAGCGTAAGAAAATTTCAGGAGATCAGGGTTATAAAAAGACAGAATGAAATAGAGAATAATCTAAAAAATATTGAATCACTTATTGTACACCTGAAACTAACATAATATTGTAAATTAAATATATACTTCAATTAAAAATAAAAAGAGAGAGAATGAGGGGTTTTTTTTTTCCTTAGGACAAGTCTTTAAAATTCCTAAAACATTACAGAAGTGTAAGTCAAGAGAGTTTTGTCCTTAAATGTGACATTTTCCTGGGCCGGAACCACAGGGTGCTTTGAGGCTTCAGGGGATGTTTTAGAAGCATCAGCTCAGTCAATGCACCCCCTTTTTATTCCAGCATCTACGTCTGCTGTGGGGTGCCCCAAGGCTACTCAGTTTGTAGGGGATTTTGGCATACTTCTCCTCTTCCCACCACAGAGCTGTACCCATCTCATTGCCAAAGGACACTCCTAACGTGCTCAGCAGACCCCAGAAGATAATGCACCTGCTATTCTCAGGGGATGGGAGGATCACGTCCTTGCTGCTTCTGATTAAAGCTGATGTGTCATAATAACGAAGCAGCAGGCAGGGGTTTGTCAGATTTATTCCAAGTAAACACCTTAATGACTTCCCCAAATGGCAGGGGGCTGCTCATAATGGGTACATACATATGTAAAACAGCAAAAGAGAAGGTGCCAGAATTTTCCTGCCACCTGTACCTCTTTCTCCTGATTCCACCACCTGGGGTGAGAGGGATGATAAGCTGTTGGAAACATACAAGGTGCAGTAACCTTGGAAAGCTGGGAGTTGAAGGAGCAGTGAGCTAGAGAGTGAGAGGAAGCCAGATCAAGAGAGGCGGCTCTGACAGCCCTTTCAGTCCACAGTCCCTGTTAGGTGATGTGGGTCCTCTTTGGCTATTGTTTTGGATTATAAAACTCTTACAAAACTTGTGTCCTTTATAGCTACAGAGTTATTTCTTCCCAGAGCTTCAGTCACATCTCTGGACAAATTTATCCACAGCACCCTACAGCCCATTTCACAGCAATAACCTAAACATTAAAATGGAGTGCTAGCACTCCTCAGTTCTCTTGACTTCCTGGACCATATGGGAAAGAGTATTCTTATTTGCAAGTTATTACTCAGCAGTGCAAGTGAAAACCTCTACTTCTCTGCTCCTGGGAGAAGGCAGATGTAAAATGTAGAAATCAAAATCCTTACTTGGTATGCATCAGAGGGAAAACAGCCTTGAAATTTCTCATTCCCTCGACAGGCTCAACTTTTCTTTCTATCCAACCCTTCAGAGAGATTTTGTTTTAAAGGTTAAGAGAAAAATACTGATCTCAAGCTGTTCATCTGGCTAGGCTTTCCAAACTATGTGCCCAACAGTTATCTGACCAAACTCTGCTAATAATAATAACTGTAAGAAAGCCATCTCCCAGGTACATGGAATTTCATAGTTTGTACGACGATTTCATGTACATGATTCCTCTTGGGTCTCAGAGTCTAAGGGTACAGGTATATTATGTTCTTTTATACATAGTAATAAAACTGAGGCCCATAACAGTTGTGTGTGGTAAGTCACTTCAGTTGTGTCCAACTCTTTGCAACCCTGTGGACTCCATAGCCCACCAGGCTCCTCTGTCCAAGGGATTCTCCAGGAAAGATGGCTGGAGCGGGTTGCCATGCCCTCCTCCAGGGGATCTTCCAGACACGGGATCAAACCCAGGTCTCCTGCATCTCCTGCCAATTCTTTACTACTAGTGCCATTTGAGAGACTTGCTAAAAATTATCAGAGTTATAACAGCAACATAAAACTTCTAACTCCAGCATAGTACTTCGTCACCTCTTTGTATATTAAGTATTTGAAATTTATTATAACAGCTGGTCAGTTCACCACACAAGTGAGCACACACACGGCACAAATACATGTATTTGTACCAGGATCTTTAGTGATGCCCCTCCTTCATTCCTGATATTGGTCATCTGTCTTCTCTGTTATTTTCTTGATCAGAGTGGCTAGGTCTATTTCTTGTCATAGGTTGTGGCCAGGAAAGGTCAAAATGTACTGCTCCCCTTTTCTCCCCTAAATGAGCAAAGAGATTCTGGAATAGTCTGAGTTATTGAAAAATTAAATTGGTACCATGCTTTGAATTTGGGGGGCAGGAAGTTGTGAACTCATCAGCTAAAAGAACAAAAGCTATTCTTCCATTCTACACTCAAGAGGAAGCTGGGTTCCGTGGCTTGAAAGGCTGGGTTCTGTTACCCTCAGGGAAAAGTTAACAAGACAGTAATTTAGGAAAGACGGGCCAACGGAGGACAGGATGGACACTGGGGCAACAAGAGAAAGACAGACTTGCCCTTTCCCTAAGGGCTGGATTCCCAGAGCCTGGGAAGTCATGTGAGTGTGTCTGGGGAAGTGAGGGATACGGAGAAGGAAGGGGGGAGTTGCACAGCATCACATGGTCAATGGGAAGGGATCCTGGGAGAATCCTCACATGCCAGCCTAGAAGCAGAGCCTGACACATATGAAGGACCAGGTGCCAACTGGAGCACGTACGAGCAGATAGAAGGATACAGATACTGGTGACTACTATGGACTGAAGGACAGGTCCTTCCTCCATTTCAGAAGGCACATGTAACTGTTGAGGTTCTCGCGTGATTCAGTAGAGAAGAAAGAGAGCCCCAATAAAAAGAGACATTAGATTCTTCCCCAACCATAGCTAGCAGGGCTAAAAGCCACGTTTTATTTCACTTAAAAAAACAGAAATAAAGCATGACAGTACTCGTACCTTGAGGTCATAAAGCATTTTGCAGTTGCCCTCTATTCTTTGTGATACTATGATGATATGGCTGATTCTGATCCGACCCAGAATTTCCTCCATAAGGACTCCTCCAGAATGGGGAGTAGCACCAATGCTAAGTCAAATAATGTGTGAGAGGGTCCATGGGGACAGCGGAGCTGAAAAATACCAGCCTTAATGGCAAACTGAAAGTCAGATTTTATTTTCTCCTTCTTCCTCCTTACTGAATCCTTGCCTTTCACAATAACCATGGATATACTTGGACATCCTTTGTTTATACTGAAAATTCTATGTCTACAAAAAGCTCAAGAAGATTCTCAGGAAACTGGAAGAAATGAAGGGAGACTGTAAACACTCAAGCTCCTAAGCCAAAACTGTCAGCTGGAAACATGTGGAGTGACATTGAAAAGCCCCAGGTTAAGCCCAAGTCTTAAATGCAAGTCTAAGCTTGCTTCACTTAAGGCTCCTACTGGGAGCTGACAGAAGAATCTCAGAAAAGCAACAGCTTCAGAGTAAAGACTCCAGTTTTCGTAACAGCCTGAAACTGACTCTGGTCAGTAACAGTAAGTCTGTCTGACTTTCTTCAGCTAGGACACTGGTTCTTTTATACCTTTGAACTCAAACTGCCCTTCTTGGGTCTCAAGGCTGCCAGCATTTGTACTAGAACCTAACACTGACACTCTAGGCTCACTGGCATGGCAACTGCAGGTCTTGGGGCTTGTCAGCCTCCATAATCACCTGAACCACCTTCTTCTAATCAACCTCTTTCTATCTATATATCAGTCAGTTCAGTTACATCCTATTAATTCTATATCTGCAGTGAACCCTAATTAGTAAAGAGATTAATGTTGAAGACCAACTTAAGAGCTCTACAGAATGCAAAGAAAGTATAGTCAACCCTCCATATCCTCAGGTTTCACATCCTTTAGTTGAATCTCACAGATATGGAGGACTCTCTGTATTCATTATACTATGTCGTTTTATCAGGGACTTGAGCATCTGTGGATTTGGGTATCCACAAGGACTCTGGAACCCAACCCCCTCTGGACACTGAGGGATCACTTACTTTAACATAATAGTAGGTCCTAATGAAAGAGCAGATCTAGTGAAACAAGAAGAATCAGACAAAATAGAAGAAAACTTTCCTGGGTCAATCTGCAAATTCTGATTGTCTACCAGGAAAACTCAAAAGAAGACCAACAAGAACTCTGAAAATATATATATATATAGTATTTTAAATGTCCTATATATAACAATAATCAAGACAATATAATATGGAAGGTGTGTTAGTTGCTCAGTCGCGTCCAACTCTTTATGATCCCATGGACTGTAATCCGCCAGTCTCCTTTGCCCATGGAGTTCTCCAGGCAAGAATACTGGAGTGGGTTGCCATTTCCTACTCCAGTGGAAGGTGGGGGTCTTCTAATAGCAACAGTAAATGCAAAATATCTAGAAATAAGCATAATAAGAACTCTATCCAAAAAATGATAAAGCCTTCTTGAAGACCATAAAAAATAAAGAAAAGTATTAACAAATTTGGCTTTGTAAGAATTATAACATGTCAGTACCCCACATAAAACTGAAAGTAAACAATATATGAGTGAGAAATTATAAGATGTTAATAACACAAAATTGGAGTACTGTCATAGTTTTTACAATTCACTGAGATAAATATGTATTACAAGAAACACATATAAAAAAAATTTAAATAGTCTATAAAATTATAATAATGTTTGTCATCATTATTGTTTTAAAATGGAAATGAAACAATAATAATGCTTCTCTGCCTCAAATTGATGTCGATTTTCTTTAAATGATCTTAGCCTAAATGGTAGAATATGGAAAATCTCATAAACTATAGCTATAGTATCAACTGGTATGATACTTCTGGGAACAATGTGGCAATGACCTAAAATCAATGTACTAGTAGTACAGGAAAGGCTCTTTGATAGAATAATTCTACATCTAGGAATTCATTGTAAGTAAGTAATTAGAAGGAGGTGGGAAGGAGTGTTTATCACAATATTACACATTATGATTAAAACTTAGAAACAACTTAAATGGCCAACAACTGGGAACTTGTTTCTAAAACTTTATATAATCATTAAAAGTGATGTTGCAGATAGGTATTTGCCACATGGAGGTTTTGACATAAAGCCATTTTTCTTCCCTCCTCTCTGCCCCATCTCCTCACCCTTTAAAAAAAGAGTTGACATATAATACCACTATCAAAACTGTGTTTAATCCCTCAGTTGCACTGGAGTTAAAAAAAAAATGGCTGAGACCACTGTACTGAAGATGCACATCTGCTGATATGGAAAGACACCCCTGACATATGATTCATGCAAAGAAAAAATTATAATTTGCTCCTTAATTATAATTTATAATAGAATTTAATTACAAATTATAAAATTGTTTTTGAGAAACATATGCACACAATTAAAATATATAAAAGATATTGCAATGATTATATCTGACTATTAAAATTATACTTTCAATTTTTCTTAATATTTTATATTAATTTTAATATACTAATCTGTACATATTTGCTTACTAATTTCAGTATATGAATGAACATGTGACATAACACTTTTGCAACAAAGAAACAAATTATTTTTAATTTGTTAAAATATAATAATAGCTCTCAAGTTCGCTTTTTATCAAAGTATGACAATAGTAGTGATTTGTCAAAAGGAAAAAACAACACTTAAACTCACTCTTGCTTTTCCAATTGCCTTGCTGTTAAATAGCTTTCCTCTGATTCAAAGTGTTTTGCATTTACTCTCTCAAGTCACTCCACATTAACTTGAAATAACACAAAAATCGTCTTGTAATAGTATGACTTCTTTATTGCTTTCATTCAAAGACCCTAAATTGTTTTAATGCGCTTATATTTTTTTCTTCTTTTCCTGAGTTAAGACAGAAATAATCTTCCCAATGGCTTTGTTATCTCAGTTCAGGATTAAAATAGAGCACACATTGTTCCAACATAATTAAGCTTAAAGTTCTTTTATATGGAACTTTACGAAGTTACAGAATTATAAAACTGTGATTCTGATCTTCCAAACTTTTTCTTCACTGTTACCTGTAGACAACGTACCTCAGACAATAATAATGAAAATGTATTTCTAATACACAAGTCCAATAACCAAGCTGACCACTCACTTGGATTCAGTAGTTTTAACAACGATTTCTCTTTCTGGTTATTATTTGTTCTTATTTTCAGAAAACAGTGTTAACATGTGCAATTAGGAAAGGCAGAGCCTACAGGAAGAGTTTCTCATTCACATTCACGACAATGTGAATTTCTTTCTCTCTCAATACAGAAGCTACCTATCTATCTATCTTCCAAAGGAAAAATATCACAGTATTTTTCCTGAAAGAAATGCGAACTTTCAGAGAAATGCGAATTGTAATAGCAATTCTCTATTACAAAGTATAGAAGCTAAGTACCCAAGACAAGGTAAATATGTCGCAAAATTGGTCAAGATATGAATATTTGTGAAGGATTTCCTGCCCTCCTCTCCTCTCTTCCCTTCTTTCTCTCTCTCTCCCTTCCCCACTGTATTCTGGGGAAGAGTTCCTAAGTAGGAGTTTGGATACTCGAGTATTACTGTCCTAGTAAAGATATTATTCATATCTCTAATTTCAGCCTAGTGAAATTCTCTCATTAGACCCCCTTTTCCTCAAGTGCAAAATGATTACTTCCATAACTACTTATGGTCAAGCTCCACTGGCCCTGCGGCATTCACCATCAACCTAACCAACAGAAAGCAGGCTCCCTGTGCCCCTCTCACCTCCTTGACCACCTCAGGTGCAGGAGATAAAGAAGTCCTTAAATGGCATCACTGTGAACACTATACTGAAGAAAACGAGAGAAGCAAGACTCTGAAAAATGAAAGCCTCTCTCCCCTTACACCCTCCCAGCTGGGCAAGTGATGTAAGAAGTACAAGAGAACCTCCTGAGCTCATCTCTGTCCAGCCCCCACTGTACCAACAGTGGCAGCAAGCGCCATTATTATTGCAAACGTTTGTTGGGCACCTTGTATTCTCATTCCTGTTTCATGCTCTTGGTTTCTTCAAGTTGAGAGGGTCAGGATAAATCTGTCAAGACTGCCACATTCCACCACCAGATGCTGGAATTTCCCCACAGACTATGGACCTCTTTGCATGGACAGATTATGGTTTCTCTGCATGGATCTGCACACAACCCTTCCCCTTGGTGTCTGAGGAGTTTTACTTGTCCTTCAAATGTCACAAATGAAGTGATCTCCTTTCAAATGCTCCCTGAACCCTTTACACTCATTCTCAAAGTGAGAGCCCCTGGCACACACCCTGTTCAGAGCATTTCATCATGCTGGATGGCACTGATTGCTTTGACTCTTGGACTCCACCTGTCTTATAACATAAGGTATGTATGTAATCATCTCTGTATCCCCCTGATCTGGCCCAGGTTCAAATTCATGGTAGATTCTCAGCAGGGGGAATAATTTGCTGGCTAGATGACTGGTTTATTGGATGGATGAACTAAAAATTGAAATCCTTTAATGCTTAGAAAGAAACAAATGCTGTCATTTGTACATCAGAGCTGAGCACTGGACCTTCATTAATGAATTAGTGACCTTAGGAGCCCTAAAGAAGCCACCACATTACAGTCAATGAGTCTATTTAAAGCTAATTCATTCCCTCTCTGCCTTAGAATAATTTACTTGAATTGAATTTCAAACTGATCTGATAATATTGTTGACGATAAGATACCTTTCTGGGTCTATCTCCTCTTTCTTCTGATTGCCAGTGCCCTCGTTCAGCTTCTCCTTGTCTCACCCTAGACCACAGACACTACCTTCCTGTCTTCACTCACTCAACAGTGCTTTATTTAGCACTGCTAGACAGTGTTCCAGACAGCGGAAATGTTGCAGTGAACAAGACAGACATGGACTCTAACTTCCTGCAGTTTAGTAGGGACAGACAGACAAGGAAGATTCAGTGAATTTGAAGATAAATGTCATAATCTACCCTCTAGATTATGACCATATAAATGTCATAATCTGGAGAACAGGAAACATGTTTTGCAATAAGTTAAAACAGGTCAGGGACTTGCGGGAAATTTCAAAAGGTCTATCATAGTTTGATGTGACTGTGTGTTCAGTTGCTCAGTCATGTCCGACTCTTGGCGACCTTATGGGACTGTGGTCTGCCAGGCTCCTCTGTCCGTGGAGTTCTCCAGGCAGAAATGCTGGTGTGGATTACTATTTCTTCCTCCAGGGCATCTTTCTGACCCAGGGATCAAAAATAAATACATTTTTTAAAAGGCCTATCATAAAGGTAACGATAGAGTCCCAGAAGGAGTGCTATGCTCAATCGCTCCAGTCGTGTCCGACTCTTTGAGACCTCTGGACTGTAGCCCACCAGGCTCCTCTGTCCATGGGAGTCTCCAGGCAAGAATACTGGAGTGGGCTGCTATGCCCTCCTCCAGGGGATCTTCCCAACCTAGGAATCGAACCCATATCTCCAGTGTCTCCTGCACTGCAGGCAGGTTCTTCACTCACTGAGCCACCTGGGAAGCCCGGAAGAAAGTGAAGGTGAAGTCGCTCAGTCGTGTCCAACTCTTTGCAACCCCATGGACTGTAGCCCACCAGGCTCCTCCACCCATGGGATTCTCCAGGCAAGAGTACTGGAGTGGTTTGCCATTTCCTTCTCCAGGGGATCTCCCTGACCCAAGGATCGAACCCAGGTCTCCTGCAATGCAGGCAAACGCTTTAACCTCTGAGCCAATACCCACAGGGAAGCCCAGAAACAGAAGAGAAAAAAATTGGGCCAGAAGAAATAATAGACAAAAATGGCCAAAACCTCCCAAATTTAGTAAATAATATACATGCAAACATATATATATACAGATTCAGAAAGAGTGTATTCAAGAAAACCACATTATCTAGCACACAATACTAAGCGTTAAAACAAATGATAAAGACTTGGGATAGATAACATCAGCAAAGGTAAGCCAGAGAGGACACTGAACATTGAACCCTAGGACACCCCTGAAATGGAGAGGTCAAGAAAATGATGAAGAGCTGGTAAAGAAGACTAAGGAAAAAGTGGCCAATGAGTTGTTTTTTCAAAAAACCAAGAGAATATAGCGGTCACATTAGTGAAGAGAAAAAGTGTTTTAACAAAAAGGAATTGGTATATACACTGTGGATACTACATATAAAGTAGATAACTAATGAGAACCTACTATATAGCTCAAAGAACTCTACTCAGAGCTTTCTGATGACCTAAATGGGAAGGAAATCCAAAAAGAGAGGAGATATATGTATATGTATAGCTGATTCACTCTGCTGTACAGTGGAAACTAACACGCCACTGCAATGCAACTATACGTCAATAAAAAATAATTTAAAATAAAACTTTTTTAAAAAGAAGAAGGAATTGATTTATTATGTAGCTAGTAGTGGCATGGATCAAATGAGATGAAGGCAAAGAAGCTGCAATCAGATTTGGCAACATGGAAACCAGCAGGAACCTAGATGAGAGCAGTCCCGAAGACAGGGTAGAGAAAAAAGTACAACAGGAAGAGGGCGAAGAAAGAAAGGAAGGCAAAGAAGAGGGTCGAGGACTTCCATCCTTCACTCTGATAACAGAGAATTTCTAAACTGCAAAACTCATTATGCCTTGCTCCTAAGTTAAAACCATTCAGCAACCTGAATACAGGAATCTAAAATCTTCCCCCAAAAGAGTTTACAGACTCTTAGAGCCTTAGTTTACAGACTAAGGGTCTTGAGGGTTACTTCCCAACATTCCACCCTAGAAGGAAGACTAAAGAATCAAGGGAAATGTGATACAATAGACAAGTACACTGCCAGAACTCCTCTCACAGCAAGTCCCCTGAGAGGTTGTTCAAAAAACTCTTGGGGTAGTGATGGTGAGAAGTGAGACCTCTCAAGGTAAATTCTGAAGGAAGCACAGAGAGCCCTCCATGGTCAACCCTGCTAACTTAACCTTAGTTTATTTATCCGTTTTTGCTTCCTCTGCCCCCAGAAGTGTCGAGCACATAGCAAACACCCAATAAATATTTCCTGAAAGAACAAATTGATTCAAAATGCTCTGTGTTACTTCTCTCTTGATATTCTCTCAATTAAAGGACTCTTTCTAAAAAAAAAAAAAAGATTATTTGCTTACAAAGAAAGAGAGGCCAAACCAAGAGTGTATCAATAACTGTTGGCCAAAGTTGCTGAAATGCTGATCCATGTTGAGGAGGCGTCAGATCAGTTCTTTGTTCCCAGGATAAATCTATACTGCATCACTCACAATATATACAAATATCAAGTCATTATGTCATACACCTGAAATGTAATATTATATGTACTTATATTTGAATTTTAAAAATATCTAACGCATTGTAGTTAAACAGAGGAAGTGTCTAAACCAAACAGAATCTAAAATGTCTGTCTCCTTTTCCAAAAAGATCTCTTCATGTGAAAAGACACACAGAGTTCACTTGTTTAACTGGAAATAGTTTGGTGTTGTTTATTTAGCACTCATTAATAGAAAAAGGACAAGTAATGCTGAAGAAGCTGAAGTTGAACCATTCTATGAAGATCTACAAGACCTTCGAGAACAAACACCCAAAAAAGATGCCCTTTTCTTTTCATTATAGGGGACTAGAATGCTAAAGTAGGAAGTCAAGAAACACGTGGAGTAACAGGCAAATTTGGCCTTGGAATACAGAATGAAGGAGGGAAAAAAGGCTAATAGAGTTTGACCAAGAGAACACACTGGTCATAGCTAACACTCTCTTCCAACAACACAAGAGAAGACTCTACACATGGACATCACCAGGTGGTCAACACTAAAATCAGATTGATTCTATTCTTTGCAGCCAAAGATGGAGCAGCTCTATACAGTCAGCAAAAACATGACCAGGAGCCGACTATGACTCAGATCATGAACTCCTTATTGTAAAATTTAGACTTAAAATGAAGAAAGTAGTGAAAACCACTAGACCATCCAGGTATGACCTAAATCAAATCCCTAATGATTATACAGTGGAAGTGAGAAATAGATTTAAGGGACTAGATCTGATAGACAGAGTGCCTGATGAACTATGGAATGAGGTTCGTGACACTGTACAGGAGACAGGAATCAAGACCATCCCCAGGAAAAAGAAATGCAAAAAAGCAAAATGACTGTCTGAGGAGGCCTTACAAATAGCTGTGAAAAGAAGAGAAGCCAAGCAAAGGAGAAAAGGAAAGATATACTCATTTGAATGCAGAGTTCCAAAGAATAGCAAGAAGAGATAAGAAAGCCTTCCTCAGTGATCAGTGCAAAGAAATAGAAGAAAACAATAGAATGGGAAAGACTAGAGATCTCTTCAAGAAAATTAGAGATACCAAGGGAACATTTCATGCAAAGATGGGCTCAATAAAGGACAGAAATGGTATGGACCTAACAGAAGCAGAAGATATCAAGAACAGGTGGCAAGAATACACAGAAGAACTGTACAAAAAAGAGCTTCATGACCCAGATAATCATGATGGTGTGATCACTCATCTAGAGCCAGACATCCTGGAAAGTGAAGTCAAGTAGGCCTTAGGAACCATCACTATGAACAAAGCTAGTGGAGGTGATGGAATTCCAGTGGAGCTATTTCAAATCCTAAAAGATGATGCTATGAAAATGCTGCATTCAATATGCCAGCAAATTTGGAAAACTCAGCAGTGGCCACAGGACTGGAAAAGCTCAGTTTTCATTCCAATCCCAAAGAAAGGTAATGCCAAAGAATGCTCAAACTACCGCACAACTGCACTCATCTGACACCACCTTTATGGCAGCCTCTTGATGAAAGTGAAAGTGGAGAGTGAAAAAGTTGGCTTAAAGCTCAACATTCAGAAAACGAAGATCATGGCATCTGGTCCCATCACTCCATGGGAAATAGACAGGAAAACAGTGGAAACAGTGTCAGGCTTTATTTTCGGGGGCTACAAAATCACTGCAGATGGTGAGTGCAGCCATGAAATTAAAAGACGCTTACTTCTTGGGAGAAAAGTTATTACCAACCTAGATAGCACATTCAAAAGCAGAGACATTACTTTGCTGACTAAGGTCCATCTAGTCAAGGCTATGGTTTTTCCTGTGATCATGTATGGATGTGAGAGTTGGACTGTGAAGAAGGCTGAGCACCGAAGAATTGATGCTTTTGAACTGTGGTGCTGGAGAAGACTCTTGAAATGGAAGTCCCTTGGAATGCAAGGAGATCCAACCAATCCATTCTGAAGGAGATCAGTCCTGGGATTTCTTTGGAAGGAATGATACTAAAGCTGAAACTCCAGTACTTTGGCCACCGCATGCAAAGAGTTGACTCATTGGAAAAGACTCTGATGCTGGGAGGGATTGGGGGCAGGAGGAGAAGAGGACAACAGAGGATGAAATGGTTGGATGGCATCACGGACTCGATGGACGTGAGTCTGAGTGAACTCTGGGAGTTGGTGATGGACAGGGAGGCCTGGTGTGCTGCGATTGATGGGATTGCAAAGAGTCGGACACGACTGAGTGACTGAACTAAACTGAACGCTAGTAAAGTAATGCTTAAAATTCTCCAATCCAGGCTTCAGCAATATGTGAACTGTGATCTTCCAGATGCTCAAGCTGGTTTTAGAAAAGGCAAAGGAACCAGAGATCAAATTGCCAACATCTGCTGGATCATCAAAAAAGCAAGAGAGTTCCAGAAAAATATCTATTTCTGCTTTATTGACTATGCCAAAGCCTTTAACTAGTGGACCACAATAAACTACGGAAAATTCTGAAAGAGATGGGCATACCAGACCACCTGACCTGCCTCTTGAGAAACCTATATGCAGGTCAGGAAGCAACAGTTAGAACTGGACATGGAACAACAGACTGGTTCCAAATAGGAAAAGGAGTACGTCAAGGCTGTATATTGTCACCCTGCTTATTTAACTTATATGCAGAGTACGTCATGAGAAATGCTGGGCTGGAGGAAGTACAAGCTGGAATCAAGATTGCTGGCAGAAATATCAATAACCTCAGATATGCAGATGACACCCCCCTTATGGCAGAAAGTGAAGAAGAACTAAAAAGCCTCTTGATGAAAGTGAAAGAGGAGAGTGAAAAAGTTGGCTTAAACCTCAGCATACAGAAAACTAAGATCATGGCATCCAGTCCCATCACTTCATGGCAAATAGATGGGGAAACAGTGGAAACAGTGGCAGACTTTGTTTTAGGGGGCTCCAAAATCACTGAAGATGGTGACTGTAGCCATGAAATTAAAAGACGCTTGCTCCTTGGAAGAAAAGTTATGACCAAACTAGACAGCATATTGAAAAACAGAGACATTACTTTGCCAACAAAGGTCTATCTACTCAAGGCTATGGTTTTTCCAGTAGTCATGTATGGATGTGTGAGTTGGACTATAAAGAGAGCTGAGTGCTGAAGAATTGATGCTTTTGAACTGTGGTGTTGGAGAAGACTCTTGAGAGTCCCTTGGACAGCAAGGAGATCCAACTAGTCCATCCTAAAGAAAATCAGTCCTGAATATTCATTGGAAGGACTGATGCTGAAGTTGAAATTCCAATACTTTGGTACCTGATGCGAAGAGCTAACTCTTTTGAAAAGACCCTGATCCTGGGAAAGACTGCAGGTGGGAGGAGAACAGGACAACAGAGGATGAGATGGTTGGATGGCATCACCGACTTGTTGGGCATGATTTTGAGTAAAACTCCGAGAGTTGGTTATGGACATGGAAGCCTGGCCTGCTGCGGTCTATGTGGTTGCAAAGAGTCGGACATGACTGAGCAACTGAACTGAATTGAACTGAATAGAAAGAGGAGGAAGCAATTACACCTGGGAGGCTTTTTGTAATTCAGTAGTTATAACGCATTTCATTTTCTTTATGGTGTTCACCCCCTCTCAGAGAGTCATGTATTCATTCATTCATTCATCCATTCATCCATCCATATTATTCGTGTTTATAGTAATCCGGATGGGGCTTGAGAATATCAGTGTTTTTAGAGTAAGTGTCTGGTTCAATAAAGTTCCTGCAAGATACCAAACACAATATGTATTGTGAAGGGAAGTTTGCTTCCAGACACCAGCTTTCATGCTGCAAGCAAAGATGCATAGCAAGCAATCCACAGCAATCTAATAATAGACCAAGATTCACCTCCAGCCCCAGCACTTTCCATCTTCAACTCTCCATTAGGAAAAAAGTTGGCATCACCTGGTTCTTCAAGGGCTGTACAACTGTAGCACCCTTAGAACCCACGCTCTATTTTCTGGACAATACAATCAAATTAATCCCTGTCACATGCTTTGCTTTGGTATCACCATTATTAAAAAGCAATGTGGAGACTGCCTGGGAAAAAAGTTGATTAGCAATCACAGTTCAAGAAAGGTCCTAAAACTAAATATCAATAAGTGAGGGATGGATGGCTTCATCACCAGATATTGTATCTCCTTTGTCCACCGGATAAGAAACAGAAGTGGGAGGTGACAAAGGCTGTTCAGCATCAGATTAACTAATGAAAGGATCCAATAATCACTTTCCACTTCAATATTTGTTATCCAGTTCACTTGACCGATTATTCAAGTCTTGTCTACATCAGTTGAAAGACTGTTTCCTCTTTGGAAACAATATCAATAGAGAACCCATTAGAGAAGAAAGACATCTCAGTCCATTCAATTCACCGTTTTCTACGCCTCCCCTCCACCTTCTTTGACATCATCCCAGCATGTACATACAAATAGCTACTTATGGTAAATAAGAGGCTTGCATTAATCCATAGTGTTTACATCTCTGACTGAAGAAGGAATTTCTATTATAGTCTATGTACCTTTATATAAGGCACCTGTCATGTCAAGATTCTCAAGCTCTTTCATGATTATTTCTGAAGTGAGTCCCTTTATTTTGTATTTTGCAACTTCCTATGAGAGTTTAGCATGGCCACGTGTCAATTATCTCTGGCAAAGGGGAAAGGCTACAAGGTATAGAAAAGAACAAAGGTAGCCAAAGATATGATTAGCACCAAATTTTGAATCAGAAGTTCAGTGTTCAAATTCTAGTTTTATGACCTTTTGAAACACTTGTTATGTGTGTGTATATATTCAGTGTGAGTTTTATTCAGCCAAATTCAAGTAATAATTGAATAAAATTTAAAAAAACATTAGCTGTAACTAATATATGTTACATAGTGGTAATTTAGTCTCTTGTATAACAGTAACATATTATTATTATAATACAGGATAATTTAATAATATAATATTATCTTATTGTATAGGATAATACAATAACTTATAGGAATATTAAATGAAATAAAAAATGTGAATGGGACATGCCTATATAATGTACTGTTAGGCCAACAGATAGTTAAATCAACAGATGGTCCAAACTTCTTATCTGAACTAATGTTTTCCCACCAAACCTCCACCCAAGACACTGACAAGCTGTAATTTTCAACTATTTGAACTTAATATACTCTTTTTCCCATCTTCTGGCTATGCAGATGTTAGCAGCTAGGGAATGCAGAGTACTGGGCAGATCAAGACAGAGAGAAAATAGTAAGATCGGAGGCTATCACTCCCAAAATACCCAATAATTGAGGTTTGTAGGAATGACTGAGTATGAAAAAAATTAAATACTATTTAATTAAAACATATTAAAAATTTAGGCACACTGAAAATCATTAATTCTAATTCACATGGATCAGCTGACAAAAAGTTTATGGTAAGAACTTCTAAATGTTAACCCATAAGTCATGTTTGTTTTTTCCCCAACCAATCACTCATCAAAATATTAAATCTGTATGTAAACGTTGTAATCCCGAGTCTCTTCTTCAGAATTTTAAAACTGGAAAGGTCTGGAGGACAAGCTAGTGCAGAGGTGTTCAGAAGAACCCTCCACAATGGTGGAAGTGTTATATAATTGGCACTGTTTAATGTGGCTATTGAGCACTTGAAACATGCCTAACACAATGGAGGAACTGAATGTCTGACTTTATTTAACTGCAATTAATTTTGATGTAAATAATCACCTCAAGAAATAATCCCAGGGTTGGTTCACCAGAAGCCATTTGGCCATGCTTCAGGGACAGATTCCTGTATACTGGTGGGAATTCAAGCAGAGGAAGTAGTCATTTTTTAGAGACGCTTTAAAGAGATTCCTTCAAACTCTAAGATTCTATACTAAAGAGTGAGCCAAATGACTAATTTAGAGGGGAGGAAGAGATATCTACATTTTAATCAATCTGTCAATGACTATCTTCATATCCACAACACCCTTGTTTGTTGAACCTGCAAAAGTTTGACATATTCAGATGCCCTTCCTTCTTAACAGTATTCATATTTTTTTCAGCTAAGGAAGGCTAGACCAGCATTTGCCTCCAGATGGATCCTAATTGGTCTAACCAGTTACATTGTCCCAGGATTGGATCCCAATTGGTCTAAACCAATTTATGGTGAACCATGATTTAGATACAAATCTGCGATGTAATTCTAATCAATGAGATGCTGAGTAGTCAACTAGGATCAGAAGAACAGGGACGTGCTGCTTTTGAAAGTGGTTTCCTCATCTTAAGAAAGACTGGAAGAGAAAATTCATCTTCCTTTGGGACTGTCATCTATGAATATGATCCCTGGAATTCAGCAGTCATATGACTGTGAAGACAGCTTCTCTGAGGACTTACCCATCCTGCTGAGGACAACAGAGTGAAAAATGGAAAGAACCTGGACTTCTGATGACCATGTTGAGCCTCTGAAACAACCAGTCCTGGAGTAATCCTACTACTAATCTTCTATTTGTGCGAAATAACATAAATATTCTTTTGATTCTTTTGGTCACCTTGGGATGGATTTTCTGTTATTTTCACCAAAAGTAATCTGATGCAGCTGCCATCTATTAAATACCAGGTAGACGTATAACAGGAATCTCATCATTTAATCCTTGCAACAACTATCCAAAAAAACTTCAGTAACTCCACTTTGCACCTGAGAAATCTGAGGCTCAAGAGACATATAGTCGCAAAAGTCACTTTATTATAAACAGCAGTGTCAAGCTCAAAACTGAAGTGCCATATGATCCTACAATCCCCATCCTGGGCATATATCTGGACAAAACTTTCATTCAAAAATATACATGTACCCTAATGTTCACTGCAGCACTATTTACTGCAGCCAAGACATGGAAACAGCCTATACATCCACAACAGATGAATGGATAAAGAAGGAAGATGTGATAAATACACACACACACACACACACACACACATATATACAATGGAATACTACTCAGCCATAAAAAAGAATGAAATAATGCCATTTGCAGCAACATGGATGGACCTAGAGAATACCATACTAAGTGAAGTAAGTCTGAAAGAGAAAGACAAATACCATATGATAACACTTATATATGGAATCTAAAATATGACACAAATGAATTTATCTATGAAACAGCAACAGCCTCACAGATATAGAGAACAGAGGTGTGGTTGCCAAAGAGGGAGATGGGTAGGGGAGGGCTGGATTGGGAATTTGGGATTAGCAGATGCAAACCATTTTATATAGGATAGATAAAAAAATAAGGTCCTACTGTATAACACAAGGCCCTATATTCACCATATATGATAAATCATAATGGAAAAGAATAAGAAATAGAATACATATATATGTATAGCTGAATCACTTCGCTATACAGCATAAATTAACACAATACTATAAATCAACTGTACTTCAATAAAGCAAATTAAAAAAAAAAAGATTGAAATTCAGGTGTCCCTGATGCCAAAACTCACGCACCTTTCTTCCAACTCCTGCCTCTCAGAACTATATGTCCCACTAAGCAGCTGACTTAGCAGGTACGTCTTAAAGTGGCCTGGTTCCTGCACTCAGCTGTATTACTTTTCATAGCATCTGTAGATTCTCACATGTAGAATAAAGTGATCCTTCTAGATGATCTCACCCAACTATGATTATAAATGGAAAACAATTAGAGCTGTGACTCATTTCAATTTTTATTTCAAAAGCATTCCCTTCACACTTTTCCTGACAGCTGAGAAAGTGGGCTTTGAAGCGAGAAATGCCACCTCCCATCAGACATTCTGAGGTTCCTCTCTGGTATCCCTGATGCTCTTCGCTAGCTGGGGCAGGGTCGGGGGAGGTCATTGTGGCTGTTACAGTGGCCAAATACACCCTCCCGCCCACCTCCCTCGCCAACCAACAGAACACCTCAGCACCTTGGCCTACCACAAAGAATGGGAGCAATTCTGGAAAGCTTAGGCACCTCGCCACTGCACCCGAGAGTGAGGATGTGGATTCATGAATAATGGAGGCAGTGATGAGTCAAGCAGCATTTTTGCAGTCATTAGCCAACTCCAAGGTGTGCTACTTCACAGAATGATTATATGCTAATAGGTTCAGTTGCTTGCTTTGTTTTGATTTCTCAGGATGGACTCTCTCTTACCTGTGGGATAAAAATTTGCAAGGCTCTTCATTTAGCTGTCAGAGAGATTGCTTTTGAGGCCATGATTTATGTCTATCATTGAGGCACCAATTTATTTAGGGCTTTGAAAGCATTTAAGTGGGGAAGCATAAAGAATAAGATGCTCCAGATAAAATTAAGTAGATATTCTCCCTTTGAGGGAGCTTAATTCCATCTGCCTTGAGCTGGCCTTAGTGAGTGGTATCCAGTGAAAAAGAGTACAGAAAGGAGAAAATACGGGATTCCCTGGTGGCTCAGATGCTAATGAGTCTGCAATGTGGGAGACCTGAGTTCAATGCAATCCACTCCAGTATTCTTGCCTGGAAAATCCCATGGATGGAGGAGCCTTGTGGGCTACAGTCCACAAAGAGTTGGACATGACTGAGTGACTTCACCTTTCAAGGAGAAAATAGTAACAATACAGTAGAGAAATTTAGGAAGCCCTACCTTATATAATGAATTATATCATGTGACTATCAATTTACCTTCTGATATGATATCATGAAGAGAGAACTTTACCTCTGTGGTCTTCCTCCCAAGAACCCAGACTAATCATAAGAAAAATATCAAATAAATACAGGATGCTTGGGGCTGGTGCACTGGGTTGACCCAGAGGGATGGTATGGGGAGGGAAGTGGGAGGGGGGTTCAGGATTGGGAACACGTGTACACCCGTGTCAGAGTCACGTTGATATATGGCAAAACCGATACAATATTGTAAAGTAAAAAAAATAATAATAATAAATTAATTTTAAAAAACTCACATTGAGGGACATTCTACACAATATCTGACCAGTACTCCTCAAAACTGTCAAGCTTCATCCAAGACAAAAAAAGACTGAGAAACTATTACTGACGAGATGCGATATGAAGGAGACAAAATACAAATGCAATGTGGTACCCTGGCTGGGACCCTCAACAGAAAAAGGACGTTGGTAGAAAAACTGGTCCAATCCAAATAAGCTTGGAATTGAGCTAACAATATATTACTGTCAGTTTCTTAGTTCTGACAAAAGTTCTCCAGAAATATAATATGTTAACATTAGGGGAAACTGGGTTGAGGGTTACCGGGAGACACTCTCATCTTTGCAGTTTTTCTGTAATCTATTCCCAAACAAAAGGTTTATTTAACACCCCACACCAAAAAGAAAGAAAAAAAGAAACTGGAGTGGCTACCTCTTTTCTATTATCACCTACCCAAGAACACACACATATCCATTCCTAACTCTGTGTGCACCTACACCTCTAGCAACGGGCTTCTGGCTGAGGATGAAAGTAGGTTACAAGGATGTAAAGGGAATAGGAAAAATTTAGATGATAAGGAGGAAAACTCTACAGAGAAGAAAGGGAGGAGGAGAAGTGGGGAGAAGAAGGTGTAAAGACGATGGCACTGAAGGTTTTACGCTGGTCAGGAGCAAGAAAGCAAAACGAAGCATCAGCGCTGCCCGTGCAGCATGACAGGGTCCTCACAGGCGTCAATTCACTGCCGTCTTATATGTTCAGGGTCAGAAATGTCAAAGGGTACAGAAATGATGAGACACACCTCTCTAGCAGGGAGGTGCAGGTGACTTGCCAGAGGATCACCAATTTCAGCTCCTTTTCCAGGGCTTACACAGAAACTGCATTTCCAGAAACTGCAAGCCCTTGCTTTTAGACTGGTACGTTAAGACTCAGTTCTGGCCAGTGGCATGTAGATAGGAATAACGTGTGCTACTACCCAGTCTAGCATCTATAACATCTCACGCCATCACCATTCTCTCTCCCGCTCTCCTGCTCTATAGAAGCTAAGGCCTCTGAGATGACAAAGCCACATTATTGAAGATGCCCAGATTCCTGAGTTTCTTCTTGGAGGTGGGCAGACAGAAGAGATGTTCAAGCTGCATAGGATGGTGGCCAAACGATAAATAAGGCCTCATTGTGTTAAGCCACTGAGATTTGAAGCTTGTCTTGTTTGCTAGAGCAGCTCGTCTATCCTAATACAGAACGTATATATAAATGACTCTGATGACTAAAACAGAGGGCAGTGCCAAGTGTGGAAAGGGGAGAGGGTAGCACTCATCTGTGGCATCAAAGGATGACAGTTAATAGTCTTGCAGAGTTGGGAACTGAATATCCCAGGTGGATAAATCTTAGAGAACTACCAAAACAGAACACAGCAGGGCACAGTCAACAGTCAGGACTGGAATATGGTTCACTTCAGCTGGAACACCACAGGGAAGAATGGGAGTCCTGGGAAATGAGCCAGTGAAAGAGAGTGTAGCCTACTAGGCTCCTCTGCCCATGGGATTTTCCAGGCAATAGTACTGGAGTAGATTGCCATTTCCTTCTCCAGGGGATCTTCGTGACCCAGGGATCAAACCCAGGTCTCCCTCATTGCAGACAGATGCTTTACCATCTGAGCCAGGGTGGCCTCTCACTTAGCTGGAACACCACAGGGAAGAATGGGAGTCTGGGAAATGAGCCAGTGAAAGAGAGTTCATAGCAAGTCCTAAGTGATGCTTTAAAGAGAGATCCTAGGGGCTTAGGGCTTGCAAGCAAGGGTGTGATGGGAGCAAATTTATAGGATCATTCCAATCCAACATGCAGGAGGAGCTGTGTGTGAAAGAAGGCAGGCAGCAAACCCCATGAGAAGACTCCTTCAGAAGTCCAATGGGGATGGCCTGAACCAGGGAATTGAAAAGGGAAGAGTCCTGAGAGATATTTCAGAGTTGACATCCCATCGGCTGGTAGGAGTTATTCAGCTATGCCAGACACAGGATCATTGACAGTGATTTATATAACTTAGAATCATCTCTTTAGCCTCTCTTTTTACCATCCCCATGTGCTAGGCTAAATTCCTCCCATCTAGGGGCTAACATGTATTTTGCAGCTGTCAAGAACAAATAGTTCTCAGAAAAAGAGATTAAATGGGTTTAACTTGTTACTCAACAAGTTGTTCCCATCTTCCTTTATCCACAGTCCAAGACTCACAATTTAAACAGTAAAAAGCACTTTTTCTCTTTCTTTCTTTATGTCTTACTTTTATCATTTCTCTTTTTCTAGTAAATTCAGATCAACAAGTATTTATTGTCTATTCAGAGCAACTGTGCAAAGTGTTAGGGATATACATTTAAATAAGAAAGTGCCTGAAATTAAGTATCTCATAAGTAAGGGGTCAGAAATTCCGACGCACGTGTAGCAACTGTAAGACAGCATGCAATGTCGTGTGTGACCCTGGACTGCTGCTGCTGCTAAATTGCTTCAGTCGTGTCCGACTCTGTGCGACCCCATAGACGGAAGCCCACCAGGCTCCCCCGTCCCCGGGATTCTCCAGGCAAGAACACTGGAGTGGGTTGCTATTTCCTTCTTCAATGCATGAAAGTGAAAAGTGAAAGTGAAGTCACTCAGTTGTGTCTGACTCTTCGCGACCCCATGGACTGCAGCCCACCAGGCTCCTCCATCCATGGGATTTTCCAGGCAAGAGTGCCGGGGTCCAGCCCCGGTGGATCCAGGGTGATTCAAAGGTGGGGACGGAGACGGCGTCTTTGGAAAAATACATATTTAATCACAGATATAGAGAGATTAGAAGCGGATAGTGTAGTAGGAAGATTAGTGGAGAAAAAGAGGCTGAATAACTTGGATTACGTGGAATAGCATCCATGCTCCAGATGGGAATTCAGCCAGAAAAACGGGAGCAAGAAAGAAGTGACATGGGGGAATCAGTCTTTCCGGAAACTGATCCGATTTCTTTATTTTTGGGTTTGCTTATATACCTTTTGTTCCATATAGGGATGAGTACAGAGTCACGTGGGGGTCAGCAGCCCTGACCTTTATCAAAATCAGGTGCTTCACATAAATGTATAAAAAAAAGGTATATCATCTTCTGGCCATGAGTGAGACCTGCTGACATTTTATGATCCTTTCTTTCTGATAACCAAAAAACTTATTTCTTCCAAGGGTGTTTTTTCTTAAACCAGGCACCACCCTCCAAATAAAGTTGCATTCCTATGGGGTGAGGGTGTAGTGAGTTACAATCAAGAAAGGAATTTATTTAACCCAAGGTTAACATGATTAGTCTTAAAGGTTAATACTTATTTCTTCCTATATGCTTAAAGGTTAATACTTATTTCTTCCTATATGCTAGTTATATTCATTATAAGGGTAGGGAACATGGAGATTTAGCAGCAAACATCAGCCTAACAAATGAAAATCCTTTCACCAATGCTCCCCCTAAGATCTACTTAGTCTTAAGATATTGATAAAGTTACATTTTTACGTAGCAAGGACACAGTGATTTATAACAAAGTACAGTGATCTATTACAAAAGAGAAAATCCATTAACTCAAAAAGTCTAGTATTGCTAACATCAAAAACTACTATATTTCCTTTGCTATATTTCAAATACATTGATTAATATATTCCCAGGTGCCTAAGGATATGGAGGCCTGGTGGCAATCATTGACTCAACAAGAAGAAAAAGTCCTATGCTAATTAAGACTCTCAAAATACTCCAAAACTCTCTGTGCTGTTTATGGTTGAGAGGTAGTAAACAATCATGTGGCAGGAGTATGGATAATCCTGTCACACAAGCTAGTCTGTCAGCAGAGAGGTTTGACCTGAGACATCCTTGTCCCACCCAGAGCAGGGAATTAGCAGCAATTATTGACACAACAAATGAAAAAACCCTTCACCAATATAATTCCTAACCAACACACTATACTAATAATTTCTAACTCCCTAAAATAATTTGCCTTTAGTAAGTCTAAAACATCTCATGCCTCTCAGGTTGGGAGGCTATAAACAATCACATGTGGCCGGACGAACCTATACAGGTGGGCTAGATAACCTTCAGAGGAATCCGTAAGCTGAAACACTCTTGTCACGCCCAAGAATTTTTATTGCCTTGGAGCTGCACGTTTACTCCTTCTCCGAGAGAAATGGTTATGGGGGAGAGCCCCCTGTAAAGTCAGAGGTGTAGGTGAGAGCATAAAACAGACTCTGGTTTTGGGGTTGGATGCTCGGGAACAGGGGGTTTCCTGAGGCTTGATCACGCCTCTGCGTATGCCAAGCCTCCTTCCTCATGACCTTTGCCATGGGCGGAGTTCCTCACGCTGGCCCCCGGCACAAGAGTACTGGACTACAGGACCTCAAATAGGACACTGATTCTGCCCAGGCAGGATGGAAAGGCAGTGGGGATATTTGACCTGGAAGGAGACAGATACACAGAATATTGCTGAGCTGAGAGATGGGGAGGAGCGTTCTAGGCCATGACCAAAAATATGTCACGGTAAAGGGCTTGCCAAGATTGGGGACAGTAAAGAGTCTAGAATATTGGTCAGGATTTTTGGCAGAAACTGAATTCAAACTGACTTAAGAGAAACAGAGAGACGTTAGAGTGGCTCATAAAACCCAGCTTTATCTTGCTTCCAGCGGATCCAGGGTCTCAAGTGATGACTCTGTGTCCTCCTCTCTGTGTTCCTCTCTTCTGTGCCAGCTTCGTACCCAGGCAACCTTACTACCATGGCAGCAACACAGCCCCTGGAAGGACCAGACACATCCTACCAGCTCCCAATAATTCCTACAAAACCATAGGTTGGTTCTGGTTGGCCCACCTCCAGTCAATCCCCACAGCTGGAGGAATCCTGTGCTTCTGCCAGTCAGGCATGGGAGATGGCCAAGCCAGGAGACTGAAGGTGGGGTCAGCCCCACCCAAGCCAGGTGGGCAGAAGGTAGAGGAACAGAGCTTCCCTAAAGGGAATGAGGCTGTTGTTCTCACAGAAGAAATAGTACATTCTGGGTAGGAAACAAATGTCACTGCAACCGGTATGGCTGAAGAAAAATACAGGGGGTAGGGTTGGCAGGAGTGGTGATGTGAGAGGGTGGGGGAAGAAGAAGGATGAAACAAGAACTTTATCACGGATCGTTTTTATGCAAAGGAACATGGATTTCTTTCTCCAGGCTACCATTTCTCAACTGTTTCCTCCCACAACATAAATGATAGATGATACCGTCTTGCAGCCATATCTGGGGTTTATTCACAATTTTTCCATGCATTAGCTTTCATTCCACTCTTATTCTCTCATGCTAGACAGAATGATACAGTAAACCTTGTTCTAATTGGTTTTCAAAGAGTAAAACAAAAAGAGAATAAATTATTCACAGACTTCTGCTCTCTAATTATTAGTAGTAACAAATTACTTTGATCCAACAATGTTTCCCAGTGCCTCAGATGAGCACAGATGTTGTAGGCAGTGGGGAGCCACTGAAGATTTTTAAATGTGGGATGGGTCAGATGCGGTGATTCTAAAAGCAAAGAGGCCAGTTGGGAGGCTATTATGGTAGAAAGGTGAGGGGTGCCAAGGACTTGAGCCAAACTAATAGCGGGAGAGGATGGAAAAGGAGAAACTAATTCTAGAGGTATTGTAAAGGATGTAACTACTTATTGAATGGAGAGCAGCAACTGAGGACGCTTCAGGTTTCACTGACAGCTTCCAACTCATCCATTCTCACCGCTCTGCCCCTTCAACTTCACTTGCCTCCCAACTATAACATACACACAGAAAAAAGCAAATGATAGGGAGTAGATATGGCGATTCCTGTCGATAACAAGCTCTTCCTTTCAGGCTCAAAAGAGTGTTTCTTTATAACTGCTTACTAACTGTACTTTAAAATATAGTAAAATTGTAATTTGTAATAATAATTGTTGGTGATTTCATGTGATTATTAATGACTGTGTGGGCACTGTTAATAATACCTATAATTACAGTTGCTAATTATTACAGAATTAGTATTACTAACAACTCAAAACAGTACTTCATGTGTTATAGCACTTTACCAGCTATATACTTTCATTTATCTCTATTTATTTCATTTTAGCAATAATTCAGAAACAAGTATTATTTTTTAATTAACCTATTTATTTTAATTAGAGGCTAATTACTTTACAATATTGTGGTGGTTTTTGCCATACATTGACATGAATCAGCCATCGGTGTACATGTGTTCCCCATCCTGAACCCCCTCCCACCTTCCTCCCCACCCCATCCCTCTGGGTCATCCCAGTGCACCAGCCCTGAGCACCCTGTCTCATGCATTGAACCTGGACTGGTGACCTATTTCACACACGATAATACACATGTTTCAATGCTATTCTCTCAAATCATCCCACCCTCGCCCTCTCCCACAGAGTCCAAAAGACGGTTCTTCACATCTGTGTCTCTTTTGCTGTCTCGCATATAGGGTCATTGTTACCATCTTTCTAAATTCCATATATATGCATTATATACTGTATTGGTGTTTTTCTTTCTGACTTACTTAACTCTGTATAATAGGCTCCAGAGAAACAAGTATTATTGCTCCAATTTTCACCAGCTTAGCAGAATGACAATAGATAAGCAGCAGGGGCAGGGTTTAAACTCCAGACTTATGACTCGTAGGACCGTGATTTTTCCACTTGGTTCTGGTCCTCAGTACTAGCAGTAACAATTAATAATTTAAGAAGAAAAAAGTTCTCAGTCTGAGAACTGCATCAATGTTTAACTTTAGATTTTAAGCTACGTACACTTTCCCAAAAAGAAAATTTAAATCAGGAGGAATGCGGTATAGGTAGTTTGGGGAAAGTAGAAGCTCATACTCAGCCCTAAGGGCAGAAGGCATACGGCTGCCAGGTGGTTTGGTCTTAAGGATCCAACAAGAATCCTGTCTCAAAGTTACTCCATCACTAGAGCACCACAAGACTATTCCCAAAGTCTCTATGGCACCAGGAACTATCTGCCTATCTTTCTGTTATAGCCCTAATCCAGAATGCCCCAGAAAACGTGCTTTAAAGAGTATGTGTTTTCTATTGCCCCCTAGGGGATCAGGATGATATTGCAGAATACCTGAACAGAGCTCAGGCTAAGTTTAAAAACCCTGCGGCTTCCAGATAAGGCAGAGTGAAGTTAATAACATTTTTAAAATCCATTATACTTCCTAATAACATGCCCCAAACCCTCTGACCACTACACTTTTGTGAAAGTTGATGCCTCTTACTGAAATTTGCTTTTTTAACAAAACCTAACCTTAAAAATAGCCACATAGCTTGCCTTAAAGGCTCAGTCAAAGGACAGTGTTCCAAAAAGCTCTGCTGAACACCCTGCTGGTGCAACGATTCTCTTCTCCAACTCCAGAATTCCCAGAGCATTCTGCACCTTAGTGCAGCCTACTCTAGAGCACACACTGTGATTCACACATCTCTACTGACACCGATGCTGCCAATAGAAACATAAAGCAACCCACATGTCTAATTTTCCAATAGCCACATTTTAGTAACTAAAAAGGAAGTAGGTGAATTAACAATATATTTTATTAAATGAATATACCCATTAAATATACATAAAAATATTATTTTAATGTAATCAATATTAAAATTATCAATTAATTATTTTACTTTTTTATATATATCAAATCTTAGAAATTAGTATGTATAGTTTACTCTTGGGGTTTTCCTGGTCGCTCAGACGATAAAGAATCTGCCTGCAAAGCAGGAGACCCCTGTTCAATCCCTGGGTCAAGAAGATCCCCTGGAGAAGGGAATGGCAACCCACTCCAGTACTCTTGCCTGGAGAATCCCATGGACAGAGGAGCCTGGCGAGCTAGAGACCATGGGGTCGCAAAGAGTCGGACACGACTGAGTGACCAACATTTTCACTTGTCACTTTACTCTTACAGCATACTTCAATCAGGAAGCTAACTTTTCATTGGAAAACTTGATTGTATTTAGATTGCACACAATGTATAGTTTAAAATGCAGAGTAACACACTCAAGTTGTTCCAGACATAATTCTCAATGGAAAACATTAAGAGTTTCCCAATAACTCAGTTACTGAGCGATCTCTTTTGTCAAGCTTACATTTAAATTCATTAAAATTAAATAAAGTTAAAAATGTAGTTCCTCAGTGGCACTAGCCACATGTAGGAAATGGCCACCACATTGGACAGCACAGCCATCTGTTGCTGTTTAGTTGCTAAGTCATGCCCGATTCTTTTGTGACCCCATGAACTCCAGCCTGCCAGGCTCCTCTGTCTGTGAGATTTCCTAGGCAAGAATACTGGAATGTCATTTCCTTCTCCAGGGGTTCTTGACCCAGAGATGGAACCTGCATCTCCTATACTGAAGGCAGTTACTATGAATTAAATAATAACTGCCCAGGATCAAATAAAAATAAATTTTTAAAGGTGGAAAGGTCTCATTCATAAAATCCTTTGTACTACTAGATTACAAACTCATCGATAGCTTACAGGGTTATATTCATCACTGTATGCCCAGCATTCAGGTCACTGCCCTACACATACTAGTCAATCCATAAATGTCTGTTGAGTAAACGAATGACTGAATGGAGCCTCTTAGTGTCACCCACAGTATCAAGCAGAACACTTTGCATGTATGATAATAATTTTACCTCTTATTTACATAATACTAATCAGTTTACTACGCTCATCAGCTATTCATCTTCACAAATACGCACTGAGAAAGATACTATGTTCACTTCTCAGATGGAAAACAAAATTAAAACAAAATTCAGAGAGCTTAGTCTCTGTGTATAAGGTCACTTAGTAAAGGGCAGAGCCAGATTTTGAACCTAGATTTTCTGACACTCAATTAAAGCTCCTTCAAACTGACAGCTGCCCTTTAATGATCAACAAATATTAGAGAATTGAATTCACTGCAGAGAGCACAAAGAAAGCTCAGTACAGGTAGAAAAGTTTTCTCCCCAATGCCTGTATCAATAGATAATATGAATATCAAAATTACATAGATCCTGCATGTCAATTAGGGGAAGATATGGTTGCTTCATAAGAGTCAAGACACACCATTTTAAGACCAAAGAGATTACAGTTAATACCTGTTTGATAAGACAATGCCAAGTGAAAGGGGTTAGAACAGTGTTGAGAGAAGAGTATCAAAGTCATTGACAGCCAGAACACCTCTTAGAACACACTGTTCATCTGAGTTGTCCCACAAATCTGCCTAGGGTATGAAAATCTAACCTAAGTAAATGACACTAAATCCACAACAATTTAACACAAAGATGTCCCTCATAGCAGTGAGTATGTTAAATTTACAAGACACTAGAAAAACTTCAAATATCAATAAATGGTTTACTAAATTATGGTACCTCCACTAAGTGATAACATTTCAAAGTTTTTGATGCTCATGAAAGTTTAAATGTGGAGAAATGTTGGGTGGGTCATAATGTTAAATCTTAGAACATGATACTGTGTGATTAAAGAAAAGGTAAACATATTCATAGAAGAAATCAAATTTTAACAATTTGAAAAGAAAGAAAAATGAATAGCATTTTCCTCTTTTCCCTTTTCTATGAGCATAGATCACATTCATAACAGAAACATTAAAAAAAAAAAAAAAAAAAAAAAGCTTCCTTTAAACAAACAGGCAAGCACAGCTCAGTTCCCCCTTGCCCATTCGCTACCAGGGATAATGACGGTTAAGAAAGGAAAAGCTTCTTCTACTTTTTGTTTGGAACATGGGCTTCCATTTGTAATCAAGGAAATGATCCTTTTCTCTGAGTTGTTGGTCTAAGCAATTGGGTGGGTCAAGAACTACTGTCACCCTTTGAAAGGCTGTGACAACTGCTGGGCCACAGTCTAACTTGATGCCCAAGGTCACGTAGTTCTGCAGAACTGAGTCCAAGCCACAGATACACTCAATTGTCACAGCAGAGCTGCTCACATTCCCAAAGTACTCTGGCTGGCTGCCAGCAGACCCACCTCCCGCTGGGCCACATCACTGTGGGGCTGCCTTGTACACCTTGGGAGGTGGATGATCACCTCCCAGTTCTGGGAGATGTTGTTCACACTATGTTAAGAGAATCAGCCACACTGTATCCTCAGGGATTAAGAGACTGGAACAGGAAATGCCCTTGCAGCAAGCCAGAAGCTGGCAAAGACCACACCCAAACCCTACAAGGCTTCCCTCTGGCCTTGTCTATGAAATAGACCATCCATCTTCTAAGTTTGATAGGGTTTCCCCAGGAGGATGCAGAAGGATCCTCGCCAAGGTGATCAAATCTCACATCCTGCTGATAGGCATCCAGAGGGACGGGCAGAACCATTCAGATTCAACTGAAAGGTTACGCTTAGTTCAGTGATTAATCACTCGGATTCTGGAGACAGAACTGAGATTCAAAATCCAACTCTACCACTTGAGAGCTAAGTGATCTTGGACAAGTTATTTAACTACATTTCAGTATTCCCATCTATAAAATGAGCATACTAGTAGTAGTACCTATCTCAAAAGATTATCATAAGGATTAAAAGAACATTTAGAATAGGGCCAAGTCCTTAGTTAGAACCATGAAAGATCAAGGTTTCCTTTATTTGCAGTATTGGTTAATCACCTCCTAGTATCAGGGGACAAACATTTGCACTTTACCAAGCACTGTGCTGAGCGTTACAGACTATACTGTTTTTAATCCTCACAATAGCCACGAAGTATAACTATGATTATTTCCATTCTACACATGAGGAAACTAATTCTGGGGCTGGGAGTTAGGGTTGGGATTAAGTAGTTTGCCTGGGTGACATATGCCAGAGGCCCCAGTGAACCCAGGTCTCTTGGGATCCAAAAACAAAGGGCCTTCCCAGGTGAGGCTCAGATTTAGAGTAAATGTATTTTAGAGAAATCAGTATGTGTCTGTATCATACTTATTTGTTAAGGTTTATTTACTCTGTTAAGTGTTCTCTCTTTGGTGTGGGTTCTACTCTACTCTATGTACATCATTCACACAAGATTTTCTCTTTCTTCTCCTCTCCTTTGCCTCCAACTCCTCCCCCCAGGAACTTCTGACTCTAGTCTCTGTGCTCCTGTTTCCAGATAGGGGTTAGGGAGTGGGGTAGAAAGCATACAGGCTTTGGGGCCAAAATAATGCAGGTTTAACTTTGGCTCTCCTCCTTCTCAATTGTGTACCCCTGGGCAAGTGATTTGATTCCTCTGAATCTCACTTGGCTTGTATGGGCTGCCCTGGTGGTTCAGACAGTAAAGAGTCCACCTGCAATTCAGGAGACTTGGGCTGGATCCCTGGGTTGGGAAGATTCCCTGGAGGAGGGAATGGCAACCCACTCCAGCATTCTTGCCTGGAGAATCCCATGGACAGAGGAGCCTGGAAGGCTACAGCCCATGGGGTCACATAGAGTCGGACATGACTAAACAACTAACACACACTTTGCTTGTATGTAAGAGAGAGATGATATTGACATCTACCAGGAGCCGATCAAAAAGTGACTGTACTACTCCTGTGAGTACTATGTCATCAAAAGATACAAAAGTCATCAGCAGTGACACTGTATGGCTTCAATGAAAGGACAAGGCATCCTGAAAAAAATAGTAATAATAGTCAATTCAAAGTTGTTAGATAAGAGCACCATCTCGCTCAATCTAAGGATTGCAATTGCTGCAAGAAGTCCCACTGAAAGGGGGACCCAGGGCTCCTCTTCTGGTACAGTTCATTAAGAGTCAAGGAGTCTGAACCTCACTTTGCTTGAATGGGCTTGCCTGGTGGCTCAGACAGTAGAGTCAGCCTGCAATGCAAGAGAGCCAGTGTTTCCATTCCTAGCTGCCCACCCTTATGGGTACAGCTTAAAATATGGGAATTTCTAGGTGCATGAGAACTTTTACCAAAGCATTCCTGTGAAGAATGAGAAACTTGGAGACAACCTAAATAAACATCCAACATATATTCACACACATGCGCGCGTGCATGCACATTAAGTGGCAAATTAGGAAAATGCTTAAAATATTCAGTGAAGAAAACTAGGATATGAAACTGTATCTACACTATAATCATGACGATAAGAAGAAGGCTTAGTTATAAAGACTTCAGGAAGAATGCCAAATGACAGCAGGGATTGTATTCAGGTTTTTGTTTTTTTTTCTTTTACCCTTCATCAAATGTTCAACAAGGTTAGTATATTCTTTTTACGACAAAACTTCATCCTACAAAAGACGAATAAAGGACTGTGACTAAGACACTGAGGCAAGGTCCCACAGTGAGTTTACTCAGAAGGTGGTGAAAACACGTCAGCCACTGAAACCATAGCAAAAGTAGTCAGCGCCCAGCAGCCTTCTGAAAACTTCCACCCATCACATTCCCCAGAGAAAACACACACGTTGCCTGCACTCTGTTAAACTGGATTTTGGAGAAACACAACATAAGGGACATTTGGTGACACTTCAGTTATCTAAAACGGCACGGACATATGGCATCTCAAGGGGTGGGAGAGCTCCTTCAGTGATGATTCCAGAAGTCCAGACATCCGCTCCAGATACTAGAACACTAAATACTGTAAGGATAAGGGGGCAAAGTCTACCTGGCAACCATGGTCAGGAAAGGCCCTGATGCCCATTAGAAAAATGGTGCCCTGTGGAAGCAGCATACGCCAAGGCAATGTGGACGTAGGAAAAGGCTGAAGGGAGCGGGGGCCGATGGGAGAGAAGGCTGAAGGGAGGGGGGCCGAAGGGAGAGAAGGCTGAAAGGAGAGAAGGCTGAAGGGAGGGGGGCCGAAGGGGAGCCCACAGTGCAGGCACAACAGTGGTCCCCAGGCCTGCGGCACTCCACAGAACCAAAGGCGCTTTCAAACCACACAGCTCTCTGGGCCCCACCCCGGGGATGCTGGTTTAATCAGTCATGAGTATACTGTGCAGCTTGGATAAAGAACCACTGAAATAGAAAGTAGATAATAAATCTGAAGAGAACAGAGATTACTAAGTGCAGTAAAAGACAAGGTTTTCAGCTGGGAGACAATGAAACTACAGCACACAGGGAATTCATCTGTGGTTGCTCCTGATGCCACGGATGTCATTCATTAGAAAAGGGAAATCATTTGAGAATTTGTCCGGTTTACTTTATCTTAGGTCTCTCTCACACACACACATACACCCACCCCTCAAAAAGTTGAGCTTGAGTCAAATAATTTAATTCTCAGTACTAAAGGACACATCTAGTGACTGATAATTTATAATTTAAACTACAATTAATTGAGATTTGGGGCTACATTAAATTTTTTTTATCTTTTTTTAAATGATGGTAGACACACAATAAGTTGCAAAAACAGTGCAGAGTGTTCCCATGTATCCATCACCCAGCTTCCACCAATGATAACATCTTACACAACCATAGTGTGTTATCAAAGTCAGGAAGTTGAGATGGACACCTAAATACAGTCACCTAAACTACAGCCTTACTCAGATTTCACTAGTTGTTATGCTAAGCGTTTCTCTGTACACTTTTCTTATTTCATCCTCCCAATCACTACTGTTTCCATTTTGCAGGAATAAAACTGAGGCCAAGAGAAGTCGAGTAACTTTCCCAAGGTGGTGACAGAATTGGGAGAGAAACTCAGTTTTGCCCGATTCTAAGTCCCCGTTCTAAATCATCTTCCTCCACCAGGCCCCTGTACCAGGTTCACAGCCACCAGGGTTCACTTGGCAGAGACAGAGCTCTGGCAAGACTGCAGGCGGATGCTGGTGACAAGCTCACAGAAGAGGCCTATGGAGAGCAAGCATGTGAGCTTATAGCCAGGAGAGCAGTGAGTCAGGCTTTCCAGTTCTCCGACCCAGCAGCTAAAGCTGCATTTTCAGGCTGAGCTATGTACTACAGGAGGCAGGGACAGGCAGGGAATGAAGCCCAAGCAGGCCAGTTGGTGATGCGGTAAGAGTCAACCTCAGGCAGGAGGAAAAGGCAGGAAATGAAGAGAGTAGGCTGATGCTGGCACTTCACTGGGAAGCAGGCAAGAAGCAGGAGCCTAGCTGAAAGCAAATCCACACCAGCAATAAAACCAGAGAACCCAGACCCACTCCATGCTAGACCAGGGAGGCAGTGTGGTCTAGCGGTTATATGTGGGTTCTGCAGCCAGAATGTATGGCTCTGAATCCCACCCAGACCTACAACTGGTGGTATGACCTTCAGCAAGTTAACTTCTTTACGTCTCAGGTTCTTCGTCTGTAAAATTAAAGCAACAAAAATTATGAAATCTCCCAGGGTTGTTGGGAAAATTGAATAGACAGCATGTAAAGCATGTAGAAAAGCCCTTGACACAAAAATCTTCAGTCAGGTTGCTGCTGCTGCTGCTGCTGCTGCTGAGTCACTTCAGTCGTGTCCGACTCCGTGCGATCCCATAGACGGCAGATCACCAGGCTCCTCCATCCCTGGGATTCTCCAGGCAAGATCACTGGAGTGGGTTGCCATTTCCTTCTCCAATGCATGAAAGTGAAAAGTGAAAGCGAAGTCGCTCAGTCGTGTCCAACTCTTCGTGACCCCATGGACTGCAGCCCACCAGGCTCCTCTGACCATCAGTCAGGTTAGCTACTATTATTACATACAATGGGACTAGGCAAGAATTAAGAGGAAAATGAAAGAAACTTAAGAGAGGGCGAGGGTGCCTCAAAGGTCCCCGGTGTCAGAGTGGCTTTTCAGCACTAAAGGACACACACCTATGGGACAGCCAGATAAAGAGAAAGTCTTCACACATCACAGGGCCTACAGCTAACTGCACGTTACCTACTGCTATAAAGCACTTGCTGATACCAGACATAGTAACAGTGCTTGACAAGCACGGCCCCCTTGACTTCTCACATGTACCCCTTGAAGAAACAATTTAATTCCTTTAAACAGATGAAGAAATTGAGGCTCAGCTTAAATTGCCTGCTCAAAGTCACAGAGCAGATGAGGAATGGAGCTGGGATTAAAATCGGAGCTCAGGCATTCCCACTATACCCATCAGTGATAAAATGCAGGCAACTCTTCGGACCATGGGATTTGGAATAGACATCAGACGCTGGGCTACAAAAGCTGAAAGCAAGGAGCAGCACAATATGGCAGAAAGAAGGGGAGAGAAAAGACCTGGAGACTAGTTAGAAGTTCAGACAATACATTCAAACTCCTTTCTATGGCTAAGTAACGCCTCCCCCAACACACTCCATGTCACTGTCAGTTCAGTTCCGACGATAAGTCATGTTCAACTCTGAAACCCTGTGGACTGCAGCATGTCCATCAAGTTGGTGATGCCATCCAACCATCTCATCTTCTGTCATCCCCTTCTCCTCCTGCCTTCAGTCTTTCCCAGGATCAAGGTCTTTTCCAATGAGTCAGTTCTTCACATAAGGTGACCAAAGTATTGGAGCTTCAGCTTCAACATCAGTCCTTCCAATGAATACCCAGGACTGATTTCCTTTAAGATGGACTGGTTGGACCTCCTTGCTGTCCAAGGAACTCTCAAGAGTCTTCAACGCCATAGTTTAAAAGCATCAGTTCTTTAGCACTCAGCTTTCTTTATGATCCAACTCTCACATCCATACATGACCACTGGAAAAACCATAGATTTGACTAGATGGACCTTTGTCAGCAAAGTAACGTCTCTGCTTTTTAATATGCTGTCTAGGTTGGTCACAGCTTTTCTTCCAAGGAGGAAGCATCTTTTAATTTCATGGTTGCCGTCACCATCTGCAGTGATTTTGAAGCCCAAGAAAATAAATTCTGTCACTATTTCCATTGTTTCCCCATCTATTTGCCATGAAGTGAAAAACCTGGCTTAAAACTCAACATTCAAAAAACTAAGATCATGGCATTTGGTCCTCTCACTTCATGGCAAATTGATGGGAAAACAATGTCACTCTCACCACGCTGCAATTTCTTATAATTCCAGTGGCACGAACAGATTCAGGTCAAAATACAGCCTTCCATCAGATGAAAGGACCCCATGGAATCCCTATTGGCAGGACAGGGGATAAGAGCTTGGATTTGCTGATACACTTCTTTACATTCCAAGTCAAACTTATTTCTGCCTATTAGGGTTGATGCATTTTAGACTAAAGGACTGCCCATACCAACCCTCTTTGTGTCCTTTTTTCTCACAAACAGCCCCCCTAGGCTCCAGGTAGGATGAAGATATAATGGCTCATACAACATCGGATGAAAGAAAAATCCAGAGTCCCTATTGATACTATAATACAGAAAAGGAACAAGAGAAGGAGGAAGGGGAAACTCTTATTTATCACCAAATGCCATTTAATAAATAGAGAATAATAGAGTCAGATATTATCACTGATTCAGGCAAGAAACATCAAGTGATGCTAAAACCATTGCATAAAGGTTTTTTAAGAAAGAGATTGTTGCACTTCCCTGGTGGCGCACTGGATAAGAATCCACCTGCCAATGCAGGGGACATGGGTTCCATCCCTGGTCGATCCCTGATATGGGAAGATTCCACGTGCCACAGAGCAATTAAGCTCATGCACCGCAACTACTGAGCTGTCCCTCTAGAGTCCACGTGCTGCACCTACTGAAGCGCACAAGCCTAGAGCCTGCACTCTTCAACAAGAGAAGCCACGCAATGAGAAGCCCATGCACCACAACAGGAGTCGCCCCTTCTTGCTGCAACTAGAGAAAGCCCTCGCACAGCAACGAAGACCCAGAGCAACTAAAAATTAATTAATTAATTAAAGAGATAATCTACATCATCTCAAAGTTATCTCCTCACAGATAACTTATTACCTACAAAGGGCAGACTGGCACCTTTACTGTGGACATGTTGGGGCAAACAAACTTAATGAAATAATCCAAGTTAACATCACCAGTAATGGGACAATCAACAATCCTCTTCCTATTGCTGCACCAAGGACACAATATCTACATCACTTATATAGTAGTCTTGTCACCATGAATAACCTGAATCATATCACAAGGCAATGATCAGACAATTCCAAATGGAGGAACATTCTACAGTGCAAAACACATGAGCCACTTGCTTCAAGATGTTAATGCCATCAAAGACAAAGACTAAAAACCTGCTTCAAATTAAATGAAACTAAAGAGTCATGACAATCAACGTAACATGTGCTTCAGGAAAGTGTTCTAGATGAGAAAAGTTATTGCCATAAAAGACATTATTGGAACATTTGGTGAAATCTGAATGTGGGCTATATATCAGAAAATAGTATTATATCAAAGGTAAGCTTCTTGAATTTGGTAATTATACCGTGTAAGTAAATGGTCTCATTCTTAAGTAATACAAGCTGAGGCTGAAAGGCAACAATGTCTACACATTAGGGTTAAAAGATTCAGAAAAAACAAAGGTAAATAGATGATAGACTGATTAGACAGCAAACAAGCAAGTGACTCTAGGTGGAAAATAGACAGCTGTTCATTTTCCTAATTTTACAACTTCTCTGAAGGTTTAAAAATTATCAAAAATCATTTTTGAAAAACAATATATTTAATAGCTACCTACCAGGGCTTCCCTGGTGGCTCAGATGGTAAAGTGTCTGTCTGGAGGACAATGCAGGAGACCCAGGTTTGATCCCTGGGTTGGGAAGATCTCCTGGAGAAGGAAATGGCATCCCACTCCAGAATTCTTGCCTGGAAAATCCCATGGATGGCTGAGCCTGGTAGGCTACTGTCCATGGGGTCGCAAAGAGTCAGACACGACTGAGGAACTTCACTTCACTTACCAGTTAGCTTAGAGCTAGACACAAAAGCCCAATTCAGTGCTATCCATGGAAACCTAATGACAAGGAAAACTCAACCCTGACATGGCCAGACATGGTCAAAGATAATAATTAGCACAACAGTGAAGAAACTCAAAATTTAATAAATGTAATTCAGCTCCCTTCATATATCCCTTTACTAATTCTCAATCTGGATCATTTTCAAACAATGGAACTGATGAACAGATCAAGGTTTTGGATCCGTAATCCAAGTTTGCTATTTGACTCATATCTTCCTGCTTCTTGCTTTGCAGAGTGTGCATGAGTTTCACTCTTGGACAGTTTTCAGTGTGCCTGCCTTCAAACACTTGACCCCATCACCTGAGCTGGAATCATTACCTCTTCCAAAGGAAGACAAGCATGCTGCAGCTCTTGTCAAATAACCATCCTTCCCCAACCAAGCTGGCCTCTGGAGTCTAATTCATCTTAGCAAATTCACCTCTAGCTGTACTTAACAGTAATCAATAAATGGGAACAGCTAGACTACAGTTTTGGGGATGTCTAATCAATAACCATTAGCTACTACTGCATTTAGAAGTAATAGAAAAAACTGGTCCCTGTTCATACCCATGAGGGAAAACATATTTTCAAAAGTTTCTTCCCCAGGTTTTCCATGCCCTTTCTCCATAGGTGTTTAAATCCCATGCTGTTTTCCAGCTCCATTATTCCAGCTCCATTATTCTGCCTCTGCTGCAGGCCAGGAAACATTAGTTTTGATGCACTGTGTAAAGAGGACCAAGGCATGAAAATATAAATCCTAACACTGTAATTTAATCAGAAAAAAATATGCTGTTTTCTTTCTGCTTCCCCAGAGATCTTCAAAGCCTCCCAAGATCTCTGCCTGGAATAAAACTGAACCTTCTTCTGATGGTAAACAATGCCCTGCCATATTTGGCCTCAGCTTTACATTTCCAGGCTGGCCTGTTTCATGGTTACACCAAGTGCCATTCAACACAGTTACTGATCCCTGTGAGGTCCAGGGGGTGGGGCTATGTACTGGTTCAGTTCACCTCGTGTGGTTCTAGCATTAGGCATGGTATATGACTGCAGAACATGCACTGAACACTTAAGGGGAGGAGAGCATCCATTATGAGAAAGATTCAACGAGAAGGAAACCTTTCCTTTCCTGCTAGCAAGGGCAGAAACCCTGCCCTAAAGCTGAAAATGGGAACAAAAATTTCTACGGAATAAAACACACGGTCACATTATTGTGAAGCTCATAATGCAAGCCAAGGTCCCCCACTGCTGAAGACAGGAACCAATCACCAATCAAGGGATATCCAGATGTGCATTACTTCAGGGCACAGTTTCAAAGGGTTTTGCTTTGTTTTTATTTAGGGAACTTTAAGATTTACCACAGAAAAATTAGGTAAAGTCATTCATCACTGAAAGTTTATAAGGCATAACATATGGTGCTTTTGAGGTAGTTCCCAGGGTAGGGGCCTATATCAGTTAGGTCAATCTGTCTCTTTCCCTCATCTGCCATCAAGACTTAACCCAAGGCCTGGTCCCTGGGAGGAGGGAGTTATAACATAAGAGATGCAGGGAGCCAGAGGCCCAGTGTTTCACACTTAGGGGATTATAGGGAGAAGGGAAACCAAGGCAGGCAAGGCAGGAGTGAGACTTCATCTGCTCTTTCAAGAGGGACATCCACCCATTAAGCAGAAGGTCCACATTTGTGGCCAGTAAAATCAGGTAGAGGAAGACTGGATTCTAGTTTCCCAAATTGTCTCTTGGGTTCTGTGTGGTTTGGACAGGCCCCAGAGGTCCCCACAAGCTCCTGAGGCCGAACCTCAGAAGTTACCTGAAATCATGACTGGGAAGTTAGCTCATGAGGTTGACACGGGGCCCAAGTAGCCAAGGACTAAATGCCAGACCATCTGACCCAGAAGCACCTGAGAATCAAGACCAGACCTCAGTGGGATACAAAGCGCTGCCAGAGAGAGACAGAGGCCCTCCTTCATTTAGAGAGAACTTCAGGGACACCCTGCACAAGTCAGGCCTCTGTGTAACCTATGACAGAAGTTCCTGTTGCTCATCAGGAAGCATGGGAGGCTGACCCAGACTGCACACTGGCAGAGCAATGGAGACAGAGGCTCCAGGAGGATCCCAGCCCCTCCCCCACCAAACAGTTGGGAAGACACCTCTCCCCACCACTCCTCTCAGTGGGATTATCCTAAGATGACTGACTGACTGACTGCTAAACGTGCTGCCAAAGGTTATTCTGATTTAGGCATATACTGAGGGGTTGAGAACACCCAGATGAGCACCATTTGTGTCGATGAAAACCTGGCTTCGCCAATAGCCTGATGAGAAAGCGTCTGGCTTGAAAAAGGATGTGCTCTCAAATGGAAACTGGTCCACTGGCTGGCAAACCATCTACACAATGTCCAACATTCTTCAGCATCTCCCTGTACAAATGAAACAATTATATTTGGGGTATAATTTTAAATGCTCCCTTCTTTGGCTGTAGTTTCTTTAGTTAATCTCAATGTTTTAACAAAGTCCCTAGTGAGCAATAAAAGTACAAAACACTAGAAAAAAAAAATTGTGGCTGGCCCCACATTCATCTCACTACTAGAGCCCATGGGGAAGATGTAGCATCAGATATAAAATATAAAATCAAGTACAGAAACTGGCCCAGGATTTCTAGGCCAGTAGCCTGGAAGCCATGTCCACAGCACAGAGCGGGCAGTGGTGGACCAGTTGAGGATCACAGCATAGTGGGAGACTGCGTCAGCCAGGGCCCTTGAAGAAGCAAGTGCCAAGGAAGGATTAGATATGCAAAGAATTTATCAGGAGGAAACACCTGAAAGAGAAAATGGGCAGGGAGCCAGAGAGGGAGGGAAAGGCGAGATGCAGACCTGACTCCTGGTGAAGTAGAGAAGGAGGAAGGCTGGGTGGCAGCCTCTTAGATCACAGTGCAATTCTAAAGAAAGTGCACAGAGGTCACTGGGGAGCTCTCAAGCAGACGTCCCTGTCAGAGGAGACCATGTCTCCCAGGAATGGTCACCCTTAGGATCCCTGGCACTCTCAGTCATTGGCTGAAAGTGCCCTTGAGAAGCACAGACGGAACCATCACAGGGACAAGCATCCTCATGCGGAAGCCAGGGCCGTGGGTGAAGCACGTTCCTTGTGGTCAGAGGCGGGAAAGGTGCATTCACGAGGCCACCTCAGAGACAAACTCCCTCTCTCCCAAAATACCAATGGAAGGACTAGGGAGAATGCAGATGGAAGTGTCTACATAATATATGCTTTGTCAATTTCCAACACTGAAAAAAACTGTCTGTAAAACGTGCTTATAAAGAAAAGCCCAGATATCAATATTTCCCCTGTGGGAAGCCAAAGTTACAACAGAAACTCTACTGAGTTTAAAAAAAAAATCAGAATCCATTATTTCATTTTTTCCCTTTACAGACTTGAGCAAGAGTCTACTGCTTAGGATTAGTGAAGACTAGAGGAGAAAAGTGTCAGCTCCCAGGAGGCAACACAAGTCACAGAGGTTGGGGTCCCCAAAGCTCCCAGTGGGTGACCAGCATATGGTGATAGAGAAAGACATGTGAGCAGACTTCCTATGAGCTAATTGGGAATTTTAACCCATGACTCATCCCAGGGTGGGGTCCAAAGCTGCAGGGGACGCCACCCCATGGCACGCTGTATCATCAGCCAGATTGCACATTTCCTGAAAGTAATCAAGTCAGAAACTGGCTTCTTGGCCACAGCCCCTGGTGGAAGAATGACTGCCAAAAGCCGAAATGAGGATGAGTTCAAAAATGTAATTCTGCAATGAAAGCGTAATCCATTAAATGGGATCTGACAAGAACTTAATCTCATCTGCCACCAAGGGTGTTGGCTCAATGTAATTCTGCTCTCTGGAACATATTCTCAATAAGCTATGTATAGAATCTGGAACACTTTTGCCAGAACCAAAAAAAATCCATTCAATGTGGGAAGAGAAGCTCACCAAGCCCCCAGTGATTCTCCAGGGAGTGAACATGCTCTTCTTCCAAATGCAAAATTCCCAAAACCTGGCAACTCCACCTATGTTGAGTCACATAATTCAAGGTAAGCGCTAATAACTGAGATGGCCAACGCACTGGTTGGCTTCAAAATTTCCGCTACTGCCCACAAAGGCAAGACCAGTGGCTGGTCTTGCTCACAAAGTACCTACTAGGCCCATATTCCCAGCCTGGGGCTCACTGCACAGCCCAGTCACAGAAGAAGGGAATGGAGGGAACCTCCTTGACAGGTTTGGAGGATCAATCCACTCCTAAAGAGGGTTCTGCAAACTGGGAGAGAGAAGGAATTAGGGTCTGTCTTATTCATCATTTACTTAATATTAGCTATAGGGCCCAAAGACATTAGGTTGTTATTTCCCTGTTTCCATTTGTAAAATAAGGCAGCTGAGAATCAAAACCATAACTCAAATCACATAGTTTAGAAGACAGTGTGCAAATTCATGCCTGTGGTATTCCAAAGCCTATGCCTCACTCCTCAGAGGGTGGTCCTTGGACCGTCACATTACTTGGGAGATTGTTAGAGTCACAGGCTACAACCCAGATCTAATGAATGTGGATCTGCATTTAATCAGATCCCTCAAGGAATTTGTTGGACACAAAGTTTGCCTTAAAGGGCTCCTACCCAAGAAGAATAAGTGGATTAAAAATATAAATTTGGACTAGAAAAAGGATTTAGTGCAATAGAACAGGGTCAGTCTCATAGAATAAGTCTCACCACATATCCAAATTGCACATCCAAATTAGTAGAGCCAATCATGCCATCTTTATTTCACCAAGAGCAAACCCAGAAGCAGGAAAGTCAAGGTGATGTGGTGATAGTAGAGCACACTGGAGAAGGTAAGGCTTTGGAACCAGGCAGGCTGGACTGAAATTTCCAGCTCTGCCTCCTGCTGGATGGCTCTGGGTAAGTTGATTGATCTCTCTAGGACTCAGTTTCGTGACCTGTACCACTGGAATAGCACTACTCACCTTGTTTGTATTTGACAAGATTAAATGAGCAAATAAACGTATGGTTCCTAGACACGGTTGATGCTCAATAAACATGGGTTTCCTTGACTTTCAGTACAGTCTGGGCCAGGTACCTTTGCAAACGTGCACACTAGAAGCTGGGGAGAAAAACAATGCTCAGCAGCCAGCTCTTTCCTGTTCTCTTGGGTCCTCTAGTGGTAATTCCTGCGGTTCCTGTCACTAATCAGACTGGCTGGAGCAGTCTGTCTTCCTTAAGCTCCAGTTTCAGCATATTCTCTCATCTCTTTTAAGAAAACCCTGAGTAGAACAAGGTTCAAAGGAACAAGAGGTGAGGAACAAGAAAAATAGGCATCTGGGGTGCAGTTCCCAGGAGTGTCTACTTCCCAAACAATGCAGTCTTTTTATTTAGTTATGGTTCCTGCTTTCTTCTTTTCATAAGTCTCAGTCTTAAAAGCAGACTTTTTCATGCCAGAGGCTTCATGAGCTTTCAGAGCCCACAGTGTCTGCACCTGGAGCCACAAAACCCAAGTCTGATATAATTCACATTGTGTGTATCACTCAAAGGTGTGGAGGAGCAGGAGACGGCTGCCAAGCACTGCCTGCAGGTGTGTCCCCAGACGCTGCCTGGGGCGGATGCCCCCACCTACATGTACACTCATTACAGAGGCTGATGGGAGAGGTGCCCTTGGGACAGAGCATCTCCTATAGGAGGAAGAAGCTGAGCGTCAGGGTCCCAGTGATGGTTCCTTGCTCTGATTCCCACAGGAACAACTCCAGCACTGATAAAGAGGCATTTCCTTGCCCAGGCAGAAAAAAAAATAACCATATTTTGTGGCCCCAAATTTCCAAATGCCCTCCATGTGTGAAGAAGGAGAAAGAGAAGAGAGCAAGCAAAGTTACCCCTTACCCTATGTTGCTCAGCAGTAACGCTCCTGCAGGGAAGCTATGAGAGCAGATGATGCCAACTCAGGAGAATCACATGCCCCTCCACAGTAAACACAACTCTGCAGAACTGCAATGGGCAGGATGTTCAGTCACATGCCTGGCTCCCTTAACTGGGTGTGGGGTTGTGTATAAATGTGTCCAAGGCACACACACACACATACACACAAGGCATGGTGATTGAGAGGCTCTGAATTTCAGAGTCAGAAAAAAGAACACAACACCTCAATCTCAGCAAAGGAATGACTACCCTTAAGTTATCTTAGGGTTGAGAGCACCGATCACGGATGCACCCCTGAAGTTTAGGAGTATAACACACCAGTCTTCCTAGATTTCCCAGTCTCACCAACACTGGAGTCAGCAATTCTCACGTTTTTTCACTCCTGGAGTAAATGATGAGGTGGGGGAACACACAGGGATATATTCCTATTAGCATTATTTGCAATCCAACTATAACTCACTCCTTCTCTGAAATCCAAAGGCGTACAGAAAATAAGCAGCATTATTACAAGGGCAATCTTGATCCTGCTCAAATTTATTTCTCGATAAGCAAGCTGTTCCCATCTTTGGCTTATAATAATTTATCTGCAACAAATCTCACAACTGACATGACTATCACAGTTAAGGACTACTACATTAGAGAATATTTACCCTCTAACATGGCTGTTGGAATCAACTATCTTCCTTGAAAGAAAGGATGGTTCCAGGATAGCACAGAGTTGTTTTAAGGAGACCAATAAATGAATAACAAATGCCAGTACCTTTCTGGCTCCCACTGCTGAACAACTGGTATATTTACACCTGCTGTGTAAATACGCCTACCACACCAAAGGCACCATAAAGCACTACACCAACCACACCAAAGCACTACAAGAAACCAGGAGTAAATCTTGATCTTAACAAACTTAAGACTTAATCTCTTTCTGGAACTAAGACCTTGGCACATAATTAACTAGTGGATCAAAAGAAGTTCATGCATATATTAATCAAATTAACAAAGACCAAACACAAAGAACAAATATTAAAAGCAGCAAGGGAAAAACAACAAATAACACACAAAGGGATTCCCATAAGGATAACTGCAGATCTTTCAATAGAAACTCTTCAGGCCAGGAGGGAATGGCAAGACATACTTAAAGTGATGAAAGAAAATAACCTACAGCCCAGATTACTCTACCCAGCAAGGATCTCATTCAAATATGAAGGAGAAATAAAAAGCTTTACAGACAAGCAAAAGCTGAGAGAATTCAGCACCACCAAACCAGCTCTCCAACAAATACTAAAGGGTATTCTCTAGACAGGAAACACAAAAAGGGCGTATAAACCCGAACCCAAAACAATAAAGTAAATGGCAAAGGGATCACACTTATCAATAATTACCTTAAAGACTGGCTGAATGGATACAAAAACAAGATCCCTATATATGCTGCCTACAAGAGACCCACCTCAAAACAACGGACACATACAGACTGAAAGTGAAGGGCTGGAAAAAGATATTCCACGCAAATAGAGACCAAAAGAAAGCCGGAGCAGCAATACTCATCTCCAATAAAATAGACTTTAAAACAAAGGCTGTGAAAAGAGACAAAGAAGGCCACTACATAATGATCAAAGGATCAATCCAAGAAGAAGATATAACAATTATAAATATATATGCACCCAACATAGGAGCACCACAATATGTAAGACAAATGCTAACAAGCATGAAAGGGGAAATTAACAATAACACAATAATAGTGGGAGACTTTAATACCCCACTCACACCTATGGACAGATCAACTAAACAGAAAATTAACAAAGAAATGCAAACTTTAAATGATACAATAGACCAGTTAGACCTAATTGATATCTATAGGACATTTCACCCCAAAACAATGAATTTCACCTTTTTCTCAAGTGCTCATGGAACCTTTTCCAGGATAGATCACATCCTGGGCCATAAATCTAAACTTGATAAATTTTAAAAAATCAAAATCATTCCAATCATCTTTTCTGACCATAATGCACTAAGATTAGATCTCAATTACAGGAGAAAAACTATTAAAAATCCCAACATATGGAGGCTGAACAACACACTGCTGAATAACCAACAAATCACAGAAGAAATCAAAAAAGAAATCAAATTATGCATAGAAACGAATGAAAATGAAAACACAACACCCCAAAACCTGTGGGACACTATAAAAGAAGTGCTTAGAGAAAAGTTCATAGCAATACAGGCATACCTCAAGAAACAAGAAAAAAGTCAAATAAATAACCTAACTCTACACCTAAAGCAACTAGAAAAGAAAGAAATGGAGAACCCCAGAGTTAGTAGAAGGAAAGAAATCTTAAAACTTTGGGCAGAAATAAATGCAAAAGAAACAAAAGAGACCATAGCAAAAATCAACAAAGCAAAAAGCTGGTTCTTTGAAAGAATAAATAAAATTGACAAGCCATTAGCTAGACTCATCAAGAAACAAAGAGAGAAAAATCAAATCAATAAAATTAGAAATGAAAATGGAGAGATCACAACAGACAACACAGAAATACAAAGGATCATAAGAGACTACTATCAGCAATTATATGCCAATAAAATGGACAACGTGGAAGAAATGGACAAATTCTTAGAAAAGTACAACTTTCCAAAACTAAACCAGGAAGAAATAGAAAATCTTAACAGACCCATCACAAGCATGGAAATTGAAACTGTAATCAGAAATCTTCCAGCAAACGAAAGCCCAGGTCCAGACGGCTTCACAGCTGAATTCTACCAAAAATGTCGAGAAGAGCTAACACCTATCCTACTGAAACTCTTCCAGAAAATTGCAGAGGAAGGTAAACTTCCAAACTCATTCTATGAGGCCACCATCACCCTAATACCAAAACCTGACAAAGACGCCACAAAAAAAAGAAAACTACAGGCCAATATCACTGATGAACATAGATGCAAAAATGCTCAACAAAATTCTAGCAATCAGAATCCAACAACACATTAAAAAGATCATACACCATGACCAAGTAGGCTTTATCCCAGGGATGCAAGGATTCTTCAATATCTGCAAATCAATCAATGTAATTCACCACATTAACAAATTGAAAAATAAAAACCATATGATTATCTCAATAGATTCAGAGAAGGCCTTTGACAAAATTCAACATCCATTTATGATAAAAACTCTTCAGAAAGCAGGAATAGAAGGAACATACCTCAACATAATAAAAGCTATATATGACAAACCCACAGCAAACATTATCCTCAACGGTGAAAAATTGAAAGCATTTCCCCTAAAGTCAGGAACAAGACAAGGGTGCCCACTTTCACCGCTACTATTCAACATAGTTCTGGAAGTTTTGGCCACAGCAATCAGAGCAGAAAAAAGAAATAAATGGAATCCAAATTGGAAAAGAAGAAGTAAAACTCTCACTGTTTGCAGATGACATGATCCTCTGTATAGAAAATCCTAAAGACTCCACCAGAAAATTACTAGAGCTAATCAATGAATATAGTAAAGTTGCAGGATATAAAATCAACATTCAGAAATCCCTTGCATTCCTATACACTAATAATGGGAAAGTAGAAAAAGAAATTAAGGAAACAATTCCATTCACCATTGCAACGAAAAGAATAAAATACTTAGGAATATATCTACCTAAAGAAACTAAAGACCTATATATCGAAAACTATAAAACACTGATTAAAGAAATCAAAGAGGACACTAATAGATGGAGAAATATACCATGTTCATGGATTGGAAGAATCAATATAGTGAAAATGAGTATACTACCCAAAGCAATCTACAGATTCAATGCAATCCCTATCAAGCTACCAGCGGTATTTTTCACAAAACTAGAACAAATAATTTCAAGATTTGTATGGAAATACAAAAAACCTCAAATAGCCACAGCAATCTTGAGAAAGAAGAATGGAACTGGAGGAATCAACTTGCCTGACTTCAGGCTCTACCACAAAGCCACGGTCATAAAGACAGTATGGTACTGGCACAAAGACAGAAATATAGATCAATGGAACAAAATAGAAAGCCCAGAGAAAAATCCACATACCTATGGACACCTTATCTTTGACAAAGGAGGCAAGAATATACAATGGAGAAAAGACAATCTCTTTAACAAGTGGTGCTGGGAAAACTGGTCAATCACTTGTAAAAGAATGAAACTAGATCACTTTCTAACACCCCACACAAAAATAAACTCAAAATGGATTAAAGATCTAAACATACAACCAGAAACTATAAAACTCCGAGAGAACATTGGCAAAACACTCTCCGACATAAATCACAGCAGGATCCTCTATGATCCACCTCCCAGAATACTGGAAATAAAAGCAAAAATAAACAAATGGGATCTAATTAAAATTAAAAGCTTCTGCACAACAAAGGAAACTATAAGTAAGGTGAAAAGACAGCCTTCTGAATGGGAGAAAACAATAGCAAATGAAGCAACTGACAAACAACTAATCTCAAAAATATACAAGCAACTTATGCAGCTCAATTCCAGAAAAATAAATGACCCAATCAAAAAATGGGCCAAAGAACTAAATAGGCATTTCTCCAAAGAAGACATATGGATGGCTAACAAATGCATGAAAAGATGCTCAACATCACTCATTATCAGAGAAATGCAAATCAAGACCACAATGAGGTACCATTTCACACCAGTCAGAATGGCTGCGATCCAAAAGCCTACAAGCAATAAATGCTGGAGAGGGTGTGGAGAAAAGGGAACCCTCTTACACTGTTGGTGGGAATGCAAACTAGTACAGCCACTATGGAGAACAGTGTGGAGATTCCTTAAAAAATTGCAAATAGAGCTGCCTTATGACCCAGCAATCCCACTGCTGGGCATACACACCGAGGAAACCAGAATTGAAAGAGACACATGTACCCCAATGTTCATTGCAGCACTGTTTATAATAGCCAGGACATGGAAACAACCTAGATGTCCATCAGCAGATGAATGGATAAGAAAGCTGTGGTACATATACACAATGGAGTATTACTCAGCCATTAAAAAGAATACATTTGAATTAGTTCTAATGAGATGGATGAAACTGGAGCTGATTATAGAGTGAAGTAAGCCAGAAAGAAAAATACCGATACAGTATACTGACACATATATACGGAATTTAGAAAGATGGTAATGATGACCCTGTATGCGAGACAGCAAAAGAGACACAGATGTACAGAACGGACTTTTGGACTCTGTGGGAGAGGGAGAGAGTGGGATGATTTGGGAGAATGGCATTGAAACATGTAAAATATCATGTAAGAAACAAAGTGCCAGTCTATGTTTGATACAGGATATAGGATGCTTGGGGCTGGTACATGGGGATGATCCAGAGAGATGATATGGGGTGGGAGGTGGGAGGGGGATTCAGGATTGGGAGCTTGTATACACCCGTGGTGGATTCATGTCAATGTATGGCAAAACCAATACAGTATTGTAAAGTAAAATAAAGTAAAAAAAAAAAAAAAAAGAAGAAGTTCATGGCCATCAGTACAGTTTCTCTATTAAAGAGCACGGAGGGGATGCAAAGAGAAGGGATGATGGTAATGGAGTTGGGTTCACAAATAAGCTGTTCTCTTCATGAGAGCAACTCTTCAGCCATTCATTGAAGAAGACCATGAAGCTGGTTTGGGGTGGAAGGCATAGCTACCAGAAGACAGTATACAAAGGGGCTGACTCCACCAGAGATGCTTGGAGATGGGAACACACAGACCACGAGAGCCATTCACCCTCCCCTCTTCCCCCACAGTCACTTGCAGAGAATTGCAGGTTCATTCTCTCTACTTGAGTGGGTTTTATTTTATTTAAGCCTCACAATGCAGTTACCAAACCCTTATGAGGAATAAGAAAAGCATTTGCCTTGCAATTCTGGTCCCGCCACTGCATCCGTCATGTTATATAAAGAAATCCAACCCCCTATTCATCACTCCTTTTCAGAACTCATCTATAATTCAATCCACACTAAGAACCTTTGCACAACGAAATGGCTTTTACTGGGTGATTACACACATCACCTGCATGCAAAGGAGAGCACAGTTTTCAAATATATTTCCTGGACTCCAAATCTTGTCTGATTTGTCTATGAGGGAAGAAAAGGGAAGTTTATGCATTCGACTAGCCATGTGGAGGGTATGAAAGTCTTATACAATGCAAAGAAAAATGAAAGCAGTGAAATTAGGGAAGGGGTAAGGAAGGCAGGCTGGCAAAATCATTAAATCTTCATTTCTGATACCAGTATGACTATGTATTTCAAAAGTGAGTTGAAAAGACCCACTGAAGAAAAAAGTCACTTCTATACCACATCCATACTCAGTCTGATTTTTATTTAATACAGGTGAGACAGCAAAGAGACCCCCCCCCCTTATGACAAAAGTGGGATACAATCTGAAAACAAAACACAGGAGACTTTTGAGGGAAGAGGCAAAACTAAACGATGAATAAGAACAGAGTCAACAGCCACCTGGGAAACCACACAAGAAGATCCCCCACTTCCTTTCAGGAGCCCGCAGCCCTCACACCTCTCACAATCAGAAATCTTCCCCCAGCAAGGGACGCTAAAGGCACCCAGCTGAATTTATTCCCACCACGTGCTTTTTCTCTGTGCGCTTATCTCCATGCTTCAACCTCCTCTGAAGCAAAAGACTCATTAATCCCATTCAAATTGCCAATATCAGTAAATTCTTTGCCTCAGCATTTAAATGCCAATACCAATTAAGTACCAACAGCAACTTAACTACTGATACAGTCCTCACTACATTCAGGAAATCCAGCCACAAGTCCAGGGAGCACTAATTCCAACACTACTTCATCAATTCTAAGTAAGTGCCAAGAAATGAGGTAATTTTCTGGCCACGCTGACGATGCATCCAACTGGACTGAAATCACTGCACACGCAAACAAGAAGGAACAAACTGAGCTGCAAGTCACCAAACCTGAAGGACGTTTTCACCAAGGCTTCCGGGCTATCGAGCTGAGGCAATTCATCAGCAAGGATTTCCTCAGGTGGCCGGGGGTCATGGACAATCGTAGGCCGTGGCTTCTCCTTGACATTCCCTGTGAGCCCATCGATGAGGGAGTTCCACAGACAGTTCTGCGACTTAGACCCTGAAGCATGAGGGGAAAAATAAAGGGATGCAGGTGAGTTCCCAACCAACTCCACGTCTTGCCTTGCCCAACTCAGAATTTTCAAAAGCAGAGCAGGAACACTGACGTATTTTTCATGATCCCCAACAACATTGGAGGGCTCCAAGATTTTAGTCAGGCAACTTATGGAGTAACCAGGATTTTTTTTTAATTTATATACAAAAATAAGTTCATACTCTTGAGTATCTTAACGCACAGCTAAGTATTACAAATATATATTGTTTCATTTCAGTGGTAATCAACTCTAACTCCTGACAGTTGTCAGTATTCACTGATATGTTTATTCAGCAATTGGAAGTATACAAAGGACTACCATTTTGGAGAACAGTAAGATGTTCAGACATCTTCTCAGGTGGCACTACTGGTAAAGAACCCTCCTGCCAATGCAGGAGACGTAACAAACATAGGTTCAGTCCCTGGGTCAGGAAGATCCTCTGGAGAAGAGCACGGCAACCCACTCCAGTGTTCTTGTCTGGAGAATCCCATGGACAGAGGAGCCTACAGTCCATGGGGTCACAAAGAGTTGAACACGACTAGAGCAACTTAGCATGCATGCACGCAGGATGTTCAGACACAAGTCTCCCCATGAATTTATCTTGCCTAAGACCCAAGTTGCAAGACTATTCTATGGAGACACCCACCCCAAAGAGAGCCAGAACCCACTATAGGCAGCTTCATTTTTCTGGAAGCTCAAGACTCAAGGAAAACGACACTGAATGTTAAATCCTACCCTAGAAACACTCCGAACATATGAGATGAATATTCAAGGCAGACATGAAGTAGGTACAGTGCCACAAATTAGGGTCTGATCAGCCAGGTCAATACCAACAATGATAAGTTATTCCAATATCAGGTACACTTGATATGATGGATTGAAAATGGCACTTTATCCCCATAGTCTTTCTCCCCACAATATAGAACCCCATGTATTAAGCATGTTTCTAGCTTCTGTAGACTGTTTTGTAAAACACCTGTGTTTCATGCATACCCCAGACATGCTCTGTTCTGGAAAGCCAGATCACATCCCTGAGTCACCCTGCCTTGGCCTCCTCCCTCCCTCATCTCCCCCCACCCCAGTTCTCCAAGAAGAGTCCCCTTCCCAGGGGCACGCTTTTCAGATATAAACCAACCAAACCAGAGTCCACAGCACGACACTTCCCTTACTAAGCTTCCATGTCCTGAGTCACTATCCACCTGCCCCGATGACCCTAGACAGGTAGCAGAGAGCTAGGAAGAGTCCCTATGGCCCAGAGCCCACTAACATTATTCAGACTAGCCAATCCTAAGCCTGCTCACCTGGGAGAACCAGTCCTTACTGAAGAAACCACACAAAGACTCCTGCCCAGTGTCCCTTCCTCCCTCTGCCTCACACCAACCCCAGTGCTTCCAGAGCGGCCTCTGTGGTATAACATGTACTCCCTCTTGGGGGATCTGTGAAGATCAACAAATTATCTTTTCAATGGCAGTCATCCTCTGGCCTTGCCATACCTAAATAATCATAAAGCCTATTAAAACAATCTGGTTATAGGGAAAACATTAGGCAAATCTCAACTGAGAGACATTCAACAAAATATCTGACCATCTGACCAGTATTCCTCAAAACAAGCAAGCTTATCAAAAAACAAGGAAAGTCTGAAAAACTGTAACAACCTAGAAGAACCTAAGAAGATTTGATAACTAAATGTGGTATCCTGACCAGCTCCTGAAACTCGGAAAGGATATTAGGAAAAACTAAGGAAATTTCAATCAAGCATGTACATTAGTTAATAATGATGTATTACCAATTTTGGCTCATTAATTGTGACAAACATACCATACTCACATAAGAGCTTAATAATAGGGCAAACTGAAAGGGGGTATATGGGAACTCTTTGTACCATCTTTGCAAATTTTCTCTAACTCTAAAAATATTCTAAAATTAAAATTTATAAAAATACAAATAAATATTTAAAATAAATAATAAAAATGGTTATTAGTTTAAAAGTCTATGAGCAAGTAATTTCTTTAGAGACTGAGGGCATGCCTATCATTATTACCCAGTGCTGGTTACACTCCTCTCAGAGGAAAGAAAACCTTTATCTTTGCTCAGATATAATGTCAGGTCTCCAAGTCATGCACCCATGGAACTGTGTCCACACAGAGGGGGTTGGCTTTTCCTACCCCATCCATGCAGAAGAAGGACATTTTTGTAATACACGCAAAGACTCATTATGGGGCATGAGGAGGTGCACGTGGAGCAATAAGGAGCAGTTTCAGCTAAAGTAAAATGCATGTGATGGGTGGCGTAGAGAATAGATCCAATGCTCACAGGAATATTTCCCTGACCAGCCATCCACAGCCCACAACATAAGAAAGCGCCACAGCTTACTGTGCCTGAAGGCCACATTTAAGATCCAAAGAACTTCACACACAGAAGGGAGCATCTCACAAGGATTCCTGAACCTTCACCAAGGACAAGCATGAATCCAAAAACAATCTTTTTTTTAACTTTTTTCAAAAATGTATTAATTTTTGGCTGTGCTGGGTCTTCATGGCTGGGCTCCTTTCTAGTTGCAGTGAGTGGGGGGCTACTCTCTACTTGTGGTGTGCGGGCTTCTCACTGCAGTGACTTCTCTTGTTGCAGAGCACGGGGTCTAGCACATGGCCTCAGCAGTCCCCTGGATCTAGAACACAGGCTAAACAGTCGTGGCCCATGGGCTTAGCTGCTCCATGGTATCTGGGACCTTCCTGGACCTGGGATCGAACCCATGAGTCCTGAATTGGTGGGCAGGCTCTTAATCACTGAGCCACCAGCGAAGTCCTGAAAACACCCCTTTTAATGATCATGGTCACAACTGACCTCCTGGGGGTGTCCCACAGCCAAACTGCTTCTGTGTCAATCAGGAGAAAAGTAAAGCACATTAAGGGCAGGAAACAGAACCCTCAAACTCCTGAAATACATGACAGCTTTTCCTAAAAGCTGCTTAAGAGTCTTCAACACATATCTTGAGAAGATTTGGACCTGTTAATGCAGGTCTGGTCCTATGTTAACAAAGTTCTGGTTCTAGGAAGAAGATCAAAGCAGCAGCCTGTTTTCTTAAATTTGACCTAAGTGAAGCCTAACAGTAAACTCCCCACCCATTTCCGTTCGTTCTTTCATTTATTCATTCAATATGTGTGTGCGTGCTCAGTGGCTTAGTCGTGGTCAGACTCTTTGTGATGCTATGGACTGTAGCCCGCCAGGCTCCTGTGTCCTGGAATTTTCCAGGCAAGAATACTGGAGTGGGCTGCCACTTCCTCCTCCAGGGGATCTTCTCAGCCCAGAAAGCAAGCCCACATCTCCTGCATTGGCAGGCAGATTTTTTACCACTGCACCACATGGGAAGCCCATTCATTCAGTAGACACATTTTTATTTCCCTCAATATGCCAGGTTCCACTCTGGGCTCTAGAAATAGAAAAATGAATGAGACTGGTTCCCTTGGGATGAACTGGCCCATACGCAATTACAATAAATAGGCAGATTCCTAGATGTGAGATGTATAAATACCTACTTACTACATTCTTAGGTCTTCAGTTGTTTGCAGACAAATGCTTTACTAAATGTTATAGGTATGCTCATCACATTAACATAAAGGTGTTCCCCCTATCCAAAAAATACCACCTATAAAGTACTAGGAATTGGTATTTTAATAAATCTTCCAATCATCTTGTGAAAGGCATAACTACATGGCATAGTTTCCTCATGCTAAAATTATTAATTCTTAAATGCATCACTGACTCGATGGACATGAATCTGAGTGAACTCTGGGAGCTGGTGATGGACAGGGAGGCCTGGCGTGCTGAGATTCATGCGGTTGCAAAGAGTTGGACACAACTGAGCGACTGAACTGAACTGAAGTACATAGTTATAACACACTAAAATTTTATAACTTATTTTGGCATTTCCTCATTTTTTAATATTCTGGGAAACTTAAATGGAAGTGGCCTGTTTCTCTTGACCTTTGAGAGTCCAAAGCACAATTACTCTCTTGGGATAGTTTTTGATTTCTTTTTTGTTTTGGTTTGGTTTTTAACTTAAAAAGGCAGAGTGGATAGTTTTTGCTCAAAAAAAAAAGAAGAAAAAAATGCTGGGATCCAGCAATTCAGAGGACGTTCCAGCTGGGAAGTGTGCGAGAGTCTAGAATTGGATGATCAGCCAAAACACAAATTGGCCGTGAGAAAATGAGGGATCTGGAAAAGCCTGGTGATAATGAAGGAGAGATGGGTGAATTTAAGAGATGTAGAATCAGTAGGATTTGGTAATTGATTGGGTGTAGAGGAAGAAGAGGGAAGTAGCAAGATGAACTGAGGTTTCTGTTTAAGCAGCAAGGTAGAAGAAAATGCTGAAGGTGGAGCAGTTCATGGGCCTAGAGTTGAATCGTGTTCTGCAAAGTTGCATTTCAAGAAAGAAAATATAAGCAAAGATCTCCTCCATATTCATGAAGAGGAAGCACACAGATGATGACTATGCGATTCAAATGAGAATACTCTTATTTCAGCAAATACTTCTATCGTGACTGAGATAAGAAAATTTTCATAGCATGATAACATAGGGGAAAAAATTACCCTTCTCACTGAACCCAAACAATAATTTAAAAAACTAAAATAATAATAAACGTTTTAGAGAAGGGCAATATCAAAGCCCCAGCCCTGTCCGGGAGTGTTCCAGCCATTATCTGACTTGATAAAAGCTGCAATTTAAGTAGAACTTGGGCTCCATCCACAAGGATCTAATTATAACAGCTCATTAGTGTCTTATCATCTATAACCTGGCCCTGCGGCACAAACCCAAGGGAGATCCAGGAAGCTGGCATAATGTAAAGCATTATGAGGAGAATTTTGCTGTTATCTGTTTTAATCTCTTTCTGAAGGTAAATTTTTGACAACAGTCTGCTTTAGATGAACAACACAGCACAAAATTGGAAGACTTCAAAACAATGGCTATGCCTGGGGCATGACTCCACTGATAACATGCCAATCATCCACAGAAGGGGATATGTTAATATTTTTGTGACCCCAACACTCCAGGAAAGTGTGGAGCACTCAGAGCTCTGTCGATGCTGCAAGACATATGGAAACTTTTATTACACCACCCTTGCGCTCAAAAAACTTTGGAGAGGCAGAAAAATGCAAGGCAGCCTCTGACTGCTGCAGACTAGAGCCAGGCTTTGGAAAAATGAATTGGTTTTCCCCTACCCCTCCCCAATAAACACGGTCGAGAGAAATGGTTCAAGACTTTGAAATGGACAAAGAAGTTCAGTGAGCATCCCATCTAGTTCCTTTTTGAACTCCAGGAGAAGGGGAGAGAACTTCTCTTCTGATCCTCCACAAATGTGGGCAGAGCCATCTCCAGGGACACTGGAACGGTCTGCTCTGGCAAAATGAAAAATAAAAACTCCCCTGCTCTAACTTATTTTCAGTTGACTTTGAAAGCATGAAAAATCCTTCTGACTAAGTAGAAGCAAAAACATGGAAACAGAGTCACACAGGTCTCTCTCAATAATATCAAAAACCACATGAGGGAAATCATAGATAAACTAAGCCCTCAGGGTACCAAAAATACTGCGGCTCGGGTGCAGATGAGCAACTCCATTCAGCCCACTCCATCTCATCTGCTTCTGCTCACTCCACTCCCTGCCCCTCCCCATTCCAGCTTTTGTCTCTCCTTTGACTTGTTCCTGACTCTTATCCAATGCCCATAACCTCCTCCTTTCCTGTTATACCCCCTCCACCCCTGCCATAAATCTTCTTTCTTCACAAAGACAACTTTTTGGGTACCCTATGAACACTTCAGATCGATTATAAACCTTCCAGAATCACAAAGTCCACATCCACACCAATGAGCTTATCAGAAGAACAAATGCTCAGATCCAGACGTAACCAACATTTGTTCAGTAATTGTTGTGTTCTGGGCATTGTCATGATGCCTTCACCAGCATTACTTCATTTAATCATCAAATCAACCCAAAGGATGTATTACTGAAGCATTACTGAACACTAAGACATTAAGACTCCAAGAGAGCAAATCACCTAGATTACAGAGAAGACACAAATTGCTTTGATCCAAAATTCTCATTCTCCTAATCCAGGGCTCAGAGTGATACACCACACTGTATTTTATTTGTGAGTCAATAAACACACACATAGTGTAGATCAAGCAAAATGCTCTGCATTTTTTACTATGAAAAAGATATCCCCTTACATAAGAATAAAGATACATCCCATCTGATACTAGAAAGAACCTTCTGCATGTTTGCTTTCCTGGAGGCTCAGACAATAAAGAATCTGCCTGCAATGCAGGAGACCCGGTTTCAATCCTTGGGTTGGGAAGATCCCCAAATCACGAAGATCCCCTGGAGGAGGGCATGGCAACCCACTCCAGTATTCTTGCCTGGAGAATCCTCATGGACAGAGGAGCCTGGCGGGCTACAGTTCATGTGGTCACAAAGAGATGGATACGACTGGGTGATTTTCACTACTTCCCTTTAAAGGAAGTTCAGGCTGCTGGGAGACATGAATGATGCAAGATGAGTTTAATGGGTTAAGAGAAGACAAGAAGGCAAGAAAGTGAGACTCTAAATGCAAAATAACTACAGATTCATTTCAAAGTGTGTCTAATGATGGCAGCTTGATAAACTGCTGGCAGGAGGAGCCCAAGGTGATGTGGTAATCCCATTTAAATCTGACAAGTGACTTATCAACTTGGTTCCTAATAAAAAAAAAAAAAATACACAAGCAGTAGGCTGGCAGAAGGCTGAGAACTTAGAGTCCTACAAAAAAAGGAGAGAGAGAGAGATTTAATTCTCCAGAAAGGTGGGGGTAAAAAAAAAACCTTGAAAACCTTCAACAGTTCTCAAAGTATCTGTGACATGGCATTCGTAGACATTCTCTCCTTTTGAGAGTATAAGGCTCCTAAAATTCCCAGGAGTAGAAAAAGTGGGGCTTGGGTACAGAGGTCTGGAATGAACCTAATAAAGCCCAGATGAAGAGTTTTATGCTCTCTAAAATAAAATGCTACTGATGGTATGGAAGGCAAAGGATTAATAATGTTTTGAATATCTTTAAATCAGATATACAGGTACTGCTCTATTATTTTCAATATACTAAATCTTGGTTTTAGAAACATTTCACAAGTTCTATCTTCTGTAATTTCAAAGAGATGGGAAAATTTAATTCCATTTCAGATATCATATATGCTGAGGTTGGGGGAGCAGCAGCAAAATATAATAATATAACTTGATCTGTGATGACATATTCTACATTCTCTAATATGTGAGGATTTATTTGAGTTATCATATTAAATTAACCTTTTTTAGCAACTAAATCACATTATTTTACTTATTTTAACTTTATATCTATCTGATAGTGCAAGACCTCCTCCTTTATTTTGGCTTCTCGAGTTCAAAAGGAGACATGTCTATAGAATTTTCTGTTGTAGTTTTATTATAAATTTTTCTTTTATAAGCTAGTTGTCTGGGTGATTGTTGCAAGAAATAAAATATTTAATGGTAATGACTTTACCATCTATTGAGATGATCAGGTGTTTTTTCTTCTCTCTTTTTCTCTCTACCTCTCTGTCTCCCTCTCATCTATGGATGTGTTATATTAAAAATGAGAGAAGAAAAAAAAAAAAAAAACCTATTTTTCCAGATGGAATCAAGTTTCCTCTAGGGAACGCTGTGGTGAAAATATCTTGATATGACAGAAGTTGGTTGGAGGAGGGAGAAACAACAAAGAAAGAGTTAAATTACTCTTCATTCAAAATGAACAGAATTTAGAGAAGGGCAAGAACAAAGGAGGGGGGGAAAGGAGAGGAGAAAGAGAAGGCAGAGCAATACAGCTGCAAGCTGGAACCATATTTTGCAAAAATAAGTGAAGAACTTTCAAAGAACATAGAAGTCTGACATCCATGTTTATGCTAAATGAAATGGCAACCCATTCCAGTGTTCTTGCCTGGAGAATCCCAGGGACAGGGGAGCCTGGTGGGCTGCCGTCTATGGGGTTGCACAGAGTCGAACACAACTGAAGCAACTTAGCAGCAGCAGCATGTGGAACTGCAATGTAACCGCCACTCTATAAGAGTAAATATCTCACACACAGGTTACTTTGCAAAAGTGATATTGGGGAGAGAATTCAAAGACTGTGTCTTTTGTTGTCTGGAAAAGAATAAATAGACATCCGCAAGACAGAAAGTATAGGAAAAAATTCAACAGACTCAGGAAAAGACAGACAGAGATAATAAGAAGAAACGTAGAGAAACCCCTGAAAAATCCACTGATTGAATTTTAGAGATTGAAACAGATGTGGGGTGAGGATTTGAGATAACCATGCATCGGTCTTAAAAGTCATGTCTATATGACATCTGAAATATACTCTAAAATGTTTCTTAATACTGAAGCCACCTTGCATTACTCAAATAATGCATTCTACTTGGTCATATTGTATTGTTATTGTAGTATACTTAAGACTTGCATTACTAGAATTCTATTTAAGACTTTTTGCATATTAGATGAGGAAATTAGCCACTAATTCTTTCTCTTATGTAGTCATTATCATGGGAATAATCTGTTCCTTTATATCTGAATAAAACTGCCTATAAAACTCTTCAGATCCAAAGTATCTCTAGCAAAGTCATCATTTTACAAACTTTTGAATGTCTTCTTTTGTTATAGTTGTACTGAGAATATCTATTTCTTCAGAAGTCAATATATCCCTTTAAAAACTGCCATTTTCTAGAAATATTCGATTCAGTTAGCATAGATTCCTATGACAATTTGTATTTTAATCTTCATCTATACAATAATAATAAGAGAATAAGATGGTTGGATGGCATCACTGACTCTATGGACATGAGTTTGAGCAAACTCTAGAAGTTGGTGATGGACAGGGACGCCTGGCGTGCTGCAGTGCATGGGGTCGCAAAGAGTCAGACACAACTGAGCAACTGAACTAACTGATATACTAATAGTTTTGAGTATTTCTTCACTTATTTATTTTCTGTTCACCTTCCAGAAATGTTTTGTCCAATATGGTAGTCATTATTCATATGTGGTGACTACATTTAGATCAATTAAAATTGAATAAAGTTACATTCAATTCAGTTCAGTCACTCAGTCGTGTCCGACTCTTTGCAACCCCATGGACTGCAGCACACCATGCTTCCCTGTCCATCACCAATTCCCAGAGCTTGCTCAAACTCGTGTCCATTGAGTCGGTGATGGCATCCAACCATCTTATCCTCTGTCATCCCCTTCTCCTCCTGCCTTCAAACTTTCCCAGCATCAAGGTCTTTTCGACAGAGTCAGCTCTTCACATCAGGTGGCCAAAGTATTAGAGTTTCAGCTTCAGTATCAGTCCTTCCAATGAATATTCAGGACTGATTTCCTTTAGGATGGACTGCTTTGGCCTCCTTGCAGTCCAAGGGACTCTCAAGTGTCTTCTCCAACACCACAGTTCAAAAGCACCATTTCTTGGGCACTCAGCTTTCTTCACAGTCCAACTCTCACATCCATACATGACTACTGGAAAAATCATAACTTTGACTAGATGGACGTATTTTGCTTTTTAATATGCTGTCTAGGTTGGTCATAGCTTTTCTTCCAAGGAGTAAGCATCTTTTATGGCTGCAGTCACCATCTTGCAATGATTTTGGAGCCCCCAAAAATAAAGTTTTTCACTGTTTTCATTGTTTCTGCATCTATTTGCCATGAAGTGATGGGACCAGATTTCATGATCTTCGTTTTCTGAATGTTGAGCTTTAAGCCAGCTTTTTGACTCTCATCTTTCACTTTTATTGAGAGGCTCTTTAGTTCTTCTTCACTTTCTGCCATAAGGGTAGTGTCATCGGCATATCTGAGATTATTGATATTTCTCTCAGCAATCTTGATTCCAGCTTGTGCTTCATCCAGTCCAGCATTTCTCATGACGTACTCTGCATATAAGTTAAATAAGCAGGGTGACAATATACAGTCTTGATGTACTCCTTTCCCTATTTGGAACCAGTGTGTTGTTCCATGTCCAGTTCTAACTGGTGCTTCTTGACCTGCATACAGATTTCTAGGGATTCGATCTGATAGACAGAGTGCCTGAAGAACTATAGACAGAGGTTTGTGACATTGTTCAGGAGGCAGTGATCAAGACTATCCCCAAGAAAAGGCAAAATGATTGTAGACGAGGCCTTACAAATAGCTGTGAAAAGAAGAGAAGTGAAAAGCAAAGGAGAAAAGGAAAGATATACCCATTTGAATGCAGAGTTCCAAAGAACAGCAAGGAGAGATAAGAAAGCCTTCCTCAGTGATCAGTGCAAAGAAATAGAGGAAAACATTAGAATGGGAAAGACTAGAGATCTCTTCAAGAAAATTCGAGATACCAAGGAAATATTTCATGCAAAGATGGGCACAATGAAGGACAGAAATGGCATGGACCTAACAGAAACAGAAGACATTAAGAAGAGGTGACAAGAATATACAGAAAACTAAACAAAAAAGATCTTTACGATCCAGATAATCACGATCATGTGATCACTCACCTAAAGCCAGACATCCTGGAATGCAAAGTCAAGTGGGTCTTAGGAAGCACCACTATGAAAAAAGCTAGTGGAGGTGATAGAATCCAGTTGAACTATTTCAAATCCTAAAAGATGATGCTGTGAAAGTGCTGCACTCAGTATGCCAGCAAATTTAGAAAACTTAGCAGTAGCCACAGAACTGGCAAAAGCCAGTTTTTATTCCAATCCCAAAGAAAGGCAATGCCAAGGAATGCTTAAAATTATATTCAATATCTTATAATAACCTACAGTAGAAAAGAATCTGAAAAAGTATATATATAAATAAAAGTACAGACGATTCACAATGTTGTGTTAATTTTGGGTGTCCAGCAAAGTGATTCAGATATACCTGACACAACACTATAAATTAACTATACTTCAATTAAAAATTAAAATTTAATAAAATTAAAAATTTACTTCCTCAGTTGCACCAGTCACACCTCAGATGCATAACAGACACAGGTGACTAGTAGCTACTGCATTGGATGGTGCCAATATAAAACATTCTATCATGACAGGCTTTCTGGAGAGTGCCATTCTCAAGGTTACTTTTGTTGCCTTAAGGGGCTGGCTCATGAATCTATACATTCTACTGCTTTTCTCATTTCTAATTCATCTGTTTTTGCTTTTAGGTTTATATTTTCATTCCCTCTACTTTGAATAAGTTTATATTCCTCTTTTTTCCCTAATTTTTTTTTCAGCAGAGTATTTGTGCCTATAGCTTTGGTACAAGTCACCAGTTTTGGCATGCCAACTTCCCATTGACTATCCTTTCTAAGAAGACTGCAATGAAAATTTTTATTTTCTTTTCTGACCCAAAAGTTGACTGTTTCTGAAAACGTATATCAAATGGTTAAAGTATTTTTGATTGTTGTTATGTAAGCTGCTCGGCTTTTCTTTTTTCTTCCATTTTCTTTTTTTCTTTGTTCCTTTTCTTCTTTCCTTAATTTTTTCTGTTTGCTTTCTATATTTTATAACAATATAGTCAGAGATTATGCTCTATGTAATCAAATCTTGCTTTAGGTTATTTATTGATGTTCATCACTCATCCAACACAGGGTAATTTTTGTAACTATTTCATGGGCACTTTATTTAAAGAAAAGATTCACTCTATGTGTAGAAAAAAAGGTATACAGCTATCACATCTGCATTGTGGACTACAACCTTTATCAATAGAAAATGACTCAGCTCTTTATTTCCTGAGTTCTGCTTTTCATAAAGTTCAACACTGCCATAGCTATCTCCTTTTTCCTTGTGCTTGCCTGAAACATTCTTGCTGATCATTTTTTTGTTTTAGTTTTGCCTTTTGAAATAATGCTGTTGTTCAATTGCCCAGTCATGTCCGACTCTTCGTGACTCCATGGACTGCAGCACTTCAGACCTCCCTGTCCCTCACCATCTCTCAGAGTTTGCTCAAGTTCATGTCCATTCCATTGGTGATGCCATCTAGCCATCTCATCCTCTGAGGCCCTCTTCTCCTTCTGCCCTTAATCTTTCCCACCATCAGGGTCTTTTCCAATGAGTTGGTGTTCGCATCAGGTGGCCAAAATATTGGAGCTTCAGCTTCAGCATCAGTCCTTCCAATGAGTATTCAGGGTTGATTTCCTTTAAAATTGACTAGTTTGATCTCCCTGCTGTCCAAGGGACTCTCAAGAGTCTTCTACAGCACCACAGTTCAAAGGCATCAATTCTTCAGTACTCTGCCTTCTTTAACGTCCAGGTCTCACAACTGTACATGACCACTGGAAAGACCATAGCCTTGACTATACAGACGTTTGTCGGCAAAGTGATGTCTTTATTTATTGAAATAATACATAGTTGTAATAATTGGAAAACTATGGTAGTTATCTTTAAATTTAAAAATATACATTCCTATATTCTTTTTCTCTTATTATCTGTCAACATCAATAACAACCCAGTTTCTGTTACTCCTGCCTGTATGAAATTATTAAATTAGCCTTCCTGGCCATGGAACTCATTCTCTGTGATGACCCACTATCTGTCTGTGGAGTGTGTTTCTCTCTGAATAAATCCACTTCTTACCTATCACTTTGTCTCTCACGGAATTCTTTCTGTAATGAGACATCAAGAACCTGAGCTTTATTAGGTCCTGAAACCCAGGTCTGTGATCTTAGTAAGAATCCTCCCACTTACTAGCCTATGAAATTACCCAACCCATAAAAGCTAACTATGCCACATTTCGAGGCCACTGTACTCGCCCTCTGCAATGACCCACCCTCTGTCTGTGAAGTGTACTTCTCTCTGACTAAGTCCACTTCTTACCTATCAACAACAACAACAAAAAGGTAGCCTTCCAATTCTTCTTTTCTCTTTCACTGATGTTATATGAATTTTTATATTTTGTTTCTAAATTGATATTTTAATATTAAGAAGTTCCACAGTTAAGAACTCTGTTTAACATTATGTGTTGCCTTTGTTTATCCTTAACTTTGGACTTAACGATACATTGACCTAGTTTTGGTGCTCAACAGTGCTTTAACATAATAATTTATCATCTAGAGCAGCACTGTCCAACACAGAGAAGCCATGTGTATAATTTTAAATTTTCTGGTAGCTATATTTATTAAAGTCATACAGGTAAAATTAATTCAATAAATTATGTTATATAAGTCAATAAATCCAAAATATTATATTTAAACAAGTTATCCATATAAAATGATTAATGATATTCTTACATTATTCCTTTTTCCTTTAAAACCCAATGTGTATTTCATACTTACAGATCTCAGAATTAGCCACATTTCAAGTGCTCAACAGCTGTATTTTATGAAACAGAACAGCTCTACAGAATTTATTTTGATTCATGTTTCAGTTGGCTTAAGTACATCCTCAAATAATTCTTTTCAGGAATGACATGTTGGTTAATGAGATACACATGAACAACACCTTAGGTACAGATTTACTGAATTTACATTAAACTCGGAACAATTTCTCAATTATCTTCTGCTATTTATATGCTGTAAAAGGGAATAGGAACCAAGCTGATAGTGGTTGCTTTTCCTTTGTAGGCAGACATTTTTCTTTATCTTTGTATCTCAAAAATTTTGCTAGTATATATGTAATTGTGGATTACTTTCACTGATTTTTAAATTTTTTTCTGAAACAGAAGCCCTTTCAATATGCAGACTCAAACCTTACTTTTTTCTGTTTAGGCAAGCTGCCTTCAACTTTATCTTTGATTACTGCTTCTGTTCCAGTTGAGTGGCTTCAGTCTCAAAATATCTATGATTCATTAATTTGTGTAGGTTTTTTCCTTTTCTGACCTCCTACTACTATCTTTTCTCATTTTCAGTTCTTCATTCCTTTCATTTGTAGTCTAACACACTGTTTCTTGTTTGTCTTCCAATCACTGATTAAAATCTTTTCAGGGTCATTTCTATACTTCAGGCATAGAAGATTTTAATTCCTATGTTTCATATTTACTTTCTTCGCATTGTTACTTTTGCATCTCAACTAAAATTCCGCCTGCTTTTCTTCTTAACAGCTTTCTGCTCCTATCATAGGGACTGTGTCTTTTTGCCTCTTCTGGAGAATGCAAAATAGCGTTTACATTTTTTCTTTTAGTTTCTATATTAAATCATTTTTCAGAAGTCTACTTTTTCCCTAAGTCTTTAGAATGGTGCTTAATTTCCCTAGTTCTTCATAATTGGGGCAGGGGGTGGGGGGCAGTGACCCTAGTTTAACCATTCTGGAATGGAAAAAGGTGATACAGAACTTGTTTCCTAAAAGGCAAGGCACATAGGTCACTCAAGGTTTCATTCACTATCTACCTGGGCTGCCTGGTGGCTCAGCAGGTAAAGAATCCGCCTGCAATGCGGGTGACCTGAGTTCAATCCCTGGATTGGGAAGATCCCCCAAGAAGGGAATGGCTACCCACTCCAGTATTCTGGACTGGAGAATTCCATGGACTGTATAGTCCACGGGGTCACAAAGAGTCAGACACGACTGAGTGACTTTCATTCATCTTGGCTGCCACATAAACTCAGCAGAAAGAACCACGAGTTAAGACTGACATTCATATGCCAACAGCTAGTTTTCACAGTAAGTAATACATAACCCAAGCCTAAAGAGAACAGTAAGAACAGTGCCCAACCTGCTTCAAAGCAAAGCCTTACATTTGTCTTTACCCAGTTGATGAGCACAGCTCCTACATAATTTTCAAAGTCTGTTTAGAAATTCATCTGGTGCAGTGGATCACTATAGAGTGAGACCATCAATTCCAAGAGGAAATGTCTCGATTATTCTTTGCCACACATCAAAAGAATGAGCCTGTTCAGCAGAGTAATGATGTAGGCAAGATTAAAAGGAGACTGTTTTCAAGAACTTTGACAGCATTCATTTAGAATGCTAATTAAAAGAGAAACTTTATCTATTAAGAGTGAAGTCTACTTGATAAACACTTTGTTAATGGTTAGGGTAATTTCAAAGTTTGAGAATTAGAAGAGAGTATTTTTTTAAGTTTTCTATAATTTAGACTATCATTAATTCAGACACCACCACCATCACCCCCCCATAATTGAGTAAAATTTTTTCAATGCATAACTACCTTGAAGTATGCTAATGTCTGCAAAGCATGCAAAAATCCAAGTCTTACCATCTGCTGGATGATTCATTTGTAAATCTGCCTAGTATTCCTTTGGGAAGTTCAGGATTGATTTTTTAATCTCATTATAAAAACTTGGTGGGAATGAATTCAGTCACTTTCAACACGTATGAAAGCATTCTGAGCACTGGGAACAATGTGCCATGTTCATCCTTATTGTTTAGTCACTAAGTCACGTCTGACTCTTTGCGACATGTTTAAATAGTATGTATACTATGATCAAAAATATGAGTGTTTCAAGTAATTGCTTGGAGATCTGGAGTTTTAACTGAGAGTTCCAGAAAAAACAGAAGCATATTTATTAGTCACAGAGAAGAACTCTTTCTAATTTTGGCCCAAACTAGCCATTGCTGGTAATAAAGTAAGAACAATGCATCGTCTGGCTCCTTTAGGGAAAGAACTGTAATCCACCCATGTTTACACTCCTGCACTCAAAATGTCCTTCAAGGTTAACTTTTTTTAATCTGCTTCTTAGATATCTGCTTCTGAGGCTGTAAAACTGTATTTAAAATATGAATGAATCTCTCATCAATCTTTTCTTCCATGTGTTTTAACTGTATCATGTAAGAGTTTTCTTCAGCTTCTCACCCAATTGGCATCATATCTTGACCTCTCTTCTTATCCTGCCCTGTATTAGGGAACCTAGCTTCATAAAATTTACTGACTTGGAACCCAAGCAATTCTTTCACAAGTTCCAAGAACTGCAGCAGCGAATATGAGAATTTCAAGAGTCTCCAGGACTGCACAGTTGCAGGAGGAGTTGTTCATAGCTGAGTTTGCAGGATGATGTCCTTGGAATTGCACATTTCACAGTCCTATAGGCCATAGGTGTCCACGCTGGGCTTCAATCCAAGATTTAGCCAGGGCCTAATGACACTATGGCAGGAACCGCTGCACTGTTAAAGGAGGGGGAGAAGAAACAGTCCTTGGCACACAATAGGTGCTCCATAAATATTTGTTGGAAAAGAAGGCATCACAGGAAGTTGTGACTGGAAAATCATGGGAGTCCTGTAAGTTAAAATGCATCTGACTTCTTTCTAGTGAGGTAACTGACTTTGCATGCCTAAGAGCTGTCCTGGCAATGAATGGGATTTCTCCCCTTGTTTGGAATTGTTACAGATCCAGAACATTCCCATTCACTCTGCTTTCAGTCAAACTGAACAAATATTTATTGAACATTTATTATACACTGTCTGGCAAGGCATAGTTTCTGCCTTAAAGTAACTCAAATCTAGTAAACACACAGTCAATAAAAAGCTATTTACAGGGACTTCCCTAGTGGCCCAGTGATTAAGACTCCATGCTTCCAATGCAGGGGCCCTGGGTTCTATCCCTGGGCAGCAAACTAAATCCCATACGCTACAACTAAGACCTGGCACAGACAAATAAATAAATAGATAAAAACAGTTATTTATAATATAAATAATATATTATACTAATATAATAGCAAGTAATAACTGTGTAGAAGTATAGAGATAACAAACAAATGAGGGAGTGACAATTTTGTCCTGAGGTTCAGACCAGGGTTTCTAATAAAGGCGCCTCTGACCAGTTTTTGTTGTTTTTTTCATCTTTTTTTTTAGTTGGAGTATAATTGTTTTACAACGTTGTGTTAGTATCTGCTGTACAACAAAATGAATCAGCTATATACATACATATATCCCCTCCCTCTTGAGCCTCCCTCCCATCCCTCATCCCATCCCTCTAGGTCATCACAGAGTTGCTTTTTAAATTTTATTTATTTTTTAATTGAAGGATAATTACTGTATAGAATTTTTTTGCTTTCTGTCAAACATCAGTGTGAATCAGCCATACGTATACCTATATCCCCTCTCTTTTGAAACTCCCTCCCATCTCCCACCCCATCCCACCCCTCTAGGTTGATACAGAGACCCTATTTGAGTTTCCTGAGCCATACAGCAAATTCCCATTGGCTATCTATTTTACATATGGTAATGTAAGTTTCCATGTTACTCTTTCCACCCTCCCCTCCCTTCTCCCCATGTCCATAAGTGTATTTTCTATGTCTGTTTCTCCACTGCTGCCCTATAAATAAATCCTTCAGTACCATTTTTCTAGATTCCATACATGTGTATTACAATACAATATTTATCTTTCTCTTTCTCACTTCACTCTCTGTAATAGGTTCTAGATTCATCCACTTCATCAGAACTGACTCAAATGTGTTCCTTTTATGGCTGAGAAGGAGATCAGCCCTGGGATTTCTTTGGAAGGAATGATGCTAAAGCAGAAACTCCAGTACTTGGGCCACCTCATGCGAAGAGTTGACTCATTGGAAAAAGACTCTGATGCTGGGAGAGATTGGGGGCAGGAGAAGGGGATGACAGAGGATGAGATAGCTGGATGGCATCACTGACTCAATGGACATGAGTCTGAGTGAACTCTGGGAGTTGGTGATGGACAGGGAGGCCTGACGTGCTGCGATTCATGGGGTCGTAGAGTTGGACACAACTGAGCAACTGAACTGACCCGAACTAAATATTCCATTGTGTATATTTACTGCAACTTCTTTATCCATTCATCTGTCGATGGGCAGCTACATCGCTTCCATGTTCTAGCTATTGTAAATAGTGCTGCAATGAACAATGGGATACATGTGTCTTTTTCAATTTTGGTTTCCTCAGGGTATATGTCTAGGAGTTGGATTGCTGGGTCATATGGTGGTTTTATTCCTAGTTTTTTAAGGAGTTTCCATACTGTCTTTCATAGTGGCTGTAACAATTTACATTCCCACCAACAGCCCAAGAGTGTTCCGTTTTCTCCACACGCTCTCCAGCATTTATTGTTTGTAGACTTTTTGATGATGGCCATTCTGACCGGTGTGAGGTGATATCTCATTGTAGTTTTAATTTGCATTTCTCTAATAATGAGAGATGTTGAGCATCTTTTCATGTGTTTGCTAGCCATCTGTATGTCTTCTTTGGAGAAATGTCTGTTTAGGTCTTTTTCCCACTTTTTGATTGGGTGGTTTGCTCTTCTGGTATTGAGTTGTATGAGCTGCCTGGATAGTTTGGAAATTAATCCTTTGTCAGTTGTTCCATTTGCTATTATTTTCTCCCATTCTGAGGGTTGTCTTTTCACCTTGCTTATAGTTTCCTTTGCTGTGCAATAGCTTTTAAGTTTAATCAGGTCACACTTGTTTGCTTTTGTTTTTATTTGTTACTCTAGGATGTGGGTCATAGAGGATCTTGCTTTGACATATGTCATCGAGTGTTCTGCCTATGTTTTCCTCTAAGAGTTTTAGAGTTTTATAGTTTCTGGTCTTACATTCAGGTCTTTAATCCATTTTGAGTTTATTTTTGTGTATGGTGTTAGGAAGTGTTCTAATTTCATTCTTTTACATGTAGCTGTCCAGTTTTCACAGCACCATTATTGAAGAGGCTGTCTTTGTCCCATTGTAAATTCTTGCCTCCTTTGTCAAAAATAAGGTACCCATAGGTGCATGGGCTCATTTCTGGGCTTTCTATCTTGTCCCATTGGTCTATATTTCTGTTTTTGTGCCAGTACCATACTGTCTTGATGACTGTAGCTTTGTAGTATAACCTGAAGTCAGGAAGTTTGATTCCTCCAGCTCCATTCTTTTTTCTCAAGACAGCTTTGGCTATTCGGAGTCTTTTGTGTTTCCATATGACCTGTGAAATTTTTTGTTCCAGTTCTGTGAAAAATGCCATTGGTGATTTGATAGGGATCTCACTGAATCTGTAGATTGCATTTAGTAGTATAGTCATTTTCACAATATTGATTCTTCCTACCCAGGAACATGGAATATCTCTCCATCTGTTTATGTCATCTTTGATTTCTTTCATTGGTGTCTTATAATTTTCTGTGTACAGTTCTTTTGTCTCCTCAGGTAAGCTTATTCATAGATATACAATTCTTTTTGTTGCAGTGGTGGATGTTGACACAGATGCAGAAGACTGTCATCACCACCAGTATCCCTCATGCTGCCCATCTGTAGCCACACCCACTTCCACCCCACTTCACTCCCTCTTTAACTCTCAGCAACCATTAATCTGTTCTCCGTTTATAATTTTATCATTTCAAGAAAGCTGTACACATGGAATTTATAACTTTGCGGGTTGGCTTTTTCGCTCAGCATCATCCTCTGGAGATTCATCCAGGTTGTTGCCTGTCCCAGTAGTTTGTTCTTTTTCTTGCTGGATAGTATTCCACGATATGAACATACCACATTCTGTTTAATCAACCACTGGATAAATACATCTGAGTTGTTTCCAAATTGAGATTATTAAGGATAGAACTTTTATAAATATTCATGTACAGGTTTTTAAATTGTAGTAAATGCACAAAACATAAAATTTACCATCTTAATCATGTTTAAGTATGCAGTTCAGTGGCGTGAAGTACATCCACTTTGTTGTAAACCATCACCAGAAACCATCTCCAGAATTCTTTACATCTTGCAGAACTGAAGCTGTGTACCAATTAAACAGTATTCTCCCCTGAGTCCCTGGCATCCATGACCCAACTTTGTATCTCTATGACTTTGAGTACTCTAGATACCTCATAAAACTAGAATCACACAGCATTTATCTTTTTGTGATTGGATCATTTCATTTAACATAAAATCCTCAGGGTTCATTCATGTCACAGAATGTGTCAGAATTTCCTTCCCTTTCATGAATGAATAATAATTCCACCGGATGTACTTACCATATTTTGTTTATCTATTCATTCATTCAAAAAACTAAGATCATAGCATCCAGTCATATCACTCTATGGCAAATAGATGGAGAAACAATGGAAACAGTGAGAGATTTTATTTTCTTGGGCTCATAAATCACTGCAGATGGTGACTGCAGCCATGAAATTAAAAGATGCTTGCTCCTTGGAAGAAAAGCTATGACCAACCTGCTGCTGCTGCTGCTAAGTTGCTTCAGTCGTGTTCAACTCTGTGTGACCCCATAGACAGCAGCCCACCAGGCTCTGCCTACACAGCCTACTAAAAAGCAGAGACATTACTTTGCCAACAAAGTTCTGACTAGTCAAAGCTATGTCATGTACAGATGTGAGAGCTGGACTATAACGAAAGCCGAGCACCGAAGAATTGATGCTCTTGAACTGTGGTGTTAGAGAAGACTCTTGAGAGTCCCTTGGACTGCAAGGAGATCAAAGCAGTCAATCCTAAAGGAAATCAGTCCTGAATATTCATTGGAAGGACTGATGCTTAAGCTGAAGCTCCAAAACTTTGGCCACCTGATGTGAAGAACTGACTCACTGGAAAAGACCCTGATGCTGGGAAAGATTGAAGGTAGGAGGAGAAGGGCACAACAGAGGATGAGATGGATGGATGGCATCACCGACTCTATGGACATGAGTTTGAGCAAGCTCTGTGAGTTGGTGATGGACAGGGAAGCCTGGTGTGCTGCAGTCCATGAGGTTGCGAAGAATCAGACATGACTGAATGACTGAACTGACTCATCCATTAACAGACATTTGGGTTGCTTCTACCTCTTGGTTATTTTGAATAATGCTGCTATAAACAAGAGAGTCCAAATATCTGTTCAAATCCTGTTTTCAATTCTTCTGGGTATATATCCAGAAGTGGAATTGCTGGATCATATGGTAATTCTATTTTTAATATTTTGAGAGTTCACCAAAGTGCTTTCCACAGTGACTACACCATCTTACATTCCCATTAACATTGCACGAGTTTTTTAATTTCTCCACATTCTTGCCAACTCTTGTATCTTTTTTTTCTTTTTCCTTTATACTTGCCATTCTAATAGAAGTGAGATCACATATACAGATTGTGTTTCCACAATATTTATTTGAATATTAACATATTTATGTGAATAATCATGTGAATTTTATGTGAATATTTATGTGAATATTAACCTTCATTTCTCTGGGATAAATTCCAAGGAGTGTAATTTCTGGGTCACATGGTAGTTGTATACTAGTTTTTTTAAGTAACAGTCAAACTTTTTCAGAATAGCTGTACCACCAGCAATATATGAATGATGTGGTTTCTCTGTCAAATTTCTCATCAAATCCTCATCAGGATTTGACGCGGTCACTATTTTTACTTAAGCATTCTGCCAGGTGTATAATGGCATTCTCACTGTGGTTTTAATTGCATTTCCCTAATGGCTAATGGGGCTTCCCTGGTGACTCAGATGGTAAAGAATCCACCTGCAGTGCAGGAGACTAGGATTCGATCCCTGGGTCAGGAAGACCCGCTAGAGAAGGGAATGGCAATCCACTCCAGTATCCTCGCCTGGAGAATCCCATGGATAGAGGAGCCTGGTGAGCTACAGTCCATTCTGTCGCAAAGAGTAGGACATGAGTGAGCAACTAAGCATGCACACATGCATACAATGGCTAATGATGCTGAACATTATTTCAAGTGGTGATTTGCCATCTGTATACCTTCTTTGGTAAAAATGTTTCTTCATACCTTTTGGTCATACTCTAAAGGGACTGTTTACTTTTTTACTTTTGAGTTTTGAGAATTGTAGATATCAGAACTCTCTTGGATAGCAGCATTATTTGCAAATCTTTTCTGACTGTAGCCTATCCTTTCAATTTCTTAACAGAGTATTTGGCATAAGAAAGGTTTTATGTTGATGAAGTCCAATTTATTCATTTTTTCCTGTTATAGGCAATGTTGTTAACAAGTCTTTTTTTCCTAGCCCTACACTCCAAATATTTTTTCTTGTTTTTTTTTCTGTTTCTAGTACTACCTTTTACATTGAAGCCTATTTTTGTTTTTAAGTTTTGAAACATAGGTTGAAGTTTGAATTTTTGCCTATGAATGACCAAAGAGTCCAGCCCCCAAAACGCCAGCACCATTTGACTATATTATCTCCACTAAATTACTTTTTAACTTTTGTCAAAAATCATTTGGGCATATTTGTATGGATCTACTTCTGGCTTCTCTATTGTGTTCCACTGATCCATAACTCTCTCCTTTCACCAGTACCACCAAGTCTTTATTTCTACAGCTATGCGCATGCTCAGTCACTTCAGTCATGTCTGACTCTTTGTGACCCTCTGGACTGTAGCCCACCAGGCTCCTCTGTCCATGGGATGCTCCAGGCAAGAATACTGGAATGGTTGCTGTGCCTTCCTCCAGGGGTCTTCCTGACCCACGGATCAAATCTGCATCTCTTGCGTCTCCTGCACTGGCAGGCAGGTTCTTTACCACTAGCACCACCTGGGAAGCCCTCCTATAGCTACACATTCTTTTCAGATCAAATACACTGATTTTTTGCACCTTGTTCCTTTTTTTAAGTTATGTTAACTGTTGTAGTTCCCTTGAGCTCTGAGGAAGAGAGGCAGATTTGTTCTTGCTGGGAGAGGGTGAGCACTCCAGCTCCTCATGTGATTTCCAGTAGCATTTGATAAGGACGACATCTGTACCATTTGTCATTTATGATGTGCTGGTTCTCTACTAGGCCTCCTGTGACGTCAATCACTTCAACAGGGAAGAAGAAGGATGTTTCATTACCAACTGGAAGTGGAACTCCATGTTCCCCATTTGGTCTCCACTGATACCATGGTGGGGAAGAGGTCTCATTATTGGCCAGATCCCTACTTGGTCTTCTCTGAAACCACGATAGTGGGGGTGTTAGGGCACTGATAGTCATGTGAGGCTAGACATTCAGTTCACCACCCCCAGCCATTGTTGGCAGCAGTAAGGATAGGGCCCAGTTTTTTCTGTCCTGTTTGGCTGGAGTAGAGCGTCCAGCTAGCATCTGAAAGTTTTCTCTCTTACTAGACTGCCCCTTCCCTGGTCCTTTGGATAGAGACAGCAGGGTTTTGGGGGGGGGGTGCATTTACTGTCTGGGTCTTTGGCATTTCCAGGTTTATGGCTTCTCCAACTCCAAGTATGAGATGTATAAGGCAAAAAGAAAACCCAGAAAACTCACCACTGTGCCATTCCCCAGGTCCCAATATCTCTAGCTGGTTTGGCTTCTTCTGTATATCTTTCAGAGTCTTTTGGGGTTTGTTTGTTTTATATAAAATGATCAGAGTTTTCCATTTTACTTAGCTTCAGCTGTATTTCTTCTTATAGTAACAAGAAAAATTATGTCTACTCCATCTTCCCAGAAGCACACCTGAAGGCTTTTAAGGAGCGGAATGACATAGTCAGCTATGTCACTCCAAAAGCTATCCTTTTGGAAGATTCTTCTGGCAGGGAAGAGAACAGACTTCACAGAGGAAAATGGAGGCTCAGTGAAATCTATTAGGTAGGAAAAAACAAGGGGCTAAAATAAAGCTGTGGCAATGAGAATGGAGTGAAAGGATCTGAAGGAAACAGAATTCAGGAGATGGATTCAGTAAATGTAATGACTGGTGAGGAAGAAGAGAGATACACATGTGATTTCTAGGTTTTTGGCTGATGTTACTAATGAACAAAATGGCACCAATTCAGTTAGGAAACGTGGGAGTAGGAACTTGTATAAAGATGATGAGTCCAGTTTGGGAACTGCTGCTTTTGAGGTCTCTGTTTCCCTCTAACTTTGGTTCATAAGTAAGTTTGGCACCTTCTTTTCATCTTATTTTATGTCCTTCAACTAGAAAATCAGAGAATGGGATGCTGCCCTTTTTCTTAAAAATGAACTAGCTCTCCAAAGAAGATATACAAACAGCCAAAGAGCATATGAAAAAGTGCTTAACACTATTAGTAATTCTTGGACTGCTAGAAGATCAAACCAGTCAATCCTAAAAGAAATGAGTCCTGAGTATTCATCAGAAAGACTGATGCAGAAGCTGAAGCTCCAATACTTTGACTACCTGATGTGAAGAACTGACTCACTGGAAAAGACCCTGATGCTGGGAAAGATTGAAGGCAAGAGGAGAGGGGGACGACAGAGGATGAGATGGTTTGATGGCATCACCAACTCGATGGACATGAGTTTGAGAAAGCCCTGGGAGTTGGTGATGGACAGGGAAGGCTGGTGTGCTGCAGTCTATGGGGTCGCAAAGAGTCTGACACAACTGAGCAACTGAACTGAACTGAAATGGAAATCAAAATACAGTATGATACAACTTCATATTGTATGAAGTTGTTTATATTATAAACATACCTTAAAATTTTAAAGAATAACCATAACAAAGTATAGGGGAAGGTTTAGAAAAACTAGAATGCTCATATTTTGTTGATAGGAATAAAAGTGTCTAGTCATCTTGAAAAATATCTGAGCAGTTTCTCAAAATGTTGAAATTATTGTTACCATAGGATCCAACAACTCCACTCCTGGGTATATATCCAAGCTGAATAAAAACATACAACCACACAAAAACTTAAACACAAATATTCACAGCAACAATATTCACAGTGGAATCAACTCAAATAAAAAGAAATAGAAAATATCCATACTGTGGAATATCATTCAGCAATTTAAATAAATGATATTCTGATACATGGTAGAACATGGATGAATCTTGAAAACATTATGCTAAGTCAAACATGCCAATCACAGAAGACCATATATTATATGAATCCATTTATATACAATGGCTAGAATAGGTAAATAGATGGAGACACAAAGTAGATTCATGATATGCTATAACTGGGAGTGTGGGTCTCAATTAAAAGTGACTGCTGTCAGGCAGAAGATTTCTTTTAGGTGTGACAAAGTTTTCAAAATTAGATTATGATGATGAATGCAAAACTCCACAAATATACTAAAAGCCACTAAATTGTACACTTTTAGCAGGAACACCTTTTGGTATATGAACTATATCTCAGTAAAACTGCTTTTTAAAAAAATCTCTTATTACTTTTTCACTATTAAACATATAGAATCATGAGTCATCACTTTTTTCTGTATTCATTCTTGTTTCTGGGTTCAACTGTCTTCTTCCTGAGATGTATCCTTTAACAGTTCTCTAAGTAAGAATATGTGTGTCCTGTGCTTAGTCATTCAGTCATGTCTGATTCTGCGACGCCATGGGCTGTAGCCCTCAGGTACCTCTTCCCATGGGGATTCTCCAAGTAAGAATACTGGAGTGGGTTGCCATGCCCTCCTCCGGGGGATCTTCCCAACCCAAGGATCGAACCCAGGTCTCCTGCATTGTAGGTGGATTTCTTTACCATCCGAGCCACCAGAGAAGCCCAAGAAAGAATATATGTATAATGAATTCTCTTGGAATTTCTTTGCCTGAAAAATGTCTTTATTTTGGCTTCTCTGAGTAATGTTTCTTTCGGTACAGAATTCCAGATTGACAAAGTTCTTTTCCTTCATCATTTCACAAATATTCAATTTGTCTTCTGACTTCTAATTACTCTACTGAGAAGTATGCAGTCTATTGGAAGATGCATTATTAGGATAATATATATCTGAGTAACAGAGACTCAAAATTCCAAAATATCCAACAATATAGAAGTTTATGTTCAGCTGTTTAAAATCTGGAGGTAAGCATGTCAGGGCTGATACATCATCTCTGTTTCACAAAATCTTCTGGGTATGATCATGATTCCTATGGCCCATGGTGGCAGCTGGAGCTCTAGGTACCCTATTTGTGTTCCAGGCAGGATGGTGGAGAAAGGATAAATAAGAAAATGAATAAAGGGAGCATAAGAGCCTCATGAAAGTTTGTTTCCAGAAATCTACCCCAACAGTTCTACTTACACTACACTGACCAGAATTAGTTACATCATCATACTAAGCTTCAAGAGAACCTGAAGAAAGCACTCTATTTGGAGGCACAAAGACATAGTCCCCATTAATAATCAAGGTTCTTTTAATACAAAAGAACTAAACCTATAGTCTCAGACATAGTAGCTTCCAAGAACAAGCATCCCAACAGGCCCCAAGTGGACTTTGTAAGTCACACAGCGACATATCCACCACATTACAGGCCACCCATATTCAAGGGGAGGGGGCATGGGTTTCACATCTCAGTGGGAGGCTTGTCAACATCACACTATAAGAAGAGCATGTGGGATGGTAGATAGAGCTGCAAATATTTTTGGAAAACATGATCTGCTATATGTTTTAAGAATCCAAGTTCAGACAGAAGTCTCACCCCAACTTCCCAGCCTGCACAGACCAAGGCCTTAACTCCCTTCCCCAGGTAGATGTTAAAACACGTGTTACTAGATTCCACGGAATTAACAGCACCACCCCCACGGAGCATAGCTGCAGACTCAGCAGGCATGTTTACAGCCTGCTGTACTGATATTAAATTCCTCTTTCATTTCTACCACCTGCAAGGTTCCCTTTCTTTACTGTAAGTTTAACTATGGGTTTAAAGACATTTTTAAAAAAAATATTTTACTCAGCACTTCTACATGCTTATAAAAATTAAAGGATTTTTGGGTTTTCTTAGTCCACCTCTTACTGGAATCAGAAACTTTATCCTAATTTTATTCAAAGGATTATACATTGAAAGGGAAGAAGAGGAGATGCTTGGCATACAAAAGCCAACCCATGTCTTCCCTGCCCTCCTCAGGATCACATTATACACACACACAAAGCTCTGATCAGATATTTCAAGTGGCAAGGGGTTAAATATCTGTTAGTGTCTCAACAGGTTGGACCATTATTCCCACTAAAGAAGAAGCAACTGACCTACATGTAGAGAAAGAAATAAACTGAAAGTAGGAGAGAGATGATGAAGGCAAGGGTGTCAGCAGACACCAAAGCAACTAATATAATGGTCATGCTGCTCCACACAAGAGACTAGGAGGAGCGTCTTTTTATTCCTAAAAGAGAGGTGGAAATAAAGGGTAAAGAATGGAGGAAGGTGGACAGAGGAGGATCAAGAGACAGTCAGCTGGGAGCTGCATGGGCAACATGGTCTTTTTTAAAAATTTACTGGCTGTGGGATGGATTGAAGAATTGTTGAGAACAGAACTATGACGTTAAATTGTCTACATGCAATTGCCTACTGTGGTCTCTCTTTTCCTCATCTTCAGTTAAGTTCTGCTTTGACCAGTAGCCTGTGGTTGCTCGGAAAGAAGAGAGGAAGAAGGGGCTTTGGCCTGCTTCTTGGTCTACGTCAGTGCAGATATGAAAAAAGCCAGAAGCATACAGAGGAACACAATCAGGAGAAGCAGGAAATCAGAGTCAGAAGAACACTGTCATCCCAGGTATTCACGGGATACTGGGGTCTGCTCTGAACCTCCAAAGGGCACACAACAGTGATCTAAACCTATTTACCTAGATCTCAATGGGCTTCCCTGGTAGCTCAGATAGTAAAGAATCTGCCCACAGTGCAGGAGACCTGGGTTTGATCCCTAAGAAGGGAAGATCCCATGGAGAAGGGAATAGCTACCCACTCCAGTATTCCTGCCTGGAGAATTCCATGGACAGAGGAGCCTGGCAGGTAACAGTCCATGGGGCTGCAAAGAGTCAGACATGATCGAGTGACTAACACTTCATCTAGACCTCAAAAGATCAAGAACCTCCAACTAATACCTGGGTTACAAATCCTCCACAAGCTCCTAGACAGCTACTTGTAGTACCATTGACCATCCACTGGTGGACCAATGGCTAACATACTGGGGATCAAGTGATATAGCAGACATATTCAAAGACTTGATCAAACACATTCAAAACAAGAAAAGCAGAGTGAGTTTCAATTCCCCCAAACACATTAACAGTCCAGTCCATCATTTTGACCATAAAATCAACCTCTTCTAAGACAACGTAAGTTATCTTTTTGTTTTAACATTTACTTTGTATTGGGGTGTAGCCAATTAACAATGTTGTGATGGTTTCAGGTGGATAACGAAGGGACTCTGCCAAGGCAAAGGGAGTTTTCCATCACAGGATGGGTTCCTTCGGAGAGCTCATGACCCCTCTAACAGGGATGTCATAAAGAGGATGAGTTTTATGGGAGATGGTGAGTTTGGAGTGGTCATTTGCAAGTTCTAGTCTAACTTGAAATTTTTCATTTCTAAGATAATGGGTTGATGTATCTATTTACTGAATCAAGCAGATCTGCTTGGCTGATAACAACTATATTTGATGAAAGGGATGGAGAAAGAGGGCAAGTCAGAGCAGTGGGACCTTTGTGGTCAGACAGAGAAATCTTGGATGAACACTAGTTAGGGAATAACTCCCTGCGTGTTTTTTTCCTTTTCTTTTTTGGCTGGGTGGGGTCATCGCTGCTGGGCGCAGGCTTTCTCTAGCTGCAGTGAACAGGAGCTACTCTTCGCTGGGATTCACGGGCCTGTGGCAGCGGCTTCTCCTGCTGCAGAGCATGGGCCGGGTAGCTGCAGCATGTGGACTCAGCAGCTGTGATGCACAGCGCCTAGCTGCCCCTCAGCATGCGGGATCTTCCCAGAGCAAGGGCTGAACCCTTGTCCCCAACACTGGCAGGCAGATTCTCAACCACAGACCACCAGGGAAGCACCTGTCCCCCATGGCAGTTCTGAAGCACAAATATGTCATGACAAAAACTAGACCATAATGGTACAGGTTACAGTGTGGAGGGTGATTTGAAGCTACAAGAAAGAAGCTAGGGGCCAGGCTAGCAGTTCTTCTAACAACCTTGTTGTGGAAGAGGAAAGGCCAGAGCCAGGTGGGAGATGACCTTAGAAGAGAAGATTAGATTCAAGAGGTGATGCAGAGAAGTGCCAGTCACAGGGGTGGATTAGACACATGGACATCACCAGATAGATGGTCAACATCGAAATCAGATTGATTATATTCTCTGCAGCAAAAGATGGAGAAGCTCTGTACAGTCAACAAAAATGAGACCAGGAGCTGACTGTGGCGCAGATCATGAACTCCTTATTACCAAATTCAGACTGAAATTGAAGAAAACAGGGAAAACTGCTAGACTATTCAAGTATGACCTCAATCAAATCCCTTATGATTATACAGTGGAAGTGAGAAATAGACTTAAGGGCCTAGATCTGATAGATGGAGTGCCTGATGAACTATGGATTGAGGTTCGTGACATTGTACAGGAGACAGGGATCAAGACCATCCCCATGGAAAAGAAATACAAAAAAGCAAAATGGCTGTCTGGGGAAGCCTTACAAATAGCTGTGTAAAGAAGAGAAGTGAAAAGCCAAGGAGGAAAGGAAAGATATAAGGATCTGAATGCAGAGTTCCAGAGAATAGCAAGAAGAGATAAGAAAACCTTCTTCAGCGATCAGTGCAAAGAAATAGAGGAAAAGAACAGAATGGGGAAGACTAGAGATCTCTTCAAGAAAATTAGAGATACCAAGGGAACATTTCATGCAAAGATGGGCTCGATAAAGGACAGAAATGGTATGGACCTAACAGAAGCAAAAGATATTAAGAAGAGATGGCAAGAATACACGGAAGAACTGTACAAAAAGGATCTTCACAACCCAGATAATCACGATGGTGTGATCACTCATCTAGAGCCAGACATCTTGGAATGTGAAGTCAAGTGGGCCTTAGGAAGCATCGCTACGAACAAAGCTAGTGGAGGTGATGGAATTCCAGTGGAGCTATTTCAAATCCTGAAAGATGATGCTGTGAAAGTGCTGCACTCAATATGCCAGCAAATTTGGAAAATCAGCAGTGGCCACAGGACTGGAAAAGGGCAGTTTTCATTCCAATTCCAAAGAAAGGCAATGCCAAGGAATGCTCAAACAACTGCACAATTGCATTCATCTCACATGCTAGTAAAGTACTGCTCAAAATTCTCCAAGTCAGGCTTCAACAATACGTGAACTGTGAACTTTCAGATGTTCAAGCTGGTTTTAGAAAAGGCAGAGGAACCAGAGATCAAATTGCCAACATCCGCTGGATCATGGAAAAAGCAAGAGAGTTCCAGAAAAACATCTATTTCTGCTTTATTGACTATGCCAAAGCTTTTGACTGTGTGGATCACAATAAACTGTGAAAAATTCTGAAAGAGATGGGAATACCAGACCACCTAACCTGCCTCTTGAGAAATCTGTATGCAGGTCAGGAAGCAACAGTTAGAACTGGACATAGAACAACAGACTGGTTCCAAAGAGGAAAAGGAGTACGTCAAGGCTGTATATTGTCACCCTGCTTATTTAACTTATATGCAGAGTACATCATGAGAAACGCTGGACTGGAAGAAACACAAGCTGGAATCAAGATTGCCAGGAGAAATATCAATAACCTCAGATATGCAGATGACACTACCCTTATGGCAGAAAGTGAAGAGGAACTAAAAAGCCTCTTGATGAAAGTGAAAGAGGAGAGTGAAAAAGTTGGCTTAAAGCTCGACATTCAGAAAACGAAGATCATGGCATCCGGTCCCATCACTCCATGGGAAATAGATGAGGAAACAGTGGAAACAGTGTCAGACTTTATTTTGGGGGGCTCCAAAATCACTGCAGATGGTGACTGCGGCCATGAAATTAAAAGACGCTTACTCCTAGGAAGAAAAGTTATGAGCAACCTAGATAGCATATTCAAAAGCAGAGACATTACTTTGCCGACTAAGGTCCTTCTAGTCAAGGCTATGGTTTTTCCAGTGGTCATGTATGGATGCGAGAGTTGGACTGTGAAGAAGGCTGAGCGCCGAAGAATTGATGCTTTTGAACTGTGGTATTGGAGAAGACTCTTGAGAGTCCCTGGGACTGCAAGGAGATCCAACCAGTCCATTCTGAAGAAGATCAACCCTGGGATTTCTTTGGAAGGAATGATGCTAAAGCTGCAACTCCAGTACTTGGGCCACCTCATGCGAAGAGTTGACTCATTGGAAAAGACTTTGATGCTGGGAGAGACTAGGGGCAGGAGGAGAAGGGGATGACAGAGGATGAGATGGCTGGATGGCATCACTGACTCAATGGACACGAGTCTGAGTGAACTCCGGGAGTTGGTGATGGACAGGGAGGCCTGGCATGCTGTGATTCATGGGGTTGCAAAGAGTCGGACATGACTGAGCGACTGAACTGAACTAAACTTAGATCGTCTTTCCACAATCTCCATCAGTCCCCACAAACTCCACCAATAAAAATTAAATAATAATATACTATCCTTTGACAAGAACAATTAACATCTGTTCTGTCTTATGTCTGTATGTAATTACATATTGTTGTTGTTGCTGTTCATTCGCTAAATCATGTCCGACTCTGCTATCCCAAGGACTGCAGCATGCCAAGCTTCCTGGTCCTTCACTATCTCTTGGTTTACTCAAATTCATGCCCATGGAGTCAGTGATGCTATCTAACCATCTCATCCTCTGCCTCCCCCCTCTCCTTTTGGGCCTACTGAAAACTGGACATTGTACTGTTCTATAGTACAGAAACTAAATAGAACCATTGCACTGCTCTGCATGCTGGCTCCTGCCTCTGCCTCCTCCACCACAGCACAGTCCTTCCAACTACAGCAGTGGTTCTCAATTTTGGAGTGCATCAGAATCACGACTAGAGTTTGTTAAAACACAGACTGCTGAGACCCACCCCCAAAGAGTTTCTGATTCAGCAGATCTGGTGAGGGATTCAAATACTCATATTTTTAACAAGTTCCCTGAGACCCCACTTTGAAGATCCCTGAGCTGGATTGCTGCCCCCTTAGCCCCCAAAGCTGCCACTGCTGAAGATAACTTTCCATGGGAGCAAGTGGGAAATGAAGATGTTCGGTCTGTGACCACTGTTGAGGTGGGACCTAGCGCTCTACATGGGACCTGAACATTTCAGAAACAGTTACAGTTGTTTAAGACAAGCCAGGAAATCACATCCTCTTCCTACACTGTCCTGGGCCCTTTGTATGGCTGTAGATCATCCACAGAGCACACTGCTGATAACACTGAATGCCCAGCCAACAGTCACAGCTCACCACCTCTTGAGACAGTTCTCAGCCCTTTCTCCTACCCATTTCATCCTATCCTTGCTCTCATCATCCTGGTTGTATAACCCATCCACTGTCAACTCAAGCTCCCAATCCCTACAACAAACCCTCCTCACCATGACCATCAATTTAGAAAAGATCTCTAAACAGACTCAAGCATTTTATGGGACATTATATGAATTTGCCTTGGGCTCCACGATGGACATCACCATGTAATAAGTACTAGGCTCAGTACCCAGCCTAGCTGTACACCCCTGTCTGCCTATGCCCATCTCTGCCCAGGAAAGGGGACCATTCACCCAATCAAACACCCAGTACAAAAATACGAGGCGACCTCTCTTTGCTTTATCATCCATCCACAGAAACTACTCCAGTTCCTTTATAGAATAATCTATTTTCAACACTATCTGGATGATTACCTCCCAAAGCAAGAGAGGCCACATTTGTAGGCATTACTAATTAGGCTCCAATTTCTTATTGCTTTGGACACCACTATTTTCTTTTCAACCATTGCTAATCTCAGGGGAGAAATGATTCGCCCCTCAGCTAGGGAAGCAATCAAAACTCCAGAATGGAGCTGCCCAGCTACACAAGCTCTGGGGCCGACCCCTCCCTCCTCACAGTCTCTTCCAATGCCACATGCTCCATCACAAAAAAAGTGCTCTGTCCACTGCACTGGCCTACTCTATTCCTGCAGTAGAGCTGGACACCAAAATCTGGGCTTTTCCTGCCACACTGTGGCCATGTCTGAACACTACACATGGCCTTTACTCCTTGAAAAGTGGTATTGGTTTGTGTTTTATTTTTGTTTTTGTTTTTTGAAGGAATGGAAGTTACCTTCCTTACCTGTTAACCCCCATGCACTCCCCAAGCCTCAAGGATTGCCTGCCTCCTCCAAGAAGGCTCCCCTGAATCCACCCACACCCCCAGCCAGATGAGGTCTCCAGCATCAGGCTCCCATAGCTTCTGTACCAACCTCCATCATTTCCCTCCACACAGTCCATTGGAGTCCCTTACTTCTCCAGTTCCCTGATTAGACTGTGAGCTCTTTGATGGCAGAGATCTTGCTTTAATCAGAATTTGTGTCCTTAGCATATAGCACAGGGCCAGGCCCACAATGATGTTCAGTAACTATTTGAATGAGTAACTAAATGAATGGCCAAGTGAACAATTACATGAAGCAATCCCTTTGTCCCCTCCCTTTCTTTACACACTGAGGAAACACTTTCAGGCATCTGGGGAAAACAATTCCTAAATCTGCTATCAATCAATCATTTTCCTCACAGTAAGAATGAACCCCCTGTGTTTCCCCTCCCAAGGGGATTTGTATATCAAGTTTTTCCCTTATTTTAGGTGATTCCTGATACAAGTAAGCTGGCGGAAGGGGATGGTGGAGGAAAAGTCTTCCCACCCCAGATGAAACCAACTGTAGTCGAGGTCACAGCCACATGGATCTCTGAAGCCTGCCCTGTGGTAAAGCTTCAGCACCTCCACCATTGAGCTGGAAAACCCCCCAACCCCCAAGTCCCAGAATCAGCAAACTCTAACCCCTTAGACCAAGGAGGAAGTAATGTGCCCTGGGAATAGCCAAGATTTGGAATTGGAAGACCCAGAATTCCGGCGGTGAGCAATTCTATATCTTTCCTCCCAGCCTCGTTGTTCTCATTTGTAACAATGGAGACACTGTGGCTAATGTTAGCCCTGCCTGTCAGAGAGCTTCAGTGCAGTACTCACCCCAACCATTGCAGAGAGAGGGGTGGTCCCCACACACAGGGGCTCCAGCCCCAGGATAGCTAGCCTCATAGTGAGAGCCATTCTAAACCATCTGTTGACTCAAAGCCAGTGTACTTTGGGTGCAAGCAGTGCCTGAAAGTCAGGGTCACTCTCAACTCCTCATTTTCCTGGACACCCTCATCTTTCTGCAGGTTTCTGAGGGGAAGATAATATTCCCTACTTCCTTTGAATCCCACTCCCCACTCCTTCCTGCTCCTTTCCCCCTACTCCCAGGGGGATGACTTCCTGTTACTCACTGTACCAACTGTTGTTATACAGATGCTCTGATTAAGGTCAGGTTAATCAAAAGCCGCTGCTAAGCCTAAAACGATGAGGACAGGGGTGGCAAAGGGACTGACAGGATCCAGAGTTTTGGAGGACTCACCTCCTGACACCCCACCACCTCATGGCACAGCAAGTGTCTCCAGTCTAAATGTCATGGGAAGTAAGCTTATCCCATGGGTTTTGGAATCAACTTCTTTGAGGAAAGCATGGTGTTCTGGGTGGTGGTGTCAGTCACACAGAGAAGAAACCCAAGCACTGGGCTACACTGTGGAAGTGACCCTGTTCATAAGTGGACTAGAGAGAGCCTGCAAGACTGGTAAATCAGACGGCCGAGGTAGGATGGGAAGCCAGCCCTTGGAAAAGCCAGATGTCTTCATGGATCTGTGCTCCATTTACCCCCAGGTCTCCTTTAGGATTCCTTACTATAATCATCAGAATTCATCTCCACTGCAATAAGGGGAAACCAAGAAAAGTATATGGATTCAAGCAGGGGCACAATCTACAGAGAAACGAACATGTTGCAGAGGCATCAGGGATCAGAATGTAAGAACCCAAAGGGAATGAAAACTAAGGAAGCCAGTGGGCCAGCCTCTTCCTCCCCACCCCAGGTATCTTCTGCTGAACAGGGTCCAGTCTTCACAACCCGACCTGCCTGTGTTCTTGTCTCTCCTAATCCTGTGCTGGGCCGTGGGCACCGTCAGGGCTTCCATGTGTCCTGAGAGGTGTGAACGTTAGAGAATGCTACAGTGCTCCCCCTTCCAGTCTCACAAGGCAAGTCGATCATTCAAATCCTTCCAGTCTTCCCAAACTGAACACTTCAAAAGAGGTCATTTTCAATGTGGTGAAGTGAGGTGAGTGACAATCAGACAATGCTACATTGAGGATTTTTTTTTTCCTTCCTAAAAGTCACCTTTTTTATTTTTTTCCTCTAGGACTTGCTGTAGAAAGATTTAGTAGATAACGTGCTATCTGACTCTTTCCCAGGACATAGGACTAAGTCAGCAGATTTTTTTTTTTCTTTTCAGAATTAGTCCAACTTAACTGGTTTGCCACTATCTACTTTCTTCCTGTGTAGGTATTATTTTTCCTCATCTCTTCACTCAGCTCCTACAAATAAGCTTTCAAGTGACACACCATCCCTCCAACCCAGTCTCACAATTTAGAAAACGTGGAAGCCGTTTATAAGAGGAGGCACCCTCTTCTCTCTGTGAAGGGCCTAAATGCTCCAGGTTTCATTCTGGCCTCATGGTTAAAGGGCTCCATCCCCTTCCTAACCTCGTGAGGAGCATCGGAACAGCAGGGACTCCCGTGGAGGTGCAGCCTGCACTGCGTGGCCACATTACTGCTCCAGCTTATTCATTTGCCTGAAGAATAAAGGAGACTTTATTTCTTCATCTTCTTCTCAGGAGATGAAGAAATAAAGGGACTAAAAGCATGTTCATCACCCTCGCTGAGCTGAGGGATGACATGCTTACTCTGGAGATAATGATTCCAAGTAGGACAGCAGTGAAAAACAGGACCTGTGAGAAGCAACTGTTTTATTACAGTTTCTAAAATGTGAGCTCTTAATGCTCTTTCATTATCATATATTATTACAGTTCTATAAAAGTCATTTTTAGGAATCAATCCCAAATTTTTGAAGCTCCCCACCCCCTGCCAAAAAAGGAGCTAGAAGGCAGAGTTTAGAAGAAGCCCTAACAAAAGAGAAACGATACTTTTGCGCCTCTAGGTTTTAAGACTTACTATGGCAGAATCCACACTCAAGACTGGGTCAACCTTTATGAACAACACAGTAACTCAGAATTTGTGTAACCCCTCTCAAAGTGTCATTTCAAAAGATGGCAACTTTTTTTATAAAGGAGAGAAGGTAGGTATGACTTTCCTATTTTTCAGATGGGAAAGCTAAGGCATAGGAAGTATCAGTTAAATTACTTTAAGTGAAAGCCAGCAAGCAGTGATGGTGCTGTAACAAAAATCCATCTATTCTGATTCGCAGTTCTGCTGTTTCTCCACTGGATGCTCCACCCATTTGGGGAGCATCTCCCCTCAACCCTATTCAATCTCCCTTGATATTTCCACTCCAAGGAATCTGGATTTTCATCCAAGGGAATGCATTAACTTGCTGTGATCACTCTGGCACAGAAAACACCAAGAGGCTTTTGACTTTTGCTCATCCATCGGAATCAAGACCTGGATACAAGAGTCAAGTGAAATTCATGGGGAGCTCCCAGGCCCTTACAAACAGTCCAGTGCCAAAGGAGAAGCAGTCATGGATTGCATCTGAGCTTCAAAATGTCAATAAACTGAGGCAAAGCCAGTAGAGCTAGGCCTTGAGTCCACATTGGGAGGTGATGATGCTTCCACACTTCTATGGACCTTGACAGCTATAAGCACTTCACAGACTCTTCTGTACTCATTCTTCAGAAATGAGTCTCACCCCATGGCAGGACACTCAGGGGACCCTTCAGTGCGGTGCTTCTCAAATTCAAACATGCACAGGAATCTGGGGATTTGCTGAAATGTAGGTTCTGATTCAGGAGGTCTAGGGGAGCCTGGGACCCTGCATTTCTGAAAAAGTCATCAGATAATGTCAGTTCTGCTGCTCCCAGGACCATACTTAGCATAGCAAAGCCCTAAAGGACAATTTGATAAACCACAATTCCAAAGATTGAAAAGGCAATAGCAGTGAATAACTCACTGGTGATAGGGCTCAACTGGAGTATTAGCCCACTGAATATACCTCCTATATTACTCTTTTATGGGCAGTGTTTTCCTGACACCTGGCAGGGTGAACCACACAGGCAAAAAGCCACTGAAGGAGCTCAGGAGAGGAATGAAACAAGATTTACTCACGGGAGAAGCGGGCAAGTGGCCTGGCAGTCTTATCTCCGGCTTCATTTGCAACTGGAAAAAAAAAAAGAAGAAGATGCAGTTAAGTACAAGGCACGTGTGTCTACAGAAAATGTCAACCTACAGCTAATCCTCAGGATGATTCACTATTAAGCTGTGTTTGAGAGTCATTGTAAGAGGATAAAAGGAACTTCACTCCCTCTCTATATTTCCAGTGCTGCTCTCACTGCCTAAGTGAAGCCAAATGTCTTCATCATTTTGATTAAAACAGTGAATTAAGCTGGAGACAACCTAAACAGTACCTAGTTTACTGGGCTTAGGGGAGTTAACTGGCCTGCAGGCAGAGTAAGAGATGTGTACACCTGGCTTCCAAGCCAGTGCCCATCCTTCTGCTTCAAGCTGCCTCTCAGTGGGATGTCCTTCAACACACAAATGTACCCCAACCACCTGACATCAGTCTGATTTTCCTGATCCATGGGGCAAATCAAGGCAGGGATTTCAGAAAAAAAAGACAAAACAAAACAGTAAGGTTGATTTTTGTTAAGGATATTTAAATTTAGAAGCCAACAAATAAGAGGATCGAGAAAATTGTTCAGAAAGCTTCTCTAGAAAACCTTACCCCTAAGGTTTCTCAGCAAGGTCATTCAATCTCCTCTGCAAAACCTCTCTATAACCTATCTTCTCAATAGGTTCATAATTGCTATCCCCTATACTGATGAACAAGTTTCCCAGGTGGTGCCAGTGGTAAAGAATTCACCTGCCAATGCAGGAAATGCAGGAGACACAGGTTCGATCCCTGGATTAGGAAGATCCCTTGGAGGAAGGCATGGCAACCTCTATCCCATGGACAGAGGAGCCTGGCAGGCTATAGTCCATAGGATCGCAAAGAGTTGGACATGACTGAAGCAACTTAGCATGAATGCATACTGATGAACACCATCGTCATGGATAAAAAAAGGTTAAACTGAAATACAAGGTTCAATCACTTTAAATATCACTTTCAATGCCCATAAAGACTATAACCCTGGGTGTTTTGTATGTATGATCAACTTGAACAAACACCCAAAGCAATCAAATGGAAAAAACTTTTTCAATATCTTAGTTTAGGAAAGAACATCCAATACATAGGCAGAATAAAGGAAATTGCTAGTGTAATCATTAAAATCATTCTCATCTATGAAAATTTGCAGTGCAGGATGCAAGAAATAGCTACTTCAGAAATGTATTACATCATTTTGCAAAGAATGGAAGGAGTCAACAAATTCCTTTCACCCTTTCAAAAAGGTGAAAATTTTTTTAATTTACCATAATTTTTTAAATTAATGGATTCGATCTCAGCTACTTTATATTTCTGTCTTTTCCATGGACCATTGTCTCCACTCTGTATATATTATAAACAAGACACTGTACAAAATGACCAGCAGGGGGAGGTGACATTGCATCCTGCTTCCAGTATCTCATACTCCAGCATTTTGAAAAGAAATAGAGAGAGAAATGGAGAGAGAAAGAGAGAAAGGGAGGGCAGGAGAAAGTAGTAAGACCTAGTTAGCTATAGACATGAGTTTCCCTGGCCTGAGTTCAAATTGCTTCCTCTTTGGACACTATAGATCTCTAAGGTTATACTCCAACATATTTGCTGCAGAAAGTGATGGGCCACTGTTAAAGTAGGATCATGCAGACCACTGCCATCATTGAGAACACCAGCCACCATTACAACATTCAGCTTAGAGAGCACACGTTTTCCCCGAGGGACAGAGAAGGAGCAGGCACACACCATCACAATTTCACAGGCATTGCTGGCTGCCTCCTCACCCCCAGGCTTTTCCTCCCCTCCCTGCCACCCTATCCAAGGGTGGCAATTGCTGACCCAGATCCAAGTCATGCCAGGAGAGGCAGGAAACAAGATCTAGGCCAGTGACATGCCAGGAGAGTTGTCTTCACCCAGAAGAAATCTGAACCCTGCTCCCAGCATTACTTTCTTAAATGCAGACCCAATACCACAAGGTCTCCATGATGCCCCAACACCTGCAAGATACAATCCAGTCTACCTGGCCAAGTACTGAACAGCTGGCCCCTCCTATTCTCAGCTCACTGTACCTCCCAGCACTGCCTTCAGAACCCAGCCACAGGCTATATGTGGACAAATCTCAAACACTCTCTGTCCTCTTTGCTACAGCTCCTTTGCCCCCTCCTCCCAGACAGCCCTCCCCATTGCTTCCCTCCTGCTCATCTTTTAAGATTCAGCTGGAGCCATTCATTTCCGAAAAGTTCCCCTGACTCCCAGCACAGCTTCTGCCTTTCACAGACCTCTGCCCCTGGCCTCACTACCCTCCCAGGCCAGTGGTTCTCACACTTAGGCAGATACTAGAACCACCAGGAAGGTCTGTTGAAAGAGATTGCGGGGTTGGTTTAAATGCAGATTCTGATTCAGTTGACCTGGAATAGGACCCAAGAATTTGCATTCCTAACAAGTTTCCATGTGATACGGAGAACACTCTTCTGGGGACCATATTTAGAGAAGAACTGCTCGAAACTATAAACTACCGTAGCAAAGACAAGGGTGATCACTTTCCATCTTTGTGTTTCCAGTCTTTAAGTGACTGGCATGCAGAATACTGCGTTCAGTCAATGTTTTTAGAACTGAATGAAGTAGTTCACTGATAATTGAAATTGATACCAACTGCCACCAATGGCTCAACAGATGGAACCCTCAGTGCCAGAGGGCTATAAAAAGCCCCAGGTGTGTTTTGCTTGGCCCCTACAACATATTTAATTTTTAAACAATTCATTGTCTGCATTTAAAAATCAAGAGGTTTCAAACATAAATGCAGGTTATCAGCTTCTCTCAGGAACTGAAAACTGTCCAGACTTACTGACCAGCCACAGATAGCCACTGAGATGCCTCCTACGGGCAGATACCGCTCCTGCATGTTTGGGAGGCACCTTTTCACTGACTGGCATTTGGGCTTTCTATACTCGACATGAGTCCAGAAGGCAAGTGAAAACAGGACCTCTTAACGGGCTTAAAAATCTATAGGACAGCAATGGATATGCAGCCATAGAGAACAAACTTTAGGACACAGTGGGGGAGGGCAAAGGTGGGATGATTTGAGTAGTAGCATTGAAATATATACATTACCATATGTAACACAGTCAGTGGAAATTTGCTGTCTGACACAGAGAACCCAAAGCTGATGCTCTGTGACAACCTAGAGAGGTGGGATGGGGAGGGAGGTGGGGGAGGGGGGAGGTTTAAGAGGGCGGGGACATATGTATACCTATGACTGATTCATGCTGATGTATGGCAGAAACTATCAGAATACTGTAAAGTAATTATCCTCCAATTTAAAACAAAATTTTTAAAAAAATGAAACTAAGACTCAACCAAGACCAGCACTACAATGAGTGGTTGTGGCCAAGCTTGCTAAGCCCCTCTGTTTCCAGGCCACAAACCAATTCAAGATGTTCAACAGTCCTCCAGCACAAAGCTGGCCAGCTCAGACACACCATGGGTGCTTCCTACAGTGTTGCTTGCTTTCTATTTAAAAAAAAACCCAGCAAGCTTCAGTAATGAAGTAGATGTTCCATTTATCAGATGCAATTAAAGTTTGAATTTGGCAAGAGCTCATAAAAATGATTAGGAGATTTAAGGGAAGTTATTATGCAGATTTACCAAAAGTCATGCTGGGTATAATACACAGACCAGTATGTATCATTAACTCCACTGATGTCAAACTGTATGCCTAGGCTGTGTGTGTATTCAGCCGCAGAGAAACAGAAAGGAGGTGCACCAGATATATTAACACTTATTTCTTCCATGTGCTGTCATTTGGGGAGATTATCAGCCATTTTTACACTTTGCTACTTAAACCCAACAGTTGGATAAGCACACGCCATACTTATAATCAGAAAAAAAATGCTTTTATTAAAGGGATAGAAAACAATTAACTACTATATATAATTTGGGTCATTATATATGTATGTATATTTATATGAAATGTATTTCAGATACATTTCAGAGCAGTCTTGGATCACAAATCAGGGGACTTTCCATCTTTGGAGTTCCATGGGACTCCCTGTAAGACTCAAGAAATGAATCACCCTCCCACTCCCTCCAGGGGGCTCCACACTTTCTAAGTCAGTGGTTTGCAGCCCTGGTCGCATGTCAGAATCACTGGAGAACTTTTTAAAAACTCTGATGCCCAGATTCAGCAGGTGAGACCCAAGCATCCATTCTTTCCCAGTTCCCAGATGATTCCAATGAGTAGCTGAGGCTGAGAAGCACTAATAAATGGTGTAACTGCAGACACCTTTATCAAAACAACATTCAAGGAGGGAGGTGTGGCTCAGCTTCCTTCAAAAATAATTACCGCTATTCAGTTCTTCTTTTCAAAATGCTATTGTTTTGTCATTATAATTCTGAAAGAGACATGCCTCTGCTTTAAAAAAATTTTCAACAGTTAAGACTGCAAACATAGCTATGGAGATTAGTTAGTAGGCAACTCTTCACACTGTGAAGGGTTCTTTATAAAAGGATACTCCTCACATTGCCTCTAACCTCCAACAGATGTGCCCTGAGTGCCTCCTGGGAGCTCAGCACTAGGCTGGACCCTGGGAGGATGACCACAGTTGATTTCACTCAGCTTTGACATATAAGCAAGTTAGGGAGGTAAACCATGCCTCCCAATCGGGATTTATTAAAGTGTATTCAGCGAGGGAACTGACTTGATGGCAATGATGATGGTGGAGGTGGTGCGATGACACAGATTCCATGGTCCCATCCCAAACCCACTCAACTGGAATCTTGCAAGGGAAGACAAGATTCTAGAATTTAAACAACTGCCTCAAAAGCTATTTAATGTTTGAGAAGCAGCATTCTAAATGAAGTGTGTCCCGGGTATGTTTGCTTTATGTTTCTGCACCCCCACCCCTAACTAGAAAACTGTCCAGAAACAAATCTTAAAGTAAGGATTCTCCAAGGAGACCAGCTTCGGGGGTGAGGGGGCCAGGTGAGACAGTGAGAAAGATATTTCAGAGCAATGAGCATCCCAATCCCAGCTGAGCCACTAACATTTCAGGCCATCACAATGCGGGGGTGGGGGGAGGGAAGGTGGTCCAAACAAGCACGGTGGTGGCATGGGCAGGTGTGCACTGCTTTGTAACCAAAACGAGCACCCAAAACACGGCCGTTCTTGTTTTGAAAACCTGGCACCTGGCACCCAGAGCATAAATGCAGCTGGGGTGCTGGGCGCCAGGGCAAACACACGATGAGAAAGCAGCTCCACAGAAGAGCCTTGCTTCCTGCAAGGAAATTCACCCAACATGCTGACTGGCTGCTGCTCAGCCACGAGCTCTGGGGCTCATCAGGTATCCTCTCCAGCTGAGGTCCTTTGGGAAGTCTTGAGGCTAGAAAACCATGCATAAGAGACTTCAGAGAAGAGAGTGTTAGAACGAGGTTCCAAGCACCCTCCTAGTTTCTGCAGAAGGTAAAGCTTGGAATTGCTCACAGATGCTTGGCCTCATCTTACCTTGCCTTCCACTTGTAAAGACCTAAGCAAGAAAACGGAGAAGGCGATGGCACCCCACTCCAGTACTCTTGCCTGGAAACTCCCATGGATGGAGGAGCCTGGTAGGCTGCAGTCCATGGGGTCGCTGAGAGTTGGACATGACTCAGTGACTTCACTTTCACTTTTCACTTTCATGCAACCCACTCCAGTGTTCTTGCCTGGAGAATCCTAGGGATGGCGGAGCCTGGTGGGCTGCCGTCCATGGGGTCGCACAGAGTCGGACACGACTGAAGCGACTTAGCAGAGTAGCAGCAGCAAGCAAGGAAAACTGGATGGAACACTGGGGAGAAGGAGACTTGGTCCAAGATCACTAACTCTCCTATTTAGCTGTCATCTTCTAATTAAGGCATTCCACGACCACCTTATTAAGGTCACAGCTCCCAACTTCCCTTCCTTCTCTGCTTCATCCCCTTTCCCCACACAACCCCTCCTGGAAGCACTTCTCACCTCCTCACATGCTCTGTTCTCTATTCACTGGGTTTACTGCATTTTCCTCCCACCACATTGTAATTCCCCAAACACAAGCACAGATTCTCTGCCAATGGAAAAAAAAAAAAAAAAAACCTACAGTATCTCTAGTGCCTAAATGCCTGACACACAGTATTTATTGAGTCAATGATCAGCCTCCTACCATGCAGAGCGCACTACAGACCAAGAATTGGAAGCAGACCAGAAGGACATGAACACCTACCAAACATTTAAGTGTTCTGTAAGTATCTGTCCTTCAGGAATACTTTTCAAGCATTGGCTAAATCACAGACAAAGCCCTGAACAGCCTGTCACGGTTCCTGCTTCACACTGAGTAAGACTGTCATTCCCATTTGATAGACAGGACACAGGAACTCAGAAAGGTCAGGTAACTTTTCCAAGACCACAGATTTGTGTGTCCGAATTCCAAACCAAGGGATGCCTGGCTCCAAAGCCCAGGGCCTTTCCCTTTAGCCTCTCTGCCTTCCAAGAAGTGTAAGCAGATAAGAGCTGTGCTCCAGAGAGGGCTACCCCTAGAGAAAAGTCATGCAAAAGTCTGACCCTCTAACTCATGCCCCAGGGAGAGCCATGCACCAGATGTCACCTGCCTGGGATCTCACACCTGGCACAAGACCAGGAGACTGTCAGTAGAGAGGGGCCCTTTTGTGAGATGGGCAGTCCTGGGGCCAGAACTCACAACAGCAGGATCCAGAAGAGGAAGAACCTAGTTACAAAAAGAAGAGTTTCATTGCCACGTTCATGCAAGAACGCCAGCTAGCCAGTGTCTCCATAACCTGATCAAACCTTTCCTACTTAGAAAACAGTAACAAGGGACTAGAATCAAGAATCAAATTCATCTTAGCAGGAGAACAGTACAGCTCATAAAAACAACTCCTAGGAGGCAAGACTTGATTCTCTTCAAGAGAAGAAACTGACATTCCAAGAGATCAGGTGGTTTGTCCAAGATCAGATTTAAGTCCAGACATCAGAGCTGGAAATGTCATCCATTTCTTCCACCTCCAATTCCAGCATTCTTGGATAAGGGAATGTACTCCACCTCTTTAGCTCCCTCAGAGTCATTTGTCAGGAGTAAAAGTAAAGGCTTGCATTTCCTTTGACTTCCTTGGGTTTGATAAATATTGATGCTTGCCAACCCCAGGATACATTTTAAATAAAAACATATACAACTCTGATTGGCAATGGCTGAGCAGGGTACTGTGTTAGGAAGACTTCTGATGCTGAGTCTGAGTGTAGCCGGATATGTCTGTAACACATTACCAAGCCTATCATGGGCGGGACGGGAGATTGAAGGGGGCAGGCAGGATGAGTGTGCAGGGAAGTCTCTGCCAGGTTGTGCGTGCTTGATCACTCAGTCCGATTCTTGGCCTCCCTACAGACTGCAGCCCACCTGTCCCTCCGTGCACGGGATTTTCCCAGCAGGAATAATGGAGTGGTATGCCATTTCCTTCTCCAGGGGCTCTTTGCCGGGTTGGATAGGCCATAAAAGAATAAGCCAAAGAGTGGATAATTCAGAAGGATCACTGAATTAAATACTTCTATAAAATATATTGTTCAATTTGCTTAAAATGAGAGCTGCTGTATAACTAAGGAACACACTAAGCGCTACTCTTTCATCACCTAATTTTATCCTCATGGCAGCTCTGTGAGGCCATCACTTGATTTCCCTATTTTCCAGATGCAGAAACTGAGTCTTTGAGAACTTGAGAAAATTCCTTGTGATGAAACAACTACGGCAGATCTGGAAATTGAATCCAACACATTATTCCAGAGCCAGTGCTCTTCACTCATGTGCTGCCCATCACACTTTAAACATCCGAGTGTCAGTACTGTTTGATGAGCCTTTTGCCAAGAAACCCAGACCTGGCAGGAGAACTCCTCGTCTTGCCTCCACTCAGCCTCAGATCAGAAGCGCCGCAGAGGAAGGCTCTCTGTTCTCCAGTTCTGTAAACAGAACCAAGCTCTGCAATCCAGCTGGACCATGTGCCCTGGTGACAAACAAGGTATCACCACCCCTCTCAGGCTACTCCCTTCTCCACTTCTTTATTCAGAAATGCTTGGCACTGCTTCAATATACCTTTTGGGCCAATTTGGCTGTCAAATGGACTCTGAATCAAGCTCTAACACAAAAGAAAATAAAACCAATTTGTAGTGATGACTCATCATGGTTGATGATTTGAGAGTGGCAGAGATGGTGTACCTTACAGACCCCTCTATCCTGGAGTAATGGGCAAGTCCTTGCAGAAGGCAAGGCTTGTGGGCCAGAGGGTAAACTGGTTCACCAGCTCACTCAGCCCAGACTGTGAGGAAACACACACCCACAGAAAACCAAGGAAGCCCTTGCCAACCTGAGAGAATACCTTGGGAAACAGACTTTCTCTACTTTTTCAAAAATTAATTTGAAGGAATTTGGGTCATATGAAAAGGCTCATGTAATATATTTCTTTCTTCCCTAGTGCTGATTTTATACACTTATGTATCTAAATTCAATGTCATTCTACAAATTATATTTTATTTCTATTTTTCTCCATACACCCATCCTTTATGGAACAAGCTAGGATATTAATAAAGGTGAAATTTTTTTTTTTTCAATCACAACCTGGCTCCCTTTCCTGGCCTCTCTTTCCAAGTTGCCAGGTTTCAGACTAAGTTTTCATGGCTTCCAGTTACTCAAACAATCTACTAACCTCCACTGAGCACTCCCAGAGCCCCTGCCTCCGCATGTCTTTGCTGGACTCAATGATGAATACAACTGGTCCTTGAGTAGTCCCCTGAGACCAGAAGCCTGGTGCTGAGCTTCCTGACAGAGATTATTAAGAGTCGTTGCAACATCAATGTATCACGGTACTGGTATTTCTGCAAAAACCACCTGGCCAACCTACCAGGTCCTGACCTCAGGAAACCTGAGGTCGAGCTAGGAAAACATAATATTAATATATGACATGATCTAAACTCTGCGCTCAGTCACTCGGTTGTGTCCAACTCTTTGCGCCCCTATGGACTGTAGCCCTCCAGGCTCCTCTGTTCATGGGATTCTCCAGGCAAGAATATTGGAGCGGGTTGCCATTTCTTCCTCCAGGGGATCTTCCAACGCAGGGATCCAACCGAAGTCTCCTGAGTCTCCTGTATTGGCAGGCGGATTCTTTACCACTACAGACCTAGACTCCGCTGAATGTCAAATGAAGAGTCCTTGTTTACAGAAGGGAGAGGCTGGGGTGGCCTGGAATAAGGAGTACAGAGGCTTCTGGGAGACCTGCGACAGGTGAGAGCCAGGGAGGTGGAGAGGATGATAGGAGAGGGAAGAAATGTTGTGCATTCTAGGACTTGGGGGCAGACTGAGACTAACCAACTATACCCCAAATCTCTCCCTTTCTCAAGCAAGAAACGCTTTTTATTGAGGGAGGCGGTAGTAAAAAGTAGAGAAAGATGTTCTTTCCCATCTTGATAAATAATAAAATGCCTCTTGCTGCAACTCTGCCTTCTCTCCCATTCTCTTCTATAAACATGTTGCATCTGCAGATAGATATGTGAATTTATCCAACAGCAGATACGTCTGCATATTCAGGTGCTGGGTATACAGGTCCAGGGTCAGCAGTCATTCCAAAGCCCTCCACCCAAAGTGGACCAGATTGCTTCTGACAGTGACAGCCTGTGGGCTCTGCCTGGCCCTCCTGGATGATGCCCTGGTGACCACCACAGACCTCAGGCTACAGGCCTCAGGCACACAACAGGGGTGACAGCTGAGTGACCAAAGCAGTACCCATACAGGGCCCCCTACTATTCTGGCCTCATTAAAATACCCCCTAGTTGAGCAAACCAGGCCCAGAACAACCACAAGCAGTTAACGAGATCAGAAGTGAACAAGATTGAAATCCAACATCAAGCCAGCTGCTCAAACTCTTAACTAATTAAGCTCAATTCAAATAAGGAAAAAGAGATGAATACAGAGAAGATGGAAAACACTACAGTGTATTAAGCCCTGTTTCATGCCAGGCTGCCAAGAACTCTAGGCCAATAACTTTTTTTGGACTCATAATTTTTATTAAACTTTCACACCATCTTATGAGGTAAGTATTATGATTCCTATTTTCAGATAAGGAAACTGAGGCTTAGGAAAGTTAGTAACTTGCCCCAATCAGGTCTGATAAGCTGGAATTGAACCTCGTTCTGTGAGCTCTTCTCTTTTTTTCAACAGTTCACAGGACTGGAACTGGTCCCACTCCACATATCCTGCTGAGACTCCCTGTCATGTTCCAAATCCAGCTCATGCCTGGACTGTGCCCAGGCATGGGAGCTCAGCCCCTGGAGGCAGGCCCCTCACTTCTGATTAGTTCTGCAACCTTCAGCTCAGTTCAGTCACTCAGTCATGTCCAACTCTTTGAGACCCCATGAATTATAGCACGCCAGGCCTCCCTGTCCATCACCAACTCCCGGAGTTCACTCAAACTCACGTCCATCGAGTCAGTGATGCCATCCAGCCATCTCATCCTCTGTCGTCCCCTTGTCCTCCTGCCCCTAATCCCTCCCAGCATCAGAGTCTTTTCCAATGAGTCAGCTCTTCGCATGAGGTGGCCAAAGTATTGGAGTTTCAGCTTCAATATCAGACCTTCCAATGACCACCAAGGACTGATCTCCTTTAGGATGGACTGGTTGGATCTCCTTGCAGTCCAAGGGACTCTCAAAAGTCTTCTCCAACATCACAGTTAAAAAGCAGCAATTCTTCGGCACTCAGCTTTCTTCACAGTCCAACTCTCACATCCATACATGACTAATGGAAAAACCATAGCCTTGACTAGATGGACCTTGTTGGCAAAGTAATGTCTCTGTTCTTGAATATGCTGTCTAGCTAGGTCATAACTTTCCTTCCAAAGAGTAAGCGTCTTTTAATTTCATGGCTGCAATCACCATCTGCAGTGATTTTGGAGCCCCAAAATATAAAGTCTGACACTGTTTCCACTGTTTCCCCATCTATTTGCCATGAAGTGATGGGACCAGATGCCATGATCTTAGTTTTCTGAATGTTGAGCTTTTTCATGATGATGGAATCGTTCTGAAGGTCTTCCTTCTGCCCTCACAAGAACAGGCCTGATTTCTTTTCCTTCTCAGGGTCTTCCAACATTTGATGATAACGATCATGGCCTCAGCCCCCTGAGCCCTCTCTTCTCCTGATGGACAAGCCCCATTCCCCCCTCATTTGACAAAAATATCCCAAGGCCTTGACCCCCAAAAGTAAAGTCACTTAAATCACTGCCAAAAGAAAAGACAGCCTCAGCAACCCACTGGTGAACATGCATTCCACAGTGATCTCCAGGCGAAGCCTGATCTCTACCTTCTCAGACAAGGTTCTCCTTTTGCTTGGCTCTCAGGAGACACACAGAGCATCTGGGAAACTTCTCGTTGTACATTCAGGAGCCATGCAAAGAGGCTGAATTTTCCAGAAGGCTGCAATCTGAAGCAGTGTTTCTCAGACTTCCCCGTGCACAAAAACCTTTGGTGGATCTTGTTTAACTGAAGCTTTGTTTCAGTCGGTTTGGGGTGGGGCCTGGGATTCTGCATTGCAAACAAGCTCCCAGGTGGTGCCGATGGGCTGGTCTAGAAGCCACACTCTGAGCAGCGAGGTGTTAAAGAACATAACCCTCCTAAAAAGGAACAGCTAAGCACACTTTCTGAGAGCTCACTGGAAAGACCCTGTGTGGTTTTAAAAGTGCACACTGTTGAACTCAATGTCCAGTTCCCTTTGTTTCTTTCAGTCATGCTGTAAAAAAGAACAGCTACCAGTATGACTCTGAAACCCACTTGAGGACAGATACTGAGAGGGTGTGCATGTGAGAAGTAGGGTCCAAGCAGAGAGGGTGAGAGAAACTCACTCTCCTCCACAGGTATTAGATAGAACAGATGACCTAGAAGACCACTGCCTGCCCTAGCCAAGCCACCAGCAGGGCACAAAGGCTCAGACAAACAAGGAGATCCTCAGATTTGGGGCACAGGTCAACCACACAGCCACGACTACCAGATCTACTCCCTAAGCACCTCAGAGTGCACAGATGCACACACACAGACACACAGACACACACACCCGATACGTGGCTTGGACATGCGCTGCCAGCACTGATATGTCCAGCACCATAACTCACTGCATCGTTACCAGCTGCCTGCAGGCTGAACAGATCAAATGCCTCCAGTAAATAAAACTAGCACACAAGTACATACTACAGAGCACAGAAAACTACCCTCAACAATTTGTAATAACCTATAAGGGAAAAGAATCTGAAATATATATTTTATATATACATATATATAACTGAATCACTTTGCAGTACATCTGAAACTAACACAACGCTGTAAGTCAACTACACTTCAGTAATAAGTAAATAAATACATAATCTTAAATGTAAAAAAAAAAAGATAACCAGAAGAAAAAAGCTAGCACAAGACATCATTCCTTTGGGCAAGGAACTTGGATGCCCGCTACAATGAGCTTCTCACAGCAGAGCCCACATCTCATACAATTTCCCTCCAGCCCAGAACAGGGCCAGCACATAGGCTGCTAAGTGAAGGGCTGGTAAATGAGCGGAGGAAGCCAGGACTGGCAGTGAAGTCACAGAGGCCCCTGGATGGACACAGGCCAAGTAGCCAGGGACCTTCTTCCTCCATGACACCTAAGAGCTTTGCTAGCAACCAGTTAAAGGTTTACTCTTAATCTAGCAATTTATATTTACTTTCTAAAATGAATGCAAGTTTGGGAACCACTGGGGGCCACAGATTGGAGGCAAATGTATTCTGTTTGGCAAGCAGTGTTTAAAAGTAAATGATCTGAATCATTGGGAGCAGTTCACCACACTGACATGAATTGCTACTGCTCACGTCAGGTCCGCTTCCCTCCAGCTGCCTACTTGAGACACGGGTGTACGCTAAGACTTGCAAACCCAGCATGAAAAAGCAAAATGTTCCTTCCCAAAATCTGCTCTCTCCCACTCTCAGTCAATGGCACCACTCCCCACTACCTTCCTCCCTCCAGGGCAGTCTCTTAGGACAGAAATGGTCTCCTCCCTTCCCATTGCCCTTCCATCAACAAATCCTTACCTCCAAAACACACCCTAACTCATAGCTCCTCTCCTAAAACTCTGGTCGGAGCATCCAGAGACCCTCACCTGGACGACCCTAACACATTCCCAGGGTCTCCTGCTCCGCCTGGCAGCCAGCCCATAGACCATACCGCCTCCCCGCTTAGAACCCTCAGTGCTTCTCACTGTGTGCAAATCACCGCCTACAAACCCTCCCTGATCTGATCTCATCTCCTCCGTCTGCTGGCTGACAGCTCTTGCTACTCTGGCCACCTTTCTCTCAAACCCACTGAACACATTCCCAAGTCAGCGCCTTTTCACTTTCTTTTCCTGTTTGGAATGCTTTGCTATAGGTAATAAGGTTTCTTATTAACAGTAGCAGCAACCCCTGCAGACCCCTTTACGGGCCTTCCAGGTGCCAGTCTAAGCACTTATGAGTGCTAACTCAGTCAATCCTCTGAACCACCTTGGGAGGTTGGGCTATGGTTACCCCACTTTACAGATGGGGTAACTGAGGCACAGAGAGCTCAGGTGACCTGCCCAGTCTAGTTCCAAGGTCTTTCTCTTAACCATTACACTACCCTGCCTCTTATAAATCTCATCTCCTTCACAGCAGCCTCCATTTTCCAGGTCTCAACCCAAATGGCATATCCTAGAGGCCTTCCCTGATCCCACTCTCTCATCTCAAGTACCTCTCAATACTATCTGGAATGAACACACCTCTCCATCACAAAACCTAAAACAAGAGGAAACAAACCTTCTGAAAGCAGCTCGCAGCAATCTTATTCTCTGTACCCCAGAACACAGAATCCTTCAACAGTCCCTGCACAAGGTCCCTCTCAACAAATGTGAACCAACCTACTGGCCTATAGAGAGGACTGCTGACCTCAAAATTACTCAAACAATGCTGGAAAAACCACACCCACAGGAGGATAAAAAAGATGGCATTCGAAGTAGACAACTCACCCAAGGTCCTCCACCTGATTCATATGATCCTTTACAGTGTTTTCTTGACTTCCTGGACCTGTGCATATGAATCAAATGTTTTTCTATCACAGACACGATCCTATGCTAGTTTTAAAATTAATCCAATTGTTGAGTTTGTGGCCAATTACCTCTGTCTAGCACTTCTGGGTTACCTTGGTGGATTTCTCCATTCCAAGGCTCTAATTGGTTAGTGGTTCAGCTGGTAAAGAATCCATGTGCAATGCAGGAGACCACAGTTCAATTCCTGGGTCAGGAAGATCCCCTAGAGAAGGGAACGGCTACCCACTCCAGTATTCTGACCTGGAGAATTCCCCTCCATGGACTATATAGCCCATGGGGTCACAAAGAGTCACACATGACTGGGCAATTTCCACTTAGGAAATGTATCTTAAAGAAAAATTATAGTCATGTTCAGGCCACTATTGATATTACTAGATGAGATGCCCCTTACCCAACCAGTTAATAATTCCTGCTCTGATCGTGGCCATAAATATACATTTTCCTCTATTATTCAAGCTCAATCAGAGCAACAAACAAAATTTCAACTAAGGATGAAATTTCCCACAGTTATGGGATGGACTTATGTAGTTAACATCAGGATATGGTCATTTAAATCTAAAGGCTCCTCTATACTGGAAACCATCTCATCCTCTGTCATCTGAGAGGGTTTCCAGTACAGAGGAGGCTTTAGATTTAAATGACCATACGACAGAGGATGAGATGGTTGGATGGCATCACCAACTTGATGGGACATGAATTTGAGCAAGCTCCGGGAGCTGGTGATGGACAGGGAAGCCTAGTGTGCTGCAGTCCATGGGGTCGCAAAGAGTTGGACACAACTGAGCAACTGAACTGAACTGATACTGGAAACAAATCATATCAAGGATAATCAAGGTTTTCCTGGTGGCTCAGATGGTAGAAAAAAAATCTGCCTGCAAGCAAGAGGCCCAGGTTTGATTCCTGATTCAGGAAGATCCCTGGAGAAAGGACTGGCAACCCACTCCAGTATTCTTGCCTGGAGAATTCCATGGACAGTCTTGCAGGCTACCACCTGTGGAGTTGCAGTCGGACACAACTGAGTGACTTTTGCTTTCCACTACCTCATCTATGTAACTGCCTGCACCCCAAAGGCATCTGAGTTTTCAATCCTCCGTCTTGTCCCATTTTGTAAATATAATCTGTGGTCTCCCCACAGCCTGATCTCCAGGAGAGAGTCCATGCCTGACTGCCAAGGCCCCAGCCATCCTTCCACATCCCTGCCTACCAGCCATCCTGAGCCCTCTACCCACGGGGTCCACTCTGGGCATTTGCCTATTGATGCCTTTATTCACACTCTTCACTTGACTTTCATGTCCTTCCCCACTTTCTCCAACTAACAAATGCCCACTCGCACACCAGGACCCCAGTGCAACCACCCCCAGAGAATCATACTCTCTGGGATCCTGCTCTGTCCTCTGAACACCAGTGTTCTATCACAGCAGATGGAAAGATGGGAGGCTTTCGAGTCAGACAGACCTGACTTGGAATCCGGGCTCCTCTGTTGTGTTACCAAATTTCCCTGAATCCCTTTCTCATGTGCACAGCTAAGTCACAATACCTCTCAGGGTTATTGGGACGGGATATAAAAGGGGTGAGATGTGCTAAGTTGCTTCAGTCATGTCCAACTCTTTGTGACCCCGTGGACTGCAGCCTGCCAGGTTCCTCTGTCCATGGGCTTCTCCAAGTAAGAATACTGGAGTGGGTTGCCATGCCCTCCTCCAGGGGATCTTTCCAACCCAAGGGTCAAACCAAGTCTATTATGTCTAACCTGCACTGGCAGACAGGTTCTTTACCACTAGTGCCACCTGGGAAGGCCATTCTAAAATGGTGAGATACCCAGCACCATCTCATCACACAGTCATGATGAGATGCCCAATAAAAGCCAACAATTGTGTTAGTATTATTTCCTTTTGGTTTATTTAATAACGTGTGTTCTATGAAAGTAGGGACACTATCTTAATTCCCTCTCTATCCTCACTGCTTGGCATATACATGACACACAGATCTCAACAACTGTCTGCTGCAGTAATGGGTGAATGGTGTCTTTGGATTCTGGAGTCAGATGCTCTGGGATCTCAGAAAGTCAAAACCTCACTGTGGTCCTTTCATTTTACCACTAACAAGGGGAGAAAAACTAAGAGATAGACAAAACGATGTGTTCAGCACCTTTAATCTTATGTTATAAAAACTGACTTACAAAAAAATGTAGGGGAGGACCCAGCTCTGGTCCCTGGGAGGAGGCAGAGGAGGACAAGCTGTAGATGGGGGAAACTCCCAGGGACCTGGGCACTGGTAGCCAACTGTATTATTTAAGAAAAAAAAAATCTATTAAAATATACCACAATCTACAGATGAACCAGAAAGACAGGAAGCATTATCCATTTTTCAAAGAGTGCCAGTCCTCATCCAGCGGTTCCTGGTTGGATTTGTTCAATTTGTACAGCCTCCCCACTAAGAGGACACATTCCAACTAAATCATGTTAAGGGGAGGTGAGGCGGCCTCGGTGCTTCTGGAATGCACATTGCAAACCTTCAGGGGGCATTCCTGATGCTTTCTTCTCTTTGTTTCCCTTTGTAGTTTTCACACGAGCCCATCTTTTTCTTCCAAGCACGACCATGCTCACATCCCCTGGGGCATCTCCTGACTACCTGGAGGACCGCAGCATCTTTCATTTTCTCTCTCACAGCGTCTTCTGCTAATGAGCTTGGACTCTGATGGCTAAGAACTGTGATGAGCGCTGTGACAATCCAGGGTACTCCCAAAGAGAATGAGGTTGCAGTGGTAGGGGTGTGTATCCTTGACTGGGGAGAACAGCGCTGTCTGAGGAAATTGAATTGAAGCTCAGAATGAAATTGGAGAAAACACTGCCTTGGAGCTTCCAACATTCCCTCAGCTGGCCCTTGCACAGAGGCCAACAGAAATGAACCGTGTCTGAAAGGCCAGGGACATGCACAGTCAATGGAGATAGTTTTTCCTACTCACTTTAGGCAACTGGGTTAGCAAAGCTGTATGAGGACAGTGACTTTCATGTGCTTGCAGACTCTGATGTCCACTGTAGCTTATCACTTACAACAAAGGGCAGCAACAGAGCTCTGCATTTAGACTTCCAGGGCCTGGTCTGAATTCCAATCTCTCTCTGCCTGTACCTGACTCCCTTATTCAGCCTCTCTGAGTCTGAGCTGGTTCTCCAAGAAAATGGCTTTTAAATAACAGAAAACCTGTCCTTCCTTCTTCACACTGTTGTTTCAAGAAAGGGCTTGATGAGCAACCTTATAAGTAAATGCTGTAACCTATGAAGTGATGAAGACATCAGCATAATTTGTGGTCACACTGAAATTTTACATCTCAACTAACACAAATCTTTTACAACCCTAGACAAACACTGTGACCTCTTTATTTATCCCCAGGTGCTACATACAGACTGAATGTGTGTACCCAAAATTGATATGCTTAAGCCCTAATGTGATGATATTTGGAGGTGAGGGCTTTGGGAGGTAACTGGGTCATGAGTGTAGAGCCCCCATAATGGGGTTAGTCCTTATAAAAAGGTAGCTGTCTATTAGCAAGGAAGTGGGCCCTCACTAAGAACTGGACCTGATGGTGTTTTGATCTTGCTTGGACTTTCCAGCCTCCAGAACTGTGAGAAATAAATGCTTATGGTTTAAGCCACTCAATTTATGACATGTTGGTTACAGAAGCCCAAGTGGACTAAGATGCGAGAGTCTGCATTTAAGATAACCTAGTAGCAGATATGATTTGTACAATAAAGAGAAATGCACTCAGGTAGGAAGATGAAGTTGCCTGGGATGCAATTTCAGATGAGAGGATCAAGTGGCTCTCTGATGAGGACCTCTGAGCAGACACCCACCTGAAGTGGGGATATCCAGGGAAAAGCATGGCAGCCTGAGGGGGCAGCTAGTGCAAAGGCTCTGAGGTGGGACATGATGGAGTGGCGAGAAGGCACATTGCAGGGCCCAGCACAAAATAAGCCCACACTAAACAGGAGCTGGCAATGGTACCCCACTCCAGTACTCTTGCCTGGAAAATCCCATGGACGGAGGAGCCTGGTGGGCTGCAGTCCATGGGGTCGAGAAGAGTCAGACACGACTGAGCGACTTCACTTCACTAAACAGGAGCTACTGTGATACAGATTAGCATTCACACTGCTGCCAAAACAGCCAGCTTCCACTCGTGGATACATCAAAGCTAAGGAAGCCCAATACATCACGACACTTACTAGTTCGAATCTTTCCAAATCACAACATCCAATCAGAACTCCTCTCCGGGGGCTCCTTTAATGCTGCTACAGAAAGCAGCCACACATGGGCAGAGGCCATAAAGAGGTGGTACTTACACAGGAGGGTGGAAAATTCACTGTTTCATCCTTTGTTGTTTTGTTGTTGTTGTTGTTATTGTTGTTTTTATTTTTTGATGTGGACCATTTTTAAAGTCTTCATCGAATCTGTTACAATATTGCCTCTGTTTATGTTCTGGTTATTTGGTTGCGAGACATGCAAGATCTTAGCTCCCCAACCAGGGATCAAACTCATACCCACGCGCCCCCCCCCCCACCCCCATCTCCACTGCATTAGAAGGCAAAGTCTTAATCACAGGATTGCCAGGGAAGACCCTATTTCATCCTTAATTGGATCCTACTGCCTTCATATTTGCCTTCTATCTCTCCCCAAACACACACACCTCCTGAGGAAAGGAGGGCTCTCCTGGCAATGGACCACACAGTCACTCAGCTCACATCTGCGGAGCCCCTAGTGGGTGCTCAGCTCTGGGTGGGGCTTGGACAATGGGAACTGCAGTGAGGCAAGATCTTTGATCTCGAGGAGCTCAGTATTTGATGGGGGGTTGGGTTGGAGAAAAAAAATGTGAAAATAATGATAGCTCAGTTGAAGAAGCACCAAGGAGGTCCTCAGTGCAAAGTGCTGGGAGCACAGAGGAGGGAATATCCTCAGGGAAGCCCACCCTTTGCACCCCACCCAGACTACATGAGGTCCCCTCATCATATGTTCTTACTGTCCCCACTTCCTTTCCTTTCTTTCTTTCATGGCATTTATGAAATCTGTAATGGATTCAGGATTTGCAGAAGTAATGCCCGTCTCCCCTGATAGACTGTGGGTTCCATGAGGTAGGAGACCTCGTTTGTCTTGTTCACATTTATATTCCCACAGCTGGCATAGGGCAGGGACACAGAAAGACCCTGTCAATTAATGAATATGACTGAACACCAGGACACTTAATTTCATTGGGGAAATATATTAGCCTCCAAGAAGGCTCCCAATGAGCCTCACCTCCTAATGCTCACACCCTTATGAGCTCCGTTCTCGCAGAGTCAGTACTGACCCACTGACCAATGTGACCAACAAAATAATGAGAAAGGGATGGGGTGTGGCTTCCAAGTCCTCATCACAGAAAAACTGCTACTCACACTTTGGATGGTCTCTGTAGGGAAACCAAGCAGCCCTGTGGGGAGGTTCACATGATGAAAAACTGAGGCTTCCCACCAAAGCCAGCATCAACTTGGCAGTCATACAAGTGGCCACACTGAAGCAGGCCGTCCAGTCCTCATCAAGACTTCGGATGAATGCAGCCCCTGCTGATATCCTGAATGTGACCTTACGAAAGACCCTGAGCTAAAACCCACCTCGCTGATCTGATTCTTGACCCACAGAACTATGTGAGATGATATGTGTTCATTGTTGCTTTCTGCTACTAAGCTGCAGGATAATTTGTTACTCAGCAACAGATAACTGATACAAGAAAGGACTAGAGAACCTTCACAGAATAGGCTTTTGAAGAACAAGGAGGATTTCACCATGCCCAGAAGAGACAAACACTATATTTCCTGCTGAGACAAAAAGGAAAAAGTAAGCAAAGGCATGGAGATTATGTGTTTGGGAAATGGGAGAGCATCTCAGATGATGGGAGTGCAAGGTACCAGCAATGATAGTGAAAAGGGAGGTTGAGGCTGGGTCCTGATGATCCTTGAGTATTATTCTAAAAGGTCTGAACTCTTTAGAGGTAGAAATAGTAATTACTTTGTTCTTATTCAGTCGCTAAGTCATCTCTATCTCTGCGATCCCACTGACTGCAGCATGCCAGGTTTCTCTGTCCTTCACTATCTCTCAGAATTTGCTCAGACTCATGTCTATTGGGTCAGTGATACCATCCAACCATCTCCTGCTCTGTTGCCTCCTTCTCCTCATGTCCTTAATCTTTCCCAGCATCAGGGTCTTTTCCAGTGAGTTAGCTCTTCACATCAGGTAGCCAAAGTATTAGAGCTTTAGCTTCAGCATCAGTCCTTCCAATGAACATTCAGGGTTGATTTCCTTTAGGACTGACTGGTTTGATCTCCTTGCTGTACAATGGGCTCTCAAGAGTCTTCTCCAGTACCATAGTTCAAAAACATCAGCTCTTCTGCGCTCAGCCTTTTGTAAGTAATTACTCACATCCTATAAATGAAGCAGTTGAAGTTCAGAAAGATTAAGGAATTTGTCCAAACGTACCTGCCTTCCTTTTGTATACTGGCCTGGATGACATCAGGGCTAGCTCTCTTCCTCTTCTCAAAAGGACACTAATTCTATCATGGGAGCTATACTCTCATGACCTCTCAAAGCCCCCACCTCCAAATACTGTCACATCCACTGATGCATATGAATTTGTGGGGAGCAGGGACAAAAGTGACAATCCTGAAACTCCAAAGCAGGAGAAATTAACACCAGAGACAGTGCTCTTTCCAACACCTCTGTGTTGGGAAAGCTCCCTGACTCCAGCCATAGCAGCCTCCACCCCAGGTCCCCTGCCTCAGGGGGTGACCAGTGCTTCTGCCCTGCCTGCCAGGAGGAGGAGGACTAGGTATGAACAGCCTGTGTGTCTCTGCTCACCCCATCCACAGGGAGGGTTCTCCAGAGTGTCCCCAGGCCAGGCAAGAATTCTCACAGCCCGTTTCGCTCTTCCTCTCTAGCCCTGGGTCTCCTGAGCCTTCCCGCTGCCTTGTAACCATGACACCACTCTCTACCCTAGATAATCGCCCTGCCACTGGGGGGTTCTCCCTCCCTCCTGCAGGGCAAACTGAAGCAACATTCCAAGGCATCTTGGAATGAACTCCCAAGACAGCACCAGAAGCTGAGGCAAACTGAGAGAATGTGATTCCAAGTCCCAAACCCACCTTGGAAACACTAAGTTTCCACCTGCTGCTCTTTTTTTTTTTTGGAGAATACGGCCTTTGGGCTCTAAAAACCACCTCCCAGGAAGATTATTCCTGGAAAAACAAAAGATAAATTTATATTTCCAGAGCAACCACTCTGTATGAGCCCAGGACTTTGTACACAATTCTATCCTCACCACTACCCTATGAGGCAGACATCATATCCCCTTTTTCCAGATAGGCAAAATTCCAAAGACACTGAGGAACTTGCCTAAGGACACAGACAGCTGAGGTGTACAGCTGGCCAGGTTGGGTACTGCACAACTCTAGGGAGCACAAGCCACATCACAGTCTGTAGATTTATACATCTGTCATGAAAATTTTTCAGCAGAAAGTGACTTCAGATGCAGTATCTTTCTCCAGTTTGTACAAGGGTACACAGGAGCCAGCAATGGTTCTACAAGATAACCACCACCCTGCCACCATGTGGGGATTTGACCTTATGTATGTCTGACTCCATGGCCCTTGCTCTTTCCCCTCAATGTCTATACCTCCCTTGGGATAACTCCAAGCATTGTCAAAGGTTCTTCATAGTTCAACAGGCAGAAATGGGGTAACAGACTTCTAGACAATCTCAGATGGAAAGATGCTGGCAATCAATAATTTACCTCAAATCTTTCCCTCTGCATTGAAAGAGTACAAGGCTCAGAGAGGGGAACTTCCTTGGTGGTCCAGTGGATAAGAAGCCGCCTGCCAATGCAGGGACACAGGTTCCATCCCTGGTCCAGGAAGATTCCACATGCCACAGGGCAGCTAAACCCAAGAGGCACAACTATTGAGCCCATGGCCTCTAGAGCCCGTGCTCTGCAATAAGAGAAAGCACCACAGTGAGGAGGCTGAGCACCACAACTAGAGAATAGCCCCGCTTGCCCCAACTAAGGAAAAGCCCGCGTGCAGCCAAAAATGAATAAATAGGCCCAGAGAGGGGGAGCGAGCTGCCCGAGATCACACAGCTGGGTGTGGCACAGCTGGGACCTGCATCTTTTATAACTAAAGGCAGGTCCAGTCCTGATATAAAGTACAACCACAGATGATCAGAACTAGATTACCTAGGAGAGTACCCATTTTCTGCATCAGAATCACTTTTGCAGTTGTAGGTGGAGGCAGCAAGAGAGGGGTTTTAGGGAGAATCCCCTAGCAAACAACTCTCTCAAGTCCAAGCTTAAGGACAAAAGGAGGCTGGAGGGGAGGGGGAGCTGGAAGGGCCACACCTCCAAAGCCTCTCCAGGAGAGGCAAGAAGTATGTCCCTCTGTAGGCCTGTCAGGTCCCGGGAGGGAAACAGTTGCTAAGTGGAAGCTTCTAGGCCATCCCCAGTGGCTGTCAGGGCGGTCGGCGTCCACCTTGAAGGGAGGACTCAGACTCAGCACAGGCCTCCCTGGGAGCCCCTGAAAACCATCCCCAAGCAGCAACTCAATTCTGTCTGGGCTCCAGCCAGGGTGACAGGAGCCAAGGGAGAAAGAACACAGGGAGGAAATCCGAGCACTTAATTTGCTGCTCTGTGGAAGATGCCAATTAAAACGCTTCACCCTCCTGAAGCTGCTTTCAGCCCTGCTCCTGTTGGCGCCTCATTAACAGCCCCTTCCAGATGCCTAAGAGTCACCCAGCTTCCCTCCCAGACAATGGAGCCCAGACATCCCCACAGTAGGCTAAAAGGCACGATGGCCTTAAAGATCTCTAGAAACACCAAGACTCCCCAGACACCGAAGCTTAGAGGAGCAGGTTGACCTGCTCAGAATCACTCAACTGGTCCTTCCTGGCTCGAGAGCAGTCATGAGATGACATTTTAGACATCACTGAACATGATCACACCCACTTTCCGTGAGCCTGATCCATCCATTTTCTGCTTGAGTCCCTGACACTGACCCTGTGCACAGCTGGTTAGGAACCAGGCAGGAGGAAGATCCAGGACTGCAGATTCCCAGGTTCCACACCCTGCACACAGCCTGGGAGGGAAGAGACTAGTGAGCTCCCTGCAAATTGGTGCTGGAAGAAGCTTTTATGTATAACTACTAGAAGGGTCTAGTGACCACTAACAGTTCTCTCTGTATAGCTGTCTTCCAGTTTAGCCCTCTTCCATTACACTTAACCGTCCAATTTCTATAAATGAGGAAAACCAGCTTCTCTCTTCACAGGAGCAAAGTAAATCTTAAAGCCAGCAGATGGAAATAACTATTTAACAGAGAAACACATGGAAAAAGCATGGGAAATTTTAATATTTTCTTGTTACTAACATGAATATTCACACAGGTGAAATAATACTAAGAAACACCAGACAATAGCAGTTAGTAAACTGGAGAGCAAAAATGTCCTTTTTATGAAACCGCTTAAACAAATTATGCTTATCACAGAGCTGTAGGAATAATATTAGAGGACCTGCTAATCTTATGATTTTGCATACTAAGAAATTACAGAAGAAAACAAAAACATCATATCCATAAATGTAGGAAGGGTCTTTGAAAAAAATCAGAGAATACTTACTCATGAATGAAAAAACACAATAAACAAGGTTCCACTGTATAACACAGGAAACTATATTCAATATCCTGAGATGAACCAAAATGAAAAAGAATGTAAAATGGGAATGCATATATGTAAAATTAAGTCACTTTGTTGTACAGCAGAAATTAACACCACACTATAAATCAACTATACTTTTTTTTTTTTCAATGAATAAAAGAACACACCAAAAAAACACAAGACACAAAAGATGATCCAGCAATTCCACTCTGAGGTATATATTCCCAAAGAACTGAAAGCCAGGATTCAAAAGGATATTTGTATACCAATGTTCACAGTAGCATTATTTACAATTGTCAAAAAATGGAAATAACCCAAATGTCCATCAACAGATGAATGAATAAACAAAATGCAGTAGCTCCATATAGGAACATTTTCATTCATAAAAAGGAATGGAATTCTGACACCTGCTACAAAATGTGCATACCTTGAAAGCATTATGCTAAGTAATACAAGCCAGGCAGAGAAAGACAAATGTTGTATGACTCTACTTCTACCAGATACCTAGAATGGGCAAATCCACAGAGATAGAAGGCAGAACAGATGTTACCAGGGAGTAGGGGGAGCAGGGATTGGGGAGTTACTATTTAATGGGTACAATTTCTGCATGGGATGATGAAAGAGTTCTGGAAATAAATGGTGGTGATGCTTGTACAACACTGGGAATGTACTTAATGCCACTAAGTTATAAACTTAAAAATGGTTAAAACAGTAAATTTTATATTATGTAAATTTTACCACAATTTTTAAAACCCTATAGTAGGAAAAGAAACAACACAATTAAAAACGGGGCAAAAACATAGTCACTTCACCAAAAAGAATATACAGTAGGCTTAAAAAGCACATAAAAAAATGATCAATGTGATTAGCCATTAGAGAAGTACAAATTAAAACCATAGAGATATCACTACACACTTCTGAGGACAAATAAGATGGCTAAAGTAAAAAAAAAAAAAATTGACAATATGAAGTGCTAGTGAAGATTCAGAATGACTGGAACTCTCAAACATGGTGCAAATGCGAAATGGTAGAGTCGCTCTGGAAAATACCCTGGCACTTTTTTACAAAGTTACACACACACTTAGGTATCTACCTAAATGAAAATTTAGGTCACACAAAAACCCGTATACAAATGTTTGTGGCAGCTCTATTCATAATCATCAAAAACCAAAAAGAACCCAAATGCCCTTCAGAGAGCAAACGGACAAACAGACTGTGGTACATTCATACAATGGGATACTACTCAGCCACACAAAAGGAGCAAGCTTCTGGTATTTGCAACTTGGATGAATCTCATAGGCCCCCATGAAAAAAAGCCAGTCTCAAAGGTTATAAGGAAGATTCCAATCATGTATCATTCTTGAAAAGAAGAAAATTATAGTGGCAGAGATTAGTGGTTGCCAGAGGTTAAAAGTAGAGAGAGGGTCTAAGTACAAAAGAATAGCATGAGGGAGTTTCGGGCGGGGGGGGGGGGGTTGATAAAACTGTTCTGTAAACTTACTAGTGGTGATTATACAAATCTAAGCATGCGTTAATATACAAGAAAAAATGCTATGTTAATTTAAAAAATAAAATTCAAAACAGAACAAAAATCAGCAAACTAAAAATAAAAGCATACCTCCTTAATCTCATAAAGAAAATCTATCAGAAAACTATAGCAAACATTCTTCTTAGTGGTGAAAAATGAGAAAATTTTCTTTGAAAATCAGGAATGAAATAAGGATACCCACTATCACCACTTCTGCTCAACTAGGAGTCCTAACCAGCAGAGGTTACAATTTTTTTACCTAGGAAATACAAGAGAATTCAGAGACAAATAATTGAATTAACAAAAGAATTAAACAAAGTTGCTGAATTTAAGGTTAATAATAAGAATCTATACATATTTGCTTTCTTTATCCCAGCAATATACAATTAGAAAGTGTAATTTTTCAAATGATATTCATTACAACAGCAATAAAATTTACAAAGTGCCAAGAAATAAATCTAGCTGAACCACCAAGATCATTACAGAGAAAATTACAAAACTTTATTAAAAGATATTAAAGAAAGCTAGACCTTTGCCATGTTCATGAATGGGAACACTCAACAGCATAAAGATGTCAATTCTCTCCAAATAAAAGTATAAATTTTAACTGAGTAATTATTTGCAAAGCATTCAGAACAGTGCCTGGCACATAATAAGTGACAAATAACTGTTGTTGAAGAAATAAATCAAAATTCCAACAAAGGTTTTCATGGTACTTGACAAGCTTGTTTTAAAATTTTTTAAGGCAGTAAAATGGTCTAAAAATAGCCAAAGCAATCTTAAAGAACAGAGGTGGGAAGAAGGATAATTCTCATTCTATTAGACATTAGCATTTAATTATGAAGCCATTAAGAATGTTTTCATTAGCCTCAGAGTAGACACACAGACTAATGGAACACGATAAGGAGTCCTGGAATATTTGCTATATATGAAAACTTGATATATAACAGAAAAGGCATTATAAATTAGTGGATGCTGGAACTGTTCATTACCCTTAACTGGAGAAGAAATAAAGTCCTGATTCACACCATGTACAACTCTCAACTCAAGGTAGAATAAAGCCCTATATGCAAAAAGCAAAACTTTCAAAATAAAGTATAATTGACATATCCTCAGGATAGGAAAGGATTTCTTAAGCAACTAAAAAAATAAAATCTTGCCATTTGTGACAATATGGATGGATCTAGAATTTATTTTGCTGAGTAAAATGAGTCAGACAAAGAAAGACAAATACCATATGATTTTTGTATTTGTGGAATCTAAAACAGAAAACAAACGTAAGGCTGCCAGAAGCTAAGGAGGTCAGGGATGGTAGAAATTATGTGAAGGGATTAAGAGTTACAAACCTCCAGTTACAAAATAAATAAGCCATGGGGATGTAACATACAGCATAAGAAATATGGTCTATAATACTGTAGTGACTTTGTTCAGGAACAGATGGTTACCAGACTTACTGTGGTGATCATTTCACAATGAATGCAAATGTCAAATCCCTATGTAGAACTCCTGAAGAGAACATAATACTATATGTCAACTATATTTCAATTGAAAAAAAAGAAAACTGAGTCAGCATGTATAAAAATTATGTTGAGAAAGTTTCCTACCAAGAAGATCCAAGATATGAGGCAATCACTGGAAGAGAATTCAATGCACATAGGATTCGTTTCTTTCTTTTTAAGGTAGACACTATTAGAGCATGCTTGCGTACTGCTGAGAACGACCCGGCAGAAAAAGAAAAATGGATGAAGAAACGGAGGACAATAAACATGAGCGAAGATCCTGCGAAGGTGGGAAGACATAAGGTCCACGTCCACAGGTGGGATATCGGCCTTAGACCCTGCCCGTGGGCTGTACCAGGAGACAGCACACGGGGAGAAACAGGAAGTGTAGGGTATAAATGCAGACTGTATCAGTGCAGATGAAGGCAGGATTCACGACACGGCAATGGGAGCATGCGGAAGTTCTCTTCAGCTGCTTCTCTCAGGGAAATAAGCAGCACTGTCATCAGCAGAGAAAGAAGAGGAAGCAGAATGAAAATTTTGAGGCGAGAAGAGAGTATATCAAACATAGTCTCCCGAGAGACTTCTCTGGTGGTCCAGTGGTTAAGAATCTGCCTTTCAATGCAGGAGATGTGGGTTCAGCCCCTGGTCGGGGAACTGATATCCCACAGACCAAAGGGCAACTAAGCCCAGGCACCACAACTGAAGATCCGCAACAAAGACCCAGCGCAGCCAAATAAAAAATAAAACAGGTGTCTCTCAAAGTAGGAGAGGGTATTACGATTTACCAGGAAGAACAAGGGTCCGATACGGGATTCATAGACATGAATTTTTTATTGAGGTATAATTGTATAATAGTACATAAGTTTCAGGTATACAACTGAGTGATCTGCAATTTTTAAAAGTCATATTCCACTTGAAGTGATTATCAAATATTGGCTACATTTCCTGTGCTATCCTTGTAGTTTATTATGCACACTGTAGTTTGAATTATATTTCCTAATCTCCTACTCCTATCCCCTGCCTCTTCCCTCTCCTCACTGGTAAACAACTAGCTTATTCCCTACATCCATAAGTCTATTTCATTTTCTTAATGCTCACTAGTTTATTTTTTAGATTCCATATATAAGAGACATAATACAGTATCTGTCATTCTCTGACATTTTACTGAGCATAATATACCCTCCAAGTCCATCTCAAGGTCATCAATTTTTAAATGCGACAGTAAGCCTGCTTATGTTTTTCTCAGCCACATTTCAGCTGTCAGAGAGTAGACAGAGAGTTGGTGGCTTACCTGGCTATCAGGTTGTGCCAGGCAAGTAAAATTGAGAGTGAGTAGAAACGGCACGCACAGGAGCAATTGTGATGGTGGCACACGGGAACGAGACGGGTAAGAAGGAAACTGGCGACCTGACAGTGAAAACAAGGTAGGTTCAATAGTTTGGAGTTGCCATGAGGTTGAATAATTGTTGTAGGCGGGCTTCTAGAAGGAATGACAAGGAAGGAAGGAACGGGTCCATCAACAAGTGGGATATTGTTAATGAGATTAAGGGGGGAGTGGTTGGAGAATACAATGATTGGCAACTACAAAGTCTGGGATATGCTCAAGGAAATGAGTGGCTAAGAAAAGACAAGATTGTTCCAGGTGAGGAAGTAAATTCATAGAAAGCAAGGATCACCTGCTTGGTCTTGGTATACTGAAACCACCAAAGACTGAGACAAGAGTGGTGAGTCAGGTATAAGTCATCAAGGAATGACTGGCCAGTTTACAGACAATTACGAGGAAGAGGGGCAGATGGTACCAGCTGAGGCAGGAACTTCAAAAGACCTGGGGCTTCTCAGGAGGCAAGAACAACAGCCCGATGTGGCCGTGAAGAAGAAGAAGTTCACATGCTCGCCTCTGAGCCTGGTGGGCATGGGAGAATAAAACTGCCAGAGGAAGCAATGTCCTCAGAAGACAGCCCAGTTCAAGCTGGAGAAAAAAAATGTAAAGTAGCCATTCAGAGAAACTATTGAGGACGCGGATTTTACTGATAAGACAATGAGAGTTCCATAGGGCCCGTGGAAGGTTTAAGGCAACAGGGAAAAGAGTGAATTTGAGTCCAATTTAAAGATACAAGAGTGATGTGGAGATGAGTGTCTGGGAGATGGTGATGGATGATCCAGGGTCTTGACTTCCTGGGGTGCCTGATACAAATGAGTTACTCCCAACAGACAACTTGCAGAGATGGTGTCTTGGGCAGATGGGGGTGGGAAAGGGGGACAATTAGGAGGAGGGAGAGTGAGGCTTGTGTGGACCACATGGGCATGACACACTCTTGCACAATTAACACATGTATGAAGTACTTTTTTAGGGAGATGGTTCCAAGACAGTTTTTCACAAATTAACACTGTAAAAGGCAGCTCCACACACAGGCAGTACCAGTCCTCCTGGGTTGATAAGCACAGACTATTTCTAAGCCAGGGAGAATAGGGAACACTCGGATTAGTCTTTTGAGACTTAAAGATCAGCAGCTTGGCATGATGGTTCTGAGTGAGAGGAAGTTGATGACATTAGTTTAAAACAGAATGTGGAAACTGTCTGTGGTTTTCAATGAGTCACACTTTCCTTGACCACCTGTCATGGGAACTGGCTCTGGGTGGACTTAACATGATTCAAACTGCACATCAGAAACAGCAAAAGAAAGTCTTCTACCATCACACAGATCAGCTGAAAAGTCAGGTCTTCAAGAACATTGTGGCAAGAGCTGGTGACAGTGGGGCCTGGAAAAGTCCTTCTAACAATTGACAGCTGAAGGTAAGAGGCAGCAGCCTGGGTTCAAACCTGCCTGGAAGTCATTCCTCCAAGCTTCAGTTCCCCTGTATGATGTCTACATTCGACAGCAGTTGTGAAGAGAAAACTCTATTGGGCTTTTAGGAGTCAATCAGTGCTAATTGCCTTTATCACCTTCTTTCCCAGAAAGAAACACTAAAATCTGGGACATACAGATATGAGTAAAGGAAAAGGAAATACGAGTATCTCTCATAGGGAAGCACACTTAACCACTAGAGCTTCTGAACTGGCAGTAGAATGAAGCACGTCTCAAAAGCGTTCAGGATGACGATTTATGTGTCAGTGGGTTTCCAAGGAGATAGGTTTCACAAAAGCTACTATGAGATTCACTTCCTCTACAAAACCAAGATAATATAACGCTCCTGCTCTCCAGGAGCTTTTTCTACATTCTGACAAATGACGGAAATGTAGGAGGAAGAGGCCTAGCATCGGGATGTGAAGACTGCACCCCACACCTGATCTGTGGAATGAATGAATGAATGCTGTGTTTTTTCTTCATGCAGAAATAGGGAAAGAGAAAGGCGGACATGTAAAAGTGGCCACATGTGGCCCCAGGCAGGAGCACAGAGGCAGCGGGGACAAGAAGTAACGGTTGATAATGAAAAAGAAGGCAAGAGTCCAGATTCATTCTTAAATCTTTCAGTGCACTCAAACACCATGCAGCCATATAGCCAGGGTCACATGTGGAAGCTGGCCTCCCAAGCACACTCAATATTCCAAAACCTATTGCCCTGTCCTGGCCAGTCCTGTACTGAAGCAGCATTCTGACAGCAGGTGTCTGTGAGTCCTAACACTGAACACTGAAAATGGAATTGACTTTAGTTCTTTTAACTTAGTGGGTGTTCACTATTTCCATCTAATCACAGCTCCCTCAGTCTGGGGCACTGTTCCCCAACGCAGTTCTATGGAATACCAACACCATAAGACAGGCCACGTGGGAAGGGTGCCTTCTCACCAGACAGACCTAAACTAAAGACTTGGACTCTGCCTTCTTTCATCCCACAAATAAACAGTAAGAATGCAAAGATTCTTTGAAAGATGCTGGCTTCACAAGAGGAACAGACAAGGTGTGGTAGGACTTCAGAAGAGGGGAAAGTTGACAGTTTTGCTGAACCGAGAATATTCTTAGAAGGAGGCACCGTGAAGACCAGCCCCATTTGAAGGTTCCTCTTTGATTGTCACATGAGTATCTAGGGCCATTAACCAACCTCACTGTGAGAATAGGTACTTTATACCTGTTCCTTAAAACTACCATTTTTTTCCCATAAATCCATGGATTGAGAAATACCACATTAATTATAAGAGTGTGTGGGTTAGTGTTGTTAGTGGGAATAAAATATTTCTCAGTGTGTCATCATCCCACCTCTTGCAATCACCCAGGAAAATAAAATGCACATTCTCAGGTCCACCCAGACTTTCTGGATCAGAATTAAGGGGACGGTGTCCTAGGAACCTCCATTTTAAACAATCTTCCCCACGCGATTCTGATTCATGATTATTTATGTCTGAAAACTATTGAACCTGGGATTTCTTGAACTATTAAGAGTTCACAATACAACATTATAAGTCACCTATACTTCAATTTTTTTTAATCATTCTAAAAAAAAAAAAAAGAGTTCACAGAGGATCTTGAGGCAAGACAAGGCTTTAAGAAACCAAGAACAGAAACTGATAGCACCAAATTCATGGTGACAAGAAAGGAAGCCTAGGAAAAGGAATGTGTCAGTTACACACTAGACCATTAACACCATTCAGGAAACCGCCTTGACAATAGCCAGGATTTTTACAGTCCCACCAGCAGGGACGCTTCCAGGTGGAAGCAAAGACGCTCAGCTGCTCACAACTTGACAAGAGGAGCATTAAAAGCATATATTTTTCAATGGAAACTCTAATCCCACCAAGCACACTTCCAAAGGTCACTCAGCTTTTCAAATAAACTGTCAAACTGAGGGCGTTCCTGGTGGCTCAGAAGGTAAAGAATCTGCCTGCAATGCGGAAAATCCAGGTTCAATCCCTGAGTCAGGAAGATCCCCTGGAGAAGGAAATGGCTACCCACTCCAGTATCCTTGCCTGGAAAATCCCACGGCCAGCTACAGTTCATGGGGCTGCAAGAGTCAGACATGATGAGCAACTAACACTTTCAACCTCTTTGAGCAAAGACTCCTGTTGGAGCGGTGCTGGGTGTTCGGTCCGTGACAGCTCACAGGACCCTGGGAAAGCCCTGCAAGGCAGGCCCTCTCCCCTCATGCTGTGGGACGGAGTCAAGCTTGCACAACCAGTGGGTGGCAAGGCAGGAGCCAGCCAAGGATGGAGGGAACCCAAAGGCCACACACTCTCCCTTGCCAAGTGTGCTGCCCAGGAGAAAAAGCACTGGCCACAACACAAGAGTTCTCATGCCCTCGGAAGTTAAATTTCTCCTTGTAAATAAAGCAACTGGTGGGAGTTGTGGTAACTCTGTCCTGGCACTGCCACCAAGTCAGGCCCAAGCTGAAAGACAGACAGCCCCTTCTCCTGGCTCATCTTTAGCTGAAACAACAAAACCTCTAAGATCCCCTCCAATCCTGAAATACTTTGCATTTATAAAATAATTATGCGGTATAATAAACTCCTTGGTTGTGCAAAGCTAATCCTAAGTCTATTTATGAAGAAAGCAGAATTCATTTCTGTGAGCTCTGCTGCCTAAAGCCATTTTCTGTCCTTCATCCAGCCAGGCCCATTCCACTCCCTCCTCGGACCCCCCCCCCAACCCTGCCCTGCTCTCTGCTCACAGCCAGTGAGAACCCACTGAGCATTGTGCACTCCTGTGTTCTCTTCCCAGTGCATCAGACATAGACTCAGGTTCATCATGAAAGAAGGGCTTTGCCCCCTGAGAGGCAGGTCAGAGGTGAGAGCAGGGGATGGGGTATATACCCCAAGGTCAACTATCACTAGATAATGCCAAGAACACCTGGGTGTTCAGAACTCCAGCAGGAAATACAACCCTAATTTGCTGTCGGTCATACTATTGGATCCCTAGGTCACGAAGATCCCATGAGTAGGAAATGGCAACCCACCCCCGTATTCCTGCCTGGAAAATTCCACGGACAGAGGAGTCTGACAGGCTGCAGTCTATGGGGTGGCAAAGAGTCAGACCCGACTGAGTACACACATTCCAATGTGTATACACATGTTCACGTGTTTAGAATCTTCTTAGAACTCAGAGAAGCAGCACTTGCAAAAGTGAGCCAGTGGTACAGGGACATGGAAATATATAACTTCTAGGAAGATCCCTCATCGACGAATTCAAGAGATATCTATTACAAGAGGCAAGGAGGCACGTTTATGCAGAACAAGGGCTTTGGAGTCCAAGAGATGAGCGGTCAAAGCCTGGCTGTGTGACCTTAGGCGGGTTAATGTCGCAAAGCTTCAGCTTCCTCAGGTGTAAATGAGTTTCCTGACAGTCTCTCCCTCTAAAGACTGTTACGAAAACAAAATGAGATAACTCATGTTAACAACGTATTGTCACAATGCACAGCACTTAAGAGGTCAAGAAATGACGGCTCTAATTTTTATGCAATGCCGTGGGTGCCTTCTCTGTGCCAAGCACAATCCTGTGTTGAGGCTGGGGAGGTAAAGCACAGTTCCCCACCTTCAAGAAGCACTCAGCGGGAGAGACAGAAACAAATGATAACCTTAGAGGATCAATAACAGAAGTACAGAAGTTAGTGTTGTGTGCAGATCTAGGAGCAGAGGACTAACCTCCCTGAGAAAGTCAAGGAAGCCTCCCCAGAAAAGGTGACACTTGCGCCTATAAAGGAGAAGTAGGAGTTAATAGATGAAAAAAGAGTTCGGCATGTGCAAAGGCCAAGAAGGGTTTATGAGTGTGGCGTGACTGGGAATGACTAGCAGGGATGCTGTATAAGATGGAACACAGCACAAAGATGAGGGCTGGGGAGCCAAGGGCCTTGTTGGCCAAGCTCAGATTTTTTATTTATTTCCTGTCTCTCCGAACAATGTCAGCTCTATGGTAGTAGATAGGGTCACCAGGGAGACGCAACAGTGGAAATGGAGAGGAGAGAATGGATCTCACAGACATTTCCAAAGATGAACTGCCTCAACTCAACAAATAACTGAATATACTATATGGGTTGGTTCATGGGCTGGCTGTTAGTTGAAGTAAGACATGTTGCCACGTAGAACAGGTTTGGGTGGCCCAGGTGAGGGTTTAAAAGATACTTAGTTGGATTTCCCTGGTGGTCCAGTGGCTCAGAATCTGCTTGCCACCGCAGATTCCATGTTCAGTCCTTGGCCCAGGAAGACTCCACATGCCGAGGGGCAACTAGTCCCGTGTGCCACAACTACTGAGCCCACATACCTACATTCCATGCTCTGCAAACAAGAGAAGCCTCCACACTGAGATGCCCATGAAGGAGTGCTAAGTTGCTTCAGTCATGTCCAACTCTTTGTGACCCCATGGACTGTAGCCTGCCAGGCTCCTCTGTCTATGGGATTCTCCAGGCAACAATACTAGCATGGGTTGCCATGCCCTCCTGCAGAGGATCTTTCTAACCTAGGGATTGAACCTCATGCACCACAATTAGAGAGTAGCCCCCCACCCCGCAACTAGAGAAAGCCCACCCACAGCAACAAAGAACCAGTGCAGCCTAAAATAAATAAATAAATAAAAACTTGCAAAAGATGCTTAGTTAACATAGTATATGTTGCTTTTGAGGTCCCTGGAGGATGTATAAACAGAATCAAATAACAATGGGACATATGAGTCTGTGGTTTGATATAGAAAACGAGGGGCTCCATACAGAAACTATTGCAATGGGTAAGGTTCCCAAGGAAAAGAATTTAGTACTGAAGGGAAGACCAAATCTTCTTCAAATCAATATCATAGTCATTGAATACCCAGAGTGTGAAAATCAATGGACTAGAAACACTTATACGTACAAACCAGAGTCTGGCCTTAAACAAGCTTAAAATCTAGCAGGGGAGTCAAGAGGTAAACATATGGAGAATGAAAACAGCATGTAAAATTGAAACAACAGCTTGACTCAGCCCCAGAAGGGATTTCCCAGGACCTAGAAGAAACTCTGCCCAGTGAACTACATAGATACACTGCCCGATGACATAACAGAATGCCAGGAGACCTCCAGAGGAGGCAAGCTCAGCAGAGACCTGGAGGACAGCTGAGATTCACTACAGAAAAATACAACCTCTGCAAATAATCAATGCTACCTCTCATCAGACATGCCAGGACGACCCACTGCTGTAGCAAATACTCTCTGACCCAGATGCCGCAGCACCATTAACTTCTAATCACACCAATGAGCAAAACTGCACCAATACTTGAAGAACAAAACACCTGGAGAGAAAGACATTGTGAAAAGCTTCCTTGTGTTTTCATGCGTTGCACATACGCGACGAACAGGCAGGAGATGTGCTGGGTGGGAGCAGCAGCAAAGTTCTCTATGGTAGAGAAGAGAAGCATCTTCAGTCTTCAAATGTAGGAAAGGCTGTCATGCATAAGAGGGACTGGACACAAGTCCTAAGGTGGATGGAAACACTTGGGAGTTAAACATTCCTTGAAACATTGTAAAGAACGTATCCAGTAGTCAAAGATATCTGGAAGAAAGCCGGCAGCCCTGAGGGATAACAAGGTCCCTTTCACCACTGGTTGTCCCAGCAGGGTTTGGACAACCTCTTATTAGGGATGCTACGGAGCAGATTTCAATATGACGCAGAAAATCCCTTCTAAAATAGTAAGGTTCTATAGTTCTTAGGCAAAGAATCCAGATTATTTCACTGAAGGTGGTGCTTCTAAATGCTTCAAAATATGGCTGCAATTATCACCAATGGGTCTTTCCTTACAGCGAGTAAATGCAGGCCCTCAGAAGCAGGCATTTAACTGCACATTATAGGATCTGATCAATAATAAAATCCTAGCCTTACTTGGACAGTGCAAAATGGTATTCGTGCTGTAAGCAAGGGTGTCCCCTCAGTGGTTCCACGGGCTGTTGGGGAAAAGGAGAGAAGCCCCTTAAACACCCACCTAATACAAAGGCTGTTGACAGGTGTGGGAAGAGGACAAAAGATGCCCAAGACCAGTTTCTGGAAGCTGATCTTAAAGGGCCATCCAACCACACTGGTGACTATTTTTGTCAATTCTACTTTGGACTAATCTAAAACATTTTTAAGAAATAAGTGCCTTTCAAAACCTCTATCTCATATATCCACTCAACAGCCCATGAGATGATTTCAATTTTGCAGATTAAAAAAAAAATCAAGGCACAAAAATAAGTCAATCATTGTCTCTTAAGTATAGTGTAGTCACATCTTCTGTGGGGGTGAGGTTCTAAAGTTAGCTCAGAAGACAAAAATCAAATGTGCTCAAGGATTGCCTTTGAAAATCCCTTAAATCAACTGAAAAGTAAAGTCTCGTTGGTCGACTTATACAGCTCTAAACAGTGCCCGAGATAAATGCATGCAGTAATAGTCAAGTCAAATATAAAGACTATACATGCAAACTATAAATCTGGAGAATTTCAAATTACATAAGAGAAGAAATGAGGGTGCACAGTTTTTATAAATCAAGTGTACATATGACACTACTCCACCATCCACCCTGGGTATCAAATTCTATAGCTTTGTATCACAACAGATGAGCCACCCTAGGTCATCTGTCCTGGCAGAAGCTGAATAATGACTCAACAGTTCCCATTTACTGGGCATCTCCTGACTGCTCAGCTCTGCTCTGAGCACTTTACTGAATCCTCTCTACCACCTAACTATGGGGCAGACACTGCTACTATCCTCATTTTACAGATGACACATTTTTGAGGCTGAAAAGCAGCAGTGGCCCTGGGTCACACACATAGCCAGTAAGTAGCAGAGGTGGAGACAAAGGTCTGTCTGACTCAAAAACACAGGCTCATAGGAGTGATTCTCAAACCAGGAGTGTACCAGTATTACCTGGGGAGCAAGACGTCAAAACTGGGGTTTCCTAGGTCCATCTCAGACCAATGGACTCAGAATCCTGGCTCCCTTCCCACTGGATTCTGATGTGGACAAACCGCTGACAAAATTTTGAGAAACCCTGCAGTAGGCTCTAACTTCCTGCTTAATACTCTTTCTGTTAAACTACATGTCCGTGCTATCTGCCCGGTGCTGTGAGGGCTATTAATAAAATGCTGGATGATGCTGACTGATAATACTATACCCACATCCTCTTACCATGCATCTCAGCGGCAACATGCCCCGAGTCCTTCCACAAGCACATCCAGCCGCCTGCGGTCTGTTTTAATAACTCAGGGAAGAAGAAACCCCCTGAAGCTGTGAGAACTTTTCCTGCATGAAATCTGTTTCATGGTTAATACAAATAAGCTTTTTACTTAAAAAAAAAAAAAAAACCTCAAAGGCTGATTACAAGTTCAAGTTTGGCTGCAACACACCGCAAAGGCATTCGATCGCAGACTTGCCTTTCTGAATGGAAGCCTTCCACTCCTTTTGATTGAAAATCCACATGATCCAGTGCCAGATGGTGACATTTGTACAAGTCAAGCTGGATTAAGTCAAGAGCTTTAGTGAAGCATGATGCAGATCAAGAAAATGATGGGGATTATGCGCAAGCACACACACATACACACACACACACACATACACACGGCTCATGCTAAATTCTTCCAGCTGTGACAGCAGAGTTCCCATCAGCCTATTTCTCTCCCAGCCTCTGCAGTCCCCAGCCTATCACAGCTGCATGTTTTTCTGCATCCACCCTCCTGTAGCCCGCGTGTCCACAGATGGGCAGACCTAGGTCTAAGGCAGACAACCCAGTCTAAGGCCCCAAAGGCCCCCCTCCAGCCCACCTCTGCCTGCACATTTGAAGCTGGGTTGGCCCACTCTAAGACAGCAGAAGCAGCCTGAAGCTTCAGCTCAGGGAAAGGCACCATGATTCTCCCAGTTTCCCAGACCAGGCACCTAGTCATCTAACATCCTTCACTTCTTTTCCCTCAACTTCCATATGAAATCCATCACCAATTCCCACCAGCTCTACTTGTAGCCTGCCTGCCTCTTTGCATCACCACCCCCTTCCAGGCTGACCCTGGTTTCTTGTTCTGGCCGCCATGCTCCCCCAGGACTACTGTAACAGTCTCCTAACTGCTCTCTGGACTCAAGATTCTTCCCAGTCTTAAGGACTGCTCTCTTTCCAGCACGAGCACAGAGGTGGTACCTGGCTCAGAGGAGGGGAATATGCACACTAAGCCATCAGTTCTCTTGTAGTTCAGTTGGTAAAGAATCTGCCTGCAATGCATGAGACCTATGTTCAGTTCCTGGGTCAGGAAGATCCCCTGGAGAAGAGAATGGCAGCCCACTCCAGTATTTTTGTCTGGAGAATCCCGTGGACAGAGGAGCCTGATAGGCTACGGTCCATGGGGTTGTAAGGGTTGGACACGACTTAGAGACTAAACCACCACCAATTAAAATATTCATAGCCTCTTGCCCATGCCCCACTCTCCATTCTCTACTCCACTTCCCTTAAACTTTCACAGCTTCCTCGTGCTGTTAAAACTAAGTGCAAACTCTTCTGATTGCTTACAAAGTTGGTCCTAGTCATCTCTCTAAGTATGTCATTTGTCACTTCCCTCATCCCACTCTACAGTCCAACCAAAGTGAAATTCTTTTAGCTGAGGTCTCATCTGACTGACTTTATCAATCAGATTTCAGCCCCGGGTTGTAAAGAAACCCAGTTGAAGGCTAACGTGTCCAGGGAGGACTCCATTTTGTATTTATTATACTCAAGGATTATGAGTACTTTAGGTAAATTCCAATTATTCAGGGGTGATGATCTAATCGGGTGATACAGACCACCTGCATCCCCTCCTTTCTCCTACTCTTAGCAAACTGCTCTCTTGTTTCAAAATTATAGCTAACATCAACAGATAATAAGCAATGTGTGCCGAGCACATTTGCCAACTGGTTCTTCATTCACTCATCAGTAACTTTACTGAGCATTTACTAGGTGCCTGCCACTGCACACTAACCCAATAGTAAAGGGCAGTCTGCAAAACAGGAACTGTCCCTTTGCTCATGGAACAAATAACCTAGTTGGAAAATAGGCTTTAAACAAGTTATACAATTAATTGTTTGTTGATGATTTGGTAAAGTACTATAAAGAAGAACCAGGTGCAAGGAGAGCATACAATGAGCCAGTCTGGAGGGAAAAAGAAACAGGAAGACTTCTTTGGGAAACTGATGTGTAAGCTAAGCCCTGAAAAATAAGCGGGAATTAAATCCATGGTGAGGACCAGCAGTGAAGAAGCATTCCAGGCAGAGGGAAGAGTGTTTGTAAAGCTCCACATGGAAGGAAGATGAATGTGAGGAGGCCAGTAAGGCTGCAGCCCAGAGGATGTGAGAGGACTCGAATGCAGCGGGCAGGGTGAGAGCCCTCAGGCCCTGCAGGCCAGTGCTGCTCAAACTATTTCCAATGTGTCCCAGACTGATATTTTTATAAAATATGAAGAAAATGTATTACTAGACAATTTAAAGACATAGAAAACATAAGCCTAAATATTTTTACTCATCATATTTAACAGACATAAAATGATTCTGCCAGTTACTATAAAAGCTTCTAAATACTTGCTCTCAATGTGTGTTCCTTCTCAAGGCTTACTGATAAGCAGGCAATTGTCCACAGGCCACACTTTAAGAGGCACGGTAGATGGGAAGCCATAAAAGAGCTTTAAGCATGTGTAAAGTAAATCCAGAATCGCATTTCAGAGATCACTCTGGCTGGAGTGTGGAGAATGTCTTCGGGGCAGGAGGAGCAACCGGGGCTCTTTCAGGCGTCTTAGTGAGAGATGATATTCCTTAGAGGCAATGATATTTAACACTTGTAATAACCTACAAGGTAGTCATCAACATTCATTATTAAGTGAGGTTTAAGGTCATCTCCAGAAGTAGAATTCACATTTCCCCAAACCTGGTAAATCCAGGCTCTCTGAAGCCTTTTTTTTTTTTTTTTTGAAGCCTTATTTAAATGCAGTCCTTAGGGCTACCTTATTGGTGACCTTATAACAAAATCTTTATTGCTGCTTCTGTAAATAGCCTTTCTGTGCCATCTACAGCCTACTGGCCTTTACTGAAACCCCTCAGTGATCCATCAGCATTACCCAGTCTTCCAGGAACACAGCCTCCATTCTTCATGCAAATGTCTTGCAATGAAGGAACCCCAGAGGGAGAAAGAGAATCTGAGTATAATGGGCTGTGCTTTTCACTATTTTCTCATCTCTCTTAAGCTGATGGATTTCCAAAAGGTCCTGATGACTTTTAAAAGGAGATGATTGAGTTTATCCAACTGGGGAAGGAAAAGCTTGGGGGGGTGGGGGCGGGGCAAGAGGCAGCCCAGCTCAGGAGCAAAGGACTGCCTTTTTAGATGAAAGCACCTGAGGCCCGCCTCCATCATACAACTGCTGCTAGAGCCAGTGCCCATCACTCAGCCTCTCAAAGCCCTGGTTTCCTTATCCACACATGGAGCCAAAGATCTCTGCTCTGGCTTATTCAAGGGTCTCGTGTAAAGATGGTTACATTCAAACAAACATTTCCGTGGCACAAGCAATGTGACAGGCATTGAGTTGAACACTGAGTTTACAGACATAGGGCGACAATGTGCAAATAATAAAGCATGATGCTGCAGGGTGAATGCCCTACACAGGCACACACACACTCTGCTGTCCACCCCGAGGTCAGGAAGACAGTGCGTCAGGGAATGCATCTTGAATGAGGCAGTGGTTGATCTTTGAAAGCAGGGAAAGGAATTTCCCAAGCAGACAAGCGTAAGAACACTATCCTGGTGAGAGAGATCAGAATGATACATCTGGAAACCATAGGACACTCACTATCAATAAAAAATATATGAGAAAGGGGAAAGGAAATAAGACTGGACAAGGACAGGGGAATCACCAAGGGCCTTGTGCACCAATGAAGGAATGAGATGAAACCAGAGGATCTGGGCTGGACCAAACTCCACATTTGAATGCGGGTCATTTTTGTCATTTCTGTTATAGCTGAAACAGAACCAAAAAGTGATTGTGTACACATGACACTCCTCTAGAAACAACAGTGAGACTCTGAGGGGGCTGGAAGTCCTATGCTATAGAGGTGAGGACAAAAGCAAGTGACGTGTGACTTGCTAATGTGATTTCACTTGTGCTGCCAGATCCAGGAAACTTGGGTTCTCTGTTCATTCATGAGAAGGTAAAAAAATAAAAGAACAACTTTTCTCTGTTCGGCCCCAAGAGAGCAAGGAAAAAATGCTCGCCCTTCCCAACTTTACAAGTAGCCAGTGGCTTCCCTGCTGGTTCAGTGATAAAGAATCTGCCTGCCAATATAGGAGACACGGGTTCGATCCCTGGTCCAGGAAGATACCACATTCTGCAAAGCAACTGAGCTCATGTGCCACAAATATTAAGCTGGTGCTCTGGAGCCCAGGAACCACAACAAGAGACGCCACTACTGTGAGAAGCCCAGACGCCATAACTAGAGAGCAGCCTCTGCTCACAGCAACTAAAGAAAATGCACATGTAAGAATTAAAGATTTTAAAATTAAAAAAATAAAAAAATAAAAATAAAAAAAGAAAATGCAGTGCAGCACTGAAGACCCAGGACAGACCAAAATAAAGATAACTAAATTTGTAAAATGCAGCCATAAAGCCCAAAAGCTTCCTTCAGTGATATCACCAAATTCTCAAAGAAATCAATAAATGTTATTTTAAGGTCAATGAGGAAGAGAGAAAGATTCTGACCTTTTTTCTCTACTATTCCTCAGGGACAGTACCTACTTAGGGAAATCCATTCAGAGTAGAGGTATGTGTGTGTGTGTGTGTGTGTGTGTGTGTGTGTGTGCGCGCGTGCACACATGTGAACGTTTATGTATGTCTAAGTACCTATACATGCATATGTGTGCACGTTCATTTGCGTGAGCCAGGGGAAGGCAGAGGACATCTCAGAGCCCCCTACAGGATGTCCACTTCTAGAAAGGACGGCCCTGGAAAGGGGTCCGTGTGTGTGTGTGTGTGTGTGTGTGTGTGTGTAAGAGCACGCTCAGTCGCTCAGTGGTGTCCAACTCTTTGAGACCCCATGGAAGCCCACCAGACTCCTCTGTCCGTGGGATTTCCCAAGGAAGCCCACCAGACTCCTCTGTCCATGGGATTTCCCAAGCAACAATACTGGAATGGGTTGCCATTTCCTTCTCCAGGGGGTTCTTCAGGGGATCTTCCTGACCCAGGGATTGAACCCACATCTCCTACACTGGCAAGCAGATTCTTTCCTTCAGAGCCACCAGGGAAGTCCTTACCACTGCGTAGCAGGGCTGAAATTAATCAGTCCATCCATCCATCCCTCCACCAATCTGTTCTACAAACATGTACCAAGCATAGTTTATGCATCAAGCTTTGTGCAGCTATTGAGTTGACCAGGCACACAGCTCCTCCAGGAGCTCACACCGGAGCCTCTCAATCAGAGTGTAATGACCAGGGAGGCTCAGTGAAGACTTGTTTATACTTTAATGATGCATCAAAAACCAACTCCCTAAATTCAAATCCCAGTTCCCTCATTTACCAGGTGATCAGGGGCAAATTTTGTGACTTCTCTGTACCTCTGTGTCATCTATGAAAGAGGTACATAATGGTGGCACCTACTTTAAAGTGTTGGTATGAAGATTAAAATGAGTTAATATTTATAAAATGCTCAGTACAGTGCTTAGCAACATAGTCATTCTATGAGTCATTATTATTATTATTATTGTCATCGCTATTATTACTATTATCAATTCTCAAGTAATCATGAAATGGGTGAGGTGTTGGCTGTCTCTTGGGCAACAGGACCCACAATGCTCTCAAGTTCACTTTCAGCTCAATTGCCCAAGCCCAGTATAGGCTACTAGTGAGGCCAGAGCCCCAGCAGGGAGGCTGCCCCTAGCCCACCAGACACCAGAAAAGCTCTGCCTGGCACTCTCTAACTCTGGCCACATTCTGTTTCTGGGAGCAGAACCAAATGCCTTCATTGCATCCTGACAATGCAGCTGCAAGAAACAGACAGAGACCAGCCCTAAACGGGGCTGTTCTGTAGCCAAGGAGATGGGTTTAGTAGGTTATATGCTATATCCATCCCATCTACACGCTCCGCCTGCTGGGTAACCTCCAAAGAGCTGGAGGACAGACTCAAAGACACCAGGCCCCTCTGCAAAGTTTCTAAGGGCAGCAGATGAAGGAATAAGTGTCCCAAAGGTACAGGACAAATGCCTCTGAATTTAATTTTGCTTTTTGCCTTCCACCAGCTGGAGATCTTGGGCAAGTTCCCTAATCTTACAATCAGTATGCCCTCATCTATATAATGGGGATTTTAAAAAAACTTCTCAAAATTAAATCATCCTAACACAAGGTCCAGCAAAGCAGACACACTCCAAATGTCTGTACTGGATGAAGTCTGTATTGCATCTGGTATCAAATCAGCCCCTGCTTGTGAACCTGCCGATGCAAAACACAGAAGCCGGACAATGACTCTCTTACCAATACCTCTTTACTTCTTGCCCGTAAGAGCTGGGCCCCTGGCCCAAGGCATGACGAGGATGACTGGGGTGCAGAGACACAAGGGCAAGGGCACGCCCCTGGGCAATTCTCAGTTAACAAGCTTTGTGCGCCCAGCACACCCTGTGCCAGCCAAGGGAATTCAAGATTTCGGGGTCCCTGAGGAATCATCATTTAAAAAAAAAATAGCCAAGCCAGTAAATGCAAGAGACTCAACTGAGGGACTGGCTCATACATGGACCCTCCAGGAAACCCAGTGAGCAAGGCAGCCAACTCCCTGAGACTTTATTCTAGCCAAGCGTGCAGCCTTCTGTGATCATTTTACACAAGCCAAAGATATCCTTCCTCATGGCCTCAAAAAAGAATTCTTCAAAAGCTTCAGCTCCTTCCTAGGGCAGCTCTTGCTCTCAAAAGGACTTCTAAACACAAGCCACCGACCCTCCCAGAGCCTGAGTCCACTCATCTGTGAACTGAAAGCAACTGGATCTCCCTCTCAGAGAAACTATGGGACTGAAGGAGGCGATACAGTCATCATACTCAGCATGAGGGGCCTCAGCAGGCCCCCATCTCACTCCTAAGGTTGGATCTCAATGGATCATCACACAAGGTAGGCAATCAGCAAAAATTTATCAAAAAGGACATTTTTACAGTCCTGATTTTTAAACATTTCATACGGTGTGTGTTTCCCAACTCCCCAGACTCAGAAATGTCACCAGCATTTTTATCCTGCCAAAAAGATTTGATAAACTGCTGTCCCATAATCTAAACAAGGAGGAAGACAGGCCTGGTAAAGGGCAGCACTGACAGCCCAGTTGGAGAACTCCCCTCTCCAAGCTTCTTGTTCATTTCCTCCCCCTTCATCGGTGCATCCTTGAATTCCCCCCATGCCCTGGCACAAGCAGGCATGACAGAACAAGTACTCCAAAGGCACAGGACAAATGTGGATGAGTCTCTGTTCCAGACAGGATACTGCCTTGGAGTCAGGACCAGTGCATCCAAGCAAGTTTCCAAACCTCTGTGTGTCCTCTTAGGGAAGATGAGGCATTCCTGGGACTTGAATCTTTTTGTTATGTGGATCATTTTTTTAATGATCTTTATTAAATTGTTTAATCTTTATTGAATCTATCACAATATTGCTTCAGTTTTATGTTCTGGTCTTTTGGCCACAAAGTATGTGGGATCTTAGCTCCCCAACCACAGACTGAACTGTGTGCCCTGCATTGGAACGTGAAGTTTTATCCACTGGACTGCCAGAGAAGTTCCAGGACTTGAGTCTTTATATGACTTAAAAGCTCACGATTTCTCATTACACTGGCCTGGAGTTTTAAAATGCAAAACAAACACGCAAGCATAAACACTACTCTCCAGGAAGGATTTTACACATCCTCTCATCCATTCCCAGGGAAACACCATGTGCAAACATCGTCACATTTCCACCCTGGGATATCACCACGGTAGCTGAAGTGGACCCAATTAATCTAGAGAAAGAGAACACAGTCAACAGAGGCCACCTGTCCCCTCAACAAGCTCCTCCTGCCTCCAAGCAGAAGACGAATCCATGTGTTCAGCAGGCTGACTTCCGCTCCACACATCTGTCAGAGTCACTGCATAAACAAACCCTCAGCGTGTCCTTTCCTTCACCCAGTCATGGACAAGCGCCCAGAAAGTCTCTGGTCCCACCTAAACACTCGGCTGTTCCCCAAGAACTGTGATCAGACCCTGAGGACTGGGCCTAACCAGTCTCCTGAGAGCTGCTACGTGGATTTTTCTGTGTCCAGGCTCACTGGTGATGGTCATCTCTCCAGAGGAGACTTCAGTGGTTAGGACTTTGGCTTCAAGTTTCTGACCCCAGGCAGGAAGTCTGTGAAAACCACAGTCACGGTTATGGAGGCAGGCAACGATGGGAAGGGCGGTAACTGAGTTTAGTATGTGCTCAATTGCTCAGTCATGTCCGACTCTTTGTGACTCCGTGGACTGTAGCCCACCAGGCTCTTCTGTCCACGGAATTTTCCAGGTAAGAATACTGGAGTGGGCTGCCATTTCCTACTCCAGAGTTTAATAGAGTCCAACCGAAAGTAAATGAACTATCCAGTCAGCAGTGGAGAGCTGGGGCAGACTGGCTCCACCCCTCACTAGCTACATGACCTTGGAAAAGTCTTGCAATCTTTCTGGCCTCAATGCTCCCATGTGCAAAATGAGGATATGTAATTATCCCTACTTTTCAGGCCTGCTATAAGCATCATAGGATGATGTACAAGCAAAATATCTGGCACAGAGAAGGTCCCAATGAAACATGCGTCACTCTCCCTTCTAACCTTATACACCCCTGTCCTCTGTTTCATGGGCTGAGTGGACAGTCTATGGAGGGCATGGACTATGGACTGTTTTCTCTGTGGACAGAGCTCATCTTCCTCACCCATGGGGGACTGAGAGAAGCTCAAAATTCCCATAACTACACCATGAGTTCACTGTTGGGCCCTAGGATCAGAAGCCAGTAATTAAGTCAACTTTGATTTTTACACTGAACCTGCCAGTAAGTGTCCAATCATGTGACCAAAAAAAGGATGGAAATAAGAAAAGCTAGACACGTCCGAGGTCAGTGGAGGCAGCTGAGAGTGCCAGGGAAGTCTCTGGTCCCACCTAAACACTTGGCTGTTCCCCAAGAACTGTGATCAGACCCTGAGGACTGAGCCTAACCAGTCTCCTGAGAGCTGCCACGTGGATCTTTCTGTGTCCAGGCTCACTGGTGATGGAATCTCTCCAGAGGAGATTTCAGTGGTTAGGACTTTGGCTTCAACTTTCTGACCCCAGGCAGGGCGACGGTGCAGGAGCAGCCGAGAGGAGCTACCCCACGTCCGAGGTTAGGGGCGGTGGCTGGGCGGAGCTACCCCACGTCCAAGGAGCAGTGGCTGTGTGGGCACAGGAGGGCCTAGAAGAGCTACTCCATGTTCAAGGTCAGGATGGGTGGCTGTGAGGAGATACCCCTCCTCCAAGGTAAGGAGCAGCCCTGAAGAGATACCACACGTCCAAGGTAAGAGAAACCCAAGTAAGACAGTAGGTGTTGCAAGAGGCATCAGAGGGCAGACACACTGCAACCATAATCACAGAAAACTAGTCAATCTACTCACACGGACCACAGCCTTCTCAAACTCAATGAAACTGAGCCATGCCCGTGGGGCCACCCAAGACGGGCAGGTCATGGTGGAGAGGTCTGACAGAATGTGGTCCACTGGAGAAGGGAATGGCAAACCACTTCAGTATTCTTGCTTTGAGAACCCCATGAACAGTATGAACAGGCAAAATGATAGGATACTGAAAGAGGAACTCTCCAGGTCATTAGGTGCCCAATATGCTACTGGCAATCAGTGGAGAAATAACTCCAGAAAGAATGAAGGGATGGAGCCAAAGCAAAAACAATACCCAGTTGTGGATGTGACTGGTGATAGAAGCAAGGTCTGATGCTGTAAAGAGCAATATTGCATAGGAACCTGGAATGTTAGGTCCATAAATTAAGGCAAATTGGAAGTAGTCAAACAGGAGATGGCAAGAGTGAACGTCAACATTCTAGGAATCAGCGAACTAAAATGGACTGAAATGGGTGAATTTAACTCAGATGACCATTATATCTACTACTGTGGGCAGGAATCCCTTAGAAGAAATGGAGTAGCCATCATGGTCAACAAAACAGTCCAAAATGCAGTACTTGGATGCAATCTTAAAAACGACAGAATGATCTCTGTTCATTTCCAAGGCAAACCATTCAATATCACAGTAATCCAAGACTATGCCCCAACCAGGAATGCTGAAGAAGCTGAAGTTGAACGGTTCTATGAAGACCTACAAGACCTTTTAGAACTAACACCCAAAAAAGATGTCCTTTTCCTTATAGGGGACTGGAATGCAAAAGTAGGAAGTCAAGAAACACCTGGGGTAACAGGCAAAAAAAATTTGGCCTTGAAATACGGAATGAAGCAGGGCAAAGTCTAATGGAGTTTTGCCAAGAGAACGCACTGGTCATAGCAAACACCCTCTTCCAACAACACAAGAGACAACTCTACACATGGACATCACCAGATGGTCAACACTGAAATCAGGTTGATTATATTCTTTGCAGTCAAAGATGGAGAAGCTCTATACAGTCAACAAAAACAAGACTGGGAGCTGACTGTGGCTCAGATCATGAACTCCTTATTGCCAAATTCAGACTGAAATTGAAGAAAGTAGGGAAAACAGCTAGACCATTCAGGTATGACCTAAATCAAATCCCTTATGATTATACAGTGGAAGTGAGAAATAGATTTAAAGGACTAGATTTGATAGATAGAATGCCTGATGAACTATGGACAGAGGTCGGCGACATTGTACGGGAGTCAGGGATCAAGACCATCCCCATGGAAAAGAAATGCAAAAAAGCAAAATGGCTGTCTGCGGAGGCCTTACAAATAGCTGTGTAAAGAAGAGAAGTGAAAAGCCAAGGAGAAAAGGAAAGATATAAGCATCTGAATGCAGAGTTCCAAAGAATAGCAAGGATAGATAAGAAACCCTTCCTCAGTGATCAGTGCAAAGAAATAGAGGAAAACAACAGAATGGGAAAGACTAGAGATCTCTTCAAGAAAATTAGAGATACCAAGGGAACATTTCATGCAAAGATGGGCTCGATAAAGGACAGAAATGGTATGGACCTAACAGAAGCAGAAGATATTAAGAAGAGGTGGCAAGAAAAAACTTTTAAAAGAACTGTATAAAAAAGATCTTCATGACCCAGATAATCACGATGGTGTGATCACTCACCTAGAGCCAGACATCCTGGAATGTGAAGTCAAGTGGGCCTTAGGAAGCATCACTATGAACAAAGCTAGTGGAGGTGATGGAATTCCAGTAGAGCTATTTCAAATCCTGAAAGATGATGCTGTGAAAGTGCTGCACTCAATATGCCAGCAAATTTGGAAAACTCAGCAGTGGCCACAGGACTGGAAAAGGTCAGTTTTCATTCCAATCCCAAAGAAAGGCAATGCCAAAGAATGCTCAAACTATCGCACAATTGCATTCATCTCACATGCTAGTAAAGAAATGCTCAAAATTCTCCAAGCCAGGCTTCAGCAATATGTGAACCATGAACTTCCAGATGTTCAAGCTGGTTTTAGAAAAGGCAGAGGAACCAGAGATCTGTAAGGTCGGACCCAGGGGGCCATGATGGGCCGCCCCTCCTCTCCCTCCCACCGGGGCGAGAAAGTCCCTAACGAAGGATCGTCCCAGATCCCAGGGACCAATAAGAGCACACTTCGCCGGTTGTCATGAGGAGCCGCCCCCTCCTCTCCCCCGCCGGCGGGGGAAGTCCCTAACGGAGGGAGCCTCCCGGATGCCAGGGACCAATGACAGCACACTCCACCAGCTAAAGCCGCCCTGCCAGCTAAAGCCGCCCTGCCTCAGCTGCATGAACCAGGCCGCCTCAGCTGCATAAGCCACCCCGCCCCAGCCGCACAGAGAAACCTATCAGCGCCGCGAACCGGCAACCTATTCAAACCCCCTTCCGCTAGCCCAGCCATCCCTCACAGCGTGCGTATATAAACAAACTTCCAACACGGCTAGGCCCGGCGCCTGGATTTCCTCGACCTGCCCCGTTCGGGTCCGGGAACCCCGCCTGAAGCGCTTCGCCATTAAAGCCTGTTAAACATTTTTTGGTGTACCTGAGTCTTTTACCTAACAAGATCAAATTGCCAACATCCGCTGGATCATGGAAAAAGCAAGAGAGTTCCAGAAAAACATCTATTTCTGCTTAATTGACTATGCCAAAGCCTTTGACTGTGTGGATCACAATAAACTGTGGAAAATTCTGAAAGAGATGGGAATACCAGACCACCTGACCTGCCTCTTGAGAAACCTATATGCAGGTCAGGAAGCAACAGTTAGAACTGGACATGGAACAACAGACTGGTTCCAAAGAGGAAAAGGAGTACGTCAAGGCTGTATATTGCCACCCTACTTATTTAACTTATATGCAGAGTACATCATGAGAAACGCTGGACTGGAAGAAACACAAGCTGGAATCAAGATTGCCAGGAGAAATATCAATAACCTCAGATATGCAGATGACACCACCTTTATGGCAGAAAGTGAAGAGGAACTAAAAAGCCTCTTGATGAAAGTGAAAGAGGAGAGTGAAAAAGTTGGCTTAAAGCTCAACATTCAGAAAAAGAAGATCATGGCATCTGGTCCCATCACTCCATGGGAAATAGATGGGGAAACAGTGGAAACAGTGTCAGACTTTATTTTTCTGGGCTCCAAAATCACTGCAGATGGTGATTGTAGCCATGAAATTAAAAGACGCTTACTCCTTGTCACGAAAGTTATGACCGACCTAGAGAGCATATTAAAAAGGAGAGACATTACTTTGCCGACTAAGGTCCGTCTAGTCAAGGCTATGGTTTTTCCAGTAGTCATGTATGGATGTGAGAGTTGGACTGTGAAGAAAGCTGAGTGCCAAAGAATTGATGCTTCTGAACTGTGGTGTTGGAGAAGACTCTTGAGAGTCCCTTGGACTGCAAGGAGATCCAACCAGTCCATTGCAAAGGAGATCAGTCCTGGGTGTTCTTTGGAAGGACTGATGCTAAAGCTGAAACTCCAGTACTTTGGCCACCTCATGCCAAGAGTTGACTCATTGGAAAAGACTCTGATGCTGGGAGGGATTGGGGGCAGGAGGAGAAGGGGACGACAGAGGATGAGATGGCTGGATGGCATCACTGTCTCGGACGAGAGTCTGAGTGGACTCCGGGAGTTGGTGATGGACAGGGAGGCCTGGTGTGCTGCAATTCATGGGGTCACAAAGAGTCGGACACGATTGAGCGACTGAACTGAACTGAACTTGCATATTTTTTACAACAATGTCATTTTTGAAGACTACAGCCCCGTCCATGCACACTTGTTCTTGATTATAAGAGAATGCTCCTCCTTTGCGTGTCTGATGTTTCCTCATGATTCGACTGAGGTCTGCATTCTCAGCCAGAACATGGCATAGGCATTTCCTTCACAGAGTCTCATAGCTGGAGGCAAATTATACCCATCTGTCTTTCAGAAGTCATTTTAATTTTGGTCACTTGACCAAACGGGGTATCAGATATTTTTTTCAATATCTCTGTTCTTTTATTTTCTTGCAAGATGCTTTAAGATGATGCAAGTATCCTGCCCTTCATCAAAACCCCACCCAACCCCTAGATACATATCCACTGATGATTCTTGCCTGATCCAATCTTTGCTGTGATGTTTGTGAAATGATGATTAAATGCTCCCACTTCCCAAAAAAAGTCTCTAAGGTACCACTATACTCCAGGAATTGGAACCACTAGGTAGAGAGAACCCCCTAAACACTAGGTTTTGACAATTTAATGTGCAAATTACAGAGATCATAAGAGATAACGTTTGAAAGACCAGAAGCCAACATGGATCAAGCACCCACTGTTTTCAAGTTGTTTATATACATCGTTTCAATGACTCTGTGAGGGACGTGTTTCTATTCTTTCACAGATTAACACACTGAGGCTCAGAAGGATTGGCTAATATGCCTAGAGTCAACCAGCTCCCAAGTGACTATAGTGAGATTTTAATGGCGGTCCACCTGACTCAAAAGTCCATGGCTTTGACACACTGCTACTTTCACGGCTAGTATATGATACATGATTCCCTCCAATATGGACCCAAGCTGTTAGATCTTATCACACTGTGTCCACTGGGGTGGGAAACCTCAGGCAGGAACATTCCATGCCACCTGGGACTTTGGCTGGGTGCAGCCTGCATCCAATGCTCAAGAAATGGATAATAAATGGCACCAGGAATTATTCAAATGGGTCCATTGGATTCAGTGCCCACACTGATCTTGTCCTTTTTCCTAACTGTCCTAACACTAATGAACCAAAGTGTTCCAGACCTCATATTCTCTGATCCTGCCTAGAAGTATCTTGAACTTCTCCCTCTCTTTTCAAGCAGGCTTTTCCAAAATGCCCAAATGCTGCTTTGTTCCTCCAGCCTCATACTACAATGCCCCCTATTGTTCTTTAATCCAAATTACATTTCCCTTTGGAATCCAGGCTGACACTGCTAAGAAACAAGGGCAACAGTCCAGTTTGTAATGAAACTCATTCAGATATATAAAATTAAGAATAGTAATAAATGCTGGACACCTGAAGCTAATATAATGTTATGCTGATTACACCTCAATAAAAATATTTTGAGAAGAAATTTTTTTTGAAAAGAGTATTAATGGGTTTAAGCTGTTAACAAGACAGAAAAGGTAGACCACTCAGAGAAGGCAAAATTAGCAAGAAAGAAAAGAGAATGGAATTCATTTCACCAGCACTTTGAGCGGTTTCACTATACTTCAGCCCAGATACTTGCTGTGTGTGTGTGTGCGTGTGTGTGTGTGCATGCGTGTGTGTGTGTGTGTGGCCCGTCAGCCTCCTCTGTCTATGGAATTTTCCAGGCAACAATACTGGAGTGGGCAGCCATTCTCTTCTCCAGGGAATCTCTCCAATCCAGGAATCAAATCTGGGTTCCCTGCATTGCAGGTAGATTCTTTACTGTCTGAGCCACCAGGGAAGCCCCCACTTACATTCTTACTAACGGACTATTGAGTAAATCTAGGCAGGGCACACACTCAAGCCCTCTCAACTGATGAGGTCTGAGGAAGTCAGCCCCATCCTTCAGCTCTAGGAGTGGTCACCTGATTTAAGCCTGGCCCATCAGCGAACCCAACAGTCCCCCAGACGCAGCAACTCATTCAGGGATGAGCACATGATCCAATTCAGGCTAACGAACTATATAATGGGACTTTATGTGGCAATAACAGGGAAGAAGATGGATGTTCTTTCTCTTCTGTCTTAAGGATAAGGTAACTAGCAGAGTTTTCCTCAGAGTGAACTCAACACACAGAAGTGTAGAGTCAAGAGATGGAAAGTGAGGCACAGAGACAAAATCTGAGGACACAATTTGAGTCACTGAATCCAGCTATGCCTAAAGCCAGGTTACTATTCGGTATTTCTGACTCAATGTGTAAGGTTTCCCACTAAAGTCAGTGGATTTGAATCACTTACAGCCAAAGGGGGGCTTCCCGGGTGGTGCTAGTGGTAAAGAAATCGCCAGCCAGTGCAGGAGATGTAAGAACTGCACATTCAACCCCTGGGTCAGGAAAAGCCCCTGGAGGAGGGCACAGCAACCCCTTCTGGTATGCTTGCCTGCAGAATCCATGGACAGAGGAGCCTGGCAGGCTACAGTCCATAGGGTCGCAAAGAGTCAGACACAACTGAAGTGACTTAGCACACACATACACACAACCAAAGAAACTAGCATCGATGGATACACATCCAGATAACCGGGGTTAAAGGACTTTATCTAAGGGCAGAGGGAGAGCTGGGGTGTGTTCAGTTTGGGACGTGCTGAGCAGGAAGTGTCTAGGGGACATAAGGGTGGAGATGTCCAGTGGGCAGCAGGAAGTAGGACTCAGGAGGTTGAAAGAGATCTTGGGGCTGGGCAGAGAGCTCTGGGGGTCTCTAGCACACAGCCTGGCATGGATGGGAACACTCAGCAGGTGCGGCGAAAAGAAGATGGGCTTAGACCCAAACCAGGGGCACCACCATGTACGGAACAAATGAAAAAGAGGAGCCAGGTAGAAGGGGACATCCATCAGACACTGCAGCCAGGGAAGGCTTCTGGGAGAAGAGGAAGCCGAAGGGACTTTTCCCCTCAAACTGCAGAAAAATCCCCGCCCCCTCTCTGTTTCTGTATCTCTCTCTCTCTCTCCCCCTAACACCCCAGCAAATGACACTCCTGACCACCTGGAGTCTCCTCTCACAACCCTGGCAGGGACGGATATGATGTCACAGTGGAGGAGTCACTGCTTTTTCTCCTGGCCACTGTCTCCTTTCTCCACCCAGCAGGGGCCACCCACAGACAGCCTTCTCTTTAAGGAGCACTCAGTGCTTTGCCAACATTATTATTTCTAATCATCACAGCACTCCCAGGAATTCAGGGTTATTCCACACTTTACAGAAGTGGAAATAGAGGCTCAAGAGGCTCAGTGGGGATGACTGATGATGATGACCAGGGTGTGCCTGTCAGCAGAGAAAGAAGCCACGCTCCGGGGATGTGGCAGGCACAGCAGAGGGGCTCACTAGGAGCTGGGGAAGCAGCAGGGTCCTGCGGTGCTGCCAACCCAGCCACACCAGAGCCCCCACCTGTGGACATTCTTTCCAGACCCAGCCCTGAGCTACTGAGGGTAAGGCCTGACGTCAGGAATTTAAGTTCAGTTCAGTATTGACGTTTCTGAAAGATTCATTCCTATATTTCCCCAAAAGGCTTTAGGAGACTGCCTTGCTGAGCATGGACTGGGTTGGGGGCTGGGGTAGTGGAGACAGACCTGGGTGTAAACCCTGCCCCCTTCACACACTGACCCCATGGCTATAGGCAAATCACCAAGCTCTCCAGTCTCCCTCCCTTGACTCGAAAATGAGACGAATGATACCTCTCCATTTGGAATGAGAGGAGGACTGACTAACAGTATCTAAAGCACAGCACTCAGAGGATACAAGAAATGCTACAGTTAAAAATAAAAAGAAGATGCTCTGCATTGACTAATTTGTACCTTGCCTTGTTCTAAAGAGAGTTGAGGCAGCTGGCACATGATAAATATTTGTTGACTGGGTAAATGTGAAAGACAGACTAATGAGCCTGCTCCCCACAGAGAGGCTCAGGGAACAAATGAGGAAAAATTGCCTACAGTGAAATTCATTAGGTTGTTTTTAATATCAATGATTTGAATGCCAGCCCTTGCCTAGGAAGGGCAGAAATGAGTCTAGTGTTTAAATGCAGTCAGGATACTAGGTAACATTTCAAGTAACATGCAGCTTTTCACTAATTAACGTCATCGAACTAGACCTCTCGGTCACCCATCCTCAAACTCGTGAGTAGGAAAGGATTCCTGGATGTTGGTCGAGGAGGGGGCAAGAGAGGACACAGAAGCAGCTAGCAGCCCTGATGACGAATCCTGACTTGGCTAGAACCTCTCCAATCTTGTGAGTCCTTTCCCCACAAGGCCTGAAAAAGGTAGTGAGTTGTAGAACACAAGTCGCCTGAAAGTGCTGAACGCGCGGTGTCATGACAGCCGTTACAAGAGCAGCATATAGAGACCTCCAGCGAAACGACTGCTAAACATGTGTTCAGCACAGTGTCGTTCACAGGTAAAACTCCGGAATGTGTTACGAGGAAGACTGCGTTCAACCGGGGCTCATCACACATTACTGTGACACAATCACCTGGAAGTCACGTTAAACTGCAAATTCCAAGCCGGCAGGCCTGGCTGTGGGTGAGAGTCCACATTTCTAACAAGCTTCCTAACGAGACAACACTGCTGACCCACAACACTTTGAGTAGCAAGGCCCTGCTGAGAGGATAATAAATGCACACACGAATAATTCTCACCTGTCGAAAATGATGATACAAATCTTCATATATTCGTGTAGAAAGGCATTTAGGATGTATTGTAAGGCAACAGAAGGAGGTCATCCAATTAAAAACATTTCAAAGCAGAGCACAAACAGTATACACAGAAAAATCCTATTCTATATTCAAATTTTACATGTAAAAAAATCTAAAATAATACACGGCAAGATCTAACAGTATTTATCTCCAGATGGGGGGCTTTAGAGTGATTTGAATTAATTTCTCTTTTTGTGCAACTGTATTTTCTAACTTTTTTTATAATAGTCAAGTAATGGAGGGGACATATGTATACCTGTGGCTGATTTGTGTTGATGTATGGCAGGGGTCAACACAATATTGTAGAGCAGCTGTCATCCAATAATTGTATTTTCTTCTATTACTTCTCAAAAAAAATGAGTCTAAAAAAATTAACTCACTGAAGAAATATCTTTAAAAAAATAATAAGTAGCATTTGCGTTGAGAGAGGGAGGGGAGGGAGGGAGGAAGAAAGAGAGAAAGGAAGGGAGGAAGAAGGAAGAAAGGAAGAGATAAAGGAAGCACAGAAAGAAGGAAGAGAAGAGGGAGACAGGAAGAAGAAATCTTGCAAGAGGTTCTGAGGCCAGGAGCAGGCCTTCTCACTGATTTTCAGGCAAGAAAATATCTACTGGCACAATCAAGAAAGGAAAGAGATGAAAGACTTCTCGGGAACTCAAGCTAATTTCAAATGTGCCCACGCCACCCATCAAGATTCTCCAAAAAGCCTTCAGAAAATAAGATTGGTTTCCCAGGGCCTGACTTGAGGAAAGAACTTTATACATGAAAACTCAAAACTCCACAAATAAGGAGCTGGTTAGGGACAGTGGCCAGTGTGCCACCTAGACTCAAGACGTGAGGCACCCCTAGCCTGGATGCCATGACCCTTGAGATCCTTTTCAACGATCTTCTGGCATATGGGGGTGCACACTGCAGCGGGTACCAGCCTCAGAGCAGGTGAGACCCACACCAAATACACCTTTGCATTTGGCAGAAGTCCCTTAACCTCTGTCTCCATTTCCTCGTGTGTAAAACAGAGGTGCAAACAGGGCTCAGGAGAATTGTTCAGTGAGATGACCTTTGAAAAGTCCCTTCTACAATGCTGACCCTCTGGGCAATCTAAACAGCTTAGGGCAGTGCCTGCGGAATGAATTTTTTTTTAACCTAAGCACACACTGTTGTGCTAAACTGGGCAAACATTCCTTCCTTTGAATGAATGTGTAGAAGGAGAAAATGCTATGACATTCTAGAGTAGATAAAGAAGAAGTACCATTTTTAAAGAAATATGTATGAGAGAAAAGTTTAAAAATAAGAATTTTTTACTCAGGAACATGATCACTTCTGAAATAGGAATCATGCTATGAAATGAGTACTTTTCATCAGAAAGAAATCCATGACCTTGGAGGAAGTTATTAGTTGCATATGCGTGTGCATGCTCAGTTGCTTCAGTCGTGTCCAACCCTTTGGGACCCTATGGCCCATAGCCTACCAGGCTCCCCTGTCCATGGAATTCTCCAGGCAAGAATATTGGAATGGGTTGCCATGCCCTCCTCCAGGGAATCTTCCCATCTCAGGGATTGAATCTGCATCTGCTCCTGTACTGGCAGGCATATTCTTTACTGCTGAGCCACCAGGGAAGCCCGTCATATTAGTTAGCTGAATTTAAATAAATTACTTGGGGAAATTTGGAAAATTAACAGTCCCACAAGAACTTATGGACAAATAGGCGAAACAGGAAGAAACTGGCACACTTGTCTCAGGTTTTGAACCATCCTTTTCTGACTTGACAACAGGGCCTCTAGCTTAGCATGATGATAAATGGGAAAATGCTTGCAAAGGAAGTGAGCGCCAGTCAGAGGAGCAGCCTCCTGTGGTCTTTCTAGCTCCACCTTGGAGAATACCTGCGGAGGCATCTGGGAGGGCTCTTTGTTGCAAACAAAGGATGAAATAAGTGATGAAGGGAAGAATCTGAGGACATAAACTGGGCCTCCTTGCTGGTGAACTTTCAGGATACTGAAGACCTGCTATTTCTTTCACTGGTCTAGTTGCAACAAGTACCTATAAATCACCTCCACTTTGTCTCACCTGTTCACCCCAGTAGCATCTCAGCCTGGGAGGGACCTTGCCTGAGAAGTGAAGATGCTCATTAGCTTGGGTGAGTAGATTGGAGAGTGTATCCATGGAGCATCCTGAGACTTAGCCAGATCTCCCTGCCCTTTGTGATCAGCCAGGAGGATAAGAGATGAGCCACCTGTGTTCAAAGGAGCAGTGGACCAGGAGTGATAAGAAGGCATGTGGAGCAAGGTGAGACTCAATGAGACTCATAACCCAGCTTGACTGACCTGTGCTGGGGAATGCAGCCAGACCAAGAAGTGACTAAATTCTCACACATCCAGCACAAAGATTCCAAACACCCCATCAGACCAGACGGAGAAGGAAATGGCAACCCGCTCCAGTATTCTTGCCTGGAGAATCCCAGAGACAGAGGAGCCTGGTAGGCTGCTGTCTATGGGGTCGCAGAGAGTCGGACACGACTGAAGCAACTTAGCAGCAGCAGCATAGACCAGATCATACCAATAGATGCCCACCTTTTTCACATGGAAATTTCAGAAAATAAGTTACATCACATTGAACCAACGAGGATGTGATTCTATTTTTCAGTAAATTCTGAAAATTCTAAACACTTATTTGCACAAATCAATAGAATCCCAAGATCAAAGTGTATTGCCTGCAGTAAGATTTATTGCATAGCAAAAACCTTGACATCCCAACAAGCAAACTATTCAGAGTTAAGTTGCCTATGTCAGATACTCTTGGTTTTCTAAGAGTATCTCCCTGTAAAGACTAGCCAACAGAATCCTGACTATATTTGGGTGCAACGGACCCAGTTCATGGAATGACTCATGATTGGTCTCATGATTGGTCTAGGTGAACAAAGACAGCCACCTTCTACTAAGCCAGTGATGGGTCTAAGAATGTGCATATGACCCAGTTCTAGCAAAAGAGATAAAAGGGGATAACTGCTGAGGCAGCCTTCATATTAAGTGATGAGCTGGAAAGCAAAAGCTGCTAATTGAAAAGCTATTCTAGGGACTTCCCTGGTGGTTCAGTAGCTAAGACTCCAAGCTCCCAATGCAGGGGGCCAGGATTTTATCCCTGGTCAGGGAACAAGATACCACATACCCCATCTAAAAGACCCTGCATGGCCCTACTAAAGATCCCACATGCTGCACCTAACACCTGGTTCAGCCAAATAAATAAATACCTAAAATAATAAAACCTATTCTAATTGGGTATATATGTCAAATGTAACAATGTAAAAGAATACATTTGGTAAAAGAAGTCAGGTCCATGCTATAACTTTAAGTGTTTATTAAGCATTTATCATATGCTAAGTTAACCCTTTAATATTAGATATAGAATAATTAATCAGCAACCTCTGCAGCATCAGCCTCAAGATGGATATGGGGGGTGTCAGGTTATTCAACAGGAAATGCCTTCACACCTGGCAATGGAAACACCTACTTCAGCTTGGGGCTACCCAGGGAGTGACTCTTCCAGCACAGCATTCAAATAGTTGCAAAAAGAACAGTAGTTGCAGTAGCAGCAATGACAGGCATAGGGCAAAGAGTGCCCAGTCAGAGGCTGATAATGTAGAACCTGCCATATTTCCTTCCAGGAAAGTAGGTAGCCAGTATCTTGCAAAATAAATTAGAGGAAAACAAAAGCCATCCATTAAAAAAAATTAACTGATAAAATCATGTGCTTTGTGTGTATGTATGCATGCTCATTCAGTTATGCCCAGCTCTTTGGGACCCTAAGGAGCCTCTGTCTCTGGGATTTTGCCGACAAGCATACTGGAGTGGGTTGCCTTTTCCTCCTTCATGGGATCTTCCCAACCCAGGGAGGGAACTCACATTTCCTGTGTCTCCCATACTGGCAGGCAGATTCTTTGCCACTGAGCCACCTGGGGATTCCCCCTGTGCTTTGAGTCAATGTATAAACAAACACAAACCAAGAACTTCCTGTAATTATGATACTTGTGAAAGCATGCTGCGGCTACAGCAAAGGACAGACATCATTCCACAACTATTTCCTTAGCCACAGTAGACACAGAGTGAGAACTGGAACTCAAGCTTCAAAATCCACTGGGTCCTCACATTTGCTTGACAGTAAGACAGAATTCACTTTAGGATTCAGTTGACTGGAGAGCGCAGTGATGATCAAAGCAGGACATCCTTGAGAATCAGAAGATGAAGTCTGAATTTTGCCTTCAAAGGCTAGTACAACCAATCTGTGAGGCACTGCAGCCAAAGTAGTGTCTGTAGTAGCATGAAGTAGCATGTAGTAGCATGAAGCCAAATGATTTGTTAACAAAATCAGTTGTGCAGATACCATCACTGTGGTGGCACAGAGATCAAATATGAAAGATGACATAAATCTAAAAACACTGATTCCTGGTATCACCATTTCACTGGGTTCCTGAGAATAATGAATTCAGAAAATCAACTCCTGCTTTCCTCATTTCCAGAGATCGCAAAACATGACCCGAGCACTATTCTCGCTATAGAAGAGGGGAATGGAGGGTTGCATAGTGATGAACGAACGTATGTCAAAGAACAACAGGAAGGCTTAAGGTTAAATCTTAAGAGGGTTTTCGAATAGAAGATACTTAAAAACATCTAGCACAATGTATCAAATATTTTTAGCAGTAAATCTTTTATTCAAATCAAATTTTACACAGAACCCCAATATGGATATAATGGTATATACTTACAGTGATTTTATTTAGAAGTGTAAACTTTTATATTTACTGTAAAGTAGGCAAACAAGATCAACTAGATGCTATTTCATTTTGATGTAAAACATTCAAACAGAGTTAAGAACGATGGTTGCGTGTTATGTCTGGTTTAGCATACAATGTATTTCTCTGTCATGTATTGGTTATACAGGTTCAAAAAAAAGAGATTAGTATTTATAAGTAGAAACAAACTGGAGGAGCTCAGCTATTCACATTGTAATCTCAAATAAGTTGAAATAATAGAAAAAGCTTCATTCCAAGTTCCACTAGAAAAACAACTAATCTTGCAACATAAATTAACATGTTTACAATTGCTAATGTGTTCAAGAAAATTGGTATATTTGGGTAAAAACATCCAGCAAATTCACTGACATAATGACATGATACATAATCATGTTCACTTAGTGAGACCCTATAATTGTTGACAAACAATCATCAAGTTGGGAAACCTTAATTATGAACTGCAAGATAGCCAATTTGTGAAAATGAAACATATTTTCACTTACTTGGGGAATAAATGGCTATTATGAAAGTAGAAAACTGTATTATAGTAATACTACTCATAATATGAACAATAGCTAGATTTATTGATCACGTTCTTTTTGTACCATGCAGTTCTAACCCTATATATTTATTACCTCTTTAATTTTCACTGTAACCCTAAGAAATAGATACTATCACTAGCCCTCTTTTACAGCAACAAACATTAAGCCAAAAACAAGAAATTAAATATTAGAACTGACAAAAGCAAGTATAAACCAGACTTAAATGAACATGTGTCTTTTCCTATCTAGATATTCATCAGTATCTACCCACTACTCAAAAAACAAGGTATAGAAAAAGCTTAAACATCTCAAACGTATCATCTTCAGCTCTTCTGTTAACACAGATGAGAAAAGACAAAACAAGAGCAAAAAGACATTAAATGATAGAGTTGGGGTTAAATGGAGCCTCAGGATCTAGTGCGCCTCCCTGGTAGTTCAGATGGTAAAGAACCCGCCTGCAAGGCAGGAGATCCAGATTCGACCCCTGGGTCAGGATCCAGGAATTCGACCCCTGGCGACACACTCCAGTATCCTTACCTGGAGAATTCCATGGACAGAGGAGCCTGGTGGGCTGCAGTCCATGGGGTCACAAAGAGTTAGACATGACTGAGTGACTAACACCAGTATTCTTGCCTGGAGAATTCCATGGACAGAGGAGGCTGGCAGGCTACAGTCCATAGGTAATAAAGAGTCGGACACAACTGAATGGCTAACACAGGATCTAGGAGGATGGTCAAGTAGCTACAGGAAAGGCAGCTATTTTGAGAGAAGTATGATGGTTAGGAGTTGGGGCCCCAGAGCCAGAAAGCCTGGATTTCTACCTGGGCTCTCCGACTTGTAAGCTCTGAGATTTTAAGCAAATTGTTTGACATTTCTGCGGGAATGATACTAATAAATGACAACTATCTCACAAGGTCGTTGTGTGGATTAAATGAGCTACTACATATGAAGCCTTAACATGGTTCCTGGTCCACAAGAATCACTCAACACCACCAGTTACCATTATCACCTCCACTGGAGAAAGAGCTGGAAAATAAGGCTTTGGTTAGCACAAAAAGTTAAGAAGACAGAAGCCAAAATCCTGGTTTCTATAAAGCAACTGTTCACTATTCTGCTCCTAGATACATTTTTAAAGAAAAATATCACTACACTCCACATCACTTAAAAACTGCGTCTATGTCAGGTTTTCCCACAATGAGCAACATATGACACTACTCAGATTTAAATAGCTATCTTTTTTAGGTGGGAGGGAGGTTCAGGATGGGGAACACATGTACACCCATGGCTGATTCATGTGAACGTATGGCAAAAACCACCACAATATTGTAAAGTAATAAGCCTCCAATTAAAATAAATAAATTTTAAAAATAAACAATAGCTATCTTTCTTAATTTTCTAGAAACCTCACTTTTACAAAGTCTTCAAAAATTGCCAAGAGGCATTTTAAAAGTTTTGCACTAGTCTTAGAAAATCAACTATGATGCTTCTGGCCCCAAACAGTAGAAAGTTATATTTTCATAATCTCTTCAGTGTAGTAAGTTTTTTTAAATAGGAACCAAAAATAGAAAAAAAAAAAAAAAAAAAGTTGGGTTTTTGTTTTTGTTTTTTTTGAGGCTGACTTTTTTTTCCGGCTATGCTGGGATAGGGTTGTAGCATGCAGGTTTAGTTGCCCCATGGCCCATGGGATCTTAGTTCCCCAACTAGGGATCAAACTCACATCCCCAGCATTGGAATCCGGATTCTCAACCACTAGACCACCAGGGACGTCCCACTGATTGGTTTATTTTTAAATTTTAACTCTGAGCATCAAGCAAGGTTAAAAGGCATATTTACAAACAGTGAAATTTACAGCAAATATTATCAAAGTTTAGTAGCCTTAATAAATAAAAAGTTTACACAAATTAGAGAATTCTTCAACAGAAAAACAGGCATGCTATCTATAAAAGGAATACAGATGTGATTTATAAAAGAAATAAGATGAGAAATTAAGATCAAATTCACTAATAAACAGTAGAGTTATATGCCATTTTTGACCTACCAAATAACAACTTTTTTAAAGGTTGAGAGCCAATATAAAGGTCAACAGGGAAAGTCATACTTATGTGTGGAATTGTGGCTCAGCTGGTAAAGAATCCACCTGCAATGCAGGTGACTTGAGTTCAATCCCTGGGTTAGGAAGATTCCCTGGAGAAGGGAAAGGCTACCCACTCCAGTACTCTGGCCTGGAGAATTCCATGGACTGTATATTCCATGGGGTCGAAAAGAGTCAGACATAATGGTGTGACTTTCACTTTCAACACTAGAGAAAGATAATGTATATTTCAAATGCTTCAAAAATATTAAACACTTTCAACTCAACAACTTTACTTCTTAGAATTTATCCTAAGGCAAAAAAGCTTTATAAAGATGTAAAAATGAGTGGTAGTCACTGAGTGAGCAAGAAAGCAGAAAGAACTTAAATGTCAAACAGTAGAGGTCAGCTCAATAAATCATGGGATCTTAAAAAACTTGGCTGATGAAGACTATTGATATGAAATAACATTAATTATACATTGTTAGGTAAGAGGAAAAAAGTAAACAACAATACAATAACGGACCCATATTTGAAAAAACAATAATGAATTGTTCATATGGGTTAAAACTCAAGCAGAAAAAAAAAATTTCTCAAAATGTTAACAGTAATTCTCATGCATGTTGATATTACAGGTAGGATTTTGTGTTTTCTTTGCCAATCTTTATTTTATAAATTTTTCTGCAATCAACATGTACAACTTACTTAAAAATTGTTGTAGTAATAACATGCTGAAAATTGTTAAGCATTTTTCTCCTTTTCAAGAACATTAATACACTAGTTCTCTTTCTCCTTATCGTGGAAGAAAGGACCATGGATTCCCATTAATGGAAAAAGATGTGGCCTGCCAGCACCCTGAGGCACACTTTCAGTGGGATGATTATAGCTGCTATGACAACAAGGGGAGGATGTGATGTCACATAATGATCCAGTGACTGCAACATCCCTGTCCCAATGCAGCGCTCTCACTGCCAGCTGGAAATCCAGCAGAGACCTCATTAAGAGCATCTGTTCAGTAATTACTACAAGTTTCCCCTCATCATGCATCCAACTCTGAAGACAGCCCTACCACAGAACTCCCAACTCCAGATTCACAGACAGGCTAATCTCCCCCTCCTGTAGAGCTCAGACTGTCAGCCACCAGAGATCCTGGGTCGAGTGTTGGCACAGTCAGTGAAGGCAACTTCAATCAGCAGGGACCAGGAGGGAAGAAGCAGTCAGAGAACTTTTCATTGAAGCAGACATAAAGTCTCAAGGTGTTCAACTAAGGGACCTTATACTGCATCTCCCTAGAATATTTAATTATTATCATTACCATTAGAAAAACCTACATCTCTAACCCATAGAAAGGAAGAGCAAATAGCAGTGATTACACAGCAACCCAGATAATCAAGTGTAATATGAAAATGCGTAATGAATTCTTCCACAATAAATATGAAATCCCAAGACCCTGTTCACACCGTGCCTTGCACAGAGTAGTGGCAAACTGCTATAATGGAAAGAGCTAGACAGACCAGGTTTCAAGTTCCAGCCCTACTACTTAATCTCCCAAGCCTAAGTTTCTTCATCTGTAAACTGAGAATGCATGCTCAATCACTACAGTCGTTTCCAACTCTGTGACCCTATACGACCCTATAGCCCACCAGGCTCCTCTGTCCATGTGATTCTCCAGGCAAGAATACTGGAACGGCTTGCCCTGCCCTCCTCCAGGGGATCTTCACGACCCAGGGATCAAGCTCACGTCTCCTACAACTCCTGTATTGTTGACAGATTCTTTACTGTTGAGCCACCAGGGAAGCCCAAACTGAGAATAATAATTAGTAAAAGGAGTTGTTGAAATATATGATGACCTAAATGGGGAGGAAATCCAAAAACGGCAGGATATACATATACAAATGGCTGGTTCACTTTGCTGTACAGTAGAAACTAACATAATGTAAAGCAACCACACTCCAATAAAAATTAATTTAAAAAATAAAAACAAAATCTTTTCTTGGATTTGGGGGAGGGGAAAAAGATTAAATATAAAGCTCTGAGCCTAGTGTGTGGTACTGAAAAAAAAGTTAGTTCCCCTAAAAAAAAAAATGTTCACAGAAAACTAAATGGATAGATCAATGAAGTAATTGGTCTTGACTGAACCAATGTCAAAGTCTCCTCAAGTGCTTCTCTCTCTGGCCAGTCCTACTGCTAAACCATTCACTGTGTGCACGCATGCTCCGTCGCTAATTACAAGCACATATTATGTTGTTCTTACACATGCATTTTCTCTGCCTACAGTTTTCCCAAGAATTCTCCCCTGCTCATCCCATCCTGAACTTCATCCAGTTCAGTGATTCCCAAGCAAAGCCACACATCAGAGTTACTTAGACAGCTTTCTGAAAACGCACATTCCCTGACCCTACTCCATTATTACAGAATCAGAATCTCTAAAGCATGGGGCCCAGAAATCTTTAACAAGCTCCTCATTTGATCCACATGCAGCCAGCCCTGCCCCTGTAACATCTGAAAACCAGGTAGCTAATTCCTACTTCTATAAAGCTTGGTTTAAGGACTCTGCTGCATTGCTGGTGGGATTGTAAAATGGTGCAATTGGAAAACAGTTTGGTAGTTCCTCAAAAGTTAAATATTAACTTATCACACAACCCAGAAATTCCACTCGTAGAAATCAACCCAAGAAAATGATGACAGGAGGCTCCGTGGTAAAGAATCCACCTGCTGATGCAGGAGACATGGGTTTGATCCTTAATCCAGAAAGATCCCTCATACCGCGGAGCAACTGAGCCCGTGCACCACAACTATTGAGCCTGCGCTCTAGAGCCTGGAAGCCGAAGCTACTGGAGCTGGCGTGCTCTAGAGCCTGTGCGTCACAAGAGAAGCCACCGCAATGAGAAGCCCGTGCAAGCACCTCCAGAGAGTAGCCCCCTGCTCTCTGCAGCTAGAGAGCCTGCGCAGCAACAAAGACCCAGAGCAGCCAAAAATAAATTACGTTTTAAAAATAATAATATTTATAAAAAATAAAATGTCCCAAATGGACTGGCACACTTAAAAGAAGAGGACTCTACACTTCCAACGCAGGGGATGTGGGTCCAACCCCTTGTCAGGGAACTAAGATCCCACTATAGCCAAAAAATTTTAATTCTTTCATTTTTAAAAAATAAAACTGGATGAATCAAAGGGAGGGGGGAGGGAAAAGGAGGACAAGATAAGACAGGCACCTAGCCAATGTCTGTAAGAGAGTGCAGGAAGGAAGGAGTGGCTTTCTTTTGAAATAAACTCTAAGGAACATTCTAATCCTAAAACTTTCAGATCCAGTTGCCTCCCCCATTCAAGGTCATAAACCCTCTCATTTGAGAGGCTAAGAGGAGATGCTAGATTTCCCAAAAGTGCTTTGAATTTTTACCAAAGGCCTGGCCCCATATAAGAAGGCCCTTCCTCTGCCATCTCCCACGTCTGGCTGCCTCACACACAACCATGTTAGCTTCAGATTCCCAGGGCAAGCGTCTGTTTCCTCAGACTTTTGGACTCAGTGGGAGAAGGCGAGGGTGGGATAATTTGCGAGAATAGCATTGAAACAAGAACATTACGATATGTAAACTAGATGACCAGTTTGAAGCCAGTGCTCTGGGACAACCCAGAGGGATGGGGTGGGGAGGGAGGAGGGAGAGGGGTTCAGGATGCGGGGGGAACACATGTATACCTGTGGCATGCATTCGTACTGATGTATGGTAAAAACCATCACAATATTATAAAGTAATTATCTTCCAATTAAAATAAATTAATTACTTTTCTAAAAAAAAGTGTTTCATCATCAGAAAATGGGAAATTAAATGAGCTAGTGTCTTCAAAGCCCTTAGAACAGTGCCTGGCAAATAGCAAATGTTCAGTTACACACAGAGAGAGAATCAATGCATGTGAGTGTGTATGTTTATATATAAAATACATTTGTGTATAACTGGTGAGGCAGCATTGCCCAAACAGGTCATGTTGCGAGGTGCTCCAACAAGATTCACCTGGCTTGTGTCCAGATTGTATCCAGATTGGAGAAGCCAAGCACAGGGCCAAAGAGGGCCTAGGCACTATGAGAGGGCAAGAGCGGAGTAATTTTAAATGTTCATGCATACCAATAAGTTTTAAAATGCAGATAAGTCAACATGGATGATCCCATTTAGATAAAAAAACTGCTATAGAATACCATGCAAATTTAAGATAAAGAAAATATGGAAGCAGATTCACCTAAATATTAACAGAGGTCATCTCTGAATAACGAGTTTTTCTTTCCTGAGTTCCCAAAATGAATACAGATCATTTTTATGGGCAAATGAAATTAATTATCCTATCTTCATTTTGTTAAAAAAAAAATGAATTAAGTAACTAGGAAAATGAAGAAAACCTTCAGCCCCTAAGGACAATCTGTCTCTCTGACAGCCTGGAAGTTTGTCTGGTTTGTTCCAAAGTCAGAAGGAATATTCGGCAGGGTATAGGAAGGCCCAGATTCAGAGGAGGAATGGCATATATATGGCAGTGGCCCGCTATGACACAACAGTAGCTCCGGTCAACAAACACTCACACTGATCTGCCCCAGGATAAACAGCCTGTGCTTTTGTGAACACAAATCTGATCGTGTCACTTCTGCTTAAAACTATTAGTTGCCTTCCACTGCTCTTGGGAAAAAGATCAAACCCTTCAGGTGGCCCCCAAGAACCTCTGCCCACCTCTCGGGCCTCTTCTTCACCCCTATTCATCCTCTACTCCATCTGCATGCCTCCTCACCTCCTTCTTCCACCTGCCTCATCAGGGGAGTCCATCCCCAGACTAGGCTCCACCCCAATGCCCCAGACTAGGCACCATGCCATTTTCAGGCACGTGCACAGCACCCAGGCCACTCCATCAAAGCACAGCTATACCACTAACATCTGTGGGCTCCGTTGGGCCCACAGTTTGACTCACATTATATCCCTAATGCCTAATACAATAGCTGGCATGTGGAGGGCACCTAATAAAGGCCAACCTTTGAATGATTACCATTCACAGGCAGGCAGGGACACAGTGAAGTGTAAGCCCAGGGAAAAGCAAAGACCAACCACAAAAGGCCTGTGAGCCTTACTAGGGAATGTAGGTTTCATCCTGCAAGTGATGGGAGCTACCAGACGGTTTTAAACTGGAGGGCAGCAGGATTAGCTATGTGTTCCAACTGCAAGAATCTAACTGCCATGTTGAGAGGAGTTTAGAATGGAGACAAACTGGGGAGATGGGGCAAACACTTGGAAACTCTGCAATAGACTAAGTGAGAGAAGAGAGAGGTCTGATCTAAGGTAGAGGAGACAAAGGGGAAAATATGAATTGGAAAGAGTTTGGAGAAGGAAATCTACAGGAACTGATGACTAATCAGCTGTGGGGACGCAGGAAAAAGAATCTAAGATGGTTCCCAGATTTCCGCTTCAGATGCCAGAATGCAGAAAAAATGCAGAAATTGGATTTGGGTCATTGTTCTAACTTTGACTTCTTGAAGCCCCAGCTTGTCCACCTGTAAAAAGAAGCTGTTCATAGTTTCCCTGCAGGGTTACTGGTAGACTCAAATGAGCTGATGTTTGGGAAAATGCTTCACAGATTGTAAAACATTATTATTATTATTATTATTATCATTATCATCACCATTAGGGCAACTGATTACAAAACAACTGCATAATCACCCCCAGAAAACAGCCTTCTTGGAATAGTCACCAAGACCAGGCTTACGGTCTTACACAACTGGCCTCATTTCTGTATCTTTTAAACAGTATTCCCTGTCTTAAACAGTTAGCCTCATGAATGACCTGATGAGGAAAGAAGAAAAGCCATCTTGTTGAAAAGCTGAGTTCCCCGGGGCCCAGAAGACAGCTGGGATCTGGTCCCAGTCAGAGTCCTGCTGGTTCCCTCTTTAAGAGATGCTGGATTCCCCTTCAATAGTTACTGCCTTGACAAATTTCAAAAATCTAAAGGAACTTCCAATGGTTAAAGAAAGATGAGTCACTAGACACAATGAGCCTTTCTTGGAAATTGTAAGCTAATGTCTTTAAAATAGAAATCTATCCACTTTCCCACTCACTGCCTAAATCCCATGTGTTCATTTGGGATACTTGGGCCCAGGAGTCAGAGTAAATCAAAACCAGCTCCCTCTGGGGACCTTTCAGAGAGATAAAGTTTCCAAAGGGCTGGAGGGTTCTCACACCTTGTATCACAATGAACATCTAACCCAGTCAAAATGCCTTCAGGTATGGCACGAGCCGAGGAAGGAGAATAGAGAAGAGAAAGGAATTAAGATTTATAAGAACCTGGGATGGTCTCATTACTGGGCCAGCAGTTTACAAATGGCATAATCAAATACAGATACTATTATTCCTACTTTACAAGATTCAGAAGGGTGAACAGTGTGGCCAAATATCTCTTCCCTGGTGAACATCAGAGTTCAGCAATTCAACTTCTGGTTTGTGCAGAAATAAAGAAGGAATATTCTTTCCACCTTATACAACACAATAATTATTTGAGATGACCTGAAATAGTCAAGATGTCTGATGAATAAAATATGTAATTCAGCAAATCCAGCATAACACTTCAACACCCCCCCAAAAAAAATTCTAATAAAAAAAGAAAAACAGGAAAGACACTGAACCTGAGCTCTAAAGACCTGCATTGAAATCCTCGCCAGTAACTGCTCTACCTATATAATCTTATTTATAAAAGCTGAATCAGACCACCTTAAAGGCCCCTTCTTAAAGGCTAAACAAATGCCTGTGGTTAGTAGTGATGCAAGTCCAGCAGAGCTGATCCTTCTCTTTCTTCTCCAAGCCCCAGAAATCACACCTGACCCACTCTACACCGTTATCAAGAAGAGAAAAAGCACCGTTGTCTGGAGAACCAGAGAGAAAAGCCAGGAACCAGCTAATCAATTAAAATTATTTCTTTTCCGAGGAGCAAACATTGGCAGCAGTGTCTGTGGACTAATACTCATGGGATGGAGTCTTGAGTAGTTTGGACCTTTGTCCACAAGACAAGTAAAAACCAACTTCCAGCAGCTCTGCTTCCAAGTCCCCCCACAGGGACCCTGGGGGAAGGCCTGGTTCTCAGGCCAAGCCCCCGCCACACTCCGGAGCCTGCTGGCCAACTGCACAGGAAGTGCCAGCCACTTTCTCCAGAGCAGCTGGCACCAATTACCCAAACCCAGCTGGAAACACTCAGCTGGGGTAAGGCGGGCACTCCAGATGCCCGGCCTGATCGGAAATCCTACACTCAAACAAAGGCAGCCTTGCAGCCGTGCCAGCACGCAACACAGTGGCTGGTCGGGGGCTGGGGGAGGCAGCCAGAGGGCAGGCTGGGGCCCTCCAGCCAGGGAAGCAGCTGTGGGTCTGGGAGACTTGCCTGTTCCCTGATTTCAGAGCCTCTCCATTATCACAACCAACAGCTACCAATTACTGGGCACCCAGAGCGTGCTGAGTTCTTCTGGTCCTCATTCTACTGAACTCCCCCAACAACACAGCAAAGAAGGAACTGTTATCCGCATTTACATGAGGGACCTGAGGCTCACAAAGACAATGATCTTTCCCACCATCACAGAGACAGGAAGTGCCAGGACTGGGTCAAGAGCCCAGGTCTTCTGCATTACTTTCCTTTCTGCAAAACATCCCGGCCTAGGAAAGTAAACTACATAAAAACGGCCTGGCAATGAGAGGCTCACTTTGCAAAGCCATCACAGGTGACACATTGAGTCCTAAAAGATGGTCAGCTGGTTAAGAAGATGGGAACATTTGTAGGTCCACCATGGATTTGAGAACACCTATACAGTACTGGGACTCCAACACCCAAGAAACACACAAAAGTCAATGCCTTTTGGCAGGAAACGGCAATGTTGAACGACAGAAAGCAGAAGATCAAGCCCATCCTATGGCTCTTCAAGGAACAGCATAAATAGGTGTTGATCAAGAAGGTCTCAGAGACAGTTATTACTATCCTCATGTTAATTATATATTATGGAAATGTATTATTATTACTAGAGGTAGGAGTACAGGCTTCCCCAGTAGCTCAGTGGTAAAGAATAAACCTGCAATGCAGGAGGCACAGGAGACGTGGGCTCAATCCCCAGGTCGGCAAGATCCCCTGGAAGAAGGCATGGCAACCCACTCCAGTATGCTTGTCAGGAAAATCCCACAGAGGAGTCTGGTGGGCTACAGTCCATAGGGTCACAAAGAGTCAGACACGACTGAAGCATCTGAGCAGCAGCAGAGCAATATGTAGCAATGAATATTACAATAATAATATGGAAATACATCATAACAAACATTTATGTAGAATTTACTATGTACCCAGTGTTGTTCAGAGTGCTTGATTACATTAACTCATTTAATCTTCCAACACTCTAGGAGATGAGTAACATAACCATCTCCATTTACAGGATGGTTAAGTAACTTGTCCAAGATCACATCACATAGCTAATAAACTGTGAAGCCAAAATTCAAACCAAGGTAGTCAAGCTCCATAGTCCATACTCTTAACCTCTACACACACTGCCTCTCAACTACAACAAACATTTATTAAGCAGGATCCATGCTAAGTCCTTCCACTATTATTATCTATGATCACATTTATTGTTCATCACAAACAAATGTAGTAATATGAATCGAAGCCACGAAGGTTTCATATCACAAAAGAATGGAGCTAGCCTTGCAGGCAAGCAGCAACACTTGGAAATCTCCATGCACACTGCCATTTCTCACTGGGATCTGACATCACAGAGGTGAAATGTCTGAAAGACCCAAGCAGCTACACATTGACTTACCCTTGGGGAGAGCTCAGTAGTTATCAGACTTCACTGTGAGTACAGTGAATTATCATACAAAGTTGGATACACAAAATCCAGTCTACTTACTTCAATAATAACTTCAGCTGTTTGCTAGTCTTACATTCTACTTGCCTCTGTGATGCTCTGAACTCTACAAATTTCTTTCACTAGAAGTCTGAAAGTGCCTCACTTAGCCTACCCCTGTACTTTCCAGCTTTGGGAAAGCTACAGTGGCCTTCAGGACTCAAAGCTCACCACCTTTCTGGAGTGGCAGGAACCATGGAGAATTTTGTACCCAACCAGTTCACTTACAGATGGAGAAACTACTTCCTGCGTTAAGTGACTTGCCCAGGATTAAAGAGCAAGTTAGGAAGAACCTAACCAAAGCTTTCAGCTCTGAGTCTGGTATGTGTTTCCCACTAACACTATGCATGTTTTCCCCTGTGGTTCCCCTGGCCCTTCTACAGTGCTTAACTCAATGCCATATTCAGCAAATGTTTATTCTCTCTCAATAAAAATAGTGCTATAGACTGTGTCCCCTCAAAATTCATATGTTTTGATCTAACCCCCACTGTAATGGTATTAGGTGGTGGGACCTTTGGCAGGTAATTTGGTCATGAGGGTGGAGCCTCATAAATTGGATTAGTGCCCTTATGAAAGAGACCCCAGAGAGCTCCCTCACCCCTTGTGCCATGTGAGGGCACAATAAGAAGACAGCCCCCTGTGAACCAGGAAGCAGGTCCTCACCAGATGCCAAATATGCTGGTGTCTTCTCAGCCTCCAGAGCTGCGAGAAATACATTTCTGCTAAGCCACCCAACCTATGGTCTTCTGTTCTGGTATCCAGAATAAGATAATGCCTAGGAGCTCTGCTTACATTATCTCATTTAATTGCCCAATCCAGCAACCCCAATAAATAGATACTATTTATTATGTCTGTTTCACAGTTTAGGACACTAATCTTTAGCCATTTGATGCCACCTCTCCAAGATCACAACAAAACATGAGGTTCAGAATCTGAACCCCCAGTGTCCAACTCCAGAGGCTGTTATATTCTGAACTCTATTAGGTCCAATTTTACCATCCTGGTCCCCTTTACCTTTTCCAATTCCCAAGTCAAGCTCAGAAGCTCATTCCTGCAGTGATGTTCCCCCCACTACCCCCAATGTCCCCATGGCCCCAGGTGGACTGTGCCCATTGTTCTGCTAAGTTCATGGAGGCTTGATAGACATGCCTGGGGCACTAGGTGGCCCCGGGAGGTGCACCAGTCCATGGGAGGGCAAGAGGTGCCCAGCACCCACATTGTTCTTGTTCCCATCTGGCGTCAGGGGCCAAGGTGTGGGCTTCCTGGTGACCATTCCCAGGCCAGCACACAGCAGTACTGACTCACCCCTAAGTCTGCCCCAGACATACTTACGAACCCTCAGGATCACACCACTAACCCTCACCTACTCGCAGCCAGAGCCAATTCTAGTCACAGTATAACCTCTAAGGGAGGGAAGGGTTGCTGAGCAAGCACGCAATGTGACAGCAGGCACTATGCGTGGAACTTTATTCCCCTGGCAGGGTTCACCCAGGAGGAAGGTTCACCCCAGCCCCGTTGACTCTGAGAAGGAAACTGAGGCTCAGTGAAGCTAACTGACTTGCTTGGCCGGCACAGTAAATCTTCGTGTGACTCCAACGCCCAGGGTTTCCTGCTACAAACACCCCTTCTCAGACAACACACATCCCTAACGTCATGCGCTCCAGTTGCTGGCTGCCAGTAAGACTCCACGGTGAGAGCCTCATTTCTCACACTTCCTTCGTTGAAGCGCAAGCACTGTGCAGAGGGACACACCAGCTCTAATCAGTACTGTCTTCCCTCATAACAAGAAGCTGTCTAATGACATTGAAGGGTTAACAAACAACTTTTTCGCATGTAACTTCACTTGATCCTCACCACAGCCTGGTAACTAAGGATCACCCTCTGCATTTTACACAGGAAGGACTGTGGCTCAGATGCAGAGGGGGAATCAGGAGGGGAGGGGAGAGTCAGAGCGGAAACTGCACTCCCAGTGTGCATGAGCCCTCAGTCCAAATGCCCCCTTCACCTGGCTCTGTTTGAGTCTTTCCCAGGGATGTGAGGAGCAGGGGGAGAGAATTAGGGCAATGGGTGCTGGGAGGCGGTGGCAGGACAGTTTGCCTTGGATCCTAATTCAGTTCCTTGCAAACCACCAGCACCCCCAACAATGCCCAGAGGTTGCTGCAAGCCAAACTAACGGGCAGACAAGACACAGAACGCTTAGACCAGTCTGAGGCCCTGTGCACCAAGGCTGGAAGGGGCCGCACCCCCAGTTCATGCAGCCCAATATCCCAGCCTCAGCCATGCACAGAGCCCCGCCCACCCAGAACCCTCGTGAAAGATGCCCCCGCCAGCAGACCTCCCCACTTAGTGGGGGTTCCCAGCACCCAGCAGTCCCAGGTGGGACAGGGGACCCTCACACCCTGCCCCTTGGGCCTCTGACTGCTGTCTAGGGGCCCCTTGTTTTTCCTCCTCTGAGACAACCCCGCAGAGAGAAACACAGGGGCAAGGGAGCCCGTGGCAGTTGCTATAGGCAACGCATCCCTCTGTTAGCAACACCTCACAGGCCTAGAATTTTCCACACCACCACCAGGTTCATTTGTGGAGGAAGCAGCTTCTTGTCCACACACCCCATCAACTTTACATCCCCCTGGCCCATAGCTTCACCCACTTCCTTCTGACACCCTAGAGGTCATTACCTTGAGGAGAAGAGAAAATGAGGGCCCCCCCAAGACCCATTTTCTCATCCAGAAACTGAGAGGTGAGGAGCACCGAGAGGGATCAAAAGAGTCCCCCTCAGGTAGTTAAAAGAAAAAAGTGCTTTTGCTTTCTGCAGGCATACTTCACCTTGGAAGGAAAAGTGTGTGTTTGGGGCAGCCTCATGGAGAAAGTAAGAATCTGCAAATCCACTTAATACAAACCCAAACAGATATCCAAATCCCAGGAGACAAAGAAAGTTCTTCTGGAAAACAGTAATAGAGCAACTCTCCCCATAACCGTTTATTTCATATTCAAATACTAGTTCATAAACACAGTCAAATTATACTTGAACTTCTCCACATGGCCTTCAGTTAATCTTAACTGTTAAAATTACTGGCTACACTCGTAACTGGGGCTTCTCAGGTGGCTCAGTGATAGAGAATCCGCCTGCCAATGCAGGAGTTGCAGTTAGATTCCTGGGTCAGGAAGATGCCCCGAAGAAAGAAATGGCAAGCCACTGTAGTATTCTTACCTGGGAAATCCCATGGACAGAAGAGCCTGGCAGGCTACAATCCATGGGGTCACAAAGAGAGGGACACAGCTTAGTGACTAAACAAGAAGAATCCTGACTACAATGGTCTCTTAGGAATGCGACCCTCAAATCATGAAGGCTCTACAACAGTCAGTGCTTTCTGGATGTGGCACGTGTTCAAGCCCATGGTCTTGTTTTCAAGACCTCTTGACCACAGGGATCGAACCCAAGTCTCCTGCGTCTCTAGCACTGCAGGCAGAATCTTTACCATCTGAGCCACCACGGAACCCCTCTTAACCCAGAAACTTCCCCTTAAAAGAGAGAAGTTCCATCAGGAGCCCTCCAAGGAAACTTGAATCTTGACCTTGCCATGGTGAGGGCTCACACACCCCTCTTCTGCAGAATCCCAAGACCCCTGTTGGCCTCATAAGCCAGGGGTAACAATCTCTTGAATCTGAGAGGAAATCTCTTGAATTGCCAGGACTGTAACATAAATTCCTTTAGTAAAGTTCTTTGACCTGGAAATTTTGCATAATAAACAGACTGGAAAAGAAGGTGATTCCTGATGACAGAATGTCGGACACCTGAGAAAAAAAAGTGATCTGGGCTCTGGGATTTCTTCAGGATTCTTTCCTCACATAGTTAGAGGGGGACTGTCCACCTACTCCATCCTGCTGGAACCATGGGAGAAGCTGGAGACCATGAGTGCAGGCTACAAGATATCTGTGCATCCACAAACCAAGTCCTAAATGCCACATACCGAAGTTGCAGGAATATGAAGCCCCCTGCTTAGAAGAAAATGTCACATAACATACAGGACAGACAGCACTTGCAAATCACACACAGAGACACATGTACATGGTGTGCATATAATGCATATTATCGGTACATATTAATTATCACATGATTGAAGTGAAGTGAAGTCGCTCAGTCGTGTCCGACTCTTTGCGACCCCATGGACTGTAGCCTACCAGGCTCCTCCCTCCATGGGATTCTCCAGGTAAGAATACTGGAGTGGATTGCCATTTCCTTCTCCAGGGGATCTTCCCGACTCACGGATCGAACCCGGGTCTCCAGCATTCCAGGCAGATGCTTTAACCTCTGAGCCACCAGGGAAGCCCATCACATGATTAATATATATTTATCACATAATATATTGTACAATTAATATGTAGTAGCTATGATTATATATTATGTACATTTGATACATTGATTGTATGTACAATTAACATGTATTACATACATTAAGAGCACAGCTGACTCTTGAACAACTAGGGTTAGTTGAAAATTTGTGCCATAACTAATCCTATATGTGATTCTTCCAAAGCCCCAATTCCACATCCTCAGATTCAACCAGCTGCAGATTGTATATACTGTAGTATTTACTATAGAAAAAAAATTATTGTATAAGTGGACCTACACAATTCAAACCCACATTGTTTAAGAATCAACTGTGCTTGAAAATTAAAAATAAATGATGAAACTCCCCCAGAGGAAAAACATACAGGCAAAGGACATAAAATGTAAAGAAGTGAAATAACATGTGGAAGTAAGATACTACCTTCCACCTCCCAAACAAACAACTCTTTAAAAATTACCAGTACTCATGAGAGTGTGTGAGCACCTGATACATGGCTGGTGGGAGTGTGAGTTGGTATTTCCAGAGGGTATTTAATAATATGCTTTAAAATCCCTAAAAATATACATAGTCTTAGACCACGCAATTGTACTTCTAGAAATTTATTCTCAAAAGTGTTAATGGATGTGCTCAAAGATTTAGTCATTTTTCATTGTCTATTATGGTAAAAAGTAAAAGCAACCTACATAGCCAACAATAAAAGTTTTTTAAATAAAAACAAATATAGAGTATGAAACAAAGCTACTATGATATTAAGTACCATTACCCAACATTATGATTGCTGTTAAAAAATTGTATATATTTAAAAATACTGGAAGTATATACAACAAATATTAATAATATTTAGCAGTGGGTGATTTTTTTTCTTTCTTTTTGATTATCTGTATTTGCTTCAATGTCTATATTGGCCTAAAACTTTTAATATGTATCTGTCAGCATTTAAAAGCTTTTATTTTGTAAAATGTTATGTATGAAGACATCATATCACCTCAAGAGTATGAATTCCTTGAATCCTAGGTTCTAGGTCTGATTTATCTTCATCAACTCCCCATGATATTAGCTTAAGGTATTCAATAATCACAATTACCATTTATTGAATGTTTGCCATGTGGCAGGCATTCTATTAAATTGTTTTTTAATACAGTAAAATTCAATAAAAATTTGTTGAAGGAGGGAGGGAAGGAGGAGGGCAGATGGAAAGGAGCGAATGAATAAATGCCCAAAGATATGAAACAAGCTGGCAGCTCTCTCACCAGGAAGTGACCTGCTCATTTTTGAGGTCCCATCTGACCAGCAGACCACACCAATGAGCTAGACCATCTCCTCTAGTGAGAATGGGAGCAGAAAGGGAGTAGATGTTAAGCAGAGGACAGCCACACTATAAACTTGAGTTTTAGAAGCCACAGTTTTTGAAAGATTTCACAGGGAACTGCCAGGTAAAACTTAAAAATCATTTTTGGAAGCTTTCTAACTAGATTCACAAAAACTAGTATTAACACAGCTTTTTGATTAATCACTTTGGACCTTGGCAACCTTTAATTCATTCCTACAAAAACTCCAAGCACTCACTATTAGAGGGTGAAAAATAGGCACAATCTCATTCTTAAGGAACCTGCAACGTAAGAGGAGGACAAGGAATAGTTGCTGAAATACTGGTTCAAGGCTAGGTGTGAGCCCTCACACAGGACTAGGAGGCCAAGATGAGTGCAGGAGTTCTTTCTCATGGGGAAGAAAAGCAGAGGAGGAGATAAGTGAGAGCTGGAATAGACAAGATTTCTCAATGCAGACTTGGGGAAATGCTATTCCTAACTGAAGGGACAGCCAGAGCAAAGGCTCTGAGGGGTGGGATGGGGGCCAAGGCAAGCCATCACGAGTGTGTGGAAGAAACAGATCTGCCATGACAACTGAGGCAAGAAAGGCAAGTTCAAGCCAGAATGGAGAGACTTGGGAAGCAGGTAAAGGCACTCAGACTGAATTCTGGTAGTAATGTGTCCAGCCCATGCCCCCTAAATCTTGGGCCACTCCATTAGAAGAAGCAAAGTGGCCCAGATCCTCTCCAATAGCCTCTTCTTGCCCCTGACAAATTCCTGCTACACTTCCAAAAAGCATCTTAATATACCCTTCACTTTCAAAGGCTCCAACGAGAAGCTCAGATTTACAGCCACACTGCCCTGAGCACACACAGAAGTAGAAAAGCTGAAGCAGCTCCTTGACACCTAGCTGTGCCCTGCTGGTCTCCAATCTCTGACATCCTGGAGAGGAAGCCTCCCTGGCTTAGCCCATCTCCTGGGAAAATGAGGAGATAATCCCTGGACCAGCTGATTCAAAACAGCACAGCATGCAACCCGTAGAAAAAGCACCAAGAACTGATCTTAAATTCAGCTTCTGGAGAGTCAGCCCTGTGGTCCCGCTGCCTCTAAGGACCATGGAGACACCTCCAGGCCCCTCTAAGTAAAAGGTTTGGGAAGGGAGCCACTGGGAATCCAGAGGACATGAGACAGATGTTTCTCAGATGTTTTAGCAGCATGATACATCCCACCCGCCCTGCCTTCTTCTGACTCTCTCTGTCTCTTTTTTGCCGTATCTTCCCTGTCTTCCTTCCTACCTCCTTCCTCTCTCTCTCTCTCTCCTTGCGTTCCTTTCTCTCCTTATTTCAACTTTTGTGAAACCTACTCTTCAATCGCTTTCTCTGAATCTATCTCTATGTGTCTCTCTCAGAGTCAGCTCATCTCTGTTTCCATCACCTCCTTCTCCGCATCTCTGACGTTCTGTCGGCCTCTCTGACTTCATATTTCTGAACTGGTGTCTAGGTGTGTCTACTAATGTATCTGTCCGGATGCCTCTTGTCGTTCGGTCTCTCCTATCCGTGTGTCTTTCTGCGTCTCTTACTGTCTGTCGTGCACGTCTTTGTGTCGCTCTCTCTCCCCGTACCTTTCCATCTCTCTGCCTCCATCCGTGCCTCTATCCCTCCTCTCCGAGCTTGCGTTACTAAAATCGCAGCGAGGAAATGGAGCAGTTCAGAAAGGTGTGACCCTAAAAACCAGCTTAAGCGGGATGCCGGCTTAGAGCGGCGGGAGGGGCACCGCGGGGACAGCCCCGGACACACGCGACTTTCCGGCACTGTCGCCGCTCCCCGGGTCTCCCGCTTGGCGAGCGCCTCGCGACCCAGCCCCACTCCGACCACCCACCTCCCTGGCTCGGAAGGAGCCTCGCCACCCCCCGGGAAGCCGGAAGTAGGGCAGAGGGCGGAAAGTTCTCACCGATGGTGAAGCTGTAGCCATCGATGCTGAAAGTGGCGCTCCGGCATTTTTTGAAGCCCTCTTTCTTGTTGCTGGCGTCTGTCATGGCTCGGCCAGCGGCGTCCCGAGGTCCCCAGCGGAGGGGCGCGCACCCCGGCGCCGGCGCCCCGCTTTCAGCCGCGTCCCCTACCCGGGCGCGCGGCGCGCTGTCCCCGCCGGTCCGCCGCTCGCTGAGAGCGGAGCGCGCCGGCTGCTGGCACCGCGAGCGCGAAGTCGACTAACGCACTAGGCGCACGGCGGAGCCAGCGAGCCTCGCAAATGCCCCATCTCCAGTGCCAGGTTCCAGATACCACGAGAGGAGTGCGAACAAAGGGAGTCGACGCGCACCCGCGCGCGTGGATACAGGCTGGTGGGTGGGTGGGTACCGAAATCCCTGTCTTTGCCACCTTCTCCCTGAAAGCCAGCGCGCTCCAGGCACGTCTGTTTTCTTTCTCAGCTTCGGCTTCCCCTCTCTGGAGGCTGGTGGGGTTTGGGGACTCAAGGGAATGGCTAAGACGTGGCGTCGTGCTCCGTTTGGATGTTTTCTCTGGCAGGCAAGAGAGCTCGCAAAAAACACATCAACAGATGGAAAAGCAAACATCCAAGCCGGTCAGATGCTGCCAAAGTTTGCTCCAAACAAGGAAGTCGGGGAAATCGCCACGCCCACTTCCTCCCAGCGGCTGTCCCCTGAACTAGCCTGGAACCCTGATAAGATTACTTCTCTGCAGTCCCGGGCCAGGAGATAATTATCAAAGTAACCCATATTGGTGGCTAAGCGCTTTCATGCAGAGGTTCTAAAATGCGCAAGTTCTAGTCTCTTCCAAACGAACTGTCAGAACTCTTTCCAATTTGGTTTTGTCAAATTGACTTGGCAAAGTGTGTTGCCAAATAGACATTTCTGGAACTTGTGGAGGTGGTAGAGATTTAACCAACCCTACGGCTAACCCCTCTTGTCACAGAAGAGGAAACTCAGGTGGACAGGGGCTGGACTAAGGTCCTACAGCTAAAAAGTGGCCGTGTCTGGATAGAGGAGCTTCACTTTGTAATACCAAATCAATTACTGATCCTTCCAGTACCTGAAATGACTGAGTCAGGCAAGGTTTATATGAGGGAAATCATTCCCTCCAATCAGCAAGCATTGCTAAGGATTTACAGTTGTAGTGTTCTTTGTCAGGGGCTGGGAAGCTCACATTAATGAGAGCAGAGTTGAATCCCTTGGCGGAGTCCACCCAGTGTAACACATGGAATGACAGTGTTATGCTCAGGTTATTAAAGAACTAGTTAAGTCAACCTCATTTGTTGTGATGGAATTTAACACAATTGCCAAGCACTTGTCAATATTAATGAGTCAATCAGGTATATCCCTAGTTGTTTCTGAGTTTAGGGAACAGCGGTCGTAAGTCTTCAGAATCTAACTAAAATTAGAACTCTTCTCTCAAAAAAAGTCACATACACACACATGTGCAATATTCCACATGCAATTTTAGGGGAACCATAAACCTCTCAAGCCCCATGGAAATCAGATTTATATCTCAGGACCTGAATCTTCCTCAATTTACCATATACTTTGAGAGAAATGAGGGTTTTTTTTAATGTCAAATATAGTTGGAACTTCAATTAAAAATTCTCTATGGTAAGACCTAGAACCACATTGATAATTTGCTGAGATCAATGGCAAGATTGATTGATCCAAAAAAGCAATGGGTATCACAGAACTCATCACACAGAATGGCACATCCTTGCTTGGTAGTAGAGCATGCCTCAAACCCCGAGGCACTCTTTGAGACTGGGACTGGTTACAATGAGGAAGCATGAAGAAAGCTCTAGGGATAGACAGACCTGAGTCTGAAATCTGGCTCCACCACTTAGCAAATATATGACCTTGAGCAAGGTACTAGACCTCCCTAAGTCTTGCTTTCCTGATCTTACAATGAGGATTAAGTGAGAGAAAACAGGTGAAACTTAGGCATACCGTGGACATTTAGTTTTTGCAGTTACCAGGTGACTCCCAAGTTTCATCGTATAGACACTGTAGAAAATTCTTCTTCATAGCAATATTATATTTTTGCTATTGTTATCATTATATAGAGAAAAAAATTTATCTGTAAAATGTTTATATATAATATGTATGACTACATACTATATATATTATATATAGTATGCTACATATACTATATATAATAGTACATATAATAGCATATACTATATATAATGCATTTAATATAGTAATCCCCAAATTTTCTTATCATTCCCATTTCCCTGTATTTCTCCCACCTTCCCAAATATTTAGCAAAATCACATGTCTTCTTCAGTGTCACTGGAAATTCGGTAATGAGGTTCCTGAAAGCCCTGAGTTATAGTCTCCTACAGTAAGTTATCAAGAAAAAAAAAAATCCTAATGGGATGGAAAATTTTTCCTGAGTGAAATTAAAACTTGGTATTTAATCACTCTTAGCAGAAAAGCTTTTTGAAATATAATCTATAAAAATAATAACAATGTGATCATTTATCTGTCCCCTAAGACTGGTAAAAATAACTTGCGTGAACAATTAGAACTGGTTTTAAATTGCTTCTCCCCAGAATTGTTCTCTCTCTCCCTGGTTTTAGAAACTGCACACCTACAGAACCACTGACTGTGCTGCTTCAAGTGCAAAGACTTAAAAGCAACCTTCTCGGCGTGGTGCTCTTACTCCACACCAAGTGAAGTCGAATACTAACATTCCATAAGCCAAGAAAGAATGAGTTCAACACCAAGATCAACAGAAGCATTGCTTTGTTCTTTCAGGAATGCTCCTTTAAGAATGCCTATGAAATAAGAAAACTAAACCAAGAAACCCAAGTAGATGGGCGAATCCTATGCCCTTATTGTTAGAGCAGGGGTCAGCAAACAGACCTGCAGGTCAGATCCAGTCTGTTCACCTGTCTTTGTAGAATCTTCAAGCTAAAAGAGTGGTTGAAAAATTCAAAAATTTCCCATTCAAAAGAAGAACATGTAACACATTAAAACTACATGAAATTCAAAGTTCAGTGTCCACAAATACAGCTGGTAGCTCAGCTGGTAAAGAATCCACCTGCAATGCAGGAGACCTTGGTTCAAAGACCCTGGGCAAGAAGATCCTCTGGAGAAGAGATAGGCTACCCACTCCAGTATTCTTGGGCTCCCCTGGTGGCTTAGCTGGCAAAGAATCCACCTGCAACAAGGCAGACCTGGGTTCAGTTGCTGGGTTGGGAAGATCCCCTGAAGAAGGGAATGGCTACCCATTCCAGTATTCTGGTCTGGAGGATTTCATGGACTTTATAGTCCATGGGATCACAAAGAGTCAGACACAACTGAGCGAGAGGTCATCAAACAGACCTGCAGGTCAGATCCAGTCTGTCACCTGTTTTTGTAGAATCTTCAAGCTAAAAAAGTGATTGAGTGATTGAAAATTTCAAAAATTTCCCATTCAAAAGAAGAACATGTAACACATTAAAACTTCATGAAATACAAATTTCAGTGTCCACAAATAAAGTTTTATTGGAACATAGTTACACTCATCTGTTTACATATTGTGTGTGGCTGCTTTTAAACCAACAGGCAGAGTTGAGTAGTTGTGCCCAAGACTGTATGGACTGCAAATCCAAAAACATTTGCTATATGTCCCTTTAGAGAAAATGTTTGCTGATTCCTAGATTATCATAAATATCTTACACCTGTCTAGGCTTAGATAACTTCTGTTTCTATTATATTTTTTATAAAATAAGTAAATACTATTGTATTTGCTATAAAGTGGCTTATTTATAAGCCACTTGAAAAATAAGTTTGATTTATAAAATAAATCACTGATCTGTTTTTAATTACTGGAATAGATTCTAACAAGGAAGGTACAAAGGAAAGAAACAATATACATAAGAGTTTGACCCAGTTATTAGCAAGATTAATTAGGTTAAAATTAATTTCTCCCAAGATAATGCATTAATCTGGTTTCATCCCAAGAAAGTAGAAGAGGATGAATTCAGTACTTAAATCAGTTCATAACTCATGGATCAGATAATGTCCTTCAAAATATAACAACTATACATGGAAAAATAAAAATCTGGCAGGAAACTCATCTGACTCAGGTGCTAATGTCATGTCCCTTGATACTCCCTGTGTAGGGGCTGGTAACTGTTTCCATGTAAGAGAAAGAGTGTTAACAGCTAACACTCTTAACAGCTAACACTGTTAAACTAGTGTTCATTGGTTTCTAAACATCTAGAAAAAGATGGCAATGGCACCCCACTTCAGTACTCTTGCCTGGAAAACCCTATGGTCGGAGGAGCCTGGTAGGCTGCAGTCCATGGGGTCACTAAGAGTCGGGCACGACTGAGCGACTTCACTTTCGCTTTTCACTTTCCTGAATTGGAGAAGGAAATGGCAGCCCACTCCAGTATTCTTGCCTGGAGAATCCCAGGGACGGAGGAGCCTGGTGGGCTGCTGTCTATGGGGTCGCACAGAGTCTGACACGACTGAAGCGGCTTAGCAGCAGCAGCAGAAAAAGATGAGACTATATGTAGCATGTGTTATCAAAAAGTCAGTTTTCTAAGAAAATAATTTTTTGTCATACGAAAGAGAAGACAATTCCCCAGCACTTCATTTGGAATTCTCTAGTCCCCCAAGAATTATAAAACCAAATTGCCTCAATAAAAGCATTGTTTATAGCCCTCATGGACATCCTCAGCTGTGTGACAACTACTCTAAATTGGTGGGGAGGACCCCGTTGCAGTCACATCATCACAGAAATGCTATAGGCAATGAAGTTTCTGAACTTCAGCCCTTCTCTTCTGGCTGAAATTGATACAACCCAGATAAGACTAAGGAGTATCTTTGCTGGGAGTAGAAATTGTGAGAGGTGAAGAGAAAGTTACAGGAAATTCCAGGCCCAGTTCCAGGCTGAATCTAAAAAGCATCTCCTCGCAAATTCTATGAGATGCTCTAGTATCTTACACTATATTCCCTCTTTGTGAGTGAGCTAGCAGGTGGGAGTTTCTGTTGCTTGCCATCTTGAATCCTAGCTAATCCATCAACCACAGTCCCTTCAAGGAGAGATGTAAAGAGGAAAAAATTAATAAATAAACAGAGAAAGGGTGGAATGACACTAACATTACCAAGTGCCAACTACGTGATAGGCATTGCTGCTAACCAGGAAATGGTCCCTGCCTTTGAGGACTTTATAGGAAAAGAAAGTCCTGAACAGTCTGTGGAACCAGGGCTCGGAACAAAACACCAGTCTCAGAAAATCTACGCTTATGGAAGCAACTCCTCTCCAGCTCTCCTAACACCCTTTTCTGCTTCAGTTTGCTTCCACCTTATTGCTTCCCTAGAGCCTATTCTTGTTTCTCGTATTAATTAGGCCCAGGGAAGGCAATGACTATCTAAATAAACAGAATAAAAAGCAAAGTACCTACACACCTGAGGGTCAGAAAAATTTCCCAGAAAGATGCCTTGAAGGCCTGATGCAGATTGGAAGTGGTGATGGTTTAGTTGTTAAGTCGTGTCCAACTCTTTGCAACCCCATAGACAGTAACCTGCCAGGCTCCTCTGACCATGGGACTTCCCAGGCAAGAATACTGGAGTGGGTTGCCATTTTCTGCTCCAGGGGACCTTCCCAACCCAAGAATTGAACCCCGAGTCTCCTGCATTGCAGGTGGATTCTTTACCAGTGAGACAACAGAGAAGCCCATAATGGAGATTACAGAATTTTATTTGCACGATGAGACAGTTTTTCTTTGTGATAGAGATGACCTCCATCCATTTGTCAACGTTTTTTTCTAAGTTTACATACCATTAGTGCATTTGTGAAAATGAGTTTTCCTACACCTGCCTTCAGTGTCTCAAAAAATCCTTCCATGTTCCAAAAAATACTAGCTGAGCAACTCCCAGACCAATGCCTTCTCCATAATAGCAGAAGCAAATTAGAGTAAATCCATTCCTTTTGGCTCTAAGAATCTAGGGAGAATTTTCTGACAGCCTTTTGAAGTTAGGAGATTTGGAGAACTGGGGACACTCTGCAGTGGAGGAGCAGAGACCAAAATGAGAGCCCTGAATTTGTTTTTTGTAACCCGGATTATCAAACCTGGACTGTTCTTCCCCCTCAGTCTACCTGGTTTGCCTAGAGGCCTTCTCCTCATCCTTGAAGTCTCCACTGATGTCCCAGGTCCTCCAGAAGGATTTCCTGCCTGCCTCTTCTGGAGGGAAGAGGACACTCCACTTTAAGCCTCCCCCGGGCCCCACCCCATGTCTCTATCCTGGAACCACTGCACTGCACTCACGCTGCTTGTGTGCAAGCTGGTCCCCCCAAGAGGATATGAGCTGCCGGTAGCAGGGTAGGTCTTCCATCTCAGCCCAAGCACAGTGCCTAGGCTGAAACATGTGATCAGTTAAGCAGTGAACACGGATGTAACGCACAAGGCTGCACAGCCAGGAGGTGGCATGATGGGCGCAGAAGAGTCATTCTTAGTCATTCCCTCTCTTCCTCCACCCTCCAGCTTCCTCTGTGATGAGCTTTAGAGCCAACTCACGATAAACATGTTAACAATATTTATAACAGAACAAAAAGCTTCTCTGTTTGCTAGCTGTGTGACCTTGAGCAAGTAGCTTAGCCTCTATGAGTCTCAATTTTTATCTTCTGTAAAATGGAGATGTAGTAACTATCTTACAGGGGATACATGAGTTATACTGAGATAATTTCTATTAAAGACTTGCCCTCAACCTGACTCGTAGTAAACTCTCAATATATGGTTGTGTTTCCTTTTTTCAATTTGGCCAAGCCATGTGGCTTGCAGGATCTTAATTCCCCAGCCAGAACTGAATCAACGTCTTTGGCAGTGAAGACATGGAGTCCTAACCACTGGACAACTGGGGAATTCCCATCAATACATATCATGTTATTTTTAACATCATCATCGTCACTAGGACTCTAGGTCCCTTTTGTGTGTTATTCCTGCATAGAGTTCTTGAGATAAGTCATACCCAGAGGCAAAAAGAATAGGCCCAGGGCGTATTCACCATGGGCCCAAGGCTCTGGAGTATCAGTCATCCCTTAAGTAATGAAGCAAGCAATGGTTCCAAGCCTCCATCTCTCAACTGAGCAGCAGATACCCACAGGCTTCCTGAGAGCTGGAATCTGGAGCTTGGACGGGGCCTGGCTCAGCAAGAAACCTCAGGAAATGCTCTGGCACTCTCCCACCCACCACCACCCCCACTCCCCTCCCTGTTCCACAGCACTTTTGTCACTTAGGCATCACTGCATTTAGTGAGCATGTTGTGGCCCTCATCTTCTCAGCCTCCTGGCGTGTTTAACTCTGTGAACCATGGTGGCAATGTTTAGGATGCCTTTTGTTCCCTGGGCATCCAGAGTACAACCTGCTCCTGGTTTTCCCTACAGCTTTCTTGGCCAGTTCCTTCGCTGTTGTCATTAACCAGGGAAGCTCTTATGCAAGAACCTCTTCTCACTCTCTTCCCTCTCCACGGAGCAATCCTCTTCACTTTGATAGCTCTGTTAATGACTCTCAAGTATCTAGTTCCAGCCCAGATCACTTCCCCAAGCAGCAGTGCCGTGTGTGTGTGTGTGTGTGTGTGTGCGCGCGCGCGCATGCCAAGTCACTTCAAGTCCAACTCTTTGTGACCCTATGAACTCTGGCCTGCCAGGCTCCTCTGTCCATGGGATTCTCCAGGCAAGAATACTGGAGCAGGTGGCTGCACTCTCCTCCATGGGATTTTCCCAACCCAGGTCTTACATCTACCTGCATTGGCAGGCAGGATTTTTACCACTAGCAACACCTGGGAAGCCTGCAAACATTCTGCAAGGGTTGTTAAAATAATCAAATAAGCTTATATGATGACGTTTCAAATAATACTTGACATTGAGACATTTCTTGATGTTAGATATTGTCCTAATTTTCATTTAATGTTTTCTGCCAACTTCAAGTAGTAGGAAAAAGCCCTGACTTGGGTGGTTTAAATTATAAGAATATTTATTATTAAGTGCCACATAAATTATTAATTCAGCTATTCAGTGAGGATGTCAGAAAGCCAGGTACTTTGGAACACTGTGTAGGTGCATGTGCTAAGTTGCTTCAGTCAAGTCCAACTCTTTGTGACTCCGTGAGCTGTAGCCCGCCAGGCTCCTCTGTCCAGGGGATTCTCCAGGCAAGGATACTGGAGTGGGTTGTCATGCCCTTCTCCAGGGGAATCTTCCCAACCCAGAGATCAAATCTGCATTTTGTAAGATGCTTTTATAGGAGATGAGCACTCTCAGGAAGGGAGTGGGGAAGTTTGACAGAGAAGAGAAAGTAGCAGTAAAGACAAGCTAGTCCTGTGGGCAACAGCAGCTTTATCCTCCACAGAGCACCAGGAGCCAGGGTGAGGCACGTGCCTCAACTGCCAACCAGGAGAGGGAAAGTTTAGGGTCACTCTCAGAAGGCACCAGTTCCCAGGTGTCTGCAGGAGATTGGTTCCAGGACCCCACCTTCAGATGCTTCAGCATCCTTAGATGCTCAAGGATCACATAAAATGCATAGTGTTTGATTATACATTGACTACATCCTCCGATAGACTTTACCATGCATTTATTTTTTTATTTTATTTTTTTTAGTTTTTTTAACATTTAGGTTTTTTTAACTTTTTATTTTTACTTTATTTTACTTTATAATACTGTATTGGTTTTGCCATACATTGACATGAATCCACCACAGGTGTACATGCGATCCCAAACATGAACCCCCCTCCCACCTCCCTCCCCATAACATCCCTCCGGGTCATCCCCGTGCACTAGCCCCAAGCATGCTGTATCCTGCATCGGACATAGACTGGTGATTCGATTCTTACATGATAGTATACAGGTTTCAATGCCATTCTCCCAAATCATCCCACCCTCTCCCTCTCCCTCTGAGTCCAAAAGTCCGCTATGCACATCTGTGTCTTTTTTGCTGTCATGCATACAGGGTCATCATTGCCATCTTTCTAAATTCCATATATATGTGTTAGTATACTGTATTGGTGTTTTTCTTTCTGGCTTACTTCACTCTGTATAATCGGCTCCAGTTTCATCCATCTCATCAGAACTGATTCAAATGTATTCTTTTTAATGGCTGAGTAATACTCCATTGTGTATATGTACCACAGCTTTCTTATCCATTCATCTGCTGATGGACATCTAGGTTGTTTCCATGTCCTGGCTATTATAAACAGTGCTGCAATGAACATTGGGGTACATGTGTCTCTTTCAATTCTGGTTTCCTCGGTGTGTATGCCTAGCAGTGGGATTGCTGGGTCATATGGCAGTTCTATTTGCAATTTTTTAAGGAATCTCCACACTGTTTTCCATAGTGGCTGTACTAGTTTGCATTCCCACCAACAGTGTAGGAGGGTTCCCTTTTCTGCACAACCTCTCCTTTAACAAGTGGTGCTGGGAAAACTGGTCAACCACTTGTAAAAGAATGAAACTAGATCACTTTCTAACACCGCACACGAAAATAAACTCAAAATGGATTAAAGATCTAAATGTAAGACCAGAAACTCCTAGAGGAGAACATAGGCAAAACACTCTCCGACATAAATCACAGCAGGATCCTCTATGATCCACCTCCCAGAATTCTGGAAATAAAAGCAAAAATAAACAAATGGGATCTAATTAAAATTAAAAGCTTCTGCACAACAAAGGAAAATATAAGCAAGGTGAAAAGACAGCCTTCTGAATGGGAGAAAATAATAGCAAATGAAACAACTGACAAACAACTAATCTCAAAAATATACAAGCAACTTATGCAACTCAATTCCAGAAAAATAAACGACCCAATCAAAAAATGGGCCAAAGAACTAAATAGACATTTCTCCAAAGAAGACATACAGATGGCTCCGATAGACTTTAAATCATCTCTAGGTTACTTATAATACTACTAATAATAGGAATTCTCCAGGCAAGAACAGTGGAGTGGGTAGTCATTCCCTTCTCTAGGTCTTCCTGACCCAGGGATGGAACCCAGGGTCTCCTGCATTATGGGTGATTCTCTACTGTCTAAGCCACCAGGGAAGCCCCATTGCTTATGATAATACAATATGAATGCTATATAATTAGTTGCTTGAGCATGGCAAATTCAAGTTCTGCTTTTTAAGAACTTTCTGGAATTTTGTTTCAAATATTTTTGATATGCTGTTGGCCAAATCCACAGATGCAGAACCCATGGAGACAGAAGTCGGACTGTGTTCTTGACTTGTTGAAAAGACAGCAGAGCAAGATCCAGTGGCCAGATGAAGTTCTCAGGCAAAGAAATGCCAGTGCAGCAGCTGAGAGTGGTGAGAGCGTGGGGCAGAGACAGGGCCTTGACAGAATCGTACCTTGCTCAAATCAGATTTGCTTGTTATAAAGAAGATTCTAACTCCAGCAAGTCCCCCACATATTAACCTTCAAGTTGCAAACTTTCAAAGATGTGAATGTGTGTTCCATGAAAATCAGGAATGAGTGAAATTGCAGCTTGCCCTCTGTCTCCTAGTCTGACAATATTTCACCTCTACCATCTCCCACCTCCTCTCCCTCTCCAGCCAATACTCTTCTTGCCTGTTCACTCAATGCCAGCCCCTGTATGTCATCTGTTGTACTGTACTACTGTTCTGTCAGATTTAAAACCTTTTCTTTGTTTTTGTGTTTTTTATGTATTATTTGTATAAAAAGTATTATAAACCTATTACAGTACAACAATCAATGCAAAGAAATGGAGGAAAAGAACAGAATGGGTAAGACTAGAGATTTCTTCAAGAAAATTAGAGACACCAAGGGAACATTTCATGCAAAGATGGGCTTGATAAAGGACAGAAATGGTATGGACCTAACGGAAGCAGAAGATATTAAGAAGAAGTAGCAAGAATACACAGAACTGTACAAAAAAGATCTTCATGACCCAGATAATCACGATGGTGTGATCACCCACCTAGAGCCAGACATCCTGGAATGTGAAGTCAAGTGGGCCTTAGGAAGCATCACTATGAACAAAGCTAGTGGAGGTGATGGAATTCCAGTGGAGCTGTTTCAAATCCTGAAAGATGATGCTCTGAAAGTGCTGCACTCAATATGCCAGAAAATTTGGAAAACTCAGCAATGGCCACAGGACTGGAAAAGGGCAGTTTTCATTCCAATCCCAAAGAAAGGCAATGCCAAAGAATGCTCAAACTACCGCACAATTGCACTCATCTCACACAGTAGTAAAGTGATGCTCAAAATTCTCCAAGCCAGGCTTCAGCAATATGTGAACCGTGAACTTCCAGATGTTCAAGCTGGTTTTAGAAAAGGCAGAGGAACCAGAGATCAAATTGCCAACATCTGCTGGATCATGGAAAAAGCAAGAGAGTTCCAGAAAAACATCTATTTCTGCTTTATTGACTATGCCAAAACTTTTGACTATGTGGATCCCAATAAACTGGAAAATTCTGAAAGAGATAGGAATATCAGACCACCTGACCTGCCTCTTGAGAAACCTATATGCAGGTCAGGAAGCAACAGTTAGAACTGGACATGGAACAACAGACTGGTTCCAAATAGGAAAAGGAGTATGTCAAGGCTGTATATTGTCACCCTGCTTATTTAACTTATATGCAGAGTACATCATGAGAAACGCTGGGCTGGAAGAAGCACAAGCTGGAATCAAGATTGCCAGGAGAAATATCAAGAACCTCAGATATACAGATGAGAACACCCTTATGGCAGAAAGTGAAGAGGAACTAAAAAGCCTCTTGGTGAAAGTAAAAGAGGAGAGTGAAAAAGTTGGCTTAAAACTAAACATTCAGAAAATGAAGATCATGGCATCTGGTCCCATCATGTCATGTCAAATAGATGGGGAAACAGTGGAAACAGTGTCAGACTTGATTTTTTTGGGCTCTGAAATCACTGCAGATGGTGACTGCAGCCATGAAATTAAAAGACGCTTACTCCTTGGAAAGAAAGTTATGACCAACCTAGATAGCATACTCAAAAGCAGAGACATTACTTTTCCAACAAAGGTCCGTCTAGTCAAGGCTATGGTTTTTCCAGTGGTCATGTATGGATGTGAGAGTTGGACTGTGAAGAAAGCTGAGTGCCGAAGAATTGATGCTTTTGAACTGTGGTGTTGGAGAAGGCTCCTGAGAGTCCCTTGGACTGCAAGGAGATTCAACCAGTCCATCCTAAAGGAGATCAGTCCTGGGTGTTCATTGGAAGGACTGATGCTGAAGCTGAAACTCCAATACTCTGGCCACCTCATGCGAAGAGTTGACTCATTGGAAAAGACCCTGATGCTGGGAGGGATTGAGGGCAGGAGGAGAAGGGGACGACAGGGATGAGATAGCTGGATGGCATCACTGACTTGATGAACATGAGTTTGAGTGAACTCTGGGAGTTGGTGATGGACAGGGAGGCCTGGTGTGCTGCAATTCATGGGGTCGCAAAGAGTTGGCCACAACTGAGTGACTAAACTGAACCGAACTGAAATGAACTATATAGCCAATTGGGTTGGCTGGGTACCTAGGCTAACTTTGTTGAACATACAAACAAACTGGACTTACGAACAAACTGGACTTAAAAACGTGCTCTTGGAACCGAACCCATTCATATCTAGGGGACTTCCTGTCAGAGTGGGCATTTGGATGTTTCATTTTCCATGCACACTTTGACAAGTAGAGTGTACATGTGATGGGCAAGAGGACTGTGATGGCTAATTTTATGTCAGTTTGGCCAGACCATGGTACCCAGCTCAGTGGTCAAACATTCTGGATGTTTCACAGAATGTTTGTGAATATTTGTGGGGGAGGAGGGTGAGATCAATATTTAAGTCAGTCAACTTTGTGGAAAGCTGATTACCTTCTATAATTTAGATGAGCCTTGTCCAATTAGTTGAAGATCTTACTACAGAAAAGACTGACCTCCCCTAGAAAGAAGGAATTCTACCAGCAGACAGTCTTTGTACTCAAACTGCAACTCTTCCCTAGGTGTCCAGTCTGTCACCCTACCTTGCAATTTTTGGACTTGCCAAGCTTCTACAGTCACATGAGCCAACTCCTTAAAATAAACCACTCTCCCTCTGCGGAGATAGAAAGACAGATAAATCCTGTTGGTTGTATTTCTTTGTCTAATACAAAGGCAATAAGAAAGAATTTGGAGAAGATGGGGAATGGATACTAGCGACCATCAAGTAGTTCTCCCAGGAATCCAAGAACCTTCAGGGATCATATTCTACACCTTAAGAAAGGTCTGAATGCCAAAGGCAATTTGAGAAAGGTGGCCTGAGCTCAAGAAGCCCTCGACACAATGAGTCTGTGAGGAGATCTCTTTCTCTCCATGGATCTGACTGTGCTTCTTGGCCCAAGCAACCTCGGGGCACTTGATGACTCCTGAAGACCCCTCTGGGCCACCTCTGTTTCCTCATCCACCTTTAGATTCACACAGTTTTCCCCATGGTGAAACAGTTAAAATAGTCTCGAATTCACATCATGCTTTGTTTCAGAACCCTCTCGATGCTAGGTTTGGAAGGGAACATTAGCCTTGGCCAGCATCCTTCTCCTCTCCAACTTTCTGCTGCCATTGGCTCTTCTCCCTGGGGAGACCTTGAACCTGAATCAGAAACCTTGGGTGACAATACAGGGGCTGTCACATATGTGACCTCAGGCAAGTGGTTTAATTGCCCTCTTACTTTCTTCTCCTATAAAATGGGTATCAACCTGCCTCCCTTGCAAAGCCCTATAAATCCACAAGTTACAAGTGAAAGTGCTTTCAAAAAGACCTTTGAAAGTAGTGTGTGCTAAGTTAGTTCAGTCGTGTCCAACTCTGTAGCCCACGAGGTTCCTCTATCCATGGGATTCTCCAGGCAAGAATACTGGAGTGGGTTTTGAGTTAATGAATGAACAAATGAATAGTGCACAGTGGTCACAGAACTGAGTAAACCTCCAAAAGTACAGTGTTTTCCAAAGAAAAAAAGTCAGATTAGAGCTGGTGATTCCTCTGCCCACAGCAAAGCCTTTCAGTATTCCTCTTTAGACTAAAACTTTGGTCTACTTTAATAAGCTGGCATTGAACTGGGTAAGGTTTCCAGAAATCATAGCAGGTATTTAAGCTCAGTTTAAATCTGACTTCCATTCAACTTGCCCACACCCTCAAAGGCATAATACTTTACTAGCAGTCACTATCATTATGCCTTGTTATCCACAGTGGCTACTATGAACAACTCCCTGCTGTTTCACATGCCAGCGTCATAAACATGAAGCTCCATTGTTCCCCAAGATGGCATGAACATGACTCAGGACAACATGGAAGGGGCCTTTGGGCTCCAGAACTCTGAGATATTCTCCTGATCAGAGCACCAAGGGCATAGGGAATGGAATTCAAAGGCACCATGGCAGTCCCTCAGGCTGACCTTCCATATCTCTGCAGGAAAAAAAAGTCACAGATGTCTTGAGGAATAGTGTGTATGAGCCATGGCTTCTTCTGGCTGCAACTATCTCCAACCTTTATCTAGCATGCCATCTTATTATTCAGTCCCTTCGGGTCATCCAAGCATGCCTCACACTAGTACCCAGTGTTCAGTAAAGGTGAAGCACAGATGCTTCAATCCTGTTCACAGCAGTGAGTCTCAACAACAACAGCATGCTGAAATCACCAGTGTGATCATGAGCTGATCACATAGACATCAGGGCTTGCCAAAATAGATTCTGATTCACTGGTCTTGAATGGGGATGGAAGGCTAAGAATTGATGGTTTTTAAAGCTCCCCAGATATTCCAGAGAGAAGCCAAGGATGAGAACCACTGTCAGTTTGCAGCATTTATCCCAAACACTCCTGGTCTGTTTCCAATTTGTTTCAAATCCATCACAACGTTCCTATCTGGTTCCTGACCCGAGGCCATGTCTTCCTTGCAAACCCTACTATGTGCCATTGGCAATGTATCTGGCTTTCCTGCTTGACTCCTGACTTTCTCTCAAGGGCTTTTCTTAGACATACCCTATCAGCTCTTTTCAGTTCAGACTACCTTGAGAGGACTCTGACATTCTGTGCTTCATGGGGACCAACAGAAAAAAAAAAAAAAAAACCAACTAATTTTTATTAAATGAATATTTATGAGCCAAATCCTGTATTAGTTTGTGTAGCTAACTTCTGTAACAAATATCCAAATGCTCAGTGGCCAGACACCACAATAAAGGTTTATTTCTTGCTCATTACAGAGCCCAAAATGCAGAAGGCAGGGAGAGGCTGAAGAAAGAGGCAGGCCACTGAGGATTACCAGGTGGCAGGTTTAATAAGCAAGAAAACTTTCCTACCAGGCTTGTCTTGGGCAGCCGCAAGATGACTAAGTCTTCACACACACACATGCCAAATCTTAAAAGTTTATATAGAGGACCTAACTGGGTTCAGTCACACTGCCATCCAGGTAGTCTCAATACTACATTCTATCTTAAAGCTGTATCTTTGGAGAACTTCTGAAAATAGGGGAGGCAAGTGGCCAAGGGCAGAGGAGGGGGTGGGGAGCCTCCAATTGCCTGGATCCAGCTCACAGGTCAACCAGCAGTCACATCTCCTCAATGACCTCCCCCAAGAGCCTGAAAGAAACACTTATTCCTTCTTCCACATTCCATTAGCCGGAATTAGTCATATGGCCCCATCAGACTGTAAGAGGGGCTCTGGAAAATGAAATTAGGAAAGAAAAGAAGGTTTGAGGGACTTCCCTGGTGGTCCCGTGGCTAAGAAAGACTTCATGCTCCCAATGCAGGGGGCCCTGGGTTCAAGCCCTGGTCAGGGAATTAGATCCTGCATGCCACAGCTAAAGATTCTGCATGCTACAATGAAGATCAAAGATCTTGCTTGCCTCAACTAAGACCCAGCACAGCCAAATAAATAAATAAATATTGCTTTAAAAAAAAAAAGAGGGTTTGGTGAACGGAGATCCATTTTAAACCCTCCCCTCTTCACTATTTTGACCTAATTTTCAATTTACCAGAAGCAGACATAGTTTACACCTCTGCCAAGGGCTGAGGGAAAAATCTGCCCCCAAATCAGAGTTGTAACCTTTTGGTCTGAAGTCAAAAAAAGCACCTAAGCTCACAGCCATGATACAAATTAAAGTTTTGCCAGAAAGAACCCCTCTTTTTCATGTGGCCTGATACTGGTATTATCACTTACAGAGGTTTTGAGAGTATAAACAATTTTAATAGAATGTTGTTACATGGGTGAGAATGGATACAGGTATATGTGTGGCTGAGTCCCTTCACTGTTCACCTGAAACCATCACAACATTGTTAATTGGCTACATCCCATTACAAAATAAAAAGTTTAAAAAAAAAAATAGCACGTTATAGCTCTGGCATTAGAAAGCAGCCAATAGGATAATTCATGTAGTAGTTGAAAATCGCACTTTTTCCTTTCTGTAACTAGAAAACATAAGTATTTAGAAGTACAATAACATCAGTTATTGGTTATGAGGCGGGGGCGTAACAAAGAAATTTGGTGAATAATCTTCAGTAGGCCAGCAAAACTTGCACATCAAAGGTGCTTGAGGAGGCTCTGAGGAATAGGGGTTATTATACGTACAGAGCAGCCAAGGTTACAAGTTGCACAGCAGTAAGTCCCAGATGGATAGCTGTTGAGGGCAGAGGCGGCAGCACCTGCACCTGCCTGTGGGGAAGGGAGCGTGGTTTCTTGGGGTCTAATGGAGTGGCCTTTGGGATCTAACAGGCACCGTGTGCCAGGCTCCAGACTAAGTATTTTACCCACGCATCTACTTTCAAGCCCTCCAATGACACAGAATGGATTATGGCATTAGATTCAGTTAGAAGATCTTTCCTACTGTGGTTCTGAAATCCCTGGAGAAGGTAGCTCCTCTCAAGGGCAACCCTGGCAACAGAATCATCAAGAGCACCAAGAACCCTGGAACCAAAGAGAACAGACAGACAGCTCCAACGGAGATTTCTGACATCAGACTGGATCCAACTATTTGTTGGAATGAGTTTTAATAGAGAGATTCTCCCCCATCTGTTGTTCACTGCTAGCTAAATTCATCCAGGACTTTGTTCCAGCTTAGTGATTCACTTTCAACAGGACAGCAAATACGTCCCTTATCACCAGCAAACACACACCCACACAGATACACACAGCTAGCCACACACACACACACCACACACACTTTGTGTCCTGGATGTGGCCTCTGCTGATGATGATAATGATAAGGATGCTGATGTTTTGGAGAAAATGTCACAGAAAAACCCAGTTAGTGAGAGTAAAGTTAAACTATATTTAGGGAAAAAGAGCAAACTATCTGAGATACAGTGTGGTCACAACCAGGTAAAAAATGCACCTCAGAAAGACAGAGAGGAAACACACCAAAGTGGTAATAATGTCTATAATGTAATGCTGGAGTTACAGGTTACTTGGTTTTCCAGAAGCAGCAAGTTCAGGCTTATCCTCCTACCCAGGAACCTTGGTGGAATTTAGTTTCTTCTTTAATGTGTCCTCCAAATTTTTTACTCTGCCCATAATTAGAGGGAAAAAAAGAAAAGCATTTTAAAAGTCAGTTATTAAAAGTTCCCTGGAGGTCGAATGGTTAGGACTTGGCACTTTCACTGAGGTGGCCTGGGTTCAGTCCCTGGTCAGGAAGTTAGAATCCTACAAGCTGTGTGGTGCAGCCAAAAAAATTATTAAATAAAAAAATAAAAAGGAATAAAACAAAGTCAGTTGTTAATATAAACATGGGTCTCAAACTTATCCCTGTATTTTTCATGTTTAATCATTTTTATGATTTAAAAAATATATTAAATTATCATGAGCTATATCAATGACTCATCTGTAGACTGTAAGCCTCATGAGAGCTATGCCTGTTTTATTCACTAATGCATTCCAAATACCTAGAGCAATCCTGGTGCTGAGTAGGCAGTTAATAAATACTTGTTGAGTGAGCACTTGAATATTCTGCTTCTGACAGAAGAAATATGGAAATTAACACATCAGGCTTCTAAATCAAGGATGTGCTCGAACCAGCCTCCATGAATCAGGATAAATGGGGCATCTTTAACCACCAATTGGTAAAGAAAACTTCACACTCATAGTCTAAAAATTATTGGGCTCCTCTTCTCAAAGGAGATTCCATTCCTCCAACATAACAGGATCTAGTAGAAAAGTCCTGCTACCGCAGCATCAGTAATGTGACACCTTATTTACTGATACTTTAAAAAACTATTATGCATGTTTGCCATGCAAGGCAAGATGGAACCAAAAGAAATAGACTGCAGACTTGGGCGGTGGCAATTCTAAATTATGATCTTGAATTATGAAAACCTCCATGGGTGGGGAAAGCACAAAGTCTCTACACTGACAAGACTGAAATCTCAGAGTTACAAGCAGATTTTGCCAGATGTTGATTTCACTGCTGCCCAAAAACTCTACCAGAGAATCAGGCAGTCTGTATTATCATGATAAAAGAAAGCAGTTATAGTTGGCAGCAGGTGGGAGTCCTAACGAATTAACGATTTAATACTGAGATGCTTTTGTCAGGTATTTAAGTTACCAAAAGGTATTTTTTTCATCGTGATAAATTCTCTTTCACATTTGGCAACTGAATTTTTAACACAATGCCTCTCATGACAACAAAGGGCATTTGAGAGAAGGGAAGCTATTGGGTTTCCACTTTCCAAATGAGTTGCCTCTTGACCTATTTACTCTCCCTGTGATTTTGAAGATATCCCTCCAAACCACAAAGCATTGTTATTGACATGCACCGTGCATTCAGCGAATGGTTATGGGATTGACTCAAAAATGTGTGACAACTGAAGCAAATTACAGAGAAAATTGAACTGCTGAAGAATGCTGGAAATCAGGACCACATTTTGGAAATAATAAGAACTGGAAAAGGGTAAAAACAAGGTGTTAATTCAGTAATTAAATTGAAAGAAGAGTCAATAGATCCTCATTTTCAACTCCTATTCCTCAAGGTCCAACCACTGGGACAGACTTTTCCACCTACAGAAAGAATCTCGGCCCTCACAACTGTGCCCGTTTCACACATTAAGAAACTGAGGCCAGCTGCAGCAAGGTGGACATGTCTAAATGGGGACCAATCTGAATTCTGCCCAAGTCTCCATCAGCCTCACTAGGTTGCCTGTCTTCATTATCTCACAGGGTGGAAATTTCCAGACACTCCCACCCTTTGGCCTTTCTACTTACTCTTACTTTTTCAACCTCTCCCTTTTTCAATCAAATTCAAAGAAATAAATAAGCAGAGAGGAGACGAGTGCTAGTTAGAGACCACAGGCAGGCTTCCTTTCCATCTCCCACAGATGAATAGAATACAGAACTGTGCCCTTGAACTGACCTGAGGTTTCTGTCCCTGCAGGAGGAGCCTCAGCCGCCTCCCCAGCCTGTCCCCAAGCACATCCCCCAAGTGTCTTATGTGGTCCTGGTTCCCATCCACAAAATGGGTCAATCTCCTCACTCCCATGTCCCCTACTCCCTCACTGACCACCTTCAGCTTCTTGCCCCACAAGGGGAAGTGGAAAAGCCCCAAGTGTTATGAAGATGACTCATCTAAAGTCAGCAGCCCCTTAAAGGACTGCAGACCTGCCTCCCTGAAACCCAGGTAGACCCTGGGAACCACTTAACAGAGACTCTCTTGGAAAGACGGGCGGGAGAGTCAGCTGGCTCGAAGGAGTGGCCTGGAGAAAGGAAGGGGAGAAAATGCCAACAATACCCAGAGGCCAAACATTCAAGCTCCACGATCTACTTGCCAGACGCTGGCTCATTGTCCAGCCTTCCGGCGGCTCACTGTCTAGGTGCACCAACTCCTGATCACTGAACAGGATTCATAGACAGAGGGAAGTTCATGAGGTGGGGGGAGGCCAGCATGGGGCTGTTAGTCCAGCCCACAATTTCCTGGAGGAGATAACATCACCACTAGTCTCTTTTTTGAGATGAGTGATAGAAACATGTGAGCAAAAATGATAAGGTTTTGGCTTTTTAAAAAAAACAACATTGGTGTCATTTTCACCCTAAACATACTCATTTTCATCCTACTTCGCTCGTGTTAAAAACATCACAGTGAACAGCACAAGTAACAAACCTGACCTGCCAAGGTCAAATCCTGGTGCTTCTCTTACTAGCTCTCTGCCCTTGGGCTGTGCCTCAGTTTCCCTCCATGACAGCTGTGAGGACTAAATGACTTAACACTTGAAAGGTGCTTAGAGCGGTGTTTAGCACATAGTAACCATGCAACAAACATCAGCTTCTGCTATCGTGTCATTACTTTGTGTTCACACCTTATGCGTTTCAGTGACTTTTTGCCCAGTAACCTGTGAAGGGTAGGAAGTCATAGGAACAGCGACAGTCAGAGAGGAAAACAGGTTGTCCTCACAACTAATCAGCACAGTTCCGGCACCAGAACTTCTGACGGTCCATGTTATTTCCAGCACTTCACAACACTTGCTAAAATTGTTTTAAAACCCTGAACTCTGATGCATGAAAATAGGGCACTCAAAACTGGTGCCCTGAGACAACCCAGAGGGATGGGATGGGGCGGGAGGCGGGAGGGGGGTTTGGGATGGGGGGATACCTGTGACTGATTCATGTCAGTGTATGGCAAAAACCACCACAATACTGTAAAGTAATTAGGCTCCAATTAAAATAAATAAATTAACTTTTAAAAATAAATAAAAAGAATTCTCCCAAAAAAAAAAACCTCAAAAAAAAATAAATAAAACCCTGAACTCTTAATGCAACATTGTAAATCAATGATACTTCAATAATTTTTTTTTAAAGACTCTAAACTCTTAAATGAAAGTTCCTTTAAAAGTCTTCATTTTAATCCCACTACTAGGCATATACCTTGAGGAAACCAAAATTGAAAAAGACACATGTACCCCAATGTTCATTGTAGCACTATTTATAATAGCTAGAACATGGAAGCAAGCTAGATGTCCATTGACAGATGAATGGATAAAGAAGCTGTGGTACATATATACAGTGGAATATTACTCAGCCATAAAAAGGAATGCATTTGAGTCAGTTCTAATGAGGTGGATGAACCTAGGGCCTATTATACAGAGTGAAGTAAGTCAGAAAGAAAAAAACAAATACCGTATATTAATGTATATATATGGCATCTGGAAACATGGTCTTGATGAACCTATTTGCAGGGCAGCAAGGGAGACACAGACATAGAAAACAGACTTATGGACACGGTGGGTGCTGGGGGTCTGCTGGAAGTAGAGGGTGGGGTGTTTTTAGAAAGTAACATGGAAACATATACATTACCATACATAAAACAAATTACCAATAGGATTTGCTGTGTGACTCAGGGAACTCAAACCAGGGCTCTGTAACAACCTAGAGGGGTGGGATGGGGAGGGAGGTTCAAGAGGGAAGAGACACAGGTATACCTATAGCTGATTCATGTTGATGTTTAGCAGAAACCAATACAATATTGTACAGCAATTATCTTTCAATTAAAAATAAACAAAAATTTTAAAGCCTTCATTTGCACATAAAGAAGGAGGGGAATGGCCCTACTAGACAAGGGAACTGTCAGCATTCAACAGATTGGAGGACCTTACCCCAAGGGTTAATTTGGGAGTACTTAAAACCCAAAAGAATGTCTTTCTGAGTGTGATTTAAAAAAAAAAAAAAACCCTCCAAAGTCTCATGGGGTTTCTATGTTCAACAAACTCCAAACTGCCACAACCCACAGTACAAGAAACCTCACTTTGGAAAACACGGGCTCTCCCTGCCTAGGCGTTGCCAACACAGCTGTGCTTAGCGCCAGTACAGCTGGAGGGCGCCTGTGTGCTGGTGGGGCTCCCAGCACCTTCTGGGGTGACACCCCCAGCACCCCGCTGGTCTCTTCTCACCAGGAGGAAAGCGCGCCCCACTTGTCCAGCAGAAGTGACCAGGGCGAAGGGCATCAGGCACAGAAGCAGGAGCAAAGGCTAGAAATCATGGAGGGACTGGCCATGCGAACAATAAAATGGACCACATTTGCTTGGGTGCTTTCCCACTGAGAGAGACAGCATGGCGTCCTACATTGTGGCCTTCTGGTGGCCAAGATATCTGCAGGAAACGCTGCATTGCTGCTTTGGTAAACGCTCAGGAAACTCCCGAGAGACTGGTGGCTGATTCAGTGCGAACAGCTCGGGTCTAAGGTTCAGAAGAGCTGGATTCAAACCCTAGCTTCTCCATGGCTGAAAAAAAGCATTAGTGCTCTGAGTCCCGATTATTTTCCTCATTTCACTGAAATTGATAGTTCTGGTCACTTCTGTGTTCCCTTAAGCTGTTGCAAGAGCAGTGGAAAGGAGAGCCATTTGGAGGACTTTGCACCCAGTCAGTTGCACACAGTGAGTGGGGCTTACCTTGCTCTCCTGCATCTTCAAGCTTCTCCACGGTTTCCCTGGGGCTGTGCTGCTCTTCTTCCACCGCTCCTGTCTCTATCAGCAAAGAAAAGAAACATTCCTGGTCAGATACCTGAAGGTAAGCAGAGGATCCCATCCTTGGGGATGTCTCTGGGGTGTCCAGTGCAACTGACTAGTTCCTCGGCCTCCACTTTTGACTTTGGCTCTTCCTGCACTCCCATGCCCAGTTCCCTCCTGGCTGACCTGACACCCTCCTCTGCACCCTAAACAACTGGTGCTTTGTTACAGACCCTTTTTATCTTCTCACTCTCCAGGTGACATCGTCTGCCCCCTTGGGTGCTGTTGACTCCCATCTCTCCAGCCAGCACACGAAGGGACTGAGCCATCTGAGCAATGGGCAAACCAACCCTGGAAAGGAACCAGTTGGAAAAGCGAGAGGAGCTTCCTCCAGATCCTCGCAATGATCCCCACAAATCATTCTGCAGAAAGCAAATACTCCTGCATCTGGAGAGCATTGGTCCAGAGGAGCAGGAACGAAGGAAACACAGGACAAACTTCACTATAGAATGTTACTTATATGCGCCACAATTTGGTGAGTAGTTATGATGACTCCCATTTTTCAGATGGAAAAATGAACTCCAAGAGGTTGAATAATATGCTCTGGAGAGCTCATAAGAGGCAAAGTCAGGATTTGAACACGGGTCTTCAACAGGGGTCTAGCATACTTCTCCTTCCCACAGCCACCCCACTGGGTATGATGGCCACAAAGTTAAGCCCCTTCTAAAATGAAAATAGTCCTACAGAAAATTTTCTTAAGATGGTGTTTAATTGCATGTATTTTATGATTATAAAGTATCTTCTCTGTTTTGTATAGTTTTTATACCTCCTGAGCATCGATAGATAAATTATACATCTTATTATTCCAAAATCCAAATGAACAGAGCCGGTAAAAGATCATCCAGAACGCCATGGCCTTGGACACAGAGCAAGGTTTCCTTGTCCACAACTCATACAACTTGTGATTTTAAGTCAATTCAATAACTGATAATCTTCCAAACAGTGAATCTTCAACCTGCTAATTGGCAGATTATTGACAGACCCTCATCTGTAGTGACACTCTGTAAAATTCACAAATTTGGGATTTCATTGAGACTACCCAAAGTATTGTAGATTTTGAGAATGACAATTGCTGGTGTATTGTGAATTTCAAGTATCATGTATGTCACAAATATCAAAGATTTTGTAAGAATAGAATGGGGTTTTGTTGTCCAATGCATTTTCAGACCAGTCTGCTACTTTTTTCTAATCCTCTTTGTTAATGGATTTGCCTTCTTCATGGAAGAGAAGAAAAGGGTGGCATTGAAGGCAGTATGCAAGTACTGTTCTAGAAACACTGTCACACTTGCATGTGCCTGCTTTCCAAAGTCATACACACACACATACATCCAGAGTCATGTACACATTCACACAGTAGATGTTTCATCCAAACATCTACTGTTAATTTTCACATATCTTTGTCAATTTAAATATGTTTAAGGAGAGTCTGTCTAGTCAAGGCTATGGTTTTTCCAGTAGTCATGTATAGATGAGAGAGTTGGACTGTGAAGAAGGCTGAGCGCCGAAGAATTGATGCTTTTGAACTTTGGTGTTGGAGAAGACTCTTGAGAGTCCCTTGGACTGCAAAGAGATCCAACCAGTCCATTCTAAAGGAGATCAGTCCTGGGTGTTCTTTGGATGGAATGATGCTAAAGCTGAAACTCCAGTACTTTGGCCACCTCATTCGAAGAGCTGACTCATTGGAAAAGACTCTGATGCTGGGAGGGATTGGGGGCAGGAGGAGAAGGGGATGATAGAGGATGAGATGGCTGGATGGCATCACGGACTTGATGGACGTGAGTCTGAGTGAACTCTGGGAGTTGGTGATGGACAGGGAGGCCTGGTGTGCTGCGATTCATGGGGTCGCAAAGAGTCGGACATAGCTGAGAGATTGAACTGAACTGAACTGAAGGAGAATCCTACCATACCTATAACAATTTCTGGGAGAAAGAAACTTTGAGTACAGAAGCATTTCCTAAGCACCAACTAAGCCACCAGGGCTCTGCCTCACACTGTCACCCCAGAGCTCCATCACTGACACCCACATCACCATGCCGGTGGGTGCCATAATCCTCATTTACAGAAGAGGAAAATGAGGCTCAAAATAATAGGTGTGCCCCAGGTCCTAGATCACTCACTGCAAAGTGAGATTCCTCATTCAAACCGGATCTGTCTTGCCTTAGAGGCTATGAATGGAATGGGAGGAAGACAAGGAATAAATTTCAAACAGGCCTGACTCTTCGTCTACAGCAGTCCTCATCTTCTTGCTCCGATCTACTCCTATCAGCTGAAGAACAATTGTTCAGTAACAAAAGAACAAAAACCTCAAAGAGAATTACATCAACCTCCATCACTGTGCAGGTCCTAAAACAAGGCAAATTAATACCCTTCCCTTCTTTGCAGAAGCTGCTTTTCTTCTAGCAAAATCATGGGGCAGAACTGTGCTTTATATTAGCTTGGCTTTCATTTACCAGAAGACAATACAGGTGAGTTCTAAAAGGAAAAATAATTCACAAAAGACAAAGTGACAGTGGATGTGAGAACAGGAAGAATCAAGGGGTCGCCATCTCTCAGTCATTGTATCGATAATACTACTTCTGGACGCTATGGAAATGTCACCATTATCATGTTAATTTCTCCAGACTGCATAAAGTTAATGTCCCAGAGTTACAGACCATTCCTGACTTCCTGCTTTCTCTTCAAGTACATTGTTCAATAATTAAAATCTCTTTTATTCCTAAAGCAAACCACTTAGTAACACCTCAGCAGACATCAGGGAAGAAAGAAATGGAATTTTGATAGTAGGTCTCCTACTAAATTGAAATGAAATCAGCTTAATGCTAATTATTTTTCACGTTCAGTTTCTATATTTACCAGATGGCCTAACTTTTGAAGTGCCAGCTGAATTAACCATTAACTTTCCCTAGCTATCAACACTCGGCTAACCCTTCAAGCCCTAATTCACACCCCATCAGTTGTTCAAATTCCCTTACTCCAGCCCAATCACTCCCTTCTCTACATCTATGTGCACTTTTGCTCATATAATTAGCATTTAAAATATATATATATAATGCATTAAGTGTGTATCATACATGTGCCAGGCAATGATAGGAATTGAAAACAAAATGATTACTAATCATAGATGAATTCACTGAATGCATACTAAGAGCAGATATTGTTCTAAGTGCTTTTGTGTATATGAAATTATTTAGACCTTGCAAATATGACCAATTCTACAGATAAAGCAAACTGATTCACTTAATAACTTACTCAGGATGACTCAGATCGTAAGTGATAGAGCCAGAATTTAGACCCAGACAGCCTGGCTCTACAGCCCTGGAAATCAATCACTACAACTGCCTCTCCAAGTTACATTCCAGGGCCTCAGAATCGAAAGACTCACATGGAATCAGAAGAAGGCACAGAAGTGTCAGATGATTGAACATATCAAGGAAGGGAGACCAATACAGACTGGGAGAGTCTAGGAGGAATGTGTCAAGAAGGGCCAGAGGGCAGTGATATTCCAGGCATTTTTAACAGTTTAGTAACTGACACTACACCTAGATCTAAATTTCTCCCAGGGGTGAATACGGTTGTGTGCCATGCTAAAGTTGCTTCAGTCATGTCCGACTCTTTGTGACCCCCTGGAGTGTAGCCCGCCAGGCTCCTCTGTCCATGGCATTCTCCAAGCAAGAACACTAGAGTGGGTAGCCATGCCCTCCTCCAGGAGATCTTCCTGACCCGGGATTGAACCCACGTCTCTTACATCTCCTGCACTGACAGGCAGGTTCTTTACCACTAGCGCCACCTGGAAAGCCCACAGTTGTGTGATACCCTAAAAAATAATTTTGCCTGGGCACATAAGGAGTGGTAAACCAGTCCTCCAGGGCAGAAATGGCCACAGTGGAAAGGGCAGTGGGGAGCCTGATCTGTATTTGCAGATATCCTTTGCCAATTTCTATGGGGTGAATACTCCCACCATAGCAGATTTCAAGCTACCAGCCAGACATCACTGAACTCATTTGGGATGAGATAGGTACTTTGGATGTCAAGTGCTGATTTGTGCTGGCACCACCACACCCACTGTGTGAAGTTCCTGTAGTGAGTACCAGAAGCTGAGGGAGCCAAGAGTTCAGTGGGTACGGAAATACCACCCTTGATGGAGAGAGGCTGAGGGCACTCAGTGGGGAGGGACACCTGCTCGATCTCCAGAAGGCTGCAGCAGCCAGGATGGTACAGAAGTGTTAAGGCCCCCACAGTAAACCAGGGGGGACGGGGATATAAACCACAGAAACAAAGCAAGGAGCCCAGAGGAAAATAGTAGCACCAGAAGAGAGACTCAAGGTGAACACTAACCCCAGTCAGAAGAGGAAACACCTGAGTTCAGGTAGGCACAGCGTTCAGGCAACATCCAACCAGGTCTTGAAATCAAAGGACAAAATCCAGAATGCCTTCTCTGCCAGCTCCCCTCTAACACATCCAAGTTCCTCCCAGTGCCTCCTTGAGGCTCTCAGAGAAGGACCCCGTGTTGACCTCCACTGCAAGGCTTTCCACAGCACACTGTAATTATCCATGTAGATGCCTCCCACTAGGCTGGGAGCCCCTGCGGGCAAATAGCATATGATGTTGGCAAATCAATAGGCCAAATCTGGCCCACCACCTGCTTTTATAGGGTAGAGAAGCCAAGAATGGTCTTCGCATCTTTAAATGGTTGGGAGAAAAAAATCAAAAGAAAAATGATATTTTACAATACATGTAAATTATGTGAAATGCCGATTTCAGTATCCATAAACAAAGTTTCATTGTAACACAGCCATGTCCTTCATTAATGTATTTCACACTACCATATGGCCCATAAAACCTAAAATGCTTACTCTCTGGTCCTTCACAGAAAAGTTTGCCAGCTCTCAGCACGTAGCATGCCATGAGAAAGGAAACATTGAATCAATGCTTGATTAATGATTATCTGACCCTAGATGCATCCCCAGCCATTTTTTAATCTCATAACTATCTAGACTTCCCTAGTTGGAGGACCCTGCTCACTCAGCAACCAGCTTTGTTTTCCAGCTCCCCCAAGCACTCTGCTACTAGTGAGAACCCAGATGAATCTTCCCAGATCAGTTGGTTCCAATCTGTCTGTATAAGGATTTCCAAATATGTACTTCTGTGGAATTTGACTAGGAGTTCTATTTTCAAAAAAAAAATAAATTCCACAACTAAATTACCTTAATAAATGTTGAGCTACAAACCAGTGCTCTGACAACCTAGAGGGGTAGGATAGGGTGGGGGGTGGGAGGGAGGTTCAAGAGGGAGGAGACATGTGTATACACCTATGGCTGATTCATATTGATGTATGGCAGAAACCAGTGTAACATAGTAAAGCAGTTATCCTCCCAAGTGGCGTTAGTGGTAAAGAATTCGCCTGCCAATACAGGAGACATGAGGCATGGGTTTGATCCCTGGGTTGGGAAGATCTCTTGCAGAAGGAAAGGGCAAGCCACTCCAGTATTCTTGGATGAAAAATACCATGGACAGAGACGCCTGGCGGGCTACATACAGTTCACAAGTTCGCAAAGAGTCAAACACAACTAAGCACGCATACTCCCAAAAATAAATATAAAAATAAATAAATGTTGAGCTAAACATGCTTCTTCAGCACAGAATTCCACTCAGCCTTTAACATACTGATGTTCCCTGTGAAACTCCAAGCAACGTTTCCCAAACATTTGCCCTTTGAAATCTTATTGTTGGCAACTGTTACTCAGAGAACAGAACTGGATTCCACTCTGGGAATCCAATCCTAAAGGAAGTAGAGATCTGACAAATATCTTGTCGTCAAGGCCACATGGAGAGCTCACTGTTTTTTATGGTATATCCCTAGAAACGGACACACTTCTGTTTTTAATATTTATCTATTTATTTACTGCCGCACTGGATCTTAGTCACAGCACACAGGGTCTCTGATATTCAATCAGTTGCAGCATATGGGATCTTTAGTTGCAGCATGCAAACCCTTAGTTGTGGCATGTGGGATCCAGTTCCCTGACCAGGGATCCCACCTGAGCCCCCTGCATTGGCAGCACAGTCTTAGCCACTCCACCACCAGGAAAGTCCTGCAAACTCACTGTCCCAACCCAAGTTTTTTGGCTTAGCCATGACCGCCACTCCCTGTCCTTGGCTGTGGGTAGCATAAACTATGTGGCAGCCACAGCCCACATCACCCTGAAGAGAGCAGTCACTGCTCCAGAGCCCAAAGATCCTACCACCACTGTTACCTGCAATGCGAACTCCCTCCACTCATATTAGAAGCTGCTAATATCACCTTCACCTGAAGTGAAGTCAGTTCACTTCAGTCACACAGTCATGTCCAACTCTTTGCAACCCCATGGACTGCAGCACGCCAGGCTTCCCTGTCCATCACCAACTCCTGGAGCTTACTCAAACTCATGTCCATTGAGTCGGTGATGCCATCCAACCATCTCATCCTCTGTCATCCCCTTCTCCCACCTTCAATCTTTCCCAGCATCAGGATCTTTTCAAATGAGTCAGTTCTTCACGTTAGGTGGCCAAAGTATTGGAGTTTCAGCTTAAGCGTCAGTCTTTCCAATGGATATTCAGGACTGATTTCCTTTAGGATGTACTGTTTGGATCTCCTTGCAGTCCAAGGGACTCTCAAGAGTCTTCTCCAACACCACAGTGCAAAAGCATAAATTCTTTTGTGTATGGTGTTAGAAAGTGTTCTAGTTTCATTCTTTTACAAGTGGTTGACCAGTTTTCCCAGCACCACTTGTTAAAGAGATTGTCTTTTCTCCATTGTATATTCTTGCCTCCTTTGTCAAAGATAAGGTGTCCATAGGTGTGTGGATTTATCTCTGGGCTTTCTATTTTGTTCCATTGATCTATATTTCTGTCTATGTGCCAGTACCATACTGTCTTGATGACTGTGGCTTTGTAGTAGAGCCTGAAGTCAGGCAGGTTGATTCCTCCAGTTCCATTCTTCTTTCTCAAGATAGCTTTGGCTATTCAAGGTTTTTTGTATTTCCATACAAATTGTGAAATTATTTGTTCTAGCTCTGTGAAAAATACCATTGGTAGTTTGATAGGGATTGCATTGAATCTACAGATTGCTTTGGGTAGTATACTCATTTTCATTGTATTGATTCTTCTGATCCATGAACACAGTATATTTCTCCATCTATTAGTGTCCTCTTTGATTTCTTTCACCAGTGTTTTATAGTTTTCTATATATAGGTCTTTAGTTTCTTTAGGTGGATATATTCCTAAGTATTTTATTCTTTTCGTTGCAATGGTGGGTGGAATTGTTTCCTTAATTTCTCTTTCTATTTTCTCATTATTAGTGTATAGGAATGCAAGACACAAAAATAAACTCAAAATGGATTAAAGATCTAAACGTACAACCAGAAACTATAAAACTCCTAGAGGAGAATATAGACAAAACACTCTCCAACATAAATCACAGCAGGATCCTCTATGACCCACCTCCCAGAATATTGGAAATAAAAGCAAAAATAAACAAATGGGACCTAATTAAAATTAAAAGCTTCTGCACAACAAAGGAAACTCTAAGCAAGGTGAAAAGACAGCCTTCAGAATGGGAGAAAATAATAGCAAATGAAGCAACTGACAAAGAATTAATCTCAAAAATAAACAAGCAACTCCTGCAGCTCAATTCCAGAAAAATAAATGACCCAGTTTAAAAACGGGCCAAAGAACTAAACAGACATTTCTCCAAAGAAGACATACAGATGGCTAACAAACACATGAAAAGATGCTCAACATCACTCATTATCAGAGAAATACAAATCAAAACCACAATGAGGTACCATTTCAAGCCAGTCAGAATGGCTGCTATCAAAAAGTCTACAAGCAATAAATGCTGGAGAGGGTGTGGAGAAAAAGGAACCCTCTTACACTGTTGGTGGGAATGCAAACTAGTACAGCCACTATGGAGAACAGTGTGGAGATTCCCTAAAAAACTGGAAATAGAACTGACTTATGGGCTTCCCTGGTGGCTCAGAAGTTAAAGTGTCTGCCTCCAATGCGGGAGACCCGGGTTCGATCCCTGGGTCGGGAAGATCCCCTGGAGAAGGAAATGGCAATCCACTCCAGTATTCTTGCCTGGAGAATCCCATGGATGGAGAAGCATAGTAGGTTACAGTCCACGGGGTCGCAAAGAGTCAGACACGACTGAGCAGCTTCACCTTCACCTATGACCCAGCAATCCCACTGCTGGGCATACACACCGAGGAAACCAGAACTGAAAGAGACACGTGTACCCCAGTGTTCATCGCAGCACTGTTTATAATAGCCAGGACATGGAAGCAACCTAGATGTCCATCAGCAGATGAAAGGATAAGAGAGCTGTGGTGCATATACACAATGGAGTATTCAGTTCAGTTCAGTTCAGTTCAGTAGCTCAGTCCTGTCCGACTCTTTGCGACCCCATGAATTGCAGCAGGCCAGGCCTCATAGTCAGCCATTAAAAAGAATACATTTGAATCCATTCTAATGAGGTGGATGAAACTGGAGTCTATTATACAGAGTGAAGTAAGCCAGAAAGAAAAACACCAATACAGTATACTAATGCATATATATGGAATTTAGAAAGATGGTAACGATAACCCTGTATGTAAGACAGCAAAAGAGACACAGATGTATAGAACAGTCTTTTGGACTCTGTGGGAGAGGGAGAGGGTGGGATGATTTGGGAGAATGGCATTGAAACATGTATAATATCATACATGAAACAAATCACCAGTCCAGGTTCAATGCATGATACAGGATGCTTGGGGCTGGTGCACTGGGATGACCCAGAGGGATGGTAAGGGGAGGAAGGTGGGAGGGGGGTTCAGGATGGGGAACACGTGTACAACCGTGGCAGATTCATGTTGATGTATGGCAAAATCAATACAATATTGTAAAGTAATTAGCCTCCAATTAAAATAAATAAATTTATATTTAAAAATAAAAAATAAAGGCTTGTTATAGAATGAACACACACAAAAAAAAAGCATAAATTCTTCAGTGCTCAGCTTTCTTTATAGTCTAACTCTCACATCCATACATGATTACTGGAAAAACCATAGCTCTGACTAGATGGACCTTTGTTGGCAAAGTAATGTCTCTACTTTTTAATATGCTGTCTAGGTTGGTCATGACTCTTCTTCCAAGGAGCAAGCATCTTTTAATTTCATGGCTGCAGTCACCATCTGCAGTGATTTTGGAGCCCAAAAAAATAAAGTCTGTCACTGTTTCCATTCTCAGCAAGGCCACCCTATTTAAAATTACAATCTCTCCCCACCCAAGACTCTGGGTTTTTCCTTAACCTAACTATTTTTTCCCCTAACGCTTATTTGCTTCTAACAAGTTATGTAATTTACTTCTTTACCGTGTAAGTTCCATGAAGCAGAGACTTTTTATCTATCCCCAGTGTGTTCCAAGCACCTAGAGGAGCGCCTGACACATCACAGATACTCAATAACTATTTATCGAAGGACTAACTGAGTGAATAAATGGTTATCGCCTCTGATCCCCCCTTCAGTATTGTACCCACTGACTTTGCATCCAGGATCTAAGAGATAACAAGGGAGGGGCCAGATTGTGCAATGGTAAGAACAGTTGCTTTCACTCTGAGATGGGGAAACATTAGAAGGTTTTGACCACAGGAGGGAGATAATCTGACAGCATCCTTAGCCCAAGATGCTGGGAAGTGAATCCAGTAGTTCAGATAAGAGATGACGGTGGCTTAGATCAGGAAGGAGTGGAAGTGATGAGAAGTGGTGAGAGTCTATTATAACTTAAAGGAACAGGCAGCTGAATTTGTTGGCAGGGAAGATGTAGTGTAAGAAAAGGGGGGGAAAAAAGAGTCAAGGATGACTCCAAAATTTTTGGCCTAAGCAACTGGAAAGATAGAATTGCCAAAAAACAGAGATTAAAAAAAAAAAAAAACTGCAGGTGAAGTAAGTTTGGAGGAAGCAAGAGCAGGCTCCTACTGTACTCAGAATTAACCCAAATGCATAACCACAGCCTCCAGGTCCCTGCATGATCTGGCTTCTACCCACCTGTCCAACTTCATCTCACACCAACCACATTCCCCATCTTTCATCTTTCACAGTGCTCCAGGCATACCAGCCTCCTTCACTGTCTTGAACAAGCCAAACTGTCTGCCACTTGAGGATCTCTTTGTATGCTGTTCTCTCTGCCTAAAATACAACCCCACTCTCCATCACAGCTCCACCTTCCTGCTTTAATCTTTCAGGTCTCAACTTACACGTCACCTCCTCAGGTGGGAACTCTTGCCTGACTTCCCAATCAAGAGTTTATTTCCTCTGCAGCACCTACACATCTGTCCATCTTTTTTTTTTTTAACCTAGATGGTGATTACAGCCATGAAATTAAAAGACACTTACTCCTTGGAAGGAAAGTTATGACCAACCTAGATAGCATATTAAAAAGCAGAGATATTACTTTGCCAACAAAGGTCCGTCTAGTCAAGGTTATGGTTTTCCCAGTGGTCATGTATGGATGTGAGAGTTGGACTATAAAGAAAGCTGAGCGTCAATGAATTGATGCTTTTGAACTGCGGTGTTGGAGAAGATTCTTGAGAGTCCCTTGGACTGCAAGGAGATCCAACCAGTCCATTCTAAAGGAGATCAGTCCTGGGTGTTCATTGGAAGGTCTGATGTTGAAGCTGAAACTCCAATACTTTGGCCACCTCATGCAAAGAGTTGACTCATTGGAAAAGACCCTGATGCTGGGAGGGATTGGGGGCAGGAGGAGAAGGGGACGACAGAGGATGAGATGGTTGTATGGCATCACTGACTGGACATGGGACATGGGTTTGGGTGAACTCCAGGAGTTGGTGATGGACAGGCAGGCCCAGCATGCTGTGGTTCATGGGGTCACAAAGAGTTGGACACGACTGAGCAACTGAACTGAACACTTTTATTTTCCTTTTTCCTCCTCACATACAGAACTTTCACACACACTGAATTTCTTGCAGCTATAAAGTCATTCAATATTGGTCAGGTACCATTTTATCCCCTAAAACTTTGGGGCATCAAAATATAACAGTAAACAGTGTTAAATCTATAAAATATTTACATAGCACAGCACATTTAAGCTTTAGACACTTGGCAATTAAACCACACTAAAAACTGGACAAGACCCCAAACCTACACGTGTAGAATCAGGTGTTCACAGTCCCTATCTGGTGTCTGTACATGGGTCAAAAGGTAGCAGAGGCAACAGGCAGTTACTTAGAAGGACATGGACCACTATTATCTGGAAGCACATTGTTATCCCAGTGTCATGTACCACTCCACCTTTCTCCAAGGCGGTCTCATAATTCTGGAATGGCAGGTCCCGCTGATACAAAATGAAGACAGACAACACAACGTTTACTCTGTGGAGACATCCTAACTCCTACTATGCATGTGTGGTGATCTTGAATGCAACTCATCCTAAAAACTTGTCACAGTCCTTCTGGGTTTTTAGGTTGGGTGATCCACCAATCTTGCACTCAACCATTACTTCTTTTACGTCACCATCACTACCAAAGCTCAGCTGGGTGGCAACTAGTGGCTGCAGGTAGCTCCTATACAGTTTTTTTCCCATAATATGGAAAATATTTTAAATCTATCGTTCCATTGGGAGAATAAGTGGATAGAACTCCAGTGCTTTCACTCTTTCCAATACAATGTATCCTTGGTTCTCCTTGAAGCTTTAATCCAATTTTTCTGTTTGTTTTCACAAGAATACAAGGGTTTATTGCTTGGTAGCCAAACGGGATCATCCACACCACTGCATGCTTCAGGTAAGGCAAGAGGGACTGACATCCAGAAGTCTAGACCCTTCTGCTCAAAAGTTTCCACTGGTACAATCTGTGAGATTCTTCTTCTCTTCTAAGCCATATGGCTTTAGAAATTGCTTAAGGTCATCAATGTACCCTTGATAGGCTTCTGAATCAGACAGGCTGAATGAAAAATCCAACACCGACACTGGTTTTGGAAAAACCATTTAAGTCCTGGACTAGGAACCTGGTCACAGTATTTTGGAACCTCATTGTTCAGAGTCTGAAGCGTGGCCCACGCTGTGAATGAAAAGAGTGCAGCCAGGAACCCATGAAAGACTAGGCAGAAGAGCAAGATCAAACCCCAGCTCTCGGCGGTGCACCCCAGGAACTCTCCGGTTGTAGATGAAGAGCTTCCACTCGGCCGGGCTCTGGTTGAAGCCCTCATGGTGTGTGCGCCCCGACTGCTAGGGGAGCGGCGGCCGCGGGGGTGGAAGCGACGAGGAGCGCAGAGGCTCGTTCCGGCTCGAGCGGCGCCGCCTGGCGACGGCGACGGAGCGCTGGCTGCAGCGAGCGCTCAAGCCGTCTGCGCCGCGGGGCGCCCGGCCGGGCCGCCGCTCCGCCCGTGGGAGCCTGACGTCTCCCAGCTTCTTTCTTTGCTTATGAGGTCCATGGCAGCAAGGACATGATTGTCTTGGTCACAACTGCATACCAAGAGCCTGGCACATAATAAGAACTCAGTAAATGTTTATCAATTGGTTGGTTTGAAAAACAGTGTCCGTATCTGGAGGGATCTAAGCTAAGCAGGCATTTGTCACTGAGGAACATAGAAAAAGCAAAATGTTGTGAGATGATTGGAAGAGAAGCATCATTCGTTCATCACCTTCATTTCAGTTCAGTTCAGTTCAGTTGCTCAGTCGTGCCCGACTCTTAGCAACCGCATGAACCACAGTGTGCCAGGCCTCCCTGTCCATCACCAACTCCCGGAGTCTACCCAAACCCATGTCCATCGAGTCAGTGATGCCATACAACCATCTCATCCTCTGTCGTCCCCTTCTCCTCCTGCCCTCCATATTTCCCAGCATCAGGGTCTTTTCAAATGATTCAGCTCTTTGCATGAGGTGGCCAAAGTATTGGAGTTTCAGCTTCAACATCATATCTTCCAATGAACACCCAGGACTGATCTCCTTTAGAATGGACTGGTTGGATCTCCTTGCAGTCCAAGGGACTCTCAAGAATCTTCTCCAACACCACAGTTCAAAAGCATCAATTCTTCAGTGCTCAGCTTTCTTCACAGTCCAACTTTCACATCCATACATGACCACTGGAAAAACCGTAGCCTTGACTAGACGGACCTTTGTGGGCAAAGTAATTTCTCTGCTTTTTAATATGCTATCTAGGTTGGTCATAACTTTCCTTCCAAGGAGTAAGCGTCTTTTAATTTCATGGCTGCAGTCACCATCTGCAGTGATTTTGAAGCCCAGAAAAATAAAGTCAGCCACTGTTTCCACTGTTTCCCCATCTATTTGCCATGAAGTGATGGGACCAGATGCCATGATCTTAGTTTTCTGAATGTTGAGCTTTAAGCCAACTTTTTCACTCTCCTCTTTCACTTTCATCAAGACGCTCTTTAGTTCTTCTTCACTTTCTGCCATAAGGGTGGTGTCATCTGCATATCTGAGGTTATTGCTATTTCTCCCGGCAATCTTGATTCCAGCTTGTGCTTCCTTCATCACCTTAGCCACTATTTACTGAGCATCTACCATTGATGGAATAAGCCCTTTGTAGTCTTCGAGAGAAACCACAGTCATGTTCCGTCTCAGTGCTGATGAGCTTTTAATCCAGTATGGCTGGCCCTGCGGTGCCCTGAGCCTTCTGCTCTCTGCTTTGACCACTTTATATAGGGTAACTGGTACTTCACAGGTACAGCAGCATTTAAATTAACTTGCCCGGTGTTTTAATTTAGAAAGTTTGGTGGGAAGCAGATTCTGATAATAATGCTAATAAATTATGGCTTAGTAAATATGGGACACTGGTGAGAAAAATAATTACCATCCACACTTCTATCACCCAGGGAAAATTAGCGGATCCACCCCCCCAAGTCTTCACTGCTTCTTTTTTGCTTTGCTGTCAGTATTACTCAAAAGGCTCACAAGAGCACATGTCCAGAATTACTGGATAAAGTAGGACATTTGGGTGGGAAATTTTTGGATTGGTGAGAAAAATGATATTAGAGAAAGAATAATGAGAAAGCTGTGGGGGACACAAATTGCTTATTCATTAGAGATACACACTGACATTCTATGAGTTCAGGAAAAAAATGAAGGAGAAGAATGGCAAAATGTTTACAATTGGTGCAGTTTTATGTCAGGTACATGAGCGTTCAATATAATATTCTCTTTATTTTTGAGTATGTTTGAAGTTTGAATTTTTCCATAATAAAAATGTTTTTTTAAGTCTATTACAGTAATCTTGGAAAACCTAGACATGGGTGGTGGCAAAGAAAATAGAAAAGAAAGAAAAAAGATTGACTAATTCAATACATTTGACCTTGATAACAGATTTGATGCAACAACTTCAGCTGAGGGAAGAAGCAAAACTGACTCATTTCTATAGCCTTGGAAATAGAACAATGTCATTAAAGAGAATCTGTCTATAGATTCCTGAACTTTAAACAATGTACCACATTGGCCTATATGTATGGAAATTAATAAACTATGTAAGTTTTTTTAAAAAGTAGGGTATTTGGGGGATTCTAATTATTCAGATATGTGCTGGGAAAAGAGGGCACTAAAGTCCTCTTTACTCGTAACTGATGGGAATTAATTGGGAATGACTTGAAGATAGATTATTAAAAGCTTTAGAGTTTGGGCTTGCTTCCACCTCACTTGCTCAAATCAGTTTCTACCCCTTGCCTCTGTCTCCTCATCAGAAATGCCAATGAGCCTGGCAGTACCTCACACTACAGCAATTCAGCAAATACTGCCCTGGAATCAAGAGTAAATGTAGTACCTCCCAGAACAATGAAACAGATTGATAAGTATATTTGGTCATCTTTCCCATAAGATGGGAAACTGTTTGAAATATGAATCATCCCATACAGGACACCTACTCTGAACTAGCTACAGTGCTGGACACTTTCCATAACTTACTGAATCTTCACAATGGCCCTAGAGGCAAGAAGTGGCTTCACATGGCAGAGGAAGACGTTGAAGCTCAGCCAGGTAAGTCAATGTCTAGGGTCCCACTTGACAAGTGCCTGGATCAAGCTAGAAGTCATCTGTCTCTGGCTCCAAGGCCTTGTTGAGCTATACTGATAGACTTCACCTTGACCGTGAACCGTGGGGATACGAGGACCTTCCCTGTGTCAGATTTAAAACTTCTCATGAACCCACAGTGCTGAGTACAGATTATCTAAAGGGAACTAGGGAAAACGTCAAATTAATTGAGATCATCACAGGGTGAGATTCCTACTTAATAGACTAACTACACACTGGGGACCCAGCCTCAATACAGCCATAATTGCAAACCACTGCCTTGTCTCATTCAGGGAATGCATTTGGACGTCTAGCTCCCTGCTACCACCTTTGATGACAGTGTGTTCAATAATCCACACTTGGGTAAGGGACTGGGCCACTGAGAGATGGGTGAGGCCCTTTTGGGAGCCCCAGGTCATGTCATGTTCCACTCTGACCTCAGTTCCAGAGGGAGAGGTCAGAGGCTGGATATGGGAACAGGATAGACCCCCCCAACACACAAGCTCATTTTGCCCCCAGAAGTGCACTGTGTTCCCTAGAAATGCTATGGGTGGGAAGGAAGTGAGGGCCAAAGAGTCAGGAACTGCATCTGTGACTAAGGGGAGTTTTCCAACTAAAACAATTAAGCAAGGACACTGGTGCCCTGGGAAGATTTTCCTATTTCCCGTCTTGCTGGGACCTCAGCCTTCCTTCAGCTTACACACTTTGCCTCCTCTTTGAACTCTGAGTTAGGTATGTTGCTTTCCTTTCTATTGCAGGACAGGTGACCTCAGGTTTAGTGAGAGCCTCATCACGTGAAATACCCAGAAGAGGCTGGATGAACACCTGACAGGGACAGCAGGGACTTGGTTCAGATCTGACATGGGGTATTCATTCAACCTCTCGTGTTCAAATGCACCAACTATTGAGCTGCTCTAGTGCATGAAGCAGACCTGATCCCTTCATGGAATTGACAGGTCGGGGGAGAAGACAAGCATGAGAACAAAGGCAGAAAGAAACATGTAATTACCAACTGTGATGGTGCTATGAGTCCAAGAAGAGGGGGTGTGGAGAATAACAACATGAGAATAAAGAACTTCAAGGAGGGTTCAACGTGTGTTTTAAACAGTTCATTGAGGCAGTTGGAGGCCCATTTGGAAGCCATTTCATTGACCTTGGGGAACAGTGATATGCCTTGAACCAGGTGCTGGTGGTAAAAGTAGGGTACAGTGATCCTATTGGATGCATTTTTTTTTTTTTTTGGCCACATATTCAGATAAAAGAATGCTGTGTAGAAATGAAAGTGGATAAACAAACACTCACGTGGATGAATCTCATAAAATAACAATGAAAAGTGAAACAAAATGCAACGTGCAGTGGGAGCTTAGTTCCCAGACCAGGGATTAAACCCGTGGCCCCTGCAGTGGCAGTGTAGAGTCCTAATCACTGGGCCACCAGGGAAGTCCCTGGATGCATATTTTGGACACAGAATTGCCAGGACTTGGTGGGACTGGAGAGGTGAGGGCTGGGAGGAAAGGTGAGGAAATGGAGATGACACCCAAGTTTGGGACTGGATAAGGGCATCTGAAACTGTATGTTTAGAATACTGCAAGATTTCCAGGTGATGGGGCTTCAAAATGCACATTAATAGGCAAGAAGTAGGGCCAGCTATCTCTTGGAGAAACACCAAGCCACCAGGGACTAAAGGCATTGCTACCTAAAATACCTTTCTGATGTTGGGGCTGAAAGGAGATGCAAGCGAGGTTTTACCCAGGTGACCCAACCTCCTTTCTGTTCTTTCCCTTCCAATATCCTAGGATTTCACTACCTCCAGCCAGTACGTCATTTGGAAGATAAACATAAGACATTCCTACAATCAGTAAGAAAAACATAGAAGACCCAATAGAAAATGGGCAAGAGATGTGAACAGGCCTTTCACAATAAAAGGTTATCCAAGTTGCCAATAAACACATGAAAAGGTGCTCACCCTGCATTAGTTATTAAAGAAACACAGAATAAAACCATGATGAACCTACCTACCAAACGGCTAAGATGAAGAAAGGTAATGATACCAGTTGCTGGCAAAGATCCAGAGCAGCAAACTCTCTTCTATATTATGAATGGGAATTTAAATTGACACAACTACTTTGGAAAAAAGTTTTTGACAGCATCTGCTAAAGCTGAATATATATATACTCATAACCCATTCCTATGGGTTAGCAATCCATTCCTATGCATTTATCCAATGATATATATATGTATTTGTGTCAGAAGATACATATGAGGATGTTTTGAGGGGCACTATTTGTAACAGTCAAAAACTGGGGAAAATTCAGTGTCCATCCACAAAAGAATGGGTTAATTGTAACATATTCAGATAAAAGAATGCTGTGTAGAAATCAAAGTGGCTAACCAACACTGCCTGTAAGAGCATGGATGAATCTCACAAAATAACGTTGAAAAGTGAAAAAAAGTGCAAAATTTTCTGTGGCTCAACTTACATGAAGTTCAAAAACTGGCAAATCTGGTGATAAACGTCAGGAGATTAGAAGCCTTTAGAGAGGAGGTGATGGTGATTAAGACTGGATATGAGGATGTTTCTCTGATGCTGGTAATGGTCTTTTTCTTAATCTGGGTGTCAGCTACATGGGCGAGTCCATTTCATTAAAAACCATTAACCTGTGCCTTGTGATTTGTCTACGTTGAAACTTATTTATGTTATACATCAATAAAATGTACTCTAAAAATATCTTTTGGGAGAATGTTTGCCTATGGCAGGCAGGGGCAATACAGCTACAATAAACAATCAAAAGCATAGTCAAGGATAACCAAGGTCCTAGCTGATCAGTGCCAAGCACCAACTTAAAAGAATGAGGATGAAAAAATAATATTAACAGATTATAAAACCTCTTTAAAATGTTTATTTTCTAAGCCTTGAGGTACTGTTATCATAGCATTTGGCAGCCAACTTAGGTTTTGTCTATATGATTTGGTTGTATTTTGGAAGTTTACAAAGGCATTGTTGCATCCTTTCCAAGGCAGGCTTTTATACACGTATACATGTACACATCCATCTTCCCACAAGGATATATACTGTACACAATGTAGTTTGTGACTATAAAGCAATGAGAATGATTCCCATAACCACCCACAAAATGAGTCTGATTATTTTATCATCACACCTGCTCTAAGTGTGCGTGCTCCTTGCCACTGAATGCCCATCAAAGAAATCCAAAAATGATTTGAGAAGCTGGCCTGGTCATCAGAAAACTGTGCTATGAAATGAAAAAAGAAACACATCCTCTGGGGCCCACAATTTATCTATGTGCCCCTGGCCAACTGATTCAACCTCTTAGACTCCATTTTGGCTCATATAAAATGGAGGAAATTCTACATAAATTGTGAGACTGGAGCAAGAATTAAATAAAATAATTTACAGGAAAATGCCTGCCATGTATTAAGCCCTTAACAAATGCTAGACAGCTGCAGTAACGTAGCAGATAGTTTATCTGGCAATTCTACCCATTTTAAAGTAAACACATTAATAGTCTCTATTTTTTTTTCCACAGTTGAGTGAGAACAAAAGTTCAGGTCTTTTGAACTTGCTTTATAGACATTTTCAGAAAATGTTTAAAAATATGCCAACCCTGTCATTTCAGAAAGAGAAGCAGACACATACAGAGAAGAGCATTGGAACCTTAAATTTGAAGTCATGGAACAGACACCATTTCAGATACACACACTAACACTAAAAATAAACTGAACCACCAGTTAATGATTCAATGAAACGAAGGCCCAAAATAAAAATCATAAAAGTAAACTTATTCTAATTTCATAATTTAATCAAATTTATTTCAGTAAAACTAAACTACCTCCAGTGACAATAAATAATTACTAAGAAAAAAATAACTTCAACTGCAACTGTCTAAATACAAATCCTTAATTTAGGGCTAACAAGAGTTGACTCATTGGAAAAGACTCTGATGCTGGGAGGGATTGGGGGCAGGAGGAAAAGGGGATGACAGAGGATGAGATGGCTGGATGGCATCACGGACTCGATGGACGTGAGTCTGAGTGAACTCTGGGAGTTGGTGATGGACAGGGAGGCCTGGCGTGCTGCGATTCATGGGGTTGCAAAGAGTCGGACACGACTGAGCAACTGAAATGAACTGAATTGAACTGAAATATATATTATGTCTTTAATTTTTTTTCCTGACCTTTATGTTTTTCATCATAATTCCACTAACAATCTGACCACATTTGTGATTAGGAAATGAACTTACTTTACCTGAATACCAGGATATTAACTAAAGTGTGAGACATTTGTATGCTGCTGCTGCTGCCACTAAGTCGCTTCAGTCGTGTCTGACTGTGCGACCCCATAGAGAGCAGCCAACCAGGCTCCCCCGTCCCTGGGATTCTCCAGGCAAGAACACTGGAGTGGGTTGCCATTTCCTTCTCCAATGCAGGAAAGTGAAAAGTGAAAGTGAAGTCGTCAGTCGTGTCCGACTCTTAGCGACCCCATGGACTGCAGCCTACCAGGCTCCTCCATCAATGGACATTAAAAATATAACCATAAAAGTTCCATTTCTAAATATTGAATGGACTAATTACAAGGATGCTGAAGTCACCCTGAACAACAAAATAGGAAGACAACAGTGAGCTAGAGTAGGGGGAGGATGTGAAGCAAGTGCAAAGGCCCTGGCATAAGTGAGAATATGTCACTTTGAGGAACAGAAAAAAGTTCATTAAGAATGGAGAGCCAAGTACTATGGGGAAGGTAATGGAGAAGAATGCAAGGCTATTTTTATGAAGACTTTGGATCTTTTTTATCCATGGGGAAGCTATTAGAGGATTTTAAGTAGAGAGAACTGCAATCAGATTTGTGTTTTTGAAAAATCACTCAGATAAATAAACTATGATACATCAAATAATGAAGTATTGGTGGTTGTGCTTTAACTGCTAAGTTGTGTCCCACTCTTGGCAACGCCATGGACTGTAGCCCGCCAGGCTCCTCTGTCCGTAGAATTCTCCAGGCAAGAATACTGGACTGGGCTACTACTCACATCTCCAGGAGATCTTCCCAACCCTGGGACTAGACTTGGGTCTCCTGCATTGCAGGCGGATTCTTTATGAACTGAGCGACCAGGGAAGTCCAATGAAGGATTATTCCGTACTAAAAAGAAATGAGCATTCAAGCCATGAAAAGATATGGAGGAAAATTAAAGGCATATTTCTAAGTGAAAGAAACCAATCTGAAAAAGCTACATACTGAATGATTCCAACTGTACTGACATTCTGGAAAAGGCAAAACTATGGAGACAGTCAAAAGAAAAGATCAGTAGTTACCATGGGTTAGAGGAGAAAATGGACGGAGGAGCCTGGAAGGCTGCAGTCCATGGGGTCGCTAAGAGTCAGACACGACTGAGCGACTTCACTTTCACTTTTCACTTTCCTGCATTGGAGAAGGAAATGGCAACCCACTCCAGTGTTCTTGCCTGGAGAATCCCAGGGACGGGGGAGCCTGGTGGGCTACCATCTATGGGGTTGCACAGAGTCAGACACAACTGAAGCGACTTAGCAGCAGCAGCAGCAGAGGAGAAAAAGGAATGAACAGGCAGCGCACAGGGGCTATTTCAGGCAGTGAAACTACTTCCTGTGCTGCTGTGATGGTGAACACATGTCATTATAGATTTGTCCAGACCCACAGAATATACAACAAGAGTGAACCCTGCGGGGAAACTATGGACTTCGGCAATAATGTGTCAACACAGGTTCATCAGTTGTAACAAATGCACTCCTATGGGGCTGAATGTTGAGAGTGTAGGAGGCTGGCTGTGTGGGAGAGCAAGGGGAACTCTCTGTACTTTAGGTTCTATTTTGCTGTGAACCTAAAACTACTAAAAAGAAAGTTTTAAAAAATCACTCTAGCGTACTATGTGGAGGATGGATGGGACAGGGACAACCCTGGAGAAAGGAAGCCCAGACAAGAGACTGTTGTTGCCTGTTGCTAAGACAGGGAGCAGAAAACAGGAGTGAGTTTAGGGACTGGAGAAAGGGCACAGTGAGTTTAGTTGTGGAGTCAGGGGAAGCATGTGAAGTCTGAGTTTCCCAGAGCTGAAAGGCATCCATGCCTAATACTTTTCCCATTATAAGCATTAAGCCCCAAATAAAGGCCCCCAGTGTGCACCCCTGCAGTTCTGTAAATACACACATCACAGCCAAGGCCAGCTCAAGCCATGCAGATGGTGGCTGGGCTCATGGATTCCAGAGCCAAACTCCCTGGTTTGAATCTCAGCTCTGCTACTTACCAGCTTGGTAAGTAGCCTTGGTACTTCAGTTTATTTAACTTTGGTACTTCAGTTTCCTTACCTATGGAATGAGCAATAGTAGTACCTACCTCCTATGGTTGCTGTAGATTGAATTAGTACAAAACAGCAAGGAAAGTAATGAATTCATCAACAGTCTATGAGCCCTTACTATCAATACGATGACTATGCCATACTTTGAATAAAGTTTAGCTCATGTACCCACTCATCCATTCCATCACTCATCATAACAGTAAGCATTGATGGAGTCCCCACTACTGGTACTCAAAGAGAAACCATATCCTAATTCTACTCTCAAGAAACTTAGACTAACAGAGATTAAGACTTGCAAACTATATTTCAATCCCAATTTGAAGAACGACTTGAATTCATAAATGATAGCAAGTGTTATAAGAATATATACATCACCACAAAAAAAATTTCGAATACTTTTAAAGTTCAAAGCCATGTATTTATCTTCCTTCATAGTTATAGTTCTTCCTTTTTATATGGATGTCTTTAAATGATATCTGTAACTTAATGTATATGTATTGGGCTTGTGACTCAGTTAGTAAAGAATCCGCCTGCAATGCAGGAGACCTGGGTTCTGTCCCTGGGTTGGGAAGATCCCCTGGAGAAGGGAAAGGCTACCCACTCCAGTATTCTGGCCTGGAGAATTCCATGGACTGTATAGTCCATGGGGTCACAGAGAGCCGAACGTGACTGTGCACCTTTCACTTCACTTCACTTCAGTATATATATTATGTGTGTGCGCAGACAAATATATCTGAGTACGTCCCCTTGATTTGCTTTTAGAAAGCAAAGTATTTGAAGAATGAAAGACAGTGCTAGAGAGCCAGGCATTATACAAAACCAACTGTGTGCCCTGCCACATGAGCCGTGGTAGGGTACAAAAGAGCACAGAATCTGTAACAAGACTTTCTGAGTTTAAATCTCAGCTCTCCCATTTGCTAGTTATGTGACCCTCTGCAGATGAGACCTCTTTATGCCTCAGTTTCTCCTTCTGTAAAATGGGAATATAATAGTACTTTATACAATTGTTATGTGGCTGAAATGAATTAATAAACATGAAGCACTTAACAATAGTAAGAACTCTGAAAGTATGTTATTATCATGCAGAAATGTTACACGTGCTTATCTGTTTGTAAGCCCAACTTAGCATTCAAGTAACTCTGGAATATGCATCACTAACAAAGGGAAACACTAGATTTTACAAGCAATGAATTGGTACAGGCACTTCTCATCGAGTAAGCACTGTTCAGTTCAGTTCAGTTCAGTCGCTCAGTCGTGTCCGACTCTGCGACCCCATGAATCGCAGCACGCCAGGCCTCCCTGTCCATCACCAACTCCCGGAGTTCACTCAGACTCACGTCCATCGAGTCCATGATGCCATCCAGCCATCTCATCCTCTGTTGTCCCCTTCTCCTCCTGCCCCCAGTCCCTCCCAGCATCAGAGTCTTTTCCAATGAGTCAACTCTTCGCATGAGGTGGCCAAAGTACTGGAGTTTCAGCTTTAGCATCATTCCTTCCAAAGAAATCCCAGGGCTGATCTCCTTCAGAATGCACTGGTTGGATCTTCTTGCAGTCCAAGGGACTCTCAAGAGTCTTCTCCAACACCACAGTTCAAAAGCATCAATTCTTCGGCACTCAGCCTTCTTCACAGTCCAACTCTCACATTCTCACATCCATACATGACCACAGGAAAAACCATAGCCTTGACTAGACGGACCTTTGTTGGCAAAGTAATGTCTCTGCTTTTGAATATACCATCTAGGTTGGTCATAACTTTTCTTCCAAGGAGCAAGCGTCTTTTAATTTCATGGCTGCAGTCACCATCTGCAGTGATTTTGGAGCCCAAAAAAATAAAGTCTGACACTGTTTCTACTGTTTCCCCATCTATTTCCCATGAAGTGATGGGACCAGATGCCATGATCTTTGTTTTCTGAATGTTGAGCTTTAGGCCAACTTTTTCACTCTCCACTTTCACTTTCATCAAGAGGCTTTTTAGTTCCTCTTTACTTTCTCCCATAAGGGTGGTGTCATCTGCGTATCTGAGGTTATTGATATTTCTCCCGGCAATCTTGATTCCAGCTTGGGTTTCTTCCAGTCCAGCGTTTCTCATGATGTACTCTGCATATAAGTTAAATAAGCAGGGTGACAATATACAGCCTTGACGTACTCCTTTTCCCATTTGGAACCAGTCTGTTGTTCCATGTCCAGTTCTAACTGCTGCTTAAGCACTGTTGCTGCTGCTGCTAAGTCGCTTCAGTCATGTCCGACTCTGTGCGACCCCATGGACGGCAGCCCACCAGGCTCCCCCGTCCCTAGGATTCTCCAGGCAAGAACACTGGAGTGGGTTGCCATTTCCTTCTCCAATGCATGAAAGTGAAAAGTGAAAGTGAAGTCACTGAGTCGTGTCCAACTCTCAGCGACCCCATGGACTGCAGCCTACCAGGCTCCTCCATCCATGGGAGTTTCCAGGCAAGAGTACTGGAGTGGGGTGCCATTACCTTAGACCACCTTAACGGCAAGGTGTTGCCAGTCTCTAGTTCACAGCTTGAACCTGCCGCCAGAGGGCACCAACAATGAGTTTCTGACAAAGCTGTGCAAAAATGAAGGCAAGGAACCGCAGAAAACAGGTAGATTAACATTTGACTTCCTGGCCTACTCCAGTCCCTCGGAGGCAGGATACTTTTTTTACATTTAAAAGTCCAGTTGCAGCCTCAAGAACCTTCTGGTTTGAATGACTGATGTTGGTTTGAGTTTTAAGCTACGTAGCCCACACCTTTTTCTGAATCACATTGCCATTCGACTTGCAGAGAAGGCTGCAAGACTTACTTCCTCACTGATGGTGAGCTGGGCTCACAAACCACCAGCGATGGCCCGGCCAATTCCCGGTGGAGTTAGTGTGTTCACGTTGTGCCTCCAGTGCACACGAAGATATTCTGATTGAATCACTGTCCATATTATTCCATATTACTCAGATATATGTAAAAATATCTTTAAAGTGTGCATGCTAAGTCACTTTAGTTGTATCTGACCCTTTGCAACCTCATGGACTATAACCCATCAGGCTCTTCTGTCCATGGGATTCTCCAGGCAAGAATATTGGAGTGGGTTGCCATGCCCTCCTCCAGGGAAGTATGCATCTTACTTGTACCTAGTAATTGCATATTCTGGTGAGTCACTTTTTAAATCCCCACCTTCACTGTAACATTGTAGTTCTCCATTTATAACCTGCTTCGTAAAAAAAATTATCTTTGTCATTTCCCAGTCTCTATTTTTAATTAATCCATTTAAAACCTATTTCCAACAAAATAGATGCATTTTTATATTTAAATTGTATTCAATTGTACATAGACCAGTATTTTCATCTTTTTGGCAGCTGTAGCAACTAACATTTTAGATCCATTTGTTATCTTTTATTATCCACACAGCATCATTTGCCATTTTTAAATTTAACTACTATTCAATCACACACTGAATTACTTGCATTGTTCAGGGAATCATTGGAGGAAAATGTAACTGTTAAACACCTGAATAGAACAGAAACTTGGACATTATAGTTGCACAAAACGTGTTCTAGCTCACTCTCTGTGCCAGCTCAAGTCTTTCTGGGTTTTGAGGCCGATAGCGTCCGGCCCCATTTCCGCTCTGGCTCCTCTCCTGCTCACTCTTCCCTGTCCTTCCTACCCTGACCTCCGCATCAGTCCTTGAATATCCTGGGCCAACCATCGTCTTGAAACTTGAGGCTGGAGGCTCTTCCTTTTTTGCTCTTCCCCCGGATATTACTTCCTTGCCTCAAATGGCCCCCCTTCACTGAGTTCTCCCCTGATCACCCTCTGTGATAAGAAACATCTTTAGTATCCTTCAACCCCAACCCCGCTATTTTTCCCCATGACATCTGTCACTGCTATCTTACGGCGTTATTCTCTTCACTTTTTTATGTACTGTCCATCTCCCCTTCCTAGAATGTAAGCTCCACAAGAGCAAGGATTTTTATTTGCTTTGCCCTTTTTAAGTATCCATGGCACCTAGAATAGAGACTGGCATATAATGGATGTTAAGTAAATATCTTTTAACTAACTGAAAGATATTAATAATACAAAATTTTCTGAGTAAAAAGATGCTCTTTACCATTTATACTATGAGCCTCGCACCTATTATCATGTCTGCAGTTTTAGCTAAAACTGAGATGGCCACTAATCATTCATTTCAAGTGGCACTTAGATTTTTTTTTGGTGGGGGCCAGGAAACTAGAGCTTGAGCCTCAAACCATTCCCCTTCTAGCATACTCACAAGGTCAGATCTTCTAGGGAGGAAACCTCATACAGGGCAGAGGATTCCATGATCGTTGAGCTTTTCTTGTGATGTTCTCTCTCCATGTGGAGAGCGACGCTTTCAGACTATGACTCTTCCCCATCATCTCTAAGCCCCTCCCCGAGCCTCTCCACCAGGCATGTCACACTGCATGTCTGCAATGAGGAGGCGGCCAGGGAAAGGCTGCAAAGTTCTGTTCATCTAAAAGCCACGTTCATTTTCTCTGTATGTGTCTATAATACAATCAAGATTAATCGGTCCCTCAATTCCCCCAAAACAAGTAAAAAAATTGGTGATTGCCTTTCACCATGACCCCAATTTCTCCCCTAAAGAGAGTAATAAAAAGAATCAGATGTCACAAAAAGTATGGACCACAAAACCAATGAGTTTTTGATTCAATGGGCTTCATTAAAATTAAAAATGTTTGCTATTCAAAAGATGGTATTAAAAACTGAAAAGATAAGTCACCATCCAGGAGAAAATGTTTACAAATCATATAACTAGATCAACTTGTATCCAGAACATTTTTTTAAGTCTTACAATAATAAGGACAAAGAACTCAATTTTAAAACAAATGGGCAAAAGAGTTAAACATATACTTCACCAAAGAAAACATATGGATAGCAAGTAAACACATAAAAAGATGTTCAATATTATTGGTCATTGTGAAAATGCAAATCAAAACCATGATGAGAAACCATCACAAATCCTCCAGCAGAAAGGCTATAATCAAAAAGACAGATAATAAGTGTTGGAGGATATGAAGAAACCCTCAGACATTGCTAGTAGAAATGTAAAAAGGAAAAGCTTTAAGCTTTAATACTGCTGATGGCCCTTTTCCCTGCTTTTTGAACAAAGGGCCAGGCATTTGCATTTTGCACTAGAGGTTCAAATAAAGAAGCTTTAATAAAGAGGAAGGAAGTAATGACCTATGCAACAGCAGGCATGAACCTCACAACCATTCTGCTTGATAAAACAGCAGACACCAAAGACCACAGATTACATGATTCTATTTATATAATAGTTCTAGGAAATAAAACGGTAAAACTACAGATTCAGACAGCAGATCTGTGTTTATCTGGGGCTGGAGGATGGGAGCAGAGATTGAGTGTGAAAGGCCCAAGGGAACGTTCAGGGTAATGGAAAAACTCTAAAATGGGATTGTGGAGAAGGTTTAAATGTATTTAAAGACTAAGACTCACTGGACTGTACACTTATGATGGGTAAATTTTAAGGTATTCAAATTGTATCTCAATAACGTTGCTTAAAAAAAGAATCTGAAGTCCTTGCTCCTATTTCCCTCAACTGACCCACACATCTCATAAGGCAGCCTGGCCAAGCCCACAGACGCAGCTGCAGAGTGTAGGGACCCCTCAGTCCAAAGCCAAGGAAACATGATTAGTCCCAAGGCTGAGAACACCTGGGCAACTGAAGATCCACCCCCACCCCCATCTGCAAAGAGATGGGAGAGTACTGCCAATACCTGGGAAGTACATGGTACTGAATTTTCTTAAGGAATCAAGAAAGAGTAGAACTCTATTGGGCAGTCTGTCTTTATGCTGCTAAGCTGCTGCTGCTAAGTCACTTCAGTCATGTTTGACTCTGTGAGACCCCATAGACTGCAGCCCACCAGGCTCCCCCATCTCTGGGATTCTCCAGGCAAGAACACTGGAGTGGGTTGCCATTGCCTTCTCCAATGCATGAAAGTGCAAAGTGAAAGTGAAGTCGCTCAGTCATGTCCGACTCTTAGCGACCCCCTGGACTGTAGCCTTCCAGGCTCCTCCATCCATGGGATTTTCCAGGCAAGAGTACTGGAGTGGGGTGCCATTGCCTTCTCCGATCTGTCTTTATGGAACCTGCATTTTCTGTGATTCTGGAATAAGAAAGAATCAAGAACAATCTTATTGTGCTAGACAGAATCCTAAGATGGCCCCCATGAATCCCTACCCACCGTGGTCATTCCCTGCATAATCGCTTTCCCATCAGAGTGGGCAGGATCTGTGATTTGCATCTAGCCAATAGAATATGCAGCCTTGAAATTAAGAGCCACTTGCTCCTTAGAAGAAAAGCCATGACAAACCTAGACAGCGTATTCGAAAGCAGAGACATCACTTTGCTGACAATGGTCTGTATAGTCAAAGCTATGATTTTTCCAGTAGTCATGTAGGGATGTGAGATTTGGACCATAAAGAAGGCTGAACACCGAAGAATTGATGCTTTCGAATTGTGATGCTGTAGAAGACCACAAGGAAATCAAACCAGTCAATCCTAAAGGAAATCAACCCTGAATGTTCATTGGTAGGACTGATGCTGAAGCCCCAATAATTTGGCCACCTGATGCGAAGAACTGACTCATTAGAAAAGACCCTGATGCTGGGAAAGATGGAGGGCAAGAAAAGAAGGGGATGACAGAGGATGAGATGATGATTGGACGGCATCACTAGCTCAATGGACATGAATTTGAGCAAACTCTGGGAGATAATAGAGGGCAGAGGAGCCTGGCATGCTGCCGACCCTGGGGTCTCAGAGTCAGATATGACTTAGCAACTGAACAACAACAACAGAATATGGCAAAGAAAAAGAAATTTTGCAGATATAATTAAGGTTTCAAATCAGCTGATTTTTAGTTCATCAAAAGGGAGATCATCGAGGGTGGGGGACTGACTCAAGCAGGTGAGAGCCCTCCCTGAGGTCAGAAAGTCCCTTTGCTGGCTTAATGAAGTGAGCCCCCATGTTAAGGAAACCCACATGGCAGGGAGCTGTGGGCGGCTTCCAAGATCTGAAGGCAGCCTGCAGCTGAAAGTCAGTAAAAAGTTGGAGCCCTCAGCTATAGGGCTGTAAGGAAGTGAGCGAAAGTCACTCAGTCGTGTCCGACTCTTTGTGACCAGTCCATGGAATTCTCCAGGCCAGAATACTGGAGTGGGTAGCCTATCCCTTCTCCAGCAGATCTTTCTGACCCAGGAATTGAACTGGGGAAGGAAATGAATTCAGCTGATAATCTGGAGGAACTTAGAAACAGATTCTTCTCCAAATGAGAATGCAGTCCAGCCAACACCCTAACTGCAGCCCAACAAGAGCCTCAGCAGAGGACACAGCTAAACTATACTAACCTCCCAACCCTCTGAAACTGGGAGATAATAAATGGATCTTGTGTTCAATAGCTATGTTTACAGTAATTCATTAAACAAGAGAAAAATATACTCTTGCCCACACAGAAGAAGCATCCTTAACTTTGTCTGACTCTAAGACAGTTACATCTCATCAGGGCATCTGAGCCGCTATGCTCATGAGAGTAGACTATTAAGTGTGGCAGCTGAAGTTGCATGAGTGCACACTTAGTCGCTTAGTCATGTCTGACTCTTTGTGACCCCATGGACTGTATGTAGCCCGCCAGACTCCTCTGTCCGTGGGATTTCCCAGGCAAGAATATTCTAGTGGGTAGCCATTTCCTTCTCCAGAGGATCTTCTCGACCCAGGGATCAAACCCTTGGCTCCTGTCTCCTGAATTGCTGGTGGATTCTTTACTGACAGCCACTGGGATGCTGTGGAAAACCAGAGAACTAAACGCGGTAGCTCAGCTGGTAAAGAATCTGCCTGCAAAACAGGAGACATGGACTCGATTTCTGGTTTGGGAAGATCCCCTGGAGAAGGGTTGGACTACCCACTCCAGTATTCTTGGGTTTCCCTGATGGCCAGATGCTAAAGAATCTGCCTGAAATGCGGAAGACCTAGGTTCAATCCCTGGGTTGAGAAGATCCCTCGGGGGAGGGCATGGCAGCCCGCTCCAGTATTCTTGCCTGGAGAATCCCCATGGACAGAAGAGCCTGGCAGGCTACATACAGTCCATGGGGTCACAAACAGTCAGACACGACTGAGCGACTAAGCATAGCATAGCACACGTGAATTTATGGGAGAAATGGGGCTGGGTCGGAAATCAATTTTATCCTATTCCCTGGTGGCTCAGAGGTTAAATGTCTGCCTCCAATGCGGGAGACCTGGGTTTGATCCCTGGGTTGGGAAGATCCCCTGGAGAAGGAAATGGTAACCCACTCCAGTGTTCTTGCCTGGAGAATCCCATGGACGGAGAAGCCTGGTAGGCTACAGTCCACTGGGTCACAAAGAGTCAGACACGACTGAGCGGCTTCACACAAACACAACATCAGAATGGGTGACTGCTATAGCTTAAAATGAAAAGGTATGTGAAAGGGCCTACAGCAATACCTGGCACATGATAGATGTTCCATGTTACTTTTTAGGCTTCTCAGTGGCTCAGTGATAAAGAATCTGCCTGCTAACGCAGGAGATGCGGGTTGGATCCGTAGGTCAGGAAGATCCCCTGGAATAGGAAATGGCAACACACTCCAGTATTCTTATCTGGGAAATCCTATGGACAGAGGAGCCTGGCAGGCTACATACAATCCTTGGGGTTGCAAAACAGACACGATTTATTGACTAAACAAGAAGTGCTACCTTACTCTTAACCCATGTGAAGCCTCTTCTTTTCTGCTTAACCCAAAATGTCAGTGTGCAGTTTAACAGTGATATTCTGTAGACAATAGGTCCAGCTTCATTTTCTTATCTAGGGTATCAGGACTCCTTAGCAGGCCAGCAAAGGACGTATCTTAAACCAGTGATCCTGAAGCTATTACAGAGCCACAATATTTGCACCACCCAATGGTTCTGGCATACGCAGGTGGGCTCACTCATACTGGCCACTCCTACATTAAAGAACAATAAATGACAAGAGCTGCCAGTTGCAGCTTAAATGTATGACAAAGAAGGATCCTACATTCTTTTCTCCCACACAGCCCAAGCTGTGAATGACAGCTCCTGGAAGAAGCTGTTCTAACAAAGGACCACCAGGGGGCGTCATATCATTAAAAAAACAATGAACCGGCTCATCCACGGGATTACTTCAAATTCATTATCAAATGTCAAGGACCCTTACTGAGTCCCTCCACAGAGGTAGCCCTCAGGGTGACCTGTGGTTTTGGGAGTTCTCTAAATACAGCAGAAAGTTCAGATTGCACCAAATATTATTCAATTCAGTTTAGTTCATCTCTATTGAACCCCACGGTGCTCTAGGCCGTGGGTTGTGTCTGGACATTCATGTCCTTGCTCTTAAGGAACTCTGGACAGTGAGGCAGACCGTGGCACCCACAGGACAAATGCGCTTGATCCATAAAGACGCAGATGACACAGATGAGTGAGGAGGCTGGGGGAAGGCCAGGACCACAGGTGCCAGAGAAGAGACCCGAAATTCAATTCACCCGGAGATGTGTGGGCTAAAGTTAACTTCTGTACTCTCTGGAGAACAATTTTCTAAGAACATTTTGAGCAGAGGATTTTCAAAACTGGTCTTTATAACATTTATTAAGGAATGCATCTGTCAATTACAGCTGTCTCCTCTGTTCATTAAAGTAGATCCAAAAAAGTTCTGCTTAGAATATTCTATGAGGTCTATTGTACAGCATGGGGAACTGTCCTCTATATCTTGTAATAGCCTATAATGGAAAATAACAATCTGAACAAGAATATATATGTGCATATATATATGTATAACTGAATCATTTTGCTGTACACTTAAAACTAACACAATGCTGTAAATTAACTATACTTCAATGTTTAAAAAATTTCCCTTTTAACAAAAAAAAATTACTTAAAAAATCTTTTTTAAAAAAGAACATTCTGCATGCAAGTAAGTTAAGTTTCTTTACTCTGTGAACAATAATACGGTCCTTACTTTGTATTCCTACCCTGATATGTTACAATTATGTGATACCTAACCAAGTCCTGCCTGTGGCATCACCTCATATTGTCTTTTTTGTACGTATCCCAAAGTAGACAAATAATATAGATATAAATAATATAATGAACCCTCATGTACCCACTGACCAGCCCCAACTACCCTCAATCCACCACCAATTTTGTCCTTTATCCACCTCCATCCAGTTCACCACCTACAGTATCGTTCTGGAACAAACCCCAGATATCAAATCATTTCATCTTACATACCTCAATACATGTCTCTAAAACACAAAAGTTCTCTTTTAATGTAACCACAGCATCATCACCAAACCTAAACCAAGTGAAGAACAATTTCTCGATATCATTAAACATTCAATGTTCTAATATCCAAGCTCCCCAAAATAAGTCAAATGGTTGCAGGGTTTCTTTTCAGTTTGTTAGAATCAGGGTCCAACTAAAGTCAGCACATGGCACTTGACTGATACGTGTCTAAACTTCTTTTAGTCTATAGGTATCACCTCCATTCTTTATTTTTCATTTAATTAATTTGTCTAGTGTATTGGTTGCCTTTTAGTTCAACTTAACTAAAAGTTACTTAAACTTCTTATGTTAGAGGATCTGAAACTTGGAGGAATCTATGAAATGATCTTATGGAAGAAGATATTTTTCTTTCTCACATTGGTCTTGTTTTAGAAATGTCCATTTTGGAGCTGAGATAGGGACAGTCATATCTACACTCCCAGCATGTCCTGCTCAGTATCATGACATCAATACAATCTCCGCTGATCCTACAAGTCCGATGTTGTCTCCTTCAAAGTCAATAGTGGATCTCAAAGGGCCAAAACTACTGAGAGAGGGCCCAGGGCAGGGAACAAGGCACAGCAGTGAAGGACTCTTGGACGTATTCATTCCTTTGACATTCACCTGTCCTGCTTCCTCTGTGAAAGTGTTAGTCACTCAGTCCTGTCCAAGTCTTTGCAACCACATGAACTGGAGCCCACCAGGCTCCTCTGTCCACAGGTTTCTCCAGGCAGGAATACTGGAGTGGGCTGCCATTCCCTTCTCCAGGGGATCTTCCCAATCCAGGGATCGAACCTGGGTCTTTACATGGTTTTAATTCTCACTGATTAGGATGACATCTACACCTCTTAGAAAAGACCTAATTACCAAATAATTTCAGAAGAATAAAATACACCAGATCCCAGGCCACCCCCTTGAGCTTTGATGAATGTAAACATTTGGCCAATGAAGATAAACTTGGAGAATTCTCCTTCTCACTTCACTAATGACATTGTCAGGATGCTGTTATCTAGCTGACTCCCAGAGATGTCTGAATTTTTCTGACCTTGATGAGGTTGTACAAATCTTTGCAGGGCAAGAGTCTATGCCCCATGGGTTCAGAATGGCCACATCACGTGTCCCAAAGTCCTGCCCAGGAATTGGGAGATCTGGATTCTCTGTCGCTGCCACTCAACTCACAAGAGACCCTTTCCCATGTGTGCAGATCATCCACCCCAAGCCAGCCTTCCAGACAACTACCATTTTTCAATGAGATGCAGTACAGAAGAAGAAACACACTTATTATCCCAGGGCTAGACGATTTCTATAAGGTTTAAGGGTCTACACAACTCTTTAGGACTTTTTTTATATTTTTTAAAAATATTTTATTTATTTACTTATTTGGCTGTGCTGGGTCTTAGTTGCAAAATGTGGGATCTAGTTCCCTGACAAGGATTGAAAACCCAGGGCCCCTGCATTGGGAGTGTGGAGTCTTAGCCACTGGACACCAGGGAAGTTTCTAGGGCTTTCTTTTTAATACTAAATCTTCTTTATAAAGTTTTTTTCAGGCCCTCCCAACCCCCTGAGGCTTTTATAGCCTTCAAAATGTAGCAGATAACTGACCACAGCTCCTTCACCTACAAAGAAGCTCAGAAAGCCAGAGATGACTCTGTAGAGTGAAGGGCAGCCAAACTGTGAGAGCCAGTCACCACCATTCAACTGCTGCTGCTGCTGCCGCTAAGTTGCTTCAGTCGTGTCTGACTCTGTGCGACCCCATAGACGGCGGCCCACTAGGCTCCTCTGTCCCTGGGATTCTCCAGGCAAGAACACCGGAGTGGGTTGCCATTTCCTTCTCCAATGCATGAAAGTGAAAAGTGAAAATGAAGTCGCTCAGTTGTGTCCGACTCTCCGCTACCCCATGGACTGCAGCCTATCAGGCTCATCCGTCCATCAGATCCTCCAGGCAAGAGTACTGGAGTGGGGTGCCATTTCCACTTGCAGTTAAAAGGGAAGCTTTGAATTTTTGATCAAGTAAAGAGTCTAGAATTTTTTTGGCTGGACAGGAATGAGCCCTCAAGGTTTGGGGGTCACCAGGTGCCACCCACCCAAGGTTGCCAGAGTCTGTATAAAAGTACATCTTGCCCAGTTGCACTTGAACTTCAGATAAAACAAGCAGTTTTTTTAGGTTCCATCCCACGTCATCCTGGGGAAGGATTAACCTCATCCACCTTTCTTTCAAAGATGCAACCAAGACCAACAAAAGCCAAATTGGGTAAATAAATAAGTTTTAAACAAGTTAAAAAGAAAAAAAAAAGAGGCTAAGTAAGGCAAGATTGCTGGGGTCATCTCAGTCTTGAAGCCAGTCAAGCCTCCCTTATTCCTCACCACAGACTTAATATAAACAGCACACAGCCCCAGCCAGGAGGGGCAGTCAGGCTGCAAACAGCAGCACCTCGCTAGGTGAAAGGATTTCTACTGAAACAAAGAGAAGGCATCATGGCACTCACTTCTCAGATGCCACAGCTCTCTTTCCTTTCCTTTCCTACTAGGTGAATCCACCCCCACCCTTTCTCACCCCCTGCTTCTGCTTCTATACCAAATCCAGTCAGCTCCTCACCATTTTTCAACACCTGGCAAGTTCCATCAGAAACAGCATGACCTGTCTCAGCTCTCCCGGCCTCTCCACACCTGGGTGAACGAACTCTCCCTCATCTGAGTTCCTTTAGCAGTTTGTCCCTATTGCTAAGATATCACCAAACGTGCTGTATTCATGTACAGTACTTTCTTTATTCTCTGCATCCCAGGGAGACCATGAACTCTCTGGAAACAGGGACCTTATATATCTTTGCAGCTCCTGGTTTATCTGGCCACAGGGATGGAATGTTGGAGCCGATGCTCACCTAAGCTCTAGCCAACCCTCACACTTTAGAACTGCAGGAAATCAGAGGTATTCACAGCCAAGACACTGATCAACTGGCAAAGACCCCATAAGGTCTCCTTGGAAAATTTAGGGTTTTCAAAGCACTGGGATGGCAAAGAAAGGAAAACTTCTGGCTTTTGTTAATTACAATGACCTTCCCTTGATGACATTAGGAGATAAATGCTTGCTGAGTGAAATAAAACCTTGAGGACCGGGAGCTGTTAAAGGCAGACATAAGGGCCCCCTGAGTGAGGAAGGGTGACAGAGAGGTCTGAGTGGACTAAATCAGCATTTGCTGGAACCTCCTAAGCCCATGTCCCTTTGTAAAAACACAAAAATAGGATCTTTTTTTTTTTTTTTTTTTAGGGCTTCCCAGGTTGCTCAGCGGGAAAAGAATCCATCTGCAGTGCAGGAGACACAGGAGACGCAGGTTCGATCCCTGGGTCAGGAAGATCCCCTGGAGGAGGAAATGGCAACCCACTCCAGTATTCTTGCTTGGAAAATTCCATGGACAGAGGAGCCTGGTGGGCTACAGTCCACAGGGCCGCAAAGAGTCGGGACATGACTGAAGCAACTGAGCACCCACCGGAGCGCGTGGCCCTCTGTACAAACATAAAGACAGATGACGGCCCCTTTTCAAAAGTCCTCCTGCAGCCATTCCCCTGGCTGGGGACCCCCTTCATGGGCCCAGGTAAGAATCACTGTTGTTCCCACTGCAGCCATCTTCTTCGCTACCTTTCTGCCCACCAATCAATCTAGAAATGAAATGAAAAGAATGAGACAGTGACCCCAGGATATTCAACAGCTGAGCAAAGTGGAAACTGCCCCCGGGGTGGTCCAAAGAGTCACAGGGTGCAAGGCTGAGTCTCTGGGAAGGAGCTCATGGGCCTGGTTGCCTCCTTCCCTGCTCCCACCCCTCCCATCACATGCAGCATTGATGCCTCCCAGCTTTCCAAGCACTTCGTTCACGTCACTATTGTAACCACAGTGCATTCAGGTTCAGTTTGCCTATGGTACTCGCCTTAGATTAACATGTGCTTTCTATTAGCTATTTTTAAATAGTCTATGGGCTCCATCACTGCCTGTTTAGTACCCCAGTTGGGAAGGACAATTTTGATGAATCTTTTTGTAGTTGTTTTGCCACTGAGAAGCATTTCATACTTGCTCTCTGGTCCTCAAACTTTCCAACTCACCAATAATAATAGGAAAAGACTCTGATGCTGGGAGGGACTGGGGGCAGGAGGAGAAGGGGACGACCGAGGATGAGATGGCTGGATGGCATCACTGACTCGATGGACGTGAGTCTGAGTGAACTCCGGGAGTTGGTGATGGACAGGGAGGCCTGGCGTGCTGCGATTCATGGGGTCACAAAGAGTTGGACACGACTGAGCGACTGAACTGAACTGAACTGAAGATGTATTAAACCCTACTGGGGTCAAGCCTTAGTCCAGGTACCTGACAGGTATTATTTCACTTAATTTTCACGGCAACACTATGATGTAGGTTACTATTATTCTCCTTATTTTAGAGATGAGGAAATTGAGGCACGGGGAGGTTCAGTAATTTGTCCATCATCACTAGTAAATGGAGGAGCTGGGATTCAGGTCCAGGCAATCCACTTTCAAAAATGTGTGTTTTCCAACACCATACTCTGCTACCTCTCTCCAAGCAAACTAAACAATAGAGGAAGAAAAGCTGAAAACAGAACATGAGTTTCCTCTTCAGCTTTCTCTCCATGGCCCACAGGCTGCAACTATAATTTCTGATGCAAAGGAGTCCACAAAGAAAGAGAATCGCCTCCTCTGGTCTCTACAAAGAAAGAATATTTCTGGGAGGGAAAGTAGTATTTAAAGTCACACCACTGATAACCACCTACATTTGGGAGAGTAAGGGGTTTGCACAAGGACTGAAAGAAATCAAGTTTGTGCAAGTCACTTCAGCCCCATTGCGTTCTAAAGCCAAGCTGGGAGTCCTGCCAACAAAGCACATTTATTCTCTTTGACATCTGCCCCCTCATCCCCTCTGCCACCTCCCTGCTCAGGCAGATGCAGAGATGATCAAGCCTCCTCTCCAGTTCTCCTATCCCCTCCAATCCATGCTCCTCACAGCAGAAGCCAGGGAGACATGCCAATCTCAAATGCAAATATGAGATGTCACTGGCCTTCTTACAATGTCAGTGGCTCCCCATGGCCCACAGTGTGAAGTTTCCACTCTGGTTTGCCTACCCCCATTAGCTCCAGCTCCAGCCCTGGGAGACTTGCATTTCCACAAGAAGGGGATGGTGATTCCCCACTGTGGCTGGTCTCCCCACTGTACCGTCAGCCCTGATTGTCTCCGAGTCCCCACTGTCAATCATAGGCCTGAGCTAGCACAGAGTATCAGTACAGTTATGAGACTGGTCCAAGCAGCCAGCCTCAGGGGGTCTCCTTTGAGCTCAGGTAGGGACTGGAGCACATTCCTCTGCCAGTCAGAGGCTTGGGGCTGCAACCAGAAACTCAGCAGCCATACAGGGCAAGACCTGCAGCCAGGTAGGACAGAGAGCCCAAGTCCAGACAAGAGGACACAGCTTAGGACAGCCCAGGTGGAGACCCCTGAGCCAAGGACAAAAAGATCAGGGGCACCAACCAAGACAATCATTTGGGCTACAGGCCAAAGGAACAAAGAGGGCAGCTAGGCTTTCAGTAATGAAGGAAACAGAAACAACCTCAGAGACGAGAGAGTTGCTCTCAGCCACAGCGTGCATGCTAAAGTCACCTCAGTCATGTCCAGCTCCTTGTCAGATTCTATGGACCGTAGCCCGCCAGGCTCCTCTGTCCATGGGATTCCCCAGGCAAGGATACTGGAGTGGGTTGCCATGCCCTTCTCCAGGGGATCTTCCCAACCCAGGGATTGAACCCACGTCTTTTACATCTCCGGCATTGGAGGTGGGTTCTTTACCACTAGCGCTGTCTGGGAACCCCTCTCAGCCACAGCAAAGACCCTAAATCCCTGTTTGAGGACAGTTCCTCAAGCCAGCCCTGCCAGTCGGCCAGGTTATCAGCCATAATTGGGTCTGGCAAATAGACAGCCTACCACTCAGGATTCCTGAAACAAAAGAAGTTATGCCTTGGGATAAAAATAAATAAGACACTTGCCCATGAGCTGCAGGAAGTTATCTGTTACTTGAATGGCCAACCTCGCGGATTGTCAGTTCCCAGCGATGTTGACATAAAGCAGCCCGAGATTCCACCCTCACAAGAGTTGCTGAAAATATCTAAAAATAAGCCCAATGGTGGACTTGTATCTCACTGATTTTCCTGCGGGTTTCTCTCTGACCATGTTCAGTGCAAACACAGCTGACAAACTGCTGCTGCCAGAGAGCTTTAATTGAGCTGTTGATGGACAGTTGCATAATTTGGAAGCCAAGAAATTCCTGCAGCTGTTATTAGTGAGTGCCCTGTCTGGTTTCTGGTAATAAGTTCATCAAATTCAGTGTACATTTAAGACCAGAAATCTGAAGCTATAAAAGGAACTTAGCACTGGTCCTTGAGCAGGACCCCCTATGCCACTGCTGCCCCCAGGAAGTGCCCAGCCAGCACCTGGGGGTGTGAGCAGTGGTGAGAGGCCAGCCTCTCCTCAGGGCACGCAGGTCCATCCCTGTGTCTACTCAAGGTCAAGGCTCCTGCCTTGGCCCTCTCTCTCCTGCGCCATCAGTGTCCCTCTCTTTACTGGATCATTCTCATCAGCACACAAATCTGTTCTATCTTCCATCATAAAAGAAAATGCTCTCTCGCTTGACTGCACACTCTTCCAGATACTGTTCCCATCCTCTGTCCATTTTCCATCTAATAAACCCCCTCAAAGGACGTGTCTGTAATTACTGCCCCCCTCCTCTGTTCCCAGCCTCTCTTGAGCTTTCCCTAGTTGGGCTTTCACCCCCTTCCACTGGCGTGGCTCCAGTCAAGCTCAAAAACGACTCTGTGTCCCCAAGCCAATGGTTAACCTCAAGTGTCACCTTATTGGGCTTCCACAGCCTGTGATACGTTTGATCACCACCCCCTTGTGGAAACTCACCTCACTGGCTTCCAGACACCACGCTCCTGGTTTTCCTCCCACCTCACTGGCCATTCCTTCCGAGCCTCCTTTGAGGGTGGTCCCTATCCCTTCTGATCTTCAATTCTGGGGAGCCCCAGGGCTCAGTACTTCTCTATTTATTCTCACTCCACAGGAGACTTGTCCACACACACACCACCCAGGTCCCGTTTCACAATTCCAGTCTTTCCCCTGAACAACTTCCTGGCCTCCTCCATTGGATGTCTCCTAGCCTTCTCAAGCGTAACATGTCCAGAGCAGGACTGTTTTCCCCTCTAACTCTTCTCCTTCCCCGTCTTCTTCACATCTGGTGGATAGGATCCAGCAACTCCATTTTCCCAGTCGCTCACACCAAAGGTGTTAGAGCCACCCTTGACTCTACTCTTTCCTAATCCACGTCCATTCTGTCTTCAAAGTACATGCAGAGTGTGACTACTCCTTAGCACCCCACCAGTTCTTCTCTAGTTCAAGACACCCCTCTGTCTGGCCTGCATTATTGCAATAGCTTCAAAGAGCTCCCCACCACCCCATCCCTTGGACTGCAAGGAGATCAAGCCAATCAGTCCTAAAGGAAATCAACCCTGAATATTCATTGGAAGGACTGATGCTGAAGCTGAAGCGCCAATATTTTGGCCACCTGATTCAAAGAACTGACTCATTGGAAAAGACCCTGATGCTGGGAAAGATTGAGGGCAGGAGGAGAAGTGGGCAGCAGCGGATGAGATGGTTGGATGGCATCATTGACTCAATGGACATGAACTTACAAACTCCAGGAGACAGTAGAGGATCAGGAAGCCTAGCATGCAGTAGTCTGTGGTGTCACAAAGAGTTGGTCTCGACTGAGCAGCTGAGCACCACCAACCCCACCCCACCAGCCTATCCTCCAGCCAGAGATCGTTTATCAAGGCACCCTGCTGAAACTGACGGCTCACCTGCTCAACTGCCTGCCCTCCCTGCCCTTCCATCTCAGACCCGGTATCCTCACCGTGGCTCAGCCTAGGTCTGCATGCACTCACCCAAACTACTTCTCCAACCTCACATCCCACCATTACTCCAGCCTCCTAGCCTCCTGACGGTTTTCCGAATACCCAAACGTGCTTACACCTCCAGCCTCCCCAGTTATTCTTTCTTCAGCTTGGAAAGTACTCTCTTCTAATATCCACATGACTCAATCACTGATGCCTCCTTTCAAGTCTCCTAGTCAGAGAGGCTTTCCCTGACCACTTTATCTAAAATAGTTCCTACCCTTCAGTCTTTCTGCCTGCTTAGCCTGCCTTACGTATTATCCCTTAAGAGTGTCTATGGATTTATGTATTTGTTCATTATTTGTCTGCCCCCCCCAGCACATATATTCACTATAGCAGCTCCTCGAGAAGAGAAACCTCATTTGGTCTCCTGCCATATCCCTGGAGCCTGGAACAGTGCTGGCATGTATGCAGACCTGTTAAGTCACTCAGTCATGTCCAACTCTTGTGACCCCATGGATTGTAACCCACCAGGCTCCTCTGTCCATGGAATTCTCCAGGCAAGAATACTGGAGTGGGTTGCCATTTCCTTCTCCAGGGGATCTTCCCAACCTAGGGACTGAACCCACAACTCTTATGTCTCCTGCGTTGGCAGGCAGGTTATTTACTACTACTGTTAACCTGGGAAGCCTGTTGGCAAGTCCACAACCCTTTAATCTTCACTGAGTGCCACCACAGGTCAAATACTGATCTGAGTGCTTTACATAAATGAATTCCTTTAATCCTCCAAAGAGATGACAGGGTAAGCAATATAATTATCATCCCCATTTCATGAAGAAAGTGAAGCACAGAGAAGTGATCAAAATCACACAGGTAGCAGATGGCAGAAGCAGGATTCAAATCCAGACAGCCTGGCCCCAGCACCTGCTCTCCAGCCACCACGCTGAACCTCCCTCAAGAAGCTCGGTGTGTGCACTGGAGGAATCCCGTGGCTCCATGCTGCCCGGACTTACACCCCAGCGCTCTGGCTCTGACCTCGGCCCCAGCCCTGCTCGCAGGCCCTGCCCTGCACACCACTGAGCCCCGTTCTGGCAGCTTTCCTCTGTCTTTTGTGCATGCTCAGTTGTGTCCAGCTCTCTGTGGCCCCGTGGACTGCAACCCACCGAGCTCCTCTGTCCACGGGGTTCTCCAGGCAAGAATACTATAAGGGGTTGCCATCTCCTGCTTCAGGGTCTTCCTCATCCAGGGATCAAACCCTTATCTCCTGCATCTCCTGCATTAGCGGGCAGATTCTTTATCACTAGCGCCACCTGGGAAGGTTAACTTTCACCTCTGTCTTACTCTTTGGCGAAAGAACCCTAAGCCTCTGTCCTGGTTCACCTGCCCAAAATCCCTATCCCCAGAAATGGGTCCTGTGACAGCCCTCTACAGAGACAAGAAGGCTTCTAGTTCTGCACAGGCCAAGAGGCCTCCAGGTGCTGACCATCTAGCTATCTGAACAGAGCCCACCCTGGGGGCACCATGCCACACTGCAGCCAGCTGACCCCTCGGAACGTGGCTGGAGCCCAGTAGTAACTGCATCCAAAACCGGCCACAGGGAGAAGGCTGCCCACAAACCCCTTCCAGCTGACCTTACCAGTCACTAGTCTACGGTTCACTAACCATTCCTAAGTTACATGCAATGTGCCAGGCACTGTGGACAGCTCTTTCCATATGTTACCTTATGTACTCCTGTGAAATGGGTGGATAGTATCAAACCCACTTTACAAATCTATAAAGTTTAAAAACTTACCACAGGTCAGGGTGGGAATATAAGCCTAACCAGTCTGACTCCAGTGCCTGTGCTGACCTTATTCCTCCTCACCATTGCCAGGCAGACCTCTCCCAGCCTGTGGACACAGCTGCTGATGCCCCATGCATCTCAAAGACAACAGCAGGTAGGAAATTCTGAAACATATTGTCCTGATTGTCTGAGTGGTACACTCAAACACACACACACACACACACACTCTCACACACTCTCTTTCATAGAGTCCTGAGGCAAGGCCTCAGCCAGTGGATGTCATTGTTCAAAATTAACAGACAGCTGCATTGGGGCATCTCAGGACTATCCCCATTTACATTTAATAATAACAATCAAGTTATTATCTTTGACACTAATTGCAGGAATTTGAACAGATAATCATAGCTCGAGACATGAGCTTCTCTTTGCTTACTAAAAATCACAGGGGACTTGCCGCTGACAGAGGCCTGAGTCATTCCATATCCTGCCAGGGCTCCCAGCAGTCAGCAACAATCTCAAGACCCTCAGCAGGCATTTCTTAAATACCTACTGCATACGAGGTAGCAAAGTCCAGTAGAGAGAGCTCTAAGCTGACTACTCAAAGGCCCAGGACCCCAGCTCTGCCACTTGCTTGCTGTGTTACCTTGGATAAGTCAGTCTGTGTCTCTGGGCCTTGATGAAAAGATAGATGGAACCAACTGGCTTCTAATGAAATCTCTTCTACATCTGGCATTCTATGGAGAGGCAAAGAGGCTTCAGATCATACACAGTAGAGGCCAAAGGAAAATTTCTTTGGGGGAGTCTGCTGTCCATGGAAAAGGCCAGGAAGGACTGCTCTGTTAGAGATGGTTGGCCTTTTGAGTGTGAAATGCTAATATACTAAAATAACTACCAGAATGATGAGTAGATGCCTGTATGCAGTCATTCACTCATTCAGGACAGGAGTGGTCAACCCAACCTTCACTTGGGAAAGGGTCTCAGTTTGGAGTCAGCCACTCTTGGGTTGGAATCCCAGCTCCAATGCTCACAAGTGGTATAACCTTTGGCAGATTCTCTGAACCTCAGTTTCTGCATCTTTAAAATGAGATAATCATTTCCATTGCCTCCATCACCCAGTCTCCAGAAGACTGAGAATAGACCTGTGTGAGCACACTTAGATCAAACGGAGTAAAAGTTTGCTACCTTCCCGCTTAATTCACTAAATAGGTCTTTAATATCCCACACTCATCATCAGTATACTTGGGACTCCACATCTATTTTACAGGTTTTTATTGAGTGTCACTTTGCTCCAGGTGTTATGCTAATTCTCAGGATCACATGTGAATAAATCCACATGGTTTCCAGCCACACTAAGCTTCAAATCTTCGAGGTGGGTAGGGGAGAAATGGATATAACAATAGCATCTAGAATCGAGAGTATTTTCAGAAGCTTCATCCTAGCACAGAGCAAACAGGTACTGTATGACTATTACTTGATAAAGCTTAGTATTATTTGAATATTATTTGATAAAGAATTAATTAGCAAGATAAGGGAAATCCAGAGTGCCACAGGAACACATAGAGGGGAACCCAAAATCAGATATGGAAGGTCACAAAGGCTTCCTTGGGGAAAGAAATGTTTCTGAGAAAGAAAATTCCCAGCAAAGGTAAAAGCAATGCAAATCCTGGAGTAAAGACACAGAGCTCAGCCTGTCAGAGAACTGAGAATAGGGCAGTGACTGCTGCTCAGAGGTCACCAGCACCAAGGAAAGAGACAAATCTACCTAAGTCCACAGGGACTGGATCTTAAAAGACATTATGGACTCAATTAAGGAGGGCAGATTTTCCTGAGGGAAGTAGAAAGCCTTTAAGGGCTTTTAAAAGGCAGAGATGTCATTCGATATTTATTTCAGAGCTGCGCTTCTCAAGTCCCGATGTACTTGCCTATTATGTGGGGGAGGGAGGGAGTTATAAATGCAAATTCTGATTCAGCAGATATGGGGTGGGGCCTAGGATTCTACATTTCTAGAGAGCTCTTGGGTGATGCTTATAATGGTGCTGGTCGGTGGACCACACTCTGAGGACCAAGGGTTTAGAGTGGTCACTCTGGCTAATTTTGATAAATGGATTGGAAGAGAGCAGGACCAAGGAGACAGGTCCACCAACTGGATAAGTGATAGGGAGGAAATGAGCTGAGGAAGTGACAAATGGGACAGAAATAGATGAGTAGAGATGGAATATTACAAGATTTGTTGGGGAGAAGAAGGCAAGAATGGTGTTTCGGCTCCTGACTTAGGCACCTGAGTGAATCAGGGTAGCATTCACCAAGACAGGGGCCCAGAGGAGAAGCCAAGTCTGGAAGGGAAGATGATTTTATCTTTGTACACACTGTTCTTTTGAAGTTCCTCTAAAAATTCTAAGTAGAGATATCAAAGTAAGCAGTTGAATATATAGATACATAGTTCAGAAAAGGGTTCTAGATCAAGACTTCCTTGGCAGTCCAGTGGTTAAGACTCTGTCTTCCAGTGCAAGAGGTGTGGGTTTGATCCCTGGTCAGGGAACTAAGGCCCCACATGCTGCAGGGTATGGTCAAAAATCAAAAACAAACAAATAAACTTTGTTTTAGAAAAGTTGTAAAAATAAAAAATTCTAGATCGCACACATATAACTGGGAGCCATCAATCAGCATGTATATTTTTTCTCTTCTCTGAAACACCAGAGAGACTAGAGCTATAATTTCCTTCCTTCTGGCAGCTTCTGAAATACTTCCAATGTGATGGGGCAGGGAGCTTATAGCTCCACGGTACTCCCCTTCTTAAGCTTGCCTATTGCTCCTTCAAGGCTCCCAACAAGCAAACATGGTTGGGATCTGCTGGTGAGAATGGGCTTCCCATGTGGTGCTAGTGATAAAAAAAAAAAACCCGCCTGCCAATGCAGGAGACCTAAGAGGCCAATGAAGGAGATGTAAGAGGCTTGGGTCCGATCCCTCGGTCAGGAAGATCCTCTGGAGTAGGAAATGGAAACCCACTCCAGAATTCATGGACAGAGGAGACTGGCAGGCTACAGTCAATGGTGTGGCAAAGACTCAGCCACAACTGAGCACCCGTTATCAGGGAGAACAGTGGTCCCTCTCACATACTCGTGGGAAGGTCATCCTGGGACTTTCTTTCCGCCCACTGAAATCCACACTCAATCTCCTTCACAGAATATTTGAGAAAAGAAAATGAGAGAAGATTACAAAGGGTGTGTGGCATAATGCCTACCAGAGAGTGGAGAGAGGGAGCTCGGTTGTAGTCACATGCAGCACCTAGCCCAGAAGGACCAGCCAGAACTCAGCAGGGCTTAAATCCCAGAAGGTCAAATAAGCCCCAGATAGGAGCAGGCACCAGAAGCAAGAAATACAGGAGGAAACCCCACATATACAGTCAACTAATATTTGACAAGGGATCTAAGAACACTCAATGAGGAAAAAAACATTAGTCTCTTCAACAAATAGTGTAGGGAAAGTGGATAACCACATGCAGAAACATTAAATTGGACCCTTATCTCACCACTCACAAAAGTTAACTTGAAATTAATTAAAGACTTAAACCTAAGATGGGATACCATAAAAATCCTGAAGGAAAACATAGGGAAAATGCTCCTTGACATTGGTCTTGGTGACGATTTTTGCATATGGGACTGGACTGACACAAACTGGGACCCATTTCAGAGACTGCGGTGACCACGTAGCTCTGACTGTGGGATCTCAGAAAGATGCGGTTTCACATTTCCCTGCCTTTACTGACTCAGCTCGCTCCACCCTTTCCTTCACCTCGCCGCCCTTTCCTTTCAAAGCCCAGCTCAGGGACTCCCCTGGTGGCAGAGTGGATAAGAATCTGCCTGCAAGTGCAGGGCACATGAGCCAGCAATGAAGACCCAGCACAACCGAAAACAAAATAAACATATAAATAATAAATAAATAAAGTATAAGGAAAAGCATAGTAACAGTCCTAAAAAAACAAACAAACAAACAAAAAACCCAGCTCAAGTCAGCATTTGCCAGAAGACTTCCGATGCCTTTGTGTCCCCATTTACCCTGTATAGACGACCCACATATCCTGCACATCGATTTATTGTGTATAACTGCCTCCTTCAATAGACTGAGTTTCGTATGGTTATTGCATTAGAGTGATACCAAGATAACATTCAAATGTAATAGCCAAACTCTTCTGCTGAGTGAATAGACTGACTTCCATTTTCAGCAATATGATAGACTTGGAAGTCGACTCCTGGCGCAAGACACCTAAAATGCTACTAAAACTCTTTTTTTAACTTCTCTTCATTTACATGTCTAGGCTGGTGTGAGAATGAAAGAAATGCTCAGAGGTTAGGAACAATGAGAAACCATAAATCCAGAGAGATAAGCAAGTACTGAAATCAGCATGCTCTCTAGAGAAATCTGTCAGTCCCTATTGGCTTAGAGACTGATTTTAACGGTCCTCATGAGCATGACAGGACAGGAAATAAAGTCTGGAACCAAAAACGGGTGGAATACTGAATTAGAGTTCTCACCAAAAACCTGGACCTCCAAAAAAGCACCATCCTTAATGGTATGAGCTAGATTTAAAAAAAAAAAAAACCTTTCCCACACTATGGGTAGAGTGGAGATCTTGAGTGTTTTGACCTTGGCTCAGGCTAAAGTATGAAAAAAAGAAGTGGGACAGGAATCTCCCTAAAGATTTCTTCATCACAAGGTTTTACTCATGTGGATTCAGAGCTGGAATCTATACTACCTGTGAGGAAAAAATTCCCAAGTCAAACATCACTATAACGTGACCCCAGGTTGACCAGAAAACTCCAAGCAGAATGAAAACAACAACAAAAATACCATGCCAAACACACTATATTCAAACTACAAATCATCACAGAGAAAAATCTTAAAAAGCAAACAAAACAAAAAAGCTGATTATCTGTTGTCAAACAACCGTTAGACTAACAGGTGACTTCTTGCCTAACAATGGAAGTTAAAAATGATGGGATTGCATGGCATGTGTGAATTTCAGGCTGATCTAGGCCCACTAGGTGATCTGCATACTCACCTCTCTTTCATGTCGCATAAACCTCCTAGAAAAGAGCAGGGAAGCACACTTTTAGAGCCATCTCTTCTCTCTTGCTCTGACTTCTATCTTCCTTTTTCTCCCAATATTAATTCATTCAGCACAAAAGGAAACCTAAGAAATGTCAGTAATAATTCCTAACATGGATGTCATAGCTTCAGAGTAAAGGCTCAATTAATCCAATCACATTTTACTCTAAGTTAGGGTGGAAAAAGCATAATATTGAAAGTAAAGAGACATTGTTCTGGCACCACCATTTACTAGCTTTATGACTTTGTACAAGTAACTTCTCCTTTCTGAGCCCTCATTGTTAAAAAATAGATTTGAATTTGAAAAAAGGTCTGCAGTCCCTTACAGGACTGAAAGATCCACTGATACTTCTATCTAAGCCCTTAGCTTGCATTTCGCTCTCTCTATGTATATTTATACAAATGTTTCTAACCTCACTTATTGTTTTGGACTGTGCTGGGTCTTCATTGCTGCATGGGCTTTTCTCCAGTTGCAGGGAGCGGGGACTACTCTCTAGTTTGGTGCACAGGCTTCTCATTGCAGCGGTCTCGCCTGTTGCAGGGCACAGGTGTGCAGGCTTCAGCAGTTGCCGCACATGAGCTCAGTAGTTGCTTCTTCCAGGTTCTAGAGCACAGGCTCAGTAGTGGTGAGCACCAGCAGTGAGCATGAGCCCCCAAGTCAGACAGCCTACATTCAAGTCCTAACTCTCCCATGTATTTGCTATCCTTAAACCAGGCTGAATAACCTTGAACAGTCAGTTATCTCTGAGCATCAGGTTTCTAATCTGTAAAATGGAGGCGATCACACCTTTCTTAAAGCATGCTTACGAGGATTAAACAAGATCACACTCGTGAAACACTAGTGTAGAGCGTGATGTTTAGTAGGTAGCCAATAACTGTTCCTTCTTTCTCCCATCTTCATTTTTCCCCTCAGTGGGAAGAGGTGGACAAGCAGAAAGGCCAACCAGTCAGAAGAAAATGAAGCTGAGAAGAGTCCACAATGGCTTTATCTTGTATGAATTAAAAGAAAGAAATGAAAGCTTTCCCCTTGAAGTCCAACTTACACACTTCTTTCTCCCCATCCATCTCCATTCCTCACCTTGGAGGTGTCCAGAGACACCACTGCTGGTCTCTTAGAGCAGGCTTTCTAGGAAGACCCCAGTCAGCTCCCTAGAGTTGGGCCTCTTTCTCCTTGACTCTTGTCTTGAAGTCCTAGCCTAGTATTTTTTTCTTTAGTTGTTTTAAGGGGAAAGTTTGGTTGAATCCAAACTTTCCTGATCCACCATATTCTTGGAAATAGAACTTAGATCTAATTTTTCACTCTCATAAATTGTATTAAAAATTACATTAACTACATATTTATGTATATGCATGATTGAAAGGGGGCTTCCCTGATAGCTCAGATGGTAAAGAATTCATCTGCAATGCAGGAGATCTGGGTTTGATCCTTGAGTTGGGAAGACACCCTGGAGGGGGGCATGGCAACCCACTCCAGCATTCTTGCCTGGAGAATCCCCATGGACAGAGGAGCCTGGTGGGCTATAGCATATGGGGTCATCAATAGTCAGACATGACTGAGCCACTAACACTTTCATTTTCATGACTGAACCCTTAGAATAATAGTTTTGTTGCTGTTGTTCAGTCACTCAGAATAATAGTATAGTAACCAAACCATTCCTTAATCTTAAACACATAAGAGATTGCCACTCTTCCCTTCAGTAATTCCTGCGCCTTTCCTAATACCTAAGCACCCTTTTTAAAGCCTCTCACCATTGGGTCTTAGGACAATGTTCAAATCTCACTACCCAAATATCCCTCAATGTGTCCTTACACATATAAAAATAATTATAAAGACTACTATAAGTAACTTTATGGCAACAAATTAGGCAAGTTAGTTGAAGTGAACAAATTCCCCAAAAGATTCAATTTACTGAAACTGACTCACGCAGAAAGAGCAAATCTGAATAAACACGTAGAAGTAGCTAGCATATTTTAGAGATTTCTTCTCCTTCTAACGTATCTACTATGTTTGAGGCTCTATAGATCTAAAGAAAATTCTGTGGTCTATCATTTAATTGTTTTCATTGTTTAATTTACAAGTCTATGACATGAAATGAAAATATTGGCCTTTATTTCAATTGTAAATTAGGGTGGATCAGCCATCCTATTCAGTAATTATCTCCTAAATAATTCCAGGAAACATGCTTGCTTCAGCCACTAGAAGCCTGAAACAGCATTTTAAACAATCACAGACCTGGCATTCAAATAATTTAAAAATATAACCATATGAATTTGGAGATCTCTTCAGAATTCCAGCCAAGTATTAGGCCTAAATTTGTGCCAACACTCAAATCATATACTTTCTCTTTTTGTTGCCAAGAAATCTTAACACCCCTTTTTATGTCTCCCCTAACCACATTTTATGAGATATTTTCCATACATCACAAACAGTTCAATATTTATAAGAAATATATACCTGTTACCTTTTGCTTAAGAAGGATAGGAAAAAATGCAGGTCACTAATGACACAGAAATGACATCATATAGTGCTATCATTGTACAAGGCTGTTCGTGGAAAATTTCACTGTTGAGAAATAAGTATACAAAAGGGGCTTCCCCTATGGCTCAGCAGTAAAAAATCTGCCTGCAATGCAAAAGCCCCAGGAGACACAACTTCGATCCCTGGGGTTGGGAAGACCCCCGGAGGAAGGCATGGAAACTCACTCGGGTATTCTTGCCTAGAGAATCCCATGGACAGAGAAGCCTGGCAGGCTACAGTCTATAGGGTTGCAAAAAGCCAAACACGACTGAAGTGACTTGGCACTCACACACACAAGTATACAAAAAGTTTCTGAGTTATCTGACCCTCCACTGGGAACCCTAGGGGTTAGTAATTAAGGTGCATGATCTGCTAGTGATGGAAAGGTTGTAGAAAATTATGAAATGACTCTCTGGTTAAACATTTCTTCAAATAGTAAGGGATTATCTGGAAAGAACTTCACAGAGGAAACTGTTAAACAAAGAGCTAAAAAAAGAAGACTGAAGAACAGGCATGATAAGGATCTCCAACTATTTGAAGGGCTGCTCCAAGGCAAAGGCGATCAACTGACCTGTAACTATTCATTTATTTGACAAATATTTGAATGTATACTATGTACCAGGAACTATACTGTTGTTGTTCAGTTGCTAAGTCTTTGCAACCCCATGGGCAGCAGCATGCTAGGCTCCCCAGTCCTCCACTATCCCCTGGAGTTTGCTTAAATTCATATCCATTTAACCATGGGCATGAATCATCTAACCATCTCATCCTCTGCCCCTCGCTTCTCCGTTTGCCTTCAGTCTTTCCCAGCATCAGGGTCTTCTCCAATAAGTCAGCTTTTCACATCAGGTGGCCCAAGTATTGGAGTTTCAGCTTCAGCATCAGTCCTTCCAATGAATATTCAGGACTGATTTCCTTTAGGATGGACTGATTTGATATCCTTGCAGTTCAAGGGACTCTCAAGAGTCTTCTCCAACACCACAATTCAAAGGCATGACTTTCTGTTCTAAACTACACTAGATGCTAATAATACAAGAATGGGGAGAAACAGGCACCAAGAAGGAAAAGACATGTAAAACACATCACCTCGCCATGTCATAAGAACAGTAATTGAACAACAATAGGGAAGAGCACATTATGAGAGTGCTGGTTGCTCAGTCATGTCTGACTCTTTGCGACCCCATGGACTATAGCCCACCAGGCTCCTATGCCCATGGAATTCTGGATTCAGAATATTGGAATGGGTAGCTGCCAGGAGCCAGCATGGGAGATCCCACCCATGACAAGGTCATGCAGAGGAGACCTGACAGGCAAGGCGGATCAGGACTCGAGGGACTCCCTGGACCTGCTCGAGCATCTACCCCAAACCAAAATCTGTCTACTGTTACTATATTATGCCTTTCACCAACTCTTCTGACATTAACAGGACTATCCACCTATTAACATGGCCTTTCCACCTTTCTCTGGAGAGAATCAACTTAGGGTTCTAGTTGATAAGTCTCCTGGGCATGAAAGAAGTAGTTTAATTCAAACCCTCCTGTTAGCATTCTAGCTTGCTCGGCAGGTTTATCCATACTCTTGCAACTAATGCACATGATTGTTCATAAACTTCCCAACCATGAAAGGCATGGGAAGCCTAAACATTCTAAAAGTCCTAATGGGCATAGAGCCCTTTAAGGGGTGAAAAATTATTAGAATAGTACCGGTAAAGGGTTTCATTATTGGGCCAATGCTTGCTGCCAAGTTCCCATATCCTTTATCCACTGTGCACCTGGGAGTGCATTAGTTAATGTAGTTGGAATGTAAGAAAAACAAGTAGTAGCCTTGGTATTAATCACATCAGACCTTTGAGCTAATAAGTTCTTTCTTTGCTGTGACCCACTGCACCTTTGCTCCGTCAGAATGTAACTCTGTTTAGTACTTTCTGAGGCTGACACAGATTAGAAATATAAAGGAAAAAAAAAAAAACTTCAAGGGAAAACAAGTTTTCTGGTTGATCAACCTTTATCAAAAAAGGGTCATAAAATGTCAACAGGCCTCCAGGCCAGAAGATAATATACATAGCATAAGACCCTTGTTTATGGAAAGGCATACAGAAAAAAATCCTGGTTTCGATAAGGGCAAAACTGCCAGAATATTTGAGCTGACTCTGCATGACCTTGCATCTTTCATTTTCCTCTATGTACAAGTCAGGGCATAAAAGCCCCTTTTGAAAATAAAGTTATAGGCCTCGCTCACCGAAGCTTGGTCTCCCTGTGTCACTCTCTCTCTCTCTCTTTTTGTCAACGCTGTCCATCCTGAGGGTATCCTTGGACTCTGCTGAGGCTGGACCCTGGCAGGTAGCCATTCCCTTCTCCAGGGGATCTTCCAAAACCAGGGATTGAACTCAGGCCTCCCACACTGCAGGCCTGAGTTCTCTTTACCATCAGAGGCACCAGGGAAGCCCCACTGTGAGAGTAAATGTGCTATGAAAAATCAGGGACATCTTAGAAAAGCTGACTCTTCAGTTGTTTACAGAGAGAATCAAAGTTGCTAGGAAGATGAAGCAGCAAGGAACAACAGGCAAAGACAGGAGCAGAGGTGCAGAGAATGAAAAGGGTGGGACGTATGGGGATATTTGTGATTCCATATGCTCAGATGCCAAGTGAGTGTGGAAGATGGTTGTAGAGGACGTGAACAAGGGCACAGAGGCCAATTAGGATGGACTTAAATCCCTACTGGCAAATCAGGAAGGGAAATTATATATATGTATATAGGGAGACTATATATGCTTAAAATAAACTCATTGAGGAAATTAATAGTTAATTAACTGGTGGGTTAACAGTTAAGAGTTAAGAGCCTGTGCTTTCACTGCCAAGGGTCCAGGTTCAATGCCTGGTCAGGTGACTAAAATGCCACAACCTGTGCAGTGCAGCCAAATAATAAAAACAAAAAATAGATTCATTGATGCAGAATGTAGCCTTCTCCGAGGACATAGCACCCTGTGTATATCTCTAAATTCACAGCATACTATGATTGTCTTCTCAACAAGAGTGTGAGCTCTCCACAGAAAAAGACTCTCTCTTGTTCAGTTTTTTTTATATAAATTTATTTATTTTAATTGGAGGCTAATTACTTACTTGTTCAGGTTTATAACATGGTACCTAGCATAGAAGTGTCTGTCACAGAGAATGATTTTTTAATTGCATGAACAGAGAATGAAGCAATGCCTGAGTTCTAATCTCTAACCTGCCTCTTACTCAAGACATGCTTTTAACAAATCAGTCTCTTTCTCTAAATCTGAATTTCCTCATCCATTTTTCCTAACTGTATCCCAGGGAGAGATGCTCTATGCAAAATAATGAAACAGAGAGTGGAGACTACTGAGAAATCTTCAGGCTAGATTCTGCTCTTAGAAGCAAAATGTACATTTCCAGAACAAACCAATATGGACTCCCCTGGTAGTCCAGCGGTTAAGATTTTGCCTTCCAATCTAGGGCATGCCAGTTCAATCCCTGGTTAGGGAGCTGAGATCCCACATGCCTCTCAGTCAAAAAACTTAAAACAGGAAAAATATTGCAACAAATTCAATAAAAACTTTAAAAATGGTCCACGTTTAAAAAAAAAAAAATCTTGAGGAAAAAAAAAAAAAAGTCCAGCATTGAGGAAATCAGTTTGACTTTGTCTTCCCAGCAGTTCTCACATGCATTTGGCCATGGAAACTTTTCTCATGGAGTTAGTGGTGCTTGGAAATGCTAAACAAGAAAGACATTCAAGGCTCTTCCCTGCTCTGATGTTTTATGGTTTTGTCCCAGAATAGCTCCAGGTGAATTTGAAAATACTCAAGCTAGACAGTAGAAATGAAATCACAAATGTTAAGACTGAGCTCATGAACATATTTTAAATAGTGTTTGTATTTATAAGGCCATAATATAGAAAGCCCCCTTCCACATACCTTCTATGGGCACTGCTGAACAAGCTCCCACTGTCACACAAACCTTCCAAGCCAAAGTCATCCAGATGACTTGTGCTCTTCACCATGACTCTGAGAATCCACCTTCACCTTGCCTAAGTGGTTCTTGAGTAAAATGCATCCATTTTCCATCCAAGCTTCCAGCTAGCATCAGCTTCCATTTTGCTTACCCTTGGCAAACTGCCATGGACTAGACCTAACTGATGCACCATTACCTATACTAGTGACCTCCAAAGTGGTTTCTTTTAAGATTTATTTATTTATCAGCTGTGGTGGGTCTTCACTGCAGCAGGTGGTCTTTCTCTAGTGGCAGCAAGCAAGGGCTACTGTCTAGCTGCCGTGTACAGGCTTCTCGCTGCAGTGGTTTCTCTTGTTGTGGAGCACAGACTCTAGGCACTCAGCCTTCAGTAGCTGCAGCGAATGGGCTCTAGAGTGCTGGCTCAGCACTTGTGGAGCACAGGCTTAGTTGCTCTGTGGCATGTGGGATCTTCCCAGACCAGGGATCAAACCCATGTCCCCGCCTTGCAAGGCAGACTCTCAACCACTGCACCACCAGGGAAGCCCCAAAGTATCTTGATTGCATATGTAAACCAGTAAAAACATTTTTATATGTACTCCCAATACATTTATTTCTAAAATATGGGTATGTTCTGCTGTCGTAATATAACTTAAAAACTCACAGAAGTGTAAATCAGATGAGGAAACAGACAGAAGTAAAAACTCTACTGTTTTCACACGGCCCCCTGCAAGTTGCCTTAGGTTCCTCTTCTGTGCATGAGCCCCACTTTCCGTGCTCCCCTCAGGTTTATCAGCTTAAAGGAGGAAAACATAAAGCCCACGTCAGGCTCCTGAGATGAACAGATAAGGGGAGCTTCTCACTTCTGAGAGAGGTGACTAGCCTTTGTGGGGAGATCCTGTAGCATTTCAACAGGGTGTGGCACAATATGGGCTTTAGCTTGAATTGGCCCTGCTTTCAAATTCTGACTGTATCTCTTTGCTGGCATGTGACTTTGAGCACATACTATTAAATAATAATAAGAGTAATAGTACCTCTCACTTATTAAGGATTTACTAGGTATCAGGCAGTCCACTAAGCACTTTGATGCATATTATCTATTTATCCTTATGTCTGTCATGCAGTAAAGATATTATCATCTCCATTTAATAACTCAGGAACCTAAGACACTAAATGGATATGTCATTTGCTTAAAATGAGACCCACATCTGCCTGACTTCACATTCCTAACTCCTGACAACCACTCTCTACTGCCTTCCACACTCACCTTCTATGAGCCTATGTTGTTGTAAATTCAAAATGGAGAGAATCAGGATTTATACAGTGTGAACATGGCACTTGGGTTCAAAAATGTTAGCAGTTATTGCTGAACTCTCCAGATGAGTCCCCCAAAAGGTGCTGAGATGAGTCATCAGGATAAGAGTGTAAAGAAAGTTAATCACGTCAGGCCTTGTCTGACAAAAGAAGGTGCTAGAGAAGGGGTTGCAGTGAGCCCCAGTAAGGGCAAGAATGTGTGGGCATGTGCCTTGCCCTGCCCTATCCCTGTGGCCAGGCAGACCCACCTGAATAGGAGGTAGAAACCTAGGACTTTCCCAGCTTTATGACGCCTGGCTTTAAGATCATCAGTTACTTCTATTCTGACTCCACGGTCATCACACGAAAGAGTTCACTGAGCATGAATGCTCTAAATAAGGCAACAAAATTAATAAACTAACATCTTTTAAACTCCAAGGTATGGGGAAACACCTGAATCCCATGATTTCTGGACAGTGGCATGATTTTGCAAAATAATTTAGTCTCACCTCCTCCACTATAGACCTTTATTTCCCAAAATTTCTGATGTCCTTTTGCTCTTTTCTGAGTTCTAAACTATGGCACTTAAATCTCTTGCCTCACTACTTTCTCTCTTTTGAATTAATCAATATTGGTTCCCAGAGATGTACTGACCCTCGAAAAGAAGAAGCCATATCACAAATGTAAACTAGTCCTAAAATCACTCATAACTAATCATTGAAGGTGACTTGAGGCATGGAATGGAGAAGGCAATGGCACCCCACCCCAATAGAGAGAGGAGCCTGGTGGGCTACAGTCCATGGGGTCGCGAAGAGTCAGACACGACTGAGCGACTTCACTTGCACTTTTCACTTTCATGCATTGGAGAAGGAAATGGCAACCCACTCCAGTGTTCTTGCCTGGAGAATCCCAGGGACGGGGGAGCCTGGTGGGCTGCCGTCTATGGGGTCACACAGAGTCGGACACAACTGAAGCGACGCAGCAGCAGCAGCAGCAGAGGCACGGAAACATAAAAGTTTCAACAATTACACTCTTGTCCTCTCTAAATATGCAGAAATATTGGCTCAGTTTGCCTCTCTCGGTTGGCTGTTGATTTAATTTGCAATCAGCCTGAAAGCCCTCCATGATTCAATCTGACTCCATTCAATAAACACATTTTATACCCCTACACTTTGACAGAGAGCCCCCTAAACTGCATTTTATGCTGACAGATTCATCAATGCATGCGATAACATTCTTATTTAGTACCAATCCCAGTGTTAGGTACTGGGAGTGAGGGATAGGGCTACAAAAGGACAGATGACATTTTTTCCTTTTTTTCTTATTTTATGGGTAACAAGTTTAAGGAAAAATGAAATTACAGTAATAATAACCCAAACCTTACTCATACTACCACCCCCAACACAAAAATCATCGCTAGTCTATCTAATCTTCCATATACACACATTTGTATTAGCCCAGTGACTAAGCACGTAGGCTGGAGAGTGAATGGCTGGGTCTGGATCCTGTCTCCTCCAGCTGGGAAAATGGACCTGAGACCTTGAACAAGTTCTCTTGCTTCTCTGTGCTTCCCTTTTCTCATGGATAAGACTGGACTCACAATGATGGTCCATACTACATAGAATTGTTATACAGGTAAAGCATTTGGAAAGTGCCTGCCACATAGCCATGAATAAATGGAGGCTGCTCATTACAGCATCTAACTAGAGTTTAATTTTTCAGTAGCTGTTATTTATTTGTCCACTGGCATTGATGACTCCACATACTCTTTGTGCCGATGTGCTCCTTATACAGGGCTTCCCAGGTGCCTCAGTGGTAAAGAATCCGCCTGCCAATACAGGAGACACAGGAGACATGGGTTCAATCCCTGGGTCAGGAAGATCCCTGCAAGAGGAAATGGCAGCCCACTCCAGTATTCTTGCCTGAAGAATGCCGTGGACAGAGGAGCCTGGTGGGCTATGGTCCATGGGGTCACGAAGAGCTGGACGCAACTGAGCACACACACTCCATTTACAAGGGGGTAGAGGTGCTTCTTGGAGCTGTTTGGTTTTACTTGACTGAAACAGAGAAGCAGGGAGACACCTGCTCCAGTATAAACCCTGCACAAGGTGATACAGAGGGACTGGGCAGAAGGAAGGAGCCAGAATGGTATAAACTTCTTCATTTCTGCTTGTCCATTTGCCCCTCTTACTGATACAGGTCCCCTCATATCAACTGTGTTAACAACCGATGCACAACTTGTACTATATTTTTATGCTCATCTAATCATATGCAAGCTTTACAGAGAGGGGTATATATGAGTATGTGTCTATGAGAGATGAAAGGGTTTGTTCTCTTAAAAATGAGGTCATGCTATGTAAGCATCTTGCTTCTCTCATTTAAAATACTTCAGCTGGGACTTTCCTGATGGTCCAGTGGTTAAGAACCCACCCGCCAATACACAGGATACAGGTCCAACCCTGATCTGGGAAGATCCCACCTGCCAGGTAGCAACTAAACCCATGCACCACAAGAAGCCTGTGCACCGCACCTGCCCTAATTGGAGAAAGCCCATGTGCAGCAATTAAGACTCAGTGCAGCCATAAATAAATAAATAATAATTTTAAAAGAAAAAATAAAATTCACCTCTGCTGAAGGTGGCGTCTTTCCTTGTAAGTCTGTGCTTACAATTTTTAGATGGAGTATTTATTTCAGCAAGACTCTGGGAGCCCTGTGGGACTTGTTGAGGATACATCTCTCTGGCAAGTATCAGATTTTCTTTGCATAGAACCCAGGAACTACCCACCCAAATCTACTTTATTTTGTAAGTTATTGTATATTATACAAATGTATATATTTGTATGTTATACATATTGGGTATACTTTACAGTACCCGAGAGCATACAGGGAATGTGAATCAAGAACTCAAACACAAGTAACGGCAAACCTGCAGAGATAAAGGCTAAAAGGGGGCTTTTCCTTTTCTCCACTCAAACCTAAAATTAAATAAATAGCATACTATTTTTTTTTCTTATTGTTTGTCTTTTAGCACATTCCCACAAGGGCCTTAACTTTATGCAAGGGTTTCAGTTCCAATCCTCTAGTTAACTCAGGTCTGAGCCCTTATCTCCTGTCCCCCAGAGAGATTTAACCCTGGTTACAGAGATCTGCAACTCCATCTCACTTCTTTGGCCTCCAAGAAGTTCCCTGAGTTTCCTGCAGATTCTGAGCTCTGCATTTAAAAAGATGTGTTTATTAATTATTCTAGGAATTTATAATAAGATGTTTTCAGGATACCTATTTCACTATAAAGATGGGATGAAACTCAGAAACATATTGGTATAGCTGTGTACCCATGAGATGCACACCCATTCCCCACACATTAGATCAATGAGTCATCATGCTTATGGAATGCAGAATGCTTTTTAAAGTGCCTTTCATGCCCCTTATATTCTTTGGTAAACTCAACAATCCTATAAGCTAGACATTACAGGTATGATTATCTTCATTTTACAGAAAAGAAATAGATTTCCAGAGAAGCTACGTGTCTTACACCACAGAGGCCAAAAAGTGAAATCATCCCCCACTGTCTTTCGTCTGCACCATCAGGCTGCTGTCATAGCAATACACTGAGATTTAGTCCCTGGTCTCACCTATGGATTTTTCCTTCATACTTCCTGAGCTCTAACCATGAACCAGACCCAGGGTCAGGAACTAAGACTGAAAGACCAAAGAGAAGAAAAGGAAGTCCTTCCTAGGAGCTCCTAGTTGGGAGGAGAAAACAAATAAAATCTTCAAGTATTCTACATTCAGGTACAACCTGTAGAGAGAACAGCAAGGAAAGGAACATCAAATTCTCCCAGATGCCATTGAGGACTTCTATTTTTGGTGGAGGTCCAGAAATATGATGGAGAAAACACTGCTATTCTAAGCTGGCTGCAGATTTCCTCCTGTTCAGTAAAACATATTGATGTTTATAATAAAAACCCCTCCATATGCAAAAAAGGGGAATCCGGAGAATCCAATTGCATGAAATGCTTAAGGTGCATTATTGCAAGGTTAATGAAAAGCAGTATTTTTTCAAAAGGGTTTCCAGTTACTGTATAAAGCCCATGCATGTGGAACTGTGGAGATGCTCCTTGAAGCTACACAGTTTTCCTGGCTGAGATGGGGAGGCAGGGAAACACAGCTCCATTTAAAAGCCTGCACAGGTGGGGACAAGAAGGGAAAAACCAGGATTGCACAGGGCTGAAGCTCTGTGCCTGACCAGCCTGGTAAAGCAGGGCGGTGCCCGCTTCCCTCTGGAAGACAAACTGTGTCCTAAGACAGAGGACATTTCTTGGCTCAGACAGGGAGTCAGGAGCACTTTACATTAAACTGAGGAAGTTCCATGTGATCAGAGAGGAGTCACTTCCATACTTCACCACACTCTGTCACCCCCACAAGTGACTGGAATTTAAAATCCAGTGGGGCAGAGGCAAGGGAAAATTCTCCATTGTGTTATATCTGAATTTCATCATCCCAGGACACTATTATTGTTAGGTTTTATTATATTTACTTGTGAAAAATAAGCTCCAGCATATGAACACGAGAAGAAATAAGACTAAGAGAACTAGAAAACTTCCCATAATAGGTGAGATGAATTCTGAGGAGTAGGAAGATGATAGATATTAGGCAGGAAAGAGAAAAGAGCAAAGCAAAAGAGGTATGCCAAGAGATGATGCAAAGAAGAGTTTAATGTATGATATTAAGCAGTTTGCTGTGCTGAGCTCAATGTCAGCCATCTCCTCTGTCCCTAAGACTTCTGTAAACAGCTACACCCACAATCCTGGGTGGATGGTACTTTGGGGAATGACAGAATTAGAGGGCTACCCCATGAGGCTGTGGGGTGGTGATGTGCAAGCAACAACATACAGAGGAAAGAAATGGACAACTTCACAGAATCTAGAAACTGGAAACCTGGAGTGACTACAAAGATTGTGCCCAGTGCATTAATTGGTAGAAAGTTCTGAGCCCACCCTGCTTATAAATAAAATTCAAAGAGGCATAAAAAACTACTCAGCCCTAAATAAAAACATCTTGAAAATCTGAATGGAATAAAAATTTGTAGGAAAATATAATTTGCCTGAAGATGTCTCAGAAGAAACCAAAAATCTAACTGGTCCAGTTGCTGAAGAGAAAGAAAAGAAGTTATCCAAAAAACTGCCCCTCAAAAAAGCACCAGGTCCTTAGTGTCCAGCGGAACTATACAAACTTTCAAACAGTAGGTAATTTCAGTGTTGCTTGAACTTGTCTCAGGGGTAGGGGTGCGGGGAGCTTTCCAGATGGCACTAGTGGTAAAGAACCCGCCTGTCAATGCAGGAGACATAGGAGATGCGGGTTCAATTCCTGAGTTGAGAAGATTCCCCGAAACAGGCCATGGCAACCCATTCCAGTATTCTTGCTTGGAGAATTCCATAGACAGAGGAGCCTGGCGAGCTATAGCTCAGAGCTGCAAAGAGTCAGACACCACTGAAGTGATCTAGCACACACTTAGAGTTTAGAAAGAAAGAGAAACCTAAGTAATTTTTATAAAAAGTATTACATTGATATCAAAATCTAATAAATATTTCACATATATTAAAAACTAAAGACAAATGTCACTCAAGAATACCAATACAAAAATCCTAAATACAATATTAACCAACAGAACACAGTAGCACATTAAAACAACAATATGTTATTTATTTCCAAGTAAAGTTGATTCTATAAAGGGCAGAAACTGTGCAATATTAGGAAATCTATTGATTATTCATATCTGTTGATTTAAAGAGAAAAGTCTTGCTGATTCCTTGAATAAATGTAAAGACATGTTCATAAAAAGACAATTCAGCAACATTGAGATGTTAGTTTCCTCCTAGGTTAACACATAAATCTCTTAATCCAAACAAAAATATCAACAAATTGAGTTTTCTCTCTAATTCATTCTTAGCTAGGCAAATTGATTCTAATATTCATATGAAAAATAAAACAGCCAGAAAATCTCTGAGGAAGGAAAGCAATGAGCAGGCCCTACTATTACTAAAGCAAAAGGCACTCAGTTGTGCCTGACTCCTTGTGACCCCATGGACCATACAGTCCACTGAATTCTCCAGGCCAGAATACTGGAGTAGGTAGCTGTTCCCTTCTCCAAGGGATCTTCCCAAAGCTGCAATAATTAGAACACTGTGGTTCTGGCAGAGAACAGCAGGTGGACTGTGCTGCTTTTCCTCCGGTGGCCATTACCCGCACTTCATTTCCCAGCTTCTCTGCCCCGCTGCTGTTTTCTCCATGTATCTGTTGACATTTGCCCTCTAGCTTCCTGTGGGTTCAGCCAAGCCGAGGCCCTGGCTGGAGATCAGAGGGTGAGAGGAGAAGGTCAGATGGTTCCCTCCAGATACCTCACTGCTCTTCAGGCACTGGCTCTGATCCCTCCTACACAGAAATCTGGTAAGATTCTCTGCTCTCCTTTCTCCCTCAGGCCTAGGAGCTCAGTGGCTTTCCACCATTGCTAGTCTGGATGCTTTCTCATCCCTAGCAGGATCCTTGAACCTTGACCACACTTCCATGAACATCCCTTCTTTTGAACCATCAGAGTGGAATTCTATTTCCTTTCAAGAACTTGACTGATACATAGATAACAAAATGGAATAGACAATCCAGAAAGATTCAAATGTATATAGAAAGTCAGTGTATAATAAAGTTAGCATCTCGAATCAATGGAATTATGACAGACATGTTAATAAATACTGTTGAGATAAACAGAGAGCCACCTGGAAAAATATTAGAGTAAATCTTTACCTGACATGGTACACCAGAATAAACTTCAAATGTAATTAAATGGAAACAAAATAAAACCACAAAATCATAACTGTAGTATAGTCATACAACGGAATATTACTCAGCTAAAGAAAGGAATTGTTGGGACTTCCCTGGTGATCCAGTGGTTAAGAATCCACCTGCCAATGCAGGGTACACAGGTTCAATCCCTGGTCTGGGAAGATCTCTCAGATCACGGAGCAGCTAAGCCTGTGCACCACAATTGCTGAACCTGCACTCTAGAGCTACTGCTCCGCAACAAGAGAAGCCACCGCAGTGAGGAAACTGCGCACCACAACGAAGAGCAGCCCTGGCGCACCGCAGCTAGAGAAAGCCCGTGAGCAGCACCGAAGACCCAGTGCAGTGGGAAAAAACAGTTAATTAAATTTTTAAAAAGAAATGAATTTTTGATACAACCAACAGAGATGAATCTCAAAAACATGTGGAATGATATAAGGTTTACAGAAAATAATTTGTGCTGTATGATATTCCACTTATAGGACATTCTAGAAGACATAAAAATGAATGCAGAATGGTGAAAAATCAGAACAGTGAGTCAGAAGAGTGAGTCTGTGGGTGGGAATGGGGTGGAGATTGAAAAGGGGCATGAGGGGACTTTCTGGGATGATGCTAATGTTTTCTATCTTGCTAGAGGCTTAGGTTACATCCTTAATATTTTCATATTTTGTCATATATAGATTTTACATCAAAACAAAAAGGGTCAACAAATATCAAACTCTAGTTTGTGGTATGCATCTGGATTTACTTAAGAAAGAGTGCACTTATATCTGCGAAATAATTTTAAATGCAAAAATAAGATAAATGAAGGGATGAATAGAGGGATAGATAAATAGATACATGATAAAGCAAGTACAGTTAAATGTAAATGGTAGCATCTAGGTGGTGGGTATAACAGTGTTTGCTATAAAATTCTTTCAGTTTTGCTCTGTTTTAAATTTTTAACTTTTTAAAATACTAGAAGAAAAAGTTCTGACACTGTTATGACATGGATAAACCTTAAAAATACTATACAAAGAGAACTAAGCCAGTCGCAAAAGGACAAATACCATGTGATTCTGCTTATATACGGTACCTAAAGTGTCACTGTGTAAAGCAAATTCTCAAGCTTCTCCTTTCCAGCAGATTAAAACTCAGCCTTCACAAAAAGGGAAAGAGATGAATCTGAATGCAGAAAGTAAAATAGTGGTTGCCAGGGGATGACTGTGGTGGTAATGGTGAGATATTAAATGTTTCTCAATGGGAACAGTTTTAGTTTGACAAAATGAAAAAAGTTCTGTGCATAGATAGTGATAATGGCAAAACAACAATGTGAACATAATACCACTCACTACATTACTCTTAAAAATTCTTAAAATGGTGAACTTTATGTTATGCATATTTTACCAAAATAATAAAAATAATTTTTTTAATAAAAAAACTACTAGGAAAAAATGGGAGAATTCCTTGATAGACTTGGATAAGATTAGAGAAGGCCTTTATCTTTAAAACTGTGACTCAGAATCCAGAGATGATTATCACAGAATTGTTGATAATAAATAAAACTGGAAACAACTCCAAAATCCATTAATTTGAGAGTGAGAGATAAACTATACTATACACAGAAGAGCATCCATTAAAAACAATGATGTATAATATACTGATATTTAAAATGCTCATAAAATATTACTGAGTAGAAAGCATTATATCATAAAATAGCAAGTATAAAATGATATCTTTTATATAAAATGTGTGTGTGTCTGTGTGTGTGTGTGTGTGTGTGTGTGTGTGCCTAAAGAGATACTTGGAAGGATAGTCAACAAAATGTTAATGGTGATTATCTTGGGCTGTTTGTTAATGCTTTATTCTTTGCACTGTTCTACACTGACATTTTTTCAACAAGCTTGTATTATGTTTATAAAAATAATAAAGCCATTTTCAACTCATACTAAAATACTAAAAGAAGTAGGTATCTACTACCATATATTTTCCCTTGATACCTTCTAGCTATAAACATTCATTAATGCAAGGACTCTGTGTGTGGGTGTGGGTGTGTGTGTGTGTGTGTGTGCACCAAGTTAACCCTCAGGAAAGATGGACTCACTGACACTTGAGCTCCCAAGTCTCTCCTTCATGCAGGTTACAAGTCAGACTTTATGAAAGGAGGAGGAGAGGTGAATTGAATGGCTAAAAGCTAAACCTCTATCAGTCTGCACTTTATAAAAGTTCCAGTGACAACATTACTCACAGAAGCTGTCATACAAACAGCGTAATATGTTCAGTATGTCGTACAAACAGGTGAAGATGCTGTGCTCTGGAAAACCGTCAGATGACCCCAAAATGCCTTTAGTGAAGACAATAATACTAGTGATAAAAAAAGCTTGTAAGAAGAGTAAATAAATGTGTTTCGGCACATAATGAACATGTAGGTATTTGTTAAGTTATTGAATAAATCATATCTCAGGAAAACCAAAAGAAAAGTGCTTTATGAAATGTAAGAGTGGGAAAAATGGTATTCTAAACTAATGTATTTACTGCAACTTGAGATTTTGAGACAGGTGTAATAAAGTAACAAAATAAATATTAAAAATTTTTTCTAGTCCTTTCAAAGTTTGTATGTTCAAGTAAGCTATTAAAAAAAATTTTTTTGAGGGACTTTCTCAAAGGGGAAAAAGAGGACTCACCTTGTACTGGGGGTCATTTCATTTTGAGACAACTTGAAAAGCAATGTGGGGTGCACAGAGTGGTCAGCGGTCCCTAATTATCTGACACTCTCATCCTCTCCCCACTTCCTGACCCAGTAGAGCCCAAATCTCAGGACATAATAAGTGAAAGGCTAGAGGCTGGAGAGGATTCCTCCTCCCTGGGGAGCCCACAATTAGTATGGCTATGGAAAAAGTGACAGAGAGGAAAAAGCAGAAACTCTCACTGGCTGGCTTACAGACTAGTCATCGCCAAGGTCACAGAGTGAATGAAAATCCCTTCCTCAGCCTTTCCCCCAGAGTGGGGCAGGGTCTGGTTCTCAGGGAAACGACATGTCCCTCGGGCAGGAAGAGAGGACTGGATTCACCAGATTCTTACTCCTTGTTCATGCAAGGGCAGAAGTTCCTTGGCATATCTTAAATATTACTCATTGCAAGCAATGAAAAATTACTCCCAATTACTTTAATGCTGATTTTAAAAGCCTTTAATATAATTAGACATGGCATAATTGGAGCAGTTGGAAGAACAGGACAGGGGAAAAATGTAGGAATACAGGACTTCCTTGGTGGTCTAGTGGTTAAAAATCCACATGCCAATGCAAGGGACAAGAGTTTGATTCCTGGTCAGGAAGATTCCACATACTGCTGGGCAACCTGTGCGCCACTACTGTGCCTGAACTATAGAGCTCTCAACCCACGACTACTGAAGTCTGCACACCTAGAGCCCATCCTCCCAACAAGAGAAGCCATTGCAATAAGAAGCCCAAGCACCAAAACCAGAGAGTAGCCCCTGCTCAGTGCAACTAGGGAAAGTCCACACATAGCAACGAAGACCCAGAGCAGCAAAAAATACACAAATAAATAAATTAAAACTATGGGGAAAAAAAAGAACAGAGGAATAAACTTTCTCAATAGGGTGTTAACTAGCCACTCAGAAAGCAAACTAAAAACATACACACACACACAAACTACTGTCTAGATTGAGCAATTTGAGTAAGTTACAGATAATATAACACTAAGGATGATGTATGTGTGGGATCTTTGTCCTTAACCTCAGAAGTGGCAGTCTAGGGCCTCTAACATATGAGAGGACAGAGTTAGAGACAAACAGTGGTAAAGGGATTATTAGCCCACCACAGTGGTATGATATTTACTTTAAACTGAAAACATCTGATCAACAGCAACAGCAAGAAACACTTTCAAAAACTTAAGCAGTGTCCAGAAAATACAGCTGCCATTGTCAACCCCCTTCCCCCCAAGGGAGTTTCCAAACTGAGAAAAGACTGACCCTTAGCACTAGGAAGTACACAGTTCCAGCTGTCCATTAGCATGGAAAAGTTCAATAAAACCTTTCAGATTTTCTTTCCCAGTGAAGCCCTAAACAGCCTCTCTTTTTTGTCAAGTTGGTATATAAATCTTTACTTCTAGCTATTCAGCAAGTTACTCATTATTAAGTACTCCCTCGGGTGAATATAAATAAACCTTGTCTTTTCTCCTCTTAAGCTACTGTCAGTTAATTTGCAGGCTCCTGACTGTAAATCTAAGTGGGTAGAAGAAATCTTTTCCTCCCAAAGGCAGTAACCTTATCAGGAGTCACAGAAGACGTAGATGGAAACCAACTAGCAGGCAATAAAGTTCACCAAGACAGGGAACTCCCTGACAGTCCAGTGTTAGGGGTCAGTGCTTTCACTTCCAGGGCCAGGCTTTGGTCCCTGGTCAGGAATTGCTGCTGCTGCTAAGTCGCTTCAGTCGTGTCCGACTCTGTGCAACCCCATAGATGACAGCCCACCAGGCTCCTCTGTCCCTGGGATTCTCCAGGCAAGATTACTGGAGTGGGTTGCCATTTCCTTCTCCAATGCATGAATGCATGCTAAATCACTTCAGTCGTGTCCAAGCCTGTGCGACCCTATGGACAGCAGCCCACTAGGCTCCTCTGTCCACAGGATTCTCTAGGTAAGAATACGGGAGTGGGTTGCCATTTCCTTCTCCAACTAAGATCCCACAAGTCACCAGGCATAGCCAAAAACAAACAAACAAATTCAGCAAGACAGTGTTTCAAGACCATCATCTGACAAATACCGGTTGCAGTCTGAAACCAATTCTTGTAGGATACATCTTTTCCAAATGTTAAAACAGCAGTACAAAAAAGGGGTGAGGAGATAACAACTGAAAATGGAAAAAGCCCCAACAACTTTAATACACAAATTGTTAACCAAAAATTACCCTAATCAATAATGTCAAAGTCTCTCTTCATCCAAAGAAATTTCTGACAAAAGCTAGGCGCCTCAGACAACCTACTTCTGATGATTACACAATAGACAGGTAGTTGTGGAAGGTTTTTTTGTTTATCTGGTTATTGGTTTATTCTGAGCAGGTCAGGAAGCAACAGTTAGAACTGGACATGGAACAACAGACTGGTTCCAAATATTGTCACCCTGCTTATTTAACTTCTATGCAGAGTACATCATGAGAAACGCTGGGCTGGAAGAAGCACAAGCTGGAATCAAGTTTGCCAGCAGAAATATCAATAACCTCACATGTGCAGATGACACCACCCTTATGGCAGAAAGTGAAAAGGAACTAAAAAGCCTCTTGATGAAAGTGAAAGAGGAAAGTGAAAAAGTTGGCTTAAAGCTCAACATTCAGAAAACGAAGATCATGGTATCTGGTCCCATCATTTCATGGGAAATAGATGGGGAAACAGTGTCAGACTTTATTTTGGGGGGCTCCAAAATCACTGCAGATGGTGACTGCAGCCATGAAATTAAAAGATGCTTACTCCTTGGAAGGAAAGTTATGACCAACCTAGACAGCATATGCAAAAGCAGAGACATTATTTTGCTAACAAAGGCCCATCTAATCAAGGCTATGGTTTTTCCAGTGGTCATGTATGGATGTGAGAGTTGGACTCTGAAGAAAGCTGAGCACCGAAGAATTGATACTTTTAAACTGTGGTGTTGGAGAAGACTTTTGAGACTCCCTTGGACTGCAAGGAGATCCAACCAGCCCATTCTAAAGGAGATCAGTCCTGGGTTTTTTATTGGAAGGACTGGTGCTGAAGCTGAAACTCCAGTACTCTGGCCACCTCATGAGAAGAGTTGACTCATTGGAAAAGACCCTGATGCTGGGAGGGATTGAGGGCAGGAGGAGAAGGGGATGACAGAGGATGAGATGGCTGGATGGCATCACCAACTCAATGGACATGAGTTTGGGTAAACTCCGGGAGTTGGTGATGGACAAGGAGGCCTGGCATGCTGTGATTCATGGGGTCACAAAGAGTTGGACACGACTGAGTAACTGAACTGAGATACCTTTTATTAAAAGTGAATCAACTTCATCCTTACTTTCTACCAGTGAGTGGGGCCACAAAGTTCTAACAAAAGCCTACAAAACACCATGCTTAATATAAGCCGGATCTCGCCTCAGGTTTTGATACCATATCTTCACAACAGTATCATAAGACAAGAGTTAGGAAACTAACGCCATCCTCAGTTAGACAAATCTCAGAATCTCAGAGCCTTTAATGTAGATAAGAGGAAACATCTGGCCTTACTGGCCTGACTCTGCACCCCAAGTCTAACTTTCCCCTTAAAATTTTTGGCTTTAAGTATCACCATAGTAATATCCAAGGTGACTGTTTCTTCCTTAATTTGATATCTCCCTCCCAGAACCAATGTACCTTCTTTGGTTTCCCTAAGTATAGCTCAGAAAATACAAAGCTTTCAAAGAATGTTACTAAATATTAGTAAACTGAAGGACTGGGAAATGGGAAATAAACCCACATCACTTAAGACAAGTAGTATAGAGAAACAGAGAAGAATTCCAAAATTTGACTATTTAGGTTTAAATTCTGGCTGTCATTTTCTAGCTGTGTGACTTGACCTCTCTGTGCCTTGATCTCTTCATCTGTAAAATGATAACTAAATGACCCATCCCACCATCTTGTAAAATAACATCTGGTACATAGCACACAAGTATATATTCAGTTTGGTTTGTAAAGTAAAGGTTTTAGTTTGCAGCACAGCTACTTTTCTCCCAGATTCACAAGTTCTGTGCTGTTCTCCCCAATACCTGGAGAAATCCAATCTATTCCAAGCAAGGGCTACCCAGACTCACAGAAAAACGCAACTCATCTCATTTTTAAAGATGATAAAACTGAGCCTTATCTGCAATTTCAACTATCTAAACTCACCACACTTCAAAGATACAAGTTCTTTTTTTTTTTAAGAGCAAAGGATAGAAATTGAATAACTTTGTGTAAGTATCCTTAGGTGATATGAAACTCAGAATGTCATCTTTAATTTGAAATTTTCTTTATGAAAGAAAGTGGAAGGAATGGAAAAAAAGAATCTCATTCAATCAAAAAGTTAAAGCTAATAGTATTCCCAGGATGCATTCATCAAATCTAGAACAGAAATTAATTCAATGCAAATTCCTAGAAATTAGTTTTCAGGAATTATGCAATAAAAAATATACTGTCTATATCACCAGAAGTATGATGAAAAATATGTTAATATTCTTCCATAGGCATATATAGTTGTAATTTAACTGATATATACACATATATAATCTAACATTGAATCATTGCAGAAACAATCCATGTTTCATCCAATGTAACTGTGATAGACTATAAGATCATCTAAAAAAATTTTGTATCCTACACATTAGAAAATATTAAGCCTCCGGATGCTTGAATAATACCTTACCTTTGTATAGTACTTACAGTTTGCAAACCAATTTTTATCTCCATAATTTCCTTTGAGCTTCATGGCATAGGAGATGGCACTACAACTCTATTTGTACTCATTTTAAAAGAGCAGATAGCACAGGTTTAGAAACTAGAGGTCTCCTGCCCTAGGAGGCAGAGAAGGCGATGGCACCCCACTCCAGTACTGTTGCCTGGAGAATCTCATGAACGGAGGAGCCTGGTGGGCTGCAGTCCATGGGGTCGCGAAGAGTAGGACACGACTGAGTGACTTCCCTTTCACTTTTCACTTTCATGCATTGAAGAAGGAAATGGCAACCCACTCCAGTGTTCTTGCCTGGAGAATCCCAGGGATGGGGGAACCTGGTGGGCTGCCATCTATGGGGTCATACAGAGTCAGACATGCCTAAAGCAAGTTAGCAGCAGCAGCAGCAGTAGCCCTAGGAGGCAAAGCTTAGCAAGACCTAGGTATCCTAACTCCAAATCTGGTTCTCTTTCCACTAACACCACAAAAATATCCTATAAATGGGAAAAACTAACATATTTTATAATGATAAATCCATTCAAGGGCAATATGCATGTGTATTCTTTTAATTTTTGTTTTAAAAAGCTGTTTGAGTGAAATAATAAATAAAAGCCATAAACTCAAGAAAATTCTCAAGGGAATAAGGATTCATATATCCTGACCTCTCATGAGTCAAAGTGTGAGTCAGTCCCTCGCTCCACTTTTTCTCTTTAGAGGAACTAATATTGCCCACGAAATCTAATGAGTCCTTCTTGAAAACTCAATGGACAATAGCAATGAGCATCACAACCTTGCTTGGGATGAAAGTGAGGATTTACGTATGAGACCAAAAGACCAGCTGATGTATTTAGTAACCTTTCTACTGTGATTTTTTTTAATTACATGTACCAACTAAGGACTTTTCCTCCCACTTACACAAAAACAGGACCTACCCTATGAAATGGACATTTGAATATCTTAAACCCAAAACTGAAGTTTTACAACTCCCTTCAGTTTCAGCTGAAAAGTTTTAGAGATCTGGTTCAGGCATAGCACTCAGTACTTCTACATGCACAGTGTCTGGTTAGGTTTTCTAGCTACCCAGTGAGAAATGTATTAGTATCATCTCTATGTCACAGATGATAAAACTGAGGCACAAGGAGAGTATCCTGCCCAAGATCACAATGAAAGCAGGTGATGGAGATCCAGACCCACCACCAACCCCAAATCTCATGTGCTCTCCTCGCTTCTCTCTTTACCCTTAAAATGTCCTCCCCCAACCACACACCTCACATCCCTTCAGCAGAGACAGGTTTCCTTTTTCACACATGGATAAGTCTTGGACAAGCAGGAATCTCCTGTCCTTTTTCCAGTTCCCCTGGGAGAAAGATACACCTCCTTTCCAAAACAACAAGGACTATGTTTCTCCGTGGTGCCTGGTGCCGACGCCAGTGCAAAGACAGGGAAAGGGATCCTTAGGGGGTAAACTGCCTTGCCAGCTACTGTTTAAACGCCTGTGAAAGATGATCCTTCTGAAATAACTCCTTATTGAAATGAGTCAGAAATGAGTCTTAACTTGTGAAAGTTAATGGGCAATTTTTATGGGCAAGAGATTCTGGGCAAATTATGGGCAAGAGAACAAGAAAGCCGAAATCCTGTTGAGAGACAGAGCTTTCACTTCTCCCTTTGAAGTTAAAAAAGGCCCCTTTAGGTCTCCACGGAGCGGCTCCCCGCGATCCTTACAGAAAGGAGGAAACTTACCCGCAGCGCTGGGGCTTCGAGACAGCTGGGACTGAGGCATACTCTCGTCACTGTTCAGCACCGGGGACAGCTCCGGACTCGCCAACTTCGCGCGCCCCTCCGGGCTCGGCGCTACCCGCTGAGACTCCCAGGCTGCGGGCAGGGTGGCCGCCTCTCCACACCCTGGTCCAAGCCTCCGGGTCTTGTGGAGCGCAAAACGGTCTCCGCGAGCAGCGGGGGCAGCCGGAGGCGCCTCGGGATGGGGCGGTGGCGAGGAGCCCAACTGCACCACGGCGTTGCGGGACCGGGACCGCGCCAGCGCTGAGGAGACGGAGCCCATCTCAGGGGGCCGGGCTGGGCCCAGGTGAGCGGCCAAGGCTCCCAGTGGGACCCACACCCCTTGCCTGCCAGAGGTTTACTCTCTTCTCGCGCCGGGGCACCTCCAGCCTCTGCTCCGCCTCTGACTCCGCGGGTGGCAGTTCCTCCTCAGTGCGGGGGAGAAGGAGGAAGCTGCAGGGAGGGCTGCGTGTCCACCCCGGGTGGACTGAGGAGGACCCAAGCGATGTCTGCGCCTGTCTGATGATCCAGGGTGGATGACGACACTTGGAGGGGTCCGTGTGCAGAGGTTGCCCCGAGACTTTCCTGGGGATTGGAGGGGAGGAAGGGGAGTGGCATTAAAGGAGGGAGACTTTCTTCCTCTACTTTCTGTACTTTGGTCACCTGGGGCCAAAAGACTGGCACCTTCTTCCCGCTCCTGCCGACACTTCTGGGCTGCCACTGTCCCTGGGGAGGATGAAAGGTTTAGCCAAGGCAGAGGAGGAGCCTACATTTGTTTTCTTCTCTTCTCTTCTTAGGACTAATACCACTACTCTTCCAGGCTGTGCTTTCCTGCAAAGCCAGGCCTGACTCCTGGCTCTCCCTGAGGAAGGCTTGGCAATCCCCTTCCCAGCATGCCTCCTCCCCATGCCCTCATCCTGGAGGGGGACTGAGGCCAGAGAGGGAAGCCATGGTGTAAGGGGAAGCAACTCTGCTGGTTCTCCTCAGGAAAGCGGGGAGGCAGGCACCAGCCAATCCACAGTGTTTCCATGGAGGAAACCCAGAGCAATCAGGGGCCCTATTAATGGGCCTGCCCTGCTGGCCCTCTCACTTTTCTGACTGCAGTGCAAAGGTGGTGACACCTAACTTGGATCCAGAAGCAGGAAGAGCAACCTGGGATTAAGTTTCAACTAAAATTCTGTTGATTCAGGAGACACAAGAGATGTGGGTTTGATCCCTGGGTCAAGAAGATACCCTGCAGGAGGAAACAGCAACTCACTCCAGTATTCTTTTGGGAAAACCCCATGGACAGAGGAGCCTGGCAGGTGACAGTCCTTGGGGTTGCAAAGAGTCAGACACAGCTGAGCATGCACGCCCCTTACTTATTCTACTTAAAACCCTGTTTGTTGCTCAGAGAGGTTTTAGGTCTTGCCCAAGGTCACAAATGGTTAGTTAGTAATGGAGCTGGATCTTGTGCCTGGGACTACCTTTCTAAACCTAGCCTCCTGTCCTCACTGCTTCCCACCTGGAAGTTCTCAGGCATTGAACTGTGAAGCAAGAAAATTGTGAAATATACCAGGGGTCCCTAACTTCCCAATCTAATGCTTGATGATCTGAGGTAGAGCTGATGGAATAAAATAGAAATAAAGTGCACAATACATGTAATGCACTTGAATCATCCAGAAACCATCCCTCCCTCTGCAGTCCTTGGAAAAACTGGCTTCCAGGAAACCGGTCCCTGGTGCCAAAAAGATTGGGGGCTGCTGAAATACACAGCATATGTGTGAAGGGAGACTGACTTTATCAGGGATGCCTGGGAGCCCTCCTCCCTCAGTGCCCAGCACTGATGACTCTAGACACTGTCATCTGTGAAATGGCATACAAATAAGTATGTGAACAGTAATATTATTATGAAGGTAGCCTCCAGATCAACAAGCTTCAAGAGGGGAGGAGAAAAGAAAAAGGGTTTTAGAATGTTCAACTGGCATTTAAGTCAGAGGATTAACTGAAGTGGAACAGCTATGGCAGACAGGTTCCTTACTGCTAGTGCCACCTGGGAAGCTTATTTACACTATTTATGGGTCCAAAACAGCAATCTTTCCTTGTTTCCTGTGAAGCGGACAGAAGCTGAAGTCCAAGGTCCTGAGCTAACATCACATGTGGAATCCTCCACCTGTTAGACAAATACACACCATGATCTCTATCCCATGCAAGGACCAGGAGGAGTGTCTCTCACCTCTGCCAATGTCAGGAATCCTTCTTCTCAGGGCACACAAAAGGGTGCAACAGTGTCTCTCAACCCATTTGGGTGTATGGCTATATTAAACTCTTAATTATTCTTAACCACTTTTTATTCTTGCTCACTTGATGGACAAACAGAAATCCTCTCTGGGCAAAGGACCTTTTAGAGAGGGAGCTCTGGGGGCAGATATTTCCTATTCTTCGACCTTGACTTGATTTTTTTTCCTGCAAATCTGACATAGGCATCATTAGCAATAATGTAACTGTGAGCATGGAAGAAGGTGAGATGTCCTGGGCTTACTTAAGAGTACATACTCCACTTTGGCTCTATCTATTGGGCAAATATATAAACATAAAGCCAGGCTGGATGAGTTACAAGCTGGAACCAAGATTGCCAGGAGAAATATCAACCACCTCAGATAGGCAGATGATACCACACTAAAATGGCAGAAAGCAAAGAGGAACTAAAGAACTTCTTGATGAGGGTGGAAGATGAGAATGAAAAAGCCAGCTTAAAACACAACATTGAAAAAACTAATTAAAATAAAGTAATTAATTTTTAAAAAACTAAGATCATGGCATCCGGTCCCATCACTTCATGGGTAAAAGGTGGAAGCAGTGGCAGATTTCCCCTTCTTGGTCTCTAAAATCACTGTGCATGGTGACTACAGCTGTGAAATCAGAAGATAATTGCTTCTTGGCAGGAAAGCTGTGACAAATCTGGTCAGTGTGTTAAAAAGTAAAGACATCACTTTGCTGACAACGGTCTGTATAGTCAAGGCGATGGTCTTTCCAGTAGTCATGTACAGATGTGACAGCTGGACCATAAAAAAGGCAGAATGCCAAAGAATTGATGCTTTCAAATTGTGGTGCTGGAGAAGACTCTTGAGAGTTCCCTGGACAGCAAGGAGACCAATCCAGTCAATCCTAAAGGAGATGAACCCTGAATATTCCCTGGAAGGACTGATGCTGAAACTGAAGTTCCAATACTTTGGCTACCTGATACAAATAGCTGACTCACCAGAAAAGACCCTGATGATGGGAAAGATTGAAAGCAGAAGGAGAAGAGGGTGACAGAGGATGTGACGGTTGGATGGCATCACTGATTCAATGGACATGAACTTGGGCAAAATCCGGGAGATGATGAAGAACAGGGAAGCCTGACGTGCTGCACTCCGTGGGGTCACAAAGAGTTAAACGTGACTTGGCAATTGAACAACAACAATACGTCAGAATGGAATGGTAAAGAGCCACCCTAAGTTCTCAGCCACTCCCCGCCCAGCCCCACCGCCACCTGCCATACTGGCTGACCCAAGCCTTTCCCCAGAATACACACACACCCTCTCCAAGAGGGAGACATAGCTCAACTAAGAGTTTGACTGTTGATGCTGCTGTTGATAATCAGATTCTCCCCAGTTCTCCTCTAAGTGGGAAGTGGGAAGCCTGGAAAACTTAGAACAATCTTGTCTTTTTTTCTTCTTTCATTTAAAAGAAAAAAAAAAAGGACCACATATGGTGAGCTAGAGCTTGGTTAAAGAGGGAGTTGTTAGAGAATATGCCAGCTGTAGGTGATCTCATTCTCAAACCCTTGCCATTCCTTTTTCAGGCCACTGACCTCTTCAGTCAAGGGCAGGAGTGCTCCCAGCCAGACAGACTTCCACCAGTGGGTGCTCAGCAGAGTGTGCATTGAGGGGCCTTGGAAAAATCTGACTCACCCCTCAGCATCCTTCAAGGATGTCACAAATTGATTGACCATGGATCCTGGGAGTTTTACCACTGACAGTGTTGAATATTACCTGAAACAGTGATGGTGGAGAAATCCCCCATCCTTTCATGTCCTGGAAAACAGCTTACAACCAAAAAATCACCCTTTCCCAGATGACTTAGCTGACATTCAAGAATGTCCCTTTGCTTTTTATGACAAGGGTAAACAGTGACCCTACAAATTCCCATTCTTTGCTTCATAAATGATTAGCTGAGCTGTTTCATCTCCACTAATCAATCAAACCATATGCTTGTTAATCATATTGTGGTTAAGCTTCTCTCCTTCTTCCAGGGCTCTGCATTTTGGCCCAGTCTCAGCCTGAACCAGCATACAGCCCCTCCTGAGAACTGAATTGGACATTCAAATTTGAATTTATACAGTTTTCACTTGTCACAAAATATTATTCTTGTATAAGAATATAAAAAATATTCTTGATTTTTCCCCAGCCATATTAAAAAAATGTAAAAATCATTCTTAGCTCTAGGAATAAACAAAAACAATAGCAGACTAGATCTGATCAGTAGGATCTGTGTGAATGGGAAAGCAAAGTAAATTTACCATTGCTGAGATTTGTTTGGGGATAAGATATTAAATTTATTTTGAAATTTCAAATACCATTTTTAAGGGGCTTGAGATTTTTTTTCCTTCAAAAGGAGCATGGGTTCCCATAGATTACAAAACGCTCCTCACCAAAGTCACCAGGGTGGCCACTATCAAAAAAAAAAAAATATATATATATACACAGTATTTTATACTATATCTTTGTATTGGCATGGATATGAAAAAAAAATTGGAATTCTGTGCACTGTTGATAACAATATAAAATGGCCCAGCTGCTATGGAAAATACTGTAGTAGTTTCTCAAAAAGTTAAACATAGAATTATCATATGATCCACCAATACCAATTCTGGATATGTACCCAAAAGAATTGAAAACAGAATCTCAGGAAGATTTCCCTGTGCCCAGCAGCATTATTCACAACAGCCAAAAGTCCAACCCAAATGTCCATCAATAGATGAATGGATAAAGAAAATGTGCTAAACACATTCAGTGAGATATTATTTGGTCTTGAAAAAGAAGGAAATTCTGTCACATGCTATCATATGGATGAACCTTTAGGACATATGCTGAATGAAACAAGTCAGTCACAAAAGACAAACACTGTGTAATTTCACTTTTATGAAGTACCTAGAGCTGTCAAGCTACCAGAAATAGAAGGTAAAATGGTAATTTCCAGGAGCTGGAGCGGGGGGGGGGGGGAGAGATGGGGAGTTCTTTAACGGGTATGGAGTTTCAGTTTTGCAAGAAGAAAAAGTTCTGGAGATTGGTTGTACAACAATGTAAATTTATGTTACACCACTGACTTGTACACTTATAAATTATTATGATGGTAAATTTTATGCTATTTGTATTCAACCACAATTTTTTAATCCAATTATTTAAAAGATTCCCTAAAGCAACACAGAATGAAACTGTGCCTTCTTCTAGGTGATAAAATTATATCTGAAGATACCTATTGTGCTCCCACCAATCTTCTCTTTTCCAAGCCAACTGTTGGCTTCATCAGTTCATCCCCATATGACAGGCTGCTCTGGCCCTTTGTTCTCCTCCATTGTGCTTCTTTTAATATTCTCCAGTTATTGTTTAAAGTTGAATTCCCTTAAAGTTGAATTCCAAGACAGAAGACCATGATGCAGCGGTAGTCTAATCAAGAAAGAATGAGTATCTTGGAAGTGTTCCTCCCTATAATCCCGCAGACCCTGGCTTCCATCCATTTGCTTAGAGAACGTCATCTACCAAAATCCCAGGGCTGTTTTGTGGACGCTACTTTCCCCATATGTTTCTATGCTACTTAATTTCATGTTTTGTCTCAGCTGTGTTAAATTAAACTGAACCACTTCAAAGAAGCAAAGAACGAAAAAAAAAATTAGATTTCTTGGTCTAAGTAAAAAAAAAAAAAAGACCAAATTTGAAAGTCACATAAATCTCCCTTCCCAGTTTTTTCAACTGTTCTTCTCATGATAAATTTCAACAACTAAGCTTCCTAGATGAAGAATGAGACAAAAATATCACCCATGTGACAAATCGGTTTGGTTGAGTGTGCCTGCATTTGACTGGTGGTGGCTGCCTGCAGCACTGTGCTTAGCAGGAACCTGAAGCCATGTGAAGGCAGAGCAGGGAAGATGCAGGGATCTGTCCAAGGCAGAAGTAGGAAGAGAGAGGCAAGTATGCCACTGATTTCCCAGCAAGGCCCCGTGGGTTTTACTGTGGGTGAATTTCTGCCAAGGTCCTGTGATTGAAATCCAAAGGCTATTAGCGAGAGTGCTCCAATTGCTCTTAACTGTCATTACCCTATAGTAGGAAATAAAGCTAGGAAAGGAAACCTAATATCTGTAATTCCCTCAGACTTTAAAGGACATCTGCACGTATTGGGCTGATTATTCTGTTTTGTCCCCTCCCACCCAGTTTTGAGCAAGTGTCTGAAACAAAAACAACAAACATAATTCTATGATGTTGTTTTTAATTATAGATAATATAAAACATGTATGTAAAAATATTCTTTCAATTTTATATGAGATTTCTATGTGGGTTGTGTGTGTGTGTGTATCAACCTGTGCTCACTAAGGTAGAAGGACATATACATTATCAGTTCAGTTGCTTAGTCATGTCCGACTCTGCGACCCCATGGACTGCAGTACACCAGGTTTCCCTGTCCATCACCAACTCCTGGAGCTTGCTCAAACTCATGTCCATTGAGTCAGTGATGCCATCCAACCACCTCATCCTCTGTCATCCCCTTCTCCTCCCACCTTCAATCTTTCTCACCATCAGGGTCTTTTCAAATGAGACACTTCTTCGCATCAAGTGGCCAAAGTATTGGAGTTTCAGCTTCAACATCAGTCCTTCCAATGAATATTCAGGACTGATTTCCTTTAGGATGGACTGGTTAGATCTCCTCACAGTCCAAGGGACTCTCAAGAGTCTTCTCCAACAACACAGTTCCAAAGCATCAATTCTTCAGCCTTCAGCTTTCTTTATAGTCCCCCTCTCACATCTGCACATGAATACTGGAAAAACCATAGCCTTGACTAGACAGACCTTTGTTGGCAAAGTAACGTCTCTGCTTTTGAATATGCTGTCTAGCTTGGTCATAGTTTATTTCCAAGGAGCAAGCGTCTTTTAATTTCATGGCTGCAGTCACCATCCATAGTGATTTTGGAGCCCCCCAAAATAAAATCTCTTACTGTTTCCATTGTTTCCCCATCTATTTGCCATGAAGTGATGGGACCAGATGCCGTGATCTTAGTTTTCTGAATGTTGAGTTTTAAGCCAACTTTTTCACTCTACCCTTTTGCTTTCATCAAGAAACTCTTTAGCTCTTCTTCACTTTCTGCCATAAGGGTCGTGTCACCTGTGTGTCTGAGGTTATTGATATTTCTCCTGGCAATCTTGATTCCAGCTTGTGCTTCATCCAACCTGGCATTTCACATGATGTACTCTGCACATAAGTTAAATAAGCAGGGTGACAATATACAGCCTTGACGTACTCCTTTGGAATACGTCAGCATATTAAAAAGCAGAGACGTTACTTTGCCAACAAAGGTCTGTCTAGTCAAGGCTATGGTTTTTCCAGTATTCATGTGTGGATGTGAGAGGTGGACTATAAAGAAAGCTGAAGGCTGAAAAATTGATGCTTTTGAACTGTGTTGTTGGAGAAGACTCTTGAGAGTCCCTTGGACTGCAAGGAGATCCAACCATTCCATCCTAAAGGAAATCAGTCCTGAATATTCATTTTCCTAAAGGAAATCAGTCCTGAACAGACTGATTTGGAACCAGTCTGTTGTTGCATGTTCCGTTCTCACTGTTGCTTCTTAACCTGCATACAGATTTCTCAGGAGGAAGGTCAGATGATCTGGTATTCCCATCTCTTGAAGAATGTTCCATACTTTGTTCTGATCCACACAGTCAAAGGCTTTGGTGTAATCAATAAAACAGAAGTAGATGTTTTTCTGGAACTCTCTTGCTTTTTCAATGATCCAGTGGATGTTGGTGATTTGACCTCTGATTCCTCTGCCTTTTCTAAATCCAGCTTGAGCATCTGGAAGTTCACGGTTCATGTACTGTTGAAGCCTGGCTTGGAGAATTTTGAGCATTACTTTGCTACTGTGTGAGATGAGTGCAATTGTGTGGTAGTTTGAACATTCTTTGGCATTGCCTTTCTTTGGGATTGGAATGAAAACTGACCTTTCCTAGTCCTGTAGCCACTGCTGAGTTTTCCAAACTTGCTAGCATATTTAGTGCAGCACTTTCATAGCATCATCTTTCAGGATTTGAAATAGCTTTGCTGGAATTTCATTACCTCCACTAGCTTTGTTCGTAGTGATGCTTCCTAAGGCCCACTTGACTTCACATTCCAGGATGTCTGGCTCTAGGTGAGTGATCACACCATCATATACATTATATCATATACCATATACAAGGACATGTAAAATCACAGCAGAAATACATAGGAAAAGGAATTAATCACAATATCTTCTGTATTGCCAGCTGTTATATTTAAACATATTCAATGTATTTTTATATTAAGAGGCAAACAATGGCCCCTGAGCCAAATCTGGTCTGTTGCCTGTTTTTATACAGTCTTGAGCTAAGAATATATTTTAAAAAGATCCTTAGAGTTAGGAAATGTTTTTTACATTTGTCCTCCTGTAAAGACAATATTCTCAAAGCTTACCAAGCAAAATTATAAGTCCATGAGATTTCTTTACTTTCTCTTTTTGAAAATATAAGTTCTGCCATTTTTTTAAAGTGAAGTCTTTGAGTCACTGTTGCTTCCACTCTCACAGACCAGAAAATTTGGGGAAAAAAAAAAACACCAAAGTCTGTAAAAATTAGACTAAGCTAAGATGTACCAGCTTCCCAAAACCAGTCTGTTGATTTTTTAGAAACATATTCTTGAATATTGAATGGCATTAGCCAATCAGAAATGGTTCTGCCCCTCTGTCCCAACCCCACTTTTCTACCTGGAGCCCTGCTTCTCCCTCCTCACTGTTCTTAGGGCTGCTCCCCTCTTCTGTCCTTCTGGGTCTCACAAATCCCACTGGGTTCACTGAGGTTTATCAGTGGCATTCACTGCTTTTACATCATTCTATAGGCCAGAGCAACTCGCACAGCCAAACCCAAGTCAAGAAGGCAGGGAATGGTCTTTCAATACAGTATTCATATAAAGCAACAGATATTGACATGGGGGAAAGAGAAGGCAGGGAAGTTGGCCCAACCCAAAGGGAGGACTAAAGTACTGAGACCAAAGACCATCTACCTCACAGCATCTGTCTCTGCCTCTGAACACTGGTGTAAAAGCATAAGCAAGCTCATGTCACCTGTCCTGCCCCTCAAGCCTCGAGGCTCCTCAGACTCATTAATAAAACAGAGCATAGTAGCAAACTGAGTTTGGGAAAGGACAGATTTGGGTTTATTACCTAGTTCTCATCATGTATACCACTGAAACCTTGGGCAAGTTACTTAACCTTTCTCTGACCCTCATTGGTTTCATCTGTAAAAGAGAGATAATAATTGTCTTGTTTACACGCAAAACATGACATGTTTTATCAATCAGAGTATGACAGGGATGAGGCAGCACCCCCAAACTGGACAATATAAGTGATAAACAAAGGGTCTCCTATGGCTGATTCATGTTGAGGTTTGACAGAAATCAACAAAACTCTGTAAAGAAATTATCTTTCAATAAAATAAATACTTTAAAAAAAAAGGGTCTCATCTACAAAGGCGTGGGCAGAGTATAGAAAAACCAAGAAGAGGGAATGGTTAGGCAGACCAATGGTTAGAACTCTGCGCTTCCACCGCAGGAGGCACAGGTTCAATCCCCGGGAGGGGAACTAAGATCCTGCATGCAATGCATGAGGCCACAAAAAGAAAAACCAAAAAGGGAGAGCATAGTATCCCAGGATCAGCAAAGGCAGGAGATAGACCGCTCAGAGACCTGAGAGTCAGGGGAGGGAACAGCTACCCAACCCCAGAGCTGTGGTCAGTCTGGACTGAGTCTGAGGAGAATACGCCCACCTCCTCCTCTTCCTTCACCCTCCCTCCTACCAATGTCTCCCACTGATCAAACCCAACAGGAAGCCAGAAGACAAAAGCCTGTTGATGCAGTGAAGACAGGACAGCCTCCTAAACTAGGCTTGGCCAGTTTAATAAAAATACAGAAGCTCAGATATATTTAAGTTTCAAATAAACAAAAAATACCTTTCTAATATAAGTATGTCCCAAATATTGCATAAAACATACTTATACTAAAAAACTGTTTACTTAACTTCAGATTCAAATTTAACTAGGCCTCCTATATTTCATTTACATCCCAGGGTACAGGACAGGATAAAGAAGGGTGATGGTGCCAAGTCCAGCTGCTTTGGCCGCTGAATGGGTCACTGCAGCCTTATCACTCACCTTGCCTGGTCCAAGGATGGCAACTTCATCATGTCCAGTTCTGGTGAGTATGAGATCCTTTATTGAGATGGCTGGAGGCTGTAAGCTGACAAGGGATCACTATGAGAGCTGAGACAGGGAGAGGGCCACCTACACCCGCGTGCTGGGCTGCCATGGCTGTGGCGCGTGGCCAGACGGCTCAGATAGAACTGACAGCAACTCCCTGAGCGGCTTCCGCAACCAGCGTGGAGGCTGCGGACAACTACTTCTGCAAAGTGCACCACTTGCGGTACACTTGTGCGTGCACCAAGGCCCCGAGCCTCGTGGTTCACAGTCATGGCAGCCACGTGACAAGCGTGCAGTTCACGCATGATGACTTGCATCTGCTCACGCTGGGCGCACCTGGGGGGCAAGGACACCAGCAGCTTCCAGTGGGGGATGCTGAGCGCTAGGGGCCCAGCGTCTGCCACGCCCTCTCGAACCCCCTCAATGTCCCCAGTTTCCACTCTGGAAATCAGACCACTGCAGGGTGGCCCCGCCCCACCCAAGTCCCTTAAGACCTGGCTGACCACATCTTTGCATTTCCCTGGAGTTTGCGAACACACACACACACACACACACACACACACACACTGTGTGTGTTCCCTGTACACACACGGTACAGAGCAATGGTTGGGCCAGGCAGCCCCAGCCTGGGCCCTGACTCTAGGTGCCTGCTGAGTGAGGATAAACCAAAATCAAAGTCGCAAAAAAAAAAAAAGTGGAGGTGGTTGGGTGGGCAGGGTGTGGCGGGGGCTCTAGGCGAGTGCAAAATAAACAGCGCTCCTATGCCTTTTGTTGCTAATCCTATTCTACCAGTTCCCTTTTCTCCTTGTTGGTTCTGAGTTTCTCAGGGCAGCCTTTGCTTTATCAGAACTAGTGAAAAACACCAGGCATGGCCATGAAAAAGAAATGCCCTCCTACCTGCTGATGAGAGAAACCTCCCCAAGCAGGCCTCTCTTCCAGCTGCAGAAAGGCAAGCAGGACTCTCACAAAGTGGCCCTTGCCGGTGGCTTTTCTAACAAGAGAAGCTTGTAAAACTTTCACATCTTAAAATCTGTGATTCTACTTTCACTTCTTGAAATACGATCTTTCTTAATAATATATTGTCTGTGTAATGATATTGAAGTTGATATCTTTATTTTCCAGGAGGTACAAATATTTGAAAATTTTCCTGAAGCCAGGAAAAGGTTGATGGTACTTTCCTTGTCTCCCACATGCACAAGCCTCTGGCTGGATTTTTCTACTTAAAGAGTTTAACATCTGTATTAAGATTTAAATTAATTATAGTCTCATTGTGAAAATTAAATGGGCTAATCCCTGAGAAGTAGTTAACAATTACACATGATGAACTCACTCCAGACTAGCTCTCAAAATCCCAAGCTAAGATTTGTGTACTTGTCCATTAGAACAGAAACTCATAAAGTGGAACAAACAAAAGTAGGAGGAACATTACACTTGGCCAGTATGGGGCAGGCCCAGGGCCCAGCCCTGGGGGAGAGAAAAGCCAGACTGAGGAGCCTGGTCCCCAGTGCCTGTCTGGGAGGCTCCATCAAGGGCATGAAAAGCCCAGCCAGAAGGCAAAAATGGTGACCAAGAAGCTATAAGAAGCTGATATACACAAGGACAAGCCAGCAGACCACATCTGACAACAGGAAGTTGGGGATCTTCTCTTCTAAAATAATTTATATGATCATAAGTTATATTATAAACTGAAACTAATTTTTAACATTCTTCAGTGGTTTGGCATCTGTTAATTTGTATTATTATTTTACCTTCTTTGGAACATTTTAAGGAATTTTAAACAAAGTCATCTAATGATTCTTCAGTCAGTGTGCTTAATCACAATACTAATCATAGAGAGTCCCCCTTAAGCACTTCCCATGAGCCGGGGGATTTGCTAAATACAGCACTTCACTGATTGTGCAGGGCAGGGCTTCTGATAATGTCCTAGAATCGAAGTCCAGCTCCACAATTAACAGCTGTGTGATGTTGGAAGATGATCTCACATCTCCATTTTTGTAGGTTCTTCTTCTGTGAAACGGGTGAAGATAGTAAGAAATTTGCCATTGAACTCTCTCTATAAAATGCTGGCTGTAGTAAATATCAACACCTGTTAACATGTCACTTTATCATCACGTCATCATTATAACACAGCAAGGGTCAAGCTTGGATTAATCCCATTTTATGGACTTCCCTCGTGGCCCAGACAGTAAAGCATCTGCATATAATGCAGAAGACTCCGGTTCGATCCCTGGATCAGGAAGGTCCCCTGGAGAAGGCAATGGCAATCCACTAGAGTACTCTTGCCTGGAAAATCCCATGGATGGAGGAGCACGGTAGGCTACAGTGCATGGGGTTGCAAAGAGTCGGACACGACTGAGCGACTTCACTCATGGACAAGGAAACGGTTCAGGGGGATTAAGCTACCTGTCCAAGTTTATGAAGGTTCAAATCTAGGTCTCTCTGACTCAGACCCACGCATGTTCTTAACCACTGTGCTATGTCAGACTCCCACCATTTATCAAATCTGCAGCATTTTGAAAATGACAGAGGTGGCTTAGATCTGTGTGCGTTTGCTTTGTCTATTTTTTAACATTTAAAGAACTTTTTTGTCAGTTTGTCTAACAGGCTGTTTATTCAGAATAGAAGCAGGGTCACAGCAGACGATGAAGCCATGGCCTGACAACCAAAGGACAAGTCACCAGCTCTGTTGTACGAGGAGGGGGCTGGGTCCCAACCCCCAGGGAGGTACCTAGGGGCAGCCTAACCAAAACAGGAGGTCAAAGCAGGAGAAACAGCAATGCCCACCTGAGACCAGGGCATTTCCACTTCCTCTGGTCCCCATAGTCACAATTAAATACAGGTGTAATTACCCAGCAGCATGGAAACTGTGAGACGGAAATGTTAAAAGACTTACCCTTTAAGTAAACGCTGCAGCAAGACTTGTGCTAGAGCTTAAGTTGTGGGTCAAGGAGGAAAAGAAAGAAGGTGCAGATAGCACAACACAGCACACCTCAGGGGGACTGAGATGTTGCAGGTGGAGCACTGTGTCTACACTAGTGAGCTGTGGGGAGCTCCAGGAGCCTTGTCTAGGCCGAAGGGACCCCAGCCAAGCAGAACACACCCAAGTCCTGAGCTTGAGCTGCCTCTGGGCTCTCCCTCCAAGCAACAGGCTGCTGCTCCAGTCAGCAAATGCCATTCTCCACAGGAGGCAGGAGCGTGGATGGAGGTAAAGGAAGGAGAGAGAGCTCTGTGGGGACCAGGCCCCAGCACACTGCCTAGCAACCAGAGCAAAGCCTATGTGACCCCAGATCACTACCTCAATTCTGCAGCTGCCTTGGGCTGCAACGTGGAAACTCCAGCTCTGCCCTCCAGGCAAGTACAGTCAAGCGTCTGACTTCATCTAGCCCATAAACAAAGTGGGGGAAAACACTTGGGTTCTGTGTCAGCTGCAAGTATCAGGAAAACCTGACCAACAGCGGCTTGCTTAACCACAACCTTGTGGAACCGGGAGACTGGATGCTTGTCAGTCCGGGAGCTTTGCTTTCCAGACCAGTGCCCAGCTCTCAGGCGCGTGGGCATCGGTCCTCCTGCCTTGTGTTTCCACATGGCCCAAGTGAGTGAGCTTAGTGGGAGAGCACTACACTGTCAGAATCCAGCTAACCCTTCCAGTCCCTGCCTAATCTGTCCTTGGCCTGCCGCCTCAAGGCTTTATTGACTGCCCGGGGGGTGGCCAGCATTGTGCTGCTGCTGCTGCTGCTAAGTCGCTTCAGTCGTGTCCGACTCTGTGCGACCCCATAGACGGCAGCCCACCAGGCTCCGCAGTCCCCAGGATTCTCCAGGCAAGAACGCTAGAGTGGGTTGCCATTTCCTTCTCCAATGCGTGAAAGTGAAAAGTGAAAGTGAAGTCGCTCAGTCGGGTCTGACTCTTCCCAACCCCATGGACTGCAGCCTACCAGGCTCCTCCGTCCATGGGATTTTCCAGGCAAGAGTACTGGAGTGGGGTGCCATCGCCTTCTCCGAGCATTGTGCTAGGTCCTGGCAACTGCGGACAAAGCAAGTTTCCTCCGTTCTTGAGGAAAAAAAACAAACCCCGTTTCACCTGGTGCTTCCCTGTGACTGCAGCTCTGTGTTCCTGTTTCATTCTGTAACAAAGTTTCATCCAAGAACAGGCTGTGTCAGAGGCTGCAACTGCCTCATCTCCCATTACATTTTAAGAATTTTTTTTAATTTACAAAGGATGTAGAAAAGTAAAACAAAAGAAAACCACAAATGTATTGATTTATCTCACCTAAGAAAATTTCTGGAGATAGGAAGTTCCAAGGTTGTTCTGCTTTTGGCCTTCTTCTCAGGATCACAAGACGGCTGCCAAAGCTCCAAGCATTGCATCCTCACATAATAACGGTCCAAGCAGGAAGAAAGAGGGCTAGTGGGAAAGGGCTTTCTCTTAGTACCGACCTTTCTTTTATTAGAGAAAAAAAATGGTCTCTAGAAATCACATAGCAAATGTCCCCGGCTATATCCCACTGGCCAGAACCAGGTCATATGCTCAGTTCCTTAAACCACTAGCGAAGAGAAATGAGATCCCATGATTAGCTTAAGTCAATCCTGATTCCTCACCTGGGGCTGGGAAATCATGTCCCAGACAACACTGGGCTTTTCTGTATGGCACAGGGAGCTTGGTGCTCTGTGATGACCTAGAGAGGTGGGAGGGAGGTACAACAGGGAGGTGCTGTATACACAAGGCTGATTCAGTTTGTTGTACAGCAGAAACCAACTAAACCTCAGTTAGCAAAAAGAAAAGAAAAAAACAGGTTTCTTTTAACAAGATTAGGCAAGCAGCAGGGGCTCTATCTCCTTCTCCCCATCTACCCGGTACCCTTCCCAAGAACTCGGTCCTTGATTAATCAAACCCAAGTTCTTCTTAATGAGTAGGGAGGCACTTTGTGTGAGAACCTGTGTCTGCTAATTATACCTCAGAAGTTCTTCCCACGAACATTACTCATAGCACCCAGGCTCTGCTCTCCTCACATCCAGAGCCTTGGCAATTTCGATACATCCTAAAACAGACCAATTCCTCGACAAATGGACTGGTCATAGATATGTCACTGAAGAGTCCTCAGAAGCAGACCCAGAGGAGTGGAGAACCTCAGTGCACAGCCCTTCACCCCAACAATTCTCCCTGGAAACACCCCTCCTGGTATCTCTCCACCTCCCATCTTTGCTCTTCCTTCACACGTCCTCTGTAGAAATTCCCCTGAGCAGTCTTACCTCCAGCCTACTTTATCCACTCAGTCAAAGGCCCAATAGCCATTCTTGGGTTTGTAACCAAGTAGTATTCCTCAAGCAAAGCATGTAAAGTTATTCAGTATTATAGATGTTATAAGTAGGATGAAAGGAGAGCAAGGGATAATGGGTGGAGAGTAAGCTGAGTAATTTCTGATAGATAGTAGATAGTGAAGTCGCTCAGTCATGTACAACTCTTTGCGACCCCATGGACAGTAGCCAACCAGGCTCCTCCGTCCATGGGATTCTCCAGGCAAGAATACTGGAGTGGGTTGCCATTTCCTTCTCCAGGGGATCTTCCCGACCCAGGGATCGAACCTGGGTCTCCCACATTGTAGGCAGACGCTTTACCGTCTGAGCCACCAGGGAAGTCAGTATGGTAAGGGGAGTGTTGATTCTCATATCTTTAGGCAAGTGTTTGTTTTTTAGGTCACCTAACAGTAGCTATCTTCTGTGATTAAAATTCCTGTCTTTGTAAGATAAAATATATATATATACCCCAAATAGCAAGTCAAAGTCAGTTCTAGTTGTCATACCTTATTTTCATTAACCCTAATTTCATATTCAAACTTTTTCTATACAAGTGTGTGTGTGTGTTAAATATAAAGATTAGTCAAATAGACCCAGTTCCCCAAATCTCTCAAGACCTTGCTATGATGAAACCAACTTTACAGGCGTCTGTCTCACACAGCCAGCCAATTACTGGGATCCCTGAAGAATCTCAATGGCACCTGAGGGTTTGCCATGTTTCCTTTCCATCTGGTGAGATTCAGGCAGAACATGCAGGGCATAAATAAATGAGGTGCTCAAAGATCCATTGACTCTAGTCAGCCAAGAGCTGAGGCTGACAGCTCATGGAGGGGTGCACTTGCTACCTTACTGAAGATAGAAGCCAAAGTTGAACAGAATCACTAGGGCCATTGACTGAGAAGTTTTCTTCTTCTTTGTTTTGGCTGCACCACGTGACATGTGGGATCTTCCCTGCAGGGATCCAACCCCTGCCCCCTAATTTGGGGGCTTAGAGTCTTAACCACTGGACTGTCCTTTTTTATTTTTTTTAATTAAAAAAAAAAAAAACCTTTTTTTTTTTAAGATGACTTCCCCTTTGTCCATATGGCAATTCATAAAAAAAGGACAGAAGTCAATCTTGCCAAAATTAGAATCACTGATCTTTGTTTGGAGAGTGATTTGGTGAGTATGCGTCTCAGCGTGCTCCTTCACCTGAGATGTAGGATGGAGAAAGTTCCAATTTCATATTTTAAAAGTACAATAGGAACTGCAAAGAACTGATTAAATTCACTACATTATCAATTGTCTAGTTCTCTATCTTCAAATGTTTTAAGACAATAACTTTTTAATGCAGCGGTTTAGAACTTGAGAGTGTTTGTGGAAGTTCCATTTACTGGTAATTTTCCTTCTGCTATTATTTTTGACTATCAACTTCTAGAATTTATGTTGCCCTTAAAAATTTCAAGGCAGTGCCTTTTGAAAGTGTAGTGTGGGTTGAAAGTATTTCATGAACAGTTCCATTTAAAACATTGTAAGAAAGTCATTTTGTTTTTTTGTGTTTTCTATTGGAGTACAGTTGCTTTACAATACTGTGTCAGCTTCTGCTGTACAGAAAGGGAATCAGCTATAGGTAAACATATATCTCCATTTTGTTTTGCTTTGTTTTGGATTTCCTTCCCATTTAGGTCACCACAGAGCACCAAGTAGTTCCCTGTGCCATATAGTAGGTCCTCACTAGTTATCTAGTTTATACATAGTCGTGTATATATGTCAGCTCCAACCTCCCAGTTCATCCCATCCCCCACCCCCTGAGAATTTCTCAAACAGTGAATCTGGTTGCCCTCTAGAAAAGCTGCTCTCATCCAACAATTGTGTAACTGTGAGTGGTGATGCGGCTTTCCTTGCAATGCAATGGACATTTCCGCTGTTTACCATTCCGAGTAGGGAAGCCCTCAAAGGAGATGGAAGAAGAATATTCAGAGAAGGAGTAGGACCAGGAGAGACCAGGACAGGCAAACAGAAGAAGGCAGATGTTGGTCAACAGTGCAACCAGCGGGGAGAGGTCCAATAAGAATATGATTCAGTACACCCATATGTTCTAGAAACTGCCCTTTGCAGCGTGTGTCAGTGGAAAGATGGAAGCAGAAATCATTTTATCTGGCTAAAAAATGAAGTGGGGATATAGAATTTTAAAGATCGGTTGTGGTTTTATCTTTTGAAGGAATAGGGTTCTATTATGGAATTAGAAACGGGAGAAGATTAGAAGACAAAAGTGTAGTGTAGGCTAAGTCATCTCCCAGAGAAAATCAGCTATATTGTCATGTAGAAAGAGCCTTGGATTTGGAGGGCTCTAAAAACTTAGATTCAAATCTTGGTTACAAGATTGGGGGCTTGTTTTCCAATCTCTTTAGATCTTAGTAAAATGGGGATAGTAATACCTCAAAATAACATTCAATGACATAATCTTTATTTAAAAAAAAAAAAGTACAAAGCCTACCATATACTATCTGCCCAATGTGTATTATTTTAAGCCTCAGAGAGAGAGCAGCTACCACCCCAGGTAATCAGGTCAATGATCTTGACAAATTCCCATTGCATTCCTTGAGGTTTCTACTTCATTTTGTTTTTACTAACGTATGCTAGCTGAGTGGGGTTTCAGAAGCAAAAAGTAAGAGCACAGTGTCCAAATGCTTCAAACTCTTTGTTAGTAAGAATCTGTTTCAGGATCTGTTTCTAAATAAGGACCTGGGAGATGATCCTGCCTTGCTTTGTTTTGATTTACCTTACTGAACAGCAAGGCCCAAAGAGGAGATCCTAGAGCGGACTCTAGAAACCAGGATTCCTGAAATTGGTCCACTGCCCTTTCCACCTCATAAAATAGACCCTGTCTGAACAGCTTCTTTGTATCGCCAAGGAAACAAAGCAACAAAGAACCAAAGCAGTTTGCAGTAGAATTGATACAAATCCCACCTCCTGAACTAACCTGCCTCCCCCAAACCTCCCACTCTCACCTAGCACCCAAAGGAAGAATTAACTACTTGGAATAAACCACTTTAGGTTTCTTTTCTGTCCTAAAGAGGAGGAAACGACTGCACTTTCTCTCCTCTAGACAGCATCCTAATTTGTCTCCACTTAGCCACAGAGCTCAGGACAAGAACCTTTGAAATTAATGATGCTTTTCTGAGAGTAATTGCTTCTCCTCTAATCACATGTTAGTTCTTGCTGCCCACGGGGCTCAGCATTAAGATTGCCTAAAGGAATCAGCAAATTGCCCGAAATGCACTGCTCTCAAGCTTCCAGATTGCTTAATACATGATGATGAGTCACCCTAAGCCAGGTAGTCACCTCACTCACATCCCTGATAATGTGGGCTTGCAGGTCACTATGCTCCCTGGGGTGGGGACATATATATACCTATGGCTGATTCATGTTCATGTTTGGCAGAAACCAACAAAATTCTGTAAAGCCATTATCCTTCACTTAAAAAATAAATAAATTTTAAAAAATATGCTCCCTGGGAGGCAAATCAAAATATGGGGCTGAGAAAACTAGGGGCTCGGACTTTTTAAAAAAAACTGTCCTGTATTTCTTTTACTGATAGTAAAATTCACAAAGCTTACAATTAGCCATTTTAAAGTATACAGTTCAGTTGGCATTTTATTTACAAAATTGTGCAAACACCAATTCTCTCTAGTTTCAAAACATTTCATCACCCCATAAAAAAAACACCCTGTACCCATAAAGCAGTCACTCCCCATTCTCCCCAACCTCCATCTCTGGTAACCTCTAATCTGCTTTCTGTCTCTATAGGTTTTCCCAAATCTATGGATTTATCTATTCTGGATATATCACATAAAAGAAATCATGCCTTACATGCCTGGCATCATTTCATGTTTTGAAAACACATAATGTTTTCAAGGTTCATCCAGGCTATATAGTAGGTATCAGTACTTCATTCCTTTTCATAACTGAATAATATTCCATTGTACAGATAATTTTCTGTTCATCTATTGATGGACATGTGGGTTGTTTCCACCTTTTGGTTATCATGGCTAATGCTGCTCTGAGCATTTTTGTTTAATCTCTGTGGATCCCAACAGTTTTTGATATGCCTCTTAGCTCCTTCCGCTCATTGAGATCCCTTGACTAGAATCACTTTACCAGAAACCCCCACTAAGAAGAAATAAGATATTCTTAAGAAGAAAGGGATGTTCTTTCTGTCATTTTATTTTTGCTTGCTACATGATTTTATTGAAAATGCCTAGCATGGTATTAGAAGAACATCATATTCCAAACAGACTCAGTAGTACCCCTATTCCTGGATATTGTTGGCATATAGTATCATATGAACACCTGTAAATTGGTTGACATAATGTTACTTTGGGTTCAGTGGTTTTTGCATGTTCATATTTTCCTGACTGCCTTGTTTAACTAGATAAAGGGAGAGTCTCCGTGCATTCAACAGAGTCAGATGTGACCAGAAAGTGTGGTTAGTCTCACAGACTCTGGTCAATGAGGAGGTGGGGAAACACTGAGACCTGCTGCTCACAGACAGTCCTTACCAACAGGGCTGGATTATAACCCTCAAAGCTCCCTAAAAATCTGGTCCCTGAATATGGCCAAACCCAGCCTAATTAATTCACAAATGTGTATAAAATATCTTAAAATACAAAAGTAATGTTAAGTAATGAAGGAGCAATCAATTTAAGCCAGGGAAAGACAATACAGATTGTTAAGTCATATATTCTGTCTGAGGATCATTTTTTTCCCAAGTTCATAATTTATAATACAAATTGAGTATCACATGATGAGTTAACATTAGCTTCTCTCGGCATTGGAACTTAGATGAGGTATAATTTAAATATCAATAACCTCAGATATGCAGATGACACCACCCTTATGGCAGAAAGTGAAGAGGAACTAAAAAGCCTCTTGATGAAAGTGAAAGAGGAGAGTGAAAAAGTTGGCTTAAAGCTCAACATTCAGAAAATGAAAGTCATGGCATCCAGTCCCATCATTTCATGGCAAATAGATGGGGAAACAGTGGAAACAGTGTCAGATTTTATTTGGGGGGGCTCCAAAATTACTGCGGATGGTGATTGCACCATGAAATTAAAAGACGCTTACTCCTTGGAAGAAAAGTTATGACCAACCTAGATAGCATATTCAAAAGCAGAGACATTACTTTGCCCACTAAGGTCCATCTAGTCAAGGCTATCGTTTTTCCTGTGGTCATGTATGGATGTGAGAGTTGGACTGTGAAGAAGGCTGAGCACCGAAGAATTGATGCTTTTGAAGTGTGGTGTTGGAGAAGACTCTTGAGAGTCCCTTGGACTGCAAGGAGATCCAACCAGTCCATTCTGAAGGAGATCAGCCCTGGGATTTCTTTGGAAGGAATGATGCTAAAGCTGAAGCTCTAGTACTTTGGCCACCTCATGCGAAGAGTTGACTCATTGGAAAAGACTTTGATGCTGGGAGGGATTGGGGTCAGGAGGAGAAGGGGACGACAGAGGATGAGATGGCTGGATGGCATCACTGATGTGATGGACATGAGTCTGAGTGAACTCCGGGAGTTGGTGATGGACAGGGAGGCCTGGCGTGCTGCGATTCATGGGGTCGCAAAGAGTCGGACACGACTGAGCGACTGAACTGAACTAAACTGATACTGCTTTCGTAGGTGGAGGTTTTTTAAATCTTAACTTGAAGGAACATAAGACCATCAAAGCAAGGAAATATTTTTTCAATACCTGTGAAATGGAATTGGGCATCAGTTTTTGGACCTGCCATGATTTCAACCTTGCAAAAGGTGGAAATTCCACAGGCTGTATCCTTCAACATAGGCAGCTCTCCCTCTCAAGGATCATTATTTTAAAACTCTGAGATGCCTTGAGCCCCTGTAATTTCACCATATATGTTACTTTGGCTGCTGACTAGCAGGAAAACTTTTACAACAAAAAAAGACCTGTGGGGAGGTTATTCCATGCCTAGTCAAGACCCTCATCAGAAAACACCTCTTCTTGGGAGTTCCCTGGTGGTGCCGTGGCTAAGACTCCAGGCTTCCAGAGGCCGTAGGTTTGCTCCTGATCAGGGAACTAGATCCCACATGCCGCAGCTAAGAGTTCACATTTTAGCTAAAGGTCCTACATGCTGCAACTAAGACCTGATGTAGCCAAATAAATTAATTAATTTTTCTTAAGTATTAAAAAAAAAAAAGCGGCTTAGATTGTTTAAAAAAGAAGGAAAGTGCCTCTTCTTTCCACAGAGAGTACAGCAGTACAGCAGAGAAAGATTACAGAGGTTGAGCACAGGCGCCAGGCAAAGCATCAGATGGAGAGCGTGCTTCTCAGAGAAGCAAGAGGAGCCCCTCCCAGGGAAGCAAAGTCAGAATTACCTTAGCATTTTGTAAAACGTATGGGAGAAAACAGCCCTCAGTAGAAGTCAACTGATAAAAATCGTAGGAAACGCAAACTTCTTGCAAACGACTGCAAAAGTAGAGTCAGAGGCCTTGATATAAAGATAACATCTACTGGGATTAACCCCAACAGAGTGAGAAAAACATGGGACAAACGGAAGACCAGTGACAGATTCAGGATACAGGAAACTTGACCTGAGCAAGATTATTCCTGTGGTTCATTGGACCAGTGTTCTGAATTGATGAGCATCCTGCCAGTGGCAAAACAACAATAAACTAGTCAGGCCTCCCTTCTCTTGCTCTTGAATCCTCCACACTGTCCCTCAGCTTTCAGATTCGACATATATATATATATATTTTTTACATATATACATATACAAATACATATATGTGTCTGTGTATTTTGACTGGGAGTGGTTTCAAGGAATAGTTGATGTCCTTGATCCGGGGGCACCCCAGCCTGCTTACTGCCATGCACAGCCCCTCCCTCCCACAAACACATCACCTGTCTGCGGCCTCTGCAGCCTCAGACGACCAGGAAGATGGGGCAGGTATTAATGACGGGAGGGCATTCAAGTCTGGCGCCTCTGCGTCTCATGAGGACCCAGGGAGATCTGGGTATGTCTCAATCTCAAGCTTCCAGCAGGAACCTGAATCTTTCCTTATTCTGGAAAGGATAAGGCTCAACGCCTCCTGAGCCCCTGCTACAGGCCAAGTCCCGTACATTATTGTCTCATGGTGACGCTCCAAACAGCTCTATGTTTTTCATAGTATCTCCCAATGTCATGTATTGAATACATATACATATACACATATATACGAAAACAGACCTGGAAAGTAACTCGCTCCATCTCAAACGACTAGGAGCTGACACAGCTAAGACTCAAACCAAGCATTTGTTGTTGCCGTTTAGTCACTAAATTGTGTCCAACTCTCTGTGGGACCCCGTGGTCTGTAGCCCACCAGGTTCCTCTGTCCATGGGATTTCCCCAGCCAGAATATGGGAGTGGGTTGCCATTTCCTTCTCTAGGGGATCTTGCCAACCCAGGGACCAAACCCTCATCTCGTGCATTGGCAGACAAGTTCTGCCCCCAGGGAAGCCCCTTCAAACCAAGCATGGTTAATTCCAAAACTTCACACCCTTTCCTCTTAACACATGACGAGAGGTCAGTGCCTCTTCACCTCCGCACATTTCCCTTAGATCAAGACTGAAGTTGACATTCTTGGGAACTTCAGAATGCCCCAGTCCTCCCAGAGACAAAAGTGAAATAAACCAGACCATTTGACAGGACATCTTCTACTAATACAAACATAGTACCCAAACCATGCCTACAGGTAAACCACTCCTTCACACACATCCGCTTAACACAAAGCCTTCTGCTTGCTGGGCCAGCTATTTTGCTGCTCTGGGTTGACACGAGGAGGGATTGATGTAGAACAAGCCAGAGCAGAAGCCTACTCCTGTTACTTACCTCCAGGGGAACACTTTCCAGGGCTTGGAATTAAAGGTATTCAGTACCCATTAAGAGGAGTGACTTTGCCTACTGGAGGAGCAAGCTTTAAAGGGTCCAGGTGACGTATGTGGCAGTGTTTTCCAGCCTGGGGAGTGTGTTGCACTAAATGAGTGGGTAATTTTAGTAAGCACACCTGCAGATGATTTTCCCCAAAGAGTCTCTGGAGAAGACTCCTCCTTCCCTCTCAGGGCAACAGGATCTGGGCTGCTTCTTTCATCTCCTGGAAAACTGGATCCCATATAAAACCCTTCCCCACCCAAGAAGCCCTTAGCAACAATTGCCTTGTTCTCATGTTTCACCCCTGGGCAATAATCCCACTGATTCTTAGGCATTTAATGAGTGTCTCCATTGCTCCCAGCCCTGAAAAAAGCATCAAGGAAATGGGCAAGGTCTAGTTGCCTTCAAAGAACCTCCAGGGATGAAGTTGCATTTTTGTGACTATTAAGTGAGACAACAAACAGGGCATTGTTTCTGAAACATGGAGGCGCATGGTCAATGTTGTTGATTTTTGTTTTCCCATCATAGTCTTCAAATATCTTTATGAGAATTGAGCTGTTGATTTCTCAGAGCTTCCTTGAATCCAATTTGGAATGAGACAGAATAAAAGCACATAAATAAGTACAGGAATCTTCTGAGCAGAAAGAGGCAGACAGGGACTTTCCTGGTGGTCCAGTGGTTAAGATTCCATGCTTCCACCACTAGGGGCGAGGGTTAGATCCCTGGTCAGGAACTAAGATCCCACATGCCACACTGTCAAAATGTTTAAAAAAAAAAAAGAAAGAAAGGGGGAGGCAGTATCAGTCTCATCTTTACTTGAGGAAATCACAACCAGTGAGGCCACGGAGCAGCACAATGGGGAAGGGCACAGCTGAGGAGCCCAGGTTGCAACTCTAACTCTGTCATATCAATGCCCAGACTTTGGGCATGAACTCTCTGCCTCAGTTTGCTCATGTGTAAAAGCGAGTGTGATGCTTAGTTTCAAGTGTCAACTTGACCAGACTATAGTGCCTGGCTATTTTGTTAATATTTATTTGTATTTGTTTATTTGGCTGCACCAGATCTCAGTTGCAGCATGCAGGATCTTTAGTTGCAGCATGCAAACTCTTAACCTGTACATGTGGGAACCCAGCTCCATGGCTAGGGTTCGAACCCACGCCCCCTACATTGGAAGTAAGGCAGAGTCTCAGCCACTGGACCACCAGGGAAATCGCTTGGCTATTTAATCAAACTCTAACCTAAGTGTTGCTGTGAAGATATTGTGCAGATATATTTAACAGCGACAATCCATTGACTTTAAATGAGGGCGATTACTCTCAATATTGTGAGTGGTGTTTTTCAGTTGCTCAGTCATGTCCAACTCTTTGCGACCCCCATGGACTGCAGCACGCCAGGCTTCCCAGTCCTTCGCCATCTCCAGGAGCATGGTCAAACTCATGTCCATTGAGTCGGTGATATCATCTAACCATCTCATCTTCTGTCATCCCCTTCTCCTCCTGCCCTCAATCTTTTCAAGCATCAGGATCTTTTCTAATGAGTCGGCTCTTCGATCAGGTGGCCAAAGTATTGGACCTTCAGCTTCAGCATCAGTCCTTCCAATGAATATTCAGCGTTGATTTCCTTTAGGATGGACTGGTTTGATCTCCTTGCAGTCCAAGGGACTCTCAAGAGTCTTCTCCAGCAACACAGTTCAAAAGCATCAATTCTTTGGTGCTCAGTCTTCCTTATGGTCCATCTCATCCAATTAGGTGAACAACTTTATGAACCAAAATTGAGGTTTCTCAGAGGAAGAAATTCTGCCTCTAGCAACATAGGCTCCTGCCCAAGCCTATTGATCTGCTCTACAGACTTCAGATTGGCTAGCGCTCACAGCTGTATAAGCCAGTTACTTGAGATAGAGAGATGATGGATAGATAATAGATCTGTAGAGATAGAGACAGAGAGGCAAAAATCTCATCTGGCTTAGTTTCTCTGGATAACCCTGACTGATTCAAGGGACAATAATACATCCCCTTTCATTGTGCCACTGCAAGGATTAGCATGCTTAGAACAGTGCCTGACACAAAGGAAAAAACCACACCAAATTCACCTACTCAGATCACTTGACTGTGGCTGTGAGCTAGGGGCAGGAGGTGTTTATACCACACCCTCTATATGCTCTGCCAATGCCTAGATTTGTGCCCATCTGTCCTGCCCCAAAGAACCGCTTGAATGAGAAAGTGAGGTATATTTCCCAAATTCCTAGCCACCCACTCTCTCAGTCAATTCAAAGAATAGCTGGGTCCCCCTGCTTGAGTGATGGAGACCCAACTAGAATCTGCATCTCGTTCTTCCCTAAGAGCTTCAGGATTACTAATGGTGACTTAAAAAAACAGTCACAACCTAAAAGTTGAAAGGGTTATGTTTTATTCGGTTGGAATTTTTAGGACTTCAAGCCCTGAGACAGCATCTCAAGTAACCCTGAGAGAACTGCTCCAAGGAGGAGAAGGTCATCTCCAAGCCCCAGCCACTAGGCCAGAAGGAGGCCAGGCTTCACTGGATGAGGTCCTCACTTCCCGACGGGTCATCATTTGCTCCCCCAGATAAAGCAAGAGTGGAATAGAAGAAACAAAGTGTCCATAGGGGGCTCATTTATGGTTCCCAGACGCTTACTCCTTGGAAGAAAAGTTATAACCAATCTAGATAGTATATTCAAAAGCAGAGACATTACTTTGCCGACTAAGGTCCATCTAGTCAAGACTATCGTTTTTCCTGTGGTCATGTATGGATGTGAGAGTTGGCTCACATCACTGTGAAGGCTGAGCACTGAAGAACTGATGCTTTTGAACTGTGGTGTTGGAGAAGACTCTTGAGAGTCCCTTGGATTGCAAGGAGATCCAACCAGTCCATTCTGAAGGAGATCAACCCTGGTATTTCTTTAGAAGGAATGATGCTAAAGCTGAAACTCCAGTACTTTGGCCACCTCATGCGAAGAGTTGACTCATTGGAAAAGACTTTGATGCTGGGAGGGATTGGGGGCAGGAGGAGAAGGGGATGACCGAGGATGAGATGGCTGGATGGCATCACGGACTCGATGGACGTGAGTCTGAGTGAACTCCGGGAGATGGTGATGAACAGGGAGGCCTGGCATGCTGCGATTCATGGGGTTGCAAAGCGTCAGACACGACTGAGCGACTGAACTGAACTAATCATGATGGAAAATTTCTGAAGCTTCTGCAATTTCCATCTGTGGTGATGTGCACACCCAATCTGGATCTGGGAGGAAACCTGGGCCAAATTACGCCCCTGAGCATTTCACTTCTTTCCCAGCCTCTTCTCACCCTCTGGAAGGCACAGCCTGCCTCTCCCCTGACTCAGTGCTCTCCACTAATTAAATGTCACACTTCCAGCTGCAATCACTAAGAGATGCTCTCCTGGTACTTGAGCAGAGGGACAAATAAGGTCCCTCCTATTTCTTACTACCCCTGGGAGACGGTGCTGGTGAGGCTGGCTAAAACCAATGACAAATAACAGGGTTGCTATGAAGAAGTGTTAATGGGGCCCATGGCCCAAGAAGTTGCAATTAGGAGACAATTGTAAAGGAGTAAGTAGACTCCTTCCTAGGGATCAGGGGAAGCAAGTGAGCCCACAACCCATGTATCTGTGATTTACCACACCCCATGGTCATGATCTTCTACTCTAGTATATTTCTCTATTTTATAGAAAATATAATGATCAATTATTTTGTAGGCATTCTGGGAGATGCCACAGTTCTTTCTGGAAAGTGGTAGGGTATAGACTCAAAAATCAACGAGGATCCTGTTTTAGCTCTTCCCCGAATTATTTGACTCAAATTTCCTGAATTGTTTTGCAGATGTGAAAGTTCAGTTCAGTTCAGCCACTCAGTCATGTCCAACTCTTTGCGACCCCATAAATTGCAGCACGCCAGGCCTCCCTGTCCATCACCATCTCCCGGAGTTTACTCAGACTCACGTACATCAAGTCCATGATGCCATCCAGCCATCTCATCCTCGGTCGTCCCCTTCTCCTCCTGACCCCAATCCCTCCCAGCATCAGAGTCTTTTCCAATGAGTCAACTCTTCGCATGAGGTGGCCAAAGTACTGGAGTTTCAGCTTTAGCATCATTCCTTCCAAAGAAATCCCAGGGTTGATCTCCTTCAGAATGGACTGGTTGGATCTCCTTGCAGTCCAAGGGACTCTCAAGAGTCTTCTCCAACACCACAGTTCAAAAGCATCAATTCTTCAGCGCTCAGCCTTCTTCACGGTCCAACTCTCACATCCATACATGACCACAGGAAAAATGATAGCCTTGACTAGACAGACCTTAGTCGGCAAAGTAATGTCTCTGCTTTTGAATATACTGTCTAGATTGGTTATAACTTTTCTTCCAAGGAGTAAGCATCTTTTAATTTCATGGCTGCAGTCACCATCTGCAGTGATTTTGGAGCCCCAAAAAATAAAGTCTGACACTGTTTCTACTGTTTCCCCATCTATTTCCCTTGAAGTGATGGGACCGGATGCCATGATCTTCATTTTCTGAATGTTGAGCTTTAAGCCAACTTTTTCACTCTCCTCTTTCACTTTCATCAAGAGGCTTTTGAGTTCCTCTTCACTTTCTGCCATAAGGGTGGTGTCATCTGCATATCTGAGGTTATTGATATTTCTCCCAGCAATCTTGATTCCAGCTTGTGTTTCTTCCAACCCAGCATTTCTCATGATGTACTCTGCATATAAGTTAAATAAGCAGGATACCAAAAGAGGAACTCCCCAGGTCTAAAGGTGCCCAATATGCTACTGGAGATCAGTGGAGAAATAACTCCAGAAAGAATGAAGGGATGGAGCCAAAGCAAAAACAATACCCAGATGTGGATGTGACTGGCAATAGAAGCAAGATCTGATGCTGTAAAGAGCAATATTGCATAGGAACCTGGAATGCCAGGTCCATGAATCAAAGCAAATTGGTAGTGATCAAACAAGAGATGGCAAGGGTGAACATCGACATTCTAGGAATCAGCGAACTAAAATGGACTGGAATGGGTGAAATTAACTCAGATGACCATTATATCTACTACTGTGGGCAGGAATCTCTCAGAAGAAATGGAGTAGCCATCATGGTCAACAAGGAGTCCGAAATGCAGTACTTGGATGCAATCTCAAAAACGACAGAATGATCTCTGTTCGTTTCCAAGGCAAACCATTCAATATCACAGTTATCCAAGTCTATGCCCCAACCAGTAATGCTGAAGAAATTGAAGTTGAACAGTTTTATGAAGATCTACAAGATCTTTTAGAACTAACACCAAAAAAAGATGTCCTTTTCATTATAGAGGACTGGAATGCAAAAGTAGGAAGTCAAGAAACACCTGGAGTAACAGGCAAATTTGGCCTTGGAATGCGGAATGAAGCAGGGCAAAGACTAACAGAGTTTTGCCAAGAAAATGCACTGGTCATAGCAAACACCCTCTTCCAACAACACAAGAGAAGACTCTACACATGGACATCACCAGATGATCAACACCAAAATCAGACTGATTATATTCTTTGCAGCCAAAGATGGAGAAGCTCTATACAGTCAACAAAAACAAGACCAGGAGCTGACTGTGGCTCAGATCACGAACGCCTTATTGCCAAATTCAGACTCAAATTGAAGAAAGTAGGGAAAACCACTAGACCATTCAGGTATGACCTAAATCAGATGTGAAAACCGCCCACCAAATGGAAGATGTTAACTACTTGATAACCATGAGCATACGGCCCCAGGCCTCCTGGAGCCTAAGTACTAATAAAGTTAACTCCTGTGACACCGCCCTATTCCCTCATCTTCAGCCAGGCAGAGAATTTTGTAGGATCTGATCACTACCCTGCAACCCTTCCCCACCACCAAACTTTTAAAAATGCTTTGCTGAAAGTTCAGGACTTTTTAGGATATGAACCACCTGCCTCCTTGCAGAGCCTTGCAATAAAACTTTCTCTGTTCAAAACAAAAAAAGTCAACCAGGACTGACTTTTGTGTCATTGGTGTCCAATGACAATGAATAAGGATCCAGATCGATCCTCATATCAGTACAGAAAGTTGGCCAAGTTAAGGCATTTCACATCTGTGAGCCCACTGCCTCTTCAGAATATCTGTGTAGGATGCGAGAGGCAAGAGGTCCTGCCCCAGTCTAAAAGACAAAGAAACCAAGACCCAAAGTGGATAAATGGCTTGCCTGAGCTCACTCAGTCAAGTAAATGACAGAGCTCCTACACCTGACTGAGATTCCTCTCCGTGTGGTTTCCACTCTGATGGTTTTCAGGCTCACTCTCATTGAAACAGAAGGAAAGGAAGAGGCAGGGAGGAGAGCAGGAGGCACAATAGCTTTTAAAAAGCGTAGTCACAGTGTCCAAAACCACTAGATTCCCAAGTCATGGGAGGGTGGAATGGGGTGGGAGAGGGGACGGAGGTTCAAGAGGGAGGGGATATATGTACCCCTGTGGCTGATTTCATGTTGATGTATGGCAGAAACCAACACAACATGTTAAAGCAATTATCCTCCAAAAAATTTTTTTAAGAAGTTGTCATGGGAAAATTCGCAGGTGTGGGAACATGCCTCCAACTTCCAATGGCTCCCAACATACAACAGATTCCAAACACACCACAGTTGGCGGTGATGGGGTGGCAGTTGCTAGGGAGGAGAAAGGAGCATGCTTGGGCTTTGCAGATGTTGTCATGGTACGCATACGGGTTGGAAAAGAATTTCCAGACTTGAGGCAGAATAAAGTTTATCAGAGTGGGAGATGCTGTTAGAACAGCAGACCAGCTCAAGGGAGAGTGGAGTCCTTTCACGGGCTAGTAGACAGTTTGTATAGCCTCAAGAGAGAAAAATCCTACTCAAATGGTGGTGATCTCGGTAAGGCAGCAGTGAGCGGTGGCATGAAATGAGATCTTAATTCCTGCCCAGGAACTGAACCTGGGTAGCCTGGATGAAAACCAGGAATCAAACCAGCAAGGGATAGAGGCTAGAAGCTAATTTTCTCTGGATCCTTGTCCCCAGTGAAAAATGCACTTATCACGGAGGCAGAAACTGTAAATGCAGGCACAGAGTTTATTAGTAGAGACACAGCCCAACAACAAGTGGGACAGCACAGAGAAACGGTTTGTTTAGCTGAGATAGAAGCAAGGCAGAGATGCACACCCGGAGAAAGGGCGTGGGCGTCCCCCCTAGTGAGCAGCACAGTGAAGAGGCAGTTAAGTCATTCATATAGGTCAGTTCTTCTGGGTCTTTGTCTTCCTTCCAAGCCATTTATCTAGTTTCTTCTTCCACACCTGACTTACCCTGGGACCCTCCCCTGGGGCACACACACACCACTCAGCCAAGATGGATCTTGGAAGTGATGGCTTCTGGGAGGAGCTAGACTCATTGTGGCCTGGAGTTATCCCCTGACTTTGGACTCCAAGGAGTCTTTCTGAGACCTCTGAAATCCCTCCCTTCCAACTGGCTTTGTATGTAGCACATCTCTTACAAATCCATCACATAAGCCTGAATGGGTCTAACCTACAAGCTCCGAGAGATCCCCCATCCTCCTTGTAAACCAGAGAACACAAATAGATTCTTCGGAGAACAGAATGCCTTAACGCTCCCTTCGGATGTTGCCAGGACTCCAATTGGAGCCAGGTTCGATTTTCAGCAGCACCTATATTCCAGCTTTCCACCTCCACCACAAGCAGACTCCATCCTTCCCTCTCTGTGTGCTGCAAAAGCTACCCTATCCATCACACTGGATCATGGCTAAGGAAACCTGGCTCCCAGGCAGGCAGCGAGCTTCCAGAGGGCAGGCACAAAGTGGGTGTTGAATAGATGACTGTATTGTCCATGATAAACAGGAACATTTTCAAATCTCCTTGTCTCTTTATTTTACTTCCTCTGCTAACCTTAAAGGTAATTGCTCTGTAAGTTCAGCCATTTTCCCAGTAGAAAAGCCCATTTTCCAAAACTTGTCTTAAAAGATAGCTTCTTACTCTATTGACATCACTTAATTCAACAAATCACATGAACACTTGTGCCTAGGCACTGAGCTTTGTGGTAGAAGAATATGAAGATGAAAAGGGCTCGATTCTCGAGGGCAATGTTGTGGACTAAATGACAGCTTGAATTGTCGAAATGGAATTGCTGTGTCAGAAAACATAAAAATAAGTTGATCCACAGTCTCTTTAAATAGTAGTAATAACTACTGCCATTTATTGAGCACATACTGATAGAAAACTATACTGGATGCATTATATATATTATTTTAGTTTTTACAACTCTGAGAGGTGGCTATTTTTTCTCAGTGAAGAAATGAGAGGATTGAAATCGGAGACATTAAGTAGCCACCTAAACTCACACAACTAATAAATGATTGATTGGAACTAGAGCTCAGGGTGAGTCTGATTCTAGAGCCTGTGTTTTCATCCACGTTACATACTTAGAGACAGTATTTTTTACACCACCTCATGGAGAAAGGAAATGGCAGCCCACTCCAGTGTTCTTGCCTAGAGAATCCCAGGGGCGGGGGAGCCTGATGGGCTGCTGTCTATGGGGTCGCACAGAGTCGGACACGACTAAAGTGACTTAGCAGCAGCATGGAGAAAAGATGAAGGAAAAGATTCCTGCTTTTCAAAAATAAGTGAAAATACTATTGATTCAACCCTTTACCTGCCCTTGTGGTGTGATCCCAAAGTAAGTATAGCAGAATGGAAGACCAGACCTGATTTGAAATGCAGGATCTGGAGGAAACGGAAAAGAGGCCGTGGCTTCAGCAACTAGTAGCCTGGTCCACAGTGCCCTCTGGTGGCCAGTTCATGTCATTATTTTTCTTCTAAGGTTCGGGAATGAAATGTTCAACAACCTAAGATTCAGACAGGTTCAACCTTGGATAAAGCAGACGCAGTATTTTCCAGCCATTCTTTGTTCCAGTCTCCTGCCAAATGACCTCACACTCCTATGACTGGAGTAGGCACACCATGGATTTGGGCATCAGGCTGGCCAGAGATCAAGTGCCAGCTTCATCACTTAGAGTTAGCAGTGAATGGTACTCAAGGGCACTGGGACCATGCTGGGGCTCCCCAAGCTTCTTCCTGTTTCCAGCCAAAGCCTAAATTCATCACTGCTCCAAGGGTCAGTAGACCATCCAGGCAAACTCTTAAGATAGTCAATCACCTAATCACCATTAATCCTTGCTTTCTACATCTCACTGACTCACTATTTAGGTATGGATTATTTTTTCATAATATGTATAATTTTTATCTTCACAAAAGGAAAAACTCAATCTTGACAACACAACATCTCTGTAGAAATCATTTCAACTAAGGAAACAGATTATTCTGAATCCCACGCCCTGGACGCTGTCCAGGACTGCCAACGTGATGGGTTTTATGCCTATGATTGTTGTTTAGTCTCTAAGTGGTATCCGACTGTTTTTGCAACCCCATGGACTGTAGCCTGCCAGGTCCCTCTGTCCATGGAATTTCCCAGGAAAGAATACTGGAGTGGGTTGCGATTTCTTCCTCCAGAGGATCTTCTTGACCCAGGGATCAAACCCAGATTTCCCATATTACAAGCAGATTCTTTACCATCTGAGCCACCAGGGAGGCCCCACATGCCCATGATTAGGTTATATTAAATGGCACAAATGACCTTAAAACTGAGAGGTTATCTCTGTGGCCTGACTTAATCATACAAGCTTTTTAAACTCAGAAAGTTTAAAGTCTGGTTGGTTGCAAATTTGAAACACAAGAATTTGTCATGTTTTTCTGGCTTGAAGATGGAGAAGTCACCTGGCAAGGAAAAGTAGGAAGCCTCCCAGAGCTCAAAGCCCCCAGCTGACAGCCAGCAAGGCGCAGGGACCTCAAAAATGAATTTTGCCAACAAGCAGGGAGCTAGGAAGACCACCCCAGGCTCCATCCAGATGAGGATGGCAGCCATGAAGACACCTTGATCTCAATCCAGTGAGACCCTAAGGAGAAAACCAAATAGATGGGGAAACAGTAGAAAGAGTAAGAGACTTAAACCACTACAGATGGTGACGGCAGCCATGAAATTAACAGACACTTGCTCCATGGAAGAAAAGCTATGACCAACCGAGACAGCATATTAAAAAGCAGAGATGTTACTTTGCCAACAAAGTTCTGTCTAGTCAAAGCTATAGTTTTTCCAGTAGTGTGGATGTGAGAGTTGGACTATAAGGAAAGCTGAGAGCTGAAGAATTGATGCTTTTGAACTGTGGTGTTGGAGAAGACTCTTGTGAGTCCTTTGGACGGCAAGGAGATCAAACCAGTCAATCCCAAAGAAAATCAGTCCTTAATATTCATTGGAAGGACTGATGCTGAAGCTGAAGCTGCAATATTGTGGCCACCTGATACGAAGAACTGACTCGTTGGAAAAGACCCTGATGCTTGGAAAGATTGAGTGCAGAAGGAGAAGGGGATGATAGAGGATGAGATCGTTAGATGGCATCACCGACTCAACGGACATGAGTTTGAGCAAGCTCCAGGAGTTGGTGATGGACCGGGAAGCCTGGCGTGCTGCAGTCCATGGGGTTGCAAAAGAGTTGGACATGACTGAGCGACTGAACTGAAGCAGAAAACCAGCCACTCTATGCCCAGACTTCCAACCTGCAGAAACAATGATGTAATATATAACATAGATGAATTAATAAATATATCATGTATATCAGCAGTCCCCAACCGTTTTGGCATCAGGGATCAGTTTTGTGGAAGACAATTTTTTCAGAACAGAGGTGGTGGGGGTTGGGAGGATGGGATGGTTTCAGGATGATTCAAATGCATTACATTTATCATGCACTTTATTTCTATTATTATTACATTGTGATATATAATGAAATAATTATATAACTCACCACAGTGCAAAATCAGTGGGAGCCCTGAGCTTGTTTTCTTTCAACTAGGCAGTCCCATCTCGCTGTGATGGGAGACAGTGACACCCGAAGTACATTGCTTCTGTCCCAACTACTCCATAATGTCTTTCTGGTTGCTGTTATGCTCCAGCTTGGAGGCATGTATTTCCTCAGCCGTGACTGCTACACCACCAGTCTTCACCATTGGTTTGAATTTGGGTCCCTTCGTTCATTCATTTCTACTTTTATATCAAACAATTAAGTCATTGATAATAATAAATACATCGTTTGCAGAAACACAAGAACAATATTCTTGAATACCCCTAATGTAACTGAAGGTGGGGTCTGGCTGCTCCTCACTCAAAAGCCAATAAAGAGGCCAGCTTGATAGAAAAGTTTGCTTTATTTTGTATGCCAGCAACCAGGGGTGGAGTTGGGAGGGCAGACGCCTGTCCAAAGGCCAACTCCCCTCTCAACCTGGTGACAATCAGGAGGAAAGAGCTTTTACAGACAAAGGGAGGGAGCTACATGCAGAAACAGCAGAGTCAGCTCTGACAGTCATCTTGAAATTGGTCACAGGTGGTCTGACTAGTGTGATCTTGATTGTTTTAAGTTCAGTTACTTTTCAGTTCCAGGGTAGGTTTGTTTTCATTTCTTGAGGCCAGTTCTTGGAATTGTGGCAGCTTTGACAGCTTGTGTGATGGCTACATTCTGTTCATCATGCAGTTAACTTCTCCCCCCTAGGGGTTTCAGTATCTCTAAGACAGTTTAGAGGATACAGCTCACAATATTACCTATAGCCCTTGAGAAAAACTGCACAGCATTTAGGATCTTAATTCCCTGACCAAGGACCAAACCTGTGCCCCCTGCAGTAGAAGCATAGTGTCTTAACCACGGAACCACCAGGAAAGTCCCTAGATCTCACTGTTTTTAATTAATTACTCTAAAAAAATCTTTTTTAGCTCTTTACTTAAGACTTGGAATCTTAAGGGGCCCCAGTGCATTTCCAAGGCAGAGACAGAGGGGGATCTGGTTTTGCTAAATTTGGCTTGAATTGGGGAAAAAGAAAAGGTTGCTATATGGTCTCAACAATCCCTGTGCAAATGATAGACTGAACTATTCAGCTCCCTAGAACAAGGTATTTTTTAGTAGAATTTTACATTAATATAGAATATTTTTTAAAATCCTAATAGGTTAAAACAAGTCAAACAACCATTCTACATAGATAAAACCTTCACAAAGGTCAACTGAGGTAATCCAGAAAGAAAACTAAATTATGTAGATTTTCAATGAAGTCACTAGACATGTAAGGTAAATTATTTACACACTTGCAAGTGCTTTAAGAAATGTGCTCCAAGGAGCATTAACCTTTGTTTTCGTATGTGTATGCCATTTTGAAGACTTGCACATTTTATTTTTCAGGAAACTTAACATTTTAAATGGTGTGTTCTCTACCAAATGGTCATGCTTTGGTACTATTCATATAGGATTGCTTACCCTAAAGAGTTGACATTTCCCAGGAGGAACTTTGACTCTGCTTTAGAAGTTTCATATAAATTAAAATCTTCATCAAATATCAGTATGAAGGGAGGTAACACAGGATGAAACATACACAGTCAAGTTTTCTCCGTATATTTAGAAACTGCTCCTTCAAGATAGTCACACCAGGGAGGGGGGTTCAGGATGGGGAACACATGTACACCCGAGGCTGATTCAAGGGAATGTACGGCAAAACCACTATAATATTGTAAAGTAATTAGCCTCCAATTAAAATGAATAAATTTAAAATAAATAAGTAAATACATTAAAAAGAAAAAAAAAGATATTCACACCAGAAAGCTTAGTCTGTGCTTAATATTCAGGAGTATGAGTTTGGCTCATCAGAAGCCTTGGCAAGACCTTACTAACAACCTCTAGGGCAAGTCCATATTTACTGAGTTATGATAAATTTATTATAATGAAGGAAAACAAGTGTAGCCAGCTATCTTTAAAAATGCCCCAATCATTGTTTCTCAATATACAAAGACTAGAACTACTCATATATACATTTATCATACAACAAATCCCATCTCTTTCCCCTGAAATTTCTGTAATTTTATTCATTAGAAAATAAAAAAAAAAAAAAGACTTAAAGAGCACTTTACAGCAGCATTCAGCTTTCCTATGAAATACTCAGGGTCTTAAATATTATGTACACTTCTGTTTTTTTTTTTTTCTTTTTCTTTCAATAAGCTAGACATTAGCTTCAGAGTTTGTGGATCTGGAGGAAAAATTACCCACTCAAAACTGTTCTAGAAATTGTCTTTTGCAGAACAGCAGGTAGCTGAGTTAAAAATAGGAGGGTCATTTTCCTGTTTTCCAAAATTTAAGTCTTTTTTTGTTGTTGTTCCCCTTGTACATAAGCCTCAGTCACCACTTCTGAGTGAAAATGGGCAGAGGCTCTGGCCTCTGCTCCTCGGGCTTCCCAAAAGCTGCTTTCTCATTGCTGCAGTCAAGCCTGAATACATGTGTGTCGATGAGGACCTCCCCAAACGGCCTTTAGAGGCAATGCCTCGGCATATTTTCTGTCTTTTCCAGCGCATGTGTGCTAAATCACTTCAGTCGTGTCTGACTCCGCGCGAACCTATGACTGTAGCCTACCAGGCTCCTCTGTCTATGGGATTCTTCAAGCAAGAATACTGGCGTGGGTTGCCATGCCCTCCTCCAGGGGATCTTGCTGACCCAGGGATCAAACCTGCACCTCTTGTGTTTCTTGGATGGGCAGGAAATAGGAAATCCTGAACCTCCTGTGTCTCCCTGAAAACCAGGAAATCAACCTCCCCTGTGAAAGGTGCCCTCCCCACATCCAGAGGTAGAAGGACACCCCTTTATCCTCAGAGATGGGAATTCAGAGCCAAGATGCCTCTGGAAACACCTTATTCCTTCTTTAAATTTACCACCTCAGGCCTAATCTCTCTTTAGATTCTTCACTAATTAAGCACCTAAGTTTTGTCCTGTGTATACCTCACAGATTTACTGTATCTGTCTCTAAAAAGTAAAACGGCTGCCTGCTTTGGGCACCTCTTTGGTCCTATTCTCACAGGACCTCCATATGCATGAATTAAATTTTGTATCTACTTCTCCCATTAATCTGGCTATGTCAATATCATTAGTTCAGCCACAAGCCCTCCAGGGGTGGAGAAGGGGGCCCTTCCCCTCCACAACAGTGCCTAAGTCAAGTCTGGGGAGGATGGGAAGGGCACAGCGCTCCCATGCCCTCATATCCTCTTCCCATCCCATCAGTATACAGACAAGTTGCCCATTTTTTTCCATACCATTTCTCTCACCTATTATGAAAACAGTCAAAAATCTGGAGAGAAATGCATTAACTAGCTGGAAAGCTCTCCTAATCTCCTTATTCAAGGTTTTATTTAACTCATTTTCCAGCAAACCCTCTAATCTTGTTTAATCTTTCTGGTGACTGGCCTCCACCCTGTAGTTAGCCCCTTGAGTCCCTTATTAGCACCCACTCCAGTGTTCTTGCCTGGAGAATCCCAGGGATGGGGGAGCCTGGTGGGCTGCCATCTATGGGGTTGCAGTCGCTACATGACTGAAGCGACTTAGCAGCAGCAGCAGGGACTCCTCCAAAAGGGCTTGTTAGGAAAACAGAAGATTCTTTTCCATCACTCAGGAAAGGCCGTGTTTTAGGTTATCTGTGCCAGGAACAAGAGACAAAACCAAACCTAAGTGTTTATCATGCTGCAGTATTTAATAAGCTCTTTTGGAATCCATGGGTATATGATGTTTCTACTGTAATTTAAAAACACACACACACACACACACACACACAAAAACCAAGGGGTTCTCACATCCTCCACATCCACGGCCTAGTAGGTAGATTATCTTTCTTCTAAGTGAAGAATCAAAGCAGAGGTGACATGTCTGAGGACACAAAGGCAGGAAGTGGCATAAATGAAGCTAAACCCAGTTCTCTGATCCTTTTTTGGTTGGACTTGTCCTCTCCTATTTTGCGTTTCTTCACTTTGAAATGGGAGAGAGAACGGACACTTTCTGAGTTCTCGTGGCGCATCTGCTGTCTCAACAGTAGCTATTTGACACAGTCTTTCCAAAGACAAAATTGGAGGAATTTAGTAGTTTCCAAAGGACACGGGTGCTAACTAGCGCTTGCAGAATATGAATCATGGTGAGTTCCAAATATTATGGGACTTGGCGTTAATTGTATAAATGTCATCCAAATAAATGTTCCAGCAAAGAGAATGTAGCACAACCTAAACCTTAGAATTTCTCAATCTGACTTACCAGTGTCAATGAAAATCATGTTTCCACTCATTTGGACCTATAGTTTCACATAAGGTCATAAAACATAACAAAGTTAATACAAAATGTTTCTTCTCAAAAGTGCCCTCACTTAATTTGTTATGCCTTAAGAGATAATTCATAGAGTGGCTGTTCATTTTAAAGATATGCTTCCTCTAAAAAGGAAAGAAAATGTCTTTATTAAAAGTCTGTGAGTGGTGGTCTATTGTTGGTTGAGAAGAAATGACACTCTTTGTCTGAGGTTAACAATAATGGAAGTAGATAATACAAATGATCTGTGACCATGCATCTTGAAGCTTTCAGAGGTGAAACAAAAAAGACTTCCATATTTTTAAAGACTTTCTTTTTAAAAAGCGTGTACTATCATGATTGCCATAATTATGCCCTAACTTTTGAGGTCATTTTGCTTACCAAAAAATATTTAGGAAACAAGCTACTATATAGTTCTCAGTTCTCTAGAGAAAGCATAAGTTTTGATGTTTCTGATAGAGTAAGTCACTGGAATTCACAGAAAAATATTTTGAGATATAGTTTCATGTATTTAAAAACAGGTTTAGTGGACTGCACCACTTAAGCATATTTTGAATTATGAAGCTATTTTATATTTTGAAATAATATAAGAACAATCATATTCTTTTATTAGAAATAAAAGCCAATCATACCAGAATGCAGAAATTATGCTGACTTGATTTGGTTGTTGAGAAAAGTTGTTTCCTTTTTCATGTTGTGGCACTTTAGACAACACACTATCCTATCTATTAATTACCTTTATTAGTCTGCTTTTGTTTAGTTGCTAAGTCGTTTGACTCTGCCACCCCATGGACTGTAGCCCACCAGGCTCCTCTGTCTAACGGATTCTCCAGGCAAGAACAGTAGTGGGTTTACATTTCCTTCTCCAGGAGATCTTCCAGGGATGGAACCTGATTATCCTGTGTTGGCAGGCGGATTCTTTACCACTGAGTCACCAGGGAAGCCCCTATTAGTTTGCTAGGGCTGCCGTATGAATAAAACAGCTGGGCTCGGTTAAACAACAGTAATTTATTTCTCATAGTTCTAGTGTCTACAAGTCCAAGTTCAAGGAGTCAAGAAGTTTGGTTTCTTTTTGTGACCACCTTTCTTTTGTACTTGCATATATCTGGGTCCTTAATCTCATTTTCGTAGATTACACTGGATTAGGCCAACCATGTGATCTCATTTTACCTTAATTTCCTCAGTAAAAGCCCTAACTCCAAATACAGTCACAGTCTGAAGTTCTGGAGGTTTGAATTTAACAGAATTTTCTTTTTTAATCCTTTTTTTTTTAGCCTGCTGCATGGCATGCAGGATCTTAGTTCCCCAACCATGGACTGAACCCATGCCCTCTGAAGTGGAAACATGGAATCTTAACCATTGTACCCCCAGGGAAGTCTCTAACAAAGGATTTTTTTTTTTATTTTAAAATCTTTAATTCTTATATGTGTTCCCAAACATGAACCCCCCTCCCACCTCCCTCCCCATAACATCTCTCTGGGTCATCCCCATGCACCAGCCCCAAGCATGCTGTATCCTGTGTCAGACATAGACTGGCGATTCGATTCTTACATGATAGTATACATGACTAACAAAGGATTTTAAAAGGACACAATTCAACCATAACACTCTCTTTGCAGCTTTGTATTTTTAATTGATCTTTAAAATAGTTTAGTTCTATACCATTGCTACTTAAATGTTTTGTTTAATAATTTACAGGCATATGCTTTTTTTTCTTTTTTGCAAAGTGCTCAAATAGCTAGAATGAGTCCAAATAGTTCTTTGACCTCTAAAAAAGCAAACAATAGAACAACTCTATGTTTCAGTGCATACATATAGTCCATTTTCCTTCATCTATTTTGCTTGCCCATAATGAAAACAGTAGAATCTAGAGGGGAAAATGAAAGAGGAAAATTATATAGGAAAAGATGAAGTGTAAGAAATATTAAACTGCACGGGACCACTAACACATTATTTCTAAGGAGACTGGACCCTGACCTCCCACCAAGGGGAACTGGAAAGGCCTTCTATTCAGAGGGAGTTCTTAGGGGTTTCTGAAGGATTGTATGCCCTGCCCTCAGACCTAATAACTCTTACATATAGTTTGCCAACTATCTGCCAACATAAAGTTGTTATACTCAAACATACTGCCAGAGAGAACAATTTCAAACCTACAAACCTGCTTGGCTGGGTGAAAAGCCACATGTTGTCAAAAGAGCATACTGTCCACTCATGCATGTCTAACAGAACTGCCCAAAAGGTATACTACTTGTGGAGGTATGCTGCGATGGGTGCCTCCCCCACAAGGATGTATGTAAAAATCATCATTCATGCCTCTCCTAACAACAACAAAAGTCTTCTGCGGAGATATGAATATCTGGTAGAGAGACTGGAGCAATATGCTGGTTGCCTAATGGAAGTCATGAAAAAAGGTGAAAATGCAGAGAGTGAAGGAGCAATAAGAGAGAGAAGGAGAAAACCTTAAGGCCATAACCTGGAGAATATGACCATGAAAGAGAGAAATCTGGGAAAAAAGACAGTAAAAGACTTTAAGAAGGGACAGCAGAGACAACCAGTTAGGCTGGTACCTGGGAGGTGAAGTTTAGTGATATGAACTGAAAAGTTTCCATGCCATTTAGCAGCAAGTGGCTCATTAGTGTCCCTGGTGAGGGTGGATGAGTGGGCATAATGGTAACAAAATCTGGATTTGCAGTGAGTGAAGGAATAGGAGGTGGAGAAGGCTGAGTGCTTATAATCCTCTATAGAGAAACTTAGCTGTGAACAGAAGAAAGGAGAATGATGACTGGGGACAAGACAGAGCAAAGGGAAGTGAGAGAATCCTGTTTCTTTCATGACCTGAATCCTTACAACAGACAGACAGTTACATGCTCAATTAAAATCTATCTCCACGTTTTGGTTTGTTTTTACAAAAAAGGTACACTTTCTTTTCATTAATTTGTTCTCACAACAGCGCTGTTGAGGTCAGAGCATGATCTCTACTCCATAGATGAAGCAGCCACTTGCATATGTTAGTAAGTGGTAAAAGGCAGAGCAGTGCTTTGCCTCGGGGCTTCTGGCCCAAGGCTATGATCTTCTGCAGAACTGTAGCTGCCTGAGGAGTATACGCAGTAATATTCATGCCAGTGATTTGAGAGAGGCTCCCCATAGACTCCCACCTCTCCGGTTTGACATTGGCGTGTTTGCTTTGGAATCTAACACCAGTGCTTTCACAGCCACCCTGTCCTTTCAACTAGTAAACCACAGGGAGGCACTCACATTCAGCACAAGCTTGCAATAACTTGTACTTACTTCTGGTGACCCATCACTCTTTCTTAATCACAGCATCCCCCTTATTCCAAGTAGCAATACGTCCAACTCAAAGACAAGTGCTCCCAGAGATCTTTTCAGCTGAGGGTAACCAAAGAGAGAAAATCTGAAGTTGGTTGTATATTCTAGCTGTTCCTTGAAAACCACATTAACGCCTGAACAGAAGCTGCTGTGCACCCTTTGGGCTTCCCCTGCTCCCCATCCCTGTACCACTTCTCTTGTTTTCCACATGCCTTCTGTTTGGAACAGGTATTTGGATAACTGCGCAAGTTGACCAAGGAAGCCAGTGCTAAGGATGTTGGGGTAATGAGTGAACTAGATCGGGTCAGTTGTGAAACCAAGAAGCCACCAGACCGGCCCTCTGGCAGGTCACTTCTAGAGTTTTTGTTTTTCACAAAGAATACTGTTTCACCAACTGCAAATTTCTGGCCAAACACAGTTTCTATGCAGTAATGCAGTCATTCCAAACTTTCGATGCTTTCTAGTAATACTATTTCTGCCCCCTTCACTACTCTGTGTCTTTCCTTTCTCTCATGTACAAAGAATCCTGTAGGTGCCAGCTTCCCCTTCTCACTGCCCGCCCATCACCCCAGAGTCGACTGCCCACACCTCCCTGTCCCATTATTCCCCCGCCCACTGGGGTCCTCATACCCGGAGCCCCTTCCCCCGAGATGTTGGTCTCAGCAGCATGAAGCACTCTTGCTCACCCCACCTGGGGAAATCTTCCTCCTCTCAGCTCTCTCCTAGGTCCAGGTTGGCCTCCTTTCTCTCCGCTTCTTCTCGGTAGGCTCCTCCTCCTTAAGTGTCAGCAGCTTTGGGCCCAAGGAAGGAAGGAGACCAGGAGCTCAAACCAGCAGCCATGGTCCAACTCACTCAACATACTCAGAGAGGGGACGGTCAAGGAGACGGTTGGGGGCAAAAGGGCTCTGTCCTCTAGAAGAGCCAAGGGCCACACGCACAGAAGGGAGGACTGAGCTTCGCCGGGAAGCAGGGTGCAGGGGATCGCCTTCCTCCGCCAAGTCTCAGCTCTGGCTTCTTCCAATGTCTTGGGTGGAAGCTGCCCCACGTGAGGGCTTGCGCAGGACGCAGGCGTGGGACGGCCGAGGGCGGGGCCAAGCCACGCGGGGCAGGGGCAAGACCTGCGTCAGACTCAGCACGTGCCGCCCACCTGGTATATAAAGGTGGGAGCCCTCAGAGCCCACAGCATAGGCTGCCTTGTAGGCAAATTGGCAGCAGTTCGGTTGTGTGTGCCACCACAGAGGCTCATAGAGGCAGACGTTGAGCTAAAGAAGGGAGGCTTATAGAGGCAGACGTCAAGCTAGAGAAGGTAGGTGTCCTCAATGGGGAGGCAGGGTGTGGGAGGTCGTGGGGACAGACTGGCCTACAGGGAGGTGGGTGTTAGGAGATGCGGAGCCCAGGGCTTGGACTCCAGGACTGGGGAGGAGTTCAGGGCAGAGGCTGGCGGGAAGGCCGGAGAGCCTGCAGATGAGGGCGGTGCAGCCTGGGCCTAAAGCCCCTTCTTACACTGCAGTTGCTGGGCGCGGCCCCTGGCGTCTGGCACCAGGCACTGAGTGCCCCCACGCCTTCAAGGCTTCATCTCCCCAAGTTCCTGGGGAGCCAGACTCGCTCAGAACAACGTGGGCCCAGGCCTCTGGGCGCTACTTCCCTGGTCATAATACAGGGCAGCGCCTTGTGTCCCCATCCCAGGTAAAGGGAAAGAGAAGGTAAGGGACCTGCTACCCAGGCTCCCAGTTCTGATGGGAGACAAGGATAGCTTTCTTCCTTCCTTGGAGTGCAGTGTACTTCCTTTACAGGGCGGAGTGCAGCTGTCCTTTCCTAACTACAAATACCTGTTTTTCAGCCTGGAAAATGAACTCTTCTGGAAACAACGAAAAATTTGAGGGCAGTACCTCCAGACCTTTCTTCTATGTGCCGCTCATGGCCCAGCAGCCTCGCGTGGGTCCCTGGTATCGGGATCCTGCCTGTAATCCCCTCTTCGTTTCTGGGGCAGGTGAGGAATCTGAATCCCCAAGAAGGTTCAGTGAGATTAAGGACTCTCCCTGTAAACCAAAGCCTGAAGGTTTTCTAACACCTTTGTCCATTACATCCCTTCACCCTGTGTTCACACGAAAGAGACTGTGGCAGCCCATGGAGCGGTGTTTGTGGTTCAGGTTAAAAGAAAATATGCGAATTCTAGCTTTGTGCCAGTTACTCTGCTCAATAGTAGATATGGGTTCTCTCATTTGACATCAACCCATGAGCTTGGTATTGTTGCTGCCCTTGCTCCCCAAATGAGGGAACTGAGGCTCTCAGTCAGAGATTGGCTCAGATTCACAGAGTAATCCAACCAAAGTCTCCTTGGGTTGTGAGACCAGTCTGGCTGGAAGAGGTACCTTATAGCTCCTAGTCTCTATACTTCTTTTGATGAGGCCTAAACATTCTAAGGGGGCTCAGAGGTAAAGAATCTGTCAGTGCAGGATACTTGGATTCCATCCCTGGGTGGGGAAGATCCCCTGGAGAAGGAAATGGCAACCCACTCCAGTATTCTTGCCTAGAAAATCCCATGGACAGAGGAGCATGGCTGGCTACAGGACATGGGGTCGCAAGAGGCAGACATGACTTAGCAACTAAACAACAAACATTCTAAAAGCTATTATGTGAGGTCAGAAAAGTATTTTGGAGGAAGCAGGACAAACAAGACTTGAAAATGTCTGAAGTCAGACATCTAGGATTTCATTCAGTGCATGGGGGGAAGGGGCTGTGGGCAGGCAGGAGGATCCATGGGGTGATTCTCACAAGTATCCTGCTGTAGATAAAGCCTGTCGTGTATATAGTGTAACTTTTCCAAGTAGAAAACCAAGTGTGATGAGAGCTTTTGAATTCATCAGTCACCGTTCCCAGATAAATAGTAGTCAGAGCAAGAGAACCTTGAGCCAGCTTATGGCCTGTGACCTACAGTTCCTCACTGCGTCTCTACCTGGCAGATGTTGGACTAGCATCTCCACCATGAGCCACTTCCTTCAAGAAACCTTACTGTACATAAACCATTGGGTCTGTTTCTCTGGAGATTCTTTAATGACTACCGATGTTGAAATGCTGTTTTGAAATGCTGCAGAGACAAGAATTGTGTGAGGAAAAGTCTTTTGAATACAGAATACCGAGTGGAGGGAAGTTTGTGATAGGAAAAATGTATCTTAAACATTCTTAGAATTCACAGACGGAGTTGCTGTATACCTCTCGTTTTCCCAAACCCTTAAGATTTTCATTATTTTATTTGTCCTTTAGAGTTGTGGTTTAGGAGAATTAAAGGTGTAAGTGCTGGAAATAGAAATAAGGTTTATATTGAGTTTTTCTTAATTGTAACATGGCTCAGATTTTACTGAGGAAAGATTTATAGGATCTGTTGTCCTATGAGGGCTTCCGGGGTGGCCCTAGTGGTAAAGAACCCACCAGCCAATGCAGGAGGCATAAGAGACAGTGGGTTACATCCCTGGGTGGGGAAGATTCCGTGGAGAAGGGCATGGCAACCCACCAAAGTATTCTTGCCTGGAGAATCCCATGGACAAAGGAGCCTGTCCAGCTGCAGTCCATAGGGCTGCAAAGTCGGACAGGACTGAAGTGACTTAGGATGGATGGATGGATGGATGGTCCTATGAAACCTGGAATTCAGGGATGAAGCCACTTGTGGTTGGCAGATGGAGATGAGATCCCCTACAGAGTTTCTGTTCCTGTATGTTTTGGCTTTCTGTTCACATGGTTCTCTAGTACTGGGGATCAGTTTTCCCTGTAACTTCACTGTGAATGATCTGAGAAAAGCTTGCACTGTATTAGCTTTTTCTTAAATTTTTTTACTCTTTTGGGATTAAGTGACTTCCATGCATTTTACATATCCAGAATGTCTTAACACCTTTTAAATATTAAGACATGGAGTACACAGTCCTATAGAATTGAAGGAGATGGCTGATTTGTGGGATATGTTGTTGTTTTGTTTTTACCATGTCAGGAGACGTGGAATCTTAGTTTCCCGACCAGGGGTTGAACCAGTGCTCTCAGCAGTGAAAACGCAGAGTCCTAACCACTGGACTGCCAGGGAATTCCCTGAATTGTGTTCTTCTGTATGGGTTGATTTTAGTAAATATTTAACTTCTTTGCCTCAGTTTTGTCTTATGTATAATAAGCTGAATTAGGATTTTTGACATGGGCCATCTCCCCATTTCCCTACACTCCCACCCCTGTCAACAACCATTCTATTTCTGTGATTACACTTTTTCTGTATCTTTACATAAGTGATCATACAGCATTTGCTTTTTTTCTGTCCAACTGATTTTTCTTAGAAAAACGTCTCAAGCTCTCCAGGTCCTTGTGTTGGCGGGATTTCCTTTAAAAGATGATTAGGTTTTGATAGCAGGGAAAGGAGGGAAAGAGAAGTTACCTTATGGGGAATAACCCATCTATGCCTAGGTCCTTATTGGACCACTGACATCTTAATGAGATGATACAGTGAGAAACTAGATAATGAGGTGGTTTATGCTATCCTAGGGAATGTGGTCACTATCCCTCATTATCTGATAGCTCATGATGAGCCATTCAAATACTATAACTGGAGTGAGGATCACAGATTGTTCAGACAGATTGCGCTGGAAGCAAAATGGATTGTAGACCTGTGAGAGGCACAGGAGGTGGGTTAAGAAAGTCGTTAGGAGTTACTCATGTAAAAACGGAGGGAGGACTTAATGTCCTTTGCTTTGACAACAGAAGAGGTAACAGAAGACTAGGTGGGAGGCCCGTGGTGGATGTGAGCAGCTGTGGCTGTGCAGTGTGTACTGGCTGAATGTTGTGACTGGCGGTGGGAGACAGAATGGCTAACTTTCCCCTTCTCTTTCCCGGTTTCACAAGTGGCAGTCTGTATTTTCCATGTCCTGTGGTGCTCAATGAGCATCCTACCTTCCTCAGCCCTCAGTCCCTGTTACTCACTACTCTTGACCAGAGATCCATGGTCCCAATGTTTTATAACACGGCACAGTTCCAACAATATGGTGGCTGCTGGGAAGAAATGAAAACAAAAGACACACAAACAGAAGCTGAACCTCAGCGGGCTAAAAATTTGGATAAAAAGCAAGATATGAACTCAGAAGGCAACAGCCATGACGTGTGAGTGGTGACCAGTACCCCTGAGAATGTGGCTGAAGAGAAAGAGGTGGAGAGCAGTGGCCACCCTGAGGGAGGTACTCCCTCACCTACCTGGTTGGCTCAGGTCAGCAGAGTAGATGAGGGCATCCAGGGTGACGTGGGTCAGTGCTGTGATGCACAGCCTGAGTCATCGTCAGAAAGCAGTGAAGGACCGTGGTGGGATTAGCGGGACCTCTCTGAACCTGATGATGACGATGATTTTGATTCTGAGAGTTATGAGGAGTTCATTCCCCACCTCTCAATGTCCCCTGTCTCCCTGCCAAATGAAGTAGGTGAGGGCATACAGCTTAGGGAGTATCCCCAGCAAACATCCTCCAGAGGTGACATTCACATCCTCCGTGAGGATTGTCATTATACCGCCCCTCATGCCACCTGGTACAGAGTGGATAAGGGTATCCAGGGGGAAATGAGAGGAGGAGCAGAGCAGATGGAGAATGGGTACCAGGATGAAGAGGAATACGTAGGTGAGTTGCCCAGTGACTGTGGGCAGCACAGTTCCTCCCCTACCTGGTTGACCCTGGTCAACAGAGTAGATGAGGCCATCCAGGGTGACATGGTTTAGTGCGGTGATAAGCAGAACGAGCCATCATCAGAAAGCAGTGAAGGGCCACGGTGGGAGTATGGGGATCTCGTTGAATTTGATGATGATGATGATTCTGGTAGTTATGAGCAGTGTTTTTATTCCCATATACTGTTCCCTGCCTCCCTGCAAAATGAAGGAAGTGAGGACATACAATTGGAGAGAGACCCCCAGCAAATGCCATCTGGAAGTGATGATCATATCCTCCACGGGGGGTGTCAGTATTCCTCCCCTCCTCCTACTCTGCATAGACTGGATGTGGGCATCCAGTGGGAAATGAGAGAGGCAGCAGAGCCAATGAAGAGTGGGTACCAGGACGAAGATGAGTATGAATATGAAAGTGAGGTAGAGAATAACTATGAGGGGCACGGTTCCTCCCCTTCCTGGATGACCCAGTTCAACAAAGTGGATGAAGGCATCCAGTGTGACATGAGATATGCAGCGAGTGTAGGAACCAGGATAAACATGATTATGAAGGTGAGGAAGAGAACAGTAACTGTGAGGGACAGGGTTCCTCCCCTACCTGGTTGGCCGAGGTCAACAAAGTCGATGAGGGCATCCGGTGCAACATGAGTTGCTATGAAGCCCACGCAGAGAAATCTCCCCAGCAGATGCCCTCCAGGGGTGAAGAGACAGCATCAGACAGCAAAACCAGGGGATCATGGAAAAAAGTTACAAACAGGAAACCGAACGTGGATAAAGATGAAGTGATCCTAAATGATGAGACTGGGGAGGCATATTATCAGAACTTGAAAAGGTGTGCAAAAGTTACAAAGACTGAGAAAGGCAGGAGGCTCAAAGACATGAGCAGCTTCTCAAATGCTAAGACTGCCTATCTGTTGAAGAAAACTATTGTCTTGACCATTGTGCTTCCTGAGGATTCAGAAGACTCTGAGTTGGAAGAGGAAGGTGCCATGGATGAGGTAGGATGCCTCCTTGAAGAAGTGAATCCACAAGGCCCTCTGACATCTTCCAAAGGAAGGTCTTATCATGAGGCTGGAAGGATAATCAGGATGCCTCCTACAAGCTCTGTCCCTTCCCGACTTGTGGTCTGGCCCACCAGAAATAAGTGCAAGTTATTACAAGTCTGTGGTGAATGTGAGTGTGCCCCTGCAGTTTATCAGTGGAGATGACAGGATGGCTATGAAAGCACTGGTGTCAGGCTCCGCAGCACACCCACCATGACCAACAGGAGGGACTGTAGTCCAGGAGACCCTCTCACAAATCACTGGAGTGTAAATGACTAATGGGTTCATATACTAATTGGTTGTCTGTGGTGGTTCCCTACCAGGTGAATCAATAGCATTTCCTTTTGAAAGTGTGTTGTCACTTAAAGTATACTATGCTGTGTGCTAAGTCACTTCAGTCATGTCTTAACTCTTTGCCACCATATGTACTATAGCCCACCAGGCTCCTCTATCCATAGGATTCTCCAAGGCAAGCATACTGGAGTGGGTTGCCATTCCATTCTGCAGGGGATCTTCCCAACCCAGGGATCGAACCTGCGTCTCTTACATCTCCTGCATTAACAGGCAGATTCTTTAACACTAGTGCCACCTGGAAAGCCCTACTAACTATACCGCCCATTCAAAGGATCTGCAAAAAGAATCTTAAGTTAGAATTCCTGCATTCAGGGAAAATGCAGTGTAATCTGAAACAGTGCTCTTGTAGGTGACAGAGATCTGGGTGGTGGTGGTAAGGAGAGTATGGCAGAGTTGAGAACATCGATCTAGCAGGACTGCTGAGAAAGGGTGGTCCATATGGAGGCAGAGAACTGAAACAGACGGGATCTGTGGTTTGGAGGTGAAAGGAGAAAGTCTGGAGAGGGAATGGAGACAGCAGCCTGAGCTCAAATGGACAGCCAGAGCAGAATTCTGTTTGAGATCATCCTGCCAGAGGGGAGGATTGTGAGGAATTGGGAAAGAGGCTAAGAATAGGGTAAAGGAGTGTTTCTTTTCACTTAGATTTTTATCCCGTAGGCAATAAGTGACTATTCAGATTGAGTAGAGAAATGAAGCGACTTGTGGAATTTCAACCAGCATATAAAGTATTTTATAGGAGAAATTAGAATGGAGAGTGCTTATATGGCAGAAAACCAGTTTTATTCAACAGAACAAAGTGGTGAGGGTTCTGATTCACACAGGAATAAAAAATATGTGCGAGGACTAACAAAGCTGAACCTTTAAAAAAAAGACTGGAACTTGAAGTTGGGAAGAGTTGATTTGCTTTGCTGTGTGGGTTGTGGGTAGGAGGAGTGTAAAATGGTGACATTGAGGGCCTGGACTAGCAGACCACCCACACCTGGCTGAAGCTTGAGTCTGGAGCACCCTAGGACTAGCAGGGGCACAGCTGACAGGAGGGGGGAGGGAGCACCCTAAGGAGAGCTTTGGGAGATGATTACATCTGCGGTGCAAAGAATGAAGCAAAGCAGGTAAGTGAAGAATAGGATACATAATGGTCCCAGGGAAGTTTTAAGTTCCTTAGTCCCAAAACCTTTAGACTGAAGAAATGTGTAAGCCTACCCCTCCTACCTAAAGGTTGGGATATTGTCACAACCTAACTCCTGATCATTAACATGACTATCTGATTCATGCTTAGTGATTTGGAAGAGATTTTTAAAAACAGGATGAGTTTATCAGCAAATTTTTTGCTTTTGGTATGTTTAGTCCTTTTTTAGTCCAGATAAGCTTCAAAATAACCATCTTAAAAGAGGTTGAAGGTGGTCCCTTTGACGTGATGGGGAATGAGGGAAAGAGGCTGGGAACCACTATATTAATTGTGTGCATGAAGGATCTTTGTACAATGCCTTTAAGGCAGCAGTACCCCATCTTAACAAATATCATCTTATGCTGCTGCAGTGGTTAGTGTGCACACAGCTCCACCTGTTCCAGACCCACCCTGTGTGGCCCACAGCTCCTCTCAGGTCACCTGGAGAAAACCTCAACACCACTGATTATGAGGACCAGCTGAGGTGAAGCCCAAGGGACCACCCCCCAATGCATCCTTTGTCCCCCATGGCATTTCTACGTGGAATATCCTTTCTGTTACAGGATTACTGAAGCATAGACTCTGTAAGCAGCTACAGTCCAGTGGAAGACCAATGCCCTTGCAGCCAGAAGCCCTGGAGTCAAGGCACTGCTCTGCCTTTTACCCCAGATACTGACTACCAATTGCAAGGTGGCTTCCTCATCTATAGTCTAGAGATCATGGCCTGACTTTAACAGCATGGTGTGAGAATTAAGTGAACTCATTTGTAAATGGTGGTCTGTAACTTGTGTGTATTGAGTCTGTTACTTGAAACCCTTCCACGTTCACACTGCATGACTTTGACTTCTTTCCCCGGTGGCATCCAGACCTTTGGTTGGTGCGTGGGCCAGAAGTTCCCTGGCATGTTCATTGCCTGGGACTTCTGGTATACAGTTTTCTGGCTTAGTCTCATCTTCCTGAGATGAGTGTGTAAGCTCTACAGCAAGAAAAAAAACAAACACTGGAATTCACCTGTTTGAGAACACAGCATTGCCTGGCTTTCTCATGGGCTAGAGATCCTAATGTCATCATAAGTGACCTTCTGAAGAGCTAGACAACAGAAAAAAGTGGAAATAACTATCCTAGAAGAGCTAGCTGTACATGAAAACAAAGTAGCTGTTCTTAGAGCAGTTACTAGTGTTTACACAGAGATGATCTGTGAGCTCCAAGTTCTGATTCTAGATCACAAAATCAGATCCTAAGATCACAAAGTTTTCTGCTAACTTAGAGACAAAGCATAAAATCAAACAAGTTTCCTGATATAATAAATATAACATGCTAAGTTAAAATAGCCACTATCATATTTAAAATCTCCTACATGCCATTTCAGTCAGCAGAAAACTACAACAAACCAAAATTAAAAGGGTCTTTTTTAGTTTTTAGGTGGCTCTGGGCTTCCCTTGTGGCTCAGCTGGTAAAGAGTCAGACAAAACTACTGAGTGATTTTCACTTTCACATGGTGGCTCAGACCCTGAAGGAGGGCATGACAACCCACTCCAGTATTCTTGCTTGGAGAATCCCATAGACTGGCAGGCTACAGTACAGGATCACAAAGAGTTGGATGCGACAGGAGCAACTTTTTTTTTTTAACTAAAGGTTAACAAAATATGCCCATTAGTCAGATTCTATATAAACATACTGATACTATATTTCTATACCACATCATGCTGAGATGTATAACTTAAATTCACCAAAATAACTAACTTGATTTTTTATTTTTGGAAGAAGAGAAAGCAAAAGGTTGCAGGGAAAATTGGAGGGAAGAAGTTTTAACCTAATCATGGTTCCAGTCTGTCATTAAAGTTGTGTGTGATTTACCTACCCTAACTTCCAACTTCCATGACACTGAGAGGCTCATGGGGGTAGGCTGTGAGTGATCTATTCTAATGAGGAAGGGGGTGGTGCAGGGGGGAGGAAGCAAAGCCAGAGGGAAGGGCCTATTGTAGAGGAAGGAGGTGGGGGTGATCTGTCCCAGAGGGCCCCCACCACCACAACCCACAGCTCTGGATTCAATATCCTCCCTACAGGCCGGTCCTGCCCTGAGGGGGTTGTGGGGCTGCCGTTGGCTGCTCAGCTCCCTGATCACCCACTGTGCCCTTTACTGACCCCTCAGGACTTGGGATGTGGGACTCCTGCTAGTCAGGCAGCACTCAGTAAAGAACTACTGCTAGGACATCCCTGGTGGTCAAGTGGTTAAGAACCCATGTGCCAATGCAGGGGACGTGGGTTGGATCCCTGGCCTGAGAGGATCCCACATGTTGCAGGGCGAATATGCCCACGCACTGCAACAGAGAACCTGAGCATTGCAACTAACACCCGGCACGTCCAAATAAATATTTTTTTAAAAATTGCTAGAAAAAGAGAAGACTGATTGTGAGCAAACTTTTCCTTCTACCAACAGAACTCTCAGACCCCAGGGTTTTAAGGATACAAGCCATGCCTGTACTCCCATTTCTACTTTTCATTGTTCTGCTGGGACATTCAGAAATGGTTTCTGGATGCCAAACTACAAAAGCAGCACCAACAACTGCTCATGTTCATTTTAAAAAATTGTTTTCTAAATTTAAAACATTGAGATGTAATTGACATTTTAACATTGTATTACTTTTAGGTGTGACAATGTTTAGTTTCAAGTACTGGCACATTCCAGGCTATGCAACACATAGCGAGACAATGGATGCAACCCCCTTCTTAAAGTAGTCGGGAAAGGAGGCAGGACCACTGATTCTCTCAGGTCTTCAATGTCTCTACAAAGAAATTTTACTGAAAGAAGGCATGGGCACTGTGACTAATTTAAAATTCTGTACTGACTTCAACAGCTTGGAAACGAGCAAGTCCTCAAATTGCTGTACACAGTGATTTCAGAGATGATTAATTTTCTGATCTTTTTTCTCATTCCAGCTTCATTTCCTGCCATTAGGAAGCCATAGTAAACATTAAAATGTTAAATCATTTAGCAGTCAAATATGTTGATTATCCCAAAATGAATATAGGAAGATCTCCAAAATAGTTTAAAAAAAAAACAAAAAGCAGTAGTGTACAAGACAGTGTGTTCCATACGCTTGTATTTGTGTGTACAGAAAAAGAGATTATGTGTTTACACATTTATATAAACAGACATGCATATACGGGAACTGAATCTCTCTGGAAGAATACCTGAGGGAGGGAGTTTTATTTTCACTTACATTTATTTATGTGCAAATACATTACCTCAAACAATGTTCAATGTTTTTTAATTACAGAAAAAAAAAACACCCAAAACGAAGTTAATGTCACTTTCCTGACATCTGTGTCCCAGGCTAATATAACTCTAAGCCAAAGGTAACCTAGTACTTAGCATATTGCCCCCCTCACACATTTTTTTTTTCTATTAGGAGCTCATTTCTGCTACAGTTATATATATAGGCTGTATTTTTGTTTTGAAATTTCAATGTTACTTCTCTGTTTCAGGAGTTATTAAATTTCCACTCTACCTCTAACCAACTTGCTATTTCCTCCTACCAAAGAACAGGTACATTAAATTTTCAGGTGATATGGAATGTTCAATGTTTAATTACTCCCTGCAGAAGCAACCAGTCAACAATTATCACACCAGGCACAGTGCTAAGTAAGTACCAGAAGGGAGAACTGAGGGGATAAGGCTACTCTTAATGAAATCTAGAAAAGCTACAGTAAAAACTGCTCTTAAAAACCCCCACGTAACTCTTGATAAAGGTAACTTCATCTTGGGATCCACAAAATGGAGGCCTCCTCAGTGACCCAGCTCATGTCACAAATCAAAACCCGTCAGCCTGCACTAACCAGAAATGCCTCGCTGTCGAGGAAACCTAGTATACCCCTGGCACAATCCTCCAACTTAGCCTTAGTTTATCTTACCCTAGATAAGAGGACCCGCTAGCCTTAAATCCCTGACCTCCTCAGTCAGTTCTCACTCAGTCCTGTCTCTTTGCGACCCCATGGACCTCAGCATGCTAGGTTTCCCTGTCCACCACCAACTCCCAGAGTTTACCCAAACTCATGTCCATTGAGTTGGTGATGCCACCCAACCCAGCTCATCCTCTGTCGTCCCTTTTGCCTCCTGCCCTCAATCTTTCCCAGCATCAGGGTCTTTTCCAGTGAGTCAGCTCTTCATATGAGAACTGTGCATGACAGAGAACTTAGGTGCCTTGAGCAGTTTTTTAAAAAACAGGATCTTTCTCTAAAAAATTATTACTTATCTGGCTGCGCTGGGTCTCCACTGCTCGCGTGGGTTTCCTCTAGTTATCAACAAGCAGGGGTTACTCTCTCACTGCAGTGACTCCTCTGGCCATGGAGCACGGGCCCTAGGGCATGCAGGCTTCAGTAGTAAGCGCACGGGCTTAGCTGCTCCGCCACATGTGGGATCTTCCTGGACCAAGCACTGAATTCATGTATATCCCCTGCATTGGCAGGATTCTTAACCACTGGACCACCAGGGAAGCCCCTGTCTTTCAATTTAAATGCAGCAAATTACGAATGTGTAGAAGATCTATATACCCAGTCTCATCTCTATAATCAAGTCTTTGCTTCAGTCGCATCTGCCTTAAAAAGCTACACCTAAGGCAGTGACTGAGGCTTTGGTGAGGAAAAGAACTACCTGGAGAATTTACAAACTTGGTAAAATGCAAAGGCCAAAGGTCCTGTCCTATTTCAGTAAGCCTGGGCCTGTGTTCTGTAGTACCTCTCCAAGTCATTCTGACTTGTCATACTAGTTTTGAAACCGAAGTCTGAGGCAAACTGACCGAAGTCACCAATGCCAGCATAGCTTCAGCCTTTTTTTGCTAAGGCCCCACCTTCACTACAGAGCCCAGCACATACAGCCCGGCCGCCACAGAAATGAAAACACCTGTATAAAAGCCATTCACCAGCAGACTGCCAAAGTGAAAATCCTTTCAAATCATTTCAGCTTAAAATCACCTTTTACTCTGCCAGAATCTTCAATCACATTTTCTCCCCAATTTTTAGCCCTCTAGATCCAATATTCCTTGCCCATGCACTAAATTTTGAGGGATTTTAGAGAGCCAAATAAAGAGTTCTTATTATGTAGAACAGTGGTTCTTAACCACTGTGATTGTTTTGCCCTCAGGGGATATTTGGAGCCACTTCCCTGGGAGGAGCAGGGAAGAAGGAAACTACCGGCATCTAAAGGAGCCTGCAAGGCACAGGACAGCGCGTGCTGCTAAGGATTATCCAGACAAAAATGTCAGGAGCACTGAGGTTAAGAAACCCTTATTTACAATAGTATCCATTCTAAAAGAATTGCAATGTAAGACAAAAGTATAAGCAGGTGGGAGTCAGACCATCAGTATTACAGCTAAAGACTAGATTAAGAGATATACTTTATCTGTAGGCAAGTGGACTTCCTTTCACTGAACCCCAGAAGTAAAACCAATCTTCTTGCCACAGACTAGATAACTGGAGGCCTCCCTTTGAGAGGTCACATTTCTCTAGAACTCACAGCATACTGGAATTAAGAACATGTGCTCCCTGCGGGCTACTAACTCCCAGGAGGAAACAAATGAGCATGACCAACCACCTCGCTCCTGCCAGATATCAAGCAAAAGGGTAGAAAGAAGTTGGCATTACTTCATTCATGTTCCTTCCAAAAGGAAAAATAAAAAAGTATTAATAAAAAATAATAATTAAAAATTAAAAAAAGTATTGCCTCCTATCCCTCCAACAAGGGTCGCAAGTAGTGGGATGGAATAACAGACTCCTAAGAACCTACCGTTAAATCTATGCAAAGTTTGCAAGCCAGCTATTAAACCCATGGCAGCTTGAAACTAGCCAAGCAGGAGTGTTTACACCATGAAAGTAAAAAAACACACAAATCAGTGCTTTGTTTTTTGAAAAGTAAAGTTAGGTCCTTTTACCATTTGGAAACACTGAAACTGAAGATGGATTCAAGATTGATATGAAACAAAATATAATAGTGCACTAATATATGTATATATATATATACACATATATATATCATATCATATGGTTTTAATCATCGATAAAAACCATTAAGGACAAGGCCAACACAAAAAAAATTAATCAAAAAAGTACCAACAGGCAAACTACAAACTGGGGAAGTTACTGTAAAATGCATTAAGAGTAACCTATTAAGAATTCTTACAGATTAGTAAGAAAAAGAACAGTATCTCAATGGCAAAACTCTCATATAACTCACAAAATACAAATGAGTTCAACATTAATTTTAAAAAATTAAACATACCAGATTTTGCCTATCACAATGGCCAAGAGGGGAAAAAAATAGAACACAGCCAGTGTTGATAAGTATGTGATGGGTACTATGAAAAACTGGGCTTCCCAGATGGCTCAGTGATAAAGAATCTGCCTGCCAATGCAGTAGATGAAAGTTCGATCCCTGGGTAGGGAAGATCCCCTGGTGCAGGGAAGAGCAACCCACTCAAGTATTCCTGCCTGGAAAATCCCGTGGATGGAGGAACCTGGTGGACTATAGCACATGGGGTCACAGAGAGTCGGACACAACTGAGCACACACACTAAGAAAAGCTACAGTGTGAAGCTGGCATAAACTTTTTGTTGGCAACTGACATTGATCTTACCATGTAAGGTAAATATATACCAAATTGACCATGCAAATTTCTGAATTTATTCTAAGAAAACTAAAAACGCATAAAGATTTAGTTAAGACTACTGTGACCAATAATAAAGAATAGGCTAAATATGGTAAAACCATTTAATAAAATACTTTGCCCACATTAATGTTGCTGAAATATCTGACATAGAAACTTTCTCACCATTTAAATTCAAAAAAGTCTTAAATGGAGGCAACAAAATGGTACATTTAGGAAGTTTTTTTAAAAAATGTGTACGGAGAGTATATTGAAGAGGATATACAACAAAGTGTGATTAATATTTTTCTTTTCACTTTACATTTCTACAATGTCCATATATTATCTGGGTATGCTGCTTGTTTAACAGGAGTTAATGAACTTTAGTAAAAAAAAAAAAAATCATTTCAAAGCATCAGAGTCTGAAACGAATTTTGTAAACAATCATTTCTAGTTTTTTAAATGTACCTGTTCAAAATCAAGGCTCATCATTTTGTTTGGAACAATTCTTGTTTGAGAATCAAATGTCATGTAGATGAGAACGCAAACATAAAGCGACAGGAAAGTGAGTGAAACTAACTACAAGCTTTGTTTCACTGGCTATTGCAGTATAATGAATAAACTGACAGTTAACAAAAACACATTTATTTTTGTCTTCAAAGAACAAACTGTTCTTTTCCCAATATAACCATGATTAACTTACAAAAATGGGTATTTACAATGCATCTTCAAAGCATTTCCCTTTAACGGGAAACTTGCCTTCACAGAATACAAACATTAAAAGGTTAAAAAAAAAATTCTATTTTGTTGTCATTATAAAAGAAAACAGAACCTAAGCATATATCAAGGAAAGTTATTCATACTTCAGGTCCTTCTCCTCCAGGAACCAGCTGCAAAGGAGGAAAAAGTTTAAAACTTAGTACCACATGATCTAAAAACCCCTACTGAGAGCTCACTGACTGGTCATTGATCAGCCTTTGCCTCTCCCTCATATTCCCATTTTCCCCATGTCACCTCTGTTTACAATTCCAACAGTATCAATTAATACTTAGTGATTTAATGTTTCAACAATTAATTCTTGGTAAAATAAATGATTAAAAAGCACAAGCAGGGACTTCACTGGTGGTGCAATGATTAAGACTCCATGCTCCCAATGCAGCGGGCCCAGGTTTGATCCTTGGTCAAGGAACTGGATCCCACATGTTGCAACTAAGTAAAGATCTTTTGTGAGGCAACTAAAACCCAATGCAGCCAAATAAAAAAATAAATAAATATCTTAAAAATACATAAGATAAAAGGTATAAACAAACTAATCTTAGGCCTAATGTCATCTTCAACAGTTTGGCCACAGAATCCTGATCAGCAGAGCATTCCCTTCCCATCCTAAGCACTGCTGGGCCAAGAACATTGAGTTAAGCAAGTCAGTTCTGTAATCCCTGCCCCACAAAGATGGCTTAACATCTAAATAAAAGACCTTCACTGTCTTACCATTGTTATATTATTTCCATTTAGCAAAATTTGATCTAATTTAGTAATTCTTCTTCCTTCTGGTGTGATTTCACTAAACAAAAAGATTTTCAAAAAGTCAGGATAAAGAGTGATAATCAAAGCCAACATTCTGATCCACCAAAAGGTTAGTTACTATATATAAATGAACTGTACACTTTCCAGAGACAAGGTTATCCCCATGGTGATGTCAATTCTCCAAAGGCAACAGAGTGGACTGATGGCATAAGACCCATATCCACTAGTGCAGATCTTCATCTAAAAAACTGAAACTTGCCAAGGAGGTCAAATATGAAATAAAATGTTTATATATATATACATAAGTTGTAGAGTAACTAATTTAAAACATTAAATGTTTTTATTATAAGTTCCTTTATTTGATCTGAGCCCTAAGATCCCTGGCTGCTTTTAGTATCTTTTACCTTAAATCTTTGTCTCCACTAACTTCCTAGCAATTAGTGACAATTAAATTATGGCAATAATCATCCAATCCAATTTTACTAACATCAGTAGGTAAACTTTCTCTCTTTAGAGTAATTCAAACAAGCAGTGTGCTCTCCTACATCCTTTTACTGACTCAACAGCACTAAAACTGCCTTAAATCAAACACAGAGATTCCCCGTACCCATTCTTTAATTTTTAACACTACTCACAATTCAGTGACATCTTCCAATACCATATCTGAAATTTGGTGTTAAGAAAATAAACATACCAAATTAAATTTACTCTGGCTTATTTCTTTGTTCAGTTTTAATTATAACATTGAATACAATGGCTCAAATGCAAGCTGCGTGCAATTGGTAGGAACTTCATCTTTCAGTACCACAATCCCTTAAAACACTATCACAATTTCAAAAAAAAAATTAAACTTTATTATAATAATCGGTAAGTGCTGATAGTCTATAGTTCTTTTTTAAAAATCTGAAGAAAAATCCATACAACCACCTTTTAAAAGGATACTGACAAAGTCATCAAATCCCAGAAGTGTGCCAACAATCTCTTTATCACTCTTCATCACAATGTGAATTCTTGATCCTATACACTTGTCCACAAGCTCTGCAGATAAGGGCGGGAGAGAGAAAAGATTAGTTTGCCCATTCATATCATTAACAAATATTTGAATGCCTACTGACACTTGTTACATGCATATGGTGAAAAGATAAGCCAGGAAAAGTATTCACTCCAAAACTTTAGACCTTATGTTACATATCTCTGTTCAGTCATTCTATTAAAAGGAAAGTTTTCCCTCCCTGTTCTTCATTTAACCCTCCTTTGTAGCAATTTATCATGGTTGTGGTTTAATATTATTTTAGTTATCTGATTAACATATGAACGCCCCTCTTGACTCTAAGCTGAAAGAGAGCTGAGAGGTGGTTTTTACTCATCAGTGTATCCCCAGTGGACAATGCCTGAAATGTACTGGTCATTCAGAAGAATTTGTTCCAGGAAGGAAAAAAACCTTTACAATCACTGCCACATCCACTAACCCGATAACCCTTCAAATATAAAATATTAAGGAAAAAAAAAAGGCAGAACTGTCTTCATCAGAGACTCCTCCTTGTCATTAAGTCTACGTCTGCCCTGTATCCTGTTTCCTACACTGGTTTGCATGCTATCTGAAGGTAATGGCCGTGATTTAAATTTGTTGAACAGTGCCCAATCAGTGTCTAGTGCACAGATGGCGCGGTAACTGTTTGCTGAATAAATGAGTAATAACAGCTAGTTTTCAGAGGCCTCTTTAAAGGCTCATTCCAAACCCAAGGGCCTCATTCAGAAACCAGCCAGACAGGATATAACCCGGGTAGTTTAAAAGCCCGGTTGCGGAATGGGCCTGTCACTCACTATTATAGAGGCGAGCACCCAACAAAGAAGGTCGACGACACATTCACCAAGACTGAACCTTTCCGGTGAAGGTTTGGGGAGTCAAAAATCCCTGCCTCAAGAAGACTCCCCCACGCCAGAGACGTGTGCGGCCTGAGGCCGTCGAGACTTGGAACCTAAAGGAGAGCTGCAGAGAAAGCTACATTTTTCTAACACTCGGTCAGGGACTGCCTTGCTCTTCGGCCCCAACCCTAACTTTCAACTCCCCGCCCCGGCTCCCCAACAGGACAAAGATTACCTAGAGGAAGCAGCTGCGAAGGGTTAGTGGTAGCGTTAGCCGCCATGGCTACGCCGGAAGTGGCCTGCCTCTATCGACGTCGGAACGGCGAGTTTGAAAGAGCGCGCTTCCGCTTTTTTCCGGCCCGGGCAGGCTCGACCAATCTGAGGCCGAGAGTGCGATTGAGGAGAACCAGCCACTTCTTTATCCTGCAGTGAGATTCTAGAAAGTGTTTCTGTTCACTGAGCGTTCTAGGTTCTCCACAGATAACTCTCCTCTCCAAACTTCCAAGAGACTTTAGAGATCTCCGGTCTTATAAATAAGTTACTTCTCTAACCCGGAAGACTGCGAAACGGAAGCCTTTGTGCTGTCTTATTTCTCCTTATCGAGGTGTGTCTCATATCAACCCAGGATCTTTCTTCGACCAGAATCAATAAATTTGATTTTCCCGCCACCGATTCATTGTGTTGCAATTTTCGTTAAAAAAAAAAAAAAATCTACCGCTTCTTTTAAAAGTTGGATGATTTGAAAACCCACAACTAGCATTTTTAATAAAGTTTTCTGGGCAAGGGGTAAATTTTAAGTATGTTTTCTATTTTCTACTATCGTTTTCTTTTTCTATTTTTCTATTCTACTTTTTCAATTTTTTCCATTTCTACTGTTTTCTATCTTCTACTATCAGGAGTTGGTGATGGACAGGGAAGCCTGGTGTGCTGCAGTCCATGGGGTCGCAAAGAGTCGGACAAAACAGTGACAGAACTGAACTGTCCTTTTTAATCTTGTAATATCGAGAAGTCTACTATACATTTTGTATACACTATTTCTTCCACAGTCCAACAGGCAACTACCAGATGTCATTCTATGTTAACAACATCACATTTAGGAAACCTTGGTGCTTTTACGCATCTGTTTTGAAAAGAAAAAGCGAACAAATTTTTTGCGTTCGTCTATTTTATTTTTATATCTGAGGAGCTTAAAGCTAAAGAGTTTAAGCAGGAAAGGCCAGGAAGAACATCATTCATTCACACAATGGCTGCAAAGCACCAATCATTCATTCATCGAACAAATACTTTAGTTGAACATTGGCATTTTGCTCAGTATAACCAGCGTAAAGAACAGAACTACAACGTCTTCTGCCCTTATAGGAGCTAAAGGATAAATGGGGGAGAAAGACAACTAGCAAGCATTATGTACAAAGCACGTGGAATTTAATATGTAAAGCAAAAAGTCCTCTTTTAACTTCAGGGATCTTAGTCAATCGTCACATCATTCTTTGGCAAGACAAAGTAATGCCAAAAAAAATTTTTTTTCTTATATCTATTCTTGTTTCATTTTCACCATACCATAATGTGAATAGGAACCAAATTCAAGGTATTGTTGCTACCTGATAGAGTTTAAAATTCAAGAAAATAAGCTTTAAGTCAATATCTTGCTTTCCATTACAGAAACCAAATTAACATTCAGCACTATTGATGAAGAATAAAGGAGGTCTTATACTCTGAAAACGGGGATAGTTTGTTTACACAGTAGTTAATGGGGATTGCAGGAAGAGGTGTTTTTATTCTACTGAGTTCTTTCCTGAGGCAAGACACGAAACAACAGGCCAATTCCAAATGAATTTGAAAACATATCATAGCTCTGTCTCCAGGGTTTTTCTCCTGGTTCTTACTTAAGGAGCAGACATAAAATAGAACTTACAATTTATCATAACACATAATTACAAGAAGCTCTTCAATGTACTGTATGTTCAGAAAGACATTTCTAATTTTTTCCCTGGAGATAAATTTCATCATAAAATACAAGCAAATGTTTCCTTTCAAAATAATATTAAGGAAGTATTTCATTATCTCAAATCGCTATTTCCAATCTTGTTTTTTCCAACACTTTTTAAAATAAAGCAGAAATTCCTATTTTCCCTCAGCGTGTCCTTATAGACAATATTTTGCTAATGAATGTATATTAATAGAACTCATTAAAAACTAATGTAAAAGTTGTTAAATTGTTAAATGGACCAGTCTGTATAATTAGAGGTGGACAAAATTTTAGAAATTCCCTTGCTTACTTTCTCTCCCAATTTTCCCTGTGACATATCTTCTTTGTTTAGGCCATTATTTTAAATGACATATTTTTAAAACATTTAAGCAAATAATGGTTATGAATAAATAATTTCATCTTAGTTGGAGACCCTAGCATGCAAAATGTAACAGATTTGAAGGAGTATGGCTGTGCTGGGCCTTATCTGTGGCACTTGAGATCTTTAGATGTGCCATACAAACTCAGCTGTGGCATGTAGGATCTAGTTCCCTGACCAGGGATCAAACCCAGGCCCTCTGCATTGAGCCAGTGGACCACCAGGAAAGTTCTGATACAGACTTTATACTGCTATCACTGGGGTCTCCTGCACAATGAAGTAAACAGCTGGCATTCACTACAGATACAGAGTTCTAAGATGCCCTGACTTTTCTTTTTAAAAAAAAAATGTTCAATTTCACTTCAATTTTAGCTAGGCTAATTGTGGAAAATGTCAAAGCAGATGGAAGAAAACAGAAACATATTCTGTATACAGGGAATTTTATAGTTTCATACACAGTTCTGAGTCAGTACCAAAAATTTTGTAATACAGAAAAGAAATAGTAGCAACAACTTGAAGTTTTTCTACAGTATTATTAGCATTAAAACAATTCTACTGAATCACAGAAAGTATGTTCTATTAATAAGAAGAAAATGGAAGTTAAAGTCACTCAGTCCTGTCCAACTCTTTGGAGACCTCACCAACTTTGATAGTCTTCAAGGCTCCTCTATCCATGGAATTCTCCAGACAAAAATACTGGAGTGGGTAGCCATTCCCTTCGCCAATGTATGGTCCCTACCCAGGGATTGAACCCAGGCCTTCTGCATTGCAGGCAGATTCTTTACCATGTGAGCCGCCATTATACAGTTTTTCCCAGCCATACTTAGATTAGAATGCAGGTCCTTAAATTTTAAGGCCAGAGTGGAAAACATTAACTATTAAGGTTGTCTAAACTAAGAGATGGGCAACTTGTAATGATAAACTTCACAACTAGTTATTGCAATGATTGTGAACGCTATTTAAAGCAGGCACCTACCCTCAAACTGCCCTGGACAAGACTTGTTAAATCTGCTAGTATTTCCACTATTCACTTTAAATTGACATAAAATGAGATACAGTTTCTTTTTAAATTCAACTAGAACAATCAGTAAGGAAATAAAAACCTCTGATGATAACTGACTCCATGTATTTTGTACTGATCAGAGTACTAAACCCAGAAAGATAGAATGCAAAAAAAATTCTTTTTAAATAGCAGGACTAAATTGGCCTTTCCTGGTGGCTCAGACAGTTAAGAATCTGCCTGCAATGCAGGAGACCTGGGTTCAATCCCTGGGTCGGGAAGATCACCCGGAGAAGGGAACGGCTACCCACTCCAGTATTCTTGCCTGGATAATTTCACGAACAGAGGAGCCTGGCAGGCTACAGTCTATGGGGTCGCAAAGAGTCTGACACGACTGAGCAACGAACACTTTCACAACAAAGTAAAAAATAAAATATCAGGACTAGAATAATCATTTTTACAGGTTTCCCTGTAAACTTTTTATTTTCAAGGATATTCTGCATGAGGCCTTAAAACGCTTACAAACTCTTATACATAATATTTAAATAAGGAAAAAACACAGAACGAAGCAAAAGAGAAACTCTGGGTAAGCAAGTAACTTAAAGGTTGAATACACAGACGTAGAGCTGCACCGATATGTCTCCATATTATCAAAATTTAAGAATAAAGGGCAGAGACTCCAGGCCAGAGAGGCGAAGGGAAGGAGGTGGAAGAATTGGATACACGGAAAATGAAGGGGAAAAAAGGTAGGAAAAAACTGACGGAAAAGATGGGTAGGGGCGGAGATTTTAAGGAGGAAGAAGCAAGGACAGAGGAGGAAGGGGGAAAAGGTCACACACAGAGGGGGTGAACTGGGGACAGGTGTGCCCAGAAGCCCCACTAGGCCCCGCCCTCGGCCCCGCCCACCCAGCGCCCCCGCCCAACTCCCCAGGCCCCGCCCCGCCATCAGGCCCAGCCCCGTCAGGTCCCTCCCGGTCCTGCCCAGTCCCGCCTCGCCCGCGGCGGCCCCGGCATCAGGTGACAGCCCGGAAACAGCGGAAGCGGATGAGGGAAGCGCGGCCGCGGCCCGGGGGGGCGGTGCAGAGCTGCAGGATCGTCGGCCTCCTCCCGGTCCCGTGCGCGGCCCTCATGCGGCTCCCTCGCTGACACCTGAAATCCACCTCTCGCCGTCCTCCTGGGGATCGCGGGGTCGCCGAGCTTGCCGCCCTCGGCGGTTGAAGTCATCGTTGTGCGGGCCCGCGGCGTTCGTCCATGGAGATCAGGCGGGGCGGCGATGGCCCCCCACGGGGGCCGGTCCTGCACATCGTGGTGGTCGGCTTTCATCACAAGAAGGGCTGCCAGGTGAGGAAGGAGCCTGTGCCCGCCCCCGACCGTTCGGGCATTCGCGCGCCGCCGACACCCACGCCGTTCCGCTCGGCTCAGACCACCCTCCAGTGCCCTCGGCCCTCCGCCCCTGAACTTGACTCCTCTCTCCTGATCCTCGCAACTCGCCCTACCTGAAGCCCACCCCACACGCTCCCTGTTTTGCCCTCCCCCTGAAAATTGTATCTTGAGCAGCGGAGGAGCTATGTGTCAGTATGTTGGGGTAGGTAGATATTTAGGTTCTTCCGTGGAGTCAGAGGAAGGTAATCGATGGTCGGCCCACTCTTCCTCATCCATCTCTGTCTGCGTGGACTTTCTGGTTGTCTGCTTTTAGTGGGATTCCCTTAGAAAAAAAATCAGCACTTGGGCTGCGTTTTGAAGGTAATGAGCTCTGGGCTTCCTTCCACACGAGTGAGTACCTTAGGATGGTCGAAGCACAGGCGGCACCGTGGGAAAATCAACTTCCTTTGTTTATCTATGAAAGCCCTGGAACCCCTGTTGGGCTGATGTACTGACTCCGCCCCCCTTCCCATTCGGCCTTCGAGTTCCTATTTAGTCTTGTCCAGATCTTTCCTTTTGATGAGAGATAGACTCTCCAGCTCAGTTGCAGTGAGGGGAAGTGTTATTTACTGAGCAAAGAAACGTGGAAATACTAAGTCATTTTTAAGCTTCTTCACTGAAATGGTGAACGGGAACAATAGGACATCTGCAATCTATGTATCGAAGGCAGGGAAACAAAGGTAGAGGATATTTAATGAGCGCAGACATTGGAAGGCAATGATGTCATAATGTGCTATGAACAGTACATTGAAATGCTTAAAGTATTAAAAATGCTGATTGCTACCGCTAGGCAATATAGCATTTCAAAGAAAATGTAATATTTTAGAAGACTGATAGGCAAAATTTCAGTTCATTAGAGGATAATGACAGAAAAGTCATGGAGTGAAAGTAGTTGTGTATGTGTGTGTTTTAAAGACAGCTTCACTTAAAAATATATTCCTTGTCCCTCAAGTAAAAATGACATAGAAAGTTACCAAGGAGGACGTAACATTTTTCAGGGTAGTATTAGAAAATTCTGAGCAACAGCAGTGGAATATATATGTTTTTTAAATGTAGCCTTATATTTGGGGGTAAGAAAATAAATATTTGAGATAACTGTACTATGGCACGTGAGTAGTGCCTTTGTGCTCAGTCGTGTCTGACTCTTTCGATCCCATGGACTGTAGCCCTGCCAGGCTTCTCTCTCCAGGGGATTCTCTAGGCAAGAATAACTGGAGTGGGTTGCCATTTCCTACCCAGGGGATCTTCCCCAGCCAGGGGTAGAATCCACGTTTCCTGCATGGCAGGCAAGTTCTTTACCACTGGGCTACCTAGGAAGCCTGTAAGCGGTGTTCATCATCCTTAGACTTTTAATACTTTAAAACTTCATCTAGTTGTGTGACAACTAACATCAAAGAGATGGAGTTTTAAAGTATTAAAAATCTAAGGATGATGATCACCACTTACCTCAGATATGGGTGAAGCAACTGAAACTTAGAGGAAGTAGCTGATCTTGCCAAGGTTATGCTGGAGTCAGAATTGCCTTGGCGCCCTGTGTGTTCATTCAGCTGAGCCACGTGGCATGGAGGAGTCTTCTATGAAAAAGTAAGAGGTGGGTCCCGTTCACAAACAAACGAAATTTTTAATGACAAAAAAGAAGGAAATATTGGCAGGGAATAGAATAAACTCTTTTAATCATTGCTGTCATCTAAAGTCAAGATTAATTATTATGTGTTCTTCCTGTTTTATTGGTAGAAGTAATATAATTTATGTTTCCAGTAAGGAAAAATGATTTATCGTATGAAAAATATATACTAATCAGGGATTGCTGCTGCTGCTAAGTCGCTTCAGTCATGTCCGACTCTGTGTGACCCCATAGATGGCAGCCCACCAGGCTCCCCCATCCCTAGGATTCTCTAGGCAAGAACACTGGAGTGGGTTGCCATTTCCTTCTCCAATGCGTGAAAGTGGAAAGTGAAAGTGAAGTCGCTCAACTCTTGGCGACCCCGTGGACTGCAGCCCACCAGGCTCCTCCGTCCATGGGATTTTCCAGGCAAGAGTACTAGAGTGGGGTGCCATTGCCTTCTCCGTGCCTCCTCCTAGGGGCTGCTAAATAGCTACTCCACTCAGACAGCAGAGCAAATTAATAAAAAGGCTCTCACACTGAGTTGGTTGATAAAACTGACAGGTCAATGCAGTCAAAAATAATTAAACTTTTGCTGGAGACATAATTTGTATAAATTTATGGAAGTTCATCCAGCTGGAATAGGATGTTCAGTTGATGTGTAATAGTATAGGAAAAGATGGTAAAATAGTTTGTTCAACTGCATTTCTAATTTTTGGTTGCCCTACTTTCCTCCCTTTTTTGTCTTAGTTTTATAAAATATCAAGAAAGTGTTCTAAAAATCCCAATATAAGTCATACTGGGTTTTCCAGGTGGCGCAGTGGTAAAGAATCTGCCTGCCAATGCAGGAGACACAAGAGATAAGGGTTCAATCCCTGGGTTGGTAGGAAATGATAGCCCACTCCAGTATTCTTGCCTGGGAAATTCCATAGACAAAGGAGCCTGATGGGCTACAGCCATGGGGTCGCAAAGAGTCAGACATGACTGAACACATAGGCAAAACATACGCTGTATTAGTTCTTAAACGATGTTCTTCACTTTTGCAAATGATTCTAAAAGACCTGCAACTCTGCTTTCTTAAAAAAATTTTTATTGAAGTATAGTTGATTTACAATGTTGTGTTTCTGATATACAGCAAGTGAATCAGTTACACATAAATCCCACTATTTTTTTAGATTCTTTCCCATATAGATCATTACAGAGTGTTGAGGAGAGTTCCCTGTGCTATAAATAGGTCCTTATTATCTATTTTTATATAGTAGTGTGTATATGTCGGTCCCAATCTCCCAGTTTAGCCTTCCTCCCTTCCCCCTACTAACCATAAGTTTGTTTTCTGCATCCGTGACTCTATTTCTGTTTTGTAAATAAATTAATTTGTACCATTTTTTTAGGTTCCACTTGCAAGTGATATCGTATGATATCTATCTTTCTCAGTCTGAGTTACTTCACTCAGTGTGACAATCTCTAGGTCCATCCATGTTGCTGCAAATGGCATTACTTAGTTCTTTTTTATGGTTGAATAATATTCCGTTGTATATGCACCACATCTTTATCTTTTCCTCTGTCACTGGACATCAGGTTGCTTCCATCTCCTGGCTATTGTAAATAGTGCTACAGTGAACTATGGGGTGCATGTATCCAACTCTGCTTTCTTAATCTCTCAAAAGTCCAAATATGTTTGATGTTCTGTAAAGTTACATGCATTAAGTCCTAGGCAGAAGGACTGTTCCAGAGACTGCTTTTCTTTGTTAATCGGTATATCAGGTGTTTCAGACTTTTTAATTACATAAGGTTTCCCTCAGGATGAATTAATCAGCTACCTTCTTGTGTAAAGGATTAAAAGTACATGGCTCATTGAACTGTGGCTGGTTTTGGATTGTTTTAGGCAGTTTGAGGGTGCTTTGTTAGACTGCTCTTCCAAGTACTGAAAATGCTGCAGGTCATGTTGAGCACCAGTTAATTCAATGCACTGAGATCATTCATAGAAAAAATTTCCATACTTGGTTGTAATTTATAATGTTTAGATTCAAGTGAGCCAAAGTTACACCTTCATTTAAAAAAGTAACTCCTTGTAGCATTGTGCTGGGTTGAACATGGTGACTTTCTCTAGAGGAATATACTAAGTCTTTGTAGACTCTTCTGCTATATTCTGCTGTAAAGGTGCTCTCTAGTGCTGTGATAAAGAAGTCAGGTCCGTTCACATGGGCCAGAGGAAAAGCCATTTGTGTTGAAGGTCCTCAAACTAGGCATGTAGATGTTCACTCCTTCATCTTGTTTCTGACATTTTTCTACCTTTGAGGCCTTCAGATGTATTTTAAATGAAAAATGCCTCTTAAATTAGAATCAACATCTATTAACGTTATCATTTGATTATTTTCTCACTTTTAGTTGGTTAATTCATGGGGATGGATTCTTTTATAGATACATGTTCGTTTCTAGTGTTTGTTCTCATTTATTGATATACTTAACATTTAGAACATTTTAAGTGAGCTAAGGTACTACCATGACATTTCAAATGGTTTTGAAATATTTGCTCATTCTGACTCTTCCCCTGAAATTGTTTAAAATTTAGCACTTAGTAAAGAACTCTTCTTCCTTAAAAATTCACCTGCAGTTAGACCCATTAACATGAGGTAATTTATAGACTTCTCTGTAGTAGTTTGCTTATTATAGATTCTGTGTTCCAGAGTTTTGCTTGTTCTTTATTTGCTTTGTGGAAGTAAACATAAACCGAATTTGTCAGATTCACCATAATTTTGGCAAAATAACATAATCAATATATAGCAAATAAATCTTCTGGTTATTTCTTAGAGTGGAACTTTATTAAGCACTCAAATTAGTAGGGAATAGTTATTTTCCAAAAATGATGTCATAGAAAGTTGGAATTAGGAACTTCCCTGGAAGTCCAGTGTTCAGACTCTGTGCGCCTAATGCAGAGGGCACAGGTTCAATCCCTGGACCTGGAACTAAGGATCCTGCATGGCACAGCCAAAAAAAAAAAAAAAATCCAAACCAGAAAAGGTTGGAATTGTTGCTTTAATTTTGGCCACTATTCTGGTAGAGTTCATGGTTTTATATACATAGCTAGCAGTTTTAATTCTTGAAGAAACTGGTTTTACCAGCCTGTACTTCTCTAAAAGGTAGAATTGTGAAAGAACTAGAACTCACGCTTGCACTAGTTACAGCAGTGAATAAGTGAATAAAGCAACTAGATACAGTGAAGAGAACAGTGTGTTTTCCTGTTGGACTGAGTGGGCTCATCATAGGAAAGTATCTGTGAGTGGCAGGATGTAGCATTGTAAATTCAGGGGTGGGTTGAGGAGATCTGGAGGGACATTTGGTTTATTTTGGGGTTATAGTGTCAAGTCCTGACTCACTTCAGGTTTTGGGGACAGAAGGCTGGCTGACAAATATACAGTTTAGGCACCTGCTGTTGATGGGATCCTGTGATGACAATAATGAACTATTGGGGAGATCTTATTTATAATTCTCGTTGTAATTAAATAGGTCTTTGGGACAGGAAAAGCAAATTTTGTGAGAATTAGAGGTTAGGGAAGAATAAAATCTAAAGTTTGTTTTTTGTTCTTTTTTTAGCTATGCAGAAAAACTCCAGAAATGAGATTACGTTTTCTGGCCCTCCATAGCATTTTTATGTATTGGTGGAGGTTTCTCCTTGATTTTAGCCATGCTTTTTCTGTGCTGAAATGATGAAACTTTCTCACTTTGCAGGGCTGCAACATTAACACTTAGTAGCAGTGGAATACGTATTCTTTTAGGCCTTGGCATCACAGCTAAGCAGGATAGGGGGGCAGGGGGGTCAACCTTCAAGAAATCAGGAAGATTCTTTTGTCTTAAGATTCTCCGCAGGTGGCTAGACAGTGCCTAAGAGCCTAACAGTATATAAATTTCTTTCTTTACCTTAAGTCCTTGATCCCCAGTAACCCACAAGTTACCTAAGTAATATCATGGGTAGTCTTCTCCTTGTTATCAGTGTGATTGCAGATCCGTTGCTGAGCCCAGATTTTGCTAGATATGGGGAAATTGCAGGGATGGGCACTATAACAGGAAGATGAAGACCTACCTACTGAATAATTTTTAAAAAGACTGGTCCTATTATATTCTTTGGTTGAGATGACATCAGATTAAAAACTGTTTTCGTCCTAGGATATTTTTAGAGGCTGTTATTTAAGTTGATTTTTTGGACAGTTTTTAAAATAGTATTTCAGCTGTTTTAAGAAATGACATTTCTTTTCAGAAGTAATATGTGTTCACTGTGGTAGAAAAGTGAGAATATAGAGAATAAAGAAAACTGGCAGTTAAAATCCTTTATCCTAGAGAAGTCTGCCTTGATAAATATTCCTCCATTTCTCCATTTTTTAATGAATATACATAACTTTTTCCTGGAATGTATTAAACTATAAACAAGTTTTTTGACCTGCCTTTTAAATGTAACTTTATACCATTAATATCTTCCATTTTGAGAAGTATTGAATTTTAGCATCTTAAAATAGCTAAGTGTTTTATTGAAATCTTTATTTAACTGGTCTCCTTTTTAGACACTTAAGTGGCATTCCAGTGTTTTGCTATTTTAAATAGTGCAGCAAAGAACATCATTGTGACATTGCACCATTTTTGTAAGTGTGGAGACTATTTTAAGCCATCTTTTTTTTTTTTTTTTAATGGTGAGCTTGTTAAAATAGACTTTGAAGCAGAATATCCTGAACACAATTTAAATTACTCTGGATGATTCTGTCTTCATCACAAATGTCACCGCTTATACTGTGGCATTCTGGGTTTATTTTAACATAGAGTGATTCGCACATACCTCTGACTCAGCGGGGCTTTTGATAACCAGTCTGAGAGAGGGTACTTCTCAGTGTCGACCAGAAACATAACGCTGTAGTTTTCAGCTTACCCTCCCTTCTTTCTCATATGTTGCTTCTTTTTTTGTGTGGACTGGAAGGGCATATCTACTAAATATGTATGAAATACAATGGCTTAGTCATGAATTTTGAAAGAAGACCTAAAGAATTCTCTTTTTATCCAGGGGTTCATGATAGCTAGTTAAGCTGATAGATGCTTTTCTCACTTGTTCCTGGTCGGCAGTGTTCTAGGTAATTAAATCGTCAGAAGTGCAAGTTCAGGGTAAACTGTTTGGGTGTTCAGTTAGATTTGAAAACAGCCCTCTGCACTTGTATTTTCTTAATCCAACTTGTTGTCACAAGGTTTGCTAGCTATGTATTAAGGGAATCACTGCAGAGTTGTTAATGAAACCTGTTCCTGCTCCCCTAGCCTTCACGGGTGATATTAGTAATTTGTTAGGTTCTATTTGGTGGGTATGGTACACACCCAGAAATTGAAATTTTTTATTGAACTGTTCAAAATAAATTTATGTATAACAGATTGCTAAGGTAGAGTTTATTAAAATAAATCGATTTAATCATTTCTTAAGAAGTTTTCTAATTTTTTTCCTGTAAGAAAATAATTTTTTGTCATTTTAGTATATATTCACAATAGCTTAGAGATTAATGTTCCATTTATATCATCTTATCCAGAAGATCAGTCTTCAACATTGCACCAGATTTTTTTTTAATAATTACTCTTCCTATCTTCCATTGTTATTGTTTAGTCGCTAAGTCGTGTCCGACTCTTTGCGACCCCGTGGACTGTAGCCTGCCAGGCTCCTCTGTCCAGGAGATTTCCCAGGCAAGAGTATGGGAGTGGCTTGCCATTTCCTTCTCCAGGGGCTTTGTGTATGGAATTCCTTATATCTCTTTGTAATTTCAGCTCTGCCAACTTTGTTAGAGAATAATGAGGAAGAGTGCCAGTTCTTTTCTAGCATTGAATCTTCCAGAAATTTGCAAAGGAAAGTATAACTTAGAGAAGACCTGATTTCTATGTCCAGCATTTCAAGTGAAAAACATTCTGACAGAGCCTTGGTGCCTACAATGTTTTGACTGTTAGGAAAACAAATCCCTGAGATGCTTACAAAGGAAGCAGAGAAGTGGAGCAGCTGGTTCAGAATCTCATGAAGTCCTCTCCTTCTCTCAGTAAGCCTTGTATCCTTATTGGTGGAGTCCAAGGATGTGTTTAGTTGGTGTGCTGTTTGGCACTGTGGCTTCTATGGGTCTCTGACAGTGGAGTGGTTGCATTGTTAGAGAACAAGGGTATTTTTGAAGTACTCAGAGTTCACATCAGGACACTATGTTATTGTTTTGGTTTTGTAGTTATTCATTGGTGTTTTTCCAACCTTTTGCTTCTGAAGACAAAGTAAATGGACTCTGACTAGAGGACCCCAATTTGACTTGAAAACTATGGGAAAGGGTGGTAATTTTTATTATTCCTGGAGAGTAAACATATGTCACTGTTTTTTTACATAGTTCATTTAGCATTTTGAAAAATTGTCTTTTTATTCCTGGTGGTTAGAAAATTATTATTCAGCTTTCGGGCTTCCCTGGTCTCTCAGTAGTAAAAGAATCTGCCTGCCAATGCAGGAGATGTGGGTTTGATCTCTGGGTGGGGAAGATCCCCTGGAGAAGGAAATGGCAACCTACTCCAGTATTCTTGCCTGGGAAATCCCATGGACAAAGGAACCTGGCTACAGTCCATGGGGTTGCAAAAGAGTTGGATATAACTTAGTAACTTGTTCAATCAATCAGTCGTTTCTGACTCTGCGGCTCCATGGACTGCAGCACGCCAGGCTTCCCTATCCTTCACCATCTCCCAGAGTTTGCTCAAACTCATGTCCATTGAGTCTGTGATGCCATCCAACTGTCTCGTCCTCTGTCATCCCCTTCTCCTCTTGCCTTCAGTCTTTCCCAGCATCAGGGTCTTTTCTAATGAGTCAGCTCCTCACATCAGGTGGCCAAAGTAAGGAGCTTCAGCATTAGTCCTGCCAACGAATATTCAGGGTTGATTTTCTTTGGGATTGACTGGTTTGATCTCCTTGGAGTCCAAGGGACTCTCAAGAATCTTCTCCAGCATCACAGTTCAAAGACATCAGTTCTTCAGCTCTCAGCCTTTCTTATTGTCCATCTCTCTCATCCATGCATAACTACTTGAAAACCACAGCTTTGACTATATGGACCTTTGTCAGCAAAGTAATTTCTCTGCTTTTTAATATGCTGTCTAGGTTTGTCATAGCTTTTCTTCCAAGGAGCAAGCGTCTTTTAATTTCATGGCTGCAGTCACTGTCTGCAGTGATTTTGGAGCCCCCCAAAATAAAGTGTGTCACTGTTTCCATTGTTTCCTTGTGTATTTGCCATGAAGTGATGGGACTGGATGCATGATCTTAGTTTTTTGAATGTTGAGTTTTAAGCCAGCTCTTTCACTCTCCTCTTTCACCTTCATCGAGAGACTCTTTAATTCCTCTTTGCTTTCTGCTGTTAGCGTGGTATCATCTACATATCTGCTGCTGCTGCTGCTAAGGCACTTCAGTCATGTCCAACTCTGTGTGACCCCATAGACGGCAGCCCACCAGGCTCCCCTGTCCCTGGGATTCTCCAGGCAAGAACACTGGAGTGGGTTACCATTTCTTTCTCCAATGGATGAAAGTGAAAAGTGAAAGTGAAGTTGCACAGTCGTGTCCGATGCTTACTGACCCCATTTACTGCAGCCCACCAGACTCCTCCATCCATGGGAGTTTCCAGGCAAGAGTATTGGAGTGGGTTGCCAGTGCCTTCTCTGCTACATATCTGAGGTTATTGTTATTTTTCTTGGCCATCTTGATTCCAGCTTGTGCTTCATCCAGCCTGACATTTCGCATTATGTGCTCTGCATATAAGTTAAATAAGCAGGGAAATAATATAGCCTTGATGTACTCCTTTCCCAATTTTGAACCAGTGTGTTATTCCATGTCTGGTTCTGACTTTAGCGACTAAACAACAATTCAGTTTTCACTTGTTAGCAATCATCCTTTGTCTTTTTTTTCCCTCCTCTTATCTTCTTTTATAGTTATTTAAGTGTGAAAATTTTATTGCTAATTGAGATCAAAATAGATTTTGCCATATGAGTGTTTGTTGACATAAAAAGATACTTGAAATATGTGTGATTTAATATTTAGTGTTATCCTTTCAGTTCAGTCGCTCAGTCATGTCCGACTCTGTGACCCCATGAATCACAGCACGCCAGGCCTCCCTGTCCATCACCACCTCCCGGAGTTTACCCAAACTCATATCCATTGAGTCGGTGATGCCATCCAGCCATCTCATCCTCTGTCGTCCGCTTCTCCTGCCCCCAATCCCTCCCAGCATCAGGGTCTTTTCCAGTGAGTCAACTCTTCGCATGAGGTGGCCAGAGTACTGGAGTTTCAGCTTCAGCGTCAGTCCTTCCAGTGTTATCCTTTAGGGGATATATATCAATATCATATTATGTATTAATATATACTAATTTAATATTATCTTTTTAGGGGAGCAATAGATACATTTGTTACACATTGTCTGTGCTAATACCTTACCAGATACCATGTTTGATCCCCAAATTTAAGTTAGATTTTGGGCTGTGAACTTTCACTATATAATAGGACTCTTACTGGATGATAATCATTCTAAATATTTCTGAGTCTCTGGAGATGTGCTTTGTGTTTTGTCAGTGGTTTTTCACATATACTCAAGACTGCCATATACAGTGTGCAGACCCTGTACAGCACAGCTGCAGGGGAGAGCCCTTCCAGTAGACTGCCATTGTTGGTGGGTCTCCCTAGACTATCCAGTGAGACTGCCTATATACCTGCCTTTACTTTCTGCTTAGTTTTATTGGCTTTATTGTTTAAATTGTGTTTTGATTCAACAGAGTATTATGTAAGAGTCTCAGGTAACCTCCAAGAGAATTCCTCTTAAGCCTTTGTGCCATGAATTGTATGTATGTGTGTGGATTATTTTGGATATATTGAATGGGAGCATACAGAGTATTGAGTCAGCGCTCAAAACATGTGGAAGTTACACCTTAAGATTTATAAATCCCATTAAGTGCAAATAACAGATTCACTGTTGTTTTGTTTTTCCCCACTCATCAACTGGGTATCTAACAATTTAGTCATATTCTACACTAACTACCCAGAGTTAGCCTCATACTCCACAGGTTTAAGGGCTCAGCCCCACAACATGCGCTTACTTTAGACACCAGTCCCAGGTCCCCAGGCTACCTGCATTTCTGTCCAACTTTGCTACAAATTCAGGGGTTCCCGTGTTCCCTGTTAAGATTCTGAGATTTCCTAGAGCAACTCACAAAACTCAGGAAAACACTGCTTTCTTTTACTGATTTATTTAAGGATACCTCTCTGGAATAGCCCAATGGGAGAGATGCACAGGATAAAGTATATGAGCCGAGGCATGGAACTTGCAAGACCTCTCTGGGAACAGCATCCTCCTAGCACCTCAGTGTCTTCATCAGCTGAGAAGCTTCCTGAACCTGATTGTTTGGGGATTTTATGGAGGTTTCATTACATAGGCATGATGGATTGAATCATTAGACATTGGTGATTGAACTCAATCTCCACTCCCTCTCCCCTCCCTGAGATTGAGAGGTGGAGCTGAAAGTTCCTCGCTTTGAATCAAGGCTTCCTCTTTCTGGTGACCAGGCCCCGTTCCAGAGTCATTTAGCCCCACCTAGAGTCACCTTGTTAGCTTGTTGTTGTTCAGTTGCTCAGCCGTATCTGACTCTTTGCAACCCCATGAACTGCAGCACGCCAGGCTACCCTGTCCCTCGTCAGCTCCCGGAACTTGTTCAAACTCACGTCCATTGGGTCGGTGATGCCATCCAATCATCTTGTTCTCTTTGCTCCCCTTCTCCTCCTGCCTTCGGACACTGGCGTGGTTGCAAGCATCTTCTTATGAATAACAAAAGATGTTCCTATCATTTGGGAAATTCCAAAGGGTTGTAGGAGCTTAGGGTTAGGACCAGGGACATAGGTCAAATATATATTTTTTATTACATCACACTTAACTGTCCTGTATAGGTAATAATAATGTTTTTTAAAAAGCTATAAAAATATTCAACAGTAGAGAGTTGACTAATGAAACAAAACTATATTGAAATTATTGTATATGTGTAGACACAAAGGAGTTTGTGTGGAAGTGTTATAAACTTGATTAGAAAGTTTAGCAGTCTCCAAATGCAAGGATTTGTTGGTGGCAGGTAAACCAGTAGAATTCTAGAAAGTTGCCAACACAATATAGGCAATGTTCAATTTGTAAAAAGTTGTATCACCAAAGTTGGCTGTTTGAAATTCTGAATACATATTCCCAAAGAAGCATTGTTAAAAATATTCTGGGTGCAAGTCAGTCTAAAGCTGCCTCAATTTACTCATGGAATTCTTCAAGCATATGTAGTATCTACAGTTAAAACAATTTTATGAGTTGACTATATTTTATATTCCAACTAAAGTCACTCAGAGCAGGTTTTTCTTCAGTAGAATCAGGAGAATATATTGAACATAACATAGCATCAGATATTAATTAGGCTCTGGTCACTGGTAACTTGTTAACTAAATCATCAGAAAAATAGATGTTTTCACCTCCCTTTGTTTCCAAAAAGATAGGATGGAAATAAGATTTCCTTCAGAAATTAGGAACTGCTTGTGGTTATCTTTTGCATTTTTTAAATTCTAAAAGCAGTCATTTAAAAATAAATGCCAGTTTACCTAAAAGTAAACAATAATATTTTCAACTTACCGTCAAGTGGTTTAGAAAATGTATCCGTATACACGTGCAGCACAAATAAAGCAATGACAAAAATTAGCAGTTTGTGAATACAGATGAAAGTATAAGATTGTTCAAATTTTCTATAACTTGGAAACTTTTTAAAAAGATGGGGAGAGAAAAAAGCAGGAATATTCCTTTATCTCCGGCCCTATTTACCTCTCCAGAGATAAAATCTCTATTTTAAAGATGTTTTTCAGGGATGTTTTTTGATTCATTTACAAAGATGTGCTATGTAACTGTTTGCATAAATGGGATTAGAGTAGAAGTAGGATTATATTGTATTTACTGATACCCTGCTTCCTCATTAAATTTAATAGTTGCATTAATTTCCTATTACTGTTACCACAAGCCACACACTTAAAACAATGCAAATTTATTAAGAGTTCTGGAGGTCAGAAATCTGAAATGGGTTTCACTAAGGCTAAAATCAAGGTGTTGGCAGCTCTGCGTTGCTTCAGGATAATCTGGGGGAGAATTAGTTTTCTTGCGTTTTCCAGCTTCTAGAGGTCACCTGCGCTCCTTCGCTCAAGTGACTTCTGAAGGCTCAAGTGCCTTCCTCCATCTTCAAAGCATCTTGAAGCATATCACTGTCACTGTCTCTGCCTCTGCCTCCTCTGCCTCTCATAAGGACCCTTGTGATTACATTGGGACCGCCTGGATAATCCCCATCTGGAGATAATCTTATCTGCGACATCCCTTTTTCATTGTAAAGTAAGGACAGATTCTGAGAATTAGGAGATGGACATATCTGGAGGGCTTTTATTTTACCTACTTTACAGTATATCATACCTGTCTTGCTTTATCTATATATATAAGTCTACCATTCTTTTTAACAGCTGGAGAGAACTGATGTAAAATCTCATTGACCAATCCTCTGATGAATATTTAGGTTTCCAGTTTTTATGCTACAGTAAGTCATATCACTGTGAACATTTTTGTACTTCTCCATGTGAACATCTGTGTGTATTTGTGGAATAAATTCCTAAAATAGAACTTAAGTTAGAGTAAATGTATTACTGATTTGATAATTCTGCCAAATAGCCACCCAGACTGCTGTACCAATTTATAGTTGCACAGCCAAACCCCATATTCTTGTCAGCACAAAGTGTGAATAATTTTTTTCATGTTTTTTAATAATGAGTAAAAATTTTGAAATTCCTTTCCTATGTTTAAATAGGAGATTGAGCACTGTTGTACTACTTGCTTTTGGAATTTTCACGATTAAAGTTGTCGAATGAAAAAAGAAGGCACAACATAAGAGTTGTGAGTTAAATTTTATTTGGGGGCAAAATGAGGACTATAGCCCTGGAGACAGCCTCTCAGAAACGTCTGAGGAACTGCTCTGAAGAGGTAGCTGGGGAGGTCAGTATGTATACCAATACTGTGTGATTTTGGTGAAGGGGGGATACATGGAATTAAGCACACATTTGGCAAAGGGTTACTGCTAGTCACAAGGAGCAGATATCCTTGTCAATGATTTTAGTGCTTTTCTAGGTATAATTTAAAATTATATCTGAATTTTAAGATTTTAGCTGTAAGAATTTAGGCTCATAAATATTCTGAAAATATCTGACAGCCTGCTCTGCCAGTTTTTCTGAGAGCACAGAGTGCCTCATTCCTAATCTCTGCCCTAAATTCCATTCAGACTATGTTGAAGGTCCATGACTGAAGTGGTTAGTGACCTAATCCTTGTAGAGACAGGTTTCAAGTGATAATTTTTAGTTGGCAAAAACTTTTTGGATCATGAAGAGCAACATACTTCTTGATGTACTTGTGATAATTTGAATCCATGATGCTCATATTTATTAAAAAGCATGTTTATTCCATACTAAATGTTTTTAAAGTAAACACTATACATTAAAATTAGTGGTTTTTCAAATGAAATTATTTTGTAATAATTACCAAGTCTTCCTATGTTAAGTATTATATATTGGACTTTAGTGTTTACATAAAATACAATAATTTATTTCCTTGGTGTTTTGTGTGTGGGCGGGGCGGGAGGTGGTTGTTTTTCCTGTTAAACCAAGGATTCTGAGTTGGTAATTTTTTTTCTTTTTTAACTTTGTAACTACCAGATTCATGGCTTCAGGTTTGAACTTACATCCTTCTCTTGATGGCACATTTTGCCTTCCTTACACTTTGAAGAATTGCCAGTATAAAACTGGTATGATAGAGAAGACACAGAGAGATGTGAAGGTAGCCTGAGATTATTTATGCCTCCAGTTAACTGATATTAAATAACTGATCTTGGAGAGAAAGTTTGACTCCATAAATCAAACCTTTGAAAAATCCTTTCAAACTGAAATGTTGATTGCTTCTGGAGGTGGGGGGCAGGGAAATTTAAACATTTCAGTATGGCACAAGATTACTTGTTAAAAATAATCATTTTTAAAGCCCTTTTATAATCAGCTCTCATATGACTAGTGGCACCTTGATTACCTTAAATGTAGGAAAATCAGCCATCATGTCCTTCCACATTAAAAGTGAGATCTAAAAGTGATTCTCATCCTTATGTTGTTCCAACTTTAGTGTATTTATTACTGATGTAATGCAAATCCCTTTTAAAAAAAGTATGTTTTGAAAGAAAATTAAATGTAAGTCAGTGTGATACAGTCCAGGTATTCAGCATTGAATTTTGTCAGCTCTCACTGAGATAACCAAAAGATAAAGAAGCAGAGGGAAGAATGCTGGTAAACCTGGGGAATGCCAGAAACTGGCGGCTTCTGATAAAAACCGTTATTTCTATAAGATACAGTATTAGACGTCATTGATCAGTTCTCAGTCTTGGGGCAAAAAATAACCTAAAGTGGTAGTTAATGCCCACTCATCCCCTAACAGCTCATTGAAACCATAAGCTCCAGTATTGGGAGCAAGGGAGTCAGCTGATGAGAAGCAAAGCTAGATCTTGACTCAGCTTCTCAGGCTCCTTTGTTGACTCTCTCCTACTCAGTTCAAGAGGATATTGGTTTTTCTCAGGGCTCCCTGTCTTCAGTTACCATCTATTTGGTTCAGTTCAGTTCAGTTCAGTCACTCAGTCGTGTCCTACTCTTCGTGACCCCACGAATAGCAGCACGCCAGGCCTCCCTGTCCATCACCAACTCCCGAGTCCACTCAAACTCATGTCCATCAAGTTGGTGATGCCATCCAGCCATCTCATCCTCTGTTGTTCCCTTCTCCTCCTGCCCCCTATCCCTCCCAGCATTCAGGGTCTTTTCCAATAAGTCAACTCTTTGCATGAGGTGGCCAAAGTATTGGAGTTTCAGCTTTAGCATCAGTCCTTCCAGTGAACACCCAGGACTTTAGAATGGACTGGTTGGAACTCCTTGCAGTCCAAGGGACTCTCAAGAGTCTTCTCCAACACCACAGTTCAAAAGCATCAATTCTTCGGCGCTCAGCTTTCTTCACAGTCCAACTCTCACATCCATACATGACTACTGGAAAAACCATAGCCTTGACTAGATGGACCTTAGTCGGCAAAGTAATGTCTCTGCTTTTAAATATGCTGTCTAGGTTGGTCATAACTTTCCTTCCAAGGAGTAAGCGTCTTTTAATATCATGGCTGCAATCACCATCTGCAGTGATTTTAGAGCCCCCCAAAATAAAGTCTGACACTGTTTCCCCATCTATTTCCCATGAAGTGATGGGACCAGATACCATGATCTTCGTTTTCTGAATGTTGAGCTTTAAGCCAACTTTTTCAGTCTCCTCTTTCACTTTCATCAAGAGGCTCTTTAGTTCCTCTTCACTTTCTGCCATAAGGGTGGTGTCATCTGCATATCTGAGGTTATTGAGATTTCTCCTGGCAATCTTGATTCCAGCTTGTGCTTCTTCCAGCCCAGCATTTCTCATGATGTACTCTGCATATAAGTTAAATAAGCAGGGTGACAATATACAGCCTTGACATACTCCTTTTCCTATTTAGAACCAGTGTGTTGTTCCATGTCCAGTTCTAACAGTTGCTTCCTGACCTGCATATGGGTTTCTCAAGAGGCAGGTCAGGTGGTCTGGTATTCTCATCTCTCTCAGAATTTTCCACAGTTTATTGTGATCCACACAGTCAAAGGCTTTGGCATAGTCAATAAAGTAGAAATAGATGTTTTTCTGGAACTCTCTGTTTAGAATGGACTGGTTGGATCTGCTTGCAGTCCAAGGGATTCTCAAAAGAGTCTTCTTCAACACCGCTCTGCATTCACATGCTTATATCTTTCCTTTTCTCCTTTGCTTTTTGCTTCTCTTCTTTTCACAGCTATTTGTAAGGCTTCCTCAGACAGCCATTTTGCTTTTTTGCATTTCTTTTCCACGGGGATGGTCTTGATCCCTGTCTCCTGTACAGTGTCACAAACCTCCATCCATAGTTCATCAGGCACTCTGTCAGATCTAGTCCCTTAAATCTATTTCTCCCTTCCACTGTATAATCATAAGGGATTTGATTTAGGTGATACCTGAATGGTCTAGTGGTTTTCCCTACTTTCTTCAGTTTAAGTCTGAATTTGGCAATAAGCAGTTCATGATCTGAGCCACAGTCAGCTCCCGGTCTTGTTTTTGCTGACTGTATAGAGCTTCTCCATCTTTGGCTGCAAAGAATATTATCAGTCTGATTTCGGTGTTGACCATCTGGTGATGTCCATGTGCAGAGTCTTCTCTTGTGTTGTTGGAAGAGAGCGTTTGTTATGACTAGTGGGTTCTCATGGCAAAACTCTATTAGCCTTTGCCTTGCTTCATTTCGTACTCCAAGGCCAAATTTGCCTGTTACTCCAGGTGTTTCTTGACTTCCTACTTTTGCATTCCAGTCCCCTATAATGAAAAGGACATCTTTTTTGGGTGTTAGTTCTAAAAGGTCTTGTAGGTCTTCATAGAACAGTTCAACTTCAGCTTCTTCAGCGTTACTGGTCTGGGCATAGGCTTGGATTACCATGATATTGAATGGTTTGCCTTGGAAACGAACAGAGATCATTCTGTCGTTTTTGAGATTGCATCCAAGTACTGCATTTCGGACTCTTTTGTCGACTATGATGTCTACTCCCTTTCTTCTGAGGGATTCCTGCCTGCAGTAGTAGATATAATGGTCATCTGAGTTAAATTCACCCATTCCAGTCCATTTTAGTTCTCTGATTCCTAGAATGTCGACGTTCACTCTTGCCATCTCCTGTTTGACCACTCCCAATTTGTCTTGATTCGTGGACCTAACATTCCAGGTTCCTATGCAATATTGCTCTTTACAAAAGCATCAGACTTTGCTTCTATCACCAGTCACATCCACACCTGGGTATTGATCTATTTGGTAACAACTCCCAAACGTATATCTCCAATTCAGTCACCATCCCCACTACACCCTACCCTTAAACACGTCAAAATTAAACTCCTTTAAATCAAAAAAGGGGAAAGGCTTACTTTTTTTTTTCCTTCTTCTTATCCTCCTTTTTTCTTTTTCTTCTTCTATACCAGTAGGTTTGTTGATATTGTCAAATGGCATCAACAAGCATGGCTTATCCTTACTTCTGTCATTGAGAGTTTGAAAGCATTTTTGCCTGTCGAGGTATAACTTTCCCTTTGATCTTCACCCTGTTGGCTAACATTCCTTCCCATTTTAGGTCGAGTTCTCTTACCCACCCCTGATTCCAGGAGATGGACATGATAGTCACAGCTTACCTGAAGAATGGAAGTACTTGCCCTTCCTTGCCTTACCAGATGGCGCACACAACTACCAAGAAGGTATGTAAACAGACAGTGGAGCAATCAATAGATGCCTTTCTTGTTTTTGTTTTTTTTTCAAAATTGCTCCGACGTCTTAGAGTCTGAGTACTGGTAATGAAAGACATTTGGCCTAGTGATGGTTCATAAAATATTTAAGTGCTTGTTTGAAGAGGACTAGTGAGTTATTTATACCAGAGGATCTGCAGAAGAGTACCAGGCTTATATCGGCAATGGTTGGTGAACACTGGCCACTCTTTTGCCAAGAGCTCTGGCCAAGGTAAGTGATTAGCCATATTAGGACGGCTGCTATTGGTAGCACTTTCTGTATTTAAACCTCAGACTCCTCTCAGAGACAAACTCAGGAAGGTTACCTGGACCAGCTGCAGGCTGATTGAAGCTCTAGCTACAGGTTTACTAGCTTCATCTTCCAGTGCCCACCTGAAAACACCTGGGGTTGTTTTTCCTCTCCTGAAGCATTGCCGTCACAGTCTGCTTAAAAGTTTTCACGCGTGAGGAGCGTGTTAACACCCTCAAAGAAAGCAGCGCTGTGAAGTTAGTATGGAATCTCCTATCACCCTATACATGAGTGCTTTGAATGGCTTAATGAAGAAATATGCTTTATCATGGTTTTATAGGCTCTTCTAAGACACCAGATTAAACTTGGTTTGGTTGCTTGTTTTTCTAAAATTTATTACTTTTTGTATGAAATGAGGCAAATTCTACTATGCAGTTTAACATAAAATTTAAATGCTGTATTTTTAACCTCACAAACCTTTTTAACTTTTTATTTTTGTATTGGGGAATAGCCAATTCACAAATCTTTTTGTAAAAATATTCTTAGTATGAGAGCTTTTAAACATACAGAAAAGTTAGAAAAATAGTAAATATTTGACAGATTTTCTTTATATGTCTACGGTTTTGCCTATATTATACTTCCCTGGTGGCTCAGATGGTAAAGAATCGGCCTGCAACGCTGGAGACCCAGGTTTGATGCCTGGGTCAGGAAGATCCCCTGGAGAAGGGAATGGCTACCCACTCCAGTATTCTTGCCTGGAGAATCCCATGGACAGAGCAGCCTGGCAGACTATAGTCCATGGGGTTTCAAAGAGTCAGACATGACTGAGCAACTAACACTTTCATGGTTTTGCCTGCACTATTTGAAAGTCAGTTGTAAACATCATGACGCTTTATCTGTAAATACTTCAGCCTGCATTTTCTAAAAGTAAGATCATTCCTGGGATGACTTTGGATTTGACCTTTACCACAGCTAAGAGATTTAACAGTAATTCCATAATACCACCTTATATCCAGCCTACATTCAGATTTCCTTAATTGTCCTAAGAATTTCCTGGATCTGTTCAAAATTTCTGTGTTGCCTTTGGTTGATAGGATTCTTTACTTTCTTTTAATCTGGGATAATCCTGTAAAATAAAGTATTTTCTGAGAAAGGCAACTGTAGTCTCAATTCATCCTGTTACAATTCAGCCTCTAGAGCTTTTTGTGTGGTGAGTATACACTGAAAGGCAGAGAGAAGAATTCCAAGAAACCAGTGGTTTGATGCTAGAAATAAATCTGACATGGGTTCCTGTTACTTCATCATTTTTGTTTCAATGACTGCATTATACTAATGTCAGAGTTGATTATTAAATACAAGTAATCTACTTTGGTATTTACATTTTTCTGTATATCTCTTAGATACTGTGTTTTTTCACTTGCCACCCAGAAATGGAAATGGAGCCACTATATATGGTATCTCTTGCTATCGACAGATTGAAGCCAAGGTAAGACAGTTAAAATCAAAACCAAAAAAATACTTGAAAACTCCTTGTACTGGCCACTTAAGATGTAGAACTTGGGGAAATACATATGCCTTTATTTTTCATGTGGTACCTGTAATATTGTTTTAAATTTTTACAAACTGTGTAGCTGTTTTCTCTACTATACCAGTTAATTCACATGAATGTTTTTCTAAGTTGAGATTAGTGACTATATTTGTATCATAATGTTTGGTACATTGTTTTTAGATAGTGATACCTAAACTATCCATTTATCTTCAGAATACTGTATTTCAATTACATGGTATCCTTGAGTTTTCTATTTCTAATGTTTGGTATGAAAACTTAAAAAAAACGAACGATAATGAGTGTTTTTCTTTTTTTCAGAAACTTTCTAGAAGTAGTGGAAAGTACTGACCGTAGCTGCAAACTACTCACAAGTTATCTTAATTATCTATAATTAAGATTTTGATCATTCTTAAACTTACCTGCCCTCTTAATGCCTAACTTAGTATAATAGCTCTGACTAACAAATTCAAATAAACCAAGATGGGTAGCTTCCCCTTTCCTGCTTTGTTTCTGAGCACCACCATTCTTTTTGCAGGGTGGATACCCTTTCTGAGTAGATCGCTTTCCTTTTATGAAATCATTAATAACTCTGAAGTAGTGGTACTGGTATGTGTCAGTCACGTACAACTCTTTGTGACCACACAACTGTAACCCGTCAGGCTCCTCTGTCCATGGAATTCTCCAGGCAAGAATACTGGAGTGGGCCAATATTGTAAAGTAATTAGCCTCCAATTAAAATAAATTAATTTAAAAAAAAGAATACTGGAGTAGGTTGCCATTTCCTTCTCCAGAGTCTCCTGCATTGGCAGGCAGATTCTTTACCACTCGTGCCACTTAGGAAGCCTGAAGTAGTTCTCAGCTGCACATTGGAATCACCTGGAGAGTTTTAGATAAGTAGGGATGACTGGGTCCCCACTCCAGAGATTCTGAGTTAATGTTCTGGCATCAGGAGTATTAAAAGCTCCCCAGGTGATTCTCATATTCAGGGCAGATGTGAACCACTGCTCTAAAACAATCGTTTTTAACCAGAACTACTTGGAAACTTTTTAATTATAAGCATAATTGCTGGGCCTTTCCTTCTACAGACTGAATTAGAATCTCTAATAATTGATCCTAGGCAATCACAAAGTTTCAAAAGCTTCCTCAGGTGGACAATTAACTTAGTCATAAAAATTTTTCTTTTAATTTTTATAATGAACGTTTCAAACACAGATAAGAATGGTACAATAAATACCTGTATACCCAGCCATCTGCAGTCAGCAGTCGTTAATATTCTACTACATTTGCTTTGTGTGTGCTTCCCTGAACCATTTGAAAGTAATAAGTAAATTCCAGCATAAACAAGCTAGTTAACTACATGAAATAACCCTCCACGCACAGGGCCTAGAACCGAGGACACACGTTGTAAATGTTTTTGGTTCAGGTGAATGAATGCTGTGCTTAATTGCTCAGTCGTGGCTGACTCTGCAACCCCATGCACGTAGGCAGCCAGGCTCCTCTGTCCATGGGGATTCTCCAGGCAAGAATACTGGAGTGGGTTGCCATACCCTCCTCCAGGGGATCTTCCCAACCCAGGGATCGAACCCTGGTCTTCCGTATTGCAGGTGAATTCTTTACCATCTGAGCTACCAGGAAAGCCCAAGACTCCTGGAGTGGGTAGCCTGTCCCTTCTCCAGGGGAACTTCCTGACCCGGGAATCGAACCAGGGTCTCCTGCATTGTAGACAGATTCTTTACCAGCTGAGCTACCTGGGAAACCCTTCAAGTGAATAACTGAATTTAGAGATAAAGAAATCTGAGAATTTGTATTTTATTTCTTCACATACTGACCCTTGCACATTGATATTACTAGATGACATGAATCAAGCTGCTGCCTTTTCTTGGAAATCTGTTCCTTTTACCACCTTTTACCCCTGTAAATTGTATGTGTGTATTAGTCGCTCAGTTGTATCTGACTCTTTGCAACTCCATGGACTGTAGCCTGCCAGGTTCCTCTGTCCATGGAATTTTCCCAGCAAGAATACTAGGATGGGTAGCCATTCCCTTCTCCAGTAAGTTGTATAATCACAGTACAATTATTTCTCCAGTGCTGTTGTTATTAACAGCGGTTCTCATGCTCTGCCTAGACATCCTTAAAATGGCACTCCATACTGCCTGTCTCCCTTACCTCCTGAGTCTGACCCACTTCTTTTAGGGTTGCCTGTTTCTCCAAGTTGTTGTCTCCTTATCTGATAACTAGACAGATAAATCAGACATCAGAGGCCCTAGAGCCTAGGAGAAAGCCTTTCATTCCCTTTGAACAAAGGTGAGACCTAATGGATGAATCCAGTAAAGGTAAAGAGGTAGAAGCAGATTGAAGAAAGACTCTGCTCTCAGTGTATTTAACAACAGATCATCAGTTCTCAGGCAGTTCTCAGGAAGACACAGATCCGAGGAGATGTCAGGCAGTACACGAGAAGGGGGAGAGTCACTCTTGCTGCCCTCACAGCTTTTCCTGGGGTTGATAAGTCTTGTTTCCTAGCAGAGAACTGCAGAAATCTTATGTGGTCATCCTCAAAATCACCGGGACCTGAGTTACGGCTCAGAACTGGACTACAGTAGGATACAGGTGTGCCAGGACAGACTCCCAACAGTGGAGAATTACCAGCATAACAAAACTGCTGACGATTCTTCCATCTCTGAAGAAACAAGCTCTTAAACTGTCCCCTTCTCACCAGAAACAAAAGTCTCTGAAAGGGGTATCCATTTTAAAACTGGAACCAAGGATGACTGGTTTGCATTATGGTTGTGGCAATTTATACATAAAGTATTCTCCACCAGACTGTAAATTCCTTGAGAGCAGAGATGGTCTCTCACTGTTACATTCCCATTGCCTGCCAGAGTCTAACAGAGTGTTCTGGTTGACGTTTATTCATTCAATAAATATCTTCTGAGATTCTCAGTAAGTACTTTTAAATTTATTAAGCACAAGTATTTTTTTTCTGATTGCTAGCTTATATTGAAACACAATGATTTTTAAATATTTCTGTGAAAATTTTCTAATAATGACTATTTGTTTATAATAGGCATTGAAAGTACGACAAGCAGATATCACCAGAGAGACTGTTCAAAAAAGTGTCTGTGTCCTAAGCAAGCTGGTAAGTAACTGAATAAGCTGTTAATATCAAACACTCATGGCAGCTTTTTACTTGACAATGAAGCATTATTGGAATGAGGAGAGGGACTTCCCTGGCCGTCCAGTGGTTAAGACTGTGCTTCCACTGTGGGGGTTATGGGTTTGATCCCTGGTCTGCAAACTAGATCCCATAGGCCACAACTACGACCCGGCACAGCTAAATAGATAAATATGTTAAAAATAATTTAATCATATGGACCTTACTAATAGGATCTGAAGGATCAGGGTATTTCTTCCAAGATAGTAATTTGACACATAGGGCAAGAATAGTCTCCTAGAAAAGAAATGATTATAAAAGATTTTAGTATCAGAAAATTGGTAGATTGCTAATCTGATTCCTGTACACAGTTTCTTGAAGGGTAGCCTGAGAAAATATATATCAGTGAATTTTTTTTATACTGGACCAGACGACCAGTGTATAGGAGTGCTGAATGTTGGACGAATACACCATTTTGAAAGGCTTCCTGAACAATCATTCTTCAAAGAACAATAATAATCATAAGGGTGCCATTTATCAAGTGCCTATATGTCAAATATTCTATAGCAGGCACTTTTTAGATAGACTTGTCATTTTAAACCTCATAAGAAGAGAGATCTAAGTATTTACTGTCCTTGTTTCACAAATAAAGTTACATATCAGACAAAATATGTCTTGCAGAGACATGTAACTGCTAATGATAAAAGTGCAGTGAAAATCCATTTTTCTCGGACAGATAAAACAGGCAGGGAGATGGAGAGAGCTGGCTCACACAGAAACATCTGATGGTTCATAGTGCCTTTTAGCCTATATGTAAAAATATGTTTAGATAGTAATAATGATATATTAACCAGGATTTTTGTTGTTGCCTGCCAGAGTCTAGCACAGAGTGCTCTGGTTGATGTTTATTCATTCAATAAATATCTTCTGAGATTCTCAATCAATACTTTTAATTTACTAAGTGCAAGATCTTTTTTTTTCTGATTGCTATCTTATATTGGAACATAATGATTTTTAATGACTTTTGTTGTTGTTTTAGCCGCTAAGTTGTACAGCCTCAGGGACTGTAGCCCGCCAGGCTCCTCTGTCCATGGGATTTTCCAGGCAAGAATACTGGAGTGGGTTGCCATGTCCTCCTCCAGGGAATCTTCCCGACAGGGATTGAACCCACATCTCCTGCATTGGCAGGCGGATTCTTTACCACTGAGCCACCAGGAAAGCCCATTAACTTGGATACTGGAGGATAAAACTATTCCAGTATTACTTGTTTTAACTAGTTAGAGAATATATATAGCATTAGTGTCTGCATCCTGAAAAGGGCATAGAAACCAGAAAACATCTAGAAAAGAACATTTTATTGTTGTTCAGTCGCTGGGTCGTGTCCAACTCTTTGCGATCCCATGGACTGCAGCACATCAGGCCTCCCTGTCCTTCACTATCTCCTGGAGTTTGCCCAAATTCATTGAGTCAGTGATGCTATCCAACCATCTCATCCCCTGCCACCCTCTTCTCCTTTTGCCTTCAATCTTTCCCAGCATAAGAAAAGAACATAAAAGGATGGAAATGGTAGGAAGAGGGTTTTAAATAGGTAAGAATTAAGGAGTAACTTTGTTTTCAGATACACAAAAGAATATTATGTAGAATATAATAAAGGACACAGACTAGTCTTTTTTTTTAGATTTTAAGCCTCTGCTACGTCACTTCAGTCGTGTCCGACTCTGTGCGACCCCATAGACGACAGCCCACCAGGCTCCCCTGTCCCTGGGATTCTCCAGGCAAGAACACTGGAGTGGGTTGCCATTTCCTTCTCCAATGCATGAAAGTGAAGAGTGAAAGTGAAGTCGCTCAGTTGTGTCTGACTCTTAGCGACCGCGTGGACTGCAGTCTACCCGGCTCCTCCGTCCATGGGATACTCCAGGCGAGAGTACTGGAGTGGGGTGCCATTGCCTTCTCCGTTCAAGCCTCTATTGAAGGCCAAAAAAGGCAAAATAAACTTAATCATGAGTGTTCAACTAGATATAAGAACTGAGTGCTGCAATGATGATTAAATGTACCCACAACCTAGCAGAACAGTGTGCAGAATTACGATTTTTTAAATTTTATGATACTAATGGCTAACATTTAAGTGCTTTCTATAGCCAGATAGTCTAGTAAGTACTTTTGAATGTGAAAGTGTTAGTCACTCATGTCCAGCTCTGTGTGACCCCCTTGGACTGTAGCCTGCCAGGCTCCTTTCTCCGTGGGATTATCCTTCCATATACACGTGTTTACATTAGGCAGCAGATGTGGAGAGGTTAAGTGCCCAGAGTTATGTGACTGAGTGACTAGAGCAACACGCAGGAGGTCTGTGCCCACACCCTCAACCCAGTGCTCTGAGTGGTGGTTACTTTGTACCTGCACCCCAGGAACTAGAACACATGACTTAACAACACTCAACTGTGAATAATAAGGATACTAAAGTTGTCAATAACTTTTTCCTTTCTGGTCTTTTCAAGTTAAAAAGTTGTGGGGTGTTTGTTTTGTTTTTACTATTATCAAACTAATGGTAATCTCTCTTTTTCTTTAAGCCTCTCTATGGCTTACTCCAAGCAAAACTTCAACTCATTACACATGCATATTTTGAAGAGAAGGATTTTTCCCAAATTTCCATTCTAAAGGTAACTTTTTATCCTCCATGGATGTGCTGAAGACAGATTCATGAATCGAGTAGATCTTTAATATTATGAGAGATGATTTATTAACTTAAGAAAGACATTCCTCTTTGAAAATAACATTGAAGGGCCAAAGATCTGCCCAAAATGTACAATTTCTGCTTAGTGAATTTAACAAAACTATCTTTTACTGGAAATGATGACTACAGTTGATTATAACAAATATTTCTGTTAATGGATAATAGCCATTTTGCTATGGCATTGCTTCTCTACATTTGTTATCTCATTAATACCCTGCAATGTTTATATATCAGGCTTCTGGATCCTAACTCGCATATCAAAAAGCACAGAAAAACTACATGACTATTTTACTGAAAAATAATGTTTTTGTCAAGGCTACCATTATTACATATACAGCGTGGATCTCCCCTGGATTCTAGTGAGAGAGAGACAGTTATTTAGCAAGGATGTAGAGGGAATTTATCCTAGGAATCCATACCACCATGGGAATGGATCAAGCTCTAAAATATAGAGGTACAGAAAGGAGGAGTGCTGGAAACTGGCAGAGTTTCAGAGAGACAAAACTGCTTCAAACAACCAGTTTTCCCCTGGTCATCCTATTTCTGATTCAGTGTCTAAACTGATGGTAAAGTGTTCTAAACTAAATCTTATTTTATAGGAGCTCTATGAACATATGAATAGTTCCCTGGGAGGAACTTCGTTAGAAGGATCTCAGGTATATCTTGGTAAGTCGCTTTTTCTACAAGTCAGAAGAAATGCCCTCTTTTCTTCTTGTTTGGCACGTTGGTTGCATGTAAAACTTCATGATCAGAATTACATTTCTATACGGTATCTAAATTCTGCAACCAAAATTTAGAAGTATTATTGTATAAAGCCTATTTCAGCTTTTCAGAATAATAATGGAAATCTTTTCTTTTCCTTACGTTAATGCTGATCAGGTCAGTTCCTTGTCATAACAGGGAGAGCAAGGGAGAGAGAGATCTGCTTATTAGTGTCTTTCTATTCTAAGATTTTTCAAGTTGGGGGTTTTATGCCATTTTCACAACCAAGAGCATCCATTGGTGTGTCGGGCACTCAGTAAAAGTCCTTTTCATAATTATTTTTTAAAAAGTCTTGATTGCGTAGTGATTTATGCTCACTTGAAATTTTAGCATAAAGTAGCCAAACTGTGCGAGGTTCACTTTTGCAGTCCTATGTGTAATGTGAACTATAAAACTCCTATTTTTCTCTGAATTAATTTATCTTGTCCTATGGCAGGTGATCAGAGAAGACTGTGATTCAGAAATAATATCTATGGGGTATAGTGCCCAAAAGCCTTGTTTAAATGATTGACTGCCACTGTGAAGTACAAGCTTCATGATTTCTAAACTTGTGTAATTTGTAAGATGGCTTTAGAATGGGGAGAAGGCGTGAGAGTTGCTCGGCCACAACATGAGCCTCTAGCCACAAGTAATTGTTTGCATTTAGATTAGAATTAATAGAAATTAAATAAAGTTTAAAAATCAGTTTGCCAGTTACCATATTTCAAGTACTCAGTGGCCACTTATGTCTACTCTATTGGACAATGTAGATTTAGAATATTTCCATTATTGCAGGACATTCTGTCCGACAGTGTTGAAGTTCTGTTTGTATGTGTACATGATCAGATATTACATAAATATTTAAATTTTGCATAGTCCTACTTCTACCTAACTTTTTTGAGGAGATTAAAACTTCCTTTGACAAAAACAGTAGGCTATAGTCACAGATTAGCTTTTCTTTCCTTTTTTTAACATTATAGGTTTATCTCCTCGGGATCTTGTGCTTCATTTTCGACACAAGGTATGATACCTTATTTAAATTTATGATGTACTAAAATTATGTTCATTTACCTAGGAAGGTTCCATGAGCTGCATGGTCTAATGCAGATTATGGCATAACCATGTTTTAATTTTTCTGAGACAGCTGTCATAATGATAGAAAGTTGAAAGTGTTGATAGTGCTTATATAATAGAAATTTCTAAAAGTACACAGTGTCTGTTTATTTCAGTGCAGGATAAGATACTTTTTTCTACAGTAGTTGATATTTTGGATATTATGAAATTAGAGTGGAAAGACACATGTTTTATTTTATTCCTCTTCACTATGATTTATTACAGCATGTTGAGAATAGTTCCCTATGCTATACAGCAGGACCTTGTTGTTTATCCATTCTATACGTGCTGGTTTGCATCCACCAATCTCAAACTCCCAATTCACTCCTCTCCCACCACCCCCGCCACACACTTGGCAACCACAAATCTGTTCTGTAAGCCTGTGAGTCTAGTTCATGGAGAAGTTTATTTACATTGGATTTTAGATTCCGCATGTAAGTGATATCATATGGCATTTGTCTTTCTCCCTCTGACTTACTTCATTTAGTATGATAATCTCCAGGTCCATTCGTATTGCTCCAAATGGCATTGTTTCTTATGCCTGAGTAGTAGTCCATTGTGTGTGTGTGTGTGTGTGTGTGTGTGTGTGTGTGTGTGTGTGTGTGTACCACATCTGAAAGGAATATGTTTTAATTAATCTTGTAGACTATTTTGTATGTTGCCCTGAGAGTAAAACATTTCCCAGCAAAATATCTATACTTAATGTCTTTTGACTGGGGCATACACACAGTGATTGTTCCCTTAACACGTATAGTGAGTATCTGTCTGCTCTGTGAGTGCCCTGGACAAACAGAAGTAAGGGAATAGTACCTTTCCTTTAAGGGGCTTGCAGATATTTCAAGCAAAAAATGGCACAACTTCCTCCAATTTGATAGTGATTTAAGTGGTATTCACATTTTTTAGAGAACTCAGATACTTAATTTCTCAGTATAAGTTCATAATTTTCTATTATTTTTAAAGCACTAGAATTATTTAATATTATTGACTCAATGTTACATGGTTATGTTTGAGGAGGGACAATGGCAAATGAATAATAGGCTTGGATTTCTTATTTTAATACAATATTTTTCTTTCTTCAGGTTTTAATCCTATTTAAACTAATTCTTCTTGAAAAAAAGGTGAGATTTGAATGGATGGAATACTTAACATTTATTGACATTTCTTAAAATTGAAGTATAAATTAAGACTTTTTTGGCTATCAAATTGAGGTGAGCTTAAAGTGCATATTCTTTTTTACTACTATAGAAGTGTGAATTCGTGCAGTGTTTTCTGGGGGCAGTTTGATAGTATTCAGTTATCAAGGTGGTTTTAACTATATAGGTTAAAACCTATATTAACCTATAGGTTAAAACCTATTCTCTATATAGGCAATAGGGAACTCTATGTATGTATGCATATGTGGCCGTGCTGCATTGGCATGCAGAATCTTAGTTACCTGACCAGGAACGGAACCTGCACCCTCTGCAATAGAAGTCCAGAGTCTTCCCCTGGACCATTAGGGAAGTCCCCAAAACTCAGTCTAAATTGACTTAAAAAATGTATTGGCTTGCTTCAGACTTGAGAGTATGCTGACTGAATGGTTTGATAATATAATTAATTACCTAGATTTTTTTCATCTCTTTGGTCTACAGTTCACAGTGCTAGCTTTATCTTGAGCCTGATTTCCCTTGTAGTATAGGATTACTGCCAACAGTAGTTGAGCTATGCTGGTGGCAGAGATAATATCTTTTCCCTAATCTAATGGGAATTCTTCCCTTCAATTCATTTGGGCCTGTGAGGCCATATGCCTACCCAGAACCAATAATTGTTGCTGAAGAAATGCCTGTATTGATTGGCTTAAGTCTGGGTTCCAGATGCACTCTCTGGTACAAAGGGACAGGATTGCCATGATTTTAGATTAAAAAATTATAAGGGATTTTAGACCAAGGTCTCTGCACACTTCAGCCCCAGGGCCAAATCTGGCTCACCACCTATTGTTGCAAATAAAGTTTTCTTGGAACACAGTTTCAGCTATTCTTCAACGTATTGTTTATGGCTGCTTTTGCACTACAGTGGGAGAGTTAAGTAGTTGGAACAGAGATCAAATGGCCCACAAATGAAAAATGCTTACTATCTCACCCTCTATAGAAAGTTTGCTGACCTCTGGTTTAGACTAGTCAGGAGCTATCCCTGGATCTGTGGTCAGTATTACTGTGCTCAGTAGAGATGGAATGAATGTTGGAGGGTCAGTCATTCACAATGTCCAGTATAATTCATTATCATAAAAATGTTTATCCATTTGGCCCAGTAATTGTCCTCTTAAGAGATTTATTTTCCAGAATTTATCTGAGTTGACACAGAGCTCTAAGAGAATTAAGTTTTGATTTATCTTGTATATAATTCCAAACAACAAAAAAGATTCTGAGTGATTTTATTGTTGTAAAGTGAAAAATGGTGATCCAACTACATATCAAGCCCAGGATTCTGATTTTATAAATAAATGTATTTATTCATTGAAACGAGATTGGAGGGAAAGACAGCGACAGTTTGGTGACCATGCATATTTTTTAAGAAGGAAATACTTCTCTGTATTCTGGTTTTCTGAATGAATATGTATTCTTTCTTCAAACAGGAAGGTAAATTTTTTAAAAAATGAAACACGTACTGGTGAAATAGTTCAACCTTTAAAAAAAGCTCTTAGTTGTAAAATACATATAACATATAATTAACCATCTTAACCATTTTTAAGTGTGCAGTTTCATAGCATTAAGTATGTTCATGTTGTTGTGGTATTACCATCTGTCCTCAGAACTCTCTTCATTGTGCAAAACCGAAACTCTACCCATTAAACAATAACTCCACTTTCACCCCTTCTTCCACCGCTGGCGACCACCCTTCTACTTTCTGTCTCTATAAATTGGACTATTCTAGGTTTCTCACAAGTGAAATCATACCTGTTTGGTTTATTTCATTTAGCACAGTGTCCTCAAGGTTCATCCATGTACAACAGATGTCAGAATTTCCTTCCTTTTTAAGGATGAATAATATTCCATTGAATGTACATAGAGCATTTTTTTATCCCTTCATTCATTCATGGACACTTGGGTTGCTTCCGCCTTTCGGCTCTCATGAGTAATACTGCTGTGAACATGGGTCTGTGTAAATGTCTTCAAGGCCTTGGTTTCAGTTTTTTGGAGTGTATACCTAGAAGTGACATCTCTGAATCACATGGTAGTTCTGTTTTTAATGTTTTGAGGAACTGATGTATTTTCCATAGTGGCAACACCATTTTACATTCCTACCAACAGTGCACAAGGGTTCCAATTTATCCACATTCTATCCAGCTTTTGTTATTTGCTTGTTTTTTGATAGTAGCTATCCTAATGGGTGTGAGGTAGTATCTCCTGGTTTTGATTCACATCTTCCTAGTAATTAGTTATGTGAGGACCTTTTCATGTTTTTGTTGGCCCCTTGTATATCTTCCTCGGAGAAATGTCTTCCCTAATCCTATACCCATTTTTAATCAGGTTTGTTTTTTTGTTGTTTAATTGTAAATTTCAAATCTTCCCTGGTAGCTCAGAAGGTAAAGTGTCTGCCTACAATGCAGGAAATCCGGGTTCAATCCCTGGGTCGGGAAGATCTCCTGGAGAAGGAAATGGCAACCCACTCCAGTATTCTTGCCTGGAAAATCCCATGGATGGAGGAGCCTGGTAGGGTACAGTCCATGGGGTCGCAAAGAGTTGGACATGACTGAGCTACTTCACTTTCTTGTAAGTTTCAAATTTTTATTGCAACTTATAATTTTTAAAAAATGTTTTTCAAAACAGCATACATGGTTACATATATCTGAAGAAAAAATTTGCAAAATAATACTTAGTCTAGCCACATGCAGTGGCATTTATGATCAAGTAGGCTTTATTTAACATGGCAAGTCATAGGTATACCCTTTTTATATTCACTTGGTAAAGACATCCTTTAATGCAAGTCTTGGTTTCTCTGCATTTGCACACTACTCGTTAAATCATCAGTGTTTAAGGAGAGCACAGGTGATTGTGGGCATCATGCTTTATTAGATATGACTTAGTGCTACTAAATGATTTAATTGTTAAAACAAAGAAAAAAAACTCACCTCAGCAACTATGCTTGTTTTTTCGTCTAATTTGATTATCAGTAGTGTTAGTTTTAGTTCTATATCTAACTGAACCCTGTCCCTCAATTTTTATTCTGAAAACCCTACAAGAAAGTTGATAGAATAATTTTATAATGGACACTTTACATCCTTCATCCGTTGTTAGCATTTTGACACTTTTGCATTACATGGTTTTATATATGTCATTCTTCCCCCTGAATCATCATAATTTTCAACTAATTTGTAGAACCACGGTACTTCATCCCTAAACGTTTTCAGATATATTTCTTAAGAATAAAGGTATATTCCTGGGGCTTCCCTGGTGGCTCAGTGGTAAGGAATCGACCTGCCAGTGTAGAAGACACAGGTTCAATCCCTGATCCAGGAATATCCCACATGCTGTGGGACAGCTAAGCCTGTGTGCCCTAGAGCCCATGCTCCACAAGAGACGCCACCACAATGAGGAGCTGTCACACCACACCTGGAGAGTAGCTCCAGCACTCTGCAACTGAAGAAAAAGCCCACGCAGCAATGAAGACCCAGCACAGCCAAAAACAAATAAAACCTTTAAAAAAAGAATAGGGTCTATTCCTACATAACAAAAGTATTTTCATATTCAAGAAATTTAACATTGAGATAATAAATGATATCTAATGCACAGTGCCTTTTCCGATTTCCCCAGGTATAATAATGTGCTATAAACTGCTTTTCTTAACCTGGGGACCATGGATCATGTAGTGATTGCATTGTTAGCTCTCTTTAATCTCAAACAGTTCTACCACCTCACTTGTTTTGTTTCTCTGTTTTTATGACATGGATTTTTTTTTTTTAATAATCCAGATTAGTTGCATTTTAATATTAGATTTGTATGATTATTTTCCTTTGGCTCATTTCAGATTAAACTTTTTTGGCAAGAATATTGTATAGGTAGTGATGTGTCCTTCTGGGGCATCATAACTGGAGGCCCATAACTGCTTGTTCTCTTATTGGTGATAGGAAGTTTGACCATTTGACTAAGCTGGTGATTGCCAGGTTTCTTCCTATTAGTACTTGTTATTTTCCTTTGCAATTAATAGGTGAACTTTGGGATGATAAATTTGAAGCTAATGTGAATATCCTGTTGCCCAAGAGCCTTGCACAATAGTTTCAGCATCCACTGGTAATTTTTACTTGAACCATGATTTTCTGATTCTGTCATAAATTCTGCATTTATTAGCTGTTATACTTCCATAAAGAAGATTTTCTTCTCTCGCTTCTTTGCTTTTTTCTTTTTTTTAAAGTGTCATTGTGGACTTGTGGATTTTCTAATTTAATTTTGATTGACTCCATTTCAGGTTCTCTTTTATATTTCTCCAGTGAATAAATTGGTGGGTGCCCTGATGACTGTGTTATCCCTTTTTCCAGGTAAGAGGGTAGCAGTTCCCACTCTCTTACTTATACTGGACCTTTGAATGATGAAAATTTTCAAGGACAAAGTGGTTAGGGTTACTGTCTATTTTAATAGGATATTTTCACTTTGGCAATTGATTTCTCTTTTGTCTGAGATTTTCTTGTATTCAATTAAAATTTGAGCAAGCATAGCTCATTAAAATTTTTTATAAGAGTTCCACTACTTAGAGCAGAATACACAGCTCTTATCTTCTAATATCTCTTTCTAAGCCAAACTGTTCTCCAATATTGTATGTTTTAGGCATGATTGAACATGGACTCAGTGACAGTTCTCAGTACAGACCCCGAAAGAGTATGTCTGAAGATGCTGGGCTTCAGGAAAGCAATCCCCCTGCAGATGAATTTGTTTCTCTGCCTGTTTCTGACATTTCAAATACCAGCTTGGGAACTGTCAAGAAAATCCTGGGAAACCATGGAGGAGATGCAGCCATCAAGACTGAAGAACCTTTATTCCAGGTAGAAGATGATAGCAGTGAACAGGAAGCCAGTGATAGCAATCAATATCTGAAACCTCCTTCTCGCCCATCTCCAGAGTCTTCAGAAAGTGACTGGGAGACCTTGGATCCTAGTGTCTTAGAGGATTCCTCCTTGAAAGAACGAGAACAGGTGGGGCCAGAACAGACAAACTCATTTCCAAAGGACTCTTTGCCCTCAGATAGTCCTCCGATTACTGTTCAACCTCAAGCTAATACCGGCCAGGTGGTCCTAATACCAGGGCTGATTTCTGGCTTGGAGGAGGACCAGTATGGCATGCCCCTGGCCATCTTCACAAAGGTAAGAGTTAATGTCCTTTATTAATGCCCATAAGGATAGCACAAAATCCTTTCAGAATTTAACTTTCAGTGTTGAACACATTTAAGTCTGAAAATTCTCATTGAAAACTGTATAAATAACATAGCAGATATGTAGTACTCTGACATCTGTAACCATGATGTAAGACTGCAGGGGATTTTGATTAGAGTTTGGAAACTGAGGTCAGCAATCACTGTGTTTGGTGTGTTTTTCATTAGTCAGGTTTACCTTCAGGGGAAAAAACAAGACAGCCTTGATTACATTTAATGAATGTATATTAAAATACCGTAATTCCAAAAGCTTCAATTTTATAAGAAAGAATAAAAAGCTTAGATGGCTAACTTAAATATCAGCACCCTTCATAGATAACAATATACTGTTTCGGTTAACTTGCCTTAAAAATTAATCTTTAATCTTTTTATGGAAAAACATACAAAACGTATTTCTAATTTTTTAAAATAATTTAAACACACCATAGTAAAACAAATTGCATCTTTGATTCAGTATCTTATTTCTAGGATATCATTTCTTTGTGTCAGTAATACTATATTAGGATTCTGGAAGCTACATGTGAAGGGTTTTTTTTTTTAATCCTAACAGGAGAAGCTACTTTATTGTCATTCATGAATTTTTTTTTTTAATGAAGATGAAAAGTCCCATTTCATTTTTCAGTCAAAGAAGTATTTATTACCTTCCTATGTGCCAGGCCCTCCCTGTACTAGGTTCTAAATTCTTATATCCATGGCTTTTCAGTTTAACCATGAAAGACAGATACATCTGTCCAGTAACTAGAACAAAATTTATGTTTTTCTCTAAATACCTTCCTGTATGCTGGAAGTAAAACTTTATATGGAAAAGAAAATGGATAGCATTGACTTGACATCAGTCCTCCACTATGTGATAAATTCTTTCTGGGTTTATCCAGTTTTACAAATGAGTACTTGCCCCAAGTCAGTACTGCTGAATAGTTAGCAGAAAATGCTGTCTTTGTTCATTTTGTGGTCTGTTAGGGGATGCTGAAATTATCTTAATCGCTTTCTTGATTGAACTAATGCATATTTGCTTAAAACTAGAGTTTAGGAGCCTGGGTAGAAAACTCTGGGCCCTCAGACTACTAAGTATATTCAACAGCCACAAACTGTGGGTTTTCTGAACTCACATGGGGGGTGTCATGACTGCCTATACTTTTTGGAGCCCTTACTTTTGCAGCTTCACCCACCCACTGTAGTTTTTATCATTGTGGAGATACCAGGAGGGAGATTAACTGGGGTGGGGGATTTTGGTTTGTCTGCGAGGTTGCTGAATTAAACAAAGCAATGTTAATGTGTTGTATGTGCTGTTAATAAACTGTTTGGCAGAATATTCTCTTTGTGTATGTTATACCAGTACTGAATATATGATGGGCTTACCACAATCATTATGGTAAATTAAACATTTTCCTTTTAGGTTTTCTGTTTTATTATGTAATGATTCAAATTTAACTTGTTTAATCACAGTTTCAAATACAATTGCTGATTCTTTGATGTCAGCAGCTTTGGAATATGAAGTATACTTAAAAATGAGTTGCCTTTAGGCTTTTCTTTTTTCCTTCTCTTGAAGATCTTAAAAACACTTGTAGAGAAGACCTGGATTAGCAAAGCATCCTGAAAAGTCATTTCAAATGTAGCCAAAGAGAAGCTTGGATACCCACACAGTATTGCTGAAGTAAGATAGCAAGCTTTGAAGAGAATAGTGAGTTGACTGGTCCCCTGACTGTGTTAGCATATGAAAGTTATGCTTGGAGAGATTCCAAAGCTCCAAATTTCCAGTCTTCTCTCTGGGACTTGAAATTGATGGTGCATTTCTTCTCAGTCTTAGAGATGAGGCTTATTACATAAACACTGTAGATACCAGACTCTAAAATATGCTTGAACTTTTCCTGAGAGCTGAATTAGGGATGTAAGGAAGAAACTAGGTTGCTGAGGGAGAGGAGATGAGACTGGTGGCAACTTTAGGACAGGACCGTGGGATGAGAGGAGGGCAATGAGGGAACCAAAGGAGAAAGATGCAAATTTAGAAAATGTACCCATGTATTCATAGATATCTATGGGTGATTTTTTAACTTTTAAAAAAAGATAAACACCTACTTCTTAGTTTTTTAAATTGCATATATCTGGTACTTTTTAAAATTTAGTAATAATCGCCTCCACCAGAAGATCACTTAATTCAGAATTGTCTTGTTTCAGTCTGTAACTGTTTTAGTAAAACAATAAACTTATGAAAGAATTAATATTAAATGTAGTCGGAAACCAAAATTTTTTCTGCTTCATGTATTAAACTTCTTTATATATTGCTTCTGAGTTTATATTTGGTTTGCTTGCTTACAGTGTGTCATATTCAAATTTAGGGAACCTACAAATAACTTCTATAAAGTAACAGATACATGTTTTTGAGTTTTATTCAAGCAGCACCACAATTTTTCCCCTTCCTCTCTCAGCGTGATTTTTAGTTTCATCATAATTTCGCATGAAATTGTGTTTTATTATTCCTCTGTAGTTTTCTGGTTTTGGCTATTCTGCAATATGTAAATTCTGTGGATGGATATCTACATCGTTTCTGGTTTCTGGTTACTACAAATAACGCTTCTGCTGCTGCTGCTGCTGCTAAGTCGCTTCAGTCGTGTCCGACTCTGTGCGACCCCATGGACAGCAGCCCACCAGGCTCCCCCATCCCTGGGATTCTCCAGGCGAGAATCCTAGAGTGGGTTGCCACTTCCTTCTCCAATGCATGAAAGTGAAAAGTGAAAGTGAAGTCGCTCAAGTCGTGCCCGACTCTTAGCAACCCCGTGGACTGCAGCCTACCAGGCTCCTCCATCCATGGGGGTTTCCAGGCAAGAGTACTGGAGTGGTTTGCCATTGCCTTCTCCAAATAACGCTTCTATTAAATTCTTATTCAGTAATCTTGGCTGTATATGTGCAAGCATTTCTTTAGGAGTCAGTGCTTAGAAGTGGGAATGCTGGATTATAAGGAATGGGTAGATTAGCTTTACTAGAATAATTCCAATCTGTTTTCTAAAGTGGTTGTGACAATTTCTATTCCCACAGCAATGGATAAGAGTTCCTTTTGCTTCACATTCTCACCAATGGTTGTTATTGTCAAACCTCCTAATATTTAGCCAGTCTCGTGGCTCTTGTCTTTTCTTCTGTAGTCACTGTTGAGGCTGACCGTCTTTTCATATTCTTGGTAACCTTTTGAATTTCCTTTTGTGTAGTAATTATTTAAACCTTCTGGATTGTCTCCCTCATTCTCATGATTTGTGAGACTTCAGGCTTTGTAGTTTTGACTTCCACATTTTGGGTTTGTCTACCTGGAATTCATTTTTGTGTATGTTGAGGAAGGGCGTCTGTCTCTGTGCTTTGTTGCTGCTTCATCCATGTATCTGTCTATCCTTGGGTCAGTCCCGCACTGTGTTAATTACCATTATGTCGTGTCAGGCAGAGAAAAGGCTTCCCCTCTTGCTATTGTTCTTCAAGAGTTTCTTAGCCCTTTGCATTTCCACATCAATTTCAGGATCAACTTAAGTTCTTTCTTATACTTAAGATTTAGATAGGGGTTACCTTTGCTACTGCTACTGCTGCTAAGTCGCTTCAGTCGTGTCCGACTCTGTGCGACCCCATAGACGGCAGTCCACCAGGCTCCCCCATCCCTGGGATTCCCAGGCAAGAACACTGGAGTGGGTTGCCATTTCCTTCTCCAATGCATCAAAGTGAAAAGTGAAAGGGAAGTTGCTCAGTTGTGTCAGACTCTAGCAACCCCATGGACTGCAGCCTAACAGGCTCCTCTGTCCATGGGATTTTCCCAGCAAAAGTACTGCAGTGGGGTGCCATTGCCTTCTCTAGGGGTTACCTTTAAGTGCTAGATAAAGTTTGGAGAGAACTGACATCCCTACAGTATGGAGGCTTGCGGTTCACAAACATGCTTATCATCTCAGACCTGAGAGATAAGTAAGTGGCAGTTGGTCCTCATGACATTGTAGCCCTTCCCAGGTCACAACGGAGAAGGCAGTATGCTTTTGAGTGCTGTAACAGATCAGCTCACAGCAGGTCTGCCAGATTTACCAAGCTGAGGTGTGGTTTTTGATGCTATCTGTTTCTTAATTTTAACCGTGGTCAAAAAACAGAAGATTTGTCCACTTTATCATTTTTAAGTGCACAATTATGTGGTATTAAGTGTATTCTCATGGTTGTACTACAGATCTCTAGAACTTTCTCATCATGCAAAACTGAAAGTCTGTGTTCTTTAAACCACAACTCCCCATTCTCCCCTCACCCCAACCCTTGGCACCCATCATTGTTTCTATGAACTTAACTACTTGTAAATACTTACATAAGTGGAATCATACAGCATTTATCTCTTTGTGACTGGCCTGTTTCACCTAACACAATATCCTCAAGGTTCGTCCATGTGGTAGCGTACGACAGAATTCCCTTCCTTACGGCTAAATCATATTCCATTGTATGTACATGCCACACTTTCCTTATCCATTTATCCATCGATGGGCATTTGGGTTACTTCTACATTTTGGCTATTATGAGTAGTGCTTCTGTGAACATAGGTGTGCAAATATCTCTGCAGTTTCTTTTTTTTTTTTTGGCCATTATATACCTCAGCCCAAATGTAGAAGTTAAAGCACCCTAGAAAAGAGGAAAGTAGTAGTGTGTTTGGGTGTAGAGGTTGCTGTATTTTAATGTACTCAGACTCTTGCTGCCACTGTACATTGGAGATCTTTAAATTTAGGCTAGATTGACCATCAGTAAAAGTGACGATGCTAAAATTTTAAGGTTATTTTGAACTACTATTTAAAATAATTTTACAAATCTGCAATCCTCTCACATGGTTCAATATTCAGAAGGTTCCAAAGCATCTATAATAATAAAAAATCTCTCTCATTCCATTCCCTACTACTCAGAGAATAGCAGGAAATTTGTTCCCCTCTCCGTTGGCAACCAACCTTACCTAATCTATGTCCTTTTTTTTTTTTTTTTTTAAACAAAGTATTCCCTGGAGACGAACTTCATCACTTACTGCAGGGTACTCCATCATATAGAAAAACATTTATTCATTGCCCTGCTGCTGCTGCTGCTAAGTCGATTCAGTCATGTCCGATTCTGTGCGACCCCATTGACAGCAGCCCAGCAGGCACCCCCGTCCCTGGGATTCAACACAGGAGTGGGTTGCCATTTCCTTCTCCAATGCATGAAAGTGAAAAGTGAAAGTGAAGTTGCTCAGTCATGTCCGACTCTTAGCGACCCCATGGACTGCAGCCCACCAGGCTCCTCCGTCCATGGGATTTTCCAGGCAAGAGTGCTGGAGTGGGGTGCCATTGCCTCCTCCGATTCATTGCCCTAGTCATGAGTGGTTAGGATTCCTGTCTTTTGCAATGATAAGTAATGCTGCAATAAGTAACTTTTTACAAATCTCACACATGAACAGGTGTATCTGTAGGATAAATTGTAAGAAGTAAAATACTGGGTCAAAGAATATGGATATGTGTAATATTTTAAGGACTGTATTTCTTCATTTTTTTAAAAAAAACTTCGAAACTATTGACTTTTTTAGAAAACTACATTCTTAGTTTTCGTGCGACTTAGCCAAGAATTCCACTGTTGACAATAGACTTTTCTTCTTTAACAGAATCAGCTGTGAAATGCAATACTATGAGCAATTGAATCAATCTTTGTAAATATTGGTAGTTCTGAAAGTGCCCTTATCAAGGATTCTCAGTCCTGGCTGGGGGAGTAGGAGTACTCGGGAGAGTCCATATAAAGTTTGAAAGAACGTCCGGCATTGTAGTATTTATGTTCAGAAACAGGTAACAAGTTTTTAATTCGTAGTACACAAGGTAAAGTATGACCCATGAGTCTACCAGCCGTTTGAGTGATTTGGCATGAGGAGCATGGGTCCTTTCCACCCTCAGTCACAAGAGGGCGTGGGTTGAGAAGCACTATATGCTGAATCTGTGTAAGGCAGAGACGTGGGTTTCTGTTTGCTGCATCTACTGTTTCACATGTTATAGAGGAGAGGAAAACACTGTCAAGAAGGAGAATGGAGCCAGTTTACCAGACATGTGTTCCAGCTTCTGGAAGTCTTCTCTCCCGTCTTCCCCTAATAGCTGGCTGTGTGCTACATCCTAGACATAGGGAAGGGCACGAAGCAGCAGGAGTGGTGTTGCCTTCCCTCAGAGAAGTTCTCATGGTGGAAACGACATTATCTGGATAACTGTGGTTCAGTGTTTTGCTTTATTTTTTTTAAAGATGATTAGAATAACAAATAAAACTGTCATCGAACTTGATTGAAAACAAACTCAGGAGTTCAGCAAGTCCTCCCTCCTGGCTTTATACACAAATTATGCCACTTGTTGAGATCTATCTTGATTTAGAATTTTCAGCAGAAATTCCATTTCCTCCTTCAGTGCATCATTCCAGTGTTAGCATTACTTTTTTCTCAGGATATAGACTTTTTTTGTACACTTAACTCCCTGCTGTGGCTTGGCAGTTAAAATATTTAATTTTCAGGGTAGTGGTATTTTCGAATGCAGTTCAACTGGAAATTTTAAATACACAACTACTGCCATGGTCATTTTTGCTTTGAACATTTAGTAGCAAATATCTTGAAATACTGTATCATTTTAAATTATAGGACAGTGAAATAATTGCTATGCAGTGCTTTGCTATTCTCACAAGAGTATTTTGGTGGTTATGTGCAAATGCCTGTGTTTTAAACTTTTACTGGAAGAAGGAACAGCTTTCTACTAAACAGCATACTTTTAATGGGCTTAATATTAGTACTTCATTCCTAAATGAAAAAAAAAAAACACCTAGCTTGTTAGTTGTAGTGGAAGCTTTTAAGTTGAACTGAAAGCCAAGTGGTCACACAAGACAAACCTTCATGTTAGACCACCTTGCCAAGATTTGACCATTCATGGAGCAGGTTAGCAATTAACTGGCCTTAATACAGTCAGGACCTGTGGTTGTTATTATTGGTATATTATTGTGTTGATTCAAAGATCAGCTGTGTTAGGAATAGCATGAGGTTGGGGGAAGATTGGAACTTTCCTTTCCTACTGTTAGCTGTCTAGGCTTGACGAGGGGCTTCCCTGGTGGCTCAGTTGGTAAAGAACCCACCTGTGATGCAGGAGACCCAGATTCCGTCCCTGAATGGGGGAAATGCCCTGGAAAAGCAAATGGCAACCCATTCTAGTATTCTAGCCTGGAAAATCCCATGGACAGAGGAGCCTGGTGGGCTACCATGGCCCAGTCCATGGGGTCGCAAAGAGTTGAACACAACTTAGTGACTGAACCACCGAAACACCAGCTGTTAGGGGAGACATGGCTGTTCCGTTACTTTTCTAACATCTTGTGCTCTTGTAACTCATAGGGATATCTGTGTTTGCCTTATATGGCACTGCAGCAGCATCATCTTCTCTCTGATGTCACCATTCGAGGATTTGTTGCTGGAGCTACTAACATCCTTTTTCGACAACAGAAACACCTCAGTGATGCCATTGTGGAAGTAAGTTGACATCTGAGTGCAGGTCCTTGACTGCTGGTCCCTGTTTTACTTTTTTAAATGGAATTTGGGGCATAGTAATAACACTAATAGTGGTCATAATTGCTTCCTTTGCCAGGCATCCTAAGCACCTTAGGTATATGAACTTATCTAATTTTCATAACAACCTGTGAGATAGGCATTGTTACTGTCCGTATCACACCTGCGGAAGCTAAGGAACAGAGGGGATCAGACAGCTGCTAAGTGGATGAGCCAGGATTCCTACCAAGGCAATCTAGTCTTACTATAGTCTCACAATAAAAGTGTGTTTATCGTTTAAATAGTTTAAATACCTCTACCTTGTTTAATATGCCCCAGTATCAAGTGGAAGGAGCTAGAGATAAACATCTGATATCTTATTAATATAGAAGAAGTATAAGTAATATAACTTTTACAGTTAAAATAATTTTTACAAATGGGTGGAGGGGATTTCAGCCACCCTAAGGTTTCTGTAGTTCCTGCCAGAAAGTACCAGAATGTGCTTCCTGGGGAAATGTTTATAATACAATAAAGTAAAAATCTGGGCTTCAAAGCTATATGGATCCCAATATTGAGGGAGAAAAATACATATATTATACCTTCCAAGACAGAAGGATATAGATGAAAAGACCACAGAGTTTTCTTAAACATTATTGTGACATTCTAGTTCTGAAGTGGGTTGACAAGCTGATGGGTATTTATTATTATACTTTAAAACTAACTTGTAAGTTACATATAGTTCTTTCTGTGTCAAGTATTACATAATAAATATACCCCAAAGTATCTGTTCAGTCAAAGCAAAAATTTTTAGTAATTGTATTTAATTAATTGTATTCATTTCTGTTGGTATGATAAAGGTGATTTGTACTGTACATTTCTATATTTTCCAAAATATTTGTGAACATGAATCACTTTTATAATTCAAAATTAAGTATTTATGCATGTAAGAACAAAAAATGAACATTTTTTTAAGTAGTGAAAAATAAGAAACAGCTTCAGAATAAAAAACCTGTCTCTTTCTTAGGCTCATCTTTTGAGAATGCTATTATTCATATTTTTTTATTTCCAGCTCCAACTTCCCAATAGTTAGTCTTTAAAGTGTGGCATGGATGTCTGCATGAATGCCCAGACTCTGACTTGTACCTGGGTAACCCTCTAGGTAGAAGAAGCTCTGATCCAGATCCACGATCCAGAACTTAGGAAGCTGCTCAATCCAACCACTGCAGACCTAAGGTTCGCAGATTACCTAGTGAGGCATGTGACTGAGAACCGGGACGACGTCTTCTTGGATGGCACGGGCTGGGAGGGAGGTGACGAGTGGATCCGAGCCCAGTTTGCAGTCTATATCCATGCACTGTTGGCCGCCACACTGCAGCTAGGTAAGGAGCTCACAGTCACTTTCTCATTTTGTAACTCTGGATGCTTTGAATTGCATAAGAAATAAAGCGATCAGAAAAATTACCTGTCACTGCACACACATAGAATTAACTACTCTTCACAGTTTGAGTAATTCACATCCTTCTGGACCTCTTTCTATGCATGTTTTGGGTTTTAGTTTTGCAGTGTTCGTGGTAGTCCTTCTGCAAACATGGATCCCATTTTTCATGTTTTTTATAGCTTAGTTTTTCTTTTACTGTAAACATGTATCAAGAGAGTAAATGCAGATCTTCATCACTTTTTACATGACCTAGTATTCCACCATACGGAAGGATATATAGGTAGTTGAGTGCTCCTTATAAACACTGCTTACATGTTTTTAAGATATATGAGGGTTGGAAAAAAATATTTTTTAAAATAGAAATCATTGGAGATCACATTCTGAGTGATTAAAGCTTCAAATTTATCTGTTCTAATAGTATCCCTATTAAATGTTTAAAATGGATCGGGCAAACATAGAATCACTCCTGTGTTAAAATTCTCATTCCCTGTAGAAACGAATATATTCAAGGAGAAATGAAGCTTTGCAGTGAGCTTTCACACCTGGGATACCTGCCACCCTGCACATTAGCAAATCAGTAGATTTGGTAGTGATGGTCGTAAGGTTGTTAAAAGGATATGGACCTTTTGTTTTCCCTGCTTCTCAATGATCTCTCCAACTGTTTCCAGGTTGCTTTTTAAAAAATTGTGGTGAAATCCATATAAAATTTACCGTCTTAACCATTTATAAGTGTGTAGTTCCTCAGTGTTGAAGTACCTTCACGTTGTGGTGTCAGTAGATGTTTAAATCAACCCCACTGCTGCCGCCTCCCAGATTAGTTCTTCCAATAGTACATGCAGAGGTTTAAATCCAGGCTTCAGGCACGTTCTTCATTCATTGAGAAATCTATGGAGTGACTCCTTATTTGTTAATGGGATTTTTTTTTTTTTAATGTCTGCCTCTTCTACAATTGTAGCAACTGAGATCTCCAAATTAAATCCTCTAACCCAAAATCACTCAGTTTATCTAGTAAGAAAACCCAGGTCTCCACCAGTCATGTATGTTCCTGAGTAATTAATTTACTTCTTAAAAATATTTTCCTGAGTACACAGTAGCTATGTATTTTCAGAGGGAACATTTAACATGTGTGGAGACCCACCCTTATTTTTGTTTGAGCACTTTAACATCTTCTAACTCATTTCATCGTCCCAGCAATCTTAGGGGTAGATACCGTGTCATCCTCATTTTACAGATTTGAGAATGTGAGGCACAGAGAGGTTAAATAACTTGCTCTTCCCCCCTGGTAAGAGACTGAGCTGGACTTCAACCCAAGTAGTCTGGTTCACACCCAAGCTTTTAAAGGAAATTTAGCCCAATAAGCTGATTGATGAATATGTTCTTAAAAGCACTTCCTTATGGTGTATATAGAACCATGAATGCTCTTTTCTTCCTCTCCCAGCAACGAAAGTCACCTGTTTCACCTTCAAAGCAAGCAACTTGGAATTAATATATGAAGCGATAGCCATTTGAATCAGTTCTCCAAACCTTTTCTGTTCTTCCAAGTAGAAGAAGCACTGTGGATTGAAGCTTCCTCTTGATAGTGACGAAGCCAAAAAGTTTTATGCATTAAATATATGAAAATCCCCTTATTAAGTATTTTGACCCTGAAATGCATGGACACTCAAGAATGAGTTTCACCAAATAGTAAGATAAAGAAAAAAGAATGGCTAAAAAGAACCAATTATTCTAATTTCCTTTCTTAGAAAATGGTATTTGTGAAAAGATTTTTTAAAAATACCTAATTGCATACTCCATAATATATATGTATGTCAGTATGTTTAACTCACTCTAGTGTGTAGTTTTTAATAAATAGTACTATGCCTCCTTACCTTGGTGAGGAGAACATGGAAATATTTTGGAGTTTTTAGGAACCTTAGAAAATATTTGGCTCAACCCCCTCATTTTCTAGTAGGAAAAATGAAATTCCAGGTGATCAAGTGACTTAGCAAAGGCCACATAGCTTCTTACTAGGGTTCTGGAACTTGACCCAAGTTTCCTGACGTTTGGTAGGCTTTCTCCCCAAGAAAGCAGCAGGGGACAGGGAGGCTAAAGCCATTTCTTTACTGTTATTATTAATCTTTATAACCCTGACTGGCTACAGTCCAGCCCAACTTTCAAATATTTACTTGACAGATAATGAAAAGATCTTATCGGACTATGGGACGACCTTTGTTACAGCTTGGAAGAACACTCACAACTACAGGGTCTGGAACAGCAACAAGCACCCAGCACTTGCAGAAATAAATCCAAAGTAAGCACATCCTCTATAGGGTGATAGAGGTGGTTGGCTTATTAAGGGTTTCTGAATAAAGAAAATCATGTCTGAACTCTGATGATACTGTGAATATCTTCAAGAATCCCTTAAATAGATTTTGTTATTTAAAAAAAAGGCTCCCAAGTACAGGGAAGCAGCTGAAAACTGCTTCCCTATTCACACTTCTTACTCACAAAGCACAAGGCATTTTGGAAGCACTAACATTTCTCCCAGCTTCCAGTATAATTAGGAGACGAAAGTCCCAGCCTGTGGGGATGCTCGTATGTCATATCGATCTTTCCTCCCTTTCTCTGGATTTTTGCCTCAGCAGAATGGTCAAGCGAGACAGAAGCCTTGAGGGAAATAGCACTGGTTAAAACTGAGAGGTTATTGTAAAATATGAAGTGTGAACAACTGAAGTCAATATTTGAATTCCTAGATAATCGGTAAAATCTGGTGCCATTTCCATATCAGATTCTAAGATCCAACAAAACTTAATACCTGTCATAATATTGACTGTTGACTGGGCAAAGACTTTATTCCACGTAAAAGGCATTTAAATGTGCTAGAGAATTGGGCCATTAAGAAAAAAATACCATGTGAATGGGAGAGTGGAGTCTAAGGAGATCAACTGATATAATGTGTACATAGTGGGAACTTCTAAATTAAAGGATTTTAATTTCTTTATGATATAAGTATACGTTGAACTTTTGTTTTCATTTGTGGTTTTTTTGTGTATGTGTTTTTTAATTTTTATTGGAGTATCATTGCTTTGCAGCGTTATGTTTCACTTGTATTTTAAACTTTACTTCTTCATGAAAATATGACAGAAATCAACTTAGTAATGATTACCATATTATTTAGGAACTTGGGTAAACTTGACTTGGGACTGTGCTTTAGTGGGGCTACACACACAAAATCCAAGGATTTATGTCATTGTAACTTGCAGAAGCATCTGCAAGGAAGCAGAGCTTGGGAGAACTTGTCTGCTAAACTTATCCATCTAGGTTCAGGACCAGTTTTGGTGAATTTAGTCCTCATACTGGGCTATGACAGAAACCTAGATTGCCATTTGGATGTGGTAAAAACATAAGAGAATGAAAAGACAGAAACACTGTAATGGAATTAAATGAAAGGACTAAGTTCAAAGTTTTCCCCTCACTAACCACAAGGTCTGTGTTCTGAAGAGTAATGAAGAGAAACAGATGTGAGCTTGCTTGCCTAGTGGCGCTGGTTGTAGTGGTGGCTGGTGAGTGGCCGTTCACAGTTCTGTCTCCTCCCTTGGGCTCTGTTAGCCTGGACAGATCTTTACTCAGCTGCTGCGTCTGCTGTAGTGCCTTTAACTTGAAGCAGTGCTACAGATTTTAATGCAGGTCCTTATGAGGATTAGCTGGCATGTGTTTTATAGGATTGTGAAAACAGTACTTTTAAAACTATGTAAATAATTGAGATTATTTAGGTTGAGGAGAAAGAAAGCTGAAGCAAAAGACCAGAAAATTAGATAGGGAACTTATGCAGATATGATAGTCAGCAGATTTTCAGTATTTTCACCAGATTAAAAACAAGAAATGATGATCGTCTTCAGCTGTCATCAGGGGATATAATTTAGAAATATTCAAAACTTAATGTACGGTTTGAGATCTTTGAAACCCTTTCTTCCGCTCCTGATTAAGTCCTCTCAGTGCTTTCAACTGGTGATTCGGAAATCCAGATAAAAGAGAGGTTGTTATGTATGCTTAACGTGACCAGTAAATAAATTTGTTATCATTTGAAAAGCCATAATAGCATTTTTTAAATTTTAATTGGAGGCTAATTGCTTTACAATATTGTGGTGGTTTTTGCCATACATTCACATGAATCAGCCACATAATAGCATTTTCATGTTTTAATAAGTGGCTGCAAATTTCACCAGGGTGACTTTTTTTCTGGTCACTTTCTTTGTTAGACATTGACAGAAGGACCCCTGGCCTGTGTATGAGATAAGAATCTGAATGTTTACTGATTCTTTGTTTTATAGTGTAATGTTGATCAGGTTGCCTGATTTTTATATATACTATTTCCCTAAGATCTGCACTTTGAGTTGCTTTTCTGATAACACAGATTAAATCTTCCTTTGACCAATAACACCCGTTTATAAGATGGCCAGAATCAAGCCACGGCCAAAGTCAGGGACTCTAACCCTGACTGTCCCAGGAGCTTTTTTTTAAAATGTTGGTGCTTGGGCCCCACCTCAGACCAAAGAAGAACATTAGGGCGGCACTAACACAAACCAACCCCACCCAAGGGGAAAAAACACCTATTTTACAAGCAAAGTACGTAAGCTAAGAGAGACTCCCGTGACTGAGTGGAGAGCTGTGATCAGAGCCCTATTTCCGGTATCGCATTTGGAGCACCGCCGCCCGCCTGAGTCACCCCCGTGCAGTTTCCTGGTACTTCCTTGTGATAACTCTGTGTTGCAGCTTCACTGGTGAGATACTCATAGTCTAAACTCAAACTTTGTTTTACAGCCATCCTTTCCAAGGACAGTACTCAGTGTCAGACATGAAGTTAAGATTCTCACAGTGAGTATTTAGGGAAAATCCTAGGAACATTCTTCTGTCTGAATTCATGCCATGTGTTTCATCGCTAATTGGGAATTGTTTTTCTCCACTTCATAGACTTGTGCTTCAAATAGTAACCAAATATGTGCATAACGTTCTCTAGCTCAGCAGTGTGTATGTTTCAAAATGAAAACACTGCTGTTTCATGGAGAATGGTGTGAACTAATAGCAGGATTTGCCATTTTTATTCTGGTGAAGTAACTTTAGCAAATTATGACCATACGAATTATGTATAACCATACATCCTTATGTCCTTACACCACTTTCTGGCTCATCTATATATTCTTTTAAAATTTTCTGAAAATTCCTGTACTTAAAATATTAGTAAATTAATTGATGTATAACAAATAATGAATTATTAATCTTTTCTCAATAATTCTGATTTGGGGGATGATTATAGAGTGGTTAATATATATGTGAGTGATTTTTGTTTTTTAACTGTACTTACTTAACATTTCTCTCCTTTACTCAGTTCTGTTCAAAACAGTGAGCGTGGCAAAAAACTTGGAAACGTCATGGTTACAACAAGTCGGAATGTTGTACAAACAGGAAAAGCTGTTGGTAAGGATGTCTTAGGCAGGAACAGATTGGAATCATAAAACATCTCTTCTCTATCCTCAGTATGTCACAGATAAAAATATAAAGTTGCAGAGATGTGTAGATCACATAATAATGCAAGATGGTTGAATATACAGAGGTTTTTCTTTTTAATTTTGGTTGGTCTTATTCATTAAAACAATTCTTGTGACACTAGATAATGCCAAACCAAGTTCAGCAAATGTTGTCATATCTGTTCTGTTATCAGGAGTCAAACTTCTCTGGATTTCTCTTGCTGTTCCCTGAGCTGCCCACAGTTCTTTATAAATAGTAGAGCTGCCCACAGTTCTTTATAAATAGTAGAGTACTATTTATATAATAATAAAGTAGGCATTAGGAGCAGCTGTCTTTAAAGGTAGTATCACATAGTAAAGAAGATCAGTGAAAACCAACAATTTTTTTATGAAAAGATCACATTAATGATACTTCTACAGACTAGTAAAGAGAAAAAGAAGATACAGATGACCAGTACTGGGCATAAAAGAGGGGATACCACTATAGATCTTACAGAAATTAAAAGGATAATTAGGTAATGCCATGAATAATCTTGTGCCAGTTTTTCAACTGCTCAGATGAAATCTACAAAATCCTTGAAAGACTCAAATTGCCAAAACCAATGCAATAAAGACATAGAAAATCTGAATAGCCCTAAATACATTAAATAAATTGAGTTACAGTTTAAAGGCTTGCTACAGGTTTTTAAATGTAATCTAAGCCCAGGTGGCTTCACTTACGAATTTTATCAAACATTTAAGGAATAATGTTAATTTTATACAAACTCTTTCAGAAAGTAATGGCTGAGGTAATGCCTCCCAACTTGTTTTATAAGGGTGTATTACCCTGATACCAAAACCAGACGAATGGTTGTTAGGTATACCCTTCTGTACCTAGCTTTATTCACTTTGGCTGTTTTGAAGATTATTCCATCTCTTTTTCTAAAGAAATTTCTTGTTCCTTCTTTCCTATATTTTTAACTGTTTACTTTTATGCTGTTTCAAACTTAAAGAAGTCATGTAACAGTGTACAGGGAACTCCCAGTTGTCTCAGGTGCCCAGTTATTTACACTTGGCTACATTTGTTTTGTAATATCAGTATTAAAAATAGGGCCCATCTCATTCCTCAGCTCCTGAGAGCTAAGGGTTAGCTGACTAACCCTTAGTGAACACAACTCTAAAGCCCCAGAACTAGGTGATATCTGTGCCAGGGCCCTCCTAGCTCTAATGTCCTGTACATCTGGAGATGGGTAAGAGAACTGTTCTACAGATTTAAAGGCAAACACGGGGCACACAGTCCTATCACCCCTGTACAAGGGAACAGAATTAAATGTATAAGCATTTATTTCCATACAGTATTATACCTTTGACTTATTTTTAATTCTTTGTTTTTGGTAGAAAAATTCTACTTCATCAAAGGTATATGATGTCAGTTAATTTTTAGTGATGCTGCTGATACTTAAATTCTATGGCCTGTTCCCTTCTTCCACACTCCCCTCTCCAAGAACAGTGAGTGTGTATGATTCAACTTACATAATTTCATTATAACATCAGCTTTTGAGATAATGCTGTTAAAAACAAAACAGACCTCAGGCAGATGGAGCTCTGTATGTTTTAATTTGGTGCACCATGGTTATTTATTTTATCTATTTGAGTGCTTCGGGCCTGTCTTGCAGCGTTGCAGGCTTTTCTCTGGTTGTGGCGCATAGGCTTAGTTGCCCCGAGGCATGTGGGATGCCAGTTCCCAGACCAAGGATCAAACCCGTTTTCCCTTGCATTGTAAGGCAGATTTCCAATCACTCGACCACCAGGGAAGTCCTGTGATGCAACATGATTTTAGATGACAATAACAAATTTCCCTAAGCAGCCTAACAACTCTTTCTTATAGGTGGTTTTCAGTTATAAACTTGGATTTGGGTTACAGAGAGCACATAGAAGTTTTGTTTTGTTGTGTGTGTGTGTGTGTGTGTGTGTGTTTTAAGCTCTCCAAGTCATTTAAGAACCACTGGCCTGGGAAAAGTTTCCCAAAGACTTTCAAAGTACTTAGGAGAGCAGTGTCTTATACCCAGACACTAGTCAGGTTCCTCTTAGACATTCCCATGGTAAGGGATTATTTTGAAACTAGAAGTGTCAATTTTATTGTAGTACCTATTAACATATCAGTGTGTTGCAGTTAAGTAACATTGGTTTTCCAGTGCCTCTTAACAGAAGTGAAGATCGTTTTCCTTTTATTTTTCCCCTCCTTTCCACTCAGGCCAGTCGGTTGGAGGAGCTTTTTCCAGTGCGAAGACAGCTATGTCTTCATGGCTTTCTACTTTCACGAGTTCCACTCCACAGAGTCTCACTGAGCTGCCTGACGGGAAACCCTGAGCCGAGCAAGCCACCCAGAAGCTGCTGTCGCTTTCTTAGGTTTTAAGCGTCCCCTGTCTGTCTACTGCTCCCAGACTGTTCCTCTTCATCGGCTGCAGGTCCACAGCAGGGGACCAATAGGTCGAACTGTTTACATGGACGGTTGCCCTCTGTCTAAATGAATGTCATGGGACACTGAAAAGATGAAAACCACAACCGCAGCCGGGATGGCTTCCCAGGTTGGGGTTTAAATTGACTACATTTATTTCAGTCTGAGCCTGATAAAAACACACAGTGAACCTTCTAATGAATTTTGAGTTCTGACATTATACATTTGTTTACTTTAGAAAAGTTTTTCCTTGATGTAAGTTTTGTTCTGTTGTTGCTGTCTGAATATCCAGATGGATATTTATACCTGCTAAGATTAAGTTATATTACTATTTTAATTTCTCTAAAGTGAGCCCTAAAATGTTCTGATAGCGTGGAGGGGCCATACAACCCAACCCTTTGCTGTTATTTTGCTGAGTTATATGAGGATTTTTTTGTTTGTTGGTTCTCTACCTACAAAACAAATTTGTCATTCACTTCCTCCTGGAAACCATAGAAGTCAGAGGTGGTAGTTCTGAGGATGGAGTGTTTGTGATTTTAATTTATCCTTTTCCCATCCTACACACTTGCTTTGAGGTGTCAAGGAGTGTCACTGTGCTTTCTTCCTCTTCCTAATTGTTCAAGTAGATGTGCAAAGAATGAGCATGGTGATGGTTACAGCAGAGTTGAAACAGTTTAACTGTGTATTTAGGGCAAGACTTTTAAAGACCTAGGTGGGTTCTGTTGACTGTAGTAACGTTGCAATCTTTACATGCATTTTTTAACCCAAAGTTTGTGCCTTCTATTTCTTCTTTTGAACGGTTTTCCATTGGGTGTTTACAGATATAACAGGTTTTTTCTCAGTCTTACTCTTCATGAAGCTTTTCGAGGCACTTGGCCTTCCTCCTTCCCTGATAGAAAATCTTCATGTAATCAATGTCTACCCCCTTCCAAAAGCATTTTTAAAAGAAAAGATGATCTGTAAATATTAAATAGAATTCTCATCTTGGCTCACATTTAGAAAAGCAAGAGAAGAAAACTGCAGCCATGACATTAGTCATGGTTTGTGAAGGACATCTGGGTTCACATTAGACACAGGTGTGCTCACAACTGAAGATTTTTACACAGCTAGACCTCATGTAGCTGCCAGGCTCAGCTCTCATTTGCTTTTCAAGGGGACTTTGATTGGGTGTTCTCAGGGAGTACTTACAGGCAACAGACTGCTTTTTCAGTAACAAAAGATACTTGGGAAATACATTGTGAATATTACCTACATTTGATGTGATGAGTATTGAGAAAATCAGGGGCCTAATTAGGGAGGACTCTTGATTATACTTGATTTATCCTTTAAGAAATGTTTGTGTAAGAAGCACTACTGGGGTGTGTGAAATGAAGCATAGGGACATAATCCAAATATCCCTGAATTTTCCAATTTGTGTTTTAACACAAGTCCTACAAACCTAAAAGCATACTTCCCTTTGAGTAAAATGATTTAAGAATTCATTGCTGATAAAGGGCTTATTGTGGGAAACATTAATTTTACTTCTAGGAAAGCTTTCTCAGGAAAATACTGTTTGAAGAGAAGAGGGTAGTACCAAACAAAAGTTTTAAAAGGTACTTTAAAGTTGCACTGAGATGAACATCTCGTTGTTTCATGAGGGCGCTTCGTTGGATGGAGTATGATAGTGTATCAGATAGCATTCACAGTGCTGTGAGGGGTCAGCCAGCACGCTGCTGGTTCATCCTTCAGTTTGTATGATTGGGGTGAATTCTCATCTCTCATCATTCAAAGCAGCCCAGTCCACTTTGGAATTCCACTGAAATAAAAATAGTTACATAAAATTTAACTTTGCTTTGCTATCACTCCCCATTTTAATGCACACCTTAGTGGAACTTTCTCTTCACGTTTCCAGTTAAGAGTTCTACCCTTACAGTGGTCATTTAACTGGCTTTCAACATAAAATGAGTATTTCAGAAGATGGAACTTCTGTCATAGAGACGGTCAGAAGACCATAAGTATATCTGTTCTTTCAGGCTCTAGGAGGTGTGGGGTCTTCAGGGAGTGCGGCTGTCGCACTATCGGTGGGGCCCCGGGCAGCCAGCGCAGGGAGAGGCAGGAGGCCTGGCCCCTGGTCCTGGGGGCCCGCGCGCTTCAGGTTTGGGTTCTGGGCTCCGCCCAGTGGCAGCCTGGAAACAGTAGCTTTCTCCAGTTTCCGGCTCTGTGAGCCATAGCAGCCAGCACGGATGTGGCCGTCTGTGGACATCTCACTGGTAAAGATGTGTGCTTTGCTTGGCCACACAGTGCTTTCATCTGAGAACTGAGTGTGTTTAAGTAGGCCTGAGGGAGCTAGGGTCAGCCAGGCTTTTTCAGAGTGCGCCAGGCACACAGACTGCATCCACAGCTTGGTGGACACTTCTCAGCTGTCCAGGTGACTTGAAGATAGTGTTTGGAAAAAGTCCCTGGCTGGCTTTAATTCCTACCAGGCACTGTAATGACAGTGACATAGGTAAGGGAAAGAGGGCTAAAGCTGGCCCAAGTGTCCCAGGCTAATAACTTGGAGAAGCTGTGAAGTGTGGCTTGGAGTTCTCTTGCATTTGCGTTGGCTCTTGTAACCAGGATGAATAGTCTATCCCCAAAGCCGCTAGTGATTTGCCAGCCCTCCGACCCTAAGACAGTTCTCTTCCACTGTTTGCTTTAAGAAACACAGCAGTAATATCCTTGGGCAGCAGACCAGAGCATATAACCTGATCTCCTCAACCTTATCTTGCTTTCGGAGTCCTTTATTAAGCATTGAATTTTTTTTAAGGATAATTTACTCAGAAAGGCAAGGAGGAAACAAACTTTGAAGGGAGAGATGAGACATTTATTGTTGCAAAGCCGAGAGACAGGTTCTTAAAGTCTGCATGAAAGTATTTTGGGAGCAGTATTTAATATGCTAAAGGATGTACGAGTTCTTTAATGAAGAAGTTAGATTTTTCATCTGCTAGTTATAAGCTGTAAAATGAAGCTTTGTCTCCCTGGCAGGCAAATTTTGGTTTGGTTTTGTGGAAGTTCAAGCCAGTGGTCCTTTTCCCTGAGGTGTGGTGATGAGTTTAGGAACACCCAGCTCTGGGAGGGGCCAGTGGACTAATCCTGAACCCTTGAACTGTTATCTGCTTCAGCAGTTTTGGAAAGTAGCCTGTTAGGATGGTAGCCGATGAATGTGGCCTGTTGTTCTACTGGGGAGTTGTAGGGACTCTGGAGATGGTATTGACACTGGTGTGCTCTGACTGTGTGGCCAGAGTATTCAGAGTGGCACAGTATTCAGTCTGTCCACCCAGTTCTGTGGTGTCCTCTAAACAAGATAGAGAACGCAGCCCTGGTTTCTAGAAGAAGATTGTCATTCCACGTAGTGCAATGTGTCACTAGGAGTTTTTTCATTCCAAGTCTTTGGGCTTCGTAACATTGGAATTGTTTTTTCATAATTCCCGACATTCCATAAATATTTGTCAAGGACAAAGAAAAGGAATGTGTTTCTTTATTCTTCTCACATAAATAACTTTGTACACATGACTTCCTGCTTTCATATGAAGGAGAAGAAACTAGCTCCCTTATGTGGCAGCTCCAAAATTAAAAGATTGTTGCACGTATAAGGGGTTGAATATATTTTATAAAACTAATGCATTTGTATTTCTGTGCTGTTCTAAAGATTACCTTTTTACTTATATTAATTAAAGATATAGAAAGTATATATTTAAATCATGTAAATGTGACTCATTAGGGAGTTTCCTCAATCTTCATCAGCTTCTCACACTCACATAGTATGCTGCTCAAATTTTTTTGTGTGCAATATGAACATTTGAACATTTCAGTCAGGTACTGAGCCAGAAAAGGTAATTGAAGTTTTTAGAAAACTTAACGTTGCTTAGAAAATATTTTGTTTTCTTGAAATAGTAATAATTTATAGCTAGGAAGATAAGATCAAGACTTATTTCAGGCCACTTGGTCACTGGTTCCTAAATTTAGGAAGCACTTGATTAACAAGTTGTTGAAAGCATTTAGTGGGTACAGGAATAGTTTAAATACTTGAGGTTAGAGGCTTTCCTCCGATCCCTTTCTAAGTTTTAGCATAGAAATCTTAGAAAGTTTTCTAAGGAAGTATAGCTGTGGTCCATGTTCCGATCAGAAAGGTAGTTTCTCTTTGCTCTATTAGTTTTATAATTTGTACTAGTTATTTGTTTCTGTTGTCATTTGTTTTTTTAATGTTAAAATTATAAATCATGTCTAATCATACTGAATTATAAAACTTCTACTGTATCTTTCTTTTAAGGAAAAATGAGAATAAATTATCCTGTTTGTCCTGCATACAGTGTACTTGGTCTGTCTTCTTAGAAGTACCCTTCATGTTGTCAGTGTGGTTTCTGGCCTGTTTCCCCAATGCACAGAAGGGCCAGCTTCGTTTATTAGGAAACTAGCAGAACTAGAGGACTCGTTGCTCGTTTTTTCTCTCTCGTTTTGAAATTACTTATGGTGGTACTTCAGTCTGTGAGGTGGTTACCCTTGCAGCAAGAATGTTCAGAACCTGGGGCTACACAGCATACAGCCAAACAGAGCTTGGTCATGCAAGAACATCTTGTCACATGCTCACTGACAGAAATCCCCAGCGGACAGGGGCATCGTCACAAGCAACTCATTTTTCCATCTGCACTGGTGAGCTTCAAAATAGCCTTGACATTGCCACTGAGGATTCCTAACACATTTTTATATGTATTTCCGTGTACCATGGTTTCTTTCCTTACAGCTGTGTTGCAAAACAGCTTCAAAGAAGGAGATAAGTTTCTTTGCCCTCCCAGGAATGGGCCCTTCCTTGAGTGCAGGATTAAGTTTAAGGTACCAGTGTTCTTACAACGTGGACCATTGCTGCCTGGATCTGACAGGGTGACTCAGGCAGTAGAGCTTGACACTACTGGCATCTCCCCTTTCCCAAGGACCTGCCTTCCCAAGGACCTACACTCAGGCTCTGCTATGGTGAGAGGATGGCTCCCCTTCGTCTCCTGGATCAGCGTTGCCTGGCGTTCATTCTCATAGGATGGGAGATACAATCAACAAATCTGGCAGCATCTGGAAGGAGCATGATTATAGAGCCAGTTTCTTCCAAGGAATCACCCATTGTGAAGGGCTTCCCTCCTCCTACAGTAATCACAAGCTCGGGGAACTGCTCAGTAACAACTGATCTCTCCCAAGTTTACAATCGACAAACCCCCAACTGGCCTTCGACTTTCACATCACATGACTGATCCACTCCAGTCAAGACGGCTAAGGTCTAGTCATCAGAATAGGTAACATGCTTTGTATGACTATGGAGTCAGGCTGGGAGCCTCTGGGGTACAAGAACTGAATGGTCATACTCGTTGCTCTTGATCTGATGTATATACCTATTTTTGGAACCACTGACATCCCCACAGAACACAAAAACTAAGGTTCATATATTTCTAAATGCAGGTTTTATCCTTCACTAGACCTAGCTTCCAGAGAAGGCAATGGCACCCCACTCTAGTGTTCTTGCCTGGAAAATCCCATGGACGGAGGAGCCTGGTGGGCTGCTGTCTATGGGGTCGCACAGAGTCGGACACGACTGAAGCGACTGAGCAGCAGCAGACCTAGCTTCACTCCTGGGGCTCAGAGCTGTGGACTGGGGAAAATGATGAAAGTCACTTGATAAGATACTGATCATTGTTGAAGCCAGGTGATGAGCACACAGGAGTTTGTTAGACTATTCTGGTTTTGTATATGTTTGAGGATTTTCATAATGAAAAGTTTAAAACTTGCTAGTCAAACACCTCTACTGCTGCTGAAAAGGCTCCGCTGCTGCCACCCTTCCCTGGCAGTACTCAAGTAGTTGCAGAGAATGCTGAAGCCTTCAGTCAGGCTCTCAGCATCAGGTCAGTGTCTGCTAGTCCTCTTCTGACCTTATGTGATTCTGGTCACTCATTCTTGAAAAGCAGAATCTCTCTCGTTAACTTTAGAATGGAAGGGCTGGGAGGGACAGAAAATTAGTTTCTGAAAAAGTTTGTCCAGCCCCTGAGTGCTCACTGTTCCTCAGTAACTCATCTCTGTTCCGTCTCGTTCTAACTTCACTTCCATTGTGCGCGTGTGCTGTCGCTTCAGTCATGTCTGACTCTGCGACCCATGGACTGTAGCCCAGCAGGCTCCTCTGTCCATGGGATTCTCCAGGCCAGAACACTGGAGTGGGTTGCCATGCCCTCCTCCAAGGGATCTTCTCAATCCAGGCATTGAGTTTATGTCCTATGTCTCCTGAATTGTGGCAGATTTTTTACCGCTGAGCCACTGGGGAAGCCCTCACTTCCATCATTCCTGGTCCATTATGCCTGCACCTTACTGGTTTCCCTACTTCCAGTCCACCCTACCCCTCACACCCAGATTCATCTCCCTAAGACTTTAGGGTATTTTTAATTGTCCCTTGCTACATGATAATCCTCCAAGCCTACTTAACTGTCTACAGAATTAAATCCAGATTCCTAAATCAAGCACTCAGTGTCTGCCACACGGTAATGTCCCAAGCTTCTCCAGTGACCCCCTGGCCTCCACAAGCCCCCAGCTAACTGACACCTTTGCTGTGGTGACACTTTCCTTCCTTCTAGCTGTTGGATGAGCATTGAGAGAAACCCTGTTTACACTAACTGAATGTCAGCTTCAGCCCCTCTTGTTCCTCAAAGTCTCCCCTGGGGCTAACCTAAGTTCTTTCTAAAATACTTGACTCAGCTTTTATCGATGATGTTGTTCAGTTGCAAAGTTGTGTCTGGCTCTTTGCGACCTCTTAGACTGCAGCACGCCAGGCTCCTCTGTCTTCCACTGTATCCTAGAGTTTGCTCAAATTTGTGCCCATCAAGTCCATGATGCCTTTATTGAGCACCACACAAATAGGTGCTTTCCAGTTTTGAAGATTTTCAGCTAGCAAAACTCTAAGAAAGGGATGGCAAATTAAGTGTGAGATATACATCTGGAAAGAAATGTATACATTAAGATTAACCAGTCATACAACTGATGCCCAGGGAGGAAATAGGGTATTGCCAGCACCTAAAACGCTCCATCCTTTGTGTCTTTCCCAGAGCATAATTCTTCCTCCGGAGATATTTGGTTCTCTGATTTTGGAGATAATTATTTCTTTATAGTTCTACCTCCTTCTTCCTGTGTACATATACGCAAAGCATTGTTTTGGTCTTTGAACTTGTATAAATGGAATCACCTCATTGGTATTGTCTTTTTCTGCCTAATTTTGGTTTTAGGAAATCATTCTCTTTCACTGCTTCCTAAGCTGTCTCACTGTACAGCTGCACAGTTTATCCCCTCTATGTGGGTTCAGTTCAGTCGCTCAGTCGTGTCCGACTCTGCAACCCCATGAATCGCAGCACGCCAGGCCTCCCTGTCCATCACCAACTCCTGGAGTTCACTCAGACTCGCATCCATCAAGTCAGTGATGCCATCCAGCCGTCTGTGGGTAGGCATTGGCTATTTCCAGTTTGAGGTTTTCGTGAGGAGCAGTGCTGCTCTGACCCTTCTAGAAAACACTTGCAGTGCATCTATGCACTGCACATTTTCTGTACGGGATAAATGTGGGAATGAAACTGGAGGCATGGAAATATGTAAACTAAACTTTTTTGTTAACGTTAACTTGTTTTCAAAGAGATGGTGCTATTTACCCTCCCATCAGCAGGGCATGAGAACAGCATTGTTCCACGTCGTCCCCAATGCTTGGGTATCATCAGGAATTTAAATTTCTCTTGATTCGGTGAGTGTAAAATGGTATCTCATTGTGGGTTTTAATTTGCATTTCCCTGTTGTACTAGTAAAATTGAGCACCTTTTTATTTATTGATTGATTGTTCAGATTTCCACTTTGGGGAAATGCCTATTTGGTTTTTACCCATTTTTCTATTAGTCTATCTGTTTCTTACTTGCTTGAGTGTGTATGTGTGTATATGTCTGTCTATAGATATACATTATTAGGGATTTCTGGATACTGTTTCTTCGCTGTGTTGCAGATTTCTTGTTCTGTGGCTTACCTTCATTCTTTTTGGTCTCTTGATGAATCATGTTCTTAATGTAGTCAAACTTTTATCTTTCCTCTTAAGATTAGTGGAAATCCTATCTTTTTGTGTTTCATTTAACAAATTTTTTTTCCACCTCAAGGTCATAAGGATAATCTCTATAATCTTCTAGTGTTTCAGTTTTCCTTTTCATACTTAAAGAATTTCTCTACCCGAAATTTCTTTCCCAATCCCCACCCTTTCTTCCTTACCCAATATGACTAGAAAGTTTTGGCACTTCTTATTTTGCTGAGTAAGAACTCTTTTTATTTATTTATTTTTGTTTTTTAAAAAAATCTTTATTGAAATATAGTGGTTTACAGTGTGTTTGTTAGTTTCAGGTGTACAGCAAAGCAATTCAGTTATATTTTTTAGATTCTTTTCCATTATAGGTTATTACAAGATATCAAGTAGAGCTCCTTGCGCTATACAGTAGATCCTTGTTGGTTATCTATTTTATATACAGTAGTGTGTATATTTTAATCCCAAATTCCTAATTTATCCTTCCCCCCTCCCCTTCCCCTTCGGTTACCATAGGTTTGTTTTCTATGTTTCTGTGAATACTTCTGTTTTATAAATAAATTATTTGTATCATTCTTTTAAAGTTCCATATATAAACAATGTCATATAATATTGGTCTTTCTCTTATCACTATCACTTCTCACCAAGACATTTTGATACCAAAACATGAGAAGAGCATAAGGTCAGAGTAAAGGAGAACCCTTTAAATCAAATAATTAACTCTGTGTTATACTTGTTTAATTTGTCCATATTTTTCTCATTTTGTTACAGGTCCTTTGCAGAACTTCGCCTAAGTATAAGTTTATGAAGATGGAGGAAGGAATCCTATTTTTTTTTTTAATTTTGAAAGGCAGATGTTCTCCAAGTCTAACAACCACATAAATGCCCAGTGTGTCCACAAATGTCCAGAGCAGCCCCTAGCAATAAGGACTTCTAACACTGTAGCAAAGATGCATACTGGCCTCCAGAGATCCAAGATGCACACATATTTGACTACTTGCCCTGGGAAGTCACTCTTAAAACTAACGCAAGTCCCTCACACTGCATTTTAAATACCACCTTCTTCCCATCAAGTATTTGCGTGCCTACTGTGTACACACACAGTACATGCCCCACACATAGCAGGGGGAGATGGACAATTACCATGGATGGTTACCATGGATGGTAAAGAGGCCGGGTCAAGGGTCAAAGCCCAGCCCAGTTTGACCACAGCATGGCGGCCAGCTGCTTTTTTACAGATTGAGTAGATGTTGGCTCAGCTGGTAAGGAACTTGCCTACTAATGCAGGAGACACAAAAGACACTGGTTCAATCCCCAGGTTGGGAAGATCCCCTGGAGGAGGAGATGGCAACTCTTCCAGTATTCTTGCCTGGGAAATCCCATGGACAGAGGAGCCAGGTGGGCTACAGTCCATGGGGTTGCAAAGGGTCAGACATGACTGAGCACACACGCACTTGTAGATGTTTCTTCCCTTGAAGACTGATGGTTTTAGGAGTGAGGTGGGTTTAGAGGAAGAAGCTGTAAGATACAAAGAGCTCCAGGGCGTTAGGAGAACAGCATAGGCAAAGACTGGGAAACAGCAGATGTTCTTTGGTGTGGCTGGAACATAAATGGCAAGGAGAGCTGAGCAAGAGATGAGGCTATAGGCTAAGGCCAGACCAGGAAAAAGAGATCCCTGTCAGCCTGGCAAAGGGGGGATGGACTTGTTCTAAAAGGCCAATGGAAAACCTTAAAGGGCTTCCTAAGAGCAAGTGGCAGGATGCTGCATTTGAAAAGTTTCATTCTGGCTTGGGCACCACAGCATTTAGACTGGTGGGACTTGTGAATGAAAAGCAACTCTAAAGTGATTGTGGGCAGTGCCAGGAAAGCACAGAGGACTCTTCAGCATCAGTCATTACCTTTTTTGGCCATGGATCTTAGTTCCCCAACCAGAGTTGGAATGCGCATCCTCTGTAGCGGAAGTGCCCAGTCTTAACCACTGAACCACCAGAGAAGTCCCCTTTGAAGTTACTCCTTTTTGGCAAAGGGGAGACCCAAGAGACACTTGCCACCACTGCTGTGTGGATATATTTAAACCTGGGTGCAACTCTATTTTTAGTTTACCAGCAGGAAGGGTATACCTCGTGTATTCAAAAAGTCCATCTGTGGTTAACATCTGGACTTTGATTTATTATATTCAGTCTAATCCATGGAATTTTTATTCTGATCAGCGTTACCAGATGAACCATGTTCTCTGAGGAATGATTAGCCCAAAGTAGGACAGAAGAGAATCTGAGAAGTAGCCTTCCCACCTGCCCCTTGGAAACAGTCCCCAGCAGCACTTCCTGGAAACCACGAGACAAGTTGCATGGCACCAGCCTCGGCTGCAGAGATCCTGAATTGGTTCTTTGTACAAGATCGTCTCTTAGACACCAAAGCCTCAGTGCCCTCAAAAGATCATTCACTCCCTCTAAATGCCTTAGAAATGGAAATTCTCAGGTAAGGTTTTAACAGATGAAGATAAATGAGTATTTTTTTGTGTGTCATCCACTTTATGGTTATTTAAAAGCCCAAGGCCAGCAGGACTGAAATTTTTAAATCTTCTACTTTACAATAATCATATTTTAAAGTGTGTTTTTCCATTGGTGATAGATTGTGCATTTTGAGACTCGAGGTTTAAAACATTTTTATTTTGTGTGCCATTTAATTCTACTCCTTTGAGCATCTAGACTTAAGAATCCTTAGGATTTTTCCTCTCAGGTCTACTTGGAAAAGAAGGATGCTAGTTGCTGCTTCTCTAGTTGGAAAACATGTTTTCTGTTTCCTTTTAAGTTATCAGGTTAAATTCAGTGACTATTCTCCCAGAATTCTGTTCTTACAGGCTATTCTGTAAGAGCAGATTGTATTTCCAAAGTTTCTGATACAATTCTCAGGGAATGTGGAATGGGTTTCCTAATGGACAATGTTGTTTACAGGAGCTGGGCCTCAGCTCATAAAAGCCTGTATGTCAGAGAGCCAGAGTATGTACCAAATAAGTAGAAGGTGCTAGAGAACTGAAATGCTCCACACAGCAGACAGAAAAATGTGATAACTTACAACTTGACAGCTGAAAACATAGCTACCCTCTGCACAGCTCCAGTGCAAATAAGTCAAGATTCAGTCACAAAACTACTTAACTATGGGTGAGGTGCTGTTCAGGGGTCCAGGAGACAAGAGGAGATCTGCTCAAAAATTTGATTAAAAAGTGATGAATATCTTGAGAGGTCCAATAAAGTGCCATGACTGGAACAATCAGAGAAGGCTTCCTGTGACATTCACACTGCTCCTTGAGTGAAGATGTTAACATTTTGAGTAGAGACAGTAAAGATCAGAGCAGACTTTTAGTCTAACCAGGGGTCCTATGAGCTGTGATGCAGGAGAAGAAGGGATCAGTGGCTATAGGCCTATGAAGAGATACGGAGCGATGACAGAGGAGAAAGAAGTGAACAGTCTCTGGTGATGCTAAAGCCAGAAGGAACCTGAAAAGTATGGAAACCACCCGAGATTAGCCTTGGTGAGAAGACAAAGATTAAGGGAAAGAGAATGAGGAGGAGGGAAATCCCTGCCAATACAGGAAGAAAAAGAAGTACCTGTAAGGGTTCATCTATATGTTGAGAACCTCTGTTGGATGAGGTGGTCACCTTCCCAGAGTCAGGAGTACGAAATACTCCATCAAGTAAGCTGGAAGGTTTGGAAAGTGCAGTTAGCTTTATATCAGTGTCACAGAACAAGGCATTTTGAAAAGAAACATCAAGTTGTTTTCTATGGGGACCAAAAGATGCTTTTCCCACTTTCAAGCTGTGACAGATTTCAAGTCCAAACATAATGTTGATTAAAATCAACTATTTTCACTTGATCTATGTGGTTATATGAGTGTGCTCAGTCGCTCAATCATGTCCAACTCGTTGCCACCCCATGGGCTATAGCCCACCAGGCTGCTCTGTCCATGGAATTCTCCAGGCAAGAATACTGTGGTGGGTAGCCATTCCCTTCTCCAGGTATCGAACCCAGGTCTCCTGCACTGCAGGTGGATTCTTTACTGTCTGAGCCACCAGGGTATACAGGATAACAATAAAATGAGCATTCCATCACTTGATCTAAGATGGTGTCTCATCACTCTAAGCTGGGGAAAAGATGGGAAGAGGGGAAAGGCCCAGGGAAGCACACAGGCTGCTTCCCTCAGGGCCTCCTGCCTTGTGTTCCAATTGCTACCTGAGTTTCCCTCACTGGGAAAGGATTTCTGTTCTGAGAATCCCAAAAGCTGAAGACAATACAGTCCTGGATTGTTATGTGACCTTGGGCACATTAAAAAAAGAAAAAACGGAAAACTCTGGGCCTGTGTTCTGAATAAAATAAGGGAGGAGGATTAGTGGTTTTCAGTCTTCTCTTAGGTGGGAAACTGCTCAGACAAAGTCCTCCGGGTGCTGGCTGAGGAAGACGCCTCCCCCGGCACTTGACTGTTCATTCGTCCCTCGTTTAGGTCTCCATGACTCAGTGCTTCCTGTACTGTGTCGAGTTCCCACACTCCAGCAGAGTTCTTTTTTTGAGCGTGTCAGAATGTGAAGCTAACACTTATTTCATTGCTTTAAGCAAGATGGGCTTTTAAGGAGGACGGTCAAAAATGCAAGTATGAAAAAAAAAAAATGCAAGTATGAGCCTTTTTATGACCCTGTCCCTGCATCAGGAAAGCATCTAACTCAATGTCAACGGACTTAATCCCAGCTAAGCCTGATTGGCATTCCATTCCTAACAGTTAATATCAAGGAGATAATCCAAAAGGGGGGTGGGGGAAGCCATGTGCATGGAGTTCTTTGTCACTGTATTTTTCATTATAATGAAAAATGCAAAACTAGAAACAGCCGACAGGAGGAAGGACGAGTTACGGTGATCAGTGTCATACTAGCAGGTTCGCTGCTCACTCACATCAGACAGCTGAGAACAATCACTGGAAACGGGATAAAGAGAAGAGGAAAGTGCAGAACAGTGACGCATGCAAAGGAGGTGGGAGCCCAGTTTGCTTCCGCTGCATTTCTCCTTCCTCTTGCCTGTGTCTTGTCTCAGTTTCTCCCACATTGCTATTGGAACATGGGAAAATGAGTTGATTGGTGAGGTCAATAATCCTGTGGTGATTTTCGGCTTCTGAACTGTGTCTTGAAGGATGCGACAGAACCCAAGCACTAAGAGAGGTAAAGCACTCATTGTTTGGCAGCTAAGTCACGTCAGACCCTTTTGCGACTGCATGGACTATAACCTACCAGGCTCCTCTGTCCGTGGGATTTCTCAGGCAAGAGTACAGGAGTGGGTTGCCGTTTCCTTCTCCAGAGGAACTTACCAACCCAGGAATAAAACCTGCGTCCCCTACATTGGCATGTGGACTCTCTACCACTGAGCCACGAGCGAAGCCCAAAGAACTCATTGAATGGTAGTTAGAGCCTCTTGGGCTTCCAGTGCCTTTCTGCCCCACTGGGACCTGAATATATTTCCATCACCATCCTTACTGTTCCAGTATTGTGATGAACCATGAGGACAGGAGCATGGCACACAGTAGGCACTTGTGACATGAACAAAACCCTCCTTTCCTTCCTCTGTGGTTGTGGCTTACCAAGAAGCACCATGCAACTGATGCAGTGATAGAGCCAGAGAAACTAAGAAAGCAAAAGAAAGCAGTGCTTTAACTATTTTCTCTTACAAAGTACTTGGTGAAACTAAGAGGATATTTAGCACCACAAAAAGTAGGCCAAGGGTAAGAAAAACTCTCCATACCCAAGAGACTTCAGCTGACCAAATTAAGTCTGATCCAGAATAAACAGTTCTCATCTGGAAGTCTAGCAGTTCCAGAAAGCACTGTGCAGGGAAAAAGGCCCACGATGCTAATCTGCATAATTATGTAACCCTTCAGCAAAGTGGGAATAAATACCATTGTAAAGGGGTGCACAGGAAAAGTCAAATGTGAGCAAGTAACAGTTCTCAGACCTTAAGAAGACTTTATTCCTGAAGAAAAACCAGGCCCTTTCCCATGAACTTGAACAACGTCAGTTTTGCCCATGCTCACCCAGCATCCAAAGCCTAGACCAAGATTTCTATTATCAGATCCCTCCAGTGGGACTTGCCTAGTGGTCCAGTGGCTAAGACTCTGCACTCCCATGCAGGGGGCCTGAGTTAGATCACTGGTCAGGGAACTAGAACCCACCTGGTGCAACTAACGATCCTGCTTGCTGGGAAAGATTGAAGGAAGGAGAAGGGGATAACAGAAGACAGATGGTTGGATGGCATCACTGACTCAAGGGACATGAGTTTCAGCAAACTCTGGGAGATGGCGAAGGACAGGGAAGACTGGCGTGCTCTAGTCCATGGGGTCACAAAGAATCGGACACAACTGAGCGACTGAACAACAATAACAACCTAATTAATCATAAGGACGTTATCTTTCTGCAGCACCCGAAGTGAACCTACTCCAGTACTATCGCGTGCCAATGACGATCGTGGTTATGCAGGTCTATTTCCTTACCAACAAACTTCGGGAGACGATACTCCATCTTTTAACCATCAAGTGGAAATTAATCTTTATATTTTACTTATTCATCCAGTAATCATAACTGGCACATATTGAACAGCTGGATGTGCTAGACAGCGTGCTAACAACTTTCACCTGTGTAAAACAATGTTAATCCTATTTTTAAATTTTTATTTATTTATTTTTGGCTGTACTGGGTCTTCACTGCTGCTTGGGCTTTTTTCTAGTTGCAGAGCATGGACTCTAGGGCACGTGGGCTCAGTAATTGTGGTTCCCACGCTCTAGACCACAGGCTTAATAGTTGTGGTACATGGGCTTAATTGCCCCTCAGCATGAGGATCTTCCTGGACCAGGGATTGAACCTATGTCTCTTGCATTGACGGGGATTCTTTACCACGGAGCCACAAGGGAAGCCCAATAGGATTATTAGCTCCAGGAATTTCCACTGGAGAAGGAAATGGCAACCAACCCACTCCAGTATTCTTGCCTGAGAAATCCCTTGGACAGAGGAGCCTGGCGGGATACAGTCCACGGAGTCGCATACGACTCAGTGACTAAACAGTAGCAAATAATCTTACTAGTAGAAATTATTTTTCCCAATTTTTGGAGGAAAAATTTGAACCAATGAAACTCAAATTTACATCATATATCATCCACTACATTCAAAAAGACCATTGAACTGTAAGAGACATGGGGGGGAGGTCTTCAAGCTCAAACTCCTCATTGTTGTTTACCTTCCTTTATTATGGAAATACTCAAATACATTGAAAAGTATAATAAACCTCTTTGTAATAAACGACTCAGCTTCAGTAGTCATCAATTTATAGTCAGTCTTATTTAATCTTTACCCTCACTTACTTTCCTCCATCCCATAGAATATTTTTGCCATAATATCTTTTTAGTCCTTATCTGGAAATCATTTCAAACCTACATACAAGTTGCTAAAATGAAAATATTTTTAAAACCCATTACCCTTTACCTCCATCTATTTATTCATTTGCTCTATCAGTACGTTTTCTTTTTCTCTCACCGACCGACCCCCCCACCCTACCCTTACACTTTTTGGTTGTTGTTCAGCTGCTAAGTCGGACTCTTTGCGACCGGATGTACTGCAGCACGCCAGGCTTCCCTGTCCTTCACTACCTCCCAGACATTTGAGGGGAAACCATTTGAGGGTAAGTTAATACGTCACAACGCTTTATCCCTGGATACTTACTTCATTGTGTATCTCCTAAAAATAAGGATATTCTTTTATAGACCGTAGTATAATCAACTTCAGTAAAATGAACACTGACTCATTACTTTATCTCCTCTATTCTTATTCCGGTTTTGTCAGTTGTATCCTTAGAGCGTTTCTTTCCCCTGCAATATAGCATCCAGTTTGGGGTGAGGTATTACATTTAGTTGTTAGTCTCTTTTGATCAGGAACATTTCCAGAGCTTTTGTGTTTCATGACATTGACATTTTGGGAAAATGAATCCCTTTCCCTTTCTTTTTCTTTTTTTTTTTTTTTGAGCCATGCTGTGCACTGTTCAGGATCTTAGTTCCCCAGCCAGGAATTGAACGTGTGTTTCCTGCAGTGGAAGCGTAGTCTTAACCACTGGACTTCCAGGGAAGTCCCTCTTTTCCTTTTTTTAACAAGACATTTCTCATTTGATGTTTGTTTGCTGTTTCCTTATGATTAGACTCAAGAAATGCATTCTTGGCCAGAACATTACCTAGATGAGGCTGTGACCTTCTCAGAGCATCACATGGGAGCTATATGATATCCATCTCTCCTTACTGGTGGTGGTAATCTTCACCAGTCAAGGTTGTTGCCCAGCTTCATCACTGTACAATTACTGTTTTTTTCTCCTCTCTTATAAATAATAAACAGCCTGTGGGGAGACACTGTAAGATCACAGAAATGTTCTGCTTATCAGAATTTCCCCCACATTCAGCATTTGTGTTTAGTTACCTGTTGCTGCATAATAGGTTATGCCAAAACTTAGTAGATTAAAACAATAAATATTTATGATCTCACACAGTTTTTGTGAGTCAGCATGTTGGCACTGCCTTGGCTGGATGGTTCCTGGCTCAGGGTCCCCTTATGAGGTTACATTCCAGCTGTTGGCCAGGAGCTGCTGGCACCTGAAGGCTTGACTGTGGCTGGAGAATCCACTTCCAGAGTGGGTCGTTCACATGCCTGGGAAGTCTGGGGAACTGAGGAGGCTTCAAGTTCCCTGCCAGATGGACCTCTCCAAAGGGTCACTTGTGTATCCTCTTTGCATGGCACTGGGTTCCTCTAGAGCAAGTAATCCCTAACAGGGAAAGGAGAGGGCAAAGCCTTGTGACCTAGACTCAGAAACCACACACTCACTTCCACTTACAGTCAGCTCGTTAGAAGTGAGAAACCAAGTCCAGCTTACGTTCCAGAGAAGGGAAATTTAGCTCCAACTTTAAGTTCCAACTCTCTCTATGTTTTGGTGGGCTCATCGATTGGTTTGTGGGATCTTACTTTCCTGACCAGGGATTGAACCCATGCCTTCCACAGTGAAAGTGCTGAGTCCTAACCACTCGACCTCCAGGGAGTTCCCTAAAATTCTAGCTCTTGAACAGAGAATATCAAAGAATTGGTGGACATCAGTTAGGGCCATTACAGCATCCTTTGATGATTCTTGCCTGGTTTAATCCTTACTCAAAATAATGATTTCCCAACTATCCTGTATTATTTTTAAAAGCAAATTATAGCATCATATTACATCTATAAATTTTGGGGAATGTATCTCTTTAAAATGAGTATTTTTAATATTATAAACTTATAATGTTATATATTATAATATCAAATAGCAGATCCCCTGGAGGAGGAAATGGCAACCCACTCCAGTATTCATGCCTGGATAAACCCATGGACAGAGGAGCCTGGCGGGCTACAGTCTATGGGGTCACAAAGAGTGGATACAACTAAGCAACTGAGCAGTCAGGCAGTCAGTATTTAAATTTCCATGTGTCCCATGAATGCTGCACTTTTCATTGAGATACAATTCACAGGCCTCAAAGTTCACTCTTAAAGTGTTCAGTCCAGTGGTTTATAGTATTTTGAGTTGTACAATCATCACCACTAGTTTATCACCTCAAGAAGAAACCCTGTATCATTAGCAGTTACTTCCCATTTCCAAATCAGTCTCTGACAACCACTAATATGCTTTCTATGGATATGCTTTTTATGGATATTTCATATAAAGGGAATAATTACAGTATGTGGCATTTTATGTCTGATTTCTTTTGAAACCATGGATGTAATCCATGTCACCTGCCTTTACTAACGAAGGTTTTAAGACTTTCAGGTCCTCCCAAGCAGCATGTAGCGTAACAACATGTTTGCCCAAGTTGTTTTTCAGGAACTTGGAGTCAGCTGCATCTGCTTCAAGTTGAGCCAAAGTCAGCTGTGTCTGCTCTGAACTGAGCTGTTTAGGTCAGGATGGGACCACCAGCCCTTCACCTGGGCACGCATGAGCATCTGCTTCTGCCTTATTGAACATGCAGAGGCCTGTAGCTTTGCTATGCCTACAGGGAACAATTATCACACCTTTTCCCGATCATCTTTCCTTTCTCCCCAGGCCTCAGACCACCCTGCTTCTTTGTTCTTTATCCCATACCTGAGACTCTTGCCTTCAGGGAAGCAGACTGGAGACATGTTTTCCTGTCTCCTCGTTTTGCTGCAAACCTGGCATCTGTTTTGACTTCCTGCACATCTGGCAAAACAAACCTGGTGGTAACACCTTCACTTAGTATAAAGTTTTTAAGGTTGATTTATGTTGTAGCATGACTAAGTACTTCAGTCCTTGCTATGGCTGGATAGTATTCCATTGTATGGAGATCCTGCACTTTGTTTATCCATTTTTTGGCTATTTGCAAATAATATTACTCATGTACAAGTGTTTGTGTGGAGCCCTATTTAATTTGTTTCTTTGAATTGGTACCAAAATAAAATCCACATAATGCCATTAGCTGATAAATCTTTTAAGTCTCTAGAGGTTCCTCTACAACTTTGTATTTTTTCTCCAATTTGTTGAAGAAATTGAGTCATCTGTCCTGTACAGTTTTGCAAAATCAAGATTTTGCTGATTGGATCCTTTAGATATAAATAATTTAACATGTTACTCTAATGTCTATAGTTTCATAGATTGGTAGCTGAGGGTAGAGGCTTGATCAGATTCAGACTTGATGGGGGAGGGAAGGCTGGCAAGATTACATTCTATGGTCTGTTCTACAAACAATGTCTGGTTTTCTCTTTTTTTATATTAGCAGCCATTGATGATTATTGCCTAGATCCACTATGGAATGAGAAGTAGCAAGACTTTAATTCTGTCATTTCTTTATTAGCTAGAATATGGTATAAAGAAAAAATTTGCCCTCAACTATTTTACTGTATCGTTCAATTTATATATAAAAGGAAGGATAAAATGTTTGAATGTTTCCCTTTATTTCCTAGTTTTCAAAATGAATTGATTCATTATCATACTCTAATAATGACCAGCTATTTGTGAGCTTTAAAAATTAACTCATGAAATCCCCTGGAGGCCCATTGGTTAGGACATGGAGCTTTTACTGCCCTGCAGGGATTTATCTCTGGTGGCGGAACTAAGATCCCAGAAGTTGCTTGGGGTGGCAAATAAAAATAGCCATATTAATAAGCTTCTCATCTTGAAGTCTTCATCCCTTCATTCTCTTAACCACTGAAGCATAGATTACCTCAGAGAAATTTAAATACTAGTATTTGAACTTTATACATCATATTCTTTGGAGTTCCTTTTTATTTTTAAAAAGAGTGAATTGGTTTTTAATAAGTCAGTGTCTGTTTATGCTTTTCTCTTGGTTTAGGACATGATGTTTGATCATGAGAGCTTTCAATGGTATAGGGAAAAGAGAAAAAATCTGCCAAATGCATTAGAAAGCATTTGAATAGAAATGCTGGTTCCTATTTAAAACACTCTTTTCTGCATATACCCAAACGGGAGTAAAAGATGCCTTAATATTTAATTTTTATATTGTTAGAGACAATGGGTTTAATAAATTCCTTTTTATCTGTTGTGTATTTTTAGTTATTTGGTAACTGAGTTCTAAGTTCTTTCATATAAACTCCATTTCAAGCCTTGTTTGTTTTCAAGTACTCAAATGTATGTCTCATTTTGAATATGAGACATATATAATATGTTCGAAGCATCTTTGTAAAAATATATAGAATTCTTTAAAATGCTGAACTGTAGTACCTGCTTATTTTTTTAGTCATTAGTAGAGAAAAAAGTTTTATCAAGAAGTTACTGATGTGAATGTGCAATTTACAGTGATTTCATATGTGCTCCCCAGCTTCAAAATCACTTAGAACTACAGCTGTGGTTTCTGGAAGGGTCAGTTGTTGCTTCCTCAAGTTACACCTGTACAGCTTGGATTTGAGTTTTTAAAGAATATTTAACTTTTAAAGAAGTTATCTTAGGAAAAGGGGAGTTTGAGTTGTATTCATGGTTTTGGCTGGGTTAACAATGTTTGAATTATAAAGTAAGTATAATTATGGTAAAGAAGCTCAGCCTCATTTTTAAATGTTGAATCACATTTTATTTCTTGGATTAATACTATAGAAACTTCAAAATTCAGGACCACTGAAATATGCCAAGTTCTGTTTTGGGATTGTGTGTTTAGTTCTTGTTATGTTGATTAGTTTGCTTTTTTAAATTTTTTATTGAAGGATAATTGCTTTACAGAATTTTGTTTTCTGTCAAATCTCAACTTTTTTTTTTTTCTTAAAGAAACTGAAAATGCTACATCTACTAGTGGAAGAAAATGCTTCGGTTTGCTCTGAAGATTTTGCTGTTGTTCAAGCATATTGTGGTTCAAAGTTTACAAAGAATAATGTTAGTTAAATGCCAATGAACTCTTTTTATATGAAATATAGAGATTCTGGGGGGGGGGTGATGGTGGCAGTGGTGCCTCTTACTTCCTTATGTAAGATGCTTGAACATTCTCATCAATATTGCCATCATCTGTTTCATATTCCCAGTGAGGAATTCCCTGGGTGTCCAGTGGTTAGGACTCAGTGCGTCACTGCTGGGGCCTGGATTCAGTCCTGGTCATGGCACCGAGATCCTACAAGTCACATGGCCAAAAAAACAAACAACAAAATCTCCCAGTATGTTTTCTCAAAGTCTATTTACTTAAGATTGTATGGAATGACATAATAAAGAATAAAATCTGAATTACAGACACACAGTAATAATTCAATATTTAAAAATAATTTTCATATTTTGGCAGGAACACAGAAATAGAATTTTTGACATTCATTATATTAGGTGATTAATGCTATTTCTTTTGATATAAAGTCCTCTTATTTGGAGTTTAATATTTCATATGTTCAAATGTGTACAATATCCCCAAATAAAAATAATTAAGAAACTTTGAAAATTTTCAGGCTAATGTTTTTGTTTCTGAAGACAATAAAGAGATTACTTAGTAGATCATTTCCAAGAAAAAAGATACTGACATATTTTACAGTGGTATCCCCTTGGAAGTTCCATGGATTAAGGGTAAAAATAAGTTCTTTTGTATATCATTAAACAGCTGGCACTGTCCCAGAGAGGAATATTTTCAAAATGGGAAATATATGATACAATATGTGATTAGTATTGGGAAAATATTTTCAAATATATCAATGTTTGTATTTTAATGTTTTTCCACTAAAAATAATGTTAATGGTACAATGAGAAATGGAAAATTAACCACAATTTAAAAATTAACCACAATAAAAGTGAAAGTGAAAGGTATTATAATTCAGAAGTTCTAATTTTCAAAAAATCATTAACCTAGATATCTTCTTCTGATTGGAGTTTTTATTATTACTGTTGCTCATACTGCCCTCTCTCTGCTCAGTGGCTTTTTGGTTTGCTTTTAATTTTTTGTGGCCTTGTCTGTCCCTACACAGCCAGACTTGGGAACTGATTCTGGGGAGCCTTGATGCCCTCATTTTGAATATGGAATGCACATGTGCAATTAGCTCTTGCACACTTGCCCTTGGGCATCAGGCCCCTCTGCCCCACTAGGCCATGTTCCTAGGGCCAGGAGTTTGTCCCCTCTATGCAATTGATGAGGAGGTTCAAATGGTGTTTACAGTTCCTGCTGTCCTTGTGGGTCTAGTAATTATGAATCCCAGGTGTCTCTCATGCCATGGAGCTGTAGTCAGGCCTGGTCAATGGTTCTTGGAACAGTGGGTTCCAAAGTCATTTGATGTGGCTCTAATAGTCTGATAGTTTTTGGTTTTTTTTTTAAATCTATTTTTGGATGTGCTGGGTCTCTGTTGCTGAACACATGCTTTCTCTAGTTGTGCTCAGGCTTCTCACTGCAGTTGCTTTTTTTGCGGAGCATGGCCTCTAGAACTCATGGCCTTCAGTAGTTGTGGCGCTTGGGTTAGTTGCCCTGCAGCATGTGGAATCTTCTCACACCAGGGATTCAACCCATGTCCCCTGCTATGACAGGCAGATTGTTACCCACTGCACCACCAGGGAAGTCCCTGATAGCTTTCTTTATATCTGGCAAAATAAGATATTCTAAGCTCCTTTGTACATTTTTTTCTTTTTTTGCAATTGAGGTGCTTCTTTTTCTAACTTAATTTTTACATTATATTGGAATATATTTACAATGTGGTGTTAGTTTCAGGTATACAGCAGAGTGATTCAGTTATACATATACATATTTCTATTCTTTTCCAGATTCTATTTTCATATAGGTTATTATAGAACATTGAGTAGAATTCCCTGTGCTATACAGCAAGTCCTTTTGATTCATCTGTTTATATATAGTAATGTGCATGTTAATCCCAATCTCCTGATTTATCCCTTCCGGTGACCTGTCCCCTTTGATAACTGTAAATTTGTTTTTGAAGTCTGTAGGTCTGTTCCTATTTTGTAAATAAGTTCATTTGTATAAATTTTTAGATTTCACATATAAGTGATATCATACAATATTTGTCTTTCTGTCTTAGTTTGATAATCTCTAGGTCCACTCACATTGCTGCTAATGGCGTTATTTCATTCTTTTTATGGCTGAGTAATATTCTACTGTGATATGTAATCTTTATTCATTCCTGTCTTGATGGACATTTAGGTTGCTTCCAGGTCTTGGCTATTGTAAACAGTACTGCAGTGAACATTGAAGTGATTGTATCTTTTTGAATTATGGTTTTCTCTACACATATGCCCAAGAGTGGGATTGCTAGGTCATATGGTAGTTCTGTTTTTTTTCTGGCTGTGCCATGTGGCACATAAGATTTTAGCTTCCTGACAAGTGATTGAACCCACATCCCCTGCATTAGAGGCGTGGAGTCTTAACCACTGGACAACCGTGGAAGTCCCCTATTTTTTAGGAACCACCATATTGTTCCCCACAGTGGTGGTACCAATTTACATTCACACCAACAGTGTAGGAGGGGTCCCTTTTCTCCACACTCTCTCCAGCATTTATTGTTTGTAGACTTCGAACAGGCCATTCTGATCCATGTGAGTTGATAGACTGCTGTAGTTTTGATGTGCATTTCTCTAATAATTAGTGATGCTGAGCATCTTTTCTTGTGCTCTTCGGCCATCTGTATATCTTCTTTAGAGAAATGTCTATTTAGATCTTCTACCCATTTGTGTGTGTGTGTGTCTGTGTGTGTGTTTTATATTGAGTTGCATGAGCTGTTTCTATATTTGGAGATTAATCCCTTGTCAGTCATATCGGTTGCAAAATATTTTTTCCCATCCTGAGGGTTGTCTTTTATTTACGGTTTCCTTTGCTATGAAAAAACTTAAGTTCAAATAGGTCCCATTTGTTTATTTATATTTTCATTAGAAGGGGTGGCTCAGCTGGTAAAGAATCCGCCTGCAATGTGGGAGACCTGGGTTTGATCCCTGGGTTGGGAAGATCCCCTGGAGAAGGGAAAGGCTATTCACTCCAGTATTCTGGCCTGGAGAATTCCACAGACTGTATAGTCCATGGGGTCACAAAAAGTCAGACACAACTGAGCGCCTTTCATTTTCACTTTTTCAGAAGGTGGATCCAAAAAGGTACTGCTAAAATTTATGCTGAAGCATGTTCTGCCTATGTTCTCTAAGAGTTTTAAATATTTTTTGGTCTTACATGTAGGTCTTTAATCCATTGAGTTTATTTTTTGTGTATGGTTATAGAATGTTCTAATTTCATTCTTTTACATGGAGCTGTCCAGTTTTCCCAGCACCACTTGTTGAAAAGACTGTTGTTTCCCCTGCTCTTTTTCATAGATTGATCATAGCTGCGTGAGTTTATTTCTGGGCTTTCTATCACATTGAACTATTTTTGTGCCAGTACCATACTGTTTTGATTACTGTAGCTATGCTATATTGTAGCATAGTCTGAAGTCAGGGAGCTTGATTCCTCCAGCTCAGTTTTTTCTTTCTTAGATTGCTTTGGGTGTTAAGGATCTTTTGTGATTCCATACAAATTCAAAATTTTTTTGTTCTAGCTCTGTGAGAAATACCATTGGTAATTTGACTGGGATTGCACTGAATCTAGATAACCTTGGGTAGAATCATTATATGATTAATCATTATTTGATTCTTCCAGTCCAAGATCATGGTATATCTTTCCATCTGTGTCATCTTCTTTTATCAGTGTCTTTATGGTTTTCAGAGTAAAAGTCTTTTGCCTCCTTGGGTAGGTTTAGTCCTAAGAATTTTATTCTTTTTGATGTGATGGTATATGGGATTATTTCCTTAATTTCTCTTTCTGATCTTTCATTGTTAAGTGTCTAGAAATACAACAGATTTCTGTGTATTAATTTTGTATTTGCAACTTTACCAAATTCATTGATGAGCCCTAGTAGTTTTCTGGTGGCATCTTAGGATTTTCTGTGTACAGTATCATATCTGCAAACAGTAAGTTTTACTTCTTCTTTTCCAATTTGGATTCCTTTTTTTTTCTTCTCTGATTGCCATAACTAGGACTTCCAAAATTCTTTTGAATAAAAGTGGTGAGAGTGACAACTTTGTCTTTTTCCTGATCTTAAGAGAAAAACCTTTTAGTTTTTCATCACTGGGAATGATGATGTGGGTTTGTGATATATGGCCTTTACTATGTTGAGGTAGTTTCCCTCTATGGCCACTTTCTGGAGAGTTTTTGTCATAAATCAGTATTGAATTTAGTCAAAAGCGTTTTCTGCATCTATTGATTGCTTATTGCAATGAGCAATGGCCTATTCAACAGAAAGGAGAAAATATGTTAAGATAAAATGTAGTGTAAATTTATATAGGGTTTTACTCATCCTCTTCTATTTTTCCTTTCTCCTCTGCAGAGAATTCCAGCTCTAAGAAGATTCTAGTAATAACAGATTAGATTATTACTCATTTGCTTTAGCCACAGTACACACACAATAGTATTAGAAAACTAATACCAACACTACCACTAATAATATGACTAAAACAAGTTTAAAAGATTTCTCTTTAGGGTTTATTCCACTAGAGATGTACAAATTACTGTTTTAAGTTGATTAAAAGTTCCTTTCTGTGGTTATGCCACCCCAGTATACTAATTTAGATTCTTTAGCTTCATCTTAAAATCTGTTTTATAATTATGTAAAATATTTACATATTTTGATCCCTCATCCTGTTCCTTTCCTTTCCTTCTAGTTAAGCATTTAAAATGTTTATATTTATCTTTTTTAAAGATGTAACAAATTTTGTAAATAATGTAATTTTACTGTATACACACACTTTTCTCCACTTTTTTAGCTTAGTAATATGTTCTGGAGACCTACGGTGGAGGTGACATTATTTAACCATTCCTGATTTAACCAGTTGCTGGTGGATTTGGGGTTGTTTCTGGTCTTTTTGCTATTATAAATGCTACTGTAAGGGATAAGTCTTGTGCATGTATTTAAAAAATGCTTTTTTCTCAGAAAGAGATCCCTAGATTTAGAATTGTGATCAAGATTACTAGTACTGTCAAATCTCCAACTACCATAATTTGTAGGAGTATCAGGAATATGTGAGCATATATGGTTCTTGACCAACAGTATGTCCAACTTTGGATTTTTACCTACTTAATACATGAGAAATAGTATCCCAGTGTTGGTTTTATTGTCTGTGTTTCTCGTAGTATGAATAAGATCAGCATATATCAAGTTTATTGTTCATCTCAAAGCTCAATTTCTTACAGAGTACTTGTTCTTTTTATTTTTAAAAACTCTTTTAAAGATATTAGAGATACTAGCACTTCTAAACCTTTTTCATATTTTGCCATGTCTTACTTTGAATTTTGATGGTTGATAACACATAAAACAAAGCTGACTTATATATGTTCTTGTATCCTGTAAACTTGCTAAATTGTTAGTTCTAGTACCTTTTTAAAAAATTTATCACAAATGGTCCTTAGATTTTGTCAAATAACTTTTCTTTTGAAATAATTATATGATTTTTCTCCTTTATCCTGTTCATATGTTATATGATTTTCAGATGTTTAACCAACCTTTCATTCTTAAGATAAATCCCACTTGGTCAAATCAAAATTGTTGGAAAGTTTGTGTTTTTAATGTTGGTTCATTTGATGTTAATTTACTGACAAATCCTTTTTCCATAGTGTCAGAGATAGTCCATTGCTGATGACTACAATTCTGAAATGGTGGTCTGAATTATCTACTCCCACAGATTCCCCGTGTGACCTACGCATGCCTTTATATAGATTTTTCTGTGTGCCTACTATGTGCCAGGCATTATTATGCATTGAGGATACAGAAATAAATATGGTAGACAGCCCTTGCCCTCTCAGCTGTGGTGAAGACAGTAAGATAGTTTAATGAGTGTTAGGCAATAGAGAGTAAAATTTGAGATTTAAACAAAGGGAACCATGTTATAATTTTTTTAAAGCTGCTTGGAGGGGACATGTCCCTGGAGGTCCAGAGGTTAAGACTACGCAATGCAAGGGGCATGGGTTTTACCCCTGGTCCAGGAACTAAGATCCCACATGTCCCATGGCACAGCTGAAGGGAAAAAAAAAGTCACTTGGAGGAAGTTACCTGAATGGTAAATTGAGTTCAACCAGGGTTACCGTATTATTTACTATCCAAACAGGGACAATTTTCAAAGTGAAAACAAGCATAAAGTAGGATGTATAATCACCTTAAATCTAACCAGTCAAATGAGAAGTGTTTGAGGCAGAAAAAACTATGTGAAAGAGGACAAGGCCCATTAAGATAACTAAAAATCTTAATTTATTGAGCTGTAAACTGTGAGGGAAGAAATTAGGTGAGAAAAGCAAAGACCAAAATATAAAGGTCTTGTAAAGTGGCAAGGAACTTGAGCTTTAGTCTAAGGACAATGAACATTCTAGGAGAAAGTGTGAGCAAAGAAGGTATCCTTAGAGATTATTTGGAGGGGAATGGAGAGTGGGTATCGGTTTTGGGGGACATGAAATGTTCCACAGTTGTGTGACACAAAGACACTGAATGGCACACTATGTGCCTTACAGCTCGATAAAGCTTTTTTCCTCCAGCTGAGAGATGAAAACAGCTCTAGATTACTGTGTTCCGAGTAAGGATGATTTCAAGAGATATTTAAGAGAACCTATAAGGCCTTGTGACTGACAGGATATGGAGGTGAGGGAGAGGGAAAAATCAGTTAACTTCCGAGATTCTGGCTTAAGCAACAGGATGGATGATGGTGCCATTTACTGACATAACCAGAACCAGAAATGAGGGTGTGGATGGAGAAATAAAAATGTCTAATTTGAGATAACTTTGAAAACATTTAAGTTATGGACTGTTTGTGCCCTCCCAAAATTTGTTAAATTGAAACTCTAATCCCAACTAGGTGTTGGGAGGTAAGGCCACTGAGAATTACGTCACGAGGGTGGAACCCTCATGAATCTAAGTAGTGGCCCAAGACATCACTGAATCTTCCTGCCACAGGATACAAAGTTGGCAGTCTTCAAGTCAGAAGAGGAATTTGTCAGAATCTAACCATGCTGGCACCCTGACCTTGAACTTCCAGCCTCCAGAACTGTAAGAAATTTCAGCTTATAAGCAACCTAATCTATGGTACTTTGTTATAGCAGCTCCAGTTAAAACAGTATCCAAGTTTGGCTCGGGTGAAGATCTGGGCTGAAGAGAATCAGCGGAAGTCATTGAAGTGGAGTTTTGTTTAGGGCATGTGTAAGACATGGTTAGAGGTGAAATTAGCAAGGGCCTGAGAGAAGGCTCTGAGGGGGGAAGAAAACCAGAGGAGCATAACGTGACAAGTGCAGTTTAGAGTCTCATAAAGTGTTCAACAGTGTAAAATACTATCACATTTCAAAGTAAAATGAGCAAAGTATCCTCTGGACTTAAAAAAATTCAAGTTTCAGTGGAGTAACAGTGGCAAAAACTAGACTCCTATGAGTTTTGTGGTAAATTGTGAGCTGTGATTCCTCAAAGGACAAATCAGGCAAGGGTTAGGTTTGTAAGTGGGAAAGAGGGAAAGGGTTGAGGAAGATGATTTTTACTTTAAAAAAGGTTTCAGTTCAGTTCAGTCGCTCAGTCGTGTCCGACTCTTTGCGACCCCATGAATCACAGCACACCAGGCCTCCCTGTCCATCACCATCTCCCGGAGTTCACTCAGACTCACGTCCATCGAGTCCATGATGCCATCCAGCCATCTCATCCTGGGTCGTCCCCTTCTCCTGCCCCCAATCCCTCCCAGCATCAGAGTCTTTTCCAACGAGTCAACTCTTCACATGAGGTGGCCAAAGTACTGGAGTTTCAGCTTTAGCATCAGTCCTTCCAAAGAAATCCCAGGGCTGATCTTCAGAATGGACTGGTTGGATCTCCTTGCAGTCCAAGGGACTCTCAAGAGTCTTCTCCAACACCACAGTTCAAAAGCATCTATTCTTCAGCGCTCAGCTTTCTTCACAGTCCACTCTCACACCCATACATGACCACAGGAAAAACCATAGCCTTGACTAGACAGACCTTTGTTGGCAAAGTAATCTCTCTGCTTTTGAATATGCTATCTAGGATGGTCATAACTTTCCTTCCAAGGAGTAAGCGTCTTTTAATTTCATGGCTGCAATTACCATCTGCAGTGATTTTGGAGCCCCTCAAAATAAAGTCTGCCACTGCTTCCCCATGTACTTCCCATGAAGTGATGGGACCAGATGCCATGATCTTCATTTTCTGAATGTTGAGCTTTAAGACAACTTTTTCACTTTGGTCATGTTTAAAGAAATACAAGGACCCAATTAGAGAAACTGAAGTACTGGAGGAATGAGAAGGCTACTTAAGAATCAGCTGGGGAAGGCTTGCAAAGTTTAAGGTTTGGTTAGAGTTTAGGAATCTGTATTTAAGTTCCTGATAGGATTTTGATGCTCAAGACTGTAAGAAACGCTGCGGGGAGAAGGAGCCACCCCTATAGACCGTTGATCAGGGCCTTTTTTTGGGCGGTCGCTCTCGGGCAGAACTCCCGGGGCGGGTAAGCAAGGAAGCGAGGGGTAGGGGGTCTGCGAAGCAAAGGGAGTCTGCGGGGTAAAGGGAGTCTGTGAGGGTGGGGAAGGGTTTTATAGCCCAGCCGGGCCTCCCATATAAGGCAGAAAACGCGGGCTCAGCGGTGATTGGTGTCCAAGGGCTCCGTGTCAGCTCCTGATTGGTCGGCGAGGGCTTCGTGTCGGCTCCTGATTGGTCGGCTTGGTTGCCGGCCCGTCTCTGGGGCTTGTCTGCAGCGCCCTCTGCCGGGACATGTCCCGACATGCCTGACCTTGCCCTGACCTTTCATCCTGACCTCGCCCTAAACCTTTCATCCTGACCTTGCCCTGACCTCTCATCCTGACCTGGCCCTGACCTTTCAAAGACAATTTGGGAGCTAGCAGAATCATAAGAGCAACCTTTGTAAGATACTTCATGCTTTTATGCTTTCTAAACAGGAGAGGAAGAACCTATAGAGGATGCAGGTACAGACAGATTTGGTGATGGATAGTTCAGAAGTAATCTGCTAACAGACTTGGGGAAGGTGAAGATTTAAGGAGACTACAGATTTCAGATTGTTTTGAAGAATGGACAGGTTGCTAATGTTGAGGACTTAGTTGAGGATGATAATCACAAATTTATAGTGTCACCAGTCTATACCATTATGTTCTTTTCTGTGGCAGTTATCAGCAACCCAATTGTATTTAGATAAGGCAGACAGAGCTAAACTCATCTAAGATTCAGAGTTTGCCACAAGTTATAAAAGTGACAGTAAGGCAAAGAAGTTTGGAGAACTGCCAAAAAATCTTTTTCCTTCACTTTAGAAGGATAATTCTGAAGGACACAGAATTTTGTGTTGCTTTTACTCTAAACACTTTAAATATTTTATTCCATTTTCTTGCCTGAAGAGAAGCTGAAGAGAACTATGTATAGGTATTTTTTTTTCACCTGGCTTCTCTCAGGATTTTTTTTTCGATTTTCTATAATTTTGAAACAGACCTAATTTGCACTTTACTCAATAAGGAGTGGGCAGCAAAACATAATCAATGATATACTCTAGGAAGACCAGAATCTAATCTAGGTAATCTAGAATCAAACCTTTATATTTACGGCCTAAACCAATGGGGTTCCAAAAGACTACTGCTTTGAAGAGTGTACAGACTGTGGTTTCCTTTGTTTGGGATGAGGCTTAGGCATCATCCCAAGTTTTTTCAAAAGTACCCAGAGATGATTCTAATAGGCAACTACAGTTGAAAGGCAGTCATTGATCTGTAATTTATGTTGCTACAGTAAGGCTCAAATCAGACAGACATATAATCTCAAAATTCTGAAGAAATCACCGGTAACAAACTAAGCTGACCCCATAAAACTACAATCACACATTAATCACACCATTCTCATCACAAAAGAAAAACATTTTGAATATATACAATTTATTTAATAAATTAATATCATTCAAAATACAGTGCCAGAACATTATGCAGTTGAACATGCTAGTAATGTTTGTCATGAAGCACCTGTGCTCATGTTAGATTGGCGGCGGCCCGCTACTGCTAGTGGTTCCTGGGATTAATGCCAGAGCAGCACTAGTTATCTGCTCTTCTGCACCGCTAGTGCAGAGAATTCCTGAACAGTTCACCTTTCTAATCCTACCCCCCCACACACAACAGGTTAAAAAAAACACACCCTGACAGCTAACAAATATCTATACACAATCACTCTACAGTAATGCTTATTAAATTAAGATGTAATGACCTGGTTAACCCACTCTAAATCTTTAAGATGGAGAAATACAACAGCAGCAGGTAGTATTATGCATGAGCCAATGTTAATGTAATACAGAAAGTGGAGGCATTTACTGATTAAAGCTCCACACAGACCCGCACAATGAGGGACTAGCAATTCTTATTGCAAGCCCAGCAACTTAAGTCCACACCTGGTAAATGACCAGCTGATTGGAAGACCTGTATTCTAGATAGACAAGTATAAGTTAGTGAAAAGAGAGTACATGCACCTAATAGTATATAGTTAGACTGATCCTGCAGTCATACTTTCCCTGTGCAATACCATAAAATGGAAGATCTTCCTCAACTATAGGATTTAGACAACATTTCTATGCCAACATGGACACTAGTGTTAAGTGCAGCTCACTTAACTACACTGAAAAAAACTATATTCCAGGACTTCAAAACAGAAGCACAGGAATGAAATACATTTACCAAAATAACCTCAGCACAATTTGTGATATACCACACTAGGAACAGGAAACTACTTTAATAAGTGAACTTTTGGAACTGTACATACACAGGGCTAACAATGTTAGATAATCCAGATTGTTATGCTCTCATGATACACATTAAAGTTTCTCAATTATTGGATAATCTATTTCATATTATGGAAGCATATCTTTAAGACTCACTGATATATATTATACTGATGCAAATATTAAGTAGGGCATAAAAATAAAATTTATCAAAGATAGATTTTTTTTTTATGTACTCATTCAGTCCTTCCATAGTCTCTCATTAAGCAAAGAAAATGACAAAGCAAACAGACGAAGCGTGCACTCCCTGAACTCCTGACTATACAGGCGGTAGCGCAACCATCTCTCCATCCATTTCAAACTCCTCTGTTCCATCCGGTGAAAAAAGGTAAGTTGGTGGTTTCCATGGAGATTCTTCAAGGCAAGACGGATACAGTTTCCCCACAGTGCATCGAAAATCTCTCCCTAGGTCCCAGAGTACACGTTCAGATATATGTTGCCGCAGAGACCACCGGTCAAGTTCCAGATCGTATTGGTAAGTGACGTACTTAGCTCTCTCATTTAAGTGGGTTTCTCGCATAAACACACACAGAGAATTTGAGATTACAACAGCTCTCACACAGGGATCTGAGTACCTCTTAGCAGGGATGTTGGCTGCCATTTTCCACTCATTTTTATTCACATCATAGACTTCCACAGTTACTGAAGACCCATCTACAGTGCCAGAGGGGAGTCTTATGCCAGAATTAGTAGCAATGTGCAACCCTCCGATATAGAAAATTTTATCACCAAAAGCTGCAGCTGAAGCAAAAGACCTGCTCGTCTGTCTCATGGCCATTTCTACCCATGAATCAGACCTTGGAAAATAACAATACATGAGGTTCAGGGTCATCACATAAATGCAGTCATGAACTACAACTGCTGCACTCCACTGCCAAGCACAAGGCAAAGGGCTTACCATTGTCCATTCATCCTTCTCAGTGTCGTATCTTTCTACAGTCCTCCGATTAAGTTCTCCACCCACACTATCTCCTCCGATTGCATAGATATAGCCTTCACAGCAAACCAAAGATGGCTTTACGCGGACAAAAAGCATTGGGGTCTTTGGAAACCAGGTATTTTGCTGTGCATCAAACCAATAAAAGCAATTCACAGTTCTAAAGGCAGTCTGAAGTTTGCTTGTTTTACTGTGATTTGTTTTTGTGTTTTTCAGAGGAACTTGACCACCTGCTATATAGATGTCATTATCAGGTGTTACAACGGTCCCAACCTTATGTAAATCAGCTGGTGGGCTGCATAGCTTATAAACTTTTTCTGCTTGGGGGCTGTAACATACTGAAGAGTAAAGACTACAAGGATTTTCTGAAGATGCTTCAATGAAAATCATCATCTCCTCTTTAGTCATTCCAAGTCTTGGTTTGAAAAACTTGGGCATGGACTTATACAGACCTTGAACAACTACTGACTTATCATTGGGTGGCAGACCTTGAAACCAAGCTCTCTGTGTTACTTCTGAAAGTGCATCAATTCTGATTTGGCTAAGAACTGAAGACAAATACTGCGATCGTGATTCCGTGTTGTACTCCAGCCACAGCATAGCAGCTTCACGAACTGTCTCCTCCTTTTCTACGTTTAAATTGTCACTACTGAGAATGTCTATCAGTAGATCATGTGACAGCTGCATGAAAGCCTCCTGATGATACACAGCCGTGAACTTGTGCTCCACCATCCTTTTAGCACTTTGTTTTAATTCCTCACAGCTGAACAGATCAGCAAAACTCAACAATCGCACACAATTCTCTGCATTTATCTTTTTAATTAAATATTCTCGACAACGTTGTAACACATCTTCTACCTAAAAATGGGGGGAAAACAAGGCTGATAAGGCAAGCTAGACATTTGCTATGTAACACACAAGTATATTAATCAAATCCTTATACTGTAGTTTTATTTTCAGATACACTTTTGGGCTAAGAGATAGTGTCTTCCAGTAATAAAAAAAAATCTAGAAGACTGTGCAGGGGCTTTCCTGGTGGCTCAGATGGTAAAGAATTCGTCTGCAATGCAGGAGACCTGGGTTCGATCTCTTGGTTGGAGAAGGGAATGGCTACCCGCTCCAGTATTCTGGCCTGGAGAATTCCATGGACAGAGGCACCTGGCAGGCTACAGTCCATGGGGTCACAAAGAGTCATATACGACTGAGGGACTTTCAAAATATATTGTTTTGCATTTTCCTTCCTGTCTAGTGGCCTACTTAACTGCCCTATTTAGGAGTCGGTATAACATCAGACAGGCTCTTGGGGACTTCCCCAGTGTTTAAGACGCTGAGCTTCCACTGCAGGGGGTGCGGGTTCAATCCCTGGTCAGGGAACTAAAATCCCATATCCCACATGCTACACACAAACAAGACCCCCCAATAAATGACTCTTAAAAACCTAAACAGCCTAAAGGTAAGGAAATTCATGCATAAGTTAAATACTTTTAGGCTTTAAAAAACATGTAACTGAGAAAACCAAATAAGAACAATGTAAATCAGTACAGGACATGATTATTGTTGAGAAGCGAGAATCTGGTTTTGTCAACGTGTATAAGATATTCATAAAAAAGCAGCAACACACAATGCCTAACAATAGTTATCTGCCTTTCTTACCTGGAGCACTAGGATAACCAATCAAAAGAAAACAGTGCAGTTATAAATAATTTACATTTAACAACCCATCTTAGCCACTCAAAGTTTCCTAGATTTGTTTTCTCTCAAGACAAAACAGATCTCAGTTGAGTTACAAGTGCTACCTACTCTATTTATTCCAGATCACAGTGATTAACTAGAAACAGTTTGTGATAAGAAGTGAAGTTGTTTGGATTCAAAACTTGGATAGGCCAGTCAACACTTGTAATAATATCAGACAAGTAGCTTTCTTCTCTAAGCCTCAGCTTTCTCCTGCATAAAATGGGGAAATCCTTTAAGTGATTATTTTAGGATTAAATGAGAACTGATATATAGTATTAGTACAGTATCTGGCATATAAAAACATTTCATGCAGTTAATAGTGAAAGCCATGTTGGCAGTCATAAAATGCCCCGTCCCAGACTTGCCAGGGCAACCTTAGTCCTGTAGGCAGAGTCTGGGTTTGCACTGGGTAAGCATATGCCTAAGGGTTTCATTAACATGATTAAAAAACAAAGGAAAGCTGTCACTATTTACAGTAACAGTGTTCTGAAACCCAAATTTCTTAAAATTCCTCAATTATTTAGCAATTCTAAAAATACCTGCTTTTAGTTTCTGGCTTTTAAAAAAAGTAATGAAATCATTTAAATTATAGAAGACAGTGCTTACAGTAGGCCTCTCTCCCTTTTAGGTTTGAATTAAGGATATCAATGTCTTCCACTGTAAAGCACCAGGAAGCTACCATGGGCTTCAGTTTCCCCAGAATTACAGGTACGGTAGGACACTGCACAACTGGGGGGCGGGGAGAAGAGTACATACTAAAAAGCAGGAAAGCTACTTAAACTGGTGCTCAACCAATGTCACTGACGTTTATTCAGCACGCATTTATCCAGTACTCACTAGGTATCATGAACTATGCTACAAAAATTTAACCTTCAGTTTGATGATTCTCCCTTTGGAGAAACTTATTTCTGAAAATACAAAGAATTATTCCAAATAGGAAAAGAAATGAGAAAAATATATTTATTTAGCCACACCATACAGCATGTGGGATCTTAGTTTCCTGGCCAGGGATCAAACCTATGTCCCCTGCAGTGGAAGTGTGAATTCTTAACCAATGGACCACCAGCAGTCCTGGAAAATATTTTTATATGCCTCTTAAAATTTAAAAGAAATACTGAAGGGTGAAAGTCCCTGTTGGTCCAGTGGTTAAGATTCTGCTTCCACTGCAGGGAGCATGGGTTCCAACCCTGGTTCAGGAACTAAGATTCCACAAGCCACATGGCATGGCCAAAAATAAAAATGTTGAAGGGGAAACAAAGAGTGAGAGAGTGAAACAATTTATCATATGTAAATATATCATCACTTTTTCTTTTAGTTTAATTCTTAATAGCTCAGTGTGTTCTCATGCTATTACAAATATCTGTTTGATAACTTCTGTTAAGAATCTTGACATTTTCCATGAAAAGTAATACCATCAAAAATTAGCATATCTAAGCTTTTAACCAAAACACCAAAGCATTTAAATTTAGTAACACTGTTAAAAACTTTTTACTTGAGATCTAAATTCTGTGGTATACTACGCAAAATATGAAACTATTATGAAATTTTCACCTATCTTTTCAGTAAAGTTCCCATCATAAAACTAAGTTTACTAGATGATCAAATTCTATTGTTTTTCTTTTATACATTTTAAAAAGAAAAACTTTACACTCTAAAATCTGTGATAAAATTACACAGCTATAATACATCACTGATAAAACAATGCTTCTTAAGAAAAATAAACCACAGTTAACACATACAACTGAGAGAAAAGACTGCTTACCTGCAGGAAGCAAGCTGTTTCATAAAGCTGTTCTACAGTGCTGTCATTTATTGCCAAGTTACCCGTGTATGTATAGGTTATTATTATCTGTAAGGTGGCTGAATCCACATTCCTCAGATGTATGTGTGTCTGTTTACTTTCACTCAGTCCACTCATGAACATGGCCCTACAGTAAGGGTGGGAGGGGGAAACAAAAGTAGAGCTAAAAACAAACACCAAAACTAGACCACAGAGAATGTTTATTTAGGGTATCTGCTGATGGACAACTTACAGGGAAAAATTTTGGGGGGAGGCAACAGAAAAGTATAATTCAGTGCCAAAGCTATACCAAACTTTTCTACTATGCCATTCTGAATGATAATATCAAAATTAATTTACTCCTTATATTCACACAGTGGAATTTAGCAACGAAAGAAACTCTTTAATATGTACACAGACAAACCTTAAAATCATTATAGCCAGTGAAAGGCAGATACAAAAGACCACATACTATATGATTCCATTTATATGAAATATCCCCCCAAAGCAAACATACAGAGGCAGAGGGGAGAGTAGTAGTTACCTAGGGCCATGGGTAAAAAAGGTGAGTGTGCATAAAGTGACAGAAATATTTCAAACTAGATTGTAGAGATGGTTGTATAGCTCTTTAAATATACTGAAATACTTAGTTGTATGTAAATTAGCTCTCAACAAAGCTGTTAAAATTTCTACTTACTCAAATGATTTCCTAAAAATATGCAGGACAGTTTCCTAAAAAATTACATGCAGGAAAATATGCTGTAAAGGAAATTATGTTATGAAGAATACAAACTAAAATGTCCACATATAGGGAAGAGATGAAAAAAAATGCAGAGTATTACCGAACATATAGAAAAGCCTATAGTGATCTAAAGTGTGGTATCACAACAACTAGCCTGGGCACCTCAAGGACAAGATTAGAAACACTTTAAAGTGGATGAAGTAGTCAGTCAGGGTAGAATATAAGAACTTTTTCTGGGGGGAGACTGCTGAACCTAAGAGGTTCAGGCATTTAGATCACAGAAGGCTTAAATGAGACCCAAGAGGGAATTCCCTGGCGGTTCAGTGGTTAGGACCCAGTGCTTTCACTGTTTGGGCTTGAGTTCAGTCCTGCATCGGGGGTAAGATCACGCAAGCCCAACAGCAGAGCCAAAATTTTTACTGAACTTCCTTGTAGATAATGAAGAATGCTGAAGGTTCTGAGCATGGATTCACTAGCATAATAAAACATTCTAGAATGAATACTCCATACTGACAGATCTCAAAAGCCAAAGGGGGGAGGCCAGAAAACTGCTCTTTAGGCTACTGTAATAATCTATGTTAGAAGAACCATCTGACTGAGGATGGCAGAAATGGACACAAAAGCTTTTACAAAAAACCCAACAAGATCAGGTGCTTTTCTGAACATTGGCAATAAGAATAGGAAGTAGATTGTTGTTTTTTAGTTGCTAAGTTGTGTCTGACTCTTTGCGACCCTGTGGAATGCAGCATGCCAGGCTCCTCTGTCCTCAACTATCTCCCAGAATTTGTTCCAATTCATGTTCATTGAGTGGGTGATGCTATCTAACCATCTTGTTCTTTGCTGCTCCTTTCTTAGATAGGAAAAGAATCAAAGCTAGCTCTTTATTTTCAAGTAAATGCCTGAAAAAAAATACTGTTAACCATTGAGAGGAAAACTGTAAGATGGAAGAAAAAAGTTAATCTTGTAAAAAAAGCTGAGTTAAATTTTAGATATGTTTAACTGAAGGTGTGGGCAGCTGAGTCAAATAGAAATAATACAATAACCAATTAAGTATTTAATATTACTGAAACAATGAAGGGCAGGCATTAATGCAATAGACTGTGAATTATCTACAAAATGTCATGTGTTAAAGCCAAGTTAAGTTACATGAGCGAGACTAAAAAACTAAAAGAAAAACCCACCCAGATTCCCAATGGCCAACCTGAGGTAGAGTTCTATTAGAAGAAAAAGTAAGAATGACAAAAGGTTGAGAAACATTCATCAGAGAAATAAGAACAAGCCAGTCAGTATAATGCTACTCTGGGCAAGGGAAGCAGGGTGTCAAAAACTAGAGCCTCAAGGGTAACAAATGCAGCAAAAGTAATTAGGAAAGCACTGGTGATTTCCGGTGTAGCTCACAAGGAGCAGCAAGAACAGCAGCTAACTTGAGGCAGTTAGGAAATGGAAAAGTGGCAGTCAGGGAATAGAAAAAGGGAATGAAAACATCAATCAGGGTATCTGAAAACTGCCTCCCAAAGAATACAGAATGGCCATAAATAAACCTAATCAAAGTAAAGGCGAACAGGAATTATTCTCGAAAAACATCCAAGATGTAACAAGAAAACGCTAAGAAAAGCACCTAAGACTACTGGTGGCACTTGTTTCACAAGACACTTCTCTCACATGGGCGATAAGCAAAAGCAACCTGAAAGAGAATTACAAGCGAGCTGAGCAAAAATGGAAGATTTAGGGGTCATGTGCTTTTTCTCTGTTCCAATAGAAGGTAGTTAACTTTGGAAGAGGAAGTAGGTCAAGAGAACAGCTGACTATACAGATGACACTGAGACTGGTTATTCCAGGCTATAGTTTAAGGCACCAGAATAAATGGACTTCTGTAAAGGATCTATGCTTCCCAAAGACGAAAGACACTAGGGGAAGCTGAGCCAACTTGATCATAAAAATCTGAAACAGGCTTTTCAAGGAAAGAATAAATGCTGAATTGCATAATATTACAGCAGGCTGAATCACCATGGTGAGAGAGGTGCTGAGTAATTCTCAAGTAATCCCTTTCACTTGGCGTCTACTGTATATGTTACTAAGAAGTAGAAACTATTACTTCAGAGGTTCTTGGGATTTTAAAAGTTTTTTTTGATTCTTGGTGGAATGAAACTGGTAAACTGCAAAAGAATGTACCTAGTTCAAAGGACAAAATTTCTCATAGGAAATTTCTAATGGTTAAATTGATAGCGATATATGTAAGGATACTGAAATCTACAAAGTTGTAAGCAGAATCCAGCTGAAAAAACCTGGGTAAAGATCAAGTTATTATTGTGGGAATATATAATAACTATCTATCCAGTCCAGAGAAAAGATATATATAGGAGGAAAAATTAATATATGTGGTTTGGTCTTGTGGATTATGAAATTATCCCAGACACAGGATTGTAAAGATGGATGGATTTAATCCCAAACACGGGCAGAACTATTCTTTCTACTGTTACTTCAAATCCCTATTATCTGATTTGCTTTAGGGAGAATATATTCTCTTAGAACACCAAAGATGCTAAAAAGAAGGGAACTAACTAGTGAGTGATAATAACAGCAGCCTTAAATAGACTGTGTTGCTTTTTAAATTGTGATACTGATGAAATATTTAAACTTTTTATTTAGCCTTCCAGGAAGCCAATTCCAACCCAGTTAGTTAAGAATAACCTCATGGCTAGAGAATTTAGAGAACAGTGTGTTGTCTATACAATGAAAAATAAAGTTAACAAGGAAGAAAAAAGGTAAGACACCTAACCCATAATTGCATGTGTTACCTTCCTGATAAAGATGACAATTAAGCAAAAAGAATTTCTGCACAGGTTTAAAAGTTACACAAGACAACTACTAGGGTAATAACCACAGAAGAGTCTATGATTACAAATACCAATCTGGAAATCAACAAGTCATACAGTTTCCAATAAAGAATAATCAATTCATAATTAACAGCCATTAAAAAGGGAGAACTAAAAAAAAAAAGGGAGAACTAATGGACCTAGGTTTGACTGAATCTGTAACTGAATTCCTGACACTATCTACTAAGCCAAAGGAGATGAAAAACAAAACCAATCCTGACAATCACAATCATCTGGGAAGCTCTTAAAATACACAAATCCTGAAACTCTAACTCGGACCCACTGAGTTAGACCCAGAAGAATCATAACTTCTGGGTTTGAAATCCAAGAATCTCTATCTGTAGAAACACGAGAGGATTCTAAGGATCCTCTCTAGGTCTATTAGGTTTTCTAGAATCACTGTTTGCAAATATGCTAAGTCTTCTATGATAAAAATAGTTTCAATGTCTGAAACTATGAAATATCCAACGTTAAACCTGAAAAAACGGCAGGCACAGCAAAGCAACTGACAAGGCAATCTGGGCCTAAGCTTCTATAATCATCATGAGATGTGTTATAAAGTTTCTACACCTTCCTCTATGTTAGCTTTGAAAAGTTAAGATTATACCTGTCCTGTCTATAGCTGCCACTAAAAAGCAGCATAAAGTAAGTTTCACTGATGATAGCCACTTAAGCCAGCTAAGATTTGTTGTACGAATATACCAGTCCACATTTAACTCATCTTTATTCATTCTGTCCCTTTCAAATATTAAGTAAAGATTCAACCTAAGGGCAGTGACCAAACATAGGAATTTCTATGCCTTAATTCTATTCCTCCCATGAAATACATAACAAAGGAAAACCTACCTTAAAAAGATTAACAGTTGTAAAAAGTCATAAAAATGTTAAGTTTTATTTATAATTAGCAAACAATTAAATCAACTTCTAAATTCTGAGGCACAGAGAACATTATCAGTTATTAACTATTTCAATCTGGGAAGAAGTCTGATAAGGCTAAAAAGATGACACAAATGATCAAAGTAACCAACAGTGAGCAAAAAATTCATTTTTTCAAAGGAAATAAAAGTCCTTTAAAAATTAATAATAATAAAAAATAATTTTTAAAAAAGTCCTTAACACATCTAAACACTACCAATTATCTTCTAGAAGTTATTATCAAGTATACAGTAACTGTTAAATTCATAACATTTTAAAATCTTATGAGTAAGTGAAAATTACACCATTCATTTTCCTTTCTCTTTCAATGAAAAAAACAGTACTGTATTCTGAACCTTCTTGCTTCCGCATCATTAAACTTAACCTTAATTTCAAATTTCTTGTATTTAATCTTTGTAAAACCTTCCCTTGCCTGTCCCTTATTTACACACACAGGAGGTGACTGGCAAGCACTTTATCACCCAAATAGAAAATTTAGGCAAAACATTAAGACATCTAATTTTTTTAATTTTAAATAGTGTTTAAAATAATTTCTATCAAAAGATTAAAACAAGCTAACATTCTGCACTTGAAATTACAAACTAACCAAGATTTAAAGTACTTACCTAAAATAAGAGCTACATGTTGCAAGAACCATCTTATGACAAGGGAATTCAGTGCCCTCAACAATTAACACTATGTCAGTAAACAACTGCTGTTCATAAAACAATTTTAACTGCTCCAACAAGGACACAGCATATTCAGTATTGATCTGCTTCTCCTCTTGAGTGGACATGACTGTATTCCATTAATATCTCCAGGAACAGATTAGAATAAAGTCAGTCTTACTGATGGAAGGTCAAGTGAATGCTTCAGAAATAAAAAAAGGAGAAACTCTGCTTGCTGATATCTGCAGCATTCAGAACCAAGACTGACACACTCACTAATGAATAGTATCTTGCTATAGGCTTAGAATCACTACTAGGTCATCCTGTGTTAATTAGGTTCTTCAGAGTTTTTCAACACAGTCTGCACACATCTTGCTCAAATTTGCAACTGTTGTTCATCTCAAAAGAGAGTAACACACGAGGTAGATTTTGTGGCAACATCCTATGTTTGGTGGATCCTCTGGAGTAACTAAAAAAAAAAAAATATATCAGTCAGAGTATCTAGGCCAGTACATTTTTAGAATACAATGTTTAAGCAGACTTACATATGAATTACATTTTTTTTATGTTCAACTTTAGACATTACCATAAAAATAAAACATGAGAAAAGGAATACTTTAAAAGTTTATTACATTTGTAGTTTTAAGTTATCTTTTTGACTTCTATAAAAAATTTAAACATTTCAGAAAGAACATATCAATATGCATACATTTATGAAGTTCTTTAAAAACAAAAACATACAGTATGACAAAATAGAGAAATATATTACTACATGAAGACTTCATATTATACAAATATGCATGTTCACAAAATGTGTAAATTTAAAATTTTCAGGAGATTCAAGTCCGGTTTTTAGACAGTTCATCTGGAAGAATTCCCCAAAATTGCCAAGATATCTGAGTGAAAGGGAGGCAAGTCCTTCCTCATGACTTATCAAATATTAAAATATATTAACAGTTCTACAATAAAGGCAAGTAAATAAAACCCAAGTAAATATAATACACTCAAGTTAAAAGAAAAGGTATTAGATATGATAAAGAAGTCTTCAAAGTAGAAGACTGGTTATTCCAACAAATAACACTGGACACCCCCAGGAGGAAAAAACAAAATCCAATACCATTCATCAAAGAAATTCCAGCTGCATTAAAGTTTAATTTTAAAATATTATTTGGAAATAAGTATTTATAACATATGGCAGGGGAAGGCAATGGCACCCCATTCCAGTACTCTTGCCTAGAAAATCCCATGGACGGAGGAGCCTGGTAGGCTGCAGTCCATGGGGTCGTGAAGAGTCGGACACAGCTGAGCGACTTCACTTTCACTTTTCACTTTCATGCATTGGAGAAAGAAATGGCAACCCACTCCAGTATTCTTGCCTGGAGAATCCCAGGGACAGGGAAGCCTGGTGAGCAGCCATCTATGGGGTCACACAGAGTCGGACACGACTGAAGTGACTTAGCAGCAGCAACGTATGGCAAATGAATTACAAATAAGGAAAAAGAATGTATAATATAGAGTACTAATAGTTAAAAATCTATCACCTGTTCCCTAATTAGATGATTCTTAGTTCCATAATCAGAAAGTCAAGTGCTGTTGACATGAAAACTATAAAACTATTTAACCATCATTTGGAACTACTACAACTTTTTCTCACAAAAATATCATCCATCTCTCAAACAGGTCACATTGTACTTTGGGCCAACCTATACTATTACATAAACTGCTAACCTGATGTAGACTGTCAAATTTCCAGCCAAGTAAATATAAGGAAGTAACTAAAACAGGTGCAAAGCCAGAGACTTTGGGTCATTTAAGGTAATGACTTTGCTCTTCCAGATCTGAAAGTTACCCTATAAATCTAAGTTTACTGCATAACCTCTAAGGCTAATGATACCTAAAATCACTGGCTATTTTCATATATTAATAATGCAGCAAGGCCCAGTGTTAGTGAGGGTGTTAGAAATGAGCATTTTTACACAAGAGTGTAAGTTGATACATACCTCCAAGCCCTTAATCAAAACTCTTAGAGCCAGCTATGTTCTGGAATTTAGGATCTCTCAAATCTTATAAAGGTAATGTGGTACATATATCATGTACTACAAGCAGTCTGGGACAGAACTCCATAACTGAACATCCTATTTTCACTGAGGGAAATGTGAATAGTATGAAAAATAATACTATATAGAGTCTCATTACTTCAGATCAAGTTTTACAAAACAAAAATTTTTTTAACTTGATATTAAGAGCTTTTTGAATATCAGAACTGCAAAGGAAATATTACAGAAGATTTAATATTTGGCACTGTAAATGCTTATTATCTCAATCTTTCAATTCTGCCTCTAAAAATTTATCTGACAGAAATGTATATATTGATAGGCTAAAATTCCTAACCCCAGCTGTAGGACCCCAAATTGTCCCCATCCATGTTTAAACCAGGTGACAGGAGCTGCTGGCCAGGGCCAGGATGGATTTAGATGACACACTACACTCCAGAACTCCTTGCAGGGTAGCTGTACAGGTTCACTCTGATTATTTCTCTAAGACTTCATACTCTCTGAACCTGATTTTTTTGCAGTTCCTTTTCTGAGCCCCATTTATGTATGTCTCCATTTTATTGGATTTTATTTCTTTTTATCATATTCATGATACTGTATTAAAACAATACTAGTCTGGTTTTAGAAAATTACACGGTGAGCCAACCTTATACAATCTTATTGTCACTGCTTTATACACCCCCAATTTCCATCCCTCCCTTTGAAATCTAGGGTACACTGTCTTCCTAACAATTTTTATTTAAGATATCTCAACATTAAAATAGGCAGCAAAAGTCATTCAGACATCATATAAATTTAATAATTTACACAGATCAGTATCTAGTACAATTCAAAATAAAATTAAGTGTTGCTTTTCTGGGAACATAAGAGTTCAAAATGTATTAACTGAAAGTGTAAAAAATGGCAAAGTTTAAGATGGCCAACAAATAACCTTCAAAAGGTCCTTAAAAGCAATATACTACACACTCTGAAACATATCACAAAGTCTGAACTATCCTACTTAATAACCAAAGATTGGACACATTTTACAAACTTCCCCTTAATTCCCAGGTATCAATGAAACTGTTTACTTAATTTTCAATCATAAATTAATGGCTACTTAAATTTAACTCCACAAATGTTTTTTGGGTATTTACTAAGTGCTGGTCATTGTACTGTAAGTACTCAGACTGAGAGCTGCCAACTGTGAGAGCTCCAAGACACCAAGTCATTTACTCTTACTACAGCCAAAACATGTCTATCATTTAAAAAGAGTGTCTTTATTCTGGACAAACTCAAATCTACAGGTAGGCGAAAGAATAAAATCTAGCTGTCATGATCTTTCCTTTCCAAACTTTTGATAGAGAAGTAATACAAGGAATTTTATCCTTTACCCTGAGAACAACTGTAGCACAAGTAAAACGAGCAAAGGAGGCAGCTGGCATTTGTCCCCCTGTTAACAGCGGTTCACACACAGAGGAAAGAAATATTTGCTGAAGACTTACTTAAACCTTCTAAATTTTGTTAACATATGCAATGATTACTTAATTAAAAAACTCAAACTTTCAAAAGGTATACTACTTTCTTTTCTCATCATAAAGACAAAATATTTTAGGATTTGTAAGCAGAGTCTTTGTCTCAAATACTAAAGCTGCTGCAGTCTGAAAACAGCGAAGTCAACATATAAAGGAAGGGACATGATTCAACAAATGTTCTCTACAAAAACGGACTACAGGATAAATGTACCAATCTCTGTTTTAGGCTGCTTCTTGATCAAATATTAAGAATTTTTTAAAAAGGTGGTAACAAAAATACACATTTCAAGATATTTTCCCCAGAAGAATGTTTCCCCTTCAAGTCATAAAAACAAGAAAAAGCACAAACCTTAAATGCTTGAAAGTTGAATTAAATATAATTCTTAATCTAACCTGTCTGTATTCCACCTTTCAACTGAAATATTTTAACATCTCTTACCTAGTCACACAACCACTTTCCCTACTTACTACAGGCTCAGTCAACTTTTGAAACACTTTAAAAAAATCCAGTGAGTATCCTTTATTTAGGTTAGAAAAAAAGGACTTTTCTAATCTGCTGAAAGAAACCCACAATGAGGGGGAAAAAAAAAAAAACTATTTTAGAGTCAAAAACACTTAAATTTCTTTCTTTTTTCAAATCAAATCAACTACATCATTTCTGGAGAAGGAAATAGCAACCCACTCCAGTATTCTTGCCTGGAGAATCCCATGGACAGAGTCTGGCAGGCTATAGTACCAAAGGTAGCAAAGAGTCGGACACAACTGAAGGGACTTAGTAGGCACAACTTATTTATATATATTTGAAATACAGAAGATGTGTACAAAACAATTCTGTGTAAAGACATCCAATGAACACGTGGATTCAGCAGATGAACTGATGGCCAAAGACTTGGAATCCACTATCAGTTGACACATTTCCAGGTATCAGGCAACTTAAGATGAATAGAAAGGTCCTATAATTTAAAGGTAGTTGTCAAGACATATTTCACAGTGAGAAAAGCCAACTAGAAAAAGCATTAAATGGGAGTCATACAGACACCGTATAATGACATTCAGAATCTAACAAAGTAAAATGTACTCTGGCATAAAAAGTATGGTTAGAATGCTATATACAGGATGATATCCTTTCTTCTACTCTTCATCAACTTTCTGCAAGTAAGTAGAGAACAAAGACCAACTTATGTTTTAATCTAAAAGCTTTCTATTAAGAGTGGAATTGCAACTGAGAGAAAAAAAAAAAAGCAAAAACTTGGATTCTAACATTTTTTCTAGGCTACCCAAGTCTCCAAGGTTCTACTGAGTGAATTTTGCCACACAAGATAGTTTCAGAGCATTCTGTTATTAAATGGTCATCAGGATTAAATCAGTCAACAATCCATAGCAATACACACAATTCTACTTAAAAATCTGAAATACCTCTTACAGAAAGTTGTTTCAATACTTGTTTTCCTCCCTTGCATAATCAATGTGACTATAAATTTTGTAGGGGAAGCAAGTGTATCTAACTTTACTTTGAAATCTAGTTTTCATTCCCACAAGTGTGTCATTTATAGTACCTTTCCACAGAATAGCTACAGAAACATAGTGAAAGTGAAGTGAAGTCACTCAGTCGTGTCCGACTCTTTGCGACCCCTTAGACTGTAGCCTACCAGGCTCCTCTGTCCATGGGATTTTCCAGGCAATAGTCCTGGAGTGGACTGCCATTTCCTTCTCCAGGGGATCTTCCCAACCCAGGGCTTGAACCCAGGTCTCCCGCATCGTAGACAGACGCTTTACCGTCTGGGCCACCAAGGAAGTCCCAATAGAAACATAAACAGATACAAAACAAGTTTTCCCAATGTTATACAGACAAGATCTGGAGGATAAAGAATAAAGGACTGAGTAACTACTGAATGTGAAAATGAGACTGATCAGCAATTAACAGAGCTATACGTGTGAAACCAGGAAGGATAAGAAGATAGAGTCATTGTTCAGTCACTAAGTTGTGTCCTCCTCTTTTGAGACCCTATAGATTGTAGCCTGCCAGGCTCTTGTCCATGGGATTTCCCAGGCAAGAATACTGGAGTGGGCTGCCATTTCCTTTTCCAGGTGAAAAAACGGAGGAGGTTGCAAACAGCGACTGCACAAAAACTACACAGTAATGATGAAACAGTGATAAAGAGCAAGAGCAGTGGACTACAGGTCATCACCTGTATGCAGCACTTTGAAGTTGTATATTATTAACTTAGGTGATGCTCTAACTTCCAGTGCTACAAATGTCAATATAGAAGATCTAAACTTGTTAGAAAAAATCCAAGGCTATTCTAATGTCAAGTATTGCCAAAAAATTAGAGCATGGACTGTGGAGCCAAATTACTTGGGTTGAAATCCCAACTCTGCAACTTACTAGTTGTGTGACCTTTCATAAGTTATTTCCTTTTTGTGCTGTAGTATGCTCATCTGTAAAATGTGGGATAAAAACAGAATTCTTCTCAACTGGATTAAGGATTAAATGAGCTCTATGGAGAGTTTGGAGCAGTGCCTGACACACAGAACTACTACTCTGTGCAAAAAAAAAATAATTTGTAATTATTTTACTTAACATACTCACTTACTGGTCAAGCTTTTTGTAGTACCTTCCCACCTTCTCAACCTTCATACCTACACAGGTCTGAGTCCTAATTACAAGGTTTCAACACTCAAACACAGTTCTCTTTTTGCCTTGGGTGAATACCATTTTAGATAAGAAAATTTTTTTCAAAGATTTTAGGGAGTATTTTTGATGGTACAAATCATGAAACATACCAGTACAACAAAGACTAACCTTGAGAAGGCTGATGCCTGTGCAAAAAAATAACTGATAGCCAGGAAGGCACCAGTCATAGAACAAGCCTTTCTTCATTTCAGTGAAAAGATAGGTTTCTGCTTCAGGGAGGACAATATATTGGTGCTAGAAAGAGTTTGCCTTCAAGTTATCAAAACAACCCTGACAGTTGGGAATGTTTGGAAAACCACTTCATCTTCAAATTGATTGTCAACTACTACACAAGCAGAATTTTCTGGAATTGTGACAAACATCAATTAAAAAGCAAACACCCTGACTTTTAAAGAATGTATGAGTTTGAGACATTTCAGTACAGCTTCCTCTACTCTAATAAAGTTCAGAACTTAGATCTACTCCTTGACCCCTTTTCCAACGAGTGTGAAAAGACTACCTGACTCCATCAACTTAATTATGCTCAGTATCCCAAGTAAAGTCAGGTCACAAGAATAGGCTTCTGTTCTACATTATGATCAGTAAGTTATCTCACTTTAAAAAAATTAAACAACAACATAAAGGAAACACCATTTGTGATAGAATAATTATGACTGAGGTCTGTCCTTTTATTTTGGTTATCACTTTTCTTTTTTCCCCTCAGCTCTGCAGACTTAAGAAAGCTGAAGAAATATAAAGTAAAACTGACCTTAACTTTTTCAATAGGATTTCATTTTTCACCAAATCAGTGATTATTTCCAATCACAATAACAAAACTATTTCCCAAATATTAAATATATTCATGAGGTCATTAAGGGCACAATCACGTAACAACAATAATGGCTACTTAAGTTTCTCAGTTCCTAAAAAAAAATAAAAAGAAGGGTAAACTGAGGAATACCTAGAATCCCCTGCCAATCATGGAACCTATTTACACCTTACCACTTGTCAGTAAGTATGGGAGGGAGTGGAGCTGAGGGGAAAAAAAAAGGGAAGAACTGAAAAGTATCTCTTATTAAATGATAACATTTTCTCCGAGTCTCCTACTATAATCCCTCCTTCCCACACAGAAGAATCTAGGTGCTGAAAAATCCTGGCAAGTGAACAGGGAGTAAGCTTCACATATTTAAAAAGTTACTTGAAAACAACCTATCATTTTTAATACCCTGAGTAATTTGAACATAAACTGCTCTATTCAATCTACAAAACTGAAAATGATTAAGACTAAGATATAATGAAGGACTTTGGTATTTCCATTCATATTTTTTATGACATCAGAACCAATCCTTTTTCCTGCTCTTAGAAATATAAGCAAGAAGAAAAACAACTCTTTTCTAAGTAAATGAGTAAAATCTTTGGGAAAACCAAATAATCTTTTGCCTTTTAAGACTGCATTCAAATTTCTATAAATTTACCATTCACTTTAAACACATTCAGTGTTCAATGTTTGGATGTTATGAAATAGCTAATTATTTCCATTAACTAGGAGAAAGAAAATTTGTGAAGGAGCGTGGACTGAAGTACTGACACCTCTATTCCCAACCACCTCCTTAAGTGCCATGTGAATAACCAAAGCTAGCTGATTCTGCGGTAATGCTTAGAAGAGCAAAAAGGAGAGAAGAGTTACAGCACTTAAAACTCTTCCGACAAAGAGCTGTCTGTAGAGAAAAAAGAACCATGCAGAAAAGCATGAACTATAAACCAAGCTCAACAGGAATGCCACAGCCCTGGTACTGTTTACTGAGGACAACAACCTCTTGAGAATTTCAGGGCCCAATCTAAAGGGGCTTCAATAAGCACTAGACCAGCAAAAGATCAAAGTAAAGAAGTAATCTTAATATTAGCAAAATTCCACATCATCAAGGCTGGAAAACAATTGACTGGTTAGACTTTTCAATTTACTTTCGGTCAGAAAAAGTCCTTCTTAGAAAAAAAAAAAAGGAAAAAAATCCTAACCTACGGTTAACTAAAGTAAGCCGCTCACAATTTCGAGATTTGAAGTTCATACGACTCAAAAACTCAGGCAAAAAAAATCACAACACAGCGGGAAGCAAAACCAACCAACCAACCCACCTTACTTTAAAATAGAGAACCACTGTCAATTCCACTTTGTTGATTAGTGGTCTCAATAGAAAAGATGAAAAATAACTGTAGTCAGAGTACACTGCTGATAGGGTTGTTTCTAAATGCCTGAATGCTAAGTGAGCCAGACGTACAGATTCATGTTATCAACAACACGTGACGTCCTGTACCCTACGTTTTTACAACGCCGATACTTTAGCTAGATATTTCACGGAAACATACCCTTTCACAGGCAATTTTACATTTTCGATTCTTTTTCTATTTTCATTTTGACGGGGTCATCCGTGGCGTCGAACAACTCTAGATATTTCTGACTGGTATATTATTCTCCCTTTGAAGTAGTAGAAAGTGAGCTTTGATTAATAAACCAGGAGAAATAAAAGAGCCGTTAACTCAAAATAACCGCTCCACATCGGGATAGTCTACTCCACGGCTTCTTAATTCACAGGAAGAGAAAGGTGGTCGAGCTCAAATAACTTAAGAGATTTCAGTCTAAAGTAAATACGTACACAATTTTCCGTTTCAAAGAGCAGCTTCTGCTTTCTTTTTAAAATCATCAGTAGACCCACAATGGGACCTCTGTTAATCTAGACATCTCTTGGTTACTTAAGAAGTACCGGACAAGGAAAAAACGCAGGGCTTGCCCTCCTACTGCCTACCGTCTCGCGAACACGTCGCGAGTAGTCAAGGGAAACAGCTTGATTTTGGCAACGCGGGCTCCAGCCGGGGCCAGGGCGCCGCCCGGGAGACCCGCGGCCGGAAACGCCCCCGCGAGGGACTCGCTCAGCCGCCCCTGCCCCAAGCACCGGCCGGACGCCGGGCCGCAGCGGGGCCGCCGCCGGGTGTGGACAGAGGCGCCGGCCGCCAGCGCCCATCCCCCGCCCGCGGCGGAAACGTCTCCGGTTTGAAAGATGCCGCCGCAGCCGCCCCCTGCCCGCCGAGCCACAAAGGGCCGAACCCCCTCCAGCCGCGGCCCTCCTTCCCTAGCTCTCCACAGGTCGCCCCCGGGTCCCCCACCCGGAGCTGGAGAAGCCTGCTCACCCGAGTCCCTCAGTCCTGAGGGTTGGGATCCAGTGCGGCCGGCGGCCCCGAAGACGCTGGGCCCCAGGAGCGCGGCGGCGGGGGCGTGGCCCTCCCGCGGCGGCTAGGGCCGGGGTCTCGCCTCCGCCTCCCTAAGAGGAAGGCTGGCGCCGCCGCCTCCCCTTCCTTCCGGTTTCCCCTCGCGCCCTCCTTCGGCCGCTCAGTCCTGAGCGGAAAACTGCGTCCTCTTCGGGCGCCGCCGCACGCTCCTCTGGGCCCGACCACCGCCAGACTCCTCCCCCGGGAGCCGCGCCGCCCGCCCTCGCCGCCTCGTCAGCCCCGCGGCCGCGAGACGCCTGGCTTGCCGCTCCCACCCCGCCCCTGCGGCGCGCTCTCGCCCTCTTGGCGGGCCCCTTTCGAGACCCGGGGACGCGCGGACAGCGGACCGTGGGCCAGCCTTCTCCAGGTTTCTTTTCCCGCCGCGCGCGCCCAGGCGCGCGCCTAGCACCACAAACGTCGGTTTCGCAGTTTCCCGGGTTCTTGGGACCACCCCCCCAACCCCGCCCGCCCTTACCCTCGCTTCCCCCGCCCTTTTCCTTTGCTAGATCCCACCGGAAAGCCAAAACAATTGGGTCCGCGCAGGCGCGTGGAGGAAGCGGAAAGAGCAGGAAGGGCGGGGAAGGCGCGAGGTGACGGGGAAACGCTTTTGAAGGGGTTTCCCTGGGAAGGTCAGCGGAGAGTCCGTGGAGGGCGCGTGCGCGGCGGAGGGGTCGCCCTCCGAGGAGCGCGGGTGTGGGGCGCCAGGGGGTGCGGATAAGGGAGGCTTCAGGCCTAGCCTGGTGAAAAGAGCACAGAGAAACTCAGTGCTGGGAAATGCGGACAGCCAAGCACCAAGTTCTATGCCGTAGACTGATTTTTTCCCCCTCTCGAAATACAGAAATTTGCAGAGTCCCGGAGTGGGAACAAGGTGGACTAGACAACACCAGACCAGGGAAGAAAGACGCTGGGAGGCTGAGTGGGCTTTGTCTCCTCGGCCCCTTCTCTCCAAAACACGCTCTCCACTTATCAGAGCACATTCGGTTTCCAGTGCTCATCAAGAGAGACTTCATGTCCTGGTCTCAAGGCCAAGGGAAAACTCAAAGCAGCACCTGAAAGAGCTTGCAGTTCTGGAGAGTGAACCGTTGGCGTGTGGAGGGAAGGCTCTTCAGCTCGTTTGTGCTGCAATGCCTCGGCTTCCAGCTCCCCCCAGTAACTTCCAAAGGAGAGCCTTCAGCTTCACTAAGCGAGGCTTTTGTAACAGCCGTAGGCTGTGGCCCACTCTGGTGTGGTTAACTTGGTACGGCTTGCTAGCAGGCAGAAAAGTCACAGATCTACTCTCTAGTTTGATACAATTTATTCATAGATCACTAAACTGTCAGAAATGCCCACACAGACTTCACCCACCTGCATAACTTCCATTCTTGGCACAAGCCCAATCTGGAGAATGTACGTGACCAATTATAAACTAAATGCACACATTTACTGAAGAGCTTCTTTAGACCAGATTAAATCAACTGAATACACACCAAGATATGTGTGTCTGGGACTACGGCAGAATCTAGAAACTAATTCAAAGCATCTTTATTAACTACAGTATGCTCTCACTCTGCTTAGTCTGACTAAATGTCTGTTTTTGATCCTTAAGATTCAAATCATTTAACAGATGGTTGTGTTCCTACTCTGTGCCAGGCTGGATCCTGGAGATGCAAAGCGTAAACAAGAAGGCAGAAACAAAAAAAGGGTTTGTGTTTCCTCCTCTAGAAGACAGAGAATCATTTAAAATATTTTTAAGGCGAATATCTTTTTATTTATTTTTATTTATTTATTTTGGCCTCACCGCGCTGGCATGTGGGATACTAGTTCCTTACCAGGGATGGCATCCCCCCACCCCAACCCCGCATGGGTAGCAAGGAGTCTTCACCACTGGACCAGAAGGGAAGTCCCAAGGAAGAGAATATCTTGATAAGATTTTAGAAAAATAATTCTGAAGCATGGTGCATATTGGGCTGAATCTGGGGTTACTAGTTGGGAGGCTGTAAAAATAATCCAGACAGGAGGTGGAGAGAGTCCGAACTAATGTGAGGAGAGTGAAACAGAGCTGGACTTAACACTAGCTAGATATAATATGTAAGATTCAGGTACTAACAGGATGAGAGGAAATAAGAAGTGAAGGATGACTGAGTTTTCTGGTTAGGGTGACTAAATAGTAATATCAGTAACTATAGGAAAAGTAGCTAATTGTCAGGATAAGAGAGTACTAAAAGGTATCATTTTAATAGCTATACAGTTAGGAATGCATATGGCTGCAAATAAAAAAATTCTACTGCAGTGGCTTAAAGAAGGGTCTGTTTAGTCACGTAAACCTGAAGGTGATTCAACAGCTCTAGAAAAGCAGAGCCCAAATGTCTATGATTCTTTTAGCATTTCTCTCATAATTGCAAGATGGCTGCAACAGTTTTAGCCTTTACAATAGTTAGTTGTCAGAGGCAGGAAGATAGGGAAAGGAATGGCTTCAGCCGTCTTTTTCTTTTTTTCCCAAGAAAGTAAAAGCTTTCCCAGGATAATACTCCATACCCCAACTCAGCAGACTTTCACATACATCTCACTTTCTAGAACTGTAATTCAGCCAACTATAGCTGTGAAGACAGATTTTCCAGGTCTAGCAAAAGCCTATTTGGGTCAGAGAAGTAGCAAGCTGCTACTTAGTTAATACTTACAGCATTACTTTTATAACATTTAAAACACTGTGGGATGGCAGGCTGGATTGAAGTTTCTAGAGTTTCCAAACCAGTCTTTTTGGTGTTTTATCTTAACTGGAAAAAGAACAAGTCGAACATTTATTCTCAAATATTTGTACATGTTTGCTGTTCCTTCCCTCCTCAAAGTTGTAATCCCCTTAAAAATCCTTAAAGAAGACTGTAGCCATTAGGAAGAGGAGGCTGCTGATGTCAAGAGGAGGCTGACTCCTTGCAGCTACTGTGGTAGAACAACTGTAAAGTGTCACTATAAACCTCAACACCACCTTGCCTTCTTTACAATTTCACTTCTTAGCTCAGAAGCAGAACAATCACAGCTAGTTTGAGTGCCCATTTTAGGGAGATCATAAATCAGTATTTTCTAGCTTTTATACTAATTTTTTTTTTTTGCAATGTAAAGTAGCTCCCTTGTGATCTTTATCTAAAACTATGCACATGACATTGTTTCAAACATTCCTTTTGAGTTAATAAGGCATTTTATTTCAATTAAGTGTCAAATGCCATGAAACAGAATTCTTAAGACTACATTTTAAACACTGTCATGATTCTAGAAAAGAAAGCAGAAATGATTATAAAAATAAAAAAAATAAAAATGTAACTGGGAAAATAAAGATGTAACTACACATTTTCTAAAGTTGAATTTTTGCTTAACCATTTCTGATGTTATAAATCATAATGATTTAAGATACTAAGATAATCTAAAATATTCTTAATGTTAATTTTAACCTATTTACAAACCTTGGATTTGGGGGAGGAAGTTACCAGGCCATCTGTGAGGGGAGAGTGCACAATCCACAGTTGGTTGAATCTGCAGATGCAGCATTGCGGATAGGGAGGGCCCACGATAAAGTTATGTGGACTTAGAGAAGGGTCAGTGCCCCTAAACTCCATGTTGTTCAAGGGTCAACCGTATATCCTTTCTATCTTGCTTCCCTATAATAAGTACATCATGGGTACTGGCTGAAGAAGTTGTGTAAACAGGCCTTTAGCAATGTAATGGTATGGTATGGGGCAAGGCAGGTATTCTGTATTCCTACAATTATGTCTGTTAGTGAGCTTATATTGCTCATTGTGAACTTCACACATTACGGGTCAGAAAGATCCCCTGGAGTAGGAAATGGCAACACACTCCAGTATTCTTGCCTGGAGAATCCCATGGACAGAGGAGCCTGGCAGGCTACACAGTCCATAGGGTTGCAAAGAGTTGGACACGACTGAGCGACTAACACTTATACACTTATGCACCATAAGAAAACTGCAGAGCTCCAGGAGGTAAAAGTCATGGAAATGTGGAGGCCCCATCAATGACTTGGTCTCCCTGAAGTTTTTATTTCTTAGACTTGTCAACACTGAGCTCCAGAAATTTGTCAATTAAAGTTCAGGTTTCCCCACTCAGTGCTAGTTCCCATAGAGGTTGCTGCTTTGGGGCTTCACCAGTAAATTGTGATTCTCTGTATTTGCCTGTCCTAGAATCAGCCATTTCTTCAAGTTCTGATTCCTCCAAGTGGAGAATGGCATTTAGAAACCAAGATCTGAGGGCTAGGTATCCTTCTTGTTTCCAAAGATATTATTGCTTTAGGCCCTCTCAGCAAACAGAACCAGAAAACAGATGTAAGCTTATGCATACACATGTATGCATGTATGTACATACATGTAGACCAAAAATTAAGGAGCCTGCCAGACTACAAACATGGGATTGCAAAAAAGTCAATTATGACTTAGTGACTAAACAACAATAACAGAAAATTTAAACAAAAAATGTGAATTAAAAGGATATTTATAAATAAAGAACATCTAATAATTAGTGGATAAAATTTTTTAAAAATTTATGCAACCATTTACAAAATTTGAATACTTACAAGGCCATATAAAACAAATCCAAACTAATGCCAAATTATTGGCAACTTTGAACAAAATGCACTATAATTAGAAATCAATAATAAAATGTTAGCCAAAATAATCTGATGTTTGTAAATTGAAAAACTTTGTTCTTAATAATTCAAAGGATCATGAAAAGAACCATACTGCAATTAGAAAAAAGAGCAAAGAATGGAAATTAGAAACTATATAGAAATAAATTACTATGAGAATTCTTCATAACAACTTGTAAAATGCAATCGAAGAGGTATTTAGAAGGAAATGTATAACTTTAAACATGTATATAAGAAATAAAAGTTAAATTAATTAGCTAGATGTCCAACTCAAAAGCTAGAAAAGTAAACAAGAGGAAATCCAAAGACCTTTAAAAATACAAATGAAAGAACAGTAATTACTACATCGGAAATAAAGGAGAGGAAAAACAACAAAACAGTTTGTACTTTGATAAGAGTAATGAAATGGATATAGTTTCAAGCATGTTGATCAGGAAAAATTATAGAGGACAAAGAACATTAAGTCTCAAAATAAGAACATATTTATAGATATCACAACCACTTTTAAAAAATCAAAAATCATGAAAACTTTTATAGCTACAAATTGGGAAACTCAGACAAAAAGGACAAATTCCTAGAAAAATTCCAAGTTGTTAAAACAAAATCAAGAAATTAAAAAAACAGACATAAACATTAGATAAAATGCATCAATAGCCAAGTCTACTTACAAAACAAAATACACAATGTAATCTTACAGGGAAGTTCTACTAGACTTTCAAGGAATAAATAGATAATCCTTGTCTTATGCAAATTGCTCTAGAGAACAGAAAAAGATGGCAAGTTATCGAGTTTATGTTACAGTATGAGGCTAGGATATCTTGAAACCAAGAAAAGTTATAAAACAATTCCACCTCTAGTCTTAGTTTCCAAAATTCCAAATAAAATACCAGCAAATGGGATCCTACAATGCATATTAAAATATATCAAGACCAAGGTGGGGAAATTCCCTGACAGTCCAGTGGTGAGGACTCCCTGCTTCCATTGCTGGGGGCCTGGGTTCAATCCCTGGACAGGGAACAAAGATTTCACAACCCGTGCAGCACAGCCAAAAATAAAAGAAAAATTTTAAAAAAGACCAAGTTGGGTGCACCCTAAGGATACAAGGATTGTTTAACAAGCGAAAAATTCTTTAAAGAATCTGCTTTATTAGCAAGATGAAGAGGGAAAAATATGATTATTTCAAAGATGCAGGAAACCATTTGTTAAAGTTCAACATTCATTCAATATTTTAAAACTTCTCAGCCAATTGGAATAAAAGATCCTACTAATTTGCTAAAGGATGTCTCAAGAATAACCTACAATAATCCTTTATAGTGTATCATTAGAAATTAAATACAGGAATTCCCTGGTGGTGCAGATAATAAGAATCCACGTGCCAATGTAGGGGATAGAGGTTCAATCTCCAGCCTGGGAAGATTCCACCTGCCTCGGAGCACGACTCCTGAGCTTGTGTGCCACAACTTCTAAAGCCTGTGTGCCTACAGCCTGTGCTTGGCAACAAAAGAAGTCACTAATGAGAAGCCCTCGCACCACACACAAAAAAAGCTTAATTAAAATAAAGAAATTAAGTACAAGACAATGCTATCTGCTATCTATTTTCTAATTGAATATTGTGCTGAAGGTTTTAGAGATTAACATAAGATAAATAAGATATTCATTGAAAAGGAAGAAACAAAATCCATTATTTATAATAGCTCATTTGAGTTCACATAGAACATCTAGTCAAATACACAAAAAATCGAAACTAAAGAGAGTTCAGTAAAGTTGCTGCAATATAAAATCAGTATGTAAATATCAATAGTATTCCTATATCCCACCAACACAGTTTAAAAATGTAATTTAAATCATTTTTCAATAGCAAGAAAAGCTGTAACTCTAAAAGATATTTATAAAAGAAATTATAAATTAGAACCTTGTATTTAAGATTTATCCATGGAGACAGATATGATTCTAGTTATTTCATTTAATTTCTGTGTAGTATACTTTATCTATACTACAATTTATTCTTTTATGGACAATTAAGTGGCTTTCCATTTTTTTTATAAGTAATGCTATAACAACAAACATTTTAAATAAAGAGCTGCTTGTGTGTATATGCAAGGTTTTTCCCAAGGATATTTTAAGAGGCAGAATTGCTGCTTTATGACTTCATGACACATTTTCAGCTTTTTCAGATACTGTCAACTTGCCCTCCAGAGTGATTTTTACCAATTTATACTCTCAAGAGTAACTGTCACTCCACTTCTTCCTCAACTCTTGGTGTTTTCAGACTCATTTTCCCCCCAATATGATAGTTATGAATGGCATCTCATTGCAAATACAAGAAGAATGAAGGCTCCTTAGGAATTATAATTCTGTTTTCCTTCCCTGTTTCCTTAGGGCTAGAATTGTGCTGGTACCATTATAGGTACTCAAATTTTGTGAATGGAATGAATGAATGAAGGATCACTAGTGAGGCTCTTTAGGTGTGGAAAGCAAGACCATCATTACATTTGTGTTTAAAATTTCTATCTAAAATCAGCATGTCAATTGAGAGGAAAGTAGAAATCACTTTGCTTTAATAAGAGATGAAGACTGTCAAAATGAGAGTGACACTGACTACACACACACTGGAAAAGGCACTGGGTCTGGAAATCCAAAGAAAGACCTCATCCTACCCCCCTGTCCAACTAGAACTGCAACTTAACATATGTGGACAGATTACTTAACCTCCTTGAATCTTAGGTGTCCTCATCTTAAAATAGAGAGGATAATAATAACACCCATTTGGAATCTTGAGCAGAGAACACACAGTTCACTAGCTGGACATTAATGCAAAAATAGCAACCACCATCTAACCTCAGACATCCTACCTAACACAAAATGCCTCAGTTGGCACAAAAACATCCTTACATCAATGGTCTAGTTGGAATCTATGGACCAGGTAGTACCACTCTGTTTCATTCTTGACATCTTCCAGCATTGCCTCAGATTCAAAGTTCCCAGTTAGCTGGCATTTCTGGGAACTTTCATTTCAGTCCTTCTTCCTGCTGAACTACCTACCAACTCACTCAACTATGCAAACTAGAAGCCCTGTTTAGCTAAGCATAAGCCACCATATCCCTCACCTATTTGAAGCTTATTCCCTCATAAGGACACTCCTGTTCTGAGCTGCCCTCATGAGAAGATTCTTCATGCTCCCACTCTCCATGAACTCCAGGGCTGAGACATGAACACTAGCAGGTGGCAGATCCAAGCTTTCTGGGTACTTAAGATTATAAAATTCGGGGACTCCATTTAAGAAAAGCATCAAGTTATGAATACAAGCATCTTGTGATATTTCCATCTCTCACCTTGCTGGTCACTCTGCCACATTCATTGAGGACAGAAGAACCTCTAAATGACTATATGAAAGACGCTAAAGGAAGCAGGACACACCAGGGCCCTCCCAGGGTCAAAAGCCTTTCTGTGTCAGCCATTTATGTTTATAGAGAAAGGTTTTCGTATCCTAGATATTCCCTGAGTTTCAAAGAACACACTCAGTTACTAACTAAGAAAGTGAGGGAAGGCAGTAACAAAGGAAAAGCAAGACCAACATAACCTTTTCCATGGTTGTTAGCTTAAACTAATCCCTTAATTTATGACCCCAAACATCTGAGATAATGTCCTTTTTGGCTTCAACCAGCTGGCTCCAACAGACTTAAAACTGATGACACCTGGAGGGTCAACTAAGAATTGAGGCTCCTGAATCATCATGAAGGCTCTAAGTACAGAATAAAATGCCTCAACAACTGCTTTTGCTCAGTACTCTTGCCTGGCAAACCCCATGGACGGAGGAGCCTGGTAGGCTGCAGTCCATGGGGTTGCTAGGAGTCGGACATGACTGAACAACTTCACTTTCACTTTTCACTTTCATGCATTGGAGAAGGAAATGGCAACCCACTCCAGTGTTGTTGCCTGGAGAATCCCAGGGACAGGGGAGCCTGGTGGGCTGCCGTCTCTGGGGTCGTACAGAGTCGGACACGACTGAAGCCACTTAGCAGCAGCAGCAGCAGACCATCACTTACTAGTTTTCTTTGCAGGAACACACAGATCAATCATAGTCACCAATGAAACATCCAGTCACAGGAAGCCAGGAAGACCTCAATTGAGGTCTTATCAGAAAATCACAAAGAACCTGTACCTCCGTTGCCTTAAAAAACCTTGCACCCCAGCCCAGCAGCTCCTAGGATGGATTTGAGATGAATCTATCAATCTATTAATCCATCTTTTGGGTTGGTGTGTCTTCAGCAAGTAAATCTTTCTTTGCTCCAAACTCCAGTGTTTCAGTTTGTTTGGCCTCACTGTGCATCAGGCACACAAACTTGGGTTCAAAGGGGGTGACTCACAAAACTCCAGATTCCCAGATCTTTTCCTTTTTCAGAGCCAACGACTTCATGCCCACCTGAGTCCAACAAACCAATGGTAACCCTGTGGACCTAGTTATAACTTACAGCTACTCCAACTCTGAAATCCTAAACCTCAGATATCCATTCTCACACCACAAACGCCCTCCTCTAGCTTTTTCATTCTCATGTATAAGACTTCCATTACTTTTTCTTAACTTGATCAGCTCCTCTCTCCCTGACTACATGCTAAGTCACTAAGTATGGTGAGGCAAGGCATTTAGGGAGCACAGTGTATGGAGGCGCTTACACTCAGGGTCACACAAGTGCAGGGTATGCATGTGTGTTATGATGTGTTACTTTAACATCTCACCATTACACTGAACTTTCTTGAGCCCTTGATTTCTCTTCCTATAAGCCCTGCAAAACCACAATCCTTGATGCACCCAACCATTCTGTCTCTCCCAAGTGACTGAAAATGACGAGGCAAGTGACATACCACTGCAGATGAGGGCCAATACAAATTTCTGAATCTCATCCCCAGGTCAGCCCCTAGTTCTACCAGCAGCTCTTTTCCGTCTATAAATTACTGCTCCTTCCATTCCTTGGGGCAATATGGCAGGCATTGTTAGTACTATTCCTACCCCTCTTGACTGAAAATATAGTAACACCAAGGTAATAGAACTAAATTCCTGCTTTCAGGATGTCATTTCTCTCCAACCTCAAAGACTCTCCTGTCCAAGACCAAGCACTGCAACCAGGCTGGACTACTCTCCCATTCTCAGAACATCATCTTAACATCCCTCTCTCTCCACTGTCAGTAACGTCTCCCTGTCTCTCCATGCCCGAGAGAAATACACCTCAATTCCTCTCATTAAAAAAAAAAAATCTGAAAACCCCACAAATCCTCCTTACAACCCCATGACTCCCCTCCATTACTGTCCTATAGCTTATCTTCCATTCACACACACACAGTACTCTACTCACCAGCTTCCCCTTCTCACTGCCCACCCATCACCCCAGAGACGATGCCCACACGTCCCTGTAGCACCACTGCCCCCGACCACTAGCGTCCTCATCCCTGAAGCCCGTTCCCCCGAGATGCTGCTCTCAGCAGCATGAAGCACGCTTGCTTACCCCACCTGTAGAAATCTTCCTCCTCTCAGGTCTGTCTGTCGTCCAGGTTGGCCTCCTTCGTCTCTTCTCCTCGGTAGGCTTCTCTTCCTTGCGTCAGCGGCTTTGTGCCCAAGTAAGGAAGGAGGCCAGGAGCTCAGAGAAGCAGCTGTGACCCGTCCTAACTCAACACACTCTGAGGAGGGGACAGTCGCGGGGGAGGGGCAGAAGCGCTCTGTCCTCTAGAAGAGCCAGGGTCAGGGCCCCCACGCTGACAGGGGTGTGCAGAAGGGAGAACTGGGGTTCACCCCAGAGTGAGTGGAGAGGACCATTTACCTCCAACAAGTCTCAGCACCGGCTTCTTCCAGCGCCTTCTGTCTGGGCAGTCTGGCCTGGGAGCTCCGACAGGGCGCAAGCGCAGGGGCGGGGCCTGCGGAAGAAGCTGCACGTGCAGGTCCAGACGGCCGAATAAAGGCTGGGGCCTTGGCCATGGGCAGTGAGGTCTGACTAGCCCGGGTTGTCTGCTCCACCACTTCCAATTGCCTAGAGGCTTGCAGTCGCAGACGTCATGCTAGAGCAGGTTGGTGTCGCTAATGGGAACACAGCGTCGTACAGGGCACGGGGGCGCAGGGTTTGGAGGTCTTAGGGACAGACCGGCCTACAGGGAGGAGGGTGTTAGGAGACGCGGAGACGAGGCCAGGACTCCGGGACTGGGGAGGGGTTCAGACTGTGGCGGAAGCTGAGGGGCGTGCTGGAGAGGCTGCGGACAAGGGCAGTGCAGCTGGGCCTAAGCCCCCTCTTCCACTGCAGCCGCTGGGCGCGGCCCCTGGCTTTGGCGCCAGACGCTGAGGGCCCCCACGGCTCCAAGGCCTCATCTTCCCAAGACGGGGCTGGTTAGGGAGCCAGACTCGCTCAGCACGACGTGCGCCCGGGCCTCTGGGCACTGCTCCCCTGGTCGTAACGCATGCAGGGCAACGCATCCAGGCCAGCGGGAAGGCAAGGTAAGGGACCTGCCACCCAGGCTCCCAGGCCTGACGGGAACGAAGATGATTCTCTTCCTCCACAACACTGTACAGGGTGGAGTGCAGCTGTCCTTTTCTGACTACGAACATGCTATTTTTTTTCAGCAAAAATAAACTGGTCAGGGAACAACAAAAAAATTGAGGGCAATAACTCCAGATCTTTTTCTTCTATGTGCCGCCCAAGGCCCAGCAGCCTCACCTGCGTCCAAAATCCTGCCTGTAATCCCCTCTCCATTTCTGGGGCAGGTGAGGAATCTGAATCCCCAAGGAGGTTCAGTGGGATTACAGGCCCTCCCTGTAAACCAAAGCCTGAAGGTTTTCTAACACCTTTGTCCATTACATCCCTTCACCCTGTGTTCACAGGAAAGAGACTGTGGCAGATGTGGGGCAGTGTTTGTAGTTCAGGTTAATAGGAAACATTCTAATTCTAGCTATATGCCAGCTACTCTGCTAAATACTAAAAGTAGGTTCTCTCATTTGACCTCAACAACCCATGAGCTCAGTATTGTTACTGTGCTTGTTTCCCAAACTAGGGAGCCAAGGCTCCCAGTCAGTGACTGGCCCAGTTTCACAGCATAATCTAATCAAAGTCTTCTCATGTTGTGAGATTAGTCTGGCTGAAAGAGGTACCCTAGAGGTTTCTAGTCCCCTGTAATATGCTTTGCTGGAGCAGCCGTGAAGAGATACCCCACGCCCAAGGTAAGAGAAACCCAAGTAAGATGGTAGGTGTTGCAAGAGGGCATTAGAGGGCAGACACACTGAAACCATACTCACAGAAAGCTAGTCAGTCTAATCACACTAGGACCACAGCCTTGTCTAACTCAATGAAACCAAGCCATGCCCATGGGGCAACCCAAGATGGGTAGTTCATGGTGGAGAGGTCTGACAGAATGTGGTCCACTGGAGAAGGGAATGGCAAGCCACTTCAGTATTCTTGCCTTGAAAACCCCATGAACAGTATGAAAAGGCAAAATGATAGGATATTGAACAAGGAACTCCCCAGGTCATTAGGTGCCCAATATGCTACTGGAGATCAGTGGAGAAATAACTCCAGAAAGAATGAAGGGATGGAGCCAAAGCAAAAACAATACCCAGCTGGGTATGGTGACTGGTGATAGACGCAAGATCCGATGCTGTAAAGAGCAATATTGCATAGGAACCTGGAATGTCAGGTCCATGAATCAAGGCAAATTGGAAGTGGTCAAACAAGAGATGGCAAGGGTGAACGTCGACATTCTAGGAATCAGCAAACTAAAATGGACTGGAATGGGTGAATTTAACTCAGATGACCATTATATCTACTACTGCAGGCAGGAATCCCTCAGAAGAAAGGGAGTAGCCATCATGGTCAACAAAAGAGTCTGAAATGCAGTACTTGGATGCAATCTCAAAACCGACAGAATGATCTCTGTTCGTCTCCAAGGCAAACCATTCAATATCACAGTTATCTAAGTCTATGCCCCAACCAGTAACGCTGAAGAAACTGAAGTTGAACGGTTTTATGAAGACCTACAAGATCTTTTAGAAGTAACACCCAAAAAAGATGTCCTTTTCATTATAGGGGACTAGAATGCAAAAGTAGGAAGTCAAGAAACACCTGGAGTAACAGGCAAATTTGGCCTCGGAATGCAGAATGAAGCAGGCAAAGACTAATAGAGTTTTGCCAAGAAAATGCACTGGTCATAGCAAACACCCTCCTCCAACAACACAAGAGAAGACTCTACACGTGGACATCACCAGATGGTCAACACCGAAATCAGATTGATTATATTCTTTGCAGCCAAAGATGGAGAAGCTCTATACAGTCAGCAAAAACAAGACTGGGAGCTGACTTGGCTCAGATCATGAACTCCTTATTACCAAATTCAGACTGAAATTGAAGAAAGCAGGGAAAACATTCAGTAGTAGACCGTTCAGGTATGACCTAAATCAAATCCCTTATGATTATACAGTGGAAGTGAGAAATAGATTTAAGGGTCTAGATCTGATAGACAGAGTGCCTGATGAACTATGGAATGAGGTTTGTGACATTGTACAGGAGACAGGGATCAAGACCATCCCCATGGAAAAGAAATGCAAAAAAGAAAAATGGCTGTCTGAGGAAGCCTTACAAATAGCTGTGAAAAGAAGAGAGGCGAAAAGCAAAGGAGAAAAGGAAAGATATAAGCATCTGAATGCAGAGTTCCAAAGAATAGCAAGAAGAGATAAGAAAGCCTTCTTCAGCGATCAATGCAAAGAAATAGAGGAAAACAACAGAATGGGAAAGACTAGAGATCTCTTCAAAAAAATTAGAGATACCAAGGGAACATTTCATGTAAAGACGGGCTCGATAAAGGACAGAAATGGTATGGACCTAACAGAAGCAGAAGATATTAAGAAGAGGTGGCAAGAATACACAGAAGAACTGTACAAAAAAGATATTCACAACCAAGATAATCATGACGATGTGATCACTAATCTAGACCCAGACATCTTGGAATGTGAAGTCAAGTGGGCCTTAGAAAGCATCACTACGAACAAAGCTAGTGGAGGTGATGGAATTCCAGTTGAGCTATTTCAAATCCTGAAAGATGATGCTGTGAAAGTGCTGCACTCAATATGCCAGCAAATTTGGAAAACTCAGCAGTGGCCACAGGATGGGAAAAGGTCAGTTTTCATTCCAATCCCAAAGAAAGGCAATGCCAAAGAATGCTCAAACTACCGCACAATTGCACTCATCTCACATGCTAGTAAAGTAATCCTCAAAATTCTCCAAGCCAGGCTTCAACAATACATGAACCGTGAACTTCCTGATGGTCAAGCTGGTTTTCGAAAAGGCAGAGGAACCAGAGATCAAATTGCCAACATCCTCTGGATCATGGAAAAAGCAAGAGAGTTCCAGAAAAACATCTATTTCTGCTTTATTGACTATGCCAAAGCCTTTGACTGTGTGGATCACAAGAAACTGTGGAAAATTCTGAAAGAGATGGGAATACCAGACCACCTAACCTGCCTCTTGAGAAATCTGTATGCAGGTCAGGAAGCAACAGTTAGAACTGGACATGGAACAACAGACTGGTCCCAAATAGGAAAAGGAGTACGTCAAGATTGTATATTGTCACCCTGCTTATTTAACTTATATGCAGAGTACATCATGAGAAATGCTGGACTGGAAGAAACACAAGCTGGAATCAAGATTGCCGGGAGAAATATCAGTAACCTCAGATATGCAGATGACACCACCCTTATGGCAGAAAGTGAAGAGGAGCTAAAAAGCCTCTTGATGAAAGTGAAAGAGGACAGTGAAAAAGTTGGCTTAAAGCTCAACATTCAGAAAACGAAGATCATGGCATCTGGTCCCATCACTTCATGGGAAATAGATGGGGAAACAGTAGAAACAGTGTCAGATTTTATTTTTTTGTGCTCCGAAATCACTGCAGATGGTGACTGCAGCCATGAAATTAAAAGACGCTTACTCCTTGGAAGAAAAGTTATGACCAATCTAGATAGTATATTCAAAAGCAGAGACATTACTTTGTCGACTAAAGTCCGTCTAGTCAAGGCTACGGTTTTTCCTGTGGTCATGTATGGATGTGAGAGTTGGACTGTGAAGAAGGCTGAGCACCGAAGAATTGATGCTTTTGAACTGTGGTGTTGGAGAAGACCCTTGAGAGTCCCTTGGACTGCAAGGAGATCCAACCAGTCCATTCTGAAGGAGATCAACCCTGGGATTTCTTTGGAAGGAATGATGTTAAAGCTGAAGCTCCAGTACTTTGGCCACCTCATGTGAAGAGTTGACTCATTGGAAAAGACTCTGATGCTGGGAGGGATTGGGGGCAGGAGGAGAAGGGGACGGCAGACGATCAGATGGCTCGATGGTATCACGGACTCGATGGACGTGAGCCTGAGTGAACTCCGGGAGTTGGTGATGGACAGGGAGGCCTGGTGTGCTGCGATTCATGGGGTCACAAAGAGTCGGACACGACTGAGCGACTGAACTGAACTGAACTGAAAGGTTCTAAAAGCTGTTATGGTGATGTCAGAAAAGTAGTTTGGAAGAAGATAGACAAATAAGATTTGAAAATGTCTGGAAGGCAAACATCTAGGATTTCATTCAGCGCATGGGGGGAAGGGCTGTAGGCAGGCAAGAGGATCCATGGGGTGATTCTCCCAAGTATCCTGCTGTAGATAAAGCCTGTTGTATATATAGTGTAACTTTTCCAAATAAAAAGCCAGGTGTGATGAGGAGAGCTTAGAATTCATCAATGACTGTTCTCAGATGAATAGTAGTCACAATCTGAGCAAGAGAACCTTGAGCCAGCTTATGGCCTGTGACCTACAGTTCCTCACTGTGTCTCTACCTGGCAGATGTTTGGACTAGCATCTCCACCACGAGCCACTTCCTTCAAGAAACCTTACTATATATAAACCATTGGGTCTGTTTCTCTGGAGATTCCCTAATTAGTACAGATGTTGAAATGCTGTTTCAAAATGGTACAGAGACAAGGATTTTAAGGGGAAAATTGTTGGAGTACAGAGGGTAGGGGGTTCTAACAGAAAACAATTCATAGTGTATCTTAAATATTATTTGAATTAACAGGTTGAGATGCCTCTGTGATTTTTCCACACCATTCCCCCTCAGGTTTAAATTGTTTGTCCTTTTGAGTTGTGGTTTAGGAGAATTAAAGTGCTGAGTGCTAGGAGTAGGATTAAAATTTGTAATTTTTTTTCTATTCCAACATAATTTAGACTTTAGTGAAAAAAGAAATGTATAAAATTCCAAGAGTAAAGCCATCTAGTGAACTTTGGTTAGCTAGATGGGGACTCCAAAGACATAATCCATTTTTTAGTCTATTTCCCTCTCATTCTAGGTTTTGACTTTCTCTGTGTTGGCCTCACTGTTAGCCACTATTTCAGAGTGGCAAAGATGCTCACAACATTTCCAGGCCTATGATGATTCTCTGGCTAGTCATCCAGGAGAATAACATACTCTTCCAATAGTTTCAACAAGAGTTCCAGATCTGGCCCTCCACAGACTAGCTTTGAAGTTATCTGTCTCTATGGTTACATGAACTACCTTTTGTAACTTCTGACCTCTTAAGAGGGCTTCCCAGGTGGCTCAGTGGTAAAGAATCCTCCTGCCAAGTAGGAGACATGGGTTCAATGCCTGGGTCGGGAAGATACCCTGAAGGAGCAAATGGCAACCCACTCTAGTATTCTTGCCTGGGAAATCCCATGGACAGAGGAGCCTGGCAGGCCGTAGTCCATAGGGTCACAAAAGAGTTGGACACAACTTAGCAGCTAAACAACAACAACAAACCTCTTAAGACAATGTTGAAATCCACGCTGAGACTTCCTTTTCCTTCAGTAAAGGAAAATACCCACATGCATATGCTTATACAAAATATTAGGTCAAGTACGAGAGGCACACTGATGCATTCCTCGACAGTGAAACTGAGTTCATGAGATTAGCTGCACAACACTGATTTGAATGTAACTACCATTTCTTTTATATAGTTAGAAGTTTCATCTTGGCTTCACTTGTCAGTTGTACAAATCTGTCTGGCAATGTCAGATGCCTTTCCCCAAAATGTATTTGTATGAGAGAAACGTGTCTGATGTTATTGACACCACTGCAGTGGTTATCCCTAAAAGTGGAAATGGGGGGAAATGTGTGTCTGTGTGTGAATGAATACTGATGAATACATAGGCTTAGGAAGCATTTTAAATCCAAAACTTTTGTTCCCTTTTGCTCTGTAAGGTCTGGTATTATTCCTCTTGTAACCATTACTAGCCTGAGTTATACCTGGTATGTGCTTGGTCTCTTTTAAAAGGCTACGAAGTTGGGAGTGCTGTTCTTAGTATGCTGCCCAATTGACGGCCTGGGAATCAACCAGGTGGAATAGATGCCTGCCCTAGAGCTGTTCTAGTGTGAAGAGGGGTTCTGGAGGCCCCACTGATATAGTCATTCCTCCCTCGTTGGTTGACTTCTGCGAATGTCCAGGGAGGAACTGCTGCTGCTGCTAAGTCGCTTCAGTCATGTCCGACTCTGTGCGACCCCATCTGACGGCAGCCCACCAGGCTCCCCCGTCCCTGGGATTCTCTAGGCAACAACACTGGAGTGGGTTGCCATTTCCTTCTCCAAGGCATGAAAGTGAAGAGTGAAAGTGAAGTCGCTCAGTCGTGTCCGACTCTTAGCGACCCCATGGACTGCAGCCTACCAGGCTCCTCCGTCCATGGGATTTGCCAGGCAAGAGTACTGGAGTGGGGTGCCATTGCCTTCTCTTCAGGGAGGAACTAGGGGCTGTTAACCAGCTGGCATAGAGTAAACTCAGTATTTTAACAATTGGTTAAAAAAAAAACCCAACAAACAATTGGTATGGATGTACAGGTGTGCACTGGCTGAATGTTGTGACTGGCTTCAAGAGACAAAATTACTATCCCCTTCTCTTTCTAGGTTTCAGAAATGGAAGTCTGTATTTTCCACGTTCTACGGTGCTCAGTGAGGATTCTGCCTTCCTGTTCCTCAGTCCTCATTGCCCACTATCCTTAATCAAAGACCCATAGTCCCTATGTCTTATAATGTGGCACAATTCCAACAATATGGTGGCTATGGGGAAGAAATGAAAATGAAACACATGCATACTGAACCTCAACAGGCTGAAAACATGAATAAGAAAACAAGATGTACACTCAGAAGGCAAAACCCATGACATAGGAAAGGTGACTAGTATCCCTAATATGGACATTGAAACTGACAACATTCATCAAGAAACATATGAGGCTTTGATTTTTGTTGCCCAGAAGAGGGAGCTAAATGGCAAGAGCCCTTCTAATTACACTGTAGAGAAACGCCCTCAAGGAAGCTATGCATCCAAGAAAGAGCCAAGGAGGCTAGAACAGGGCAAAGGATCCTCTATAATAAAATTCTGGAAATCACTGAAACAAACTGTGGGTTTGTATGATGTGGCTTATGGTAAAACTATGCCAGAGAATGTACTGGCATTTCACAGAGTTCCTGTAAACGTAGAGGTGTGCTTTATAACCTCATGAGGGTGGAGACCACATTGCATATAAAGATGAACACGGAGTTGTCCAGTCGGAGTAGTATCTTGATGTTTTAAGACATGATGAGATGTTAAAGTCAGGATTTATCATAGAGATGAACTTGGGTGAGGAAAATAAGAGATATGCAACTCTTTCCCAAACCCACCACCTCCAAATGACAGAGATGAGATCCAGAATACCCAGAATTCAAAACTGTACTAGTCTGCTAGAGATAGGAACAAGCTTCGTCGGGAAGCTTCATGCTCCACTCTGCACCAGCATGGAAGCAGTTAAAGACCTGAGCCTACATTCAGAATCATCTCAGAAGCCCTTTACTGCAGGGGAAAGTAAGCCAGAGAACAGGACGGGAGCCATGGCTCCCCTGAGACTGTGGGTGAAGAGGCAGAGCGCAACAGCTACCCTGAGATGCCTGTCTCGTCCCCTCCCTGCTTGGCTCAGGTCAGCAAAGTAGATGAGGGCATCCAGTGCAGTATGAGTTGGTAGACTGAGGAATAGTCTGGGAATTCCCCTGAGTCTTCACCAGGAAGTGAATGGTAGGAGGGGAGCAGAGCAGATATCAGTGGGGAGCAGGAGCCAGGATGAAGTCTATAAGGTGGAGAACAATGGCTGCAAGGGGCGCATTCCCTCCCCTACCTGGTTGGCCCAGGTCAACAAAGTGGATGAGGGCATCCAGTGTGACATGAGTTGCTCTGAAGCTCAGGTAGAGAAATCCCCCAGCAAATGTCCCCCAGGGGTGAAGAGACAGCATCAGACAGCAAAACCAAGGGATCTTGGAAACAACCAGTCACCAATAGGAAATTAAGTGCAGATAAAGAGGAAATGATCATGAACGTTGATGAGATTGGGGAAGGTGTATAATGAGAACTTGAAAACATGTGCAAAGATTAAAAAGACTCTGAAAGGCTGGAAGCTGAAAGAGCTGAGCAGCTTCTCAAATATTTATTAAGACAGCCTATTTGCTGAAGAAAAGAGCTGCTTTGACCATTGTGCTTCCTGAGGATTCAGAAGACTCTGAGTTGGAAGAGGAGGGTGACATGGATGAGGTAGGATGCCTCCTTGAAGGAGTGAGTCCACAGGGCCCTCTGACATCTTCCAAAGGAAGGTCTTATGAGGCTGGAAGGATAATCAGGATGCCGCCTGAGAACTCTCTCCCTCCCCAACTTACGGTGTGGCCCACCAGAAATTAGTGCAAATTGTTACAAGTTCGTGGTGAATATGAGTGTGTCCCTGCAGTTTACCGGTGGAAACGACAGGATGGCTGTGAAAGCACTGGTGTCAGGCTCCAAAGCACACCCACCATGGCCAACAAGGAGGGACTGCAGTCCAGGAGAGCCTCAAAAATCACTGGAGTGTAAGTGACTATACTAATATGGTATACTAATTGGTTGTGCTGGTTCCGTACCAGGTGAATCAATAGCATTTCTTCATTTTGAAAGTGTGTTGTCACTTAAACTGTACTGTCCACATTCAAAGGATTTGCAAAGAGACTCTGTTAGAATTTCTGCACTCCAGGAAATTGCAGTGTAATGTGAAATGAAGTGCTCCAGTAGAAGATGATAGAGAGCTGGGTGGTGGTGGGCTGTGGTAGTCAGGAGGACATCTAGCTGGATGACTGAGAATGGGCAGTCCACATGCAGGCAGAGACTTTCCACACAAATTTAGGATCTGTTTGGAAATAAATGGACTTCCCTGGTGGCTCAGACGGTAAAGCATCTGCCTACAATGCAGGAGACCTGGGTTCAGTCCCTGGGTCAGGAAGATCTTCTGGAGGAGGAAATGGCAACCCACTCCAGTATTCTTGCCTGGAAAATCCCATGGATGGAGGAGCCTGGTAGGCTACAGTCCGTGGGGTCTCAAAGAGTCCGACACGACCGAGCGACTTCACTTTTGGAAATAAAAGCACAAAGTTTGGAGAGGGAATAGAGACAGCAGCATGAGCTCAGATGGACAGCCAGGGCAGGATTCTGTTCGAGATTATCCTGCTGGAGGGAAGAATTGTGAGGAATTGGGAAGGAGGCTGAGAATGGGGTAAAGTCAGTGTGTTTCTCTTCCCTTATAGACTTTATCCTGTAGGCAGTAAGTGGCTAATTCAGACTGAGTAGAGAAATGAAATGAAGGGGCTGTAGGAATTTCAACCAGCATATAAAGTATTTTATAGGAGAAATTAGAATGGAGAGTGACTATATGGCTGAAAATCAGTTTTATTCAACAAAAAGTGTTGCAATTCAACAGAACGAAGTGATGAGGATCCTGACTTGCATGAGTATAAGACAGACATATGAGAGGCCTAATACAATTATATCTTTAAAAGGTTGGAGTTTGCACTTGAGTACATGGGAAAAAATGGTAACTTCCATGGAAAAGAGTTAACTTGGGAAGAGAAGTTGCTTTGCTTCGCTGTGTGGGTTGTGGTTGGGAGAAGCGTAAAATGCTGAGATAGAGGGACTGGACTAGCAGCCCATCCACACCTGGACCATCCTAGGACTGGTGGGGTACAGGTGACAGGAGTGGGGAGGGAGGGATGACCCTAAGGAGAGCTTTGGGAGATGATTATATCTAGGGGTGCAAAGAATGGAGCAAAGCAGGTAAATGAAGAATGGGACGCATAAAGGCCCCAGGGAAGTTTGGTTCCAGTCTTAGTCCCCAAACCTTTGGACCTGACATGTTTAAGCCTACTATGTCCATTTAGAAGTTGGGGTATTGTCACCTCTTAACTCTTGGCTGTAATCATAAATTCAGTTCATGCTCAGTAATTTGGAAGGGATTTTTAAAAACAGAGTGACTTCACATGAGCACTTTTTTGGCTTTGGTGTATTTAGTCCCTGCTTATAAAAGATGGCAAGAGAGATTGTTCTCAGCCACTGTGTTTAGAGACCACTCATGCACAAGAAATGGAAGCATTGTGTAAGCTCGATAACGAATGAGACCATTCCAGATGTGTGAGCCCTAGACTGCAATGTCTAAATTGCAAAATGAATAAACTAAAACACCAGCCACCTTGCCTTTAGTCGTCTTCTACATTCCCCATGTGGTTTCCCATCAGAGCGCAAGGGAATCTTTTTCTATTTGGGGAAATCACATCAGTTATACGGAGAAGGCAATGGCAACCCACTCCAGTACTCTTGCCTGGAAAATCCCATGGACGGGGAGTCTGGTAGGCTGCGGTCCATGGCGTCGCAAAGAGTCGGTCATGACTGAATGACTTCACTTTCACTTTTCACTTTCATGCATTGGAGAAGGAAATGGCAGCCCACTCCAGTGTTCTTGCCTAGAGAATCCCAGGGATGGCGGAGCCTGGTGGGCTGCCGTCTCTGGGGTTGCACAGAGTCGGACACGACTGAAGTGACTTAGCAGCAGCAGCAGCATCAGTTATAAATTTACCCTCCCCCTTCACAATATTGTAGTTTTCAGCACTTTCTCCTTTGGCCATGTCTGAAAGAAAGACTGGGAAATTTCCTGGCAGTCCGGTGGCTAGGACTGAGTGCTTTCACAACCAAGTTGCCGGGGTTCAATCCTTATCCTGATTGGGAAACTAAGATCTCATAAGCTACGTGGTGCGGCCAAAAAAAAACCCAAAACCTGATTGACTTGTTCCGTGAAGAAGATAATGTGAACTCAGTTTACTCCAGGTTACACAGTCAACATTTTAATTTCCAGGCTGAAGGCTCTCTTCTATAAACTGTCTGTTATTTTTGGCCAATGATATTTTTTGCTGCCACAAACTATACAATCCTATGGAATAGTGTCTTGAAGATTGGTCATTTTCTTGAAAGATGTGGGGTTTTTTTCTTTTGTATTTTAAGCATCCTGGACTATTTAATGTATAAATCCCTTCTTCTCTCAGGTAACGGTAGGAGATAAAAAACCAAGGTCCCTTACAAATTAACAGAGATCAGAGGCAGATGTTATAAAGTGCAGGAAATATCCAGCAGCTCTAGAGGTTGGCATCTATCCTGTGTTCAGTTTGTCTTACGATTTGCTCTTTGGACTTTGGGGTTTCCTACTTGGTGTCTGTTCTGGCCTCCAAACTAACACTGCTTATGAGCAACAACAAACAGCAGGGTTTTACCCAGGTAACAGACATACCTTGTAAGGAAGGCCTTACCTTTCAAGATTAGAGACAAAGCCTTTCAATACTATGGAATGTTATTTTTATGCCGGTTTTCATACTTAACTCCTAATACTGTTGATGGTGTTGTGGGTTACATGGAATTGTGGGTTATATGTTGATGGTATAGTGAGTTACGTGAATGTATATCGTGGGTTACAGGGAATTTTGTAGGTTAGCCTGGCAGATCTTACATTCAGTACTGGAAGCTTAGCAACTCCCTTAAGGGTGGTAGCATGCCAGGGTTCCCTTCACACAGGTAACCCTTCCTCACAGTCAACCCTTGGTCCTAAAGCGGTGGCTTGATATCCCCTTAAAGGCCATTTCTTCCCTGCAGTGGTCACAAAGGGAAGGATGATAACTAAGCTCAGGCAAACTGTCAAGATCTTTAGCTTTATCCTAAAATTGGAAACTATAGATATTGGTAATGATTCTCTGTATAACATCTTGAGTCTGTGATACAACATGTTTAAGGAAATGTATTCCATTGTTCTTTCATAGGAAACAAATTGCTGAGTTCCAGCTTCAAGGAAGAGCTAAATCATATGTGTTCTTTCTTGATTGAACTATTAAAGCATTATATCAGAAAAACAAGTTAAGAAAATGTCACATTGTAAAGCCTTTGGAATTATCAGTTGTAAAAGAGCAAATGAATTGCAAGTGTGTGATTTTTAAGCATTTTCTTCTCCTCTCTAAATGGCGACATCACTCATGACACCACCAGTTGTCATGAATAGTTTTGTAATCTCCACAAATCTCTAGATAAGGAGAAAAGGATAATGGAGTGGAGGGCATAAATGATTACGCATTCCCTATAAAGAAGAACTATCATGAAGATAGAAAGCATACTGACTAATTTATTTATAAATGGAGGCCAGGCACATAGGAGGTCCATGGGTGGATATTTCCAGGAGTGGCCTGTGGAATTATGTGCTTTACTTTCAACCAGTGTAAGTGCTTAGGGATAAAGGAAGCTTTAGGCAAACAAAAGAGCTTTATACTCAGATTCTAGGACTTACGTGGTCAGTTGGTGGAACCAATCTCCCAATAAATGGTGCAGGTTAGGTTTTGGACTACATGCTAAAAAGATTTTTAAGTGATTGGAGGCTCTCCCAAGGTCATTTGAAAGAACAGAGCAGATGTGAGGGGATGGGGGTGCCTCCAAGAATGGGTTCATTCAATGTTGCTTCCAAGTTACCCTGTGATGAAAATGTCCTAGAGAAAAATGTCCTTTAATTCCCTATGTGTGCGTGCTAAGTTGCTTCAGTTGTGTCTGACTCTTCAGTCACGTGTGACTCTTTGCGGCTCCATGGACCATAGACCGCTAGGCTGTCCGTGGATTCTCTAGGCAAGAATACTGGAGTGGGTTGCCATGCTTTTCTCTGGGGATCTTCCCAACCCAGGGATAGAACCCATGTCTCCTGTGGCTCCTGCACTGCAGGTGGATTCTTTACCCTTGAGCCACTGGGGCAGCCACTTTATTCCCTATATTAACCAATTATCCCTCAAGATGGATTAATCCCTCAAAGTGATTAAGCACTACATTTTTTTCATGTGAGAAGCAAACGATGATAATGTTTCCAGGGCTGGTCTTATAAGGCCTATAATTTTGTCTAACTCCTCAAAGGTTTTTGTTTATATACTCCCCACCCAAGGCTAGATTATGTGATACTCCTGTGTGTTCTGGCATCACCTGTATCTTCATGTTCATAGCCCATTTAATGACATGACAGATGAGACCTGTAACATTCTTAACTTCATCAAAGGAGAACATATATTCCTTAGGGTTGTGAATTAGTGTAGCCAATGCAGTATGCCCAAGGGAGAGTATAGAGCCTGGAACATCATACATATGCAGGTATTTGTGAATGAATGGCTTAGTGTTAATTTTATGAGATTAAGTCAGACTTTGTGGGTTGGACCCTAGAAAGTGGGGAAGACAGTGATATCAGTATATGGAAAAGGAAGCACAAAGAAGAGGACAGTACTAATGAACATTTTCCCGCTTTGTAATTCTTTCCAAAGTCTTGCCTTTATCCTAGAGGAGAGATGAAGAGTCAAGGATGAATTTGGAAAATGGGAGTCTAAAATGAAGGATAACTCCTGACCACACTCACCTTTCATCCACCCAAGTGGCCATCGTACCTCTGTGGCAGGTTGAGTTCCTTAGGACCAGACTCCGGGATGGAGATTTGGGTGCAGGAAATTTAATGGGACGTGCTATAGGGAATAACATCTCTGAGGGGACAAAGAAAGCATGATTAAGTGGAGAGAAGAGTTTGGGTATGTTGCAGGCACAACAAAGGCCTTGGCCAATCCCACTGAGAGCTTATGAGCTGTAATGACCCAGAATTGTCCCAGTTAGGGCAAGAGGCTGCGTCTTACACTGCTGCACAGAGCAGTCATCGTGATGCAGGATGCCCCTGGAAATGAGGTACGGCCTTGGATAGGATGGCTGGCTTCAAGAAGGGACAGTCCCTGGAAAGGGCGAGTCATTTGCAACTGTTTAAATAAAGTCAGCTGTTGACTAGCAGGTGGGAGAAGGTGAGACTATAACACGAAACAAGACGGTCTCTGCCCTCAAGAATCTTCCAGACGTGTGGGCAAGCATTAATTACCACAAATGTGGTGGCTCAAAACAGTATCCATCAACTTCTGGTCTCTGGTCTGGTGTATAAAGAGGTTAGACGTCTTCACTCTTTCCTAACAAGTAAAACTAATGATCAGATTTTCTTAAATCTGTTAGAGAATCATGGTCACAGGGTCAACCACTGACCCAAAAATCAGAGAGATGGGCTGATAAAGAGTCAAAACTGACTGAAGCAGAAGCCTTTGTGGGAACCAGGGTAGAATACTTTGCTATCTGCTAAAAAAAAAAAAAAAAAAAAAAAAAAAAAAAAACCCAAAAAAAACACCTCTGGTTTTAGAATTCTCATGAGTTGGTTCTGATCACTCAAACAGTCACCCTTTGAAAAAACCAAACTGTCCAGAAGTGTAAGCTAATCATGGGAGTAAAATCCCTTCAAGTAATGGTTCTACAGGTTTGGGCAGGAAATCTGGGGGTCCTTTTACAATTGTGTCAACCACGGCCATGATGACAGGCTAAGATACCTTAGTAAAGAGAGGTCTGGTCGCTTCTTTTGACTTCTTTAATAGGATTAGCGAGTGGGGTGGGGATGGTGGGTTTGAGGGAGAGATTTTAGGATGAAGAAATTTGATTGGTCAGCTTTGCGGGCTCGGCAGTCTGGAAATTCTAATTCCCAGAGGAGGAGGAATTTGGTTTGAGGTTCTTTTGGGTAATCTGGGCAGAAAAACCAGAGGTCAAGGGAGATAACAGGCTTAATTGACAGACACAGAATATAGGCCAGAAATAGAAGACAGAGAAACCTTGAGTGAGGGAGAAGGCACAGGAATTAACTTGCAAGAGCCGCAGTAAGTGGAGAGATTCCAATTAAAGCAGAAAGTGGAGAAAGGCTTTAGTAAGAGGTTAAACATTGCATCTGGTCCCATCACTTCATGGGAAACAGATGGGGAAACAGTGAAATAGTGTCAAACTTTTTTTTTTCGGGCTCCAAAATCACTGCAGATGGTGACTGCAGCCATGAAATTAAAAGATGCTTACTCCTTGGAAGGAAAGTTATGACCAACCTAGATAGCATATTCAAAAGCAGAGACATTACTTTGCCAACTAAGGTCCATCTAGTCAAGGCTATGGTTTTTCCAGTGGTCATGAATGGATGTGAAAGTTGGACTGTGAAGAAAGCTGAGCGCTGAAGAATTGATGCTTCTGAACTGTGGTGTTGGAGAAGACTCTTGAGAGTCCCTTGGACTGCAAGGAGATCCAACCAGTCCATTCTAAAGGAGATCAGTCCTGGGTGTTCTTTGGAAGGACTGATGCTAAAGCTGAAACTCCAGTGCTCTGGCCACCTCATAGGAGAGTTGACTCATTGGAAAAGACTCTGATGCTGGGAGAGATTCAGGGCAGGAGGAGAAGGGGACGACAGAGGATGAGATGGCTGGATGGCATCACCGACTTGATGGACATGAGTTTGGGTGAACTCCGGGAGTTGGTGATGAACAGGGAGGCCTGCAATTCATGGGGTTGCAAAGAGTTGGACACGACTGCGTGACTGAGATGAACTGAACTGAACACATTTAGATCAGCAGTTCTTCAGATCTGGTGCCCAAACTAACAGCATCAGCATCGTTTGGGAACTTGTTAGAAATGCAGATTCCCCAGTCCATTCTAGAATTAGTAAATTGGAAATTCTAAAAGTAGGAGTAGGGCACGAGAATCTGTTTCAACAAGCATGCCAGGTGATTTTGATGCCCCATAAGCTTGAGAATCCTTGATATTCTTCCATATTGTAATGGAATATGTTTATCATGAATGGGACTCCAGCAGGAGAAAGGAAATTCCTGGAAGGAAAATTTTCTGCTGCATGGTGAGCTAGAAATGCCAAGGATAAGTGTAAGACATTGCTTGACTTAACTGGCCTTAGGGTTTTCAGAAAGAAGACATTCTGAGCCATTCCAGCCAGTTGTGTTATTGAGACACACTTTTCAAGGTCAAGACTAGGAACAGTTGGAAGAAAAGTTATAACCAGCCTAGACAGCATATTAAAAAGCAGAGACATTACTATGCCAACAAAGGTCTGTCTAAGTCAAAGCTATGGTTTTTCCAGTAGTCATGTAGGATGTGAGAACTGGACTATAAAGAAAGCTGAGTGCCGAAGAATTGATGCTTTTGAACTGCGGTCTGAAGACTCTTGAGAGTCCCTTGGACTGCCAGGAGATCCAACCAATCCATCCTAAAGTAAATCAGTCCTGAATATTCAATGGAAGGATTGATTCTGAAGCTGAAACTCCAATACTTTGGCCACTTGATGCAAAGAACTGACTCATTGGAAAAGACCCCGATGCTGGGAAAGATTGAAGGCGGGAGGAGAAGAGGATGACAGAGAATGAGATGGTTGGATGGCATCACTGACTCAATGGACATGAGTTTAAGTAAACTCTGGGAGTCGGTGATGGACAGGGAGGCCTGGCGTGCTGCAGTCCATGGGGTTGCAAAGAGTCGGACATGACTGAGCAACTGAACTGAACTGAGGAGTTTACTGAGGGGAGTTGGGAAGGAGTCAGACTGGCCTGCGTCGGTTATCCTTGAGGGAGGGGGAGATCCAACCCCTAGGGAAAAAGCAGGAAGTGGGAACAGTGAGTTCCTGGGACCCTGAGTGATGAAAGCAGCAAGAGACTCTGGTGGAGAGGGAAGGAAACTTGCTTGTGAGCAAGATCTGTCTCCTCTTCAGCTCAGTAAGAAGACGCCCTCTCCTGGCTGCAGGCAGCGTCTGGCCCTCCTGCCTCAGCTGCAGCAAAGCCACAAGTTCTAATGTCAGCGGCCCTTAGCCAACAGGAGGAGGCTATATTTGGGGATGTGGGTGGCTGACCCAGTACACTGATTCCTATGTCCTTATAATTTTTATGAATCAATTATTCTGGGAATGATAATAATCATGGTACAATGGCAATAAGGGCTAAAGGCATGGTGGTTAATTGTTATTATAGGCTATCCCAGCAAGACGATTCAGTTCAGTTCAGTCGCCAGTCGTGTCCGACTCTTTGCGACCCCATGAATCGCAGCACGTCAGGCTTCCCTGTCCATCACCAACTCCCAGAGTTCACTCAGACTCGCATCCATTGAGTCAGTGATGCCATCCAGCCATCTCATCCTTGGTCGTACCCTTCTTCTCCTGCCCCCAATCCCTCTGAGCATCAAAGTCTTTTCCAATGAGTCAACTCTTCTATGAGGTGGCCAAAGTACTGGAGTTTCAGCTTTAGCATCATTCCTTCCAAAGAAATCCCAGGGCTCATCTCCTTCAGAATGGACTGGTTGGATCTCCTTGCAGTCCAAGGGACTCTCAAGAGTCTTCTCCAACACCACAGTTCAAAAGCATCAATTCTTTGGTGCTCAGCCTTCTTCACAGTCCAACTCTCACATCCATACATGACTACTGGAAAAACCATAGCCTTGACTAGACAGACCTTAGTCAGCGAAGTAATGTCTCTGCTTTTGAATATGCTATCTAGGTTGGTCATAACTTTTCTTCCAAGGAGTAAGCGTCTTTTAATTTCATGGCTGCAGTCACCATCTGCAGTGATTTTGGAGCCCCAAAAAATAAAGTCTGACACTGTTTCCATTGTTTCTCCATCTGTTTCCCATGAAGTGATGGGACTGGATGCCATGATTTTCATTTTCTGAATGTTGAGCTTTAAGCCAACTTTTTCACTCTCCTCTTTCACTTTCATCAAGAGGCTCTTTAGTTCCTCTTCACTTTCTGCCATAGGGTTGTGTCATCTTCATATCTGAGGTTATTGATATTTCTCCTGGCAATCTTGATTCCAGCCTGTGTTTCTTCCAGTCCAGCATTTCTCATGATGTACTCTGCATATAAGTTAAATAAGCAGGGTGACAATATACAGCCTTGACGTACTCCTTTTCCTATTTGGAACCAGTCTGTTGTTCCATGTCCAGTTCTAACTGTTGGCTTCCTGACCTGCATACAGATTTCTCAAGAGGCAGGTTAGGTGGTCTGGTATTCCCATCTCTTTCAGAATTTTCCAGTTTATTGTGATCCACACAGTCAAAGGCTTTGGCATAGTCAATAAGGCAGAAATAGATGTTTTTCTGGAACTCTCTTGCTTTTTCAATGATCCTGCAGATGTTGGCAATTTGATCTCTGGTTCCTCTGCCTTTTCAAAAACCAGCTTGAACATCAGGAAGTTCACGGTTCACATATTGCTGAAGCCTGGCTTGGAGAATTTTGAGCATGACTTTACTAGCGTGTGAGATGAGTGCAATTGTGTGGTGGTTTGAGCATTCTTTGGCCTTGCCTTTCTTTGGGATTGGAATGAAAACTGACCTTTTCCAGTCCTGTGGCCACTGCTGAGTTTTCCAAATTTGCTGGCATATTGAGTGCAGCACTTTCACAGCATCATCTTTTAGGATTTGAAATAGCTCAACTGGAATTCCATCACCTCCACTAGCTTTGTTCGTAGTGATGCTTCCTAAGGCTCACTTGACTTCACATTCCAGGATGTCTGGGCTCTAGGTGAGTGATCACACCATCGTGATTATCCGGGTCATGAAGATCCTTTTTGTACAGTTCTTCTGTGTATTCTTGCCACCTCTTCTTAATATCTTCTACTTCTGTTAGGTCCATACCATGTCTGTCTTTTATTGAGCCCATCTTTGCATGAAATGTTCCCTTGGTATCTCTAATTTTCTTGAAGAGATCTCTAGTCTTTCCCATTCTGTTGTTTTCCTCTATTTCTTTGCATTGATCGCTGAAGAAGGCTTTCTTATCTCTCCTTGCTATTCTTTGGAACTCTGCATTCGATGCTTATATGTTTCCTTTTCTCCTTTGCTTTTCGCTTCTCTTCTTTTCACAGCTATTTGTAAGGCTTCCCCAGACACCCATTTTGCTTTTATGCATTTCTTTTCCATGGGGATGGTCTCAATCCCTGTCTCCTGTACAATGTCACGAACCTCATTCTATAGTTCATCAGGCACTCTATCTATCAGATCTAGGCCCTTAAATCTATTTCTTACTTCCACTGTATAATCATAAGGGATTTGATTTAGGTCATACCTGAATGGTCTAGCGGTTTTCCCTGCTTTCTTCAATGTAAGTCTGAATTTGGTAATAAGGAGTTCATGATCTGAGCCACAGTCAGCTCCTGGTCTTGTTTTTGTTGACTGTATAGAGTTGCAAATTCACGTTTAGAATCAAACCCCTTTCCTGCCAGAGGCGCTCAGAGGACTCAAACGACGTTTGTGCGCACCAGGACCGAGGAACCCCACAGAGACTGAAACAGAACTGTGTTTGAGCATCTCCTGTGGAGGTATGGGTCAGCAGTGGTCTACCGCAGGGACAGAGGCTCTGCGTGTGGGTAGGCATAAGCCCTCTTGGAGGAGGTCGCCATTAACCCCAAGCACAGAGCTGCCAGAACTTACACAGGACTGGGAAATAGACTCTTGGAGGGCACAACAGAACCTTGTGCACCAGGACCCAGGAGAAAGGGGCAGTGACCCCACAGGAGTCTGTCCCAGACTTGCCTGTGGGTGTCTGGAAGTCTCTGGCGAAGGCGTGGCGGTAATGGCCTGCTGCAGGGTTGGGGGCACGGACTGTAGCAGTACATGCATGGGATCTTTTGATGGAGATCACCATTATCTTCATTACCTCCACCATAGTTTGGTCCCAGGTAAATAGCAGGGAGGGAACACAGCTCTACCCATCAATAGAAAATTGGATTAAAGATTTACTGAGCAAGAACCCTGATGCTGGGCTTCCCTTGTAGCTCAGTCAATAAAGGATCTGCCTGCAGTGCAGGAGACCTGGGTTCGATCCCTGGGTTGGGAAGATCCCCTGGAGAAGGAAATGGCAACCCACTCCAGTATCCTTGCCTGGAAAACCTCATGGACAGAGGAGCCTGGTGGGCTGCAGTCCATGGGGTTGCAAAGAGTTGGACATGACTGAGCGACTAACACACACACACCCTGATGCTGGGAAAGATTGAAGGCAAGAGGAAAAGGGGATGACAGAGGATAAGATGGTTGGATGGCATCACTGACTCAATGGACATGAGTTTGAGTAAACTCCAGAAGTTGATGATGGACAGGGAGACCTGCCCTGCTGCAGTCAATGGGGTCACAAAGAGTCGGATACAACTGAGTGACTGAACTGAACTGATCCCTTCCCCTGAAAACTCAGCCAAACATGAGAGAGTTTTATGGGCTTCCCTTGTGGCCCAGCTGGTAAAGAATCTGCCTGCAATGTGGGAGACCTGGTTTCGATCCCTGGGTTGGGAATATCCCCTGAAGAAGGAAAAGGCTACCCACTCCAGTATTCTCCCCTGGAGAATTTCATGGACTGTATAGTCCATGGGGTTGCAAAGAATCAGACACAACTGAGCGACTTTCACTGTCTTTGTTTCATGAACTCGAGACTTCTGTGTATAGCAAAGACCAACATGTTTTACACTGTTGAGCTGAAAAATAAAAAACCTAAACAATGCAGACAAATGGGTTGGTATGCTAGCATTTGTATTAAAAAAGGGAAAAAAACATTTGCTTGTGATACGTAAGATATTTCTGGATGACTTGATGAAAAATTAGTAAAATTGATAGCCATTGGGAAAGGGAACTAAATAGCTGGGGAAGAAAAGAGGAAAGTTTTTCATGATTAAAACCATATATACCTTATACATATATATATTTCTGATTACACCTCACAGCTAGCACTGATCCGCCAGTCAGTGATTTGAACCCGGGCCACGGTGGTGAAAGCATAGAGTCCTAACCACTGGACTTGCCAGGGCATTCCCCTCATACACCTTCTAAATTTGGACATAAGTATACTATGATGATTTAAAAATAACTGAGTATTTTTAAAATAAATAGTGAGCTTTTATTATCCTCAGCAGCAGAGGGAAATCAGGCCTGAGCTCTACACAGGTAGCTCCCCCCTGGAGGGGGAACCTACGGCAGCCCCGGAGGAGCTCCTCAGAGACTCCCTTCATCTGGCCGCCCTGCCCTAGGCATTCCTAAGGAGTTGGGACCCACAGGGATCAGCAGGGAGGAGCACAAGGGGAAAAGCTCTCCAGCCTGAAGTCAGGCGTGGCCAGAGCTAGCACCTGGCAACACACAACTCACATCCTCCCTGGAAGGCAGGGGAGAACCCGCACCTGGGCCTCCACAGCCCCTCCCTCTGGGCGTCTCTCCTGTTCCTCTCCGACTCCGCCTTCCTCCACGGGTCCTCTCAGCTTTGGCCACAGTGTTTGGTTTTTGAGAGGAGAGTGTTGAACAAGCCAGGCTCCGTCGTTCTGTGTCCGAACTCTCATTTGACTTGGAAGACTTATGCTTTCGTTTTTTCTTCTTTTTCTTTTCTTGCGTTTCTGTTCTGAGGAACTGGAGCTTCTCCCATAGTCATCTGACGCTGAATCCTCCAGTAATTGTTTTGATTGTTGTATCCTAAACACAGAAGATTGACGAAATAACCATATTCAATTCAATGTAAACAATTTTTTTTTAGATAAAAATGTAAGAGCAGTAGAGAGGATGAAAGCTGTCACAAATAGTCACCTCATTAAAGACAGTCCTGATGTTTACTTTTGCATATTTCCCCGTTCTTGGCTATATCCACGCCTATTTTACATGACGGTAACCAGTGTACAGGGGCTTCCCTGGTGGTGCAGAGGTTAAAGCATCTGCCTGCAACGTGGGAGACCTGGGTTCAATCCCTGGGTACAAGCCATTTTGTATTCTCAGGTGAATACTAGGTAATCTCCTTCAACAATTACAATTCAATATCACCAATTTGAAAAAAAAAAAAAACCCTCTTGTTTTTTCACCCTCTTTATTCATGTCTAATTTTTAACAGTAGCTCAGACCCTTAAAGACACTGGAGAAGGTAAAACATAAGAAAGAGACTCAATCACATAGTAGAGCTAGATATCACAGTGTGGGCTGCCAACATCAACTGTCTATGACGTGAGTGGGCTTGGCCAACTTTAACCCAAGCGGAACAGGCTGCCTGTGCGTTCCCCACATACTGGTCTTTTCAGGGACCACTCCTGTTCTCCAAACATTTCACAATTAAAATACCATCTTCATTAAACCATTTCTCTAATACTGGAATGGCTGTTTCTAACTTTGTATGATTTCAGACTTTAAGAAGATACTGTTATTACCAGAACAGTCTCACCTTATATCCTTTTTGTGTCTTTTATTCTCTTGTATGATGTCATACATGGGATCTTCATGTGCCTTAAGGGTGAAAAAGGGTTGGATGAAAAAAGGGTTAAAGTTGGGTTAGGGTTGCTAGGTTGTTAGTTAATTAAACATTAAACCCCTAGGTTACTAAAAGCCAGTTATTCTTTTTCAATTTGGTTGTTCAAATGTTCTAATCCTTCCTAAGGGGCACCAGCACTGCCAACTCACTGAAGCTGTGAAAAGAATTTCCCAAATAGGAAGATATAGGAAGGCTAACCTGGTGGTCCAGTGGTTAGGACGCCGCACTTTTCACTGTGGAGGCCCTAGGGTTAACCCCTGATCAAGGATCCCGCAAGCCACACAATGCAGCCAAAAGGAAAAAAATACAGGATTGGGGGCAGGAGGAGAAGGGACGACAGAGGATGAGATGGCTGGATGGCATCACGGACTCGATGGACGAGAGTCTGAGTGAACTCCAGGAGTTGGTGATGGACAGGGAGGCCTGGCGTGCTGCGATTCATGGGATTGCAGAGTCGGACACGACTGAATGACTGAACTGAACTGAACTATAAAGAAATAAACCGTAGCAGAATCATGAAATATTATTCAAGGAAGAAATATTGAAGCAGTTCTCTTTGTTCTATGTGGATACATGACCATGAAATATTAATAGTATTAAGAAAAACAAGTGAATTATAAAATCACATATAGGGGGACTTCCCTGGTGGTTCAGTGGCTAAGACTGCTCTCCCAATGCAGGGGGCCTGGGTTCAATCTCTGGTCAGGGAACTAGACCCCACATGTCACAACTGGTTCAGCTAAATAATAAATACCAAAAAAAAAAATCATATATAAGAATGAAACATTTATAGATATACAAAAATATATAAGTCTCCCAAAGTCTGGAAATATACTGGAGGTATAGATAATTTTAAATTATTTGAATTACTTAAAAATAAGAACACATGTATGGGAAATGTTATGGTATGTGAATTATCTTTTATTTTTTTATCTTGTTTTAAAAAAGAATAAACATTTATAATAGAAATTTTAGATACTGTCAGAAAATTGTTTTTAAAAAGTTGATTACTTCACTACCCAGAGATAACAGTAACATTAACATGTGGTGTCTTTTTCTTGTTTTTTTTTCTTGTTCTGGGGGGTTTCTTTTTTGCCATCCTATGCAGTCTGTGGGATCTTAGTATCACAACCAGGGATTGAACCTGTGCCCACATCAATGAAAGCACCAAGTCCTAACCACGACCACCAGGGAACTCCCTGGTCTCTTTTTCAATCATTACTCATAATTTATGAAAAATCATAATCATACTATATAAAATTCTATTACTTTTCATTTACACTTTCATGAACATGTCCCCATGATATAACACATCCTTCTAAGCCACAATTCCTAATGGCTAAATAATCTGTTACAGTAATTTATGTCGGTATTTAATTTATCTTGATATGTTGAACTATTAGTTGTTTTCCATTTTTCTTTAGTTTTCATTTTTCTGAACATATAAATTATAATGAAAACTATCCTGCTGCTGCTGCTGCAGCTGCTAAGTCCCTTCAGTCATGTCCGACTCTGTGCGACCCCATAGACGGCAGCCCACCAGGCTCCCCTGTCCCTGGGATTCTCCAGGCAAGAACACTGGAGTGGGTTGCCATTTCCTTCTCCAATGCATGAAAGTGAAAAGTGAAAGTGTCCGACCCTCAGTGATCCCATGGACTGCAGCCTACCAGGCTCCTCCATCCATGGGATTTTCCAGGCAAAAGTACTGAAGTGGGGTGCCATTGCCTTCTCCGGAAAACTATCCTATACACACGTAAATAGTTGTGTATATACTAATGTTCTCTTATACTCTTAAGGTAAATTCTTATAAGTAGGATTTCTGAATCAAAATGAGTATCCTTAAAGTTTCTGGGATTTATTGCCAAACTATGTTCTATGGTATCTGTAAAAATTGTTACTCCACTAGAAGTGGAATGATTGATGTCAAAATAAGTTATATCAGATTATTAAAATGAAAACACAGCATCTTAAGTGTCATAAAAACCGGAGAATGTCTGTTGACTCCAGTCTGATTTACGCTGACAACCTCAGTACAGCCAGACAGCTGCATACTTTACATGATAGAAGCAGTTACTGAATTTACACCCCTGGGAAGTGACTGTTAAAATAATATGATGAAATGATAGATTTATTTTACTGTCAAGTAAAGAGTATATACAATTTATATATACATTTCTAGCTTATAGTTTAAAGATATAAACTTTAGGTAAAGCCTGGAAAACTAAAACCCTATTTTAGCTATGAAACATGTTTTTGTTTAATACAGTAACTTTAAAAAAGTGATTGAATAAATAACAATGTCTGCTTCAGAAAAAGAATTACTTTTCCCAGGTATAAGCAAATAACACTTTAATGAGAAGTTAATTTTTTTAAAAGAACCTGTCTCACAAATGTACAGGCATAATACCTTGTTCTTTATTGTACTTGGCAGATACTGCGTTTTTTTTAATCGAAGGTTTGTGGCAACTCTGTGTCGAGCAAGTCAGTCAGCATCCTGTTTCCAAGAGTACTTGCTTACTGCATGTCACAGTGTCACATTATGGTAATTCTCACAATATTTCAAACTTTTTCATTATTGTTACGTTTGTTAGGGTGATCTGCAATCAGTAATCTTTGAAGTTAGTACTGTAGCCTTCTGAAGGCACAGATGATGGTTAACAATTTTTAGCAAGAAAGTATTTTAAATTGTTATGTACTTTGTTTTTTTAGACAGAATGCTGTTGCACACTTAACCAATTACAGTATAGTGTAAACATGACTTTTATATGTATTGAGAAATAAAAAAATTTGTCATTCACTATATTGTGATATTCATTTCTAGATATTGCTAGAACCAAACCTGCCTTATCTCCGAGGTATGCCTGTAACTTAACACAAATGTGGTTAACACCAGACACTTTGACTGAATGGCTCTGGGAATGTATTTTGTGTGAATTTCCAGTTCACTGATTACAGCCTAATTCACTGATATTCACTGTCTCTGATATATGTAAATTGATATGGTGGGGCTCTAGTTACTACTCTGAACTATTCTAACTTTTGGTTGCCTTTGATAAAAAAAAAAAAGGGCATTCTTTGTCCCCTGTTCAGTGACTATACCGTTTACAGCACCAGCCTGAAAGCAAAAATATAAAAGGAAATATTTCTGTAAGATAACACAGTTTCCTTTAAAGAAGACAAAGAATTGGTAGATCATATCAAAGTTTTTCTTCATTAAACTCCGATTCTAAAAACAAATGCAATCAATGAATGAACCATGTAAGATCCTAAAAAACAAAGGAAAACTTGCGATTGGGTTATGTCCCAATAAACCCATTGTATGTTGAAAATATCGTAGGTCAAAAATGCACTTTAATGCACCTAACCTACTGAATATCATAGCTTAGCCTAGCTTAAATGCACTCATAACACCTATTGATACATTAGCCTGCAGTTGGGCAAAATCATCTAACACAAGGGCCTCCCCAGTGGTTCAGCAGTAAAGAATCTGCCTGCAATGCAAGAGCTACAAGAGACACAAGTTCAATCCCTGGGTCAGGAAGATCCCCTGGAGAAGGGCATGACAACCCACTCCAGTATTCTTGCCTGGAGAATCCCACAGACAGAGGAGCCTGGTGGGCTACAGTCCATGGGGTTGAAAAGAGTCAGACATGACCAAAGCGACTTAGCAATGGCAATCTAACACAAAGCCTATTTTATTGAATAAAAAGCCTATTTTATAACAAAGTGTTGAATTTCTCATGTAATTTATAAATGGATGTATGAGTTCATTTACATATAATATATCCAAAAAAGCCAAATTGATAAAAACAGTAGATTAATGGCTATCTGGGGCTGAAATGGTGATTAACGGGAAAGAGTCCTGAGGGATCTTAATGGGAGGATAAAATTTTCTAAAACTTATTTACGGCAATAAACAAATATACTCAGTAGTTAACTAAAAAAAAAAAAAATCACTGTTTAAAATGAGTGAACTTCATAATATCTATATTAAACTGCAATAAAGCATTTCAAAAGGCCACAAACCCAAACATACAGAGAAAAACTTGTAAGAGTCAAATGCAAAAAAATTTTGTATATCACAATGCAGTAAACACTAAAATGAACAGACACCAGAAAATTCACTTCTAAGGCACCAGCGGGGAGAACTGAGAATCAACTCAATTTTTCTTTGCAGAACCTCCAAAGAGCTCAGGAATTGAGCTTTGAGCACCAGATACTGTTGAATGTAAGGGTAAAGGAGGAGCTGAAATAATGAGGACTGATTAAAAGTCCAAGGGTAACTCTTACTAGCCCTGGTAGAAGTTATTGTCTGAAAAAGGTAAATCATAGGATCTCTGGCAAAAGGACATCAGATACACGTGAAGGCAAGGTGCGGCAGTAAATACAGATGATTATGGGAACACGTTAAAAAAAGCAGACGGCAAGATTTCCCAGCCTTTTTGCTCCAGTTAGATTCCACAACACTAGCAGCTTGGCCTTCACCCTCCATGGAGGAGCCGCCTTCTCTGGGAAAATACAACCCAGCCCTAGAAGAAAAACCTACAGGTCCTGACCTCATAAGTTCTCGGTTGGACAGACTAGAAAGATCACCCTCCAGTGAAACTCAACAAGCCCTACTCACACACTTAGAGCTTCCAACAACTTTTTATCTCCCAGTGATGAGTAAGAATCACTGTGATTGCCAGTCTTCAAGATGGACACCAAAATCCCTAAAAAACACGCCCTCAGGTATTCCCTGCAATGCTGAATAAAGCTAATTGTTGTAACCTAGGTACTGGGAAAGGATGGTGTGTGAATGGAGGCAAAGAAACATGAACTGCTATTTTAATTGTGTGCATGAAGAATCTCTGTACAAACAAATGTCTTTAAAGGCAGCAGTACCCCATTTTCAAATGCCATCTTATGCTGGTGTGGTGGATGGTGTGCACACAGCTCCATCTGGTCCAGTCCCATCCTGTGTGGCCCAGAGCTCCTCTCAGGTCACCTGGAGAAAACCTTGCTATCACTGATGAGGAGGATTGGCTGAGGCAAGACCTAAGGGACCACCCCCCCAATGCATCCTTCGTCCCCCATGGCATTTCTACATGGAATATCCTTTCTGTTACAGGAATATTACTGAAGCATAGACTCTGCAAGCAGCTACAGTCCTGTGGAAGATCACTGCCCTTGCAGCCAGAAGCCCTGGAGTCAAGGCACTGCTCTGCCACTTACCCTAGACACTGACTAACACATGGAAGGGGGCTTCCTCATCTGTCGCCTAGAGATCACGCCCTGACTTCAACAGCATGGTGTGAGAATGAATTAAAAGGAGTGAACTCGTTTGTAAACAGTGGTCTATAACTTGCGTGAACCGAGGCTGTTACTTGAAACCCTTCCACACTCACACTGCATGACTTTGACTTCTTTCCCGAGTGGCATCCAAAGTCCTTTGGTTGGTGCGTGGGCCAGAAATTCCCTGGCATGTTCATTGCCTGGGACATCTGGTATACAGTCTTCTGGCTTAGTCTCATCTTCCTGAAAAAGGAAACAGTGTGTAAGCTCTATGGCAAAAAAAGCGCCAGAGCTCTCCTCCTACCTGCCTGAGAACACAGCACTGCCTGGCTTGCTCATGGGCTGGAGACCCCTATGTCATCACGTTATCCTCTGAAGAGCTAGAAAGACAGAGTATAACTGAGAAAGAAAATGGAAGTAACTATTCCAGAAGAGCTGCTGCTACTGCTGCTGCTAAATTGCTTCAGTCGTGTCCGACTCTGTGTGACCCCATAGACGGCAGCCCACCAGGATTCCCCCATCCCTGGGATTCTCCAGGCAAGAACACTGGAGTGGGCTAGCCTACCACAAAAACAAAGTAGCTGTTCTTAGAGAAAAGTCACTGGTGTTTACACAGGGATGATCTGCGAGCTCCAAATTCTAATTCCAGATCACAAAAATTAGATTCTAAGATCACAAAAAATTTTCTGCTAACTTAGAAGCTTTGTGGAATGAGGCAGAAGATAGAATTAAATAAGATTTCCTGGAACAATAAAAACAATGTATCAGAGTAAAATAGATTATTAGACCTTGAAGGTCACTGTCATGTTTTATAATCTCATACATCCTGTATTTGTGAGATGTATTTTTACCACCTAATAACTGCACTATATAATTAAGGTGCTGTTTTTTACCTTATGATTTTTTCAAGTTTCCAGGAAAATTAAATTTATAATGGAAGAATGTTTTCTAAAAAATTTTTTTTAAAGTTAAAAGCTACCAAACAGGAAAGGTTACTTTGGCCTTAAGTCCTCTAAGTCTCACTCCCAGAGAAACGCACTGACACTGTGGCCGGGGTGCTGGAGGAGGGACTCTGCACCAGGTGGGGCTGGACTGGATGGATTCACATGTCCTCAGAGTCCACTGTTCTCTGAACTGATGACAGTCAAGAAAGCAGCAGTGGAGCATCAGAGAAGGAACATGGGGCAGCAGAGCTCCAAGAAGATGCAGTCGCAAGGGAGACAGAAAGAAGGGGAGCGAGTGCTGAGGACACCCAGGGGGCCTGCAGTGGTGTGTCTTAGGGACAGACACGAGGCAGATTAAACTTCTGCAAAGGCACAGACTATGACAAGCCCAAAGTGAATGAACTGACTGCCATCTGCAGAGAAGAGAGAGGACTACCATAAAGGAGCTTCAAACCTTAAGCAGCTGTTTTTCATAACAAGTGAGTCTGAGCTCTGGTCAAATCTGTCTCAGAGGAAAACCAAAAATACAAACTTTACACTGACCATGATAAACTCAGGAGGAGGTTCTTCATAACTAGAAGGAAAAAAAAAAAAAAAAAAAAACACAAAACACTGATCATCAACCATGTTTACAGGAATATAACACATTTCAATCAGCAAAAAGCATCAATAGGCCAAAATAAAAAGGTGTTGTTGTTGTTGTTGTTTTTTCAGTAAAAACTGAAAACATTATAACTAAAACAGTTAATAAAATATGCCCAGCAGTCAGAAGACCCAAATAAATAAACTCATGCTATACCACATCCTACTGGGTTGTAGAACTTAAATTCACTGAAATAATAACTTGGTGTCTTGGCATGATTTTATTTTTGGAAGAATCAAGAGATTGCAGGGAAAATGTGATGTAAAAAGAGCTTTGAGTTAATTATGGTTCCAATCTGTCATTCCACTTGTGGGCGATTTGTGTGTGTGTGTGAAGTCGCTCAGTCGTGTCCGACTCTCTGAGACCCTGTGGACTGTAGCCCGCCAGGCTCCTCTGTCCATGGGATTCTCCATGGACAGAGCGGGTGATTTACCTATCATAATTTTCAGCTTCCATGACACTGAGAGGGTCATGGGGATGGGGGACTGTGCAGGAGGGAGGGAGCGAAGCCAGAGGGAAGGACCTGTTGTAGCAGAAGGAGGTGGGGTTTGACTTGTCCCAGAGGCTCCTCTCCCACTCCCCACCCAACAGCTTCAGATTCAAGATCCTCCCTGAAAGGCCTGTCCTGGCCTTCCAGTGGGCTGAGTGGGCTATGGGGATACTGTCTGCTGCTCAGCAGCCTGACTGCCCTCTGACCTCTCAGGACTCAGGTCTCCTGCTCAGTGCCGGGATAATAGGTGACACTCAGTGAAGAGCTACTGCTAGAGACGCAGGCGACTGTGTGCAAATGTAGTTTCCCTTCCACCAGCACAGCTCTCAGACCCCAGGGCCCTGAGAAAGCAAATCATGCCCGTGCTCCCAACTCATTTCCACTTGTCATTGCCCTGCTGAAACGTCCAGAAAAGGCTTCTGGATGCCAAATCTAGAAAAGTAGCACCAAATGCTCATGTTCATTTTTAAGTACTGACACACTACCTACTCCCTATTAAACACACTGTGTGGGTGTTTGGGTTTAATTGTGAATGCCCAAGGGACCAAAAACAAAAATGAGAATGAAAACAAAGAAACAGGACAACGGAACATGCCAGGTCTGTTCAGTGCTTCTGTAAGAAATATCCAACTGAGGACATCTGGACACTGTGGCTGGTTTAAAATTGTGTCTTGACTCCAGAAACTTGGAAACACACATGGGAGCTTTACCACTGATGCACCCAGATGGTGAGAGCCAGGATGACTAATTTTCCACATTTTCTATAATGAAGCTGTGTTACTTTATGACCAGGGGGGAAATGTTCAAAATGTGAACTAGATATCCATATGGGACACTCTCCATAAGTTTTAATTTTTAAAAAAGGGGAGTGAAGAGCAAACCATTACATTTGGAGTGATTTTTTTTTTTTTTTGCCACACTGGGCAGCTTGTGGGATCTTAGCTCTCCAACCAGTGATCAAACCCAGGGTCCCGGCAGTAAGATCCCTGAGTCGTAACTACTGGACTGCCAGGGAATTCCCTCGGTATTTGTGTGTATGGGCAAAAGGAGTCATCATGTGGCCATCACACACCCACCTTTGTTATACATACAGACTGTCTCTGGAAGGATATCTAAAAAACTGGCTTGTCTCTAAGGAGGGGAACTAAGGATCATATAAATGGGAGAGTCTTTATTATTCATTCTATTTGCATTTGCATGCACAGGTATTAACTTGCAAAATGCTTTCTAATTACAACAGAAAGGCAAAATCAGTGGTATCTTCATTACAGCCATGTTGGTGTAAGCCCAGGTTAATATATTTCTGAAAGAAAACTGAAGGTAACAGGGACTAAGAAAAATGGAGCCTGAAATATGCTTTATATAGACAGAGGAAGCTCTGCCCCTGAAGACTACATAGCAAACAGCCAGGCCTGAAGAGACTTAGCTTTTTATGTGTGGGACACTGCTTTTCCAAAGTAAATGCTTGAAATATTTTCTAACAGAAAGTGGGGAGATGATAACAGTTCATCAGCATCCATTCATTAGAAACATTAATGCTATGCCTTATGCATAGAGACCAAAAGGAGACTGCTGGTACCAGCATAAACCAACTGATCCAGGAATACATCCTTTGAGCCACAAGAGTTATACAAACAACAACATATGGCCAACAAACTGAAATCCAAATTACTGAAAAAATATGTAACTATTGATGCCAAAATGAAAAGGAGTGTGAAGGGACTAGACATTTTGAAATCTATTATTAGCAATGGCTTCCCTAAAAAGTCCATTTTACAACTGTTTTCATAAGTTTAAAGGAAGGCGGTTGATGGTTTTTCCTCAGGCTAAACAATTCATTAATTCAACATATTAAAACAAGAGAAGCAAGGTAAAGTGTAAGAAAATGGCCAGTGGAGATTGAAGAGGGTACATCAGGGACAAAGGATTTCAATTCAATTTCTGAAAAAGCAAACAAACTGTGGGGCCTGCCATTTAATAAAATTGCAGACTGAACAACATGCTTAATTTTTTTTGTTGTTGTTATAACAACAATAAACAAATTTAAAAGGTAGAAAGCTACAAAGGAATCTTCAGCAGAGACAACATCAGAGGAAGATTTCAACGAATCTGGGCAAGTGGAAGGAAGAAAGAACTGATTTCTGTCTGTGTAGAAAGTTAGTCTTCAGGAGATGGGGTTAGGGAATGTGGACATGGAGTGGCTGAAGCCACCAGTTTTTTCCTCCTTCCTTATATCCAGGAAACTGCCCACCCAACCTGTGAAGGTGACTGCAGATTAGTGCCCTCTGAGCATAGCTGAGGATGGGGGTGATAGTGAGTGTGGGCTGAAAATCGATGCTGAATGGAAGTTTGTATGAACTCGAGACACTCAGCCTTCTCCTTTCCAACCCACCCAGAAAGCTTGCATCTAAGCATAGATCCCCAGACTGAAGGGTCTTCTCTAGAGAAGCTGAAGAGCCCTAAAAAAAAATCTTTACCCACGGCCTGATCTTCCTCTAGTGAGACTACGCAGTCAATGAACAAGCACCTTCCCTCTCTGTCTCATACATGGATGCTTGTCAAAGGGTGTTACAGGGCCTCACTCTTAAATATGATTAGACACCCAGATATCCAGGCATTAGGGGGGGAAACTCTAAATGGAAGACAGATCAAAAGAAAAGGCAAATACAAAGGCAATGGAAGGAGCAGAAAATAAAGAAAAATTAATGAGTATCCTCGAAGAAGAAACAAGAAAGGATGTTATGGACAAATAATGCTCAGAATGAGAAAAAGTTCTTGAATTGAGAAATATGAGAGCAGAATTTTAAAAATATGTGCAATAGAAGAAACAGAAGATAAATCTACAAAATAGATTGAAGAGTCAAAGGGATAAACAACTGGAAATAAAAGATAATTACAGGATCGACAGAAATCCAACAGAAAGAAAAAGAAAAGGAGAAAAAGAAATCAAAACACAGTATACTTATTTAATATACCCATGAAATGTCAAAAGATGAAAAGAAACTGTTGTAAAAAAGACACACATCATCATAAGCTTCAGAATGGCAAAAATAAATGGAAGTAAAGTTGCCAAAGCTTTAAGAGTAGAGTTAAGGCTGAGCAGGTAACCTATAAAAGAAAGGGAATCACAGTGCCATCAGACTCCTTAGCAATTCTGAAAAGTACACGCCACCTTCAAAACTGAGTGAAAATAATTTTTGACCTAGAGTTCTATACCTCACCAAATTATGAAGTTTAAAGACAGAATAAAGACATTGTCAGATATGCAAGGCGTCAAAAAATTTACCTCCAATACACTCTTTCATGGGAAGTTACAGAATGTGCTTCAGCAAAATATGGGAGTAAAGACAGAAGGAGGAACAGATGCAATCCAGGAATGGGATAAAAGACAGGATATTGGTGAAAGAAGTTCCAGGATAATGGTTGCATTCCAGGTCTAGAAAGTAACGAAGGATTACTGGAGGATAAAAGATGAAGGATCCAAGTGAAAAATAAAATAATTGATTATCTAGATAAGAATACATGGGGAAAGTATTTTCAGCTTTTGAAGCCTCAGGGGAAAAAATAGCACTTGATAATAGTATATGAAGTCGCTCAGTCATGCCCAACTCTTTGTGACCCCATGGACTGTAGTCTACCAGGCTCCTCATCCGTCCATGGGATTTTCCAGATGAGTACTGGAGTGGGTTGCCATTTCCTTCTCCAGGGGAATCTTCCCGACCCAGAGATCGAACCCTGGTCTTTCGCATTGTAGGCAGACACTTTTACCATCTGAGCCACAGGGAAGTCCCTGGTGTGAAAAGAAGAGAAGCAAAAAGCAAAGGAGAAAAGGAAAGATAGACCCATTTGAATGCAGAGTTCCAAAGAACAGCAAGGAGAGATAAGAAAGACTTCCTCATTGGTCAATGCAAAGAAATAGAGGAAAACAGTACAACGGGAAAGACTAGAGATCTCGTCAAGAAAATTAGAGATACCAAGGGAACATTTCATGCAAAGATGGGCTCAATAAAGGACAGAAATGGTATGGACCTAACAGAAGCAAAAGATATTAGAAGAGGTGGCAAGAATACACAGAAGAACTGTGCAAAAAAGATCTTCACGACTCAGATAATCACAATGGTGTGATCACTCACCTAGAGCCAGACATCCTGGAATGTGAAGTCAAGTGAGCCTTAGGAAGCATCACTACGAACAAAGCTAGTGGAGGTGATGGAATTCCAGTTGAGCTATTTCAAATCCTAAAAGATGATGCTGTGAAAGTGCTGCACTCAATATGCCAGCAAATCTGGAAAACTCAGCAGTGGCCACAGGACGGGAAAAGGTCAGTTTTCATTCCAATCCCAAAGAAAGGCAAGGCCAAAGAATGCTCAAACCACCACACAATTGCACTCATCTCACACGCTAGTAAAGTCATGCTCAAAATTCTCCAGGCCAGGCTTCAACAATATGTGAACCATGAACTTCCAGATATTCAAGCTAGTTTTTAAAAAGGCAGAGGAATCAGAGATCAAATTGCCAACATCCGCTAGATCATTGAAAAAGCAAGAGAGTTCCAGAAAAACATCTATTTCTGCCTTACTGACTATGCCAAAGCCTTTGTGTGGATCACAACAAACTGGAAAATTCTGAAAGAGATGGGATTACCAGATCACCTGACCTGCCTCTTGAGAAATCTGTATACAGGTCAGGAAGCAATAGTTAGAACTGGACATGGAACAACAGACTGGTTCCAAATAGGAAAAGGAGTACATCAAGGCTGTATATTGTCACCCTGCTTATTTAACTTATGTACAGAGTATATCATGAGAAACGCTGGGCACAAGCTGGAATCAAGATTGCTGGGAGAAATATCAAGAACCTCAGATATGCAGATGACACCACCCTTATGGCAGAAAGTGAAGAAGAACTAAAGAGCCTCTTGATAAAAGTGAAAGAGGAGAATGAAAAAGTTGGCTTAAAGCTCAACATTCAGAAAACGAAGAGCATGGCATCTGGTCCCATACTTCATGGCAAATAGATGGAGAAACAGTGAAAATAGTGGCAGACTTTATTTTTCTGGGCTCCAAAATCACTGCAGATGGTGACTGCAGCCATGAAATTAAGAGACACTTGCTCCTTATGACCAACCTAGACAGCATATAAAAAGCAGAGACATTATTTTGCCAACAAAGGTCTGTCTAGTCAAAGCTATGGTTTTTCCAATAGTCATGTGTGGATGTGAGAGTTGGACTATATAAAGAAAGCTGAGTGCTGAATTGATGCTTTTGAACTGTGGTGTTGGAGAAGACTCTTGAGAGTCCTTGGACTGCAAGGAGATCCAACCAGTCCATCCTAAAGGAAATCAGTCCTGAATATTCATCGGAAGGACTGATGTTGAAGCTGAAACTCCAATATTTTGGCCACCTGATGCAAAGAGCTGACTCATTTGAAAAGACCCTGATGCTGGGAAAGATTGAAGGCAGGAGGAGAAAGGGACGACAAAGGATGAGATGGTTGGATGGCATCCCCAACTCAATGGACATAAGTTTGAGTAAACTCCGGGAGTTGGTGATGGACAGGGAGGCCTGGCGTGTTGCAGTCCATGGGGTTGCAAAGAGTCGGAAATGACTGAGCAACTGAACTGAACTGAACTGAATAGTATATGAAGCAAATGAAAAATTGAGGCTATTACTATTCAAAAGACAACAGTTATACTAGAAAACAAGAAAATCATACCATTTGACTCAAAAATAAGCAACACTGCATAATTATAACAATGTTAGTACTCACATTGATTAGGGAAGTTATTACATCATAACGGAGCTCAATCGGAAGGATGGAAACAGAAAGGGCAAATAGGAGAACTAAATCTTTACAAGAAGTTAATAGATAATGTCTAAAAGTGTTGAATCAACAAAAGCAGTATAAGCATACCATTTAGAAATGTGCAGTTAAATCCAAGAAGTGAAACCTAAAAGCGTTTGCACATGGAAGTCTTGGCCCTGTTAGGAGAGAACTGGGGGTAGAGGGTTGTACAGGGAACTATGGGGGTGAATGAGGAGTGTGGCAACCCACCACTATTTTTTTGTACGATTTTTAGTAAATACTATTAATATTTGAGTTTTTAAGCTATATACAAGTATTACTCTGATATAAATTAAACTTTATGAAAATCAAACACAACTCTGAACTAGAAAAAGCAAACATGTTGATAGCCTAACCAGTTTTAAACCTGTGAAACTGGAAAAATCCCATTGGTCTGAGGATTGAGGACACCTCAATTCTGCTGTAGCTTTGTTGGCTAAACAGGTCAGTGACTTAATCACTGAGCCTCCATTTTCTCACCTATAAAATGTTATCATCTTTCTCCTGTCTGTGAAAAAGTTCTGTGAGCTTCAAAATAAACATATAGAGTATTAACCACCATCTGGCATCTTATAGTTAAAGATACTGAGCGCTGAGTGGGCCTCAGCCCTGCCTGAGTCCAGGGTGTCTAGAAGGAGCCAGGACCGTGGCTGCTAGCAATGCAGCTCCTGTATCCACGACCATTGCTCACTGAGGCGAAATTCAGCTCAAGAGCCACGCTGAAAAGTACAAGTCAGGCTTCAAGGAACCAAGCATTTTGTATCAAAGCTCCCAGAGGTGAAGGAGAAGGATTAACCCTTTGAGGACCTTTCCTGACATGTCTGTCTTAGCAATCATGAGAAAGCAGGCAATGAGAAGTGCCTGAAACAACTCAAATAACTAACTGAAAATCAAACTTAGGAAAGTTCGACTTCTAAAGCTGATTACAGGATGACAGAAACACAGAAAAGAACCGAAAGGGTCGTTAATCCAACTTTCCACCTGATGTCTATTTAAATCTCCTTTACAACCCACCCTTCTCTCAGTGGTCATCTGGACTCTCCTCCAATCCTCGGGAGCTGGGGAGCACACTGCCTCTTAAGTCAGGCTGACACGGGTCCTAATTCTCCTTGAGCTGGAACTGGCCTCCTAGTAGCTTTCATCCTTATCCCTGGTAAAAAATCCTAAGGACCAGAGAGAACAAGTCTACGCTCTCTCCTACCTGACAGCTCCTCCCTAGTAGTTAGGAGCCAGGCCCTCACCCCACTTTACTTCTTTTCGTCACGGCACGAACTGTAACGGGAGTGGGCTTTCTCTTCCCTTATTAACAGCAGAAGATGGAAAGGATGGGGATTTTAACCCGTTCACAGCGCGCCCCCTGACCTGAGAGCGGGAAGGACCAGGGCTCTCAGGGGCGCTTCTGGATTCAGTCCTGACCAAGCACCGCCGCTTTCTGCCGGGGAAGCGCCCGCCGCCGCAGCTCGAGTCCCCGGACGAGGCTCGGGGGAGGAGCCTCCCTCCCTCCAGCCAGCCGCTGGGAGTCTAGGGTCCCGCCGCCCGGGATCAAAACCGGCTTCGTGGGGCCGCGAAGACAGCACTTCCTGCCTGCCGCGTCCGCCGGGCCCCGCAGCAACCCCTCCTCCCGCCGCCCCACGCCCGATTTCATCACCGAGGCCACCGGTCCCCCGCCTCCTCCGGCAGCTCAGCCGGACGGACTGCCGCCCGGCGGCGCAGCCTTAAGTCCGCACTTGGAGCGCCAAAACCCTGCGGTGGGGTCAGCGGGTGCCGCCAGCCGGAGCGCGCCCCTTGAGAAGGCCGGGAGCCCTGCAGCCTAGGATGCTGCGGGGGGAGCTTGAACTCCCCCTTGGTTCTCTGAAAGTATTTCTCCTGAAGCCTTCAGGGATGTAAGCCGTCAGTTGCATTGAAGCCACCATGCTAAGAAAAAGCCCAAACTAACAAGCGGGAAAGATCGAAGCCAGGAGGAGAAGGGGACGACAGAGGATCAGATGGTTGGATGGCATCACCGACGCAATAGACATGAGTTTGAGTAGGCTCCGGGAGTTGATGATGGCCAGGGAAGCCTGGCGTCCGGTAGTCCATGGGGTCGCAAAACTTCGGATACGACTGAGCGACTGAACTGAACTGAACAACTGGGGAGAGATCATGTAAAGAGGCCCTAAGACTCCATAAAAAATGAGATGTCAGGTCAGACCCCACTGCCTAACCACACTCTACCCCTAGTTAGAGGACTCCTTGGTGCATGCCAGATATACAGTGGCTCACAGCAACCAAGCTAGACCAGAACTGTTTTCCCCATCTTGGGGAGGCTTTGTGGCCGACCAGTTATGTGCATAAAGTAAAAGAAAAGAAAATGGAAGAAGGAAAAAAGAAAAAGAAAAGACAACAAACAGTATTTAAACACAACAGGTGACCTTATAGCGTGCAAGCAAATAATCGGAAAACTTTAGTATATACTTCTATGCAGAAAGCAATTGTGTTGGATTTTTCTCACTTGCAATTGATAAAAGTCAATTCAAAGTCAGTTTGCCTAACACAGTGATTTGATCTCTCAGCAAGAAGACCTGGGGATTGATAATTACATTTTAGCAAATATTAGTAAAAATTCTTTTGAAGACAACAGTGGACCAAAATCCAAATCGAATTGTTCTTTTTTTTTTTTTTCTGCAGTACCTCCCCACATGTGGGATCTTAATTCCCTGACCAGGAATGGAAACTGTTCCCCTGCACTGGAAACTCTTGAGTCTTGACCATTTGACTGCCAGGGAAGTCCCCAAATGAAACTGTTCCAAGAAAATAAAATTCAGGAATTTATTGACTTACATATGTGAAATGTCATAGGATAAAACTTCAGGAATGGCTGGATCTAGGTGCTAAAATGTTATAGTTGGCAAGTTCTCTCTCAGCTTTACTTTCCTTTGTATTGCTTCGTTCTTTGCAGTTTCTCCCATGTGGGGAAAAAGATGGCCACTGGAAGCCAAAGATGGCCAACAAATTAGCAGTCCTAGATGGAAGAAACTTTCCCTTTCTCAGTTTCAGTAAGAATTCCATGTATTATACTCATTGCCTTAGCAATTCTTTATTACCCAGGGCCATCTCTCACATTCAGCCCCATTTTCTGATTGTGATAAACTCAGTATAATAGCATCTAGTAAGCAATGAAACAAACGGGAATTCTTACCCTGGTGGTTATGATTCTGAATCATTATTATTACCTATCATCCTTTGTTTATGCTTATAGCATCTGGAGGGGTGTGCAGGTACAGTTCATTTCCAGAAATAGAGAGTAAAGTGATTATTACCCAACCGTGAATATACATGGAGTCATCCTTCAGTTTGTACCAGGGCACCTAGCTCAGTGAGTGAGAGATGCTTTCTTTGTCGTCTCTCCCTATTCTAGCCTCAGCTTCAGGCTTTTCTACCCCTCTGCTTCATCCTAAGATAGCAGATTCACCCTCAAATCCAACAAGAGGGTCTTGGTGTTGGTCTAATTGTAGAGGGGTGTCTGTATCTAGTCCTGACTGTGTTACTGGATAGGTTTGAAGACTTTTTTCCCCTTGATGTTTATTTATTTCTGGCTGTGCTGGGTCTTTGCTGGTGCTTGGACTTTTCTCTAGTTGTGGCGAGCAGGGGCTACTCTCTTGTGGTGCATGAGCATCTCACTGTGGTGGTTTCTCTTGCAGAGCACGGGCTCTAGGGTGATCAGGCTTCAGTAGTTGCAGCATGTGGGCTCAGTAGTTATGGTGCATGGGCTTTAGATGCCCCACTCCATATGGAATCTTCCCAGATCAGGGATCAAACCTGCGCACCCCCGCATCCCGGCACTGACAGGCATATTTTTAACCACTGGACCACCAGGCAAGTCCTATTTCTAATAATTTCAACTGGCATTCTATTTAGTCACTAATAGGACTGGAGGAAAATTACAGGCAACGTGTTTTCTTTGGTGCTTGGAAGGGGAAAAGGAGACAGCTAACATAATTAGCAATCCGTGGCAAAAAACTGGTTGACAAACCAATTGTCATCCCCCTTCATTTCCTTGCTCACACCACTCTGGCTTTGTACAAGACGCTTAGGTGGCCATCTACTTCAGGGGAGGCCCTTTCCCTCCTCTCTGGAAATGAATCTTAATTAGTCTTAAACCAATCATAGTAATGCAGTTTCTCTTCCACTGATAGATAGATTAGCAATGGGCATGGGATGCAATTTCAGTCAATGAGGCATGATGGGAGGGCAGTAGGAGGGAGGGTTTCTGGAAATGCTGTCCTTGCTCTGAATAAATGATACTTGGAAAGATAAAAGGTCCCCTTTCTGCCTCAGGATGGTGTTCTCTGTAGATGGTAGTTGGATCTAGGGCAGGCATCTTGTAATCACAAGGGGCAGCAGCAAACCCCCTGAGGAGGAAAGGAAAAGAAGGTGTCAGACCACCTGAGGTTGTTCTAGAGACACTTCATTAACCACTCCTGCAGTTGCTTCCCATCCAGATTTCCTGAGAGATAATATATATGGGTTAAGTGATTTTTGAGTTTTCTATTACTCATAGATATATGTTATTCCTTACATTTCCATATTACTTTGCAGATTTCCACGCCTCCTAAACTGCTTCACTTGATCCTCACAGAAACTCTATGGAGATAGGCAAGATATCTTACAAATAAGGAAAGTGATGCTCAGAGAATAGGGGGATGGGTGGCCCTACAAGCAGGTCAGTCTGATTTCTAGTCTAGGATTTTCCATCAAACCACATGGCAACTCCAAGTGTGTTGTCCAATACTGAAGGTGGGAGACTTTCTTGGAAAATCCTGGGAAGGAAGAGAAGACACTGCTACTTCACATTTGCCTCAGGTCAGTTCAGAGGAATACTGGCCTTCTCTTTATCCACAGCTCAGTGTGTACCAAGCTAAAGTTAATAGCTTACATAGCTTAGCCTTCAGGGTTTACTGCTTTTAGAAGATTTGATTCATGCATCAATCCTTCTTTATTTCAGGCTCAGTGAAAAGCAGAATTCTTTCTTTAGTGCCCTGCTTTACTTGCCAGATTATGTTTGTAATTTTCCCACTAACTTCTTGTATGGAGCTGGATGGAAAGAACCTTTGAAGCTCCAACATTCTGGCCCCCTGATGTGAAGAGCTGACTCATTGGAAAAGACCTTGATGCTGGGAAAGATTGAGGGCAGGAGAAGGGACGACAAAGGATGAGATGGTTGGATGGCATCACTGACTCGATGGACATGAGTTTGAGCAAGCTCTGAGAGCTGGCGATGGATAGGGAAGCCTGGTGTGCTTCGGTCAGCCCATGAGGTTGCAAAAAGTCAGATATGACTGAGTGACTGAACTGAACTGAGAAAGAACCTAGTTTTCTGATACTCATTCAGATGGATCCTGTTTCAAATCGCCCTTCAGTTCTTCCTCCAGGACACTCCACACCTCCATCCCAGACTCAGACCTTTTGTGTATTTCTCCTATTATGTCCTTGCCTCGATTGTGTCACACATCCTCTTGTTCCCTGGCTCTGTTCTCTCACTGATTCTCATCTTCTATTTTCCCCTTCTTGCTATCTTTCTCGCTTCTCCCCCCACCCTTTTAAAAAATTCCAGTACCTTTCCCTTCTTTCTGGTTCCTGTCTCTCACCAACCTGCCTCTTTCCCCTATCTTTACCTTTCTGAGCTTTTAGTCTACTGTTGACTCTTCTTGACTGGAGTCACAGTTTTTAAACTTGGCCAGTTCTCACAATGTCACCCCCAGTTTGATGGAAATCTTTTTTTTTTTTTTAATTTCAGCTTGATTTTATCAGTGCTTAGGTTGATGTTATCAGTAATGCCAAGAGGTAAATTTTCTCTTTAGCAGATTGCTACAGAAATCCAGTTCAAAGAATGTCGGTTAGGTTTTAAAGAGACGTTGTAGAGCACACATACTGTTTGATCAGATAAGTAACATTTTAAAAGGGATAACAAGGGAATTCCCTGGTGGTTCAGTGGTTGGGGTCACTGCTTTCACTGCTGTGGGCCCAAGGTCAATCCCTGGCTGTGCAACATGGCCAATAAATAAATAAATAAAAGGAATGACTAGAAATCAATGACTAGAAATCACTGGGAAGTACTACAAGGCAAAGTAGCAATCACTGCCTGACCTGCTTCTTCCTGCGTCTGTCTTCTTTTGCATGCTGAAGTGTCTCCTCTCTTACAGGATCACAGAATTTTAGGATTGGAAGTCTTAGAAATCAACCCCTTCATTTTGCAGATGAAGAAACAGAGGCCCAGCTAGGTGGCATGTGTTGCCCACAGTCACAACAAGGAAGGGCAAGATTCCTGACTGGAACCAGGCTGACTTTTTGGTTTATTTCTATGTAAAACCTGGCAGAGTTATTAAAAACCATAAAGAACTAATGAAAAGTACATAGAAGGAAGCAAATCATCACCCCAAATTCAACTTACCGGTGGTTGAATTGTATTAGTAGGTTTTCTATTTCAATAAAATAAGCTCTATTACGAATAATGGACCTTTTTTTTAGTGCTACATGTAGCTTCTCATTAGATCCTGGATCTAATAAAATCTATAACACTCTAATAATTATAATTTTTAAAAAATTATCACATTTTATCTTCATCTTACAGAGGACACTGACTTAACTTGCAGGTCACCTAGACAGTCCACATTTTTTTTTTTTCCTTTAATAAGGTGGATTCAATTTACTCACCATTTGTTAGCATTTTTGCATTTCTAGTTAGAGATTAGGTTGCTACCCAGCTTCTCTCTCCGTTGCTATCTTTGCCAGGTTTTGGTATTGGGATTGTTTGCTTCCCAAACAAGTTGACAAACCTTTGGTGATTTGCTTTCATTAGTCCAAGTTTCAATAAATAAGAACTAACAATTCTAAACTAAGAATGCGTTTAACTACTCTAGTAAATTTCCCCGCAGAATCTGGGTCTGTAATGTGAAGTCTTAACTAGCTTAGTCACGGGGTGGGACCATGTGGGATGTTTGCTATTAAGTATCACTCACATCTTAAAACTTTCGCCTGAGCAACTGTCACGGAGTCTCCCCTTTCTCTAAGTATTAAAAGAAAATCCTGGGGAAAGAAATCTCGAAGATGGCTTCCGTCTGTTTCAACGTAGAATCCAGCCTTGAAACTAAGTTTTTTTAAAAAGAAGTTTTCCTCCCTTCCCAAATCAGCAAAGGGTAACTGGATCCGCGGCCACGTAGGAGCCTCTAGGGGTCCTAAATCCGGAGTCTCTAGGGGCAGGCAGAGATCCGCGGGTTTGCCTGGGCCAGAAGTCTTTCTCTTCTAACTGTATATCGCAGCCCAATCCCAAAGAGTTCTTGATTTCTCCCTCGGGGACTGGTCCCTTTGAACTTCCAGAAGGCCCGCCTCTTCCCCGGGCTGGCCAGCTCACGGGACGGGCGGTGCAGGGCAGGCCTGGCGCTCGGCCGCGGCTCCTCCCCTCCCTCGGATGTGGCCGGGGGGCGGGGGGCGGGAGAGAGGGGGTGGCTGCTGCCGCCCGGGGAGAGCCGGGAGTCTTTTCCACGTTTGCAAAGGCCGCCGCACATCCAGGCCCGACCAGCGCCGCCCGAGCTCCGTGCGCCCTCGCGGCTCCCCGCCGCGCCCCCTCCTCTCCTCGACTCCGATGGCGATCAGGGCCCGGAGTTGGCGGCCCCCGCCGCCGCCGCTGCTCCTGCTGCTTCTCTGGGTGACCGGGCAGGCGGCCCCTGTGGCGGGCCTGGGGCTGGGTTCGGACTCGGAGCTGCAGATCGAGCGGCGCTTCGTGCCCGAGGAGTGTCCGCGCACCGTGCGCAGCGGCGACTTCGTGCGCTACCACTACGTGGGGACGTTCCCCGACGGCCAAAAGTTCGACTCCAGGTACCGCGCCCCGCGCGCCAGCCGGACCTCAGAGGCTGCAGCGCCCGTTTTCCCGCTTCCTCGTCTCCGGACAGGCCTTTCCCTCCCGACGGACCTCCCCCAGCTCCGCCCCTCGAACCCGCGCTCCTCCCTTTCCCTCTTCTCACCCCAAAGCTTCCCCGACCCTTCATCCCTTCAGCCTGGGGGATGCGGGGGCCCTGGAGCTTGCCAGCCCTTTTGCTCACCTGGTGGGGTGGAATCTTCCTGGGACCTTGCGCAGCGGTGTTGGCGCCGATCACCCACTCCTCCGCCCTGTGCAGTAACACGCGCGAAATCTTCGTAAAGAGCTGGCCCCCTAGCCGACCCCCGAGAGTGAATGTTAGTGTTCGCCTGTCTGTCTGGCTTGACTGTTCCTTCCGGCAAGGCCCTTGAGTGTCAAGTCATTCATGCCTCTCGATGATGATGATGGAGGTGGCGATAGCAGCCGCTAGCATTTATGGAGTTGTTACAGTTGTTACAGGGTGGTTCTCAGTGCTTTACATATAACGAATTTATTTAATTCTTAACTACAGTTTTCTGTGTAGGTATTATCATTACCCTTATTTTGCCAGTGAGATAACTTGGGCCCATTGGAGGCTGAGAAACTTGTTTAAGCGAGATAGTTTTGAAACCTGAACAATCCAAGTCCAGGATTTGTGCCCATTAACTACCGCCCTCCCCTTATGGCCTTACAAAAAACTCCCTGGGCAGGAGGTCGTCCAGAGCAAGTCACTCAGCTTTGCCCCATGCCCGGTGTCCGCAGTTCCTGCCCTTGAATCTGCAGCGAGATCACAGCTTCCCCAGTTTAGCATTAGGCTTAACAGGCCCCTTCTCCAGCTCCAAGCTGCTCTCCTTCCCCAGACTTTGTTACGGTCCTAGGTCTGTGTCCACACTTCTTTTCGTGATCTGCTTTGTGCTTGAGGCGGGGCTAAGCTCATTCCTGAGGTTACCTTTTAAAAGGTACTCTTTGTCTTTTTTGCCTTTTAAAAAATTCCAGACAGGGAGTGTATATACAAAAGCTGGTTAGTATTTGATGTGGCACATAGCAAGCACTGAGAAATATTCATTCTCTTATTGTTTTAGTTGCTTCTTTTTAAAACAGGTTTATTGAGATATAATTTACATTCCATACAATTCACCCATTTAAAGTGTATGATTCAATTTTTTTTTTTTTTAGTATATTCACAGTCGTGAAATCATCACAACTCTCTAATTCTAGAATATTTTCCACACTCCAAAAAAAGAAACCCATCAGCAATTACTCCCTTCCCCTCCAGGTCTAGGTGACCACTAATCTGCTTTCTGTCTATGGAATCTTGCCATTTGCAGCCTTTAGGTTTGGTTTCTTTCACATAAGCTTGGTTCATTTATGCTGTAGCATGTATCAGCTCTTATTCCTATTTCTGGCTATATAATATTCCATACCATATTTTATCTATTAATTAGCTGATGGGCTTTTGAGTTATTTATACTTTTTGATTATTATGAATAATGATGTTGTGAACATTCACATACAAAGTTTTGTGTGGACATATGTTTTCATGTCTTATGGATATAGGCCTAGAAGTGGGTCCTATGGTAACTATGTTTAACTTTTTTAGGAACTGCCAAACTTGTTTTCCAACGTGGCTGCACCATTTTACAATCCCACAGCAGTATATGAGAGCTCCTGGTTCGCCATGTTCTCACCAACACTTGTAATTGTATGCCTTTTTGATTATAGCCATCCTAGTGGATGGATATGAAATAGTAGGTCATTATGGTTTTGATTCATGAATCTCTAATGGTGAAGGATGCTGCACATCTTTTCATGAGTTTATTGGCCATTTGTATATCTTCTTTTGCTTCACTAGTTAGAAAATAGTGAAGACTTTCCTGCTTATGCTGATGTTAATTAATAATTCCCACTGGAGCAAATCATCTAATACTTTCTACCCTCTAGAATGACAGCCACTGGGAGACAATGTAAAAGTGAAAAGAGAAAGTGTTAGTTGCTCAGTCATGTCTGACTCTTCCCAACCCCATGGATTGTAGCCTGCCAAACTCCACTGTCCATGGAGTTTCCCAGGCAAGAATGTTGCTATTCCCTTTTCCAGGGGATCTTCCTGACCCACAGGCAGTGGAAATACAGATGAGCTGTCATCCATTCTGCAAATGTGTATGCAGTGTCTGCCCCTGAGGATGGTGTTCCCTCCCTGCACTCTGGCTATTGTCCAGACAATTATACACTGTGTTAAGTACAGAAAGAATAATAGCACACACTTCTGTCTCTCACATAGAGTTCACAGATAGTTCTTACCTTGTGCCTTTATATATATGAACTACACTGAATGCTTTTAACCTCATGATACAATACCATCTCATTACAAATGAAGAAATTGGGGCTCAGAAAGTTCAAGTAATTTACCCAAGATGATAACTACTAAGTGGTGGAGTGGGGCTTTGAATCTAGGCAGTTTAGTGCCAGAGTCTCAAGTTTATAGTCTGTAGTCCACTCGTGTGTGATGGCAAGAATGGCAAGGAGCTTTGGAACCACCCAGAAAGTTTAACTGTATGTTGTGTGTATTGGTGTGTTTGTGTCTGGTTGTGGGACTGGTCAAGATGGCGTTTTAGGATGTGTGTTAAGTCACTTCAGTTGTGTCTGACTCTTTGCGACCCCATGGGTTATAGCCCACCAGGCTCCTCTGTCTTTGGGATTTCCCACGAAAGAATATTGGAGCGGGATGCTATTCCCTTCTCCAGGGGGTCTTTCAGAGCCGGGGATCAACCTGTGTCTCCTGCATCTCCTGCATTAGCAGGTGGGTTCCTTACCACTAGTGCCACCTGGGAAGTTGGTGTGTGTGTCTGTATGTGTGCCTGGTTGGGGGCTGGTCAAGATGGAGTTCTGGGACAGCAGGAGTAAAATCTGAGCAGGATTAAAATTTACCAGGAAGAACTGAGGGATGCGGGCTGGGGGTAGGGGTAGGGGTGGGGAAGAAAAGGCGAGAGTGGTGGAGGGAAGAGCACATGCAGAGGCCTGGAAGAGGGGGCATGTGAAAGCTGCTTAGTATGGCCTGAGCTTGGAGTGGGGGTAGAGGAGCGACAGGGAGGGAAAAAGAGGAGGCGAAAGGAGGTCAGAGAGACAGAGTCAACTTTTGAGAGCTCTCATCTGCCTGGCTGTGGAGTTTGGTCTTTGTCTAGGGACAGTGGGAAGCCACTGAAGAGTTAATCACGGGCGTGAGAGACCAGAACTGCATTTTATTGTACCAAAGTCCCTGTGGCTGCAGTGCAGACAACGGAACGGTGGGAGCAGCGTACACAGTAGGTGATTGATTACTGTGTTTCCTTCTAGGGCCTCCATTCCTGTGGAAATTTATGAAGTATATTAGAGCATTCCTTTGCTATTCCTTCACAAAGAGCTTCAGTTCAGTTCAGTTGCTCAGTCGTGTCTGACTCTTTGCGACCCCATGGACTGCAGCACGCCAGGCTCCCTGCCCGTCACCAAGGGAAGATGCGGTACCTTCCCTGTTCATCACCCTGTACCTTCCCTGTCCATCACCAGGGAAGATGGACAGGCTTCCCTGTCCATCACAGAAAGCTTAGGGAAGGAGAAATCTAGGTGCTTTGGGCTTTGGCTGTTAATTTAGAGGTTTGGCCCAGAAGAAAATGATGGCTGTCAGTCTGACCAGAGTCATAAAACACAAAGGGCCTTTCTTTCCACAGAGCATTCTTCCTGCATCTGTGCCTGGCACTTGGGGGCAGTGGTGTCTTTTCAGCTTATGGGTATTTGCAGTTGCCAGGAGGCCCAGCCCTTCAGCCCTTGGTCACTGGCTTAGGCATGGTTTCATTTTGTTTTGCAGCCTCCTCGGGCTTGTTAGCTTGTTCTATGGCTACTGCTCTAGATTGAAGGAGAAGACGGCAGCTTCCCGCCAGCAGGTTTCTGGAGGGGGGCTCCTGCTGTCACCCTTCAGGCCTTGGGAGCTCCTTGTCCACCACTCTTGAGTCAGCTTTTGAAGAGTTCCATTGCATTCCAAGTAGTAAGGGACTGAAGTTTAACATGTTCCTGTTATCTTTAGCAGGCAAAACCAGCATCCTGGTCACAGCCTTCAGGCCTGTTCTGCAGGCCCCTAAAGTCTATACATTCAATAAATATTACTGTAGGAACTTCCCTGGTGGTCCAGTGGTTAAGACTCCATGCTCCCAATGCAGGGGGCCCGGGTTCAATTCCTGTGCAGGGAACTAGATCCCACAATATGCAACTAAGAGTTCACATGTCACAACTAAAGATTCTTCATGCTGCAATGAAGATTCAAGATCCTGAGTGCTCCAACTAAGAACTGGTGCAGACAAATAAATAAATATTTTTTTAAAAGTAATAATACATGTTAGTGTGTGCCCACTATATGCCCTGTTGGGTATTATAGAGTTGTAGATGCTTGGACCCAGTGGTGTTCAAACTGTACATGCATCAGAATCACCTGGAGAGCTTATTATACAGTTTCTGATTAGGTAGGTCTGGGATGGGGGCTGAGAGTTGTATATCTAACAAGTCCCTAGGTGATGCTGATGGTGTGGTCTAGGACCACATTTCGAGAACCATTGCTCTAAAAGAATCATAAACTCATAATGGAGGTCAGCTTCATTTTATATATTCATTAGTCAACAAATATTTATTGAATACCTACTATTCTAGTTGCTGAGATGTAGGAGAGATAAAACAGACAAAAGTCCCTGCTTCTGATGGTGGATACATGTTATTTTACATTTGTCCAAACGCATAGAGTATATATCACCAAGGGTGAACCCTGATGTAGAAGCTATGGACTTTCAGTGCTATGACATGTCAGTGCAGGTCACTGATTGTAACAAATATACCACTCTAGTGATACACTCTGCTGACAATGGAGGAAGCTATGTATGTGTATGTGGCATTGGGGGCAGGCAGCGGGTATATGGGAAATCTCTGTATCTTCCGCCCAATTTTTCTGTGAATTCAAAACTGCTCTAAAGCAAAACAAAAATGAAAAACTGCCCTAAAAGAACAAAATCTAATAAAAATCCGTACCCTCAAGTCAAGGAGTGGGGAGGGCCCAGAAACCCATTCTATCTGGCATAAGGAGAAAAGGAAAGAATTTATTGGAAGGATCTTCCATTCCTCCTGAGGATCCAGAATTGTGAGCAGAGGTGGCTTTCTGCATCTCTCTGAGGGACTGCAGAGGGGCTGAGTCCCCTCCCTGCTCCCTGAGAGAGCTCCAGCAGGCTTTCTGTGCCACATACGTGACCTCTAGGGTCCAATAATGCTGACTAACTGGAATCCGTCTCAATTTCACATTCCCAGGATCTCTCCCATTTGATTGGTCCCATTGGGAACCTGTTCTTACCCTCAACCCCCTCACCCTGGCTGTGGGTATAAAGTCAGGTGTTAAGTGAATGTTATCTTATCCTTTCAACAGGATTGGATCTCAGAGAAGAGCAAGAGGGCTGGGCAGTACCTTGGATGGTGTCAGGGTGGATCTAAGGGGCTAAGTGGTGGCAGGAAGACTGGTCAGGTCAGGGCACCCTCTCTTAGGCAGGAAGCATTTAAAGTGTGGATCTGAGGCTTCCCTGGTTGACCCAGTGGTAAAGAATCTGCCTGTCAATGCAGAAGACATGGGTTTGATCCTGAATCTGGGAAGATCTCACATGCCTCGGAACAACTAAGCCCAAGCACCACAACTACTGAGTTTGTATTCTAGAGCCTGAGAGCCACAACTGCTGAGCCCAAGTACCACAGTTCCTGAAACCTGCATCCTGTAGAGCCCGTGCTCTGGAACAAGAGAAACCACTGCAATGAGAAACCCTCAAACTGCAATGAAGATTAGCCCCCGCTCTCTGCGACTAGAGAGAAACCTATGCTGCATTGAAGACCCAGCATGGTCAAAAATAAATAAATAAAATCATTAAAAAAAAAATAAAGTGTGGATCTATATAGGAAACCTTCCAATGGAAAAGCCACATAAAGAAAGAGAAGCTGCCCAGTGCAGTTTTAATAACTGGAGGTAAAGTTCTTCTTTTTCATTCTTCTTAACTAGAGTCTTATGCAGTCATTGGTAGGCTGACTTAATGTCCTCTGTGGCATTAGCACTTCCCTGGTGGTCCAGTGGCTAAGACTCTGTTCGACCCGGGTTTGATCCCTGGTCAGAGAACTAGATCCCACATGCTGCAACTAAATATTCTGTGTGCCACAACTAAGGTCGAAGATCCCAAGTGCCACAACTAAGAGCTGGTGCAGCCAGATAAATAAATAAATGTGTTTTTTTTAAAGACTTAATGGCATTGCTTTTAATTTCATTTGTGCATCATTGCAAGCAGTGATACATTCATACTGATTACTTAAGTCGGCTATATTTTACTGCAGGGCTTCCCAGGTGGCTCAATGGGAAAGAATCTGCCTGCCAGTGCAAGAGACATGGGTTCCATCACTGGGCTGAGAAGATCTTCTCGAGAAGGAAATGGCAACCTACTCCGGTATTCTTGCCGGGGAAATCCTGTGGACTAGACAGAGGAGCCTGACGGGCCCCAGTCCATGGGGTCATAAGAGTTGGACATGACTTAGTAACTAAACCACCAACTACTACCGCATTTTACTGGGCTGAGAACTTGTGTGAAATAAGAATTATTTCTAGAGATCTGACATTTTAACTTGTGCAGTTTCTTAAAAACAAAAATCTACAATAGCAGTGTAATGATTTGACTTTCTTTTGCAAAGTTTTTCTTTTAATGATATTTTAATGCACCAAAGACTGTCAAAGCCAACCGCTCACAGTGCAAGGTCTGACCGTCCATGGAGGTGTGAATAGGTGCGCTATTTCTGTTCCTACTTGCTCCTCTTTTCTCTCTCACCTTCTCTCTCTTCCTCTCATTTTTCCACCTGGGTAGATCATTAACAGCTTGCCTTTCTCCTCTGCCAGGGCTCATTAGCTGCTGGTAAAGATGGTTGTTTGAGGGAGATACTATTGTTGGAGTGTCTAGGAAGCCCAGAGTCACCTTTGGGAGTAGGAAGTGTGGGGAGCAGGGGTGAGAGGCAGAAACGTCAGATGTGGCCTCCTCACTTCTAAGTTGGGCCCAAGCTCAATGGTGGAATTCCACCTGGGGAGGGTGTTGAATCTCACCTGCGTCATCCCAGGGTTAGGCGTCCAGCTAGAAGATGAGTTTCTGCTTTTGAGCATTTCATGAGTCTTATTCACCAAGGGCTTGGGCAGTCCTTGTATCCCAGGTGACCAGAATCTGATAGATTCTGAAATACCAGCAGATGGTTCCTGTGCCCAGTGGACTGGCTCTTTATTAACTTGTTTCCCTTCTGTTATGAATTCTCAAAATATGGCAGTCTCTTTAATGTTCAAGACAAATTTATTCAGTCTAATGTGAAGCAATGTGAATATAGTTAATAACACTGTATTATATACTTGATGTAAGTATACTATTTATTAAAAAGGTAAAACTAAATGTCCTTACCACAAAAAGAAAAAGAAGGGACATCCCTGGTGGTCCAGTGGATAATACTTTGAATTCCTGATGCAGGGGTGCTGTGTTCAGTCCCTGGTTGGGGAACTAGATCCTGCATGCCAAAACTAAGACTTGGCACAGTCAAATAAATAAATAAAATTTTAAAAAAGAAAATGGTAACTATGTGAGGTGATGGATATGTTAATTAGTTTAATTGTGGCAATGATTTCAGTGTACACAACTTAAGTATGTACACTTTTTGTCACTTATACCTCAGTAAAGATGTGGCAGGAGTAATGTATCCAGTTGTCATTTGTCTAAACTAAATCTAAAATTGGCATTTAGAGCAAGCTGTCTTTTCCTTTTATCATTGATCAGGGTTTCAGCTCTGCTAACCGTAGGGCCATATTCTCTTCCCTTTTGTAATGGCCATTTGAACTTTGCTTCTGCATCTGAGATCAGAATAATCTCATCACTGGAGGGTGCTGCAGCCACCCCAGTCCGCACTGGGGGCAGAGGAAGGTAGAAGTGTCAGCAATTGAAGGGTCTACAGGAGTGAATGATCAGGGGAGGAAAAATAAGCTGGTGGAGAGGAAATGGGGTGTTGGATGTGCTGGATAATTTCCATTTTAAAATAACTTTTTTTTTTTTTTTTTTTTTTGCCACATCCTGTAGCATGTGGGGTCTTAGTTCCCCTCTCAGGGATCGAGTCCATGTCGCCCGCACTAGAAGGTGGAGTCTTAATCATCAGGGAAGTCCCATTCTGGATAGTTTCCATTTGCCTTTCTAGGTCTCCCTTCCCCCAGTTCCACTTCTTTTTGCTCTGGGAGGTTGACCTGTATGGACCACGTGTGCATAATATGGGTTATATCAGTGACCCCCTTGTAGTCTGGCTTCTAGTTGGGTTCAGCCAATGGGACATCAGCAGGAGGTCAGAGGGAGTAGGGAGGGTGAGGTGGAGATATTTATTCCTCTGACTTCCTGCCTGTACAGTCATCACATGGGCTGTGTTCCTAAACCAAAGGTCCTAGCTTAGCTTCTGTCAGGTGTTCTGAGCTCCCCGTCTGTCCCTGGATCCTTCAGGCCTGGGTGTGGCAACAGCACTCCCTACTTGTCCCCAGAGCTGCTGCACCGGCCCTTAATGTTTCTCTGCATCCTGCACACCATGCCCTGGAGCTGTCTACTTTAGGCATATCATCTGTTTCCTGCAGGACCTTGACTGGGCCATCTGCAAAACAGCCAGATACTGGGACAGGCTGAATAAGTGCTAATTCCAGCGGTCGTAGAAATAATTTTCATGACCAACTCCCGGCAGGACCCTGCACATGAATTTGTGCTAGTCGAAGTGATCAGCACAGACTTGCTCGGAACAATTTATTCTTCCCAGATGGTCAGAGTTTTCAGCAGTAGACAAAACTGGCTTTGCATTGTTTGTTACTTTCTTATGTATGTGAATTATATATTTTCTTTTGGAAAGGTGTATTTTGTTTTGGGCATGTTGCTTAGGCTGTTATTGGTTAGTCACTAAGTCGTATCTGACTCTTTTGGACCCCACGGACTGTAGTCTGGCAGGCTCCTCTGTCCATGGGATTCTTCAAGCAAGAATACTGGAGTGGGTTGCCATTTTCTTCTCCAGGGATCTTCTTGATTGTTATCAAATGAATAAATTAATGCCGTAAGGCCACACTTGTTTTTATACACCATCTAGGGAGGCTCTGTGCCTGGAGGGTGAAACTTGGACAGTCCTGGCTTCTAACTTTTTTTCTCATTTGGCTAATTTTGTGAGCTTGAGAAATTTTTTCAACTTCAAGGGACCTGAGTATCAGTACTTACTGATACTTACAGTGTTGTATGAGGATTAAATGAGGTAGTGTATAGAAAAGCTTGGGCTTCCCAGGTGGCACTAGTGATAAAGAATTGCCCTGCCAATGCAGAAGACATAAGAGATGCCGGTTCAATCCCTGGGTCGGGAAGATCCCCTGGAGAAGGGAATGGCAACCCACTCCAGTGTTCTTGCCTGGAGAATCCCATGGACAGAGGAGCCTAGTGGGTTACAGTCCATGGAGTCACAAAGAGTTGGACACAACTGAAGCGACTTAGCACGTATAGAAAAGCTTAGTTGCCCCTGTGCCTGACACATAATAAATACTCTCTAAATAGTAGTTATTATTAAAAACTCTCATTAATTTTGGGTTCTGTGAATGAAAAATATAGTTTCCAGCCTGTGCATTGTTGCTGTTTGCACATGTTCTGTTCCTGGGAAGCTTTTGAAGCCTAAATTCTGGTCCATTGTTAACCTAAACCCTCCCAGTTTGATGACGGTTCAGGGTGTGGCAAGATCCCAGCCAAGTGAAATTGGAGAGCTGGCATTCCGAGGGTGGTTGTTTGTTTCCCCTGGAGATAGAGGGTGGAAATGTAGAGTCACTTGGGCACAAAGCTGATCATGCGCTTTTGTCCTCTGGCTTGTTAGCCAGAACTTGGACATTCGCTTTCTGTTCACTGGCCTTGGAGAAAAGAAGGCGGTGAAATGGACTATAAAGCCAGGAGCAGAAAGGGAAGGAGGGGACAGATCTGACAAAGCTGCTCTGATGGGTGGTGAGGTGGACCATGCTGCTCTCCCAAGCTGATCATTGGGGAAAATGAGAAAAATGGAGAAGTAATTTACCAAAGAAGGGCAGCCTGTCCTAATGAGGGGAATTCCAACAGCTCTTAAGATTTACTCTACAAGCACGGTTGTCCCTCGGTATCCGCAGGGGTCAGGTTCCAGGACCCCTTTGGATACCAAAAGCCTCAGATGCTCAAGTTCCTTATATAAAATGGTGTAATATTTGCATGTAACCAAGGCACGTCCTCCTGTATACTTTAAATCATTTCTAGATTACTTCTAATACCTGCTGCTGCTGCTAAGTCGCTTCAGTCATGTCCGACTCTGTGTGACCCCATAGATGGCAGCCCACCAGGCTCCCCCATCCCTGGGATTCTCCAGGCAAGAACACTGGAGTGGGTTGCCATTTCCTTCTCTAATGCATGAAAGTGAAAAGTGAAAGTGAAGTCGCTCAGTCGTGTCTGACTCTTAGCGACCCCATGGACTGTAGCCTACCAGGCTCCTCCGGCCATGGGATTTTCCAGGCAAGAGTACTGGAGTGGGTTGCCATTGCCTTCTCCATCTTCTAATACCTAATACAATGTAAATGCTATGTAAATGGTTGCCAGTGTTCAACAAATTCAAGTGTTTGCTTTTTGGAACTTTCAGAAATGAAAAAAAAAAAAATTTTCAATTTCTAGTTGGTTGAATCCATGAAGTGAAAATTGAGGATACAGAGGGCTGACTGTATTCCATGATCATTTTGAAATTAAGAGAATTAAAGAGAAGATCCATTAAGCCACTTGAAATCTCGTACTCATGGATTACTATAGATGATATTTTCATGTTTTACCTTGTAGATTTTTCATATGCATCTATATATGTAAATTCAAAATGAGATTATTTTATATGTGGCTCTGTAACCTGCTCTTTTCTCTTCACATGTATGTCCTTCTGTGCCAATGAATAAAATCTTAAAAAATTTTTCATTGATGTATAATTAACATGTAGCATTGTATTAGTTTTAGGTAAACAACATAAGGATTTTATATTGGTATATATTGCTAAATGATCACCACACTAAGTGTAGTTAACATCCATCACCATGCATAGTTATAAAATTTTTTTTCTTATGATAACTTTTAGGATTTTACTTTCTTAGCAACTTTGAATAATGCAATACAGTATTATTAGCTATAGTCACCATTAACTATATTCACTGTACAGTATTTTATTAACTGTATTTATGTATTGTAATGCTATACATTACATAATTATAGCAGAAATATTTTATTTTTAAATGACCATAGAGAATTTACTATATGTCTTTGTCTTATATCCAACCAGTGCCGTACTCTTGGACTTCTAAGTTATTTCCAGCATTTCGTTATTATAAACCAAGCTCTGTAGTTATTTTCTTAAACACAGTATCTAAAACCCTGTGGGTGTTTCTGCCAGTTTATAAGGTACTTGTAGGCAGAATTCATGCCTTGGAATTTTTTATATTCTCCAAAGCCCCTAAGTAAAGTCTCCTAATTGGCACCCCCTTGTTGCTACTAAGTGTGGCATTGAAGAGGATGAGAACTTGGATTGTAGCCACGATTCCATTATTTATTTTCCTGCTTCAGGTCATCACCAGTTAGCCTTTAAAACACATTTATTAGTGATTTAAAGATTACTTCAGACTTTCAATCACCTGCAATAATTATGTAGAGTAGTACTGGCATAATCCTGAGGTTTTCAGAGCCCTTTTCACATTCTTATACGGATCTTGTGATGGCTATTATTGTCACTCACATTTTGCAGTGGAAGAAACAGATTGAGAGTTCAAGTGCCCTTCACGCTACACCACACTGCATCTTTGTTTAATTTAGTGACTTAAAAGAAAAGAAAGGCATATTAGTAACAGAAACAAAATCAGGGACCTAGAAAATAGACTGGTGGTTGCTAAGGGGAAGTGGGTGGGACAGGGTAGGAGTGGGAGTTTGGAATTAGCAGATGTAAACCGGTGTATATATAGGATGGATAAACAACAAGGTCCTACTGTATAGTACAGGGAACTAGATTCAGCATCCTGTGATAAACCATAATGGAAAAGAAATATGAAAAAGAATATATATCCACATACATATATACATATATTTGGGCTTCCCAGGTGGCTCAGTGGTAAAGAATCTGCGTGCCAGTGCAGGAGACACAGAAGACGTGGATTTGATCCCTCGGTTGGGAAGATCCTCTGGAGTAGGAAATGGCAACCTGCTCCAGTATTCTTGCCTGCAAAATTCCAGAGGCAAAATTCCAGGAGCCTGACAGGGTCCATGGGGTCTCAAAGAGTCGGACATGACTGAGCGACTGAGCATGCACACGTGTGTGTAACTAAGTCACTTTGCTGCACAGAAGGAATTAACACAGCACTGTAATTCAACTCTGCTTCAATAAAAAATAAATTAGAAAGTAGTATTAATTTGCACATTAGTATCTGTGATGTTGCTCTTAGGTACCAATTGCATAGAAATGGAGTAAGCGATTCTTTTTTTTAATGGAAGAATTGGTAAGCTATTTTGCCACAAACTTGACATATATATTATTTAAGCCATAATATTTTGAGAACGATCTTTATTTGCTTTACACAGCAGTAAAAATGATATACGTTGTGTGTGTGCAAGTTCAATCACTAAGTCATGTCCAACTCTTTTGTGACCCCCCTGGATTGTGGTTCATCAGGCTCCTCCATCCGTGTTATTTTTCAGGCAACAATACTGGAGTGGGTTGCCATTTCCTACTCTCTATTTTTTTTCCTAGAGAGAGTTATGCTGATGCTTAACTGACTAGATTTGCTGGCAATATTCAAGGTAATTTAAAAATCCCAACCCTGCAAGTACTGTCCAGTGAAGACATTGCCTGCATCAGTCATGGATCTGTGGGTTTGTTGCTTGGTAGGGACCTCACTGTGTCCATGGGTACTTTTTTACAAGTTGGCTTCACTAAGTTTGGCTTATTTATACTCTTCTTCTCTCTCCTTCCCCTTTGGGTCTCCAGCTATGACAGAGACTCCACTTTCAACGTGTTTGTGGGAAAAGGACAGCTGATAGCAGGGATGGATCAAGCTCTGGTTGGGATGTGTGTAAATGAGAGGCGGTTTGTGAAGATCCCTCCAAAGCTGGCCTATGGAAGTGACGGCGTTTGTAAGTGTTTGTTCTGTACTTGTGAAAACATTTGCTGAAACAACCAGAACATTTTCTGGCTCTTCAGTCAGGCAGAATAGAGAGTCTTTGGAAGCTTCAGGGAGCGGAAAATGAGAAGCAGTAAACACTCACACACGGCTGAAATTTCATCTGCAGTTTATTTATTCTAGATATGAAAGAAGTGTTATTAACACAGGTATACTGAATGTTATTCTTGTTGAGAGGAAATTTTTGTTTTTCCTCTTTTCTTTAAGTTTCACTGGGAGGGAGTTCTCTGCTGGCCTAGTGGTTAGAATAATGGACTTTGACTGCTGTGGTCCGGGTTAAATCCCTGGTTGGGGGACTGAGATCCTACAAGCTGCAGGGTGTGGCCAAAAAACATTCTTTTTTTCTTTTCATTTGGAGGGAACGTCACTCATTTTGGAATTGTATGTGACCTCTTGAGCCCTTCTGGCTTCCATTCACCTTGGCAGCATCCTTGGTGTTTCTTGGAAAGGCTGCAGCTTCTCAGTGTGAGCTCTCTTTATTTTATAGCTGGTGTGATCCCCCCAGATTCAGTGCTTCATTTTGATGTACTTCTGATGGATATTTGGAATTCGGAAGATCAGGTTCAGATTCACACTTATTTCAAGCCTCCCAGTTGCCCTCGGACCATCCAGGTATCTGATTTTGTAAGATACCACTACAACGGAACGTTCTTGGATGGGACACTGTTTGATTCGAGGTAAGTCCTGCCATTTGTACTAGTACCATTGAAATGCCCCTTAGTTCCTTCTGTCGCATCCACTTTTTATGGCCTTGAGGAAAGGGACTTGTTCCCAGCTGCTCTGTGATTGGGAACAAAGGTGCATACCTGCCTTTTCTCCAGGGATGGGTATGAATCCATTGGTCAGCTGAGTTTGAGGTAACAAAAATCTTTTGAAGGATGAGTTAGAGGTGCCCTCGTGGTATGGAACTTCTCCCTTTTCTCATTGGTTTTCAGTCACAATCGCATGAAAACATATGACACCTATGTGGGAATTGGCTGGCTGATTCCTGGAATGGATAAAGGGCTGTTGGGGATGTGTGTGGGAGAAAAACGCATCATCACCATTCCTCCTTTCTTGGCCTATGGAGAAGATGGAGACGGTAAGTCCTTCCCATTCTTCAAGCTACTCTCATCTGTCTTTATTTCTTTTGCAGTGGTTGGTTTAACTTACTGTGTGAAACCCACCAGAACTTTTGGTCTAGACTTGCAGTGTCCAGTAGGGTAGCCACCAGCTATATTTAGCTATTTACATTTAAATTAAGTTAAATAAAAATTTAAATTCTGTACCTTGGTCACATTGCCACAGTTCAGGTACTTAAAAGCTACTTGTTGCTGAGAGCTACTGTACAGGACAGGCGATGCGGAGCACTCCAATCACTGTAGGAAGTTCTGGTGGACAGTGCTAGTCTAGGTCATCATCTGCTGACTGATGGTTAAGATGCAGAAATCTCCATCTATTCACGGTCATTTTTGTTTTTAAGTAAGCCATCTGTCATTGCCTCAGAAGCTGTAACCTTAGGCACCAACCTCTCCAACCTATGTTTTCCCTTCTGTGAAATGAGATTTGAATTAAACAGTCTAAAGGTTGTAGCCATCAAGGTAGAAATTCAGTTTATGTTGCCAAAATTGTCATTTTTTTTCCACTGATTTGTACCTCCTTAATGGGTTTTACCTGTGGCATTAGCTCCATGTGAATAAAATGCAAAGTACTGATATAATCTTAGAGGATACATTAATTTGAATTTGTGTCCAGTTTGTAGTTTCACTATGGAGGCAAGTGGTAAACCGTTTACTAACTGATAGATAGAAGTTAGTTACTCATGTTTGAATTTCAGGCACATTTAATCACACTGACTGGCTGACACAACAATGAGACCTTCAGGCATTTAAACAAGCTGATATATGTAGTTAGGAATAGAAATGAGGCATTCCTGGAGGCATTCCAGTGGTTAGGGCCTCAAGCCTCCACTGTAGGGGGCATAGGTTCCATCCCTCATCGGGGAACTAAGATTCCACAAGCCTCCGAGCAGTGTGGCCAGGAAAAAAAAAAGAAAGAAAGAAACGAAAATGTGATGCTATTTAAGAAGTTTACTGATAGTGGTACCCAACTTCTAATAACCCCCTAATATAATGTTTTCCAAGCTGTGTTTCCTGGCTCTAGGTCTGTATACAGAGCAGGAGAGGGGAACCTTCTCTCCTGTGGACTTCTACTTTTGGTACTTAGGATCTACAGGAAGTTTTTTTAAAAATCTTCTAAAAGAAAAATAAAGCAGCTTGGAAACAGCTACTGTAAATATATCTTAATTCTCCCCTCCTCGAGATATGTTATTATCTTATTGATACTCAAATTGTGTCATCCTTGGCTAGTAGAAGTTCGTTCCCCTTGACTCTCAAATCCTTTTGTCTTCATCCGCATGCATATGATGTACCAGATAAAACGAGATGCCTAGCTTGATGTGAGGAATGTTATTCATTTATTTTAAACAAATAATTGCTAATTTAAATATTAAAAATAAATAGTTTATTTAAAATAGTTATTTTTAAATGCTTTATGCTTTGACATTCTGCTTAGCTATCCAGGCATAAATTTAAGTAGGTGAATTGCATGGGAATTAAATCTCAATAAAGTTGTAAAGGTCAGTTTTCATTCCAATCCCAAAGAAAGGCAGTGCCAAAGAATGCTCAAACTACTGCACAATTGCACTCATCTCTCATGCTAGCAAAGTAATGCTCAAAACTCTCCAAGCCAGGCTTCAACAGTACGTGAACCATGAACTTCCCGTGTTCAAGCTGGATTTAAAAAAGGCAGAGGCACCAGAGATCAAATTGCCAACATTTGCTGGATCATCGAAAAAGCAAGAGAGTTCCAGAAAAACATCTACTTCTGTTTTATTGACTATGCCAAAGCCTTTGACTGTGTGGATCACAACAAACTGTGGAAAATTCTGAAAGAGATGGGAATACCAGACTACCTGACCTGTTTCCTGAGAAATCTGATTGGGGTCAGGAAGCAACAGTTAGAACTGGACATGGAACAACAGACTGGTTCCAAACTGGGAAAGGAATATGTCAAGGCTGTATATTGTCACCCTGCTTACTTAACTTATATGCAGAGTACATCATGAGAAATGCTGGAATGGATGAAGCACAAGCTGGAATCAAGGTTGCCAGGAGAAATATCAATAACCTCAGATATGCAGATGACACCACCCTTATGGCAGAAAGGGAAGAAGAATTAAAGAGCCTCTTGATGAAAATGAAAGAGGAGAGTGAAAAAGTTGGCTTAAAGCTCAACATTCAGAAAACTAAGATCATGGCATCTGGTCCCATCACTTCATGGCAAATAGATGGGGAAACAATGGAAACAGTGACCAACTTTATTTTTTGGGCTCCAAAATCACTGCAGATGGTGACTGCAGCCATGGTGACTTCCACTTGCTCCTTGGAAGAAAAGTTATGATCAACCTAGCTGCTGCTAAGTCGCTTCAATCGTGTCTGACCTAGACAGTGTATTAAAAAGCAGAGACATTACTTTACCAACAAAGATCTATCTCGTCAAAGCTATGGTTTTCCAGTAGTCATGTAAGGATGTGAGAGCTGGACTATAAAGAAAGCTGAGTGCCAAAGAATCGATGCTTTTGAACTGTGGTGTTGGAGAAGACTCTTGAGAATCCCTTGGACTTCAAGGAGATCCAACCAGTATATCCTAAAGGAAATCAGTCCTGAATATTCATTGGAAAGAGTGATACTGAAGCTGAAACTCCAATACTTTGGCCACCTGATTTGAAGAACTGACTTGCTGGAAAAAGCCCTGATGCTGGAAAAGACTGAAGGCTGGAGGAGAAGGGGATGACAGAAGATGAGATGGTAGGATGGCATTACCAACTCAATGGACATGAGTTTGAGTAAACTCCAGGAGTTGATGGTGAACAGGGAGACCTGGCCTGCTGCAGTTCATGGAGTTGCAGAGTCGGACACGATTGAGTGACTGAACTGAACTAAAAGTTGTTATAAAAAGCAAACATTCAGGTAGTACCTAATAGTGCTAGAAAAATTTAAACACTAGGGCTTCCCTGGTGGCTCAGATGGTAAAGAATCTGCCTGCAATGTGGGTTTGATCCCTGGGTAGGAAAATCCCCTGGAGAAGGAGATGGCAACCCACTCCAGTATTCTTGCCTGGAAAATTCCATGGACAGAGGAGCCTGGCAGGCTACAGTCCATGGGGTCACAAAGAGTCAAACATGACTGAATGACAAACATTTTTACTTCACTTTCAGGGTTAAGTGAAACTTTAAGGGGTTCTATTTTCTATTAAATTAAAAGATAGAGAAAAGTACAAAAGATTAACATTCTACACACACCCTCCCATATCCACACCTGCAATTGAGGGATTGATCACACCTGGCATTCCAGAGGCCAAATTGGCAGCCCACTTTCAGCAGACTAGGAAAGGAGATGGGGCCATGGTTCTGCAAGAGACAGCTGAAGGAGCACAGGCTTGGGATGCCCAGTGGTTCACTTGCCCAGGCCTTCTCCTTTTATGGCATAACAAATGGCAAGTAAGAGTGTTGACGGAAGTGGTTTGTCACGTAACTAACTTCCTTTTATCCCAGAGTCCTGAGTTTAGAGTTAGGTATTGGTGGATGTTGACCTCTGCAAGAAGAGTTAGTGCCCAATAATCTCTTCATATGGATTACCTCTTTGCACATATTCAATAAATCCTCACTGTCAGAAATATCCAAGAGAAGCAGTACTACCCTGAAATGAGATAGACATGATTTGAGGACTATTTCTATTTTGGATTGTGGGTGGCATTTTTTCCCCCCCTCTTAGCTAACTTTAGTTTTGTTTATATGTTGTTTTGGATGCATTAAAGGAGTGAATTTTTGCCTCTAAAAAATTAGTTGCGAGTTCCCAGGCAGAGAACAGACTTGTGGTTGCCAAGGGGGAGGGCAGTGGGAAAGGAATGGATGTGGAGTTTGGAATTAGCAGATGGAAACTATTGTGTATGAAATGAAGGGGCAACATGCTTCTACTGTATAGAACAGGGAACTACAATCAATGTCCTGTAGTAAACCATAATGGAAAAGAATAGGAAAAAGTATATATATGACTATATATATATATGACTGAATCACTTTGCTATACAGCAAAACTTACCACGTTATAAAACAACTATACTTCAATAAAATGCATTTTTTGAAAATTGACTATGAGTTCTGAAGAACAAGTGTATGTAGTGTTCTCCAGAACCATATCCGAGCTTTGGAATGTCTGCGATTTGCATCTGTACACAAATAGAAGCCCACAGAGGTATGTTTTTGGGTTTGCCTGTGGGTGCATAACCACCCACACAAGGCCTTGATTTGCAAGCACAAGCATAGAAAATGTGGTCAGAGTGGTCTCCATGTCATTAATATCGGTTTGCTCCTGTTTCTGAGGAAGCCAGGCTTCAAATTATACCTGTCAGCCCATGATTGGACTCCATAGTGAGACAGAATGTTCCATGGGGAACCACCCAAGATGTGCAAGAACATTTATTTCCTTGGCTTGAAAACTTCAAGGAATGTGTAACACCAATGCTGTGGGTGTTGGATTGTAGTTACAGTACTTCCTAAATCCTGTGTCCTGATTTCATCATCTTACTTCACTCCACTCTAGGGAAAGACATTCCTGGTCAGGCATCTCTGGTGTTTGATGTTGCGTTATTGGATCTCCATAACCCTAAGGATGGCATTTCCATTGAGAATAAAGTAGTGCCTGAAAACTGTGAGCGGCGAAGTCAAAGCGGGGACTTTCTCAGGTATCATTACAATGGCACGCTCCTGGATGGCACATTCTTTGATTCCAGGTGAGCAAACAAGGGTCCTTCACTGACCAGAACATCTATTAACTACAGTTTACAGCTGGTGGGACCATGATCTGTACACTTGTCAGTGCTGATCTGGAGTTAGTATTTTCATCTTCAATATAGATTTGTATTGTTTGATACTGAATTCCTTCAGAGGCTATTAGAACAGTCTCACTGGGCTCTGTAGGAGATGGGTCTGCAGGAAAGCAGGAGGGCTCATGCTAAGACTCCCACCACCCCTGTAGACTGTGCTCAACTATCCAAGTACAAACCCAGCTCTGGAGTCTGAGATGGGAAGTGACTGGAAGGGAAGTCCAGGCTGTAGGATGGGAAGAGAACAGACCTAGTATCAGGAGACCTGGATTCCAGGCCCTGTATGTGGCACACTAAGGCATTTAACCTCTCTGAGCTTCAGTTTTTCGCCTGTTGTTAGCTCCTTTCTCAGAGAGATGGTTAGATTAGAGAGAAGGTGGGTGGAAGCGCTTTGCAAACTTTGATGACTTATCTGCTGCAGGAGCTGTTTGGCTGCATTATGTTCCTCCCATCCTGATACTAATTAGGAGGCTAATTCCTGAGCCTGTCATTACTCAGTTTTGTATTGTTTATCAGGCTTAGCTTGCAGTCTTGATCAGGAAACAGGCATTTGGTTTGTGTTGTTTGGAAAACATTCCTTTAGCTTCCTATAGAGCAAACAAGTAGTGACAGCAGTCTTCTTGTCTCTCTGAGGTAAGAGACTTGCTGTTTAATTAGTCATCCAGAAACATTACAGAAGAATTTTTATATGGTATAATTTTATTTGCATAATTCATTTTTCCTGCTCCTAGGATCCCTTCTTTTAAATTTTTCATTTCATTTTTTGGAAAAAGGCAATAATTACATTGTTCAAAATTAAAACAAAATATGCATTAAGATGGGCTTCCCTGGTGGCTTAGACGGTAAAGCGTCTGCCTGCAATGCGGGAGACCCGGGTTCGATTCCTGGGTGGGGACGATCCCCTGGAGAAGGAAATGGCGATCCACTCCAGGACTCTTGCCTGGGAAATCCCATGGACGGAGAAGCCTGATAGACTACAGTCCATGGGGTCGCAAAGAGTTGGACACGACTGAGCGGCTTCACTTTCACATGCATTAAGATATGTTGTATTAATCATCCCTGTCAACCTTACATCCCCCTCTCCACAAGCCACTTAGAGTTAACCACTTTTATTAATAAGTTTCTTTTCTTATTCTTCAAATGTGTGGATTTTTTTTCTAATGCAGATATAATCACATACAATTGTTATATTATTAATATCTTCTCCCTTTATAGAATATAGCATATAGAATACTATATGCATACATATATAACATTATGTATTATATATCCATACGTAACATAATGCTGTATACTATATGCACTATTCTGCCCCTTGCTTTTTTTCACTTTGGGACTTTTTCCATATTAATGCATCAAGAAAACTCATTTTTTTGTCTGTGTAGTGAATTGGGTGAATATACCATATTTATTTAACCATTCCCCATTGATGACATTGAGTTGTTTTTATTCTTTTTCTATAAAAAAAAAATTCAGTGTGTGTGTATGTGAGTGTGTGTGCACATGTGTGTGATTAGTCACATATGAGCCTGGTTCTGTCTTTTATTCCCTGGAATTATATTTCTAGTTGAAAGGCCATTTTTCTAGTAGATACCAGATTTCTTCCCTTATTAATGGAACCACAGTTTTCTTTGGTTTCAAACAGATTTCTATTTTAGTATACTGGGATCTAACTCATCCTAAGAGCTAAGTGATATTCCATTGTAAAGATTTGCCTCAATTTACTAATCAATCCTCATTGTTTTCTACCTTTTGATGTTCTAAGTAGAGCTGCAGTACTTACTTTTGTAGTAAAATCTTAAATAATATAATGTTTCCTTAGGATAAATGTCTAGGAGAATCTTTAGATCTAAGGCTATGTGTATTTTTACAGCTTTTGATATAACTACCAAGCTATCCTTAAGGAAGGTTTTACATCACTAAGAATACCCCATTCCCTGCAAACTCAGCAACATTAGGTATCATTTATAAATTATCTTTGCTAATTTATAGGAGAAAAATAGAATTTTATAATTTTAATCTGAATTTCTTTGATTGCTATTAAGGTTGAAATTCTTTCAAATGTTTATTGACTATTTGGATATTTTCTTTTGTGATTTACCTGATTGTATCTTTTGCCTGTTTTTATATTGAGGATATTGGTATTTGTCCTTTTCTTATTAATTTAGATCTTGATACATTAAAGATATTAACTCTTTTATGGTTGTATATTGTTGAAGGCATATTGTTTATTTATTTGCATTTTAATTTTGGTTATTGTGATTTTTGATCTTTTTAAATATAACCTTTTATGTTGTTAAATGCATTCCACATCCACTTTATGGCTTCCTTTATTCTTATGTAAATTCTTACATATATATATATATTCTGTTTTGGATAACTTGCTAAAAGTCTCTCCCCTCGCCTAGGGTATATAAATATTTGCCTGTATTTTTCTCATGCCCTTCTAATTGTTTTTTTTTTTAATCCTTTAAAATATTCTCTATTAGAATTTTAATTTGAGAAACTATTATGTTCTTATTGTATAAGTGAAACAATACAAAGATATTTAGTAAAATGTAATAATTTCACATCAACCCCTTCCATTTTCACCACTTGAGGCAAATATTAAAAACCTTCCACAGACTCTCTCCATGCTTGTAAACTCTTTCGTGTTTAAATCTTTAATCCATCTGGAATTTATTGTGGTGTTCAATATGACCATAAGGATCTAAATGTTTTTTTTCCAGATGGTTAGCTAGTTTTCCCAACACTATTGAATAACTGTCTTTTCCTCACTCATCTAAAATCTGACATTTATTATGTACTAAATTCTTATATACACTTTGAGTCTTGCTCTAGAATTTTTATCCCTTTCCAGTGATCTAGTTATTATTCCTGGGCCACTATCACACCTTTAGCTACTGTAACTTTTTAATTTGTATGATAGAGAATATTCTTTTTCTCTTTAAACATCATTTTTTTCCTATTAAGTGATACATTGACATGATGTAAAATTCTAGAGGTATGAAAGGATAAATAGTGAAGAATTTTCCCCTCTCCTTGACCATCAACCTCCTAGTTCCCCTCTTCACAGGGAACTAGTGTGATGATTTAATAGGTCTTCCATTCATATACAGTGAAATACAGATAATTATGTAGAGAATCTGCTTCCTGGCTGTGGAGAGTCGCTTGATACCGTCATTTCTTCATGCCCTGTGGCTCTGTGGTCCCTGAGGGGTGTTGAGAAGGAAGAGCCCCTCACAGCTCTGCCTTTTCCTCTCCCTGGCCCCACTGCTGGCCATTCTCTCTGAGGCCATCATCCTTGGGCTGTGTTTGATGAAGTGACACTGAGAGTGAACTGGTTCTTTCAGGACAAGCTTTTTGCCACATCTGCGCCATGTAAGGGTGGGTAATGGGCGCAGATCATTGCAGTTCAGTCTGGTAGCAGACCTGACATATGAAGTTTTATTATTTTGTCCTGGAATCATCAGGCTTTGGGAAATTTATCCCTATTCTCTCCAAACTCATAGTGTAATCAGAACCAGAGAGGTTGGATCTCTCCACTGAGCGGAATGCTGGGTCTCCTGCCAGAGACATTGAGAAAGGCAAGTACTCACCAGGAGGTGGCTTGATGAGCAGCAGTTATAGCAGCGCAGGTTCATCCAGGTCCTGGTGGAGATTGGAGAGTTAAACCGCTCTCAGTGCATATACTACTTTTCTGGCAGTCCAAATATTCACGTCTCACATAAACAGGTGTTCTGCTCTTTAGAGAAATTCTTAATTTCTTTTTAATTTTTTTCCCTTCTTTGGCTTTCCTTTGAAACTTTATATTAGAGTAATAGAAGACTTTAAAACTTCTAATTAAAACTGTTTACAAGAACTAACGGAGAAATTCTTAGTTTCTGTTAAGGACCTCTTGATGCTTTTTTCACTGACTACACATGGTCCCCAAGAGTACAGTCCTGTTTCCATTGGTTACATTCCTGCATGGTTGCTTCTAGTAAGCTGCATCCAATTCATAACCTGACTAAAGCCAAGTGCTGGAGGGCTTCCTTCTGTGAGCGTTTCTGCTGCAAGCAGCTCCCACGCTGTGTGTGGACCCTTGTTCACCATTTCAGGGCAGCATGTTTCCTGGCTTGTCTTCCGGCTCTAGGGTGCACCTCACCTCTGGTCTGGAGGCCTCCGCACTCTGGCCGCTTCAGGTACCTGTTCCACAGCAGCTGCAGCGTCCCTTGTGACCAAGCTCTTTTCCTCTTTCCCAGCTACTCGCGGAACCGCACTTTTGACACGTACATTGGGCAGGGCTATGTGATTCCTGGGATTGATGAAGGTTTACTTGGTGTCTGCATCGGAGAGAAGCGGAGGATCGTGGTCCCCCCTCACCTGGGGTACGGTGAGGAAGGAAGAGGTGAGCTCTGGGTGCTTCTAGGATAAGCTGAGCAGCACTAATTGCTGCTTCCACAGTGCTTGGAATAGGGCCTCTCGAGAGCCAAAGCATAGAAGCTAAGGTCCTGCCTCAGACTTGAATGCTCAAATATAACTCTAGTTTCTAGAGGTGCTCTGGCGTTTCTCCTCATTACCCTTGCCCATTTTCCTTTTGGAAAATTTAAAACTACGTCAGAGTTGAAAGAACTCTGCAGTGAACTCCACTTAGCGTCATCAGTTGTTAACATCTTGCTATGTATTTATTTTTTCTGTATGTGTAAAACTATATTTTCTCTTTGTTGAGCTATTTGAAAGTAAATGCCAACTCCTGCTTCTTTTGTTGAAGTATATTTGGCATATATATTGTGTGTATTTAAGGTGTACGTGCCATTTTGATACGTTTATATATTGTAATGTGATTGCCATTGTAGTGATAATTAGCACCTCTATCATGGTGTGTGTTCAGTTGCTCAGCTGTGTCCGACTCTTTGCAACCCCGTGGACTGAATAGGCTGCCAGGTTCCTCTGGCCATGGGATTTCCCAGGCAAGAATACTGGAATGGCTTGCCATTTCCTACTCCAGGAGCTCTTCCTGACCTAGGGATCGAACCTGACACGGGGATCAAAGCTGAGTCTCCTGCATTAGCCAGGAGATTCTTTACCACTGAGCCCCCTGGGAAGCCCTTCTGTCATGGTACATAATTACCATTTTTTTGGAGGGGGGCTGGGATAATTGATAATAAGCAATGATTGTAATATTGTTGTCTGTATTTGCTATACTGTGCATTATATTTTGGTTTTTGTTTTTAACAACTTTATTGAGATATGCCATAAAATTCACCTATTTTTAGGTATACAACTCAATGACTTTTAGTAAATGTATTGAGATGTACAGTTATCACATTAATCCAGTTTTAGAATATTTGTCACCCAAAGAGCAAACTTTTAAAAAAAAATCACACAGATAATATATGTTGACTTTAGAAAAAGAAAACAGAGCTCATCAACAACAAAAATTTCCCATAATCTCACCAGCCAGGAATAAGCATTATTAATGTGATAGATGGAATACTGGCCACAAAGACGTCCATGTCCTAATCTGCAGAACATGTGAATATGCTACTTTCCATGGTAAAAGAGACTTTGCAGATATAATTAAGGTGAGGGTCTTGAGATGAGGAGGTGATCCTGGATCATCCAGATGGCCTTAATGTACTTCCTAGGATCTTTATAAGAGACTAGAGAGGAGAAAATGCTAGGCTGCTGACTGAGAAGCTGGAGGAAGGGGCCACAAGCCGAGGAAGGAGGATGACCTTGAGAAGCTTGAAAGACGGGGAAACAGATTCTCCCCTGAAACCTCCAAAAGAAACACATCCTTGCCAATAACTTTAGTTTAGACTTTGACCCCTGAGTTATAAAAATACATTTCTGTTGTTTTAAGCCACCGAGTTTGTGGTAATTTGTTACAGCAGCATTAGGAAACTAATACAACCATAAAGTGGTTGTACACTTCTATATCTTGAGTATATGTGAATCTGTATCGGTAAAAGGAAATACATATCCATTTACACTAAAATTGTGATGATCTTTGTAATTTCTCTTTACCTAATTTTTTGTGAACAATGTTTTGTGCCAACAGGTTGCATAGAATTTTAATGGTTACATACTATTCCAAACCATATTTCCTTTCTTCTTTTCTAATAGACCAGAAATTTTGCCAACTTAGGAATAGTTGATGCAGTATTATTTTGCTTTTGTGTTCTTGTTGCTGGCTGGCCTGGCTGGCTGGACACATTCATTTTGTTAACCCTCTCTGACTTCTCCTACTGGATCTATCATATGGATTTCAGAATTTTCCCAGTAGGGTTTGTTTGAAAGGTCTAAGAAGCCCCAGGTTGGTTGGAAACTAGGGTGTACCATGGAGAAGTATTTTTTCCCCTGACTTAAATTTCTGTTATAAAGACACAAGAAATCACAGCTTACGCTCTTAAGATCATTCAACGGGCCTCACTTCCTGTCCTGTTTGTCTAGTGTCTTGATGCTCTATTTTTTTGTATTATGTAAATGTCTGTGCTGTACTAAGTCACTTCAGTTGTGTCCGGATCTGTGCAAATCTGTGGACTGCAGCCTTCCAGGCTTCTCTGTCTGTGGGACTCTCTAGGCAAGAATACTTAAGTGGGTTGCTATGCCCTCCTCTGGGATCTTTCCGACCTAGAGATTGAACCCATGGCTCCTACACCTCCTGCACTGCAGGTAGATTCTCTACTGCTGAGCCACCAGGGAAGCCCCATGCAAATATCTACTTCTAGACAAATACATACAGGAATTAACAAATACTTTCAGAGTATCCTGTTTTGTTATGCCCTTAGAACTAATTCTTCCTTTCCCTGAGAAGAATATGCTGATGGAAAACATTTGGTTAAATTATTTTTCTCCTTTTGGCTTTCTCTCAAGTATGAGATAGTTTTGCAAAGAATTATATAAAGTTCTGGGAAGCATTTGAAGTCTCATAAATTTTCTAGGCATGAGGCTGCTTCATCCTGAATCATGTGTTGCCACGGAGGGAGGAGCACCCTGGCAAGTAACACCCAGGTGCTCTCGCATAGGATCTGTCTCTGACCTGTTGGTTAACGAGTGCCTCTAGCCTTCTGCAGGATTTGCACAGGACCTAACTTTAATCATGGAGGGACTGACCTGAGAAGGGTGTCAGGACATAGAGGAAGTCTGTAGCTTCCTTACTGCATACCACAGGGTTGGGAATATTTGTGGAAGGAAGAAATGCTGGGCTCTTCGTGGGTTCTCAAACTCATCGGTATTTCATTTTGTTGCAGTTATGTTCTCTTACAGGGTTGATGGAGGGGAGGGGGCTCTGGCCCTTTTTGCTGTCTGCTTTGTTCCATAGGGTTCAGCCCTAACTTCAGAGCATGGATATGTTCCAAACCCTGAAGTGGAGAATAAATTCTACTGCAGGGTTGTGGAAGCATCACTTCCTCAATGGTTTTCTGCCCCCCCAACTTCCACATTACCTTTTTTTTTTAAAATTGGAGGATAATTGTTTTATAATGTTTGTCAGTTTCTGCTGTACAACAGGATGAATCAGCTGTTAGTATACATATATCTCCCCCTCTCTTGAGCACATTTTCTTTTAAGCATTCTTTTTCAAAAGTTAAAAGAGAAGCTAATGTTTGACCCATAGTCTCAAAGACTTCTCATGTATGAGCTCGTTCAAACTTCAAAACAGTTCTCAGTTATGAACTCAAGGCCCAAAGAGGTTGAGTCATTTGCCAGAGGCCACAATAGCTAATTAGAATGGAGCTGAATTGGACCCAGGTCTCTTGCTGCCTGTGTCACACGCGGAGGAGAAGAATGCCTTTCCATTAGACTGTGACTTGTAGATACCCATATATGGAGAACTGAGGACTCAGAAGTCCCAGAGCTCTCCGAGGAAACCCATGCTTCCAAGGAGTCGCCGAGCTTCCTTCTGGCCCAAAGTGCCAGTCAGCTTTATTTTGTGTCATCTGTGTCTCTTCTTGAGGAGGCTTATCTAGTGGAGAAAATTGACAACTACTTCTCTGTATTGGGTATGGGTTTATTCAGAGAGGAGGCTGGTGCCATAATGAAAAGCTGGCTTTCAAGTTTGCTGGTAATGGGGAGGAAAATCATTTCCTCTATGCTTCTAGGTTCTTCTGGCTGGTCTAAGAATTAAATTGACATGAGACAGATTAACAGGAGAAAATCAAAGTTTAAGGACATGTATATATAGGAGGAATCTAAGGAAACTGAGTAACTCACCAAAATGTTTGAAGCCCTCGCCTTAACATTACCTTTAGCTAAAGACAGAAGAGGATGTTGGGTGTAGTGTTTTCAGACTTCAAAAGGGAGGAAGGTGACTGACCTGGAGAAGGGAAAGCAAGTGTGCCGCACAGACATTGGGACCTGAGAGAAATTTTAACTAACAGACTGCTGGTTTTCTCCCTGTCTACACACATAATTCATACTGTAGTTATCTATGGGGATAGCTCCCCACCTCCCCGACCCCCAAACAGGTCCTCTGTCTACATTCTTTAGGCAGTTAAGTAGGAGATAAAAAGGAGGGTTTTTGTTTGAGTCTTTTGGGTCTTGCTCTCAACTTGAAATAATCCACATGTCAAAGAGATGTTTTGGGGTGGTAAATTGTACTTTGGCCAAAAAGAGTTGACTCATTGGAAAAGACTCTGATGCTGGGAGGGATTGGGGGCAGGAGGAGAAGGGGGTGACAGAGGATGAGATGGCTGGGTGGCATCACTGACTCGATGGACGTGAGTCTGAGTGAACTCTGGGAGTTGGTGATGGACAGGGAGGCCTGGCGTGCTGCGATTCATGGGGTTGCAGAGAGTCGGCTGAGCTGAACTGAACTGAACCCTGGGGAGAAGGGGCCACCGTTTTTAGGGGGAACTGCCATCAGGTTGGCTCATCATCAGTTACTAGGGAAACCAGCATCTGGCACAGGCCATCCATGTAGGCAGTTACTGATTAAGCACTGTGATTAAGAGAACTGGACAGTGATGTGAGTGAAGCAGGAATTGGTCAAACAGAGGCAGTACAGAGAGCAAGAGAACAGCCATCTTGAATGTAGCTCAGTGATACAGTTGGCACAGGGAGGTTAAATTTGCAAGGCAATGGCAACCCACTCCAGTACTCTTGCCTGGAAAATCCCATGGATGGAGAAGCCTGGTAGGCTGTAGTCTATGGGGTCACGAAGAGTCAGACAGTGAGCGACTTCACTTTCACTTTTCACTTTCATGCATTGGAGAAGGAAATGGCAACCCACTCCAGTGTTCTTGCCTGGAGAATCCCAGGGACGGTGGAGCCTGGTGGGCTGCCATCTGTGGGGTCGCACAGAGTCGGACACGACTGAAGCGACTTAGCAGCAGCAGCAATGCCATCAGGTCCTTGTCCCTTTCTGGGCTTCATCTGCATGCTTTCTTCAGAGAAGTTAATGGAGCTGCTCAAGATGCAGCTTTCTTTTCCATCATTCTCCTACACCAACCATGGCCTGCAGCCTGGTCCTCTTCATGGAGATGTTCAGTCGCTCAGTCGTGTCCAACTCTTTGCGACCCCATGAACTGCAGCACGCCAGGCTTCCCTGTCCTTCAGTATCTCTTGGAATTTGCTCATATTCATGTCTCTTGAGTCAGTGATGCTATCTAACCATTTCATCCTCTGCTGCCCTCTTCTCCTTTTGCCATCAATCTTTCCCAGCATCAGGGTCTGTTCCCTGGTTGACTCTTTGCATGAGGTAGTCAAAGTACTGGAGCTTCAGCTTCAGCATCAGTCCTTCCCGTGAATATTCAGGGTTGATTTCCTTTAGGATGGACTGGTTTGATCTTGCAGTCCAAGGGACTCTCAAGAGTCTTCTCCAGCACCACGATTTGAGGGCTTCCTAAGTAGCATCAGCTGCTCACTTACAGACCATTTAGCACAGCATTCCTTAGACTTGGCTGCCCCTTAGAGGGGCAAAACAAACAGAACAATACTATGCCTGGCACCACTCTTCAGCTGTTCTCAAATGTTGGCACATATCACAGAAGAGAGTCCCCTGACAGCTAAGAGATTACAGAACCAAAGGTGCTGCATGGGAAAAGTCCTGGCCCTTTGTATTTTCACCAAGTTCTCCAGGACATCCCGATAGCACCCAAGACCGAGACAGACCACAGTACTAGATAAGCTAAATCTGAATCTTAGAGGGGCACCCAGGTGATTTTTTTTCAGGTCATCATGATTTTTTCTTTTATTCTGTGAATCTGGTGAATTAATTTTTATTGTGGTAAAATGTATTTATTTACCATTTAAACACTTTTTTAAGTTTACAGTTCTGTGCCATTGAATATATTCACAATGTGGTATAACCATCACCATTGTCTATATCCAGAACTTTTCCATCATCCCAAACTCTCCATTACCCTCTCTCCCTCTGGCTCATGGGAACCATCATTCTACTTTCTGTCTCCATGAATTTGCCTGTTCCAAGTGTCTCATATAATTGAAAACAAACAATATTTGTCTTTCTGTGTCAGAGCATAATGTTTTCAAGTTTCATTCCCAGTCGATTTTAAGGGGTAACCAAGATTGAGAAAACACTGAGATGGCTCCACAGCCACTCACCCCTGTTGGTGTGTCCTGTTTCCTGCAGAGAGCTGCCCTTGACTCTGGTTTCTGAGCACCTTCCTATGGCAGTTTGCAGTAGCTGGTTCCTATGGAAAAGATCCTGCATCCTGTTACTGCTCACGTCAGCAACTCCCCATCACTAGTGAATATCAGGCACCTGTGTTCTGCTGTAGACACACAAGCTTCTCTAATTACACCTTGGTAACTTTGGGCAGGTGTCTAAACCTGTGCCTCGGTTTCCTCATCTGTAGTTTGGGAATATATGATTATAATGAGAATTAAATAAACTAATACATTTAAAGCACTTATAAGAGTGCCTGATACTTAATAAGCACCTACCCATTAAGTATGTGTTAGAGAGAAAGCAGACAAAAAACAGAAAAGTACATGGTGGGAGTTGGAAGATCTGTGGGATGAGGAGGGGCTGTTGACGTTCATGTGTCTCTACTGAATTCTCTTGATAGCTGTGTTATTTTCTTGAACAAGTTATATATGAGTTGGTTTGCTTGTCTGCAAAATGCTAATGAAAATATTATACATTCTTGGTTCTAAGTATTACTGTTTACAAATCTTTTACATTTAAATTTTGAAATGATTTGGGAAGTGTGGTTAACAACTGATGCCTCCCTAGAAGCTGTCATTAAATTCATGCAGGAACTGCTGTTCCTGAATTTATGATAATATTTACCCAACAAGGCTGCTGCAGAGATTTAATAAGAGAATGTATGTGAAAAATGCTTTGTAAAGTGTAAAACGGGCTTCCAAGCTGGCGCTAGTGGTAAAGGACCTGCCTGCCATTGCAGGGGATGTAGGAGATGTGGGTTCAATCCCAGGGTCGGAAGATCCCCTGGAGGAGAGCACAGCTACCCACTCCAGTATTCTTGCCTGGAGTATCCCATGGACAGAGCAGCCTGGCAAGCTATGGTTCATTGGGTCACAAAGAGTCAGACACAACTGAAGTGACTTAACACACACACATAGTGTAAAACATTATTCACAGATGTGAGATAATGTTCTCAAAAGTGGAAGTGCAGTAATTTTGTGTAGAACAGGACGTGTCATAAAGCACTTTGTGAACTGTTCGGTGTAGTATATCTTAAGGGGTGTATATGGGCCAGTTTTAGCTAGGTGTTTTCCCCCATAATGCCGATGCTGGGAAAGACCCTGATGCTGGGAATGATTGAAGGCAGGAGGAGAAGGGGATGACAGAGGATGAGGTGGTTGGATAGCATCACCAACTCAATGGACGTGAGTGTGAGCAAGTTCCGGGAGTTGGTGATGGACAGGGAAGCCTGGCGTGCTGCAGTCCATGGGGTTGCAAAGAGTCGGACACAACTCAGCGACTGAACTGAACTTTCCCCCATGAAGTTACTCTTGGTTTTGCTTCTCTTGAGCAGTGGTAGGGCACTAAAGTGATTTTCTTCCTATAACTGATTTTATCTCACCTCTTCTAGCAGGAGTGGGGCAAGTGTTAATTCGGCTGAGCTTTAGTTTTCTCACCTCTGATGAACTTAGCTGTAAGTCTTTCAGGCGTAACCATTCCATGGGGCAGTAGTGCAGTGTCTTGACTTTTAGTCCAAACTGTGCTCCTGACTGTGGACCCTGGACAAATCTGTGCCTCAGTTTCCCCATCTATAAAGCTGAGTTAGTTTACATTTTAGCAGCCCTTCTAGCTTTGTTCTTCCAGCATCCCTGGGATTACATAGCTGGGTCCCTGCGTTTCTCACTGAGGTCTGTGAAGACTACCTGGTGACACGGGGGGCCAGGTGTGCTGCTACGATTCTAATTGCCTGTGTCTGTCCTCTAGGGAACATCCCTGGCTCGGCCGTGCTGGTGTTTGACATCCACGTGATTGACTTTCACAACCCGTCAGACTCCATCAGCATCACCTCCCACTACAAGCCCCCTGACTGCTCTGTGTTGAGTAAGAAAGGGGATTACCTCAAGTATCACTACAATGCCTCACTTCTGGACGGGACCCTGCTGGATTCCACGTAAGGACAGCAGGGATCGGTGGGGTGTGAGCCTGGTGGATAACAGTCGGTATTCCTGTGGCCCCCCTTTTCTTTTCCCCAGATACTCACTGAGGGCTTTATTTCCATGCATTTTGCATTGTGTATCTTAAGTGTACATCACTACTCCGGTACATTGTTCTAAGAGTTCCCTCTGAACGGTCTCATCTTGTCCCCTTGAAACTGTCTGAAAAGATCTCGTAACTACTGTCTTTAAAGAAGAACCCACAGATAAAATCCAAGCTCCAGAGTCTCTCTGGAGGCACGTGAGGCTCTCCTGTCAGCTCCGTTCTGCCTCAGCAGCCTCGTCTTCTGCTGAGGTCCATCTTCTGCCTCCTGGGGGTGCCATGTGCTGTGGTGCAGGATGTGCACTGTGTTCATCCTTCCTTTTGGCCAACTTCTGCCCTGGTCTAAGCGCCTTCCCTTTTTACAAGGTCTTTGCCTAGATCCTAGGAAGAATCAACTGTTCTCACTTCTGAGACTCATAATGTTTTATGTATTACCTGCCTTTTAGTTGGGGGCTTCCCAGTGGCTCAGCAGTAAAGAGTTTGCCTGCCAATGCAGGAGACACAGGAGACACGGGTTCAATCCCTGGGTGGGGAAGATCCCCTGGAAGAAGGAATGGCAACCCACTCCAGTATTCTCACCTGGGAAATCCCATGGACAGTGGAGCCTGGTGGGCTACAGTGCATGGAGTCACTAAGAACTGGACACAACTTAGAGATTGAGCATGCACACACACCTAATAGTTGTTTCTATCACTGTTGCTGGTCTGAATACCTTAGATAATCAACATGTTTATTCATCTTTTTACTCCTTACACTTAGCCCAGAACATAACGCAAAGGAAGTATTTTATAAATGTTAATTGAGATGAATCTAAAACCATATTACTAGGAATCAACAGTGTATACTAGTATCATGCAGGTAAAAGGAGCTTTGCTTCTTATGTATCTGAATCTTTAGATTATCTATGGACGTGAAAGTCGCTCAGTCATGTCCAACTCTGCGATCCCATAGACTGTAGCCTGCCAGACTCCTCTGTCCATGGAATTCTCCAGGCCAGAATACTGGAGTAGGTAGCTGTTCCCTTCTCCAGGGGATCTTCCCAACCCAGAGATCGAACCCAGGTCTCCTGCATTACAGGCAGATTCTTTACCATCTGAGCCAAGGTAATATGCTATTCTCTTTGGGAAGGAAACATTTTCAGCCTTTCTTTGTGTCTCCATATAAGTATATCCATTTTTGTCCTGAGCCTGGCTTAGAGTCCTAAGTTTAGTCTTAAAGAGAAAGAACAGCTTCATATAAATATGTGCTACTGCATTTATTCTAGATGGAAAGGGTCTTATCTCCTTCTCACCCATTCCTTTGTCTTCTAGCCTCAGGTGACAGAGTGTGGCCAGGTGTGGAGAGCTTGAGTGACATACTCCTCATTCTCTCTGGTGCTGTGAGACCTAAAGCATTTCATGTATTTCATCAGATCTAAAATGTGTTGGTTGTTAGAAGCATCATTTTTTGTATCTCAAGAAACGAAGAACGCTGTCAAAAAATAACAACATGATGTCTGTTGTAAGATGTATCCCAAATCAAGAGAAATTAAAATGTGAAAAAATATGCATTATAGAATCAATGAAATATGCTCTAGCTCCTGGAGCCCAGATTTACAGGAGAATCTAGCTTACAACAAACTTCACTGCACTAATGGTTGGAAACTTGTGGAGGACAGTGGGGAAGAAGCATGGCTTGCATTTGTTCTGGATTCAGTGAGCTTGTGCAGGGGAAAAGGAGGTTAGGACAGCCTGTAAGGCCGATGGCCAGCTGTCATTGCTGGGCTGACGTTCCTATTCTTGTTGGTACTCCTACAGCTTTGGAAAGGGGAAGTGGGGGTGGGAAATGAACAAAGGAATTTCTTCTTTGGTGGATCAGGATATGCGTCTCTTGTGGGGTGGGGGAATCCGTCTTCCTGCTTCTGAGGCGTGTTTGGCGGATGCACAATATTCTTACAGAGCATGCAGGAGCCACGTGACGCTCCTTCCTCTTCCCAGAGGCTCCATTCTGAACCACTGGAGTCATCTGTGTCACGTGTACACTGACACGAAAGAGCAGTGTCTGGGCGTCCCTGCGGGTTCTCTTCTGGGCGGAAGTTTCAGAGTAACAAGGTCGTGGGAAGTGCGGCAGGAGAAGGCTTACCTGTGTGTGGGAGGAGCCTCTTCTGGAGGACGGGGTCTGGTGCCACCCGAAGCCCACGTGGGCTCTATTCACAGCTTGACAGGTGCTGCTGTTGTTGCTCATTGATCAGGACTGGGAGAGTGGGACCCGAGAGAGGGGAACGTGGGTGGAGAGCCAGAGAGGGCTGCCTGTAGGCAGGAAGCAGGAAGCTTGCACCGAATGGGAAGCCGGGAATACACAGAAGGAATGAGGAGAATGTCTGAGACAAAAACTGGCAAATCAAAAATAAAAGTATGACTTGAGGGAAAAGAATGAGCTGAGTTTTCAGAGATGACATGTAAAAACAAGTTGCTTGCTTAGAGGGTTGTCTTCATGTGTGTTGAAACTGGCCTCAGAAAAGAATAAAGTTGCTTGCTTAAAGGGTTGTCTTCATGTGTGCTGAAACTGGCCTCAGAAAAGAATAAACACTTGTTATATGATAACTCAATGAGTTCTTGCATATTCTGTACGATTTTGAAACCCGATAGTCCCATGGGAAGTTGCCCAGGGTCCCTGGAGAGAGGCAGTGTGAGGGCGCCTCTGTGCTGCTGACAAAGGAGGTGTTGTGTTGGGGTAGGGCAGAGGAGAGCCCTCCCTCAGGCCTGGGGCCGAGGCATCCAGTGTGCTGGAACTGGCTTTGTTTCCCTTTCAGCCCAGGTAGGACAGATGCAAATGCTCTTTTGGCCCTTCGCCTGCGGGAGGCTAGGAAGCCTGAGAACAGGAGGTGGCCCAAGGGGCGGTACCTTCCTTGTTGTCACCACCTGGTGATGGATATCAAGGGGGCACCAAGAGAGCCAGGAGGCATTTCTTCTTTGGATTTGAAGAATATTCCCATTGTTTGCTTTTAGGAAGTGATAGGAATGCATCAATTTGAAAATAGATTTACTTTCAGTACTGATTGAGGTGACTTTTATTTGGATTCCCTAGGGATTTTGGGCATCAAGGCTCATTAAAACCATGGCCCAAGTGAACTGTTTTTATTCTGGAGTCATAGAGTGTTATAGGCACAAGCACGTTGCACTCTCAAGGCTGTCCATTTATTGAGCTCTTGATGCTTGCCTTCCTCCATGCCAACCATATTATTTGCTATTTAGAATGTCCTGTGCGATAGCTGTTATTATAGATGAGGAAACTGTAAAATTATATTTCTGTGAGATTAAGTGGCAGAACCAGGATTCAGACTCAGGTCTGCTGAATGCAAATCTGGGTCTTAACTACATTACATATTTTTAAAATTTTCTTGAAAATTTCTGACTAAAATTTCAGAACACTGACTAAAACTTAGTGACATAGGTATTTACGCATATACCACTTGTTTTGCCAAATGTTCCTGTAAGGTCTTTTATAGCAAGAGGATTCATTGCAGTATGTCCAAAACTCTCAACCAGTTCCTCAGTCATCTCTTGATTTTCACCTTGAAACTTTTGACAATTCCAGGTTGGTTGTTTTGTAGACTGTCCCTCAGTGTGGGTTTGTGTCCTTATGATTCCGCAGGAGTTCTGTATCTTTGGCAGAAAGATCACAGAAGTGACATGTTCTCAGGAAGACATGCTCAACTACCAGTGGCTTGATGGCCTAACCAGAGATTCTTCTGTTTCATTTTCAGGTGGAATTTAGGCAAAACGTACAACATCGTTTTAGGATCTGGACAGGTCGTGTTGGGAATGGATATGGGTCTCAGAGAGATGTGCGTTGGAGAGAAGCGGACTGTGATCATCCCGCCCCACCTGGGCTACGGCGAGGCTGGCGTGGGTGAGTCTGTAACGGTAGTAAAAGGCGTCTGGGACATGGTCATTGTTTGTATTTTGTGCTTTTTGAGGTTCTAACACAATATGCTTCTTCCATTTAAAACCCCAACCCAGAAAATCTGTGGTTTGTATTCAAGTCTTTAGCATTTTTGTTTCAAAACCCTGTGAATTCGATGTGAGTGCCATGTTAATGGGATTAAGCAGGAGTTTCTGTGAAAAAAAACAAAAAAACAAAAAACCCTTGTCTCTTCAAACCCATGTGTGGGAAATGTCACTGAAAGGGGTTCCCAGGTGAGCTAGGTGCTTCCTTGGGAAACTGTTTCCTGGGACAGTGGAATGCTGAACCCATAAGCTATCTAAGAAGATTTCCTTGTGGAAAAGATTGGTGTCAAGTTCTGGAAATACTAGTGGTATGTTGCTCTCACAGCTATTATGGTTTGATTCTGATTTTGGCCAAAATGAACCCTCCTCATGGAGTTTGGTCAGAACCCCTTCTTTTTCAGTTCTTGTACTTCTGCTGTCTGGAGATGAAGTAGATGGGAAGTGCTAATTTACAGAAGTAATAGGCACTTTGGATTGATTTTTTTCAAAATTTTTAAATAATTGGAGAAGATATACTCTATGCTATTTTCCCCAATCTGAGAAAAAACACTTAAAAAAATGTATCCTGTAAGACTATACTCCCATGACATATAATTACAGTATATAATTTAAAATAATGCACATTACATTTATTTATAGTCACATACTTATAAGTTATTTTGGGCCCATACTATATATACTGTTCTAGAATTTGTGTTTACAAATCATATCATGGCTCATGATTTTAAGGTATAACGTATTATTCTTAAAGTTCCGTGGTTAAATTTATTCAAAAGTTCTACCATTGTAGTCTCTGCTAGTTGCTTTTAAACTTCTTTTCACCAAGACACAGTAAGAATTACATTTATCTCCCAATTAGTGTTATGCATAAGCATACAATTTATACCTTGTGTATGGATACATATGGGCTTCCCTGGTGGCTCAGTGGTAAAGAACCCGCCAGCCAGTGCAGCAGCTGAGGGTTTCATCCCTGCCCCGGGAAGATCCTCTGGAGAAAGGAATGGCAACCCACTCCAGTATTCTTGCCTAGAGAACCCCACGGATACAAGAGTCTGGTGGGCTACAGTCCATGGGGTCACAAAGAGTTGGACGTGACTTAATGACTGAGCAACAACAATAATACGTATAGATTTAGTTTTATATGATTAGAACTAAGTTTCATAAAATAGTATCTATCCTTTCTATGTATAAAGTACTCTGATTTTATTCTAGCCCTAATTTAAAAAAACGTTGGTCACCATCCTTTAAATTGATTTGAGACTCACTACCTACAGTTTGGAAAACCCACTTGCTGAGGCTGAACGTTTTTGCTGTCCCAAGAGATGCCTCCATCCACGAGGCAGCCAGAGCCTGGGTGCTGGGGCAGGGGGCAGAGGGGCGTGCTCGCTGCCTTGTCGTTAACGCCACCTCCACCCCTGTCCTGTGGCAGATGGAGAAGTGCCCGGCAGTGCCGTGCTGGTGTTTGACATCGAGCTGCTGGAGCTCGTGGCTGGCCTGCCAGAGGGGTACATGTTCGTATGGAACGGTGAGGTGTCAGCCAACCTCTTTGAAGAGATTGACAAGGATGGTGATGGAGAAGTCCTCCTGGAAGAGGTAACTGACCCTGTTGAATAGAAGTGGGGCCCAAGGAGCTCAGGGAACCTCCCTGGGCTGGGGCACCCATCCTGAATGTGAACCCACTCAGAGTGTGGATACCGCTGCTTGCTCCTTGTGATCTGTAAACTGCATGCTCGTGTGTTAGGCACTTGCGCACACACACCAAGTCTTCTAAGTCGAAGCTCACAGTTCCTCTTTGAAGCAACTGAGGCCCTGAGAAGTTCAGGGGTTGATTCCATGGCTCACAGATCTGGACTCAGTTCTTCGTTCCTGGGTGCTCTCTGCGGCCTGCATGGTGCTGTGTTTTTCACATATATTATCTTGTTTGGCCCTCATGACAGCCATGTAATCACCCCTATTTTTCAGAAGAAAACAGCTGTGCACAGAGAAGGTGAATGGCTTGCTCAAGTTTGCACAGCCGTCCAGTGGTTTGTAGATGTCTCTATTATCTAGGTCCTGTGTTGTCTCTCCTGTATGAGACACCCCTTTGTGGAGCCGGGCAAGAGAGTCTTTGTCTTGTCGCAGCTCTGGGGAGTTTCAGGTCTCTGCCTGTTCCCATCTCCTTGTTCAAGGACGTGGCTCCAGCCACGTGGCTCCCCTTCTCTCTTCTATCATCCACATTTTCCCAACTACTGACCATTCCCATTAGCTTAAGAGCCTGCTGCTGTTTTCCCTTATTAATGCATCTTTCCATTTCTTTTCTTTTTTTTTTTTTTTTGCTGTCTTTATAGCAGAAGCCTCAAGAGTTGTCTGTCCTTCCTGCTTCCAATTCCTTTCCTCCTAATCTCTTTTACACCCAGTCCTGTTGGGTTTTTATCCTCCACACCACTGAACTTGGTTTCTTGCTCAGGCACTGAACCCAATGGTCAGTTCTCAAGCTTACTTTAGCACAGCTGTTTCCTTTTTGAGACGCCTTCTTTTCCTGGCTTCCGCCTCACAGTTTCTCCAGGTTCCTTCTGCCTCACTTGTAGCTGCTTCTCCCAGGGCTTTTCAGAGTGGAGGGCCCCAGGCTAAGTCCTGAACTTTGCTCTCCTCCCCCTTGATGTCATCCCTTGGTGACCTCCTCCCGTCCTAAGGCTTTATCGTCTTCATCCTGTTGGCTTCCAGATTGGCAGCTCGGGTCCTGTCTTCTGTCCTCTTCACACTAAGGTATCAGCTGCCCACTTGACATTGTCATTCACTGAACCCCCAATATCCACCCCCCAAACTTGCTTCACCCAAAGCCTTTCCCATCTCATTTGATGACAGCATTTCCCTTCCAGCTGCTCAGGTGAGAACACCCAGTCATCTCTCCTCTCTTCTCTCACAGGCTAGATTAAATCCATCAGGAAATTATTCTAGCTATTTCTTGAAAATATACCCAGAACCTGACCACTTCTCACCACCTCCGCTCCATAGTACCTCAATCCAGTGTCCGTCACCTCCCGCTTGGACCTCTGCAGAGGTCTTCCTGCTCACACCCTTGCCCTTCACAGCAGCCAGAGTGGTCCTTCTAAAACGTGAGTTGGAGCAGGGCCCGCTTCATCTCGGAACTCTGCAGAAGCCTCCTGTCAGGCAGCATCCCGCAGGCCCCAAAGCCTTGTAGTTGTCCAGCCTGGAGACTGCAGAAAGAGCCTGGAGGTGGTGACAGAGACATCAACAACTTACTGAACAGGGATCTTCCATGTCTGCAGCGAAGGCCCTGGAGTGACACCCCCACAGTGTATGGCAGATGGGACATAGCGGGAGCCTTTACTACCTGGGGGAGAAGGAGGCTATCGTTAACAGGGGAATTAATGTCAGGTTGGCTCATCAGTTACCAAGAAAACCAGAAGCTAGGACACGACCCTCACAGGCCCTCAGGTTAGACCATCATGAGGGCAGATATTTCCCTTTAATAAACTAGCAGGTGGAGCTGTTTTGGCATAAAGAGGAGAGCAATCACTAGCTGGGGCAGGGTTTCTTGTGAGTAGGGTGTTGGTGAAGCAAGGGCTGGCCGAGCAGTAAGAGAACAGCTGTATTTGTTGGCCTAACCATACATCCCTTCATCTTCAAAGTCTTTACAGCGGCCCACAAGGGCCCCACAAGGCCCTCTGCCACCTGCTCGCTGTCCTGTCCTTCCGTCGACTGTCCCTTTGCTGTGCTGTAAACACACTGGGGATGTGTCCACCTGGGGCCTTTGCACCGGCTGTTCTCTGCTCAGCAGACGTTTCCCCTAGGTAACTGTTGGGTTTGTTCCCTCACTTCCTTTAAGCCTCCATACACACTTCTCTTTAGCACTGTGCTTTTACCCTGACCACCAAATTGATACTTAAACCAATTCCCCTGGCTGTACTCTTGATCTTCCTGACTTGGCTGACTTTCCTTTCTCTGGAGCATTTTATTTTCTAACTTAATATGTAGTTTACTTACCTTTTAAATGTTCCTTTTTTAGTGTTTGCATAGTATTCTAAATGTCCCTTTTTAATAGTATATCTTTTCCACTAGTGTATGCTAGAATTACAAGAGCGGGATGTTTTGTTTATTGATGAATCTTTAGGCTCTAGAATGCTGCTCAGCATACAGTAGACAGTAAGTTTTTATTGTATGAATGAATGAATTTTCAGAGGCAAGGATGATTAGGGGATCAGCTGTAGGTGGAAAACTAAGTGTTGATTTAGGGAAACAGGATAGTTCCAGTGACTGCTAGGTGCTGGCTGCCTGGAACCTAAGCACTCCCATAGTCATTTTGTCCAAGGTTTTTAACCTGCATCCAGAGGTTAAAAGCCATCCCCAGTGGCTCAGAGGTAAAGAATCTGCTTGCAGTGCAGGTGATGCAGGAGATACGGGTTCCACCTCTGGGTCAGGAAGATTCCCTGGAGGAGGGCATGGCAACCCACTCCAGTATTCTTGCCTAGAGAATCGCATGGACAGAGGAGCCTGGTGGGCTACATACAGTCCATGGGGTCGCAGAGTTGGACGCGATTGAAGTGACTGAGCACGCGTGCTGGAGGAAAAAAATTGAGATCATATAGCTCAGAAGATTTTGTCTGTTCTGCTGGCTCAGACTCAAATTCCAACCCCACTGTCCCAGGACCGCCTTGTTCAGGCTCCAGCTTGGTGTCTTTGGCTATCCTGTCTCATGGTCTGTACTGCCCCTTTCTCTCCAGTTCTCAGAGTACATTCATGCCCAGGTGGCATCTGGAAAAGGGAAACTCGCTCCTGGATTTGATGCTGAGATGATCGTGAAGAATATGTTCACCAACCAGGACCGAAATGGAGATGGGAAGGTCACGGCTGAGGAATTTAAACTCAAAGACCAGGAGACAAAACACGATGAACTCTAAACCTGACATGAGCCACTTGCATGATACCAAGCCCCCTGTTGTGGCAGAATGTGCACTGAGGGTGCGAGGGTCTCTCAGAAGGGGAATGGTCAGCAAGTAGTAGGTGGGTCACATAGCACCTGGGACATGCATTGGGGTGGGTTGATATACATGGTGAGAATTTTAGGCTGATGCCAGTGATACTAAATAAAATCAGTGTAGGGGCCTTAGCATGGGTGGTGTAGAACATTGAAAATGCTGCATTGTCAGCTATTGTTTTGTGAGCCTTCTGGGTAGGTGGTTTGTTATTAAAGGAAAATAGCATCATACAGAAGTTGTAATCATCTTGGAGGGAACAGAGGAAAATGTGTCTGGGATATCCACATAAAGAGGGTTAAAAATGTTAACTTGCTGGTGTTTTCAAAATGTTCTCCAGGTGGCTAGAAAAGAGAGGGCAGGCCCCATCAGCATTCCCAGATAGCCCCAGGAAACTTCTTAGCAGTCTGTACGAGACCTGGTAATGCCCAGCCTCCACCATGCCTATACACACACACACACACACACACACACACACACACCTGGTAATGCCCAGTCTCCACCATGCCTACACACACACACCTGGTAATGCCCAGTCTCCACCATGCCTACACACACACACACACACACACACACACACACACACACACACACACCCCTGGTAATGCCCAGTCTCCACCATGCCTACACACACACACACACACACACACACACACACACACACACACACACACACACACACACACACACACCTGGTAATGCCCAGTCTCCACCATGCCTACACACACACCCACCCACCCACACCTGGTAATGGCCAGTCTCCACCATGCCTACACACACCCACACCCACCCACCTACACCTGGTAATGCCCAGTCTCCACCATGCCTACACACACACACGAAACTTCTTAGCAGCCTGTTCAAGACCTGGTAATGCCAGGTCTCCACCATGCCTACACACACACACACTTCTCTGGTTAATTACATCCCACGTTGTTGTGGTCCTCCTATTGGCCGGGTAACTTGGAGGTTAAAAAGAAAGTCAGTGGACCAAACATAAGGCATGTTGTACCATGAGAATTTGATTCTGCATTTGTCATGTAAGATTGTTTGCTTTGCTCTTTCTTATTCCCATCACTCTATCCCATAGCACCCTCTCTTCCCACCCTGAATCCTTTGATCAGATAGATACAAGTAGGGCTGATGGCTCAGCCACACTCGAGTTCTCTCACTGTAGCCAAGACAGAAATGTCATCCCAACAGGTGAGCATAAACAAAGTGATGTATTTCTGTCACCCCTCTGCTGGAGAGGAAAGTGCCCTAAGGCCTGGGGGCCTCTCTCTGTGTAGGACACTGTGCCTGCTGACCTGTCCTCATGCAGTAACCACCTTGCTGCCTGTGTCTCCTCATGGTGGTGGCACTCACCCTGAAGTAACCAATGATTTTCCTTTTGAAGTGACTTTGACTAATTTAAACTATTTTGTACTGATATAGCCGAGATAGTTCCTGAAAATGCTGTGCACTCATTCAGTGGAACAAATGTTGGAAAATGAATTTTTCATATATAAAATATTGAATTATCAGGTTTTGTGTTTTATTTGAAGGCTCATTTCCCCCATAAGAATACACCATGCCTCCAGAATCCCCTTGGTTAAAAACTCAGCAGGACTGAGTTGAAAGAAGTAGGTCGCTGTACAGTAGAAAGAGGGTGTATCTGTCAGGGTCTTGGCTGGAAACATACACTCAAGTGGGACTTCTGAAGAGAAGTGAATGAAAGGACTCTTTACATGAGTGTGGTGGGGTTGGGGCAGGGCGGGGCGTTGCAGTAAGGATGCCGAGGTACCCATGACCGCCGTTGGGCATCAACAGTAGGAAGCTGTTCTAATGCTGGGACTGAAGGGTCGGGGGAGCCTGGGTGGGGCTGCCTGATAGGAATGGGTGGAAGGACACAGCCACCCCCAGAACCTTGGCTGGCAGTGGGCAGAGTGGTGAAAGAGGAAACACTCATCTTCTCTGTCCTGCTCTCATCAGCTGAAGCCAGTCTGAAGCCAGAGGGCAAAGAGCTCAGGGGCTGGTGTTCTGAGATCAGTGTTTGGGGATGCAGGGGAAGGTATAGAATGGCTCTGGTAGGGGTTGGGGTGGAAAAATAACTGGCATATTTAGAGAGAAAAACTACATAGTTTTTAAAGAGAAAATGTTCTGCTTTACTCTTTTTTTAAAAAAAAAATATTTGGCTGCATCAGGTCTTAGTGGCAGCCCACGGCCTCTCTAGTTATGGCACACAATTCAGTTGCTCTGTGGCTTGTGGGATCTTAGTTCCCCGCCTAGGGATCAAACCTGCGTCCCATGCATTGCATGGCAGACTTGCAACTACGGGACCACCAGGGAAGTCCCTGTTTTACTCTATGCAGAGGCAACTTCAGGGATTCTGTGTGCTTTTGGGAGGGGAGAGAGGTGCCCACAGCCTTCCTGGCTCCTGCTGCCATTGTCACTAATGTTCCTTAACCCTCTTCTGTGGAGCACACAGTCATACAGCTTTTCCATTTAACAGAATTCCTTGAGTGCACTAGATAGGTTAATGATCTGTTGAACTGAATTGCCCTTTGGAATGCATTTGATTTGTAACGTCTTTATACTCACATTTTCATGGAGATGAATCTCTTGGGCTTATTCTCTACCCTAGATCTCTAGCTGGTCCTGTTTGAATTTCTTCACTGGCTATTTTCTACAGTAGCAGGTTGGCTGAATAAAAGATTAGTTTCTCTGGGGAAGTTAAGGACTGTGAGCCTTAGAGCTTCAAGAATGGAAGGAAACTTTAGCTGGTATTTGTTTTTGTATTTAAACTGCCTGCCTGACAGCTGACCTGAAACACTGGTCTTTCTGGCCTTTAGATTCAGACTGAAATACTGGCTCTTCGTGGGTCTTTGTCTTATTGGCTTTTACTTTTTAGCTTTATTGAGGTGTAATTTAGAAAACTGTTTAAGACATTTCAAGGGTGTGTTATGATTTGACATAAATATACATTGTGAAAAGATTCCCATCAACTTAAATTAACATATACATCACATTTTTTTTAGAGAACATTTAACTTCTATTGTTGGCAAATTTCAACTATATGATAGTGCTATCAACTATAGTCACCATGATATACATTGGATTCACAGACCTTATTTATCTTACAGATGAAAGTTTGTATCCTTTTATTTCCCCCACCCCCTAGGCCCTGGTAATCACTGTTTTTTCTGACTTCAACTTTTTTATTTTTCTGTATCTACATATATAAATGATACCATGCAGTATTTAGCTTTCTAAATCTAGCTTATTGAGTGCCGCCTGGCACTTCCATTCTTTCCGTTGCTAACGGAACATATGTCATTTTGTCAGGGAAGTTGGCCTGACTGCAAAATTATATGTAAGCACTTGAATATCAGGTTTCTAGGAACAGAAACCTGGCTTTCTTTGAAGCCTTCTTCCGTTGGATCTCTGAAGTCTTTTTATAAACTAAAAATGCTACTCCGAATTATTTACTCCTATTTGTGGATATTATTAAAATAGTGTTTGATACTGTGTGGCCATCCTTAGTGTTGGAATTTCAGTAGTTTAGGGGAGTTCCTTGCAGCTTACAGTGGCCCTATTTAAATAGCATTTAAATACAAGATTTACAGTACTCAAATTTTCTTCTCTGAGCTCTAGTCCACTTACAGTATCATCTGTACATTTCACAGGCATCCCAGACTCAGTGTGTCCCCATTAGAGTGTATATTCCCATTCCCTTCCCAGCACCGTCCATCCAAGCCTGTGCTCCTCTCTTATTCTCTTGTACCCATTTGCTCAAACCACATACTTGGGAGCAACCCTATTCTCTCACCCTACACATTTAATCCCACAGCAAGTCTTGACATTTCTAAGTTGGTAGTGGCTAGAAGAGGCTGTAGAGACTTTTCTCATGGCTTTCATTTTAAAGGGAGGTGACTGAGCAGTGACAAGAAAGCAGGTCAGAACTTTAGTATTCTTTACACTTACACCACACAGCGAGCTTGTTTGTGGAGGCATATTATAAACTCCTTTGGAAAATAGCCAATATGGCAAGCTCTAATAGCAAACACAGGAGTAAAGAGCTATCATTTGATAAGAGAGTCCCAATGCAAGGAGATCCAACCAGTCCATTCTAAAGGAGATCAGTCCTGGGTGTTCTTTGGAAGGAATGATGCTAAAGCTGAAACTCCAGTACTTTGGCCACCTCATGCGAAGAGTTGACTCATTGGGAAAGACCCTCCCTCTGGGAGGGATTGGGGGCAGGAGGAGAAGGGGATGACCCAGGATGAGATGGCTGGATGGCATCACCGACTTGATGGATGTGAGTCTGAGTGAACTCCGGGAGTTGGTGATGGACAGGGAGGCCTGGCGTGCTGCGATTCATGGGGTCGCAAAAAGTCGGACACCACAGAGCGACTGAACTGAACTGAATTTTTTCTATGTGAAAAAGTCCTCCAGGTAACTGACACCCCACCCTGCCTCCATGCCATGGGCTTCCCAGGTGGCACTAGTGGTAAAGAACCTGCCTGCCAATGCAGGAGACATAAGAGACTGGGATTCAATCCCTGGGCGGGAAAGATCCCCTGGCGGAGGGCATGGTAACCCACTCCAGTATTCTTGCCTGGAGAATCTCATGGACAAAGGAACCTGGTGGGCTACGGTCCATGGAGTCACAGAGTAGGACACGACTGAAGCGACTTAGCATGCACACATATGCCATGCTATCTGCTTTAAAGCAAGAAGCTTGTTTTTGAGTTCCATTCTGGAAATACCTAAGTGGAGACAGTCTACTTTCTGCCACTGTGTGCTTTGTTTCATTGTTTATTATAAAAAAGAGGGAAGCAGTGATGGAGAATACAGATGGGACGCAGGAAAAAGGTTTGTATCACAAGACCTTGCCTCTCTACCATGTATGACTGAACTAGGCATTACTACCCATACTGGATATCAGAACTAGCTGGACATGCTTTGTCTGTATCACGGCTCAGATGCTAAGAACACCAACTAGTTGCTCACAGACTGCAGTTCAAGGGTCAGGATCAAACTGATCACAATGGCAAGACTTAGCCTTGTGTAAACCAATTACAGGGCAGCCAAAATTTGGAATGGGAAGCCAGGCTGCAGAGAAGCATACTGGTTCCGAATGCTGAAGTACGCTATTTTAGTCACCATGAGACCCAGCAACATTTTGTTTTCTGCCTATGGCTGTTTCTGAAACACTTAGACGTACAACAAAGTACCTCTTTTACTAATATTTTTACATGGGGAAAACAATTTTCCCAGGCCCCACTATTTTCTGAAGGGCAAATTAAATTTTCTCTGTAAAAATCTTTTTTATTCTTATAGTGTATAAATCTGAAAATAACCTAAGTAGGCACTATGACAAAGACATTAGGATTCATGTATCACACATACATGCAAGAAAATCATGGCAGGCTTTGCTAATGAATAATAATAGTCTTGACAGAGTTACAAAGGCTTTTCATTTCATGTTTATCATCAGTGCTTTGATACAGAACATTCTGTAATGATTAGTGACATGTCGATACCAATGGATATTTTTCAAACATCAAGTGCCAATATTTTTTGGTAAATACTGATTTTTACCAAACAAAAGAACTAAACATAAGTTTTAGGAGATGATTAATACCATCAGCGTAATTCACACAAATTATAAAAATGACAACACTTAAAATCATGCACATTATTTCATCATTTCATAAAACTTTTAAAACTTCTACAAACTTTCCCAATGTAAAAAGATTCCTCGAAAATGTCATAGTAACATTAAGCTACAAAAGTCACTCTGGAAATGTAGGGAGTTATTTTTCCAATTTTAGCTCTAAGAATTTTTTAAAATTTGTTAAAAAATATATAGTGAGGAGTGTGTTGAGAGAGGTGGAGAAATAGGAACTTCCAGTTGATGGATTCAACAAATCTGAAAATACTTCAGTAATACAGAGGAAAAACTTCAAGAGCAAGAATATATTATAAATAAAAAAAGTCTTTTAGCCAGATGAACAGATGAGCAGCTCTTTCATCAATTGCACCCACGGGTGAGAGGTCTTCTTGAAGGATGGTTGTTTATAGAATCTTCTGTAAGATAGAGTTGGCTACATCCAGTGATTCATCTTTTACTAGAACAATATCATAAGAGTCCATGTACTTTTCTAAAAGCTCATCCACCTAATCAACAATCCAAAAAAAAAAATCACAAAAATTAATATGCAGGGAGGAGAAGTAAATAATCTCAGTATAAATCTCACTATTACATCAGATCTTTTGGGTAAAATGTAGTAACTTAATTTGTTTTCATAAAAGCTTTGATATGAAGAAATACTTAAAAAATTTTTTTAATTCATTGATATAGAAAGTTTCCATACAGTGGTTTTCCTTCCAAAATGATTTCTCTCTAGCTCAGTGGTTCTCAACTGGGGAGAGAGTGCCCAAGGAATATTTGGCAATATCTAGAGACTTTTTGGAAAAGGCAATGGCACCCCACTCAAGTACTCTTGCCTGGAAAATCCCATGGACAGAGGAGCCTGGTAGGCTGCAGTCCAGGGGGTCACAAAGAGCTCGGATATGACTGAGCGACTTCACTTTCACTTTTCACTTCCACGCATTGGAGGAGGAAATGGCAACCCACTCCAGTGTTCTTGCCTGGAGAATCCCAGGGATGGGGGAGCCTGGTGGGCTGCCATCTATGGGGTCGCACAGAGTCGAACATGACTGAAGCGACTTAGCAGCAGCAGAGACATTTTTTATTCTCCTGGTTAGGGAATGATACCAGTTTCCAGTGGGGAAAGGCCAGAGATGCCTCACTGAGAAGGTATATTCTCCCTCCCACCAAGACCTACAGAATGCATATGTGCATGTCAAGTCCTTTAATCATCATCAAAGTAAAGGGGTAAAGAGCAACTGAAATGTCCTTAAGATAACTACTTTCTCAGGTACCTGTGCTAACAACTTTCTACAAGCTTCATCCTAAAGTTTTTTTCCTTAGAATTAAATGACAGATCTGCATACTTACTCTATCATTTAGATACCCAATTTTCAGGATGTGTTCCACGTTGGCTACTCCATCTGCCATTTTTAAGTCCCCTTGGGAGTCTCCCAGGAGAATTATGTTGCTATTGTTTTTTAGTTGATTGAAATATTCTGTATTCTTCAAGGAACCATCATGTTTGTTAAACACATGAATTAGTTCTCCTTTAAATCCTTTGAGCAGCCCCTGTTAAAAATATAAATCCTTTGAAAGAATAGCTTCTGCAAGTTCTACTTTTTGTATTTTCACATTCATGGTAGGTAAGAAGGGCTCTGAGAAGTTAGTGACTTTCTAGAGACCACTTTAAATGTTAAACACAATGCGCCCAAAACCCAGTTTTTACTTTTCATTTGTTTCCTACCCAAACGGTTTCATTTTAGGTTTATCATAATATATTGTCTTTCTTAGAACTCATTCAATAACATCAGTTCTAATTCACTTTTTCTCTATCTATAGATATTAAATGTTCAGAATTGCTGCATTAAATTTGAAGTTTTACTACTTATTAGACTGCAGCTTCAGGAACAAAGTTTAAGAAGGGTATATTACTTTTAAAATATGGACACAGACATAACCGTGGAGAGATAAGTCCCATAGAAGGCCCACCAACTTGGCCTAATTTAACGAATATATAATACACTAAAGAGTAAATTAAAATGTATTTATGTGATTAAAATATTTTCTGATATTAAAATTATGAAGAATGATTTGATAATCTTACATTGTCATCAAAATCCATGAAGTTGGACACTACTTTGACATTTGGGTAATATACACCAGCTTGACGGATAACCTCCTCCAGCACATCACCGATACCAGCCGAAAATATGAACACAGGAATACCGTACTGTTGTAGCTTATCAAAGAAATTCTCATATCCTTCCCTGTAAGATGGAGGTGGGAACTGAGTGTTAAAGAGCAAGATATATCTCCTTTTCACCTAGACGTTAAAAAAGTGAAATAGTTCTACTTGGTTCTATGGCTCATTTATATTCTCATTTCAAAATACTACCCAACAGGGCTGTTATTGATGTCTGTGATGATACTAATACAAGTTTTTCAATCTGGTTAAGTTTTTATCCTACTTTCAATAAATTCTAAGTACAAATTAGATGATTTTAGACTTACTTGGAATATGGACATAAATAAATCTACAGTTCACTATGTATACCATTTAACAGCAATGTTTTTATTATCTGCTAAAATAGTAGTTTTCAAGGGAGTCTGAGAATTCAGAAAACAGATCATGTAACAGAAGCAATTATAAGCTTAAAATCCTTTTCAAGTTGATTTATAAACTTTCCTTTCATAATCATATCTTTCAAAAGTATTTTGCTAAAATATTTCAAAATGATTTTGGTTTCATAAATTTTTTAGTCTTGAAATTATCTGTTATTCTAAACACCTTATCTCACCAAGTGGCATATTTTGGATATGTTTTTATATATAACATTGTTATAGATTTTCTTAATTAAAAAACACACGTGAATAAATATATGACAATAGTTCAAGTCTGTAGACAATTAACAACAAAACATCTGAGAAACTTACTTGAGCATAATATCAGATTCTTCCACAATTTCTTTAAGTTTGGCTTTCGGTAAAGCCTGTTCAACAAGCAAACTATGTGATTTAGTATACCTGGAAAGTATAAAGAGAATGTCAAATTATCAAAGAAAAGGAGAATATCAATTAAGGCAAATTAAGACTATTATCAGATCATCAAAAAAGCAAGAGAGTTTCAGAAAAACATCTATTTCTGCTTTATTGACTATGCCAAAGCCTTTGACTGTGTGGATCACAATAAACTGTGGAAAATTCTGAGAGACATGGGAATACCAGACCACCTGACCTGCCTCTTGAAAACCTATATGCAGGTCAGGAAGCAACAGTTAGAAATGAACATGGAACAACAGACTGGTTCCAAATAGGAAAAGGAGTACGTCAAGGCTGTATATTGTCACCCTGCTTATTTAACTTATATGCAGAGTACATCATGAGAAATGCTGGGCTGGAAGAAGCACAAGTTGGAATCAAGATTGCTAGGAGAAATATCAGATATGCAGATGATACCACCCTTATAACAGAAAGAGCCTCTTGATGAAAGTGAAAGAGGAGAGTGAAAAAGTTGGCTAAAGCTCAACATTCAGAAAACTTCTGGTCCCATCACTTCATGGGAAACAGATGGGGAAACAGTGGAAACAGTGGCTGACTTTATTTTTTGGGGCTCCAAAATCACTGCAGATGGTGATTGCAGCCATGAAATTAAAAGACGACGCTTACTCCTTGGGAGGAAAGTTATGACCAACCTAGACAGCATATTAAAAAGCAGAGATATTACTTTGTCAACAAATGTCCATCTAGTCAAGTCTATGGATGTGAAAGTTGGACTATAAGGAAAGCTGAGTGCCGAAGAATTGATGCTTTTGAACTGTGGTGTTGGAGAAGACTCCTGAGAGTCCCTTGGACTGCAAGGAGATCCAACCAGTACATCCTAAAGGAGATCAGTCCTGGGTGTTCACTGGAAGGACTGATGTTAAAGCTGAAACTCCATTACTTTGGCCACCTGATATGAAGAGCTGATTCATTTGAAAAAACCCTGATGCTGGGAAGAGTTGAGGGCAGGAGAAGAAGGGGACGACAGAGGATGAGATGGTTGAATGGCATCACCGACTTGATGGACATGAGTTTGGGTAAACTCTAGGAGTTGGTGATGGACAGGGAGGCCTGGCATGCTGCGGTTCATGGGGTTGCAGAGTCGGACACGACTGAGCGACTGAACTGAACTGAAGACTATTATCTTTATTAAAAATGTTCTTCCTCATGCGAAAATAAGTACTTTATTCATTGTAATTTTGAATTTAAATTTTAGAGATTTAAGTTCACCACTAATGAATATATATCCCATGTGTCTCAAAATGTGATATGCATGTTATCATATTTCCCAGTTCTCAAACTGGTTTAGTTTTAATATATTAATTAGATAATGAAAGGATACTAGTTGTAAATCTTTCTTTAGTCTACAGAGAAGAACTGAATTGAAGCTAGGAAGGCATAATCATTTCTCTGACGGCAGTAAGAATGAATAGCAAATGAATGAAAAAATAGCATTTTTTCCCACCTGTTTGTGATCTAAATTTTTATGAGTAGCCTAAATTGCCTAGTGAGAAAGAGAAAATTCTTGCCATGGAAAGTTTTACATATAGGTGCTCTGTAATTATATAAAACCACCTATAATTACAGCATCTCAGTATAATAAGCCTTCAGAAGCTCTCTAGCTGATATCTAAAAATCCATCTATAATATTCCCAGGTGACCCTCTTCTCTGCATCAGCTCCCATCTTTTTAGCGAGCTCATTCTCACAAGGAAGCTTATACCATTGCTAGGAAAGTCTAATTGCTGAATAGTCCTTTCTTTCATCATGTTGAAATAAGTTGGTATAAGCCTTCCAAGGCTAGATTCAATTCTTTTTGTGGACAGGCAAGTAAAGTAAGTCTAATCTCTTTTCAGTGCTTCATACCATAGACACTGATTAAGTGTGCAAGGTATTCAGGTTAGGTAATGAGATTATGAAGACCAGTAACATCATTCCTGTTCTCTTAAGACTCCAAAACCATAAGTTGCCTCTCAAATCAAAGCATCATCTCTATTCCTTGAAATCTTCCTCAAATGGGGTGGCTTAGTGGACTCCTATGACACAGACTAAGTTTGTCAACATTTCTTTTAATAGCATTCTCCCCGGACTCAACACAATGCTTTCGCTGTGATTTGCTTGGAATGCTGCAATTTCAATTAATACGACCAACATCAGAGGCACATTTCTCAGTAACTATGTCACCTGCTGGCTCCAACTGAGTTCAGAGTTAACTTGAATCCTAATTCTTTTTCTTTGCACATTCAGCCACATATACTTAAAAAAATCATTTTTAATTTAATGCTTGAGGATATGATTTTGAATTTATTCCCACTGATCTTCATCTTAAAACAAATTCTAGATTGCTGTAGTGATTAGAGAATCAGAGTTCATGCTGTCATATTTAATCACTGCTCTAACTCACTGGCTAATTTATGAATCTATTTATGTACAGTACAGGGGAAAAATAAACCATTAGTTGTAACTGTAATGCTATTTTATATTTTTAACCCTCCCATCACCCAGTGCACACTTACCATTCTACTATATAAGGGTACTTCTCTTCTATAGTAAGAACAGGATCAACTTCAATAGCATAATATTTTTCCTTAAGTTGCAGTAACTAGAAATAAGTAAATAATTTAATCATTAAGATTACAGAGTTGTCATTAAGCTGCTTAGTCTAATAGAAAGCAAAACAATGTAAACAAGTGTTTTCCGCACACTGCTTTATATGGTGAGGATCATGCCTAGCCAATGCATATATCCACTGAAGTGATCTCTGTTGATCTTTCAGTTCAGTTTAGCCGCTCAGTCGTGTCCGACTCTTTGCGACCCCATGAATCCTTAGTGTACATGTAACTAAATGGCAACCCACTCCAGTACTCTTGCCTGGAAAATCCTACGGACAGAGGAGCATGGTAGGCTACAGTCCATGGGGTCGGAAAGAGTCGGACATGACTGAGCAACTTCACTTTCCCTTTCAAACCATATCTACAAGAAGTTACCTTACTTTCAGGTCAGTAATTCAGTGACCTGAAATAATCAAATTATCACTACAAAAAAATATTTTGTTCTCCTATGAAGGTATACATTTGATTCATATTTGGAGTCTTATTTGTTAAAACAGACATAGGTAGATACCTACTCAAGGAAAACAGAGAACTGAGGCAGTTTCCTATCAATTTAAGGGAACAAAATACATAAAACCACAGTACTTTTTTCTTTTTTTGCTTGCAAGGCTTGTGGATCTTAGTTCCCCGACCAGGGACTAAAGCTGTGCTCCTTCCATTGGAAGCACAGAATCCTAACCATTGGACCACCAGGGAATTTCCATCACAATATTTTTGTTTTAATTCTCCAGTTAATGTAAGGAATCAGACTATTTTGGTAATCAGTTTAAAAGTTTCTCATGAAAGTTTTATTATTAAAAAGTTATTATTAATTTTTTTGTTAAAATAAGTTGGGAGCATATAATCCATACAATAAGCCTAAGATCTATTAAGTGTTTACTCTGTGCCAGATATGGCTATAAGAACTTTTACATCTATTCTTATTTGTGTAAATGAACCTGAAAAAATTCTCAGAGAAAAGGGTAATGATGTCTTTGAGTAACCCTGGATTACAGTTAGTCTTTACCTTTTCTCGACATTCATCTGTGATTAGCTTACAGTTGTCAATGACATCTAAGGAAAGAAAGCAAACTAGGCATTAAAAAAATACTCTGAACTATATGCAATATCCAGGGATAAACCATAATGGAAAACAACTAAAAAGAATATATATATGTGTATAACTGAGTACTTTGCTGTGGAGAAGTAATTAACACTGTAAATCAACTGTACTTAAATTAAAAGATAAAAAAAGAAAAGAAATACTCTGATTCATGCTACCAGTAATATAAATAACTGACTATTGTTAACTTAAACGCCAGGTCAAGAAGCATGATCATTACAACTTCTGGTCTTAGTGTTATAATCCACATGGTATTCCTAGAAAATCTAATGATTTTTAAATCTAAAGCTTAGATCTAAAGCTTTTTCCCGACATTTGGGATTACTTAGTTAGAAATTTTCCAGAGAAAAATTATTGGGCCAAAGGGTGTAATTTTTAGTGGTTTTTAAAATAAATTTATCAATGATTTCTCAAATTACACATGTTCCAACAGTAAGTAAGAGAGGGCTAATATCTCTGGTTGCAGGTTAAGGAGTATTATTTTTAAAATTCACTTCCAAGTATGGAAAACAAAAAAGGTATATTATTCCAGCAATACATTTTAAGTTGCTATTTATTTAGTAACTCACTCTTTAACTTATCAATGACACAAAAATTTAGTAACATTCCTAGAAAACATAAAGTATTTGATAAATCTGCTTCTTTAGGCTACTTCAAAGTTTAAATTCATTTAAATATTTCCTGAATAAGTAGACCACATTTGGAGAGAAAATTTCAGAAGTCTTCATTCCTCTTGCAACCAAAACTGTACAGGAAAATAGCCATTTATGTAACATGGGGAAGACAAATCCTCAAAATATAATAAAAAAAGAAGGCCCCTCTCACTTTCAATGTCCATAAAGAAGAAAAAATCACAAGCAATCTCAGATAACACAGGTTAAAAAAGGAACTTAATGATTACTTTTGTGAATCTATTTATGAATGCCACACTTACTATGACATGATGGGCATCTTTTCCCTTTGTAGGAAAATCGACTCAGTGTCATATCAAAGTCTGTTATTATCTGTAAGAAAAGGGGAAAAGGCATTATGAAATCACGGCCACCAAGGCCAGACACTTAATGCACATTTTCTAGATGAATGAGACTCCTCCAAAGTGTTCTGTCCCTGCCCTCCACTGGAGGTTATTCTGTCTACACTGAGTTTTCTAAAGTAGTTCATATGTCAAGTCTTGAGAATTTCCTTAACTACATGGTGAAGTTACCTTAAGGAACTTACCTTAAGTACCCCAGCACAGTCACCAAATAAAATCTGACTAATCAGTATAGGAATTTGAAACTGCAGGTAATATGGTTACTATTTCCGATAGCAATAAAACATTGCATAATTTCAACCTACTTGGTAAATGTACAAAAGTGCAGTGGAAATAAACTATGCCATGCTTCTAGTTATTGAAACTGTACATTCTTGATTTAATTTGTCTATTTAAATAAACTAAACCAATGAATGAATGAATGATACACAGCAGTAGTTTACCAGCTCTTGAAACTTAGAAGACTGGGCTAAATATTTTTTTCAGAAATGTTTAAAAAAAGGAACAAGTTTTTAGTGAATATCCAAATTATTTAACTTACATGTAAAACATTCCTTTAAAAAAAGAATTAGAAAAATTAGCTATCTCTTAATAGTTACACATTACTTTGACTACTATGATTTATTATATTAAAAGAATACCTTGAAACTGTCCACATTTTAAAGATTATTCATATTGTTAATAAGATTATTCATATTGTTAATCAATTTACTTAAGATGGTTTAATACTTAATGCATAGCACGAGTTAGCTGAGCACTTAATATTAAAGAAAAACGAATTATTTCAAGGTTATTAACTTTTGTTTGTTTCCAGCGGGGTATTCTGCATATTTTAGACCAATTCCAGATACATCTCTTAGATTTTACATTCCAAAAGGACAGGGAAAGCTTGTCTATCTTAGCTTTCTTTATTCAGATTGTAGCAAGACATAAAATCAATGAGTCTGCTTGAACAGGAAAAATAGAGGTTTAATGCCAAAGGCTTCTAGATAATGATTCACCTGAAGTTTAGCAGCTCCTCCTTTGATAAGACCACAGATAATTTCTTCTACTCTTGTAGGGTTCTTGATGTGAACTGAACTTTTCTGAATTTCCGGCATCTAAGAATCAAATAAATGAATTAACTATTTTAAATTTCTTTTCCCCCAGGTTTCTTTGATACCAAGCAGAGTAATATAAAAAGCTTATATTATTTAAAGATGTAAAAGTGTTGAGGCATTATTTTAAAAAAGCAAACCACCATAACAAATTGCCATTTATCTAGCCAAAAAATTTTAAAGCACATCAGTTATTTCCATCTAGAAGATTAAGACAAAACTACATTTGAAATACATTATCAGAAAATGCAATTTTTCTAATTACAAAAGTCATGCATGTTCACAACAGAAAAAAACAGAAGTATAAAAAAGAAAAATTGCCTGTAATTCTACTCCCCAAAGCTAAACAAGTAAGCGTTTTAATATTTTCCATTGCTTTCATTTCTATGATTGCAACATGCATGTATATGCACATAGTTTATCTCATTCACATTATATACTTTAACATCTGGCTTTCTGAAATTAATATCAATGTATTTAATCTGAAAGACTGCTTCAAGATCTTTACTCCTTTATTGTACTATACCCCCCAAAACTTCATTGTTCTTGACATAAATTTTACAATGGATTTATTCCAAATTAAGATTACTACTAAATATTAGACCACCTGGGCTGAGGCTGCTACTTAGGCTGGTTTATGCAGGCTTTAGTTTTGCTCAACAGTTAACATTATGTATATAGCTTATTTTTTCTACCATGTCACAGAGAGAATGAAACTGATCAGAGTAAAATTAGTACCAGCATGGTGCTCTTATAGCACAAAAAGACTGGGGGGAGGAAACTCTGAATCATTTAATAGTCAGCTCCAAGTATAAAAAGACAATAACTGAACCTCAAATTAAGATTCTACAGTGGCTTGTATCCAGTATACTTTATTTTATATTCTATTATTATATGTGTGCTATTTCCAATATTAACATATTTTATGTGTGTTATGGACAGTTATGAAAAATTCCCCAGGCCTTGTATCTTTGCTATAAGAGAATCTGACCAGGTAAATCTATTAGGTTCCATGATGTCCCTACATAATGGACAAAATCAGAAAATCAGAAAAAAGTTAACATGTCTTCCTGAGACTGGAGGATGAATACAGAAGTAGACAGAAAACAGAAGTAGGAACATTAAATTTTTCTTCATGAATGAAAGACCTGAATTTATAATACACTTAATTTCAAAAAGCCATATTTAAATAGGGTAGGAGGATAACCTGCAATACAATTAACCTCCATACAGTGATCCTTTTAACTTAAATGGACTTTAAAGTGTTTCAAAAGAATAAAGGTTATTTAAAGTATCTAAATAAATGCAAGGAGATCAAACCAGTCAATCCTAAAGGAAATCTGTCCTGAATATTCATTGGAAGGACTGATGCTGACGCTGAAACTCCAAAATTTTGGCCACTGGATGTGAAAAACTGACTCCTTGGAAAATACCCTGATCCTGGCAAAGACTGAAGGAAGGAGGAGAAGGGGACAACAGAGGATGAAATGGTTAGACGGCATCACCGACTCGATGGACATGAGTCTGAGCAAGCTCCAGGAGTTGGTGATGGACAGGGAAGCCTGGTGTGCTTCAGTCCATGGGGTTGCAAACAGTAGGACACGACTGAGCGACTAAACTGAACTGAAATAAATCACTATTTATTTTATTGTGATTTTTTAAAACAGATGAGAAAAATCAATAGGCACTTGCTCCTATATTCCTTTTTTTTCATTCATTAACACCCATTCGTTTTATAAATACTTACCATGTGTCTACTTTGTGTCAGACATAAGAAACTAGGGATATGATACTCATACTGTTTTCCTGTTGGATTTTAGGAATTACTGCTGTCACTTCTGATGCTCCCTTACAAACACCTTAGCAAGTAAATTGATCCCCTAATCAAATTCTGCTCTTACATCTGCCTTAACTGGAAGATGCATAATAAACAGCATATGCTTTATTCAATAACTAACCCATTACTGAAAGCAACAGAGGGTATATGTCACTTACTCTATTTTCACCAAAAAAAAATGAGAAATTTTGTTTCAGTGTGTCCATACTAAGGAAGATGTCCTGCCTCAAGCAAATCACATCGTACAATACATTTGATTCTAAAAAGCCATATTTAAACAGGACTTCTAATTAGGCTGGTCTCTACTAGGCTATCAACTATTAGATTGGTTTATTTTACAGTGAAAATAAAGAGAACCAGTGGCTAGAGGAGTTCATATGCCTGCTTCTGCACAACATATAACCATTCATTTTCAGATAAATGAGTAGTGAATACCCAAACAGTACCACAGTGAAATAAGAGTGATGAAGACAGATGAAAGGGCAGCTATTGTTTCCAGAGAACACAAGAGGGTGGAGGACACAGGTGTAAGAAATATAAAAATTATGTTTGCCTTGGATTATACAGTAAAACACCATATCTCCCCTTTTCCCAGTACACATATAATATTACTGAAGTATATGATGAATACTTCTCAAAAACTTGAGACATTAGACATTTTACTCAAATATTTTAGATTACAGCCTAAGAAATAGAATTTACTGTATGAAATGTATCAATGAATATCAGAACATTATGAAGCAGACTACAGGAGTATGCACTTAATCACACGTCACATATTTCTCAAATCCCTCCCTCATAGTCCTCTTGGACACAATACACCCACCTGTTTGGTGGTACGTAAAATAATGATACTTGAAATTTGAAGGGCAAGTTATTTTAAATTGTTTAAAAACTTCCCAGTTTGATTATAATACAATGCTATGAAAAATAAATAAGGGACTAAAAATTTCCATCATTTATGAGCAAAAGAAAACAAATTCATTTTATAAGGTCATAATGTAAAATGCTGGGGAAGGAGCAAAGCTTTCCTGACAAGAATCAGGCTATTCTGGCTGATGAGAGCCTAAGCTGAATCAATGCTAAAGATAACGAAGGAAAACCTAAAATATACTTATTCTGGCTAATCTTAAATATACTGTACTTGTACAGATGAAATGAACTCCTAATTATTAGTCTACTTCCATATTCAGAAGGTATGATTTCTAAAGAAATTGATATCAAAGTTATACAGTTTTGTTCATAGTATTTGTGAACAAATAATGTGATTATTTGATACTATCTGATTATTTGATACTATCTGGCTACACTGAGACAATATACTGCCTGGTAGTCACAAAACTGTCCTAATGATGTCTACCTGTGTATTTCTAAACATAGCTCACATAAAAATGAGTTTGAATTACTTAAGAATCTCTGTCTGATGCTCTCAGTGAAAATATTTTTCCTTTGTTTTCCAATGGTCAAATATGGTACAAACAGAAGTCTTTATTACGGGTACAAAGGAGTGGGCAGTACAATTTTTGTGTGATGACATAAAAAGTATATATTTTTAAAGCCACCTATGCAGACTGGTACATTTATTCACTCATGCACCTAGATGATTCTTGCTTTATTTTGAAGATTAAGCACTGCAAAATTTGACTGATAGCCATCTCTCCTGCCTACCACATATCTGGCCTGTCTCCACATTAAAGTAGTGTAGGCCAAATTCTTTCCTTCATTTACCATATATAGTCATTAAGTGTAAGGCACTCTGTTAAGCATCCCTGTAAGAGATAACAGAAGTTTGAGTAAGATATACATCTTATACTCAAATTCATCTTCTCTAACATGGATTGTAATACAAATAATCCAAATAATAAAAACATTGTCAAGATGTCCATATACAATATAAGAGAAAAAGAAGAAACTAAGATTACTTCTGCTGGGGTCAAAGGAGGGAGACCCATGGAGCTGGGCTTCTGGAGAGAAGCAGGATTTGGGTGTGCTGAGACTGGGGAGGAGTCAAAGTATAGGGTCTAATGTGGGAAAAGGATAAATAGCTCTGTTTTTCTAGAACTTGAGGGTACAGCTGGCAACTTAAAAAGATGTTATCAATTTTTTAGAAGAGCACACCAAAGGTAAAAATTATATAAATTCAGACTATAATAAAAATTATTTAAACATGTATCATCTCGAAAGGCTTGTTTTCCTTCCACAGTGCTTTTGTAAGTTAACTACATTGCTGTGCTGTGCTTAGCCTCTCAGCTGTGTTCCACTCTGCGACCCCATGGACTGTAGCCCGCCAAGCTCCTCTGTCCATGGGGATTCTCCAGGCAAGAATACTGGAGTGGGTTGCCATGCCCTCCTCCAGGGGATCTTCCCAAACCAGGATCAAACCCAGGTCTCCCACATTGCAGGTGGATTCTTTACCAGCTGAGCTACCAGGGAAGCCCCAACTATATTGCAACTTGCTTCTAAAGGAGACACATAGTAGAAGGTCCTAGCATCCTGGTAACAACAAATTACATGGTAGGATTTTTTATATCACTTGTATTTCATTTTTGTAAAACAAAAAAAATCAACTCAAGCAAGAAAATGAGTTTAGACTGACTTAATTCAGAGATATTTATGCTCAGTATCAATAAATCAAATGCCAATCATGCAATGGATACAAAGATCATGTTCAAGTATTAGACTGAACCATATAAAACTGCCAACATTGGACTGTTATTTCATGTATTAAAGAACCAGCAATTTCATATGCTTCATCCTAAGAGCTCTAAGTACACTGCTGACAAGCTTAATCAGCACTCTGAATAAATTTTAACCTCCCATCACACATTGGATGAGGAAAGTTAAATGAAACAAGAGATTTACTAATATTGACACAAAGCTGCTTGCATGCTAAGTTCTGGTTTATAGGTTCAAACCAGAAAAAGAAAATTAGAAAGAAAAAGCATGAAAAAATAGAGAAAAGGAAGAACAATAAGAACAGAAAGAAAATAAGAAAGAGATCATGGGGCAGCTGTCCTCTTTAAAAGAGAGAAAGAAATAGTGATTTTTAAAATTTTGTGACTGAATAAGGATGGACATAATTTCCCCCACATTTACAAATAAATCCTACTTACATAAAACACTAACATAATATAGAAGATTAACATTCACTGAGTGCTTACCATGTGCTTTTAAGTACTTTATATATACTTTTTCATTAAATATGTATAAGGACATGTCAATTATAAGGTAAATAAGGTCTGAGGATATAATGTATAACATGGTGATTATTATTATATAATTGAAATTTACCCCATAACTCAAATATTCTCCAAAAAAAAAGGTACGTTTGTGAAGTCATGGATATGGTAACTAAAGGGGGTAAACTTTCACAATGTATGCGCATATCAAATAATCACATTGGATACTTTAAATATCTTATAATTTTATTGGTTAATTACATCTTAATAAAGCTGGGAAAAGATATGAATAAGGACAACAGGAGGCTGGTGGTTTCATGCATATTTCTTAAAGGTGAGATGGTTGCCTACATTCAAGGGTGTCACTCAGGCTAATAAGGACTGAGTTAAGATCTGAAGCCAGTTCTGAAGCCAAAGCCTATATTTTCCCTACCTCATCCTAATGTCTATAATGCAATGAAAGCTACTGCTGTTCAAAAAGTTTTAAAAAATTAGTTAAATGCTTAGTTAAATTAGTTAAAATTTTAATTCGGAGGCCTAAGATGAAAGATCTCATGTTGTATGATATAACTGTGCTGTTACTGAGCAAGGAAAATTTAGCACAAAAAGAAATGGGGTAATCATTTTAGCTGCTGAAAAACATTTTAGTGCACATTATATTTCAAGCAAAAAAAAATTCCAAGGAAATTCAGTTCAACAAGTATTTGAAATTCTGTTGTGTGTCTAGCATTGTGAAGAAAGATTTGTGTAAAGTTACAGTCCCATAATTAATTATCTGGTTAAAGACAGAGGTAAAAGTGGTGCAGATTCACCATTAATAAATGGAACTGGAAATATTCGAATACCCACCATTTTCACATGTACAGCAGAATCTTGATTAAGCATTTCTTGATTATCCAATCTTCTGGATTTTCCCAGGTGATGTCACAGTAAAAGAGAGAGAAAAGAGGGACACGTGACACACAGACATTTCAGGCTCTCCCTGTATGTTAACACACTTTTGGTTTGACAGAAATACTAAGTTACTGAAGTCAGCTTTTTTCTTTCCTAAGCAGCTCAGCAAAGATCTTACTCTATCTCACAAACTTTTGGGCTAAAGATTGTGTATGGAGAACTTGCAGCTCTCCTATAAGAACTTCTATGGTTTAATAAGATTTGAATAGTTAAAGTGAAGTATATATTTGGAAAAAAATGTTCTATTGCGTGAGTACTTTATCAACATCTTCTCTACATGTAAGGATGAAGTTTGTGGGAAAATTATGCATTATTAATCCTGAATCAGTGAAGAAATATACAAACAGAATGTAAGGAGAAACATAATCCACAAAAGTCAAATTTATTCTTCAACTTTCTCATATCAAAATCTTTAATTTTGTGAAATGCTGTGACTAAGATTTGACTTGTGTTTGAATCTAGCATAGTGTCTGGCACAAAACAGGTAAGTGATAGTGTTTAACTGAATGATCATTTAAGGGTTTTAGATAAGACATCTTATTATACTGTTTCATTTTTGCAGTATAAATCTTAAGGAAGATTATTTTTGTTCCTCAATGACTCTATTTTCACTTTATTCTAGATAAGCAAAATTTCATAATGAAAGCATTGCTTAAAAAGGGTAAGTTAGCTGAGGAAAAAACTGACTTTTTCTTAGACTCTGGTAACAGAAGTTGAACATTAGATGAATGTTTTTTATAATTAAAATGTGTGTAGCAGATATAAAAAAATTATCAAATTCTAAAACCCACCCCCTATTCCATTTAAAGTACATAAAACTGGGAAATATCTTCCTTGAAAAAGTATTTCCCACCCATCTCAGAAGGGCTGCTAGTAGGTCGATGATCTTATAATTGATGGCATCTTAGAGTTGATAAACAATATTTAAATAGTAGGATACCTCCATTTTTTCACATGTGAAAAATATTGTCATTGAAATTACCTGGCAAGTCTGTTTCTTCATTTATGGAATCCAAAATATAAACTATGAAATGCTTATGGCTTTTGTTCAATGTTTAATATCTGAAAAGGGTTTCTAGATTTCTCAGAAGGCACTATTTAAATAAAACCATTTTATTAGCTTGAAAAAGAGGAAGGAGAATGTGAAAAAGTCACAGTGAAGCTTATAAAAAAAATCACATATTCTGACACATTTGAAAAACCTAAAAGAGAACAATTCAAGCAGTGAAGAATACATTTTACTATCTGGGCATCTAAAATCTTTTGTGATGTGTTCTCCAGCAGACCCAATTCCTCTCCACTCTCCATCCTCAACTATGGCTCTTTTTGGAGCTTTCATTCATGTTCAGTAGAAAAGAAAAGGGGGAAAAAAAAAAAAAGCCAGTGTTAGTAGGTAAAAGAGTTAATCATCTTTCTCATGATCTCTTCATTAATTTTATTTAAACAAAATACAGTGTAAACAAAGAGTGATCAGAAATTTGATCTGATAATAAATAAAGGCCAACTTTAGGACTAAGCAAACCTAAACAGCTTACTAGATACTACACAAATTTCAAATGACAATATTTCATTCTTCCTAGTCCTCAATGGCCGAAGAAGGCAATGGCACCCCACTCCAGTCCTCTTGCCTGGAAAATCCCATGGATGGAGGAGCCTGGTGGGCTGCAGTCCATGGGGTCGCTAAGAGTCGGACACAACTGAGTGACTTCACTTTCACTTTTCACTTTCATACATTGGAGAAGGAAATGGCAACCCACTCCAGTGTTCTTGCCTGGAGAATCCCAGGGACCAGGGAGCCTGGTAGGCTGCCCTCTATGGGGCCACAGAGTCGGACACGACTGAAGTGACTTAGCAGCAGTCCTCAATGGCAATCTGACCAGAATTTATCCTTATTCAAAGATAATCTCACACAAGTGATACTACAGTCCTAATAGAAAAATCACTATCATTACAGAAGTGTACAGACTAAGGTATAAATGTCAGCGTTCTGGCAGTATTCTAAGGACGACACTGAAAATTAGGGCAGAGTATTTTTAAACCAATAGGCTTGTAAACCTATACTTGGTATATAAAGTTCTGGCTTACTTTGCCAGCAGTCATCTGTTGCAGATGCTTCAAGAGAAGAGCTGCTGAAAAAAACAAATCGAGTGCAGAAGACTTGTTCAAAAATAGAAAATATTACCCTTGAACTATGAACTCCTAAGAAAGTTGTGAAGTTTCAAAGTATTTGGAATCTTTAAATACGGACTGGAGAATGTGGAAACTGGAAAAATAATTACTTTGTGTTCTTTTGCTGTGAGTTTAAGGTCTCTACTGTAACTGTGTTCGTTACAAGGAATATGTAGGACAAGGCTAAAGGCTGAAGCGAGAGGTAAGAACTTCACTTGACTAGCATAAACTTGAGAACTGACAAGTTTTAGTTATTGTGGTATTTCATTCTGAGATGATTATCTTTACCCCTTGAAGTTATTTATAAATCAATGACTGAAAATTTCTATATCAAGTGAAAAATCTGCCTTGCCTTTATACAGTTTTAAAGTATCTATCTGAATGCAAATTGAATACTTTTAAAGGCCCTCTTGACTGTCTTACAGGAAAGTGAAAAAATATTAAAATTTATTGATATTATTAGCTTAAAAAGCTGTGATTCTGCTTTAAATTTGATACTTTCAGAAACATTTAAACTATACAATAAAGTAATGAAATTTTGAATGATAAACTGTATACTACTTATATAAGAAAAGGTATGTATTACTACAATATGGACAGGGTATCAGCAACAGTCCTAAAAATCTGACTGCATACCTCTGGCAACATACATTACTTGTCCTAAGCTTGGGTTTTTAATAATGACACTTAGGGTGATCAGAACATGGAAAATCAAACTATAAATTCATTATTTGTAAAACATTATAAAATCAATTTCTTGGGGGGCATTTAAAGAATTCCCCCTAATTAGATTTTCAAGGCAGCAGTAAAAAAATAGCAACAACAAAAAGTACCAACTGGAAAGTGAAACTGTCTCTTGATACAAACAGAAAACAGAAATGAAACTGAATAGCAAAAGGTGGGAGAGTAAAAGAAGGTGACAGAGGAAAACAGGTTTCAACGGTTCGTTATTTAAAAATTGGAAATTGATACCAATTTTCTTAAATAGCAAAACGTGGCTTCTCAGAATTTCATAGATACTTATGAAAACACAATTTCAGAGCTTAGAGTTTATTCATCTATCCTCCACACCTCCTCTGCCCTACTACCTAATAGTGTTTTTCAAGATACGAAAACCAAGGCACAGGGAAAATAGATAATTTATACTGATTACCCTCAGAAAACTCTTGAGTTACTCTGTCCTTGGATTTGTCCTACAACAACAGCATCGGTAGTAAACAATATCCAGAGATGTGGGGCTTGGATACAGGCTGCCAATAAAAACCAAGTAAACTGCCTTTAAGAAATGGTCTGCTGCACTAGCTAACTATAAAAAATAAGGCAATTCAATTATTTAAATCTCAGTTAACCACAACATTCTAGGCTGTTACAGTAATACATATGTTTGAATCGATGGTAATGTATATGTTTGAATCTTAATTTTCATCATACAGTATGTTGTAATCCTTACAGACAGTAATCAAGCTTTTATCAATTTATAAAACATATCTAATATAAAGCCATTCCATGATATCCTGGATAAAGCTTATAGGCTCAAAATAAAAATTAATTATCTTTATTATTAGCAAGAATAAAAAGTTCCTAATCCTAGGTACACAAATCATGTGGCCATCAGCAAAACTGAGTCACACAACAACTAAATGAACAGCAAAACTGGATTATTTCTTCCCCCTGAAAAGAGATTTCTGAGGGTACGTGGCTTTGTCTTAACATCGACATGTGAAACAAGAAGCTCTTAAAATTAGATCCTGCAAATTAGAATTTCTGAGGCCCAAGACACTGCAAAGTTCTCCATATTCATATCTTTGCAAACTATAAAGAAGTTTTGTGTTACACTGGATCATTCTATTTTAATTCACTTAATTTGGATTTTTAAATGCCTAAAATTTCAACAAGATACAGAATCAAGTTAAGAATCAGATTAAGTTCAACAAGAGAAACTCACTGTTTATATGAACTGTAGACACTTACCCTGAAAGTAACCGGACAAGCTACAGCAGCAAAAGAAAATTCTTCCTGTCCGAGGAGTACTAATATAGCACAAGGTGCAGCCGAGGGCGGTCCCCGAAGCCTTGGCTAATAAGCTCTATGCAAAATCAGTCTTGTGACGCATTACTACACAGTGCTTTATTATGCTCTGGGTGACAGGCTTGCTGCTGCACTAGTCACCAGTCAGTCTACAGAACAGGATGAAATAAAATAATGCGGCAGCTAAGAAAGAGAAGGTAAGTCTGTACTATTAGAGCACTGCCAACGTGCTCTGCAAAGAAAAGAGGAACCTCAACAGTTTTAACACTTGAAAACACTCTCTTCCTCATTATGTGATTCAATTGTCAGCCCACTTGGAGTATGTGTACTTCTCGGTACGAATATTATATTTTAATGCACAGTGAAAAAGATGAGGTCCTGTTTGCCAGGGCTGGGGGAGGGGAGAGCGGGGAGCTATTGCTCAACAGGTACAGAGTTTCAATTTGGAAGATGAACAGTGTCCTGGAGATGGATGGCAGCAGTGGTGGTGGTTTCATAACAATGTCAGTACTCTTCATGCCGCTGAACTGTACACTTAAAAACAGTTAAAATGGTAAACTCTGTCATGTGTATTTTACAGTTTTAAAACGATTAGCTCATGTAAGACATGTGAAAAAGAATATTTGCTTTAAAGTGTGGTAAGTTGTTAACAATCTTCATTGCAGGGTAGTGGGATTTCAAGTGATTTTTATGTTTTTCTTCATATTTTCCTACACTGTAAATTTCAACAAGACCATGCACGGATCATCTAAAAATTCTGAACAGAATGAAAATTAATTTTTATGGTTAAAAAATTAAAAAAGCTCCTTTCCTGCTGGAAATGAAAGCAAACCGTTGTAAAGATAAATATTTTTAACCTTTAAAGAGAAATCAGTCTTGTTTTTAACCTGAGTCGTAGGATTAAATATGCTAATACCATGTGGCAGGGCCTGATAGATAAGTTACGTTACTGGCTCTGGGAAGCTTTATCGTTAGGAACAGGACTACGCTACACTCATGTAAATAAATTTGTATACTAGCCTTTTCTCATCTATACTCAAAGCAAACTGAACCAACATAACATTTCAGTAATCAAACTTTGTGAAGTAGCACTCTGTACTACAAATGATACAAAAAAATTTTAAAGTTGTTTTCAAAAAAGGCCACTAACAAATTACCCAAACTTGATATCTACCAAATGTTAAAAATTTGACATTGCTATCTTATTTTAATAAGATGAGAAGATTGACAACATAATATTCCTCTTAGAGGAAAATCTTTTAGGTTCTAGTAATGGAGGCTCAGGACTTCCCTGGTGGCTCAGTGGCAGAGAACCCACCTGCCAATGCAGGAGACACACGTTTGATCCCTGGGTTGGGAAGATCCCCTGGAGAAGGAAATGGCAACCCAGGCCAGTATTCTTATCTGGGAAATCCCATGGACAGAGGAGCCTAGTGGGCTACAGTCCAAGTGGTTTGGTTGCAGGAGTCAGACACGACTTAAGCAACTAAACAACAACAATGGAGGCTTAAGGGCAACTAGTTGATCCATTTTGAAAACGCCTCTGTACTGTGTATGAATGTGTTGACTAAACTGTCCTTTAATATATTAAAATGGTTAGCACTGACAAGAATTTTAAAGATACATTTTTAAAAGATCACTCCAAATGCATCATCGCCAAAGGGAAAGTGAAGTGAAGTCCCTCAGTCATGTCCGACTCTTTGCGACCCCATGGACTGTAGCCCACCAGGCTCCTCCATCCATGGGATTTTCTAGGCAAGAATACTGGAGTGGGTTGCCATTTCCTTCTCCAAATCATCTTCAAGAAAAACAACAAAAAATGGTGGAGTTGGAGTTCCACAACCTTTTAGGAGGGGAATTTAGAAATACTATTAAAAGCTTTAGAAATACACATTCCCTTTGAACAGACCAACTTTATGTCCTAAGGACTTTACCCTAAGGAAACAGGGTAGTGCATGAAGATTTAGTTGTAAGGACGTATATGGCAGAGTTGCTTTATAACACTGGGAAACTGTAAACACCCTAAATGCCCAGTATCTAAATGTTTATTGATACAAGGGAGGTGAATAAATTGTGGCATACACATAAAAATTATATAGTTCTCAAAGACGATTACTATAAATAGTTACAATCTACTGTATGTTTACTGAGTGCCAGACACTTTTAAGCACTTGACGTACCTCATCTCATCTCATCTCATAACCCAAGAAGGTGTGTGCTACTATTATCCTCATAGCTGGCAAATGGCAGAAATGGATTCAAACTCAGGTTTCTGTGACTTCAGAATCCATGCCTGTAAATCAACATACAGTACTGCTCTGTGAGATCAATATTTATAGGTAAACTGAGATATACATGATCTATTATCCAGTGAAAGGAGTTATGAGAGTATCAATAGCCAGAGTCCAACTTTGGGGGAAAATCTTTAAGCACAGGAAAATCTGAAGTTGAACACAAAAGACAGTATCAGTAATGGGAGTAAAGGGCCATTTTTATTTTCTCAGCTTTATAAAATAAATGAGTTCCTTGGGGGAAAATGGCTTATTAAAATGTTGCAGTAGTTGAACCAATCACGTCCATAATCAGAAAAGAAAGTTTAAAATAAAAATCAGAACCAGTCAACATCATATGGTGGATTATTTTGAAGAATATTTCTAAAGCAGAGAATTTAGCCAGTTGACCCTAAAACAAAGCAAAATACAGCATGAGAACCAAGATGGCTAGTTTCTTCTCAAGAGGGGTACTTTGGTTTCTAAGGGAGAGAGCCTTTGACTGTGTGGATCACAATAAACTGGAAAATTCTGAGAGAGATGGGAATACCAGACTACCTGACTGCCTCCTGAGAAACCTATATGCAAGTCAGGAAGCAACAGTTAGAACTGGACATGGAACAACAGACTGGTCCCAAATAGGAAAAGGAGTACGTCAAAGCTGTATATTGTCACCCTGCTTATTTAACTTATATGCAGAATACATCATGAGAAACGCTGGGCTGGAAGAAGCACAAGCTGGAGTCAAGATTGCCAGCAGAAATATCAATAACCTCAGATATGCAGATGACACCACCCTTATGGCAGAAAGTGAAGAACTAAAAAGCCTCTTGATGAAAGTGAAAGAGGAGAGTGAAAAAGTTGGCTTAAAGCTCAACATTCAGAAAAAGAAGATCATGGCATCTGGTCCCATCACTTCATGAGAAATAGATGGGGAAACAGTGGAAACAGCGTCAAACTTTATTTTTTGGGGGCTCCAAAATCACTGCAGATGGTGACTGCAGCCACGAAATTAAAAGACGCTTACTCCTTGGAAGAAAAGTTATGACCAACCTAGATAGCATATTGAAAAGCAGAGATATTACTTTGCCAACACAGGTCGGTCTGGTCAGTTCAGTTCAGTTGCTCAGTCATGTCCGACTCTTTGCGACCCCATGAATCGCAGCACGCCAGGCCTCCCTGTCCATCACCATCTCCTGGAGTTCACTCAGACTCACGTCCATTGAGTCCGTGATGCCATCCAGCCATCTCATCCTCTGTCGTCCCCTTCTCCTCCTGCCCCCAATCCCTCCCAGCATCAGAGTCTTTTCCAATGAGTCAACTCTTCGCATGAGGTAGCCAAAGTACTGGAGCTTCAGCTTTAACATCATTCCTTCCAAAGAAATCCCAGGGCTCATCTCCTTCAGAATGGACTGGTTGGATCTCCTTGTAGTCCAAGGGACTCTCAAGAGTCTCCTCCAACACCACAGTTCAAAAGCATCAATTCTTTGGCGCTCAGCCTTCTTCACAGTCCAACTCTCACATCCATACATGACCACAGGAAAAACCATAGCCTTGACTAGATGGACCTTAGTCGGCAAAGTAATGTCTCTGCTTTTCAATATGCTATCTAGGTTGGTCTTAACTTTTCTTCCAAGGAGTAAGCGTCTTTTAATTTCATGGCTGCAGTCACCATCTGCAGTGATTTTGGAGCCCCAAAAAATAAAGTCTGACACTGTTTCCACTGTTTCCCCATCTATTTCCCATGAAGTGATGGGACCAGATGCCATGATCTTCGTTTTCTGAAAGTTGAGCTTTAAGCCAACTTTTTCACTCTTCTCTTTCACTTTCATCAAGAGGCTTTTTAGCTCCTCTTCACTTTCTGCCATAAGGGTGGTGTCATCTGCATATCTGAGGTTATTGATATTTCTCCCAGCAATCTTGACTCCAGCTTGCGTTTCTTCCAGTCCAGCGTTTCTCATGATGTACTCTGCATATAAGTTAAATAAGCAGGGTGACAATATACAGCCTTGATGTACTCCTTTTCCTATTTGGAACCAGTCTGTTGTTCCATGTCCGGTTCTAACTGTTGCTTCCTGACCTGCATACAGATTTCTCAAGAGGCAGGTTAGGTGGTCTGGTATTCCCATCTCTTTCAGAATTTTCCACAGTTTATTGTGATCCACACAGTCAAAGGCTTTGGCATAGTCAATAAAGCTGAAATAGACGTTTTTCTGGAACTCTCTTGCTTTTTCCATGATCCAGCGGATGTTGGCAATTTGATCTCTGGTTCCTCTGCCTTTTCTAAAACCAGCTTGAACATCAGGGAGTTCACGGTTCACATATTGCTGAAGCCTAGCTTGGAGAATTTTGAGCATGACTTTACTAGCGTGTGAGATGAGTGCAACTGTGCGGTAGTTTGAGCATTCTTTGGCATTGCCTTTCTTTGGGATTGGAATGAAAACTGACCTTTTCCAGTCCTGTGGCCACTGCTGAGTTTTCCAAATTTGCTGGTCAAGGCTATGGTTTTTCCAGTGGTCATGTATGGATGTGAGAGTTGGACTGTGAAGAAAGCTGAGTGCCAAAAAATTGATGCTTTTGAACTGTGGTGTTGGAGGAGACTCTTGAGAGTCCCTTGGACTACAAGGAGATCCAACCAGTCCATTCTAAAGGAGATGAGCCCTGGGATTTCTTTGGAAGGAATGATGCTAAAGCTGAAACTCCAGTACTTTGGCCACCTCATGCAAAGAGTTGACCACTGGAAAAGACTCTGATGCTGGGAGGGACTGGGGTAGGGAGGAAAAGGGACGACAGAGGATGAGATGGCTGGATGGCATCACCAACTTGATGGACGTGAGTTTGAGTGAACTCTGGGAGATGGTGAAGGACAGGGAGGCCTGGCATGCTGTGATGCATGGGGTTGCAAAGAGTCGGACACGACTGAGTAACTGAACTGAACTGAACTGAAGGGCTAGATGGCTCTGGCTCTGATGGTGTTCTGTCCTGTTAATCTAAGGAGAGTAGAGAAGAGATGAAATATGAGTATTGTTTCCTGACCATATGTAGGAGACAATGTCTGCCTTTGAATTCCATCCAGTACGTGAGTATATGCCAGGGGGATGGGATTGTATGTCTGGTGAGGTGTCCCTCTATGTCTAAAAAAACAATTTATATACCTTAATTTAAAAATAATTTACTGCTAAAAAGTGCTAATCACCTGAAGCCTCCAGCAAGTCAGAATTTTTTTGCAATAGTAACATCAAAGATCACTGATTAGAGACCACCGTAACAGACACAGTAACAATAAAAAAGCTTGAAACCCTGCAAGAATTACCAAAATATGAGACACAAAGTGAATAAATGCTGTTGGGAAAATGGTGCGAACAGACTTGCTTGATGTAGAATTGCCACAAACCTTGAATTTGCAAAAAATGTAAAGTGCAGTAAAATGAGGTATGCCTGTGTAATTTAATCAGTAAAACCCTAAGAGAAAGATAATACTTCCTTTTCCATTATAGATAAGGAGTCTAAGATCTGGGAGAAGTCACTTCTTACTTACACAGATGAGCTGGAAGGCTTTTTTTTTTTTACTACATCAGCACTGTTTCTAGGCAATAATATAAGCATAACACTGACATGAGAGGACTAAAGATGTGTATCAATAAGAACAATGTTTTGAAACTTGCCAGAAAAAAAGGAAGAGGACAGATGCAAAATACTGAATGAAAGAAAATGAACTGGTTTCAAATAGCTCTAGGATCTTTTTTTTTTTTTTTTTTGAGAGAAGATTTAACAGATCCAGGAAGAAGTCATAAAGTCATAAAGGCAGACTCTTTTAACAACACACATTGGACTTTCATCTCTGGACACAATGACTGGGCCTTGTTGCCTGGGAGTTTCTTTATTCACTGTCATAGAAACAGTAATTACTCATACCACTCCTAATGAAACTCTACACCTGAAACTGATATACCAGAGAGCAAAGAAGCATGCAGGAGTCAGATATTTGGCAGATTTTTCTCCCCTTATAACACTGAAACTGGCTGTCTTTATCACTATAGAAAGGGATATTCATTTGTACTTCTGAATAACTTGTTACAATGTTTAGATGTTGTCAATTTTCAATTAACTTGAAAAGCTAAAAATGATCACTTCATACTTTGCCATCAAAAGTTTTGAAATAATAAAAAAACAAAGTCCAGAGAAAATCTATCCATTTAAATCTTAATAACTTATTAATTGATTTAATTTTTAATCTTTGGTCAGGGAGTAAAGAGAATAAAGGTATTGCATTAACTAACAGTTGTATATGAAAAAAACCACTTCATAATCCCACATAGAACCTGTGGTATACAGTTATTTCTCAACAATCCACCCTATGACTTAACTAAAGTTTATCATAATACAATTATCATTCCTCTATGTAATGTATTTTTAAACTTCAACCTGAACTTGACTGACACCCTAGGAAGTTATTCCAAACCAAGCAATAACGTCATATAAGGAAGACAATTCATAGATGAGATGTAATCCTCTCTATAAGGACTCTTGCAAAACTTGTTCCTGCTAATTGTTGCGTGATGTAAACAGCAAGACCATTTTTTTAAACATGCAAAACACCTGTCTAGGTATCTGACTTCTATCAAAACTTCTCTGAAAAAAACAAGTCAACTGACTTCAACAGTGTGACTGTCAAAATAAAACTGAAATAAATGATATAAATGTTTATATGAATATGGTTTAAAATATTTAATAAGCAAAAACAGAGCTGAAAATAATGAACTATTACATGCTGGGAAAATGAACAGTAAACAAAAATCTTCCTATAAGTTTTTTTCTCATTTAAAGCAATTTCAAAAACATATCCTATTTGGTGACTGTTAGCACAGCTTATTGCTGCATTTATCAATTTATACACATATACACCAACTGAGGGAAACCTATGGGTCTGGTCTCAATGCATTTCTTAAAAACTCTATGCAACAATCTAGGATTGAGGAACTTAATTTTCAGAAACTCAAATGAAGTTTTTGAACATAGTCTGTATCTTTTTTTCACTTAAGAAGTAATAAATTCTGTAAACTCCTTTAGAGGAAATGACATTTATGTTGTAATAAGTAGGTCAAGTTCAAGAAAACTGGGTGTAAGACAATACCATAAATGAAGGAAATCTTTCTTCCTTCCTCTTCTCTCAAATGTACTATTAATAGTAGTAAATATTCAAGATGCTCAGCACTGAAATTGATGTTCCCGTTTTATTATGTCTAAATTTCTGTGCCTGAAATGTAAAAGCAAGAAAAATTTTTGTTTTAATTTTGGACTCTTTCCATATCACACAGTTGGTATTCTATATGTTGAAAGGAAACAGTTTCCTTTCCCTAGTTTCCTTTTACTAGTTTGGTATGGGTTATATTAAAAATGGTAAGAAACAGTTATGCTATTAATGGCTTTTATTATTGGTGTATTATATCCAGCACACCTAAAAGGAGAGTACAAAGACTGAACTTACTATCCCTTCTTTTAGCTATGCTAAACAAACTCAAAAAATAATAAGGTAAGAAAACAATGAAGAATTATTGAAAGAGATTCAAGTTTATAAACTAATAATTTATAACAAAGAATCATTTAAAATTAAATGGATGATATCAGTGGTTGATAGAGTTTTTTAAAGGGTATAAGTAGAAGAAAATGGCAACCCACTCCAGTATTCTTGCCTGGAAAATCCCATGGACGGTGGAACCTGGTAGGCTATAGCCCATGGGGTCACAAACAGCTGGACACAAGTAAGCAACTTCACTTCAAGCAGAAGAAAACAAACTATAACCCCTGCAAAACTTTTCTGAATAGTAGCAACACAGCAAACCAAGGAACTTAATCTTAGAAAAGTTTTGATAACATATGTGTCCTCAGTCGCTCAGAAATGCCAGACTTTTGCAATGCCATGGACTGTAGTCCCACAGGCTCCTCTGTCCATGGAATTTTCCAGGCAAGAATTCTGGAGTGTGTTGCTTTTTCCTACTCCAGGGGATCTTCCCAGCCCAGGGATCAAACCTGCGTCTCCCACGTTGGCAGGCAAATTCTTTACCACTGTACCACCTGGGAAGCCTCTTGATAACATATGAGTGAGTGAAATCGCTCAGTCGTGTCCGACTCTTTGTGACCCCATGGACTGTAGCCCTACCAAGCTCCTCTGTCCATGGGATTTTCCAGGCAATAGTACTGGAATGGATTGCCATTTCCTTCTCCAGGGGATCTTCCTGACCCAGGGATCGAACCCGGGTCTCCCGCTTTGTAGACAGACGCTTTACTGTCTGAGAAATGTGTGACACAGAAACCAAGCTTATGGTTGTCAAAGGGGAAAGGAGTGGGAGAAGGGTTAAATTAGAAGTTTGGGATTAGCAGAAAAGCCACTATGTATAAAATAAACAGGGTCCTACTGTATAGTACAGGGAGTTATATTCAGTATCTTGTAATTAACTATAATAGAAAAGAATCTGAAAAAGGATATCTATAAAAATATATCTGAATCACCTTGCTGTACACCAGAAACTAACACATTATAAGTCAGCTATACTTTAACAAACCAAACCAAACCAACATTGGAACACTTGCTTATTAGAACTTATAAAAATAAGTTTGGGAGAAGGAAACGGCAACCCACTCCAGTGTTCTTGCCTGGAGAACCCCAGGAATGGGGGAGTCTGGTGGGCTGTCATCTATGGGGTCGCACAGATTCAGACACGACTGAAACGACTTAGCAGCAGCAGAAGCAGCACTTCTCCACAAGTGACATGCTTTTGCAGAGACCAAAAGTTTTCTCATTCAATCACTAGTTTATACAAAAAGGCATTTATTGATCACAAGGCATACACTCACTCTTAAGTTAAACATGGATACACTATTGGAAATTACAAGGTGATATTCTCACCATTCAAATAAGCAAAGGGAATCATGAAATCTTAAACAAAATAGAGAACAGCATACATCTAATATCAACTGCTGGTATTAGACTTGATATCCCTATCCTAAAGATGTACAAAAATCTCAAGTAAATGCTTGTTCCTGTGAATTTAATTTCAATTACCTTCTGAAAATAAGAGCATTTTCTTTTCTAACTTGTATCTTTCTTATTTAATAAAACTGTTGTACTCTGAACTTCATTTTGCATGATTTTGTAAAGAAATTTAAAGTACTCTTGTTGACTTTGTAGAAAGATGATTTAAATAATTATTAAATGTGCTTAATGATTCTATGATTTGATAAAAAAAAATAAGTTTGGTAGAAAATGGCCTTTAAAAAGCTTTGTGGTTAGTTTTGTATTTGTGAGCTCTATCAAACTTTAACAGATAGCTCTATGCTAGATGAACTATAACACATGAAATAACTATCCAATTTCTTTTCTGAACTAACTAGTATAAAACTCTAAGACAAAAGTCTCTCAAAAAGAGACAAAAAGAGAAAACATACATAATTTCACTTTGAATAAACATATAAAAGTTTAAATAATAAGCCAGTAACAAACTAAATTTAATATAATAACCATCTAATGTGACTGATTCAAATATATTCCAAAAATCAATTAATAGTTATCAAAGAGAAATGACAGGGTCACAAATGACTATATTTTCCTCTTCATACTCTTGGTATTTTCTAAATTTTCTATAATGAATAATATACTTGGAAGAAAATAAAGATTATTTTTTAAAACTTATATGTTTCAAAATAAAAGAAAGTGAAAGTGTCTATAATGTTACTATACACCTCTTTAGAAGCAATGGGCAGTCTATGTTAAGTCATATTTACGAAGTGAAATGAAAATTATCTATTGGGACAAAATCATAATATTTTACTGTTTTTTCTTCAGTAGCCTTCCTCATTCTATGAGTAAGTTAGTGAGTAAGCTGTACAAACTAAACAATATGCTATATTTCCCTAGCCTGGCTATAAAATGAGGTCATAAGGTGTAAATGAGGAGTTACGTGCAAATTATGGTCAGCAAAACATTCTATAAAGAATTAGTACAAAGGTATGAAAAGGAGGGTCATATTTAGTTACTCAAAAATGGAAGTGAAATTAAAAAAGAAAAACTGGACAAATGTATTTCTAACATACTCTCGTGGCCAAAAGCATTTTATAAAAATTCTTGCAAATCAAGATAAAGAACTGATGATTCAGCAAAGAAGAAAATAAATGGTCAAGTATTTTAAAGTTTAATTTCAAAAGTAATAGAAACGTTTTTTTAAAAAAGCTATCATTTGGCAAAGATGAGGAAAAAAAAGATACCTACTTTCAGGAAAACATGGAGCTAGGTACTTGGATATACTGTTGGTGAAAATATAAATTGGTACAACCTTTCCAGAGGGTAATCTGGCAGCATGCTCAAAAGGCTTTGCTCCAGCAATTCCATTTAAACAGTCACAGACATGCACAGATGCTCCAAGAATGTGATCCATTATTTATCATAACAGAAAATGAGAGACAAGCTAAATGCTCAACAGTGAAGAACTTGCTAAATAATTGACGATATTCATATATAATACTGAAGTAACATAATATAGTTATTAAAATAAGGGTAAGTTTGTTATTAAGAAATAAATTAACAAGTGAATCATCTTTTTAAAAACAATGTCATATAGTATGACCCCATGGGAAAAATGTTACTTAACAGTTATACGCATAGAAAGAGAAAGGAGTACATTTACTAAAATATGGGTTTTTTTGGTTGGTGAAAATTGCAGATTACTTTTTTCCCTTCATCTAGATATACAATTTTATATCAGCATATACTATCTCAGAAATAAAAAGAGGAAGAATCAATGGGAGATTAAGTATAAAATAGGCAAATAATTTTAAAATGGAGAAATTCCTTATAAAAAGCTTAATTGTAATTCAGGTATTCATGAGTCAGTCATCAAAACACCCCAAAGCTGAATCAAATGACTGGAAATCCACACATGGTGTAGACCCCATGAGTTAATTAAATCTATAATGATCAAGATCTGTGCTTGCTGTGAGTATACTAGAGGGGACTCAAAAGTGAGTCAAATGCATGTAGCTTTATCCTTTCTAATAACTCATGCTTCTTGTACAATTACAGTGAAATTAACTGAAAATGACATGATGGTATGTGCCAGTCCTCCACGTGTGCTTCCCAGGCCAGCTGAACCATCTACAAAGATAACAGCAAGAATGCAGATTAAAAAATGTCGCTCAAAATTTGGCATAATGCTGTATATCTCTCATTCTTTTTAATATTTTTAACTCTGAGAAAGATGTATGATATAATAAAACCATTCAGTTTTTATCTCCAAATCTGAGGTCTCAAATAAAATACTGTTATCAAATAAAATTAGAGATAAGTTTTAATACTTAGTAATAAACATACTACATGAAAACATCATGTCTAAAATCAAGACGGGAAAAGAATAACTTTATTTATAGAAGGAAGAAGATAGAAGAATTAACATTTACTGAATAACTAGCATGTGGCAAAAATAGTTTGGCACTATCTGGATATACAAGATAACAAAACAGTGCCAAACTAAGCCAAATGCAACTCAGTTTGTAATTAATTCCTAGTTCTAATGTTGGTGTAGTTCTTTTTTAATCTTAGGGAACTTCAGCGGGTTTCTTCTCTGTAACATTTCACTATGCTATAAAGCCGGGCTAGGTTCTCAAGTTTTTCCTATCTCCCTATATTAAACTTGATCAAGTATCTCATTCCCTCTGAATGCCATAAGTGTGACTGAGAGAAATTGAGATGAACTGACAAACTCTTCATGGGGGAAGACTGTATAAAAACACAACTATTATTATTTTTGTTGATGGTGTTACTTTGAACCCAGACTCCGAGTAGGACATCTGAGATAAGGTAAATGAGAAGGCTGCACCATGACAAGTCTTCAAAGGAAATATAACAGAGGCAGGAAGGATCTTGCAGGAACCCACATCATGGTAAACCTGTGATCATCTACTTCCACCTAATTACAAGCAGGAACTTGCCAAACACATTGAGCAACTCTCCAATCAACTGCTAAACAACTCTGTAACCCATTAGCACCTTGAAAATGAAGAACATATATTGGAAAAAAAGGAGACAAAAGGCATTTACAACTGTAATAGCAAAATACAGTCTTACTTGGCTTAAATTTCAAAGCTTAATAGTTTTTAGGAGGAGAGGAAAAATAATTTTCTCTCTACCCTTCTAGGTTCCTGTGAGATCCCCCTGTACTAGAAAGAAAGATTAACAGGAAAAATTAATTTCGTACCTACAAGAGCCCCCACAAAGATGTGAGCCCCAAAGACAGCCAAGCAATTGATCAAGGCTTATATATTATACAATGCTGAGCTAAGGATAAAAAGGCAGGGGTCTGGGGCTTCAAAGGCGAGGAAGGCAATTCCCAGGAAGAGGGGAAGATCAAACGTTCGGTAAGCAAACATCTGTCCCTCTATGTAGGGACATGTTCCAGATGAAAACTGTGATCTTTGGTGATAGCTCTCTCATGGTAGAGGACCGCTTTCTAAATTTTTAGGCAGGTAAGGAGGAGGTAAAAAGCTTTTCTTGAGTCAGCTGCGTGTTGACTGCCTTCAATGCCAAATATTTCACACGCCAAAATGGCACCTTGTGGGGTGGTACCTTCTGCTTCACTTCAGGTTAAAGCAACAAAGAGTAAACATAAAAGGCCATTAACAAGAAAGGTAATTTAGAAATGAAGCGCTGTGCCATGAGAGGGGAAGTCTGCCACCTGCTGGCAGAAAAGCAGAATTGCATGAGTTCCCTGATCGCTGTTTTTTTTAAGGGGTGACCATCTAGACAGCATATTAAAAAGCAGAGACACTACTTTGCCAACAAAGGTCTGTCTAGTCAAGGCTATGGTTTTTCCAGTAGTCATGTATGGATGTGAGAGTTGGACTATAAAGAAAGCTGAGCGCCAAAGAATTGATGCTTTTGAACTGTGGTGTTGGAGAAGACCCCTGAGAGTCCCTTGGACTGCAAGGAGATACAACCAGTACATCCTAAAGGAGATCAGTCCTGAGTGTTCACTGGAAGGACTGATGTTGAAGCTGAAACTCCAATATTTTGGCCACCTGATGAGAAGAACTGACTCATTTGAAAAGACCCTGATGCTGGGAAAGATTGAAGGCAGGTGGAGAAGGGAACAACAGAGGATGAGATGGTTGGATGGCATTACTGACTCAATGGACATGAGTTTGGGTAAACTCCAGAAGCTGGTGATGGACAGGGAGGCCTGGTGTACTGCAGTCCATGGGGTCACAAAGAGTCCGACACTACTGAGCAACTGAACTGAACTGATCTATCAGCTAAGGTTCATGACATTAGATTTCAAACAAGTTATTATGTGAAGATATAAATTACAACCTATAAAAGGAGAAAGATTGAAGTAGGATTTCAGATTCTCTGTATGCTTAATTCAATAATTATTTTAAAAACAAGTAAAAGAGGAATACATGGAAACGATTTAAGTAAATTATAGGGAACATTAAAACTGCTATGAAAATTTAGGATAATCCAAAACACTTTGCAAAATTATAAAATCTGTGGGGGAGGGAAAAAAATTTTCCCTCTACTCTTTTAGGTTACTGGCTGAGACTCCACTGTAATGAAAGACAGATTAATAGGAGAAAAACAAGTTTAGTAACATATACAGTATACTTCCTGTATACATCAGAGATACCCAAGAAAACTGAGTTAACTTTCAAAATGACCCAAGCCATCAGTGGCTCATACAGCAAAGACTCCACCTGCAATGCAGGAGATCTGGGTTTGATCCCTGGGTTAGGAAGATCCCCTGGAGGAGGGCATGCCAACCCACTCCAGTATTCTTGCCTGGTGAATCCCCATGGACAGAGAAGCCTGGTGGGCTACAGTCCATGGGGTCACAAAGAGTTGGACACGAGTGAGTGACTAAGCACAGCACATCACCTACATACCATCTTTAGCTAAAGACAAAAGATGCTGGGGAAGGGAAAGCCAGGTTTTTAGGCAAAGCTCAATAAACAAGGGTATGGTTGTTATGTGGAGTTGAGACTTTTATGAGTTTTTATGTTTATGTGCTCAGTTGTGTCCAACTCTTTTCAGCTTCACAGACTGCAGCCTGCCAGGCTCCTTTGTCCATGGAATTTTCAGGCAAGAATACAGGAGTGGGTTGCCATTTCCTCCTCCAGGGATCTTCCAGGGAATGAACCTGCATCTCTTGCCTCTCCTACATCAACAGGTGGATTTTTTTTTTAAAATTACTGAGCCACCTGGGAAGCCCAAGAGTTTCAATAGACTCAGTCATAGCCCTCTTCCTGGTACAGAAAGGGAGACAACCCTACAAATGGAAATTTCCCTTAGAAGTGTAAATTGCTCTATCAAAGGGTAACTTCTGCTTATTTCTCAGAGTTTCTCTCGGGTCAGCTGTTCTTTTTCCTTAACAAGAAAAACGGAGAAACAGCCTAAAATAACCCTGATACCACAGAGGCGTATTCTGGGGTTACAAATTCTGCTCCCTTTCAGATCCTACGTATTTCACTTCTGCAGCGTGTCGACTTTCAGCCCTCCTCTTTCTGCTGCTGCCATGGCAGTCTAGAGAGCATAGCCATTCTCTTTACTCCAGGCTTATTTAATTCCTGCTCCTCCTGAGCAGCAGATTTGCCACCCCAAAGGTGTACCTTTTTTGCATAACGATTATTTTGAGCTGATTATTTCAGAGAAACAGCAGACACAGAGAAGCTTAGAAAACAGAGTAGACATAACCCTCGTAGCTCAGCTGGCAAAGAATCGGCCTGCAATGCAGGAGACCTGGGTTCGATTCCTGAGTCGGGAATATTCCCTGGAGAAGGAAATGGCAACCCACTCCAGCATTCTTGCCTAGAGATCCCAAGGAACAGAGAAGCCTGGCAGGCTACAGTCCACGGGGTTGCAAGAGTCGGACTCGACTTAGCAACTAAACCACCAAGGGAAAATTTACATTTTTTAATAAAAGAAATATCCATCTGCAACTCCCTTTGTACAAGGAAGAGAAGATGATTAAAGCACAAGAAATCTATTAATGGAGAATGCACTTAAATCTGAGTATCAACCCTAGGTCAGGTTTATCAAACTTGGCTTCCTCCACACCTCTTCTACACTCTTCCTTTTGCCTTTAGCTTCAGACGGTGTAATTCTAAGCCACCCAGGAGTTACTCACTCTCCCTTGGTATTGTACATGTCAATGAGCTTGTCTGTTTCTCTCTTGTTAGTTTGTCTTGCTATGGGGTCCCCAGTGGAGAATTTAGAAAGGTGGAGGGAAAATTATTTTTTTCTTCTCCTACACTCCTCCTTCTGATTCTAGCAATGCTAATTTAGTGTATCTCAGCTACCAGATTATTCACATTAAAATACATTCCAGATCTTATTTATTAAAAAAATAAAAGAAGCTCAAGGGATCTTTAGCAAGTTAATTACAAACACCTGATAATGGAGATGTTTCTACAATGTGGTCCAACACACACCTTTTAAAATATTACTGCTAAGTCATTAACCAGTTTTTAAAAAATAAATAAAATACATGCTCATGTTACTTCAAACATTATGAAACCTTAAAGGATGATGAAGTTGAAGGTTTCCTCCATAGTCTCACCCTCCCAAGCTCGACTATCACCAGCAACAACCATCAACATCTTCTGGTATAGTTTCTCAAGAAGTTCCAATAACAAGCCATACATGTATATCTTTTCTGGAACTACGACTGTCCTACAACTTGCTTTTTTCCCCTAATTACTGTCTTTTGAGCTTTTAAAAATGTTAACTCATACAGGTTTCCTTTTTTCTTTTTCAAAGCTGCACAATATTTTATTATATATGTGTACCATAATTTATCCATGCACTATTACTTACTTAACCAATGTATACCACCTCCTGAGTAAATGAAAGTGCTCATTTTCCTACTTTCTCATCACTCTGCTTTCTCTTCTTCATACAGTAAATTCTGGCAGCCTCAATTTTCACTATTTGTGAGCAATTAACCTGGAAGTTTTGTGACTGGTAAAATTCGTAATTATGCTGGTGGCAGGAATTTGAACTGTTTACTTCAATGGTTCTCAGACTTTTGTAAGCCTCAGAATCATGTGAGGAGGGAGGTACTTGTTAAATGAAGACAGTAAAAGGATTTAAGGATATGATACCTTTTAGCCAGAAAACAAAATTACTGGATAAATTAAAAATATTAGTATATAAGACCTTATGGAAAACCTGAACAAAGTTTTTGGTCAACCTAATATCTGGTCTAAGGATGGCTTCATCTGTCATGTAAATGAATTCCCAACAAAAGGAATAAGCAAAAAACCCAGTTTGTAAAGCTAAAACTTTTTTCAGGAACTATTCTAGCTAACATGAAAATAGCTCACTAGATATGATATCAAACTTGTCACTGAAGTTGAAAATGTGGTTAACTTGCTACATGAGGATAACACACAGGAAGCATGACAAATGTGCTTTGAGAAGACAAAAATCATATGCCTGGCACAAACATTTCCATACTTGCAAATCTGGAGTCTCAGGATGACCTTGGATATTTTGACAAAGTTAAGAGTTTAATATATTTTCCTTATTTGAAGATATATTTTACTCAAACTGGACACATCATGATTTCTACCCCTCAAATATCACCATGTCTATCAAACATTACCCAATGTCACCTCCTATTCCTTTGAACACCACAAAGTCTTCTGTTGATCTCGCTAACATTTATATTCTTTCATTCTAGAAATACTGCTAGGACTTTAGCTTTTAAGCTAGTAGTGACACCTATTTCGGAGAAGGCAATGGCAACCCACTCCAGTACTCCTGCCTGGAAAATCCCAGGGACGGAGGAGCCTGGTAGGCTGCAGTCCATGGGGTCGCTAAGAGTCGGACACGACTGAGAGACTTCCCTTTTTCACTTTTCACTTTCATGCACTGGAGAAGGAAATGGCAACCCACTCCAGTGTTCTTGCCTGGAGAATCCCAGGGACAGGGGAGCCTGGTGGGCTGTTGTCTATGGGGTCGCACAAAGTCGGACACGACTGAAGCAACTTAGCAGTGACACCTGTTTAGGTGGTTAGCTTCTAATCTCATTAGCATGTTATGAAGGCAGTGGCCATATCTCAGGAACTATTAATACTAAGATCTAGCTACTTCAGGTGTGGATGAATAAGTCTTTACTCTTTGGTTGGACAGAAGATCAAAGCTATTCAGAATTCATATCCTCTATTGCTATTATTACCAAGTACTTGGAATAGTTGGAATGCTCTATTTTTCTATCAGCTGACTGGCCACCTGTAATATTATGTGTACTTTCATTTGATCAAATCTTGAATACTTACTGAATGGTCAGTGATTGAGAAAAGAACAGGCACTACAGTGTGGCCTGGTAGACTGCTGACTACCTTCATACATGCTCTCTTCTTTCTTACTAACAGACTCTCCATTTTGTCAGAGGATGGTTAAGTTGCTCAAACAAACAAAATTCCTCAGCTTTCCTTACAGTTATGGTGACCATATGACACTGTTCCCTCCATGCACATGTAAAGAAAAAGTTTTGCTTATGGAGTAAGCATTCTCCTTGCTCTCACTTCTGCTGTCTGGAAGATAGAGATGTTGGCCAGGACTACTGCAGCTGGTGATCGTGAGAAAAGCCAAGGGCATTTCAAAGGCCTCTTCATACCTTATACCCCTTAGTTAACACCAGTAACTGCCCATCTTTTGGATCTCCTGTTACACTAGAAAAATAAAATCTGTATTGCTTAATAAAGCCACCGATTTTGGGTCTCTGTTTCTCTTAGTCAAGTGCAACTAATAAAAAAGGATGACAAAAAAGCCACACACCAATCCAGACATACCAGAACATACATTATAGTACACAACATAAGAGAGTGTGCTGCTGCTGCTGCTAAGTCACTTCAGTTGTGTCCGACTCTGTGCGACCCCAGAGATGGCAGCCCACCAGGCTCCCCCGTCCCTGGGATTCTCCAGGCAAGAACACTAGAGTGGGTTAAGAGAGTGTATAAATTGCTACATTATGAGAAATCATCAGGAAATGCCACAGGAATTCAGGGAATACGCTTCACAGAACAAATCAAGAATTTAACACATGTGCTAAGAAGTCATAAATTTCTGTACTGATAAAAATTAAAGTTGAGTTATCAAAATATTTTAGAAGCCTATGTGATAGTGTTAACCCCCAGAAGCAGTTGTTTAAATCTTGGTTTTTCCCTGCCCTTTTTCTAAATATATCTAAATTAAGATTCAGTAGTGGGCTTTCCACTTACAGACTAGCACTCAGAGAACATCTGATATTATCTTAAGATAGAAGAAAGGAAGATTTTATTAGAAGTTTACCCCTAGGAAGGAAACACACTAAGGTTTCAAAAACAGCACCAGCTATTTAAGGAGTAATTGCTGATGTTCACGAGGAAGCCATAAATACCTGAGATGTGTTTAAATTAGAAATGACAGTTTAAACTGGTTGGGGAGCTTCAAGTGGCAGTTCCATCTCCCTTATTCCTGCTGTCCAAATAATTTCCACCTTCTCTGTTGCTCTTTAGGGAATAGTGTTAAGACTATACATTTATTCTGGTTTTGTGTTTCCATTTTATTTCATTGGTTAGATACGTAGGCGTATCTCGGGAGAATCTCCCCACTCCAGATTTATACAGATATAAGTAACATACATCATTATAAATTTAGGGTATTTAGCATAACGGTTTGACATATGTACATTGTGAAATGAATACCATAATCAGTTTACTCAGCATTCATCATCTCATACAGTAAGAAAGCAAAAGAAAAAAAAGTTTCTCTTTATGATAAAAACTTTTAGGATTTAATCTTTTAACCTTCCTATATATCCTACAGCAGTGTTAGCTACAGTCATAGTGTTAGCTAGGGTTGTACATTACAACTCTAGTGTTTATTTATCTTACAACTGTTAAGTTTGTACCTTTGACCCCCCCCTTTCCAATTACTTTGGGAGAATTCAATAAAGGATAAGAGAAAACCTGAATGAGATTAAACCATCTCATTTCCTTTTTCGGAATTAGTTTCCTATTGGAGAAAAATAAGTATTAATCTGTTGGTAAAAGGTAAAACTAGAATGTACTCTGCTAATGAAGAAAAAAGGAAAAGAGTTGATATATAAAAATTGGAAAGAGGTGCCATTTAGTAGGAGAAATTAAGTCAACTGGCCAGAAATAAAGAATGAAGTAAGTAGAGTAGTTGGTGTAAGGCTGAAAATAAGACATAACGTAAATTAAAATATGCTGAAATAAGCACCTATAAATCAGTGAGTGGTACAGTCAGCCATCCATATCTGTATGTTCCACATCAGTGATACAATCAACCAAGGACTGAAAATACCTGGGAAAAAAATTCCAGAAAGTTTCAAAAAGCAAAACTTGAATTTGCTCCTTCCTAGCAACAATTTACACACCACTTACATTGTATTTACAACTGTTTACATAATATTTACACTGTATTAGATATTAGAAGTAAACTAGAGACTATTTAAAATATATGGGAGATAGTGCATAGGTTATAGTTAAAACTATTTACCATTTTATAAAAGGGCCTTGAGCATCCTTGGAGTTTGGTATCCAAGGGAGTGGGAACCAGCTGCCCAAGGATAGTGAGTGACTGTTGTACATTCTTAAAGAGAGAGGACTGTTCCTTGTTTCTTTAAAAGGTTACCTGTCCACCTGTGTTCTCTATCCCCAGCCTTCCTATCTTCTCTAGTACTCAGCTTTCCTCCTTTCACTTCATTAAGCATTCTCACTGTCCTGCCTGCCAAAATGGGCACATTGCCAACCATTCAAAACCAAAGCAAAACACAACATACACTGAGGGCGTGAGTCTTTTTGCATTTAATAGTCACTTTCTGGTCTTCACTTTGTTGTTCTTTCAGTGGCTGTCTAACGCATATGGCCTTGAGCTCAACATGTGACCTGTGCAGACTGACACTGCTGACTCTGCCCCTTCTTTTTGGTAACGTGTTCTCTTTCCCCACATCTGAGATCTCTGTTTTCTTCACTGAACACCCGTTATTTGTCAGTATTCTCAAGGTTTCTCTTTTCATCCTCCTGCAAAGTTATGGATGAGAAATCATAACCATTTTCATTACTACTGCCAAGAAGTTAGACATTTCAGAAAGTACCGGTGCTAATCCCAATCTATCTTCTCAACTCCAGCACTACATTTTCAGTTGTTGTTGCTGATAACAGCAACAGGTAAAATATATACTGTATGTTACTATGGGCCACTATATGGCAATAATTGCTTTTCAAAGCTCTTTACTTAATGTAACTAATTTACGGACATTTCTACTTGGCTAAACAGGACAAAGTGAATTTGCTCCACATCATCCTTGTCTGCTCTCTCTCTCCCCTTTTTGATCTTGGCTAATAATGTAGCTGTTATTACCATTTAGTGTGCAATCCCCACAATGTGATTAATCTCTTTAATGATCCTAATGATAAGCTCCCAAATGATAGCAATTATGCCCACTGTTACTTCATGTAACTTCATAACTACCCCACGAAGTAGGTAGTATTATTATCTTCCAATTAATAGGTGAGCAGAGTCAGAGAAGTTAAAAAACTGGCCCAAGATCACATAGCTTGATAAATGAGAAAGGCTAGATTCAGTGCTAGGTTTGTATGAGTTCAGAGTTTGTATTGCCAAGTCCTGTTGATTTTATCTCGAAATGTTCATCCTCTGAGCTCTCATTTTCTAGTCTAGGCTCTAATCATCTTTCACAAGGAATCCTGCCAACATCCTCCTAAATTATTTCTTTCTTTCCAGGCACTCCCCTTTCACCTTTTCCTAAGTGATCTTTATAAAATAAACTTTTGAGCATGCAATTATCCTGTCCAACTACCTTTCATGGCTCCCCACTGCCTAAAAAATAAAGGGCTAACTGTTTGGAATGGCTTTACAACATTCCTTTACAATTTTGTCTCCTTGTCCACATTCCCTATCTCTTCCTTCCAAATACATATCTGTATATTATGCTGCAGCCACAATACTATTGTCCTTATGCCTGAATTAATATTACATATTATGTATATTTAAAGATTATGGCTTCATTGTGGATTTTGTGAAGGCATTGACTTTTTTACCTCTACTTGGTTTAGAATAGAAGTGATAGACCAACGCACAGTCCAAGTACATACAAGAAGGTATGGCAATGTGGATTTTTTTTTTTTCCTCACACATATACATTTTTGGTTTGGAACAAAAGGAAGCCACCAATGTTTTCTATGCAGGATAGCTACATAAACAAAATGAAAATTTTGAGATTAGCAACATTCGCTCTTATGAGTACAGAAATGGAGAAGAGACTATGCAATAATAGTCCAACACTAATTTAATCCTAGTAATAAGCAAAACTATTGGCATAAGAAACATGTGGGGAATTAACATTTTTAAAACTTTTATTTATGAAAGAATATTTTTGTATTCAGCCCAGGGCCAAGAGCAAAGATTGGGACAAATAGTTTCTGTGCTCAATTAGAACATATAGTTGAAGCTAAGTATTCTCAGACATGAACCTAAAATTATATTATTTAGTATAGTGGTAAACTGTCAACTGATCTGTCAATACTAGATCCTAGAAGTTCACGTGTGTAGTACATTATTGGGAGTATACACAGGATTATTCACTCCAGTAAGTACCAAAGAATGCAACTCACTGAGAAAAATTGTCTTGATGAGTGGGCTCTAACTAAAACACAAAACATCCCCAACTTTGGAGCAAATATTGCCTATAATAATGCACCTCAAATGGAATTCTTCAAATACTGTCTTACAATAAAATTGGAAATAAATTTCTAAAACGTTATGTAAGAGGTTTGGTGGGGGGGAAAATGAACACAAAGATACTTCCCAGCAGTTTGAGACAGGAAGGAGTAACATTTCAAATACAAAATAAACTATTCTGAACTCCAACTGGGTTAAGTGTCGTTTCTTTAACCACTGACAAGTTACATCTTGTCATAACAGAGCTCAACCTAGCCACGATGCAGAAACCACCATCAGAATTGGATTGTTGCAACGGTTTGACCCGGGATGCCAGGAGGAGGGCGAAACATCCCCAGGAAGTTCCATTTCTTGAAAAAGCGGGTGTTGCTGCGGGAGGTAGTTTTTTTTCCGAATTACCTATTTGCTGCCTTTTTGTTTCAAATAGAGATATAACTAAGCCCACGGGAAGCCGAGAGCTGCTGTCAAGGGTCCAGACCAGGTCATCGGGCCCGCGGGTTCGCCCCAGGCGGGATGAACGGGTCCCCAGCGGGCCCCCAGCATTCCAGCAGCGGTCGGCGCGGGAAGGCGAGGCCGGACGGGCCACCCCGACCCCTCACGCGCCCCGGCACGACGAGCCCCCACACTCACCATTTCGATGATCTTGGTCTTCCGGCCTGTTTTTCTCTTCAAGGTGAATATGTACTGGGCCAGCACCACCCCCGCCACCAGGGCGCACACGCTGGCGCTCGCTACCGCGCCCACCCTCGCCACCGCCGCTCGATCCATGGACCTGGCCTCCTTTGCCTCGCGGTTCGAGAAGAGGTCGCTGGATGGCCACCGGCCTCAGAAACGCCGGCCGGTGGACAAGCCCGGACGCCCCGCCCCTCCTGCACGAGCCCCGCCCCCAGGGAGGTCCCACCCACGAGGGCCTGGCGGCGGGAAGCTGGAGGGAGCAGCAGGAGCTCGCCTGCACCGGAAGGCAAGGTGGGGAAGAGGGTCTTCTCAGAACCTGGGTCCGAGGAACTGCTCAAGGACAGAAAAGGGGAACTGAACTAAATTTCTCTCTTTGCTAATGAGGACCAGGCAGTGGTTCATTCCAGCCCCGCCCGCTAGAAATCTGATGCCAACCATCACTTAGAAATAATCCTCGGCCTTCCACCCTCCTCTGATACTCAGGACTACAACCCCCAGAAGGCATCTGGGTCGTTGCTATCTGACTTGCGCAGTAGGTTGGCTGTAAAGTGCTATGACAAGCTGCAGGGTGCAGCAAAAGAAACAAGGGAATAAAAGGCGATCTACAGAATATGAGAAAATACTTGCAAACCGTTTAACTGACAAAGGGTTAATATCTAGTTTGTGTTAAAAATGTCAACAACAACAAAACCCATTAAAAAATAGGCAAAAGACCTGAATAGACAATTGGTAAAGGAGCTTATAAAGCTCATCAATATCATTAATCATCAGGAAAATCAAAATACAAACCACAATGAGATATCACTTCACACAAGTTAGGACAGCCACTGTCAAAAAGACCAGAAAATTAAGAATGTTGGTGAGGATGTGAAGAATTGGAACCCTGGTGCACTGTTGGTGGAAATGTAAATTTGTGCAGCCACTGTGGGAAAAGGGTGGAAGTTCCTCAAGAAATTAAAAATAGAATTACCATATGATCCAGCAATCCTGTGTCAGGGTATATATCCAAAAGAATCGAAAGTAGACACTCGTAGAAATTTTAGCCCTCCCATGTTCACTGCAGCACTATTCATAATAGCCAAGATGTGGAAGCAACCAAAATGTCCATCAAAAGATGAACTGATAAGAAAATGTGGAAATACATCAAATATGATACTATTCAACCTTTAAACAGAGGTGAATTCTGCAGGATTTGACAACACGAATGAATCTTGAAGACCTCGTATATGTGAAATAAGCCAGTCATAAAAAAGACAAGTGCGGCATTATTCTACTTATATGAGTAGTCAGACTCTAAGAAACAGAAAGTAAAATAGTGGTCGTGGGGTCTGAGGAAGAGGAAATGATGGGGTCGTACAACTGAGTATTGAGTTGTTTCAGTTTTGCAAGATGAAAAATTCCAGAGATCTGTTGCAGAATTGTGTGCCTACAGTTAACAGTACTGTACTATACATTTAAAAATTATGTTGGTAAATTTTATGTTATATGTTTTATACCGCGCACATAAAATGTTGCTATGGCAACAGAGCAGAGATGACTTGAAGTTAGGCTGGAGCAACTAGGTGTTTTTTCCTTTTCTGCTGCATTCCAATCAATCATCGCCTCTTCCATCATTTTCCTTTCTCAGTAGCATGACTTGTTCTCACCTGCCTGGTCTCTTTCAAGGACTCTTTCTGCAGTTTCCCCTGCTTGTCTCTGGGGATGACAGGAAGGGGATACAGGGGAGCTACTTGGGGGAATCATACCAAATCTGTGGAGCTGGTGGTGCTACTCAGTGAGGCTGTCTCTTTGCCCAGGACATGAAAAAAGTTGGAACAGGAGAACAAGAGGGAGCAGTAAGGGTTGGTTTTCTCTGCACCCTCCACTCTTGCTCTAGTCGTCCCAGCCCTGGGACCCTGGCAGTTCTTCTGCTTGAAGGGAAATTTGTGGAAAGGGAGTTCTTAGAAAGGTGGGATAGAGCTTATCCGAGCAGGCATCTGGTGAGAAAACAAGTCTGGAATTAACCACTGGGTGCGTGAATGCCTTTTGTAGAACTGGGAAACGCATGTTGGCTACTGTCAGTTCACATGTTTGATTTCTCTGTTGTTGTTTTTAACTCTTTAAGTATGTAAGTGTGTTTTTCTGTAAATTATTGTCCATAATGATATATGATGTTACTTGGGATGGTAAGAATACATGAAGGAATTTGATGTAAATTTATGAATTTTTGCTATGCACAATGTTACACTCTGCTCTGATAGGATAACTGGCATAGTCTTGGCTTGAAGTAGTTAAGTAGTATTCTTGTGAGGAAGAACTATTTGGTGGATGTAGGTTTAAGATCTTCACCCACTAATGCTGTTAAAAATTAAAACAATGCAAGTTCAGTTCAGTTCATTTCAGTCGCTCAGTCGTGTCCGGCTCTTTGCAACCCCATGAATCGCAGCACGCCAGGCCTCCCTGTCCATCACCATCTCCCAGAGTTCACTCAGACTCATGTCCATCGAGTCCGTGATGCCATCCAGCCATCGCATCCTCTGTCGTCCCCTTCTCCTCCTGCCCCCAATCCCTCCCAGCATCAGAGTCTTTTCCAATGAGTCAACTCTTCTCATGAGGTGGCCAAAGTACTGGAGTTTCAGCTTTAGCATCATTCACTCCAAAGAAATCCCAGGGCTGATCTCCTTGCAGTCCAAAGGACTCTCAAGAGTCTTCTCCAACACCACAGTTCAAAAGCTTCAATTCTTTGGCGCTCAACCTTCTTCACAGTCCAACTCTCACATCCATACATGACCACTGGAAAAACCATAGCCTTGACTAGATGGACCTTAGTCGGCAAAGTAATGTCTCTGCTTTTGAATATACTATCTAGGTTGGTTATAACTTTTCTTCCAAGGAGTAAGCGTCTTTTAATCTCATGGCTGCAGTCACCATCTGCAGTGATTCTGGAGCCCCCAAAAATAAAGTCTGACACTGTTTCCACTGTTTCCCCATCTATTTCCCATGAAGTGATGGGACCGGATGCCATGATCTTCATTTTCTGAATGTTGAGCTTTAAGCCAACTTTTCACTACTGAAAACACACCACTGAGACTTGCTCTCTCATTTCTTTGCGTATTGTTGTGAGATAGTGACAGTATGCAAGAACCTAAAGAGCAGGAAGAAAGTATGCAGAAGAAAGGTTCTGTCATTAGCTGTGACTTAGGGGACTCATGTAATATCTCTGGGCTTTGCTTTCTTATCCTGCAAAAGGAAAAAAACAAATGATTTTGGACAGCTTTTAGCTATTATAGCTCTTTAATTAGAGAGTAATGGTCTTTTTCATGCCCCGGGAGATAACTTGGCAGAGGTCCTAGGAAAAAGAAGAAGGAAGTCCTGCTATAAAGCAACAGCCACTGAGGAAATCAAGTGTTAGTTCAACCAGTGCTTCTCAGACGTTAGGGTGAATGTGAACCACCTGGGGATGTTGTTTGGAGGGAGGCCAAGATTCCACATTTCTTTTTGAAAGATATTTATTTATTTATTTGGTTGCATCAGGTCTTCGTTGCGGCACTCGGAATCTTTGTTCTTTGTTACGGTATGTGGGATCTAGTTCCCCAAGCCCCTAAACCACTGGACTATCAGGGAAGTCCCAAGAGTTCATATTTCTAACAAACTCTTGGGTGTTGCTGATGCTCCTGGTCTGGACACTATACTTTGAATGGAAAGGAACTAAATGGTGATTGAGGGGCTTTAAGGGACTTTATTGTGCTTAGTCACTCGGATGTGCCTGACTCTTTGTGACCATGGACAATAGCTCATCAGGCTCCTCTGTCCTTGGGATTTTTCAGGCAAGAAGTACTGGAGTGAGCTGCCATTTCCTTGTCTAGGGGATCTTCCCAACCCAGGGATCGAACCCACATCTCCTGTGTTTCCTGCACTGCAGGCAGATTCTTTACCCAATGAGCCATCTGGGAAGTTCTTTAAGGAGTTAACAATTGGAGGGAGGGGTGGATAAATAGAATTGGTAGAACAGGAGAAACAAGAAGGAATTAAAGTTGCCAGTGTTATTTCGTCAACAGAAATAGATCTTCAATTTTATGTTTGAAGTCCATGGAAATTACTGTTTGGTATAGAACATTTACAGATAATTTTGGAAAGTTAGTTTTGCTTACTGGTGATATTTTTCTCTTCATTTTTAGCAATCTGACAGAGTTTTTTCACTAACAAAGGTATTCAAAGCCTTTGTCACATTACACCTACTTTTATCTGATTCAATTACTTCTTGTTTGAAGTTGCTTAAATTCAAACAGATGCCATATCTCCTACCTAAGCATTTTGATTTTGTATGTATCAGTCAATAGCAGTGATTAAAGAAGAAAAATTCTCTTTCACCATTGCTTGGGTGTCTAATATGTTCTCTAGGCAGGGCCCATGAGGTTTTCTCCTGTCTACTTGAAGGGACAATAAGACCTTTTCAGATGTTGAGCAAATCTTCTCTTTCTTTTTCTCTCCTTGAGACTCTTTATGAACTCTTTTTGGTTGACGTACACTGTGTGCAAAGGATCACTTACTTGTTGTTAGCCTACTGATTTCTGTCCTTGGCTGTGTCTCCAAATGCAGCTTGGGCCAATAAGTCTTCATCCTTTATGACGGGTCAGTAGCATTTGATATAGCAGGTTACTCCCTCTTTCTAGATACACTTTTAAAAAAGCAGGTCACAATGATACATACTAGTGGTTCAGTCGCTAAATCGTGTCTGACTCTTGTGACCCCATGGACTGTAGCCCACCAGGCTCTTCAATCCATGGAATTTTCCAGGCAAGAATACTAGAGTGGGTTGCCATTTCCTTCTTCAGGGGAGCTTCACAACCCAGGGATAGAACTCGGGTCTCCTGCACTGCAGGCAGATTCTTTACCAACTGCACCACCAAGGAAGCCCTTATACACACATAAACACACACACATGCACACATTCTGACCATCCCACTTGTGAGGTCTCAGTTCCTTGACCAGAGATTGAACCTATGCCTTGGGCAGTGAAAGCGCAGAGTTCTAAGCACTGGACTGCCAGAGAATTCCCTTGTGTGATCACTTTATGGTCACAATCCTAACCACTGGAAAACACTGATCTAGTCAACATAATGACCTTGAGATTTATCTAAGTTGTTTTGTGCATCAATACTTCATTTTTTCTACTTCTGAATTTTTTCCCATGATATGGATATAACAGTTTGTTTAACCATTTTACAACTATACACTGAAGAACATTTGGTTTTTTTCTTGAATGTTGCCTTTTGAAAAACCATGAAAAGGAACCAGCATCAACGACTAACATTTCTTGGAAACTTAATAATGCCAGGTTCAAGAGTTTTATTGAACTAGATCTCTAGCTCCCGCCCCATCTCCCCACCCCTCCAGGTTCAGGTGTGGGACTGAAAATTCCCCACCCTTCAAGCACAAGTTTGGTTTTTCTGGTGATTAGCTTCCTTCCTTGAGTTATCCAGGGAACTCACCTTCGTCACCTTATCAGCACGAATTCTGCAGAGGTAGAAAGAGGCTTGATATGAATAACAGACGACATCATTTGAGCATGTCCTAACAACAGCACAATTCTGCTGAGATATAAATATCCAGTTGAGAGACTGGACAGAGAGATTTGGGTGTGAGCAGTATGCTGGTTATACTGGAAGTCCTGAGAATGTGTGAAAATGCAGAGAGAAAGAGTGAAATAAGATGAAGAAAATCTAACCTGGAGAATATGAACATTAAAGAGAGACATTTGGGAGACAGTAAAAGACTTTAAGAAGGGCCAGTAGAGAGGCAACCAGTTAGGCTGGTACCTGGGAGATGAGATTTAGTGATATAAACAGAAAAGTTTCCATGCCATTTAGCCACAAGTGGCTCATTAGTGTCCCTGGTGAGGGTGGATGAGTGGGCATAATGGTAACAAAATCTGGATTTGCAGTGAGTGAAGGAATAGGAGGTGGAAAAGGCTGAGTGTTTATGATCTTCTATAGGGGAAAAGCTGTGAAGGGAGGAAAGGAGAATGACGACTGGGGACTATACAGAGCAATGGGAAGTGGGAGAATAATGTTTGTTTCATGACCCTGAACCCTTATAAGAGAAACTGTTACCTGCCCAATTAATATCTATTCTCCACTTTTAGTCACAGCAACCCAGTTTCTTCCAAGTGGCAATATGTCTAGCTCAAAGACAAGAGCTCACACATATCCTTTCAGTTAGGGGTAACCAAGGAGATAGAACCTGAAGCTGCACGTGTTTTCTATTATAACTTTTTATAACTCTGCAATTTCTGGAAAAACCCAATTTCTATGCAGTAACGCAGTCATTCCAAACTGTTGATGTGCCCTAGAAGTACTATTCCTGCCTCCTTCACTACTATCCTATGTCTTTCCTTTCTCTCATGTACAAAGAATACTGTACATGCCAGTTTCCCCTTCTCACTGCCCACCCATCACCCCAGAGACGACTGCCCACACCTCCCTGTATCACCACTTCCCCCGCCCACTGGGGTCCTCTTAGCCAGAGCCCCTTCCCCAAGATGTTGGTCTCAGCAGCATGAGGCACTCTTGCTCACCCCACCTGTGGGAACCTTCCTCCTCTCAGGTCTCTCCTCCCTGCAAGTTGGCCTTCTTCATCTCTGCTTCTTCTCGGTAGGCTCCTCTTCCTTAAGTGTCAGCGGCTTTGGGCCCAAGGAAGGAAGGAGACCAGGAGCTCAGAGAGGCAGCTGTGACCCGTCCTAACTCAACACACTCAGAGAGGGGACAGTCGGGGAGACAGAGAGGGACAGGAGGGCTCTATCCTCTAGAAAAACCAAGGCCAGGATGCCCACACACACAAGAATGTGAAGAAGGGAGGACTGGGGTTCACGCGGGAGTGGGTGGAGATGGCCACTTTCCTCCATCAAGTCTCAGCACCGGCTTCTTTCAGAGCCTTCTGTCTGGGCAGTCTGGCCTGGGAGCTCCAACAGGGGCGCAAGCGCAGGGGGCGGGGCCTGCTGAAGAGCTGCAGGTGCTGCCCAGTCAAGCATAAAAAGGAACCACTGCAGCCGGCATTGTAGGGGCTCTTTACGGCGAGGTCGGGCCTGTGTGGGCTGTGTGTGCCGCTACAGAAATTCCCAGTCGCAGATGTCGAGCTAGAGCAGGTCAGTGCCCTTAACGGGAACGTGGGTTGTGCAGGGCGCAAGGGCACAGGGTTTGGGGGGCCTGGGGGACAGACTGGGCTATGGGAAGCAGGGTGTTAGGAGATGGAGCCCCCGGGCCTGGAGTCCGGGGCTGGGCAGGGATTCAGTCTGGGGCAGAGGCTAGGGAGCCTGGTGAAAAGGCTGCAGACATCTAGATGCAGACATCTAGGCCTAAGCCCCCTTTTCCAGTGAAGCTGCTGGGTGCCCTGGCATTTGGCGCTGGGCACTGAGTCCCCCCACGCCTCCAAGGCCTCATCTCCCCAAGGTGCTGCTGCCTGGGGAGCTCGACTCACTCAGTATGAGGTGGGCCTGGGCCTCTGGGCGCTGCTCTGCTGGTCCTAATGCATGCAGGGCAGTACCCCGTGTCTGCATCCCAGGCAAGTGGGAAGACAAGGTAAGGGACCTGCCACCCAGGATCCCAGTCATGATGGGGGACAAGGATGGTTTTCTACCTTTATAGCCCTTTACAGGGTGTGGCACAGCTGTCCTTTCCTAACTATAAACACCTGTTTTTCAGTGGAGAATGAACTCTTCAGGAAACAATGAAAATTTTGAGGGCAGTAACTCCAGACCTTTCTTCTATGTGCATCCCATGGCCCAGCAGCCTCACCTGGGTCCCTGGTACCAGAATCCTGCCTATAATCCACTCTCCATTTCTGGGGCAGGTGAGGAATCTGAATTCCCAAGGAGGTTCAGTGGGATTAGGGACCCTCCCTGTAAATCAAAGCCTGAAGGTTATCTAACTCCTTTGTCCATGATTTCCTTTCCTTCACCCTGTGCTCACACTAGACAGATTGGGCAGTGTTTGTGGTTCAGGTTAACAGAAAATATTCAAATTCTAGCTATGTATCAGTTGTGTGCAGTGTGCTGTGTTTAGTCAGTCAGTCGTGTCCAGCTCTTTGTGACTCCATGGACTGTAGCCCACCAGGCTCCTCTGTCCGTGGGAATTCTCCAAGCAAGAAGATTGGAATGGGTTGCCATGCCCTCCTCCAGGGGATCTTCCCAACCCAGAGTTTGTACCTAGGTCTCCTGCACTGCAGGCGGATTCTTTACCATCTGAGCCACCAGAAAAGCCCAAATACTAGAAATGGATTCTCTACTCATTTGACCAAGTTGTTGCTGCCCTTGTTTCCCCAATGAGGGAACTGAGGCTCCCAGTCAGTGACTGGCCCAGGCTCACAGCATAATCCATCCAGAGTCTCACGTTGTGAGACCAGTCTTGTTGGATGAGGTACCTTAGAGCTTCTGGTCCTTGTAATTTTTCTACAGAGTCTAAAGATTCTAAATGCTATAATGGGGACATCAGAAAAGTGTGTTGGAGGAAGGTGACAAACAAGATTTGAAAATATTTGGAAGGTAGACATCTTGGACCTAATAGATGGAGGTCCATTCAGACTGTCAGTTTCTACTTGAGTTTTGGGAAGTTGTCTCTTAAGGAATTTGTCCTTTTTTGTCTATGTAATAAATATTGTGGAAATAGGATTCATATTAATCATTTATATTTTTATGCCTGTGGGATCTGTAGTGATGTACCCTCTTTCATTTCTGATATTAGAAATTTATCTTTTTGTTTCCTACATTCATTCAGTTATGGTCTAAGCAGACATTTTATAATTAGTATGCCTTTTAATTTGTAAGTGTGTTTTATGGCCCACAATGTGGTCTGTCTTTGTGAATCTTCTATGTGAGTGTGAGAAAAATATTCTGTTGGTTGAGGGGGTCTGTAGAGGTTAGTTATGTACAACTGGTTGGTGCTGTGGAGTTCATTGGTTCTTACTGACTTTTTAATATTGACTGCATCTATCCATGTCTGCTGTAGGCGTGTTAAAGTTTCTGACAACGGATTCATCTATTTTTCCTTGCAGTTCTATGACTTTTGCTTCATGTAGTTTCACCCACTGTTAACGGCATACACATTAGGGATTGTTATGTCTCAGTGGAGAAGTGACTTTTCTTGTGATGCCCGACTTTTATGTCCCTGATTACTTTCCTTTCTCTGAAATTTGTCTGAAATAAATACAGCCTCTCCCACTTTCTTTTGATTATTATGGAGAAGGAAATGGCAACCCACTCCAGTGTTTGATTATTAGCATAGCTAATTAGTATGGTATGTCTTTCTCCTTCTGTTTGCATTTAATCCCTGTTTTTGTATTTAAACTGAATTTTGTTTTTGTTTTTTTGTAGACAGTTTTTGCTTTTTATTATGCCTTGTAATTTTTTTGGTCAGCCTTTTGTACTGGATAAAAGGAACTGATCTGAATAGGCCCTTAGTAATGGAGTGTTTCCTTGTAGAGGTAGAGAAGGGATCACAGTTCTGTTTGTGAAAGGACTATGATTAGCTCTTAGTCTTTTAGTGTGATTTTGCCTTTGGATAACAAACTACACATGCTTCCCCCTCCCTCTCCCATTGGGTTGGGAAGGGTGGCTGGAGTGGACTGGAGAAAAGCATTTCCATTCCTGCCCATCAGTTAAGCTCTGTTTAGTGTCTTCTGAGGATGAACCTTGTTAAGAACAGTGCTTCTGGTATGTGTGATTCCTTTCCCTCTTTCCCTGCGGGAAGCTCAGGAGGTTTTTCTGTTAAATTTACTGTGAGAAACTGGTTGAGCTACTGCATGGAAAACTTAAAGTGTGTAGGATGGTTCCCTTATGGATGCGTTTTCTCTGAGGATTTGAACTCGGACGTCTCCATCCTTATCTTGCAGCCTGTCAATAGCAGTTCAGGTTTTCCTACCCCACTGTGAGTTCCCATTGAGTTTTGATCTCCTGAGTCTGTGCTCCTGTAAGTTGTGATTGTATTCACATGGCTTTCCAGTATTGGTGGTAGCACTTTTCCCAGTAAGCAAACATTGCTGTGAGTGACCTGAGAACTCTTGATTCTTGTTCACTTTTTTACTTGGGTAGGATTGAGTGGCTTCCAAGCCTATAGAATATCCATAATCATGTAGTCTATCATCTTTTAAATATTAATTGAACATGCAGTATGCAGTGCTGTAGAGTTAAAATAGCTGATTTATGTTCTTATAAATAGGCTGATTTTGAGTAAATGCTTCCCTTCTCCATTTTGTCTTTTGTACAATAAGCTGAATTAGAGGATTCTTTTTGCCATTGGCCAGCATCTCTCCGTTTCCCCACCATTCAGCAACCACATGGCAACCACTATGCCACTGTATCTAATACCATTTTTTTCTAGATTTTTACATAAAAGTGATCGTATAGTATTTGCCTTTCTCTGTCCAACTGATTTCTCTTGGCAAAATGCCTCAAGTTCCAGCAGTTGCTGAAAATGTTTTAAAATGATTAGGGGAAGGAGGGTGTTTCAGAAAAGGAAAAGAGAAGTTTTCAAAGCTGTCTTGGTGAAGGAATGCACCTATGGCGAGAGCCCCTGTATCTTGAAGGACTCAATGAGATGATACAGTGAGAAACTAGATAATGAAGTGTTTTATGCCATCCTAGGGAATGTGGTCACTATCCCTCATATCTGATAGGCCATGATGAGCCATTCAAATACTGTAACTGAAGTGGGGATCACAGATTATTCTGGAAGCAAAACGGATTACAGACTTGTGAGAAGTGTGGGAGATGGGTTAAGAAAGTCGCTAGGAGTTACTCATGTAAAAACTGGGGGAGGAGTTTACGTCCTTTGCTTTGGTAACAGAAGACTAGGTGGGAGGCCCGTGGTGGGTGTGAGCAGCTGTGGCTGTGCAGTGTGTACTGGCTGAATGTTGTGACTGGTGGCAGGAGACAGAATGGCTAACTATCCCCTTCTCTTTCTAGCTTTCACAAATGGAAGTCTGTATTTTCCAGTGGTGCTCAGTGAGTATCCTGCCTTCCTCGTCCCTCAATCCCCATTGCCTACTACTGTTAACCGAAGATCCATAGTCCCTATGTTTTATAACACGGCACAGTTCCGACAGTATGGTGGCTATTGGGAAAAAATGAAAACAAAGGACACACAAACAGAAGCTGAACCTCAACAGGCTGAAAACTTGAATGAAAAACAAGACATGCACTCAGAAGGCGACAGCCCTGAGGTAGGAAAGGTGACCAGTATTCCTGCGAGTACATCAAATGAAATGATGCCATCGTATGATGTGGTTTATGCTCAAGATATGCCACAGAAGGAGGTGCCGCAAAATGGGATTTCTCAAAGTTTCTGTGAAAGTAGAGGAATGCTTTATAACTCTTATGAGGGTAGAGACTGCATGAACTTGGATGAAGAAAAGAAGAGATATGCAGCTCTTTCCCAAAACCCACCACCTCCGAATAGCAGAGATGAGATCCAGAATACCCGGAACTCAAAATTGTACCAGTCTGCTGGAGATATGAACAAGCTTCATCAGGAACGGGCACTCTGCGCCAGCATGGAAGCAGTTAAAGACCTGAGCCTACATTCAGAATCATCTCAGAAGCCCTTTACTGCAGGGGAGGGTATGCCAGAGAACAGGAGCGGGAGCCATGGCTCCCCTGAGACTGTGGGTGAAGAGGCAGAGCACAGCAGCCACCCTGAGATGCCTGTCCCGTCCCCTCCCGGCTTGGCTCAGGTCAGCAAAGAAGATGAGGGCATCCAGTGCGACTTGACTTGGTGGACTGAGGTACAGTCTGGGAATTCCCCTGAGTCTTCACCAGGAAGTGGTAGGAGGGGAGCAGATCAGCTGTCAGTGGGGAGCCAGAACCAGGATGAAGTTAATGAAGTGGAGAACAATGGCTGTGAGGGGCAAGTTCCCTCCCCTACCTGGTTGGCCCAGGTCAACAAATTGGATGAGGGCATCCAGTGCGACATGGGTTGCTCTGAAGCTCAGGTAGAGAAATCCCCCCAGCAAATGCCCTCTAGGGGTGAAGAGACAGCATCAGACAGCAAAACCAAGGGATCTTGGAAACAACCAGACACCAATAGGAAATTAAGTGCAGATAAAGAGGAAATGATCATGAACTATGAGACTGGGGAGGTGTATGATGAGAACTTGAAAAGGTGTGCGAAGATTAAAAAGACTCTGAAAGGCAGGAAGCTGAAAGAGCTGAGCAGCTTCTCAAATGTTAAGACAGCCTATCTGCTGAAGAAAAGTACCATCTTGACCATTGTGCTTCCTGAGGATTCAGAAGACTCTGAGTTGGAAGAGGAGGGTGACATGGATGAGGTAGGATGCCTCCTTGAAGTGAGTCCACAGAGTCCTCTGACATCTTCCAAAGGAAGGTCTTCTGAGGCTGGAAGGATAATCAGGATGCTGCCTGAGAACTCTGTTCCTCCCCAACTTATGGTGTGGCCCACCAGAAATAAGTGCAAGTTATTACAAGCTTATGGTGAATGTGAGTGTGTCCCTGCAGTTTACCGGTGGAAACGACAGGATGGCTGTGAAAGCACTGGTGTCAGGCTCCAAAGCACACCCACCATGGCCAATAAGGAGGGACTGCAGTCCAGGAGGGCCTCTTACAGACCACTGGAATGTAAGTGACTAAGAGACTCATATACTGTTTGGTTGTTTGTGCTGGTTCCCTACTGGGTCCAGGATACAAAGGCAGCCATAAATCAGTATTTCTCTGTTTTGAAAATATGTTTTCGCTTCAGGTATAGGTGCCCATCTTCATGTTGAAAGAGAATCCCAAGTTAGAGTTCCTGCACTCTAGGAAATTTCAGTGTAATGTGAAACAAAGTGCTCTGGTAGAAGATGGTAGAGAGCTGGGTGGTGGTGGGCTGAGACAGTCAGGAGGACGTGGTCTAGACGGATGGCTGAGAACAGGCAGTCCACGTGGAGGCAGAGGATTTCACACCGATTTAGGTTCTGTGATTTGGAGACAAAAGAGGACAAAGTTTGGAGTGGAAATGGAGACAGCAGGATGAGCTCAAACAGGCAGTCAGGGCAGGATTCTGCTTGAGACCTTCTTGCCAGAATGGAGAATTGTGAGGAATTGGGAAAGAGGCTGGGAATGCGGTAAAGTACAAGTGTTTCTCTTCACTTACAAATTTTTATCCTGTGGGCAATAAGGGGCTAATTCAGATTGAGTAGAGAAATTAGACAAATCTTTGTCTTCAACCAGTATTTTATAGTAGGAATTAGAGTGGAGAGCACATATATGGATGAAAGCCTTGTATAAAGTCAGTTTTATTCAATAAAAATTATTGTAATTCAAAAAATCAAAGTGGTGAGGGTCCTAGCTCACAGGAGAGTAATTAGAGACAGGTGAGAGGACTAACAGTTGAATTTTAAAAGGTTGGCGTTTGAACATGAGTACATAGGGGGAAAAACGGTAATCCATGGAAAAGTTATCTTAGGAAGAGAAGTTGTTTTGCTTTGCTGTGTGTGTTGTGGGTGGAAGGAGTGTAAAATGGTGAGATTGAGGGACTGGACTAGCAGCCCATCTGCACCTGGTTGAAGCTTGAGTTTGAACCATCCTCGGACTGGCAGGGGCACAGGTGACAGGTAGGGACAGGGAGAGGACCCTAAGGACCACTTTGGGAGATGATTACATCTGGCGTGCGAAGAATGAAGCAAAGCAGGTAAGTGAAGAAAGGGATGCATAAGGGCCCCAGGGAAGTTTAAATAAATTCCAGGCTTAATCCCAAACCTTTAGATTGAAGAAATATTTAAGCCTACCAGTTCCCACTTAAAAATCAGAGTATATTGTTAGGTTTTAAACCCTTGGCTATTGTCTTGACTTGATTCATGCTCAATAATTTGGAGGAAATTTTTTTAAAAACAGGGTTCCTTTACAACATGTGCAGGGTTTTCTGGCTTTGATGTTAGTCCTTGTTTATAAAGTGGCAGGAAATGACCTGGGGCACTGTGCTTAGGGACCCCTCATGTGCATCTGATAGCATCTTGTAAACTCCAGAATGTGAACTCTTGTTCATGATGTGTAACACTGAAATTAATAGTTTAATTAAAACACCGCCTATGGTACCATTGGTCTTCCCAGTCTTATTTGCTTTTGTATTCCCATGTCATGCCATTGCCCATCAGAGTGTGTATGAATCTTTTTTCTGTCTTGGGAAATAGCATTGGTTATAAATTTACTCCTTACGGTGACCCAGTACTATAGTTTAGTAGTTTTCAGCACTTTCTCCTTTGGCCATATTTGGAAGAAGGTCTCACTGAGTCCTCCTGTGAAAAAGTTAATGGGAACCTCAGTTTACCCCAGGTTACACAGTCAAGATTTTAATTTTCATGATGAAGGCTCTCTTCTGGACTGTTTTTGCCAAGTGATCATTTCTGCCACCATGAACAAGAGAACAGCATAGAATTTTATCTTGAAAAATAGGTCACTTTCTTGAAAGATGTGTTTTTGAATTGTTTTTTCCTTTTGGTTTTGAAGCCTCTTGGATTATTTAATGTATGAATCACTTCTTCCCTCAGGTAACTGTGAGAGAGCTAAAACCAAGGTCCCTTACAAAGTACCAGAGATTTGAGGCAGATACCATAGAATTTAGGAAATACCCATCAGCTCTAGAGGTTGGTATTTATCCTGTGTCTAGTTTGTCTTATGATTTGCTTTTGGGACTTTATTTGGGTTTTCCTACTTGATGCTTGGGTCTGTGCAGTATTAGCTTTGGAGGATAGACCCAAGCATCAACATAAGAGAGTTCTAACTGGGTAACAGACATACCTTGTAAGACCCTAGCTCAGAAGAAGTTTAGAGCCAAAGTTTTTCAATTGTGTGGAATGTTATGATTATTTAATTTATAATTTATTTTTATACAATTTTAAAGATTACTTTCCATTTACAGTTATTACAAAATATTGGCATCCTCATGTTGTACAATACATCCTTGAGCCCTGTGGAATGTTGTTTTTATCCTAGTTTTCACGTTTAATTCCTGCTGCTGTTACCAATAGTATATTGTGGATATATATGGATATATGTGTATATATATGGAATTCTGTAAGTTTCCTGGTGGCTTCACCATTAGTGTTCTAATTTAGAGCTAGGTAAATGGAAGCTTAGCATCTCCCTTCAGGGGCCAGCAGCTTGACAAGCTTCTTTTCACAATGAGTCTTGGCACTGGGCTACCCTTCCTCACCTAAACCCCTAGTGTTGGTCCAGTGGATTGATGACCTTTTAAAGGTCATTTCTGCCCTGCAGAGGTCATAAAGGGAAGAATGGTAACTAAGCTTAGGCAAAATGTTCACATCCTTGGCTTTGCCCTAAAAATGGAAACTAAAGATATTGGTAATGATTCTGTATATCACATCAGTTACCTGACTTAAAAGAACTGTACTGTTCCATTGTTACTTCTTAGGAAACAAATTGCTGAGTTCCAGCTACAAGAAAAAGTGAAATATGGCATTATCATGATGGATTAGAACATGAGATCTTTCTTGAACTACTAAAATTATACCAGCAAACAAGAAAATATGACATTATAAAGTTGTGAATTAAAAGTTGTAAAATAGCAAATAAGTTGGATTTAGAAAGTGTGATTCTTAAGCATCTTCTTCTCCTCTCAAAATGGCCACATTACTCATGACAACCCTAGTAGAACTGGGTTACCCATGAATAGTTTTGTCTTGTCCTCACCAGGGACCTTGGGATAAAGAGAAAAGGATGGTGGAGCTGAGGACAGAATAAAAAGACTTAAGCATTCCATAAAGAGGTTCTGTCCTGGGACTAGAGAGGATGCTGACTCATTGTCTGTATAATGTAGGCCAGGCCTATAGGGTCCGATAGGACACTGATAGACATGTGGAGGGTAGGTGGTCATGCATTCTTTACTTGCATCTAGTGTCTCCTGAAACAAAGGAAGCTTCAGGCATGTAAGACTTCTTTATACTCAGACCCAAGGGCCTAGATGGTCAAGAAGTGGATTCAATCTGCCAATAAATGGTGTAGGTTAAATATGACTAGGTACTCAAAAGGTTTGTGTGGCTGAAGACTGCCTGGGTTTCTTTGAAAGAAGGTGGCATGGCAGAATTCATGCTGTTCCCGGTATGGCAGGCAGTAGGAATGTTTGTGGTCACTTCAGGGATACATGGATGGACTGGCCAATGTTCCCTGTGAGCTGTTTGAACATATCTTTGCTGTGCTTATAACTTCAATAACCTCAGATATGCAGATGACACCACCCTTATGGCAGAAAGTGAAGAACCAAAGAGCCTCCTGATGAAAGTGAAAGGGGAGAGTGAAAATGTTGGCTTAAAGCTCAACATTCAGAAAACTAAGATCATGCCATCCGTTCCCATCATTTCATGGCAAATAGGTGGGGAAACACTGGAAACAGTGGCTGACTTTATTTTGGGGGGCTCCAAAATCACTGCAGATGGTGATTGCAGCCATGAAATTAAAAGACACTTACTCCTTGGAAGGAAAGTTATGACCAACCTAGATAGCATATTCAAAAGCAGAGACATTACTTTGCCAACAAAAGTCCGACTAGTCAAGGCTATGGTTTTTCCAGTAGTCATGTATGGATGTGAGTTGGGCTGTAAAGAAAGCTGAGTGCAGAAGAATGGATGCTTTGAAACTGTGGTGTTGGAGAAGACTTTTGAGAATCCCTTGGACTGCAAGGAGATCCAACCAGTCCATCCTAAAGATCAGTCCTGGGTGTTCTTTGGAAGGACTGATGTAGCTGAAACTCGAATACTTTGGCCACCTGATGTGAAGAGCTGACTCATTTGAAAAGACCCTGATGCTGGGAAAGACTGAGGCGGGGAAGACAAGGGGACAACAGAGGATGAGATGGTTGGATGGCATCACCAACTCATTGGATATGAGTTTAGGTGAACCCCAGGAGTTGGTGATGGACAGGGAGGCCTGGCGTGCTGTGGTTCATGGGGTCGCAAAGAGTTGGACACAACTGAGCAACTGAACTGAACTCCCTTATACTAACCCAGAACTGCTAGCTGGTGTAATGAGCATGTAAAAAGTGATAGCAGTGAGGGCAATGAGACAAGTAAAAGGTAGTGTTTGCAAAGCTGGTCTTTTATTAGAAGGTCTGTGATGGCCTGATTAACTTCTGCTTCAGACCTGCTTAAGTAACATCAGGAAGAGTTCTGGCCTGTATCCCCAACCCATGGTTGCATAACGTGATCCTCATGTGTCATCAGTGCACTTTGACAACAAGACAAATACAGTAGCTAACACTCTCCTGGTCATACTCTACATTTCTGAATGGTATTGATTATTGCTATACTCAATATTAAGTAGTATTCTTGCCTGGAGAATCCCCATGGATAGAGGGGCCTGGCTGGCTACAGCCCATGGAGTCGCAGAGTCGGACAGCTGAGTGGCTGAGCACAGCACAGTTGTATGGGGACTGGCATTTAATGTACACTATTTAATGTATAACTCAGTTTTAACTTAAGATAACCCATTTTGCCCTGTGGTCCCTGTCTCCACTAGCATTCCAAGCCCATCACAACACAACTGAACTACAGAGGTAGTTGGGGATAGGAATCCAGGAGGTAGGAATGCACTGGTGGGAGTAATGAAGGATTGGGTAGGAAGGGTACAGTAAGCTCGGTTTGCAGATCCTGACTCCAGCGGTGTCTTACAGTTTAACTCATTTCTGACACTGTTTGCCTGGAAATGCACGATTTCACATGGTAAGAGCTCAGTTGTGTAGGACTATGCCACATGCCTCCTCCACTTCAGGTTCTACTCAAAAGTCAGGTTTTTGCCTGTGCTTCTGCCTTCAACTCGCTGCTTTGGATTCAATTAATTCGCTACATTTCTGATTTATTATAAAAGGCTGTAAGTCAGGAATGGCCTGATGGAAGAAAGGCACAGGGCAGAATAGATGGGATGGGAAGCGGCACAGAGCCTCCTTACCTTCTGCGTGCGTGGCATTCTCCCAGCACCTCTGTGTGTTCACCAACCCAGATGTTCTCTGAGTCCCTCCCTGGGCTTCTATGGAGGCTCCATCATGTAGGCATGATTGATTAAATCACTGGCCATTGGTGACTGATTCAACCTCCAGTCCCTCTAATCTTTCCCCACATATGGGTGTGGGACTGCAAGTTCCAGTTCTGTTCAGTTTGGTTTTCCTGGGAACCAGCCTCTCCCCACATCCTTAGGTGCCTTCCAAAAGTCATCTCATGAACATAAACCCAGATGTTGTGGAAAGGAGTTAGTTATGAATCAACAAGACACTCATTTCACTTTTCTGGCTCTGTCATGAATGGAGGACAAGAGACCAAACACAACAGAAGCTGTTCCCATTGCTCTTATCACACATGATATCCCAAGGGTTTGGGGAGCTGTGTCCAGAAACTGGACAATGACCAAATACATGTGAGAAATATATTCTGGTCATGTGAGTGATCAGATATATATTGTAAATCACGATAACTGAAGAATGACAAACAGGAAACAACTGAATTGTGATAGAGGAATGGTTACATGATTGTAGTACCTTCAAACCAAGGAATTGTGTGGCCATTCAGAGCTTGTGGTATGTGTCATATGAAGACACTATACCTATGATGCTGCAATGCAGGATATATTTGCTATTAAACATTATACTGTTCAAACATAACATGGAGATCAATGTGTATAGTATTTATACTTAAAAATAAAGCCCTATGCTTGCTTGTGATGTAGGCAGTATTCCTGGAAGACGTCACAAGAAATTGGTAGCCACAGGGAAAGGGAACTGGGAAGCTGGGGAAGGAAGGAAATAGAAGTTTCATAATTAAACCTTAGGTACCTTTTAAATTTGGAGCATGTGCATGCATTAAGAAATAAAAAAAGTAAATGCATTTAAAAAATAAATAGTGAGCTTTTATTATCCTCAGCAGCAGAGGGAAATCAAGCCTGAGCTCTACACAGGTAGCTCCACCCTGGAGGTGGAACCTACGGCAGCCCCGGAGGGGAGCTCCTCAGAGTCTCCCTTCATCTGGCCGCCCTGCCCGAGGCATTTCTAAGGAGTTGGGACCCACAGGGATCAGCAGGGAGGAGCACAAGGGGAAAAGCTCTCCAGCCTGAAGTCAGGCGTGGCCAGAGCTAGCACCTGGCAACACACAACTCACATCCTCCCTGGAAGGCAGGGGAGAACCTGGGCCTCTACAGCCCCTTCCTCTGGGCGTCTCTCCTGTTCCTCTCCGACTCCGCCTTCCTCCACGGGTCCTCTCATCTTTGGCCACAGTGTTTGGTTTTTGAGAAGAGAATGTTGAACAAGCCAGGCTCCGTCATTCTGAGTCTGAACTCTCATTCGACTTGGAAGACTTATGCTTTCGTTTTTTCTTCTTTTTCTTTTCTTTCTTCTTCTTCTTATGTTTTTCTTTCTTCTTCTTTTTCTTGTGTTTCTCTTTATCTTCTGAAGAACTGGAGCTGCTCCCATCGTCATCTGATGTTGAATCCTCCAGTAACTGTTTTAACTGTTGTATCCTAAACACATAAGATTGATCAAAGAACCATATTCAACTTAACTTGAAAAAAATTTTTAGATAAAAATATAAGAACAGTAATGAGGGTGAAAAAATCACAAATTAATCACCTCATTAAAGACAGCATTTATTTTTGTATCTTTTCCCCATTCTTGTCTACATCCATGCCTGTTTCACATGACTGTAAGCAGCGTACAAGTCATTTTGTATTCTTTCCATTGTCCTAAGTATTCTGGCATGTTTCCATAGTCCTTACTTTTATAATTTCTAACAGATTCATACTTTCCTAAATCATTCTCCCGCTGCTCAAGTCCATGCCAGGTAATCTACCTCCTCAACAATTATAATCCAGCACAAGGAATTATATTCAGTATTCTGTAATAATCTGTAAGGGAAGAGAATCTGAAGAATATATGTGTGTGTATATATTTATATATTGATATATTTCTGAACTGCTGTGCTGTACTAACACGATACTGCACATCAACTATACGTCACTAAAAAAAAATTAAAACGATTATGATTCAATGCCACCAATTTGAAAACAAAACAATATTAAAAAACAACAACAACAACAAAAAAGTTCCTCTTGTTTTTTCACCCTGTCTAGAAATTTAAAAAAAAAGCTCATATCTTTAAAGACCCTAGAAAAGATAAATGGTAGTTGCCAATACCAACTAACAGTGACACAAGCAAGTCAAGGCTAGGTCAAGCACGATGCTTTAAGTTAACCCAAGGAGAACAGGCTGGCCTGATCATTCCCTACACATTGGCTTTTTTCAGTGACTACCCCAGTCTTCCAAATATTTCACAGTTTACTAAACTGCTCCTCTAATACTGGGATTTTTAAATTTATAAAGTTTCTAGCTTTAATTTTGTAGTTTAAAAGGATATTGTTATCATTAGGACAATCTCACCTTATATCCTTTTCATGTCTTTTATTCTCACGAATGATGTCATACATGGGATCTTCATGTGCCTTGAAGGTTAGAGAAGGTTAAGGTTAGGTTTGGCTTCATAGACTGTTAAAATTAAATCCCTCTTTCATGGAAACAGTTTTTCCCTCCTGTTTGGTGATAATTTTATATTCACCATGTTCTAATCCTTCTTAAGGGCTGCCATCATTTCAAACTCCTAGAGGCTATAAAAAAGACTTCCCAGCTATACAAATACAGGATATAATTTACCTAGCCTTCATAAGGAGATAAACCATGGCAAAATCATTAAGTACTACTCAAGGTTAGAAATGTTGAGATTAATTCTATTTGTTCTATATGGAAAGATGATCAAGTGATACTATTAAGCAAACAAGTGAGTTGGAAATGATACATGATTCATTTATAGGTGCACAAAAACATACTGTATGTGACCAAAGAGAAATCTAGAAGTATACTCATTAAACTACTTACTACAAATTCCCTCTGAGGAGAGAGGCAAGATTGGACTTGAAAAATCAATTGTGAAAAACCTTTCTGTAATGTTTCCATTCTGTTAAAATAAGATGAATTTATTCTTATATTTGTATAATTTAAAACTACCTAAATTATTTAAAAATATGAATACACATAAAATTTCATGGCATGTGAACTATCTTTAAAAATATTATAACATTTTTTACATATCAAAGAAAACATAGAGTAAAAATATCTCTTACCACCTAGGGATATCCACTGTTAATATTTTAGTGTGCTTCTTCTAGTCATTACTCATATTTCCAAAAAATACATTCATATTATGTATATCAATACAACTCTATTCTTTTTCCCTTATGTTTTCATGAATAGCCTCCTATGACATCACATATTCTTTTAAAACATAATTCTCTTCTTAAATAAAGTTCATTTATCTGGCTGCGTTGGATCTGTTGCGGCACTTGGGAGTCGTCGTTGCAGGTTGCGAGCTTCCCTCTGCCTATGGTGCACAGGCTCAAGTGTGTGGGCTCTGAGGTCGTGGTATGGGCTTGAGTGCTGTGCAGCAGGTGGGATCTTGGTTCCCCGACCAGGGATTGAACCCATATCCCCTGCGTTGTAAGGCGGATTCTTAATCACTGTAGTTAACACCAGATACTGTGGCTTAATCACTGGATTACCAGGGAAGTTCTTCAAATGTAATTCTTAAAAGCTGTATGATTTATATGTTGCAGTGAATTATGTTGTATATTGGACACCACAGTTGTTTCCTATTTTTCTTCGATTTCTATTTTTTAATCATATAAATAATTCTGAAAGTTAGTCTTATAATTACTTGTGTATACTGATGTTCTGTTTTATCCTTAGATCAATTGAGACTTTGAAATTTTAAAAATATGAATATATTTAAGTTTTTGAGATTTATCATCAAATTATCTGTTAAAGGTACTATAAAAGCTGACATTCTGGGTAGGAGTGATTTATTCAGAATATTTTCTGTAAATTAGTAAAATGAAAATCCAATATTTTAAATATCTTAAAATCCTTGTAGAATGTTTATATACCCCAGTTTGACATGCGGATAATCCCAAGTATATCCAGCAACAGCATAGTTAAACTGACCGAAATAGTCATGAATGGTGAACTAACACCTGGGAGGTGACTGTGTTAAGATAAAGTGACAAGGGACTTCCGTGGTGGCCCAGTGGTTAAGACTCTTGAGTTTTCAATGCAGGGGAGATGGGTTTGATCCCTTGTTGGGAAGCTCAGATTCTACACGTCACATGGCTCAGCCAAAAAAAAAAAAGTGAAATGATGGACTGACTTTATTGTCATCCAAAGAGAGTATATCATTTATACATACTTCTAGTTTATGATATAAAAATATGTAGTCTTTAGACAAAGGCTGAGAAACTAGAATCCTATTCTATTTATGAAATATGATTTTTTACATAAGTACAAAAAGACTCACTGAATTGATAAAAATGCCTCTTTGGAAAAGGCAGTGTTCCCAAGGCACAGCAAATATCATTTTAACAAGCATCTTTTTGTTGTTAATAACTAATCTGTCACACAAATTTGATTTAATAGAGATGCAGTTAACACCAGATACTTTGGCTTAAAGTCTTTGGGAATGTATTTTGTGTGAAACTCCAGTTCACTGGTGACTGCCTGATTCATTGACATTCATCATATCCAGTAAATGTAAATTGACACTCTGGGGTTTTACTTACTACTCTGAACTGTTCTAACTTTTGGTTGCCTTTGATAAAGAAAGGGCATTCTTTGTCGCCCGTTCGGTGACCATACCGTTTACAGCGCCAACCTAAAATAAAGACAAAGGGATATATTTCTTTAAGATAATATATCTTTACTTAATCAAGATAAAGTATCAGTAGATCATGTTAAAGATATTCTTCATTAGATTCCAATTTTAAAAGCAAGTATAATTAATGAAAAGAGAAACTACTTCCTCAAGTATCCTTTCATTGCAGAGTTTTAGAAGTGAACCAAGTACTTACTAAATAATTCCATGCAAAAACCAAAGTGTGATTTTTTTTAAACTGTGCTGTAGGTTGAACTGTGTTATCCCTTTTGCTGTCCCGCTGTGTCCAGTCCTAACCACTAGTACCTCAGAATGACCTTACTGGGAGACAGGATTTTTAGAGAGGCCTGGAATACATCCTTTCCACACCAGCCCTCAGAAGGACACCTTGACCTTGGATCATCTGCCTCCAGAACTGTGAGACAAGAAACTTCCTGTTTAAGTCATGCAGTCTGTGGGACTTTGCTGCAGCAGAACTAGTAACTACACAGGCATTCAGCAACTCCAGCTAAGGAGGTCAGGAAGCAGGAAGAGGAATTATAGGTCAGATTAGCCAACTGTGCTCCATGCTGGCAGCTAACGAAAATATGTAGTGACAGGGAAATATTTTCTTCACATTTCAATTTGAGAGTTGGTGGTAGGAAACCACTGGGAAAATAATGAAGTTTAGGGATTCTCTGACCTGCCCCTTCTGCATCTCCCCACTATTTTGAGTTAGTTCCACCTGGGGAAGAAGAAATGCATTCAATACAAATGCAGACCCCTTCAAACAAATGTGTCTTTATGACAAAAGGAGAAATTTTAAATGCTGTAAATTGATGTGCGCTATCAAGAAGGATCCATATGATCTGTGATCAAAACCTCTACTAAAGGAGAGGCAATGCTTGTTACTCAAAGTGTGGTCAGTGGACCAGCAAGACTAGCATCACCTGGGAGCTTGTCAGAAATAGAGAGTATCAGGCCCACCCCAAGTGTGAGAAACTCTGCTTTAGATAACACTAGGATCATGGAAATAATGACAATAGGGTTACGTGTGCATGTATTTTTCCATCTGGGATGGATATAAGTTTTGTGAAGTCTGAAGCTAACATAAATTAAAGAGAAGAAGGGCTCTTTTGGGGTCGCGGAGAATCTTGACTTGGTAAATTTTACAGAAAGACAGGACTACTGTTGGAATTCCAAAGGCCTTTCGAAGGTGCAAAGAAGGGGTCCTAAAGCTTAAGCTTCATTAACTTCATGTAAAACTGGTTCTGGTCCAGACTAAACACTTTTAATTTGCCTTTCAATGAAAAGAACAATAAAATGGAAAGTGAAGCACTACTAACTACCCCATCAAAGAGGGGAGTGATTTTTAAACTTAATTTTTAAAAAAGGAAATATAATCAGTTTACTACGTGATTCAACTCTGAAAATTATAAACACAATGGATTTATTTAATTAAATTTATGATATAACTATTATTGGGGAAATGAGATAAGTAGGGCATGTGTATGAGATGGGATGGAAGAAGACAAAAGGAGCTGAGTTCTGGTCTCCTACAGTTAGAAATGAGCAGATAACAAGGAAGTCTGAAAAATCAAGGGTCAGGAATGTAATCCTGTTATCTAGATACATGGGGATAAACTTAAAAATAACCTTTCTAAAAGGCTGAGGTGAGGAGAATGCAGGGAAAGGGAGAAGAACTGCTATTTTAATTGTGTGCATGAAGGATCTCTGTACAAACAAATGACTTTAAAGGCAGCAGTACCCCTTCTTCAAATGCCATCTTATGCTGGTGTGGTGGATGGTGTGCACACAGCTCCACCTGGTCCAGACCCACCCTGTGTGGCCCACAGCTCCTCTCAGGTCATCTGGATAAACCTTAACACCACTAATGAGGACTCGCTGAGGTGAGACCCAAGGAGACCCCAGGTGACCCAAGGTCACCCCCAATGCATCCTTCGTCCCCCATGGCATTTCTACATGGAATATCCTTTCTGTTATAGGAATATTACTGAAGCATAGACTCTGCAAGCAGCTACAGTCCTGTGGAAGATCACTGCCCTTGCAGCCAGAAGCCCTGGAGTCAAGGCACTGCTCTGCCACTTACCCTAGACACTGACTAACACATGGAAGGCGGCTTCCTCATCTGTCGCCTAGAGATCACGCCCTGGCTTCAACAGCATGGTGTGAGAATGAATTAAAAGGAGTGAACTCGTTTGTAAACAGTGGTCTATAACTGGCATGAACCGAGTCTGTTACTTGAAACCCTTCCACACTCACACTGCATGACTTTGACTTCTTTCCCGAGTGGCATCCAAAGGCCTTTGGTTGGTGCGTGGGCCAGAAATTCCCTGGCATGTTCATTGCCTGGGACATCTGGTATACAGTCTTCTGGCTTCGTCTCATCTTCCTGAAAAAGGAAACAGTGTGTAAGCTCTATGGCAAAAAAAGCGCCAGAGCTCTCCTCCCACCTGCTTGAGAACACAGCACTGCCTGGCTTGCTCATGGGCTGGAGACCCCTATGTCATCACGTTATCCTCTAAAGAGCTAGAAAGACAGAGTATAACTGAGAAAGAAAATGGAAGTAACTATTCCAGAAGAGCTAGCTGTACCACAAAAATAAAGTAGCTGTTTTTGCGAAAAGTTACTAGTGTTTACACAGGGATGATCTGTGAGCTCCAAATTCTAATTCTAGATCACAAAAATTAGATTCTAAGATCACAAAAAATTTTCTGCTAACTTAGAAGCTTTGTGGAATGAGGCAGAAGATAGAATTAAATAAGATTTCCTGGAACAATAAAAACAATGTATCAGAGTAAAATAGATTATTAGACCTTGAAGGTCACTGTCATGTTTTATAATCTCATACATCCTGTATTTGTGAGATGTATTTTCACCACCTAATAACTGCACTATATAATTAAGGTGCTGTTTTTTACCTTATGATTTTTTCAAGTTTCCAGGAAAATTAAATTTATAATGGAAGAATGTTTTCTAAAAAATTTTTTTTAAAGTTAAAAGCTACCAAACAGGAAAGGTTACTTTGGCCTTAAGTCCTCTAAGTCTCACTCCCAGAGAAACACACTGACACTGTGGCCGGGGTGCTGGAGGAGGGACTCTGCACCAGGTGGGGCTGGACTGGATGGATTCACATGTCCTCAGAGTCCACTGTTCTCTGAACTGATGACAGTCAAGAAAGCAGCAGTGGAGCATCAGAGAAGGAACATGGGGCAGCAGAGCTCTAAGAAGATGCGGTCGCAAGGGAGACAGAAAGAAGGGGAGCGAGTGCTGAGGACACCCAGGGGGCCTGCAGTGGTGTCTTAGGGACAGACACGAGGCAGATTAAACTTCTGCAAAGGCACAGACTATGACAAGCCCAAAGTGCACGAACTGGCTGCCATCTGCAGAGAAGAGACAGGACTACCGTAAAGGAGCTTCAAACCTTAAGCAGCTGTTTTTCATAACAAGTGACTGAGTCTGAGCTCTGGTCAAATCTGTCTCAGAGAAGAACCAAAAATACAAACTTTACACTGACCTTGATAAAACCAGGAGGAGGTTTTTCATAACTAGAAGTAAAAAAAAAACACTGGTCATCAATCATGTTCATAGGAACATAACACATTTCAATCACCAAAAAGCAACTACAGGCCAAAATAAAAAAGGTTATTTTTAGTAAAAACTTAAACTACACTATAACTTTTAAAAACAGTTAATAAAATATGTCCGGCAGTCAGAGATGTTATGCTAATATGAATAAACTGATGCTGTATGACATCCTGCTGGGATGCAGCACTTAAATTGACCAAATAATAACTAACTTGGTTTCTTAGGACAATGATTTTATATTTAGAGGAAGGGAAATCAAGAGACTGCTGGGAAAATGTGAGGGAAGAAGAGACTTGAGCTAATTATGGCTTCAATCTGTCATTACACTTGTGGGTGATTTACCTACCATAACTTCCATAACACTGAGCCTCATGGGGGTGGCGTTGTGAGTGCTCTAAGGATGGGGACTGCACAACGGGGAGGGAGCTAAGCCAGAGGGAAGGGTCTGCTATAGTGGAAGGAGGTGAGGGTGATCCACCCCAGAGGCTCCCCTCCCCACCCCTTGCCCCAGCTCTGGATTCAAGATCCTCTCCACTGGCCTGTGGTGTTTGCAGAGCACACTGCCACTTGCTCCTCAGCTCTCTGACTGCCCTTTATGCCCTACTGACCCCTCTGGACTCAAGGATGTAGGGCAGTCGGTGGCACTCAACTACTGCTAGAGAAGCAGATGACTGTGTGCAAATGTACTTTCCCTTCCACCAATATAGCTCTCAGACCCTCGGGTTCTGAGGACGCAAATCAGGCCTATGCTCCCAACTCATTTCCACTTTTTATTATTTTGCTGGAACTTGAGGAAAAGGCTTCTGGTGTCAAATTTACAAAAGCAGCACCCACCGCTCCTGTTCATTTAAAAAACAAAAAAACAACTAATTTTAAAAATTGAAATGGAATTAACATATAACACTGTATTCCTTTCAGGTGTAATTATGTTCAGTTTCAAGCACTGACACATTCTAGACTATGCAATGCAGAGTGTGGGTGTCTGGCTTTTAAAGGTGACTGCCTAATGGATATAACCCCCTTCTTAAAAAAGAATGTAGTTAGGAAAAGAGGCAGGATAACTGAACAGCTCAGGTCTTTTCAATGCCTCTCAAATGGAATTTTACTGAGAGAGGGCATCGAGGTGCTATGACTGGTTCAAAATGCTATCTTGACTCCAACAATTTGGAAACTGGGGAGTCCCAAAGTTGCTGCACACAGAAGGTGAATTCAGAGATGATTATTTTTCTGAATTTTATGACGGAAAATGTCATCAGGAAAACGTTAATATATTAATTCTAAAATGGCTAATCACTTATCTAATAGTCAAATAGATACGGATTATCCTAAAACTAGGCCAAAATAGTTTAAGTTAAAACAAGAAAGCAGTAGCGTACAGGACAGAATGTTTGGTATGGTTCTATTTGTGTGTATGGGAAAAGGGAGATTATACATATACATATCACCTGAGGGAGGGAGCTTTTTGTTCACTTACATTTATTTATGTGCAAATACACTGCCTCAAACAATGTTTTTTTAATTACAAAAGAAAAATGAAATTAACGTCATCTTCCTCACACCTATGTTGCCATAAGTCCAGGCTAATAAATTTCTGAGAGAGAAACCAAAGGACTTAGGGGCAAAAAAGGGTCACTAATAGGCTGTTAGCTCATTTCTGTTATAGAGTTACATAGGAGGCATTTTTGTTTTAAACATTTCAATGTCATTTGTTTGTTTCAGGAACTATATCCTCACTCCTGCTCTAACCAACTTGCTATTTCCTCCTACCAAAGAAAAGAACAGGCGGATGAAACTAAACTTTTAGGTGATACTGAAAGCTCAGTTTAGAAACTTACTCCCTGCAGCAGTAACCACTCAACAATCACCACGCCCGGCACAGTGCTCAGAACCAGATGGAAGAACTGAGGGTAATCAGGGTACTCCTAAAGAAATCTAGAAAAGCCAAAAAGGTTGAAACTGCTCTTACAAAACCTCCATGTAACTCTGGACAAAGGTCCTCTCTGTACCTTGAGACCCCCAAAATGGAGTGGCCCAGTTCAAATCTAAAGCTAAGTTAGCCAATCCTAATGGGGAATGCCTCACGTCAAGGAAACCTAGTATATACCAATCACAATCCTTTAGCCCAGGGCTACCTAGCTTAGTTTAGCTTACCCTAGATAAGAGGACATGCAAGCTTTGTAAAGAAATCCCTGACTCCCTAGTCAATCGTGCCCTATTTTCAAGGTGCCTCTTGAAACGCCCTGTAAAACTTACTCCTCTCCAAAATAACTGGGAAGTGTTCCACTGCAGATGAAACACTGTACTTCCTCAATCTGTGGAGCAAGATTGTTTTTCCCTTGAACAAAGGACGTCAAACTGCAAAGTGTGGCAGTTTTGTCTTTTGACACTCTTTAGGACTGTCCTGATAAAAGAGATGTTTTAGTTTTTGAAGTAGAAAACTCTAAAGACATAGCATTAATGTTACTATAATGGCTGCTGATGGACTGTCTCACCTGCCCAATTTATACACATTTCTATTATTCCTCCATTATGGGCTTCCCTCGTGGCTCAGATGGTAAAGAATCTGCCTGTAATGCAGGAGACCTGGGTTCGAACCCTGGGTTGGGAAGATCCCCTGGAGAAGGAAATGGCTACCCACTTCAGTGTTCTGGCCTGGAGAATTCCATGAACAGTGCATGGGGTCGCAAAGAGTTGGACACGACAGAGTGAATTTCACTCTCACACTCTCCATTATTCTTACTAAATGAGGCCAGGCCTGTGACATGCCACAGCTTTCCCCTGGAAAATATTTCAGCAATTTGCTTTGGAGATACCATATCCAAAAGGCTTTGTAGCATACCTAAAAGGCTTATTCTGTTTATACCCAGTTGTTCAAATGAAGTGACATTCAGTTTAAGAGCCACAGGAGGCCAGGCTCCAAGAAAGCATGCATTTTGTGTCAAAGCTCCCAAAGGTTAGTAATGAAGGATTAACCCTTGAGGGCCTTTTCTTACATCAGCAATCATGAGAAGGTAGGCAGTGAGAAGTGCCTGAAACAAATAAGTCAAATAACTCATTGAACATCAAACTTAGAATCTAAGTTTGACCTCTAAAGCTGATTATAGAAGGAAAAAACAGAAGGGAATCGAAAGGGTCATTAATCCAACTTTCCACCTTATATTTAATCTCCTTTACAACCCACCCTTCTGTCAGTGGTCATCTGGACTCTCCTCCAACCCTCGGGAGCTTGGGGAACACACTGCCTCCCAAGTCAGGCCATGCTGACTCAGGTCCTAATTCTTTATGAGCTGGAACTGGCCTCTTAGTAGCTTTCATCCTTAACCCTGGTGAAAAATCCTAAGGACCAAGTTTACGCTCTCTTCTACCTGACAGCTCCTCCCGAGTAGTTAGGAGCCAGGCCCTCACCCCACTTTACTTGTCTTCGTCACCGCACGAACATTACGGGACTGGGCTTTCTCTTTCCTTATTAACAGCAAAAATGAAAAGGATGGGGATTTTAACCAGTTCACAGTGCGGCCCCCGACCTGAGAGCGGAAGGACCAGGGCGCTCAGCCGCACTTCTAGGTTCAGTCCCGGAATACTAAGCACCGCCGCCGCCGCACGAGGACTAAAACCGCCGCTTCCGGCGGGGGAAGCGCCCTTCGCCGCGGCTCGCGTCCCGGACGAGACTCGGGGGAGGAGCCTTCTCCCTCCCGCCAGCCGCTGGGAGTCTAGGGTCCCGCCGCCTGGGATCAAAACCGGCTCTCGGCTCGCCGGGGTCCGAGGGGCTCACCGGCCCACCCCCAGGTGTCCAAGGATCCCGTCTAAAGCGCCGACCCCGAGCGGACCCTGCCGCGCGACCCGGGCCCCGACCCATTCCTAGTATTAGTCGGAGACGGGCGTGACGGACTCACAAGGATTCCAGGTGCTTGAGCTGCTGCAGCTGCTGCGCGTCCTGCCGCCGCCGCTTCAGCTCCCGGCGCCGCTGCAGCTCTTGCTCCGGGGGCTCCCGGGGCCGCCGCGCGCCCCCGGCGCCCGCATCGTCGCGCCCTGGCCGGGACGACATCGCAGCCCCGCGCGGCGCGGCTGAGGCTGCCCGACCGCGCGGCGAAGACGGTACTTCCTCTGCGCCGCGCTCTCTTGGCCCAGCAGCGCCCCCTCCCGCTGCGGCTCCGCGTCCCGCCGGGCGGGCCGGGTCGGGTGCCCTCTCCGCGGCCGGCTGCAACCTGCACCGCGGAATGGCCGGCGGGGCCTCGAGTCGTTGATCGGAGCCCTGTCTTCAGGTTGGCTGGTGCCGGAGGCCAGAGCTCGCCCCCTGGCGGCGGCCAGGAGTCGCGGCACTAAGGACGCCGTGTGGAGTAGGGCCAGTTCTGGAGTGGCTGGGCCCCTCTCGGGGTCGGGCAGCTTCCTCGCCATCTCCAACCAGGGAGGCCAGGAAACCTGTGCAAGTCCATTTCGTATCCCCCCGTGGCTAGGCACACAGGAGCTGCTCGTTACCCATTAGTAGGATGCACTCAGTTTTTGAAGAAAGACAGGCTTCCATAGAAAATTTTCAGTTTTCCAAAACTTGTGAGCCATGCGATGTGTCAGTTCAGTTCAGTTGCTCAGTAGTGTCCGGCTCTGTGCGACCCCATGAACTGCAGCACACGCCAGGCTTCTCTGTCCTTTACGAACTCCCAGAGCTTGCTCAAATTCATGTCCATCCAGTTGGTGATGCCATCCAACCATCTCATTCTCTGTCGTCCCCTTCTTCTGCCCTCAATTTTTCCCAGCATCAGGGTCTTTTCCAATGAGTCAGTTCTTCGTATCAGGTGGCCAAAGTATTGGAGTTTCAGCTTCAGCATCAGTCCTTCCAATGAATATTCAGGACTGATTTCCATTAGGATAGACTGGTTGGATCTCTTTGCAGTCTAAGGGACTCTCCAGAGTCTTCTCCAACACCAGTTCAAAAGCATCAATTATTCCGCACTCAGCCTTCTGCATGGTCCAACTCTTACGTCCATACATGACTATGGGAAAAACCATAGCTTTGACTAGACGCACCTTTGTTGGCAAAGTAACCTCTCTGCTTTTTAATATGCTGTCTAGGAATGTGAAGTCAAGTGGGCCTTAGAAAGCATCACTATGAACAAAGCTAGTGGAGGTGATGGAATTCCAGTTGAGCTATTTCAAATCCTGAAAGATGATGCTGTGAAAGTGCTGCACTCAATATGCCAGCAAATTTGGAAAACTTAGCAGTGGCCACAGGACTGGAAAAGGTCAGTTTTCATTCCAATTCCAAAGAAAGGTAATGCCAAAGAATGCTCAAACTACCGCACACACAATTGCACTCATCGCACACACTAGTAAAATAATACTCAACATTCTCCAAGCCAGGCTTCAGCAATACGTGAACCGTGAACTTCCTGATGTTCAAGCTGGTTTTCGAAAAGGCAGAGGAACCAGAGATCAAATTGCCAACATCCGCTGGATCATGGAAAAAGCAAGAGAGTTCCAGAAAAACATCTATTTCTGCTTTATTGACTATGCCAAAGCCTTTGACTGTGTGGATCACAATAAACTGTGGAAAATTCTGAAAGAGGTGGGAATACCAGACCACCTGACCTGCCTCTTGAGAAACCTATATGCAGGTCAGGAAGCAACGGTTAGAACTGGACATGGAACAACAGACTGGTTCCAAATAGGAAAAGGAATACATCAAGGCTGTATATTGTCACCCTGCTTATTTAACTTATATGCAGAGTACATCATGAGAAATGCTGGACTCGAAGAAACACAAGCTGGAATCAAGATTTGTGGGAAAAATATCAATAACCTCAGATATGCAGATGACACCACCCTTATGGCAGAAAGTGAAGGGCAACTAAAAAGCCTCTTGATGAAAGTGAAAGAGGAGAGTGAAAAAGTTGGCTTAAAGCTCCACATTCAGAAAACGAAGATCATGGCATCTGGTCCCATCACTTCATGGGAAATAGATGGGGAAATAGTGGAAACAGTGTCAGACTTTATTTTTTGGGGCTCCAAAATACTGCAGATGGTGATTGCAGCCATGAAATTAAAAGACGCTTACTCCTTGGAAGAAAAGTTATGACCATCCTAGATAGCATATTAAAAAGCAGAGACATTACTTTGCCAACAAAGGTCCATCTAGTCAAGGCTATGGTTTTTCCAGTGGTCACGTATGGATGTGAGAGTTGGTCTGTGAAAAAGGCTGAGTGCCGAAGAATTGATGCTTTTGAACTGTGGTGTTGGAGAAGACTTTTGAGAGTCCCTTGGACTGCAAGGAGATCCAACCAGCCCATTCTGAAGGAGATCAGCCCTGGGATTTCTTTGGAAGGAATGATGCTAAAGCTGAAACTCCAGTACTTTGGCCACCTCACGCGAAGAGTTGACTCATTGGAAAAGACTCTGATGCTGGGAGGGATTGGGGGTAGGAGGAGAAGGGGACGACTGAGGATGAGATGGCTGGATGGCATCACTGACTCGATAGACGTGAACCTGAGTGAACTCTGGGAGTTGGTGATGGACAGGGAGGACTGGCGTGCTGTGATTTATAGGGTGGCAAAGAGTCGGACATGACTGAGCGACTGAACTGAAGTGAGGTTGGTCATAGCTTTTCTTCCAAGGAGCAAGTGTCTTTTAATTTCATGGCTGCAATCACCATCTGCAATGATTCTGGAGCCCCCAAAAATAGTCAGCTACTGCTTCCACTGCTTCCCCATCTATTTACCATGAAGCGATGGGACTGGAAGCCATGATCTTAGTTTTCTGAATGTTGAGTTTTAAGCCAACTTTTTCACTCTTCTTTCATCAAGAGGTTCTTTAGTTCTTCTTCACTTTCTGCCATAAGGGTGGTGTCATCTGCACATCTCAGGTTATTGATATTTCTCCCAGCAATCTTGATTCCAGCTTGTGCAGTCTGGCATTTCTCGTGATGTACACTGTGTATAAGTTAAATAAGCAGGGTGACACTATACAGCCTTGATGTACTCCTTTCCCAATTTGGAACCAGTCTGTTGTTTCATGTCCAGTTCTAACTGTTGCTTCTTAACCAGCATACAGATTTTTCAGGAGGCAGGTAAGGTGGTCTGGTAGTCCCATCTCTCTAAGAATTTTCTACAGTTTGTTGTGATCCACACAGTCAAAGGCTTTGGTATAGTCAACTAAACAGAAGTAGATGTTTTTCTGGAATTCTCTTGCTTTTTCGATGATCCATGTGTTGTATAGCTGCTGTAATATATTGAATTCAGATAAGATTTGGGTTCTGGAAATGAAAAGCCAGTATATACTGTGCACTCTTTACGTAGTCATTGAACCAAACTCTTAATAGTATAATAGTTCATTTAACTAAAAAATTATAACAAGTGCTGTTACCACCCACGTGTATTATCTTTATTTAGTGATAAAGAGGCCCAGAGAGCTCAGTGACTTGCACAAGGAAACAACTAGTAGGTCACAGAAATTGAAAGCGAAGTCGCTCAGTCGTGTCCCACTCTTTTTGACCCAACTGACTGTAACCTACCAGGCTCCTCTGCCCATGGGATTTTCCAGGCAAGAGTATTGGAGTGGGTTGCCATTTCCTTCTCCAGAACCAGGATGCAAAAGCGTTAGGTGCCTAACTAGGTTGTGCTTTGAAACTGTATGTGATATATAATTTTTTCAGCCTTGAAATAATGGAAGAAACGGCAGAGGAAGTAAAAATAACATCATAAGGGAAATACTTGCTGAAATATTCAAACTCTTAATGCCGCAAAATGTGAAGAACTTCTTCAAATTTATTCAGGAAGATACACACAGAAGCTATGCATAGACATCTAAAATTATACTGACATATGCCCTGGAGCTTGGAAATTATCTTTTCCTCTAACAATGAAGCCAGTAAGAATTGTTGAATGAATGTAGATTTAGCCATTCATGTGTAACTGATCATGACTTTATGGAGCCTTCCCAGGATAGATCTCTCCCCCACATCCTCTGCCAAAACTCCTGTTTGAAGTACTCAGATAATAGTATCTCATGCATCTTTCCTGAGTTTTTCAGATGCTAAAGACTGCCACAAGATGGAAGAAATTAACTACTTGATTATCATGAGCCCCAGTCCCCATTGCACAGGAGCTAATCACATACCTTGGGACACCTCCCCCCAACTTTGCCTTTAAAATTGCCTTTTGCTCAAACATTTAGAGGAGTTCAGGGTTTTTTATTTTATCATTTTTTTGAGCACCTTTGACCCATTCTCCTTGAATGGCATTGTAATAAAACTTTCTCTGCTCTGAGCTCCGACATTTGGGTCTGGCCTATCTGCCTGCACTGCAGGAGACCCGGGTTTAATCCCTGGGTCCGAAAGATCCTCTGGAGAAGGAAATTGCAACCCACTCCAATATTCTTGCCTGGGAAATCCCATGGACAGAGGAACCTGGCAGGCTACAGCTCATGGGGTCACAAAGAGTTAAATACGACTGAAAGACTAACAGTTTCAGTTTCACTGTGCTAAAGGCACACACCCTTGCATTCCACAACAATGGAAGTTATATGGGCCAATGAGTGACGTATATGACGACACCTTTTAAGACATTCAAATACAGTCAAGAAAAATGACATAGGCTGGAAGTTGTGATTTACAAAGGAAATGTAATCGCGTTGCAGGAAGAAGTTGGTCTACACAATCAAGAAGAGGAGAACCAAGGAAAGAAATCAGGTAGTGTTTTTCCAGGGTTGTTATTGAGCAGAAAATTCTGGGTAGTTCCAGAATACGCACACTACGTATTCCTTCCTTTTTAAGGTGAACATGTACTGGGCCAGCAGCACCCCAGCCACCAGGGCGCACACACATGCGCTCACCCTCGCGGTTGCTTCTTCCATGGACCGGGCCTCCTTGCGCCTCCGGGTTCAAGAGAGAGGTCGCTGGGTGGGATGCTCTGGCCCTGAAACCTACTGGGACCCCGCCCCGCCCCGCCCCGCCCCGCCCCGCCCCGCCCCGCCCCGCCCCGCCCCGCCCCCGCCCCGCCCCGCCCCGCCCCGCCCCGCCCCGCCCCGCCCCGCCCCGCCCCGCCCCGCCCCGCCCCGCCCCGCCCCGCCCCGCCCCGCCCCGCCCCGCCCCGCCCCGCCCCGCCCCGCCCCGCCCCGCCCCGCCCCGCCCCGCCCCGCCCCGCCCCGCCCCGCCCCGCCCCGCCCCGCCCCGCCCCGCCCCGCCCCGCCCCGCCCCGCCCCGCCCCGCCCCGCCCCGCAGGGGAAAGCCCCACCCACGTGGGGCGGGGACGGAGCCTGGATTGCGGGGCGTGGCTTCGTCCGCGCCAGAGGCGGGAGGCGGGTTTCCTCCGAACCCGCGTCTAGCCCTGTCTGAGGACAGAAAACGGGAATCGAATTAATTCTGTCTCACCGCTAATGAGGAGTAGGCAATGGTTCGCTCCAGCTCCGCCCAGTAGAAATCTGATTCCAACAATCAGGAAAAATTCTCCGTTTTCCGCGCTCCGGAGACACTCAGGACTACAATCCCCAGAAGGCATTGGGACTCGGCTATCTGACTTGCGCAGTAGCGTTCGTTGTAAAGTGCTATGACAACAGGGCGAAGATGGCTTGGAGTTAGGCTTGAATCGGGAGGTGTCCCTTCCGCCGCTGCTGTCCTTTTTCTGCTGCATCCCACTCACTGCCTCCTTCATCATTTCCTCCTCTTTGTGAGCAGCATTACTTTCCTCTGTTCTCTCCTGCCTGATCTCTGCCACGGGACTGATACCGTTTTTTCTGCTCGTCTCTGAGGGTGACAGAGAGAGGATGCGGGAGAGCTACTTGATGGGATCACTCCAACTCCGTGGAGCTGGTGGTGCTACCTGGTGAGACGCTCTCTTTGCCTGGGTCGTGGAACAAGTTGGATCAGGAGAGCGAGAAGGAGTATTAGGATTGCTTTTCTCTGCGACGTCCGATCTTGCTCGTCGTTCCAGCCCTGGGACCCTGGCAGACATTCTTAAAGGGAAGTCTATAGAGACCGCGAAGGACGGTGGGGCAGGACCCACCTGATTCAGCATCAGGTAAGGAAGTATGTCTAGAATTAAACATCGGATTCATGAATGCCCTTTCCGTGTTTTATTTTATTTATATATATATATTTGATCAGATTGATTCTCTGATGCCATGTAATGGTTTTGGGAGATAGAGGATAACAGGTTTCTTATGGAATATGTTTGCATTCAAAAGACAACAGCCAGAACAATGTGTGTGTGTGTGATCCTGTGAATGTCAAGAAAAGGTGATACGAATTTTTAAAGATTCCAATCAGGAGTGTCACATGGTGCACAAGCATTCTCCTGTGACCCTTCAACAAGTCTTCTGAACAAATGGTCAAAGCAGTTTCCAGCCTGTGACTGAAGTAGGATGCATGTACTAATACCCCTTAATTCCTTCTTGCAATAGGATTATTCCTTCTCCTTCTCTCTTTGACACTGCAGACCACAGCAGTCTAGATGAACTGAAGTGATCTCTCTCTCTTCCCCAGTTAAATGCCCTGCAATTGAGTCCAATTTTGAGGATCTTTCCTGCCTGCACGCCGCCCCACCCCCACCATCCATCTCACTTTTACTTTAAAAATGAAACCATATCACAGACATCCACAATTTGAGGATGCTGGAGGGAAAAGGATGAGTCTTAGCTAAAGTCTGTGAGTAGTCAGAGAGGGAGAGATTTTTCTAACCTCTTTATGTATTTGTATTTGCTGCAAATACGTAAAGAGATTATTTGTTGAAGATTTTTTGGTGAATAGATTGAACTATTATTTAGAATAATATATAAAAGAAACTTTGTAAATTCTGCAAATGATTTACAAGTTATAAGTTTAAGGAATTTTTCATTTTCTGTAATTATGAGTAATTGTTGTTCTTAAATTACAACCACACACTTATGTTTTTGGTGAGACTTCTGGATGGAAATCTTCTTTGAAGGGACAAAAAAAATCCAGTATCAATAAGATATAGTAATTTTTAAAGCTTTGCAACTTTTGAAGTTTGTAGCAGATCTTATCCCTCAGGATAAGGAATTCTCAAAAATTATTGAAACACAAAGCATTCTTGCTGATTAATGAAAAGTTACTATCATTCTTTTCAACTTCAGTTTAAATCTTCGTTCCAGAGGGACCGTTGTTCACATTCACATTTGTAATTTTGTCTTGCTCGGAACATACCATAACCACCACCAACACTACTGCTATTACTACTTCGAGGTTACTACTGACACTTATCTGACATTTTTTGAATGCTTCCTATGGATTGGGCATTGGGGTAAGTAGTTACATGTGTTAGGCTATTTTATTCTCCCATCTTCCCAGAACAACTGGGAATCTAGAGGAAGAGAGACTTGTCTAAGGTCATACAGTTGAGGTCTGTCCAACTCCCTCTCCTGTGATCTTTCCTCTTTTGTGGCTTTTATTAAAATTCTAGCATTGAGTCTATAATATTGTCTTCAAAAGCAACATTCTTCTAATTCTGTGCATTTGTTATCTTGCCTGGACTGGAAGACCTGACCAGTGTTTTCCAAAATTCGAGGCAGCACTAGCATGACATGGAGAAAATAAAGCTCCTGAAATGAAGAGCAGTAGTGTCAATGTCTTAGCCTCCTAATTACAGCATCTGCCATCTCACCCATGTGTTCCTTCCAGAAGATTCTTGGGGTTATTATTGCCATAGCTGTTCATCTAGCCATCCTTCCATACTTTCGGACCAAGCAAATGAGGTATTAAAACACCCATGTCTTAAAAGAAAACTAAATCTGAGTAAACTTGGTGTGAGAGATAACATATATATATAAGTATTAAAAACAAAAAAGAATTATGGAAGAGAATTTCTGGAGATTAAGGGATAAAGAGGTGAGTTCTTATTTAATATTCTAATAAGGTCTAAGAAATCAGTCTTTTGTGGCTATTTATAATATGCATCTGTTAAAACCTTCTAATTATTGTTTTCCAATCATCCTTTAAAATTTTAATTAAATATGGGAGATACTTTCCTGAAGTCTGAACTCACAGTGATTAGAATTAATGTTAACAGAGTTATAGCTTTTTAATTGTTGTGAGGTGGCTGCACTTATTTATCAGTAGGTAGTCTGGTTTTGGGTGTTATTTCCAACTTCTTGGTATTGATAGTTGTGATCAGTTGGGCAGGTTTCTTAACCTCTCTTTGTTAAAGAATACCTATAAAATAGTATCTGTGGTTTACTTTGTAGTTTTGTTATGAAGATTAGAATACTTGCAAAGTGCTTAGAATGGCATCTGGGACCTTGGTAAATGCTTAGTAAATGTTAGCTATTATTTTCTTTTCTAGTGAAGGGAGGTGATAGCCATGAAAAATCTGATATTTGGTTTTTATTTTACATTTATTTAAAAACAGAAAAGGGCTTCCCTGGTAACTCAGTGGGTAAAGAGTCTGCTACAATGCAGGATACAAAGGAGATGCAGGTTCTATCTCTGGGTCAGGAATATCCCTTGGAGGAGGAAAATGGCAGCCCATTCAAAAATTCTAGCCTGAAAAATCTCATGGACAGAGGAGCCTGATTGGCTACAGTCTAAAGGGTTGCAAAGAGTTGAACATGACTAAGTGACTAAGCACAACAGGCAAAAAACAGAAAATCATTAAGGATCTGGAAATTAACACTGAATGAATAGGGGATAAAATACAAATTCTTATTTCTTACTTTTATTGAAGACAATTAAATAGAATTAAAATCAATTTATGCATATTAAATTTCTGTTATTTGGAATATTTTAAATTTGTTTTTGTAACAAAAAAGCCATATTTCATGGCTGAAAATGCCTTATTACCATTGTTCCTTTCTTCCTTTCCTGCCAGTAATAGACCTCTGCCACCCAACTGCTTACCTTAATATGTTAAAGTCAAGACCTGTATGTTTTTGAACTTGGAAAATGAATTAGCATTTTATATGAGTTTTAATTTATGGTTATTTTTTTTTTTCTCTGTCAATGGGGTAGGATGTCCTTCTAGGAGAAAGGGTAGAATTTATTTTGCTAATCTTCTGAATTTAATTTGCCAACCTATTGTTCTTCTGATAGAGTGGTAAATGTGGCCAAAATACAGGAGTATCCTAATATTAAAAAGGTGAAACTTTGGGACTTCCTTTTGATCCAGTGACCAGGACTCCGTGCTCCCAGTGCAGGGGGCTTGGGTTCGATACCTGCTTAGGGAACTAGATCTCACATGCTGCGAGTAAAGATCCCACATGCTGCAATGAAGTTCGAAGAGCCTGCGTGCCACGAGGAAGACCCAGTGCAGCCAAAGAAAAAATAAAACACTGAGCGACTGAACTGAACTGAACTGATTTTAGCAAATGAAAAATAAAAATCAAGTCACTCAATTATTAAAGAGAATAAAATGTTATTTTATTATTTTTATTATGGGAAATTTTAAACATAAACAAAAACACAAATAATAGTAAAACAATCCCCCATGTGTTCATCACTATGTACTCTTCAAAAAATAGCAGCTTTATTGAAATATAACTCACATGCCATACAATTAAACCATTTAATGTATACAATTCAATTTTTTAAATCTATTCACAGATATGTGCAACCATCAGTTGCATGACAGTAAATCTTAGAATATTTTTATCACCTCAGAAAGAAACCTTGTACCCTGAGCTTATAGCTTTCCTGTCTTCTCCTGTCCTTTAAACCTAAGAAACCACCAATTTACTTTGTCTGTATGGATTTGTGTATTCTGTACATTTTATATAAATGGAATCATATAATATGTGGTCTTCTGTGATTGGCTTCTTTCTCTTGAGGTAATGTTTTCAAGTTTCATCCATGTTGCAGCATATATTAGTTACTCCATTCCTTTCATCTCTGACTAATATTCTACTGTATGGCTATGCTACTTTGCATTTGTATATTCATTAATTGGTGGGCAATTGGGTCATTTACACCTTTTGGGTATTACGAGTAAGGCTCCTATAAGCATGAGTTTATTTCTGAACTCTCACTTCTTTTTCATTTGTCTATGTCTACTCATAGGCCAGTACCATACTGTCCTGATTCCTGTTGCTTTGTAGTAATTTTTGAAATGGGGGAAATATGAGTTCTCCAATTTTGTTCTTCTTTTAAAAGATTATTTTGACCATTCTGAGTCCCTGGTAATTCTATAAGAATTTCATCAGAAGCCTGCCAATTTGTACAAAGAAGCCATGTGGAAATCTGGTAGGGATTGCATTGAATGTGGAGATCAATTAGGGAAGTATTGCCATCTTAATAATGTTAATGCTTCAGAACCATGAACATGGTATATTTTCTTGTTTAGATCTTTTTTTCTTTTGACTATATTTTGTAGTTTTCAGAGTATATATTTTATATGTCTTTTGTTACTTTTATTCCTAAGTGTTTTATTCTTTGGATGCTATTGTAAATGCAGTTGTTTCTTATTTTCGGATTGTTCATTGCCAGTACATAGAAATACAGTTGATTTCTGTTGTGTTGATCTTGTATCCTTCAACCTTATTGAGTTGTTTACTAGCTCTAATAGTTTTTGGTTGTTTGTTTGTTTGTTTTTACTGAATTCTTGAGGATTTTCTATATACAAGATCATGTCATCTGTAAGTAAAGATAGTTTTACTTCTTCCTTTCCAATCTGTAAGCCTTCAATTTTTCTCCCACTTAATTGGCTAATTTACAGCCTCTAATATAACAGTCAAATGAAGTGGTTAAGAAGGACATCCTAGACTTGTGTCTGATATTAGGGAGAGAGCATCCAGTCATTCACCATTAAGTATGGTATAAACTATGAGTTTCACATGTAAGTGTTCTCTTTCTGTTTGAGGAAGTTCCTTTCTATCCTAGTATGTTGAAAACATAGGTACTAATAATCCATAAACAATCTATAATAAGAATAGAAGAGCTTTATTTGAGCCAGACTGAGGGCCACAGCCTGGGAGACACAGATTCAAGAAGTTACAACTTTATAACCACAAAGTTATGTAAGTTGTTTGTGAAGAGTTAGGATTGGAGCTTGGAAGGATGCTTGTTAAGCAAGGAAACTTTAAGTTGTATAACATATGGTTATGGGAGAAATACCTATATTATCACAAGATTTCATCAGAGTTCCATTAGATATCAATGTGCTCTGGAGTCTGTAAGACTTATATTTAAGAGCAAGTAGGTGGTGCTAGTGGTAAACAACCTCCCTGCCAATGCAGGAGATGCAAAGAGACATGGGTTTGATCCCCGAGTCAGAAAGATCGCCTGGAGGAGGGCAGGCATGCTAAACTGTGACGTAATGTAATTCATGCAGTTCTGCTATATATTAGGGCTTCCCAGGTGGCACAGTGTTAAAGAATATGACTGGCAAGCAGGAGACGTGGATTTGATCCCTGGGTGGGGAAGATGCCCCGGAGAAGGAAATGACAACCCACTCCACTACTCTTGCCTGAAATTCCATGGACAGAGGAGCGTGGTGGGCTACAGTCCATGGGGTCACAGAGTCAGATACGACTGACTGTGCATGCTTGCTATGTATTAACTTATGTTTTGCCCTAGTATGAAGGTAAGTTGGTCTGAAATGAAGTAGCTGCGGTCCTGTGAAGAAGAGCCATTTGTTGGACCTAGGTTTAAAAATAGCACCACCTACCCCCCCCCCCCCCCCCGCCTTTTAAAAATTACAACAAAGCAGAACAAAAGAAAACTCTCACTGACCCATGCTTTTTCAGTGTTTCAGATATTAAATTGCAGGCAATGATAGCCTAATAAGACCAGGTCTAGAGACCTGGAGACGGTATGCAGAAATGCTTCTGCCATTAGCTATGTAATTTAGACAGGGATCAAGACTATCCCCAAGGAAAAGAAATGCAAAAAAAAGCAAAATGGCTGTCTGAGGAGGCCTTACAAGTAGCTGTGAAAAGAAGAGAAGAGAAAAACAAAGGAGAAAAGGAAAGATATAAGCATCTGAATGTAGAGTTCCAAAGAGTAGCAAGGAGAGATAAGAAAGCCTTCCTCAGTGATCAGTGCAAAAAATAGAGGAAAACAATAGAATGGGAAAGACTAGAATCTCTTCAAGAAAATTAGAGATACCAAGGGACTATTTCATGCAAAGATGGGCTCGATAAAGGACAGAAATGGTATGGACCTAACTGAAGCAGAAGATACTAAGAAGAGGTGGCAAGAATACACAGAAGAACTGTACAAAAAAGATCTTCACGACCCAGATAATCATGATGGTGTGATCACTCACCTAGAGCCAGACATCCTGGAATGTGAAGTCAAGTGGGCCTTAGAAAGCATCACTATGAACAAAGCTAGTGGAGGTGATGGAATTCCAGTTGAGCTATTTCAAATCCTGAAAAATGATGCTGTGAAAGTGCTGCACTCAATATGTCAGCAAATTTGGAAAACTCAACAGTGGCCACAGGACTAGAAAAGGTCAGTTTTCATTCCAATCCTAAAGAAAGGCAATGCCAAAGAATGCTCAAACTATCACACAATTGCACTCATCTCACATGCTGGTAAAGTAATGCTCAAAGTTCTTCAAGCCAGGCTTCTGCAATACATGAACCATGAACTTCCAGATGTTCAAGCTGGTTTTAGAAAAGGCAGAGGAACCAGAGATCAAATTGCCAACATCCACCGGATCATCGAAAAAGCAAGAGAGTTCTAGAAAAACATCTATTTCTGCTTTATTGACTATGCCAAAACCTTTGACTGTGTGGATCCCAACAAACTGTGGAAAATTCTGAAAGAGATGGGAATACCAGACCACCTGACCTGTCTCTTGAGAAACCTATATGTAGGTCAGGAAACAACAGTTAGAACTGGACATGGAACAACAGACTGGTTCCAAATAGAAAAGGAGTACGTCAAGGCTGTATATTATCACCCTGCTTATTTAACATATGCAGAGTACATCATGTCAAATGCTAGGCTGGATGAAGCACAAGCTGGAATCAAGATTGCCAGGAGAAATATCAATAATCTCAGATATGCAGATGACACAACCCTTATGGCAGAAAGTGAAGAAGAACTAAAGAGCCTCTTGATGAAAGTGGAAGAGGAGAGTGAAGAAGTTGGCCTAAAGCTCAACATTCAGAAAACTAAGATCATGGCATCCAGTCCTATCACTTCATGGCAAATAGATGGAGAAACAGTGGAAACAGTGGCTGACTTTATTTTTTTGGGGCTCCAAAATCACTGCAGATGGTGACTGCAGCCATGAAATTAAAAGACGCTTACTCCTTGGAAGAAAAGTTATAACCAACCTAGATAGTATATTGAAAAGCAGAGACATTACTTTGCCGACTAAGGTCCGTCTAGTTAAGGCTATGGTTTTTCCAGTGGTCATGTATGGATGTGAGAGTTGGAATGTGAAGAAAGCTGAGCGCCGAAGAATTGATGCTTTTGAAGTGTGGTGTTGGAGAAGACTCTTGAGAGTCCCTTGGACTGCAAGGAGATCCAACCAGTCCATTCTGAAGGAGATCAGCCCTGGGATTTCTTTGGAAGGAATGATGCTAAAGCTGAAACTCCAGTACTTTGGCGACCTCATGCGAAGAGTTGACTCATTGGAAAAGACTCTGATGCTGGGAGGGATTGGGGGCAGGAGGAGAAAGGGACGACAGAGGATGAGATGGCTGAATGGCATCACGGACTCAATGGACGTGAGTCTGAGTGAACTCCAGGAGATGGTGATGGACAGGGAGGCCTGGCGTGCTGCGATTCATGGGGTCGCAAAGAGTCGGACATGACTGAGCGACTGAACTGAACTGAACTCCTTGGAAGGAACATTATGACCAACCTAGACAGCATATTAAAAAGCAGAGACATTACTTTGCCAACAAAGGTCTGTCTAGTCAAGGCTATGGTTTTTTCAGTGGTCCTGTATGGATGTGAGAGTTGGACTATAAAGAAAGCTGAGCGCTGAAGAATTGATGCTTTGGAACTGTGGTATTGGAGAAGACTCTTCAGAGTCCCTTGGACTGCAAGGAGATCCAACCAGTCCATCCTAAAGGAGATCAGTCCTGGGTGTTCATTGGAAGGACTGATGTTGAAGCTGAAACTCCAATATTTTGGCCACCTGATGCGAAGAGCTGACTCATTTGAAGACTGTGATGCTGGGAAAGATTGAAGGCTGAAGGAGAAGGGGATGACAGAGGATTATATGGTTGCATGGCATCACTGACTCAATGGACATGAGTTGGGTAAACTCTGGGAGTTGGTGATGGACAGGGAGACCTGGCGTGCTTTGGTCCATGGTGTTGCAAAGATCAGATGTGACTGAGCGACTGAACTGAACTTAGGGGGGTCATATACCTATAGAATGAGAAGACTAGCTCATTGGTAAGTACCTTCTAGCTGTGGAGGCTCTTGATTTTAAAAGTGAGTTTTTTTTCTGAACTTTTGAAAGATGACTAGTGGTAGGGGTCACAGTAAAAAGGAAGAGAAGTAGAGCATTGCTATAAGAAAACATCCGCATAGGCTCTCAGGTATCAATTCAACTAGTGGTTTTCAAACTTCAAGGTGCGTGTGAATCACTTGCGGATGTTGTTTGGGGTGGAGTTGGGGTTCTCAACTTTCACAAGCTCTTGGGTGATGTTGACCTGCTAGTCCAGGGACTACACTTGGGGTAGCAAAGCTAAATAATCTAGAAAAGGAGGACTTTCAGAAGCTAATGAAGTGGTAGGTGTCTAAGGAGAAATTGGTAGAGCAGAAGAAACAGGAAGGAACTAAATGTTGCCAGTTGTATTTTGTTAATAAGAATAGATATTCAATTTTATGATAGAAGTCCATGAGAAATTACTGCTTGATTTAGAACAGTTCCATTTACACACAGTGTTGGAGAGTTAATTTTTCATATTGGAGATTCCTCCCTCCACCCACCTTTATTCTAACAAGCTGAAAAAATTTGTTCACTAACAAAAGTTTTTAAGGCCATATTCACATAATAGGTATTTTCATCTGATGAAGTCATGTGTGTTTATATTCAAACTACAGGTACATACACTTTTCGCCCTTCCTGATTATGCTTCTTGTCCTTTGAAGTAATCATATCCATCATTATCATAGCCGTGATGATGACTATATGCTGAGTGTTGTGAGACCTCCTAGTGAATCATTGAATGGTGTTGAACTGGGGTCATATTCTGCCCTGGGCTGCAAGAGAATGATGTGTCTTTATTGTGGCAGTCCAATGGTATGATGTGTTATAATTTTCCAATATATCTCAAGTATGTAATGGGAATATATGGCATTTATTAAATACTGTTACATCCCTCTCAAATTAAAAAATTCAATAAAAGTATAATAGAAGTGTTTATTATGGTTTTGAATATTTGCCATGAGATTTGAAGTTTAGTCATCTGGCAATCTGTATGGTTTTACATAGTGCCATTATTAATAACAGGTGATACAGATGGTTTTTCAGAAACTCTCCCACATGTTAAAACTCATGACAAGTTTACTTACCTGCTAGGTATTTTCCCTTCATTTTCATCAATCCCTTGCCTTTACCTGACTGCTTTGTTTTTTAACATAAAGAGAGGGCCTTACATGGAATTTTCTTTCTCCCCTACCCTGTTGTTTCTTTAAAATTGTCACTTTGAAAGGATTTTACGATCACATAGAAGCTGCAAGAATAGTGGTTTCCCAGTGATAAAGTACAATTATCAAAGCCATTAAATTGACATTAGTACAGTAAATATTGAGCTATGCCACATAGGGCCACCCAAGACCATCATAGTAATACTGTTCATTAAGATCATTTTTGGACGGTTCTTCTGTGTATTCTTTCCATCTCTGGTTGATCTGTCCAGTGTCTACTAGGTCGCCATTGTTTCTGTCCTTTATTGTGCCCGTCTTTGGGCAAAATGTTCCCTTGATAGCTCCAATTTTCTTGAAGAACTCTCTAGTCTTTCCCCTGATTATTGAAGAGATCAAGAAGAGATGGAAAGAATACATAGAAGAACTGTACAAAAAAGATGTTAATGAATTGGATTACTACGATGGTGTGGTCACTCACCCAGAGCCAGACATTCTGGAGAGCAAAGTCAAGTGGACCTTAGGAAGCATTGCTGTTAATAGAGCTAGTGGATGCGATGGAATTCTAGTGAACTATTCAAAACCCTAAAGGATGATGCCATTAAGGTGTTGCATTCAATACGTCAGCAAATCTGGAAGACCCAGTAGTGGCCACAGGACTGGAAAAGGTGAGTCCTCATCCCAGTTCCCAAGAAGAGTAGTACTAAAGAATGTGCTAATCATTGGACCATGCTAGTAAGGTCATGCTTAAAATCTTTCATGCTATGCTTCAGCATTATGTGAACCAGGAACTTCCAGATGTCCAAGCTGGGTTTGGAAAAGGAAGAGGAACCAGAGATCAAATTGCCAACATTCACTGAATCATAGAGAAAGCTGGGAAAGTCCAGAAAAACACCTACCTCCGTTTGATTGACTACGCTAAAGCCTTCAACTGTGTGGATCATAATAAACTGAGGAAAGCTCTTAAAGAGATGAGAATACCAGAGCATCTTACCTGTCTCCTGATAAACCTGTATGCGGGTCAAGAGTCAACAATTAGAACCCTGCATGGAACAACTGATTGGTTCAAGATTGAGAAAGGAGTACGACAGGGCTGTCTGCTATCACCCTGTTTGTTTAACCTATATGCTGAGCACATCATGAGAAATACCTGGATGGATGAGTTACAAGCTAGAATCAAGATAGGTGGGAGAAACAGCAACAGCCTCAGATAGGTGAATGATATCACTCTAATGGCAGAAAGAGAAGAGGAAGTAAAGAGCCTCTTGATGAGGTGAAGGAGGAGAGAGAAAGAGCCAGCTTAAAACTAAATATTAAGAAAACTAAGACACTGGCATCTGGCTCCATTGCTTCATGGCAAATAGAGGGGAAAAGGTGGAAGTAGTGACAGATTTCCTTTTCTTGGGCTCTCAAATCACTGTGGATGGCGACTGCAACCACGAAATCAGAAGATGTTTGCTTTTGGGGAGGAAAGCTATGAAAAAGCTAGACAGTGTGTTGAAAAGCAAAAAGATTACTCTGCCAGCAAATAGTCAAGGCTATGATTTTCCCAGTAGTCATGTACGGTTGTGAGAGTTGGACCGTTAAGAAAGCAGGGTGCTGAAGAATTAACACCTTTGAACTGTGGTGCTGAAGGCTCCTGAGAGTTCCTTGGACAGCAGGGAGATCAAACCAGTCAATCTTAAGGGAGTTCAATCCTGAATACTCATTTGAAGGACTGATATTGAAGTTGAAACTCCAGTATTTTGGTCATCTGATGCAAATAGCCAGACTCATTGGAAAGTCCTTGATATTGGGGAACATTGAGGACAGAAGGAGAAGAGGGCATCAGAAGATGAGATGACTGGCTGGCATCACCAATGCAATGGCCAAACTTTGGGAGATGGGGAGGGACAGGGACGCCTGGCGTGCTGCAGTCTATGGGGTTGCAAAGCGTCGGACACAACTGGGTGACTGAACAACAGCAACTATACTCTGTTTAGTACTATAGCTAAATTACAGATCTTATTTCAATCTCACCGTGTTTTATATTACATACACTTTTTTTTTTTTTTGTAGGAATGCAGCTCTAAGAAATAAAATTTATGCCTTGGAACCACCACCAAGTCTGGTTCTAAAACTTTTTCATCACCTCAAAGAAATTCCTTTGCATTAATCCTTTAAAGTCATACCCTCTCTTAACCTTGGTAACCACTAATCTGTTCTCCATCAGCTTAATTTTGTAATTTAGAAAATGTTGCAGAAATGAAATTGTTTAAAATGCGACCTTTTTGTAAATCAACTATAATCCAATAAAAAGTTAAAAAGGTAGATAAGCAACAGGGATAAGTTGTACAGCACAGGGAATTATAGTCATTATATTGTAAAAAGATTTTTTTTTTTGGTTGTGCTCGTAGCATGTGGAATCTTAGTTCCATAACCAGGGATCAAACTCATGCCTCTTGCACTGGGAAGCACAGCGTCTTAACCACTGGACCACCAGGGAAATCCCTTTGTAATAACTCTTAGTGGAATATAATCTATAAAAATACTGGATCACTGTGCTATAACCTGAAACTAATATTGGAATTCACATATACTTCAATAAAAAAATAATGAAGTAAATGAAAAGGCAACCTCTTGGGACCTCCGGGCTTCCCTTAGATGGTTAAGAATCCTCCTGCAGTCCTGGGGACCTGGGTTCAATCCCTGGGTCAGGAAGATACCCTGGAGAAGGGAAAGGCAACCCACTGCAGTATTCTTGCCTGGAGAATTCCATGGACAGAGGAGCCTTGTGGGGTGCAGTCTGTGAGGTCTCAAAGAAGAGGTCGCAAAGAGCAGGACGAGACTGAGCACACACACACACAAAAGATATGGAAGCAACCTAACTGTCCATCAACAGATGAATGAATAAAGAAGATGTAGGGTACACACACACACACTCTCTCTCTCTCTCACAGTGGAATACCACTCAGTCATAGAAAGAATGAAATAGTGCCATCTGAAGCAACATGCGTGAACCTAGAGATAAGCATATTAAATGAAATGTCAGAGAAAGGCAAATATGATAGCACTTATATAGGGAGTCTAAAATATGACACAAATAAACTTTCTTATGAAACAGAAACAGACTCACAGACATAGAAAACAAACTTAATGGTTACTAAAAGGAAAAGGGAGACAGGGTAAAGATAAATCAGGAAGCTGAGATTAGCAGATACATACTACTATATGTAAGATAGATAAACAAGGTCCTACTGTATAGCACAGGGAACTATATTCAATATCCTGTACTAAACCATAATGGAAACTATATATATTATATATATATATATACATATATATATATACATACACATACATATACACACATACACACACACAACTGAATCACTTTGCTATATACCAGAAACTGACACAACATTGTAAATCAACTATACTTCAACAAAAAAGAGTGCTGCTCCAGGAAAAAAAAAAATTCCATTGTATGTATATACTAAATTTTGATTATCCACTTATTTGCCAGTGGACAGGTGGTTTGTTTCTACCTTTGGCTCTTGTGAATAATGCTGCTATAAACATATGTATGTGTACGTGCTTAGTCGCTTCAGTCATGTCCAACTCTTTGTGACCCTATGGACGGTAGCCCACCAGGCTCCTCTGTCCATGGGATTCTCCAGACAATACTGGAGTGGGTTGCCATGCCCTTCTCCAGGGGATCTTCCCTAGCCAGAGATTGAACCTGCATTTTGATTGATTTACAAGTGTTGTTGGTCATTGAGATCAATGTTAATGAACCTGCAGTATATAAAATAAACTATCTTTAAATAGAAACACACAAGAAGCAAAATTATGTATTGATTGGTTGCTGAAAATGCTGTGAATAGAAGCTTGCCTGACTCTAACCCCCTATTTCCTCTGGAAGCAACGGTTCAGTGTTTGCAAATTCAGTGTTTGCTGCCACCTTATAGAACAGAGCTTCTTTGAATAAAAAGAGTTGACTGCTTATCCTGACTATCATTCAAATCAGTGTATCTTGAAGGAAGCTTCGTTTATGTTAGATAAATAAATTCTCATAGAATCCCAGGGTGGGTATGTTATGTGTGTGCTTAGTTGCTCAGTCATGTCTGACTCTTTGTGACCCCATAGACTGTAGCCCGCCAGGCTCCTCTGTCCATGGTGATTTTCCAGGCAAGAATACTGGAGTGGGTTGCCATGCCCTCCTCTAGGAGATCTTCCCAACCCAGGAACTGAACCCAGGTCTCCCACACTGCAGGTGGATTCTTTACTGTCTGAGCCACCAGGGAAGCCCTAAAAAGTGTTAGTCACTCAGTCATGTCTGACTCTTTGTGACCCCATGGACCATATAGCCTGTCAGGCTTCTCTGTCCATGGAATTCTCTAGGCAAGAATACTGCAGTGGGTTGCCATTCCCTTCTCCGGGGGATCTTGCATATCCAGGGATTGAACCTGGATCTCCTGCATTGCAGGCAGATTCTTTACCATCTGATCCACCTGGGAAGCCCCTTGTGTGGTTTGTACTGTAATTTAAAAGGTCCAGTGTGCTTTCACATCCACCATATCCGTAACCCAGTGGTATGGCTGGTGTATACTTATTTTAGATGAGGAATCAAGATGCAAAGGGGTTACGTGAGTTGCCTGAGGACACACAGGTAATTAGTGCTATAAATAAACTACAGCCCACATTTCCTAGTTGTTTTTTTTGGTGTGAATTTCCTCTTCCATCTTCCTTTCTACAGTTAGGGGAAAGAGAGTGAGTACTTTTTGAGTACTTGTAATGTACCCCTTCAGGTATTAGTCATTGATGCATTTGATCTCATTTGCTCTTCTTAGCAACTCATTGTGACAGGAGATGCTACAGTCTTTCTAATGACCAAACTGAAGGGAAATTAGGTGTTTTGTCTAGGAATTATGTGCTGGCTAGTGCTGGTAGAATTTGGATCTTGATCCTTCAAAGAATATATTACTTTGTGCAGTTGTCTGCTAAATGTCCCAGAGGAGAGAATTGATGCAACGTAAATGTATAATTTCTCAGCTTCACTTTCCAATGACATGGCAAAATATTTGATTAATGTTTCCACTCATTTGGAGTTGTGGTTTCACGTATGTCCACAAAATACCAAAAAATTAGAGTTAAATACAATATTTTTTCTCAAAGTTGTCTAAGTTTAGTTTGCTCTGTATGCTGTAGGAGTTAATCAATTCATAAATCCTGTTGTGACTTGCACTTTGTAAAGTGGATTTTGATTATAAATAAATGCTTTCTTTTTAGAGTGAACGAAAATGTCTTTATTTAAAGCCCGTGATTGGTGGTCTACTGTTCTGGGAGATAAAGAAGAATTTGATCAAGGCTGTTTGTGTTTGGCTGATGTTGACAATACTGGAAATGGACAAGGTAAACAACTTATCACCAAGCACATTGAACAAAGCATTTTATAGGGATGAAATAAAAATGATTAAAAAAAAAAGTATACTTTACAGAACTTAGGTGAACTGTCACGATTATGTCCCAGTTTTTTTTTTTTTGAAACAAAGTGACTCAGTTTTTAAGATCATTTGCCTTATAAGTAATATTTAGGTAACAGGCTGATAAATGTACCTATTACTTGTGTTTTGTTGTTTGTGTTTTTCTGGTCTGTGTTGATTCTGTCATATTTGCTGGGACTCAGAAAAATATTATAAAGTATCATTTAATTTATTTTTATTTGTTGCAAAATCAGGTGTTGTAGGGTAGAACTGGCAAAATATTTTCAGTTTTGAAAATTTTTCTTTTATAGAAATTATTTGCAAGAAAAATTATTTAAAATTGAATCTAAAAGCTGTTTACCAGAATGGACAAGTTATGTTAATCTCTCTCTTTGTAGAAAACAATTCTTAAATCATTGCTTTCATTTTTGTATTTTGATACTAGAAACAATATTCTATTTTATTCTTATATTTTTTGCTCATCTTTGTGTGTTCATATATCAAGTGGTCTTTAAAACATTTTAGGTCTGTATTATTGCTCTTTGAAATTTATATTTGGTTTAAATGATTTATAGTCATGAGCTTTTTCTTTGTAATTAAGATAGTCACTGACTATAGTCACTGACCTCTTGAAAAGAAAACTTATAATACTTTTTCTTCTGTTCATTTTATATAAATATTGCCCCTTTACCTTTCTCTTTATTTTCTTTCTCTTGCCTATAATGAAAATAGTAGAATTTGGGTTGTACAGTGAAAGGAGAAAATGATATAAGCAATGAGGAGTGGAAGTCACTAAGCGTTCTGAGCACCTACTACATTGTATATAAGGATGATCTGGGCGCTGCCTTCCTACAATAGGAGCTGTGAAGGTCTTCTATTTGGAGGATGTCCTGAGTGGTTCTTCAATGATTATCAACCCTGCCTCTTGCTCAAGTGTTTGTTTAAATGTATAATTCCCCTATAATTTGGCAGCCTAGAAGAGTCATACCGCAAAAATACCTACCAGAGAGAAACAGTTTCATACCCACCTCTGCCTAAACTATTTAAAGCTCAGCTTGGTTGTAAACTGTACTTACTGGTTATCTGAATAACATGGTGTTCCCTCCTTATTTCTCAGTGGGGTGCCACTAGTGGGTTACCAGTATGCTGAAATGTTGCATCCCCCTAATTTTCATCCAGCTATGAGCAGCTTCCTCTGTTTTCCCAAGCATACTATACAAAAATCATTCTCTCTCTGTGTGTTCCATACAGAAGAAAAACACTGATCATTATTTCTCAAAGCCTGGACCACCTACATCATAATATTCTGAAGTGATTATTGTGTATGAAGATTTTCTGTCCCATGTGTACAGGATCCTCAAAGATCATATTCTCTGGAGGGTAGATGGATTGGATGGTGGCTTAGGTATCTACATTTTGACAAGCTCCAAAGTTGAATGGTGGCACACTAAAGTTTAACAGTTATTACTGTTGACCTTACGTGGAAATTTAGTGAGAGCAGTTTCGAGCATGTTCTGTTTGAAATAGAAGTGTCTGGTAGGCAGAACTGAAGTAGAGATTTGGGAGTGAGCAGAATGTATATATTTGAAGTTAATGAGCAGAATGATTGTATTTGAAGCCCTGGGAAGGGTAAAAATGCACAGAGAGACAAGATGGAACAAGAGGGACCTTAGGACCATGACCTGGAGAAAATGAACAATCAGAGAGGAGCTTTGGGAAAGGTAGTCAATAATAGATTCTGATTGGGCAGTCAGAGAGGCGGGAGAACCAGCTGGGCTGGCACCTGGAAGGCAAGATTTAGTGACATAAAGTCTGATATGTTTCCACATTGTTTTCCAACTAGTGGTTCATTAGTGTTCTTGGTGAGGGTGGATGAATGGGCACAGTGGTAACAAAACCTAGATTTGCAGAGAGTGAAGGAGTGAGAGGTGGGAAAGGCTGAGTGTTTATGGCCCTTTAAAGAAACAGCTGTGAAAGGAAGAGGGAGAATGATCATTGGTGACCATGTAGGGTAAAGAGAAATGGGAAAAATTGAATGTGTAGCATAGAGGAATGAGATTCGTTCTTCTAGAGAAGGGATCTAGAGTAGACAGTAGGAGATGGGATGAGGTGTGCAGATAGAAGGGCTATCTTTAAGCTTGTGTGAAAATTTTTTTCTCTGTGACAGAAGGCAAGAAGCTAAGAATGGACATGGATGAAGAGAAGTTTGCAGGTTAGGTTGGGAAGTGAGACAGTAGTGCCAGTTGATCCCTGTTTTCTTGGAGGTGATCAGAGAGTGAATGCATAGTATTAGCGCCTTGAAATTGCTTTGGATGAAGTTGACTTGATTCACAGAAGGATTCCTCAGTCTTGAGAGGAGATTGAGAGAAAATTAAGGATCCCTTCATCCTGAGAGAATCTGAATGGTTCAGCTTAGATTACATGCTAACCTATGGCCTGGAGGGAGTGTTTATTACAAGAATCAGAGTTAAACACATACATAAGGCAGACTAAAAAATAGTTCTTACATTTATCTCTTTTAGCTTCTCAGCATTTATACCTAACGTGGGGCAACGGTCCCTTGTACAGCTGCACGCACACATATTCTTACCCATCTGCAATGAAAGATAACTGTGCACCTACTGCTTCAGAGGCACTTTCAGAGAGCCCTGGCTCTTCAGGACTAGGCTCTCTGGGTGTTATCCCTTTCATTTGTCATTCCAGTATTCATGTTCTAATATTCTGCTGCCTCTAGAGTGACTGGTACATACAATTTGTGTTCACAGTTTACTATATACATAATATTAATAGTCGAGGAAAAGAAGAGAAAGAAAAACTTAAAAATTAAGATGAAGGAGCAGGAAAGATTGTATGGCAACTTGGAGAAGTCATGTTGGGAGCTACATCCTGTTTTGCAACTGGTCACCTGTTGCAGGTTAGGTTGGGAATTGAGACAGTAGTGCCAGTTGATCCTTACTTTCTTGGAGGTGATGAGAGAGTGAAAGAATAGTATTAGCGCCTTGAAATTGTTTTGTGGCCTAGGTCTTCATTCTTGAGGGATCTAGAACATTGGTGCTTGCCTGAAGAGGATTATAGTAGTTTCATTTATGACTGATCCAGACAGTACAGGGAAGGGCCCATGGGGTCCCTGGCTTTCACTCATATTTCTTTCAGCCCCATTCAGCCCTTTTGAGTAGAAGGCAGTGGCAACCCACTCCAGTACTCTTGCCTGGAAAAGCCCATGGACGGAGGAGCCTGGTAGGCTGCAGTTCCTGGGGTTGCCTCGAGTCAGACACGACTGAGCGGCTTCGTTTTCACTTTTCCCTTTCATGCATTGGAGAAGGAAATGGCAACCCACTCCAGTGTTCTTGCCTGGAGAATCCCAGGGACAGGGGAGCCTGGTGGCCTGCTGTCTATGGGGTTGCACAGAGTTGGACACGACCGAAGCGACTTAGCAGCAGCAGCCCTTATGAGAGGATGTGGCAGTCCTGGGTCCTGTGGACTGGATTGTGGTCATACTTGTAAATGTATTCTCTTGCTCCTATTAAGTGAAAGCCAACTGTTCTGTTGGTCTCCGTGTGTTGTAAAGGAGAAAAGGCATTACTAAGATTGGGATGTGTTAGTTGGCGCCAAGAAAAAACAGTTTGTGAATAACAGAAGAATTTAGAGTTGCGCTTTAAGTTGTACTGAACCTTAACTCTATGCTTCAGTGCTAAGTCACTTCAGTTGTATCTGACTCTTTGAGACCCTATGGACTGTAGCCTGCCAGCTCCCCTGTGGGATTCTCCAGGCAAGAATGGAGTGCGTTGCCCTGCCCTCCTCCAGGGGATCTTCCCAACCCAGGGATCGAACCTGCATCTTTTATGTCTCCTGCACTGTCTTGTGGGTTCTTTACCACTAGTGCCATCTGGGAAGTCCCTTAACTCTTTCAAATCCATTAACTAGATTTTTTATCATCAAATTTGGTTATTAAACCAAAATTATTTGATAGGAATTATCACATATATACAGTTAAGTTTTTTTATTTTTATTTTATTTTATTTTTTTTACAGTTAAGTTTTTTGGAATCAAATTTTAGGAGACCATCTCAAATCAGGCTTAGAAATGGTATTGATTTTGATTTTCTCCCTATTGAAGAGATGGAGTTCCACTGGCTTCTATATAGCCCTTTTAATATAATATCCCTTACTGTACACCTTAGGGAGCCAAGTGGTTATTCCACAGTTTTCTACAGAAATATATTTCCTTTAAGCTCTCAGTTACTGGGTGAGAAATCATAGATGGGCTCTGCTTCCCCACTGGGGTAAAATAAGTTAGAAAGTTAATTTATCACTGAATCTCCATAATTGGCAATAACAGTAGATTCCTGGGCTTCCAGAATTAGTAGTAATTTAGAGCCAATATTCAGTGTTCTCATAAAGGTTGGGTATTTGCCTTTGTTCAGTACATTTGTTCAGTCCCCTGGTTTGACAGGGAAGGATCTGAGGAAACTTTACATTAGGCATGTGTGGTGGTGTAATTGTTGTGTTAGTCACGCGGTTGTATCTGACTGTTTGCGACCTCCTGGACTGTAGCCTGCCAGGCTCCTCTGTCCATGGAGAATCCAGGCAAGAATACTGGAGTGGGTTGCCATTCCCTTCTCCAGGGGATATTCCTGACTCAGGGATCGAACCTGGATCTCCTGCATTGCAGACAGACTCTGCCACGGCAGTCAATACACAGCCCTGTCTTTGTTCAGGTGGCTCCAGGTCTATAAATTAAGTATGGGGTTCAGGTGACTCCAGGTCTGTAAATTGACTTAAGTATGGCATTATCAACTCAATGGACAAGAGTGTGAGTGAACTCCGGGAGATAGTGAAGGACAGGGAAGCCTGGCATATTGTAGTCCATGGGGTTGAAAAGAGTCAGACCGACTGAGCGAATGAACAGCAGCAATGGGGTTTGGTGCAATGCCATGACTGTCTGATATGGTGGCTTGAATTAGTCCTTTTTTTCATAGACCTGGAATATTTTTGGTTATAGACTTCAAAAAAGCCCTTAATTTGATAAGCACACTATAGTACATTGTTACAATTAAATACTACTCGGTAATAAAAAGAAATGAATCATTGGGGAAATAAAGGCCTTAGTGAGTTGCCTGTTTGTTCCATTCCTGGGGATCCTGTGTTAATTATAGCTTGAAATCTGTGATAGTTAGACTGCTACCTGAGATCTGGTTACTATAATAATCCCACTATTTTAATAATTATACATACATGTTGTAATTCTAGGGGTTAAATTGTCACCATCTGGGCTTGGCCATCCTGACTTCCTCTTGCCCCTGAGGGTGGGGCATGTTGAAGGTGAACCCCACTCTTTCTGATCACTGTCTTTACTTTTATGTAAGAAACCTGGAGAGACTGTGAACTTATTTGTTACTGTAATTTAAAACCTCTAGTGTTAATCCCTGAACTAGATTCTTAGGGGTTAAGCTCCCTGTGAAATGAGGTAAGGAATTGTTTCCTCAGACTCCCAAAGACCCTTAGTTTTACCCTGAGATGAGAATTTTGGTCAAAACCTATCATTCTCTTACTTTAAATTAACCAGTGCCCTTAGAAAACGTCGTCTTACATATGGTTTGGCATTGCTCCTTCCTGTTCATTTGGCAGCGCTGTTCAGTTCACTAGAGTGTTACCTGCAGTGGGCACAGTGTTCCAGATGCTTGGAGGTGTTAACAGCTGCTCTGTCACTGAGTACGATGCTGTTTAACTCCATATAAATTATGAACAGGAGTTCTAATGCTTTGTGCCCCAACTCACCTCAAGAACGAATTTCTAAATATCCCTGAAGGAATTGGTGTCTGTAGTTTATTCCTTGGTGCTAATTTTGTATATCAGTTAACATTTTTTTTTTTTTTTTGCTACAAGTGACAGGAAACAATTATGATAAATGCAAACAAAAGAGAGATTGGAAGGAGAGTGACATAGCTCTCTTGAATGTAGAGAGTTCAGTTGGCCAAGCCTTAGTCAGAGTCAGGAACCAGTATGTCTCGAGAGAGTTTGTAGACCTCTGACGCTGCCATCAGATCACCTAGAACCAGATTCTTTTTTTTTTTTTTTAATTGAAGTATAGTTGATTTACAATGTTGTGTTAATTTCTGCTGTATGACACTGTGTGTGTGTGTGTATATATATATATATTTCTTCATATTTTTTTCCAGTATGGTTATCACAGGATATTGAATATAGTTCTCTATGCTGTAGAGTAGGACCTTGTTGTTTATCCATTTTGTATATAATCATTTGCATCTGCTAGTCCTAAACTCCCAGTTCATCCCTTCCCCATCCTCCTCCCCCTTGGCAACAACAAATCTGTTCTCTATGTGTATGAGTCTGTTTTATAAATAGGTTCATTTCTGTTGTATTTTAGATTCCATATAAATGATATCATACGGTATTTGTCTTCCTCCGTTTGACTTACTTCACTTAGGATAGTAATCTCTAGGTCCATTCATATTGCTGCAAATGGCATTATTTCATTCTTTTTTATGGCTGAGAGGAGAAGGCAATGGCACCCCACTCCAGTTCTCTTGCCTGAAAAATCCCATGGACGGAGGAGCCTCGTAGGCTGCAGTCCATGGGGTCGCTGAGAGTTGGACACGACCCAGTGACTTCACTTTCACTTTTCACTTTCATGCATTGGAGAAGGAAATGGCAACCCACTCCAGTGTTCTTGCCTGGAGAATCCCAGGGATGGCGGAGCCTGGTAGGCTGCCATCTATGGGGTCGCACAGAGTCGGAAACGACTGAAGCGAGTTAGCAGCAGCAGCAGCAGCAGCAGCAGCAGTATTCCACTGGGCTTCCTGGGTGGCGCTAGTGGTAAAGAACCTGCCAATGTCCCCTGCCAGTGCAGGAGACATAAGAGACATGGATTCGATGCCTGGGTCGGGAAGATCCCCTGGAGAAGGGCATGACAACCCACTCCAGTATTCTTGCCTGGAGAATCACATGGGCGGAAGAGCCTGGTGGGCTACAGTCCATAGGGTCGCAAAGAGTCAGACATGACTGAAGCGACTTGGCACAGCACAGCACAGTATTCCACTATGTATATTTACCCCATCTTCTTTATCCATTCATCTGTCGATGGATATATAGGTTGCTTCCATATCTTGGCTATTGTGAATAGTAGCACCAGATTCTTAATGACATGTGTTATCTCTATTCACGATTGAAATTCCTAGGATAGTACCTCTCTCAGAGGATTATTATGAGAATAATGAGTTAGTGTTAATATACGTAAGCTACTTAGACCATTGCCTGGCACATAATAAGCTCTCAATAATAAAGTGTGTAGAACTCCTTCTTTTCAGTATATAGAAAAAAAGTCAGTGTACTCTACTGATCCGGGGATTTACAACAACCCAAAGTATTAGTTTCCTAGGATTGCCATAACAAAGTACCACAAACTGACTGGCATAAAATAGCAGAAATTTATTCTGTCACAGTCTGGAGTCTAGAAGTCCAAAATCAAGGTGTCTGCAGGGCCGCACTATCTCTGAAGCCTCTAGGACCCTTCTTTGCCTCTTTCAGTTCCCGGTAATTCTTTGCCTTGTGGATTATCACTCCAATCAGTGCCTCTGTGATCACATGATCATCTTCTTGCTTGTCTTTGTATCTTCATGTGACAGTCTCCTCCCCACCCTGTCCTTGCTTTCTCTTCTTATAAGGATACTAACTGAGTCCTACTGCTGCTGCTGCTAAGTCGCTTCAGTTGTGTCCAACTCTGTGCGACCCCATAGACGGCAGCCCACCAGGCTCTGCCGTCCCTGGGATTCTCCAGGCAAGAACACTGGAGTGGGTTGCCATTGCCTTCTCCGAATTGAGTCCTACCACATACCTAATCAAGTGTGACCTCATTGTAACTTGGGTTCGTCTGTAAAGATCTTATTTCCAAATAAAATCAGTTACTGGGGGCCAGTACTTAAACATATCTTTTTGAGGGACACAGTTCAACCCATAATATCTATCTTATCATTTCCCCTTTTTGTACCCGAGACTAGATATTATAAATCAGAGTACTCTGTCTTAGTGAGGCCTTGGAATAATTTTTAATGCAGTGTTTTGACAGCCAAAATCAGGTGTAGAGTTGACACTCTATGATGAAATCAGTTTACAACCTGATACTAGTCCTTTGTTAAAAGGGCTTACTTTGTGCTGAATTATGGCTACTGATAACAAATCAAGGCTTAAGAAAAGTGTAGTATGGTAATATATTTGAATATTGGTGATGTAAAGCTATTTAGTTCACTTTAATTATATATTCTGTTGGCAGATTGGTCTTTGTATATGAAACAAAACTGGGTTCTTTTAATTTTTAGATTCTTTTTTTATTGTCATTTCTTTTTAAAAAAATTTATTTTGTTTAATTGGAGGTTAATTACTTTATAATATTGTAGTGGTTTTTGCCATACATTGACATGAATCAGCCATGGGTGTACATGTGTCCCCCATCCTGAACCCCCCCTGCCACCTCCCTGCCCATCCCATCCCTCTGGGTCATCCCAGTGCACCAGCCTTGAGCACCCTGTCTTGTGCATTGAACCTGGACTGGTGATCTGTTTCACATATGATAATATACATATTTCAATGCTATTCTCTCAGATCATCCCACCCTCGCCTTCTCCCACAGAGTCCAATAGACTGTTCTATACATCTGTGTCTCTCTTGCTGTCTCATATATAGGGTTATCGTTACCATCTTTCTAAATTCCATATATATATATATATATATATATATATGCGTTAGTATACCATATTGGTGTTTTTCTGACTTACTTCACTCTGTATAATAGACTCTAGTTTCATCCACCTCATTAGAACTGATTCAAATGTATTCTTTTTAACGGCTGAGTAATACTCCATGTGTATATGTACCACAGCTTTCTTATCCATTCATCTGCTGATGGACATCTAGGTTGCTTCCATGTCCTGGCTATTATAAACAGTGCTGCAATGAACATTGGGGTACACGTGTCTCATGGTTTTCTTGGTGTGTATGCTCAACAGTGGGATTGCTGGGTCATATGGCAGTTCTATTTCCAGTTTTTTAAGGAATCTCCACACTGTTCTCCATAGTGGCTGTACTAGTTTGCATTCCCACCAACAGTGTAGGAGGGTTCCCTTTTCTCCACACCCTCTCCAGCATTTATTGCTTGTAGATTTTTGGATAGCAGCCATTCTGACTGGTGTGAGATGGTACCTCATTATGATTTTGATTTGCATTTCTCTGATAATGAGTGATGTTGAGCATAATTTTTAGATTCTTCTTTTAGACATTAGAAATTCTATTTCCCCAAATTTTTGTGACTAATGTTTTTTCCTATATCTTTAAAAACACCTTTTTACAGATAAAATAATTGTGGGCAGCTTTATGGGATACCTAAGAATCTTTAATCCACATCCTGTAAAAACAGGAGATGGAGCTCAAGCTGAGGATTTGCTTCTGGAAGTGCATCTACGAGATCCAATATTGCAAGTGGAAGTAGGAAAGTTTGTTTCGTAAGTACAGTCCACTAATTCGAGTGTTTCGTCTTACTACTTGGAGTATGTCAGTCCCTTATGTGTCAAAAATGACTATGAATTAAATATATTTCCTGTATATTGTCATGTACTGAACATTGTTTAATATGGAAACCTGTATATTTAAGACAGAAAAATTTAGGAGTTTTTTTTTTTTCTTTTTTCTTAAGTGTAACAGACCTAAGATGCCTGATGTGTCAGAAGCTAAAGGAAAGGAGATAAGCTTTTGGAAAATAATCAAATAAAGAAACAGAAAGTATTCACTTACTTAAAGCACCAATTTTCTAGGTTATATAAATTTGTTTAAAAAAATTTGACATCATAGTAGCTATGTGATTTGGTGCATAACTTTGAGTCTTTAAAATGTATTACTTATTTGGGGTAGAGAGCCTTAGTTTTTTAAAAGAAGTCAGCTCAACCCACAAAGGAAGTCTTTGATTCAAAGTACTTTATTTTTAAACGTATTTTAGAAGACCATTTATTATTTTGCATTTTGCATAATATGTCTGTTCTTTATTTACTGATGATATTGCTGATTTTATCTTATTTTCATACATGAATTTTCTTAAAAACCTGTATTTCTTAATCATTTATAAAAGTATCTACTATGAAATTTTATGTGGCCAGAGGTGGTCTTGTTTTCCCTTTTCTTTTTGAGCTCCCTTTGCCTTCTTAAGTTGGGGAGTGCCCTGAGCTCTGGACTTTGGCTCACTCCCAATTGCTCATCATAATTTATTGGCCCCAGGTTGTACTTATTCAGGGTCCTGACTCCTACTAGAAAAACCTGAGCGACTGCTTCTGAGCATTATTAAGTTTCCTAGTAATATGTTTCATTCTAATGGGAAGCTGCTTCATGGATGCTCTAGGCCGGGACATGAGATGGGACCTTTATGCACTGTGACAGACTGGATCAGGAGTTTATTACTGACATGGCTGGTAAATATGTACTCCATCTAAAAGCAGATAATGATTAGGTGCCCATTGTGAACCTAGCACATATAAACATGATAAATTTATAAAAGAAGGAGACAAAAGAAATTCTTGTCTCTTAAAGACATTTTTACCTTTTCATGTTTTTAAAAAGTGGGATGCTGTCAGAATCATTCTATATAGTAATATGGTTTTCATCTATGTTATCATTTTTTAGAAGGGAGGAGATTAACGTTGATGAGTGGATACAGTCCTACTATTAACTGACTAGTACTGTCTCATTAATCTGATCTATAAGATGTGATCTGCATTTAGAGATAAGGTAGCTAGTTAGAGCTCAGAGCTTTCGGTCATATAGCCAGGATTCCGACCCAGGTCTGTCTGACTCTGTTCTTTCCATGACATCATGTTCTTTTCCTATGCATGATGGAAAAGTTGAGTGTTCAGGGTACATATAAAGGTTTTTGAAGACAATCTTGATTATGTGATAGTTGTGTATATTTACAGGTATTATCTAATATAATTCTTATTTTATGAATGAGAAACTCACACTCTAAAAGATTAAATGATCACGGAAATACCGAAGTGCAGAGTCAAGACCCCATTCCAAGTCTTCAGACTTCAGTTATAGTCCTTTTAGTTTAGAACAGAGTCTGTTTCAGAGGTCAGACATCGGAGGCCTGCTTGCAGATTAGTTTTAAATTTAAAAGAATTGCCAATGTTTAAGAATGAGGAATTTTCACATAAAATCCCTGCCTTTGGCTTTTCCTGAAAAAAATGTGGAGATCTGGCCCCAAGCCCAGAACTGAGCAGTTGCTTGCTGTCTCCTTTAGACTGGCCCTATTCTCCAGTTGATCACAGCCATTTACTCCCTTTACTCACTTACATCCTCTGACTTGACTCTTGAAGACTTTGAATTTAGGATTTCTATACTGACTGTGCCATGTCTCTGGAAACCACTTGATAGGGGCTGGGAAGTGTAGTGGTGACACTTGAGACCTGTAGGGGGAGAGGAACTGGCCAGGTGACGATGGTCAGGCTCTCTCGCCCCACTCCTTCTCACTCAGGACAGCTGAGATCATTTGTGGTGCTAAGCATGCGCATCATGGTGTGGTCTATATAAGCACCACCTGAAACGCTCTTAGAACTGTCAAGCTGAGTCTAGTCCCGTGGAATTGAGTTTTGTAGTTATCATTACTGCTGTGTCAGAGATTAAAGCATGTCTGCCTTGCCCCAGTAAATAAAGAATATCTGTAGTTTCTACAGCTCCGTGCATCTTCTTCCAGCTTCCCTGCTGGCATCTTGCCTACCCTGAGTTCAGTGAACAATGAGATAACAGCAAGACAAGACCAGACCAAAATATTTTCAATACTTTTAGTAAAATTTCAGACGTGGATGTGATATGTGCCATTTCCCAGTGATGATTAGCTTTCTCTGGTGCTTTATACTTTACTTTCACATGATTTTTATTTCATTTAATTGAAAGCTCTTATTTTCGAAAAGGGGAAAAAGGCTTAGAGAGTGTAAGTTTCTTGCCAAAGGTCATAGGTTAATTAGCCTGCAAGCCAGGACCAAAGCTTGGGTCACTCACTCTCTCTCTTTTTTGCAGCCAGGGATCCAACCTGGGCCGTCCACAGTGCAAGTGTGGTGTCTTCACCACTGGACTGCCAGGGAAGTCCCATGTGGCTTTATTGTGGGAGAGCACTCATTAAGGGGCCTCTGATATGGCTCCTTCTGGAAGACTCCTTTGGCTTCAATCTGAAGGCAACTCCTTGAGGCAGAGTTCTCGGATGTCTGGGATTGTCAAACTGGCTGTTCAGTTGTTAAATTTATTTTTTGGTTTTGAGTGTTATCCAGGGAATTATTTAGTTCACTCATGATAGGTTATGATTATAATCTCTTTTTAAAGTCATTTTGTCATTTTTTTGGGTTACATCTGAAGCTAGTATTTAAACTTTTAAAACTTTTACCATTTTTCAGAGGTACTGAGATGCTTCATTTGGCGGTGTTGCATTCAAGAAGACTGTGTGTCTACTCTGTCTCAGGTAAGAAACATTTTCTTTTTTTAATGTAGACTTTTTACTAAAATATGGACTTCTTAATATTATGTAAGAATAGTTATATCGACTTGGTTAAAAGTTTTCTTATCTTGGTTAGCGTTTTCCCATTGTTCTCTTATTCTTTCAGTTGCAAAGACTATTACGTTTTCTTGGTCTGCTATTTCCATGCATACTTCAATTTCTATCACTGTAGAGGGTTCCTTGAAATCTCCTTTATCTGAGGAATTGTGTCCAGGATTGCCTATGATTAAGAGAGGCCAATTCTGGGTACTTAGGACACTTGAGTCTTAAGAAATGTTCAATAGCAACAACAGAATTCATTAAATGCTGAGTCATGGTGGCTTAAAGTACGTTTCTTTGGTGAACCTCAAGTATTTTTTCTTTATAGTTCCAATTTCTTGGTTTTTGTTTATCTTCATTTAACCAGACCTCAAGGCATGTATTTGAGGCTTACTCAGGTTTCATTCCCTGACGTGGTCCTGTGGGTACAAGTATGAAGGTTAATTGTAGTCTGGTTTCAGCATTTTGGCCTTATTAAAAATGTAACTTAGGAATTTTGTTTCAGTTATTTGATAAGTTTTAGTTCAAGTTGAGAGAGTTATTTTTATGATGTCAACATCAGAGGATTTTTTCAATGGATATAGTAAAGCTAACTATCTGTGGACCTATTGCTTATTCAAAAGATACACTCCTTTGGAATTTGCTATAAATATTAGCTTCTAGGTCTCACACTCAGTCTCTTGATTTAGGCTTTCTTTGTATTTTGCTTTTAATTGGAGTAATGATTCTCATTTACTATCACCAAGCTGGATATTCTTTTTTGGTTTGAAGATCTGTTAGATTTTGAAGGCAGGCTTGGTGTGTGTTGTGTGGTAGGTGTACTTGTTGAATGAATGAATGAACTTATATTTCTAGATAGTGCTGAGGCAATTGGTAGTAGCTATTTATTACTCTCTGTGTGTTACTTTCTTCTTACTTTCCTTCCCTGTTACCACTATCATTTTCTTTTCCATTCTTTTTTGCATCAGAAACCCAGTAAAGTAATCTTACTGTCATTGTTAAACACTCTCATTGTTTGGTGGTAAAATATGCTGCTCCTCTTATGCTGTGAAAGTGCTGCACTCAATATACCAGCAAATTTGTAAAACTCGGCAGTGGCCACAGGACTGGAAAAGGTCTGTTTTCATTCCAATCCCAAAGAAAGGTAATGCCAAGGAATGCTCAAACTGCTGCACAATTGCACTCATCTCACATGCTAGCAAAGTAATGCTGAACATTCTCCAAGCCAGGCTTTAACAGTACATGAACCATGAAATTCCAGATGTTCAAGCTGGTTTTAGAAAAGGCAGAGGAACCAGAGATCAAATTGCCAACATCTGTTGGATCATGGAAAAAGCAAGAGTTCCAGAAAAACATCTACTTCTCCTTTATTGACTATGCCAAAGCCTTTGACTGTGTGGATCACAACAAACTGTGGAAAATTCTTAGAGAGATGGGAATACCAGACCACCTGACCTGCCTCCTGAGAAATCTGTATGCAGGTCAAGAAGCAACAATTAGAAATGGACATGGAACGACAGACTGGTTCTAAATTGGGAAAGGAATACATCAAGGCTGTATATTGTCACCCTTATTTAACTCATATGCAGAGTACATCATGAGAAATGCTGGGCTGGGTGAAGCACAAGCTGGAATCAAGATTGCTGGGAGAAATATCTATAACCTCAGATATATAGATGACACCACCCTTATGGCAGAAAGCAAAGAAGAACTAAAGAGCCTCTTGATGAAAGTGAAAGAGGAGAGTGAAAAAACTGGCTTAAAACTCAACATTCAAAAAACTAAGATCATGGCATCTGGTCCCATCACTCCATGGCAAATAGATGGGGAAGCAGTAGAAACAGTGAGAGACTTTATTTTTGGGGGCTCGAAAATCACTGCAGATGGTAACTTCAGCCATGAAATTAAAAGACGCTTGCTCCTTGGAAGAAAAACTGTGAGCACCCTAGACAGCATATTAGAAAGCAGACACGTTACTTTGCCCACAAAGGTCTGTCTAGTCAAGGCTGTGGTTTTTCCAGTGGTCATGTATGGATGTGAGAGTTGGACTATAAAGAAAGCTGAGTGCTGAAGAATTGATGCTTTTGAGCTGTGGTGTTGGAGAAGACTCTTGAGAGTCCCTTAGACTGCAAGGAGATCCAACCAGTCCATCCTAAAGGAGATCAGTCCTGAATATTCAGTGGAAGGACTGATGGTGGAGCTGAAAACTCCAGTACTTTGGCCACCTGATGTGAAGAACTGACTCATTTGAAAAGACCCTGATGCTGGGAACGATTGAGGGCAGGAGGAGAAGGGGACGACAGAGGATGAAATGTCTGGATGGCATCACGGACTCTATGGACATGAGTTGAGTAAGCTCTGGAAGTTGGTGATAGACAGGGAGGCCTGGCGTGCTGGAGTCCATGGGGTCACAAAGAGCTGGACACGCCTGAGGGACTGAACTGGACTAATGTTGCTCCTTCTAGTGGTAGGAGAAATACTTAGTGTTCCAGAATAAATGGAGAAGGTATGATATAGGGTGGGCTTTCCATGTGGCACAGTGGTAAAGAATCTGCCAGCCAATGCAGGAGATGCGGGAGACTAGGATTTCATTGGGAAGATCCTCTGGAGGAGGAAATGCAACCGACTTCAGTGTTTTTGCCTGGAGAATCCCATGGACAGAGAGGAGCCTGGTGGGCCACAGTCCAAGGGGTGGCAAAGAGTTGGATACGACTGAGCACGCATGATAGAGGCTGCTTTATTGTAGGAATCTAGCTGTTCCTCTCCCATCATAAGCTTATTAACTTTGAGTGACATTTTATTAACAAGTATGGAGGAGGAGAACTTGCCCACAGTTACTCTTGAATACTGCTTGGGGTACTGGTCCTTTCTAGAGGCTCTGTGGGGGCTCTAAGGAGGCAGTAGAAGGACAGATCCTAAAAATTAGGAACGAGGTTAGATTCTTGACCTTCCCTTGGCCCATGTGAATAATGGCTCAGAAAGCCAGAAGTCTCTAGACTTTACTGGGGTGTATGACATAGACTAAGGATGAAATGTGTGTTTATCAAAAAAGCCTAGTGAAAGAAACCGGCATGTTTGATCACAGCTTTTTAATAGGACACTGGTATCCATAAGTGCTTCCCTGATAGCTCAGTTGATAAAGAATCCACCTGCAGTGCAGGAGACCCCAGTTCGATTCCTAGGTCAGGAAGGTCCACTAGAGTAGGGATAGGCAATCCACTCCAATATTCTTCCTTTGTGGTTCAGCTGGTAAAGAATCCATCTGCAATGTGGGAAACCTGGGTTCCATCCCTGGGTTGGGAAGATCCCTTGGAGAAGGAAAAGGCTACCCACTCTAGTATTCTGGCTTTGAGAATTCCATGGACTGTATATAGTCCCTGGGGTTGAAAAGAGTCGGACATGACTGAACGACTTTCACGTGTCCATAAACATATTCCTTCAAATTTGTGTTGGAAATGAAAGTTACCTGTCATGGGAATGGCGATTTTATTGCTCCTTTTATTCTTTGTACTCATTTACAAGCTTCGTATTCTCTGGGGATGAGGAGTTGTCCAAACTACATTCCCTTACACTACACCTCATTTCCTTTCTCAGTCTCTTATTTCTTCAGCCTCCTGTGATATTTGTAGGCTGACAATTTGTATATTTTTCCTGGCCTGGCTTAAATTGAGAAGCAGGGAAGTTACTGTTTTTGTTCTCTTGAATATGTTTCTTGAGGTATCAGGCCGAACTTTGACCTAGCTTTTACTATAACAAGGGAGGCATAAACACTTTCTAGTTTAAGTGTAATCACTGGTGTCAACAGATGAACGTGTCAGCTGAGCTTGACATCCTTAACCCCAATTGCCCTCTCCCCAAATGTTTTTTGTTTTCTTTTGTGTGCTTGTTGTTGTTCAGTCGCCAAGTTGGTGAAGAATCTGCCTGCAATGCAGGAGACCCCGGTTTGATCCCTGGGTCTGGAAGATCCCCTCGAGAAGGGAACGGCAACCCACTCCAGTATTCCTGCCTGGAGAATTCCATGGATAGAGGAGCCTGGGGGGGCTACAGTCCATAGGATCACAAAGATTCAGAGACTTTCACTTTTTCACTTGTGTGTGTGCTGTGTGCTCCTAAAAGGTATTTGAGGCAAATTAGAGGAGAACTCCTGGATACAGCAAACGACTCTTAATAATCAGAGGCTACTGTGCTGACTTCTTTCTTTGGGGGTGATATGTCATTAAATGCTGGTTTAATATAGAGAAACAGCAGGGTCTTGCTGACCTGAACTTAGCCCATCTTATCATACTCTGGTAGAGGAAAAATATCACATGGCATCTGATTCTTTCCTGATGGGCCTCAGTTTCTGAGTAAATGGTTACAGATGTGTGAGCTTAAGCTATACTGATTATGTTCTTTAAAATATTCTCTTCTAAAAATTGAGTACTTCCTAGGCATTTGACATATGTATAGAATTTTAACATTTGCCATGAGAGGGCAAAAAGATGTCTCTTTGCTTTTGATAGGGTTGCATAATCTAATTTGGTTATTTAATACAATGAACCTTTTACTCTGTAATGGCTTTTATTAATATTTCATTTAACATTGTTAGATTTGTCAGCAGTTATGTATGTAAAATTGGGCCAAAACCTGTTTTCAAGGTGACCTTTGATTGTCCAGAGAGTTTTTTTGTGTGTGTTTAAATTAGCTCTTGTTTAAATAAGGCAGCAAAAATGTTCTAATATCCATTTACTTTCTAATCGATGAAACTTTATATGAACTTTAGTTCTATGTAGACTATTATTATGGGCTTCCCTGGTGGCTCAGATGGTAAAGCGTCTGCCTGCAATGTGGGAGACCCGGGTTAATATACATTTATTGTATTCAATCTGTATATCCAAGGACAAAACTTATGTAAGTAATTTTAATCTTATGTCACTGATGCTTCTCTAGAAAAAATGATCAGAATTTTTAGATTTTCAGGTACTACCTTTATTCCAAGTTAGTATTGAAGGAAGATAAATTGTTTTGTTCTCCCTAGTTGCACTATTATATTTTCAAGTGCAATTACCTGAAATTTAAAAGCTTACCAATGCATTTGGAGCTTTCCAGTACATAAGTTCTAGTGTCATTTCATGCATTTGTTTAAATATTGACTGCTGACCCTTGTGTTCACTGATGTTTTGGCTAGCAGGTATGCGTGATACATTCCTTTCTTGGAGGGGTCCCTCTCATTTTAGGTGCAGAATGAAATTTGGAATTTCTGTAGGGAAGAACCAGAAGTTTCTTGGAATGTTTTCCTGGTTTCTTAGAGGCTAGAACTGTCCTTAGGTCAATGCTATGAGTTATGTTTTTAGAGTTTTTGGTTTTTGCCCTTGTGGCTGGTATGGTAGTGATTATCACCAGTTTCTGTGGACTTTACTGACTTTATTGCCATTTAGGTTCCAGAAAGCTTTCATCTCCTTTCAGGTTTAGCTGGCAAATTTGAGCCTTTTTTTTTTTTTTTTTTAAATTCTATTGATGTGTGTTCTGTTCTTAGCATTTTCAGGGGCATAGATCTGTGTAGAAAATGTTTTCTTCCAAGAAATCCTTGCCTGTTAGTTTTTTCTCCGTCAACCCTTCACCTTCCAAATGAGGAAGAACAGGCCAGGGAGAGAAAGGTGGGGGGTTGAAATTATGTGTGTGTGTGTATACATATATATATATATGTCCATGAAAAAGTGAAATTCAGCGTTAGTCACTCAGTCCTGTCTGACACTTTGTGACCCCATGGACTGTGGCCCACCAGGTTCCTCTGTCCATGGAATTCTCCAGGCAAGAATACTAGAGTGGGTTGCCATTTCCTTCTCCAAATTTTCCCGGCCCGGGAATTGAACCCAGGTCTCCTGCATTGCAGGTGGATTCTTTACCGTCTCAGCCATTAGGGAAGTCCTTTGTATATGTGTGTGTGTTTGTGTGTGTGTGTGTGTGTGTATGTATAGTTGATTTATAATATTATGTTAATGTTTACTGTACAGCAAAGTGATTCATTTATATATATATACACACATTATTTTTTAATATTTTTGTCCATTATGGTTTATCAGAGGATATTGAATAGAGTTCCCTGTGCTATACAGTAGGGTCTTGTTGTTTATTCATTCTGTATTTAATAGTTTGCATCTGCTAACCCTAAACTCCCAGTCTATCCCTCCTCAGGAAATTTTTTTTTTTTAACTTGTCATTGGCTTACTTGTTTCCCTGAAAGTTGTTAAATGGTGGAAAACCAGGTGCCAGGATATATAGTGCTGGCTCAGAAGACCTGATTTGAGTACTGTGTCCTTTGTCAGCTATGTGATTTTGGGGGAAATGTATTAAATTTTTTTTAAACTTACAGTGCCTCAGTTCTAAAATGGAAGTAGAAATCCTTCTGTTCTTGCAGCCTCAGTGAACATTGGTAAATCCTTCTGGACAAAAACAAAACCAAAAAACCCCCACAAATGCTCACATATAAATCTGTATACACATACATACAGACTGACATATATATGTAGATTGTTTTAATTATCTAATCTTATTGAGTTTGGAACTATTTCATTTTCTTTGTGATATTTATAATTATTTCTTTAACTTTTGCATTTTTGACTGAATGACAAAGATGCTTCTTAATGGAATATGTTGCATTTAGAATAATTTTTCTTTCCAATACAGTTTCTAATCATAATGTTCTTGCCTGATCACTAGGATATAGCTCTAACTGTATATACTCTAGAAAGCCTGACAACTAGAGAGTAACATACAGATAAAGAATCTTTTCTCATTTGGAATGAACCAGGAAGTAATTATAGCATATATGATCTGTTAAATGCAAAGAAAGTTTTTTTTTTTTTTTGAAGGAGATTTTTCTTTTTTGTTGTTGTTCAGTCAGTAAGTCACGTCCAACTCTTTGCAGCCCCGTGGACTGCAGAATACCAGGCTCCTCTGTCCTCCAGTCCCCAGGAGTTTGCTCAAATTCATGTCCATTGAATCTGTGATGCTGTCGAACCATCTCATCCTCTGCTGCCCTTTTCTCCTTTTGCTTTCAACCTTTCCTAGCATCAGTGTCTTTTCCAGTGAGTTGGCTCTTTGCATCAGGTGGCCAAAGTATTGGAGCTTCAGCTCCAATGTCAGTCTTTCCAATCAGTATTTGGGGTTCATTTCCTTTAGGATAGACTGGTTTGATCTCCTTGCAGTCCAAGGAACTCTCAAGAGTCTTCTCCAGCACCACAGTTTGACAGAATCAATTCTTCCATACTCAGTCTTCTTTATGGTCCAACTCTCACATCCATACATGACTACTGGGAAAACCATACCTTTAACTATAGGGACCTTTGTTGGCAAAGTGATGTCTTTGCTTTTTAATATGCTGTCTAGGTTTGTCATAGTTTTTCTTCCAAGGAGCAAGCATCTTTTAATTTCATAGTTGCAGTCTCTGTCCACAGTGATTTGGAGCCCAAGAAAATAAAATGTCACTGCTTCCACTTTTTTTCCTTCTTTTTGCCATGAAGTGATGGGACTGGATACCTTGATTTTAGGTTTTTGAGTGTTGTTTTAAGCCAACATTTTCACTCTCCTCTTTCAGCCTCATCTAGAAGCTTTCAGTTCTTCACTTTGCCTTTAGAATGGTATCATCTGCACATCTGAGGTTGATATTTCTCCTGGCAGTCTTGATTCCAGCTTGTGATTCATCCAGCCTGGCATTTTGCATGATATACTCTGTATATATGTCAAATAAGCAGAATGACAATATATAGTCTTGTCATACTCCTTTCCCAATTTTGAACCAGTCAGTTGTAGACTTCAAAGAAAACATTGTCCTAGTTACTTGCTGAGGGATGCTTTAGATCTCTCTAGTAAGTTAGAACATAATGTATTAGGGGCTTGAATATTTTGAGAGTTGGCACAGAAAATTGAATTGCTTGATAGTGTGGGGAATATTTTTCTTAGACACTTTGAGTCATGTCTTTTCTGTTTCATTATTATAAGTGAAGGGAACTTAACCTCATTTATTTCAGAACTGAAATTGGAAGATTTTGTTGTTATTTAAATAATTACACTTTACTCAGACATAATGGAAATAGATAATAAAATGTCACCCAGGGTGATATTTCATCTAATGGTATAATCTAGCTGAGACTTAAATTGTTCTAACTGTGCTGGCATTCTTTGTCATCAGTATACTAAGTGTTCATGATACAAAATGCTTTAGTGCTTTGTCATTTTAAATTTCACTGAAATTGAATTACTTGGAATTGGTACAGGTGATGAGATATTAATACTTTTTAATATAAACAAATACAAAGCCGTTTTCTTTTTTATTTTTAGGAACCTTGGGTAATGTGGAACATGGGAACCAGTATCAGATCAAATTGATGTATGAACATAATCTTCAGAGAACAGCCTGCAATATGACTTATGGATCATTTGGTGGTGTGAAAGGTAATTTGTATTTAATCATGAGCATGCTGTTGTAAGGACCAGAATATTCGGCCATATGAAAATGGAGGATTATGTGGTATGAATCCCAGAGTTAGACACATTTTATTGAAACCTTTGTATTAAAATACTTGGGCAAAGTAATAAAAAAAGAAAACTCCAAACATTGGATATATATGATTTTCATATAGCCTGCACTTTTATGTCGTCTACAGAAATATTTCTGAAACTGCCTTTTCTTTAAGTTTTGTCTTTTATACATGAGTTGACTGAAGTTGAGCTTTTCTGTGGTGAACTGTGTGCCTGCCTCTCTCACTGGAAGAAGGGGTTGATTTCTTCATTGATGGATGTCCCTGCTCTATTTGGTAGAGGCAGGATGAAGCTGTAGACCCCTATCCCCACCTCACCCACCTCCAGGGCCACTGTGCACGTTGTATAAATTGTTTTTAAGCCAGGGCCTAAGGGGCTGGTGGAGACTGAAATGCAGACCTGATCCTGCTCATCTGGCCATGTGTGCTGGCCTGGAATAAATATCCCTAGAGAAAAGGAGCCTAAATTTCACAAAGACATTACCTTTACCAAGTCCGGGCTCAGTGAGGCTGTGTTCCGTCTACCCTGGGAGTATCTTTCTCTGATTAGCACAAGGGCTACCACCCTAGTTCCACCCTAGCTTCTTGAGTTACCAGGGCTTGATGCTTGCTTCTCTACCCTGTGATTGTTGGCATGGGAGGATTATTTACGATTAAAGTTCTCTCACTTCACTATGACAGGGTGATAGAGGAGCTGCTGGTGCTGAAGGGAGGATAGGAAGCCATGTGGTGACACTTGCCTGTGTGATTTTGGGTATGTGTGTGTAGGGGGGCACCTGCTGAACATGCAGCCTGTGGGGTCGCGAAGAGTCGGACATGACTGAGCAACTTCACTTTCACTTTTCACTTTCGTACATTGGAGGAGGCAATGGTACCCCACTCCAGTACTGTTGCCTGGAAAATCCCATGGACAGAGGAGCCTGGTAGGCTGCAGTCCATGGGGTCGTGAAGAGTCGGACATGACTGAGCGACTTCCCTTTCACTTTTCAGTTTTATGCATTGGAGAAGGAAATGGCAACCCACTCCAGTGTTCTTGCCTGGAGAATCCCAGGGACAGGGGAGCCTGGTGGGCTGCTGTCTATGGGGTCACACACAGTCAGACATGACTGAAGTGACTTAGCAGAGTAGCAGCAGCAGCTGAATATGTAACTAGGGATTTTATAATATAGCTCTCTTTAGGCTCAAATTTTTGAGCTATTGTTTAACTATTGTGTTAATGGGCTTCCTTGGTGGCTCAGATGGCAAAAAATTTGCCTGCAGTTCGGCAGACCTGGCTTCGATCCTTGGATTGGGAAGATCCCTGGAGAAGGAAACAGTTACCCACTCCAGTATTCTGGCCTGGAGAATTCCATGGACAGAGTAGCCTGGTGGGCTGTAGTCCATAGGGTTGCAAAGAGTCGGACATGACTGAAAGACTTTCACTTTCATTGTGTTAATAAAAAGTAGGTTATCTATGTTGGATTTTTCTTTAGTGACATGAAAAAATATCTTTATTTTGGAAATATCCTTCATTCATGTATAAAGGTAAAAGCAAGAATATTTTGGGTAATGGGCTTCCCTGGTGGCTCAGATGGTGAAAGAATCTGCCTACAATGCAGGAGACCCTGGTTCAATCCCTGGGTTGGGAAGATCCCTGCAGAAGGGAATGGCAACCCAATGCAGTATTCTTGCCTGGGCAATCCCATGGATAGAAGAGCCTGACCTGCTACAGTCTATCGGGTCACAAAGAGTCAGACACCACTAAGCTACTGACACTTTCACTTTCACACTTTCAATGTATAAATAAATGTTTTGTGTAATTAAAGTGATATGAAACAAAACATGTGGCTGTATTGCAGTACTGCTAAACTTGAGTAACACGAATGTTTGAAAAATATGGGAGATGCCTAGAGTTAGCTGAAAAGAGGCGAGAAAAAGTGAAAATTTGATGAGAAGCTAACTTCTGTGAGGCATCCCCTTCCCAACTTAAGCTTTCTACTGTTCTTTAAAAAAATGTCTGATATGATCAGGGGACCAAGTCTCCCTTGTTTAATGAACTATTTTCAAAGTTCTTTCTGCTACGAAACCGTGCAAAGAAAAATTACTAAATTCTGTACAGCTGGAGTCAAAAGATATTATATGAGAAAAGAGTGCTTTGGGTAAATGAAAGTAAGTTTTTATTTTTTGATAGCATGAAGACAATTACTTATTTAATTTTTATTTTTTTTATTTTTTAATTTTTTTGTTTTTATTTTTTATTTTTAAAATTTTAAAATCTTTAATTCTTACATGCGTTCCCAAACATGAACCCCCCTCCCACCTCCCTCCCCATAACATCTCTCTGGGTCATCCCCATGCACCAGCTCCAAGCATGCTGTATCCTGCATCAGACATAGACTGGCGATTCAATTCTTACATGATAGTATACATGTTAGAATGCCATTCTCCCAAATCATCCCACCCTCTCCCTCTCCCTCTGAGTCCAAAAGTCCATTATACACATCTGTGTCTCTTTCCCTGTCTTGCATACAGGGTCGTCACTGCCATCTTCCTAAATTCCATATATATGTGTTAGTATACTGTATTGGTGTTTTTCTTTCTGGCTTACTTCACTCTGTATAATCGGCTCCAGTTTCATCCATCTCATCAGAACTGATTCAAATGAATTCTTTTTTATGGCTGAGTAATACTCCATTGTGTATATGTACCACAGCTTTCTTATCCATTCATCTGCTGATGGACATCTAGGTTGTTTCCATGTCCTAGCTATTGTAAACAGTGCTGCGATGAACATTGGGGTACATGTGTCTCTTTCAATTCTGGTTTCCTCGGTGTGTATGCCCAGCAGTGGGATTGCTGGGTCATAAGGTAGTTCTATTTGCAATTTTTTAAGGAATCTCCACACTGTTCTCCATAGTGGCTGTACTAGTTTGCATTCCCACCAACAGTGTAGGAGGGTTCCCTTTCCTCCACACCCTCTCCAGCATTTATTGCTTGCAGATTTTTGGATCGCAGCCATTCTGACTGGTGTGAAGTGGTACCTCATTGTGGTTTTGATTTAATTTTTAAAACTCTTAATTGAAGGATAATTGCTTTACAGTATAGTGTTGATTTCTACCAAACATCAACATGAATCAGCCATAGGTTTACCCATAAGACAATTACTTATTTTTAAAAAGACAGTTCTTTGGATCACATGTCAATTGTTATCCTACACTGATTGCACTGTCCTTTTAGTTTTATTACCAGACCAAGTTAACCTAATTAAAAAATTTTTTAAAATAAATTCCTTGCTTCTGTGTGACATTTTTGCTAGATTCAGTAATGTACTTTCAAAGTAATTAGAGTTACTAGTTTTGAAAACAATAGTTAAGTTTGTACTTATATATCTTCTCTTAGTTCTGAAATTCTGCCTTATATTTAAAAAGTCCCTTTTGAGAAAATAAGAGACAGTTATGATGTTTCTTACTTTCCTATGGTTAAACAGAATATTTCCCAGTTTGAAAGAGAGAGATATCTTAGTAGCAGAAGCAATTATTCTGTTTCATGGGTTTGGAACACATAATATCTTTGAGATAGCTTAAAAAAACCAGTGGAGTGGTAAATCAGTAAAAATGAGCCTTTTGGGGTGAGTGGCAGGTGGGATGGGGAGTTACTGCTAATGGCTACAAGATTTCTTCTTTGGGGATGAGGAAAATGATCTCAAATTAAATTACAGTGATGGCTGCATAGCTCTATAAATACACTGAAAACTATTGAGTTGTATAATTTTAAGAGGTGGTAAGTAAATTGTATCTTAATTGCAAAACTGTTAAAGAAAATTATCCGTGGGATAAAACTTGCTGCTAGAGAGGTGGTAGCGCTGTCCGTGCATCCTGCTGATGTACAGAACTTGTGGCTTCAGAACTGCGAAAATGTTCTTGAATGCTGTTAGGTGGTTTATGGGAATGTTATTAGGAAGTGATCCAAAATGTGAAAAAGTCTGGTCAAGCTTCTATATAATTATTTCCTTCTTCTTTCTGTCCTCCCTCCCTTCTTTTTATTTATAAATGTATTTATTTATAATATAGAAAAATTATAAGTGATCTAAATGAGTAGTGGAGGAGAATGATTAAGTTTTGATTCATAGATTCAGTAGGTTATTGTGAAGCTGTTAAGATTAAGTTTGGTTTGCTGTGGTGAACATCTTTGAACATAAATCTTTGTCTGTGTTTCTAATTATTTCCCTAGGACTGAATGTAGAAGTGGAGTTATTGAGTTAGAAGGTTAAAAAAATACTTTTTTTTTTTTCCTCAAAAAAGCACCCCTGCAAACTATATAAATAAATTGTAAAAAGTATAGAACTTAGAAAGAAGAGAGTAAAAGTCACTCTCACTTCAATAGAAAAGAAAGCCTATTTTCTGAGCCTGATGTCACTCGTATGTGTCTAATGTGCACCTTTACAGGAGAGAGTGGGTCAGTGTTTTAATCTGAAGACTTCCCTAGACTCGTTCTTTTTCTTTTTTTGATCTAAGTTTAAAAAAGGAAATTAAAAATTCTTGTCTTTTATCTTACTCTGTATTTAAGATGTCTTCTTGTGGAATTATTAAGTTAGGTAATTGTGTTAGTAGTCCTCAAGAAAGGAGTTAAGCAAAAAGAAAACCTAGCAGCATTTTAAACAAATGTGTTTAAAATACTGGAAGACAACAGGGAAATTTATTTGCTGTGTGTTAGCAGAATGAACTACCACTAGATGGCAGTCCTCTACAACCGCAGGCTTTAGTTGGCTCTGAATACAAAGGTATGGTAAGAAATCTTTAAGGGAGGAATTGTTATCCCAAATAATACCTAGCCTTCTTCAGGCTGCAAAAGAGCAATGGAGTGGCTCTTAAAAAAATTATTATAGATAATATCTCAGGATACAATGAAAAAATGCCTTCTAGCTGTGCTCAAATTTTGGTTTGCTTCTGAATCGTAATGGAATCTTGATGAAATTGTAGGTCTGAACTCTGCAAGTCTGAAACTGGACCTCAGAGTTTGAATTTCTGACAGTTTCCCAACTGATGCCAAGTTGCAGAGATCTAGAGGTTTGCTGTCATCCTGCATCTACCAAGTGCTTATTTTCCCTGCCAGGCAGTGTCCTAGGTGCTTTACAGGTTGAGTAACTTAAGATATACTTAGTAAATGGTAGAGCAGGGATTCCAACCCAGGCTTTCTGCTTCTAGAAACTTGTGGTTTTAACCATACTAAACTGGGATATCTAGGCTGTGAGTACTACTTCCTAATTTGGGAAAAATCTTTGCTATCAGAAAGATGTGTATTTGGTTTGACTAAAGTTGGTGTATAACTTTTATTCTTCATAGATTATGGAAAAACATGTTGGGTAATTTCTGGGTCAGATATTTGCTTTCTTAACTTCCTTTTTTTGGTTGATGATGCTTTCGTTTATAAGAAAAGTACCTCTTAAAATTTGTATCAGAGCAGTTATATATGGGGGAGAGGGTAATATATTATTTGAAATTAGCAAAAGAGTAATTGGGCTTCCCTGGTGGCTCAGACAGTAAAGAATCTGCCTGTAATGCAGGAGACTGGAGTTCAGTCCCTGGGTGGGGAAGATCCCCTGGAGAAGGGAATGGCTACCCACTCCAGTATTCTTACCTGGAGAATTCCATGGACAGAGGAGGCTGGCAGGCTTACAGTCTATGGGATCGCAAAGAGTTGGACATGACTGAACAACTAACACTTTCACTTTTTCAGAGTAATTATTGTTTTTTTCTAGCTTTTTTTTTTTTTTTTGGTTTGTTTTGTTTGCTGGCTTGTTAAGAAAATCTTTCAAAAACACTGTTTATCAGTTCAGTCGCTCAGTTGTGTCTGACTCTTTGTGACCCCATGAACCGCAGCATGCCAGGCCTCCCTGTCCATCACTAATTTCCGGAGTCCACCCAAACCCATGTCCATCGAGTCGGTGACGCCATCCAACCATCTCATCCTCTGTTGTCCCCTTCTCCTCCTGTCCTCAATCGTTCCCAGCATCAGGGTCTTTTCAAACGAGTCAGCTCTTCGCATCAGGTGACCAAAGTGTTGGAGTTTCAGGACTGGTTGGATCTCCTTGCAGTCGAAACTCAAAGGAGCATTCACTGATGCAGGAAGGTTTGCTTTTACCTCAAGCTGTGTTGCAGTGTCTGTTCATGAGGAGGAAGTGCTAAAGAAATAGGAAATCTAGTTGTAACTACTTGAAGAATATTTGCCTAATAGCTTCTATTATTCAAACTACTACCTACCATTCCAGAATATAAATTAGAAGTCTTTTCATATTATACTTTTTAGAGGGGAAATGATTGAAATGTGCAATATTAGTGGCTATATTTGGCTTATTTTTTCCCCCCAGAGGAGTGTGGAAGATGTATTTGAAGTTAAAATGTTTATAGTTTGATTTTAATCTAAGCTGGTTTTTGAAGAAACTTGTGACTCTGGGTTTTTGTAAAAATGATTGCTGTTGTTCAGTTGCTCAGTCCTGTCCTACTCTTTGTGACCCCATGGACAGCAGCACGCCAGGCTTCCCTGTCCTTCACCATCTCCTGGAGTTTGCTCATGTCCGTTGAGTTGGTGATGCCATCCAACCATCTCCTCCTCTGTTGTCCCCTTCTCCTCCTGCCTTCAGTCTTTCCCAGCATCAGGGTCTTTTCTAATGAGTCAGCTCTTTGCATCAGGTGGCCAGAATATTGGAGCTTCAGCTTCAGCATGAAAAGGTAAAAATGGTAATCTTTTCAGGAAACTCAAACAGGGGTTCTGTATCAACCTAGAGGGGTAGGCTGAGGAGGGAGATGGGAGGGAGATTCAAAAGGGAGAGGATATATGTATACCTATGGTTGATTCATGTTGAGGTTTTACAGAAAAGAGCAAAATTCTGTAAAGTAATTATCCTTCAATAAAAAATAAATTAATTAAAAATTTATTTGATTAAAAAATGGTAAACTTTACTTTTTATACTGTTGACAAGTTAATGCTTGCAAAATGTAATGAGTGGCGTAAGCATGAACAATCAAATTATATAGTTTGGAAATCAAATCAATTTTAAAAAGCTGGGTTTGAATTGATTTAAAAATGTTACTAAAATTGATGTTATTTATTTTGTTTGGTAATTTGAACTCTGCTGTTTTTGAAAAAAGGAACAAGTGATATTTCTGCCCAATTTCCCTCTGCTTTTGTTTCATTGTGTCACTACAACTTCCAATGGTTGTTGACATGGTACTTTACCTAATTAAGATAAGCTTGCCATTTCAGAATAGCATGTGGAAAAGGATGACATTAATGTTTACTAACAAAAAGTCAGTAGTGGAGTGATGAAAGAACATTATTGTTTTAAAGTCAACAACTGTGTGTACTTAGCTTGGTAAAATATGATACTTTGTATAGTCTGTGTAATGTATCTTGCTACTATCAAGATAGGTTTGCAAGAATTTCCTTTACTCATAATGTGACTTAGAGACCCTGTATTTATATCCTCACTTACCAAAAATGTTTCCTGTAGGGCTGAGACGAGTTGACGAACTTTATAATGTGTAGGGATCTTTCAGATGTGCGACAAGGACAGTGGGAAGAAAGAGTTGATTTGTTAGAGACGTGTGGGAAATTCAGGCGCTAGAGCAAGTGTGGTGTTAACTGCATCATCTCTCTCTCTGGGTGTTTGTCCATCCACTCACGCAAGTTTCTCAGAATAGAAAGATTATGATATCTCTGAGGATACAAAATGCAACCATGATCTGATGAACAAAATGACTTCTATGATATTTTGTTGAAAGATTTAACTTGAACACATTTTTGTTTGAAAAATTACCCTGGATTATGATGGGTCAGCTTTGTTCCTTAAAACCTTGCCCCATCATATAAACTTGTGCTTTTTAGTCACTTTGAATTATTGCTATCTCTTCATAATGACTTGTGGTTTATTTTAAAAAAGGCTTTTTAATACTTCAGTAGTGACTATAACCACCATCTGGTTCTTACTTCAATTTTTAATCTTCTCCAACATTTTTGCTTCTTTGCTCTCATTTTTTTGTATTTATCTTCTATTTATTTACTCTTTGTATCTATCTATACTTTTATTATTGTAAGAACAATGAACATGAAATCTACTTTTATTTATTTTTTTTCATTGCAAGAAAAATTTTATTTTTTAATTTAAATTTATTTATTTTAATTGGAGGCCAATTACTTTACAATATTGTATTGGTTTTGCCATACATCAACATGAATCTACCATGGGTGTACACGTATTCCCCATCCTGAACACCCCCCTGCCTCTTCCCTCCGCATACCATCCCTCTGGGTCATCCCAGTGCACCAGACCCAAGCATCCTGTATCCTGCATCGAACCTGGACTGGCGATTCTTATATGACATTATACATGTTTCAGTGCCATTCTCCTAAATCATCCCACCCTCTCCCTCTCCCACAGAGTCCAAAAGACTGTTCTATACATCTGTGTCTCTTTTGCTGTCTCACATACAGGGTTATCATTACCATCTTTCTAAATTCCATATATATGTGTTAGTATACTGTATTGTTATTTTTCTTTCTGGCTTGCTTCACTCTGTATAATAGGCTCCAGTTTCATCCACCGCATTAGAACTGATTCAAATGTATTCCTTTTAATGGCTGAGTAATACTCTATTGTGTATATGTGAAATCTACTTTTAAAATGAATTTTTAAAAATTTAAGATAATTGACATACATTATATTAGTCTCATGTGTACAGCATAAATGATCTGATATTTGTATCTCTTAGATTTAAAAACATAACACAGTAGTTTGCTGTAATTTTTAAAATTAATTTTCTTGATCATAAATTTTTGTTTTTCAGGGGGCTATGTATATTTGGAGTTTACCTTGTAACAGTCAGCTCAAGATTTAAAGAAATATTACTATCAAAACCCACAACTTCCCAGTTTCTGGATAGGCCACAGTTCTGCTTTTACCTTGGGTGTGCTTCTTTTTTCTTTCCAATCTTGCCTTTGGTACAACTGAGAATTCTTTTGATTGCAGTTGACAGTTGGCTTAAGCAGGAGTAAGAAATTTACTGGCTTTCATCATCTGGGCCTTCAATGTGATCAGATCTGGTTTCACTCTTCTCATCTCTTGCTTTTGTTCCCTTGGACAACCTATTTCCCCTGGTAACAAGATGGCTATAGCAGCTCTAAATCTTACTTCTCAGATTCTAGTCCATGTGAAAACGTGCCTGCTTTCCTCCAGATAGCTCAGCACAGCTCTCTTTCCAATTCTGTGGCTGGGGTTGGGCATCTTGGAATTGTCATTGTCACCAAAGGAATGTGGTTACATTTGGGTCAGAGTTACTTGTTACTTATGGTCAGTTTTCCTTTTACAAATGGGCTTTGAGTTCACTGTCAGCCTGCTGTGAGGATGTAAACAATGTAGCATGCCTTCCCTTCTTGTTATTGTTGTTCAGTCACTCAGTTGTGTCCGATGGACCGCAGCATGCCAGGCTTTCTTGTCCGTCACCGTCTCTTGGAGCTTGCTGAAACTCATGTCCATTGAGTTGGTGATGCCATCCAACCATCTTGTCCTCTGTTGTCCCCTTCTCCTCCTGCCTTCAATCTTCCCCAGCGTCAGGATCTTTTCCAATGCAGATAAGTTTCCCACATTGATTTGAATCTATGCACCCTTTATATTCTTGCCACCTCTTCTTTTTTTTTTTTTTTTTTTAAATTTTAATTTTTTTATTTTTTTTTTAAATTTTAAAATCTTTAATTCTTACATGCGTTCCCACCTCTTCTTAATATCTTCTGCTTCTGTTAGGTCCAGACCATTTCTGTCCTTTATCGAGCCCATCTTTGCATGAAATGTTCCCTTGGTATCTCTAATTTCCTTGAAGAGATCTCTAGTCTTTCCCATTCTGTTCTTTTTTGTTTGTTTGTTTGTTTTTATTTTTTAAATTTTAAAATCTTTAATTCTTACATGCGTTCCCAAACATGAACCCCGCCTCCCGCCTCCCTCCCCATAACATCTCTCTGGGTCGTCCCCATGCACCAGCCCCAAGCATGCTGTATCCTGCGTCAGACATAGACTGGCGATTTAATTCTTACATGATAGTATACATGTAAGCAAGTAAGGAAAAAAGACACAGATGTGTATAACGGACTTTTGGACTCAGAGGGAGAGGGAGAGAGGGTGGGATGATTTGGGAGAATGACATTCCATTCTGTTCTTTTCCTCTATTTCTTTGCATTGATCGCTGAAGAAGGCTTTCTTATCTCTTCTTGCTATTCTCTGGAACTCTGCATTCAGATGGTTATATCTTTCCTTTTCTCCTTTGCTTTTCCCCTCTCTTTTCACACCTATTGGTAAGGCCTCCCCAGACAGCCGTTTTGCTTTTATGCATTTCTTTTCCATGGGGATGGTCTTGATCCCTGTGTCCTGTACAATGTCACGAACCTCATTCCATAGTTCATCAGACACTCTGTCTATCAGATCTAGGCCCTTAAATCTATTTCTCACTTCCACTGTATAATCATAATGGATTTGATTTAGATCATACCTGAATGGTCTAGCGGTTTTCCCTACTTTCTTTAATTTGAGTCTGAATTTGGTAATAAGGAGTTCATGATCTGAGCCACAGTCAGCTCCTGGTCTTGTTTTTGTTGACTGTATAGAGCTTCTCCATCTTTCGCTGCATAGAATGTAATCAATCTGATTTCGGTGTTGACCATCTGGTGATGTCCATGTGTAATCTCTTGTGTTATTGGAAGAGGGTGTTTGCTATGACCAGTGCATTTTCTTGGCAAAACTCTATTAGTCTTTGCTCTGCTTCATTCCGTATTCCAAAGCCAAATTTGCCTGTTACTCCAGGTGTTTCTTGACTTCCTACTTTTGCATTCCAGTACTCTATAATGAAAAGGACATCTTTTTTGTGTGTTACTTCTAAAAGGTCTTGTAGGTCTTCATAAAACCGTTCAACTTCAGCTTCTTCAGTGTTACTGGTTGGGGCATAGACTTGGATAACTGTGATATTGAATGGTTTGCCTTGGAGACGAACAGAGATCATTCTGTTGTTTTTGAGATTGCATCCAAGTACTGCATTTTGGACTCTTTTGTTGACCATGATGTCTACGCCATTTCTTCTGAGGGATTCCTGCCTGCAGTAGTAGATATAATGGTCATCTGAGTTAAATTCACCCATTCCAGTCCATTTTAGTTCGTTAATTCCTAGAATGTCGACGTTCTCTCTTGCCATCTCTTGTTTGACCACTTCCAATTTGCCTTGATTCATGGACCTGACATTCCAGGCTCCTATGCAATATTGCTCTTTACAGCATCAGACCTTGCTTCTATCACCAGTCACATCCACAATGGGTATTGTTTTTGCTTTGGCTTCATCCCTTCATTCTTTCTGAAGTTATTTCTACACTGATCTCCAGTAGCATATTGGGCACCTACTGACCTGGGGAGTTCCTCTTTCGGTATCCTATCATTTTGCCTTTTCCTACTGTTCATGGGTTCTCAAGGCAAGAATACTGAAGTGGTTTGCCATTCCCTTCTCCAGTGGACCACATTCTGTCAGACCTCTCCACCATGACCCACCTGTCTTGCAAAGAAATAGAGGAAAAGAACAGAATGGGAAAGACTAGAGATCTCTTCAAGAAAATTAGAGATACCAAGGGAACATTTCATGCAAAGATGGGCTCGATAAAGGACAGAAATGGTCTGGACCTAACAGAAACAGAAGATATTAAGAAGAGGTGGCAAGAATACACAGAAGAACGGTACAAAAAAGATCTTCATGACCCAGATAATCACGATGGTGTGATCACTAATCTAGAGCCAGACATCCTGGAATGTGAAGTTAGGTGGGCCTTGGAAAAGCATCGCTATGAACAAAGCTAGTGGAGGTGATGGAATTCCAGTTGAGCTATTTCAAATCCTGAAAGATAATGCTGTGAAAGTGCTGTACTCAATATGCCAGCAAATTTGGATAACTCAGCAGTGGCCACAGGACTGGAAAAGGTCAGTTTTCATTCCAATCCCAAAGAAAGGCAATGCCAAAGAATGCTCAAACTACCGCACAATTGCGCTCATCTCACATGCTAGTAAAGTAATGCTCAAAATTCTCCAAGCCAGGCTTCAGCAATACGTGAACCGTGAACTTCCAGATGTTCAAGCTGGATTTAGAAAAGGCAGAGGAACCAGAGATCAAATTGCCAACATCTGCTGGATCATGGAAAAAGAAAGAGAGTTCCAGAAAAACATCTATTTCTTCTTTATTGACTATGCCAAAGCCTTTGACTGTGTGGATCACAATAAACTGTGGAAAATTCTGAAAGAGATGGGAATACCAGACCACCTGACCTGCCTCTTGAGAAACCTATATGCAGGTCCGGAAGCAGCAATTAGAACTGAACATGGAACAACAGGCTGGCTCCAAATAGGAAAAGGAGTACATCAAGGCTGTATATTGTCACCCTGCTTATTTAATTTATATGCAGAGTACATCATGAGAAACACTAGACTGGAAGAAACACAAGCTGGGATCAAGATTGCTGGGAGAAATATCAATAACCTCAGATATGCAGATGACACCACCCTTATGGCAGAAAGCAAAGAAGAACTAAAGAGCCTCTTGATGAAAGTGAAAGTGGAGAGTGAAAAAGTTGGCTTAAAGCTCAACATTCAGAAAACGAAGATCATGGCATCTGGTCCCATCACTCCATGGGAAATAGATGGGAAAACAGTGGAAACAGTGTCAGACTTTATTTTTTTGGGGCTCCAAAATCACTGCAGATGGTGATTGCAGCCATGAAATTACTCCTTGGAAGAAAAGTTATGACCATCCTAGATAGTATATTCAAAAGCAGAGACATTACTTTGCCGACCAAGGTCCGTCTAGTCAAGGTTATGGTTTTTTCTCTGGTCATGTATGGATGTGAGAGTTGGACTGTGAAGAAAGCTGATTGCCGAAGAATTGATGCTTTTGAACTGTGGTGTTGGAGAAGACTCTTGAGAGTCCCTTGGACTGCAAGGAGATCCAACCAGTCCATTCTGAAGGAGATCAGTCCTGGGATTTCTTTGGAAGGAATGATGCTAAAGCTGAAACTCCAGTACTTTGGCCACCTCATGCGAAGAGTTGACTCATTGGAAAAGACTTTGATGCTGGGAGGGATTGGCGGCAGGAGGAGAAAGGGACGACAGAGGATGAGATGGCTGGATGGCATCATGGACTCGATGGACGAGAGTCTGAGTGGACTCTGGGAGTTGGTGATGGACAGGGAGGCCTGGCGTGCTGCGATTCATGGGGTGGTAAAGAGTCATTCACAACTGAGCGACTGAACTGACTGAACTGAACCCTTTATATCCTGGGAAAGCCCTTTTGAGGTGCACAGAGGGTGTGTCTAGTCACAGCTTAGGGTCTTTAGTAGCAGTGTCTGCAGGTGGATGAGGACTATCCTGTATCACTACTCTGGGACTGTTGGGGAGCATGGGTGGCGGCACTTCTGATGGTGCCCTCTGCTGATTCTCAGTTCTGTTGTCTTCATCTGTCTTTCATATGTCATCTTCCCCTTTTCCTCTCTCCCTGCCTTTTTTTGGTAGTGCATTTGTGGAATTGCCAGGGCAGTCTCCTTTTATCTTGCTCAGGTATAGCTGAGTTAACTCTTGCTTTTTTATGGTGCTGGTGAATTTTCCTTGCCTCTACTCCCTCCCTACCGGAGATGAATTTGTTTTCCTTTTAGGCACACTATTTTGAGGGCTGGATGTGGCTCAGTGGGCATCTGTGGCTGTGGCAGCGAAACTGGACCATCTGGCCTCAGCCCTGTCTTTTATGGTTTTCTTAATTATCTTGAATCACTGTTTACTCCACCTGGATGGTCTGTAACTTGTTATCTTCGAAGCTGGGTATCCTCAGGCTTTGCATTTTCGCTGTGCTGACTTCCTCCCTCACTCCCCCTCTTTCTCCCATCCCCCATCTTTCCTCTGGCCCCTGGTGGGTATGTGTGAGGCCTCTCTAGCCCATCTTCCCCTCTCTATACTCATCATTGTTGGAAATATTTAGTGTGACTGATATTTTTATGGTCTATGGCCTTTACTGCTATTTTTCTTTTGGCAGAAAAACACCAACACGGTGAAGTTTGTTTTTCTTGTCTGGTAGAAAGGGGATGTGGTAAAGGTAGAGCTTTTGTTATTCTGGGCATTTCCATTTCTCTGGGCTGTCTACACCCCTTCTGCATCTGTCTTTCCCTAAATTTGGGAGCCTTAGTAAGGTTTTCAGAATTTTGTTGTTTGCAACCTCACCACCCCTCCTTCTTATGAGGAGTTTGGATTTAGCACCTTCACAAAATGTATGACATCTAGCCCCGAAGATTCTCAGAAACATCTGCATTTCTTGATGGGTACCATTTTACATTTCTTTTGTTCCACTGCTGCTGGTGTATATTTACTATTCTTTTTTTAAAAAAATCATTTAGTTATTTATATTTTTGTTTAGTCCACAATGCTACATTTTTGAAAGGATTTTTTGAAAGTAGTCCCCAGACTGCCAGATTTGAAGAATGGATGTTTATCCTAAAAATTCTTGTGGATTCAACAGTTGAGTTGTTTGGATGATTCTGAATAGATGATCTTCTATTTCTATTATTTGAGCTATTTATTTAGTATGGATTAATTTCTTTGTACTTGATGTGAACTTCTTTTTTCCAGGTTGTTCTTGGCTTTTCAATTGTGTGTGTATGTATGTGTTTCATTGTGGTCAAACATTCCTTTCCTGTCAATTTATTCTATTTGTTTTATGCTTAGATCTCTCCCTTGCAGAGTTTTGATGTTTTACTTATCTATAGAGAAGACTGTATGGAGAAAGTTAATATTATTATCTTCTCTATGTTGTGTTACTACATATAACCCTGTAAAATAGGTAACTTAATTACCACTTCCCAGATTGGGAAACAAGCTCACAGACCATAAGTGTCTTGCTGCAAATCCTAGGAGGCCTTTGAATCCAGAGCTATCGGATTCTAAAGCCTGGTTATTTCTAATACATTACCTGTTATTTAATTACCTTCCTATTTAGAGAGAGGATTTATGTGAACTGTGAGAGAGATAGGAGAGGGAAGCTCTTCTGTAAGCCTAATGAGAGCATAGACCATGTCTTTTGTTCATCATTGTGTATCTCATGTCCTGCACAGTCCTTGGCACATCTAAATAAGTATTTTTTGGGTGAATAAACCTAAATAGCCAGGTAACTGAGCAGGGCCAATGTCATGCACAGCAGGCTTTCAAGTTTATTTTTCAGAAACAAATGTTAGCCTGGTGTCCTCATTCTAGCCAACTTCTGAGTTTTGTTTTCTTCTGTAACAAACACGTGTTGAATATCTACTGCAACGCATGGGTCATGGTAGTTACCCACCACAGTGGTAACACTGGAGGTGATTACTTAGACTTCCTGGGTTCACCTTTGCTAAATTATTTCTCAATATGCCAGTGAGGTAACACTTATACAACACAAGCTTCCCAGTAGGAATAACCAACCAGTTTTTTCATCATCTTGGAGTTGTTTTTCTATCCTTAAGTCATCCTTTTGTTATTAATGTTTCCCAGCATGAAATGTGATATTCAAAATTATTTGAGTATTTGTGATAGTGTTCACAGATCAAAAAGTTTTTAGTTTTCAAATTATCTAAATTATTTAATATTTAGTATAAAAGACATTTCTTGTCTTTAATCCTTTTATCTCTTTTTGTGCCTTGTAAAAGCTCATTTGCCTTTAATTCTTCCAGTTTTAAAATTTTGCTTTGATTTTTTTCAGTCAAATGGAACTTCAAAAAAAATAGAATTTTGATCAATGGAGGGTTGATGTCAGAGTGTAGATATAATATGGGCAGGGTATGGGTTATAAATGTCTGACAACACAGTAGTCCTGCATTTGTGACTGAAATGGAAAGAAAGTACTACGTATATAAAAGGCTCAATATGTTTGGGAATATAGTTGTCAGTAAAGGAGGCGAACAGATTTTACTAATAATATATATGAGTATGGTGGAATATTTTTTAAATCGTAAAATGACTTCTGTAAGCTTGTATGGGATTATATTGTCACATAAATAAAAATTCATGAATTCTTTGGAATAAAAAGCCTGCCAAAGAAAATAGTGAATTGAAGAATAAGTCAAGTCACCTTTGCCTCATTTTGAGGCAACCCGCAATAATCAGATCCTCAGCCTTCAAATAATAACTTATAATTGTCTAAACTGGAGCCTTTTTCTTGTCTGCCAAGGAAACGTATGAGTGGCCACATGTGGTTGCTGAGAGGCTGTGCTTTCCGAAGCCATCTGAATTCTTTGATTGCCATCCAGAGAGTGAACCGATATGCTCAAGTGGGGTGAATGAGCATCCAGAACACAACCTTGCTTTTTTTTGTGTGCAGGGATGTTAGTGCTAATAGAAGATTAATGCTATTTTCCTTGTAAGAAAGAAATCAAAGGATAATGTTTTGATAACTCTTGTCTCACTAGTGAACCACATGGCTCCTATTTTCTAGTAGATTTGGTTGAAATGTTGGAGCATCTTGCTGTGGAAGAATCCCTGTGCTCTGCTGACTCCTACTCCTTGCTTAAGCATTAAAGTATAGGTGTTTTATAATGTTGGAGTACTTCCCTCGTTTGTTCTTAAGATCCTTTATGGATCCACAGTGAAGTCGGAAGATCAAGGGGATGATAGGATTGATTTTCATCCTGTGCTGACTTTTCTTATATATATAGTATTCATTTATAAAATCCCTGGTCCAAGACCCAGAAAACAATGTTGCTTTCAAATAGCTTTTTCCTGTGTATTATGTTTTATAAAACCTTTAGTTCCTGGGGGAATGTTATAAAGAGAGTTCCCTGTAGTCTGCAATTTCATTTTTTACACGATTATTTATAAAGTTGTTACTTTCCCTGAAAGGTGAATTCTGATTCCCTCCATACATACGCTATAGAAATTTAGTGGTTAAATGCCTCCTTGCCTACTATGACTAAGGGGGGAAAGGTTGAAAAGAGTATTTGAAGTTTTTTGGTGTTGTTTAAAAAAAAAAAAACGTTCTTTCATGGTGGCCGAATGCCAAGGCTGGAAAAGTGTTATGGGAATGTCTGTGGTCAGGACTGCCTTTGACGAGAGAATGGTTAAATATGGTAATCTTGATAGGATTTGACAGCCATTTTTGATTCTATATATGGTTCATCATGGTCCCCTTCTTAAGAGTGAAATAACTAAGCTATTAAATTATTTTACCTAATTGGGAAGGAAAATGATTACCAAAAAACTACTTTATTCAGATGTCACAGTGATATAGAGGGTTCCAACAGTTTACAACATTTGTCTACAAAACACATTGTCATGGGAAATGAACCATGTTCCCTACCCCTGAGTCTCTCTTGAATTAAGTTGATTCATTAACTCTTTTCCATTCTACATGGAAACTCTAGCTTACAGATTTAAATTCTAAAGCACAAGGTAGAGATATATGTTAATGCTTAATATGAAAAACAAATAGTTGACTATGACTCTGTTAAAAGTATTTTCAAAGTGCATTAGTAGTACTCTGTGTAGAGGTTATACATATAAAATAAATTTTAAGTAGATTATCTTTTTGATGGACATTTGGGTGGTTTCCAGTTTTTGACTGAAATGAAAAAAGCTGCCATGAACATTCTTTTATAATTCTTTATGTGGACAGTACAAAAATAAATGTCAGACAAATATACGATGATATTTAAAATTATACTACCACAATTTTCTCCAGTCTTTTTGTGATTAAATTTTAAAAAGACATTCAAGATTGAGTTATAATATTAGTAAGCATGCTTTCTGTGCAAGAGTAGTATTGTATGTGTTTACTTCTCAAACATTAAAGAATATAAAAGGTGTACCTTCAGTATTTCATGTAGTACATAATTTAAGTCACTTCTGACTAATTTAGAGTATCGGAAATCATTAAGATTATCATATCAGAATAAGTCCTTCACCTTATATTAATATTTGAACTATATTGCTGCCTAAGTTAAGAATAATCAGGGTTTTTGCCTTTTAAAATTGTTTATTTCAGGCTGCCCTGGGTCTTTGCTGGGCACGGGCTTTCTCTAGTTTCGGCGAGTGGGCACTGTGCTCTAGTGGCAGGGCCCCGGCTCCTCATTGCCGTGGGTTCTCCTGTTGTACAGCACGGGCCCTAGGCTCAGGGGCTTCGGTAGTTGCAGGGCACGGGCTTAGTTGCCCCACAGCATGTGGGATCTTCTGAGACCAGGGATCAAAACCACGTCCCCTGCGTTGGCAGGCAGACTCTTAACCACTGGCCCACCAGGGAAGTCTCTAATCAAGGTTTTTAAACCAAATTTCTTTACAGTGAAATTTGTGAATAAGACCCTTTTAAAGCAGCATTTCTAGATCTTTGCTAAAATGAACAACTGAGAAATATTCCTAAATGTATTTTGGAAAGTAATATGATTATAGAGGACTGTGAACTTAAAAATGTGTGAATGGAAAAAATTAAGATTTCATATGGCTTTTTGCAGCTAGCTGATTAAGTCTTACACAGTTCATTGTCCTAAAGATGAAATTTGTACAAGGTTTTGGAAGGCAGGAGTTAGATATTAAAAGTACTTGTTTCCAAGGTAGTACAAACTGGTTTTAACAATCTATCATCTCTCATTTACTAAAGGAAATATGTAAAAAGAAAAGGAAAATGTTCGGCAAGAACAAAATGTTGAGATGATGAAAAGCTACAAGGAAAGAAAAAAGGCTTTATAAAGACTACTAAAAAGAAACTGGCTTTTTTCCCTTCAGCAATCTGTCTGAATTCATTTTGCTTTCATTATATATCTAGCCTGGAGGTAAAGTATGTTGAATATTGCAACAAAGAGGGTGTTATAAGGAGGACTTTTTTAAAAATAATAAAGTGTAACATATGTGTAAACCGTGCAACTTTGTAACAGGAAACTTTATAATAAGGAAGGACTGTGCTTAGCTTTTCCACAATTTTGGAAGAATGAGTTTTATTAGGTGTTAGACAAAGAAATTATCAACTGACTTTTATGCTATAAGGTTGAAAGATTTCTTATGACCATTTCTAGACTTTAGCAGTGGTTTTATTGTGGGTCCTGATATATTAGGAACAGTGCCTAGCACTATTAATATGTCTACTGTTGCTAGTTCTCTTAAGAATATGATGTTTAACTTTTGCCTTTCAATGAAAAATTATTCAAAATCCTGTTATTCTGTGGTTTCCTCAGCAGTAGTAGGCTGTTCTTGAGTTGATTGACACATAATATAATTTGGGAACACAATCAATGGTCCTTTTCTTTTTGAAAGATGGTGACAAATTCTACTGAAACTTGGGAAATTGGCTCCATCATTCATCCCTTACTGTTTCTTTGCTTTTCTTGCCCAACTTCCTGAAAACCATATTGTTTTGATGTCAGTATGTAGAATAGAGTATCTGTTGGGGAATCAGTGTGTATTAATTATATTGGAATAAGTGTAAGTGTAACAAATGGTACAGTTAGTAGGCACTGGGCCTAATAGTTTTTTCAGTTAATGAGGACACTAGTATTAGGGACCTCTAATATGCCTGAACCATATTTCTTGTAAATTTTCCTCAGTTTTGAGATTAACTGGCAATAGCTGTGTTTTTCTGGCTTTTAAAGGCTAATATATTATGGTGGAATTTTAGGATTTATATAGTGCTTCTTATAGAATAGTTGAGTTTTTGTATTTATCACACAGTTACTGAAGTGAGCTAGAAGAAGTGTAAAAGTCAGTCTTCTACTTTTTCTGGCTTTTCAATCTGTTTAAAAAAAATATTATATCCATTCACCTCTCCCACTTAAAAATTGCTCACTATGTACATTTGTGTACTATCTTAAATTGAGGTGGGGAAATTTAATGGTACCTTTTAATATGGCATGATCCACTGCAGGGCTGTTAGAAGATTAGAGATGAAGCTCCTGGGCTTAGGAGAGAGGTGTTGGAAGTGTGCTAGCAAAATATTTTATTACATCTTTAAAAATAAATCATTTAACAATTTTAAAAATTGAAGTATAGTTGATTTACAATGTTGTGCTGGTTTCTGGGATACCGCAGAGTGATTCAGTTATACATATATATCCATTGTCTTTTCCATTATGATTTATTACAGAATTTTGAATATAGTTTCCTGTTACTATACTGTAGGACCTGTGGTTTATTTTGTATATAGTAGTTTGTATCTGCTAATCCCACACTGCTGTTTATCCCCCCCACCCCCACCCTCTTTTCTGTTCGGTAACCATGGGTCTGTTTTCTATGTCTGTGAGCCTGTTCCTGTTTCGTAAATGTTTCTGTTTCGTAAATAAGTTCATTTGTATCATATTTTACTTTTTTGGTTTCCAACCAAAAGCGCTTCTTTTTAATTTTTTAAAAAAATTGCAGTATAGTTGATTTACAGTGTCTTGTTTTCAGGGCTGCAGTAAAGTGGTTTAGTGCCTATTGGCCATCTGTATGTCTTTGGAGAAATGTTTATTTAGGTCTTCTGCCCATTTTTTGACTGGATTTGTTGTTGTTGTTACTGAGTAGTATGAGTTGTTTGTGTATTTTGTAAGTTAAGCCCTTGTTGGTTGCATCATTTGCAAATATTTTCTCCCATTGGTTGTCTTTTTGTTTTGTTTTGTTTCCTTTGTTGTGCAAAGGGCTTCCCTGATGGCTGCCATGGTAAAGCGTCTGCCTGCAATGCGCGGGAGACCCGGGTTCCTTTCCCGGGTCAGGAAGATCCCCTGGAGAAGGAAATGGCACCCCACTACAGCACTCTTGCCCGGAAAATCCCATGGACGGAGGAGCCTGATAGGCTACAATCCATGGGGTCGCAGAGTCCGACACGACTGAGCGACTTCACTTTCACTTTGTTGTGCAAAAGCTTTTAAGTTTGATTAGGTCCCATTTGTTTACTTTTTCTTTTATTTCTATTGTCTTGGGAGAGAGACCTAAGAAAACATCGGTACAATTTATGTAGAGAATATTTTGCCTGCGTTCTCTTTTAGGAGTTTTATGGTGTCATGTCTTAAATTTAAATCTTTAAGCCATTTTGAGCTTATTTCTGTGTATGATGTGAGGGTGTGTTCAAACTTCATTGATTTATACGTGCCTCTTTAGTTTTCCCAGCACCACTTGCTTAAGAGATTTCTTTTTCTTCATTGTATATTCTTGCTTCCTTTGTCAAAGATTGTGACCATAGATGTGGGGGTTTATTTCTGGGTTCTCTATTCTGTTCCATTGATCCACGTATCTATTTTTTTGCCAACACCACACTTTATAGTATTGTCTAAAGTCTGGAGGGTTATGTCTCCAGCTTTACTTTGGCAGTTCTAGGTCTTTTATGGTTCCATGTAAATTTTAGGATTATTTGTCCCAATTCTGTGAAAAATGGTGTGGGTAAATTGATACTGCGTGCGTGCTAAGTTGCTTCAGACATGTTGGACTCTTTGCCACCCCATAGACTGTAGCCCACGAGGTTCCTCTGTCCTTGGGATTCTTCAAGCAAGAATACTGGTGTAGGTTGACATGCCCTCTTCCAGGGGATCTTCCTGACCCAGGGATTGAACCCACGCCTCTTAGGTCTCCTGCATTGGCAGGCAGGTTCTTTACCACTAGCACCACCTTGATAGGGATTGCATTAAATCTGAAGATTGCTTTGGGTAGTGTGGCCATTTTAATGATATGAATTCTTCCAATCCAAGAGTATGGGATATCTTTCCCTGTCTTTGAATCATCTCAGTTTTCTTTATCAGTGTTTTATAGTTCTCATCATACATCTTTCACATCTTTGTAGACCATTTACTTGTGAGATGACAGAAACATTCAAAATAACTTTTAACTGTGTGCAATTAATTTGATAAAGATAAAATGTTAAATAGTACAAACATGAAGACATCGGTTCCCCACTTCCTTCTACTCTCCAATATGCTTCATTTCTACCTTTATTTTTTCTTAGGGCTAACTCCTTATCTCTCAATAATGAGATGAGATTCTCCATATCCTTGCCAACATGTTGTTATTTATCTTTTTGATTTTAGCAACTGTAGTGGGTGTATGGTAGTATCTCATTTTGGTTTTGATCTGCGTTTTTCTGATGGCTAGTGATTTTGAGCATCTTTTGCTGTGCCTGTTGGCTACTCATGTATATTGAACAGTCAAGCAATAAAGACTGACTGCAGACTGTGTGTCCTTGGGGTCAGGAGCCAGGGCTTGTCAGCTGGTGGGCTTCATCTTAGGACAGTTAGGGACTATTTCACTGTTTCACTGGGGACTCACCCCATCTGTAGATGTACATCTTTTCTTCTGAGGGTTTTCTGTCTTTAAAGGTTTCTTTAACCTCTGTATGGGAGAGAATGAGCTAGTCCCATGTATTCTGGACCTCAGTGGGGAGGAGATTCAGAGGGTTGATTATCCAGAATGTAGACATTTTTTTTTCCCATCTGCATATTTTTCCAGTGATTGCCTATTCCCATGCTATCACTATTTTATACCTGATATGCCTCTAATCTGGAGTCACTTGCTTAGTTCAACTTCTCCAGAGATTATACTTTCTGTATCCTGTGGGGGTCTGGGTACCTAACTATTGCTTACACAGACTTTAAAATATTACTCTTACCTTTAGATCCCACCTCACCCCACTTTCTGTGGTAGCTGGTGCTTTTCAGAATTTTAGAGGATGAGTGAGAGTTGGACTGTGAATTAGGCTGAGCGCCAAAGAATTGATGCTTTTGAACTGTGGTGTTGGAGAAGACTCTTGAGAGTCCCTTGGACTGCAAGGAGATCCAACCAGTCCATTCTGAAGGAGATCAACCCTGGAATTGCTTTGGAAGGAATGATGCTAAAGCTGAAACTCCAGTACTTTGGCCACCTCATGAGAAGAGTTGACTCATTGGAAAAGACTCTGATGCTGGGAGGGATTGGGGGCAGGAGGAGAAGGGGACGACAGAGGATGAGATGACCAGATGGCATCACTGACTCGATGGACGTGAGTTTGAGTGAACTCTGGGAGTTGGTGATGGACAGGGAGGCCTGGCGTGCTGTGATTCAGGGGGTCGCAAAGAGTCGGACACAACTGAGCGACTGAACTAACTGAATGTATTCTCTAGGAATTTAGATCTGACCTTCCTCTTCTCTTCAGTATTGTTTACCTTTTCTTTGTTCACTTTCTGTCTTCACAGATTATGGTTAGGCTTACTGTTGTTCTAATTTCTTTGAAGGAGTTGATGTCTGTTTATTTTAAAAGCCTGTGACTGTTGTTTGGTATGGTTTGTTGTTCTTGTTGTTTTTAGAGAAGGAGACATAAGAGTGTGCTTGGACAAACCAAGATATAGCTTTAGCTGAGTATCTTGAAAGGGGAATCATACTTGCTGTCATAATGCTTCTATAAAATATTGGGGAGAAACTTGTCTTTAGAGTTACTAGTTAGTTAAAAGAAAATCTGAGTGCTTGTCTCCACAGGCTTTTAATTTCTTCCTTGAGTGAAATAATAATAAAGAGGGTGAGAATGGTTGCCAGGTCATGATTGCAGAATCTTGGCTGTAAGTCATGGGCAAAAAGCTTTATTGTCTGCCCCCATGGTTGAATGAGTTATTTCACCTCTGGGACCCTGTGAATGTTCAGACAGTTGAGTAATCCTACCTTCACACACATGGTTGGCAGCAGGGCAAGTAATATCTGAGTACTTGGCATAATAATGAATGGGGAATATAGAGGGAATGTAAACCTTTGACAGGTCTGTCTCTTAGTTTCCTACAATTTCATTTTCATGGCTACTGATAGGGTTGGTTTTGCTCAGAGATTAAGGGTGTTCTTAATTTTGGTAGTTGTTTGGGATTATTCTAATACAGTTTCTGGAGCGGGGATGAGGTGAACACTGTGTTAATCCATAATCTACTATAAGCACATTTTAACCCAATGTTTTTTAGAGATGCGAACAATCCCCGGTTCCAATTTCCTATTTCAAGACTTCATATATAACTGGAATTCTGTAAGCCCCATTTTGACTAGTGGATAATGTGGTATTTGGCATTCTGGAGCATTAACGAACCCTGGAAGGTCTGTATTTCCTTTTTCTTTGTGCAGTGTCAATCCTGTTACGTGGTCATCATAGAAGCTTTTGGGTCTTCCACTTGTACTTTGATTTGAGGGCTTAACATCCCAAGCTTTTATATTTTGTAAGTGCTTAAGCAGAGCAGCAGAGAAGGCAATGGCACCTCACTCCAGTCCTCTTGCCTGAAAAATCCCATGGATGGAGGAGCCTGGTGGGCTGCAGTCCATGGGGTTGCTAAGAGTCGGACTTGACTGAGCGACTTCACTTTCACTTTTTACTTTCATGCATTGGAGAAGGAACTAGCAACCCACTCCAGTGTTCTTGCCTGGAGAATCCCAGGGACGGGGGAGCCTGGTGGGCTGCCATCTATGGGATTGCACAGAGTTGGACACGACTGAAGTGACTTAGCAGCAGCAGCAGCAGAGCAGAGCAGGTGGCTCATTCAGCAGTCTTTGTAATTACCACTGTCATTGAACAGTCCAGTACGATAGCCACTTATTTCTCAAAGCCTTGTCTTCTACTGGTACTCTGTCACACACTGCACCAATGTTAATTTGAATAATTGTGATTCCACTGCATGCCATGTATTTCTGTTTTCTTTTTTTCCACAAAGCGAAGTCATCCGTGTGTTCATCAGGTATGTGAACAAGCTAGTCCCCATATATCTTAAATACTGTGTTAGTTAAGGTCCCAGTAGGAGACAGTTTGTGGCAGATGACTCTAATGAAGTAGAATAAAAAGGAAGGATTACTGATAGAGGTGTTCAGTTCAGTTCAGTTCAGTCGCTCAGTCGTGTCCGACTCTCTGCAACCTCATCAATTGCAGCAGGCCAGGCCTCTCTGTCCATCACCAACTCCCAGAGTTCACTCAGACTCACGTCCATCGAGTCCGTGATGCCATCCAGCCATCTCATCCTCTGTCGTCCCCTTCTCCTCCTGCCCCCAATCCCTCCCAGCATCACAGTCTTTTCCAATGAGTCAATTCTTCGCATGAGGTGGCCAGAGTACTGGAGTTTCAGCTTCAGCATCATTCCTTCCAAAGAAATCCCAGGGTTGATCTTCTTCAGAATGGACTGGTTGGATCTCCTTGCAGTCCAAGGGACTCTCAAGAGTCTTCTCCAACACCACCGTGCAAAAGCATCAATTCTTCAGTGCTCAGCTTTCTTCACAGTCCAACTCTCACATCCATACATGACCACTGGAAAAACCATAGCCTTGACTGTAGAAAGGGTTAAGAGAAGAGATTGTCCCTATACTTAGCAAAATAAACTATCTAATTTAAGTCTTTATATTTTGGGGTATCTTTGTTGTTGTAGCTTGGCCTTTTCCCTAACTAATATAAGAATTTACTTTATTATGGCCATGTAGACACTGTGGACAACTGAGATTTGATAACATTTCTTTTCTGTGTTTTTTTTTTGAAGTTAAAAGTAATACAAGAAGTAACCTTTATGCCCTTTACCCATGTTTTCCTATTATGAATACTTTTATCTTATTTGCTTTGCCGTTTTTTTCATTTACACACTCTCTCACGTATGCACGATCATTTTTTCTGAGACATTTGAGAATATATTATATGCTTCATGGCCCTTTATACCTAAGCACTTTAGTGTATATTTCCTAAGAATAGAAATATTATTACATAGTACAGTTGCTAATTCCATAAAGTTACATTGATATAATACTTTTATCTATTCTAATATCCAAATTCTAATTTTTTTCAGTTGATCTAATACTATAACAAAGTGCTTTATAAGATTCCTGCCCCTCCTATCCCATTGTTACAGGATCTAGTCTATAGGTAGGCAGTGCATTCAGTTGCATGTATTTTTAGCCTCTTTTAAGCTGGGAAATTTTCACCCCCTTTCTTTATCTTTTATGACATCAACAGTTCTGAAGAATATGGTCTCCCCCACCGTTTAAAGAAAGAAAATATTCCTCATTTCCTCATTTTGTTTGTCAGCCACTTTCCTCTGATTATATTGACAATATACATTCTTGGTCAGAATACTGCCAGAATTAAAGTAGTTTCCTTATTGCTTCTGACCCTCTCACTTATCACATGAACAAAGCTCTGTTTCTATCTTCTTTCTAGCTAACTCACTCCCCAAATCAAGTGCTTCTCTAAGGCTGCCACTTCCAGTCCTGCACACTTTCAAGTTTCTTTCTTATAGCCTTATGTGATTATGAATTCCTTGGTCTCATCCCATGTTAATTATTTTTGTATTTATTGTTTCACATATTCCTCTGATTTTGTCCGTACTTTCTCTAAAATCTGTTCCCTTTCATAGAATCTTAGGAAAGCCTTCCCTTCCCCATTCTCTATGCCCTCAGGTTTTTAGTAGTAGCAGTGGGCTGATGGTGGAAGTACTGTTGGAATTTTCTCCCTATTCCCTTATGTATGGTGGAGGTTGCAGTGTTCTCCATTGCATAGTAATGAATACGGTATGGGTGCAGTGTGGTTTTGTGTGTGTGTGTGTTTTTTTTTTTTTTAGGAGAGTAAAAGAGGAAGGGTTTTGGAATGAGGTGACTATCACTATTCCCTCAATCCAGAAACTTTTTAAAAAGACACTTTCTGATCCCAGCGATATTAAAAAGAATATAAAGAAATATTATGAACAACTTTATTTTATTTTTTTTGTTCCTATTTTTTTTTAAGTTTTTTATTTTTAAAATTTTAAAATCTTTAATTCTTACATGCGTTCCCAAACATGAACCCCCCTCCCACCTCCCTCCCCACCACATCTCTCTGGGTCATCACCATGCACCAGCCCCAAGCATGCTGCACCCTGCGTCAGACATAGACTGGCGATTCAATTCTTACATGATAGTATACATGTTAGAATGCCATTCTCCCAAATCATCCCACCCTCTCCCTCTCCCTCTGAGTCCAAAAGTCCGTTATACACATCTGTGTCTTTTTTCCTGTCTTGCATACAGGGTCGTCATTGCCATGTTCCTAAATTCCATATATATGTGTTAGTATACTGTATTGGTGTTTTTCTTTCTGGCTTACTTCACTCTGTATAATTGGCTCAACTTTATACTAATAATTTAATAACTTAGATGAAATAAATAAATGACTTGAAGACCACAACTTACCAAAAACTGCCGCAAGAAGAAATAGAAAGTCTGAATAGCCTGTCTCTACTAAAATTTTTGAATAATAAAAACCTTTTCATGAAACGTCCGTGTATAGTTTCACAGGTGAAATGTATTAAATGTTAAAGGAAAAATAATACCAGTATTATACAAAGTTTTTCCAAAAGTAGATGAGGAGAGAATGCTTTCCAACCCATTTCTGATAGCTTTGATACTAAAACTGATAAAGATATTATAAAAAGGAAGAATTATAGTCAGTATCCCTTATTAACATGGATGCAGTAATACTAAAATGATTAGCAAATAGAATCTTGTTGTTGTTCAGTCACCAAGTCGTGTTTGACTCTCTGTGACCTCATGACTTCAGCATGCCAGGCCTCCCTGTCCAGTCCTATAAAGGCAAATAAAATCTAGCAATATAAAAAATAGATAATCTCTCATGACCAATTGGAGTTTATTCCAGAAAAATAAGATTGGTTCAACAATTTAAAATAAGACAATAAAAAAAACAAGGAGAAAAGCCATAACATTTAACATGAAATGGATCATAGACTGAAATTTAAAACCTAAAACTATAAAACTAGTAGAAGAAAAAATTAAGAGAAAATCTTTATGACCTTGGAGTAAGCAAAGATTTCTTAGGGCATGTAAAGCACTAATCATAAAAGAAAGAAAATGATAATTACAATGCCCCCAAATTAAAATCTCCTGATTTTCAAAAGACAACTGTTAAGCAAATGAAAAGACAATTCTTGGACTGAGAGAAAATATTCACAATGTATGTAGCTGACAAATTAGTTGTATCCAGAATATATAATGAAATCTTATAAATCAATGAGAAGATAAACAGCCCAGTTAAAAAAAAGGACAAATATTTGAAGAGACATGTCACAAAGATTTGCAACTGGCCCAATAAGGGTGTGAAAAGTTGCTCAGCATCATTAGGCTTCAGAGAAATTCAAATTAAAATCACCATGAGATGCTTCTGCATATCCAGCAGAAAAGTTGAAGTAAAAATGACTGAAAATATCAAGTTCAATTGAGGCTTCCCCTGTGGCTCAGTGATCAAGAATCTCCCTGCCTGCATGCAGGAGACTTGGGTTCAATCCCTGGGTGGGGAAGATCCCCTGGAGAAGGAAATGGCAACCCACTCCAGTATTCTTGCCTGGAAAATTCTATGGACAGAGGAGCCTGTGGATTGCAAAAGAGTCAGACACAACTTAACTAAACAACAGCAACAACACCTCAAACTTGTGACAGCTTGATTTTATGTTCTCATAGGGCAGATCTGTGGAAAGTCTTAAGGTATTTTCTAAACTCTTTTCGACTCTTCCCTGTGAAGCTTGTAATGGCTGGTTTAGGCTTTGTTAGGTGGGTATGTGTGCGTGTGTGCTCAGTTGCTTCAGTTGTGTCCAGTTCTTTGTGACCCCATGGACTGTAGTCTGCCAGCCTCCTCTGTCCATGGGATTTTCTAGGCAAGAATACTGGAGTGAGTTGCCATGCCCTCCTCCAGGGGATCTTCCCAACCCAAGGTTCAAACCCACATCTTCTGCGTCTCCTGCATTGCAGGTAGATTCTTTATCACTGAGCCACTGGGGAAGGTCATTAGTTGGGTGTAGAGCAAACCTTACTGTGGGGCCTGGTCCTTACTCTTAACAGCAGCCTTTCTCAGTATTTATAACATATTATTTCTGCTTTATTGACTACGCCAAAGCCTTTGACTGTGTGGATCACAATAAACTGTGGAAAATTCTGAAAGAGAGGAATACCAGACTACCTGACCTGCCTCTTGAGAAACCTATATGCAGGTCAGGAGGTAACAGTTAGAACTGGACATGGAACAACAGACTGGTTCCAAATAGGAAAAGGAGTACATCAAGGCTGTATACTGTTACCCTGCTTATTTAACTTATATGCAGAGTACATCATGAGAAACGCTGGGCTGGAAGAAGCACAAACTGGAATCAAGATTGCTGGGAGAAATATCAATAACCTCAGATATGCAGATGACACCACCCTTATGGCAGAAAGTGAAGAGGAGCTAAAAAGCCTCTTGATGAAAGTGAAAGAGGAGAGTGAAAAAGTTGGCTTAAACCTCAACATTCAGAAAACTAAGATCATGCCATCCGGTCCCATCACTCCATGGGAAATAGATGGGGAAACAGTGGAAACAGTGTCTGACTTTATTTTGGGGGGCACCAAAATTACTGCAGATGGTGATTGCAGCCATGAAATTAAAAGACACTTACTCCTTGGAAGGAAAGTTATAACCAACCTAGATAGTATATTGAAAAGCAGAGACATTACTTTGCCAACAAAGGTCCATCTAGTCAAGGCTATGGTTTTTCCAGTGGTCATGTATGGATGTGAGAGTTGGACTGTGAAGAAAGCTGAGCAACAAAGAAATGATGCTTTTGAACTGTGGTGTTGGAGAAGACTCTTGAGGGTCCCTTAGACTGCAAGGAGATCCAACGAGTCCATTCTAAAGGAGATCAGTCCTGGGTGTTCTTTGGAAGGAATAATGTTGAAGCTGAAACTCCAGTACTTTGGCCACCCCATGCAGAGTTGACTCATTGGAAAAGACTCTAATGCTGGGAGGGATTGGGGGCGGGAGGAGAAGGGGACGACAGAGGATGAGATGGCTGGATGACATCACCGACTCGATGGACATGAGTCTGAGTGAACTCTGGGAGTTGGTGATGGACAGGGAGGTCTGGCGTGCTGCAATTCATGGGGTTGCAGAGAGTCAGACACGACTGAGCGCTGATCCGAACTGCACGAGGTCTCTCCATGTCAGGTGTGCCAGATCTTTAGCATCCGCCAGCATTGCTTGACTTCTGGTATCTGTTCCATTCTCCCCCCTCTAGCAGTCATCCTCTGATAAATTCTGCATAGTCTCTCCATGTGCATGCTTAGCTGAGTGCTCATTTAGGAACTCTGAGGGAACTATCTTACAACCTCTGTTTCTGCAAGACTCCCTTCTTCCTGTTTCTGCTAGACTCTCTTCTCCCTGGTGCCTTGATTCAGATTTCAGGTTTCGCAGCTGCCCCCAACTCTCATATTTGCCTTCTTATCTCAGTGGGGCTCCTGTGCTCTGCTTGAGTTCCAGCTTGCTGTGCTGCAGTTGGAAATTGTCTTCTGACAAAGCTTGGGCGGATGGGGGAGCTCACCTCATGAGTTTTGCTTGTCTTGGTGCCATAGGCTGTGATGGCTGTTGTGAAATGCCCTCAGACGGAAACCTGATATGTTTTGTCCAGTTTATGGTAGCTTACAGCAGGAGGGCTAGTTACTCCGTCTTAGTTGGAAGTTGAAATACTCCAAGAGAGTCTAGACTTCTTAATACTTGGAAAATGAGATTATTCATGATTTCCTAAAGAGAGAATAAAAAAACTGTAAGATTTGCCTTAAACTTCATCCAGGAGCAGTGAAGACTGATTCCACAGAACAGCTTTACAGCAACAGTGATGGAAAGAAAATTGTTTCCTCATTGTAGTCTGCTGAGTTCAGGAAGGAAGGAGACTTTAACCCCCTCCCCCTTTTTTTGGCCTCAGCTTGAAGCGTGCGAAACTTCTCCCACTATAAGAGGTCAAACCCATGACCCTGCAGTGGAAGTGCAGAGTCCTAACCAGTGAACCACCAGGGAAGTTCTGACTTTCCCTTTCTATTTACTACTCTTCAATTCTATTCATTTTTTAAAAATTGAATTTATTTTTAAATGAAACAAAGATAAGTATTTGTAATGATAAAAGGTACAATTCACAAAGAAGATAGACATCATAAACCATTAGACATGTAACAACAGAAAGATACATAAAGCAAAAATCAGCAGTTCTATTAATCTTATAATTTCGAATTATAGGAAGATTTAAGAAGGTTTAAGAAGATGAGTAAATGCCTTTTTCAGTATAGCTCCCTGTACCTTCAGATGTCATATATTAAGCTTCTGTGACTTCAAAGGTGGTTTTTAGCTAGCCCTTTAATAAGCACAGATATCATGTTTATAAGTTTTACTTAGCTTTGGCAATGACAAGAGATAATAATTTGAAATCTTTTGTTATTCTGAGTCTTGGATTGTCTTCCTCAGATATTTTCCTTTTAAGAAGTAACATACTTGTTTAATAAAATGGAAATTATGAGGTACTGACTAAGAATATGCAATAAGAATATTAGACTTCATAGGTGTCATAAACATCTTTCATCATTTAACTTTCATATGATTAAAACCAGCAATCATTTATTGAATACTGTTTCAGATACTGTGCTAGGTGCTTTAAAATACTGCATATATATATATATATATATATATATATATATATATATATATATATTTTTTTTTTTTTGGTTTCACCACACGGCTTGAGGGATCTTAGTTCCCTGACCAGGAATAGAACCTAGGCCCCCTGGAGTGGAAGTGCAGAGTCCTAACCACTGGATTGCAAAGCAGTTCCGCTGAGAAATAAGTACCTATATGAAATGGGTGATACTTTACCTCAATTTTTCATCTAAGAAAATTCAGAATTACAAAATGAAATTTCTGTTCTTTGGTCAATTTGATGAATCACATGCCTTTCCAAGTAATTGTGTATACATTTAGAAAGATAGTTTTTTTTGGAAGTTGCATTAATGATAGACAATTAAACACACAGATCTTAAAATTATGTATTTACTAATTCTTTTTTTTGCCTTATTTTCGTATTCCTTGACTTCCCTTAGCCTTTCGTTTCTCTTAAGGTGAAGTCGCTCAGTCTTTCGTTTCTCTTAGATGTATTGTTTTCCTCTAACGTTTTATTTGTTTATATGTGTGCAAATTCTAAGGGATGACAGAATGGTAGGGATGCTTTGTGCATGCATGTGTGTGAAGTTGCCACAACTGTGTCCGAACCTTTGCAACCCCATGGACTATAACCCACCAGGCTCCTTTGTCTATGGGATTCTCCAGGCAGGAATACTGGAGTGGGTTGCCATGCTCTTCTTCACCAGGGGTGCTTTGTAGGGGTGAGTAAAATTACTTTAAGAGTTTGCTGTACCCAATTCAGGCAGTACTAACAAAACTCCCCCTGTAGGTTTGAGTCCATCAATGACTGAAATTAACTGCACCTGTTTAACTTCTGCATCCATTTTAGCCTTTGAGGGATTAAAATCTATGGTTGGTTCCTAGAAACTTGTTCTTATGATTAGGAAACAGTTCAGAATGCATTTATTACTGGCTGAATCCATAGTCTTATATTTATATATGAATGGAGGTACCTCTTCTCAAATAAGTAGCCCAAAGTACTCCTATTTGCTTCACTTTCCCAGTCCTCTATTTGGTAAGAGGGATTAACTTTGCATGTTTTTCTTGTATTTGTTGGGCCAGCATGATGAACCTGTAGTTCCAATAGAAGCTGGATGAGAAGAGAAGCTATAGGATATTTTTTATCATTAGAATCTATCTATCTATCTTTCTATATATACACACACATAAGTTTCAGTTTCAGTTCAGTCACTCAGTCATGTCTGACTCTTTGCGACCCCATGGACTGCAGCATGCCAGACCTCCCTGTCCATCTTCAACTCCCGGAGTTTACTCACACTCATGTCCATAGTGTTGGTGATGCCATCCAACCATCTCATCCTCTGTCGTCGCCTTCTCCTCCTACCTGCAGTCTTTCCCATCATCAGGGTCTTTTCAGATGAGTCAGTTCTTCGCATCAGGTGGCCAAAGTACTGGAGTTTCAGCTTTAGCATCCGTCCTTCCAATGAATACTCAGGACTGATCTCCTTTAGGATGGACTGGTAGGATCTCCTTGCAGTCCAAGGGACTCTCAAGAGTCTTCTCCAATACCCTCGTTTGAAAGCATAAATTCTTCGGCACTCAGCTTTCTTTATAGTCCAACTCTCACATCCGTACATGAATACTGGAAAAACCATAGCCTTGACCACATGGACCTTTGTTGGCAAAGTAATGTCTCTGCTTTTTAATATGCTGTCGAGGTTGGTCATAACTTTTCTTCCAAGGAGTAGACATCTTTTAATTTCATGGCTGCAATCAATCATGTGCAGTGATTTTTGAGCCCAGAAAAATAAAGTCTCTCACTGTTTCCACTGCTTCTCCATCTATTTGCCATGAAGTGATGGGACCAGATGCCATGATCTTCGTTTTCTCAATGTTGAGCTTTAAGCTGACTTTTTCACTCTCCTCTTTCATTTTCATCAAGAGGCTTTTTAGTTCTTCTTCATTTTCTGCCATAAGGGTGGTGTCATCTGCATATCTGAGGTTATTGATATTTCTCCCAGAAATCTTGAGTCCAGCTTGTGCTTCATGCAGCCTAGCATTTCTCATGATGTACTCTGCATATAAATTAAATAAGCTGGGTGACAATATACAGCCTTGACATACTCCTTTCCTGATTTGGAACCAGTCTGTTGTTCCATGTCCAGTTCTAACTGTTGCTTTCTGACCTGCCTACAGATTTTTCAGGAGGCAGGTCAGGTGGTCTGGTATTCCCATCTCTTTCAGAATTTTCCACAGTTTGTGGTGATCCACACAGTCAAAGACTTTGGCATAGTCAATAAAGCAGAAATAGATGTTTTTCTGGAACTCTCTTGCTTTTTTTGATAATCCAACAGATGTTAGCAATTTGACCCCTGGTTCTTCTGCCTTTTCTAAATCCAGCTTGAACATCTGGAATTTCTTGGATTTCATACTGTTGAATCCTGGCTTGGAGAATTCTGAGCATTACTTTACTAGCATGTGAGATGAGTTCAGTTGTGCAGTAGTTTGAACATTCTTTGGCAATGCCTTTCTTTGGGATTGGAATGAAAACTGCCCTTTTCCAGTCCTGTGGCCCCTGCTGAGTTTTCCAAAATGCTGGCATATTGAGTGCAACACTTGCATAGCATCATCTTTTAGGATTTGAAATAGCTCAACTGGAATTCTATCACTTGCACTAGCTTTGTTTGTAGTGATGCTTCCTAAGGCCCACTTGACTTCACATTCCAGGATGTCTGGCTCTAGGTGAGTGATTGCACCATTGTGATTATCTGGGTCATGAAGATCTTTTTTGTACAGTTCTTCTGTGTATTCTTGCCACCTCTTCTTAATATCTTCTGCTTCTGTTAGGTCCATACCTTTACTGTCCTTTATTGTGCCCATCTTTGTGAAATGTTCCCTTGGTATCTCTAATTTTCTTAAAGAGACCTCTAGTCTTTCCCATTCTGTTGTTTTCCTCTATTTCTTTGCATTGATCATGGAGGAAGGCTTTCTTATCTCTCCTTGCTCCTCTTTGGAACTCTGCATTCGGATGGGTATATCTTTCCTTTTCTCCTTTGCTTTTTGCTTCTCTTCTCTTCACAGCTATTTGTAAGGCCTCCTCAGACAACCATTTTGCCTTTTTGCTTTATGCATAAACACATATATAAATATATATATCCGTTTTTTCTTGAATTTTCTTGGAAAAAGTTCATATTTTAGGAAACTAAAATTAAGGAGAAAATGTGAATGTTGATTCTGCGTTTGACAAGGAAAGTGTTGTTATTACCATCTGTAATTAATTTTTATTACTTTCTTCATTCTTGCCCATTTGAGTATCAAAGGCTTTGTTTAATGTCATTGAACTGTGATCCCTTACAAGGTAGCACATACGTCTGACACTTAGCATCCAGGATTTCTGTGTTTTTATTAAATATATAATGTCATAATGTACACACTGTTCTTTTGACTAGTAAATGACATCCACATTTCTGCTTTTAATAAGAATAAGATCCCTGTCTAAATACTGCCATTAAAAATAGAATAGTTCTTCTTACTGTTTTTATTGCTCCTGCTTGAACTGAGTCTCTTGTCTTTCACTGAAGATTCAGTTAGGTAGGCCCAAGGGGGAAAAAAAGGCACAAACCCTAAAAATAATATCAGAAAATTAATAGAGCTAATCAGTGAATTTAACAAAGTTGCAGGATACAAAATAAATACACAGAAATCACTTGCATTTCTATATATTAACAATGAAAAATCAGAAAGAGAAATTAAGGAATTAATCCCATTCACCACTGCAACAAAAAGAATGAAATGTCTAGGAATAAACTTACCTAAAGAGACAAAAGAACTGTACACAGAAAATTATAAGACACTAATAAAAGAAATCGGAGAAGGCAATGGCACCCCACTCCAGTACTCTTGCCTGGAAAATTCCATGGATGGAGGAGCCTGGTAGGCTGCAGTCCATGAGGTCGCTAAGAGTCTGACACGACTATGTGACTTCACTTTCACTTTTCACTTTCATGCATTGGAGAAGGAAATGGCAACCCACTCCAGTATTCCTGCCTGGAGAGTCCCAGGGATGGGGGAGCCTGGTGGGCTGCCGTCTATGGGGTCGCACAGAGTTGGACACGACTGAAGCGACTTAGCAGCAGCAATGAAAGAAATCAAAGATGACATAAACAGATGGAGAGATATTCCATGTTCCTGGGTAGGAAGAATCAATATTGTGAAAATCACTATACTACCAAATGCAATCTACACATACAGTGCTGCTGCTGCTAAGTCGCTTCAGTTGTGTCCGACTCTGTGTGACCCCAGAGATGGCAGCCCACCAGGCTCCCCCATCCCTGGGATTCTCCAGGCAAGAACATTGGAGTGGATTGCCGTTTCCTTCTCCAGTGCATGAAAGTGAAAAGTGAAGTCAAGTCGCTCAGTCATGTCTGACTCTTAGCGACCCCATGGACTGCAGCCCACCAGGCTCCTCTGTCAATGGGATTTTCCAGGCAAGAGTACTGGAGTGGGGTGCCATTGCCTTCTCTGACAGATACAGTGCAATCCCTATCAAATTACCAATGGCATTTTTCGTAGAACTGAAACAAAATTTTTCACAATTCATATGGAAACACAAAAGATCCCGAATAGCCAAAGCTGTCTTGAGAAAGAAGAATGAAATTGGAGGAATCAACCTTCCTGACTCCAGATTATACTACAAAGCTACAGTCATCAAGACAGTATGGTACTGACACAAAAACAGAAATATAGACCAATGGAACAAGATGGAAAGCCCAGAAATAAACCCATGCACCTATGGGTATCTTATTTTTGGCAACGGAGGCAAGAGTATACAATGGGGCAAAGACAGCCTCTTCAATAAGTGGTGCTGGGAAAACTGGAGATCTACATGTAAAAGAATGAAATTAAAACACTTTCTAACACCATACACAAAGATAAACTCAAAATGGATTAAAGACCTAAATGTAAGACCAGAAACTATAAAACTCTTAGAGGAAAACATAGGCAGAACACTCAATGACATAAATCAAAATGATATTCTCTATGACCCACCTCCTAGAGTAACAGAAATAAAAACAAAAGCAAACAAGTGGGACCTGATTGAACTTAAAAACTTTTGCATAGCAAAGGAAACTATAAGCAAGATGAAAAGACAACCCTCAGAATGGGAGAAAATGATAGCAAATAAACAACTGACAAAAGATTAATTTCCAAAATATACAAGCAGCTCATACAACTCAATACCAGAAAAACAAACAACCCAATCAAAAATTGGGAAAAAGACCAAAACAGACATATCTCCAAAGAAGGCCTACAGATGGCTAACAAATACAGGAAAAGATGCTCAACATCACTTGTTATTAGAGAAATGCAAATCAAAACTACAATGAGATATCACATCATTCCGGTCAGAATGGCCATCATCAAAAAGTCTACAACAATAAATACTGGAGAGGATGTGGAGAAAAGGGAATGCCCTTGCACTGTTGCTGGGAATGTAAATTGATACAGCCACTATGGAAGACAGTATGGAGATTCCTTTAAAAACAAGGGATAACACCACCATATGACCTGCCAATCCCACTCCTAGGTATATACCCTGAGATCAAAATTGAAAAGTACACATGTACCCCCTTGTTCATTGCAGCACTATTTACAGTAGCTAGAACAGGGAAGCAACCTAGCTGTCCATCGACAGATGAATGGATAAGGAAGGTGTAGTATATATACACAATGGAATATTACTCAGCCATAAAAAGCACTGCATTTGAGTCAGTTCTGATGAGTTCGATGAACCTGGAACCTATTATACAGAATGAAGTGAGTCAGAAAGAGAGAGATAAATATCGTATTCTAAGACAAATATACAGGATCTAGAAGAATGGTACTGAAGCACTTATTTACAGGGCAGCAGTGGAGAAACTAACATGGAGAATACACTTATGAACGTGGGGAGAGGGGAGGAGAAGTTGAGATGCATGCAAAGAGTAACATGGTAACTTACATTACCAATTTGCTGTATGGCTCAGGAAACTCAAACAGGGGTTTGTATCAATTCTGAAGGAGATCAGCCCTGGGATTTCTTTGGAAGGAATGATGCTAAGGCTGAAACTCCAGTACTTTGGCCACCTCATGAGAAGAGTTGACTCATTGGAAAGGACTCTGATGCTGGGGGGAACTGGGGGCAGGAGGAGAAGGGGATGACAGAGGATGAGATGGCTGGATGGCATCACTGACTCGATGGATGTGAGTCTGAGTGAACTCTGGGAGTAGTATATATACACAGTCTGAGTGAACTCTGGGAGTTCACTCTGGGACAGGGAGGCCTGGCATGCTGCAGTTGATGGAGTTGCAAAGAGTCGGGCACGACTGAGCGACTGAACTGAACTGAGAGGGATGGGATGGGGAGGGATTTGAGAGAGAGGTTCAAAATGGAGGGGATATTTGTATACCTATGGCTGATTCATATTGAGGTTTGGCAGAAGACAACAAAATTCTGTAAAGCAATTAACCTTCAATAAAAAGATTTAAAAATGGAATAGTTCTTTCACTAGTAGTGGAAGCTCTTTACTGATGGTTGACATCCTTTTCTTTTTCAAAGCCTAGGTCTTAGTCCTATTCTTGCAAAAAACCGAGTTGAACTTTGTCTTCTGTTTACCAAACAAAGAGATTAGTGTCTCCCTTTACTTTCTCTGAAGAAAAGTAATTATTAGCTATAAGAAAAGTATAGGTCCTATTTTCTATTGAAGGCTAATAAGCCATTGGAGTGAAAAAGAATTGCCTTTTAGTAATGAAAACAGTCCATAATCTTTCACAAAAAAGATATCAGTGGGGAATATAAAAGCAACCAGGTGATAAACTATTGAAAATCAGTTTTACTATCAGGAAGAGATTTGCTGTGCTTGGCTTCTTCACATGATCTTCGTTTGTGGGAGAATTTTGACCTTATTTGATGCATGTGTTTATCTAGCTTATTGATATAATATGAAGGAAAGGGTCTCTTGGATGAACCAAATTGCTTTTTGTTTTACTGATTATTTTGTAAAATTGGTATTGCCTTTTTTAAAAGTTAAGACCATGACATAGCATGTGGGATCCCAATCAAGGATTGAAACCCCTGCATAGGAGCATAGAACCCCAGTTGCTGGACCACTAGGGAAGTCCTGGGATTGCCTTTGTTTTTAAAATAGACTAAAAAATGCAGCCCATGGAAAAACAGGGATTATGTTTGGTGAAATTTGACCTTTCATTTTTAGTAACTCAAAGTTTTTCATACATTGATGTATTTATGTTAGTTTTTGCTAAAAAGGCTCTATGCTAATAGTCATTTGTTATGTGACAGAAAAGAGCATACTTAGTATTATTTGTGGGAGAAGGAAATGGCAACCCACTCCAGTATTCTTGCCTGGAGAATCCCATGGATAGAGAAGCCTGGTGGGCTGCTGTCCATAGGGTCGCAGAGAGTCGGACACGACTGAAGCGACTTAGCGTGCATGCATGCATTGGAAAAGGAAATGGCAACCTACTCCAGTATTCTTGCCTGGAGAATCCTGTGGCCAGAAGAGCTTGGTGGGCTGCTGTCCATAGGGTCGCAGAGAGTCGGACACGACTGAAGCGACTTAGCAGCAGCAGCAGTATTTGCAGTTCCTAATTTTTTTTTTTGGCACTAAAGCCACCTTTTTTGACATTTAGTGTTTCTGCTTATGTGAACCACTATATCTGTGAAGTGTTTTTGTCTTAAAGAAACTTTGAAAACAGAGGCAAGGAATAAAATTAAAAAAATTTAGCTTGTCAAATACCACCCACTGGTTATTTAAATTTTGTACTGAATCCACACAATGTTTATAATGCAAATATATTCCAAATTTTCATATTTTGATAAGAATAACATTTACAATTCTCAGAATGCACATATGTTCCAACCATGCCAAGATAACACTTATGTTCAAACAACAGTAGCTGGTCTGATGTTTAAAAGAAATACTTGCTAGCTGAAGGACATTCCTCTTGAGGCATTAACTGGAAACCATGTTGAGTACGCTAAGTGATTCCATCTGACCTGCAGAAAATCACTGTGGTTACATTTTCACTTTGCACATATGTCACTGACAAAGCCAACTGGCTGGAGTAAGATTTTTGAAATGGACATTTCTGGCTGAGCTTTTGGAAGACCGCATTTTTTAATGTGAAACATAAAAAACCCACTATTCACTGGTTGCACATTAAAAGCAAATGGCCGGAGCAAACAAGATGAACTATAAAAAGCTCATAGGATGAAAACATTCAATTTTTTATACAATTTTAATTTATTCTATTTGTTGTAGGTTTAAAAATAATTACCCGTAATATAATAAGCCTACCTCACTCAAAAAAGCAAAAAGATTTAGAATCAACCTCATCTTACAGGAAAGAATATACTGAATATCTTAATAAAGAAAAGATTTTGGCACACTTTATAAATGTTTATTTGCAACTGTGTATAGATTTCATACTTATTGAGTGAAGATTTGCATAATTGGTACGAATCAATGTGCTTTTGTGCTTTGAGCAAATATAGTCTGGGATGGAAAAAAAAATCTTCTGAAGAAAAATTTCTGAGTTCAAGTCCTTGTTTTGCCATTGATTGACTTTGTTGGTATAAAGCATACTCTTTTAGCTTTGGGTTTCCTTCAAAATATGGTTATGTTTACCTGATCCTGTCATTGTCAGTAATAAACTGTTACTTAGAAGTGGCTTAAGCTCCTGGTAAGAAAGCCAGTTTTGTAAATGCAGGGTATTAATTTTTATAGTGTATGAGACCTGAACTGGTGTAGCCAGAGCTTATGAGCCACATGTGGCACTGAGAGATTGTTGAGTATTCAGAAGAGTTGTTTAGGTCTATTTATTCACCTGGGATTTACCATAGGCTTCTTTTGTGAAGCTCTTTGCTAGATACTGTAAGTTATAAGATAAATAAATGGTAGTGTCTGAGCCAAAGAAACCCGTGTAAGAAAGCAACGTGAATTACATGCTGAATTGTGCCAGGTACTTTGCTGGTTATCGACAGACCTTTTGTAATCACCTGTATCAGTTGAAGGCCTCACAGCAGCTTTTATTGAGTGCTTGCTTATGTGCCAGGCATTTTGCTGGAGTTTTGTAACTACAGTGTATTTTACAGAGGAGGAAACTCACTTACAGAATTTCCTTAAGAGCATATCATGATAAGTGGCAGTTTGCACATCTCATGCCTGTGTTGCTTCACAGTTGGGGGCATCATATCTTCAAATGAAAAGAACTTGAGAGTTAGTTATCATGACATAGGTGAAAAAAAGGTCATATTTCCATGTTGAGGGATGATCAGAGTGGACACCACTAATGCTTTTTGACTGACCTCCTTCTTTTACCAAATGTGAGAAGCTTTCTGGTGATGGGATGTTGGGGCTATTCCTTATTGACCTACACTTGGAGTTTGCTTTGCTGTTTGCTCGGGTCCGTTATTGTTAGACTGAGTCTTCACCATCACAGTGATTCTTATTAAATATAAAGCTACTTGGTACACAGTTATGTCCATAACATAAAGATGAGATTTAAGGAGGTTTGAGCACCATCATGTTTATGAAATGTGAAGATAATTGATTCTCCGACATGCACACTGTGGTTTAATAGTAAAGAGGTGAGTTCTGTGTGATACTTTCTTTTATGTGGTGGTTTAGTCACTAAGTCATGTCCAATTCTTGCGACCCCATAGACCAGTAGCCTGCCAGGCTCCTCTATCCATGGGATTCTCCAGGCAAGAATACTGTAGTGGGTTGCCATTTCCTTCTCCAACTTTGTTTTATACATATATTATTTGCAGTTGTAAGTTATCCCATTCATGTGTGTACTAATTTACATTTAATCTTATACTGACTAGTACAAAAAAAGTGATTGCCCTTCTTCATTCTGAAATTAGCATAGAATAAAAACAATAAAACAAAATACTCTTAAGTTCACCTTTAAACTGCAAATTATAAAGTTTCACTTGGCTAAAGCTTGGGGGAGAGAAATCATGTTTTATGGTTTTGATTTAGACCAAGAAATTTGTTTTACAAGATTAAACCATGTACATTTTCTAAAATGTAAGAGAAAAATCTAAAGCTTCTTTTATAAGTTTAGCAGTGCTTTCTGCACATGCAGTACTGAAGCTACTTAGCACACCTCAGTCGTGTCTGACTCTTTGCAGCCCCATGGATTGTAGCCTGCCAGGCTCCTCTGTCCATGGGATTCTCCAGGCATGAATACTGGAGTGGGTTGCCATGTCTTCCTTCAGAGGATCATCCCAGCCCAGGATAGAACCTGCATCTATTCTGTCTCCTGCATTGTCAGATGGATTCCTTACCACTAGTGCCACTTGTCCTGATGGCAGTTACCAGCTGATGGCTCTTCAACATCAGCCAGAGTCTCCTAGGAGCCCCACCCTTTCCTGGGTCACTTTCTCTGTTAAACCTTCCTGGTTTGGCCTGTTGATTTGATTATTTCTCGTTTTCTATGTCTTCAGAATTTGTTTATACATTGCCTTTCATTATTGCATGTATTAAGTTATGATATATTGATTTGTTTTAGTATTTCTTGACTGTAGTATTTGTTCCTCGAAATTGGGACTCTATTTTATTTATATTTTTAATCTCTAGTACATAGCCCAGTCCTGGCCATACAGCAAGTAATTAATGTCTGGACTGAATGAATATGATTATTCTATTTTGATTTAAAAAATATGTATAAGGTTGAAATCACCAAGTACCATGAACTCTGTGCAGAAGTATTTATTTTAAAATAGTTCAGTTTAGAATTAAAATATGTTCTTTTGTTATTTCATTTTAACAAGAAGAAAAAAAATTAGGGGAAACTACTTTCTACTATGGGATGCTATGTATTTGATTAAATAATTCCCTTGCTTTTAAATTACCCACTTTATTGTTACAGAAAAACTTTAGAGCACTGTAATTTTGGAATAAATCTAGAGTACTTTAGGCAATTCATATAACTGAAGATAAAAGTTTTGTGCTATTCTTATACTAAAGTAATTTTTAATTGCTTTTAACCTCTTAACATTTTTAAACAACCTTACAAACCTTGCCAGAGTTGCTATACTTCATTGAGGTATGTGGCAAGTTTGAATTTGGAAATGTGTTTGTGTTTAAATTTTAAAAAAGGAAATTATTTTGAACAGGGAATCATGTTTACATTTGAGGAACTTGACGAGATGATGAAAATAAAAATAACTATGTATCTATATCATCTATGTATTCCAATTTCTATATGTGTATTTAAAAGAAGTATTCTTGGTTAAAGATTAAATATGCTATAGGAATTTTAACCCTAAGAGGAAAATATTGCAATATACATAGAAGGAAATTGGGCAGTCTTTGGAAATGAAAGGAAGCCAGCGTGTAATTAGTGATAGTAGATACTATGATTCATTTGAATATAATTTTAGCCTCTTAATATGTGTAGCATGAACTTTATTGAAAATTGAAACTTTTTCTTATTTTGTATTGTGCGTGCATGTGTGTGTGCATTTCCATGTAAGAAGTCGAAGACTTACGCACATGACTGTTGATAGGAATGATAGAAATTATATAGAGTTCTGCCTTAAAATTTTTTTCTTTCTCTTATAACCAAGGCATCAAATTGATTTGTGGTTGAGTTTAAGAAGAAGTTTATGGGATAACTGCTAGGCTACCATAATGGTGGAATTGGGTGACATCTTTATTATTCCATGAACTGGAGGATCAAGGTCATTGGCCTTGATTTCTATGCTGTTTTGTAGGTCCCCTAACAGGGTATTCTAATGACACTGAAAATGGAGGAATAAGATGCTTCGTTATAATCTCTGCCATCATTGCCTTAATTGGGCGTTCTCTCTTTCTCCTTCTTTGCTGAAAGAGGCTCCCTACTGGCCCTAGGCTCCCTGTTTCCTTCTTCCTTCCATTCTTCATTTTGCTGCTTTAGAGTATTCTTTCAAAGCACCAATCTAATCATGTCTTTGACCTGCTTAAGATTTCTCCTGGCTCCCATCACTTACAAGAAGAATAACAAGGCTTATGTAAGTCTTGAACTGCTAAATGTGATCTGATCTTATTTCAGACCCCAACTTGAAATGATACTTTCACATGCTTCTGCCCATACAATAAAATATACTTTCTCTCAGTTTTTCATTTAGCCAACTCCTACTCTTTCAAAATTTATTTCAGGCTCATGTTTTTGGTGGGAGGACTTTGAAACCAATTACACCTACCTCCCATCTCATTCCCTAGTCCTTGATATGCTTTTCATGTGAAATGATAAGACCCTTTGTGTTCTTCTATCATGACACTTATCATACCGTCTTAAAAATTTTTATTTGTCTGTTTCTTTCACTAGACTATACACTCCTTGAGATAAGAACTTATTTTCTCTTTTCATCTGTGATGCCTGATGTAACTTCTATTTATTTAGAATCCTAAAAAGTATGTTTAGTATTTATTTATTTCAGCCCATTTTGCAGATAGCTACTGGTATCTAAAGGACTGTAGTAAAACAAATAGTAACAATTGTCAATTTGATTTTCTAACCACTTTTTGTTGGTAAATGTTTGCCTTTATCTGTTAACATAGATTTAAGGTAGACTGAAGCATATAGGTTTCTCAAGAGGTAGGTCAGTTGGTCTGGTATTCCCATCTCTTTCAGAATTTTTGACAGTTTATTGTGATCCACACAATCAAAGGCTTTGGAATAGTCAGTAAAGCAGAAATAGATGTTTTTCTGGAACTCTCTTCCTTTTTCGATGATCCAGTGAATGTTGGCAATTTGATCTCTGGTTCCTCTGCCTTTCCTAAAACCAGCTTGAACATCTGGAAGTTCACGGCTCACGGTATTGCTGAAGCCTGGCTTGGAGAATTTTGAGCATTACTTTACTAGTGTGTGAGATAAGTGCAATTGTTCGGTAGTCTGAGCATTCTTTGGCATTGCCTTTCTTTGGGATTGGAATGAAAACTGACATTTTTCAGTCCTGTGGCCACTGCTGACCAGTCCATTCTAAAGGAGATCAGTCCTGGGTGTTCTTTGGAAGGACTGATGCTGAAACTGAAGAGCTGACTCATTGGAAAAGACTCTGATGCTGGGAGGGATTGGGGGCAGGAGGAGAAGGGGACGACAGAGGATGAGATGGCTGGATGGCATCACCAACTCGATGGACATGAGTTTGGGTGAACTCTGGGAGTTGGTGATGGACAGGGAGGCTGGGCATGCTGCAATTCATGGTGTTGCAAAGAGTCGGACATGACTGAGTGACTGAACTGAACTGAACTGAACTGAAGCATATTTAAAATTAATTTTTTCCTCCTTTCTTGATGTTTCCTTAAATGGGTCTTATGTATATAAATGTGATGAGTGTGGTATTTACTTTTTAATAGGAGTTTTGTGATCATTCACATTTGTATTTAAAAAATTCTAATATGATACACTTATTATTTTCCATCTGAGCTACCACAGAAGCAGGAATTATTTATGATAATGACTGTATTTATTGGGCATATTTTATGAGTGACTGTGCTAAATTCTTTGTATACAGTATCTCATTTAATTGTCAAAACAATCTTGTCAAGCCAGTGTGATTAAACTTCATCATACAGATGAGGAAACTAATGCTTATAAAATAAAATTTCTTGCCTTAGTTTACACAGCTATTAAGTGCTAAGCCATTAAGAGCTGAGGTTTGGACCTGGGTGGATCTGACTTGGGACCAAGTTCTTAACTATTCTGTCCCTCTGCTGCATTTATGACTGTGATTGTAATAATAATTCAAAAGCCATAAGCTCATTTAAAATTTTTAAAACCTTACAGTGCACATTTTAGTTAGGCTTAACTTTAGAGTACAGTGGCAAAATAATGTTATAGTGCCAAGTTTCACTGGCTTTCTATTCCATTAAAATATATCAGCAGGTTGGAATTAGGTTCTCCTCTTCTGCTCCTCTTTCCTCTTGTCACCCCCTCTCCTCTGTAACTTATTTGTGGAATAAATTGAATTGTTTGTCCTATTAATTCCCATAGTCTAGATTTTGCTCCATTCCCATGGTATCTTACTGATGTGTTCCTCTGTCCTTCAAATTTGTAAATTTATACTTAGATCTAGAAAATTTATTAAATTCAGGTTTGATTTTTTGGCAACCTCACAGCTGATGTTGTGTACTTCTTCTGTAAGGAGGCACATGATGCCAGGTTGTCGGTCTTTGTGTTATCAGTAGACATTGATGATCATTGTCTAGATCACTTTTTATTAGAATTTCAAAATGGTCATTTTCTGATTTTGTCATTTCTTTATTATGTATTAATTGAAATACATCCAAAAGGATAGATCTTAAGATCATGGCATCTGGTCCCATCACTTCATGGGAAATAGATGGGGAAACAGTAGAAACAGTGTCAGACTTTATTTTTTTGGGCTCCAGAATCACTGCAGATGGTGACTGCAGCCATGAAATTAAAAGACGCTTACTCCTTGGAAGAAAAGTTAAAAGCAGAGACATTACTTTGCCGACTAAGGTCCATCTAGTCAAGGCTATGGTTTTTCCTGTGGTCATGTATGGATGTGAGAGTTGGACTGTGAAGAAGGCTGAGCACCGAAGAATTGTTGCTTTTGAACTGTGGTGTTGGAGAAGACTCTTGAGGGTCCCTTGGACTGCAAGGAGATCCAACCAGTCCATTCTGAAGGAGATCAACCCTGGGATTTCTTTGGAAGGAATGATGCTAAAGCTGAAACTCCAGTACTTTGGCCACCTCATGAGAAGAGTTGACTCATTGGAAAAGACTGTGATGCTGGGATAGATTGGGGGCAGGAGGAGAAGGGGACGACAGAGGATGAGATGCCTGGATGGCGTCACGGACTCGATGGACGTGGGTCTGGGTGAACTCCGGGAGTTGGTGATGGACAGGGAGGCCTGGCGTGCTGCGATTCATGGGGTCGCAAGGAGTCGGAGATGACTGAGCGACTGAACTGAACTGAACTGAAGTAAGTTATGAACTGTTTGGTTACCCAGAGATACTTTTCATATAGGATAGGCAGGATGAGTGCTTGGTTTTCTCTTTGTTTTCTAAATATGGAGCTGGTTCCCTAGAATCCTCCGAAGATGACGAATTAGTCGCTTTTGGTATTTGCATATTATTATGAACTCATGGATTTATATATTTGATGCATTTTAATTGATTGAAGTTATTTTTAATTAATACTAAAAATCTTACCATACCATTTTTGGTCAAGGGAACATTTTCAAGTTGGTGCACCTGAGCTCTTTTAACAGGACTTCAGTAGTGCCTGGCAGCTTTCTTGCTTTCTGTTATCAGATATTTCAGCCACATCTTGTATATTTCCCCTTCCAGAACTTGAATAAGTCATTTTTTTAAAAGGAGCACATTTCTTTTTTTTTTTTTTTGGTGGGAAATGGCATTTAAAGGTCATAATTTGGGTGCTAGTGTGCTCATTGCTCCTAGTTGATTATTGCTTCTGGTTTGTTTTGATGGTTAGAGCTGAACTGAAAATTTCAAAATGAACCTATAATATTCTTTAAAAATTATTTATATACTTATTTATATTTATGTAGAAAATATTTACATAGGAAATATATAAAAATGTATACATATTTAAAAAGTATATTATAGATTCATACTGAAATTTTCAATTCATATTCAGAATTACAGGGTTTACTTATCCTTATTCATCTTGTGTGTGTGTTCTGGAACACTTGTGGGAACACTGCCGTACTCATCGGTTCTCAGACTTTTCTTCTTTCCCAAGATAACCAAAGCTGCAACACACAACCACAAGCTACAACACACTCCTCTTTGGCTTTGTGGCAGTGATTTTCATTCTCAATGGGAAAAAGAGATGGAGAACTTAGAAGTTTTCATTGGTGAGTGAGGGTCAGTGCAGTTTGAAACACCATCCTTACCTTCATTCCTTTGAGGATTGATACCCCAGAATTTGTCCTGGTAATGCTTCTCAGAATTTTGTGATAACCTAAATGGAAAAAGAACTTAAAAAAGAATAGATAAATATATATGTATAACTGAATCACTTTACAGTACACCTGAAACTAAAACAACGTTGTTCATCAATTATACTCCAATATGAAATAAAAAGTTAAAGAATTTAACCAATAATTAATAATCCTACAAGCAGAAAACAAAAAAAGGAAAAAATTTCCCTAGGAGGATTCTGGATATTAGCCTGGGAGAGCATTGTTTTCTTGTTTTAAATATTTTTAAATTGAAATATAGTTTATTTACAATGTTGTTGTAGTTTCAAGTGGACAGCAAACTGAATCATTTCTACACATACTTATATTCACTCTTTTTTAGATTCTTTTCCCATATAGGTCATTACAGAGTATTGAGTAGAGTTCCCTGTGCTATATGGTAGATCCTTATTAGCTACCTGTTTTATATATAGTTTTGTGTATACATCAGCTCGTGGGAGAGCACCTCTTTGGGAGGGCTGTGCTAGGTTGTCAGTGCCGCTGGGCTTCCTCTGGTTGCAGTGCGTGGGGGCACATCAAGCTGCCGTGCATGCGAGCTCGAGGGCATGTGGGCTTCAGTAGTTGTGGCGCAAGGGCTTAGTTGCTCTGCAGGATGTGACATCTTCCCAGACCAGGGATCAGACCCATGTCTCCTACATTGTCAGGCAGATTTCCAACCACTGAGCCACCAGGGAAGTCCACAGAAAATAATTTTTAATGAATTTTTAACTGTTAGATGATATCAGCCTTAGGGTGTAAACAAATACACAGATCTGCTCTGTTAGACATTCTTGTACGTTGTAGGTATATCTTGTAGGTCTTCTATTGATAAGTACTGCAAGATTAGAGAAATCTCTTCTCTCATTTCCCATACTATGCAGAACAAAGTAGAGGGTGTAAGAGCCATACAAAAGATGTATTTATGTTATCAAGCGATTGAGTACTCAAAAAGTTAAACAATTAAACATAGACTTAATATATGATCCAGCAATTCCACTTCTGGGTGTATACCCAAAAGAAGTGAAAGCAGGGACTCAAGCAGATATTTGTACACTCATGTTCATAGTTTCAGCAGTTCATGGACCATGAACTTCCAGATGTTCAAGCTGGTTTTAGAAAAGGCAGAGGTACCAGAGATCAAATTGCCATCAGAAAAGCAAGAGAGTTCCAGAAAAACATCTACTTCTGCTTTATTGAGTATGCCAAAGCCTTTGACTGTGTGGATCACCACAAACTGTGGAAAATTCTTAAACAGATGGGAATACCAGACCACCTGACCTGCCTCCTGAAAAATCTGTAGGCAGGTTAGAAAGCAACCGTTAGAACCGGGCATGGAACAACAGACTGGTTCCAAATCAGGAAAGGAGTATGTCAAGCCTGTATATTGTCACCCTGCTTACTTAATTTATATGCAGAGTACATCATGAGAAATGCTAGGCTGCATGAAGCTCAAGCTGGAATCAAGATTGCCAGGAGAAATATCAATAACCTCAGATATGCAGATGACACCATTCCTTATGGAAGAAAGCGAAAAAGAACTAAAGAGCCTGTTGATGAAAGTGAAAGAGGAGAGTGAAAAAGCTGGCTTAAAAGTCAATATTCAGAAAACTAGGATCATGGCATCTGGTCCCATCACTTCATGGCAAATAGATGGGGAAGCAGTGGAAACAGTGAGACTTTATTTTTTGGGGGCTTCCAAATCACTGCAGATGGTGACTGCAGCCATGGAATTAGAAGACACTTACTCCTTGGAAGAAAAGTTATGACCACCCTAGACAGCATATTAAAAAGCAGAGACATTACTTTGCCAACAGAGGTCCATGTGGTCGAAGCTATGGTTTTTCCAGTGGTCATATATGGATATGAGAGTTGGACTATAATGAAAGCTGAGCACCAAAGAATTGATGCTTTTGAACTGTGGTGTTGGAGAAGACTCTTGAGAGTCCCTTAGATTGTAAGGAGATCCAAACAGTCCATCCTAAAGGAAATCAGTCCTGAATATTCATTGGAAGGACTGATGTTGAAGCTGAAACTCCAATACTTTGGCCACCTAATGGGAAGAACTGACTCATTGCAAAAGACCCTGATGCTGGGAAAGATTGAAAGCTGGAAGAGAAGGGGACTACAGAGGATGAGATGGTTGGATGGCATCACCGACTCAATGGATGTGAGTTTGAGTAAACTCCAGGAGTTGGTGATGGACAGGGAGGCCTGGCATGCTACAGTCCATGGGTTGCAAAGAGTCAGACATGACTGAACGACTGAACTGAATTGTTCATAGTAGCAATATTTACAGTAGGCTCCAGAAGGTGGAAGATGACAGTTGAATGGATAAATAAAATATGTTATATATATATAACAGTATTATTCAGCCACAAAAAAGAGTGAAGTACTGATGTATGCTACAACATGGCTGAATTTGGAGACATTATGCTGAGTGAAATAAACTAATCACAAAAGGACAAATATTCTGTGATTCCTTTTATCTGAGGTCCTAGAGTAGTGAGAGTCGTAGGAACAGAAAACAGAATGGTGAGTGCCAGGAGCTGGCAGAGCATGGACTCCAGCATGCCAGGCTTTCCTGTGCTTCACCAGCTCCTGGGATTTTCTCAGATTCATGTCCATTGAGTCAGTGCTGCTATCTAACCGTCTCTTTCTCTGCCACCCTCTTCTCTTTTTGCCTTCAATCTTTCCCAGCATCAGTTCTTCCAATGAATGTTTAGGTTAGATTTCCTTTAGGACTGACTGGTTTGATCTTCTTGCTGTTCAAGGAACTCTCAAGAGTCTTCTCCAGCACTACAGTGCAAAAGCATCAATTCTTCAGTGCTCAGTCTTCATTATGGTACAACTCTCCCATCTATACATGACTACTGGGAAAACCATTCTTTGTTGATGAAGTGATATCTCTGCTTTTTAACATGCTGTCTAGGCTTGTCACAGCTTTCCTTCCAAGGAGCAAGTGTGTTTTAATTTCATGGCTGCAGTCACCATCTGTGTGATTTTGGAGCTCAAGAAAATAAAGTCTGTCACTGTCACTGCTTCCACCTTTTCCCCTTCTATTTGCCATGAAGTGATGGGACTGGATGCCATGAGCTTAGTTTTTTTGGATGTTGAGTTTTAAACCAGCTTTCTTATTCTCCTCTTCTGCTCTCATGAGGAGGGTCCTCTTCACTTTCTGCCATTAGAGTGGTATCACCTGCATACCCGAGGTTGTTAATATTTCTCCTTGCAAATTGATTCCAGCCTGTAATTCATCCAACCTGATATTTCACCTGTTGTACTCTGCATATAAATTAAATAAGCAGGGTGACAATATATAGCCTTGTCTTAACTCCTTTCCTGATTTTGAAGCAGCCATTTGTTCCATATCTGGTTCTAACTGTTGCTTCTTGTCCTGCCTACAGGTTTTTTAGGAACGGGCAAGGTGGTCTGGTATTCCCATTTCTTTAAGAACTTTCCACAGTTTGTTGTGATCCACAGGTCAAAGGCTTTAGTGGAGTCAGTGAAGCAGAAGTAGACGTTCTTCTGGAATTCTCTTCCTTTCTCTATGATCCAGTGAATGCTGGCAATTTTATCTCTGGTTCCTCTGCCTTTTCTAAACCCAGCTGGTACATCTGGAATTTCTCAGTTCATGTACTGCTGAACTGGAAGGGAATGGGTAGTTAATGTTTAATGCATAGAGAGTTTCATTGGGAAAGATGAAAAAGTTCTGCAGATAGATTGTGATGACTATATAACACTGTGGATACCACAAAACTGTGCATTCAGAAACAGTTAGAATGGCCAATTTTACATTTATGTATGCGAGGGTGCCCAGTTGTGTCCAATTCTTTGTGACCCCATGCATTGTAGCTGGCCAGGCTCCTCGATGCATGGAATTTCCCAGGCAAGAATACTGGCGAGGCTTGCTGTGTCCTCCTCCAGGGGATCTCCCTGACCCAGGGATCGAACCTGCGTGTCTTGTGTCTCCTGCATTGGCCGGTGGGTTCCTTACCACTGTGTAACCTCGGAAGCCCTCATTTATGTCTGTTTTACCACAATTAAAAAATACTTACAGCATAAAAAAAGTGAGATGAAATAAGTTTCAAGAGCAATAATACAGTATGTAGTTTGTTTAGAGTCCTTAAAGCCTTCAATCTTAATTTAGTTGAAGCAATTAAAAGTAAAATATTAGTTTGAAATAAAAATGTTATTAGCTGGATTTGATTATCTTTATCTGAATTTAAAAAAACCTTCATTTCATTTATTCTAGATGAAATACTCGCAAAAGGAAGAGGGACAAATTTGGTGTATTTTTAAGTCTTGTTTTGAGTTTATACTTGGTTTTGGGTCAGGGGTATTTGAAGGCAGTGAGAACAGAGAATTAAAAATTGTGAATGAAAGATAAGTTAGGCTTTATTTTTTTTAACTATTTTAAATATGTAAGTAGTTTAGATGCTTGGAAAATTGGAATTAGTGTGTCCTTCAAAATAAACAGGAATAAACTTTTTTGAATTAAAATTATTTGCCTTTAGGATTTTGACTTGTAATTTAAACATAAAAAGATCTATTTTCTCCATGTCAGAGTTTCTTACCCTTGGCACTGTTGCCGTTGTGATCTGGATAATCTTTCATTGTAGAGACTGCTCTCTGCTATGGTAGGATGTTTAGCAGTATTCCCCTTAGATGCCAGTAGCACTATCCCCTTCCCCAGTGTGACAACCAGTTGCAAGACAAAATAACCCTTGCTGCTCTCATTATAGTATTAATATTAACAAAGATTAAGGACTATATTTTAGGTATAACTTATCCAACTCTTTTTTTCTCCTATTATAATTATTAGGTCTGAATCAGTTTAATATGTGTTCCTTTAATATATGTTCCATAAATTCATAAATTAGCCTATGTTATTTTTGGAGGGAATTACCAATGCCAAGCTTTCTGATTTATACTTCATACTCAAATATTTTAATTATTGCTTTAAAATTACTCCTGTTTTAAATAAGGCCATATATAATTCCACAAAACTTGAAAAAATACAGAAAATTATTATGAAGAAAATTTAAATTATTTTTAATCTTAAAATTTATATATAAGCAGAAATATGAGCTTCTAAATCAAGTATGGATGAAAATGTACTGTGATTTTGGTGAACATTTGGAGACACTAGATTAAAATAGAATCCTCTCTTTTGGGGTTAAAAATGTCAAACAATAACTGTAAGCAATTCTTGATTTTTTTAAAGAAATAAGGGTACTAGAGCTCACCAATATGTTCACTTACCTTAATTTTGACTGTTGTACAAATAACTCTGGTAGCATGTATGATGCTGTTTGTGAGATTACAAAAGGTTTATGAACAAATTATCCATTTGAGAGATTAACAGTAATTTTCTCATATGTGTGTAAAGTGCTTTCTTATAGAACACTATAAACCTTTCAACTGTTTGGATATAATATATTGCCTAGGTGTATATGTTTATAAATGTGTGTATATATCTCTATATATTTGTATCTGTTTCTAATTTTATAAACAATAAAATTTAGGTTTGAACAGAAGCCATAGGCTTTGCTATATAATTGAAAAAACGTGTGTTTCCATATAGGCAAGCCTACAGTTTGTAACTCTCAAACAATTCATCTGTTTAGAAAATGCTTTCAGAACTTTACATGTTAAATTCATAATTCTATTACAGTTATTGGATTTTGTAATGAGAAGCATTTGTTCATTGACTTAAACTTTTAACAGAATTTAACAATTAGAAATTTTTCAGAATGATGCATACTGTGTGTATTGGAGAAATAGAGGAGATGGAGAAATGAGACATTGTCTGGAAAACTGAAATAATCTTATAGGTGAACTCTGAGTCTTGGCATTGATCGTTTAGCTGGCTATTTTGATGCTGAACGGTTAATGTACTTTTGTTTGCGTTATTTTCTTTAAAATAATGCCATAGCAATTTTGGGCTTCCCTGGTGGCTCAGATGGTAAAGAATCTGCCTGCAAGGCAGGAGACCTGGGTTCGAAAGATTCCCTGGAGGAGGGCATGGTAACCCACTCCAGTATTCTTGCCTGGAGAATCCCTATGGACAAAGGAGCCTGGTGGGCTATAGTCCGTGGAGTCGCAAAGAGTCAGACACGACTGAGCAACTTTCACACATAGCTATTTTGACTGATTTCAAGTAGTTAATAAAGTGTTACCAAGTTGCAAATACATTTTTGTAAATTACAAATAATCTGTTCAGGATCTTAATTTGTTTTATCTAGAAGAGGGGAAGTTTTCATTCTTAACTTTTTGCTTTCTCATTTTGGAGTCATTAGAGATTTATTGGCTAGTGGTTTATTTTACATGATTTTGAACTTCCTATAGCTGATTCATGTTGTTGCGCAGCAGAAACGAATACAACATCATAAGGTAGTTATCTCCCAACTGAAAAATAAATAAATTAAAAAAAGAATCACCTGGAGGTTTGAATACTGATTGCAGGGCCTATTCCAGACCTGTGAAGTCTAATTGGGCAGAAAGGGGCAGGGAGGAAATTTGAAACTGACAAAGTTTATATCCTAGCTTTACTACTTATTATCTGAGTAACTTTAAACAGGTTACTTAACCTCTCTGTGCCTTCTTCTGTGAAGGGTTGGTAATCATATCTCATATAAGGTTGCTATAAACTTAACAACTTAACAAACATCACCTGTGATGATGATGATATAATTATCAAGGGCCAATCTGTTGACCTTAGTTTGGCAACTGCTGATATAATGAACTACTTCTTCCTCTGTTAAAGTTTCAGATGTTGTGATCCTAAACTTCTTGTGTTGACAATATGACATATTGGTGTCTGTGTGTGCTCAGTTGTGTCCGACTCTTTGTGACCCCATGGGCCCCAAGAATACTGGAGTGAGTTGCTATTTCCTTCTCCAGGGGATCTTTCTGATCCAGGGATCGAACCTGCATCTCTTTTGTCTCCTGCATTAGCAGACAGATTTGTAAGTCTTATTTGTGTTAAATTGTGTCCTTCAAGGAGGAGGAGCTAAGTAAACAGATTTTTCGATGAAACTTATTTCATCCAAAGAAAGGAACAGCATTGTGTTTCATACATTAATTTATGTTTTTTTTAAACCAAATCTTTTTTTTTTAATGAAAGCTACTGTATTGTATAACTGGCATCCCAAAATATGAAGCCAGTAAAAAACTATTAAAATATCTTAAATGGAGAGTGCATTTGATTTAAGAGGGAAAAAATAAGACAATTGCAGATGTTGTTTCTTTTTCTTGTGTTAAAGAAATCTTCTAATAAGGGCTATTAACTTTGAAATCTCTATTGTCTTTCCAAAGGCTAAGAAAAACATTTTTTTAACTGGTACTGTGCCAGTTTCCATCACATGTTTCCATTTAATTCTTGAGACAACCTGCAAAATATCAGTAAATATTATTTCCTTTCTAATGGAAGTATTTCTTTCTAAATAAGGAAATGGACAGAGTCAGAATTCTGTAGTTATGTACATTTGTTTATATATTATATATAGGTATATATGTATGTATACATACATATATACACACACTTATATACATGTGTGCTAAGTCACTTGCAGTCATGTCCCATGGACTGCAGCCTGCCCTGCTCCTCTGTCCATGGGAAAATGTGGGCAGGAATACTGGAGTGGATTGCCCTGTCCTTCTGCAGGGGATCTTCCTGACCCAGGGATTGATCCTGCGTCTCTTACATCTCCTGTGTTGGCAGGTGGGTTCTTTACCGCTAGTGCCACTTGGGAAGCCCATACTTATATATACATAAATATATATATGTACATATATAAAAAGATTTGAAAATTTTAAGATTTAAATATCATAATAGTGATTTCAAGGGAATAGAGAAAAATAGTTTTTGGGAAATACTGATGTTTTTCCATATTCTTTGTACCAGATGAATTATTTTTTGAATGGACAATAATAGAAGTCATAATTTTATTATGGAATCTCATTTTTTTCCTCCTTGATTTTGTCACTGTTGATATATTTTGGTCTTGAATTTGACATGTAACAAGTATATTTTAATATCTTGTTAGAGAAGTACCATCAAGTATGGAGTTTTATCTGTTGACTCAGAACATGGATCCAAAGAAGAGTATGTTTTACTTTTTTGGGAAAAAGAATTTTGCATTTGGCAGCATTGGATAGTTCAGGTGGCCCCACTTAAACTCTTCTGCATGAGAATATATATATTTTTCTATCCTCCTTTCTTCTTTCTTTAAGAAGGATTCAGATTTGAGGTCTTTTGAAAATCCACTTGAGGTAGGTCATGAAGGACTTGCCTTTTTATTCAGCAGGAGGTGGCAATCTTAGCACATTTACTTCTAATTAAAGCCAGAACCCAGTGTTTCACTAGGGGATTTATTATTACTTTTAAGCAATAAGTATTTTGAACTTGGAAGTGGAGTTTTCTCTTATAAACCTTGGAGTGCATTTGGGCCTGAGGATTTAAAAAAGCTGTTGATTGCCACTGTGCATTAAAAAGGTTAAAAGTCATCATTTTAACAGTTAATTTTGTGGCATTCTCTTTCATTATAATGCTTATTGTATGGATTTTATAAAGGTGTATTAAAATGCAGCAGCTTCTGTTGGAATGATATTAAATCAAGTTCTTGGTTTCACTGGCAACTTTTTTGTCCTTTACAAAATTGATTGGACTTTTAAAGTTATACACATAAGTGAAGATGGAAATATTTGTGCATTGGTATATGTATACAAAGTAACTCAGACTGTGTGTGCATATACAGGAAGTGAAATAGAAAAGTGGAGGTTGTTACTTGGGTAATTCAGATTCCTAACCAACTTTATTGGAAATACTTGGCTATTTTCTCATTTTATATAAACAGTTTCTTTTACTTTTCACTGTACTTTGTGCGACTAGAAACTGTATGAACAATTATTTATTATTGAACTTTGGATATATAGCTCTTTTTTGTGAGTAATGAAATGGCTTTAAGGAATATTTTTCTATATTACTCTACTGCTATTTAATTGTTTATACATTAAAAAATTACATGAAGAAAATACAATTATACAATGGGTTATTATTAAATTTGATGACTAATTGTAACTATTGACCTTTGTATATTCTTTTATATACACATGTGTACTTTAAACACCTGGAGGAGGGCACAGCAACCCCCTCCGGTATTCTTGCCTGAGGAATCTCGTGGACAGAGGAGACTGGCAGGCTGCAAACCACAGGGTCAATGCAGAGTTGGACACAACCGAAGCAACTTAGCACATATGCACACAAATACTTTAAACAAATGGGTAACACAGTCATTCCTGACCATTTTGCCCTATAAATTGTGACTACATGACAGTGCATATGATGTCATATTCATTGACATGTCTTTACGTGTCAATGAATGTAAATCTACTTCATCATTTTTAATGGCATAGAATTTGTGTTCTATGCATACATATAAGTTGACTGTTGAACAATGTGAGTTTGAACTGTGTGGGTCCACTTAGATTTTTTTTTTCAGTGAATACATACTGTAGTACCACATGATTCTTGATTGGTTAAATCAATCAATAGTAGCAGCTCTATCCTCCATTATAAGATCAACAAATAAAACTGTACTCCTAAGTGTAATAAAATAAAAATAATAAAATACATGCCATAGTCAGTCCAATGGAATAGTCACCTGTGAGCTTTACTCTGAGCCTGGAAATCAAAGCAGAGTGAGCCAATGCAAAAAGAGTTTAGACTCTGTGGAGGGTCAGTGCCCCAACTCCTGGTATGTCCAAGGGACAACTGTACATCGTAATTAATTTCTATTATTATATACACTCATTAATGCTTTTAATACTTTTCTTTTTATAAATTATTGAATGTATTTGTGATTCTTTATATGTTTGTTAAAAACATAAAACAAACACATCTTTATTTTTTAAAAAAGAATAAAAATGGAAAGCCCCTCTTTTAAAAATTTCCTTGCTGCCTATGAAATTTCATTCTTCTCTAGGTAAATAGCTTGATGAACAACCTTGCACTTGCATACATTATTCAATGCTTTTATAAACATCTTCTGTTTTATTTTATGTCAATGAATTACTATATATTCATCTATAATGTGCTTCTTACATTTACATGGATATCTTTTCATGTCCAAACGTATAGACCTACCTTGTTCTTGTATGGGCTTCTTAGAATTCTGTTTATGGATATTTCATAATTTATTTAGCTGTGGAGATTGCTTCCAAAATATACTATTGTGGACAATATCTTTTGCATTGGCTCACTCTGCTTTGATATACAGGCTAAGAGTAAAGCTCACAGGTGACTATTCCACTGGACTGACTATGGCATGTATTTTATTATTTTTGTTTTATTACACTTAGGAGTACAGTTGTATTTGTTGATCTTATAATGGAGAATAGAGCTGCTACTGCTGCTGCTAAGTCGGTTCAGTCGTGTCCGACTCTGTGTGATCCCAAAGACGGCAGCGCACCAGGCTCCCCCGTCCCTGGGATTCTCCAGGCAAGAATACTGAAGTGGTTTGTCGTTTCTTTCTCCAATGCATGAAAGTGAAAAGTGAAAGAGAAGTCGCTCAGTCGTGTCCGACTCCTAGCGACCCCATGGACTGCAGCCTACCAGGCTCTTCTGTCCATGGGATTTTCCAGGCAAGAGTACTGGAGTGGGTTGCCATTGCCTTCTTCAGGAGAATAGAGGCAGTTGGCTAAAAATTCTAGAAAATTTGCAGAGTTTGCTCATTTTATAGTTGGTAGAAACAGAGCTTCTCTTGAGGTTGTATTAATTACTCTATGAGGACATGAATGCATGTTCCCTCTGTTCTCGCCTCACTTTTCTTCCCCTCTCTGTTGTTTTTAAGGGTATAGAAATATTTCATGTACAGAGGGCATTCTTTTCTTTCATGAAATAAGAATAGCCTATTTTGGAGTAGCTGCTGTTCGTCTGCTTCTAGAAAGAAGAACATAAATCAGCAACTTTAAAATTTAGGTCATTAATTTACTGAAAGTTTTCTAACATATTTGCTTTCTTGCCAAGGTTCAATTTATGTATTTGGTAATGTGATTTTTAAAAATCACATTGCTTGAAGTTTTATCTTTAAACCCCATGGCAGAGCCGATCATTGGTGGGGCCTGAACTTCAGGAATGGTGGGAAGTTTGATGGATACCTGTCCCTTCCGTTGAAAGAATTTTTTTGTTTCAAGTAACATGTTCATTTTGGAAACTTAGGATGAAGTTTTATGAGATGAGAAATAAAATAATCTCTAGTTGACACTAAGAACTAGCTAATCATTATGACTATTCTAGTGTATTTTTGGTGTCTTTATTTTGCATTTTAATGCTGTAAAGTCAGATTCATATTGTATTTACTCTTTTAAGGTCTTTTTTTTCTCACTTAATGATATCACAAACATTTATCAAATCAACAAATATTCTACTGCAATATAATTCTAAATGATTATAGAGAATTCTATGTTTTACCAGTTAGTAGAATTATTGCTAATATTTTGCTTTGAAGAATACTATGGTCATTGTAAAACTTGTATGGAACCATGGAAGACTCCAAGTAGTCAAAGCAATCTTGAGAAAAAATGAAAAAAGCTGGAGGAATTATACTTCCTGATTTTAAATTATATTAAAGACCTATAGTAATCAAAACAATATGGTATTCCATAGATCAATGGAACAGAATAGAGAGCTGAAAAATTAATTCATGAATTGATTTATGACAAACGAATCAGGTATATGCAGGGGGGAAAGGATAATCTCTTCAGTAATAGTGCTGGAAAAACTGGATTGACACATACAAAAGAATGAAGCTGAACCCCTTACACTACACACAGATCAACTCCAAATGGATGAAAGACTTAAATGTAAGACCTGAAACCATAAAACCCCTTGAAGAAAATGTGGAAAGTAAGCTTTGACATTGATCATAGCAATGATTTTTTTTTTTTTTTGATTTGACACCAAAAGCAAAGGCAACAAAGGGAAAATAAACACATGGCATATAGCAGTGTATAAGCTTAAGGTTTACAGTGTCAGTATTCTCATTGACTTACATATACTGTTGAATGATTACCACAGCAAGTTTAGTTAACACCCCATCATCTAATACAAAATAAGAAGGAAAAATATTTTTTTCTTTGTGATGAAAACTCTTAGAATCTGCTCTCTGGACAAACTTTCAACTATTATGTCAATAAAACTGAAGAGAATGAAAAGAGAACATTTTTTAGCACCACAAAAAGTTAAAGAGAAATAGAAATACTGAAAGTTTTATAGTCACAGAAAAGTTGTGCTGTGCTTGGTTGCTCAGTCGTGTCCGCCTCTTTGTGACCCCTACAGACTGTAGCCTGCCAGGCACCTCTGTCTGTGGTGTTCTCCAGGCAAGAATACTAGAGTGGGTTGCCATGCCCTCCTCCAGCGGATCTTCCCAACCCAGGGATCAACCCAGGTCTCCCGCATTGCAGGCGGATTATTACCATCTGAACCACCAGGAAAGCCCATGAATACTTGAGTGGGTAGTCTGTCCCTTCTTCAGGGGATCTTCCTGACCCAGGAATTGAATCAGGGTCTCCTGCATTGCAAGTGAATTCTTTATCAGCTGAGGTACCTGATGATCAAAATTGAGCAGCAGGGAGTTGCTGCTGCTGCTGCTGCCAAGTTGCTTCAGTCATGTCCGAATCTGTGCAACCCCAGAGATGGCAGCCCACCAGGCTCCCCCGTCCCTGGGATTCTCCAGGCAAGAACACTGGAGTGGGTTGCCACATGCTTCTCCAATGCATGAAAGTGAAAAGTGAAAGTGAAGTCACTCAGTCGTGTCCAACTCTTTGCGACCCCATGGACTGCAGCCCACCAGGCTTCTCCGTCCATGGGATTTTCCAGACAAGAGTACTGGAGTGGTGTGCCATCGCATTCTCCATATTTCTATTATATTTTTGGATAAATTCTTTGGAAAGAAAAGTGAGTGGGGACAAAGGGGGACCTTTTCTTTGTAGCATTATGATTATAACAAAAATGTATTCATGTGATTACTTCCAAATTTTAAAATAAATAATCCCTGGTGGAAAAAGCCTCAATCGCCCCCAAAGTGGGATTACATAAAACTAAAAAGCTTCTGTACAGCAAGGGAAACCATTAACCAAATGAAAAGGCAAACTATGGAATGGGAGGAAGTATTTGTGAATCATATATCTGATAAAGAATTAATATCCAAAATATGCAAAGACTCATGCAACTTAATAGAAAAAGCAAACAATCTAATTTTAAAATGATTGGGATTTTTAAATGATTGGCATCCCCTGGAGTTGCCCCACTCCAGTGTTCTTGTCTGGAGAATCCCAGGGACGGGGGAACCTGGTGGGCTGCCGTCTATGGGGTTGCACAGAGTCGGACACGACTGAAGCGACTTAGCAGCAGCAGCAGCAGGGGTTGCCATTTCCCACTCCAGGGGATGGAGGGAAATCCTGCCATTTGTGACATCGTGAATGGATGCTGAGGGCATTATGCTAAGTGAAATAAGCCAAAGACAAATGCTGCATTCACTTATTTGGAATCTAAAAAAAAAAAAAGATTAAACTCATGGAAACAGAAATTCTGACAGTCACAGAGGTTCAAATACTGGTAATTATGACCACTGTATTTTTTAAATTATCTTATTTTACTTTATTGAGGTGTGTGTATATGTGTGTGTTAAGAATACTGGAGTGGATTGCCATTCCCTTCTCCAGGGAATCTTTCCATCCGAGGGATCAAACTGGGATCTCCTGTATTGCAAGCAGATTTTTTACCGTCTGAGCTACCAGGGAACCCCTTAAAGGTATAATTGACATATAAAATTGTAAGATATTTAAAGTGTACATCATGGTGATTTGATATAGTACACATAGTTTAAAGATTCCCTTCATTTAAAACACATCCATTCATGATACAGGGTGCTCGGGCTGGTGCACTGGGATGACCCAGAGGGATGGTATGGGGAGGGAGGTGGCAAGGGGGTTCAGGATAGGGAACACGTGTATACCTGTGGCGAATTCATGCTGATGTATGGCAAAACCAATACAATATTGTAAAGTGAAAAAAAAAAGTAATTAGCCTCCAATTAAATACATTTATATTAAAAAATAAAACAAAACACGTCCATCAACTCACTTTTTTTTTGTTTTTTTTTTTTTGGTGAGAATATCTAAATTCTATTCTCTTAACAAATTTTAATTATATAGTATTGTGCTATACAGTGCTATCACCTGCATGTTTTACATTAGATCCTCAGGCCTTATTCATTTCATAGTTGAAAATTTGTACCCTTTTACCAACCTCTCTCTGTGTCCTCTAGCCCCAGTCCCTGGCAGCTACTTTTCTACTAAAACCCTAAGACTTTGGGAAATAGATGGGGAAACAGTGGAAACAGTGTCAGACTTTATTTTTCGGGGCTCCAAAATCACTGCAGATGGTCATTGCAGCCATGAAATTAAAAGACGCTTACTCCTTGGAAGAAAAGTTATGACAGACCTAGACAGCATATTCAAAAGCAGAGACATTACTTTGCTGACTAAGGTCCGTCTAGTCAAGGCTATGGTTTTTCCTGTGGTCATGTATGGATGTGAGAGTTGGACTGTGAAGAAGGCTGAGTGCTGAAGAATTGATGCTTTTGAACTGTGGTGTTGGAGAAGACTCTTGAGAGTCCCTTGGACTGCAAGGAGATCGAACCAATCCATTCTGAAGGAGATCAGCCCTGGGATTTCTTTGGAAGGAATGATGCTAAAGCTGAAACTCCAGTACTTTGGCCACCTCATGTGAAGAGTTGACTCATTGGAAAAGACTTTGATGCTGGGAGGGATTGGGGGCAGGAGGAGAAGGGGACGACCGAGGATGAGATGGCTGGATGGCATCACGGACTTGATGGACATGAGTCTGAGTGAACTCCGGGAGTTGGTGATGGACAGGGAGGCCTGGCGTGCTGCGATTCATGGGGTCGCAAAGAGTTGGACATGACTGAGCAACTGAACTGAACTGAACTGATGGGTTTAATAGTGATGGGTGACCAGGGCTCCCTGAGTTCTACAGGCCTCTGTTACGGGGGTGATGGCCAGTCCTGGTGCTGACAGGTTCCTTGGGCGCAGCAAAGGGACCACATTTCCCAAGCTCTCAAGACAAGGAGTAACACCCCAAAATATGGACTGATTTTTTTTTACTCTACCTTTTTGGCCCAGCAGCTGCAAAGAACAAAGGCAGTATCTCCCGATACCTGGCAAACAAATGCAGTATTGCCTCATGAATTGATTGTTTCTCTGAGGCAATTTGTATTGGGGAAGAAGCTTTTAGAATAAATTGAGGGGCAGCTGCCTTTGTATGAGATTGGAGAGATTTCGCGAAAGAGTTTGGATGTCATGAAGGAGGCAGTGGTTCACAGGAAGTGGTTGCTGGGAACCTGGTGAAGCAGGAGAAGAAATGCTTGAAGGAAAAGAAACACCTGGCTGCAGTTTTCCTGGTGTCTTCAGAGAACGGCAGTAGTTTTTCAAAGGGATGTGAAGAAACAAGTGGAAGACCCATGAAGAAGAAGAGGCGAAAGCCCCAGGAAGCTCCCCAGGAGAATGGCGTAGAAGACCCATCTCTCTCCTTCTCCAAACCGTAGAAAAGAAATCTTTTTCCCAAGGAGGAACTGGTGATCTTGAAGAGATCTTGAAGAAGTGATCTTGAAGAGAGAGCTGGCAGTGGAAGTCTTCTCATGAAATTAGAAAACCTTTGCTCAAAGATGAGCGAACTGGTGAGTGACTCTTAAGAGTAAGGAGACAAGAGTGTCCCCAAGAGATAGAGGAAATTCTCTTCCAAGTAGAAGCCACTCAGCAGTGGACCTGAAGAGACAGCTGCCAGGACCTGAAGAGCAGTGGCTCCAAGAAAAAGAAAGCTCTAAAAGCCAGCCCAGGAAAATCAGAACGGACACTTCCCCAGGGGGACATGAATTGCAGAGTTATTTCCTAATCCATCCCCTATAGCCCAATAAAAACAAAAAACAAATGAAAAAACCCTAAGGCTAGACACTTGAGACCAAAAGCTTTTGATACACATTGTAAATTGTTTTATGTTGAGAGAGGTGGCCCAAATGTACCATTTTCTCGGCTATGTGTAATATCTGTGCCAGTGTCAGATATTGTCATTTTTTAAAAAAGTTCAAGATCTCCATTTAATGGGCAAAAGTGATGTGCGATATTTTCTTAATTTAAAAATAGTAGCAAAAAAATATTCATTGGGCAGTTGCTACGTGCTCCCACCTAAAATTATGCTAAGGATTTAACCTTAACTTTCTCATTTCATTCTCAAAACAACCCTGTAAATTAGGTCATTATTTTCGTTTCAGGCACAAGAAAATTTAGGCTTGATAAGATTAAGCAGTTTGCCCAAGGTTGTGTCTTGTGAATGATGGATTTTTATCTTTGTTCGTTTGCTTATTGGTACAAATACTTTAGTTTTTTTCTCATGTTAAATGTTTTGATCTTTTTTGTTATGGCTTCTGATCTTTGTATCTTTCTAATGAAGATCTTTCTTACACTGTGATTCTAAAATATTCTCACATGTTTTCTTAATTTTCTGGAATTTATTTTTAGATATTATAGGTAGTAGGGCTCTAATTTAATTTTTTCCCCAAATGTGTATCCTGTTGTCCAAGTGCCATTTATGAATATTCTTTGAAATGCTGACTTTCTTATATGCGCATTACCCATTTAGTCATTTATTTGCTATTAGACTCTATTCCTTTCCCTTGATTTATGTCCATAAATAGTGTGTCTATAAAGAATGCCAATTATGTATTTGTCCGTAGTGTATCTATAAAAAATACAAATACTGTCTTAAAAATTAATGTAAAGTATGTTTTGATATGTGGGAGGAGTAATCATTCTTTATTGGTCTTGTTTTTAAATATTTATGTGTTATTCTTGTTTTCTTTTCACTTTCCTTTCAGGCTTGAAAAATAGTTTATTGAGTTCCATGAAAAAAATCATGCTGGAATTTTGTCTGGCATTACATCACATCTATAGATTATTTTAATGCATAACTGACATGTTTATATGTTGATTCTTTCCACCCAGGAATATAATATGTCTTATTATTCATTTAGCTGTCCTTTTATGATTTTTGGTAAAAATTTTAGTTTTGTCTATGTTGATTGTTTACTTGTTGGTTATATCTTCCCTGCCTCTTTTCTTCCCTCCCTCCATCCTTCCTTCACTTCCTTTCCTTTCACTTATGTGCCAAGCACTGTAGCAACAATATGGTGATAAGTATAGAGGTCTGTGTGGGCTTCACTGCTGACTCAGTGGTAAAGGGAGAAGGCAATGGCACCCCACTCCAGTACTCTCGCCTGGAAAATCCCATGGGCAGAGGAGCCTGGTGGGCTACGGTCATGGGGTCTCGAAGAGTTGGACACGACTGAGTGACTTCACTTTCACTTTTCACTTTCATGCATTGGAGAAGGAAGTGGCAACCCACTCCAGTGTTCTTGCCTGGAGAATCCCAGGGACGGGGGAGCCTGGTGGGCTGCCGTCTCTGGGGTCGCACAGAGCCGGACATGACTGAAGCGACTTAGCAGCAGCAGCAGCAGCAGCAGTGGTAAAGAATCTACTTGCCAGTGCAGGAGGTGTGGGTTTGATTCCTGGTCTGAGAAGATCCCCTGGAGAAGGAAATGGTAACCCACCCCAGTATTCTTGCCTGGAAAACCCCATGGACAGAGGAGCCTAGTGGGCTACAATCCATAGGGGTCACAAAGAGTTGAACACAATTTAGCAGCTGAACAACAACAACAGTAGAGGTCTGTGACCTCATTAAGTTTGGATAGGGAGACGTATATTAAGTTGATAATCATAGAAGCAGGTATAAAAGCACAAGTGCTATGAAGGAAAAGATGCCATGATGATGAAGATATCTTTTAGGTGTATATTGTTTAGTTCGGCCTTACTTAATTTGGCCTTCCTAAGGAAGTTAAGCTCTGAAAGTTGAGTTAGAGTTAGTGTGTTAGGAATTTAATTGCCTTGGTTATTGTGAATGGAATCTTTGTAATAACATTATTATTAATATTTATTTTGGAGAAGATGGGAGGAAGTCTGGGAATTCAATGTTATGTTGACAGTTATTTTTCCTCCTCCACAAGAGATCATATTCTGCTCTGTTCTGGGAAACATTGGTGTTAAAAAGTCATCTCTTAGTCTAGCTGTTATTGTTTTGCTAGTTTATCAGTCTTTTCTCTATTGCTTTTAAAAAATTCCTTTTCTCTTTGGTGTTCTGCAGTTTCTCTGTCAGGCATCTAAGGGAGGATTTATTTTTACTTATCCTATTTGCAATTTATTTGGCTTAAACCTAGATCTTAGGATTGATGCTTTTCAACAATTCTGGAAAATCTTCAGCTGTTATTTCTTTGAATATTGCCTCTTTCAAATTCTCTTCGTTGTCTCATAATGAAAACCCAATTAGATACATTAGACCATCTTACGTTATTGTTCATGTCTCTTTCTCTCTCTCTCTTTTTGTTTTTTTTTTTTTGATAATTTTATTATTTTTCACTGTGCTGGGTGTAGTAATTTATTCTTTGTTGATAATTTCAGTGAATGAAGTCTTTGCAGTTCCGATGCTGCTTTCTAGTATTTTTGCTGTCTCTTGCTCATATTGCCTCCTGTTCCTTGTACATTGGGATTTTTGCCTGTGAAGTCATATTCTTGGAACTCTATCCATGGGACTGATTGGTGTGTTCCTTCAAAGATTTGAGTTTTCTTTTGTCAGCGGCTTGGTGGTGCTTCTCACCCAGGATCACTTTATACTAACTTCACAGATTGAAGCTTCTTGGGCAAGTCAATAGAGTGAATTTGGTCTGAAAACCCACATTAAAATCAGCTTGGGGTTTGTGAATTCTTAGGAGAGAATGTTCTCCTTCATCTTGATCCAAGTTTTGAGATATGCATTTTGCTTTCTCTTGGGCGTGTGTGTGTGTGGAGGGGTGGGGGTCGGTGGGTGGGGTGATGCTAAGTTCTCCTTTCTGTAAGAGTAAAGCCCTTTGTGGTCTTAGCTTTATACTAGGGGGAGAAAGATAATATTCAGGCTCAATTGGATTTCCTACGTAGAGTGGGCCCCACTGTTTTTCTTCTTTACTATATGACATTTTGAGACTATGACAACTGATGCTGAGGGATATCTCTGTTTACCTTGATGCTTCTCACTTTCACTTAGTGTTTGGCTCCGGAATTTTATTTACCATTTTTAAGGGAAGGCAGCATATTGATATACTCAAAAATACTGCTTTTAAGAAACATTTTACTCTGTAATTTTATTGGGAGAATGAGGGTTTTATCTGCTGTTCTCATCTACTTATTTTATAATTTGTTTAGTTTTATTTGCCTCTTCAAGCAATCCTTTTAGAAATAAGACAAGAATAAATAAATTACAGTGAGGAATGTCACCAAGAGGCTATATTGAGTTTTGTCTGCCAAAGTGAGATCTTTACCATTTTATCTTTAAATCTGATGTGATTTATCAGCATGTGCATGGGTGTGTGCTCAGTCGTGTCTGCTCTTTGTGACCTCGTGGACTGTAGCCTGCCAGGCTCCTCTGTCCATGGAATTTTCCAGGCAAGAATACTTTAGCGGGTTGCCATTTCTTACTCCAGGGGATCTTCCTGACTCAGGGACTGAATCAGAGTCTCCTGCATTGGCAGGCAGATTCTTTACCACTGTGCCACCTGAGAAGCCCCATTTATGAGCACCCTGAATGTATTTGTGATGTTCGGTTATGTTAAATTTGAAATCAGAAAAGAATTTTCAGATTGTCATTAGAGTATCTATTTTATGCATAGTTTTCAGGCAGAGAAGCAGACTAAGAATTAGGCTTGAATTCTGGCTTGGCTGCTTACTGGTTGTGTGTCCTTAACAAACCGTCGAACCTTCCTGAGCCTTAGGTCTTTCTGCAGTCTAATAAGAATGATAGTTCTTGATCTTCCCAAGTTACAAAATAGTTGCTAGAGATGGACGTGTTAATAATATATGGGCCAGTGCTTATAACCTGCTATTGTTAATTTTGAATTCTTTGATTTACTTAATCTTATGAGATTTCTAGGAGAGAAGGTTGTCACTGCGTTCAGAAATTGTTACTATGCAATCTCTTGAAACCCACCTCAGTTCTTTCAGTTCAGTTCAGTTGCTCAGTCGTGGCTGACTCTTTGTGACCCCATGAATCGCAGCACGCCAGGTCTCCCTGTCCATCACCATCTCCCAGAGTTCACTCAGACTCACGTCCATCGAGTCGGGGATGCCATCCAGCCATCTCATTCTCTGCCGTCCCCTTTTCCTCCTGCCCCTAATCCCTCCCAGCATCAGAGTCTTTTCCCATGAGTCAACTCTTAGCTTCTTTAATTTCCTCTTTGTATGACATTCTAGCTCAGTTAACCCTTAGAGCATGGAAGAGACACCAAGAAATTTGAAAGCCAGTTTAGAAAGATCTATTGAAATACATATGGAGTGTTGCCTCGTTATGCATGTCTTTCACATTTGTGTCAGATGGAGATATATTTCAGTTTTTTAGGATATAAAGTAAAACTAGTCTTTGATAGAGAATAGTAAAAGCCTGTGTGATTATCCAGTCAGTGGCAAAATTTTTGAAAAGTTGATTGCTGTTTGATAGGATTAGATTCTTTGTCTATTTGTCAGCAGAGGGAGCCTTTGCCTCACTTTTTGATTCTAGAAACCCGACAGTGGTAAATTTGTAAAGAACCAACCTATTATGAAAAATGCTTGTTTCTTATCTAACTTAGGTCTCAATAGGTTTTAAACCAGTTTTTTCCTTTCTTCTTACAAAGCAGAAACTTTTGGTGCTTGTTTTCCGAGTTTTTTTTTTTTTTTTTTTAATTACTAGTGGTATATAAGTGCTAATATGGGGAGTTCTTTAAAAGTGGTTCATGCTGGGATAAGCTAATGGCTCTCAAATGCTATGCCCCATTAAAGTTTTAAATGGTCTTAGGGTCTTAGGGTAATGAAGAAAAATTAAATAATTAGTAAATTTTTCATAAAGCTAAAATTTGTACAATTAACGGACTATGCTTAGTACTGACATTTTGTACTTCGTACTTATTTATTTTACATTGTCTAGATAGATAATGTTGGTGGTGATAGTCTATTTTTAAAAAAATAAATCTCCTTATCGGGCAGTTTACAACCTATGATATTCCCCGATAGTTTCTGAAATGTTATACATCCGTGAGGTTCAAGAGCCTCGGATCACTGCTTTAGCAAGGACTTTAACAAGTAAAGATTGGAACTTCTGAACTGAACCATTTCTAACATCCTGGTTACTTTTGGTTCTAACTTTTCCCTGAGATGTTTACTTCCCTTTTACACTTAAGGAGAGAGACTTAATGACTAAACTACTGTATCTGATATTCAAGATACAAGTGTAGGTACTAGGGATAGTTGGTTTATTTTTTTAAAAATGTGCTAAATTTGGAATTAAGATTGGCATGCATTCCTACCATGTTCCAGGTCCTAAACTGGGTAGTTTGCATATGTTCCCTTCTTTAGTCTTTACAGCAACCCAGTGGGGTATAGAGATTGTGCTAAGGTTTATTTTGCATGTGAAGAAACAGAGAAATTAAAGTAGCCAAAGTTACGTATCTAGAATGTGTCAGAGCAGGGTTTAGAACATGACCATGTGGTCTTTTTGATTCAAAATCATTGCTCTTTCCACTATGTATTTTCCACTACTTTGTACTATTGTTACTTTCCCCATGTTTACTCAATTTGTTCTTTTATGATATACCATCTTGATCTAAGAACAAGAAATACTTGAAGAGTATCCTGTTTAATGGGGCTTCCCAGGTGGCTCAGATGGTAAAGAATCTACCTGCAACTCAGGAGACCTGGGTTCGATCAGGTCAGGAAGATCCCCTGGAGGAGGGCATGGCAACCCACTCCAGTATTCTTGCCTGGAGAATCCCACGGACAGAGGAGCCTGGTGGGCTACAGTCCACAAGGTCACAAAGAGTCAGACATGACTGAATGACTGAGCAAGCATGCGTCTTGGTTAGTACCCTTTTTTGGGGTACTTTTCCTATGGTGATAATTCTTTGTTTCATATTACCCAGAGAAAGAATTTATTCAGTGCTCTAATAATTACTAAAGCTTTTAGGCTTAATCTGTGTATGGTTTTGAAGTTAGAGTTTTATAAAATACTGATGGATTTAAAGATCATTCTTTTTCTTTTGTATCCTCTTTGGGCTGCCACAGTTTATTCTTTATGGTTAAGTGATTTCCCTTCCCATGCATGTATTTTCCTTTTGCTGTCCTCCCCCACCCCACCTGTATCTTCTGTGTCTTTCTATTAGGCTTTTATCTTTCTTAAAAGCAGTGTTATCCTTAATCGTTTCCCCCTCTGCTTAGTATTTCCTAGTGTCTCTAACATTGTGCATATAGTAAATACTTTGTCTTTTGGCATACTACTAAGCCCTGAAATAATTTAGAATTTAGTTTCTTAAGTGTCATGTGTGAAAACTAATCGTTTCAGGGCCTTTTTCATACCACATTTACTTTGCTGCTGTTCATTCATTCAACAGATGTTTGTTGACTTCTATGTACTGGGGACCATTTGGGGTAGAAAAGTATGGTGAATACAGCGTGATGCCGGGCTTTCATGTGACTATGAAAATATTGTCAGATATCTTGGCCTACTTGATGATCATTAGCATGCTGTATCTAGTACTACAGTTTGACATGGTTTTCTGTTTTCATGAGGATTCAGTTGACTTGAACAGGTGTTTTTGGAGTACCAACTTATAAGGGACTATACTCAATACTGTGAGCTAGACAATGAAAACAAAATTGACTTACTTTCAAGGCTATTATTATTCACTTATGGAAGTTGAAGAGGGGAGAGAGATATGCCAAATTTAGCTGTATTGCCAGGAAAAAGTATTGTCAGTAATAACAGGCAGTGATGCAGAATATACTAAGAAAGAAAAGAAGGAGAATGGATTATTTATGCCTGAAGGGGATTGGAGAAAGCTTCAAAGTGGTGGAGTTGGATCCTGGGGATGGAGGACATCTAGAAGGATTTTATGAGGTTAAGATGGGGGAATGGTATCTGAGGTGCATTGGACTTACAGTAACAAACACATAAGGGCCTTTGGACAAGCTTATGTTACCTGAGAACCCCATGTTACCTGAAGTATTTGGTGGTTGGGACTGGATCAGAGGGAGTAGTTAGAGTTCATTTAGCAGATACATCGAAGAGTTCTTTGGATATCCTACTTATTAATTTCTGCTTATTTCTGAAGATGCTGGTGTACTTTTGAATTTTTTGAGTTGGTTGATAACATGATTGCATCTGTATATTAAGATGATTACTTTGGTGTATTTGTTTTTATGACTTTAATTCAGGATATGATATTTTAACTGCTTCTTTTAGGAGAGTCCAAGGACATTTAATAGACCAAACAGTGGTTAAGTGGCACATCGAACCTTGTGATAAGAATTGACAGTTCAAGAAATTTAAAGTCCTTGTTGTCAGTATCCCCAGTTCATTTTGATTTGCCTTTTAAATTGGATGAGTTTAGGTGAAGTTGAACCTCAGCTAAGAATCTCCTGGCATTATTTTTTTCACAACCTAATTTAATTGGCTATAATGAATTCAGGGATGTAGACTTTTAATACACTGATGATTTTAGGATTGAGAGTTAACAATATACAAAAAGCAAATATTTCGCTTTTGAAGTTATTTCTTTATGGGACTGATAATATTTGCAAATAAAGAAGTATTTATACAAAATATGTAAATTTTTTTCTTTTTAGAATATTTTTGGGGCAAGAGTTTTCTGGATTTCTTATCATGGCTAGTTATTACCTTGAGAAATTTATCTCACTTTCAAACCAGTTATTAAAAAAAAATAGATCCTCAACCCTCACTGTTTAAGAATTTTCCTTTCGGATGAGAGACAAGAAAGGAATGCTAATAAATAATGGGCTCTGCTGTATGATATAATCTATCTTGTCTTTCTTATGTCATCCTGCAAAAAACATCAATAAAAGAGAGGCAGGGTGGGGTTCGGGGAAGAATTTGGGTATGTGTGTGTTGGGGGAGGGAACAGAGGCTGGGGCAGCTCACTGACAGAGAGGGCTTTCAGACACACTCATAATGTACTTCTTTAGAGATTTCAGTAGTGACCATGTTAGAGAAATTGCCATTTTGAGGAAAGTAAGTTTAAAATAGACAGAAAATCATGTTGGATAGACAGAAACGCACACAGACCTAGGTTTTGAGAGATTTTCCATAGTTCTTGAAGTCTTAAAAAAACCCTTTGCTTTGGCAGAAAGGGGGAAGTTCTGATTTGGTGTGTGCTCCTTCGCACATTAAATTTTATCCTTTTTGGTCTGAAGGAATTTTTTTCCTTCCAATTTTAAATTATTCACATAATTTGGTCTATAAGAAACTAGTGATCCAGTAACATTAATTACTTACCATTTATTGAAAGCTTACCAGGTACCAGCCAGTATTTTTTTTTTTTTTTGTATTTTGTCCTGACTATAGCATCATACAATCTTCTCCTATACAACTGCTTTGCAGACGAGGAAACCTGCTAGAGCTTTCAGGGCTGAAATAAGTTTGCGGCAAATCTGGGCTTCAGTTGTGGCTTTGCCATCAGTTCTGATGAGAATGCCTGCCATCTTCATCAGCAGTGTCTCCCACCACTCAACACTCTCCCTCAGTGTTTACTGATCTTATTCCTCTTTAAACATGGCTCTTTTCTAATCCTGTAATCCAAGACTTTGAACGATGTGCTTTCTGCTTTTGCTTTCCTGAATGTCTGGCAAACTTTCTCAGCCTGCAAAACCCAAGTGTTATTTCTGTTCTGAAGCTTTTCTTAATTTTTCCAGATACTGTTAATCATACTTCCGTACATAATCTTTTAAATTATTTTAGTATGCCTCTGTTCTCACATTATTATAACTCCCATATTCTGAGAGTAGCAACTGTCTCTCCTAGCACGTGCTAGGTACAGTGAATGTGGAATTTGTTCAATGAATGTGAATTCTGGAGAGTATTATCAAACCTTTCATGATCATTGCATCTGACAATGTAATTCACCCAAGATTTTGTGGATGCAAGTGATAATATAATGTTTAGGACCTCCTTTTAAACTCTAACACTGCATTCATATTGAATCTGTCACATGTAATGCTAATTTAATGAATGGTCATAATTTCTTCATAATATGTTATTAACCCTGTTCACAATTTGGGGGGGGGGTGGAAATTGTGATAAATAACTTGGTGGAACACACACTAGTGGTCTTTGTAAGCCTATTAAAGTTCCTATTAAAAAAGACACATTAAAATGTCAAAAGGCAAGTTCCTAGGAAGAGTTAGTATGTAGTCCCAATTTTTATTTTTTTGAGTCTTAAAGTAATTACTCTCAATGAAGTTATTTATTGGGGTAACACTTGAATAATAGTTGAGAATTTGTATAATTTTTCCCTGGTACATACTTAAAAATGTTAGCCATTTAGCTCAACACATGTATCCTATTTATTGATTTCCCCTGTTTTCTTAGGGCTTTAAGAATTGATATTTAATGGCAAGTTTACAATCTTGCAGGCTGTAGAAATCCACCTACCATTTGTTTTTAAGTCAGTATCTGTTGAAATCCTACTTTGAACATTTTTCCATCCTTGCTCACAGCAAGCATGTTATATCGTATTTGAGTTAAGTTTGCATAAAGATTAATAAGTTAGCGTTTCAGTTTTTCTGTAACAACAACAAAACCTTTTTCCGTGCATGCATAAGGCAAGCGAGCGGAAGTTCCACAGACTTTTGGACTCTTCTGTTCGTATGCATCAGTCTCTTGATGTTTCCTGTCTGCCTTTTGGACTACCTATACAGCTGTTTTTCATGTGTTTTTCAGACTTGGAGAAGGACCAAGTATTTTTGACAGCTGCATGCTGAACTGCAATATACACTTGGCCACAGGTCACGTTTGCATTTCTTCACTTGTATTTTTCCTTAGTGTGTAAAAGAAATATGAGCATAGAGAGATTCAGAAAGCATGTAGCATGCTGAGTAATGGTAGTCTCCTTTCATGTATGCCCCTGCGCTTACTCTGCTACATAGATGCCACAGGAAGACAAAGACAGCCGAAAAATGGAGGAAATGGTATTCAGAACTACCCTCTTGGGCCCCTTGTTGCTATAATAATGAATGATGGAAAATGCTCCGGGTCATGCATGGTGGAAGGAACCGAGACGCGTGCACGCACGCATAGACACACGCACACGCACACACACAGGGCTACAGACCATTTTAGTGAGTGGGCTATCATTTAGTAGAATTATAACTGTTAAACTAGAAGGCAATCAACATATAATTGATTACCAGTTTATGGATCATGTTAAAGCTTTGACTGGATGATATTTTATCACCAGGAAATGGGATACACTTTTTAATAAATATTCGTTTCATGAAGTTGCCATAATGGAACTTCCTTGCTTTCACTCACCCATCCCCACAGTCACAGAATTTTTTCTTTGTCTTTGGAAATGAAAAATACTGATTTCCAAAATTCTTTCAAAATGATTTTGCTAGGTCTTTTGTCAGTTTGTCCCTAGATCTTGCAATTAGTATTTCAAATCACAATGCTTATTTTTCTCTCATCGTGGTTAAGATTAATGAGATAAACATCAGATTTTAAATTCTGATGAAATCTCCAAACCTTCCTAATTATTTCAACTTTAAAAGATATTTCCCCTGTATTGTTCGGCAATGCTTTTTGAGGAAGCATCACTTAGATATGGTCATCTTTTCAATCGGTTGCTTTTACATTTCATGCCCTATTGGTAAAACTTGATCCATTCCATTATATCAAATCTAGCTGCCTCTGTATCTTTTCCTAATATGTTCTTTTTTCTCTTGCAGAAATTTCCTCTGCTTTTCCCTTTGATTGCTTTTCATTCCACCTGTCCTAAGTCTAGGCATTCTCAGTTGAGAGGTGGGATACATCCTGCCTTTATCATGAAACCTTTCGCAGGAAACTCACCCTAATGAAGTTCTTTGTACTTAGTCTGTTTCACATCATTAAGATTGTGTTTGTTAGCATACATTATTTTTTAAAAATGGATCTAGTGTGCTATAATGGAGTCAGATTCTGGTTTGAGTATTGTCATTTTTTAATTTGGCATTAGACGAATTATTTAAGCTCTGTGGTTTTCAGTCTTCTCATGTGTGAAATGAGACTATTGTTAGTAAAGCATGTAGCTATATGCTGGGCAAATGTTTAGCACAAAGGTGGGAATATAACAGGTGCTCAGTAAATGGCAGTAGTAATTTGCTGTTCTGTGTTTCTTACAGCTCCTAATATAATACTGAGCATGTGGTAAAGGCTGAGTATGGTTCATGGCTAGGTCATTTAAATAGCTCCTGAAATCCCATCGCTTTTATAAGGCTTCCTGTTGGCTGAGTATTAGAACTACAAAACTTTCATGACTTCTCTAGACTGTTCTTTCTTTTCCCATTATCTGTAAGGGGAGCCTTTGGTATGTTTTCTGAAGTGACTTCCAAAACAGTGATTGGAAGGAATTATTTATTTATTTTTGAGTAATGTTTTGGATTGATCCCTACATTCTTCTGAATGTCAGTGGCCAGGATTGTAATAAATAAAGCATTTTTCATGTACTTAAAATGCAGTATGTGAAACACATAGAATAGAGTCTCAGCTAATCTGAGCTGCAGATGAATAAATTATTCTGCCTAGCTTACTTCAGCTCAACAGATGTTTATTAATGTATATCCCATGTGCCAGGCATTTTCTAATTGTTGGATTTACAAAGATGAGTAAGGCTTACCTTCCTGCCTTTGAGTTTAACCTAGAGTTACTGAGAGACACAAAAATAGATCATTTCAGTCAGTCACTAGCTGTGAGATGAAGGTAGGGGTGGAGCTCTCTGGGATCACAGTTGGAGGGTAATTGAAGGGAAAGAGAAGGTTTCTGGGAAGACATGAGCTTCAGCCTGTGATGTCTCTCAGAGGACAAATGGTTTGATCCACTTGGCTCAGGGACAGAGACCCAACTCAGCTTCAATATTCATGAGAATTTATTACCTGTTAAGTTCATGAAAAGGTTTGGCTCCAAGTGAGACTTGATGCACTAGCTCAAACAGTTAAGAGCTGATCTCTTAACTGCACCCTGGTAAAAGTCAAATGGCTTCTGTGACTCCAGACCTTATCTGCCTCACATGTGAGTCCCTGGGGAGAAGAGTAGGGTTTTCTTTAGTTTCAACTCAGTTTAGGCATTTAGTTTCTTTCATTGGCTGTAAATAATAACCATCCTTTAACCAATCACTGTAACTAGTGGGATACTAATTAGTTTACATAAATCAGGGCCTACCTATCCTCAAGTTTAGAATAAAGTCAGTCTCATTCAAGCTTTGTGGCTAAAGATGGGAGGAGAGGGGAATGGATGACCAGGATGCATCCAGTATATATTCACTATCCCAGAGGAAGAAACTTGTGAGGTTTTTTTTTTTTTTTTTGGAGAGGTAATAATACAAGCAAAAGCAAGGAAGTGTACACCAACATGATGTGTGTGGGAGACAGCAAGTATTTAAATATTAATACAGCATGTAGTGTGAAACTTAGAGAATAATTATAAAAATAATAATGTAATGCAGTATTTAACCCCTGCTGGATCTTCTGATTTTCATACATTGCTTAATTTAATTCTCACAACACCTAACTAGGTAGGTACATCATCTTGTAGATAAGTACTGGGTACTAGGTAGGTGCATCATCTTGTAGATAAGGAATTTGAGCCCAAAGTAACAGCTAATAATTGGTTGAGCTGGACTAAACTCAGATTATCTGACTCTAGAGGCAGCCCATGGGGACATGACAGTATAGTACTTTCCTCTGTATTGCTAGAGTTTCAGCAAAAAAGACTTCATATATCATGCTAAGGAGCCAAGCTTTCTCTGGGGCTCAAGTTGTCTTCAAGCTCTAGGTCTGTTGTAGCATGCGAAAACAGTGGTTCTCAAACTCGATCGTGCATCAGATAGCCTCTTGTTGTTGCTTAGTCACTAAGTTGTGTCCAACACTCTTTGGACCCCATGGACTGTAGCCTGCCAGGCTCTTCTGTCAATGGGATTGTCCAGGCAAGAATACTGGAATGGGTTGCCGTTTCCTTCTCCTGGGCATCTTCCTGACCCAGGGATCGAACCCATGTCTCCTGCATTGACAGGTGGATTCTTTACTACTAAGTTACTAGTGATTACTGAAACAACCTCTAGGGGCTTGTTAAAACCTAGACTTCTGGGGCCCTAACATCAGAGTTTCTGATTCCATAGATTTAGAGTGGGACTCTAAGATTTGCATTTCTAAGAATTTCCTTAGACAATACTGATGCTGGTGGTCTTGGGGCCACAATTTGAGGAGCGCTTCTTTGAGGTCTTTGGAAGGCTATGGTTCAGTGACATTCAACATATTGAAATGAACTTAAATTTTACTGGTACTTTTACTTAGAGGTATACATGTCTTGATCTCACATTTTTTAATAATACAGAGACTATTTTTTGGTTACAGTAGTATCCTCCCCCATAGGTCAATGAAACAATGTTTTTCATTGATTGGATTTCTTCTGTCTCTGATTCTTGACTTACTAAGATTAAATGTATTGCTCTCCTCCTAGGCCCTGCTCAACTTGCCAGTGCTCACTATTCTCCCTGATGGTTAAAAAACGTACATTTGAATACAAAAGGAATATATTGGAACACTTTGTTTACAGTTTTATTGTGAAAAATATAAATATCAGAATAACATGAGTCTCCATATTAACACCATTTAGAGTCAACAGTTGTAAATGTTTAACATATACATGTATACACACTTTTTTTATGAATGTTTTAAAAGCAAATTACAGATCTTGTGCCACTTCACTCATAACTGTTGCAACACATATTTAATGAGAACATTCTCTTATGTAGTCACACCATGATCACACTTAAGAAAATTAACAATAATACCTACTGCTATCTAACATGCATTCATGTTCCAATTTCCCCACTTGTTCCAATGCCTTGTATATCTGGTTGTGTTTTGGTGCCAGAGTCTAATCAAGTGAAATTAAATTTTAAGACTCAGCAAAGCTGGGTGGGTCTTTATGCTCAGATAAGTTCTGTGTTATTTAAGATACAAATTTGGTTGCTTAAATAAAGACCCACCCAACTTAATTAAGGAAGATGTTTATTTCTGTCAAATTTGATCACTTAGAGATGAAGTGGACTGGGACTGAAAGAAGACAGCTGTTTTGCTTTCAATATGTGGCTTCTATCTCTGAGGCCAGGATAGCTGTTCCAGCACTATCATCATGCTGGGAAGAGAGGAAAAGAGGGTATACCCTTTTAAGGGTATACCTGGCTGGTGCACATATCACCTTGCTCCTGTCTCATTGGCAAGGAAGTAGTCATATGATATATCTGTTATACAGGCCTGGAGATGTAGGCTTTAATTCTGTCTGGATGGCTATGTGTCTAGAGGTCAAGTACATATAGCATCCATACAAACTCGTACCCTATGGTTTGAAAACTTTAATATAATTAGTAGATAAAGAATAGATAAAACAACTTAAAACAGTGACTGAAAAGCCTACTATGCATTATAAAAGAATTTGAGCATTGAAGGAATACTCTTCAAAACAGCATTAACAGGAACAATCTCTTTTTCTGTAGATGCCAGAGTGAATCAGATGTGTGTTTAGTGAACATATGCTAAGACAATATTCAACCTGAAACGTTTCTCAGACTATTTAAAATGGTTGAATTTATTGAATCAATCAAGATGGGGTGGAGTATGTTGCAGTAATAAGCACTCAAAATCACCGTTTGTTTTCTTTTAAAAACACTCCTTTGACAACACATTTTTCTTTTTAAAAATTGCCCATGTTTCCATAATCAGACACAGTAATAAGATCGCCATCAATTTCTATATAATTTCATTTGTTTTTGAGTAAAATATTCTTTAAATTTCAACGTTTAGATATATATACTATATTGACCCTGTTTAGTCGCTCAGTCGTGTCCAACTCTTTGCGACCCCATGGACTGTAGCCCGCCAGGCTCCTCTGTCCATGGAATTCTTCAGGCAAGAATAGCGCAATGGGTTGCCATACCCTTCTCCAGTATTGACCCTGATATCAAGGTAATATGAAATAGTTACTATAGGACTTACTGTACACAGTAAGTATGAGTTAGAGATGACAGATTAATTAGAAGACTGACCTTTTGTTTATTCCCTTAGAGTAACTTGATTTTCCTGTGACAGAATTCTTCCCTTTGTGATATTTAGACAATAGTATATAGTAATCACACTAGCAGATGAAAAGTTATAGTCACTGGATCTTTCTCAGATTAGAGATACTATCAATTCAGTTGCTCAGTTGTGTCCAATTCTTTGTGACCCCATGAACTGCAGCATGCTAGGCTTCCCTGTCGATCACCAACTACAAGAGCTTGCTCAAACTCACGTCCATTGAATCAGTGATGCCATTCAACCATATTATCCTCTGTTGTCCCCTTTGCTTTCTGCTTTCAATCTTTCCCAGCGACAGGGTCTTATCCAATGAGTCAGTTCTTCGCATCAGGTGGCCAAAGTATTGGAGTTTCAGCTTCAGCATCCATCCTTCCAATGAATATTCAGGACTGATCTCCTTTAGGATGGACTGGTTGGATCTCCTTGCAGTCCAAGGGACTCTCAAGAGTCTTCTCCAACACCACAGTTCCAAAGCATTAATTCTTCGGTGCTCAGTTTTCTTTATAGTCCAACTTTCATATCCATACATGACTACTGGAAAAACCATAGCCTTGACTAGACAGACCTTTGTTGGCAAAGTAATGTCTCTGCTTTTTAATGTGCTGTCTAGGTTGGTCATAGCTTTTCTTCCAAGGAGCAAGTGTCTTTTAATTTCATGGCTGCAGTCACCATCTGCAGTGATTTTGGAGCCCAAGAAAATAAAGTCTGTCAGTGTTTCCATTGTTTCCCCATCTATTTGTCATGAAGTGATGGGACCAGATGCCATGATCGTAGTTTTCTGAATGTTGAGTTTTAAGCCAACTTTTTCACTCTCATCAAGAGACTGTTTAATTCTTCTTTGCTTTCTGCTGTAAAGGTGGTATCATCTGCATATCTGAGGTTATTGATATTTCTCCTGGCAAACTTGATTCCAGCTTGTACTTCATCCAGCCCAGCATTTCTCATGATGTACTCTGCATATAAGTTAAATAAGCAGAGTGACAATATACAGCCTTGACGTACTCCTTTCCCAATTTGGAACCAATCTGTTGTTCCATGTCTGGGTTTAAGTGTTGCTTCTTGACCTGCATACAGATTTTTCAGGAGGCAGGTCAGGTGGTCTGGTATTCCCATCTCTTTCAGAATTTTCCACAGTTTATTGTGATTTACACAGTCAAAGGCTTTGGTGTAGTCAATAAAGCAGAAGTAGATGTTTTTCTGGAACTCTCTTGCTTTTTCCATGATTCAACAGATGGTGGCAATTTAATCTCTGGTTCCTCTGCCTTTTCTAAATCCAGCTTGAACATCTGGAATTTCATGGTTCATGTACTGTTAAAGCCTGGCTTGGAGAATTTTGAGCATTACTTTGCTAGCGTGCGAGATGAGTACAATTGTGAGGTAGTTTGAGCATTCTTTGGCATTGCCTTTATTTGGGATTGGAATGAAAACTGACCTTTTCCAATCCTGTGGCCACTACTGAGTTTTCCAAATTTGTTGGCGTACTGAGTGCAGTACTTTCACAGCATCATCTTTTAGGATTTGAAATAGCTCAACTGGAATTCCATCACCTCCACTAGCTTTGTTTGGAGTGATGCTTCCTGAGCCCCACTTGATTTCGCATTCCAGCATGTCTGGCTCTAGGTACAGGATCATGGTTATCTGGATTGTGAAGATCTTTATTGTATAGTTCTTCTGTTTATTCTTGCCACCTCTTCTTAATATATTCTGCTTCTGTTAGGTTTCTATACATATGTTAGATATACCATTTCTGTCCTTTATCGAGCCCATTTTTGCATGAAATGTTCCCTTGGTATCTCTAATTTTCTTGTAGAGATCTCTAGTTTTCCCATTCTGTTGTCTTCCTGTAATTCTTTGCATTGATCACTGAGGAAGGCTTTCATATCTCTCCTTGCTTTTCTCTGGAACTCTGCATTCAGATGGGTATATCTTTCCTTGTCTCCTTTGCCTTTAACTTCTCTTCTTTTCTCAGCTATTTGTAAGGCCTCCTGAGATAACCATTTTGCTTTTTTGCATATCTTTTTCTTGGAGATGGTCTTGATTCCTCCCTCCTGTACAATGTCATGAACCTCCATCCATAGTTCTTCAGGCACTCTGTCTATTGGATCTAATCCCTTGAATCTATTTGTCACTTCCATTGTATAATCGTAAGGGATTTGATTTAGGTCTTACCTGAATGGTCTAGTGGGTTTTCCCTACTTTCTTCAGTTTAAGTCTGAATTTGGCAATGAGGAGTTCATGATCTGATCCACAGTCAGCTTCTGATCTTGTTTTTGCTGACTGGATAGACACTGTACTGTAGAAATGATCATCACTGTCATCTTCTCAGTGTATTTGAAGAATGGTGAACCTTGTAGTTAATATTTTTACAGACTAATAGTAGAAAACACTTCATAATCTGTTTATAGTTTGGGGGCTTCCTTGGTGGATCAGCTGGTAAAGAATCTGCCTGTGATGTGGAAGACCTAAGTTCGTTCCCTGGGTTGGGAAGATCGCCTGGAGAAGGGAGCGGCTACCCACTCCAGTATTCTGGCCTGGAGAATTCCATGGACTACATTGTTTAGTTCATGGGGTCGCAGAGTCAAACATAACTGAGCGACTTACAGACTAATGCTACTGCTGCTGCTAAGTTGCTGCAGTTGTGCCCGACTCTGTGTGACCCCATAGATGGCTCCCCCCATCCCTGGGATTCTCCAGGCCAGAATACTGGAGTGGATTCCCATTTCCTTCTCCAAGGCATGCATACATGCTAAGTCGCTTCAGTTGTGTCCGACTCTGTGCGACCCTATGGACAGCAACCCACTAAGCTCCTCTGCCCACGGGATTCTCCAGGCAAGAGTACTGGAGTGGGTTGCCATTTCCTTCTCCCTTACAGACTAATACTTACAGTTTAATAGTAGAAAACATTTCAAAATCAGTTGATCGTTTATGACAGTCTATGATTAGTATTATTCAGTATTAATTGTTTTCTCTCCCAACAGGGCTCAACACTGATTTGTATAAAACTGGTGCTTAATACATGTCTATGGGTTTGGTGTGCTGTGTTTGACTGATGTTTAAGTCTTGTGAAAATATGGGTTGACATACTATGAAGACGAGAAATAGCCTGGTGGAGAACAGTTTATAGTTCTGATTTTGGAAAAAATAAATATCTTGCAGAGTCATGACTGTTCTCAGGGATTATCTTGAGCTAGAAATTTTAGCTCATGAAAATGAAAACAAATATATTTAAAACTATAGACATGAATAATGAAAAAACTGGGTAATGTGTATAGAGTGAAATACAGTAATCTTATAGCTTCATTGGTTTGCATTCTGAGATTTAAGCTGCTCATTTTGCCCCTGGCAGGAAAAATTAACTTTGTGTTGATCAGTGATAAAATCATAGTATTTATAAAACGAATATGTCAGTTAATTTCCTTTAATTTTTCTTTAGGTCGTGATTTAATTTGTATCCAGTCTGTGGATGGGATGCTGATGGTGTTTGAGCAGGAAAGCTATGCTTTTGGGAGGTTTCTCCCTGGCTCTCTTTTACCCGGCCCTCTTGCTTACAGTTCCCGAACAGATTCCTTCATTACTGCTTCTTCCTGCCATCAAGTGGAAAGTTACAAGTGAGTACGGATCTTGAATCTTTGGAATCATGATATTTTTGTGTGTGTGCGTATGCTGCTGACAACAGAGGATGAGATGGTTGGATGGCATCACCGACTCAATGGACATGAGTTTGGGTAAACTCCAGGAGTTGGTGATGGACAGGGAGGCCTAGCGTGCTGCGATTCATGGGGTTGCAAAGAGTCGGACATGACTGAATGAGCTGAACTGAACTGAACTGATGCTGCTGATCAATTCTTTTCCCCAAAGAGCTTGAATATAGCAAATAAAAAGGAGAGTGATTTTGTTGTTATAATGTAATTGTGGTGACTTTGTGGATATAATTTACATATAAAATATTTGCAAGGCAGTATAGTACAGAGATTGAGAGGAAGGATTTGGAGAGAGGCACACGTGGATTGAAGTCCTGATTTTGCGACTCTCAGCTGTGTAAGACGGTGGCCTTATCCTGAATGTAAAGGAGATAGCAACATCTATTTCGATGGATTAAGAAGGATTAAGTGTATGGTAAGTTACCATGGGGGGGTGTGTGTGTGTGTGTGCACATGCGCGTGCATGCACACTCAGCAGTGTCCAACTCTTTGCAACCCTATGGACTGTAGCCCACCAGGCTTTTCTGTCCATGGAATTTTCCAGGCAAGGTTACTGGAGCAGGTTGCCATTTTCTTCCCTAGGGGTTCTTCCTAACCCAGAGATGGAACCTGCATCTTTTGCGTCTCCTGCATTGGCAAATGGATTCCTTACCAATAGAAAATGCTCAATAATTATTGCGATTGTTCCCTGAATTATAAATAATAAAACACAGGGTAAATGAAAAACACTCAGATACAAATACATATATAGAATGATTTTATAACAAAAAAAAGAATGTATGTGACATGAGAAGAATACTGGGAAGAAATACAAGTGTTATTATGAATGTTTTTAAAAGAACAGTTCACAGAAGTGAAGTATGATAATGACCCTTTTCACTAGAAATTTTTATCGATTTTGGTGAATTGTGTTTGAGAGAGACCTGTTTTTCTTCTACCAGCTAAGTTTCAATAAGAATTATGGTTTCTAGTTTTGAGGCTATGCTTTTTGTTGGAAGAGAGAATGGGAAAAAAATGTAGATATCCATTCTGGGAAAAGAAATAGTCTTGGAGAATTATAATATCTTCAGCAACTTTATTTTTGTTATCTTACTGATGGCAGCACTTAGAACTTTAAACATCTAGGCAGCACTTCATTATAGCCTTTCAGTATTGTTTTTGGCCGCATGATTTTTCCCAAGGCAGGAAGGAAGTATATAAATTCATCAGACAACAGCTGCAAATTTTTGCCTCAAGTTTTATTATTGTGTATATTGCAAGTTAACGTAGTTTTCCCTTGATAAGTGACCATCTACGCTTTGAGAATTATTGTTAAGGCAATGAGGATTTAAAACTCTGAAAATAAGCAAATATTTGTGACTAAGCAGAAGTTAACTGATGGAGGTAGTGTATCATTATGTCATGTTCCTTCTACAGTGCCTATGGCTCTTGTCCAAAGGAGATTAATAAGTTGTGGCATTGCTACTGGTAATAAATAAAATAGTATAATTGTTTTGAGACACTGAAAAAAAATCTGTATAATTCATTCAATCCTGCCAAAACTTAAGCAATATTGAGGAGATCTGGATTTCAGCTTTCCACCCTAGTTCTTGCCAAATAGTGTGATACTAGCAATGTTACACTGGGGTCACGATATAAAGATTTGAATGTCCCATGACTTACTCTTTGAAATATGTGGAATTAATATGTAATACTCTTTGAAATATGTAGGAATTAATTTGGTAATAACTCCAGGAGTGATTAGTTTAGGAAGGAATGTGTAGGTTTCTTTAATGTGAAGGTTTAATCTCACAGAAACTCATACTGTTTTAACTGTGGTGATTCTCCAGCATACTGATCTATTAAATTGATCTTCATCTAGAACTAAAAAGTACACACTTTATTTATTATGTGAATCTTTTATAATGGTAAAATGCATGGGATTTGTGATTATTATGAAATGATGACAGTCAAGAGGGTTTATAACATTAAGCGCTATATAGTATTTATATACACTTTTAAGCATAATAGGTTAAATGATAATCACAGTTTTAAATGATAATCACAGGTGTAATTTAGGATGGGAGAAAGCATGAGAACTGTAGTTTTGGTCTTTGGAGGCTTCATTAAATCTATAATCAGTTAATATAAAAGGCTTTTAAGACATAATTCATCTTCATTTTTGATATTGATCTTTAATTACTTTGAATACAGATAAGTTATGTTCAGATAGGAACTGGAGAAGGCTATGAATCTCAAACTTTAGTGTACATAAGAATCATCTGGGCCTTCTTTTATAAAATGTATGTTTGCTGATTCTCAAGCTCCAACCCTGTAGATCTTGATTTAGTAGGTTTGGGAAAAAGATCCAGAAATCATTACAAATACATGCTCCAGGTGCTTCTAATTCAGGGACACACTTTGAATGTTGTTTTTCTTTGAAAGTGAGAGAATTGCCTTTTTTTTTTTTTTTTTTTTTTGGTAGAGAAGGGGCCTATGGCCATTCCCTTGGCCATGTTTTTGCCAACTTGGACAGTCTTTTATTTTTGTCTTTCTTTCCTTGTCAGAATAATTTAGGCAGTAAATCATGATTTGTCTACATTTTTCCCCCTCTTACTCAGCTCTTGCTTCGCATTCTGATTGACATTCAGGTCTTTATATTTTCAGTTGGATTTCTGTTTTTGTTATCTCTAATCTAGACTTTGACGGGCCTTGCTGATGTCTATTCTTTTAAAGTAGATGTTTAACAAGATCTACTTGTTAATGAATGAAGGAATGAAATGTTAATGTTATGTTAACATTATGTTAATGAAATGTTAATATTAATGTATGAAGGAATGAAAAGTTTATGAGGAAACCTTCTATTTTGTTACTGGAATCTTTCAATGAAAATGATTTTCACTAGCACAATCAAGAATGTTTTAGCTATTGTCAGAATGAACATAGTAATGCTTTATATCAGAGCTTCCAATTCTAGTAGAATTCTACAGGTTAAATTATCAAAGTTCCCAAATCTGGCACACTTTCAGGTGACAGCTATTTTTCATTTGAAAATAAATGATTTTGGAGGGTTTACTTTTGTATTTCTGTGACACCTCAATCCATCTTTTAGTTACTTGCTGCTGTTTTTATGATGTGATACAGAAGAGCACTAAATTATATGGTTGAGTTTGTCATTGGTGCTCTATGGGACCTGTTAAGCATTTGTGACTATTGGTTCAAAAAATACCATGGTTCACCTGGACTTGCTGTATCTGTGATTAGTGCCTTTCTGTTCTGAAAAATATGTATGACAGTCTTTCATGAAATTTTTTTTACATTGGACCTGATTATTCTTTCAGCTCTTTTAATAAGGGAATTTTATTCTTTAGCTTATATCACTGAACACTTGAGTGATAAGAAAAAATATCCAAGTGTTTTATTTCAGAATTTCCAAGTCTGCTTGGAGTTGTTCAGTTCTGAAAATAGATTTCCATGTACATTATTGACCCTAGTTAAGCAAATTTAAGAAAGAATTGTAAAATAAATGCTATTGGAAGTTTGTCATCATCTAAATTTATTGCCAGTTATGTTTAGTAATAAAATTCTCTTCTGAGCTGTCTTCCAGGAAGAGAATTGTTCTGGATTTAGAAATCAGGAGTGAATTTTGGCTGTGTCTCTGCATGTTGTTTTGATGTTAATGAGACCACTTTAGGGGTTCACTTATGCCTCAGATGAAATAATAACTCTCTACAGTTATATAAGAAGCTTCAAACAGCTCAAAAGCTTTGGATTTTTGCAACAACCTCATTAATACCCATATTATCCTCTGGTAGGTTGGTGTCTGCAGGAAATGAACTGCCTATGTTAATTATTGCCTGAGGTTAGATCCATTAGGACTGGTCCATTAGAGCTGGTCCATTAAGACCAGCTCTGGACTGATGTTTTAGTCACCAGTGCACACTATTTCTGTTATCATGAACCAGGAAGACTAAAGGAATCCTATTTGGTCAGAGTGTGAGGTGTAATTATTTGGGAGTTTTGAAGGCCTAGGGATATTGAAGGTCATCCTCAAATGGTATTTGCTGCAACTGCCTATGGGCTTTTTTAGCATGGTTTTACAAGGTTGAGATCTTCAGCCTGCTGCCGTTTTTTGGGTCTCATTTCCTATGGCTTATTCCTCTCTGCCAGGCATCTCTCCTAAGCTCCTGCCGTGGCCTTTGATGTCTCTTTTACTGCTGCATGCCTTTGCATGTGTTGTTTGCTTTGCCATAATGTTTTTCAGTCTTTAACAGCATGATGAGTTTTCACTCTTTCTTCAAAACCTAGCTTTCTCCTCCTTAACTGATACCAAGAACATATATATTTCCTCCACCTGTTGCAGGAAGGGGGACCCCTTACAGGCCCCGAAACTGGGCTCTTGTCTAACACTTGGAAATGAATTGTCCGAGGAGACACATGTGCTGACAAAGCAAGAGATTTTATTGGGAAAGGGCACCTGAGTCGAGAGCAGTAGGGTAAGGGAACCCAGGAGAACAGCTCTGCCACGTGGCTTGTGGCTCACAGTCTTGGGTTTTATGGTGATGGGATTAGTTTCCGGGTTGTCTTTAGCCAATCATTCTGACTCAGAGTCCTTCCTAGTGGTGCATGCTATGTTTAACCAAGATGGATGGCAGAGAGAAGGATTCTGGGAGGTGGTCGGACATGTGGTGTCTCCTTTTGACCTTTCCTGAACCCTTCTGGTTGGTGGTGGCTTATTAGTTCCATGGTCCTTACCAGGACTTCCTGTCATAAAACAACTCATGCAAATGGTTACTATGGTGCCTGGCCAGGGGGGGCGGTTTCAGTCAGTGTACTTACCCTAACATACCCATGTTACCTGTTTCTATCATATTCCTTTGGTACTTATATACATACCAGTCAGCACAGTGCACTCTGAGTTACACTTATTTGTTTGTATTATATATGAATCTCCTCAACTACTTTGGAAGGTCTTGGTGGATATAGGTCATGTTGTAGTTTTCCCCCTTGTTAATGCTTGTATGAGATCCCTACTATATGTTTATTGAATGAATGAACTTTATATGCATTAAGCTTTCTTATTAACTGGAAGACCGGTTTTCATGAATGTACTGCAAAATCTATCATAATTCATAGTCATTATTCATTCACTAAAAATCGGAGGCTTTTTACAGATGAAATATTGCTGACTGGAATAGAATACTTTACAAGTTGGTATATAACACTGAAATACTAGTGTACATTTTAGTGCTTATTTAGATATTCTACATTGCCTTTCTTCATTAAGGTCCCTGATGTTTACACTATCAGACATCTTTCTCTTAGACAATAGGAGCTATCTGAACATATCTCTTTACTAATTTTTCTCTTACCTATTGAAAGTGGAAAGGGATCTATGAGCCTAAAATTTCTTCATTTTGAGTAGGATTATTACTCTGAAAATGCACCATAAATTAATGGAAATTAGGGAATTTAAACTTTATTGTCTAAATCATTTCTAAATTGAATGATATTTATCAGTTTTGAAGGATGGTCTGAGCTAAATGTTACAATTTTAAAAAAATTTATTTTATTGTATTATAATTGATTTACAATGTTGTATTAAATGTTGCTGTTGAAATAAAATACTGATAGAAAGTCCAAATGTCCATAATGTCCATTATTGAGAACTTATTACATACCAGATAAATTACTAGGTGATTTATCTCTGTGTATATAGAAATCTGTATCTATCTATTTGTCAACCTGTCAGTCAAAAATTGGGTATCTAGTGTATATCAGATATTGTGCTGTGCTTAGTTGCTCAGTCATGTCCAAGTCTTTGTGACCCCCTGGACTGTAGCCCACCAGGCTCCTCTGTCCATGGGGATTCTCCAGGCAAGAATACTGGAGTGGGTTGCTATGTCCTCCTCTAGGGAATCTTCTCAACCCAGGGATCGAACCCAGGTCTCCCAAATGCAGTCAGCTTCTTTGCCGTCTAAGGTACCAGGGAAGCCCAAGAATGCTGGAGTGGTAGCCTGTCCCTTCTCTAGGGAACTTCCTGACCCAGGAATCAAACTGGTGTCTCCTGAATTGCAAGTGGATTCTTTACCAGCTGAGCTACCAGGGAAACCCTATCAGATACTGTACCAGACAATTAAATTATTTTTAAAATTCTTCTAACAATGCTTGAGTTAAGATTATTATTCTTATTTTATAGATAAGAAAGATTAAGGCATAGAGTGATTAATTTTCAAAAATTTTCTCAACTAGTTAATGGTTCAGCTGGGAATTAAACTCAGACCTTCTGGGGTCCACAGATATTAATAATTTCTACTGCCACCTTTTTTGGGATGGTTGCAATAACTCATCTGGTTGTTTTGCATTATTTGTATTTTTTTCTATTTTGGGTTTTGGTACTGGATCTTTATTGAATATTGTTATTTATCACATAAAATTCTAATGGGAGATACTTTGACATTTGGCAGAGCTATTTCCCCAATATTGAATTTTGGGACATATGGTTACAGTTTCATTATCATTACAGGTTTACATAGTCTTATGCCACAGTACAAATTCGTCATCATTCAGTAGAATTCATTACTAAATTCATTCACGAAATTTTACAATGTTTAAAATCAAGGAGAAGGTGATACATAAGATTTGTAGATTATGTATATTTAAAAATTTAATTATATTGAGATTATGTGCTTTTAAAGTAACTTACACATTTTAACTATAAAGTCACTTACAGTTATTCCATATCTTTTATTTTTTATTTTTTTTTTAATTCTTTTTTTTTTTTATTCCATATCTTTTAAACAGATACCAAGTACTTGCTTTTGCAACGGATGCAGATAAAAGACAAGAGACTGAACAACAAAAACATGGGTCTGGAAAAAGACTAGTTGTAAGGCCTTTTAAAATATATAAAAATTTTAGTAATGTTATATCTAGTCACAGATGTTTGTTCAGAATAAGAATTCCTGGGAAGAAAAATTAAAAAAATATATTTCAGACATTTTCTGTGTTAAGGTTATGTCAGTGATCAGAGAATTTAGTTGGCTGTTATTGAGCAATGGAGACACATGCCTCGTCATGGTAACAATGTACCAGATTATAGAATTGTGCCACTAGGATTATAAATGTCCAGATGAGGTCACTTTGAACTGAAATGATTGTAAACTAACAAAATAAAAATTAAAAAATTCCTTTAATAGACAAAAAAGTTGCTACTAGTATAAATGCATGATGAAATATGAGTAAAAGATGAAAATTTTTCACAGCTTACAAAGATTAAGTTTGTGCACAAGTGAAATTTGGTAACTTTGAGAAGTAGTTTGCAGCAAAAATGTTTGAGTTTTATGGTTTTTGGACTTATATTTAGATATTTCATCCACTCTGAGTTTATTTTTGCGTAAGGTGTGATGAAATGTTGTAATCTCATTCTTTCACATTTAGCTGCCCAGTTTTGCCGGCACTGCTTATTGAAGAGATTGATGTGCTGCTGCCTGGGCGTGCACCAATCATGACTGTCCCCTCCCTGCTTAGACATTGCTGTGGGTCTTAGCTGCCTTTATGTCTAATGGCTGGGTTCTTTCCACGGTCACGTTAGCTCTCGCTCCAGTGTGGAGCTGCAATATGACGTTAAGTGGGGCTGGAACATTCAGTTTGTTCATGGGACAGTTGTGAAAAGCCAGTCAGCTACTTACAAAGTTCTGATCTGCACTTTCTGCCATGTTTCAGGAGTGAACAAACTTGTGTGCACTCCTTCGGGAACAGAAGGCTCTCCCCAGCCTTCCTGTTAGTCCTACCAGCACTCCAACCGGTCAAGAGGCTCCTCTTCTTTGTGGAGGACCCCAGGACTGGGGTGCCTAATACATAGCTCCAACTGCTCACTTCCCAGGGAGGATCTCTGCCTGTGAAATCTCTCTTCTCCTCTGAGTCCTCTCCCTTGGGTACAGGTGATCATTTCTCTTCCCTTGCTGCCTCATTACATGTGAATCTCTTTCTCAGCCTTGGTTGTACAGGAGTCTTTCTGCCAGTTTCCAGTTATTTTTTGCTGAGAATTGTTCCGCATATGGAGGTATTTCTGTTGTGTTTGATGCAGCAAGTAAGTTCTACATCTTCCAACTCTGCCATCTTGATTTCCTCCTCTAGGAGGAGACATCTCCTCTATCTTTTAGCTTGCATTGTTCCCATAAGAAATCTTTCATCTTGTCTTGGTTCCTTGGTACACAATATCTTTTTTCTCCGTGTTTTTCAGGTTTTTTTCTTATCACTTCTTTTGAGCAGTTAGATTATAATGTGTTTTTTATAGTTTTCTTTCATTCCTTTTTTTTTTGGTGCTTATAGATTTGTTGAACTTAATGTACTTGTGAATTTATAGTTTTCATGAAATTTAGAAAATTTTTTAGCTATTCTTCAAAGATGTTTTTCTGTTCTCCATCTTTTTTCCTCCTCACTCAATTACACATACATTTAGGCTACTTGAAGTTACCCTACTGGTCACAGATTTGCTCTTTGTTTTAAAAAATTCTTTTTTCTATTTCATTTTGGGTAATCTCTACTACTGTGTTTTCAAGGTCACTAATACTTTTTCTGTAATGTCTAATCTGGTATTAATTCCTGTCTAGTATAGTTTCTCAGAGAAGGCAATGGCAGCCCACTCCAGTACTCTTGCCTGGCAAATCCCATGGATAGAGGAGCCTGGTAGGCTGCAATTCCTGGGGGTCGCTAGGAGTTGAACACGACTGAGCGACTTCACTTTCACTTTTCACTTTCATGCTTTGGAGAAGGAAATGGCAACCCACTCCAGTGTTCTTGCCTGGAGAATCCCAGGGATGGGGGAGCCTGGTGGGCTGCCATCTCTGGGGTCGTACAGAGTTGGACACAACTGAAGCTACTTAGCAGCAGCAGTATAGTTTCTATCTCTACAAGTTCAATTTAGGTGTTTAAAAAAATATCTTCCTTGTACACTTTTTAAATTAAATAGATACAATTTATTTAACATAAGTATTATAAACTGTATGTAATACAGTTTATTTATCTACATTATAGATCACATTGCCTGTTTCTTTACATGCTTGATAATTAAAAAGAAAAACTAAAACTACTAAAAACCACATTTTGGGTGGTTCTTTCCCTGGCTTTGAGTAATTTTCTGCATGAATGTGCTGATATGTACTCAGCTTATTTGAGAAGATTCTTAACAGATTTGAGTTCTGCCTCTGTGCTGCTGTCTAAGAATTTATTAGATGCCAGGATATTGGATGGAGGAGCCTGGTAGGCTGCAGTCCATGGGGTCGCTAAGAGTCGGACACGACTGAGTGACTTCACTTTCACTTTTCACTTTCATTCATTGGAGAAGGAACTGGCGATCCACTCCAGTGTTCTGGCCTGGAGAATCTCAGGGACGGGGGAGCCTGGTGGGCTGCTGTCTATGGGGTCTCACAGAGTCGGACATGACTCAAGTGACTTAGCAGCAGCAGCAGGATATAGTCAGTTTCACTTTGTTTGAAGCTACGTACTTTTATATTTCTATAAATCTTTTTGAGCCTCGGCCTGGAAGACAGTTAAGTTACTTGGAAACAGTCTGATCCTTTTTGGTCTTGTTTTTGAGTCTTGTTAGGTGGGACCAGAGCAGTGCTCATTCTGGAGCTACTTGTACCCCCTCCTGAGGTACTAGGCTTCTGAAAGTTCTTTCCAACTCCCTGTAAATTATGAGGTGTCCCAGTCTGGCTTGTGAGCACAGGCAGTATTCCAGGCCCTGTGTAAATGCTGGGCACTGTTACCGCTAATCCTTTTGGGTGGTTCTTTCCCTGGCTTTGAGTAATTTTCTACATAAATGTGCTGATAAGTACTCAACTGAATATCCGAGAGAATTCTTAACAGGTCTCAGAGTTCTGTCCTTGTGTTGCTCTCTCTTTTTTAGCATGCTGTCTTGTGAACTCTAGCTGCCTTGGTTTCTCTCAACTGTTAGCATTCATCTCCTCAACCCAGGGGGCCTTGTGGGCTTTGCCTGGGTTTCTTCTCCCTATCCCATGGCCTAAAAACTCTCTCATGGCTGGGGCAGTTATACCACTCACCTCATTTGTTTTCTGTTTTCAAGGGATTGCCGTCTTTTGTTTTCTGATATCCAATGCCGCACAAACGGTTGTTTCAAACATTTTGTCCATGTTGTGGTTGTTTCAGGTGGGACGGTGGAATTTTTTTCCTGTCGCTGTATCATAGCTGGAAGTGGAAGGATTTTAAAATGATTGTTCTTGGTAAACTACTGTGCATTTTGAGACTCATTAACTTAGAATGTGGTATAATTCTTAAAGGAAATTTGCAAAGAGTGGCACTCTGTCCCTAGTGAACTGAAAGTATTTAGTGGCTGGATCACAGCCTGTGGCCTCAGAAACTCTGCTTATCAACTCTGAATGAATTGTCATCTCTCAGAGTCAGGGACACATCAGCCTGAGTTACAAGTGCTGACAAATAATGCTAGAATGCAAGTCTATTAAATTGTGATGAGAAATGTCATTACCTTAGGACTTGATGTTCATGTCTTTTTGTTCAGTGGAATCTTTCTGCATAGGTGAACTACACTTGAACTAAGTGATAATTGAATAATTTATGTTTTTTAAAATATTTTTTTATTTTTGGCTGTGCTGGGTCTTCCTTGCTGTGCAGGCCTTCCTCTAGTTGCGGCGAGTGGGGGCTACTATTAGTTGCGGTGGGAGGGCTTCTCATTGCGGTGGCTTCTCTTGTGGAGCCCGCACTCTGGGATGCATGGGCTGCATCACGTAGGCACAATGTGAGCTCTAGAACACGGGCTCAATAGCTGTGGCACACCAACTTAGTTGCTCTGTGCTATGTGGGATCTTCCTGGTCCAGGGATCAAACCTGTGTCTCCTTCATTGATAGGTGGATTCTTTTATCACTGAACTACCAGGAAAGCCTGAATGATTTGTCTAAAAAAATTTTTTTTTTTTTACTGTTGAGTGATTTGGTGTGAAGCCTAATTGAGATGAAGATACTCTGATGCATAAATGTGCATAAATGCCTATATGCCCTGTGCTATCCCTCTATTCCAGATTCTTCTTATATACACACAGATGACATTTGCCTCTCTGACTCGTCCCATTTAGATTTCATACCTTCTTCAGATACTTTAATCCAAAAGTAGATTAATACCTAAATCATTTTTTGAATGGCATGAAATTTATATGTATCTTTAATGTGACTTTTTGCATCTCTTCTTTGACCTTTCATTTGTTGATTCTTGATTCTTGCTTCAAAGCCTAACTTTGAGGGTAATCTTACTTCCTCTTTGTCCAGATGCCTTTGTACATTCATCTCATTGTCATTGCTGTTTACAATATGTGCCTATCATCCAAAGCTTTTCAAAATAGTATGTCTTTGCTCCTTTAGGCTTTCTTGATTTAGAAACATTAATAATTGACTGGGGACTGATTTTTTCTTTATATGTCTATTTTACATTCATTCCTTCATTATTTTAAGAAACATTTATTAAACATTGACCATGTTTTGAGAGATGAAGATACCCTGGAGGAGCTCTTATGTATAGAGGATCCTATCTATACTACTATAGTAGCTTGACAACTGCTCTATATTATTGATATTTTCAAAATTGTTTCTGTATAGAAACATTTATAGCAGTTTGACTGTAGGTTTTATTGATTTTTAAATTTGATTTGAAAAGTAAATACAACAGCTTTATTATGGAAAAATTTCAGTGGAGCCAGGCATCTTCTTTATGTGTATTCTTTTCAATAAGCCATGGACCCTCCCCTTCCTGACAGGACCTTTATACAGGCAGCTCATTTTACATACGATATTCTTTTACCCTCTTCTCTACCTGCCTTATTTTCCCTTTAGCTTTATTGAAGTATAATTTACAAATAAAATTATGTAAACCTGCTGTGTACTGTGAGATGTTTTGATATATGTATCAATTGCGAAATGATTGCCAGAACTAAGCAAATTAACACTTATTTGTCTCCTCATGTGTATATATATGTGTGTGTGTGTATGTGTGTGTATGTATATGTGTATATATATTTGTGGTAGGATCATTAAGATCTCTCAACAAATTTGGAGTATATAATACAGTATTATAACTATATGTACGTTAGATCTTCAGAACTAATTCATCCTGCATAACTGAAACTTGGTACCCCTTGACCAGTATATCCTCATGTCTCCCATATCCCGGTCCTGGAAGCCAAAATTCTACTCTCTGCTTCTATTATTTTGACTTTTTTAGATTCCACAGATAAGTGAGGTCATACAGTATTCATTTTTCTGAGCCTGACTTATTTCACTTAGCATAATGTCCTCCAGGTTCATCCATGTTATTGTAAATGGCAGGATTTTTTTCATTTTCAATTCAGTTCAGTCACTCAGTTGTGTCTGACTCTTTGTGACCCCATGGACCACAGCACCCAGGTTTCCCTGTCCATCACCAACTCCTGGAGCTTGCTCAAACTCATGTCCATTCAGTCAGTGATGCCATCCAGCCATCTTTGTCACCCCCTTCTCCTCCTGCCTTCAATGTTTCCTAGCATCAGGGTCTTTTCAAATGAGTCAGTTCTTTGTGCCAGGTGGCCAAAGTACTGGAGCTTCAGCCTCAGCATCAGCCCTTCCTGTATCATGTTTTCATAGCCATTCATCCATCATTGGAAGTTAGGTTGATTTCATGTTTTGGCTATTGTGAATCATGCTACAATGAACATGAGATGGCAGATATCTCCTCAGTATTCTGTTTTTACTTCCTTTGGATACATACCCAGAAGTGGATTGTTGGGTCATGTGGTAGTTCTATTTTTAATTTTTTGAGGAATCTCCATATTATTTTCCATAGTAGATGTAATGTTTTATATTCCTACCAGCAGTATACAGGGTTTGCTTTTCTGCACATTCTCACCAACACATATTATCTCTTTTCTTTTTGATAATAACCATTCTAAAAGATATAAGGTGATATCTCACTGTATTTCCCTGATGGTTAGTGTTGGTGAGCATTTTTTAATATATCTATTTGTCATTTGTATGTCTTATTTTGAGAAATAAGACATTTAGGTCTTTTGCCCAGTTTTAAAGTGTTCTTTTTTTTTTTTTTTTTTTTGCTGTTGAGCTGTCTGATATTAACTCCTTATTGGAAATATTTTCTCCCATTCCATAGATTGTCTTTTCACACTACTGATGGCTTCCTTTGCTGTGAAGAAGCTTTTTAATTTTTTGATAGAATAAAAGACTTTAAATTCTATAATGCTTTACAATTTTCAAAAGTTTCACATATATGATTTCATATAATCCCATAATAAGCTTTCTTTCTTTTTTTTTCCCTTGTAGAAGCTTTTTAGTTTGGTGAAATCCCCTTTGTCTATTTTAATGTTGTTTGTGCTTTTGAGGTCATATCTGAAAAGTCATTGAGCTTTTCCCTGTTTCTTCTAATGATTTTACCGCTTTAGTTCTAATATTTAAGTCTTTAATTTATTTTGAATTGGTATTTGTATATAGTATGAGATAGGGGTTCATTTTCATTCCTCTGCATATGGATATCAAGTTTCCCAACACCATTTTTTGAAGATACTGCCCTATTCTGCATTGTATGTTCTTGGTACCATTGTTGAACTAGTTGACTGTAAATGCAGAGTTTTATTTCTCAGCTCCCTCTTCGGTTCCATTGGTCTAGATGTCTATTTTATTATGACAGTTCCATGCTGTTTTGATTAGAATAGTTTTGTAGTGTATTTTGAAGTCAGGTAGTATGATGCTTCCAGCTTTGTTCTTTTTGCTCAAGATTGTTTTGGCTATTTGGTGTCTTGTGGGTTCACATGAACTTTGCACATTTTTTCTGTTTCTGTGAAAAATGCCTTTGTGATTTTGATAGGGATTTGCATTTGTAGATCACTTTGAGTAGTATGGACATTTTAAGGATATTAATTCTTAAAATCCATGAATATGGCATATCTTTTTATTTTTACTCTTCAATTTATTTTGTCAATGTTTTATAGTTTTCAACATACAGATCTTCACCTCCTTGATTATACTTATATGAGTGTTTGAATTGCTGAATAGTTAATATCACTTGGTTCAGTTCAGCTCAGTTAAGTTGCTCAGTTGTATCAAACTCTTTGTGATCCCATGGACTGCAGCACGCCAGGCTTCCCTGTCCATCACCAACTCCGAGAGCTTATTCAAACTCATGTCCATAGAGTCAGAGATGCCATTCAACATCTTATCCTCTGTCATCCCCTTCTCCTCCTGCTTTCAATCTTTCCCAGCATCAGCATTTTTTCCAGTGAGTTGGCTCTTAGTGTCAGGTGGCCAAAGTATTGGAGTTTCAGCTTCAGCATCAGTCCTTCCAATGAATATTCAGGACTGATTTCCTTTAGGATGGACTGGTTGGATCTCCTTGAAGTCCAAGGGACTCTCAAGAGTCTTCTCCAGCACCACAGTTCAAAAGCATCAATTCTTCAGTGCTCAGTTTTCTTTATAGTCCAAATCTCACATCCATACATGACTACTGGAAACACTATCACCTTGACCAGACGGACCTTGATGGGCAAAGTAATGTCTCTGCTTTTTAATATGCTGTCTAGAGTGGTCATAGCTTTTCTTCCAAGTAGCAAGCCTCTTAATTTCATGGCTGCAGTCACCATCTGCAGTCACTGTTTCCATTGTTTTCCCATTTATTTGCCATGAAATGATGGGACCGGATGCCATGATCTTAGTTTTCTGAATGTTGAATTTTAAGCCAACTTTTTCACTCTCCTTTTTCACTTTCATCAACAGGCTCATTAGTTCTTTGCTTTCTGCCATAAGGGTGGTGTCATCTGCATATCTGAGGTTATTGATATTTCTCCTGGCAATCTTGATTCCATGTTGTGCTTCATCCAGCCCGGCATTTCATATGATGTACTCTGCATATAAGTTAAATAAGCAGAGTGACAATATACAGCTTTGATGTACTCCTTTCCTGATTTGGAACCAGTCTGTTGTTCTTTGTCCACTTCTAACTGTTGCTTCTTTATCTGCATACAGATTTTTCAGGAGGCAGGTCAGGTGGTCTGGTATTCCCATCTCTTTAAGAATTTTCCACAGTTATATCACATGGTAAAAGGGGCAAAAACTACTAGAGTCTACAAAATATCAGAAATATGGTAATAGGAGAAAAAAATGAATGAGGATTAATCTTTGTGCCTGCTTTTTTGTAAAGCATTTCTTAATTGTATTAATATCAAAGTGAATGAAATGTTATATTTTTTAGCAATGCAGTTGATCATAAGTTTTCCTTTGCAGGTAGATTGGACTCTAAATATTGGAGAGCAAGCCCTTGATATATGTATTGTGTCTTTCATTCAGTCAGCATCTTCTGTTTTTGTTCTTGGTGAGAGAAACTTTTTTTGCCTTAAGGATAATGGACAAATCCGATTTATGAAGAAACTTGATTATAGCCCAAGTTGTTTTCTCCCATATTGCTCAGGTGTGTAGAAAGATTTTCTTTTATCTTTTCCATATGTCGTTACTATGTTATATACACCAGAAAAAGCCCAAGTCACTCACATATATTTTAAAGAACTAGGAAAATAGTTTTATACTGAACATGTAATGGAAATTTTAGCTTTTAAAGTTTGAATAGAGGTTTGATATAAAGCACACATTTGGTTTTGTCAGTCATTTTACTTTGTACAAAATGACTTGTAGAATTGGCCTCAGGTATATAGTAATGCTTTCCAAGATGTGGCTATTCAAGATGCTTCCAAGAGAACATCAGACTCTTTTATAAGGAGAAATGAGCATAGTAACGACTCATAGACTAACTTATCTGTAGTGAATGTCTAGTAAATCAATAGCTTAAATATGTTAAATATATTAATCAAGTTCATCCTTTTTAGATAAAGTACAAAAATGTTGGCCACTCTAGTTATAGTTTCTCTAGTTATATATATAGTTTTTATATATTTATAAATGATTAAAAACTTTTTTGGTACTGGTACCTTGAAATTGAAAAATAATGTTTTATTATTTAAAATCTTTATGCATTAAGTCAAGATGTTATAATTAATTTGCATCATCAATCCTCTAAAAGGAATGTAAAAACTGTTGAAAATGATTTTTTTCTTACTATGCTTTTTCTTTCTTCTATCCACAGTTTCTGAAGGAACAATAAATACTTTGATTGGAAACCATAATAATATGTTGCATATTTATCAAGATGTGACACTGAAATGGGCCACTCAACTTCCCCATGTTCCTGTAGCAGTAAGAGTGGGCTGTTTACAGTAAGTGGTTTAATTTAAAAAGAGTATCTGAAGGAATTCACTAGAAGTTTTATGAAACAATGGCAAATGATTTTACTAAAAAATGGCAAGTGAAGTTGAATATCAACAATGAAGACAATTTAAAATATAAATTTTATTAGAAAGAAAGTGAAAGTGAATTCACTCAGTCATGTCCAACTCTTTGAGACCCCTTGGACTGTGAGACCCCTTGGACTGTAGCCTACCATGCTCCTCCGTCCATGGGATTTTCCAGGTAAGAGTACTGGAGTGGGTTGTCATTTGCTTCTCCAGAGGATCTTCCCAACACAGGGATCAAACCCAGGTCTCCCGAATTGTAGGCAGACCCTTTACCGTCTGAGCTACCAGGGAAGTCTTTATTAGAAAAGGAGAATATGAAAAAGCTTTAATTAGCACCTTTAATCATTTTTATTTAGTATGTCTAGCAAGATATTCTTTATAAATTTAAAATTTCAAGAAAATAGTTTACCTGATAATTTTCTTTAAAATAGAAGAGGATTTCTTCAAGCATTTAATGAATCCCACTTAGAGATCACTTATTATTAGACTGTGAGGATGTTACACTTCAAGGCTTGTTTCAGAACTTACTGTGTCAAATGGTGCAGAATTGCTAATGATTATGTGTTTAAGAGAGTGTTGATTTTTTTTTTTCAATTTTTTAAATTGGAGTATAATTGCTTTACAGTGTTGTGTTAGTTTCTGTTGTACAACGAAATGAACCAGCTATATGTCTACATATATATACCCTCCCTCCAGAGCCTCCCTTCCCCCACCCCCACCCCATCCCAACCCTCTAGGTCATAACAGAGTGCTGAGTTAAGTTCATTTTTCAGTAAAGATCCTTGAAAAGAAAAAGCCATTGAGACATAAAGGGATGAACTTTAGTAATGGGAAGGAAATCTGGGTACATCCTGCTGCACGTAGGGGACGGGGTTAGACATTAGGGCAGCTGTTTCTCCTGATGGTGCCAGGAGGAAGCCAGACAGCTTAAGTTTTAAATGGGGGCCTTAGGCTTCCCTGGTGGCCCAGACGATAAAGCGTCTGCCTACAATGCAGGAGACCTGGGTTCGATCCCTGGTTCGGGAAGATCCTCTGGAGAAGGAAATGGCAACCCACTCCAGTATTCTTGCCTGAGAAATCCCATGGACAGAGGAAGCCGGTGGGCTACAGTCCATGGGGTCGCAAAGAGCTGGACAGACCGAGCAACTTCACTTTCACTTTTTTGCATTTAAAATGAAAGACAAAATTCGTGTCTTAACATGAACTCTACAAAATCTATCAAAAATAGCAATAGCTTGTCAGTATATGAGGCAAGATCTTGACAAACTCTGTAGCATCTCAGATTATGTTTAGAATTAAAAATCTCGATAAATGTATAAAAACCAACTTTCTGTAAAGCTTCATGGATTCCCAGATCTATTCACTTATTCTGCTTATTTAGATAATTTTATTGAATGTTTAAAAACCATATAGAGAATTTATCAGTAATGCTCACAGCATTTGATCAGTGTGACTAATCCCCCCAATTTAAGAGGCTGAATGTAGAATATTACTGTGGAGGCTCTATGAAAGTCCTTTATATTTATATTAATGGTTAATCTGAAGCTTACATATTGGAAAAATGAAAACAATGTTTTGAAAACATTGAATATTTTAAAAAGAAATTGCTTCTTATATTTTATGAGAAAATGCTATGCACTTAATACAAATTACAGTTCTTTTGTGTCTGAAGAAAAATTTAAGATCTTGAGGTTAGGTTTTTCAGTCTACCAGATGGTCTTTTAAGTTCAACCAAACACTCAGATTCACCAGACATTTTATATCAGTTTTACTTACAAGGATTTAGAGCAGGAAAAATATCTTGCCAGCAGGGCAGTATCAAGTATTTCTCTTCTGGGAGAGTAATTCTTGCAGCAGTTCATGTATCCACTCAAGAGCTGTTCTGTTTGGCCCCCCAAGTGACAGCTCAGGTGCAAGAACACAGATTCACACTGGTGGGTGTGTGATCCGTCCTGGCTTAGAGTCTCAATGCCCCTAGGAGCCAGTATCTTTAAATACTACAGACTCACTGTGGTTTTTGTGTGTATGTGGGCCATGGGAGAGTAATGGGTAGAAATATCTTATAGAGATAACATCTTTAGCTGAAATACTTACATTACACTTGTAACTTGTATTTACAAGGGATGTGCGCCTATTTTAAGATTTACCATACTCATACAGAAACTCAGAGATATGGTTTCTCCATGGATACTTATGGGTAATTTATAGTTTCTGGTCCAGTTGCAACTTACAAGTCAAGAGTCATATAATAGCTGAAAATATCTTGAGGGAGGAATCAAATTTCTATATATTCAAAATTTGTCTGTCAGACCTAAATTTAGGTGTAAGTGAAACTTCCTGTTTCTCATAGCTTTTTAAAGATCATAATTATAAATAATTAAGTGCAGCTATTACCATTCATGATTTCCAGTTAATATATAGTAATAATTTCTAATTCATTAGAAGATTTTTCTTACATTTATGCACTTTAATGTAAAAGTATAGGATTAGACTGTTTGAAAGAATTTCATTGTAATTTTTACAAAGTTAAAAAAAATTGTTACTGACTTAACTATAGCATATCTGTATTTAGAAGTTATGATTTGAAGCTAGAACACTTAAATAACTTTGTTTCTGCTTTTTATTACCTTGAGGGTTAAACTTTTTTAGGAGAAGCTTCCTTGGCTGAATGTGTTTATTTGTAAAGGAAATTGCTGCTATTTTAATATGTTTCTTTTCAATGAATAAGAAATATTGGATTTGGATCAAGTTGGTGCAATTATATGTAATAACAGCATTTTCTTCAGAAACTACGATGCTTTATTTCCTCCCACTCCCTTCTACTTGGCAGTCTTAGTCCTCTCTACCTTGTTTATTATAAACCAACTTTGAATCTGTCTGGGTTTCCTACTTTCTTTTCAGGATAAATGGCACTCTTGATTAGAGTTTTTTAGTCTAATTCTTTTAATTTTTGTCTGTTATACTCTAGGAATGTGAAACAAATATAGTGTACAGAATCAGAAGAGCCCGAATGTGATAATGTTCTTTAAATTCTTAGCTGTCACTGTTTTCCTCTCATTGCATGAAGTAGCTGTGGAAGTCTGGCCGAGTATCTTACCTCTGCTATGGTCAGTTTCCCAAATGGCAAATAAAGATCATTGTTTATCGGTAACGTTATTCTCTCCGGAGATATGAAATATATCTAAAAGTGGAAGTCTATTTGAATGGACATTCAAAGTGATGGGAGTCTTTCCAGACTTCAGCTGGCAGCCATAGCCATTGTGCTTTAAAATCTTGTTACAACTCATTTTGTAGTATAAACAATTTGGTCTAGTACTATGTTTTTCTTCCTAGACTGTATTTCATTATAGTAACTTTTTATAGCTATCAGTATTTAACGTTTCATTCTTTAGCCTTCATTGATATAGTATTATTAACCAGAATGTTTTTCCCATTTCTTTTCTGGATTTTCAGATTTCTTCTTTGAGTCCTAACAAGTCACACACATAAGCCTTTCCATCCTACCCTGATCTCCTCCTTTGAATTTCTGAAATATCCATAGTGTGTTGGTGACTCCTCTTTGCTTTTCCTCACTCCTTAATTTGATCATACACTGTTTTAATATAGGGACTTGTTCTGCTTTTGCATATCACATTGAATAATCAGTCAGAAAGCTGAACATATGGTATATGCTTGGTAGATACATAAAAGTCATTGTAGTTTGTGTATGTCAGGGTAAGGGGTGGCTAGAAAGACCTTATAAGGGTTTTTCATTTAAAACCCCTTTTAAATATGAAAAAAATTGAGACTCATAGATAGGATATTGTTTTCTTTGAAGACATTTATTAGAGATTTTAAATTTCAAAAGAGACTTTTTCTTTCATTTTTTAGTCCAACATTTGCAGTTAATTTGTCTCCCCCCGCCTTTGTGGTTTGTAGAAAGAATGTTGGCTTATATATACACTTTTTGCTATATTTTTAACGATTCCCTTTGTGGCTTAATATTCCACATAATATTTGTAAATATTCATGGAAGTAGGATGGAACATATATTGTGACTTTCAGAGCCTGTGCAATCTTATTGATATTTTCCTCTATTAATCTGTTTTAGCTCAGGAGTGGAATGTTTGCCTTACATTACTATATTTTTCCGTCAATTTTTTGTTGACTGTCTAAATATTTTTGACATATATTGTAGTTTTATGTATTCAGCTTATGTTTGTGATATTTATTTTATTTTTTGGTTAGTTTAAAACATTTTGCCCATATAAAGTGATCTTTTTTGGTGTATGTGCTTTCATTAAAAAATTTTTTTGTTGTTTTGTTTTGTTTGCTTTGAGTTCACTTTGTTATTAATTACTGGCATACTATTGTCTATGGTTTTTTAACTTGTAACTTTATTTCAGGTGTAACTCTTATAAACAGAATTTGATTGGATTTTTCAAGCCATTTCAAAGGCTGTTGCCTTTTAGTCCATTTAAAATTGCTACATTTGATGTATTTTGTAATTTTTCATTTTCTGTGATATTCTCTGTTTTCTTTGGTTTCCATTTCTTGTATGTGAGTTGTGGTTTCTTTGCACTTGGATTCTTCCATGTATTAGATATTATATACACATACATATCTATTTTTATCAGTTATAAATTATTATTGTAAGTTATTCTAATGGTTTTTCAAGAAAGTTTTCACTTTTTATTTAGACAATATAATGATTTTAATATATTTTTTCTATGTCTGTTAAAGATTGTGAATCTTTTTATTTCATGAATTATAGTTGTTTTGACTTTTTAATTTTGCTTCATCTCTCAACAGGATGATTTAATGTTCCCCAAAATGGTAGAAGGTGTTATATTGTATGGTAAAAAATTTTCATCACATTTCCCCTCATACTTTATTGATGTTGCTCCTTTAACTTTTAAAAAATAACTTTTGTGAAAAAAAATAACTGTGATTTTTGCAAAAAGTATAGAACTGTGTGCACTATTTAAGACTCAAACATTATCCGGAATTCCCTGGCAGTCCAGTGGTTAGGACTTAGCACTTTCACTGTCGTGGGCCTGGATTTGATCTGGGAACTGAGATCCTTCAAGGCATGCAATGTGACCAAAAAAAAAAAAAAAAAAAACAAAACCCTAAAACCCCAAACAAACAAACAACAGAAAGAGAGAGATAAAACTTAAGCATTATTGAAAGGTACAAGTAAGAATACCAAAAATAAAACTAACTGCTGTTCCACCAAAGTTGTTCCAATCTTACTATCGGGAATTAACATTTGTTAGCACCTATTAAACATCAAGCCTGGTATTTTTGTCTAAGTGTTAGTAACTCAGTCGTGTCTGACTCTTGTGTCCAGTTCTTTGTGACCCCATGGAATGTAGCCCACCAGGTTTCTCTGTCTATGGAATTCTCCAGGCAAGAATACTGGAGGGGGTTGCTATCCCCTTTTCCAGGGTATCTTCCTGACCCAGTGATCAAACCTGGGTCTCCTACACTGCAGGCAGATTCTTTACCGTTGAGTCACCATCTTTGTCTACAGATTTACCAATTAGACATAGAGTAAAATTCACAAACCAGAATCATCGGTTTTTATATTTAAATTTGTATCCTAATAGAAAAAAGAAATAGATAAAATGGAAGGAATAAATGAATTTTACATAAATATTTGTCCACAACAATATATTTCAGTTTCTAAAAGAACTCCCCCTGAAGGATAGAAAAAAAAGTAAAAAATTGATATTTCAATTTTTTAAAGTGGTATTTCCACTTTTGGCAGTGCCCACTGACACTTGTTAGAAAAAAATAAAAGCAACATATTTATTCTTTCTTCTTCCTCTCTTCTTATTGAATTCTGACAGTGTTGGTAACTTACTATTATTTATTTTGTCAAAGTTTAAAACATTCACATGCATTTTAATAATCACTGTTTTTAGTCTTTTCATCCTATCCACTCAGAGCTTACCACCAGTTCTTATATTGTTCCTAAATTATCTTGATTTACTTCTTGGATAGTTGAATTTAATCACCCAGTAGATTTGAGGAAAGCCTTATACGTCTTCTTGCATTCTTGAGAATTGTTTATTGCTTTTATACTTGAAGGTTATCTTAGTTTCTTTCAGAATTTTGGGCTTTCCATTTGGTGTCGACAGTTACTGGGGTAAAGTGTGAGGCTGGCTGAAATTTTTTAAAAAGCTTCTTATTGACTATTTTATTCTTCCTGGATGCCCATATCCGACTTATTTTTAAATCCTTAAAAGACGGTAAATTCACTAGCAATTATCTTCAGTCGATTTATCTTGTATGTGTCACTTTGTTCCAGAACAAGGTAAGATTCGACAGATTTAAGTTTTTATTAATTTCTGAAAAATGTTCTCCATAATACCTTTGAGTATCAGTTTTCTTAATCAATATCATTATTATAAATTATTAACCTTACATTGTCTTCCAAATCTGGCATCGTCTCATTAGTTGTCCTTTTTGCTCTTTTGATTTGTATGCTTGTTATCCGTTTCTCTTTACCTTGTTTGTTTTTAGTTTATTCTGTTTTTCCTTGTTATTGCTGCTAATGTGGTTTTCATCCCTCCAGCTTGTGTTCATACTTTTCAAACAAAGAAAAAATTATGTTTCTTTCATTTCATTAATACAATGGTAGCTTGTATGATTTGTTCTTTCATTTTCCGGGGAAGTTCTTCTTGCTATGGATATTTTCTGCTTATGTTCCAGTCTCCCTCCTCTCTGTCTCTTTTTACTTTATTTGCAGTTGGCTCATCTAGTAGAATCTGCCTGCAATTCAGGAGACACAGGAGACGCAGGTTCGATCCCTGGGTCAGAAAGATCCCCTGGAGGAGGAAATGGCAACCCACTCCAGCATGCCTGAAAAACTGAAAAAGTGGAGCCTGGTAGGCTGCAGTCCAAAGGGTCACAGAAAATTGGACATGACTGAGTAGTGCTTAATATAAAAACCACAGATATCCTCTATTCATTACTTTGCAATTATTGCTCATTTTTAAAACGATGACAGCATTTACTTAAGAATTTTGGGCAAGTGTTAGGAGAAAGGAATGAACTCAGACCACCTGAGTCTTTTACCTTCTCATTGTGTTTATTTCCTCCTTGGCCCTGGTGGTCCATCTCCCTCAGTTTTCAGGGTTTAAGAGGTGGATGAGTCTAACAGAGGTCCCCCTGTATCTCCAGTAACAGGCCCTTGGTGTTAAAAATCGGTGGCTGCTGCTTGTTCTCTTACCTTCAGTGGTTAGGAAGGCAGCTGACTGATATGTGCAAGATATCATATCATACTTCTACTGTGGTTTCTTTTTTAAACATTTTTTATTGAAATATAGTTGATTTACAATATTGTGTCAGTGTCAGGTGTATGGCAGTGATTCAGTTATATATATCTCTATATACTATTTATACACTATTTTTGAGATTCTTTTCTATTGTAAGTTCTTACAGTCTATTGAGTACAGTTCAAAGATTGCAGTATATAATAGGTCTTTCTTATCATATGTAGTTTTCTGCGTTCTAGTTCCTGAATCCCACCCGTGCCCTTAGATCTCTTTGTATTAGTTTAGAACCTGACTCTGTATCCCTCTATACTTGAGGTCTAATGAATATGTGTCGGCTCTTGGCATCCTATCCTATTATTTTTGTTGTTCAGTTGCTAAGTTGTGCCCCACTCTCTGTGACCCCATGGACTGCAGCACTCCAGGCTTCCCTGTCTTTCGCTATTTCCCAGAGTTTGCTTAAACTTACGTCCATTGAGTCAGTGGTGCCATCCATCTCATCCTCTGCCACCTTCTTTTCCTCCGTTCCTCAATCTTCCCCAGCATCAGGGTCTTTTCTAGTGAGTTGGCTCTTGGCATCAGGTGGTCAAAGTATTGGAGCTTCAGCTTCCACATCAGTCCTTCCAATGAATATTCAGGGGTGATTTCCTTTAGGATTGACTGCTTTGATCTCTTTGCAGTCCCAGGGACTCTCAGGAGTCTTCTCTAGCACCACAATTTGAAAGCATTAATTCTTTGGTACTTAGCCTTCTTTACGGTCCAACTATCACATCTGTACACGACTACTGGAAAAAACCATGGCTTTGTCTATATGGACCATTGTCAGCATGGTGATGTCTCTGCTTTTTAATATGCTGTTTAGGTTTGTCGCTGAGTCGGACACGACTGAAGCGACTTAGCAGCAGCAGCAGGTTTGTCATAGCTTTCCTTCCAAGGAACAAATCCTATTATGGTCTGCAATTGAAAATGTTCAGCCCAAATAAAATAGATGAACAGCCAGAACCTACAGTATAGCACAGGTTCAGTTTAGTTCAGTTCAGTCGCTCAGTTGTGTCCGACTCTTTGCGACCCCACGGACTGCAGCACGCCAGGCCTCCATCACCAACTCCCAGAGCTTTCTCAGACTCAAGTCCATTGAGTCGGTGATGCCATCCAACAATCTATTCAATAGCTTGTAATAATGTATTATGGAAAAGAATCTGAAAAAGAATAGACATTTGTATAGGTATTACTAGATCACTTTGCTATATACCTGGAAATTGTGTCAACTATACTTCAATAAATAAGATATTTGTCCTCAAGATTTGTTAATGATGATTATAGCGATTTTCTTGCTCAATTTCCCCTCCCCTCCTTTTTTTAATGGGGTCACTGGTTGTTATTGTCATACTTTCTACTGTTTTTGATAAGCTTTGGGGAGTTTTGCTGTCCGTCTTTGGCTGGAAGTCATTTTTTAAAAAATCAGTTGATGTTTATAGTTGCTGGGGAGAGAATTATGGAAAACTTGATTTTTATTCTGCTGTAAGTAGCTAATTCTTTGTGTCTGCTTGCTTGAAGTATGTTTTTCATTTTTTTTTTTTAGTAAGTGCCACATTTGTCACTATATACTTATGTTATACCATTTTCTTTGATTTAGTTGGGAATGTGGTGGATTTAATTGTTTTAGACTATTTCTTTGATTGCTGAAGAAAGCTTCCTTCTATTGTGTGTTCCGATTATTCATTCAGTTTTATTTGATATAGTTCATACTTCAGGGATATAAATGTCTTTTATTTGACTATTTATTTTCTGTTTCTTATATCAGCTATGTTCTTCCTCATAATTTTTATTTTGTCATTTTTCTTCCTATTTTCTGGGAGATTGTCTGAATTTTGTGCTGTGTATCAATGCTTCCACAGCACTGGTTTTACTCTTTTTAATGTCTACTATTAAAGATTTTTTTAAGTCTGCTGAAGCGCTATCTTCCTCCCTTCTGACGTGCCTCCCACCTCCTGCATCACTAATGTTACTAACCCGTGTAGTGCCTGGCAGGCTACAACTCCCATGATGGACTTGTACCTGGAGGGCTTCCCAGGTGGCTCAGTAGAAAGAATCCCGCTGTCAGTGCAGGAGGAGATGCAATCCCCTGGAGAAGGAAATGGTAACCCACTCCAGTATTCTTGCCTGGAGAATCCCATGGACAGAGAAGCCTGGTAGGCTACAGTCTATGGGGTCGCAAAGAGTCGGACACGACTGAGCGACTTCACTTCACTTCACTTCACTTTGAGTTAAAGGAAGAAGGATAAAACATCCTCCTACCTTTGTTCAGCTGATCTCTATGAAATGAAGCTGGGGTACGGCATAAGCTAAAGCTGTAGTTTTGGCTTTGTCTACTTGATAATTAGTTTAAATTTCTTTTAGGTTCTGAATTTACAATTTTCAGTATTGTTTTCTATATTTTCTTCTCCATTTCTTCCTTTTCCCAATGATTTTGTGTCTGTGTGTTTCTTTCAGGTCTTATATGGCTCTTTTAGTTATCTATTGGAGCAGTTGCTTAGGACTGTTGCAATATTGAATTAAACATTTCAGAGGAGCCTTAGAGTCATAGTATTAAATTGCAGAAAAAAAAATCTAGTTGGAAATTAGATTTGAATAGTACTGAATTTAGGTGTGTGTTTGTTTTTTTTTGAGGAATTGGCATTTTTTTTCCAGTTCTGACTACCATTTACTTTTTATTTTTTTTTATTTTTTTATTTTTTTATTTTAATTTTTTATTTTTTTTTAAATTTTAAAATCTTTAATTCTTACATGCGTTCCCAAACATGAACCCCCCTCCCACCTCCCTCCCCACAACATCTCTCTGGGTCATCCCCATGCACCAGCTCCAAGCAAGCTGCACCCTATGTCAGACATGGACTGGCGATTCAATTCTTACACGACAGTATACATGTTATAATTCCCATTTTCCCAAATCATCCCACCCTCTCCCTCTCCCTCTGAGTCCAAAAGTCTGGTATACACATCTGTGTCTTTTTTCCTGTCTTGCATACAGGGTCGTCATTGCCATCTTCCTAAATTCCATATATATGTGTTAGTATACTGTATTGGTGTTTTTCTTTCTGGCTTACTTCACTCTGTATAATTGGCTCCAGTTTCACCCATCTCATCAGAACTGATTCAAATGAATTCTTTTTAACGGCTGAGTAATACTCCATTGTGTATATGTACCACAGCTTTCTTATCCATTCATCTGCTGATGGACATCTAGGTTGTTTCCATGTCCTGGCTATTGTAAACAGTGCTGCGATGAACATTGGGGTACATGTGTCTCTTTCAATTCTGGTTTCCTCGGTGTGTATGCCCAGAAGTGGGATTGCTGGGTCATAAGGTAGTTCTATTTGCAATTTTTTAAGGAATCTCCACACTGTTCTCCATAGTGGCTGTACTAGTTTGCATTCCCACCAACAGTGTAGGAGGGTTCCCTTTCCTCCACACCCTCTCCAGCATTTATTGCTTGCAGATTTTTGGATCACAGCCATTCTGACTGGTGTGAAGTGGCACCTCATTGTGGTTTTGATTTGCATTTCTCTAATAATGAGTGATGTTGAGCATCTTTTCATGTGTTTGTTAGCCATCCGTATGTCTTCTTTGGAGAAATGTCTACTTAGTTCTTTGGCCCATTTTTTGATTGGGTCGTTTATTTTTCTGGAATTGAGCTGCAGAAGTTGCTTGTATATTTTTGAGATTAGTTGTTTGTCAGTTGTTTCAGTTGCTATTATTTTCTCCCATTCAGAAGGCTGTCTTTTCACCTTGCTTATATTTTCCTTTGTTGTACAGAAGCTTTTAATTTTAATTAGATCCCATTTGTTTATTTTTGCTTTTATTTCCAGAATTCTGGGAGGTGGATCATAGAGGATCCTGCTGTGATTTATGTCTGAGAGTGTTTTGCCTATGTTCTCCTCTAGGAGTTTTATAGTTTCTGATCTTACATTTAGATCTTTAATCCATTTTGAGTTTATTTTTGTGTACGGTGATAGAAAGTGATCTAGTTTCATTCTTTTACAAGTGGTTGACCAGTTTTCCCAGCACCACTTGTTAAAGAGATTGTCTTTACTCCATTGTATATTCTTGCCTCCTTTGTCAAAGATAAGGTGTCCATATGTGTGTGGATTTATCTCTGGGCTTTCTATTTTGTTCCATTGATCTATATGTCTGTCTTTGTGCCAGTACCATACTGTCTTGATGACTGTGGCTTTGTAGTAGAGCCTGAAGTCAGGCAAGTTGATTCCTCCAGTTCCATTCTTCTTTCTCAAGATTGCTTTGGCTATTCGAGGTTTTTTGTATTTCCATACAAATCTTGAAATTATTTGTTCTAGTTCTGTGAAAAATGTGGCTGGTAGCTTGATAGGGATTGCATTGAATTTGTAAATTGCTTTGGGTAGTATACTCATTTTCACTATATTGATTCTTCCGATCCATGAACATGGTATATTTCTCCATCTATTAGTGTCCTCTTTGATTTCTTTCATCAGTGTTTTATAGTTTTCTATATATAGGTCTTTAGTTTCTTTAGGTAGATATATTCCTAAGTATTTTATTCTTTTCGTTGCAATGGTGAATGGAATTGTTTCCTTAATTTCTTTTTCTACTTTCTCATTATTCGTGTATAGGAATGCAAGGGATTTCTGTGTGTTGATTTTATATCCTGCAACTTTACTATATTCATTGATTAGCTCTAGTAATTTTCTGGTGGAGTCTTTAGGGTTTTCCATGTAGAGGATCATGTCATCTGCAAACAGTGAGAGTTTTACTTCTTCTTTTCCAATTTGGATTCCTTTGATTTCTTTTTCTCCTCTGATTGCTGTGGCCAAAACTTCCAGAACTATGTTGAATAGTAGCGGTGAAAGTGGACACCCTTGTCTTGTTCCTGACTTTAGGGGAAATGCTTTCAATTTTTCACCATTGAGGATAATGTTTGCTGTGGGTTTGTCATATATAGCTTTTATTATGTTGAGGTATGTTCCTTCTATTCCTGCTTTCTGGAGAGTTTTTGTCATAAATGGATGTTGAATTTTGTCAAAGGCCTTCTCTGCATCTATTGAGATAATCATATGGTTTTTATTTTTCAATTTGTTAATGTGGTGAATTACATTGATTGATTTGCGGATATTGAAGAATCCTTGCATCCCTGGGATAAAGCCCACTTGGTCATGGTGTATGATCTTTTTAATGTGTTGTTGGATTCTGATTGCTAGAATTTTGTTGAGGATTTTTGCATCTATGTTCATCAGTGATATTGGCCTGTAGTTTTCCTTTTTTGTGACATCTTTGTCAGGTTTTGGTATTAGGGTGATGGTGGCCTCATAGAATGAGTTTGGAAGTTTACCTTCCTCTGCAATTTTCTGGAAGAGTTTGAGGAGGATAGGTGTTAGCTCTTCTCGAAATTTTTGGTAGAATTCAGCTGTGAAGCCATCTGGACCTGGGCTTTTGTTTGCTGGAAGATTTCTGATTACCGTTTCAATTTCTGTGCTTGTGATGGGTCTGTTAAGATTTTCTATTTCTTCCTGGTTCAGTTTTGGAAAATTGTACTTTTCTAAGAATTTGTCCATTTCTTCCACATTGTCCATTTTATTGGCATACAACTGCTGATAGTAGTCTCTTATGATCCTTTGTATTTCTGTGTTGTCTGTTGTGATCTCTCCATTTTCATTTCTAATTTTATTGATTTGATTTTTCTCTCTTTGCTTCTTGATGAGTCTGGCTAATGGTTTGTCAATTTTATTTATCCTTTCAAAGAACGAGCTTTTGGCTTTGTTGATTTTTGCTATGGTCTCTTTTGTTTCTTTTGCATTTATTTCTGCCCTAATTTTTAAGATTTCTTTCCTTCTACTAACTCTGGGGTTCTCCAACTCTTCCTTTTCTAGTTGCTTTAGTTGCAGAGTTAGGTTATTTATTTGACTTTTTTCTTGTTTCTTGAGGTATGCCTGTATTGCTATGAACTTTCCTCTTAGCACTGCTTTTATAGTGTCCCACAGGTTTTGGGTTGTTGTGTTTTCATTTTCATTAGTTTCTATGCATATTTTAATTTCTTTTTTGATTTCTTCTGTGATTTGTTGGTTATTCAGAAGTGTGTTGTTCAACCTCCATATGTTGGAATTTTTAATAGTTTTTCTCCTGTAATTGAGATCTAATCTTAATGCATTATGGTCAGAAAAGATGCTTGGAATGATTTCGATTTTTTTGAATTTATCAAGTTTAGATTTATGGCCCAGGATGTGATCTATCCTGGAGAAGGTTCCATGAGCACTTGAAAAAAAAGTGAAATTCATTGTTTTGGGGTGAAATGTCCTATAGATATCAATTAGGTCTAACTGATCTAATGTATCATTTAAAGTTTGCGTTTCTTTGTTAATTTTCTGTTTAGTTGATCTGTCCATAGGTGTGAGTGGGGTATTAAAGTCTCCCACTATTATTGTGTTATTGTTGATTTCCCCTTTCATACTTGTTAGCATTTGTCTTACATATTGCGGGGCTCCTATATTGGGGGCATATATATTTATAATTGTTATATCTTCTTCTTGGATTGTTCCTTTGATCATTATGTAGTGGCCTTCTTTGTCTCTTTTCACAGCCTTTGTTTTAAAGTCTATTTTATCGGATATGAGTATTGCCGCTCCTGCTTTCTTTTGGTCTCTATTTGCGTGGTATATCTTTTTCCAGCCCTTCACTTTCAGTCTGTATGTGTCCCTTGTTTTGAGGTGGGTCTCTTGTAAGCAGCATATAGAGGGGTCTTGTTTTTGTATCCATTCGGCCAGTCTCTGTCTTTTGGTTGGGGCGTTCAACCCATTTACGTTTAAGGTAATTATTGATAAGTGTGATCCCGTTACCATTTACTTTATTGTTTTGGGTTCGAGTTTATACACCCTTTTCGTGTTTCCTGTCTAGAGAATATCCTTTAGAATTTGTTGGAGAGCTGGTTTGGTGGTGCTGAATTCTCTCAGCTTTTGCTTGTCTGTAAAGCTTTTTATTTCTCCTTCATATTTGAATGAGATCCTTGCTGGGTACAGTATTCTGGGCTGTAGGTTATTGTCTTTCATCACTTTAAGTATGTCTTGCCATTCCCTCCTGGCCTGAAGAGTTTCTATTGAAAGATCAGCTGTTATCCTAATGGGAATCCCCTTGTGTGTTATTTGTTGTTTTTCCCTTGCTGCTTTTAATATTTGTTCTTTGTGTTTGATCTTTGTTAATTTGATTAATATGTGTCTTGGGGTGTTTCGCCTTGGGTTTATCCTATTTGGAACTCTCTGTGTTTCTTGGACTTGGGTGATTATTTCCTTCCCCATTTTAGGGAAGTTTTCAACTATTATCTCCTCAAGGATTTTCTCATGATCTTTCTTTCTGTCTTCTTCTTCTGGGACTCCTATAATTCGAATGTTGGAGCGTTTCATATTGTCCTGGAGGTCTCTGAGATTGTCCTCATTTCTTTTAATTCGTTGTTCTTGTTTCCTCTCTGATTCATTTATTTCTACCATTCTATCTTCTATTTCACTAATCCTATCTTCTGCCTCCGTTATTCTACTAATTGTTGCCTCCAGAGTGTTTCTGATCTCATTTATTGCATTATTCATTATATTTTGACTCTTTTTTATTTCTTCTAGGTCCTTGTTAAACCTTTCTTGCATCTTCTCAATCCTTGTCTCTAGGCTATTTATCTGTGATTCCATTTTGATTTCAAGATTTTGGATCATTTTCACTATCAATATTCGGAATTCCTTCTCCGGTAGATTCCCTACTTCTTCCACTTTTGTTTGGTTTGGTGGGCAACTCTCCTGTTCCTTTACCTGCTGTGTATTCCTCTGTCTCTTCATCTTGGTTATATTGCTGCGTTTGGGGTGGCCTTTTTATATTCTGGGAATTTGTGGAGTTCTCTTTATTATGGAGCTTCCTCACTTTGGGTGGGGTTCTATCAGTGGCTTGTCAAGGTTTCCTGGTTAGGGAGGCTTGTGTTGGAGTTTTGGTGGGTGGAGCTGGGTTTCTTCTCTCTGGAGTGCAATGGAGTGACCCGTAATGGGTTACGAGACATCAAAGGTTTTGGGATAATTTTGAGCTGCCTGTATATTGAAGCTCAGGGGAGTGTTCCTGTGTTGCTGGAGAATTTGCGTGGTATGTCTTGTTTTGGAATTTGTTGGCCCTTGGGTGGAACTTGGTTTCGGTGTAGGTATGAAGGCATTAGATGGGCTCCTATTGCTTAATGTTCCCTGAATTCAAGAGTTCTCTAATGTTTTCAGGCTTTGGATTTAAGCTTCCTGCTTCTGGTTTTCAGTTTTATTTTTACAGTAGCCTCTAGACTTCTCCATCTATACAGCACCGATGATAAAACATCTAGGTTAAAGATGAAAAGTTTCTCCACATTGAGGGACACTCAGAGAGGTTCACTGAGTTATAAGGAGAAGAGAAGATGGAGGGGGTAGTTAGAGGTAACTGGAATGAGATGCGGTGAGATCAAAAGAGAAGAGAGCAAGCTAGACAGTAGTCACTTCCTTATGTGCACTCTATAGCCTGGACCGCTCAGAGGTATTTACAGAGTTATACGGGGAAGAGGAGAGGGAGGAAGTAGACAGAGGTGACCAGGAGGATCAGAGAGAGGAATGAGTAGGAGCGAGACAAATCCTGCCAGTAACCTGTTCCTTAGGTGTTCTCCACCGTCTGGAACACACAGAGATTCACAGAGTTGGATAGAGGAGAGATGGGGGAGAAAAGAGACAGAGGCCACCTGGTGGAGAAAAAGGAGAGTCCAGAGGAGGAGAGAGTGGTCAAGCCAGTAATCTCGCTCTCAGGTAAACTGGGATAGTGAAGTTTGGGTTTTTAAATGTACAAAATTGACCACAAAAACCTAAGAGCAAAGATTAAAAATCTATAGTAGAGGTTGGATTTTCAAAGATACAATATTAGAGAGAAGCAGAAGGAAAAAGGAAGAAAGAAAGAAAAAAAAAAAGAAAAAGAATTATTAAAAAACAAACAAACAAACAAACAAACAAAAAAAAGCCATCAACAACCATCCATCCAAAGACTGTATATGGTGTTTGCCTTAAAAAAAAAAAAAAAGTCTTTTTAAAAAACAAACAAAAAAAATATAGTAATAATAGGTTATAGAAATAAAAATTAGAGGAGAAATAGAAGACTTAACAATTAAAAAAAGTTAGAAAAAAAAGCAAAAAAAAAAAAAAAAAAAGGAATGATTTTATAAATATTAAAAATATCTGGCCCTTTCTGGTGTAATGGGCCGTGTGGGATCACTTCCAAGGTGGTTCCCTCTGTTTAACTTCTTCTGTTTGCTGGCTTTTTAGGCTCACAGTTGCGCTGTGGGGAGGGGGGCTGCTGCTAACAAATAGCACTGTCGTGTGCACGCAGTATCTCTGCCCGGCTTGACCTGTCCTTTTTCACGGCGCACAAACCGCTCCGGCTCTAGGATGCTCAGCCGGGAACCGTCTGGGGCCGGCCCTAGGCTGCGTGCACTTCCCCGGTCCAAGCCGCTCAGGTTCGGCGCTCAGGCAGCCCTCAGAGGCACAGATTTGGCTGGAACTGCGCTTTGTGCCCTTCCCAGGTCCAAGTAGCTCAGGAGTTTGGCGAGCGCGATCGCCGAGGCTTCTCACCTTTTCTGCCGCTGCTGCTCAGCTTTCTGGGCGGGCCGCTGGCGCACCCCGTGCGGTAGATTGTGACTGTCCAGCACCCCCAGAAGTCTTAGCAAAGGAGCTTGCTTGCAGTTAGGTAAGTAAAGTCTCTCCGAGTTTGCAATTGCCCCTTTCCAGTCCTTACGGCTCTGGCTGCCTGTCCCCGGCGGGGGATGGTCTGCAGCCGGCTTTTTCCGTTCCGTCCTTTGTTCTGTGCTCGGTCCTGGCGGTGTCTTATGTTTGAGCTTTTCGCGTGGTAGCTATCCCACAGTCTGGTTTGCTAGCCCAAGTTAGATCGTTCTGGTTGTGCGTGGGGCGTTCCTGCCCAATTCTTACAAAGCTCTGCAGCCCGCGCCTCCCGCGCGTCCCTGCCCTGCCCCCACTTCCCAGTGGCGGATGCAGGCTTCTGTGCTGCTTTTCCGCTGGGGGAGTTACTGTTGGGCTTGTAATCTGTTGGTTTTAATTATTTATCTATTTTTCCTTCCTGTTATGTTGCCCTCTGTGTTTCCAAGGCTCGCCACAGACTCGGCAGGGAGAGTGTTTCCTGGTGTTTGGAAACCTCTCTTCTTAAAATTCCCTTCCCGGGACGGGCTTCCCTTCCCGGGACGGAGCTCCCTCCCCACCTCCTTTGTCTCCTTTTTCGTCTTTTATATTTTTTCCTACCTGTTTTTGAAGACAATGATCTGCTTTTCTGGTTGCCTGATGTCCTCTGCCAGCCTACAGAAGTTGTTTTGTGAAGTTTGCTCGGCGTTGAAATGTTCTTTTGAGGAATTCGTGAGGGAGAAAGTGGTCTTCCCGTCCTATTCCTCCGCCATCTTTCCCTCCCCTCCATTTACTTTTTAAAAATAATTTCTGTTCAAGCTAGAGGCTGAGCAGTATAATGAGATTTTTGGGAAAAAATTTTAAAATGGGAACCTTTTAAGAAAGATATAGTCCTTGAAAGGTGGCTGAGCTCTTAATTTTACACAGAATATATCACTGACTTTAGTAATTGGTTATCTCACTCTCCTTTCTGACTGGTTCATATTTGGTTTTATTTCCTGCAGTGCTCATTATAGCTAAATTCTGGATCAATGGAAGGGAATTTGAATACCCTTGTAAAATTTAACATAGTGGGTTTTGTGATTGATTAATTTGATTGTTTTCCTAACCTTCCATTTTCCTCACTGTAAGTCAGAATGTATATTCTTTTGGTGACTGAAAAAATTTTTTATTTGATTAAAATTGGCGTTTTTGTTACTGTAATTAAATTAAGTTTAACTTAGCTCATTTTACTGTGATGAAGCTTACTGATTTTCAGTGTTTTCATTATTATTTTATCCTGAAAAGTCTAGTTCCTTCCTCTGTTTTTTATTTGCTTGTTTAATTTTTGTTTTGTTTTGTCTTTTCACTTTATTTGAGAAGTAAAAAATATCTTTTCTGTGTTAATAGTGATAAATCAGCTTTAAAGAAACCCATTGTGACTTGAGTGGCATAAGCTTATAATTTGGTTGCTAACCAGAAATATTAATATTATATAGCATATTATGTTATAAAAACAGCAAGAGAACCCCTATCAGAAAAGAGAAGTTTCAATATGGGACCTGATGGACCTGCCAGGTCTTCCCAGGTAGCTCAGTGGTAAAGAATTCATCGTACAATGCAGGAGATGCAGATTTCATCCCTGGGTGGGGAAGATCCCCTGGAGAAGGAAATGGCGACTCATTCCAGTATTCTTGCCTGGGAAATCCTGTGAACAGAGGAGCCTGGTGGGCTACTGCCCATGGAGTTGAAAAGAGTAGACACGACTTAGCGACTGAGCATGCATGGGCCTGCTGTGCTGTGCTGAGTTGCTCAGTCATGTCCTACTCTTTGCGACTCCATGGGCTGTAGCCCATGAGCCCACCAGGCTCTTCTGTTCACGAGATTTCCCAGGCAAGAATACTGGAGTGGGATGCCATTTCCTTCTCCAGGGGATCTTCCCCACCCAGGGATAGAACCTGCATTTCCTGCATTGTAGGGTGAATTCTTTATCACTGAGCTACCTGGGAATCCCAACTGTAACACAATTGATTATAACTGAATATAAGGAGATATGGTGGAAGGAAGAGAAGAGAGAACAGAATTTATCATATTTGGTATTTTTTTTTACTGCTTATGGTTGATACCTCAGTAACCATGATGTGGACAAATTCAAATTCTATTGAAGCATTTTGAGGGTAAAGTGAATTGCATTACTTTCGATGGTCATCATTACTTGTATGCATATACAGTATTTCCATTGTGTATGGTCGAGGTCTTTAATGAGGTGATTTCTAGGTTTTATATTGATTGGAGTTTATGTCAGTTGAATAAGAATTGTGCTTGTGAAGTCCTTATAGTCATGTAGCTAAACCTTGATTGACCTATGACCTGTCATTTTTTATGTTGCTTTATAACTGTAGTGTTGCTCCTTCGATAAGTATTTTATTCACATTGAAGCGACTTGCAGTAATCGTGTAAGTAAATTAAAAAGTCATATATTTATTGTTATTTATCACTTGGGGTTATAATCCTCAGAAAAACTTTTCTTATGAAAGTTAGAAATCTTCCATTTGTGGCCTCATGTTTTCATTATCATTTGTTTTTTTTTTTATGTAGTAATGTAAAACACAGCATCTTCCTTTCTCATGAAAAGTTTAATAGCAATTACAGTTGCAGATTGTTTGACTTGGTACATTCCATAGTAGGTCTGTCTAATTTGCCTTCCAGAGGCTTTAGAAACACTGTACAGCCAAGGTAAGGAGTTGCACTGAGAATGCCAGTTAGGTTTATTCCTTTCTGTTTTATAAATTAAATGTTTTAATGGTAGAATTCCTCTTATTATTATGTATTTCCACTGAAAAGTTTTTTGGACATACTATCATAGAGGCTGTGAACTTCTCTTAAAAAGAAGCACTCAAGAAAAATGATCTATGTGGAAGAGCTTTGTGTTTAGTTTTTTATTTCTATCCTATACTGATATGAGAGTTAGTTTCATAAGTGGATGAGGGGGCTGACAGAGGGGTCAGTTGTGCAGTAGAGTGGTAGCAGCAGGAAAGTGTTACTCCTTTCACTCGTTAGGGTAAGTTTTATCTTTCATTAAACACATAGCTTCGTGACACTTTGGTCTTGGAGATCATTTGTATTAGTTGGTGACTTTGCTTTCATCTTCCTGGAAAATACATAATTTTACGTTTTCTCTCCTCACTTCAAATACTCTGGTTTCAAATATAAAATGAGGTTTTAAATTTGTTTCTAAATTATTAAAAATTATTTGTTTTTCCCAGAGGAAAATAGTCCCAGAGGAAAATAAGTTACTTCCTGGAGAATATTAAAGGGAAAGAAAGTGATTTTGGGGGGTATATTAGTTTATGTGCTGCTGCTAAGAACTTTGGAACTTTTAGGACTTAGTTCTTTTAACTTTTTAACCAGTACATGGTCTATATTTCTGTACTAGCATTGGAGTGCATATCTGGGATATTGCCACGATGAAAAAAAGTATTTGTAAATATATAAATCTTAACTGTATAAGCTAAAATTCGATGCCTTGAGATTAGAATCAGTTGTTATCTGAAAGAATACATCAATGCTTGTTTATTGCCTGTTGTATACTGGCATCATAGCATCATTAGGATCTTAAATTCTAAAGAGAACTACATTAGTAACTCATTTGAAACTTATAAAATGTTTAATAGTTTAGAAGTCTTCACTAACTCCCTACATCTTTAAAATACTGATTGGGAAGAGTGATGTTGCATTATTTCACTCAAGATACTAGAAATTACAGAAAAAAATGGGGCTGAAAAAATAATATAGTCAGGTAATCATGTTATCATTTAAGTCCTCCATATAATTTTAAGTTGGAACTGGTAAGTAAATGAAATCTCGCCTGCAAAAATAGGGCTTTAACTCTCAATTATCTGGCTTTCATGACTGAGGAATCTGTCACTGAATAGAGTGTTACCATATATTCTACAATTGGGGATCTGTAGTCACTGGTTTCGAAGAAGGCAATGGCACCCCACTCCAGTATTCTTGCCTGGAAAATCCCGTGGACGGAGGAGCCTGGTAGGCTGCAGTCCATGGGGTCGCTAAGATTCGGACACGACTGAGCGACTTCACTTTCACTTTTCACTTTCCTGCATTGGAGAAGGAAATGGCAACCTACTCCAGTGTTCTTGCCTGGAGAATCCCAGGGATGAGGGAGCCTGGTGGGCTGCCGTCTATGGGGTTGCACAGAGTAGGACACGATTGAAGTGGCTTAGCAGTATTCACTGGTTTTCCTGCCTGTAGATAGAGAAAGTCTACTAACTTTTGTTCACTGAAATACAGTTTACTATTTAAAATAGGTGTAAAACCTGTTTTATTGATATACTGCGAAAGAAAGATTCAGGTGTTGATATAATTTGTTTTGAGTGTGTAAGATTTAAAACCATAGAGAAAACTGTACTAATTAAATGTTAAAGTGTTTTGCTTTAATTAAGTAGAAGATGACAGGTGCCATCATTGAACATTAATTCATTAATGGAGAACCTATGTTCTAATTAGAGCTTGTGTTTAAATCTTGATAAGCCTTGGCTATGTGAAAACTTTGCTTAGTGCAGAAAGAAAGATTTATTGTACAGTTTCCCTCTTGTAGTTTATAAAAAAGTCATCTTAAATTTTCAAATGTTTTTAGAGTGAGAGTATTTTAATATTTGTAGAAAGTATATATGATGTATTGTGAAGATGTTTTAGAGCATACGTTGACCATCCAATTGTTAATGTGTTCTTTTACCGTAACACTGTTCCAAGAGTCCATATGATAATAATAGTTGATATTTATTTCACTTTGGAGAAGGAAATGGCAAACCACTGCAGTATTCTTGCCTGGAGAATTCCATGGACCAAGGAGCCAGGTGGGTTACAGTCCATGGGGTCACAAAGAGTCAGACATGACTGAGTGACTAACTTGCGCTTGCACTTGCATTTCACTTACTGTGGACCAGGAGGTGGTCTAAATATTTTATACATAGTAATTTATTTAATTCTTCTAAGAATTGTTATTGTTACTAATATTATTACTATTTCTATTTTATAAAACTGAAGCATGGAAAGATCAATCATATGCTGAGTTCATAATCAAACATATAAACAACTAATTATAGCATGTATGGGTTAATGCTGCTAAGTCACTTCAGTTGTGTCCGACTTTGTGTGACCCCATAGATGGCAGCCCACCAGGCTCCTCTGTCGCTGGGATTCTCCAGGCAAGGATACTGGAGTGAGTTGCCATTTCCTTCTCCAATATGGGTTAATGTTCTAACATTAATAGAAAAGCAGAAAGTGCTAGGGTCCTTCAGAGTATGTAGTCTACCTTGCTACTAGAAGTCTGAACTCTTTTTGTTTCTACTAAAATCTCTCATGCGTTTCTTTTCTCCAAAACAATTGTTTCCCTTTCAGATTAGTGCTATCCAATATTCAATGTATTGAAAGTATATTGTTTGAAATTAAAATGGTAAACATTTGAAAAACCAGAAGGTACAAGCCTAAAACAAAAGTGTTACTTTTGAACTGTGGGACTGAGGGGTGGAAGAATTGGGATATGTTTTTGAAACAGCTTTTAGAAAGCCTCAGGTATTCTAAAAATCAGCTTCAGTCTTTGGAAAAATAATGTTGCTGCCAAGGCTCTTTCATTTAAACCAGAATAGTTTGGATATAAACATAATATTTTTGAATGAATAAAAAATGAAAGGTAAATTATTAAGTGTTTTAATTAAGAAGAACAATATTGTAGAAAATTGGACTTTTTTTCTTTTTACTTAAAAGTTATGGTTTGTAAATTAGAAATTACTAGTTTTCAATGGTCAAGATACCATGGAAAAAATTCTACCTTCTATTTTTCATTCATATTTATTTCCAACAGCAAATTTCTCTCCTCTTTGTATCCGATCTTGTTACTTTCATATTTCAAATAAGTAGATACAGTTCATATTAATTGAACATTTAAAAATTTTTCTTGAAAAGGAAGTTATTCTGATTTGGACCATATAACAGTTCACCTTTAGCAATGAATTTTCTGTTAACATTGAACATTTAGGAGTATAAAGGATCTACATTTCCTTTCTTTTTAAAAAACTTTGTGTTAATGATGGAGAAAACATATATAACATCTGTCAAGATCTGTAGTTAAAAAAAAATTATCTACTTTGCAAAGCGTCAGCAATGCCCATACTGTGTGAATGCAGCATGGAACTGGTGTGTGAGTGATCAAGCAGTAGGAACAGTTTCTGTAGAAACAGCATTCAGAGTATTTAAAGTTTAGCAAATATATGAAAAATTAAAACTTAATTAAAATTAAAATTAATCACTTTGGGAGTAATGGATGGATGGAGATAAAAAAGTTATCTTGCTGCTTTTTCAATTTCTTCAGGCTTCCAGATGGTAGGAAGAGCTTTGTTCTTCCATCCAGCCCATCCGTTGTTCTTTAGTATAACTGACATCACTACAACTACTGCAACCATTAAAGCATCACCATATAAAAATGGCAAAAATTAGAACTTATTGTGTAGTTTTGTGGAAAGAAGATTACAATAATCAAAGCTATAGTTTGTTGAAAGATACGCTGTTTATTCTTTGGTGTGTGTGGCATATCTGTATTATTAATAGAAGTGATAGAAGTAATGCCCAGGAATGATGTTCTCCAAGATTAGAATGTGTGTGTATGTGTGCGCGTGTGCTCAGGCATTCTGTCATGTCTGCCTCTTTGTGACCCTATGGACTGCAGCCCGCCAGACTCCGCTGTTTGACAGTTTTCCAGACAAGAATCCTGGAGTGGGTTGCCAGAATAGATTTCCCTTATTTGAGTTGCATGTATCTGTGCATACTCAGTTGTGTCCAACTGTTTGTGACCTTATGGATTGTAGCCCTCTAGTCTCCTCTGTCCATGGGATTTCCCATGCAAGAATATAGAAATAGGTTTGCCATTTCCTCCTCCAGGGGATCTTCCCGACCCAGGGATTGAACCTGTGTCTCCTGTGTCTCCTTGCATTGGCAGGCAGATTCTTTACCATTTCTTGACTTAGAATTAAGTATAGGGATTTCATTATATATCATTGAAATAAATTACTTTGTGAATGAGGGATATAATGTATGTGATTCACTAAACCTATGTATTTATTTCTTTTCCCCCCAGACTATTATGTTTTTGCCAGGAATAGCAAAATAAATTTCTCTTTAAATAACATAATATTATAAAATAATTTTTATTTATTGGTGTCTCCCCAGAGGCAGATCTCATTAATTTTATTGTTGTTTTTCTGGCATTTTTATCAATTTGTGTTTCCTAGAATATAATTCTTGTTTTTGTTACTTTTGCCCATTTTTATGTGCTATAATTTAAAAATACTTTAGAAAGTCAAGCAATAGTTATGTGTTGCTTTTTATTAACTTTTTCTTATGTATTGCTTTTAGGGAGACTCTGTTCTCTTTCTTGCATTATTCCCCACGAGTATGTATCTTTCTTCCAGCTTGTATATATTTTTTAAAAATTCATATTTATTTGAAAAAGTCTTCCAAGATTATGTTACATTTGAGCTCAGGGAATCCAGCTTTGACTAGAAGTATTCTTTACCATTAGCAATATGAAAATGAATTAATATAGTACTTTGAGTTTTGGCAAATCTCATCTTTAAGCAGTTTGAATCTCCCAACTAATACTCAAATATGTAGTGAAATTCACTAGTTCTTAGAAGCCCAGTGTCTACAATGTTTGGTTTTTTAAACACAAGCTAAACTGAACAGCAGTATTAGGTGAAGTTCATTCAGAATGCCCTGTATCACAGAAACAGGTCATTTGTCTTCAGGTTTTAATTGTAATAGATCTTAGTTCCCCAATCTAGGCTCTTTTTGGGGTCAGGACTGTGGTCCTATTATAAGTAGTCTTTGAAGACATTTTAGTTTCAAGTCTGGGGATACTACCTTCACCAGCTGAGATTTTTCTCCAGGAAGTTAGCTTATAGAATGAGCACCTCAGATTGTGACTGGTTGTTAGGGCTGAGGGGATGAAGAGATTCTGGTCAAATGGTACAAGGCTTCAGTTAAAAGATTAATAAGCTCTAGGGATCTAATATATAGCATGGTGACTGTAGTTAATAATACTGTGTTGTATACTTGAAATTTGCTGAGAGATTAAACCTTAGGCAGTCTTAACACAAACACACACACACACACGCGAACACACACACAAACTGGCAACTATGTAAGGTGATGTATGTGTTAGTCTGATTGTGATAATCATGTCACAGAGTGTATGTATTTCAATCAAATCATCACATTGTATACTTTCAGTTCAGTTCAGTCGCTCAGTTGTGTCTGACTCTTTGGGACCCCATGAACTGCAGCACTCTAGGCCTCCCTGTCCATCACCAACTCCCGGAGTTCACTCAAACTTAAGTTCATCGAGTCGGTGATACCATCCAGCCATCTCATCCTCGGTCATCCCCTTCTTCTCCTGCCCCCAATCCCTCCCAGCATCAGAGTCTCTTCCAATGAGTCAGCTCTTCGCATGAGGTGGCCAAAGTACTGCAGTTTCAGCTTTAGCATCATTCCTTCCAAAGAATACCCAGGGCTGATCTTTAGAATGGACTGGTTGGATCTCCTTGCAGTCCAAGGAACTCAAGAGTCTTCTCCAATACCACAGTTCAAAAACATCAATTCTTCGGTGCTCAGCTTTCTTCACAGTCCAACTCTCACATCCATACATGACCACAGGAAAAACCATAGCCTTGACTAGACAGATCTTAGTCAGCAAAGTAATGTCTCTGCTTTTTAATATGCTGTCTAGGGTGCTCATAACTTTCCTTCCAAGGAGTAAGCATCTTTTAATTTCATGGCTGCAATCACCACCTGCAGTGATTTTGGAGCCCCAAAAATAAAGTCTGCCACTGTTTCCATTGTTTCCCCATCTATTTCCCATGAAGTGATGGGACCAGATGCCATGATCTTCGTTTTCTGAATGCTGAGCTTTAAGCCAACTCTCTCATTCTCCTCTTTCACTTTCATCAACATGCTCTTCAGTTCCTCTTCACTTTCTGCCATAAGGGTGGTGTCATCTGCATATCTGAGGTTATTGATATTTTTCCTGGCAATCTTGATTCCAGCTTGTGCTTCTTCCAGTCCAGTGTCTTTAAACATATACAATTTTATTTGTCAATTGTACCTCAATAAGGGGCCGCGAAGAGTTGGACACGACAGAGCGACTTCACTTTCACTTTCATGCATTGGAGAAGGAAATGACAGCCCACTCCAGTGTTCTTGCCTGGAGAATCCCAGGGACAGGGGAGCCTGGTGGGCTACCATCTATGGAGTTGCACAGAGTCGGACACGACTAAAGCAGCATAGCAGCAGCAGCAGCAGCAGCAAAGCTTAAAAAAAAAAGAATGAACGTTTTGTCTTTTCACGTAGGGACCACCCTGTTCAATTTCTTCAAGCCTGGAAGTGAGTTGGTATTCAATGAATGTTGGTTTAATGACTGAATGACTGACTGAGGGGATAAATGAAGAAATTGAAAACAAGTGACTCAGTTAGAAGGGTCAAAGTTGCACTGCTTCAGAGCTTGAACACTTTGCCTGTGGGAAGTTTTAAAAGTGTTTAGTTTGGCTACTTAAAAAATTATTTTTGACCAATTAGTTGTAACCTACTAATGGCCTGAAAAAAGGATTTTCAATTTTGTGGAAATTTAATGTAGTCTCAGTAATCCTGTCTTCTCTTTTATGGATATGATTGGAATTTGTTTATGGAATATTTATTTGTTTGTTCAGGTCAAACATTAACCTTTTTGTTCTGTCAGGCATAGATGAAAACCTCATGAAGAGTCTTAGATCCTTATTTCATGAAGAGCATGATTGCAATTTGACTCCTTTATATGCATAGTTATTTATTATGCTAATGAGTATGCCTGTACTGTTATTTTAGGTTGTAGAAAAGAAATTTTAAAAGAATTATGTTTCTATTGGCACTGACTTCATGTCAGCAGTCATGAGTTCAAGTATTTTATGTACAAGATATCTCATACCACTTCACAGAAAGTATATTTAATTATCTTCTAATGGATTATGTCAAAATTTCTTTGACTTATATAATTTGTATGGAAGTATTTTGTATTCTTATCAAGCTTATACATATATATCAGGAATGCCATTTGAAATAATATGAGTAAAAATACAGTGGGTTATAGCAACAACAATTTTTTGATAATCAGAAATTATTCTGATGCTCTTTGGGAGAAACCTCAGGTTTTTTTTCTTTATAAAAATCAACTTTATTGAGGTATAATTTACATGCAATTAAATTCACTCATTTTAAGTATTTGTGGAGTTTTTAACTTTTTCTTTCGGTTTTATAGAGCTATAATTGACGTAGAGCTCTATATAAGTTTAAGGTGTATAGCATAATGATTTGACTTATATCCATCATGAATTGATTATCATAATAAGTTTAGTGAACATTCATCATCTTATATACATTCAAAATGAAAGAAGTAGAAAATGTTTTTCCTTGTGATGAGAACTCTTAGGATTTACCATCTTAACAACTTTCATATGAAACATACAGCAGTGCTGATTATATTTGTCGTGTTATACATTGCATCTGTAATATTTAGTTATCTAATAACAGGAAATTTGCACCTTTTGACGTTTTTTATACAGTGATGAAATAGACAAGCAAAGGACTCACAGGAGAAAGAAATCAATGTAGGTCAGAGTAAATTTCTACTTAGACAATGAACAATTCATACCTTATAATGCAGACTTCTGTTGTTTCTATTGAAATATTGTTTCTTGAGGTCACATAATATCATCTAGAAGTAGTGTTAAGAAAATTTATAATAAAATTAACTGTCTTGTAGGATAGATGAGACTAAGTGCGGTCTATTATCTATGGTTTGTTTTCCATTTTCTCTTTTCTGTGTGTTTAAATAATATTGTATTCTACCTATGTCTGTAGACCACTGGGTCTTTGTGATTCATATACTTTTTAAAAAATATATAAATTCATTTATTTTAATTGGAGGTTAATTACTTTACAGTATTGTATTGGTTTTGCCATACATCAACATGAATCCGCCACAGGTATACATGTGTTTCCCATCCTGAACCCCCCTCCTCCCTCCTCCCTCCCTTTACCATCCCTCTGGGTCATCCTAGGGCACCAGCCCCAAGCATCCAGTATCATGCATCAAAGCTGGACTGGCGATTCGTTTCATATATGATATTATACATGTTTCAATGCCATTCTCCCAAATCATCCCCCTCTCCCTCTCCCACAGAGTCCAAAAGAGTGTTCTATACATCTGTGTCTCTTTTGCTGTTTCTTATACAGGGTTATCATTACCATTTTTCTAAATTCCATATATATGCATTAGTAAAATGGCAACCCACTCCAGTGTTCTTGCCTGGAGAATCCCAGGGATGGGGGAGCCTGGTGGGCTGCCGTCTATGGGGTCGCACAGAGTCGGACATGACTGAAGCAACTTAGCAGCAGCAGCATACTGTATTGGTGTTTTTCTTTCTGGCTTACTTCACTCTGTATAATAGGCTCCAGTTTCATCCACCTCATTAGAACTGATTCAAATGTATTCTTTTTAATGGCTGAGTAATACTCCATTGTGTATATGTACCACAGCTTTCTTATCCATTCATCTGCTGATGGACATCTAGGTTGCTTCCATGTCCTGGCTATTATAAACAGTGGTGTGATGAACATTGGGGTACACGTGTCTCTTTCAATTCTGGTTTCCTTGGTGTGTATGCCCAGCAGTGGCATTGCTGGGTCATAAGGTATTTTTCACAGAGCTAGAACAAATAATTTCACAATTTGTATGGAAATACAAAAAACCTCAAATAGCCAAAGCAGTCTTGAGAAAGAAGAATGGAACTGGAGGAATCAACATGCCTGACTTCAGGCACTACTACAAAGCCACAGTCATCAGGACAGTATGGTACTGGCACAAAGACAGAAATATAGATCAATGGAACAAAATAGAAAGCCCAGAGATAAATCCTCACACCTATGGACACCTTATCTTTGACAAAGGAGGCAAGAATATACAATGGATTAAAGACAATTTCTTTAACAAGTGGTGCTGGGAAAACTGGTCAACCACTTGTAAAAGACTGAAACTAGAACACTTTCTAACACCATACACAAAAATAAACTCAAAATGGATTAAAGATCTAAACGTAAGATCAGAAACTATAAAACTCCTAGAGGAGAACATAGGGAAAACTCTCTGACATAAATCACAGCAGGATCCTCTATGACCCACCTCCCAGAATATTGGAAATAAAGCAAAAATAAACAAATAGGACCTAATTAAACTTACAAGCTTCTGCACAACAGAAGATTCATATACTTTTAATTTCTGTAATTATTGAATGAGTAATATACTTAATTCATCCAGTATCTTCTTTTAGTCTTTGTTATATTCCTGTTCATTTCATCACCATCTGCTTCTGGGAGACTTAATTTTTTTCCTATATGAAGAGCTTGAACAACATCTTATGTGTTGCTTTAATGTGCCTGTTTAAAATGTCAACATTTTAATGCTACTTCATTTCTCAGTGGAGCACGAATTACATTGCCTTAATGTGTGTGGGGGAAGAGATCTTAAGGCTGTTTTCTCCCTTTCTCTCCAGTGACCTGGAATCTCTGAACTAAAAGCACAGAAACATCAGACTGTGAATTTTATTTTCATGTATATTTCCTAAGAAGCCACTACGGATGAATTATTTATTCTGTATTATCCGATGCTGTTTAACTTTGATCTGACCAGCTAGTAGCAATAAGACCAATTCTAAATATTTTTCCATTTGGAGATGTCTACTGTTGTCATCAGCAGCAACGCCCTCTCCTCCCACACACAGAACACTTTCATATATGTATGTATATATGTTTGTATGTATGTAGGTACGTATTTATGTATTTATCTTTCCTCCTCTCACAGTTGGCAGGTTGTGGGTGGCTTCCTCAAGAGGGAAGGGGGAAGGAGGCCTTGGCTGTAGGCTGCTGTTGATTTAAGGCAGTGGGCATTATTAATAGGCAGCATCTGCCCTCTCACTTGCAGTAATGCAGCTGACCCTTTTAGCTGCTTGGATACCCGAGCTTTAAGTGGCAACTTTAATGTGATAACTTAGAGTTATGTCCTTACTAAAGAAATCACATTTAGAAGCTTTTATGTTATCTTAGTCATGCTTGTATTTTAAGAAATCTGAACATGATAAACATTAAAAATGAATTTATATTCATGAAGCAAAATGTGATTTTCTAGGTAATTACCAATTCATCTAGAAGTTCGAATGGTTGCTTTTAGTTTTCATCCATGTAAATAACACAATGAAAAAGGAAAGCTATTCTGTGATACCCTGTGCTTCATTTCAAATGATTTTTCTTGATGATACATTTATTTCATTTAAGACTTTTTCAAATAGATGCTTCTTTCCTAAGTAGAGCTTGCTGTAGTTAGAAATAATTTAATATGTCTATTGTTAGAATGAGGCCAATATAACCTTTTACTTAGTCTTTTATTTAGTAGATTTAAAAAATTTTGTAACCTCCTGAGTGAGCATATTGAATTTTTGAAATATGGTTGTAGATTAAAGGATATACCGAGATATTATATAATCTGTTTTTAAAGCAAGTAGTGTTGGGATTTGTGCATAGGTGATGTTAGATATAAAATGAAATCAAAGAGGCAGAAATTCAGAGAGGTTTATCCCTAATTAATAAAATTAGAGAAAGAGAGAGAGGTGAATTGCCATTGATTTTTAAGAGTTGTTATTCATACATAATATTTTGTTAATTTAATTTTAGGTTTGAAATGGGAAATGATCAAAAAGCATTTCTTTAGTCGTAACTTAAAGATTACAGGCTATATAGTTAAAGTTTTAATTGTTTAAAGATGCAATAATGTGAGCAAAATTAAGATATATATATTTTAAAAGAGTCAACATTGTGATACTTAAATTTTAAACTTCAGTTCTGCTTTTAATTCTTAAGTCCATTTCTATTTTTTCCTTATCTTTTATATCTTTTTTTTCTCTACCACCTCCAAATTTAAAAAGACAGTCTAAACTTTTTATTTCAGAAAACACTGACTTTGAAGAAAATATATGAGTATTTAAAACATGTAGTTGGCAGAGAAATCAAGAAAAAAATTTCTGAAAATACTTTACAGTGTGATTTAATCACCACACCTATAAGTGTTTAAACCATACTGTTGACAAAATAGCCCAGAAAATAGTATAAATAGTGACTTGTTGATGATACCTTTCTGATGGCTTGGAATTGATTGGTACTTTAAGTTATAGAATTATGGAAACTATTACATATCATATAAAATGCTGTATCATCAGATTTTAATTTGTGAATAGATGACATTTGATAAAGTTTTATTAATATTATAAACAAACTTGACACCCAGTTAATTTAAAGCAAGTATTATTCATAAATTAAATTATTCAGTATGCTTTCATTTTGGGTTTGTAATTTGGTAAATCTTTAAGTTGGAAGGATCACTTGCTTTGTTGAGATTGTGGTAATCTAAAAAGAGCAAGGCAGAACTCCTACTTAAATTAGACCTCTGACCCAAACTTGGCAGTTCTCTCAGCTTGCCAGGGAAAATACTTGCCAGGTTCACTATTTTCTTCCGTCATCTTGAGAGAGTCTACCCCATTTTTCTCCTCCATTGACTAACCTTTGACTTCCCAAACCTGTATTTCTTTCCAACAGGAGTGAATAAACACTCTTGGTATGTGAAGATTAAAGGTCCATGGACCCTGCAGGTGCCCTGAAGCAAATTTGCTCAGAATTAATTTGGTACCTCCAGTTGTGGTTTGTTTAGGATAGGAAACCAGATAGAATTCAATAGTGTATCTTGAATCTTAGAACTTAATACTTCTGTTACAAACAACAGGGAAGAAAAAAAGACCAAGTGCCAGTAACATTTACTCTTCAAAGGAAAGTTTTTGTCTTTCTGTGCCTGGTTATCTTCAAGAGTTGCAGAGTAAAAAGAAAATTTCAGTGGAAATATATTTCAGCCCTGATATAGAAAAGACCTTTAAAAAGAGTCATTGTTGACATGAAAGGGAAAACATTCTGATTTTCTGGGATGTAAGCCTTAGAAAACAAGCCAGAGTAAAAGAACATGTAGAAATGAAAAACTTATGGCTCCAGAGATGACCTGTTGTGAATTATTTCAAAATTCAATGGATATCTCTGATGGTTGATTTTTCTTGTATGAATCCTTGCTCTTATGAATGTACTGAGTAGGTATCAGCTTTGTTTTAAAGTGAAATAATCACTATAAAGAATATCACTGTTCTGAAAACATAAACAATTGCTTTAGAACATAAGGTAAAATATGTACTTGTAAAGAACAAAATGTTTCTATATGAATAAAGAATATAAAGAAGTGTTTCTCTAAGAAATTGTAACTGCTGAGTTGTCTTTAGTTGTAGGTGACTTGGCTTAGGAATTTCTGAATCTAAAGCTAGTAGATGCATTTTGCCAATTGCACTTAGGTGATTCTGGCAACAGATACAGCAGTCTGTAAATGACAGAGGAACTAAGAAGCAGAGAAGCATGAGGGAATAGATCCTTTCTTAGGCATATGCTTTCTACCTTTTTTTAAAAAAATAAAGTGTTTAACAAAAGATGTTTCACAATACTGTGGTGCAGTGCAGTCCGTGCAGCTGACTCCTGGGGTTGTACTGATTATGTTGTGTTAAAAATAGAACCAGTTAAAAACATACATTTGATAATATATTTGGTAAGTTCTGAGTTGAGGTGGTAGAATAGTGCATTGAAAAGTGTGAGAGGATGCTATTGTTATCTATGTATTTTAAATGTTTTGAAATAGTTTTATTGGAGTGTAGTTGCTTTACAATGTTTGCTCTGCTCCACAGCAAAGTGAATCAACTATATGTATTCATATATCCCATCTTTTTGGATTTCCTTCCCATGTAGGTAGTATCCTATGTAGAGAGTATTGAGTTGAGTTCCCTATGATGTATAGTAGGTTCTCATTAGTTATCTGTTTTATACATAGTAGTGTCTATGTGTCAATCCCAATCTCCAAGTTCATTCCCTTCTCTGCTTGGTATCCATACGCTTGTTCTCTATGTCTAAGATGCTTCTCTTTAAACATCAAACATAGGGAAGAGTCAATTTTGTTAGATCCAAGCACCATCATGTTATTGAAAACTTGTTGAATAATTGGGTACCTTATAAATAGTTATCAGATTCAGTTTTTCAGTCCTCTACATTTTTACCATAGAGAGTCTTCTGAAATTTGATTGTTTAGAAATCTTAAGATGGCTTTTTCTTTTTTAGGAGAGATATGTTCAGTTCTCTTATTTGTTTGAAAATTTAGCTTTGAATAGTTAATTTGAGAATAAATAGAAGAGAGAGGAGAGAATAGAGATTTAGAAGAACCTTAATCAGTTCAGTAATATCATGGTACGGGAATATTTTTAAAAGCCGTATTTTTACTGTTAAGATATCACAATGGTTAAAGTGGAGGAAGTTTACTCACTTACTCACTAACCCTGAGACCTTGAGCAAGGTATTTAAATTCTTTGTGCCTCAGACCCCCTTTCTGTAAAATGGGGCACAGAGAATTTAAATACCTACCACATGGAGTTGTTATGAGAATTGGATAAGTTAATACAAGTACTAATAGCACTACTATGTATGTTTTAGCCAACACTGTTATTAGATTTGGTGCTCTTGCCAATTTTCTCACTTGACGATTATTTTCATTAGAGAGCCTATAACTCTGTGTGTGCAGGCGCTGTGCTTAGTCGCTCAGTCATGTCTAACTCTTTGTGACCCTTTGGACTGTAGCCAGCCAGGCTCCTCTGTCCATGGGATTTTTCGGGCAAGAATACTGAAGTGGGTTGCTATTTTTCTCCTCCAGGGGATCTTCCTGACCCAGGGATCCAACCCACATCTCCTGTATCTCCAGCATTGCAGGCAGATTCTTTACCTGCCGAGCCATCGGGAAAGCACACATAACTCTCTAGTTATTGAATTAAATTCCTTGCAGAAATATATCCATTGTCTCTGAATTATATCTCTCTTATAAGATTGGATCCAAGATAGGAAAGTTAGGCAAAACAGTTAGATATTTCCTGGTACATTTTATGTAACAGGTCGCTTAGTCAGCAACATCATTTAGTGCCCACATGTGTACACAGCTTTTTTAGCCTTCTCTGTTTGCTGGGTTGCATCAAGTTCAAACAGTTCAAATTGGAAGGATTTGGAAATTGTGTTTCTTAGAGGAATTTAATTCAGGAAGGCAACTCACTGTGGTTTCCAAGATCAAGGACTTAAACTGGAATGTACATGGAATCCACCTTGAACTTGTACCTTGACACAGTACAAAGGAAGAAGTCATACTTTTCTTTTAACCTATTGAACCTGTACCATAATCAACTTGGAAAAAAAATTCATTTTGTGGTTTAAATAGCAGTCAGCGGTCTTTTATTGTTGTTGATACTTAGAGAAAATTTGGAAGATGGTTATCTCTTTAGTGCTGCCAAATATATTGTTATTATGCAGACCCTGCAGGCACCAGCTGCAGTTGTTTTCCAGAGGACATGCAATCAATCTAGCTATCATGCACCCAGCTTTAGTATTACTGGCTGCATTTGGTCTTTTTACTCACAGATGCACGCATACTGACACTTGTCAGTATGTTAAAATTGAAGGATGGTTGCTATATTTTGATGGTCTTTATCTTCTCTTTCATCTGTTCTTGGTTTTAGTTCCTAATTACTGCTATTATTCTTGGGCATTTCTGATCAGAAGCAAGCATTCAATTTCTATCTAATATATCCCTTGTTATGTAAGTGTATGATGTACTTAAATGATTTGCTTTCACCTGACCCAGTTAGAATTTACTTAAGTTTTGAGCCAGCTAAAGTAAGATTGAGCTGATTTATCCCACTGTTTTTTTCCCAGTAATGTTGAACTGGAGCAGAACCACTTATTGTGCTAATGCTCACTTCTAAAATACACAGATGCTTATTTACATAGACAGAAAACATATACATACTAGTTGCATTTTAATCTTGGAGTAGGCAAACTAGAATGCTGTAAAAGGTACAGTTTGCCTCTTTGACATGGCTTTCTGGTATGAAACTTGATATATTAAAAAATAACCAAAATAAGCTGGATTGGGATGAATAATTTATTCTAGAATTTGTAGTCATGTGGTCAGTTTTATACCATACATGTGAAGCAGTAGTAATCAATAATAATAATGACAAAAATAACATTCTTTTAACATGTATTAAGCCCTTACTTTGTACCAGGCACTTGGGTTAAGCTCTTTACATTAAATAATTCACACCAAAAAACTATTTTTGAAGCAAGTACTAGGATTACTTTTTAATTTCACAGATGAGATAAGAGAGGACTAGAGATGTTAACATACTATCTAAAACCACACAGTTTTGGAGCAGGAATCCAATTTTCATTGTTTCTGACTGTAGAGAATCTGAGCTCTTAGTATTTGTTCTATTTTGACTACTTTCCATGTTATATATTGACCTGCAGTTATGTAGATCAGGGTCTTGGAAGCAAATAAAGTGAAAGTGAAAGTGAAAGTGAAAGTGAAGTCGCTCAGTTGTGTCCAACTCTTTGTGACCCCATGGACTGTAGCCTACCAGGCTTCCCTGTCCATGGGATTCTCCAGGCAAGAATACTGGAGTGGGTTACCATTTCCTTTTCCAGAGGATCTTCCCGACCCAGGGATCAAACCCCGGTCTCCCGCATTAGAGGCAGACACTTTAATCTTTGAACCACCAGGGTCTGAGCTGTTAGTATTTGTTCTATTTTGACTACTTTCCATGTTATATAGTGACCTGCAGTTATATAGATTAGGGTCTTGGAAGCAAATAAAGTGAAGTGAAAGTCACTCGGTCATGTCTGACTCTTTTGCAACCCCATGGGCTATAGTCCATGGAACTCTCCAGGCCAGAATACTGGCGTGGGTAGCCTTTCTGTTCTCCAGGGGATCTTCCCAACCCAGAGATAGAATCCAGGTCTCCTGCATCGCAGGCAGATTATTTAACAGCTGAGCCACCAGGGAAGCCCAAGAATACTGGCGTGGGTAGCCTAGCTCTTCTCTAGCAGATCTTCCTGACCCAGGAATCAAACTGGGGTCTCCTGCATTGCTGAGCTGTGAGGGAAGCCCAGAAGCAAATAAATGCACAATCAAATGGGGCATTTGAGAGTGGAGTTACAAACAAGAGTAAGAGATAATAACAAGGGATGATGAAGGGATAGTGAGGCTAGCAACAGTGGGAACTATTATCCTCCCTATATATGAAGGAACAAGAGAACCCAGGGATCGAACCCAGGTCTCCTGAATCGCAGGCAGATTCTTTACCAGCTGAGCCACAAGGGAAACCCCAAGGAATTGGTTACTGGATCTTGAAGGGTGTGGCTTTAGTTGTAGGAGAAGATCATCTGACAGCTCCTGTGGTCTTAGGTTGAGGGACACAACCAACTTTGGTGACCTAGCAGGGACAGAACTGAGGAAATAAATACCTTGATCACATTTTCCTCCTTTCTCCACTTTCTTGCCAGTGATCCTTATTGGCCAAACTCAACTGGAAGCCACAGGAAAGGGGACCCTTTGATGCAATAGTTAGCTTCTTCTGGCTTACAAGAGATTGGAAACGGATGAAAATCTTCCAGCACAAAGAGAAAATATCTAGTTCACAGATGTACTACCAAGAACATAGTTTCTCAATGTCAAAGCATTAGTAAGGCCAAAATTTTCTACTTAGCTCTAATCATTAGACCTGCTTATTCTCAATTTTAATGTATTATTTTGTCTTCTTAATTATAGATTTCTGAAACGGCTTGCTTTGGTATGGGGAATTTAGACCAAGATTCTTTCCTTGCAATTGCCAAGGTTACCTTTAGGATTTTAAACAAATTAACTTTGGATATGTTTCAGCTATTTTCTTCTTTAAAATATGAATAGCAATATCAATACTAGGTGTTACAACTAGGTGTTCTAGGTGTTACAACTCTTTGTGACCCCATGGACAAGAGGAGCCTGGTGGGGTTGCAAAGAGTCAGACATGACTTAGCAACTGAACAACAACTGTTCTAGGTAGATATAATAAGGGTTCATGAAATAGTAATAAATTTCGGACATTTAATTGCATATATTTGTGTGTATATATATGTGTGTATATGTGTATTAGTTTTGGGGCTTCAAACAGTTGGTGCTAGTGGTAAATGAACCTGCCTGCCAATGCAGGAGCTGCAGGAGATGTGGGTTTGATCCCTGGGTTGGGAAGATCCCTTGGAGGAGGATATGGCAACCCCCTCCAGTCCTCATGGCTGGAGAAACCCATGGACAGAAGGAGCATGGCTGGCATATAGTCCATGGGGTCACATATTTTTAAAAATTGTTTGATTCCCAAGAATCCCTTACATTTGAAATCGGCCTAGAATACTTGGTCTACTGGAGTTGCCAAAACCAGCCAGTGTTGTTGAGGGTACGTGAAGGGGTCACAAAAAGTTGAACATGACTGAAATGACTTAGCATACACACACATATTTATGTTTTACCTTTTTTACTGGTCTTTTTTTTTCTAAACGTTTAAGCATTTATCTGAGATCATTTTCCTTCTGCCTAAAAGCTTCCTTTACTATTTCTTTTAATATGGGTCTGCTGGGAAGCTTTTTGACTTGTTTTGTCTGAAATGAAATGATTTCTTTATGTTTATTTTGAAGGGTATTTTTGCTGGGTATAGAATTCTAGATTAGCAATTATTTTCTTTCTAATATTTAAAAATATCAGTCATTTGATTATTATATATTAAAATATACACAAAGATTAAATATAAATAAATTAAAATATATTAAAAATATATAGTCATCTGACTTATATAGTTGCTATTGAGACATCAATATGTTGGGTATGTTAGGTATGTTGTTTCTAACTATTACTCTTTGAAGGTAGTCTGTCCCTTTTTAGTTGTTTTTAAGATTTTTTTCACTTTGATTTTCAGAAATGTTACTACGATTGGCTTAAGGTTATTGATTTATTCACAATTTGCTTCTTTCCAAAGCACTTATTTCAAGAGGACCCAAAAGGTTGGAGTGTTAATTAATTGTTATTTTTAAATAAGTAAGTAAAAACCGAGTAGCTAATGAGGGCTGATGTAGATAAGTTAACAGGTTCTCTTTTAAGTACATTTACATATTTCTTCTTAACATTCCTTCTTTTTTCAGCTTTATTGAGGTATAATTGACAAATAAAATTATATGTATTTAAAGTATACAATGTAATGGGTTTGATGCATGTTTACATTGTGAAATGTTTACCGCAAGCTAATTAACACATCCATTATCTCACCCAAGGTACCATTTATGAGAGTGTGTGTGTGTGAACCTTGCTTCTTAACAGAAGAATGATGATAGTGCAGGAAGTCAGAAAAGGTCAAAGAGAATCTAACAAGGTTCACTCTGTGCCTTATCTAATGCCAGGAATGTAGAAGAAGAGAAGGAAAGAATAGACTTATGTCAATTCAGAAGTATTATACAAAGTGAAGGGTTTTGAAATAGTAGAAAGTTTTTATTGTAAAAGAAAAATTATTTTATCCAATGAGTTGTCAGTCTATAGTGAAGGCCATCATGCTACTGAAGCATTTTTCTTTCCATACGCCAAATTCATATCATAATAGCATCAGCAGAATCTACCGTTGTCAATCTTGTTACTCAGGACAATAAAATATATAAAAAGGAAAACAAGAAACTTTATGATCTAAAATGTAAGAGTCTTTTTATAATTATTAAACTGTATTGGAGTGAAAATGATGAAATCCTTTTTTATGGGATAGTAATCTTAAAAAGTTTGTGTACTAAGTCCTGTGAAGCAGATATTTGAGTTATTGGACTGATATTGCAAAATGGGAAGTATCTGAAGCATTCTGATTTCTTAAAAGGCTATATTGTGAAAAATTTGTTTTGTAAGAGTAGATGTATAAAAAGCATATGTTGTTGTTATTACCTAGAATCCAATAAGAGATAGCTTTTGCTTTAACAAATTATTAACATGTGTATAGGAGTTATTTTCACAGTTAGGTTATTTTAGATAGCAGAATAATTTGTTTCATATTTTAAGCATTGAAATACCCCTTTAAGTTCAGTATTCCCATGACTCCAGCATGATATATAATAGAAATAGCACAGAATAAAATATTTTGGTAAGTAATTGAAATAAATTCTGTGGGTAGTTGAATGAAATAATGATATTTACAGGGACATTGTTAAGAGTGCAGTATCTGTAAGAAGACTTCTCCTAAAGCTACTAAATTTAAGACATGTCCATAAACCATATAATTAAAAAGAGGAAGAATATAAAGCAATTGGCAAAGCAAAGAATGATAAAGCAATTCAATGGTGACCACAAAATAGTACATTTTTCAACTTTTAATTGGAACCTATATTTACTTTTTAAGTATCATTTAGCTGTGCACAGGCAGTAAAAAAATTAGGATTTTTCTTCGCAGTCTGTATTTATTGGATTTTAAAGTGATGGCAAAACTCTGAAGTCATTTGAACCCTAATGGAATTTATAGTGTGTAATCATAATAGTAGTGGCAGAAGAATTAGTAACCATAAAGAAGGCTATTCTCACTTCCCGCTTAGAGGGTATATGACCTGTGAGATCTGTTACAATTGATGGCTTATCTTGGGCCATCTAGAATTTTTAAATTTCTTACTAGTACTAAATGTGCTTAAAATTTGGCTATGAGTTTAGAAGTATAGTCTTTGCCTTACATACTCCAGTTTTGCTATATTTGTTACTAGTGATTCCTTGATTGTAAGGCCTGATAGTCATTGAAGAGTATTTTACTTTGATAAGTTAAAGATGTTACTAGGTTGGACTAAGTTCTAATAGACTTAGATAATTTGTTTATAGTTAAGTATCATTGCAAATAAATTAGTTCTGTAGGCCTATAAAAAGGAGACAGATTTGTGTTGTAATGAAACATTTGATACTATTCAAATTACATTTTGTTGGAATAACATCACTTTATACTCTACCAAAATGAAGTTGTAAAACAAACCAATTGCTATATATTGTTAACAGATCTGCAGAATGGCCTCAATCACTGAAGGAAAAGAAAAGTCAGAAGCCAGGCAGTAATGAAGTACATGTGTTCACTGGAGTATATATGTCTAGCGGGGTGGAAACTGAAGATGTACAAGTAAATGGATGTCTTCTTCTGACTGGTAAAAGATAAAGTGACAGAATGCTGTTGGTTAGATGTTCTCAGCACCTTAGGCAACTAGCTAACTGTGTGTTTCACAAAGACCACAAGGACCACATGTAGCATCTGTGGGGAAACATGGAATCAAGTTAGGAAGGACTGGAGTTGGATACAACTCATCACAGAACCCTCCATTCTCCCTAGAAAAGACAGTGAGGCCAGAATTAAGGTTAAATTGCCTGGAGGCAATTGTGAAAGGAAATTTACAAGTTGATTTGTCAAGATTAGTCTAAACTTTCAGGCAGGAGTAAAGTAGGTTAGAAAATACACATCAGTAAGTTTTCAGAATTCTTTGCTTTAACGGGATGCTTCTGCTAAGGTATCTAACCATAAGATTTTGTTGTTCACTAAAGCCTTTGACTGTGTGGATCACAATAAACTGTGGAAAATTCTGAGAGAGATGGGAATACCAGACCACCTGACCTGCCTCTTGAGAAATCTGTATGCAGGTCAGGAAGCAACAGTTAGAACTGGACATGGAACGACAGACTGGTTCCAAATAGGAAAAGGAGTACGTCAAGGATATATATTGTCACCCTGCTTATTTAACTTATATGCAGAGTACATCATGAGAAACGCTGGACTGAAAGAAACACAAGCTGGAATCAAGACTGCCAGGAGAAATATCAATAACCTCAGATATGCAGATGACACCACCCTTATGGCAGAGAGTGAAGAGGAATTAAAAAGCCTCTTGATGAAAGTGAAAGAAGAAAGTGAAAAGTTGGCTTAAAGCTCAACATTCAGAAAACGAAGATCATGGCATCTGGTCCCATCACTTCATGGCAAATAGATGGGGAAACAGTGGAAACAGTGTCAGACTTTATTTTTGGGGCTCCAAAATCACTGCAGATGGTGACTGCAGCCATGAAATGAAAAGATGCTTACTCCTTGGAAGGAAAGTTATGACCAACCTAGATAGCATATTCAAAAGCAGAGACATTACTTTGCCGACTAAGGTCCGTCTAGTCAAGGCTATGGTTTTTCCAGTGGTCATGTATGGATGTGAGAGTTGGACTGTGAAGAAAACTGAGTGCCAAAGAATTGATGCTTTTGAACTATGGTGTTGGAGAAGACACTTGACAGTCCCTTGGACTGCAAGGAGATCCAACCAGTCCATTCTGAAGGAGATGAGCCCTGGGATTTCTTTGGAAGGAATGATGCTGAAGCTGAAACTCCAGTACTTTGGCCACCTCATGCGAAGAGTTGACTCATTGGAAAAGACTCTGACGCTGGGAGGGATTGAGGGCAGGAGGAGAAGGGGACGACAGAGGATGAGATGGCTGGATGGCATCGCTGACTCAATGGACGTGAGTCTGAGTGAACTCCGGGAGTTGGTGATGGACAGGGAGACCTGGCGTGCTGTGATTCATGGTGTTGCAAAGAGTCAGACACGACTGAGCGACTGAACTGAACTGAAAGATCTGATTGTAGTGATATTGAAACAGATGGAGAGATTGGAAAGGGACTAGGTTTATGAGAAAGAAAAGTTTAGTTATCAGTGTATTTAATTTAAGGTATTGATGTTTGTAGGTGGAAATAAATGTGTGCAAAAGTTCTTTTTAAACTTAAAAGACTCATACATGTTCAAGTTAATGTAATTAAAGTGAAAATACTCAGAAGTGATCTGGCCACATGTATTTGAGATTACAGGCTAGGAGTGAGATTGGCAATTGTGAGCACAGAGGTAATAGCTAATAGAACAAATTCAGAGTTAACGGAGAGTGGGAAGAAGAGAAATGTGAGTAGTGTTTGTTGTTATTCAGTCACTAAATTGTGTCTGACACTGCAACCCCATGCACTGTAGCACGCCAGGCTTCCTTGTCCTTCATTACCTCCCAGAGTTTGCTCAAACTCATGTTCATTAAGTCTGTGATGCCATTCAACTATCTCATCCTCTGTTGTCACTTTCTCTTCCAGCCCTCAATCGTTGCCAGCATCAGGGTCTTTTCCAGTGAGTCAGCTCTTCTCATCAGGTGGCCAAAGTATTGGAGCCTCAGCTTCAGCATCAGTTCTTCCAATGAATATTCAAGGTTGATTTCCTTTAGGATTGACTGGTTTGATCTCCTTGCTGTCCACAGGACTCTCAAGGGTCTTCTCCAGCACCACAATTTGAAAGCATCAATTCTTTGGTGCTCAACCTTCTTTATGGTTCATCTCTCACATCTTTACAGGACTGTTGGAAAAACTATAGCTTTCTCTACTTTGTCGGCAACCTGATGTCTCTTGGTTTTTAATACGCTATCTAGGTTTGTCATAGCTTTTCTCCCAAGGAGCAAGTGTTTTAATTTCATGGCTGCAGTCACCATCTATACTAATTTTGAAGCCCAAGAAAATGAAATTGTCCACTGTTTCCATTTTTTCTTCCTCTATTTGCCATGAAGTGACAGGACCATATGCCTGATCTTAGTTTCTTGAATGTTGAGTTTTAAGTCAGCTTTTTCACTTTCCTCTTTCACCTTCATCAAGGGGCTCTTTAGTTCCTCTTCATTTTCTGCCATTAGAGTGGTATCATGTGCATATCTGAGGTTATTGATATTTCTCCTGGTGATCTTGATTCCAGCTTGTGATTCATCCAGCCTGTCATTTTGTGTGATGTACTCTGGATATAAGTTAAATAAGCAGAGTGACAATATACAGCCTTGACGTACTCCTTCCTCAATTTGAGCTGGTCCATTGTTTTATGTTCGGTTCTAACTGTTGCTTCTTGATCTGCATACAGGTTTCTCAGGAGGCAGAAAAGGTAGTCTGGTATTCTCATCTCTTTAAGAATTTTTCAGAGTTTGTTGTGATCCACACAGACAAAGGCTTTAGCATAGTCAATGAAGCAGAAATAGATGTTTTCCTGGAATCCCCTTGATTTCTCCATGATCCAACGAATGTTGGCAATTTGATATCTGGTTCCTTTGCTTTTTCTAAGTCCAGCTTGTACATCTGGAAGTTCTCATTTCACATACTGCTAAGACTTAGCTTGAAGGATTTTGAGCATTAGTTTGCTATACTACGTGAAATGAGTACAGTTGTACATAGTTTGAACATTCTTTGGCATTGCCTTTCTTTGGGATTGGAATGAAAACTGACCTTTTCTAATCCTGTGGCCAGTGCTGAGTTTTCCAAATATGCTGGCATATTGAGTGCAGCACTTTCACAGCATCATATTCTAGAAATTGAAATAGCTCAGGTGGAATTCTATCACCTCTGCTAGCTTTTTTTCATAGTAATCCTTCATAAGGTTCACTTGACTTCACACTCCAGGATGTCTGGCTCTAGGTGAGTGATCACATCATCATGGTTAGCTGGGTCATTAAGACCTTTTTGTACAGTTCTGTGCATTCTTGTCACCTCTTCTTAATCTCTTCTGCTTTCATCAGTTCCTTGCTGTTTGTTTCCTTTATGGAGCTCATCTTTGCATGAAATGTTCCCTTGGCATCTCCAATTTTCTTGAAGACATCGCCAGTCTTTCCTATTCTATTCTTTTCCTCTATTTGTTTGCATTGTTCACTTAAGAAGCCTTTCTTATCTCTCCTTGCTGTTCTGGAAGTCTGCATTCAGTTGGGTGTATTTTTCCCTTTCCCCTTTGCCTTTTACTTCTTTTCTCAGCTATTTGTAAGGCCTCCTCAGATAACCACTTTGCCTTCTTGCATTTCTTTCAAAGTCATTGAATTTTTATCATCTTTAATTTTTATCATGAACCACTTTTCCATATGAATACTCTTGGGGAGAAATACACTTTCTGACTGATAGAGACAGGTGACAACTTATGCTGTTCACTGTTCTGGAATGCCCTCCCTAGCCTATGCAAATCATGCCTTTCCCTAGGTCCAATTTGAGTCTTACTTTAGCTTTTTATTTTTTCTCTGTAGCACCCGTTATCTCTGAACTTATTATATAGTCATTTCTTTTGTTCATTGCTTTTCCTCTCTTTACCAGCATGTGAGCTCCTAGAGAACAGAGATTTCTGTGTCATTTCTTCACTGGTATTCTCACTTTGAGAACCATCACTGATATACTGAGACTGAAATAGATATTTGTTGAATATCTATTTGGTGCTGGCTTTAGTTAAAACGCTTACTGAGTGTCCTGTACCCTGTGCAGGGTATGTGTGTGTGTGTGTGTGTGTGCCCATGTGTGTGTGCATGCATGTATGCACATGTGTGTGCATGCTCTTTAAGGAGAATTTTATTGGAATGCCCTGTTTCTTTTCTTATCCAATTTCTGCTTGTATTTTCTCTTTTAGAAAGCACTCTCTATGTTCACTGTCTGATTTTGATGTTCTTTCACTTTGTTTTTGTCGGCCCCCTTGTTTACATCCATCACTCATTAGTGCATGCCTCATACATTTCATACATTCTTATTTGATTTGCATATCTGTAATTGCCACTGTACTTTATATTCTTTGAGGATAATGACCAGTGTAACCTGACTATCTGTCTGTAACATCTAGAATGATGTGTAGATACAGTAAGTTCTAAATACATACTTATTTTTCAATAATGAAGGAGTTAGAGTTGAGTCAAGTCCTTATAAACATATTTTGCTTCCCGAGTGCAAAATAGGCCCTTCTACAAGTCATGCCTTTTTTTTTTCTGGTTAGTAATTTACCTGTTTAGTCTTGTGAACATAATTAACCAGATTTAGCAGTCTTGTGTTGACTTTCTAGTAAGTCTAGTAAGAGTTAGGTTTGAAGGAACAGGCTTATGTCTGAGTTTTTGATGCTTAGAAATTTCTTTACTGCAAAAGGCATTTTGTTCATTCTACCCAACTACGACCTTTGTAATTTATGCAGTTTGATGTGACAACTTCTCTTTGCAGAGTTATTTCTATTATGATGTCTGTGGACTCTGGCCTTGACTCCCCCATTTTACTTGTCCCTTCTTGGGTATTCTAATTACCATGTCTCTTCTATTAAATAATCTAGCTCTTGATTATTGAGGCTAGTTATGGATAGCAATAATAACTGAAAACCATTTACACAAACCTCAAATTACACCTTAAAATCGTTTTAAATGTTCCATTCGTTTGAAGTCAGCACAGAAAGATCGATTAAAAAAAAAAAAACAAAACCTGTCTGTGATTGAGGAAACTTAGGTTCTATGCTTGATTCCTTTAGCTCCCAGATTTTGTATTCAGTATGAACTGTGTATGTTAAATGTATTGATATGAAGCTTTGCCTGAGAGATGGTCATACAGAGAGGGACAAACAAGGCCTAATTATTTTTAAAACTTGCAAAAGTAACTCCTCAACACATAAGAGCTAAAAATACACAGGTGGTTTCCTTAATGCCTGACTTAATTCCAGTAAGGGCTTAATACATTAGAAAATTATGGCACCGGATCATGTCTTCTTTCATATATCAGGGAAAGACTCCAACATCTAGTTTTATTTATGGAAAGATTCATTGCCTTGAACTTTTACTTTAGAAAACCTTCTTTTCCTTGGGAAAGAATATCTCTGCATGCTAGTTTTCTTGGCATTCATGTGTTCAAGGCTCAGTGCCAGGTTAGAGCTACCACATGCATACTCTATCTTCACATCCCTTTTGGCGTTGCCTTATTATTTGATGATTAGAAGGAATAATGAAGGGATATTAGATAATTGTAGATAAAGTTGGTTTTGTCTTATATTGATCTCAAGGGTTCCATTTAAAGTATTATGGACACTACGGAGGTCTTCTACATTTACTTGTTAGTCTGTAATTATTGGTTGATACATTGAAATGTTGTGGTGTTTTTGTATTTGCTTATAACTTAGTACTATAGGTGAATTTTGAATTCTTTTAAAAAATTTCATATAGATGAAGTCATTGTGTCTGGCATTGAGTGTTACAAATTCAATGTTATATAGTGCTTGCCATTAGGGAGTTAACAACGTGGTCAAAGGTGACAATAATGAAAAAATTTAAAGTAATGCTAAAACATTTTGTAGTGCTGTTATAGAAGTATTATTTATCAGGTATAATAAGGTAGTTTTTATGAAGGTGATAAGATTGGCTTTGGAAGAGATACTTTAAAAAAAAAGAAAGAGTGTTTCCAAGGTTGATTGTGTCAGTTAGCTTTGCTATGTAGCAAATCCTCTCATGATTTAGTAGCTTAAAGATGTGGAAATACCAGAACACTTTAACTGCCTCCTGAGAAACCTGAATGCAGGTCAAGAAGCAACAGTTGGAACTGGACATGAAACCATGGAAGATTGTTTCAAAATTCAGAAAGGAGTGCATCAAGATTGTATATTGTCACCCTGCTTATTTGCCTTACATGAAGAGTACCTCATGCGAAATGCCAGATTGGATAAACCACAAGCTGGAATCAAGATTGCCATGAGAAATATCAGTAACTTCAGATATGCAGATGACACCAACCTAATGGCAGAGAGTGAAGAGGAACTAAAGAGCCTCTTGATGAAAGTGAGAGAGGAGAGTGAACAAGCTGGCCTAAAACTCAACATTCAAAAAACAAAGATCATGGCATCTGATTCCATCACTTCATGGAAAATAGATGGGGAAACAGTGGAAACAGTGACAGACTTAATTTTCTTGGGCTCCAAAATCACTGCAGATGGTGACTGGAGCCACAAAATTTAAAGATGCTTGCTCCTTGGAAGAAAAACTATGATGAACCTAGACAGCATATTAAAAAATAGAGACATCACTATGCTGACAAAGGCCTGTATAGTCAAAGTTATGGTTTTTCCAGTAGACATGTATGGATGTGAGAGTTGGATCATAAAGAAGGCTGAGCACCAAAGAATTGATGCTTTCTGTATTTCTGGAGAAAGAGAGACTCTTGAGAGTCCTTGGACTGCAAGGAGATCAAACCAGTCAATCCTAAAGGAAATCAATCCTAAATCAATCCAATGAAGGACTGATACTGAAGCAGAAGCTTCAGTACTTTGGCCACCTGATAGGAAGAACTGACTCCTCAGGAAAGACTCTGATGCTGGGGAAGATTGAAGGCAGGAGAAGGGGACGACAGAGGATGAGATGGTTGGATGCATCACTCACTCAATGGGCATGAGTTTGAACAAACTCTGGAAGATAGTGAAGCAGTTGGGAAGCCTGGTATGCTGCAGTGCATGAGGTCCCAGAGAGTTGAACATAACTGAGTAACTGAACAACAACATTTTCAGTTTTGAGCTGGTTTTAGCTGGATGATTTTTCTGCTCTGTACTTGTGTATTGCTTAGCTTCGGATAGTGTAACAAATTCCAACAAACTTGGTACTTAAATACAATTTTGTTGTTGTTCAGTTGCTAAGTTGTGTCCGACTCTGTGACCCAGTGAACTGCAACACACCAGGCTTCCCTGTCCATCACCACCTCTCAGAATTTGCTCAAACTTATGGCAGAAAGTGAAGAAGAACTAAAGAGCCTCTTGATGAAAGTGAAAGAGGAGAGTGGAAAAGTTGGCTTAAAGCTCAACATTCAGAAAACTAAAATCATGGCATCCGATCCCATCACTTCATGGCAGATAGATGGGGAAACAGTGGAAACAGTGGCTGATTTTATTTTTGGGGGCTCCAAAATCACTGCAGATGGTGATTGCAGCCATGAAATTAAAAGACGCTTACTCCTTGGAAGGAAAGTTAAGACCAACCTGGACAGCATATTAAAAAGCAGAGACATTACTTTGTCAACAAAGATCTATCTTGTCAAGGCTATGGTTTTTCCAGTAGTCATGTATGGATGTGAGAGTTGGACTATAAAGAAAGCTGAGTGCTGACGATTTGATGCTTTTGAACTGGGGTATATTGGAGAAGACTCTTAAGAGCCCCTTGGACTGCAAGGAGATCCAACCAATCCATTCTAAAGGTGGTCAATCCTGGGTGTTCATTGGAAGGACTGATGTTGAAGCTGAAAGTCCAATACTTTGGCCACCTGATGCGAAGGGCTGACTCATTTGAAAAGACCCTGATTCTGGGAAAGATTGAGGGCACGAGGAGAAGGGGACGACAGAGGATGAGATGGTTGGATGGGATCACTGACTCAATGGATATGAGTTTGAGTGAACTCTAAGAGTTGGTGATGGACAGGGAGGCTTGTCGTGCTGTGGTTCATGGGGTTGCAAAGAGTCTGACATTACTGAGCGACTGAAATGAACTGAACATGTCATTGAGTCAGTGATGCCACTTGACCATCTCATCCTCTGTCATATCCCCTTCTCCTCCTGCCTTCAATCTTCCCAGCATCAAGGTCTTTTCAAATGATTCAGCTGTTTGCATCAGGTGGCCAAAGTATTGGAGGTTCAGCTTTAGCACCAGTTCTTCCAATGAATATTCAGGGTTGATTTCCTTTAGGATTGACTGGTTTGATCTCCTTGCTGTCTCAGGGACTCTCAAGAGTCTTCTCCAAAACCACAGTTCGAAAGCATCAATTCTTTGGCACCCAGCCTTCTTTACAGTCCAACTGTCACATGTATACATGACTGCTGGAAAAACCGTAGCATTGACTATGTGATGTTTGTCAGCAAAGTAACATATCTGCTTTTAAAATTTTTTTTATTTTTTTTAAATTTTAATTTCAATTTATTTATTTTAATTGGAGGCTAATTACTTTATAATAATTTGGTTTTAAATACACTGTCTAGATTTGTCATAGCTATTCTTCCAAGGAACAAGTGTGTCTATTTTTATTTTTTGTTTTGTTGTTGTTTTTGTTTATTTTATTGTTTTAATATTAAAAAAAATCAATTTATTTATTTTAATTGGAGGCTAATTACTGTACAACATTGTAGTGGTTTTTGCCACACATTGACATGAATCAGCCATGGGTGTACATGTGTCCCCCATCCTGAAACCCCCACCCACCTCCCTCCGCATCCCATCCCTCAGGGTTATCCCAGTGCACCAGCCCTGAGCACCCTGTCTCATGCAGCAAACCTGGACTAGTAATCTTTTTCATGTATGGTAATATACATGTTTCAATGCTATTCTCTCAAATCATCCCACCCTCGCCTTTTCCCACAAGAGTCCAAAAATCTGTTCTTTACATGTGTGTCTCTTTTGCTGTCTCTCATATAGAGTCATCATTACCATCTTTCTAAATTCCATATATATGCTTTAATATACTGTATTGGTGTTTTCTTTCTGGCTTACTTCACTCTGTATAATAGGCTCCAGTTTCATTCACCTCATTAGAGCTGATTCAAATACACTTTTTAATAGCTGAGTAATATTCCATTGTGTATATGTAGCACAGCTTTCTTATCCATTCATCTGCCAATGGACATCTAGGTTGCTTCCATGTCCTAGCTATTGTAAACAGTGCTGTGATGAACATTGGGGTACATGTTTCTCTTTCAATTCTGGTTTCCTTTGTGTATATGCCCAACAGTGGGATTGCTGGGTCGTATGGCAGTTCTGTTTCCAGTTTTTAAAGGAATCTCTACACTGTTCTCCATAGTGGCTGTACTAGTTTGCATTCCCACCAACAGTGTAAGAGGGTTCTCTTTTCTCCACACCCTCTCCAGCATTTATTTTTTGTAGACTTTTTGATAGCAGCCATTCTGACCATTGGGAAATGGTACTTCATTGTGGTTTTGATTTACATTTCTCTGATAATGAGTGATGTTGAGCATCTTTTCATGTGTTTGTTAGCCATCTGGATGTCTTCTCTGGAGAAATGTTTGTTTAGTTCTTTGGCCCATTTTTTGATTGGGTTGTCTATTGTCCTGGAATTGAGCTGCAGGAGCTGCTTGTATATTTTTGAGATCAATTCTTCATCAGTTGCTTCATTTGCTATTATTTTCTCCCATTCTGAAGGCTGTCTTTTCACCTTGCTTATAGTTTCCTTTGTTGTGCAAAAGCTTTTAAGTTTAATTAGGTCCCATTTGTTTATTTTTGCTTTTATTTCCATTACTCTGGGAGGTGGGTCATAGAGGATCCTGCTGTGATTTATGTCAGAGAGTGTTTTGCCTATGCTTTTCTTCTAGGAGTTTTATAGTTTCTGGTCTTACATTAGGATCTTTAATCCATTTTGAGTTTATTTTTGTGTATGGTGTTAGAAAGTGTTCTAGTTTCATTGTTTTACAAGTGGCTGACCAGTTTTCCCAGCACCACTTGTTAAAGAGATTGTATTGTATATTATTCTTGTGTCCTTTGTCAAAGATAAGGTGTCCATAGGTGTGTGGATTTATCTCTGGGCTTTCTATTTTGTTCCATTTATCTATATTTCTGTCTTTGTGCCAGTACCATCCTGTCTTGATGACAGTAGCTTTGTAGTATAGTTTGAAGTCAGGCAGGTTGATTCTTCCAGTTCCATTCTTCTTTCTCAAGATTGCTTTGGCTATTTGAGTTTTTTTTTTTTTTTTTTTGGTATTTCCATACAAATTGTGAAATTATTCTAGTTCTCTGAAAAATTACTAGAGCTAATCAATAAATATTGTAAAGTTGCAGAATATAAAATTAACACACAGAAATCCCTTGCATTCCTATACACTAACAATGAGAAAACAGAAAGAGAAATTAAGGAAACAATTCCATTCACCATTGCAACTAAAAGAATAAAATACTTAGGAATAAATCTACCTAAAGAAACAAAAGACCTATATATAGAAAAGTATAAAGCACTGGTGAAAGAAATCAAAGATGACACAAATAGATGGAGAAATATACCATGTTCATGGGTCGGAAGAATCAATATAGTGAAAATGAGTAAACTACCCAAAGCAATCTATAGATTCAATGCAGTCCCTGTCAAGCTACCAATGGAGTGAGCTTCTTTGAATTTCGTGGCTTCAGTAACCATCTGCAGTGATTTTGGAGCCCAGGAAAATGAAATCTGACATTGTTTCTACATTTCCCCCATCTATTTGCCATGAAGTGATAGGACTGGATGCCATGATCTTAGTTTTTTGAATGGTGAGTTTTAAGTCAGCTTTTTCACTTTCCTCTTTGACCTTCATCAAAAGGCTATTTAGATCCTCTTCACTTTCTGCCATTAAAGTGGTATCATCTGCATATCTGGGGTTATTGATATTTCTTCTGCCAATCTTGATTCTAGTTTCTGATTCATCCAGCCTGACATTCTGCATGATGTACTCTGCATGTAAATTAAATAAACAGGGTGACAATATACAATAGAAAAAAATATAAATGTATTATTTAACAGTTTCCATGGACAGAAGTCCAAATCAAGGTGTGAATGAATATTTCCTTTTGAAGGCCCTGAGGTAGAATGTATTCCATGCTTCTCTCCCAGCTTCTGTCTGGCAACCTTTGCTAGTCCCTGATTTGTATATATATTACACCAATGTCTCTCCATGTCTGTCTTTTCCTGATCTCCTCCTTTGTTTCTCTGTCACTTTTCATGTTTTGTCTCTTTTAAGGACACACATAATTGGGTTTCTAGCCCATCAATCCAAGAGGCTCTCATTATTCTCTTAGCCTAAGCAAGAGACAGGTCTAGTCCAGATTGGAGAGGTGAGGGACTAGGCTGCAATCCTTGATGAAAGAAGCTATACAGTCACATTGCAAGAGCTGTGGATACTTAGCAGGAGAAAATTTGGGCCATATTTGCAATCTACCACACTGATAAAGAGAAATGGGCAGAATGGAAGAGAGAGTTGAATAAGAATGGGAATGGGTGCTAAAGTATGAGGCAGGTCCCAGTTTATGTCAAGGTAGATTGCATTCATTATCACTACAAGTATTTAGTGTTGCTGGTATCATTTTGTACATATTTGTGTACCTATGTATGTATTTTATTTGCTTCTTTTTAAACTCTCCAACTTTTCTGTTATGGAAATTCTTAAATATATCCCAAGTAAGTGGATGGTATCATGAACTGCCTTGTATCTAGTGCCCAGCTTCAGCAATTATCAGTGTTTATGTGGCATTTGTTGTTGTTCCGTCAGTCGTGTCTGACTCTTTGCAACCCCATGGACGGCAGCATGCCATGCGTCCCTGTCCTACACTGTCTCCTGGAGTCTGCTCAAACTCATGTCCATTGAATCGATGATGCCATCCAACCATCTCATCCTCTGTTGCTCCCTTCTGCTTTTGTCCTCAGTATTTGCCAGTATCAGGGTGTTTTCCAATGAGTTGGCTCCTGGGAAGTCTTCTAATAGTGATTTTAATTTTCGTTTCCTAATGACTAATAATATTGAGGATTTTTCTTAGTTTGTTGACAAGTTTTATACTTTACTCTGTAAAGTGGCTGTGGAGGTTTTTCCCAGTTAAGTTTGTTGTGTGTGTGTGTTTTCATTTATTTTAATAGTTCTTTATATGTTTTTAAGGGTTCTTTTGAATAGAAGCTTTGAATATGAAATCTAACTTGTCATTTTTCTTTTATGATTTTTATTATCTACATCCTAAGAAATCTTTTATCTATTCCAGGTCACAAAGATATTGTTCTATATTTTCTTTAAAAAGCTTATAGTATTTTTTGTTTGTTTGTTTGTTTAAAACTTATAGGTTTAACTCTTATGTTTGGTTCAGTGATCCATCCCAAATTAATTTCTGTGTATACTGTGAGTTTTGTTGTTTCCCTATGGATAGCCAGTTTTTCAAACACCATTTATTAAAAAGACTTTCCCTTCCCCATTAAATGCCTTTGGCATGTTTGTTGAAAATCAGTTGACTGCATGAGTGTGGTTTGTTTCTAGAGTCTCGTTTTTGTTCCATTGATCTATTTATCCTCATGTCAATACTGCATCGTCTTGATTACTCTAGATTTATGATGTGTCTTGAAATCAAATTATTGACAACCCTCCATCTCTTTTCTTTTTTCATTATTGTATTGCCATTCTAATCTTTTTGGCATTTCCATAGAAATGTGGAAATCTGCTTGTCAGTTTCTAAAAAAAAAAGAAAAAAACTTTCCGGGATTTTCATTTGGATTACATTGCTTTATGGATCATTTTGGTAAGAATTATTTTAAACATCTTTTAGAGTACATCTTTTAAAACCATATTTTTGCTGATGTCACTCACTAGCTCAAAAGCCTTCATTGGTTCCATAATTATAAAGACTAAAGTTTAAGATCTTTAGATGGCTTTATTCCCAAGAATTTCTTTCCTCTTTATTTAATCCACTGAATGTGTATCCAGGCTGCTTGTTCTTTCTCTTACATAGTCTAAACTTTTCTCCCTCTTCTTCTCTCATTTTCTCCATACTAGATTTTCTTCACACCTGTTCTCCAAATCCCAAAATCTCCAATATTACAATTATTTATGTTATAATGTAATAAATTACAAGTTAACAATAAGGAAGCTATAAAAATAAATTGCCACATTTAGAATGGATAAGCAATCAGGTCTTACTGTATAGCATAGTGAAGTATATCTCATCTCCTGGGATAAGCCATAATGAAAAAATATTAAAACATAATGTATATATGTGAAAAACTGAATTACTTTGGTGTACATCAGGGATTGGCACAACATTGTAAATCAACTATGTCATTAAAAACAAAAAATAAATTGTCACGGGGCAGATCATTTAAAATTTATACAGCAGTAATTAGAGCACCAGAAAGTAACAAAACCTAATCAAACCTACCGAATAAAAAAACCAAACCCAAATAACAATCATAGGAAAATAGGACTTTACTTTTAAATAGAAAGATGATGATAATCTGAATAAAGGGTGGAGGACGAAACAAGAACAAAATACACAGTGATCATGAGAACCATGTAAGAAGTACTTTCAATCCAGGACGTATTTGCAGACCGAGCCATGAAGAATAGTGGAATGATGCTGCATTGTGTATAGCCATGTACTTTATTTCTTTGCTACTACTTGGAAGTTCAAAACATTCAGGTGATAGGAAAAACAGTATGAATCAACTTCACAGTTCTACTGACATCATTTCCTTGCTTACACATCACATGTGAATTAATTCTGGAAATGAGAGGCAAATAGTAAATAAAAAAGACTAGAAGAATAGTATGCTCCTTCCTACTTTTTGTTTTCTGTTTTAGTATTATTTTGGCAAAGGCATGAAAGAATCCAAAATTGGCTTAACCACAGAGCAATTATAATATGAAGTATTTCTAGCATAAAAATTATTTCTCTTTTCTTTAAGGCATAGTGTCTTCACAAGAACTAACCAGAAAGCCACATCCCTGTTAGATTCTGTAGATACCTATGAATCTACTTTATAACTCAGATAGTTTACAGTTGATAATTCTCATCCAAAGATATTGAAAATTTCATCTTATTCTTCAGAGTTGGAACCTGCTGACAATACTAGCTCCTAAATGGCTATCAAATATGTTTTTACTACTAAATTTCAAATGGTTTTGTCAGCTGTTAGGTTGGTGCAAAAGTAATTGCGGTTTTGCATTGTCAAAATTTGCCATTTGATATTGGAATACATTCTTAAATGTGGTTTTGTTATACGTCATTTTAATGCATTTTTCTTCCTTTGTTTTTTGCTAGTGAACTACTGCATGTTGTTTATTTTATATGTATTTTCGATTATGGAAATGATGTTGGACAAAAAGCAAATTTGAGCTATTTTCTTATTCAAGTTTAAAATAGTTCATAAAGTAGCAAAGACAACTTGCAACATCAACAACATATTTGGCCCAGAGATTGCTAAGGAACATACAGTGCAGTAGTGGTTCAATGTTTTTCAAAAGACACAAGAGCCTTGAAGATGATGAGTTCATTGTCCGGCCATTGGAAGTTGACAACGGTCAACTTTGGATCACTGAAACTCATTCTCTTATAACTACAGGAGAAGTTGCCGAAGAACTCAGTGTTGACCATTCTCTGGTCATTTGGCATTTGAAGCAAATTGGGAAGGTGAAAAGCTCAGTAAATTGGTACCTCATGTGCTGAGTGCAAATCAAAAAAATCATCATTTTTAAGTGTTGTCTTATTCTATGCAACAACAAACTATTTCTGAATTAGATTGTCACATACAATGAAAAGTGGATTTTATATGATAACCAGATATGACCAACTCAGTGACTGGACAAAGAAGAAGCTCCAAAGCACTTCCCAAAGCCAAAGTTGCACCAAATAGTCGTGGTCACTGGTCGGTGGTGTCTGATTCACTACAACTTTCTGAATCCTGACAAAACCACTACAGCTGAGAAGTATACTCAGACAATCAAGATTCAGTGAAAACTGCAGTGCTTGCAGCTGTCAATTGATCAACAGAGAAGGGCTCAATTTTTCTCCATGATGCATCGTGGAGTGCCTAAACATCTGTGTCTACACTGAGTGCACATCCCATACATAACAGTGCATCAAAAGTTGAATGAATTTGGCTATGAAGTTTTCCCTCATCTGCCATTATTCACCTGACCTCTTGCCAACTGAGTACCACTTCTTCAAGCACCTTGACAACTTTTTGCAGGAAAAACACTTCCACAGCCAGCAAAAAATGCTTTCCAAGAGTTTGTTGAATCCTGAAGCACAGATTAAAAAAAAATTAATTTATGTTTTAACTGAAGGGTAATTGCTTAACAGAATTTTGTTGTTTTCTGTCAAACCTCAACATGAATCAGCCATAGGTATACATATGTCCTCTCCCTCTTGAACCTCCCTCCCATCTTCCTCCCCATCCCAGCCCTTTAGGTTGATACAGAGCCTCTGTTTGAGTTCCCTGAGACGTACAGTGAATTCCCACTGGATATCTATTTTACATATGGTAATGTAAGCTGGTTTTAGAAAAGGCAGAAGAACTTGAGATCAAATTGCCAACATCCGCTGAATCATTGTAAAAGCAAGAGAGTTCCAGAAAAACGTCTATTTCTGCTTTATTGACTATGCCAAAGCCTTTGTGTGGATCACAATAAACTGTGGAAAATTCTGAAAGAGATGGGAATACCAGACCACCTGACCTGCCTCTTGAGAAACCTGTATGCAGGTCAGGAAGCAATAGTTAGAACTGGACGTGGAACAACAGACTGGTTCCAAATAGGAAAAGGAGTATGTCAAGGCTGTATATTGTCACCCTACTTATTTAACTTATATGCAGAGTACGTCATGAAAAACGCTGGGCTGGAGGAAGCACAAGCTGAAATCAAGATTGCGGGAGAAATATCAATAACCTCAGATATGCAGATGACACCACCCTTATGGTAGAAAGTGAAGAGAACTAAAGAGCCTCTTGATGAAAGTAAAAGAGGAGAGTGAAAAAGTTGGCTTAAAGCTCAACATTCAGAAAACTAAGATCATGACATCCAGTCCCATCAGTTCATGGCAAATAGATGGGGAAACAGTGGAAACAGTGGCTGACTTTATTTTTCTGGGCTCCAAAATCACTGTGGATGGTGATTGCAGCCATGAAATTAAAAGACACTCCTTGGAAGGAAAATTATGACCAAGCTGCTGCTGCTGCTGCTGCTAAGTCGCTTCAGTCATGTCTGATTCTGTGCGACCCCATAGACAGCAGCCCACCAGGCTAGACAGAATATTAAAAAGCAGAGACATTACTTTGCCAACAAAGGTCCGTCTAGTCAGTTCAGTTCAGTTCAGTCACTCAGTCGTGTCCGACTCTTTGTGACCTCATGAACCGTAGTACGCCAGGGTTCCCTGTCTGTCACCAACTCCCAGAGTCCACCCAAACCCATGTTCATTGTGTCGGTGATGCCATGCAACCATCTCATCCTCCATCGTCCCCTTCTCCTCCTGCCCTCAATCTTTCCCAGAATCAGGGTCTTTTCAAATGAGTCAGCTCTCTGCATCAGGTGGCCAAAGTATTGGAGTTTCAGCTTCAACATCAGTCCTTCCAAAGAACACCCAGGACTGATCTCCTTTAGGATGGACTGGTTGGATCTCCTTGCAGTCCAAGGGACTCTCAAGAATCTTCTCCAACACCACAGTTCAAAAGCATCAATTCTTTTGTGCTCAGCTTTCTTTATAGTCCAACTCTCACACGCATACATGACTACTGGAAAAACCATAGCCTTGACTAGACAGACCTTTTTTGGCAAAGTAATGTGGTCATGGAAATAAATTCTTTTGTACCATCTTTCTAGATTCCATATATATGTGTTAGGATATTACATTTATCTTTCTCTTTCTGACTTACTTCACTCTGTATAATAGGTTCTGGGTTCATCCACCTCATTAGAATTGATTCAAAGTCATTCCTTTTTATAGCTGAGTACTGTTCCATTGTTTATATACCACAACTTCTTTATCCATTCATCTGTCGATGGACATCTAGGTTGCTTCTGTGTTCTAGCTATGTAAATAGTGCTGCAGTGAACGTTGGGGTACATGTGTTTTTTTTTCAATTTTGGTTTCCTTACGGTATTTGCCTAGGAGTGGGATTTTTGCGTCATATGGTGGTTTTATCCCTACATTTTAAAGGAATCTCCATACTGTCTTCCATAGTGGCTGTATATATTTACATCCCCACCAACAGTGCAAGAGCATTCCCTTTTCTCCACACTATCTCCAGCACTTATTGTTGTAGACTTTTTGATGATGGCCATTCTGACTTGTTTGACGATATATCTCATTGTAGTTTTGATTTGCAATTCTCTAATAACGAGCGATGTTGAGCATCTTTTCATGTGTTTGTTAGCCATCTGTATGTCTTCTTTGGAGAAATGTCTGTTTAGGTCTTTTTCCCACTTTTTGATTGGGTTGGTTGTTTTTCTGGCATTGTCTTGTATGAGCTGCTTTGGAAATTAATCCTTTGTCCGTTATTCCATTTGCTATTATTTTCTCCCATTCTGAGGGTTGTCTTTTCACCTTGCTTATAGTTTCCTTTGCTGTGCAAAAGTTTTTAGGTTTAATCAGGTCCCACTTGTTTACTTTTGTTTTTATTTCCATTACTCTAGGAGGTGGGTCATAGAGGATCTTGCTTTGCTTTATGTCATAGGCTGTTCTGACTATGCTTTCCTCTAAGAGTTTTATAGTTTCTGATCTTACATTTAGGTCTTCAATCCATTTTGAGTTTATCTTTGTGTATGGTTAGGAATTGTTCTAATTTCATTCTTTTACATGTAGCTGTCCAGTTTTGCCAGCACCACTTATCGAAGAGGCTGTCTTTGCCCCATTGCGTATTCTTGTCTCCTATTTCAAAAATAAGGTACCCATAGGTGCATGGGTTTATTTCAGGGCTTTCTATCTTGTTCCATTGGTTTATATTTCTGTTTTTGCCGAAGCATAGATTTGGATGCTACAAACATTTCTCATTGGCAAAAATGTGTGATGATAATGATTCCTATTTTGATTAATAAAGATATGTTTGAGCCTAGTTATAATGATTTAAAATTCATGGTCTGAAATAGCAATTACTTTTGCACCAGTCTCAATGTGAGGAACTAACTGTAATCATTTTGCATTTAATTTTGTAGATTAAAACAAATATCATTCACATGACCTTGGAGCATTTGTCTCTTTTAGTTTTTAATTTACCATATTTGACTCTTGAATACTTAAGCATTTTGTTTGAATAAAAGCTCTTCTGTACTTCATTTAAAGTACAGTTCAATGTCAAATCATTTTGTTTCTTAGCATTTAATATTTGCTGAATATATAATACACTCTAAAAAATCATTTTGTATGAAGTGTTATTTGTTGCCTTCTGAGGGCAGCTATATAGAAATGGAAATTTCATATCTGACGCCAGAAATTCTGCAGCTTTTTGCAGCTGTGCTTATTATCTCCTAGTAACCAGTCTCTATTATTTTCTGTTTTTCCAGGGCTTCATTCTTCTTCTTTTTTTTATTTTTTGTAAAATGAAGGCATCTGAAACCTCTCTTCATAAGGTTATTGGGGTGATTAAGTGAGATAATGTGATTATATCTTCTAAATATGTTTTTATCTTTCCCTTTTCTTCATTTTCATGGTCCTTGCCTGTTTTTCCTGTATTAACCCCACCCAGAGTGGTCTCTCCACAAGCAATTAGAATAGATCTTTGTCAAAGATGAATCAGATCTTGGTGCTTCTCACTCTTCTACTTTAAAACCTTTTGTGATTTCTTATTTTTTAAGTATAAAGTTCACAATTTTTAACAGTTTACAAGAGCCTGTAAGATTTTACTGTATGTAATTCTGTTGTTATTGTTTAGTCACTAAGTCGTGTCTGAGTCTTTGTGACACGGTGAACTGTAGCCTGCCATGCTCCTCTGTCTATGGGATTTCACAGGCAAGAATACTGGAGTGGATTGCCACTCCCTTCTCCAGGGGATCTTCCCGACCCGGTGATGGACCTGTGTCTCTTGGTTTGGCAGGCAGATTATCACTGAGCTACCTAGGAAGCCCATGTAATTTCTGTATCCCTCTGAACTTTCTTCAGTCTAACCACTTTGAGCTTCTTAGTTTCACTGCTTTTGTAATACATTTCCTCTTCTTGGAAAGATGAAACGCTTAAGGAATAACATATTTAAATTGGAGGGAAGCAGCCAAAATCAGGAGCTCAGTTGTAGCCATGTCCAGCTTTAGATGTCTATCCGCCTTCCAAGTGGAGATATCAAGTAGGCCACTGGATGTACACAGTTCGACTTCGGGGGAGAGGTCTGTTTGGAGATATAAATGGAGCTGGCACAAAAAGGGTATTTTTAAAGTCATGGGATAGAAAGAGTTCACCAAGGCCAGAGTCCTCTGCCTTTAGTCTGGTCACTTTTTTCTTTTTCTTTTTTCAAATCTCGAGAATCTACTTATAAGTCAGGATCTAGCTTCTGCATCCTTTGCCCAATGAAGACTTGCTCTGCTGTTTCATGTATGGTCATTATACTGCACTCTTCATATAGCATCTGACATGTTCTGTTGCAATTGCTATTTTTTAAAATAGGTTTTCCTTTGCAATTAGACCAGAATTTTTTTTTTATGGAGTTAGCACCATATCTTATTTGCCTTTGTAACTCTGGTATAGCAGATGCTTAATAAACATATCTTAAACAAATGATTACAAAGTGACTCAAAATATGTTCAAGTGATCAAGTCTAGCCTGTTGGGGCTAAGGAAGGACTGCCTACATTGAGTCTGCCTGCTGTGTGTAAGGGAATTGCCTTTAAATCATGTGCTAGGTATTGAGGCAGAGGAGTAAAAATTGAGTACAATAAGTAGTATTTAAGTTTCTAAGATTTCTGTGATATCTATATCTCATATAAAAACCACACTGAAGATTTAAAAGCTTGAAATATTTCTATTTTGTATAAGGTGCAGCTGGACAAGAAACAATTTGATTCAATGCATGTTCTTTTCATTTGTTTTTAAAGCTATTATTCATTTGTTTTTATTGTATTAGTAAAAGAAAGTGTTCATTTTTATTTTTTTGAGTATTTCAAATACTTTCAGATTGTTAATTTTATAGCTTGGCCTTGTCAGAAAAAGAACTAGATGAAAGTTTTTAATTTCATAGATTACTCAACCTTTAAGTAGCTGATTCAAGTGAATTGTATATTCCCTTCGATCTTTTTCTTTGCGGATGTACTCATATTTTCATTGATTTGTAAGAGTTCTTTACATGTTAGATGAAATATATAAAAAAATGTTTATAGGTCAAAAACAGTAAATATCCACAACTTCATAGAGTTCAACTTAAATCATATATTTTATGTTGGTTGCCAAGGTTTTCCCCAGTTTGTCTTTTGTTCTTTTTACCATGATGTTATTTTTAAAGCATATAACAAGTTTAAAACTTTCTTTGTGGTTTAATTTAGAGATCCTTTGCTTTGTAGTTTCCTCTATTGCTTTTTCACAGCAAAGTTCTTTCCCTCTCAAGGGCAGATAAATATTTTTGTAGTTTCATATTTTTAAATTTAACTTTTAAAATCCATCTGGAATTTTGTTTGAATGTATTGCTAGGGCTGGATCTATTTACTGAATGATGAAACAATTACTTTCAGATTCCTGAGCTAGCTCTATTGTTTAATTTCATGCTCCATTGCTAAAATCACAAAATTATTATGTCCTAGTAATATAACATCTTTGACCTTGAGTCCTTGTAAAATACATTATTCTGGTTCCTTGGTTTAGCTTATGTATTTCAAGGACCAGTAATAATCCTGAGACTTAATTTGGCAGTGTAAATGTGTAAGTAACGGGGTACACAGTACTTGGTCTACTAGATGACATCTTCCAGCATAAAATTCTATCACTCACAACACTTTACACATTGTCACGTGGACAATAAATATTGTGTAAGAAGGTATTTTTTAAGTAGAAAGATTTTTGAAAATATCTTGATTTTTTTACATAAAAATGTAAAAAATACATTTTTTTACATTTTTACATCTTATATAAAAAAATCAAGATATTTAAAAAATCTTGTTTTTCTTAAATAGAAATTAAATATTTGGGCTTTATACTTAAGTTGGGCTTAACTTTAGAAATGATATATATGTATACTAAAAATTTTCCTTTGTGTTTAAGATCACGAATGATGACATTACTTATATGTTAAGTAGTACTATAGGCCTGTGTCAAACTGTCTGTCCCATCATAGACAGAAATTTCACTCATTTATTCTAAAGTTTTTAGAGCTTGTATTAGTGTTACTATGGAATAAAACATGCAATGTTAAATGAATTCAGCTATTCTAAGTTTTTGTTATTTGATCCAAATTGTACGTAATGGCTCTAATGCCAATGATAAGAAAAAAGTAAAATTTTTAAGTTTTATAATTTAGTGTGAAGGCATTCTGGAGACCCTTGGTAAGCTCTTTCAGTAAGGAAAGATCCTGGCTCCTCTCTTTTCCTTTTGAACACCTCAAAACATCAGTAAAGAATTTTTTCTTTTTGAGACACTGAAGAAAATATGTGTATATACCAGTATCAAACTCTGTCTGAACTCAGAAACTTAATAGGTTCAGATAAATTTTTAGATAAACCCCTCGGTTTAAATTATTGCTTTTTGCCATCTAAAACAGTGGGATGTAACTGATTCTCTAATAAGCTATCCAGTTCAAAGACCAAATAAATTTGGATAGTAAGGTATACTTATATTGGCTCATGCTAGGTTTCCTTTATAATGGACCACTCAAAGGGTGAAGATGAAATGGATATAACCCTTTTGGATTCAAAGAGTTGATGATTACCACATTATCTGAGAACCTCTGCCTTTTAGTTTCCTAGTGTTTCCTTAGGACTTATTGTGTTCCCAGACTTTAGTAGGTCTGAGTAGAATGGGGAACAGACTAACTCAATAGGGACAGAGGTTTGCCCTCTTGAAATGAGTTTGTCTGAGCTGGAAGTTGAGATTTCTATGGCCACTAGGTGGCTTCAGTTGCCTGAAAAGAAAAGGTCAGGTCCAGAGGTTCTGTAGGGGTGAAAACATTTTATTTTAGGAAAATAATTTTATTTGGCAGTATTTATTTTCTGAGCTAGATCGGCAGAACAAGTTTGTTTGACTTAAAGACCTTTGAGGATCACCTACTTTCACCTTCTCGTTTCAGAAAAAGGGCATTTAGGAAGACTTCACCAAGTTGACTCAGCTACATTGGGCAGAGTTAGAGCTAGAACCTAAGTATCCTTTTACTTTTTAGCTAGTTTTTTAATCTGTTGAATCAGTGATACCAATCTATTTTTTTATTATTATGAAGTCACAGTACAGAATTATGTATAGGCCCTGGAGAAAGATTGGGTAGGAATATTGTGTTTAAAGCAGATAGTAAAGTTGCTGGTGGCTACCTTGTGGGATGGATTGAGCAATGATAGTGTTTACTCTTAGTGAAGCTGGACTTTTAGATTAATGAGCTACATTTTTTCATGACCAAAAGAATTAAAAAATTCTTATTTGTTCTGAATGAGTCCTAGACCCTTATATATATATATCCTAACTCCTTTCCTTCAGATGAATAGCACATTTTTTTTCCAAGTTATTGTCTCTCTCAAGTATTCTGTTGTTTTTGATTAATATTTAACCTTTATAATAGGGTTGGAAAACTTTTGTAAAAATCAAAGGCCAGTAGAAAACACAACAAACAAAGTCATTATATATCAGTTCAAAATGACTCATGACAATATTGAGTTTCTTTCCCTCTGAGCAGGGTGGGGAGGAAGCAAATAGTATCATTTCATCTACTTCTATAGTAAGTTCAGGAAAACATACAACTTTTATTTTTTAAACATTTATGCTTAAGTTATTTATAATTTGTATATTATGGCTGTTTTCTAGAAAATAACAGAGATAAGGGAGACTTTAAGAGAAGAAAAAAAAGGGTGAAAGGGTGGGGAGGAAAAGAGATAATCAGGATGATAAGAGTGATGGGGAACAAGCTAGTAAGTGAGAGAAAGGGAGACTTCTGTCTGAAAGTGAAGGGAGAGAGAACAGACCGGAGAGCTCCTTGAATAGGAGTGCACGTGAAGGAAGCCATGTGAGGGGACCTGGGGAGGGAGGGGGAGCCTATGTCCCAAGGGTAGAGAGAAACAAAAGGAAAAGAGAAGGGCTCACATTTCTTTTCATGGCCTCCTCCATTTTCTTAATGGTATGTTGAAGCTCAATTGAATGAAAGTGTAGTTGGTCAAGTCTAAATCCATTAAACATTTTTAATTATGTCTCATTTTCTCCTTTTTTTTTTTTTAAAGTGATTTAAAGGGAGTGATAGTCACTCTGAGTGATGATGGTCATTTGCAGTGTTCATACCTGGGGACAGATCCTTCTTTGTTCCAAGCTCCAAAAGTTGAATCTAGAGAACTAAACTATGATGAACTTGATATGGAGTTGAAAGAACTTCAGAAAGTCATCAAAAATGTTAACAAATCACAAGGTATCTCATTTTCAGCTTTCTATTATAATATTCATTGTAAAATTTATATTATTTTGTATATGTATAATATTTTGTACATGTTGATTTTCTCCCCCAGGCTTAATTAAAGTCATTTTTGTGAAAACAGCATTGCTCTTTAACATGCTAGTCTTTGCGCTTAATTTGTATATTATAGCTTCTGAAAGATATGTCCTATTTAAGGTAATACTTTTGTTAATGTGTTTCACAGACAGTGCTATCTAGGTTTTTTTCTTTAAACTCTAAGAAAGGAACATATATTTCTTCAGGTAGTGATTTTAGGCCTTTAGAAGAACATTAAAGTTTAGAGTGATCATTTATTAACTTCTAATATCCCTGAAAAAATTTTAGTTGCTTCTTTTAAAGGAAACCAGAGCAGTACATGAGTTACCACTTTATTACTAAAAATGTAGTCATTTGCAGCCCAGTGAGATAATTTATGTTTGTAGTTAATTAGCCATCCAAATGGAGTGTAGCTTGTGGTATGCTGATTTCTAGTGACTCAGAGGCTGATGATATTTTCAGTTCCTGAGTTTTGTATAACTCAATATTATCTTACTTTGGGATTCACAAGGGTATAATTTTATTATAAATTAAAAGGAGAAACAAAACACCAATCCTGCTGTTTGAGTTGGACATGTGAAAAGCATTACTTTAAGTTCTCTTCTCAGGGTCAGGTAAAAGTTTTTTTTTAATGAGAAAAAATATGGACTATTTTCACATAAAAGAAATGTTAAAACAAGTAGGAATAATAAAAGAAGCAGAGCATCAAAAGCCAACCAAAACAGCAGAGCCAATCTTACTCCTGGTCCAATCACTTTCCTAGAGTTATGTATTTTTGAGTCTATATTACCAAGAGAGATTCAGAGGAATTTAGATAATATATTTCAAAATGTGAATATTAAAATAAAATTGTTTTGTTTTGGTTTTACACTTTCTCTTAGAAAGTTTTGAAAGTAAACAAATGAAACTTGGGTCTTTTAAGTATCTCCAAATATTTAAAAACGCATTTGTTGTCGACATCCTCTGGTCAAATAGAGAATAGTTAAAATTGGGTGTATCATATTGCAATATACATGTTTCTATACTAGTATAGATACTAGTGTTTTGGGAATAATGGAATATAAGTCTCATTTTGTCATTTAAAAATATAATTAGGAAAAAAATATAATTGGGGAAGAGTGGCATATATATATGTGTGTTTGTGTGTGTGTGTGTATGTGTGTATGAAACATGAAATTTACAGAGTTCATTAAATTTAATGTAACTTTTCACTCCAAGTTTTGTGTCTTGAGATTGTGGCATTTCTATAAACAATGTGCTAATGATATTTTGATTAACACTTGCTTATGTACAACATTTCTCAGAAAAATCCCTTATAGCTAAGTTACTTTTTGGTGGCCAAAATGATGCCCTTGAGTACTCCAGTCTTTTCACCCAGGGATAGGCTATTTTACTTGTCATTACCCTGATTTTCTTCTTTGTATATTGAAATAACTGCTGATTAAGCTAGGGATGAACCCACAGACTTGAGTGCAAAGTTTATTATTTACATAACCTCAAAGTTAATATTTGAAGTTCTCTGCCCCTTCTTTGCCACCATCATTTGATTTTATTCATAAAAATGAAACAAAGACTCTTTTAAAAAAAAGGAGAGAGTTTTAACATAGTTTATTTCTAGAATATGGAAAAAATTTACTATTTTTTACACTTAAAAAATTGTGGTGTATTTGTTCATTAAAATACCTATAATTATATAAAAGCACCAAATCATATCACTATAGCAGATTGTGAGAAGTTAAAACTCCGAACTTTTTGATGACCTCATTATTCATTTAAATGCCACCTATTTTAGTAGAGTGACTTTAACTTGCAAAAAAAAAAAATGTTCATTTCAGTCTTGTGGGTTATGTTCGGCACTTAAAGTTGTTGCTTTTTTATTTCTTCAAAGCAATAATTGCAGCAAAATATAAAGCCAATTTAAAGAATACATTTTGTTGTACACATGGTGTATATTATCTACCATAGTAAAAGTGTTTTTGAAGCTGATTTTATGTGTGTAAGTTATATGGGGATGTATGTTATAAGCATGAAATAATATCAATAGTAATAATTTCTGTATGGCTCATGGATTTTGAAGCTTTTCATATTCAACTCGTTAGTTAGAATCCTGCCTTGCATTTCTGTTACCAGTAGTCAACAACATTTGTTAGTAGACACTTTCAAAAATAGAGTTTCCTTATGATTTATTTAAATAGTTGATATATTCTTTCTTTGGGATAAGTATGAAGGAATGAGTACAGTATTGACATAGACTCCCACACAGCATGTCTTCAGGAAGGAAAAGAGAGCAGTAAGATATAGGCTTATAACTGAAAGTCTGCACCCATTTGAAGTATGTCTAGGATAACTTAAGTTGCTTCTACCATTGAGCGGTAGAAACATTTGTGCTTGGTAACCTTTTTGGAAATTCTGCTGTTCAGACTTATGGCTGGCTGTCTATAACAGAATACCCAAATAAGGTGGCTTAAACAGGCAGAGGTTTACTTCTTTCTCATGGAAAAGAAGTCCAGTAATGAGCAGTCCAGGGTTGGTTTGGCAGTTCCACTGTCATGAGGGACTTTTGAGTCCGTCTCACCCGGGTCTTCTGTTGGTTCAGGATGGCTTCTGGAAGTCCTGCCTCACATCTGCAGCTGAGTCAGCCCACTTAAGGGTCTTTCCTGGCAGCCACACCCTAAACAACTTCTGCTCATATCTCACTGGCCACTCCAAGCTGCAAAAGAGGCTAGGAGATTTAGCATTTTGTTTGAACACTTGGGTTGAGTACAAGATTAGGCTCCAAGCTTAGGAGAAAATTGGACTCTTCTTTCAGTAAAGAAGAACCAAAGATTCATTACTGGGTGGGCAATGAGCAACCTTTTGTGCTCTACGTTGTGGAAATTCCTGTTCCAAATATTGCCATTTTGGTGAGAATGTCTGGTGGCGGTTGTAGGCAGTTCTTCTCTTTGTGAGACACTGGATTCATGTGACATCATCCAAATGCTTTCTGTATTTTTCAGTCAGCCATCCTCAGGGTTTGGCGGATGTTCCCTGTCAAGGTCACAAGGTTATTTCAGCAGTTCCAGGCAACATGTACAAATACGATTTCCAGGGAAGGAGACAGATATTTCTCCCAAGTCTCCCCATTTATTAGGGAGGAATAACTTTCCCAGAACCACATACCAGCACCCCACCTCCCATCAATTCTCACCTCACATCTGCCAGGATTAGGTTCCATGCTCAGGCCTGAAATAACAAAAGGTCAGGGGAATGAAATCACCATGCTTAGATTTGACCAATTCAGTGATTAAGATGGAAGAGAATTAGGGGAATTCGATGGAAGTGAATTAGATGGAAGTGAATCAGCAGAATTAGGGGTCTACCACAAAGGAGGAGGAAAAGGGAAGAATGAATGTTAGGGGGCAGCCAATAATCTGGATACATATATGTATTATTATGTATTAAGTGAAAGTCACTCAGTTGTTTCTGACGCTGCGACCCCATGGACTACACAGTCCATGGAATTCTTCAAGCCCAGGATACTAAAATACTGGAGTAGGCAGCCGTTCCCTTCTCCAGGAGATCTTCCCAACCCAGGGATCAAACTCAGGTCTCCCGCATTCCAGGTGGACTCTTTACCAGCTGAGCCATCAGGGAAGCCCTATGTATGTATATATACACGTGTGTATGTGCATATGTATTATTTTTGTTTCTTGTTTATTTAGGGTCTCTACAGCTTGTTCATAATATCTCATTATGTACTATAAATGTTTTTGAAATTATGAAATTTTAAGTTGAAAATAAAACGAACATGGTAAAAACTATTCAGTCAGTACTGAAAGCATAAAACCCAGGTCTTACTTCTACTAGAGTGTTTCAATGTAATCTTTATTAATAGTTTTGTGTATTCTGTAAGAAAGTTTTCTGATTATATAATTGTTTTTACACAAATATGTGTGTATTAGAGACACTGTACTACATCTTGCTTTTTTTAGATCAATAGCATATCTTGGAGTTCTTTCCTTGTCAGTACATAAAGATGGATAGCACTCTCAACAGTTTCGGGTTTTGGACCATTGCACGGTATTGATAATACCATAACTTAGTTAACTATTTCCCTATTAATAGAAATATAACTTAGATTTAGGCTGTTTTGTTTTTGATAATTACCAGCAACAGAGAAACCCCTTGGACATGAGTATTGGGTAAATGTTTGAAAATAGAATTGTTAGGTTACAGGGTATGTGAATTTTACATTTTGATTTGTTGTCATTGTTGTTCAGCAGCTAAACTGTGTCCAGCTCTTTGCAACCCCACAGACTGCAGCATGCTAGGTTTCTCAGTCCGTCATTATCTCGTAGAGTTTGCTGAAACGCATGTTTATTGAGTTGATGGTGCCATCCAACCATCTCATTCACGCGCTTTTCCTCCTGCCTTCAATCTTTTCCAGCATCAGGGTCTTTTCCAATGAGTCGTCTCTTTGTATCAGGTGGCCAAAGTATTGGAGCTTCAGTTTTGACATCAGTCCTTCCGATGAATATTCAGGGTTGATTTCCTTTAGGATTGACTGGTTTGATCTCCTTTCTGTCCAAGGGACTCTCAAGAGTCTTCTCCAGCACCATAATTCAAAAACATAAATTCTTCGGCACTCAGCCTTCTTTATGGTCCAACTGTCACATCCATATATGTCTATTGGAAAAACCATAACTTTGAGTTTATGGACCTTTGTTGGCAAAATGATGTCTCTGCTTTTTAATATGCTCTCTAGGTTTGTCATAGCTTTTCTTCCAAGGAACAAGTGTCTTTTAATTTCATGGCTGTAGTCACCATCCACAGTGATTTTGGAGCCAAAGGAAATAAAATCTGCCCTTGTTTCCATTGTTTCCCCATCTATTTGCCCTGTATGTGTGTGTGCGCGTGTTAGTTGCTTACTTGTGTCCGACTCTTTGTGACCCCATAGACTGTAGCCGGCCAGGCTCCTCTGTCTATGGAATTCTCCAGGCAAGACTACTGAAGTGGGTTGCCATTTCCTCACAAAGTGATGGCAAACGATCTTGAGATGTCACGATCTTAGTTTTTTGAACGTTGAGTTTTAAGCCAGTTTTTCCACTCTTCATCTTGCACCTTCATCAGGAAGCTGTTTAGTTCCTCTTTGCATTATGCCATTAGGTAGGGAGGTATTCTCTGCATAACTGAGGTTGTTGATATTTCTCCCGGCAGTTATAGCCAATTTACTCTCATGGGTTATACTCTTTTGGGCTTCTAACAGTAGCTAAGGAGAGGGAATTGAAATTCCTAACATAGGTCAGTCAGTGGGTCACATATCTTTGGGAAAAAAAGACAGCGTTTCTTTACAGTAACATAGAGGGGAAAGCTTTTCATTCTGTATTGCATCATTTTTTTTCAACATGTGAATACATTTATGGGATTGTTTTTTGATATAAGGTATAGATAAATCTTAAAACAACTTTATATAGCAATTTTTACTTTATGATTAAATATCTTTTTTTTTCTCTTAATATTACAGATGTTTGGCCCCTGACTGAGAGAGAAGATGACCTGAAAGTCTCTGCCATGGTTTCTCCTAACTTTGATTCAGTATCTGTAGGTGTATTTGCAGACTTTAAGAGGGTTTGTGATAGTGGTGGACTCTGATATATTGGAATCAGATTGTATTGGTTTAAAATCTGGGCCTCCGGATAGAAACTTCAGGGAAGATAACAAGTTTTAGGCCTTGTTACTTTCTAGAAAAAAACATTTCTAGCATCTCAGTGTGATAACAAGTTTCTTAGGCAGATTTCTATCTTAAAAAAGGGGAAGGGAAGGGGGTTTGTCAAAGAGGTTCTCACCATTACTCTGAATTTCCCTACTTTATTTTATTTTTTCAAACTTTTTCAGTACTGGAGTATTGAGATAATCCTACTCCAGATGAATAATATTGAGCCCACTACATTTTTGTTGAATGTTCAATAAGATAATGTTTATGAAAGGCATGACTCAGAGTTTGATAATATATAGTCTTTATTACAGTGGCTGTGGTGGGAGAGTAATTTAAGAATAAAGGGTTGAGCCAGGAATTATTTTTTCTCTCATTTCTATTTGTGTGACCCAGAGCAAGGTATTTAATTTTTTGTCTCAATTTTCTTATCTATAAAATGGTAATAGTAGTAGAATCCACTTTGTTGAATTATAATAATTAACTAACAAATCATTATAATAATATTCATAATCATCAACCCTACCACAGCTATCACTGTTCCAGCTGTCTTGTGTGTGCTCAGTTGCTGAGTCATGTCTTACTCTTTGTGACTCTCTGGACTGTAGCCTGCTAGGCGCCTCTGTCCATGGAATTTTCCAGGCAAGAATACTGGAGTGGGTTGCCATTTCCTTCTCCAGGGGATCTTTCCTAACCAGGGTTCAAACCAATGTCTCTTGTGTCTCCTGCATTGGCAGACAGATTCTTTACCACTGCACCACCTAGGAAAATTGACTGCCATTTCCTTAATGCCAGTCACATAATGGGTGTTCAGTATATATTTGCTCTATAAATGAATCAGTTCAGTTCAGTCGCTCAGTCATATCTGACTCTTTACGACCCCATGAATCACAGCACGTCAGGCCTCCCTGTCCATCATCAACTCCTGGAGTTCACTCAAACTCATGTCTGTTGAGTTGATGATGCCATCCAGCCATCTCATCCTCTGTCGTCCCCTTCTCCTCCTGCCCTCAATCCTTCCCAGCATCAGGTTCTTTTCCAATGAGTCAACTCTTTGCATGAGGTGGCCAAAGTATTGGAGTTTCAGCTTTAGCATCAGTCCTTCCAGTGAATACCGAGGACTAATCACCTTTAGGATGGACTGGTTGGATCTCCTTGCAGTCCAAGGGACTCTCAAGAGTCTTCTCCAACACCATAGTTCAAAAGCATCAAAGAATAATAAAGCTGAAAAACCAGAAAGGGGGACTGTCCTTGGTTACATTACCTTATCTTTTTGTTTAGTCTTCTTTAAGCACTTGTTAGATTACGGTTAGTTTTCTCTCACTGCCTGAAGTTGGGCCAAAATCTATCTAGTTTATCTGTCTGTACCAAAGTTGATCAATTTAGGCAAGTGATCAAATTCACTCATTTTACTGTATAAGAGATCTATGTCATATAACTTTGCTTAGGAAATGACTTTGATATTTAGGTATCAGAACAGAATATAGTAAGTAATTCCATAGCTTTTTGAAGAATAATCTTAGTACAAACAGCCAACCCAAGTTGTGATAAAAATTGCATTAACATTGCCTTAGTATGTAAGTTGGATATTCTTGAAAAAAAAAAAAAAAAGTAGGACTATATATGAAAGGAACATTCACCCAGTTGAGTCACATAGTAGAGGTACTGTTCTAAACATTGGATATTCAGCACACCATTTCTCACTCTACCTGAAGGGTGTAGTCTGAATGGAACATTTCTGCTTAGTTAGCTGACAAATGTACACACATTTTCTAGCCTTGGAAATGATTCTTTTTTTCCTTTGGGCAACTTATATAATTTTTTTCTAGGTTTTTCTCTTAGACATAGGCTATTTGAAATGAGGAATTCTCTCTCTGTTCTTTAGCAACTTTTGATCTTTGTGAGTAAAGGCTTTATGTAATAGCACTGTATTTTAATATGTATTTCCCTACTGGTAACCTGAAGTGCTTTTTCCTCCTAACTAGGTATCTCTTTCCAGCTCCATTTCTCCCATCTCACAGTTTTTTTTCCTTCTTAAGAAAGGAAAGGATTCTTGAGAGTATCATATTCATCTCATTGGAAAACATCAGTCCAATGATTTATGTGGCTTTGGTGCCATATTGTCTTCATATAGCTATTTCTCTCTGGCTATAATTTCATGTTTCCAAAGGACTTTTGTCCTTGAAATATCAAGGTGTTTAGGCATGGATGGAAAAGAGCAAGAAACGGGAGATGTTGGTTTCTTTTCTAGATTTGCCGACAGCTAAATGTGAAACATTTCCTGGATTTCAGTACTAATTTTAGGTAATACTAGAGCGGAAAGCTTGGCTTGATATTTTATTTTCAGTCATTATTGTGAAAGCACACATCCAAAAAATAATGTAATTTGTGCTAGACTGTTGTCTTTTATAGAAGAGACAAATATCGCTATCCTCTCTTCTTGATTGAGAAGTTGAATCAGAGTTCATATACAGTTTCCTATGGAATCATATATAGGATATGAATATCCTTACTCTTAATTATGCTGATGACCATGACATCATACCGATCCCCACTGCTTAGAAGAGGCTTAATTTTTCTCAGTAAAATAATTCCAACTAGGTTAATTTAAAGTACAATGGATTTATTCACTGGTTGGACAGAGACTTTATGATCATAATTGTTCCCTTAGGAATCCATGTGGGTATTATTAGAAAATATGTTACCCTTTGATCTTATTCTGTCATATAATGACCATGTTTTTTCCTCTCAATCTACTGCTCTAAAAAATAAGTTATAAATTCTAAGGAAATATTTGCTGTATTATATTCTGAATTCTTTAAGAGAGAGGACCAGGTAACCCAGGCTGATTCTCAAAGAGTGAAAGAATTTATGATATTTAGTGGTAAAAAAATAAACTGCTACTTTTGTTTTATTTTCTAGATGTCTTTATATCATTAATTACATGCCTTAGATACATATTATTAATTAGAATAAAGCATACCTTTGACAAGTTAAAAACACAAGGACCTAAAAAAAAGGCATAATGTTTATATAGAAAATATATAGAGGTCTTGTTTTATATAATATAAAGAATGAATTGATAGAATTAGTTTCAATTTTTAAGGAAATTTGGCAGTAGTTTGATAATAAAGTATGTGAACTTTTCTTCCCTTTTTTGGTGGGTGTGTTAATATTAGTTCATGACTTTCCAAATGAAGCCATCCAAAAAAGCCACAGTGATTCTTTTAGTCTGTCATCAGAGTGATAAATCCTTTTTGCCTTTTTTTTTTTTGGTGGTGGGAAGTATAAATCAAACCCACTGTGTTTACTTACAGATGTATAGTACTTAAACAATTCTTTCCTCCCTTTAATTTTCAATTCTGTGTTTACAGCAAGCTACTGATGTTGATGTGGGAGCTGACCTTGTCCCTTCAGTCACAGTGAAGGTATTGTACCATAGTTCTAGGCTCTAATGTGCAAGCAGTATCATGCATTTGATCACATCTGTCACTGTTGTCACCCTATAAGTAGCATATGGAAATATAAAAGAAACACTTGGTAGGCAGAAGAGCTAATACACATTTTTCCAAAGAGGACATCAAAATGGCTTAGCATCACTGATGATCAGGGAAATGCACATCAAAATCACAAGAGATGTCACTTCACAACTTAGAATGGCTATCATCAAGAAGACAAGAGATAACAGGAGGATGAGGATGTGGTGAGAATGGAGCCCTTAAATATTGTTGGTGGGAATATAAATCGATCCAACCAGTACTGAGATCATTTGGAGGTTCCTTAAAAAATTAAAAAAAAATCTTCTATATGATCTAGCAACTCTAATTCTGGGTATAAATCAAAGGAAATGAAAACAGTATTTCCCATGCGATATATACACTCTCATGCTTATGACAGTTTTATTCACAAAATAGCCAAGATACAGAAACAACCCAAATACCCATCAATGGTTGAATGGATAAAAAAAAGATATGGTACATTTACACCCTAGAATAGTATTCACCTATGAGAAGGGAGGATATCCTTCCATTTGCAACAACATGGGTGGATCTTAAGCACATTGTGCCAAATAAGATAAGATAGACAGAGAAAGACAAGTACTATATGATATCACTTACATGTGGGACTCTGAAAAAGCTAAGCCTGTAAAAACACAGGGTAAAATGGGCTTGAGGCTTCCCACGTGGCTCAGTGGTAAAGAATCTGCCTGCCAATGCAGGAGCTGCAGGAGATGTGGGTTCGACCCCTGGCTGTGGAAGATCCCCTGGAGGCAGAAATGGCAACCCATTCTAGTATTCTTGCTGGGGTAATCCAGTGGGCTGCAGTCCATGGGGTCGCTTATCAGGAGTTTGGGTAGGGTTGAGTGATGATTTGAAGGGAATACAGGAGTACACTTGTAATGAGTAGTAAATAAACTATAAATATCTGATGCACAGGGTAATGAATATAGATAGTAGTATTGTACTGTAGTTATGTGATATGATAAATTTCACTGGATTGGCAATCATATTGGCAGTGTATAAATGTATCAAAGTAACATCTATGATCCATAGGGTCGCAAATTGTCAGACACAACTGAAGTGACTTAGCACAGCACAGCACACAATGCGCTGTACACCTTAAATATGCACAATATGACACATTAAATTTATTGAATTAAAAAAAAGATTTCTTGGTTAAAAAAGTGAAAAAAAAGGAAAACCCAAACACTTGACATTTGTAAGTTTTCCTTAGCTTTGGGAAGTAAATAGGTAACCTTTATCATTTCCTGCAAATATAAAACTAGTATTTATAGCAGTATGTATATAATAAAAAATTGTTATGAATTAGTCTTACCTTTAGTTAAATGTGTAGTATGATTGGGGGTTATTTTTTAGAAACAATATTTAAATATACTAAAGGAATTGTGTCATCACATTCACAGTAGACCGAGCAGCTCACTTCAGTATTATATATATATAGGGAAATCATATGAATATTAATAATATCTTTCTTCTATGTGTGTGTTTAAAAAGAATTCCCAGCCATTTATCTGCCATAATATTAGCTTTAAATGGATGTATTTATAGCAGGAAAATGCTAAATGAAGAAGCCACAGAGTAGAGTAGTGACAAATTGATAGTGCCCCCCAAATACAATGTGAACGATGTGGTTTTGGTTAAGATTTTTAGTCCTGCCATTGTAGAATTTTAGAACTAGGACTCAAATGTGGAACCCTCTTAAGGCATTTAGATTAAAGTGTGGTAATCAGTCAGCACATTATTAAGCTGAAAATATTTATCACTGCCCAGACGTTGGAGCCAGGGAAAGTTGTGGATCTTGGCGATTCGCTAAGTCAAAACTTGGACGGGACTTTATATTTTCTTAGATTATGGGTTGCTGTCCTTGGAGGAGCTTGACAGGGCACCAGGCTTTACCAATTGTGTTCGCTTACACTGGACCCAGCGGGTGGCCCAAGTGTGGGGATCTTTGGTAGAAGCTGAAGGGAGCCCAATCTTATAACTGTTTCCTAAGCTAATTTTTTTGGATCCTTGCCACTGGAAACAAGGGTGGTCTTTTCCCAGTCTCCCTTCCCCCTATCCAATCAAAGGCTCTATCTCATTAATACTTCTGAGTCTGGAAAAGCTTTAGTGGCAAGAAATCAAACATTTAAGATAAAAAACCCAACAATCCTGCAGTGTTCCAGGAATGATCTGTAGACTTTTGTGTAGGGAAATCCCTTTTATATCTATCTACTGATATTGTTCTGACACATACATATAATAATTCAGGAGCATGTTGTAAATTTCAAAAAGAAATCTTGTACCTAAACCAGATAACATTGCTCATGGTAATTTTTCCCGCAACTACTATTAATTGCTGTAAATAAATACACCTTTCCCTCCCATGCAGTTCTTAGGCTTTCCTGTATAACAGCCACCTTCAAATGATGGTGTGACACTACTGGAAATTTCTCCTTCATTATGGGAATTTAACTGTGTTTGAGAATGATGAAGTTACATGCTCTTCCTTATTGCCATGATAAAAGAATAAGAAAGAATGCGATACTCTAGAGTTACACAAAATCAGCTTGACTTTCACGGCGGACACCGTGACTTCCTGTTTCTGCCTGACAGTTCCTATACAAATTTCTGTTATAAATCTCTCCTTATAGGCTTTAATAATAACAGCAGCCAAAATATATAACCATACAAGTTTCCGTCATAATAAATCCTGTTAATTGAGAAAATTTTTCCATCTGTTCCAAGTGAATGAAGATGTGGCTACCTTGAGTATGTGTTCATGATGCGTGGCCATCTGTTCCAGGCGACCAAGGCTGAGTGGTTGTTAATACCTGGCCTTTGGAGTCGTGTTTATATATCTAGGATAAAAATTTGGTATTATATTTCGTAAGGATCGTATTTTATTTTGTTAGAAATGGAAAATAGCATGGAAAACGCTCATATTCATGTTTCATATTTTCCCCTTAATATTCTATAATTATTTTTCTCTTAAAATGTGAGGTTTATGATCTAGCCAAGTCTTAAACTTTTTTATTTTGGCTCAAACACAACTCTTCTTTGTTACTGTGGTTATTTTTGTCACACATCATCTTGATTCATATTTGAAAGTGCCTAGTCCATTGTTGGGATTCAATAAATCTATGTATAAGAGTTACCACCATCCATCTTCCATCTAAACTAAATGCAAACACTTGTAACAATGTAAAATTGTATGATTGTTGTCTAAGTATGCATTGTTATACCTAGCAGAGTCAGAATGTCTGCCTCTTTAAAAGTGGCTTATTACTACTTTAAGGATTTTTCATTTTCATTTTTAAAGCTAAGCTCTCGTGAGACCTTCGTGGTCATTCTTTTTGGCTCACTTGCATATATTGGCTTGATGGTCTTAGACGTGTTTTTGAGTTTCTCTGAACCTCTATTTTTAAACTGTAAAATGGGGGAACTTTTTCATTTGCAGTTATTTTGATTCTTAACCACAGCTAATTAAGAGCATGGGCTCTGGACTGACAGACAGAAGTTAAATGATGGTTCTTCCACGTATAGTCAGAGTTGCCTTGGTCAAATTATCTGGCTTCTCTGAGCCACATTTTTCTCTTATGTAAAATGGGATATAGTGATAGGTAGTACCTGTTTCACAATGTTGTAATGGGTAAATGAGATAATACACACAAATAATTTATTAGGATGGTTCCATGAATATAGAAAGCTGCTAATGGTTATTATCATTAATTTTATTTAAAATATATGTACAGACAAGTATGGCAAAATGGTCTGAGGCGGCCTTACAAACAGGTATGAAAAGAAGAGAAATGAAAGGCAAAGGAGAAAAGGAAAGATATACCCATTGAATGCAAATTCCAAAGAATAGCAAGGAGAGATAAGAGAGTCTTCCTCAGTGATCACTGTAAAGAAATAGAGGAAAGCAATAGAATGGGAAAGACTAGGGCTCTCTTCAAGATAATTAGAGATACCAAGGGAATTTTCATGCAAAGATGGGCTCAATAAAGGACAGAAATGGTATGGACCTAAGAGAAGCAGAATATACTAAGAAGAGGTGGCAAGAATACACAGATGAAGTATACAAGAAAAGATCTTCATGACCCAGATAATCACGATGGTGTGATCACTTATCTACAGCCAGACATCCTGGAATGCGAGGTCAAGTGGGTCTTAGGAAGCATCACTAAAAATGAAGCTAGTGGAGATGGTGGAATTCCAGTTGAGCTGTTTCAAATCGTAAAAGATGATGCTGTGAAAGTGCTTCACTCAATATGTCAGCAAATTTGCAAAACTTAGCAGTGGCCCCAGGACTAGAAAAGGTCAGTTTTCATTCCAATCCCAAATAAAGGCAATGCCAAAGAACGCTGAAACTACTTCACAATTGCACTCATCTCACACTCTAGCAAAGTAATGCTCAAAATTCTCCAAGCCAGGCTTCAACGGTACATGAACCGTGAATTTCCAGATGTTCAAGCTGGATTTAGAAAAGGCAGAGGAACCAGAGATCAAATTGCCAACATCTGTTGGATCATTAGAAAAGCAAGAGAATTCCAGAAAAACATCTATTTCTGCTTTATTGACTATGCCAAAGCCTTTGACTGAGGGGATCACAGCAAACAGTGGAAAGTTCTTAGAGATAGAAATACCAGACCACCTGACCTGCCTCCTGAGAAATCTGTGTGCAGGTCAAGAAGCAACAGTTAGAACTGGATATGCAACAACAGACTGGTTCCAAATAGGAAAAGGAGTACGTCAAGGCTGTATATTGTCACCCTACTTATTTAACTTAGGTGCAGAATACATCATGAGAAATGTTGGGCTGGATGAAGCACAATCTGGAATCAAGATTGCCAGGAGAAATATCAATAACTTCAGATATGCAGATGATACCACCCTTATGGCAGAAAGTGAAGAAGAGCTAAAGAGCCTCTTGATGAAAGTGAAAGAGGAGAGTGAAAAAGTTGGCTTAAAGCTCAACATTCAGAAAACGAAGATCATGGCATCCGGTCCCATCAGTTCATGGGAAATAGATGGGGAAACAGTGGAAACAGTGTCAGACTTTATTTTGGGGGGCTCCAAAGTCACTGCAGTTGGTGATTGCAGCCATGAAATAAAAAAAAATTTGCTTTTTGTAAGAAAAGGTATGACCAACCTAGACAGCTTATTAAAAAGCAGAGACATTACTTTGCCAACAAAGGTCTGTCTAGTCAAAGCTATGGTTTTTCCAATAGTCATGTATGGGTGTTAGAGTTGGACCATAAGGAAAGCTGAGTACCGAAGAACTGATGCTTTTGAACTGTGGTGTTGGAGAAGACTCTTGAGAGTCCCTTGTACTGCAAAGAAATACAACCATCTTAAAGTCCATCTTAAAGGAAATCAGTCCTGAATATTCACTGGAAGGACTGATGATGACGCTGAAAGAAACTCCAATACTTTGGCCACCAGATGTGAAGAAATGACTCATTTGAAAAGACCCTGTGCTGGGAAAGATTGAAGGTGGGAGAAGGGATGACAGAGGATGAGATGGTTGGATGGCATCATCAATTTAATGGACAAGAGTTTGAGGAAACTCTAGGAGTTGGTGATAGACAGGGGGCCCTGGCGTGCTGCAGTCTATGGGGTCGCAAAGAGTCAAACATGACTGAGTGACTGAACTGAACTGACAGTCCAGTAGGTAGGTGTTAATTGCTCAGTTGTGATACCTTAGACTGTAGCCTCTTTGCGACACCATTGACTGTAGCCTTCCAGGCTCCTCTGTCCATGGAGTTCTCTAGGCAAGAATACTGGAGTGGGTAGCCATTCCCTTCTCCGAGGGATCTTCCTGACAGGGATGGTACCTGGGTCTCCTGCATTGCAGTCAGATTATTTACTGTCTGAGCCACCAGGGAAGGATTACTATTAATAAAATATTTAAATTATATTCTATTTATTTAAGGAATAGTCATTAGAAAGAATGTTGTCTGTAGTACCTGCATAGTTCTTCCTGTAATTACCATTAGGGTTTTACTAAAAAGGTATTATGAATTTTAGAATAAATCTGTTCTCCTAGTAAACACATTTTCTGCTCTACTAACTCTACGGTGTGCTTGTGTGAATGAATGACACAGCCTGTGCGAACCAAGCTTGGAGCCCTGCTCTGCAGTTCCAGGGTGACCTCATATAGCTTATGGCAGAAACCTGTTGGGGGTTTATAGCAACCTGCCAATGCCAAGAGGCACCCAACGTCTCCTTTGGGGACTGACCAGAAATCGGCAAAATGTGTGGACCGAACTCTCCTTTCTCAGTCAAATTTTCCGGTCTCTTTGACCATTTCATAACTTCATGGGAATTAGAGGTACTAACCTAATCTGTCGGATCATAGACTTTCAAGGGACTTGTGATCTATGCTATTACTGTGTACTGTTATGCAGATTTCCTCCCTTACCCAGGGCTCATAAAGTGAAAATCTGAGGGTTCATTGTTCATTTGCTGTGTTTATTGTATTTATTTTCATCAATTATTGTCCTTTAAAATTTTTACTTTGTAAGTCAAAAATTTTGTGTTTATTTTTAAATGGTACAGAATACACACATCAGGTAAAATTAATACATTTACTGAATCTAATTGTATATGGATAGTGTTTGTAGGCCAGTTATACTTGTATATTATTTTTCTATCTGTAACTTGTATATATATGTGTGTGTGTATATATATAATTAAGGTATAGTTGATACATGTCTTTTACCTAAGAGAAAATTAAAAATGTCTTTTCTTAAAAATTAAGTATGCCCTTGCTTGTGCCCAGTCACTAAATCATGTCCAGCTGTTTTGTGACCCCCTGGATTGTAGCCCGCCGGGATCCTCTGTCCATGGGATTTCATAGGCAAGAATACTGGAGTGGATTGCCATTTTCTTCTCCAGGGGATCCTTCCAACCTAGTGATCGAAGCCAGGTCACCTGGATTGGTAGGCAGATCTTTATCACTGAGCCACCAGGGAAGCCGTGCCCTTGCATTATGCTAATTAGTAGTGAAATGAATCTGTCTCGTATACTATAGAGGCAAGACTGAATTGCTCCAAGGCAAAAAAGCCATGTAGAAGAGAGCTTCTCGATTCTGGTTGTACATAGGTCTTACCTGGGGAACTATTAAGAAAAATACCAATACCCAGGTCTGCCCCCTGAGATTGTGACTTAATTGGTCTAGCAACACTACTGGGCTAGTGACTGTAATAAATCTGGCTTACCATGTGGATAAACTTAGCCAACGGAGATGATTCAAAGAGGCTGGGATGTTTAGGAGACAAAATCCAAAGAGAGAATGTTCCCAATGGAAGCCAGATCTTTAAGCTTTTTCTTTGATTCCCTTAGCACTGTGGTCCAGCAAAGATCTTTGGGCCTGATGAATTCTGCTAATGTTTCTCTTAAGGGGGAGTGAGAGAAGTCCTGGCCTTCTCAACCCATACTCACCCTATTTCTGAGGTAGTCTATGACCCCAGAATTCTTACCTATTAATTCTAATTGGAATGGGAGGGTTTTCTTAGCATCATCAACCAAGAGCACCAGTTTGGAAATACAGCCAGCTTAGAAATGTAGTCAATTAGTCAATATTGCCATTCTTTGATGTTTTCTGGAGTAGTTATGTCAGCTATTTTTGCTGTTAAGCCATAGAAGAAAATATAGAATTTAAACTACATATGTATTTAAACTAGTAAATACCTACCTAGTAAGGAAATCTTTAGAGAGCAATTAACTTCTGAAAAAGGTGATATACTGATACTAGATAAAATGAATAATTCATGATGCCATATCTGTAAAGAAGGATTAACACATATAATATTTTAAGACGTAATTATTCACCAGATATGAGGGAAGATTTTTTGGGTCTGCTATTGATAGAACATTTTTAATACTTTTATTCAGTTATAATTCACATACTATGCAATTATAGGTCCATAGGGTCACAACGAGTCATACACGACTAAAGTGACTTAGCATGCACACATGTGCAAAATGATCACCACAATTTAACTTTTGAACATTTTTGTCCTCCACGCCACCCACCCCCCCGGCCCAGTAAAAACCCTGTATTCCTTAGCTGTTGCTTTCTTTTCTCTCCACACCCCCACCTTCAATCCTACTACCATCCCCAAGCAGCTGCTAATCTATTTTCTGTCTCTGTAGATTTGCCCACTCTGGATATTTCATATAAATTGCACCAAATAATATGTGGTCTTTTTGTGACTTCTTTCATTTAACATATTAATAATGTAGTGTACCCATGTTGTAGCATGTATCAGTACTTCATTAGTTTTATTACTGAATAATATTTCACTGCATGGATATTCCATATTTTGTTTGTCACTTCATCAGTTTATGGATGCTTGGGTTTTTTCTAATTTTGGTTATTGTGAATAATACTGCTAATACATGTGTACCAGATTTTGGGTGGACATTTGTTTTATTTCTCTTCATAAGGAATTATGAGGTTAAATGATAAATTTATGTTTAATTTTAAAAGAAACTGTCAGACCTTTTTTTTTGATCAGCTATACCGTTTTACATTTCCAACAGCAATTTATGCAGCTTCTTGTTTCTCCACATTCTTGGTAACACCTGTTTTTACCTTTTTGATTATAGTATTTTAGTGGATGTACAGTAGTATTCCAATGTGGTTTTACTTTGTATTTCATACAGCGATTTTCAACATTCTTTCATATGCTTATTGGCTATTTGTATATCTTCTTGGAGAAAAAGTCTGTTCGATTCCTTTGCCCAGTTTCTAACTGGGTAGAACTTTTTAATCTACTGCTTATGTTACACATTATGTTTTGTGATAGCTCATTTTTTTCTTAGATGGTATTTCTCTAATTATTTGTTATTTTTTAAGTAGTTGTAGTATTCTATCAATTTGGAAAGCATATAATTTTCTGTTAATAGCAATTTCTATCTTCTCAGGTCACACTGAAGAATCGAGTAGCATTGCAGAAGATCAAATTATCAATCTATGTGCAACCACCTTTAGTACTAACTGATGATCAGTTCACCTTTGAATTTATGGGTAAGTGTTTTCTTTTGGCTGAAAGTCTATCATGGTGTGAGGGTTTTTTTTTTATTAGTAGATTTATTTCATGGCTGTATTTCTTATCCGAATATATCAGGTATTTTCCTGAAATCGTTGTGTTGTTTTGCTTATATTTCCTCTCTAAACATCAGTCATGGACATTCAATGAATGGCTGTTGAGCCATAGTAATTACAGTTTTCAAGCAATTTTCTTAACTAAATGGACCTGCAATTGTAATTAGTTACTATATTTTGAAAGAATTTTTAAATGGTGTTTCTCTAGTGAGCTATTTGTTGAGTCACTAGAAAATGTATTTATTGGCTTTGGAGTGTGGCTTGAATTTGAATTTTGGCTCTGACGCTCAAGGGCTTCCCTTGTTGCTCAGCTGGTAAAGAATCTCGTCTGCAATGCGCAAGACCTGGGTTTGATCCCTGGGTGCAGAAGATCCCCTGGAGAAGGGAAAGGCTACCCACTCCAAAATTCTGGCCTAGAGAATTCCATGGACTGTATAGTCCATAGGGTTGTGAACAGTCGGACACAACTGAGTGACTCACTTTCCAACGCTCACTCAGTGTAACCATGGGCAAGCTGCTTTGGTAATTAGATGGAACCTCAGTGTGTGTTTTTTTTTTTAATCTGCAGAAAGGGGATAATGATATCTGTCTTGCAGAACTATTTTAATTTGAATTTAATCAGAAAATTGATTAGATTTAATTAGAAAATGAATCTATATAGGATATCTGTAATAATGCTTAAAATAGTAGGTAATAAATGACAACTCTTTGTAAGATTTATTTGTATAGAGTCTCTCTTACCATTTACATCCAAGTTGTCATTAGTTCTGATAAAATGATGTCTGAATTGTCTTTCAACTCTTCTTCTGTTTTTCTTTATGCCACTGTTTAGATGGGAACCTTATGTTTTACTCATAAAAATCAAGACCATCTCTTTTTTTTATTTCTTTATATAACTAACCTTTAACTGAGTGCCTGGCAGATAGTAGAAACTCAATAAGTACTCACTGAATCAGTGAATGAGTGGTTAGTGGTTGGGGTAAACTTGTAGGTGGCATCTTACTTTATCTGTAAAATTTTCACAGTACTTCCAAGTTGTCTTTCAAAAACATTCTGGATAATTAATGTTTTCCAGTTGAAAACATTTTATAGCTCTCTAATACATGTTGGAGGTCAAGTGCATGAATATGGAAGGCTATGTACAATCTGCTAAGTTGCTACAGTTTTAGTTACATCCATATCCAGTTCCCCCTTTCATTTTCTCCTGCAATCTGTGTTCTAGCCATGATAAAGCACTATTTCCCACTCCCAAATTCTCTTTCCCTTTGTGTACCTTTTTCTTTGTTCATCCTGTCTGTTCATCTGAGTAAAGAGAGGCAGTGGTGTGGAATGGTAGATAACCTTGTTTTGGAGTCAGTTCCTACCTCTGCCTTAACTATATGACCTTGGGCAAGCTTTTTGATCTCTGTCGCCATTTTCCTCATGCACCAAAAATGGAGATAATAATAGTGACCACCATGTAGGGTTGTTGTGAGGATTAAATGAATTAATCTCTGCAGTTCAGTTCAGTTCAGTTCAGTCGCTCAGTCATGTCCCTCTTTGCGACCCCGTGAATCACAGCACACCAGGCCTCCCTGTCCATCACCAACTCCTGGAGTTCACTCAGACTCAAGTCCATTGAGTCGGTGATGCCATCCAGCCATCTCATCCTCTGTCGTCCCCTTGTCCTCCTGCCCCCAATCCCTCCCAGCATCAAAGACTTTTCCAATGAGTCAATTCTTCGCATGAGGTGGCCAAAGTACTGGATTTCCAGCTTTAGCATCATTCCTTCCAAAGAAATCCCGGGGTTGATCTCCTTCAGAATGGACTAGTTGGATCTCCTTGTAGTCCCAGGGACTCTCAAGAGTCTTCTCCAACACCACACTTAGAAAGCATCAGTTCTTCAGCACTCAGCCCTCTTCACAGTCCAACTCTCACATCCATACATGACCACAGGAAAAACCATAGCCTTGACTAGACGGACCTTAGTCGGCAAAGTAATGCCTCCACTTTTGAATATGCTATCTAGGTTGGTCATAGATTTTCTTCCAAAGAGAAAGCGTCTTTTAATTTCATGGCTGCAGTCACCATCTGCAGTCATTTTGGAACCCCCCAAAATAAAGTCTGACACTGTTTCTACTGTTTCCCCATCTATTTCCCATGAAGTGATGGGACCGGATGCTATGATCTTCGTTTTCTGAATGTTGAGCTTTAAGCCAACTTCTTCACTCTCCTCTTTCACTTTCATCAAGAGGCTCTTTAGTTCCTCTTCACTTTCTGCCATAAGGGTGGTGTCATCTGCATATCTGTTGGTTATTGATATTTCTCCTGGCAATCTTGATTCCAGCTTGTGTTTCTTCCAGTCCAGCATTTCTCATGATGTACTCTGCATATAAGTTAAATAAGCAGGGTAACAATATACAGCCTTGACGTACTCCTTTTCCTATTTGGAACCAGTCTGTTGTTCCTCGTCCAGTTCTAACTGTTGCTTCCTGACCTGCATACAGATTTCTCAAGAGGCAGTTCAGGTGGTCTGGTATTCCCATCTCTCTCAGAATTTTCCACAGTTTGTGGTGATTCACACAGTCAAAGGCTTTGGCATAGTCAATAAAGCAGAAATAGATGGTTTTCTGGAACTCTCTTGCTTTTCTAATGATCCAGCGGATGTTGGCAATTTGATCTCTGGTTCCTCTGCCTTTTCTAAAACCAGCTTGAACATCAGGAAGTTCACAGTTCACATATTGCTGAAGCCTGGCTTGGAGAATTTTGAGCATTACTTTACTAGCATGTGAGATGAGTGCAATTGTGCGGTAGTTTGAGCATTCTTTGGCATTGCCTTTCTTTGGGATTGGAATGAAAACTGCCCTTTTCCAGTCCTGTGGCCACTGCTGAGTTTTCCAGATTTGCTGGCATATTGAATGCAGCACTTTCACAGTGTTAGGTAAAATGCTTAAGACAGTAGCTGGCATGCAGTGTATATCTAATTTCAGTTGTTGTTAATAATAATTGCCTAAAATTATATAACATATTATTTTTACGTTGCTTATAGCACCAGAGATGACTAGAACTGTAGGCTTTTCCGTTTATCTGAAAGGAAGTTATTTACCACCTGAATTGGAAGGAAATGCTGTTGTTTCTTATTCCAGACCAACAGGTAAACATACAGTTCACAAATTTATAAGCCTAATAATCACTTGTTTTAAATTATTGGAGTTGTGGGTTAAATGTTTAAGTGTTTAAGATGGTAAAACGCATTGTAAATATTATTAAAAGAAAAATATTATTACATAGTGTTAAATTAAAAATATCCATCCAAGTTAGTTTCATGTGTTATGAATAATTAGTGATGTCTATTCAGCTGATTTCTATATGTAATGTTTGATTCTATCTTTTCAATTAATAGTGAATATGATACTTTTTATTCTCACTAGAAAAGTGTTATCTAGTCAGACTTCATGTATTCGAGCTAAACAGAAAAGCCTAGCCTGAATTAGTAAAAATCACCATATAGGTTACTCTAATATTAAGGCAGTCTTTAGAGTTTCAGACACTGCTTTAGTGATTAAATAAAATTCTTTAGTATCTTACATGTTAAAATACGTAAGAACAGGTTATGTATTATTTCAAGAAACTAATAGATCAAAAAGTTCTCTTTAGACCAGTAGAGATCCAGTTATTATAAATTTCAAACTGGATTCAATTTTATAGTTTCTTTGTGTGTTTTCATATAGTGAATTTTTCATAGTAAGAGTTTGACAGTTAGTTGATTGATAAATAATAATTAGTCATTGCTTTTTTTTAAAAAAAGTTTAAATGTAGTATAACTGATAGTATATTTCAGCAGTGTTGCATTTGTGTTTTTAAGCATTTCTGTACAGTTGTCTTTGTTTAAAAAGCCTTAAAGTTGCCATATTCATATTTTTTCTATTGATATCCACTTTGGTTGCTTAGCAACATTTTTATGTAATTGTCACCCTTCCTACTGTGCTAATGAGGCACCTTGGCAATGTTTTTAAAATTGTAGTTCTTATTTTGTCTCAGTGAATTTTCTGGTTTATGCATTGACAACTCTGTACTTGGAGTTTTTTTTTTAATAACTTTAGTACATGTTTTCAAAGTCTGTTTCTTTGTAAATAATTTTATTTTAAATTATAAAAAATCATTTTTAGCCAAAAATGACCACTTTAACCTTTTACCTATATTTTCAAAATATGAGGTAGTGTAAATATTTTATGTTTAAGCAGCTTTGAGAAAGCTCGCTTCAGAAAGAAATATAAGACTTCCACAAGGGATCAAGAAATGATGGACATTATATTTCTGAAAAAAACATTAAAATGCTCAGTGAGTTGTGAAATAAAAAATAGGACATGTTGGCTAAAATCTCTAGGTAATTTATCATTAATTGGACATCTCAATAATCATAGGCATTATTATACTTTTTATCTTTGTTACTCCTTGAAAATATAGTTGTAGAGATTGTTGATGTGTTAATTCAACTAATTATTTCATTTATCTTTAAGGAAAAGTAGTTGAAAATAAATTTAAAATAAATAAATGGAATACCTAGCAAGTAGACAAAAGCTTAAAACTACGCTATAAAGTTATTAAATCATTTGGTGAGCTTATGGTTGCACATACCATTTTTAGCTATTATGCTTTTGCAAAGATGGAATTTGAAAGATTATAAATTATTACAAAAACAAAGAGCATAGACAATAATTGTTTGAAAGCTAATTAGAAATTAAAGTAAAAACAAGTCTATAAAAGTAAAAGAATAGTAAGACAAGCTGAAAAAAAGGACATTGTTCCATAATAATATCTACTAATTAAAGTTATAATAAAGCAAGGCTAACTGAAAATATTAATTATATATATTTGCCTTTAGCTCATTTTCTTCCTCCCAGATTCATGTAATGCTCTTGATGTCATTTACATATTGAATCTGGTGTGTTTTTGGATAGATCATATATCTTTACCTCTTTTTGACGCATTTATACTAGTATAACACCCTTTCATGGACTTGTGAATATGGAAGAGCAAATATATTATTAGATTTCAGTTATTCATATTATATTCTTCAGCTGTGAATTGGCTTATATTTATTGGAAGGCCATTTATGTCATCTGTATGAATCTTTAAAGTTTTAATTTATATTTTAAGCAGATGAGCATTAAATTTGTGCTGTAATTTTATGACATAATTTGTTGTATTCTTTCTCCCCTATCCCTTTTTGCATTGCCTCTGATGGATAGAGCGAAATCCTGATGGTAAGTGAAAAGATAATTTAGAATAAAATGAATTTCAGAAGTGAAATTTGGTTAGTAATTGAATTATGGTACTATCCCTTGAATGAATTCTTTTTATGGATTGCTGTTTTGACTCTAGCAACCTCTTTAGGGTGATTCAGTGCCTTGATTTGGCTACGGAGAAGAAAATAGATGTTTCCATAATAGATACTTGTCATTCATTATTAGTTGTTTCAGAGTCATGAGAAACAATGAAACTTCATGACATTTTTGAACAAAACCAAAGCTGTCATTGACTACTTGTGTCTGTAAGTTACTCGTGATTTGCCTGTATGCTCTGTTATCTTAGTTTACTTAAAAAGAGTAAGGATAACAATTCTGAATTCTAAATTGTCTGATTCTGTATACCCCAAAAGATTCACCTCTTTCTCTGATCAGAATGCCGTGTGTACTCATTCTGTGGGCCAATTTCTTGTTTTGTTTAGAATTTGTGAGGAAATATTATCAAGAATCTGACCCCTTGAACTTGCCTGGGTCAGTGTTGTCACTTTTTGTCTTCTCCAAATCCTTTGTTTATTACTTTGCTATAATACTTATCATAATATGAATTTCATTGTTTGTTCCTTAGGTCTCCCTAGTAGATTTTTGAGCTCTTTGAGAGTGGGGTTCAAGTCCCTGAATTGTGCAGTATTCTGATTATATGGGAGGCACTCTAAAAGTATCTTCTACTTTGATTATTTTTCTTTCTAGACACAGACTTAATGGGATGGTATGTCTTAGTTTATTAGCCATTTTAAGATTAATATTAGATAATATTAATTGGTAATATTAGATAAATAAAATACTTAATGGCTTTAATTACTCATATAGTTGTGGTACCAATAACCTGAATTGCATAGTGTCTGGAAGGTGAATATGTATTTATATGAGAAATATTTTAATACAAATAAGCTTTTAGCTTACCTAAAGTATACTTAAAGCATACTTGTCAAATTAGAGTTTGGGTTATTAAAAATATTAATAATATTTATATTTTACTTTGCAAGATTGCATGTAACTGATAAGATTTTGCAATAACTTTTAGAAAATTCTGTATTATTATTTAAATTATTTGTTTTGAGTTTTAAAAATTCTGTAAAGGTTATTATTGAAAGTAATTTATTCCCTTTTACTATAAATTCAGATCAAACTATGAGAAAAAAATCACAATATATGGAAATTTTAGTATTTCAATGCAAAGCTAAAGCCAGTTTGAATAATCTCTTATGCTGTATTTAAAAATTTTAATTAAGCTTCAGGAGTAGAGTTGAAATATTCAGCTTCACCTAGTACGCAAAAAAAATAATATGTTGACAACTTAGATCTTACTTGCACACAAAAGCTTCACATTTCAAAGACTGTTCCATTTTATTGACCTGATCTATTCAGACTATATTGCAGATAAGCAGTCCCGCTTTTACATGTGGAAAAAGAGAAGCAAATGAGGTTTTATGTTGTCCCATAAGAGTTAGTCTCCATTATTTCTGCATTAGCGTTACATGACATGGGCAGTGTAAAACATGACTGCAGATGGAGCACAGTACGTAGCCAGACATAACAGGAAGGGATCAAGGAAGTTCTGGCTACCAGACTTTGCTACTGCTTTCGGGCCCCTTGTTTTCAACACGAAATGACTCTAGCAGGTCCCTGGAAAGAGTTCTAAAGGCATTATATAGATGTGTAATATATAGTTATTCTACTCTGGTATATAAGTTCTTTTTCCTTTTTTTTTAGAGCACATTTTGGCTTCCCTCTTGACAGTGATACTGGTCTCTTGGGTGTGCCAGGGGTAATTAGAATTCTCTTTCTGGAAAAACTGTTCTGTCAGGAGTGATTTTGATGTGAATTTTGTCTCTAAGTGTTAAATAATTTTGTGATTAATTGCACCATTGTACTTGTGACTGTCCATTTCCTCTAGTAAGCTAGCAGGGGAAGTGTTTGAAGGAGAGGTGATTATATTTGCTAAAAAACTGTAGAACAAAGTCAGTCTGATGAGTGAGTAGGCCAATATTTGCGTATTACAAATGACCAAATTTTCTTCTCTCTCAGCATTATACTCAGAGAGTTGAATAAGCCAAATAGCCTGTTTTGCCAACAAAATATTGCTGATGGTAGACAATTAGGGCAAGTTAGGCTCTTTCAACTAAGCTGAAACCTACCCTACTAGCAACTTTGGAAAGTCTTCAAATACATATAATTTTTTTTATTTCCTTATTATAGATACACATATGCATACCCTCACACATATCTCTACACATCTCCAGCTTCAGGTTCTTAGGTACAATTATAGCCTGAAGAGTAACTGGTAGACAAATTTACATTTCAAGTTTCTTAAGAAAATGTAAACCTCAGTAGAAATGTGCCTCTGATAAACCCCATGTTTAAATACTAGACATTATATTTTGAAATGTTTAGGTTTTAATTTGATGGGAAGTATTCTAAAATACTGGTTTTGTAATTTTTATTTTTAAAGATTTGGTTTTCTTAAACTCATTTCTAAAGGATTTCATATTCTTTTTTTCCTTCCCTAATGGTAAAACTTCTCAAGCTGCCATCATTTAAAAAATAGCCATAATCATTTTATTAAGTATGTGTCATCATTTTTCAAAGTAATGTTTTCCAAATGTCCTATGAAACAGGTTTACAATTCTTGGAGAGAAAAGAAATTCTGGAGAGGTTCTACAAATCTTAACAACTGCTGACCATTGCCCTAGTGTGTGATATTGTCATTAACTGACTTAACTGAACTGTGAATTGAGTTATAATGTATTACCCTTTTTGGGTTTATTAGTGCTTGCAATCCATTTGCTTCAATTTCTGAAAACATGTATATACCACTAGTTTCTTTAGCTCTGGGTTCTTGGAGATTTAAGGCAATAATCTTCAAATATATATAAGTAATGTAAAGCTAGCGTTGATCATGATTAATTTTGTTTTACCACAAATTCAAGCAGTACCTGGTCCAAGTGAAGCTGAGCCACAGTTTTAGCAGTATAATTTTAAAAGAGTGTTTACAGCTAAATTTTATTTGAACAATTAGCTCAGACTTGGTTGAAAGTACATAGATGATAGCTTCTCTTTGTGCATGTACAGAATTGTCAGAAAATGAAGTGCTTTTTCCCCCATTACTCTATTCATTTAAAATGAAGGAAATGGCAATAGGCTTCAGTTTCCTGGTTCTTACCAGATTGCATCTATTAATTGAGGCTGTAATGTATACATTGTAGAGGAAGCATATTAGCAGGCATATTTTCATAATTTGGGGATGTATGGAATATATGAAGTTGGAAAGAATAATACTTTGTGATATTTTTTTATGGTGATATTGATAGCTGTGGTTTGAGCAGTAGCTTAGATCATGTTACCATAATATTTTGAGTCAAAACATTTCATCACTGTTAAGTACAAATACACATGCCTCTAAAACCTCACAAAATGTCAGGAAATAATACCCTGGGACTTTTCTGAAGAGACACCAGTTATAATTTGCATCTAGGATTCCAGGAGAAGTGAATTTAACATCTGTTGGTTATGAGCAAAAAATGAGCTATGTAAAATTTGATGGATAATAGATTATATTGAAGAGAATGACAAATATGCTCCACATGCTCTGAAAAAGTATTTAATTGACCTCATATATCAATATGTTTGCTATTTTTGATGATATCTCACTATCCTTGTGAATAAGTAGTACTGAAAAGCATACTCCCAGCTTGGTTGTAGAATAAACCACACAACTCCAATTGGCATTAACAGAATATATTGCTAATTCTAGGAATCCTACTTTGGGATCATGTCTCTAAAATTTCCTTCTTCTGCTTTCCTATTTTTAAGCTGCTCTCTGACTCCACTGTAAAAGGAATTAAAGTGTGGATCCATTAGATAGAGTAGAACATTTTAAGTCTTCCCTTTCTCTACAGCAGTTTACCAAGATATAGGTTTCTGTATATTATTTTTTATCCTATCCAGTCAAAAATAGAATCCTAGATTAAAAGGAGAGAAAACTAAATTTGTAGAATTGCTTTGCCTGATTTATTAGTAGAGAACCTAGTTTGCTTTGGTTTAAGTTTCATTTTTTATAAAAATATTAAAAGGAATAGCTTTTAAAAACTTTAAATTCTGATATAAAAATCTTCATTGTTATTTATTCATGAAATTGCCTATTTCAATATGCTTCTATACTTTCTGAAAAAATTTGAGAATTGAGTGACTGTAAACCTTTCAGAATACTGTTTAAAAGTGATATGTAAAGTTAAATGAATTGGGAAAAATTAATTTGTATGAAAGTAATATTCTTAATGTTGATATGTAAAATGACATGAAGTTTATTAGAACTTCAGTAGGAAACATTCTGCTTTCATGCTCATAATTTATTGCAAATTGTTAATTGTACTTTGAATATTCAGTAAATAAAAAAGCTAAAGATTAAAAGATTGGGGAGATAGAGAAATGATTAGATATGGTCATACAGAGTATTCCTGATATAAACTTCATATTCTTTGCTCATTTTAGCTGATAGTCTCGGATTAGGACCAGAGCTTTGAAGGTCTTAAAGACAGTTTAGTAATTGAATATAACTGCATATAATGTTTTATATAACATTCAACTGTGAATTTAAAAAAATAATATTATTATTAAAGGCAGAGCTTACTCTTATGCTCCTTTTTAAGATTTTATTTTTGTCTTGTACCTTTGGATAATAATGTAAATACATAAATTATGATAATGCTTTCCAGTTATTTCAGTTGTGCTAGATGAAATGGTCAGGTAGCAAACATTTAAACTAAGATATGTTACTACCATGTACTACAATTAGTGAAGTAATACAGTTTTTTTCTTATTTGTCAAATTTATGAGTATATATTTCTCTCTTTTTAATTTCAGGCATTCCTCGAGTTAGCCAGTGTAAGTTTAGACTTCCCCTGAAATTAGTCTGCTTACCAGGCCAGCCTTCAAAAACTGCAAGCCACAAACTAACTATTGATACCAACAAATCTCCAGTCAGTCTTCTCAGTCTCTTTCCAGGTAGGACTTTTGAAGTAACATGCCTGTAACATCAGAAATGTTAAGAATTTAGAATGGAATCCTTCATCAACAGGTAATGATAGGGTAATTATCAGATAATTGTTAAGTCAGAATATAAAAATACCTCAAGGGTTTTTTCCTCTTGTTTGCCTGTTCAAAGGCGAATGACTTATATCAACAAGGTAATAAAGTATACCTTTTAAGTTTGATTAGAATTATTATAATCATTATTTTGCTTCAGAATACAGAAATGAAAACATCAAATGTTTCTTTTTAGACCGTGGGATCTTCTGGCTTGGAATGTAAATATTTATTATTCATCTTTACTGTAGGTTTTTGAATATATCCCTTTTCTGAGCATATAAATATTTATTATTCATCTTCATTGTAGGTTTTTGGAGATGTACCTTTTAAAAGTATATTCTTATGCCTCTGAAAAGTAATCTCTTAAGTAGATGTTTGTGATTCCGCTGTCATTAGCAGTTGAAAGGGACAGTGTTCATTCTCTGCCTCTGATGTTTTAGAAGGGGTTTCATGTATAAAGCTTGAATATCACAGTGAACATTTGGGGTAATTTGTGAAGGTGTGACTTTCTCCAGGTGTTGGTTTTTCTTTTTTGAGTAAGTTAGAAAAGAGAGAAGCACTGATTGGATCAAACATCTTTAGTTGCCAGGGTTTCTAATGTGTCATATCTATTAACTTTCTTGGTGATGAGGTGGAATTAAAAAAATATCTGGGAATTAAATCAACCCTTTTAAATCCATCATTAAAATTCAGCACTGTTGACTGTAAGATGCATCTTCACTCTTGCATTAGTGGATAGGATTTAGAATACAAAGTATTTCCCACAAGGTTTAGAAATTTATGGTAAGTCAACTTTTGTGTTATTAACTACTTAAAGTGATTAACATTTACTTTTCATTAATTTGAAGTCTTTTTTAAAAGCCTTATTTATATATAACTCTGTGAAAAATCTCCAAGATGCTCTTTATTACACTTAATCTATTCTTTAGTTCAAATGAATTTGAGTGAATGAGCATATGTGTGTGTGCTTGTGTGTCTGTAGTTAGCAAGTAGTTTTGTGCCTTTTGGTTTCTTATTCCCTTCCCTTCTCTCTCTTCTAGTCAATTTTCTTGTAACAAATTTGGATTATAAAAAGGACAGAGTCACTGCTTTTGTAGCATCTTATACAAACATACTAGTTTGTCTCCTATCCTGGCGATATAAATTGTATATGCTGCATGCTGAATTTATTAATATCTTTGAAAAATGTTTAAGACTGGCTTCTGAGTGGTTGATCTTTACTGTAGATGGCTGAAACCAATAGAGATTAAATAAGAATGCATGCTTTTGACCAGAGAAGGAATCTCTGTAAGCTCTGGTTGGATAGAAGTACTAAGGAAAGCTTAGATAGCTCATTCATTTCTGTTCTGATTCTGGACTTAGTTGTTTTGATGTGTCTTAGGTTCATCAGCATATATTTGCATCTTATTCATTTTAACAATGGGACTCAATGACAAATTTTAAAAAATTTCCCCTAAGATTCAGTTTATGAATACAGCATGTTCTCTTTTGAATTTCCAGATTTGTATTTATATTAAAAATACTGGAATCCTGTAATTATTTAACATACATACTCTTGCTACTTTTTTACTTTACATAATATATTCATTTTTGCTATATGTGACTTTTATATGTTGATATTAAAGTTGCTATTGCAAATTTATTTTTTATTGGAAATAAATGAATGCTCTTCATAGAGAAGAAATAAAACAACTCTTAGTCTACATCTCTTTCTATTTGTTTATTTCAATACTTTTTTGTATATTTAAAATAGCTTTAATTTTTCTGGTTACAAAAGATTTCTGAAATTTAGCAATGGATAACCAAGAAGAAAAACACAATAGTTACTGATAATTCTACCACCCAGCAGTATCTACTTACATTTCATTACATTTCCCTACTCTTTTAAAAAATATTTTCTCTAAGCATTTCATCCCGCCAAAGAATATTACTTTGCATATTGTAATAAAACACCTTTCTATGTAATTAGATTTTTGTTTTATGATTTTTAATAGTTACATGCTATTCTATCACAAATCTATACTATAAAATCATTTGCCCAGCATTATAGTGTTCTACATTTATGTTGTTTTTAGTTTATTAATACTGTAAATATATTATTACATCAGTGATTCTCTTAATTTATTATTATTTCTTTGATGAATATCTAAAAGCAGAATTACAGAGTCCAACAAAGGGTAATATATTTAAAGCTTTGCAAACATAATGTGAAATTGACTTTCTGAAGGGTTATACTAGTTAACTTTATCAACAATGTTTGAATGGAGGTGTCTGGTGCCCCAAATCCTGGCTAGTAGAGAATATTATAATTATAAAAAACTTTAATATGCTTAATGGCTATACAGAAAATATTTACATACATGCATATATATGAATAATTGGGTGATTTTGGCTAAATGTGATTTAAGCAAGATGATATAAATTTCTTGATCTCGATTAAAGAGAAGTCCAGAAGTGGGTATGAAAGCTGGTATGATGGTTTGTGAATATTATCAAAGACCCAGCTTTTTTTCTGTTTGCAGCGTACATTCTCTAGTATGTTGGCTTCTTCCATGGCAATAAGATAGCTGCTTTGGATTTGTTGTTCAGTCACTAAGTCATGTCCAATTCTTTTCAGCCTCATGGACTGCAGCATGTCAGGCTTCCCTGTCCTTCACTATCTCCTGGAGTTTTTCGAATTCATGTGCATTGAGTTAGTGATGCTATCTAACTATATCAACCTCTGCTGCTCTTGCCTTCAATCTTTCCCAGCATCAGGGTCTTTTCCAATGAATTGGCTCTTCGGATCAAGTGGGCAAAGTGTTGGAGCTTAGCTTCAGCATCAGACTTTCCAATGAATATTCAAGGTTGATTTCCTTTAGGATTGACTGGTTTGATCTCTTTGCTGTCCAGGGGACTCTCAAGAGTCCTCTCTAGCACCACAATTCAAAAGCATCAATTCTTTGACACTCAACCTTCCTTTTGGCCCATCTCTCAAAGTGGCAGCTCACTCCAGTACTCTTGCCTAGAAAATCCCATGGACAGAAGAGCGTGGTAGGCTACAGTCCATGGGGCTGCAAAGAGTCAGACATGACTGAGCGACTTCAATTTCACTTTCACTCTCACTCACATCCATACATGCCTACTGGAAAAACCATACCTTTGACTGTACCAGCCTTTGTTGGCAAAGTGATGTCTTTCCTTCTTAATATGCTGTCTAAGTTTGTTGTATCTTTCCTTCCAAGGAGCAAGCATCTTTTAATTTCATGGCTGCAGTAACTGTCCACAGTGATTTTGGAGCCCAAGAAAATAAAATCTGTCACTGCTTCCACTTTTTCCCCTTCTGTCTGCCACAAAGTGATGGGACTGGATGCCATTATCTTAGTTTTTTGAGTTTTAAGTCAGCTTTTTCATTCTCTTTTCACTCTCATCAAGAGGCTCTGTTTTCCCTCCTCACTTTCTGCCATTAGAGTGGTTTAGCTTAAGTCATCTAACTATAAGGCAGGAAGTAGAGGAAAGAGATAACTATGGCAATAACATAGCTTTTATCAGAAAGGCATGTTTCCATAAAGTTCATAGGAGATTTGTACTTATGGCTCAGTAGCCATAATGTTGTCACATGGCCTCTTCTACAGTAAAGGGGGCTGAGAACTAATGTAGATGGGCTAAGAAAAAGGAGGTTGGGAATAGATGTTAAATTAGCTGACATTCAGTGTACATCATGATACCAGAAATTTTACAGAAAAATTTTACTTAAATGTTATAACAAATAGCATGCTATTATAGCAGTCTTTTATGGTACTCAAATACATGGCTATCTTTGTGAATAAATTTGTATTTTAATATTAACATAATATTCTATTGTTTCCCTGGTGATTCAGATGGTAAAGAATCTGCCTGCAATGCAGGTGACCTGGGTTCAATCCCTGGGTTGGGAAGATCCCCTGGAGAAGGACAGGGCAAACTACTCCAGTATTCTTGCCTGGAGAATTCCATGGACATAGGAGCCTGGTGGGCTACAGTCTATAGGGTCACAAAGAGTCAGAAATGACTGAGCATCTTTCACTTTCTGTTGCTTGGAGGTACTGTGTACATAGCTTTTTTGTACTTCTCTGTTTTTCTTTGGAGGAATTCCTTGAGGATAAATGGCTGAGTTTAAGGATATGCACATTTGAAAACTGTATTCAAATACCAAAGTTATTTCCAGAATAATTATATGAAGTTACACACTCAACATTGGGGTTTGTACCGAGTAGCAGCTGGATTTAAATCTTTTAAAATTTTTGACATGGTTATGTGAAAAGTGGCATCTCTTTTAAAAATTTGCATTTCTAAATTATTTGTTAGCATAGAAATTTTGTAATTTTTATTAATTGTACTTTTTTTTAACATAAAGTTTTTGTTTTTAGGTCATAAAATTTAAAGTTTCATTTCATTTATTTTTTTAGTTTCAAATTTTCATGTTGTGCTTAGAATGATCTCTATTTTAACATTATAAAATACTTATCTTTCTTCTGGTACATTTTAATACCTTCTTTAATTCTCAAACAGTTTCAGTGTATTTTTTAAAATAAAAAACAACTTTATTAGAGTATAACTTATTTACATGTACACATGTATAAAGTGTACAATTTGCTAAGTCTTGATGTTTATGTATACCTTTGAAACCATCCCTACGATCGTGATGCTGAAAGTATCCATCACCCCAAAGAGTTTCTTTGTTCTGCTTTGTTATCCTTTCCCCTCCATCCCCAGGCAACACTTGTTTTCTTCCTGTCACTATAGATAAGTTTGTATTTTCTAAAATTTTGTAAAATGGAACTATTCAGTAGGTAGTCTTTTTTTTGGTCTCCCTTATGGACTTCCCTGGTGGCTCAGATGGTAAAGCATCTGTCTACGATGTGGGAGACCCGGGTTTGATCCCTGGGTTGGGAAGATCCCTTGGAGAAGGAAATGGCAATCCACTCCAGTACTATTGCCTGGAAAATCCCATGGACAGAGGAGCCTGGTAGGCTACAGTCCATGGGGTTGCAAAGAGTCGGACACGACTGAGTGACTTCACGTTCACGTTATCAGATTATGTGATTTGCAAATATTTCCTCCCAGTCTGTGGTGTATATTTTCTTTCTTTTCACAATGTCTTTGGAAGAGCAGAAATTCTTAATTTTGCTAAAGCCCAACCTATCAGTTTTTTTTTCTTTTATGGATCATGATTTAATGTTATATCTAAAAAATTTTTGCCTAACTCAAGGTTATAAATTTTTTCTCATGTTTTTTCTACAAGTTTTCTAGTTTCATGTCTTGCATTTAGGGATCTTATTTATTTTGAGTTGATATGTGTGTATGGTGTGAGATAGGGATAAAATTCATGTTTTTGCATGTAAATATCTAATGTGCCAGTACTATTTTTGAAAAGCCTATCCTCTTGCACTGAATAGTCTTTGAAAAGTTGTTGAAAATCCTCTGACTGTACATCATTAGACTATATAAATAATTGGAATGTATATATATATATTTCTGCTCAGTTTGTTCCATTTATCTATCTTTGTCCATCATTATTTCTATATACCAAATAGTGTCTTGGGGCTTCCTAGGTGGCACTATGCAGGAGATGTAAGAGACTAGGCCTAGTTTAATCCCTGGGTCAGGAAAATCCCCTGGAAGAGGGCAGGGTGACCCACTCCAATATTCTTGCCTGGAGAATCTCATGGATGGAGGATCCTGGTAGGCTACAGACCATAGGGCCACAAAAAGTCGGACACGACTGAAGCAACTTAGTACAAAATACAAAATAGTGTCTTCATTACTATTTATAAGTCTAGAAATCAGGTAATGTAATTTATCCAACTTAATTTTTTTCCGAGTTTTCTTTGAAACTTTGATCTGTTACATTTTCACATGAATCTTAGAATCAGCTTATCAATTAAAAAAATGCCTCTTGGGATTTTGCTTAGAATTGGAATTGCCTTAATTTTGTAGATCAATTTGGAGAGAAACAACATCTGAACAATGTTGAACGTGGTAAAATTTGCTCCACTTATCCTAGTTTCTTAAGATGAAAATAGAGACCTTCATTTATTTAGGGCTTATTTTATATTTCTCAGTAAGAGTTTTTGTTTTCAATGTACCTATCTTACAAATCTTAAGCAGATTTATCCTGAAGTATTTAATATATTTTTATGCACTTGCAAATTGTATTTTATTTCAATTTCAAATTGTTCCTTCCTAGTACATAGAAATACAGTTGGGTTTTGTATACTGATCATGTATCATGCTACATTGTTAAGCCATTTATTGGTTCTACTACCTTTTTTTTTTTTAAGATTTAATCAGATTTTCTCTCTAGAGGATCATGTCATCTGCAAGTGAAAACACTTTTATTCTTGCTTTCCAATCTGGAGATTGTTTACTTTTTGCTTGCTTTTTTTTTTTAACCTGGGCTAGAACCTCTGGGATGATGTTGAATAGATATTGTGAGAACAAACATTTGGTCTTTAAGCATTAAATGTGTTTTATTAATAGCTGTAAATATTTTGTAGATGTCCTTTACCAGCTTGAGGAAGTTCTTTTTTATACCAGGGTTGCTGTGAGTTTCATTAGGAATAGATACTTAAGTTTTTCAATGCTTTTTTGATATCATTTGAAATATTTTATGTCATTTTTTTCTTTAGTCTGTTAATAGGTGGATTACATTGATTAATTTTTGAATATTAGCCCAACTGTGCATTCTTGAGATAAGTCACTATGATCATGATGTAGTTTCCTTTCAACAGGCTGTTGGATTAATTTGCTAAACTTTAGTTTATAATTTTTACATTTGTATTTATAAAGGATATTGATATGTAATTTTGCTTCCTTATGAGTTATTAATGTGGAGTTAATGGAATGAATTGGGAAATATTTACCTCTCTACAATTTTTTTTTGAAGAGTGTGCTGAATTGGTATTATTTATTGCTTAAATATTTGGAAGAATTCACCAGGGAAGTTTTCCAGACCTAGAGTTTTGTGTATGGGAAAGCTTTTAAATTACAAATTCAATTTCTTCAAAAGATATAGGACTGTTCATGTTATTCATTTTTTATTTAGTGTATTTTGCTGGTTTCTATCTTTCAGAAAATATGTGCATTTCATCTGAGTTGCTGAATTTATTGGCATACATTTGTTGATAACATTTTCTTATCCTTTTAACATTTGTAGAATCTGGAGTGAAGACAACTCACTCATTACTGATACTGGTAATTTGTGTTTTTCCTCTTTTTTTTTCTCCTGATCTGTTGACTAGAGGTGTATCGATTTTATCTCTTTCTGAAAAACCAGCTTTTGGTTTCATTTATTTCATCTTTTTATTTTTTGTTTTCTGTTCTTTTTAATTTCTCTGATTTTCCTCTGCTTACTTTGGGTTTAATTTTCTTTTTTCTAGTTCTTTAAGGTGAAAGCAGAGACCATTCTTTTTAATGTAGTTGGTTAATGCTATAAAATTTTTTCTAACTATTGCTTTAGCTGCATCCTACAATTATTAAATAATATATTTTTTATTTTCATTCTATATCAAATACTTTAAAATTTCTCCTTTTGTTTCTTTTTTTGACCCTAGTGTTATTTAGAAGTATGGTCTATAGTTTTGAAACTTTTGGGGATTTTCCGTAGAACTTTTGTTATTCATTTGGAATTCAATTTCACTGTGGTAGGAGAACATACTTTGTATGACTTTAATTCTTTTAAATTCATTGAGACTTATTTAGCTCCCCCAAACTAGGACAGTTTTTGTGAATGTTCTACGAGCATTTGAAAATAATGGTTTTCTGCTACTGTAGGGTGGAATCTATGAAATGTCAGTTAAGACAAGTTTTCTGATAGTGTTTTTAATCTTCTATATCCTTACTGATTTTCGATTTACACGTGTCAATTATTGAGAGTAGAGTATTGAAGTCTTCAGTTACAATTTGTTTATTTCTCTCCCTCTCTCTTTTTTTTTTGCATATCTGAAATTTTTGCTTCATGTATTTTAAAGTTCTGTTTTAGACATATAAAAGTTTAGGATTGTAATGTTGTCTTTATTATTATGAAATAGCCTCTATCTTTGTTAATATTCTTTGCTCTAAAATCTACTTTTATAATGTGAATATAGCTATTCCAACTTTCTTTTGTCTAGGGTTACAATGATATATATATATTCCCTCTTTCACCTTTAAGTTGTTTACATCTTTTATGTTTAAAGTGGACTTCTTATAGGTAGCATATAATTGAGTCTTGGCTTTTTAAATGCAATCCAGTATTATCTGTCTTTTAATTGGGGTGTTTAGACCATTTATTTTTAATGTGATTATTGAGATCATTGGTTTTAAATAGATTAGTATTCTGTCGCATACTCAAAGAGGACTCTGCAGATTTCTGAAGTTCTTTCATTGTAGTGCTATCCTCTCTCTGTCTTAAGAACTTCTGCCACATTGGCCTTTCCAGATTCCCAACTCTTATCACCTCCACTCAGAAAGAACGCTGGGTTGCTCTTGGGCTCCCCTTCCATGTGATGTGGCTTGGAAATTTTCTCTAGGTGGTCAACTGGGGCAAACATAGGACTCATTTTGTTTCTTGTTTGTCAGAGATGACTGTTGTTCATTTGCTAATTTCTAATGTCTTGAAAAATGGTTTGTTTATTATTATTTGGTTATACCCATTTTTTAAATTGTTTGTGATGGGAGGGTAAATTTGGCCCCAGTTTTCCAGGACTGATCATTTTGGCTAGAGTACTTCATAAATGGTGGTATATGCTTTCAGCAGTGGGTAAATAATATATTTGTCTCTTTTTTTGTGTGATTGTAATAGCTACTGATAGTCAATACTCAGATCCATTCATTCATTGGAAATTGAAAAATGATGGCTTTCAGGCTTTCTTCAAATTTTTAGCTGGTATATTTATGTACAAAAAATGTTTCCCTTATTTACCATTGATTATGTGATACAGTTCAATAGGGTCATTAGGGTAAGTGCTTGATTCCTTGCCTTTGTTAGTGATTTTTAAAATGCTCAGTTGATTCTCTAGAATTCTTCAATAGTGAGCATTTGGCTTTTCTCTTTTGTTTTTATTGTAAATATGAACACATGCTTTTAAGTATATATGATGTGTTTTACTCCATTGCAATTATTATCTTTTTCGATACTCAAATATTTTCATCTCTGGCCAGTGGTAGTCTCTTTAAGATGGCTCTTATGTCCTTTTCATATAGCTCTCTAGTCACTGATAGTTTTTTTCTGGTGTGACAGATATTCTAGGTTCATCTTGTGCATTTCCTGCCTCAGACCTAGAATGAACTAGTAGAAGAAAGGAAATTAAATGATTTTAGCATGTTCTTGTGAGGCATAAATTTTAGCAATTGGAAGCAACTGTGGAAGTTAGTTAATATAGTCCACACATAGACTTCAGACTAAACTAGTGCCATAAAAAGTACTCATCATCAACTAAGCTTCCTATTATAAATATTAAATGTTTGCCTTGTGGTTTTGTAAGGTGATGTTTTTTCTTTTCTTTGTAGGCTTTGCCAAGCAGTCAGAAGATGATCAGGTGAATGTAATGGGTTTTCGCTTCTTAGGAGGGTCCCAAGTTACACTTCTTGCTTCTAAAACCTCTCGTAAGTAAAGCCATGATATTATTGCTTTTGAAAACTTCTCTTAAGAACACTACATTACAGATCATTGCCACATCAAGGATTTCTATAATGGTGATGTTAGATATTGAAAACTAAGAGCCATTATTTTAGTCATGAAGATAGGGTCCTGTTTTATTAGCGATACATAACTTTGGTTTTGGGGATGAGGAGGGTTTGAGAGAGGAATTTAAAGAACTGAAAAATCATGTTGATGTGTGGCAGAACCAATACAATATTGTAAAGTAATTAGCCTCCAATTAAAATAAATAAATTTAAATTAAAAAATAAAAAAACATTAAAAAATAACTGAAAAATGTTTTTGAGATAGGTATATGGTAAACTAGATTTTAGGAGTTACTAGAAATTGGAGTTAATTTTTGTGTGTGTACATATTCTTCTAGCCTCCTTTTGGATATTGGCAAAGATGAAAGTGAATAACTTGTTGAGATTAATCTCAATAGAATGAAAAGTGGTAATTGTATAGTCAAGTTTGAATTTCAGATAAATATTTGCTTTATTGATTTGTTTGCTTCATATGAGAATAACTGTTGAAACTACTCAATGTACAACTGATTTCTGGTATATGTAGATAATGAAGCTACTAAGCTCACTGGGTTTTATACACTTTCTTGGAAATAAATTGTTAAGAGAGGAAGTTTTAAACAAATTTTAGGTACACTAAAGATATCAGGGGAAATGAATACATATATATATTATATATATTCATTCATTCATATATATATAAAGTCTGGCTGAGTACACTCCAGTTTTTAAAATTTCTGCCATTTGTACAATGACTTTTCACTTTCTACTTTATGCATTTGCAGTTTTGATTTTTTTTTATAATTAGAAAATATAGTAAAATGAGGATATACTGTTTTTGAAAAATAAAGATGTTAACAGCAGGAACATATACACATTCTTATTTTAGAAACTATAATGATGTCTCTGTCATAGCACCTTCTGGAATGTGTAGGTTGGTGACTAGTGAAATAGACTTGCAAACAACTAAAAATTAAAGAATAAGACATAAAAATCAAAGACAATACTGAGAAGAATGAGAGAATTCTGTACTTTTCATGGTCTTTTTGTGATTGGTCATGATTGTCGTCTTCTTTACATGGCATCAATTTGTTTTGATTAGTTTTAATCTTCAGTTAGATAATGGAATCATTTTCTAACATTTCTTTTGGTTAAACTCTTCTCTTTGGTTAAACAAAAAAAGCTGTTGCAAACATTTCTTTGGGAAATTGTACACATCTGTTTGATTCCAGTTGATGATGCTGTATGATGAATCTACAATTGAGACTATTTAAAAAAGGCATATTCTTTGTGCAAATGGGGATATTTATATCCTAATGCATTATATTTATTCCTTTTCAGATGAAATAACTCTTAGAACATTGTTTTTGCTTATAATTACTTTATCATTACCTAAATTTCACCAAATGTCTATAATTGATTTATTCATATTTTCTTAATATATGACTGTGAAGTGAAGTGAAGTGAGCTCGCTCAGTCGTGTCCGACTCTTTGCGACCCCATGTACTGTAGCCCACCAAGCTCCTCCATCCATGGGATTCTCCAGGCAAGGATACTGGAGTGGGGTGCCATTTCCTTCTCCAGAGGAACTTCCCGACCCAGGGATCGAACCCAGGTCTCCCACATTGCAGGCAGGTGCTTTACCCTCTGAGCCACCGGGGAAGCCCAGACTACGAATGCCTTGACAAAGCCACAGTACATAATGGAATTGGACAGGGCTATTTAAATAAAGAATCAAATGAGCTGTAAACTGAAACCTGAAGAGTAGCCATTACAATTCTCTGATGGTTTTTTTACTTCAGTGATGCCCAGAATTCTACCTAGAGAAAGTCCCTGGGAGATGAAAGGCAAAAGATATGAAGAAGGTGCTCTTTTCTGGGCTTGAGGCAGGTGTTGGTGCTCCCTACTGTTCTGTAAGAGTGTTCATCCCCAAAGAAGGAATGAAGTAATTTACATCCAATATGTGTTTGACATTTTTCTTTTTTATGAATGGCACGCAGTCTTTCATCTCAAAATCTGGATGGATAGAGAAACCCAACAAATGGAGAGAACTTAGTATTTTTTCTCTAACAATCAGCCAGATGCTACATGTATCATATATAATTGTCATTAGATCTTGGATAGTATTTTATGTGCATTTTAAAACCTGCTTGATATTCAGCTGATCTTGAAGTGTGCCATGTGGTAATTTTAGTTCAGTTTGGCATAGATCAGCCAGAGTAGACAAGTGCAGGCAACTCATTGTCTCAGGTATGCAGTCACATTCTCCGTGGAGCTGAATAGGTTTTTTACTTCAGAAAGTAAAGATTCAATGTAATTAGAGTTTATTGTATGAATTCTGAAAAAACCCACAAAGCTTTAGAGATAAAAATATTTAAGAAGAAGACAGCAGCGAAACTGAAAATGATTTCCACAGACCTAAACTGAAAATAACGCTGGTGATGGATATGTACATTACCTGGAAGATAGTAATAGATTTACATGTGTATGCATGAGTCCAAATTCATCGAATTGTAAATATTAAACGTGTATTTTTTATATATCAATGATACTTCTATAAAGATGTTAAAAATAACAAGTGGGTCACATTTTATGAGAAATATTTTTATAATCAGATTATAAAATATTTCCACATGGAACTCAGTTATTTAGACTGATTCAGCACAGTGGTATTTCAGAAGAAATATGCTGTTGTCTATAATTATATATTCCTGGCCATGCCACTTTCTTAAGATCCAGATCCACATTGTTATTTATTACCTCACACAGCAAACACTACCACCTTACTCTATCTCTTCCTTCCTGTTCCTTTTGTCTTGATGCTTTTCTTGATCTTTCTTATATATCTACTTTTATCTGTTTCTTTACTATATTTGTACCTTGCCTTGTTCTACTTGTTTCTTAAAGTGTTTAAAATATATTTTAAAGTTACTGAAGATTGAAGAATAAGATTAACATACAATTGATATGATACTAGCAGCGTAGAAATAAAAGGAAAGCATTTTAGTTCCAATTTTCAGAATGCTCTAAAGATCAAATCGAATCAGTTGTTTAGGAGATGCACAGCCTGATGCTGAGTCCAGGATAAAATTTCTCTTCTGAATATCACAAAAATAACTTCTTCAATAATGTCTCTATAGCTTATTTTTGTAGTTATAATTGTTATGTAATTATACTTTGAATAACAAATTTCATAGAGCTTTAAAAATAATGATGAAACTCAGCTTACTAAATATAATTCTATATGAGTCCAAAGCAGTGCAGTCTAAGCTGCAGCTTCGTCCAAGGGTAAATTTAGAGTATCTATTAGTAGCACTACACGTTTTTAGTAACTAGCATTTTCAGTAAGAATTGGACAGTTAAACTCAGTAATTCCGAAGTAAAACATAGCTGAAAGGAGTTGTGGGTTTTGTTTTGAAATAAGCAATATTAGAGCATGTTAGTATTCTTGCCTGGAGAAGTCCATGGGAAGAGGAACCTGGTGGGCTACTGTCCATGGAGTCACGAAGAATCAGACACGACTAAGTAACTAACACTTTCACTTTTCACTTTCAGAACATGTTTAAATATCAGTTGAAATGAGTTAGTGGGAGAGGCTGATGATCAGGAAGTAGAAGGGCATCACAAAGCAATGAAGTCCTTTAGGAGAGAGGGGATGGGATACAGAACTTTGAAGGTGAGGAGAGCTGAAAGTTTACTGTGACAGGATGTAGATCTAGGGAGACTTTATAGATTTGTTGATGAAAAGATAGGGGAGCTTTGCTGATCTCTAAATTTGAAAAAAAAAATAGTGTGACATTGGTGTCTTGGAGAATAAGAAAGCAAACTCATGAAATATAAGCAATGATGAGTTCCCATTAGAGTCTGAGATCCTGAATTTTAAAGTGAATCCAGTCATCCTTAGACAATTTTGCCCAGCAGTGATTTGTTTATTGTTATCCAAGCAAATGCAGATAAAATGTTTTTATGAGAATGGTTATAATAATGAACTACCACATCTAAGCTGAGAGAAATAAAGAGCAGAGAAGAGTGATACATGGTGAAAAATTAACAACTTCAATAGATCACATATCTTGATTAGGTTCAAGAAGTACTGGGAGTTATAGAGCGAGTAAACCAGAAGCACAAAAGCTGGTGGGACGGGGGAGCCTGGTGGGCTGCCGTCTATGGGGTTGCACCGAGTCGGACACAACTGAAGTGACTTAGCGGCAGCAGCAGCAGAGAATGAGCGAGGTGTTGATGTCAAGAGTTCAGAGAGACTGCAGATTCTGATGACAGGCTCATCAAATAAGGTGTGACGTTTGGGGAGTGGGTTGTAAAGATGGAGAGAAAACCAATGGAGACAAAGATTTCTAGGAAATGAAATGTCTCAGTTGTGGATATTGGAGGAGCCTGTTCTATGTTAGCACAATGAATGAGAAAAAGAAATACATATGAATATAGTATTGTGAAATTTTAGAGCACTAAGGATCAAGGGCATATCTCCAAAGTTAGAAAGGAAAAAATAGTCACTCAAGGAAAATTAATCAAGAAGCCATTTAACTTTTCATCAAAATTATTAGATACTAGTTCAGTTCAGTTCAGTCACTTAGTCTTGTCTGACTCTTTGCGACCCTGTGGACTGCAGCACGCCAGGCTTCACTGTCCATCGCCAACTCCCAGAGCTTGCTCAAACCCATGTTCACCGAGTCGGTGATGCCATCCAACCGTCTCATCCTCTCTTGTCTCCTTCTCCTCCCACCTTCAGTCTTTCTCAGCATCAGGGTCTTTTCCAATAAGTCAGTTCTTTGCATCAGGTGGCCAAAGTATTGGAGCTTCAGCTTTAGCATCAGTCCTTCTGATGAATATTCAGGACTGATTTTCTTTAAAATTGACTGGTTTGATCTCCTTGCAGTCCAAGGGACTCTTCAAGAGTCTTCTCCAACACAACAGTTCAAAAGCATCAATTTTTTGGTGCTCAGCTTAAGGTCCAACTCTCACATCCATACATGACTCCTGGAACAACCATAGCTTTGACTAGATGGACCTTTGTTGGAAAAGTAATGTCTCTGCTTTTTAATATGCTGTCTAGGTTGGTCATAGCTTTTCTTCCAAGGAACAAGTGTCTTTTAATTTCATGGCTGCTGTCACAATCTGCAGTGATTTTAGAGCTTAAGAAAATAAAATCTCTTACTTTTTCCATTGTATCCACATCTATTTGCCATAAAGTGCTGGGATAGGATGCCATGATCTTAGTTTTTTTGAATGCTGAGTTTTAAGCCAACTTTTTTCATTCTCCTCTTTCACTTTCATCAAGAGGCTCTTTAGTTTCTCTTCGCTTTCTGCCACAAGGGTGGTGTCATCTGCGTATCTGAGGTTATTGATATTTATCCCGGCAATCTTGATTCCAGCCTTTGCTTCATCTAGCCTGGCTTTTCGCATGATGTACTTTGCATATAAGTTAAATAAACAGGGTGACAATATACACCCTTGATGTATCCTTTCCCAATTTGAAACCTAGAGGGTGATGGAAAAAATTTCCCTAAAATCTGAGATAAATGATTTTCAACTTAGACTTCTGTACCGTGTTAAACTGGTAATTAGCAATGAATGATGAGTAAATACATCTTCTTACTGTCACGAGTAGCACTAAGCAATTGCAAATAGCAAATTTATGTTGCCTCAGGTAGGCCTTTGGAATATGGAAAGGATAACTAATAATGCTAAATATTTCAATATCCTGAAAGAGTGTAACATGCTAGAAAGAGTGATTGAATTGAATCAGGTCAAGTTTAAAAGTCCTTTGCTTTTCCATTTTGATTATTTTGCTTTCAGATATAATGAAAGGATTGTAGTCATGTATGTGAATAAGGGTTGAACCTTGAAAAAGGCTTTCTTTTTGCATCTGTCAAAAGAAAGCATATGTGATGTTGAACTGTGTTAAACAAAATTTCTTCAGAAAAAAGAAAGTGAGAGTTTTGCTCTACTCCATCTGACTGGACTGTGCACCTTTGCTCATTTTTCACTCAGCAAATGTCTTTATATCTAATGCATCTCATGACTCTTGTGGACTCTTGGTCTAATTGGAGAAACAAACAGGTAGTGGACTGATCACAGAATACCTGGTGTGCTTATGAAGAAGTGAAGTGAAGTGAAGTCGCTCAGTCGTGTCCGACTCTTTGCAACCCTGTAGCCCACCAGGCTCCTCCATCCATGGGATTTTCCAGGCAAGAATACTGGAGTGGGTTGCCATTTCCTTCTCCAGGGATCTTCCCGACCCAGGGATTGAACCCTGGTCTCCCACATTGCAGGCAGATGCTTTAACACTTAAGCTGCTGCTGGATTCCAAAAGAATGAGGTTCCATAAGTGATTTTATTTGTGAAGGATCTTTTGGAATGAATAGGAGATTTTTAGGTGGCAGGCATTCCAGGAAGAAGAGAAGTTATCTTCAGATGCTTGATAAAGTGTGGGATTTTTGTTGTTGTCCTTGTTCAGTCGCTCAGTCATGTCCGACTCTGTGACCCCATGGACTGCAGCATGCCAGGCTTCCCTATCCTTCACCATCCCCTGGGGCTTGCTCAAACTCATGTCTGTTGAGTCGATGATGCCAGCTAACCATCCTGTCCTCCGTCATCCCCTTCTCCTCCTGCCGTCAATCTTTCCCGGCTTCAGGGTCTTTTCTAATGAGTTGGCTCTTTGTGTCAGGTGGCCAGAGTGTTGGAGCTTCAGCTTCAGCATCAGTGCTTCTAATGAATATTCAGGATTGCTTTCCTTTAGGGTTGACTGGTTTGATCTCCTTGCAGTCCAAGGGACTCTCAAGAGTCTTCTCCAATACTACAGTTCAAAAGCATCTAAAAGTTCATGGAGTAAGTACTCTGTGAGAGTCCTTTAATGAAGCCTCCAAATTTAAGGACAAGTGTTATGATAAAGCCTCGCCAGACAGCGCTAGTGCTAAAGAGCATTCCTGCCAATGCAGGAGATACCTGAGACAAGGTTGGATCCCTGGGTCGGGAAGATTCCCTGGAGAGGGGCATGGCAACCCACTGCGTTATTCTTGCCTGGAGAATCCCATGGACAGTGAAGCCTGGAGGGCTACAGGTCATAAGGTCACAAAGAGTCAGACATGACTGAAGCAACTTAGCACACATGCAGGTCATGAGAAAATCTAAACTCACCTGATATGCACCTCCTACTGCTGTCATTGCTTTAATGTGTACAGTGATTCATCAGTATAATATTGTATTCATATTTATCTCAGAATTTCTTAGCAGTGTTATTGAGGGACAATGGGAATATTATATAAATACGCTTAGAAAAAAGCCTTTTGAAAATTGAATTTAGAGAAACCATCCATAGTTTGTAATATTGAAGAGGTTGTATATTTAGAATATTACACTAATATCTACTGATATTATTTATATTATTTCTTCCAACTTTTGATTTAAAAAGCATTCATCTGCTTTTCTATTTCACATTTTAAAATTTCCAGGATAGCATAAACTATATTGATGCTTTGTTTATGATGTGAATGCAAACATTATTTATATTGATGAACTTCAGATGTTCTGACGTGAATTGAGACTGACGTTATGCATTTTTGTGCCCTGCTTAGTTAAATATATTATTTTCTCCATTTGTAGTAGGGTGAAATGGCAATTGACTGGGTTCCAATCCTTTAAATTTATTTAATTTGGAAGCTGAAATGGTTATTTCCACTGAGCTGCTGTTGCAAGATGCAAAGGAAAAGAGACAAAAAAATTAATTGAATGTTCATTTTGGAAGCTATTTTAATTACCAATATTGTAAGGATGTATTTTAGAATACAACTTTTTTCTTTCATGCTATATTGTCAATAGAGATTTTCATTTCTCCTTTCTGTGAACTGTATACTCTGGAAAATCTCCTGGGCAATGTTAAGTATCTTGGACTACTAGTGCCAAGAAAATGCTTAATAGTCAAAATAATGCCTTATAAATCTTCGACTCTTTGATTCTTGTTGATTTTTGGTAATCTGAAAAAATTCAACTTGCAGATACCATGTTTATATTTTTAAATCCCCCAGTCCCATGGTAATTTTTAACATTTTGACACATTTTTCCCCCTGTATATGCTGATGAATAAGAAAATAATTGAAGCCTGAATTTGAAAGTTACAGAAAATATCAGACCTATTTAAATGTTTATTATTTTGAATTTTACATTTTTCTTGTTTAATGATGTTCATGTATTCATAGCAGAGTACTATTTTAGTCCATTTGGGTGTTATTTTAAAAAAATACCATAGACTCGGTGGCTTTTACGTAACAGAAATTTATTTCTAATAGCTCTGGAGGCTAGGAAGTCCAAGATCAGGGCACTAGTAGGTTTGGTTTCTGGTGAGGACCTGCTTCCTGGTTCACAGATGTCTGGCTTTTCAGTGTGTCATGTGGCAGAAAGGGTAGGAGTGATTCTGAGGTCTCTCTTTTATAACAGTGCTGATCTCATTCATGAGGACTCCTTCCCCATGACATAATCTCCTCCCCAAGGCCCCATCTCCAGATATTATCATAGTGGATATCAGGACTAAACATATGTATTTTGTGGTGACACAAGTGTTCAGGCTATAGCAAATGAAATAAAGAATTTTATTTATATTCAAGTTTTCCAGTGAGCTTTAGATTTTTAACTTGTTTTATTCTATACTTTTTGTATCAAAATTTTAATTTTTTCAACCAATATGTTTTGACTATCTAATTTTTCTTGATCTAAATTTTAAAATATAGGTACTTTGCTGGTGATTCAGTGATTAAGACTCTGGACTTACAGTGCAAGGGGTGTGGGTTTTATCCCTGGTGGGGAACTAAGATCTTACGTGTATTGTGGCCAAAAAAATAATACTACAAAGATAAATTACACTTGTGTAAATCTTTTCCCTGTAACATTATAGTTGATCTTCATACTGGCCTTGTGAGCTATGCTTTATTTTCCTGTTTGTGTGGATGAAGAAACTGATGGTTGGATGATTTATTTGTACTGAAGTCATAGATTAAAAAATTTACTTCATTTTAAGTTTTGCTTAGGGATAAGAGCTGAGAAACGAGATTTCCTTCATAATGTGATGCCCTTAATTGTTTATATATGGCACCGCTATGTTGGATCATGGTTGTAATGTCCTTAACTATGAGTCTATTTTTGTCCCTTTTCAATTCCTTTTCTACTTGACAGCTTTTATAATAAAAACAAAGAAACAGACAATTACAAATTTTATCATGCCTCTCTCCAGCTTAAAATCTTTTGTGTTGATAATAATATCAAAACTTTTACTAACCCTTATAGGTCTCCCTGTATGTTCTGGCCTGGCCTGATATCCATCTTCATCTTTGGGCACTTTTCCTTACTATGACCTTCTCTCATCTCTGACTTTTTCTCCCATAAAGTCTTTGAACTTGCCGTTCCCTCTACCTGGGCTGTTCTTTCCATCTTAAGCTCCAAGCTTTATGCACAAAATGATTAGGAGTATGAAGTCTAGAATCAGATTAATAATTTAAATCCCTGCTCTGGTTTAGATTTCATTTGAATGACTTTGAAAAAATTACAGTGCCTGTTTTTTCCATCTACAGAAATGGAAATAAAATAGTGCAATTATACTATATAAGAATCAAATGAGATAATTCCTAAAAAGCATGAAGCAATTTCCTGGTACACTGTAAGTGCTAGGTAAATTTTAGCGGCTAGTATTATTTAGCTGCTGTGTTTTATGAAATAATAAAAAGACTGTTTTCCCATTAGTCTTTATCATAGCACCCTTTTTTTCTGCATCAGAGTCCTTTCATGACTTGTAATTATTTGTTATTTATTTGCTTATTTTCTACCCTTCTCACTAGGATGAGGGCCAGGACCAGTATGTGTTCTTCCCCATTGTTTCCCCAGCACTCACTGCTTAATACCTTTTGAATTGAATGAGTAGGTGCAGAGTTACTTAGAATCTTCTTTTTTTAATGGCTTTTATTTTTTATTTTATTTTTTTCTTTTTTTGGGGGGGGGTTACTTTTTTAATGTAAATTTATTTACTTTAATTGGAGGTTAATTACTTTACAATATTATATTGGTTTTGCCATACATCAACATGAATCCACCACAGGTATACACATGTTCCCCATCCTGAACTCCCCTCCCCCCTCCCTCCCCGTACCATCCCTCTGGGTTGATAGTGAAAGTGATCCAAAATCTTGAAATCAAAATGGAATCACAGATAAATAGCTTGGGGAAAAGGACTGAGAAGATGCAAGAAAGGTTTAACAAGGACTAGAAGAAATAAAAGAGAGTCAATATATAATGAATAATACTTAGAATCTTTTTAAGACTATCAAATAAAGATTGTCTTGCTTTACAGCTACTTTGTAAAGGGAATTATGTTTCATTTCTTTCATTTGTCCCTTGCCTTTTGAATCTATTGTCCAAGACTTCGCTCTGTTACTTTAGAAAGTGGAAGTCTTTGCCCAGTATGGGGGATTGAGATGGGTCTCCTAGAGAGTTCATCAGCCTCTGTTCAGATAATTCAAATCTTGATGAAAGATAAAGGGAAATGTTTAGACTTGCCTGCATTTCATTTGTCAGATTAGGGGGTTTGTTGTCTTCCAGGAGTGAGGAAGGAGCTCCAGCTGTGGGCAGCAGAAATAAGATACTTTGTCTCTCCTGGGGAAGCTTTTGGGCCCACTGCCTTTCTTGGCTTGCTCACAACATCCCCTGCTCTCCTTAATGAAACACCCATGCCCACTGTAAGCTGTGAATGGGAACCAAATCCCACAGTTCCTAGGAGGCGTCAGGATAGGTGTCAATTGGATCTGTCTTTCCCCATCATCAGCTCAGCCCCAGGACAGCTGAATTTGGAGGTACTTGTTGGCATTTGGCTGAGAATCCTCTCCGCATTTCCTCCAGTTGTAAATGCTAATAAAATGTTTTACTTTTAAATAAAATTTAACTAATAAAACTAACCTTTGATAGAGATGTTTAGTGCATTTCTTTTAAGATTTTTAAGTTGTGACACATTTGTATCAAAAAATTACAGTTGAATGGATACATCTCTCCTGGTGTTGGCACAGGCCTCTCTGGAGGACAACTTGCTTACCATCCAGTCTGTGGCTTTGCAGATGCTGCTTTGCATCTGGGAGGGTAGCCACAGTCAAGTATGGCAGTGCCAGCGTATGTGCCCACTCCTGCTATCATATTCATCTCTGTTGCTCCAGTAGTCATGACTGCATCTCACCATCTGTTCTCTTGGGCCTGCATCACTGCAGCATGGAACTGCATCACCTACATCTGCTACGTTCAGCAAAGACTGGGCAGCAGAATGTAAAGTTTGTGTTTGGGGAGATCACAAAGCTGTAAAAGGAGATGTAACTGGCTCAGCTCAGTGTTGTCTTCTAGAAGGCCAAGGGCATTCCCCGCGCCTGGATGGGGGCTCTGGGCTGGAGCAGATACCTGCCCCAAGATGGGCAGACACAGAGAAAGACAAGGTCCTGAGCCAGCCTTGAGCCAGAAGCTACCTTTCTACCTAAGAAGAACAAATGTCTGAGACCTGGAGGCAGCACTGAGCTGCCCAATATGTGTCTCAGGATGCATAGAGGGACAGATTGGTCTGTAACTCCAGAGATGGCCTATCTTCTTCCTCACTAAGTTCTACAACTCGCAAGGAGACTTTTAAGAAAGTACCAATCACCAAGGAGCTCAGAGCCTTAAACACTTCCCAGGGCAGCCAACTCTGTTAATATCTATAATCATTAAACAGTTCTTATTGTGCCTTCTTCCCTTTGCTGCTCCCTTGTTATTGCCTAATTCTTCTGCTATGTAATAGGCCTTCATATACTTGAAAATAGTTGTATATCCCTTGGGGAAAGCTCTGATATTTCTGTGGCAAAATCAACCTTAATGGGGTATCCCTGAGTCTCCTGAGTCAGTGATGGTGGAAACCTTGTTCATTCTTCCGCCATCGCTCCATCTTTCAAGATCTACAGTGAACTTCTTGAAGGGAGAGGCTCTTGCTTTATTCACGATTTTATCTCCAGCATCTTGAACTGACTTATACAAATGAATAGAAGAGAGAATAAATATCAGTCTGGGTTTTCTGTGTTGGACCCCAAGCTTGACTTAGGTAAGACCCCAGATTTAGAGGATTCTAATGCTAGCATACTTTGTCATTAGCATTCTCCCTTCTACCTGTCTACTCACCCCCCTCCATAATTGTGCTCTAGTTTTCTTCTAAAGCATTAAACCTTCAGCGACAATTACCAAGAAAGGTAAAATTTGTCATTTCTGACCTTGGCCCTACTGTCTTTGATGGAGAAAAATGAAAAGACATCTGATCAGCACCATGGGCAGAAGCCAACAACATCCAGAATAAGACTAGAGTGAAAGGAGCATGGGAAAGGTTCAAGGGGAATGATATGACAGCAGAGAAGACCAGAGTGTTTGCATGTTCCATGGCAGGAATACTCAGTTTATTGTATTCCTTATGTAATTAAAAAGAGTACGACTGGGGGAATGAGAGCAGATATATTCTTGGATTCTGGTTGAGGAGGACAAAGTTAAAAACCAATTTAAAGTTGTAATATATTTATAGTACCATGGGAGTATAAATAACTATTTTACATGTATCATAGTACCTTAGGTTCTTTAAGCAAAAAGACTGAGTTAATTTTTATACTCTCAAGATTTATTTCTCTATGAAACATAATAGATGTTCAATAGGATAGGTGACTTCGATCTCAAGAAGTGTATGGTCTCTTTGAAGAGACCAAATATGATTATATGGAAAGTTAAATAAGAATATGTGGTTGTATGCAGTTAAGTAAACAGTAAACTGTAGATATTCTCTGTATAAATTCAGAGACATGCAATGTTGTGAAGTGGTTAAGACTGATAGATAATCTTTGGATTAATAGCTGGAGTTCCAATCCCTGCTCTGTTACTAACTGGCTAGATGACCTTGCAGATTATTTAAACTCTTCTGTAGCTAGATTTATTCTTCTGTAAAATGGGGATAACAGTATTTCCCCTATTGGGTGATTGAGATTTAAGCAAGAGAGTGAATGTGAAGTGCTTTAGATAGTGCCTGGTACATATAAGGCTGCTACATGTTAGTCAGTCAGTCGTGTCTAACTCATTGCAACTCCATGAACTGTAGCCCACCAGGCTCCTCTGTCCATGGAATTCTCTAAGTAAGAATACTAGAATGGGTAGCCATTCCTTTCTCCAGGCAATCTTTGGTCTCAAAGGTTGAACCCTGGTCTCCTGCATTGCAGGCAGATTCTTTACCATCTGAGTCAACCGGGGAAACCCAATGCTGCTATCAATGGTAGAGAAATAAAGTTTTCCTGGGGTAGTTGAGATTGAAGCCAAATCCTAAAGAATAGGTCGAGTTTAGACAATTGGAAAGAAGGATATTTATCATAAATTCTAGCTCTGACATTTAATTTACTTTGTGACCTTTGGCAAGTCTCTGAGATTCTCTGTGCCTGGTTTTCTTTTTTGTAGGAGAAAGAGTTACAATTTCGGTGCTCGATGCATAGTTGGTGCTCAACATATAATAGTTGCTCTTATCATAGGTGTAGTTATTGTCACTGCTGTCATCATCAGCATCATCAGGGTAGGAGGCAAGAATTTGGCTCTCTGAGCTGAGGTTTCAGGGAATGGAGGGAACCAAGATTTACATTTGGGGAAGGGTCTTATTGCAAAATCTCTCTTCAAATGAAAGAACCACTAGAAAAATAGAAAGCTTTGATTATGATAACAGGGGTTTAAACTGGCTGCTGTGGCCAGGATGTGGGGCTTTCTGTAGAATAAATTTTATTTCATATCAATTTTCTGAAACAGATAATGATACCAGGTATACTTTTGCAATGGCTGTTTTCTTACCTTTTTTGTTTTGTTCTTTGTTTTCTTACTTTTTGAGTAAAGCTTTTTTTTGGAAGGATTGAATTTTTTTGTTTTTACTCTACTGAAACCTATCATAAGATACATAGTTAAAGGGACCATACTCTGCAGCTTGGCACTGTGATCACATACCTTTGGAGTGAAATTTGAAAATGTTAAGTTATTGATGCAGAAAGTCACAATAAGGTCATAAAATTATTTTTATTAAGCCAAAAATTAAATGAAATCTTTGTCCTTTCATTTTGGTGTTCATGTCAGAGTTAGTGATAATTCATGGCATCACCGACTCAATGGACATGAGTTTGAGCAAACTTTGGGAAATAGAGAAGACGGGGGAGTTTGGCATGCTGCAGTCCATGGGATCACAAAGAGTCAGACACGACTGAGCGACTGAACAACAGCAATATGTTATTTCAGCTAGCAATTGTGTTAATAAGCCTTTTGCTTAATTGTTTTTCTCTTTAGAACGATACCGCATTCAGAGTGAACAATTTGAGGATCTTTGGCTTATAACAAATGAGCTTATCATCCGCCTTCAAGAATATTTTGAAAAACAGGGAATCAAAGATTTCACATGTTCTTTTTCTGGATCTGTGCCCCTTGAAGAATATTTTGAGTTGATTGATCATCATTTTGAGGTGTGTATAATCATAACCCATATCATCTGTAGTTTTTCAGTATATGAAAGAGAAGGGGATTCTGTAGAGGTAAGAATTCTAGTATACATGCCATTAGGCAGTACACTAAGTTGTTATTCTTATGTGGGTGGTGGGGTTGTGAATATTTTCCTGCCCTCTTGCCCAATTTGTGATCAATTGCAGACTTTTACAGAGAGGCTGCCTGGAGCTAAGCATGTGGTCTGGCCTCAGAACAGAGCTGGTTTAATTCTCCCACATGGGGATTTAACCTTTGACCCCAATAACCCAGTGCTAAAACTATTTGAGCTTATCGGCAGCCATTTGGCTAACTAATTCTAGCAGGCCATAAATGAGGTGTGATTATAAAGTAAAGTGATTTTTCTTTTTCATTTTTAACAAGCACACCAGAACTTCTGCATCTGAATGAGGGTTAATCACGTAAAATATTCTCGAGTATCTGGCACAGTAGGTGCTTGGTAAATGCTGAAGGATTAAATGTCTAAATCAGTCAGATATGCTACTGACTTTGTTGCCTGGATATGTTTGCACTTCTTCTTTGGAATTATCTTCAGAGCCTGTGTTACATTTTCTTGAGTATCTTCAGAGTGTCAAATCTTCATCCTTTGAAAATTGATTTGATATTTGAAAATAGTCAAGATTAATGTTTTTCTGAAAGCAGTTATACAATGACAGTCATTGTTTTAAGTCCCATGTGTTTAAAAAAAGAATTCATCAAGTTTTACTTACTTATTTGCCTGTAAGTAGATCCTGTAGGGAATTACAAAGAGGAATTTCAAAAAGATTTTGAAAATTATTTAAGGAAGCATTGGTTCCCTAGAGTGGCTACTTTTTAAGGAATCCATAGGTTTTTGCATCTCTGTAAACTGGTGTGTGTGCAAGCATGTATGTGTGTATTGTAGAGAGAGAGGAAGGGAGAGAATATGTTATGTAAATTGTCAGTCACATGAACATTCTACTTAATGTTCAGTTCCCTGAACATTCTAGAGCATTGAACGTTCTAAGAGCATTTAACCTATAAATAAAGACTTCTTTGAATACAATGTCAACATAAAGGGAAATTTTCAGAGTACAGTCCAATTGCAGATAATACCACATTATCAAATAAATTAATTTGGGTTTTCTCTCATCTATGCTGATAATATTGTATAGGATAATATACTTGGGCCAAATTGTGGTACCAAAAGTCAATAGTTTGGGAAATAACATTTAGGTACTCTGAGTATTGAGAACCTTTGCAATTCTCTAGGATATATCTGAAGAAATTCCTGCCTAACTATGTGAAACTGAGGTCCAGTGACTTACAGAAGAGAGTCCATAGAAAGACTATACTAATTTAATATTTGTAACATTTAAAATTGAAAACATTAGTTTCTAATTGACTGTATTTGACATATAGTCCATGTCCCTCCTGTCCTATATTTGGTTGGCTAGTTAATCCTTGCAGTTTCTACATCAGGGACATTTCTTTTCTGGGGTGGGACTTAGGGAATATGGTCAACTATATACACTTTTACTTGTTAAACAAGTTAAGCAGGGCATGCTTATACTTCCTTTACTCTCTGGCCCCACTCTCTACCTTTTTAAATACAACTTTCAACTTTAAATAAAGGTGGCTTTTGGACTCCAAGTGGCCTTTAGCATAAGCTCCATGAAAACAGGAACTTTTGTCTGTTTTATTCATTGTTGAAATTCCTAGTGCCTAGAACATTGCTTGGCACTAAGATCCATACGTAATTGTTACGTGTTAAAATTCTAATATGTGAAAACATTTCAATCACTGCTGTTTTGTTACATATACAGACATCTGGCTGATGTCTCAATATTGAAGATATATTTTTATTTTGTATTTCATGAATTGAGGAAATAAAATATTACAGCAGGATGTCATACAATTAAAAGTGAATTATTGATAACGTTGGTCTCTGATTCTTCTGCCTTTTCTAAAGCTAGGTTGAAAATCTTGAAGTTCACGGTTCACGTTTTGCTGAAACCTGCCTTGGAGAATTTTGAGCGTTAATTTACTAGCCTGTGAGATGAGTGCAGTTGTGTGGTAGTTTGAGCAATCTTTGGTATTGTCTTTCTTTCTGCTGGATCTTTGAAAAAATAAGAGAGTTCCAGGAAAACATCTTTTTCTGCTTTATTGACTATGCCAAAGCCTTTGACTGTGTGGATCACAGGAAACTGTGGAAAATTCTGAAAGAGATGGGAATAACAGACCACCTAACCTGCTTCTTGAGAAACCTGTATGCAGGTCAGGAAGCAACAGTTAGAACTGGACATGGAACAACAGACTGATTCCGAATAGGAAAAGGAGTACGTCAGAGCTATATATTGTCACCCTGCTTATTTAACTTATATGCAGAGTACATCATGAGAAACGCTTGACTGGAAGAAACACAAGCTGGAATCAAGATTTGCAGGAGAAATATCAATAACCTCAGATATGCAGATGCCACCACCCTTATGGCAGGAAGTGAAGAGGAACTAAAAAGCCTCTTGATGAAAGTGAAAGAGGAGAGTCAAGAAGTTGGCCTAAAGCTCAACCTTCTGAAAATGAAGATCATGGCATTCGGTCCCATCACTTCATGGGAAATAGATGGGGAAACAGTGGAAACAGTGTCAGACTTTATTTTTTTGGCTCCAAAATCACTGCAGATGGTGATTGCAGCCATGAAATTAAAAGATGCTTACTCCTTGGAATGAAAGTTATGACCAACCTAGATAGCATATTGAAAAACAGAGACATTACTTTGCCAATAAGGTCCATCTAGTCAAGGCTATGGTTTTTCCAGTGGTCATAATGGATGTGAGAGTTGGACTGTGAAGAAAGTTGAATGCCAAAGAACTGATGCTTTTGAACTGTGGTGTTGGGGAAGACACTTGAGAGTCCCTTGGACTGCAAGAAGATACAGCCAGTCCATTCTAAAGGAGATCAGTCCTGGGTGTTCATTGGAAGGACTGATGCTGAAGCTGAAACTCCAATACTTTGGCCTCCTCATGTGAAGATTGACTCATTGGAAAAGACTTTGATGCTGGGAGGGATTGGGGGCAGGAGGAGAAGGGGACGACAGAGGATGAGATGGCTAGATGGCATCACCAACTTGATGGACATGAGTTTGGATAAACTCCGGGAGTTGGTAATGGACAGTGAGGCCTGGCGTGCTGCAATTCATGGGGTCGCAAAGAGTCGGACACAACTGAGCGGCTGAACTGAACTGAACTGAACTGTTGATAACTTTTGCAATATTCTTCTTAAAAAATTAGTTGTTACATCACTTTAAATTTTGATAATGAATTTTTTTTTCCCTTCAGGAGAATATTCTTTGATATAGCTACTTAAGTGCTTCTTAAGTGCTGAAACTGGGGTTAAAGGAGGGTAGTAAAATTCCAAGTCTTTCTCTCACTGTTTGCAGATGACATGATCGTCTGCATAGAAAACCGTAAAGACTCCACCAGAAAATTAATAGAGCTAACCGATGAATATAGTAATGTTGCAAGATATAAAATTAACACACAGAAATCCCTTGCATTCCTATACAGTAACAATGAGAAAACAGAAACAGAATTTAAGGAAACAATTCCATTCACCATTACAACAAAAAGAATAAAATACTTAAGAATAAATCTACCTAAAGAAACAAAAGACCTATATATATAAAACTATAAAACACTGATGAAAGAAATCAAAGATGACAAAATAGATGGAGAAATATACCATGGTCATGGATTGGAAGAATCAATACAGTAAAAATGAGTATACTACCCAAAGCAATCTATAGATTCAGTGCAATCCCTATCAAGCTACCAAAGGTATTTTTCACAGAACTAGAACAAATAATTTCACAATTTGTATGGAAATACGAAAAACCTCGAATAGCCAAAGCAATCTTGAGAAAGAAGAATGGAACTGGAGGAATCAATCTGCCTGACTGCAGACTATACTACAAAGCTACTGTCATCAAGGCAGTATGGTACTGGCACAATGACAGAAATATAAATCAGTGGAACAAAATACAAAGCCCAGAGATAAATCCACGCACCTATGGACACCTTATGTTTGACAAAGGAGGCAAGAATATACAATAGATTAAAGACAATCTCTTTAACAAGTGGTGCTGGGAATACTGGTTAACCACTTGTAAAAGAATGAAACTAGAACACTTTCTAACACCATACACAAAAATAAACTCAAAATGGATTAAAGATCTAAACATAAGACCAGAAACTATGAAACTCCTAGAGGAGAACATAGGCAAAACACTCTGCCATAAATCACAGCAGGATCCTCTATGACCCACCTCCCAGAGTAATGGAAATACAAGCAAAAATAAAGAAATGGGACCCAATTAAAATTAAAAGCTTGTGCACAATGAAGGAAACTATAAGCAAGGTGAAAAGGCAGCCTTCAGAATGGGAGAAAATAATAGCAAATGAAGCAACTGACAAACAACTAATCTCAAAAATACACAAACAGCTCCTGAAGCTGAATTCCAGAAAAATAAATGACCCAATCAAAAAATGAGCCAAACTAAACAGACATTTCTCCAAAGAAGATATACAGATGAATAACAAACACATGAAAAGATGCTCAACATCACTCATTAACAGAGAAATGCAAATCAAAACCACAGTGAGGTACAATCTCACACTGATCAGAATGGCTACTATCAAAAAGTCTACAAATAATAAATACTGGAGAGGGCATGGAGAAAAAGAGACTCCTCTTACATTGTTGGTGGAAATGCAAAGTAGTACAACCACTATGGAGAACAGTATGGAAATTCCTTAAAAAACTGGAAATAGAACTGCCATATGACCCAGCATTTCCACTGCTGGGCATACACACTGAGGAAACCAGAAATGAAAGAGACACATGTACCCCAATGTTCATCACAGCACTGTTTATAATAGCCAGGACATGGAAACAACCTAGATGTCCATCAGCAGATGAATGGATAAGAAAGCTGTGGTACATATACACAATGGAGTATTACTCAGCCATTAAAAAGAATACATTTGAATCAGTTCTAATGAGGTGGATGAAACTGGAGCCTATTATACAGAGTGAAGTAAGCCAGAAAGAAAAACACCAATACAGTATACTAATGCTCAGATCATGAACTCCTTATTACCAAATTCAGACTCAAATTGAAGAAAGTAGGGAAAACTGCTAGACCATTCAGGTATGACCTAAATCAAATCCCTTATGATTATACAGTGGAAGTGAGAAATAGATTTAAGGGCCTAGATCTGATAGATAGAGTGCCTGATGAACTATGGACAGAGGTTCGTGACATTGTACAGAAGAACAGGGATCAAGACCATCCCCATGGTAAAGAAATGCAAAAAAGCAAAATGGCTGTCTGGGGAGGCCTTACGAATAGCTGTGAAAAGAAGAGAAGTGAAAAGCAAAGGAGAAAAGGAAAGATATAAGCATCTGAATGCAAAGTTCCAAAGAATAGCAAGAAGAGATAAGAAAGCCTTCTTCAGCGATCAATGCAAAGAAATAGAGGAAAAGAACAGAATGGGAAAGACTAGAGATCTCTTCAAGAAAATTAGAGATACCAAGGGAACATTTCATGCAAAGATGGGCTCGATAAAGGACAGAAATGGTCTGGACCTAACAGAAGCAGAAGATATTAAGAAGAGGTGGCAAGAATACACAGAAGAACTGTACAAAAAAGATCATCACGACCCAGAAAATCATGACGATATGATCACTAATCTAGAGCCAGACATCCTGGAATGTGAAGTCAAGTGGGCCTTAGAAAGCATCACTACGAACAAAGCTAGTGGAGGTGATGGAATTCCAGTTGAGCTGTTTCAAATCCTGAAAGATGATGCTGTGAAAGTGCTGCACTCAATATGCCAGCAAATTTGGAAAACTCAGCAGTGGCCACAGGACTGGAAAAGGCCAGTTTTCATTCCAATCCCAAAGAAAGGCAATGCCAAAGAATGCTCAAACTATTGCACAAGTACATTCATCTCACACAGTAGTAAAGTAATGTTCAAAATTCTCCAAGCCAGGCTTCAGCAATATGTGAACCGTGAACTCCCTGATGTTCAAGCTGGTTTTAGAAAAGGCAGAGGAACCAAAGATCAAATTGCTAACATCCACTGGATCATGGAAAAAAGAAGAGAGTTCCAGAAAAACATCTATTTCTGCTTTATTGACTATGCCAAAGCCTTTGACTGTGTGGATCACAACAAACTGTGGAAAATTCTGAAAGAGATGGGAATACCAGACCACCTAACCTGCCTCTTGAGAAATCTGTATGCAGGTCAGGAAGCAACAGTTAGAACTGGACGTGGAACAACAGACTGGTTCCAAATAGGAAAAGGAGTACGTCAAGGCTGTATATTGTCACCCTGCTTATTTAACTTTTATGCAGAGTACATCATGAGAAACGCTGGACTGGAAGAAACACAAGCTGGAATCAAGATTTGCAGGAGAAATATCAATAACCTCAGATATGCAGATGACACCACCCTTATGGCAGAAAGTGAAGAGGAACTAAAGAGCCTCTTGATGAAAGTGAAAGAGGAGAGTGAAGAAGTTGGCTTAAAGCTCAACATTCAGAAAACGAAGATCATAGCATCCGGTCCCATCACTTCATGGGAAATAGATGGGGAAACAGTAGAAACAGTGTCAGACTTTATTTTGGGGGGTTCCAAAATGACTGCAGATGGTGACTGCAGCCATGAAATTAAAAGACGCTTTCTCTTTGGAAGAAAATCTATGACCAACCTAGATAGCATATTCAAAAGTGGAGGCATTACTTTGCCGACTAAGGTCCGTCTAGTCAAGGCTATGGTTTTTCCTGTGGTCATGTATGGATGTGAGAGTTGGACTGTGAAGAAGGCTGAGTGCCGAAGAATTGATGCTTTTGAACTGTGGTGTTGGAGAAGACTCTTTGAGAGTCCCTTGGACTGCAAGGAGATCCAACCAGTCCATTCTGAAGGATTTCTTTGGAACGAATGATGCTAAAGCTGAAGCTCCAGTACTTTGGCCACCTCATGCAAAGAGCTGACTCATTGGAAAAGACTCTGATGCTGGGAGGGATTGGGGGCAGGAGGAGAAGAGGACAGCCAAGGATGAGATGGCTGGATGGCATCACTGACTCGATGGACACGAGTCTGAGTGAACTCCGGGAGTTGGTGATGGACAGGGAGGCCTGGCGTGCTGCGTTTCATGGGTTTGCAGAGTCGGACACGACTGAGCGACTGAACTGAACTGAACTGAATGCATATATATGGAATTTAGAAAGATGTCAACGATGACCTTATATGCGAGACAGCGAAAGAGACGCAGATATATACAACAGTCTTCTGGTCTCTGTGGGAAAGGGTGAGGGTGGGATGATTTGAGACATGTATATTATCATGTGTGAAACAGATCGCCTGTCAAGGTTCGATGCATGAGACAGGGTGCTCAGGGCTAGTGCCCTGGGATGACCCAGAGGGATGAGATGAGGAGGGAGGTAGGAGGGGGGTTCAGGATGGGGAACACATGTACACCCATGGCTGATTCATATCAAGGTATGGCAAAAACCAATACAGTATTGTAAAGTAATTAGCCTCCAATTAAATAAATTTTTAAAAATTCCAAGTTTTTTCCCCAATCATGTGTCTTTTCTCCTCAAATGCACTGAAAAAGAGGGCAGTTTGGTTTGATATCAGAAATGTAAACTATGTGTGATTTCCAAACATACTAAATATTGTACTTCAGAAGTATTATGACTGTTCTGTAAAGTACCAGTTCACATGATCTGGTTTCATGGAGTGTTCCCTAGGACATTGATCAGTTTCTTTATTTTAATAATATTAAATTCAAAAATTATGGAAAGAATTATATGGAAAAGAGTCATTTCTGATTCTCATCCTCCCATTATTCTGTCTCCTTGGATGCAAATTTTGGTGTCCAGTTTCTTGTGATCTTTCTAGAATTGTTCTGTGTAGTCACAACTATGTTACTGTACAATTTTTTAGAAAAAATACATGCATGATATTCTGTATTTTTTTACTTTGCTTCTTTGAATACATCTTTGGCTAGCATTGCTTATCTGTACCTAGTGGTCCTCTTGTTCCTCTATTGATAGCAGTTTGATTATTAACATTATCTTACTGTAATAGGAACAGAGCAAATTTTGTAATGAATATCTTTGCATGTACATTACTTTTTGCAAGCACACCTCTTGGAAAAATTCCTGGAAGTGTGATTGCTAGGTCAAAGGCTGTTATTTTTGAGAACAATTTGTATTAACTTCTCTGTGAATCTTGCCTACTTTTCTATTGGATTGGTGCTCTTTTTCTTACTTGTATGTTTGGGTTGTGGTCACTTTTTTTTATATCAGTTTGTAGATGCTTTCTGGTTATTATGGCAATCACATAGAACTGTTTTTTTTTTTAAGTTAGTAATTTATCGGGTGTGTGTGTGTGTTTGTATATGTGTGACTTTTGACTTATAAAGATCTGTCTCATGCTAAAATTATTTTAAAAATACAATTTTTCTAGTACTTTTGTTTTACTTAAACTTTTGATTCCTCTGCAGTTGATTTTGCTGCAAAGGCTAGGGGAGAGATTATAGAATATTATTCTTTTTTTCCATTGTATATTTAATCAGTTATCACAAAATGTTTATTAAATAATCTGTCTTTATTCCTTGGTAAGTGGGCCATTTTTACTAAATTTCTATCCAGCCTATTTCACTGTATCATTTATGTATTCATGAATCAAATATCATACTATTTTAATTCTCTAAACTCTGTAATACACTTAAATTTCCTCTTTACTCTTTTCAAATTTTTATTGGCATTGCCAGTATCCCTACTTTAGACACATTTTTGTTGTGCACATTTAGCCTGAATTAAAGAAATTCTTCATTGTAGTTGCGGATAAATGGTGAAAAATTAGAAGAACTGTTGTCTGAAAGAGCTGTACAATTTCGGGCCATTCAACGTCGGCTGTTAACAAGGTTCAAAGATAAAACACCTGCACCCCTCCAACACCTGGACACCTTGCTAGATGGAACTTACAAGCAGGTAAGTATAATATCAGTGCTAGTTTTCTACTCCTAGAGTCACGTACCAGACTAACAAGGTTAGGTGTTTCTTTCCTGTGTATTATGAAACAGTGAACAGCATACAAGCCTAAGACTCAGAATTTAGTCAAGCTCTGTCACTGTCTAATTATGTGACTTTGAGTAAATTAGAATAGATCCATCCATATTTTACTTTCCAGAGTTTTTGTGAGGATTTTCTATCATTTCTTTGAAGCAGCCAGCATAATGCCAGGCATATAATATATGCTTGATGAATAGTAGCTATTATGGTTAGTGTGTTTATTGGACAATTCTTGGTACATTCCATAATTATCATAGTTCTCAAATTGTCTTACAGAGCAATTGGATCATACTTTCAGTGTTTTGTCAGCTGATGTTTTAAAGATAGAGTTTTGTTTTTAAAATTCATTGATGTATAGTTGATTTACAATGTTGTGCTAGTTTATGCTGTACAATAAAGTGATTCAGATACACACACACCCACACACACACACATTGTTTTTCATATTGTTCTCCATTATGGTTTATCACAGGGTACTTCCCTGTGCTGTAGGACCTTGTTGTTTATCCGTTCTATATACAATAGTTCGTGTCTGCTAATCTCAAATTCCCAATCCCTTCCTTCCCCAGTTATCCTCCCCCTTGTCAATCACAAGTCCATTCTTTATGTCTGTGAGTCTATTTTGTAGATAAATTCACTTGTGTCATATTTTAGATTCCACATATAAGTGATAGCACATGATATTTATCTTTCTCTTTTGTCTTACTTAGTATGATCATCTCTGGTCCATCCATGTTGCTGTATAACATTATTTCATTCTTTTTTATGGCTGAGTAGTATTCCACTGTATATCTGTACCATATCTTTATTCACCTGTCATTGACCATTTAGATTGTTTCATGTCTTGGCTATTGTGAATCGTGCTGTGAACATAGGGGTATATGTATCTTTTTGAATTATAGTTTTGTCTGGATATATGCATAGGAATAGGATTGCTGGATCACATGGGAACTCTATTTTTTGTTTTTGAGACACCTCCATACTGTTTTTCATGGTGGCTGCACCAACTTACATTACCACCAACTGTGTAGGAGGGTTCCTTTTTCTTTACACCCTCTATACCATTTGTCATTTGTAGGCTTCTTTAGTACGGCCATTCTGATGGTGTGAGGTGGTGCCTTATTGTAGTTTTGATTTGCATTTCTTTATTAATTAGCGATGTTGAGCATCTTCATGTGCCAGTTGGCCATGAGATGGAATTCTTAAATAGCCCTTTGTTCTAGCTCAAAAAGACTTTTTTCTTCCTCTTTGAGTCTTTCTTCTACCAATGGTTTATCATTTGCATAACTAGGGTTATCTGAGTCTTATTCTTAAGGTGTTACATCTTTAAAAACTATTCAAAATTATCATCTCAGACTTGAAATAATAATTTTTAAAATTGAAATTTCATGGATAAGGCCTCTTCCAGTTCTACTATAAAGAAGTCAGCTTTGATTAACTACATTATGTCTTTTTACATATCTATACAATATCAATGATCCGTTTCAAAATCAGTGTTGATGATATGAATACGCTGTTGATTTTTTTGATTGAATTTTTTGTTGAGAGAGTTGTATATTCCCATGCAGTTATAACGAAAAGTACAGCTAGGGACTTTGCTAGTGGATAAGAAGCTACCTGCCAGTGCAGGGGACACAGGTTCGATCACTGGTCCAGGAAGATCCCACGTGCCTCAGAGCAGCTAAGCCCATGAGCCACAACCACTGAGCCTGATTGCTGCGATTACTGAAGCCTGCATGCTCTAGAGTCCATGCTCCACAGTAAGAGAAGCCACTGCAATGAGAAGCCTCTGCACCACAACAAAGAGTAACTCCTGCTGATGGCAATTAGAGATAACCTCCAAGCAGCGCTGAAGACCCAGCACAGTCAATAAATAAATAATTTAAAAAGAAACTATAAAAAAATACAGCTAAATTTCACATATCATTTACCCACTTTCTTCCAGTGGTATCATTTTGTAAAACTATAGTATAATATCACAGCTAGATTATTGACATTGATAAAATCTGTAGATTTTTATTCAAACTTCCACAATTTTACCTGTACTCTTATGTGGGTGTATTAAGTTCTATACAGTTTTATGTATGTCTGTGTATCCACCATCTTGTGTATTCAAGATACCAAGCAGCTCCATCGCACAAGACTTCTTCATGTTACATTTTATTGACAAAACCCCCTCCCCAACACTGTGCTTCTCTACCACATTTTGCTGTTTTTGGAAGAATGAATCAGATATTGTTTTCATAGTTAGCTTTTCTAAAGGGAAGAATTGTGGAGAAGGAAATGGCATCCCGCTCTGGTATTCTTGCCTGGGAAATCCCATGGACAGAGGAGCCTGGTGGGCTATAGTCCATAGGGTCACAAAGTCAAACATGACTTAGTGACTAAACAACAATAGCAACGGCAACAACAAAAAGAAGAAAAATAGCTTATTATGTGAACATCACTAAATGTATTGATATTATCTTTGATTCTTGAAATTTTCATGGTTATTTGAAAATCAGTAGCAATTAGAGGGATAGTCTGCAGCAATAGTAGATTTTTGGGAAGAACATGGGGCTTCAAGACCAAAGACCCCAGTTCTGTCACTTATTACTATGTGGCTTTTGGCAATTTCCTTACCTTCCCAGAACTTCAGTTTCTTTCCATAAAATGGAGCACATACTCACTGTCTTATTACAAAGATTCTATTCTATAGTAGATGTAGAAATGCTTGGTATATTGTTCTACAAATACAGATTGCAAATTTCTTCTGTGCTGAAGCAGTTATGTGACTCAGATCAGTAAGCACTAATGCTGTTTCTGTTCCAGACTTTTTTTTCTCTCTTAGGTATACTTTTTTTTTTTTTATGTTCTTCAGTTTCTTTCTTTTTTTCCCCTCCTCCTCCTTCTTCATATATCTTTGATGATCTATCTCATTCTTAGGCTTCCTGCCACATCTGCACTCGGAGCTGAAGAATCTTGTCTTTAATGGTGCTTCATTTTGCGGACGCAATGGCAGAGGGATCTTTAAAGGGGTTTGATGAAGATGCTTCATTTAATGCTTTTCATATTTTCTATATAGCAAGACTTTCTTTGCCTTTTCTACATTCTAAGTTCTGGGGTTTATTTTTTTCTACTTAGGTCTTAGGGGTGCTAGATGTCCAGGAGCTGCTGTGAATTCCAATAAAGTTTTTAAGACAAACTGAGGGTGAAGCCCAAATCTCTTCATAAATGAATGATTTACGTTGCTGAGTTGGCTGTAGTGTGAAATAACTGATATGGTATTAATATATTTATTAATGTAATGGAGTCAGTGATGGTATAGCTGTACGGGTTCTGAAGTCAAAGTTTGGCTTACTATCTCTTCATTCAGTAATGGTAGCTACTGTTATTTAGGAACCAAATGTCAGTTTGCCAGGTATAGAGTGGGTAAGGCCAGGATGAGCAGGCAGTATGACTTCTGTGCCCTTGGTGTTTAGCAGAAGCTCTTGGGTGTGTGCATGCTCAGCTGCTTCTGTCATGCCTGACTCTTTGCAACCCTATGGGCTGTAGCCCGCCAGGTTCCTCTGTCTGTGGGATTCTCCAGGCAAGAATACTGAAGTGGGTTGCATTTCTTCCTCCAGGGGATCTTCCTGACCCAGGATTCAAATCCCTGTCTCTTAGGTCTCCTGCATTGGCAGGCAGGTTCTTTACCATTAGTGCCACTTGGGAAGAAACTCTTGATACTACTAGCTTACACAGTGAAGCCAGTGAACTGAAGACAGTCTCTAGTCTTCTAGTGACCTGGGATGTAGGATCACGAGGTCAAGTGACTGTCTTCTATGCATCCCAGATTGTTTCATCTGGATGTATTCTTAGAAGGAAGATTTCTTAGTCAAAAAATATTTCTCACTCACAAACACACACACATCATACACACACACACACACGTGCACATACATATTACTTAGCAAAAATGTACTAAATTATAATTCTGCTGGGAGTTTATAAAATAGTCTGTTTTCTAGGTATTATGGTTTTTGATAGTTACAATTCTTAACCTGGTAAGATAATTTTACTGTTATTTTAATCTTTCTTTGCTTACCAGTGAGGTTGAACATTTAAAAAATGTTAACTGGCCATTTACCTTTCTTCTTTTGTGATTTACATATGTAAAACCTTTTGGTCAATAGTTTATCAAGTCGTGCAGCTTTCTGTTATTTTGTGTATATTAAGCTAGCAACTTTTAGCATACTTTTGTCATGCATAAAAAATACTTTGTGTATGTAAGGAATGTAATCTCTCTTCATATGTAAATTTTACCAATTTGTCATTTGCCTTTTATTTTTTAGACAAGTAAAATTTACAAAATCTTTGCATAGTAAAATCTATTCCTCTTTTTCCTTCAGACATCACTGTCTAGGAAAGTCTTCCCATGCCAAGAGTACATAAATATTGACTAAGAATTTATTTTAACATTTTTATGCTATCATTCTTTATATATACTTTTTTAATCCATCTGGAATGTATTATGCAATTTAGTGGGAATCTGATCTTCTCATCAAAAATGGTGAACTAGTTGTCTTGGCCCCTGCTTATTCTATAATCCTTTTTCTTTTTCTTACTGAGCTAAAATACTATTTGTAACATTTAACAATTTTACTGTATAGCGAACTACTCCAAACCTTAGTGGTTTCAAACAACAACAATTCATTATTGCTCATGAGTCTTCAAATCAGCTGAGCAGTTCTGCTGACCTGGGCATAGTTAGCTGTTCTTGTTTGAATTCACTCATGTGTCTCTGGTTAGCTAGTTGGTCAGGTGGAGACTAGATGTACTTACCTATTTGGCATTTGGCTCACAGTTAGATGGAGTGATTGTGCCACACGTATCTCCTGTGTGGCAGGCTGGCCTGTGCTTGTTCACGTGGTGGCTACAGGTCCCAATATACAAATACTCTTCAAGTCTCTGCCTGGGCTATGTCTCTGGTTCCCCATTGGTTTTGACCAACCCAGATCAAAGGGCTGGGAAAATAAACTCTTCTTCTTTATTGAAGGAGTAAAGGATTGTGGGCATTTTCACAATCTACCCTAAATTAGCATATAGTAATGGTAGCTCAGACGGTGAAGAATCTGCTTGCAATGTGGGAGACCTGGATTCAGTCCCTAGGTTGGGAAGACCCCCTGGAGGAGGGCATGGCAACCCATTCCAGTATTCTTGCCTAGAGAATCTGCATGGACAGAGGAGCCGATGCAGTCCATGGTGTTGCAAAGAGTTGGACATGACTGAATGACTAAGCACAGCACAAATTAGCAAAATGTTTTAAAAGCTAATTTTTGCAACTTTCCTAGCCTTTGAACTTAGGTTTTTCTATATTTTTTACTTTGAAACCTATATTTTTTTGGTTACTAAAATTTCGTTAATTCATAATCAGTGTGGTCTATGGATTCTAGAGATAATTTCTCCTGCAATTAGTTAGATTTAAGAAAACAGAACATCTGTGCTATTTTCAGGCTAGTGCCCAAATACTTGCCTATGTGCTAAGTTATAGTCAGCTGTTTTGGGGGTGGAATCTGTTATTTAGTCTCCTATAAGTCACCACCATAGTCCTGTCCAAGGTGGGCTTTATCTATGCAGTCACAGAACCCTGTGTTTGGTTTGAATGCTCTGTGGTAGCCATCTTGAAATTCTTAAGACTTTTTGAACATGAGGCCCCATATTTTCATTTTGCTCTGGGTCCCGCAAATAATGTAGGTTGTTGTTGCCCTGTTGGGATTTCTAATGAGAACAAGACAATTGGGAATTCAAATGTAGAGTATAATTCAAAGACTTACTGTTTTTATTACCACTACCCCAAAATCACTTGTAAGTTTCCTTAAAGATGAACAGGAAGGGATGTAGTGGGCTCCTCTGAATAGCTCAAAGGTTTTTTCTGGGACTGGCATCTTGGTTAACTGACAGTGAAGTGACAAGGGCTGTTGCATTTAAGGTTATCATCTTGCAATTAGTTGTATCTAAGCATGTTGAGGGTGGCAGCCTGTGGGCCATTGGCTTCAAGATGCACCATGAATAGTTATGAATTTTGATGTACAAAGAATTCAGCCAACAACTTTTCTCCCATTTTTAACTACAAGTTATTTCTTATATCTTGTATCTTTGATTGAATAGAACCCCCAAACCACATCACCACATTATAATTTTAGTAGCATGCCTTTCCTGTATAGTATCTACCTGTCATCATATCAGACTTCACTGGGGCATCTACCAACCCCTCTTTCCTGAGGTCATCCTACTGCTGAGGCAAGGAGAGAGGACTAGCGTGTTCACTCTGGAAAAGCATCTTGTGATTCTTACATGGGAAGGATCTGGTTTCCAATGAATGAGGCTTTTCCAGTTGCTCACCACAATTTCTATACCTTATTCTAGAATTCTGGAAGAAAAGTCTTGACTTTGTCAAAGAACTTTCACCTTTACTTTCAGCTTTAGAGACATAATGTTGAAAGAAAGTAACTATGTCAAGAGTTTCTTTTTTTCAGCAGTCAGAAACCTGTATTTCCTCATTTGGATAATTATAATACTGCTTTGTCAATCACCTGAATATATTTTTGGAAGACCTAAGAAAGAAAGTATGGGAAAGATGGGAAATTCGTGTTTAATGAGGATCTATTGAGTCTGAGGTACATTTCATTCATTTCATGTAACAGTCATCTTATGTGGGTGGCATTCTTATTTCCATTTTATGATTGAAGAACTTGAGACTTAAAGCAGGGTTAAACCACTTGCTCAGTGTTACACAGATATTAAATCATCTATTCCAAAGTCCATGCTTCTATTATTTCCAGGTGAGACATAGACATCATAGTTTTTCTTTAGCAAATCTGCAGTCAGGCTGATGAAAAAGGAGATTTGTGCAAATTTGTGCATATTTGTATATATTCATGGTGTGTATATGTATATATTCATGATCATTCAATATTCATTTTATATGTACCTATCAGAAAGTCACAAAATCTTCTGGAGAGCTCCCCAAAGTGTGTATTACATCTGAAACTTGTGTATAGAGGAAGAGGTGAGTTTGTTAATGTAACTAATGCTGAAGTTCAGTTTCTTGGCCATCAAATACCAGTACTTATTGCACTTGGCAGAAGAGCTTTGGAAAATAAGTTCTCTTTGATGTTGTAAAATTTTCACATGTATTTGTTTGTCAAAGCAGGACTGAATGGTTGAATTGAAATAGGGGAAATTTAGACTTACCCTATAGTTTGGCTTGTGTTTTAATGCTTTTATCTGTACTAAGATTTTTTTTTTTCCTCCACTTGAACACTAACCCTCTGTTCTAACAGAGGAAAAGTGTTTACTAAACTAAAAGTTTAATTGTGTCAGATGACATACATATAATGTAATGGCTGATAGTCATTAATGTTCTAGAAAGGTACTTGGCTGATTTTTCTGTTCTGCAAAACTGAGGCTGTATTAGGCACAATTTTAAACAGAGATCCTGTGGTTTCTAATTTGCATTTGTTACTTTTTCTGTGCTTAAGACTTCCTTCCATTCTGTTTATTTGTGTGGTATTGATATATAAAAATCATTTAAAGTCACGTAAAAATCTAAGAGCACTTTGGTCTGTGATTTTAAATGAGCATGATTTTGGCTGATAACACAAAGGAATATGTGATGAAACCATTCAGAGGCCTATTTGCCTCTTTGCATTGGCAAGTAAAAAACAGTATGCTGATAGACTGAGAAGGAAGTATCAGGGATTTGATGATGTGGCTGCATTTTTTCCTTACAACTATTTAGAAGCTAAGAAGTTCTTTCTCTTCCCAAGGAGATAGAATAAACAGATGATAAAGGGAGCAGAGAAACATGTAACCATATATTTGGGATGATTGGGAGAGCTAAGTTTGAAAAAAAATTAAAAGGATGAGATGTTAGTAAAAAGATGGAGTTTGCATATCTTCACCTCATAGTTCTGTCCTTGGATGTTTAAGAAAGTAGTTTGCAAAGAAAAAAGACATTCATCAAGTTGCTTATTTATGGTATTAATCATTTTTGTAAGAAATGGTAAATCAGCTTTCTGTAGTTGGAAAATGATCAGATAATTGTAGTACTCTCATTTGATGTGTCTTGGGCTTCCCTGGTGGCTCAGAGGTTAAAGCGTATGCCTGCAATGTGGGAGACCTGGGTTCGATCCCTGGGTCAGGAAGATCTCCTGGAGAAGGAAATGGCAACCCACTCCAGTATTCTTGCCTGGAGAATCCCTGGATGGAGGAGCCTGGTGGGCTACCGTCCATGGGGTCGCAGAGTCGGACACGACTGAGCGACTTCACTTTCACTTTCTTTTTCTTATCATTATTTTGTCTCATTATTTTAAGAACTGGAATAATGTGAAACATTTTTAAAAATTGAAAAAAGCAGACTAGTGTATGCTGCTGATGCTCAATTGTGTCTGACTCTTTATGACCCCATGGACTATATAGCCTGCCAGGTTCCTCTGCCCATGAAATTCTCCAGGCAAGAATACTGGACTTGGTTGCCATTTCCTTCTCCAGGGGCTCTTCCTAACCCAGGGATTGAATCTACATCTCCTATGTCTCTTGTATTGGCAGGTGGATTTTTTTTTTTTTACTGCTGAGCCACCTGGGAAGATTAATATATAATAACTTACAAATAGATGTAGCTATGATAGATGAGTATTGAAGTTGAAAATGATATACATTTGTTATATATGACTTTAAATTCTTAAATAACATTTAAGATATTTAAAATATTAATTATTGTGATCATAATTTGATAAGCACAGTTTTTTATCATATGTGAATGTACTTAATACTACTGAACTGTACACTTAAAATACTTAAGATGGTAAATTTTATGTTCTGTTTTACCACAATTCATAAAATAATAACTTTTTGAAAAATTAGTTGTGAGAAACTCCTGATCTTCATTGGTTTTCTGAGGGAAGTATTTTCTCTCTCCTGTATATACCTTATAAGTTTATTTCTCCAATCTCCTCATGTGTAGAACTTTTGAGTTATCTTGACATATATGAGTTAGTTTATTCCTATTCACTTAAAAGAGAACAATTAGATAACTGGATGGTATACTTGAGTGAATATATGAGTAAGGATGGGCATTATCTTGCTCTGACTGTGACCTCACCAGTTCCTCAGCTAAACTGGAGAACCTTACAGAGCTCTTTCAAAAATGATGCCAATTTTTCCTCATCCGGGTCAGAGTGCAATCTGGAATGTAAATCCAAAGTGTGTTTCTTTTAAGTACATCACTGATGTATTCAATATATGTGTGTGGCTATATTCATTGGAAGGACTGATGCTGAAGCTGAAGCTCTAAAACTTTAGTTACCTGATTGGAAAAGACCTTGATGCTGGGAAAGATTGAGGGCAGGAGAAGAAAGGGGCAATAGAGGATGAGATGGTTGGATGGCATCACTGACTCAATGGACATGAGTTTGAGCAATCTCCAGGAGATAGTGAAGGACAAGGAAGCCTGGTGTGCTGCAGTCTATGGGGTCACAAAGAGTCAGACATGACTGAGCCACTGAACAACAACAGCAGTTACTGTGTTAAAAAGCAAAATGAAACGAGTAAACTTAATTTTGATAATGTGTTTTATTTAACCCTACATACCTAAAGTATGAGTTTGAACAAGCTCTGGGAGATGGTAAAGGACAGGGAAGCCTGGTGTGCTGCAGTCCACGGGGTCACAAAGAGTTGGACATGACTGAGTGAACGGCAAACAACAACGATCTAAAATATTATAACTTCAACATAAGCAAATAAAAATTATTAATGATATTTAATATTTTTTCACAGTAAGTCTTTAAAACATGGTTTATTTTACCCTTGCAGCACATTTCAAGTGCTGAATATCCACATGTGGCTAATGACTACCTTAGTGAACATTACAGTTCTAGCTACAGATAATTGTCAACTCAATTTTACCTTGTTTCTTATAATGTCTCTTTTCTTGATTTTTTTTTTCCTCCTTCAGTCCCTCTAAATTCTTGTTCTTGATAAGACTATCGTTGGCCATTGATTTTCACTCACATGATGTGAATAGTAGGTAGTGGGAAACACTAAGACTACCAGGAACCTTTGTTTGCATAAACCATGACTTCAGGTATTGTTTTTTAAAAAAAGCATCAAATTTTGTGTCAATAGATTTGGGCCCCAGTTCCAGCTCTCTCTGACTCTTTGACTTTGGGTGTGTGACAGCCTCTCTAAGCCTTCGCTTCTTCACTTTCATCTTTGGACTTCCTTAGGACCTTTTTGAGCAGCATCCAGCATGGGGCTTATCTTCTAGTAAAATTGTCAATAAATATTTATTGTGCTGTATAATGATTAGGACAAGGGATTTAGAATCTTTACGTTTCTATCAGTACAGACTTTCAGAAACAAACGGGACCTTTTTGGGTCATCTAGTGCCAGCCCTTAGACTGGGATATGGTTGTTAGCCCGTCGTTTGGTGGATGCTAATGCTAGTGATTTAAGTTACAGGGCTTTGTGAGACTGAATTAGTTTTCAAAAAAATCTGTAAGTGCAAAGTATTGTTATAAATTAGAGCTACGCTTCCCTGGATTTAGGTATATAATGCTAATTGACATTAATGGGGATTGTACATAAACCAAGGGGAGAACAGACCTATTAGTGTATTAAAAACATTCTACTTCTAATATCCGTCTGGTATGCTTTATTTCCCTGGGGCATATGCATTAAAAAAAAATAAATGCATACTTTTTTATCTTCATGTTGTTCAATCAGTATTGGAGTTTTCTGCTGGCTAGTGTTGGTTTAAACATCTCCCTAGATTATAAATTCAGTATTAGGGTTTTATTTTGGCAAACTTACCAGATTCAGAAATGTGATATTCATCTGCATTCCAAACTAAAAGTTATCAGGGGTACTCTCTTGTGCTGAAATTTCATTCTATTTGTTGTTTGATCTTTTGAAAAAAAATTAGTCCTTTGACATACACTCAGAAGCAAGATGTTTCTAATATTACAATAAAACGATTAATGGCTCCATTATAAGGAAATGAAAATCTTATCTTTTTGTGTCAGTGATGAGAGAAAAATATATAAGTGCCCTCCAATTATCTGTAATTGTATGAGGTTTTCTTTCATTTATGTTATCTCTCTTCCTGTTTAATCCCATTTACCACAATTATTCCTTTTGTATTAGTTTTCTCTAAATGGAGTTCTGAATGGTTTGAATTGTGAATTGACAATGATCACAATCTTTACAACCCTTCCTCCCTCTCCACCTTCTTCTCTTCCTTGCCTTTCTCTTTGAATAAAGGAATACAAATACAGTTTCCTGGAGAGATTATTTTATGCATTTAGGAAAAGGAAGATGATGTATGGCCTTTGTAAGAGTGTCTATGAACAACTGAATAACTAAATCATTCCGATATGTTTCTCTGTATATTAATAATTAGAGGTCTGATAGTTCTCTGAAAGTCTGAAATGTAACCAAGGATAAATTGAGGTGTTATATTTTTAAAAAGATAAGAAACTGGGCTTCCCTAATTGTTCAGTGGTAAAGTATCCAGCTGCCAATGCTGGAGACTTAGGTTCCATCCCTGATTTGGGAAGCTCACACATGGCAAGGAGCAGCTAAGCCTGTGTGCCACAGCTATTGAGCCTGTGCTCCAGAGCCCACTTGCCACAGCTGCTGAAACCTATGAGCCCTAGAGCCTGTGCTCTGCAACAAGAGAAGCCACTGCAAGGAGAAGCCTGTTCACCACAACTGGAGAGTAGCCCCTGCTTGCCGCCACTAGAGGAAAGCCTGCGGAGCAACAAGACCCAGCACAGCCAAAATATAAAAGACAGAGACCTAACTGTATGTCTAGGAGCAGGGTAATAATAGGCAAAAGCAGTTTCATCTAATTAAAAGGGATGAATTTTGAACATTGGACTTTAAATGGATTTAAATACATTATCACTTTACCTGGGAATCATTAATAAAATGTTGTACAGTAAAATCGGCAGGCATTTATCATCATTATTTTACCTGATGGATCAACTCATATTGTTGTTTTTAAATTTCCTTTTATATGATTTCTAAATCTCTTATAGCAGGATAATAGATTTCAGGAAAATCAAACCACTTTTCCCACCCAAGTATTAGTTCTTTGCCTCCCTTTATCCCCATCTAAGACTGGCTTCTGGACAGCAGTTAATATTCTTGTTCCATTGGTTTTCCAGTTAGAAAGACGGGCTCAGAGGTCATATTCTTGGCGTTGTTTTTCCCATGGAAGTGACAGATTTTCACAGGGCCATCTACCTCCGTCTTTTATCTTACTTTCGTGATTCAAGGTAAAGATGTGTAAGAGAATTGGCTCTTGCTAAGCTGAGGCCGTGGACTCAAGGACGCTAAAGGAAACCGCAAGGTCCTGGTACTTATAGTCTAATGTTGATTACCTGTCTGACACATTAGATAAGATTGATCTTCTAAATGTAATTATCTGTAGTTTTTCTTTGTTTGTTTTTGTCCTATCTCATTCTTTAGGGCATCACTGTTGTCTACCCAATCAAGAAGTAAGAGACTTCTTACTCAAATGTCTCTGAAGAGTGGAACTCAACGCCTTCCTGTCTTAACTCCTACTTCTGCAAAACCTACATGCCAGTCAAACTAGCATAACCTTTTAAACAAAAGCTCTATTGATGTATAATTTGCATAGTATAAAATTCACCAGTTGTACATATACCATTTGATAATTTTTAGTAAATTTATACAGTTGAGCAGCTCTCCCTCACCACAACCCAATTTTAGAATGTTACCACTATACCTAAAAGCTCCCTTGTGCCCATTAACACTTAATCCCCTTTCCCAACCCTAATGCCAGGAAATTACTGTCTCTTCAAGTTGACCTTTTCTGGGTATTTCACATAAACAGAATAACACAGTCTTTTGGATTTTTTTTTTTAACTTAACATCTGCTTTTGAGGTTCATCCATATATAGTAGTACGTTGTTGGAGCTTGTTCCTTTTTATTGCTGAATAGTATTCCACTATATGGATATACCACAATTTGTTTTTTATCAGTTGATAGATATTTGGATTGTTTTCAGTTTGACCAACACATGAATAATGCTACTGTGAACATTCATGTATATGTCTTTATGTGAACACATGTTTTCTTTTGGTAGATTATTAGGAGTAGAATTGCAAGGTCATATGGTAAATTTATGTTTCTTTCAATGAAATTCACAAACTGTTTTCCTCAGGATTGTGTTGTATCATTTTATATTTCTACCAGCAGTGTATGAGGGTTCAACTTTTTCCACATGGTCACCAACACGTTTTATTCTTTCAGCTATAGGCATTCCAGTGGGTATCTCATTATGATTTTAATTTGCATTCTTCCTAATGACTAGTGACTTGGGCATTTTTTCGTTTGTTTATTAAGCTATTCTCTTTTGATCAAACTTACCCTATACATTTCTTCCATTTTGCCTGTGCTTATACTATTCTCACTGCCTGAACCTTACCTTTTATTGATCCATTTTCTTTCTGGAAGCTTCCTACAAAGTATGTCTTCTTTTTTAAAGTATTCCTTTATTTCTTCCTGCCACTTCCAGTTATCTGTGATCTCTCCTTCCTTTAAACCTCAGGAGCACTATGATTAAGCCTCTGATGTAACATCTACTTATATTTTTCTGCCTGATACCATAATTACTTGAGTGTTTGCTTTTTTTCTCCTAATGATCTGTAAACTCTTGGATGACTGGTATAGTTTTTTTTACTTACCTATCAGTGCACAAAACAGTGACATACTGGGGTGAGTACTGCATGAATGTTTGCCAGATAGACTTGTAGATGTTAAAGAAGAGAGGCTTCTTTAGTTAGTAATAAAGGCAGATAGTCTAAGTGGGCTCAGTTTCAGTCTGCATTAGCTACAGCCAGAATGCTTCCTCTCACTTTGCAAGGATTAATCTTCAATTTATTTTCATGTTCCTTGGGCTCTTTAGGGCATGGTTTCCAGTCCTGATAATCTCAACTGATTTATCCTCTATGCCTACAAGTCCCTGGTTACAGTCTTTCCTTTTCTTTGGGAAACCAACATCAGAACATTGTCTCTGTTCATGCTGTCACTTGAAATTCATGGCTCAAAGCTTATTTGCATAAAATCCTATCTCACCCTGGTCAGTCACCTCTCTCATTTCTCTTAGTCAGCAATCTTGAGCCGACTACTCATGGTCTATATGATTTCTCTTATGGAACTTTCTGATGTTTACTTATGTATAAAACTATATGTTAGAACTATGAGGAGAGGAGTGATAAAAATTAACCAGAGGTAGTCTCTACTTGTTGACGTATTGATTGCACACACCACTTGTTTGTTGTTTGAGCCCTGAGGATAGAGTAGAAAACAGATCTGAGGACCGAACCTGGTGGTCCTCCAACGCTTAAGTTCTATTAAGTACTGTTTGTTCCTCCAGTGAACAGTCTAGACAAAAGTGCTATTTAAAATTCTTTTGTCTACTTTTAAAATACATTGGAGAAGGAAATGGCAACCCACTCCAGTATTCTTGCCTGGAGAATCCCCTGGACGGAGGAGCCTGGTAGGCTATAGTCCACAGGGTCGCAAAGAGTCGGACACGACTGAGCGACTTCACCTTCACCTTTAAACTACATATAATTTGACTTGCTTTCTATCAGATTTTGAGGTACCATTTTCTGTTTCTTTGTTTTCCTGATTGTAATAGCCCTGTTGACGTCTAATTTACTAACTCTAGAGGTTTAGCAAACAGATCACCAAGTTTGTTTGTTTGACACATAGTTAAGACTAGTGAGTACTAAACAGGGGCCTAAAGTTCTTATCTGTGGTTTCTGTGAATGTGTTTTAGGCCATGAGCTTTATTTATGAATCCATTTTAGGAGTTCAGGTGTGTTCTCCCCATACTTTCTCTACCCGCTTATAATTCTTACTGCTTTGGATGGATGACATTACTGGAGAATTGACATCTAGGTAGCTGATATTTTACTGAATGTACATGTCTTCCCATGTTTCTGTATGCATACATACATTCTTTTAGTTTGTTACAAAGATTTTCACCCTTCAAAAATGAAGTGAAAGCAATTTCTAAAGTTAGACACCATGTGATGCACCTCTATTTCCAGAATGATGTTCTGTGGTGTTTCTGGATAAATACATATCAATTGCTCTAAATAGTCCTAGCCATATAAAAATATGCCATGTTGAGTAACATAGCATTAATATAAAACTTTACATTTATTTATTTGACACAAGATGGATTAAGTTATAACATCCTAGAATGATTGATATATATGCTGTGCTAACCAAGTTTCACTCTTGGGAATTTCTTCTTCCACTTGTGAAGAGCTTCTACTGATTTAAAATGAATTAAATCTTTTCTTTTTGATGCCACCCATGCTTAGAATATTTCCCTTGAAGTTAATGGATCCATGTAGATAAATAATCTGGCTTAGAATATCTGAATTGCTTTTAAACTCCAGGCAAGCTAAAGGCAATATTTGGTGATGAAACTGTTTTTTGTTTGTAACTTTTGGGTAGAGTGAAGTGATTTAGAGATGGCCTCTGACATTAGTACCATTTAGGTAGTTTGAAACATCACATATTTTAAAAAAGACTTGTGTTGGCATGTTTTTAATTTAGGAAAGAAGATAAAATTATATAAGAAGTTAAATTTAGATTGTGCACATGTATCAGCAGACCACAGAAGAATTTAAATTTTTCCTTTAAAAAAAATCTGCTTTATATACCTCTAGTATAATGAAGGCCCTATGTATACATAAGGGAATAATTAAATACAGAAATGCAGCCTACTTGTTAGCCAGAAAGGATGCCTGGAACATGTGGATAAGCTTGGATATTTGTCTAATGGTAATTGGAATATTGGTTTTTGGTTGAAGATGCCAAATCTTCAGAAAAGTAATTGGATTTAGCTTCCTATTTAACAAACTGCTTCTAATCCCTGAAGTATCCCACATCCGAAACTAATTTTTCTTGATTGTATCAAGTTTAGTCATCAAGTTTAGTCATGAACAGAACAGGGTTGACATAGTTTTTTAATATTTAAAATATTTCTTGACAAGGTCTCAACACTGCTGCTTGTCCACAAATCTTATTGTTAGGTTCACTAATGACATGAAATCTTGTGTTCTATGGAACCTAGTTTTTCAACTTAGTGAAACTATCTTCTTAAAATAAACCAATTTATTCTCTTTCCCTATACATTTAAAATTAAACTTAGATTTTGATCAGATTTCAAGAAATAACACAAAGTGGTGTATTTCTTACTGGTTTTCATGTGTGCTTTTATTAGATGTGTGCTTAAGTTAACTTCTTTAGATTCAGCCTAGGAAATGTGTTTAGCGGTGATTCTTGATTCTCAGAAGCATTATTCGATATATAAATGTTTACTGTGTTGTGTCAAAGTATTTATAAGTAGTTAAAAATTTCTTAGAAAGTGTAGCCTATTTGATCATTAAAATTCAGAGATTAAGAGATTCAGTTTAAGGGATTATTGTATCAATAGTTATTGAGCAACTACTATTTATAGGTTTCTTTAAATATGATTGAAAGAGTTGTATAAAGGTGTTTATGATATGGTTTACTATCATGAGGGCTTCCTTGGTGGCTCAACAGGTAAGGAATCTGCCCACAACACAGGAGACAGGAGTTTGATCCCTGGGTCGGGAAGATCCCCTGGAGGAGGGCATAGCAACCCACTCCAGTATTCTTGCCTGGAGCCTGGCGGGCTACAGTCCATAGGGTTGCAAAGAGTCGGTCACAACTGAGCATGCTTCTGTCTCTCTGTGTGTATTTCTGCTCAGTTTTGGGCTTCCCTGGTGACTTAGCTGGTAAAGAATCCGCCTGCAATTCAGGAGACCTGGGTTCGATCCCTGAGTTGGGAAGATCCCCTGGAGAAGGAAGTGGCAACCCATTCCAGTATCTTGCCCATTCCAGTATCTTGTCCCATGGACAGAGGAGTTTGGCAGGCTACAGTCCATGGAGTTGCAACAGTGGGCATGACTGAGTGACTAATCACAACAACATCATATAACCATGAGGGGCATGATATATTTATATTGGTGATAATTATAGAGATAGACTAATATTGCCTTCTGGTTTAGTCTTTTGCCATTGAAGATGATTAATTCACTTTAATATTTGAAAAGATAAAATGGTGCCTCAAGTGAAATATGAGCAGATGCATTATACGTAGCTTTTAATTAAAATATATTATGAAAATGATGAAATTATCTTAACAGATATTAAGATTAATAGGAGCTATATAGCTCAACAATATTCTATTCTAACAATTATTCTAATATGTATTTTGTTTTGTGACCCATCTTATTTGGAATAAATTTAAAGCCATGCTTCCCTGTAATTTTTATTCTAGCAGATGATTACTGTACATTTCAACTGAAAGAAATTTTCTGTCTGTTTTTAGTTTGTCTTCAGAGTAGAATTAATGGCCAGACTGAACATTGTTCAATTCTATGCCCCATTACCTGCAACAGACCCTAGGATGGCATGAAGTAGGTACTTAGTACATATTTGGTGAATGTGATGGTCCTGCCTCCAGGGCAGTTTGCCTTTCTTCACAGAGCTTCTGAAAACATGCCTCTGTCTCTGCCAATAATTTTTCTGGGTCCAGAATATTATTTAGCTAAAAAGATATGCACTTTGGGTTTCCCTGGTGGCTCTGTTAGTACAGAATCTGCCTGCAATGAGGGAGACCTGGGATTGATCCTGGGGTTGAGCAGATCCCTTGGAGAAAGGCATGGCAACCCACTCTAGTGTTCTTACCTGGAGAATCCCCATAGGCAGAGGAGTCTGGTGGGTTACAGTCCATGGACTCGCAAGGAGTCAGACACACCTGAGTGACTAAGCACACATATGCACTTTATAACTTGTATATTTTAGACCTACATTTATCATTCCCACTCCTAGAGTTGACCAGCATTGCAGGTACTACAGGCAATGCTATTAATCCTCCTTTGCTATGATTGTGTTAACTATTGAGTTGTTTCGGGACTCTGTTTTGTCACTGTGGAATTTTTATGATCCCTTTGTGTTTAAGAAGCAATTATCATCTTGAAATAAGGACAAGTTCCATCATCTTTCTAGTGTTAACTTGCAAGTGTCTGAAAGGTTTATGCTGTATATTATTTGAGGTAAATTATTTTTTACATGCCAGTTAGGTTTACAGTTCTCTTTTAAACATATTTTTTCATGAGCCTGCATTGTAGGGTCAGATGAGGTACTTTATCTGTCCAAATTTTGGTTTCTTGTTTGATAGTCCTCTCCTTGAATTTGGTTTTTCTTTTTAAAATAAAAAAATTTTCTATAAAATGCTGAAAGCTGGTGACTGAAATCTTTGATATTATTTAATGTGGAATGTTAGGTAATTATTGGATACCTGGGACCTAGAAAAAGAATCAATTCATTTTTTTTGCTGAGTTAGTTTTTCTGACTCCTTACAATCAACACTAGGTTATGAGTTAAATGGTCCAATCAAGTACTGGTCCAGATAAAATATGTTTCAATAGTAAGTGTGTGAGAAACCAGGTATTCTTACAATTCTTGGATGCCTGAGAAACCTTATAGGCTCGCTTCTATTCTCAGCCGTTATAACTTCCAGCTTTGTCAAGGTGGAAACTGTATTGGAACCATGAATGATGATTTACTTAACCATGATCTTATTAAGACTTTGGTTGAGTTTAATATTTTGTATTGAACATCACTTTGTTTTCTTAATAAAAGTTTCTTTTCTTAAGATAGATGTCCACAATAGTAATTACCAGGTCAAAAATAGGAATTCTTAAAGACTTTTAGTGAAATGACCAAATCATTGCTAATTTTATGAGTTGATAGTGCCACCAGAAGCAGAGAAAGAGCAAGGGCGATTTTTAAATCATTCCCTGACAACACCTTCACTGGAAAGTACATTGACAATAGAGTGCCTTACAGGGAATTGCCAAAAGAATGTGTCCACATTGTCCTGTCTTAGAAGACCACCCAGCCCAGTTGTATATGGAAAGAGTTGTATATGGAAACAACTATGGAATACTTTAGCATGAATAGCTAAAGGTAGGGGTCAGCCATTGACCCCTTGCTTATGATGAATTAAAAAACCAAACCAAACAAAAACTCAGCTTCCAAAAAAGAGTGGACTGAAAAGGGGGCAGCATGTGAGTGCCTCTGTAGTCTTATTTTATTTGGGGATTTAGATAAATTAGTAGCAATTTCTTTGACTGCTTCAGACCAACAAATATACAGGAGAAAAAAGGGGAAATGACTATAAAAGGTGGTAAACAATGATTGACTTTTGAGTGGATTATATAGTGAAATGAGCTCAAATTTCCTTTTTCATGGAAAAAGAAAATTTTTACAAAAGATTCTTTCAGAACAATCAAATACTTTCATTTTGTGTACTTAAATTTTTTAAAAATACATTTAATATTATCAATATAGAAAATTCATAAAATTCAAACATGCAACACACAAAAATGAAAATGAAAAATGCTCGTAATTCTCTGTATTCTTCTTTCTCTTTGTATGTATACATGTGTGTATTATTTTAAAAATTGGGCTGATTATATAAAAGATATGTTTGTAGTCCTATTTTTTCCACCTCAGTTTCATCTCAGGATTATTTTTCATGTCATTTGTTGTTGTTGTTCAGTCTCTTAGTCATGTCTGAATCTTTGCAACCCCATGGACTGCAGCACACCAGGCTTCCCTTCTTGTCCTTCACCATCTACCGGACCTTGCTCAAACCTATGTCTATTGAGTCAGTGATGCCATCCAATCATCTCATCCTCTGTCATCCCCTTCTTCACCTGCCTTCAGTCTTTCCCAGCATCAGGGTCTTTTCTAATGAGTCAGCTCTTGGCATCAGGTGGCCATTTATTTTTATGTCATTATAAATATTATTATAACATCTTATTCGATGCTACATAGTGTGGGTATGTCAAAATTTCATTTATCCAGTTTTCTAGTGTTGGATTATTTGGTTGCTTTGATGACCTTGTTTCTATAAATAATGCTGCAGTGAATACCTTTGAGGGTAAAATCTGATGTATTCATGGTCATTTCCTGAGGATAAATTTCTGCCTGTGGAATTGCTGGGCCAAGGTTCATGTGTATTTGTAAAGGCTTCTAATACATGCTTTCCTTCCGAAGCGCTGTTATCAGTTTACTCTCTGTTCAGCAGCACATAAGAAAATTTACTTCTCGGCATCTCTGTCAACATTGGGAAATAACATGAAAAAAAAAAAAAACAAAAAGAATTTTTGCCAATTTTATAGATGAAAATGGTGTCCTTTAATTTTAGTTTGAGTTTGTGGTATTGTGAGGCCTTGGTCCTGATCTCTGTTAACACTCAGAATGTGCTGATTCTTCTTTCATGTCTAATGTTGGATGTGGAAATTAAAGTGCAGGACTCCCATCCAATTCTCAGTTTCTAAGTGGCTTCATCTAGCTTGTTTCTGGGCCTCATGGTGATATCTTTTATTACATGTGCTTTCTGAACTCAAAGAATATGGGAGTAACTATGGTTCTCAGCTTGTATTACTCCTAGATTTCTTCCTGCTCTTGGTGCTTACCCATAGCACTTTTTTTTTTTTTTAAAATTTTAAGATCTTTAATTCTTACATGCATTCCCAAACATGAACCCCCCTCCCACCTCCCTCCCCATAACATCTCTCTGGGTCATCCCCATGCACCAGCTCCAAGCATGCTGTATCCTGCATCAGACATAGACTGGCGATGATAGTATACATGTTAGAATTCTTACATGATAGTATACATGTTAGAATGTCATTCTCCCAAATCATCCCACCCTCTCCCTCTCCCTCTGAGTCCAAAAGTCCATTATACACATCTGTGTCTCTTTCCCTGTCTTGCATACAGGGTCGTCATTGCCATCTTCCTAAATTCCATATATATGTGTTAGTATACTGTATTGGTGTTTTTCTTTCTGGCTTACTTCACTCTGTATAATCGGCTCCAGTTTCATCCATCTCATCAGAACTGATTCAAATGAATTCTTTTTAACGGCTGAGTAATACTCCATTGTGTATATGTACCACAGCTTTCTTATCCATTCATCTGCTGATGGACATCTAGGTTGTTTCCATGTCCTGGCTATTATAAACAGTGCTGCGATGAACATTGGGGCACATGTGTCTCTTTCAATTCTGGTTTCCTCGGTGTGTATGCCCAGCAGTGGGATTGCTGGGTCATAAGGTAGTTCTATTTGCAATTTTTTAAGGAATCTCCACACTATTCTCCATAGTGGCTGTACTAGTTTGCATTCCCACCAACAGTGTAGGAGGGTTCCCTTTTCTCCACACCCTCTCCAGCATTTATTGCTTGCAGATTTTTGGATCGCAGCCATTCTGACTGGTATGAAGTGGTACCTCATTGTGGTTTTGATTTGCATTTCTCTAATAATGAGTGATGTTGAGCATCTTTTCATGTGTTTGTTAGCCATCCGTATGTCTTCTTTGGAGAAATGTCTATTTAGTTTTAATGGAACATTTTACAGAACATATTTTTACTTCAAATTCTAACTCTAAGTCTTTCCCTGTCTCAGATTTAGCCTTAAGTTTCGTCTCCCTTCCTCTTACTCCAAGAAGCCCACCACCACAGTCACTTGTTTTCCAAAGTGGTTTCCGTGGGACCCTAAGATCTCAGTGGGCAGTCGAGATAAAGGGTGAGAGGTCAGCCTTCATTCCGGGTTGCCTCCATTTTCTCTTTTATTTTCTAGGTATTGGGCTTCACTTAGGGTTTCAATTTTTTAAAAGGTTGAAAGCATTGCCCTAGTTATTCAGGTTTTTCCAAGTTAGAGGGGGCCTTTGGAGCTGCCTGTTCAGCTTCCTGCTCATTGCATCACTGATTTACAGCCTTTGTAGTTTTGCTTGAAAACTCCCAAGGAAGCAGAGTGCTCACCCTCACTTTCCTCTCTCTGTTGCCTTTCGGAAGGAACAACTTAGGAATAAATCATACTCGTCTCCTTGATCAGACGTTAAAATTGGCTCACACAGTATTTTTCATTGACACGTTTATTAGTTGCCAAAATTAAAAGCCAAGAAACTTTACATATAAAAAATTGGCTTTTGATTTCTCTTGGGAAATCAGAAGTCCTAGCCACACCGGGCTTGCGCTCGCCCGTGATGCCTGTCTGGCTGTTTTCATGCTTGGTAACCTTTGCCAGTGGTGTTACAGTTTCCTGACACTGAAACAGAGGGTCTGTTACCATTTTTCATCAAGTTTGTGCTGACGTTTTTTTTTTTTTCATGTTATAAACTTGAGAAGGAATTTTTTTTTTTTTTTTGCCTACATTTGTAAAAACTGGAAAAATGGATGGTAGACGGAGAAATTATATATACTTTAGGGTTCAAAACACTATACAGATTAGTACAGATCCCAGGTGCCTGATAAAAGATACTGCCTGAACATTATAGTCATTCTTTTACTCAGCAAATATCACTTGAGTGCCTGATGTGTACAAAGTCACCCTTCTAGTCATCAGGACCTCAGTAGTTCACAAGATAGTCATGTTTTCCACTGTTATGGAGCTTACAGTCTGCTGGGGTTTTCTGTGTTATTCCAAACCCATACCTTATTAACATTTAACAGGTGTAAATGGCCATTTCAAATCAGTCAGAGACAGTGGAGGAGGTGGCCAGTTATATCCTTTTAGTGAGAAAAAAAAGCACCCCCAAAACAAAACAAAAACGCACCGAGACCCCATTATCCCTTTTCCTTTTATCTGAATAGAAAGGAGTGGGGGCATTTGCTTCCTTGGTACTTCTAGGTTTCCTTTGAAGCAAATCTGTCATTTGTCTACAGTTGCTTAATATTTATTAGGGACACTGGGCAGGGGATTTGGGGAGGGTCCCAAAATATGTTAGAAATGGTTGGTCTCCTTGAGTTTCAGTCTAGTGTGGGAGGTGAGATATGCACCCCAACAGCTGTAACAGACACCATGTTTTAACAGTTTCTGTAGTTGTTAGATCTCGGGTGTAATCCACAAAACTGTTTTAAACTTTATTGAGAATAGTATACTAACCTCCCCCTCCCCCCCCCGCCGCCCATAGGTCGGTTATTTTGTACTCATTTTTTAATTTCAAGTGTATACTGGTTCAGTTCCATTTTGGCACATGATGGGCTAGAAGAATCTTTTGAGGACTGGTTAGTGAAATAAACACAATTTATAGTATTATCTCACTGGGGAAATTCCTTCGGTGGGTTTAAATTCCCTACTAATAAACACATTTTAGGAATGTTGTAATTAATTTTAGTTGGATACATCCCAGTTTTAGAATTTCATATTCTTAGATTCATGGCATTGCAACAGACCTTAGTCATCTAGTCCACCTTTCTACTGGGTGTTGAAATTCTTTCTTTTAATCTAAGATTGCACTAGCAAATAATTTTCATCTCCTATGCCAATTCCATGGTGATAGCTGCCTAAAATGCTGAGTTGAGAAGGAGTCTGAGATTTTATTTGGGCTCTAAGGCTAAAGTTTCCATAACTGTTTCGCAGAGTTTGTTAGAGACATGAAGTTAAGAATGTTTTAATATATGCCTGAATATATGAAGGAGTTTTTTCTGGCTTATCAGAATATTTGACTTTCAGCCTTTAGATAATGAAATCTTGGTGCCATTTTCTCTTTCCAATGGCCAATCTTTCATTCAACCAGGTTTTTAGAAACTTCACCAAAGCATTTACGCACAAAAAAGAGAGCATATGAGAGATGGAAAAGGGTTTTCTACTGACCTGTCTTGTTCACATTCTGAGTTTGGGCACTCCGAACTGAAGCCTGATTGAGACTATCTGTGGCAGTGTGTGCAGCTACTAGGTTCTGGGTCCTGTGGGCATAGGACAGGGACTATAGATAGGGACAGGGACCATATCTATCTTGTTCACTATCAAGTAGATTGCCTGGCATATGATAGGTGCCTCAGAGTATATAGAGTGAATTAATGAAAAAAGCCCCTGACATCTTTGGAGGAAATTTACGATTAGCTCTTAGCCTTTTTCAGAGTCACATGCTGTTGGCTCTCTGTATGCTTAAGCAGGTTTTGATTACAAATGTGACCAGCAGAAGGACAATGAATATATTTTGGCCCTGATAATGAGGAGTAAGAATTGATCATGTCATTGACCCTCTCCCTGGAGAGATAGACTGTGTGGCCAGTGTGGCACGATGATTTCTTGCAGTGTAATTCTTAAACTTGGATGTGTATTCCATTTCTCTGTTGTCAAGCTCTGGAGCTAGGTCATGGGGGTCTTTTCACAGTATAAACCATTTTTGGTCAGTTAATTGGATGAAAACAAAAGCTGGCCCTGTGCCCTGTGGTTTTTGCTTTACAAGCAAGAGGCTCAGATTGAACTGCAAGCTCTTTTCGTCTGGACTGGAATGTTGTGGTGGCTCTGCCCCTGTGGAGAGAGCTGGGTTTAGAGCATCTTGTAGCCACCTTCCCGGTTAACTTATTAGGAGAGAAGGTAACCTTGCAAAGAAGCCTTTCCCAGCCTAGGGAAGTGTGGTTAAGAGAGTCTGAAAAATTACTAACAAAATTCCTTAAAGGGTTTTGATCTTTCTCCTGCCTTTAAAAAGAAACGACACACAAAACATGCCAGTCAGATGGCAGTATCCAGTCTTTCATGTCACAATGTGTCCATTTACTACAGCATTTAGTAGGCCAATGACGGCTTTAGCTTAAAGTAGTTAACAAGCATACCTTGCAGTGTTACTTTTATTTTCTGCTCCCTGTAGCACTTAACAAAATCCCATTATGCAATTGGGTATTATTACATGTTAAAAAGTTAATTTGTTCTGCATTCCATTAAAATTGCACTTTTTTTTTTCATGTGCATTGGTCCTTACATCTTGTTTAAAGCCTATAATTTAAGCTCACACCATAGTAAAGTCTTAGGTAACCTTTTGCCCTTGCTACCTTAATTATTCTCATCACATACATTTCAGGAGGATTGTGGCAATGGGTTAACTATTTTGTTAGTTAATGAAAATATCTATCATTTTAAAAGCAAAGTGTGGACTTGGAGTTTTAATTAGAATTGCATATCAGTAAGGAAATAAAATGTACATTTTATTGAGGAAGGTAGACTTTAAAAAGCATTACTTGCATTCTTTTTGAGATAACTATGCTTGGGTAAGGCCAGTTGATTAAACAATTGATGGAGATGGAGAATCTATTTCCATTTAAAATATTAAAGCATTTACTTTTAAAATGTAATAACTTTCCATTTTAATTCATTGTCCCCTTGTATAAATATGCTTAGAGGCTACAGTATAGCAAAAAAGTGAAACCAGATCCAAATGGTGGTATGGTAAAAATAAACTTAATTATTTGACTCAAAGGTGTTAGGTAATTTTTTTTCTAACTTGTAGTGAATAAATAAAAAATAATTTTAGGGATTGAAATTTCCTGAAACCATGCTAAATATTTTAATAGCTCTTGGTGCTTTATTTGGCCTACTTTTATTTGATAGCCAGTATACATGGCTTGGTCTTCCCTGGTGGCTCAGATGGTAAAGAATCCACCTGCAATGCAGGAGACCTGGATTCAATCCCTAGGTCCAGAAGATCCCCTGGAGAAGGGAATGGCAACCCACTCCAGTGTTCTTGCATGGAGAATTCCATGGACAGAGGAGCCTCACCAGTTACAGTCCATGGATTTGCAAAGAGTTGGACATTACTGAGCAGCTGAGCACACACATTCACCATTAAACACAACCAGATTCAGAGAGAATGTTACTGACCATTGCAAACTGTACTCAGCAGTAGAGAGTGTCTGACTTACGAAGCTCTTAAGATTACCTTGGATTTTTTTAGCCGTGAGAATTTATATCTTTATGTCACGTCAGAAAACAAAAAGAAAAAAAAAAGGTGGGATGTGGTGGTGGACTAGCAGAGAAAGATATGAGCTAGTCTGAAGAATAATGGATTTTTGGAGTATAATAGAATTTTATAAATTAGGTTCAGTTACCTCATTTCACAAAAGAATAAAAAGAAGCCCCAAAGAATCAATGACTTGCCCAGAGTCCTCCAACTAAGATGGGGAAAAACTGAGGTCTCTGAGATAGTTCACTGGACTTAAAATAGATTTTGGGGCCAGAGACAGATACAGGTTTCAACCCTGACTTCATTATTAACCTCCTGTGTGACTACAGGCAGATTGTTGAAGCTCGCTCTCTGAGCCTCAGTTTCCTCTTATGTAAAATGGGGGCATTTCAGGAACATTGAGTGAATTTCCTGAGGTAATGGATTAGAAGGGCTGATTTAGGGCCTGGCTCTTCTAAGTACATAGTCAGTGTGGGCTCCTTTCCCTTGGCCAGGCTGGTGGTATTTTCTGTGCAGTACAGTTGTTAAGTAGCAGGTCATTTTGCAAAATGAGACTGGCTGTTTTGGCCCTGAGATCTGAGCCTGCTGCTGGACACATGGGTACACTAGTACACGCTCGGCTTCTGAGGATACTGTTGGAAGGTTAGAGCAGGGGTCCAAGCTGAGGCCACTCCACACTTTGGTTCTGTGGCCGTGGACTCCTGAATTTCCCCACTCTAATTGGATAGTGCAGCAGAGGAATCCACAGAGAGGAAGGTGACCCTGCGGAGCCCACTGCTTTTTTTTTCAAAAGAAATGTTCCATACAAACTTTCTCTGTGAACTTTCTTCAAGAGATTTATACAGATTATGAAGTCAAAAGATGGGGTTATTCCAGACTTTTCTTTCCAGGCAAAGAGGCCAAAACATAATTTTAGCAGGTATTAGTAAAAATTGAGAAGTATTTTGTGTATGCTGGGATTCTTGCCAACATCTGTGTTTGCAACTCCCAAGACAGGGCTAAGGTGAAAGTTTTTCCTCCCTGCCCTTGGAAGATTGTTGAAACAAGCCGGCCACAATTCTTTTCCATTGCATCTGTGTTACTGAGGCCTCTCTAGACACTCTTTTGTGGAGTCTTGGGCCAACAGAAATTGATTTACTCTTCACCGAAAGAGCTTCATTCTAAATGTTGACTGCAGGTGTGCTTTGGGGGAAGGGGTAAAAGAGTAAAGACTGAGGGGTTGGTACTTAAAGCAGGTGTAAGTCATTTGACTATTTTCCAACAAACTGCAAAACTGCTTAATTTGGTCTTTTTTTTTTTTTTAATGTAATGATTCTATAAAACGTGAGTCCAGTTAGGTACATCCAGGGAATTTACAAGATTGAAGAAAGATCTCTGAATTTGTTTAGAAGAGGTAAGAAAAGATCTGTCTCTCAGGGGGGTACAAAATAAACATTTTAAAATATTACCTCTAACATCCATAATAACTATGTATGCTGCTGTTGCTGCTGCTAAGTTGCTTCAGTCTTTATTAATATGTGAACATGGTGATCCTTTGTGTGTATGTTTGTAAACTATATCCCTCCCTTTTCTTAAAGAATATGCTCATTTATCCATAAAAATGTGTAAACCTTCCCAAGAACATTTTAACCAGATGTGGCAAAGACTGAAGCATTCTTTATTGATCACATTGTGCAGAACATCAGAGAATGTTCCAGCAGAGTGCAGCAAAAGCCAGTTGTTGCAAAATATACTCTTGTCTTTCCTTAGTCTGTCTGGAATGTGGAGACATAGAGGAATTTAAAATTCAAAAAATGATGAAAAGAAATTGTAGAGATCCTAGAATAGTGTTCCTGTCCCCCATCCTTTTGAGTAGGCCTCAAGCAAGTAAAATTTTCTTTAATTTACTCAGCAGTGCTGATCTTTCTTGAGGAAGGGACGTGGTGATAGCCCAGGATAACACAAAAGTTAGTGAGGTATACTTTTTAATTTCTTGTCTTTTAAATATAACTTTCAAAAAAGCCACAAGCACTACATAAGAGAATTCTTTGTCAGAAAATGTAGATAACTAAAAAGAAGGAAATAAAAATAAATATTACCCTAGTCCCACTGCCCAGATAGAAAAAAATATTTTAAATTTAATTTAGTACATATCTTTCCAGACTTGTGAATGCTTTCTATTGTGAATAAACATAAAGAAAAAGATAGAAATATTTTAAGATGGGGTCATAAGGTACATACTGTTTGGAAAGTGCTTTTTTCCATGTAAAAATAAATCATTCATATGTTCCATGTCAATATATGTAAGTATAGCTATTACAGCATTTTAAAAAGTTACTCTAGCAGCTAGTTTCAATAACAGTTGATGATATGTTTTCACCTTTAGAAAAAATGTGGCACACTATTTCACAGCAACATGTAAGTAATTCATTTCACTTTGTGAATAAATATTATTCTGCTGCAAACCACTGTATATTTGATGTGTGCCACAAGGAATAAATATTTACCATCACAGATTAGCTGATTTTTCTTTCTGTTGGTAATTTACTTTAAGAAACTTCTCTATTTAACTTCAAACCCATTTTTAGACAGAGTGATATTTTTTACCAGAAAGTGATTACTTAGTGATAATACTTTAAATTTGATAATTTAAAAAATATTGCTTATGTAGGAAAATAGAAGGTCAACTTTTCTTGCTTTCTGTCCACCAAAAATTCTGTTAATTTTGATTGTCCTGCTTAATACAACAATAGTAATAACTTGTGTTCACAATATGATAATAAAAAGAAGAATAAAAAAATTATACATGGCTTTCCACAAAGAAAAAGAAGTACCAAGTTTTTTTTAATGTAAATAATAAATACTATTTAGTTGGCATATGAACACACCCATTGGAATTATGTCTGGCATCTGAATGTTCCTGAAGGAATGCTGACTCAGAAGACTTGAAGTGATTCAGGTCAAGGACCCTCCCGTCTGAAATGAGTGCCACTTCCTCAACAGGCTGGGGCAGTGGTCGTCATGAGTGCTTGGGACCTGACACTTGTTGATTCAGAAGCAAGAAGATCAACAAAGTAGGCAACTATAGCCAGGCTAGAGAGATTACGGAAGCCACTTGCTGAGAGGCCAAGGACTTAGCAGAGAACGCCTGCCTCCGCTACTGGGGGCAGGAGCAGTCCTGGGCCTGTAGGGACCCACTGCAGGAGGCATGAAGAGTCAGGGCCCTTGGTTGGGCACACCTTGCTTCTGGAAGTTAATAGGAGCTAAGATTGAAGGGGTCTTTGTTATGGTATGTAAAGGATATACAATCATAGACAATAAAACATAAAAATATCTTGTATTGTTTTAGCATCAAAGTTCAAAGTAAACTTCAAAAATTGTAGATGTCCCAGGAAATAAATTAAAGGGATAGAGATACTTTATAAGAATGAGTATATCAGGACATTTAGAAACTAACTTTAGTTTCTATTCTTACTTTAATGATGAAACTTGAAGTTGTCTTAAGATTCTCCAAGCAAGAACACTGGAGTGGATTGCCATTTCCTTCTCCAATGCATGAAAGTGAAAAGTGAAAGTGAAGTCACTTAGTCATGTCTGACTCTTCACGACCCCATGGACTGCAGCCTACCAGGCTCTTCTGTCCATGGGATTTTCCAGGCAAGAGTACTGGAGTGGGGTGCCATTGCCTTCTCCTCTTTTAAGATGTAAGCCTCGCTAAATGTAAGCCACTATGGAGAACAGTATGAAAGGTCCTTAAAAAACTAAAAATAGAGCTACCATGTGATCCAGCAATTCTACTCCTGGGCATATATCTGCAGAAAACCATAATTTGAAGATACATGCACCTCTGTATTCATTGCAGCATTATTTACAGTAGCCAGCACATGGAAGCAATCTAAATGTCCATCAACAGAGGAATGGATAAAGAAGATGTGGTGTATTTATACAGTGAAATATTACTCAGCCCCTAAAAAAGAATGAAATCATGCCATTTGCAGCAGCATGGATGGACCTAGAGATTCTCATACTGACTAAAGTAAGTCAGAGAAAGACAAATATCATGATATCACTTATATGTGGAATCTAAAAAAGGTACAAAATGAACTTATCTACAAAACAGAGATAGAGTTACAGACTAGAAAACAAATGTTATCAGGGAGTAAGGTAGGAGGAAGGCATAGATTGGAAGCTTGGGAATGACATAGACATACTACTATATATAAAATAGATAACTAATAAAGACCTATTGTATAGCACAGGGAACAAAGTTTAATTCTCTGGAATGGCCTATATGGGAAAAGAGTCTGGAGAAAGAGTGGATATATGTATATGTATGCCAGATTCACTTTTGCTGTACAGCAGAAACTAACACAAAATTGTTAATGCCCATGCTCCGTCGCTTTATCTGTGTCCTACTCTTTGCAACCCTATGGAGTGTAGCCCACCAGGCTCCTCTGTCCATGGGATTCTCCAGGCAAAAATACTGGAGTGAGTTGCTCTACCATCCTCTAGGGAATCTTCCCAGCCCAGGAATTGAACTCATGTCTCCTGTGTCTCCTGCATTACAGATGGATTCTATACTCCAATAAAAATTAAAAACAACAACTATAACAACCTGTAAGCCTCCCTAAAAATCTGTGATGGGGGTAAGCGGCCACCAGAGGGCAGCCACAACTTGGTTTAAACTACATGTCTGAACAATAAAGTGTTTTCTCTGTTGGAAAACTTCAAAGGACTGCTTCTCTGGTGGCTCAGATGGTAAAGCGTTTACCTACAATGTGGGAGACCCAGGTTCAAACCCTGGATCGGGAAGATCTCCTGGAGAAGGAAATGGCAACCCACTACAGTATTCTTGCCTGGAAAATCCCATGGATGGAGGAGCCTGGTAGGCTACAGTCCATGGGGTCTTAAAGAATCGGACACGACTGAACAACTTCACTTTCTTTCATTTCTTTATTCCTTTTTGAATGAGAGCAAATAAAATAAAAAGGAAGTTAAGCAAAATTTACAAAACTTAGAATTAATACATTCTTTGACTTTTCCGTTACCAAGTAGCATTTTTTGCTTTTGCATACAACTGCACAGTTTTTCTCTGACTTGACTTTGTGTTAGTCACTTCTTTCGTGTCCGACTCTTTGCAGCCCCATGGACTGTAGACCACCAGGCTCCTCTGTCCACAGGGCTTCTTCAGCCAAGAGTACTGGAGTGGGTTGCCATTTCCTCCTCCAGGGGATCTTTCTGACCCGGGGATGGAGCTGCATCTCTCTTGTCTCCTGCATTGGCAGGTGGGTTCTTTACCACTAGCGCCACCTGGGAAGTGCTTGACTTCTCCTGATGATATTTGTCTTATCACCTTGTAGTTAAAGAAATACACATATAAACATACACCATGTTTATATATTATTTTTATTTTAAAATTCTATCTTTTTGACTCTGTGCTTGAAGAACAAGTGGTTATATAGCAAAGTGATTTATGGGGGAGCAGAAGAAAACTTCTTGGCTTATCATTTCAAAAGAATAGGGAAAAGTCTGCTCTCTATTCTTATAAAAGAGAGAACCCACCCCTTTTCCAAGCAGTTTTCTGCTGCCAGCCAGATGTTGCTTGAAATGTACAACCTCTATCCTTTAGTAGTTCTAAAATTTGCCTTAGGTTGAATCTAAAGGGGAACATTTAATAGTGCAGATTCCCCACCCTAGATTCACTGAATTTCAAGGGAGAAGGAATTTTTTTTTTTTTTTTAAGGTTCCCTGGTGATTCTGATGCAAAGTCCAGGAAAATGCCTGGCAACTTTTCTCCCTTGTAACTTGTGGAACTACACTAGTAAGAGAATTCTTCAGAACTAACTTTTTAAAAAGTTTGAATTATTGGAAACAGGTATTTAAAATATCTACAAATAGTACATGTAGTAAGATTTAAGCAGAGATTTTAATACAACTTTGTAAGAAATGTTAATATGTAGACTACATTTTCATGAAGTTTGTTACTTGGGAGTTTCTTCTTCACACTGATGGCTATCAAAGTACAAGATTTGTGTTTTGAATTTTGGAAATAGAAATGTACTTTCCTGCTTAGCAGCTATTCAAGAAAGATCATGAAGCCAGAGTAATTGGAGTTCCTTTTAATGACTTGACTTGGAGATTTGCTCACTCTGAGAGTCACAGATGTACAAGTGGATATTCATCAGAATGTTAGGATAAAATTTTTTTTAATTGCTTATAATTTATTTGGTATAAAATTAATGTAGTATATGTTCATTACTGTCTAAGCTGTGAAAATTATGTGTAGTTTACAGATGAGAGCTTGAGCAATGAGGAGAAAGAGCACTTATGTAAAGACATTCTAACATACTGTAAATGCAGAGGAGACCCCTGGATTATTTTGATTTGCATGTCATTTTGTTATCCACCATTTTGGTATAATTAGAGAAGTTCTCCTCCCTTCCTTACCTCATGTCTAAACTTAGAGACTGGTTTTAGATCCAGCTGTTAAGTCTTCCTAGACCTTTATCTAGTGGTTTATCATTAATTAATCCAAAGCATGATGACAGTTCAAACATGGACATTTTTGAAAGTTGGTTTGGTCAGGTGATGGGTGTCTTGGGGTAAATGGTCTTCTCTCCTCAAAAGGGTCAGGAAAAAAAGGAGATTCTGTCATGAGAGGAACTATTGATAGAAGAAGCAGGGAGTTAGAAAACCTCATTTGGGACCTAGTCAAGCTAACTTTGACATCGCCTTTGCTTTAAGAAACCAAGCAGGCTTCTCCGTGTTCTATTTTGGTGCTGAGCTTCATAAACTAAAGCAATGTCTTTTGCCACTTGCTCATAAGATCCAGCTTGACCTTTTGGTGGAAGCCCTCTTAAGAGAGAAAAAAACTGAAGAAAGCACAAACACAGAAACTTTGAATTAGTTCTCAACAAACGAGGATCTTTTTTTTTTTTTTTTTTTAACCTTAAAAGAAAGCAAAAAGGAAGACTGGCTTTGAGTAACATTTATCAAATTTAGACTAAAATAAACCTAGAGGATTATAAGGTCCAGTTTGTGGAGTAAAATATTGGCATGAGGAGAATGGAAACATTGCATGTAGGAAAGTGTACGGTAGAATTAGAAGGGAAAAATCGCTAGTCATGACCCGATGTTACTACAGCCACACCAGCTTACTTATAATAGGAATTCAGTGTGTTATAACAAAGAGGGTTCTGTAAATGTACCATGATAGAAATGGCTAATACTTCTAATAGCTGCTATTTTTTGAGCACTTACTGTGTGCCAGCTAGTGTTAAGTACTTTGCCTACATTGTCCCAATTATTTTTAAGGATTCTTTTGCACAGAGGGCCTCTGCAACTTTTTTGCTTTCAATCATTTAATTCTTTTGAAAGGCATTTCTTTATGTAAACACTTCCCTGTGGATTTGGGATTTTCGGAAATAAAAGGGAAAATATTAGCTAACCTTGTATAAGAGAGAATGATGATATTGGGCACGTGGTATAAACTCTCCCCAGATTTCCCAAACTGTGATCCAAAGAATATTCCTTTGGGAGATATTAATAGGTGTTTTGTGAAAAATGGGTTTTAAAACACTGCATTCTGTATCCTTCTGTTGGGAGTTCACTAAGCCACACTGGGTTATTAAAGGCTCTGAGAAGTTCTGCTCTAAAGAAACTAAAAAAAAAGTGTTGAATATTTTTCTAATTTAGGTAAGCACAGAACAGTGTGTGTGGGAGAAGGGGTATGCATTCCATGAGGGCCTGCTTGGTGTCGGAGACAATTCTATATGCTGTATCGTATTTGTGCCCATCTTATGGTGCGCTGAGGCCATTGGCTGTCTTTGCTCTGTGCTGCCTTTTTAAGAATATATTTTTAAATCTTTACAGGGAATAGTCTTGGAAGATAGAGATAATATCTCCATCTAGAGTGAAGCACAGGTGTGTGTGTGTGTGTGTGTGTGTGTGTTTTGTCTAGTGTAGTAAAGACAGTCATCTCTTCCAGGCAAAATTACTGACCATTATAATTTGGTTTTCCTAAGTGCTCGGTTCTTTTTCTGTAACCCAACCCACAACCTATGTAGATGTTACCCTGGTTCTTTCTGCATGATGGGAATTTGGGCTCTGGGAACTAGGACGAATGCTGAATTCTGGCTCTTGTGATTGCTATAAGTAATAAAATTCTTTGCTTTTTGAATCTTCTGCAAGCATCCATAAAACTATGACTGATTAACTTGTTAGCTTGCAAGTAGGGTAAAATCTTAGACCCTTCACAATTCTTGACAGTTAGGAAATGCTGACGTACTCCTTGGAGGCAAATGAGTCTACTTCTGGCTGAGTACACTAGGGTGGGATGGGATGGAATAGCTGGGGAAAAGCTATAAAGAATGGAAAAAAAGGGAAAGATTCAGCAACATATGTCTCCAAAGTGCAAGGACCTTCCAAACATTCTGGAATATTGAATCTCCTTTCAATTTTGCTCCTCTGAGACAATCTCAGTTCCTATTGTTTTCATTTTAGGTTGTATTTTCTAGACATAAATTATATTTTGCTACTGTTCTTTTTTGTGCTTTATTTTTCCAGGTGTAGAATCTCTATTTATAAAATAAAATACAAAGTGGTGGTGGATCAATAGTAATGCAGCTTTTGGATTTGAGAAAATCTTTTAGATCTAAGAAATACACATTTATTGACTATATATTGTATACTTGGCACTCTGCTAGGCACTTTCCATGTGTTTATTTTTAATACAATCTTCCATGTTACTAAGAATTTTGCTATTATTATATTCAAGAAAAAACTTAGGGCTCTGAGGTGGTGGTTGTCATATTCATAGCTAGCATTTATAGAAAACTTCTTAACCTCTAACTACTATGCTAATAGTATACTATACTATATAATAGCATATAGTATAGGATATTTTACTTAATTCTCATAATGACCCTGAAATAGTTACTATTATTATCATATGCTGTTGTAAGGAATGAAGTACCAGAGAGGAAATATAAAGGTCATGTAATTAGCAGAGCAGTGATCTGAATGCAAGTATGCATGTATGACTTCAATATCAGGTCATCCCCTCAATCCTTGATTTAAGGTTTTATGGAAACAACCGCACTGTATGACTTGAGCTTAAGGTGAGTAGTTAAAATCCAAACTAGACATTTTGGAGAGGAAAGAGGGGCAATATTAATAATTGCACCAGGACAATAGGAATAAGCCCATACTGTCGTGGAAAAGCAGGTGTGCAATCGCTCAGTCATGTACAAATAAAACACTCAAGCTAAGTTCCAGGATAGATGGGCATATCTGAACTACTGACTTTTGACAGTTGTGATTCTAGGGTATTAACTCCCATTGAGTCAATATGTTGAATTCAAATAGTTTTAAGTATTTTAGTGTGCTTTGAAAGTTTTATTGCCAAGGTAGACCCACCCTTATTGACAGTTCCAATATAGATAAAATGGATTACTGCACATCCTTTTCTCACACCTCAGTGTTTTATGGGTCTCCAGAAATTAGTAGGAGGAATATTTATGACATTTTGAAAACAAAACAGGAGAGAAGTATGTTCCTCTTTCTTCCTCCACCCCCACAAACTGAGGAACGTGATTGACTTGGCTTTATAGGGTCCACATTCCTCATCTAAATGAAACCCAGCTGAGCATGGAAAATTGCAACACTATCTTGTCCTCCCAGTGTCAACTGACAAAGGGTAAAACACTTCAACTTTGCTTTTCTTGACATCATTTTCAGTGGGAGTTAAAACAAAGAGAGAATAGTAATTAATATTCAGATCTATAATAATTGCAGTAATTTTCTTATGGTGGCTTATACGCAATTGTTTAATTACCCTCTACAGGGTATTACAGTGGTTTTCAATGGACTTTTCTCTATGGCACTACTCGTTTGATTTTTTTGTATCAGTGTTAGATTAGCTTTGTAAATATTTACATTTTGTGCATCTATACTGGAGTATTTTTTGAAAGAGTATATTCTGTGGAATGATCCTACTATCAAATCTTTTGGAGAATTAACCGTATACTTTAGCATGTTAAAGACTAAGAGAAGTACTAGAAATAACTTCTTCACTTTGTTTAGCCTAGTATTTCCTACATTTAGATGCCAAATGCCTTTTCATTTTTGGTGGAGCATCTATTAAGTTTCTACAGAACATTAGAAGTATATTTTGGAATCCATTGAAAGATAAAGTGAAAGGGTTAGTCACTCACTTGGGTCTGACTCTATGTGACCCCATGGACTATAGCCCTCCAGGCTCCATCTGTCCATGGGATTTCCTAGGCAAGAATGCTGGAGTGGGTAGCCATTCCTTCTCCAGGGGAATCTTCCTAATCCAGGTACTGAACCTGGGTTTCCTGCATTAAGGGTGGATCTTTACCATCTGAGCCACCAGGGAATCTTGGAATCCATTGGTATGTGTGTATTCCTCCTCTTTTTTCCTAAAATGCTACCCTTATTTGTCATTATATCTATTTTTTCTCTCTTAATTTTGTGTTGTCATCACCTCTCCGCTTTTTTTTTGAGTAGTTTTGCCTTGGGATTTAAAAAAAAATTCAACCAGAACAGTTTCTATTATTTATTTATCAAACTTATTCTAATTTCATTGTGCTTTGGATCTCTTAATCCCCCTTTTCCTGCCTACTGTGTTCCTTTTCAAACTTCTTTGTTCCTTTTTCAAACTTCTTACTTGAAAGCTTGCATTGTTTATTTTACTTTGTTTAGAATACAGAAAGCATTTAAGGCTATGAATTTGTCATTGAGTACAGCTTTGCCGAAATACACGTTTAAGCGTAGTGATGATGCCGTGTGGCTTGGTGAAAATATCAAAGACTTAGGAGGCAGCTGGACCTTTATTAGGACCCTGCCACTTATTTAATAATGTTGAGACTCATGTTATGCTACTGTGAAATGAGACTATTAATACTTACTTTCAGGTTTACTAAAAAGAGTAGAGTAGTTAAATTTTATCTAGAGTTCATAGCATAGTACCTGGATGGTAGACTGTTGACCAATGGGTGCTTACCATTATTATTTTTATATTTTTACAAACACTCTATAATTTAATTTTTTTGACACAGTTGTCCAGTAGCTGTCTCAGAGAGTAATTTTACTTGCCAAATAGCAAGATTTAAGAGCATACAGTTTTCCTAATATTTAGTTGTTATTTATAAGCTGGTCAGACCATAGTGGTCTTTAGAGTTTTGCATAGCTAAACCCACACAGGCAAGAAAGAGGTCTGAATTTTGGTGGAAATAGTTTTTGAAGGTCCAACTCTCTCTGCCTAACCTGGTTTTCCTGTTCAGAGCCAGTCACATGGTTAGTAGAAATTACTCCTGCTGCTGGTCGATTGTTGACAGATATTTTTACTTGGCACTGGTGTGTAACTGGGCATTTTTGTGTGCTCTCAAGAGAATTAATGTTGAAATAGGAGAAAAGAGCAAACAAGTACTGTGTGCTAGTTAGTGTGTCAACCAGGAAGCTCCTTATATTTGTTCTTGTAAAGATAACCAAAGAAAAATATTTTATAATATTCCCAAGAAACTCATTTCAGTTTGTCCAACAGTTGTGTCAAGATTTTTTTCTTATTCTAAAAAAACCTTTATTTTGCTGTGTAATTCCATTGTGATTGTGTTTTTATAAATCTTAGTTTCTTTTATGATAAACCTGGAAGCTTCCATGAAAAAATAGCTGATATCCTCAGATTCAAGGGGTTCTTTTTGGCCATTATGCTAAAGTATTAAACTAAGTTAGCTTTGTTTTATTTCTTTCTTGTTTCAGCATAAAAGTGGTCTTGGAAAATAAAATTTGTTTTATTCTTCAGAATAGAGAATGACTTGAAGTAAAAATGATTTAATTCAAAAATTAGGTCTGTAGGAGAGTTAATACCTAAGCAAATTTTTATGATAAACCTAAAACTCATTTTTTTTCCAAGAGATTCCCCCCATTTGTATGACATGTGGAATATTATGCTCTATGAGTTTCCCTATAGGATTTTAGAGTTAAGGAGCCATTTAGCTGCGGTATCCTCTCTCCTTCACTCTCTCTTAAAGCACTGACCCATTCTATAATTCAGCTGAAGAGGAACTGACATGCATGTGAATAAGACAGGGTTTATGGATTCCTTGAAGCTTGTTTCATCAATCACCTAGCCACTTAAGCAAGGAGACTGAAAACTGGGAATCATTTCTTGCAGTGCTACATGCTAGCAGATCCTTGTCTTAGGAATATGGATAATGTGTGCTACAGTTAACACTTTTCTATTTTATTCCTGTTCTTTAAAAAAAAAAAACACGTGGCATATAATGTTACACTAATTACAGAGATAGGCAATTAAAATTTTGCATTTCCTAGCATCAAGACAAGCCTTTTATTGATGGGTAGTAATAGTTACATGAAAACCCCATGTATGTTAATCAATAATTTACCTTCAGTGGCAGTCATCTGTGTAATGTCTTTCTTCTGATACATCATTGGTAGAACACAATTTGGCAGTGAGATAGCAACAGTTGTTATCAATTTTGCATTCCTTTGGCAGAGTTGCATCAATTCTCTCATAACCTAATCCAGCAGAGATAGTAGATGGATTGTTATACTGTACTTGCATTTGAAATTTCTTCTGTTTTTACTGAGTATTTATTTTCCATTATCTTGTAACACTGTAGCATTGATTGGTACAAGTAATGTATTATTCATGCCATCTGGTTTCATTCCATTAGTGCTATCAGCATTAGTAGCCAGTCCAAAGAGATACAATTATGTCAGGAGCTCTCTGGATCAGCTTGTCCCATTTTGCATTTGCTTCATATTCATAGAAGAGACTTCTTTTGTATAGTAGACCATTTTATTTTGTTGATGGCAATTACAGTGATATAAGAAGCTAAGATGAGGCTGATGTAAATGTGCCTTCTAAAATAACTTTTTAGCTTACAAGTAATCATTGTACCAAATGTGGAAGATTTGGGAACATTAAGGAGGAAAATAGTCATCTATAATTTGATCACCCTAGTCACCTTGATCAAGTGCTTTGCCTTCTACTTTTCTTTTTTTTAAGTTCATATTGGACTTCTTTGGTGGTCCTGTGGCTGAGACTTTGTACTTCCATTGTAAGGGGCATAGGTTCGATTCCCGGTCAGAGAATTAAGATCCCACATGCTACATGGTACAGCAAAAAGGAGACAAACAAAAAAATCAAAAACAGAAAACCTACAAATAAAAGTTAGGCTTATGTTGTATATAAAGTTTTGAATACTGACTTTTCCTTTAGTGTTATATGTAATAAATATTCAGGAACACGATTTTTGATGCATTTATAATCATATTATTTTCAGACATTATTAATTTTCAAGCATTCATAGTTTTCCACAGTTTTTTTTTGTATCAGTAGTACTGCACATCATTGCTCATAAATCTTTGGTCATATCTCTGATTATTTCCTTAGAATAGATTTCTAGATGTGAAATTATTGGGTCAAAGAATATAAACATTTAAAGAGCTCTTGTTACATATTGCCAAACAACTTCCCCCCAAACACTGAACCATCATCTTCTGATCAAAAAATATAATCTATCTTAATTTATATTGCTAAAATCATTTTTGGTGTAATATTATATAGCTTTGTCTTTTCAGTAACATATTCACTTTAGTAGACACCTCAGGACATTATTATTATATCAGTATATTGCTAAAATAATCAAAAGAACTCAACGGATAGCTTCCTAATGCTGTAAGCTGCCTGGTGGACTGCCTTTCCTTAGCATGTAATTTTTGATGACTTAAGTTGTTAGATTCTGTAGTTAAATGTATGAACAGAATTAAGGCGTGGGTCTAAGCATTTGGATAGGTAACAATAGTTCTGCTGTCTGCTGTGGAAAAGTGAGAGCTACTGTCTATTGCTTCATGAATAATAACTGAATTTTTATTGTGTTTTATCCATGCTTTTACCTAGTTCCTAGAACCATTTAGTGATCTAGTCTTTTATTTATAAATATGTCTAAATTGGTAGAAAGTCTAGGTAATCTATCAAAACAGGTTACATTTGAAGTAATGTATCTGCTCATTAATTTATTCAGTCTTAAGTAATGGGAGAATGTATAGTGATGGTCATGCCATAATTCTGTATCAATTTAAAATTAAAAGTGGCTTTGACCATATAAAATATCTAGAAAACGCTAAGTTCAAAGGAAATATTTTAATGAAAATGTTGTAACTCTGTTACTACTTTGAGACTTCTAGCACAGGACATTTTGAAGAACATTAGGAAATCTCACATCCTCTGTAAAGACTATGTGAAATGAATAATGATTTGCATTCCTCTGCCCAAGCTGGTGGGAACACTGTTTTTGATAAAAAGTAATTGCAATGCATGGGCATAATTCAAATACTGCATTTTGGGAAGGTCATTTTTACTTCTCTTTCTTCTTGAATCTCTCTCTTTAGGTCCTATATTAGTAGACTTCTTATTGATGGTGAAGGGAAGAAAGCACTGGAATTATGAAGATACTTGGAATAACTTAAAATTTTTTCCTGTAACATTTACTAGCTGTATGATGCTTGTCAAGTTCTAGATACTTTCCAAGCCCCAGTTTTCTCATCTATTAGTGAGGGATGACATTACCTCAAATATTTAAGGGAATAATGAGTGAAATGCCCCATTTATAGGAGATCTTTAATAGAAGTTTTTGCTTTTCATGTCCTTTTCTGTAACATATGTGGAAGGTTAAGTCTAGACTAAGGACTCTGTTGAAAGGTATTAAACCATGGATAGACCTAGAGATTAATATTTCTCCTGGCAATCTTGATTCCAGCTTGTGCTTCTTCCAGCCCAGCGTTTCTCATGATGTACTCTGCATATAAAGTTAAATAAGCAGGGTGACAATATACATCCTTGACGTACTCCTTTTCCTATTTGGAACCAGTCTGTTGTTCCATGTCCAGTTCTAACTGTTGCTTCCTGACCTGCATATAGGTTTCTCAAGAGGCAGGTAGGTGGTCTGGTATTCCCATCTCTTTCAGAATTTTCCACAGTTTCTTGTGATCCAGTCAAAGGCTTTGGCATAGTCAATAAAGCAGAAGTAGATGTTTTTCTGGAACTCTCTTCCTTTTTCCATGATCCAGCAGATGTTGGCAATTTGATCTCTGGTTCCTCTGCCTTTTCTAAAACCAGCTTGAACATCTGGAAGTTCACAGTTCACATATTGTTGAAGCCTGGCTTGGAGAATTTTGAGCATTACTTTACTAGCATGTGAGATGAATGCAATTGTGTGACAGTTTGAGCATTCTTCGGCATTGCCTTTCTTTGGGATTGGAATGAAAACTGACACTTTCCAGTCCTGTGGCCACTGCTGAGTTTTCCAAATTTGCTGGCATATTGAATGCAGCACTTTCACAGCATCATCTTTCAGGATTTGAAATAGCTCAGCTGGAATTCCATCACCTCCACTAGCTTTGTTCGTAGGGAGAAATATCAATAACCTCAGATATGCAGATGGCACCACCCTTATGGCAGAAAGTGGAGAGGAACTAAAAATCCTCTTGATGAAAGTGAAAGAGGAGAGTGGAAAAGTTGGCTTAAAGCTCAACATTCAGAAAACGAAGATCATCGCATCCAGTCTCATCACTTCATGGGAAATAGATGGGGGAACTGTGGAAACAGTGTCAGACTTTATGTTTTGGGGCTCCAAAATCACTGCAGATGGTGACTGCAGCCATGAAATTAAAAGACGCTTCCTCCTTGGAAGGAAAGTTAACGACAAACCTAGATACCATATTCAAAAGCAGAGACATTACTTTGCCAACAAAGGTCCGTCTAGTCAAAGCTATGGTTTTCCCAGTGGTCACGTATGGATGTGAGAATTGGACTGTGAAGAAAGCTGACTGCTGAAGAACTGATGCTTTTGAACTGTGGTGTTGGAGAAGACTCTTGAGAGTCCCTTGGACTACAAGGAGATCCAACCAGTCCATTCTGAAGGAGATCAACCCTGGGATTTCTTTGGAAGGAATGATGCTAAAGCTGAAACTCCAGTACTTTGGCCACTTCATGCGAAGAGTTGACTCACTGGAAAAGACTTTGATGCTGGGAGGGATTGGGGGCAGGAGGAGAAGGGGACGACAGAGGATGAGATGGCTGGATGGCATCACTGATTCGATGGACGTGAGTCTGAGTGAACTCCGGGAGTTGGTGATGGACAGAGAGGCCTGGCGTGCTGTGATTCATGGTGTTGCAAAGAGTCGGACACGACTGAGCGACTGAACTGAACTGAACTGAGACCTACAGATTGTCATACTGAACGAAGTATGTCAGACAGAGAAAGACAAATATTGTACAGTATCAGTTACATGTGGAATCCAAAAAAAGGCTACCAATGAACTTACCTACAAAGCAGAGATAGAATTACATATGTAGAAAACAAACTTAAGGTTACCAAGAAGTAAGGGAGGGGGAAGGGTAAAATTGGCAGATTGGCATTAACACATACTCACCTACTAGATAACCAATAAGGACCTACTGTATAGTGCAGAAAATTCTATTCAATACTCTGCAGTGGCCTATATTGGAAAAGAATCTAAAAAAGAGTGGATATATGTATATGTTTAACAGACTAATTTTGCTGTACACCTGAAACTAACACAACATTGTAAGTCAGCTATACCCTGATAAAATTTAAAAAAAAGGACACTAAACCATTAAGCATTCAGCAAGTAACACTCAGAAGGATAATACTTTCAAAAATCTTTTTTCCCCTTTTTATTCAATAGAGATGCATCAATAGATATTGAATTAAATGCCAAACTTAGTTTGTGGGTTGACAGCATTCTGTGCTTGCCACTCTGTTGGTACTAATATGTCCAGTTTGTGGGAATCATACTTATGAATATGTTATTCACAAAACAGCAGTGCATATCATCATGGAGATATATTTTCCATGAAAATCATTAAATTGGTTCCAAGAGGATTTAGTGTGTTCTCTTGTGATGCTGTTTGGTCCCTTGTGTTCTGATAGACAGAAACGTAAGTGTTCAATTATTAGTATGATTTGGCCACTCATCACGTGGAAGCAAGGGTTCTGTGCCAAGTTATCAGGGCATTTTTGGGGGCCAGAGGTGGAGGCCAATGCGTTCACCTGACAGGTGGTTTAGCCCTCTCATGACCTTCACTAGCCTTCTCCAATTCTTTGTTACCGAGAGATAACACATTTGCAGTTTTTTATGGAAAGTGCCATGCAAATTGAGCTTCAAGACTAGTCAGCCCCCTAAGTTCCAAGCAGTTGCTACATAGAGGCTAGAGCAACTACAATTTGGGACTGCTTGATTTAAGTGAGAATTGTTGGTTTGCCATCTTCTACTGTCTTCTTGTTATTTAACTCCTTCCTGAGTCCTAGAAATGTGGGAATCCTATAACAAAAATGTGTGGCCACTAGTATGATTGGATGCGCACTTAGATCATATTTTTGCATTTATGAAATAAGTATGTTATAGTGTATTTGAAGGAATATGCTCACTGGTTAATCTTTTTTTTCCTTGTTATTATTACTGATTGTTCAGATGCTCATTACTCAGAAAGTTATTTTCTTAAAGCTTGTATAATTGACACTTGTAATCACATAATTTATGATCTTACACTTCTAATACTGGAAATAATGAGTAAAAATACTGTTTTTCTAAGCCCAGACCAAAGGGCTTATTTAAGGTCTATCATTTAACATTCCAATCCACTGTTGACTACTGTTGGCCATTATAGCTTTTTAGATCTACCTTGACTATAGCATTTGTGATGTTGTATTGCAATCACTTGATAACACATCTGTTTTGTTAACGATATTGTGATCTGTTTGAGGGGAGGGAGCCTTTTTCTTCAGTGATATCCCTAAATATCCCCATTAAAATTGTCCCCATTGTAAATAAGTGCTAGATAAATATTTTCCAAAAGATAATGGAAAATATCCATTTTTCCATGGATAATGGAAATCATCCATTATTGTGTCTGACTCTGTGATCCCGTGGACTGCAGCATGCCAGGCTTCCCTGTCCATCACCAACTCCTGGATCTTGCTCAAATTCATGTCCATCGAGTCGGTGATGCCAACCAACCATCTCATCCTCTGTCATCCCCTTCTTCTTCTGCCTTCTATCTTGTCCATCATCAGGGTCTTTTCCAATGAGTCAGTTCTTCGCATCCGGTGGCCAAGGTACTGGAGCTTCAGCTTTAGTAGCAGTCCTTCCAATGAATATTCAGGACTGATTTCTTTTAGGATGGACTGGTTGGATCTCCTTGCAGTCCAAGGGACTCTTAAGAGTCTTCTCCCACACCACAGTTGAAAAGCATTAATTCTTTAGCTTTCTTTATGGTCCAACTCTCACATCCATACATGACTACTGAAAAAATATCCTAGAGGTCAAATGATCTTGAAATGACTTAAACATGAAATATTACATAAAACACTCAAGTTATAAAGCATTAGCAGTCCAAGATTATTTTTGTGTTACTTGACTTAGAACTATGACGTGATTTATGAAACATGAATTTTGATGATGATATTTGTACATGAATGAGGAAATTTTGATAGATGATTCAAAATGCCAGGAATTATTATTTAACAGTTTGAAGTATAATTGGTTCATAATATTAGTTTTAGATATACAACATAGTGCTTCAATATTTTTATAGATTACATATCATTCAAAGTTATATAAAATTATTGATTATATTCCCTGTGCTGGGTACATCCCTACGAGTTATTTACTTTATGAAGCTGATAGTTGTACCTGTTAATCCCCTTCACCTATTTTGCCCCTTCCCTTATCCTCCTCAGTTCTGGCAACCACTAGTTTGTTCTCTGGTATCTGTGAATTTATTTCTGTTTTGCTATATTTGTTCATTTGTTTTGTTTTCTAGATTCCAAATAATAGTGAAAGCATATAGTATTTGTAAACAGACCAACACCAATAACAACAAAATATCAGAAATTAAATAAATGAAACAGCCTATTGTTTTAAAGTGCCAGTTGGATCAGCCTTCTGTGATCCATCTCTCTATCACAGTCTTGTCAGCTTCAGGCCCATCTCAAATATTTAATTCTTCTAGAAGGATAATTAGAAACCACCCAATTCACTGTCTTCTCTGTTATAAATTTGAGTTAGGGTAAATTGAAACTTGCCTTGGCTATGCATTCTTTAAAGTCAGAGCAAGGATTGCCCTGTTGTGAAAGGCCATGCATTTGACCTCTCAGCTCCTATACTACTCTTCTTCCAAACAGTGGTGTGAAAGTATTCATTGAACAAAGCCAAGTCCTGGATCAGGGCTCCGGGGCATTTTTAATAGATATACATGAATGTTTGTCAAACTATAGTTTTCATCGCTGAATTTCAGGAAAACATTAGAGTGATATCAGTAAGACTTACTTCCAGTTTCTTTAGGAAAATTCTTTTAAATTTCACATTAATTCCTTAGTTAGAAACATTGAATTATATTGAGGATTATTACTAAGCACAAGAAGTAAGAGCTTCTTAGATAATGGTGTTCATGTGTTTTTAGTATGTCTTTGGAAACACCTTTTACACTTTGATGAATAATATATTCTTCATTTTTGTTAGGAATGATATTAAGTTCTAAAATACAGAAATGAAAAAGACATGGGCTCTCTCCTTTAGCAATTCAAATCCACTGGCAAAAAACCAAAATTATGTAAAGTACTTTGTAATACAGTGTGATAAGGGCCACAGTAAAAGTTTTGTGTGGTTTGGTCTTTAAAATACCATAGAATTAAACCTATATATATATAATATATTTATATATTATAATTATATATAACTATATAATATATAATTTATATTATATAATATATATTTATATATATTTAATTTAATATAATTTATATATGACGGAGGAGCCTGGTGGGCTGCAGTCCATGGTGTCGCTACGACTGAGCGACTTCACTTTCACTTTTCACTTTCATGCATTGGAGAAGGAAATGGCAACCCACTCCAGTGTTCTTGCCTGGAGAATCCCAGGGATGGGGGAGCCTGGTGGGCTGCTGTCTCTGGGGGTCACACAGAGTCGGACACGACTGAAGCGACTTAGCAGCAGCAGCAGCAGCATAATATAATAATGTATATTATAATATATAAGTATATAATATTATATATCATATTAATATAATTTATATAAGGTATTAATATATTAATACATTAATATAATATAACACATATATTAATATAATATTAATATATAGTATAATATGTAATTAGATAATATTATATAATATATAATATAATATATTATATATAAATAGATAAATTATATATAATTATATATTTTAAATTTAATATAATTTGTTTATTTATACATAATATAATAATGTATATTATAACATATAATTATATAATATTGTATTCTATATTAATACATTAATATTTTACATAATATATTAATATATAATACACAATATATTAATATTATATAATATATTATATATTGATATTATATAATATAATTGAATAATATTATATAATATATAATATAATATGTTATTATATTATATGTACATATATAAATTATATATTATTGTATATATTATTACTATATTATATATATATAAATATGTAATTGGATCCTCATCTCATACCAATAACAAAAATAAATTCTAAGTGAATTAAATACCTAAATGTGAAAGATATGTCTTTTACAAGAGAATAGAGAAGCATATCTTTATAACCTCAGGACAGGTAAGAATTTCCTGAAGAAACTATAAAAAGCACAACTAGTCCTTAGAAGATGGATAAATTTGACAATGTTAGAATAGAAAACTTTTGTACAACAAAAGAAACTACAAATGAAATTGAGACAAAATGTTTTAGTTCATTCTACCAACGAAGACTATGTAATCACTCAGTCATGTCAGACTCTTTGTGACCCCATGGACCATAGTCTGCCAGGCTCCTCTGTCCATGGGATTCTCCCGGCAAGAATACTGGAGTGGGTTGCCATTTCTTTCTCCAAAAGACTACATATAAATAAGAAAAAGAAACCCTCTGGAAAAATGGGCAAAGAGGAAATGTAAACAGCCAAAATGTATATAAAAGGATGCTTAGCTTTGGTAGTAATCAAAGAAATGTAAACTAAAACCACAGTGAAATTCCATTTCACACATTTCAAACTGAAAAAAAAATTAAAATGTCTGTTCGGATGAAGTATTGGCAAGTACATGGAACTATGAGAACTTACCATATGCTACTGGTAGTAGGAGTACAAATTGGTACAATATTTGGAGAGCACTTAAAATGAATTAACTACATATGTCAGCATTTAAAACAATTTCAAAAGTACAATGGTGAGAGAAATTAACATAGAGGAATGCCTGTGGTGTAATGTCAGAGTTTAAAAACATTCAGAATATATTGTTAAGGTATACATATATAGTAGAAGACATGAGTTTGGGTAAACTCTGAGAGTTGGTGATGGACAAAAAAGCCTGTTGTGCTGCGTTTCATGGGGTTGCAAAGAGTCGGACACAACTGAGTGACTGAACTGAGCTGAACTGATATAGTAGAAGTACACAAACATTATATTCAGGATACTGGTTACTTCTAGTGGAAGAGAGAGGGTAATATGATGGGAACAAGGCCTAGAAGGACTTTGTGTCTAAAATGTTTAATTTCTTAAAATCAATGGCAGTATGGGGTCATATAAGACTTTAAACTGCTGAGTGTTTACTATATTATTTCCTATGCCACTGTGTATATTTTAGCTGTTTCATACTAAAAGGAAAGGGAGAAAGAGAACAGTGGAGAATTAATTTTCTGAGGGAAGATCAAGGAGGGGCTGTTTGGAACAGGTGCCCTTTAAGCTGGACTTCCCTGGTGGCTCAGATGGTAAAGCGTCTGCCTACAATGTGGGAGACCTGGGTTCAATCCCTTGGTTGAGAAGATCTCCTGGAGAGGGAAATGGCACCCCACTCCAGCATTCTTGGCTGGAAAATCCCATGGATGGAGGAGCCTGGTAGGCTACAGTCCATGGGTCACAAAGAGTCGGACACGACTGAGCGACTTCACTTTCGCTTTTCAAGCTGGTTTTGGAAAAGTGGTCTAGTATAGGAAAGATATGGGGTTATGAAATAGCATTTTTGTATTTAGAGACCTATATGCAATTTGCTATTTCTGTGGGTCTAAGACAGGTGTGGATAGAATGAGAAAACAGGAAGGTTATTATACATGAACCTAGAGAATGAGCTAGGAGTCAGATATTAACTATAGGATATTCATTCCCAAAGGAAGTAAATTTTCTAATCCACTACTATTCTCTTCTTTAGTCAGGTAATTCAAGTCATTGAATTATGATGACTAAAGCTTGTGAATAAGACCCTTTTGACCTTAATTTGTAAATGTGGGTGGGTGCTTATAGAGTTTGGAGTGCTCTGCTGGGGCTTTGGTAGATAGGCTACCGAGAATGAATACGGACCTTTCAAGCTTCGAGCTGATTTACAAATAGCCAAAATCCCTACATTGTTGAGCAAACTTCATGGGTCATCCCTGGTGGCTCAGACAGTACAGAATATGCCTGCAATGCAGAAGACCTGGGTTTGATCCCTGGGTTGGGAAGACCCCTTGAAGAAGAGAATGGTAGCCACTGCGATATTCTTGCCTGGGGAATTCCATGGCCAGAGGAACCTGGCTGCCTACAGCCCATGGGACTTAAAAGTTGGAATGACTGAGCAACTAACACTTTCACTTTCACAAAGCCTGGGGCCAGCTCAGGTTTGAGAGACATGCTAGGCATGGTCCTAGTTGTCTTCCCTGGGCTAGCTGTAAAGATCAGTTTCACCTTTTCGTACTACCACTATATTGCTCTGCCATGCATGTTTTTGTTTCATTTTTAAAAAATACATTCATTTCTTATAAAACATTGTCTTGGAGTGCTCTGGAGTGGAGTGTTTTGGTTTTTGAGTGACTGTGTGAGCTCTTAGTGTTTTGCTTATATCAAATAAACTTATCTGAGTTTCAAAGAATGCCCTTTACAATATTATTTTGGGGAAAAATACTATTATCTTTCCTGTGCTGACCATGATTTCATTGATTTCTAATTTTCCTTCCCAGCCTTCATTATTCCAGACTGAAACATTTCTGCCTCTGTGAGGCAGTACCCACACCCATTTCCCCTCTTTCTTATTGATTCTTAAGAGAACACCTTCCCCTCTAGTCATCTCTGATATCTAAAATAGGGCACAGGGAACTGGCTGCAAGGTGGGCAAAGCAGATTTTTGGTCAACCTTAGCAGTCAGTTTTGCAGGAGATGCTTGTCCAGTATACTACATGGTTCACCAGGGAACTTTAATATGAAATCAGAAAATGTTTTTGGTAGTATGATGCAAAAGGATTAGAATTTTAAAATGGCAGTTTTCTAGCCACGTAATCTTGGAAATGACAGAAAGCGAAGAAGAACTAAGGAGCCTCCTGATGAAAGTGAAAGAGGAGAGTGAAAAAGTTGGCTTAAAGCTCAACATTCAGAAAACAAAGATCATGGCATCCGGTCCCATCACTTCATGGGAAATAGATGGGGAAACAATGGAAACAGTGAGAGACTTTATTTTGGGGGGGCTCCAAAATCACTGCAGATGGTGACTGCAACCATCAAATTAAAAGATGCTTGCTCCTTGGAAGAAAGGCTATGACCAACCTAGACAGCATATTAAAAAGCAGAGACTTTGCCAAAAAAGGTCCATCTAGTCAAAGCTACGGTTTTTCCAGTAGTCATGTATGGATGTGAGAGCTGGACTATAAAGAAAGCTGAGCACTGAAGAATTGATGCTTTTGAACTTTGGTGTGGGAGAACTTTGGTGGTTTGAGAGTCCTTTAGACTGCAAGGAGATTCAACCAGTCCATCCTAAAGGAAATCAATCCTGAATAGTCTTTGGAAGGACTGATGCTGAAGCTGAAACTGCAGTGCTTGGGCCACCTGATGTGAAGAGCTGACTCATTGGAAAAGACCCCGATGCTAGGAAAGATTGAAGGCGTGAGGAGAAGGGGACAAGAGAGGATGAGATGGTTGGATGGCATCACTGACTCGATGGACATGAGTTTGAGTAGGCTCTGGGAGTTGGTGATGGACAGGGAGGCCTGGCGTGCTACAGTGCATGGGGTTGCAAAGAGTAGGACACGACTGAGCAGCTGAACTGACTGAACCAAATCTTGGAAAAGACTTTTAGTATCTCTAAGCCACAATTTCTATCATTGAGGGATAGAAATAATTAAACTTACATAGTTTTGTAGTTTGATTGATTTTAAACTGTATTGCTAATTGTATAGTACCTTACAAATAGAAGATATTATTGTCATCAATGTTCTTCTTAATGATGCTTAACAGTCTTTTGGCCTTTTTTGGGGCTGTGTGAATAATGATATCAGTGTGCTCATACCTTCGGAGAAGGCAATGGCACCCCACTCCAGTGCTCTTGCCTGGAAAATCCCATGGATGGAGGAGCCTGGTAGGCTGCAGTCCATGGGGTCGCTAAGGGTCGGACACGACTGAGTGACTTCACTTTCACTTTTCACTTTCACGCGTTGGAGAAGGAAATGGCAACCCACTCCAGTGTTCTTGCCTGGAGAATGCCAGGGACGGTGGAGCCTGGTGGGCTGCCATCTGTGGGGTCGCACAGAGTTGGACACAACTGAAGCGACTTAGCAGTGCCCATACCTTAGCACAGACTAACTTTCATCCCTATTTTTAGTGGCTTTTGTTTCATAAAGAAAGGATAGATTATCCATAGATGGTTTGCAGGTGGGGGCATCCCTTTTGACACGTGAAAATCACTAAAATGTAGGATGGTTTTGGTGGAGAGGCTACTGTGCGGCACATATAGGGCTTTGGGCCACACTTCATAGTTGTAGGGGGCTGTCCTCCAGTCTTTGGATGCCATGCTCAAGGATTTGAGATCAATAAAGAGAAGCTGCCAGAACTTAAGTATTTCCTTCCCAAAGAAGTATTTAAGAAAAACCTTCTGAATTACAAAGTATTATGTTAAGTGATATAAAACAGTCATTGGAAAGTCTTTTTTAAATTTATTTTTAATTGAAGGATAATTGTTTTACAATATTGTGTTGGTTTATGCCATACATCAACATGAAATTCTTGAATATGGCAAAATTCCACACCCATCAGTACACCTTTAGATAAGGTAAACAACCTTATGTGAAGCCAAGATGTTTCAAAGAGAAGTTTAAAGTAAAAGAAAGTAAAACCATCCAAATCTGAGGGTCTTGTTTACCTGCATGAGAAAGAAGGAAGACAACTTTGGGTACAGCAATATCTTTGGGATTTACTAGTGCTCAATACTATGCTGGAGAATTGAGAAAAGTGAACAACATATGAATTTTCAGAGAATAAACAAGATGATTGAATTTTGAACTTAAGTTGGCCCTTTCTTTGTATATATACTGCCTGAGTTAGTTGAATGAGAAAAAAGTTCTAATGGTGGTGCCACCAGTTAATCTGTAGGATGATTTTGAGCAAGTCAATTACTATTTTAATCTTCTCCTTATCTATAAATTGAGAATTCCACTGACCCCTGCCTATTTTGAAAGACTGTTGAAGATTGACTGAGACAGTATTACTTGCCATGGAAATAAAGGGTTAAGATTTGAGGACTTAATTTTTATGTAGTTTAGAATAGTTCTCAAAGACCAGGCTCCCTGTGCTACCTAATTAAGAAGTGTGACCTTCTGTGTTAGTTTCTCTTTTATTCAAATAAGCAGTGTGATAGACCAGGAGATCAATAGGCAGTCTTGACTCTAAAGGATGAAAATTTGGGAGCCAGAGACATACATGAAATTTGAACAGTAAAAATATATTAGCAGTATCAAAGGAGCTATGAAATGCCATATACCAGTATGACAATGGCATAATTTATAATTCAGTAAATGGATGTGATCCATAGGAACATAAATCAGAATGGTTGGTTTTATGGAGGGAACAGGATTAACTGGAAAAGGGGATGAAGGAACTTTTTAGTTCTAGGGTGATGAAATGTTCTATATCTTGAGTAGTGTGTTGGTTATACAGATGTAAACATTTGTCAAAACTCATTGAACTCAACACTTAAAATTTGTGTATTTTTGTATGTAATTATGCTGTAACAGAATAATAAAAACAGAAAAATGTTTAAATGGAAAAATTACAAGATATGAAAGCAATAATCAAGTGGATACAGATTAAAATCAGATGTTGTACCTATAATCATAGTTGCTGCTGCTCCTGCTAAGTCGCCTCAGTCGTGTCCAACTCTGTGCAAACCCATAGACAGCAGCCCACCAGGCTCTCCCTGTCCCTGGGATTCTCCAGGCAAGAACACTGGACTAGGTTGACCTGGCATGCTGCAGTCCATGGGGTCACAAAGAGTTTGACATGACTCAGCAACTGAAGGACTGACTGACTATTTCCACAAACTGTTACTAGGATTCTCATTTTATGAAAAGAAACATTAAAGCATTGTTACTCCGTCCTAAATTCCTTGAAGATCAATCTGCTATCGTGCCTCAGTTTGTACCCTGCTCCATCTGAGCCCTTGTGCATATGAGTTTCCAGGAATTGAAAAGCCTTTCCCTTCTTTTTGGCCATCTACAGCTCATCCTTTCCTCAAAACCAAGCTCAAGAATCCACCAAATAGGGGCATTCCTTCCCATCAGGTGGCCCAAGTATTGGAGTTTCACCTTCAACATCAGTCCTTCCAATGACTATTCAGGACTGATTTCCTTTAGGATGGACTGAATGGGTCTTCTTGCAGTCCAAGGGACTCTCAGCAGTCTTCTCCAACACCACAGTTCAAAAGCATCAATTCTTTGGCACTCACCTTTCTTTATAGTCCAACTCTCACATCCATACATGACTACTGGAAAAACCATAGCTTTGACTAGACAGAATTTTGTTGGCAAAGTAATGTCTCTGCTTTTTTAATATGCTGTCTAGGTTGGTCATAGCTTTTCTTCCAAGGAATAAGCGTCTTTTAATTTCATGGCTGCAGTCGCCATCTGCAGTGATTTTGGTGCCCCAAAATAAAGTCTCTCACTGTTTCCATTGTTTCCCCATCACTTGTCATGAAGTGATGGGACCGGATGCCATGATCTTAGTTTTCTGAATGTTGAGGTTTAAGCCAACTTTTTAATTCTCCTCTTTTACTTTCATCAAGAGCCTCTTTAGTTTTTCTTTGCTTTCTGCCATAAGTGTGGCGTCATCTGCATATCTGAGGTTATTGGTATTTCTCCCACAAATCTTGATTCCAGCTTGTGCTACATCTGCTGCTGCTGCTGCTAAGTCACTTCAGCCCGGCATTTTACATGATGTACTCTGCATATAAGTTACATAGCAGGGTGACAATACACAGCCTTGATGTACTCCTTTCCCTATTTGGAACCAGTCTGTTGTTCCGTGACCAGTTAGTTCAAACTGTTGCTTCCTGACCTGCATACAGATTTCTCAGGAGGCAGGTAAGGTGGTCTGGTATTCCGATCTCTTTCAGAGTTTTCCAGTTTGTTGTGATCCACATAGTCAAAGTCTTTGGCATAGTCAATAAAGCAGCAGTAGATGTGGAAACAATAATTATTCATTTAATAATATTTTGGATTATTACTACATAAAATATTATATATATTTCTTTCAATTTTTTTGAGATCTTGAGTATTCTTGTTAGTAAAGCCTGATGCTTGAACATCCAGATTTTTTTCCATTTATATATCTAAGATTGCTATTATCCCAGGAAGTTAGTGTTCACATGGTTATTCTCCCTTTGAATTGGAACTAATGTATGACCTAAATCAAACCCCTTATGACTATACATTGGAAGTGAGAAATAGATTTAAGGGAATAGATCTGATAGACAGAGTGCCTGATGAACTATGGATGGAGGTATGTGACATTGTACAGGAGACAGGGATCAAGACCATCCCCAAGAAAAAGAAATGCAAAAAAAGCAAAATGGCTGTCTGAGGAGGCCTTACAAATAGCTGTGAAAAGAAGGGAAGTGAAAAGCAACAGAGAAAAGGAAAGAGGAATACAGAGTTCCAAAGAATAGCAAGGAGAGATAAGAAAGTCACCTCAGCGATCAATGCAAAGAAATAGAGGAAAACAATAGAATGGGAAAGACTAGAGATCTCAAGAAAATTAGAGATACCAACTGAACATTTCATGCAAAGATGGGCTCGATAAAGGACAGAAATGGTATGGACCTAACAGAAGCAGAAGATACTAAGAAGAAGTGGCAAGAACACACAGAAGAACTGTACAAAAAAGATCTTGACAACCCAGATAATCATGATGGTGTGATTACTCACCTAGAGCCAGACATCCTGGAATGCGAAGTCAAGTGGACCTTAGGAAGCATCACTACAAACAAAGCTAGTGGAGGTGATGGAATTCCAGTTGAGCTATTTCAAATCCTAAAAGATGATGCTGTGAAAGTGCTGCCCTCAATATGCCAGCAAATTTGGAAAACTCAGCAGTGGCCACAAGACTGGAAAAGGTCAGTTTTCATTCCAATCCCAAAGAAAGGCAATGCCAAAGAATGCTCAAACTACTGCACAATTGCACTCATCTCACATGCTAGTAAAGTAATGCTTAAATTTCTCCAAGCCCGGTTTCAGCAATACGTTAACCGTGAACTTCCAGATGTTCAAGCTGGTTTTAGAAAAGGCAGAGGAACCAGAGATCAAATTGCCAACATCTGCTGGATCATGGAAAAAAGAAGAGAGTTCCAGAAAAACATCTATTTCTGCTTTATTGACTATGCCAAAGCCTTTGACTGTGTGGATCACAAGAAACTGTGGAAAATTCTGAAAGAGATGGGAATACCAGATCACCTGACCGGCCTCTTGAGAAACCTGTATGGATCACAGTAAACTGTGGAAGATTTTGAAAGAGATAGGAATACCAGACCACCTGACCTGCCTCTTGAGAAACCTGTATGGATCACAATAAATTGTGGAAAATTTTGAAAGAGATAGGAATACCAGACCACCTGACCTGCCTCTTGAGAAACCTGTATGCAGATCAGGAAGCAACAGTCAGAACTGGACATGGAACAACAGACTGGTTCCAAATATGAAAAGGAATATGTCAAGGCTGTATATTGTCACCCTGCCTGTTTAACTTATGTGCAGAGTACATCATGAGAAACGCTGGGCTGGAGGAAGCACAAGCTGGAATCAAGATTGCTGGGAAAAATGTCAATAACCTCAGATATACAGATGATACCACCCTAATGGCAGAAAGTAAAGAAGAACTAAAGAGCCTCTTGATGAGAGTGAAAGAGGAGAGTGAAAAAGTTGGCTTAAAGCTCAACATTCAGAAAACTAAGATCATGGCATCTAGTCCCATCACTTAATGGCATATAGATGGGGCAACAGTGAATCAATGGGAAACTTTAATTTTGGGCTCCAAAATCACCACAGGTGGTGATTGCAGCCATGAAATTAAAAGACGCTTACTCCTTGAAAGGAAAGTTATGACCAACCTTGACAGCATATTCAAAAGCAGAGACATTACTTTGCCAACAAAGGTCCATCTAGTCAAGGCTATGGTTTTTCCAGTGGTCTTGTATGGATATGAGAATTAGTCTATAAAGAAAGATGAGCTCCGAAGAATTGATGCTTTTGAATTGTGGTGTTGGAGAAGACTCTTGAGAGTGCCTTGGACTGCAAGGAGATCTGACCAGTCCATCCAAAAGGAGATCAGTCCTGAGTATTCACTGGAAGGACTGATGTTGAAGCTGAAAGTCCAATACTTTGGCCACCTGATGCGAAGAGCTGACTTATTTGAAAAGACCCTGATGCTGGGAGGGATTGAGGGAAGGAAGAGAAGGGGACGACAGAGGATGAGATGGTTGGATGGCATCACTGACTCGATGGACATGTGTTTGGGTAGACTCCAGGAGTTGGTGATAGATAGGGAGGCCTGGTGTGCTGCGGTTCATGGGGTCATAAAGAGTTGGACACGACTAAGCAACCGAACTGAACTGAACTGAATGTGTGCTTCAGTGAATTTTGTTTTATTTAATTACATTTTGTTTTGTTTTGTTTCCTAAAAATCCATTATGAGGACTTGGACTCATTTTTTTGCAGAGCTTAGAATGTTTAAGATGTGTCAAAGGCATTCCTTTAATTGTTATCTCACCTTAGCCCATTAAAATTGCCCATTAATTATAGGAATGTTTTCAACCATCCCTGGCATATGCCTCTAAGAAAATTTCACTTTCAGTCAGTTTAACAATTGAATCCATGAACTGTTGTTCTAAAAGCACTTGATACTAATTATTTTATTTTATTTGTCAAAGAACAAGAAAGAGATCAAGGTGACAGCAGTCTGCATAATTCAGGTTGTAATATGCTGCTGCTGCTAAGTCACTTCAGTCGTGTCCGACTCTATGTGACCCCATAGATGGCAGCCCACCAGGCTCCCCCATCCTTGGGATTCTCCAGGCAAGAACACTGGAGTGGGTTGCCATTTCCTTCTCCAATGCATGAAAGTGAAAAGTGAAAGTGAAGTCGCTCAGTCATGTCTGACTCTTAGCAACCCCATGGACTGCAGCCCACCAGGCTCCTCCGCCCATGGGATTTTCCAGGCAAGAGCACTGGAGTGGGGTGCTATGGTCTTCCCTAGTGGCTCAGATGGTAAAGCGTCTGTCTACAATGCGGGAGACCCTGGTTCGATCCCTGGGTCGGGAAGATTCCCTGGAGAAGAAAATGGCAACCCACTCCAGTACTCTTGCCTAGAAAATCCCATGGATAGAGGAGCCTGCACGCTCCTCTGTCCATGGGTTCGCAAAGAGTCGGACACGACTGAATGACTTCACTTTCAGGTTGTAATATAAAACTTGGAAAAAGAACAGTGTGGTTTGTGTTTGTAAGCTGTATGTATATAGAATACAAATACAAATTTTTAAAAACTGAAATGCTTTTTTAAGAAAGTATCAGTGGCATGTATTTGAGGTAATTTGGAAACATTTTGCCAAATTAGTAAATTTCTGGTGGAATTAGACAGGGTGAAAGTTAATAATTTTAGAAAACTTTTTTAAAATTACAAGCTAAAGTATTTCAACTGTTTAAAAGCAAAATGAATCCACTTTTATCTCAACAATTATTGCTTTCTCTTGGGTGGGAAGGAAAAGGTAATCAGCACCACACAAATCAGCAGCGATGATGGGAAGCTCCAATGTATATACACCAAATTTGAGGGTTATTGTCCCTCAAAGAAGGTAGGCATTAAAGATGGCATGATCACTTATATTTGTCTGGTTAGTTTGGTGTTTATCAGATTTCTATAGTTAACCTAGGTCTGGTTAGAATTATAAATTGCTTTCACCTGAATGGGTCCTTGTCCAGTTTTCACACTATGTAAATATAGGCAGAAATAAAAAGAAAATTTTCCTAAGAAATAGCTTTGAAAACTAAGGAAGTCTGTTGGAAACATAAAGTGTTTTTGGCATCTTATATGTCATGTATGAAAAGTTAATGGAATTGGTTTTCATGACCGGCTTATGGAATTGGTCTCATTATTATATTGTCACACCTTGTATATGGGTAAATGGGTAGATCATATACTCATTTTGTGAAAAATTATGACCACTTTGTGGAAGAACTGGCAGTATTATCAAGAATTTATGAATTGGAGTATGATTTTGGTAAAACTGGACTTTGTCTTCAGCCAAATGCCTTAATAACCAAACCTTTGAGTCTCTAACTGTTCACCAGAATTATTTGATTTTGGTTTGATAAAAAGATGGAGATGGGAAATGAGAGTTGCTTGCCATTTTATCTGCTGGTTCATAAAAAGAAAAGTGGAAAATTTCATCTCTGCATATTTTGAGTCTCAGCTAGTGGAGGAGTGCTTTTGTCACTGATTGCTCTTAAATCCAGACATCCTGTCTTCCATGCCCCTCACTTCCGTTCTGGGATCCCATGGATTATCCTGGAGAAGGAAATGGCAACCCATTCCAGTATTATTGCCTGGAAAATTCCATGGGGAGAGGAGCCTGGCTGGCTTCAGTGCATGGATTGCAGAGAGTTGGACACGACTGAGTACGTGTGCATACATATATATTATCCTTACCTTTGAACTCCATGCTTTACATAATGTCTCTTAAGAATATTAAGTGATTTTTATATATTTTTATTAATACTACATAGAATGACATATAAACATTTTTTGATCAGTATGAAATAGTCTTTATTGCTACAAAGAGACAGTATTTTACTCAACTTTGGAAGCTCATACATAAATGTGCATGTTACATCATTTAAAAAATGTTGAAAATAGCTATTGATTCTTCATTTTAACCTTTAAGGAGTTCACTTTGGAGACATTTTCTTATAGTCCTGTTAGCAAGCACTGACCTCTTAATCAAGCCAAAATGGGGTAGAGAAAACATCAGACTTCTTCTATAGGAACATGCATTTTAACTTTTAAAAAGTGATTTCACTAGAGGCTAGCTTAGGGCAACAAAGTAAATGCCTGAGAAAAGAAGTCATCAGTAGAGGTTTATGAGTTACCAAAACAAAGAGTTCAAACTGTGCTTACCAAAAGTAGAAGCAGTTAAAAAATTAGAGAAGGTGTTTAAATTGATGAGCTGTTTGAGTTGGTCTTCTGACCTCTGAAGTGACCTTTTGCATTACCTTCTCCAGTTTGAAAGATAATTAACTCTCCTCTTCTTTCCCCCTAAGGCAACCCTGGCCAGAATTTCAGCTGGTCCTTTTGAAGGGTAATATCATGGTGCAGTGCATTGGATCAGGATGTAACGCATTTCACTGGGACCACTGAAATAGAGATGGCCACTGCTGTTGCTGCCTTTGGATAGGGGCTTGGGGAGGTGCCTCCCCAAATCCAAACCAGTCTGCCCCTCTGTAGCTTCTGATAGCAGGAGGATGATTCTTTTCTGCCCCCAATGTTTTTTTCCTTGTCAGTTTTAGACAACAATGACTCTATTATTCAAGGGGATAAAAATGAAATGAATTTGTTTGAAAGTGGTTTGATTAATATATGATAGTTATTTTATATGATGAAGATTTTTAAAAGTTTATCCAATTTTTCAACATGTTTAGCTGCTGTCTTATCTTCATAGCACTTCTGGAGTTGCAGTAATAACCAGCTTAATCAGGTCTCATAAATTTGTTGTATACTGCTAAGGACTTTAATTGAAAATATAATAAATCCTTTAAGTAAGGGCTAGTCATTATAGAAAGCTGATTTGTGACAGCTAAGTGTTCGCATTATACTAAAGTGAAATATAAACACTCCTTTGTAACTTGCATGTCATTATAACACACAGATGTCTTGGCTCCAAGAACACGTGTATTAAATGAGTGCTGGCTTGGATTTATGCCAGGGTCGCGGCTTAGTGATCTTAAGTAAGAGCCCAGAACATCCCATGATGGGAGGTCAAGCTAACTGCCTTTTTGTTAAAAGAATTCTACTCTGTGCGTGGAGTCTGTAACTTGTGGAAAGTAGATGCCCAGATCATTCTGTTCTCCTACAACATTCAACTAAAGACTACAACATATTTTAAAATCTCCTAACAACTAAAGAGAAAGCCTGTTCAGTACCTGAAGACTTTAAGATATAAGTTGAAAATCTTGCCAAAGACTCTTGCTTTAGGGCAGATAGTGGCTGGCTTAGTTGCTTTAAGAACTGCTGCATTTTCCACAGTTTTTAGTTATGTGGGGAAGCTGAGAGTGCAGAGTGCATCTTTTCCTGTGTTTAAATAAATTCTGTATGTGTTGGGGGTAAGTGAGTGGAAAGAGGGAGGGGAAGAAGAGGAGCAAGGCTGTATGCTAGGGCAGGTCCACTAGGTCATTTTGAAGTTTGGTGTATCTGGTCTCTATTGGAAATGAATCATGTAAAGATCTACATTCTGTAGGAGGAAGCATGAACCTGGGTTTTAAGGCTGTAAAGCATTGACCAATTGCTGAATGCAAATACCAGTAGAGATTGAATATGATGATATTATTATTAACACTATTATTATTTTAGATAGTATTCTGATTATAGCACTTGTATAATTGTTGAGTGGTCTGCCCATAATTGTCCACCTCCTCGCACGCACCCCCCAATTCCCTACCCACGATCAGTTCAGTTTAGTCACTCAGTCATGTCTGACTCTTTGCGACTGCAGCATGCCAGACCTCCCTGTCCATCACCAACTCGTGAGTTTACTCAAACTCCTGTCCATTGAGTCGGTGATGCCATTCAACCATCTCATCCTCTCTCATCCCCTTACCTCCCATCTTCAGTCTTTCCCAGCATCAGGGTCTTTTCAAATGAGTCAGCTCTTCACATTAGGTGGCCAAATTATTGGAGTTTCAGCTTCAACATCAGTCCTTCCAAAGATTATTCAGGACTGCTCTCCTTTAGGATGGACTGATTAGATCTCCTTGCAGTCCAAGGGACTCTCAATAGTTTTCTCCAACACCATAGTTCAAAACCATCAATTCTTTGGTGCTCAGCTTTCCTTATATACCAACTGTCACATCCATGCATGACTACTGGAAAAACCATAGCCTTGATGAGATGGACCTTAGTTGGCAAAGTAATGTCTCTGCTTTAAAATATGCTGTCTAGCTTGGTCATAACTTTTCTTCCAAGGGGTAAGCATCTTTTAATTTCATGGCTGCAGCCACCATCTACAGTGAGTTTGGTGCCCCCCCAAAATAAAGTCTGCCACTGTTTCCACTGTTTCCCCATCTATTTCCCATGAAGTGATGGACTGGATGCCATAATCTTAGTTTTCTGAATGTTGAGCTTTAAGCCAACTTTTTCACTCTCCTCTTTCACTTTCATCAAGAGGCTCTTTAGTTCTTCTTCGCTTTCTGCCATAAGGGTGGTATCATCTGCATATCTGAGATTATTGATATTTCTCCCGGCAATCTTGATTCCAGCTTGCGCTTCATCCAGCCCAGTGTTTCTCATGATGTATTCTGCATATAAGTTAAATAAGCAGGGTGACAATAAACAGCCTTGACGTATGCCTTTTCCTATTTGAAACGAGTCCAGTTGTTCCATGTCCAGTTCTAACTGTTGCTTCCTGACCTGCATATATATTTCTCAAGAGGCAGATCAGGTGGTCTGGTATACCCATCTTTTTCAGAATTTTCCACAGTTTGTAGTGATCAACACAGTCAAAGGCTTTGGCATAGTCAATAAAGCAGAAATAGATGTTTTCCTGGTACTATTTTGAGTGGTCTGCCCATAATCCTCCACTTCCGCCCACCCACCTCCCCCTACCCACCACAGTCTTATTATTTTCAGTAAGCAGTTTTGCGGGATGGGAAGTTTTACAGAAACACAACTATTGTATTTGCATCAGAAATGCTTATGGACCAATGTAAGTGTTTAATTAGTAAACTACTTCCATGTTGATCTATAGTTAAATTTTGTAATAAGGCCTCTGTGACCAGGTTGAGGAGGCCTTACAAATAGCTGTGAAAAGAAGCAAAGCAAAAAACAAAGGAGAAGAGGAAAGATATACTCATTGGAACGCAGAGTTCCAAAGGATAGCAAGGAGAGATAAGAAAGCCTTCCTCAGTGATCAATGCAAAGAAATAGAGGAAAACAATAGAATGGGAAAGACTAGAGATCTCTTCAAGAAAATTAGAGATACCAAGGGAACGTTTCATGCAAAGATGGGCTCAATAAAGGACAGAAATGGTATGACCTTACAGAAGAGAAGATAGTAAGAAGAAGTGGCAAGAATACACAGAACTATGCAAAAACGATCTTCATGACCTAAAGAATCACGATAGTGTGATCACTCAGCTAGAGCCAGACATCCGGGAATGAGAAGTCAAGTGGGCCTTAGGAAGCATCACTACAAACAAAGCTAGTGGAGGTGATGGAATTCCAGCTGAGCTACTTCAAATCCCAAGAGATGATGCTGTGAAAGTGCTACATTTAATATGCCAGCACATTTGGAAAACTCAGCAGTGGCCACAGGACTGGAAAAGGTCAGTTTTCATTCCAATCTCAAAGAAAGGCAATGCCAAAGAATGCTCAAACTACTGCACAATTGCACTCATCTCACATGCTAGTAAAGTAATGCTTAAAATTCTCCAAGCCAGGCTTCAGCAATACGTGAACCGTGAACTTACAGATGTTCAAGCTGGTTTTAGAAAAGGCAAAGGACAAGAGATCAAATTGCCAACATCTGCTGGATCCTCAAAAAAGCAACAGAGTGCCAGAAAAACATCTATTTCTGCTTTATTGACTATGCCAAAACCTTTGACTGTGTGGATCACAACAAACTGTGGAAAATTCTGAAAAAGATGGGAATACCAGACCACCTGATGTGCCTTCTGAGAAACCTGTATGCAGGTCAGGAAGCAGCAGTTAGAACTAGTCATGGAACAACAGACTAGTTCCTAATCGGGAAAGGAGTAGGTCAAGGCTGTGTATTGTCACCCTGGTTATTTAACTTATATGCAGAGTACATCATGAGAAACGCTGGGCTGGAAGAAGCACAAGCTGGGATCAAGATTTGTGGGAGAAATATCAATAACCTCAGACATGCAGATGACACCACCCTTACAGCAGAAAGTGAAGAAGAACTAAAGAGCCTCTTGATGAAAGTGAAAGAGGACAGTGAGAAAGCTGACTTAAAGCTCAACATTCAGAAAACTAAGGTCATGGCATCCGGTCCCCTCACTTCATGGCAAGTAGATTGGGAAACAGTGAAAATAGTGGCACACTTTATTTTGGGGGGCTCCAAAGTCACTGCAGATGGTGACTGCAGCCATGAAATTAAAAGACGCTTGCTCCTTGGAAGAAAAGTTATGACCAAACTAGAAAGCATATTAAAAAGCAGCAACATTACTTTGCCAACAAAGGTCTGTCTAGTCAAGGCTATGGTTTTTCTAGTGGTCCTGTATGGATGTGAGAGTTGGAGTATAAAGAAAGCTGAGCCCCGAAGAATTGATGCTTTTGAACTGTGGTGTTGGAGAAGACTATTGAGAATCCCTTGGACTGCAAAGAGATCCAGTCAGTCCATCTTAAAGGAAATCAATCCTGAGTATTCATTGGAGGGACTGATGTTCAAGCTGAAGCTCCAATACTTTGGCCACCTCATGTGAAGAGCTAACTCATTGGAAAAGACCCTAATGCTGGGAAAGATTGAAGACAGAAGGAGAAGGGGATGCCAGAGAATGAGATGGTTGGATGGCATCACTGACTCAATGTGCTGGAGTTTGGTGATGGAAAAACTCTGGGAGCTGGTGATGGACAAGGAGGTCTGGCATGCTGCATCCATGGGGTCACAAAAAGTCAGACACGATTGAGTGACTGAGCTGAGCTGAACTCACCAGGTTGAGAAGCTGAGGCATCAAAAACTTAAGTTGTTATCATATAATGGAATATTCCCTGTTTATTAAATTGGTCCTCATTTAGTGAATCTATTTTTATCCATATAAGTGGTGTTAATATATTTTGAAGCAGATCATGTTTAATCGTATCATTATTCTTTCAAACAATACCTAGGACCTACCACCTCAAAGTTAAATGTATTCACTGTGAGAGTGGGTCTTTTAGGATACAGTTTGTCATTATTGTTGTTTAGTTGCTAAGTCATGTCTGACTACTTTGCAACCCCATGAACTGTAGCCTGCCAGGCTCCTCGGTCCATGGGGTTTTCCAGGCAGGAAAACAGAAGTGGGTTGCCATTTCCTTCTCCAAGGGATCTTCTTGACCCAGGGATCAAACTTGTACCTCCTGCATTGATTGGCAGGAGGATTCTTTACCACTGAGCCACATGGAAAGTCCCTGGGATATAGTTGCTTGACAGCAGCAATAACAATAACAGCAATTCATCATATGATAGAGACGAATCACAATACTTTATAAGTGAATACTGGAGGCCCTAAAAATTCAATCCTCGTGAACAAGAGAAAAATTTATGTGAACCAAAAGTTCCTGTCTTCCTATGTCTGCCATTAGGGTACAATTCTGAATCCACAGTATTGCCAGTTGGTTAATATCTTGATATTGAATATTATATTAATGTTTAAGTGCCACCTGTTGTGAAGAACTGACTCATTAGAAAAGTGATGCTGGGAAAGATTGAAGGCAGCAACAGAAGGGCATGACAGAGGATGAAATGGTTGGACGGCCTCACTGACTTGGTGGACATGAGTTTGAGCAAGCTCCAAGATTTGGTGATGGACAGGGAAGTCTGGCATGCTGTAGTCCATGGGGTCACAAGTAGTCAGACATGACTGAATGACTGAACTAAACTATTAATGTTTCATTAACTTGTTTTAATAATCAATAATGAAATCAAGTATTTAAGCTGTATTCTTCAAAGGGCTCAAAATTCTCTTACAGTGTTAGGTGTCATAAATATTATTATATCAAATCTCATGCTTGTGCTCAGTGGCTTCAGTTGTGTCCAGCTCTTTGCAACTCTGTCGACTGTTGCCCATCAGACTCCTCTGTCCGTGGAATGTTCCCACCAAGAATACTGGAGTAGGTTGCCATGCCCTCCTCCAGGAGATCTTCACAACCTAAGGGCCAAACTTGTTTCTCCTACCTCTCCTGCATTCCACGTGGACTGTTTACTGCTGGGGGAAGATATCAGATTTAAAACCAGGCAAATGTCATGTATCAAGTACCTGTGCAGTAGCACAACCATTTTTGATAAAGACCCTATCTAAAGGAATATTGAGGTCTTCATTTAAGCTTTATTTGATGTAGAAATGAGGTGTCTGGCCAAGAAAAGGCAGAAAATGTTTACATGAGAAAGTGGCTTAATCCCTGCTTTCTTCTTTCTTGTATTTCTCTTATCCCATCAAAGAGATGATCCCACATTTTCCAGGATCAGCCATTTCCTCTCTGCTATTGGAGTGAGTGGTGAGGAATACCAGTGAGACGACTTGGACTGCTTGCTTTTCCATTCCCTTGGTGTGAAGCCCACCGATCCCCAGATAGGATCTGGTGCTGAGCACAGCAGAAGTCTTCCAGCTAGCATCCAGACAAGGCCCAAACATGTGGAGAACAGATTTAGTCTGAGTAGACTTTGAGACTCATTTCACCCTACATTAGGCCAAAGGTGGCAAACTCTGCTCTCAGGGGAAGATTGCTTACTAGTTTAGGAAAAAAAAAAAAAAAAAAAGGAAAGAAAGCCAAGCATAAGCAGTGAAGAATCCAATGAATTCATAAGATAAGTAAAGAAGCATGGCAGATTATCAAAGACCAGGATCACACCTTAGAAGCCTCCATCCCCAAACCATGCAAGTGCTTTTAGGATTGTGTTTCTTACACATTGTCATGGAGAAAGAAAAAACAAAGATTGCTAAAGATGTGCAAGAAGAGACAAACCAGGACATCCCACTTCATTCCTAGTTGGCACTTTTCTCCCTTCACTTCTAGGCCAGATGGTCACAGACTGATAGGATGAGAGAGGCCCGAGACCCACAATCAGTTACTAAAGCTGCAGGGAACCAGTCATAGTGGACCTTCACAAAGGGAAGACAGTCAAGTCAGGCATGGCGTTTCAACCTCATTACAATCAGCGTATTCAGTGCTTTGTAAATAATAATCACAAATAAAATAAATTTCTAGTAGTCATGGCTTGATTTGTCTTTGAGTATTATCCTGCCATTTTCTAAAATTTGCCTCTAGAAAATTTAGATATGATTTGAATGCTCATTAGAAGGCTGGTCATCTAATTGTTTCCCAAAAGACTTCCCTATAAGTATTTTCCTGAACTTGCTACCAGATATATTTAGGGTTTGGGGCCTTCTTGGTGGCTCTATAGTAGAGAAACTGCCTGCCAATGCAGGAGACAGAGGTATGATACCTGGGCTGTAAAGATCCCCTGGAGAAGGAAATGGCAACCCAGTCTTGTATTCTTGCCTGGGAAATCCCATAGATAGAGGATCCTGGTGGGCTACAATCCAGGGACAGGGAGGAGAGTCACGAAAGAGTTGGACATGACCTAGCAACTAAACAAAAACAAATATTTAGTGCTGTTTTACATAATTGTACCATTGATCTGACAATATTTTTGTTGATGCTGGTGGAATGTTTAGCAGCCAGTCTGAGATGGTCACTGTGAGTCATGTGTCTATTAGATAATTTCTATGAGTTCTAAACCACTGATGACTCTAGATAATTTTCGTCTTCAGTTCAGTTTCTGAGTTGTGTCTGACTCTTTGCAACTTCACGGACTGCAGCACACCAGGCTTCCCAGTCCAACACCAACTCCTAGAGCTTGCTCAAACTCATGTCCATTGAGTCGGTGATGCCATCCAACCATCTCATCCCTTCTTGTCTCTTTTTCCTCCTGCCTTCTATCTTGCCCAGCATCAGGGTCTTTTCTAATGAGTCAGTTCTTTGCATCAGGTGGGCAAAGTATTGGAGTTTTAGCTTCAGCATCAGTCCTTCCAATGAATATTCAGGACTGATTTCCTTTAGGATGGACTGGCTGGATCTCTTTGCAGTCCAAGGGACTCAAGAGTCTCCTCCCACACCACAATTCAAAAGCATGAATTCTTTGGCACTCAGCTTTCTTTGTAGTCCAGCCCTCACATCCATACATGACTATTGGTAAAACCATAGCTTTGACTAGACGGACCTTTGTTGGCTAAGTGATGTCTCTGCTTGTTAATATGCTGCCTAGGTTGGTCATGGCTTTTCTTCCAAGGAGCAAGTGTCTTTTAATTTCATGGCTAAAGTCAGTATCTGCAGTGATTTTAGAGCCCAGGAAAAAAAAAAGTCTCTGACTGTTTCCATTGTTTCCCCATCTATTTGCCACAAAGTGATGGGACCAGATGCCATGATCTTCATTTTTTGAATGCTGAGTTTTAAGCAAGCTTTTTCATCTCCTCTTTCACTTTAATCAAAAGGCTCTTTAGTTCCTCTTTGCTTTCGGCCATAAGGATAGTGTCATCTGCATATCTGAGGTTATTGATATTTCTCTAGATACAGTAACTTTTGCCCTAGATATGGTATATATGTTATTTTTGGAAATTTCAAAAAAATTAGAAAATCATAGCTGATTTTAATGAAGAAGGAAAGATGGGTATATGTTATTCAGGGACCCTAGGTTGTCTGCATGGTGTCTAGCACCTTTTCTTACTAGTGGAACTCATAAGTTCTTTATGTGGGGGTTGAGGAAAGAAGTGGGTGGGCAAAGTTTTATTGGTACCGAGTTAAAAAACTCTCCAGTTTCCAGGCTGTCTTTCAGTTCAGAGTGACATGTTCCACAGATCTGACCAGTGAGATGGAAGTGGAAGGCCTCCTGCTTTCTTTGATGTTCCATCATGCCGATTCCTGGCTGCCAGATTTCTGCCCTGTTGGCCATAATAGCTGCAACGTTGCCTGCCATATGGGAAAGCAAGGCCCTGCTCTGGTCAGTGTGTGTGCCAGTGCCAGACTGTTTCTTTGGCCCCCGAATGTCCTGACTTCAGCTCTGCTCAGACCTGCAGACACTTCCTCAGCTCAGGCCTCTCTCTCTTCTTTGTTTCCTAGATTTTCTGGTTCTGACACACATTTTCTTGGACAGGGGTTGACTTTTCATGGTGAGATGCAGTCTGCCTGCCTTCTTTTTGTCCTGGCAGTTTTCCACTTTAAGGGCTCTGGTATACAGTCTCTGCTTTGCTATTATGAGGACAACAAGGGTCAGAGCTCAGAACCATGGCTGTAGAGTCAGACTGACCTGGTTTTGACTTTGGGGAGCTGCTTAATCTCCTTGTTCCCTGATTTTTGAACTGCAAAATGAGAATGATAGTTTCTATCTCATGATACTGTTGTAAGGATTAAATGAGGTAAACTTGTAAGGTAATTGGCCTGATCGTGATCACGATCAGTTGATCAGTCACTCAGTCTTGTCCGACTCTTTGCAACCCCATGGACTGTAGCCTGCCTGACACAGGGATCGAACCTGTGTCTCTTATGTCTCCTGCATTAGCAGGTGGAGTCTTTACCACTAGTACCACCTGGCATATGGCAGGCACTCAGTATAGCTGAAATGATTTTATATGATGGTGCTGATTGTTATGCTAAGCCAAAACAGATATTGCACAGTTATTTTCTTCCTGATAAAATGTAGGAATCTAGGTTTGATCATGTTGTATCAGAACTGGTGCCAAATGAACAAGTCAAAAAGCCCTGTGGAGCAGAACACATACGAGTCTCACTCAGTGCTGTCTCTCTAGTATCTGGTGGTGTAGGGCCTGCTACAGAAGAAGAAGAGTAGTGTCCATTCAGTGAACGTTTAGTTTTTATCAGTCTATTTGAAGTGTTTTACATGTATTAACTCCTTTTCTTTCAAAGAATAATGGGTTAGGCTTTATTATTATCCCCATTTATAGATTAACTAAAATCCAGAGAATTTAACTGTCCAGCTCAAGGTTAACACATTTCAACTGGCCAAGCAGAATTCTAGTAGTCCGGTACCAGATTTCCACTGCTTTTCAATAACCATTCATTGGGTGCATGAGAGAAGGAAGAGAAGGAGAAAAGGAAGAAATCCTGTATCTTAACTCCTTGTATTTGAAGTTGGTTGCGTATGCTGTACAACTGGGTTCTGCCACTACTTTAGCAAACGGTATCAGTCCTGAATGATTGACCTTCAGGAGAACCACAATATTGAGTTTCTGGAAGGTAGCAGTGAAGGAGGGGTATGTGAATCCCCCCTCCCCCGCCCACAGCAAATAGATCACTAACAGAATAGTGCTGGTTATAGACAGTTTGCAGCTTATGGGCAGATTGGTTTTCCAGAATGTGTAATTTTACTTTTTGAAACTCAGCACGCTTCATCAGTAAACAGCTAAGTTACACAGTAGAGTAGCCGTAACAGTTATAGGGTCTAGAGCCTGGAGAGGCACTGAGGGCTGGATGGAGAAAGGCCTCAATGACAGGAAGCCAGTAGTGAGGAGGTAGAATGGCTGCAAGTTTTACTGTTTTTAAGAAGTTTACTATTTTTGAAAAATCCCTATGGTTTAATTAGTAAGATTTTTATATCACTGGAGGCCATAGCATGTGTTTCTGTTAGAGTGCAGACATTTTTCAGGACATATTTCTCTCCATGTAGTCTGAGATCAAATATATTTAAGATGAATTAAGCAAACCCATTCAACTGTATTTGTTATGCCTGTCTCCTTTTTATCATAGGAATTAAGCAGAGAGATTATATTGTATTTGGCCAGCACCTCTTTCTCGTTGTTTAGTCACTCAGTCGTGCCCAACTCTTTGTGACCCTGTAGACTGTAGCCCACCAGGTTCCTCAGACCATGGGATTCTCCGTGCAAGAATACTGGAGTGGGTTATTAGAATTCAGCTGATTTCCCAGTTTTCTCCTTCTACAATAACACTCTGTCTTTCTGAAATTTAGCTTCATTTTTCCTCACCAAGAAGCATAGTCCTTTGAATAATCAAAATAATGTTCACAAAGTCCCTGTCCTTTACTTATAGCAAAGCCCTGTTCGTCCTCGTTTCAAACTTTGCCCTTCATCAATGTCTAACCTTAGAAAATTTATCCAGCTCACTGGTGCCTCAGTATTCTGATTTCTCTAGTGGAAGTAGTATCTTCCTTATAAGGTTGATTGTGTATTCAATGAGATAAAGGGCACAAACTCTGAATATAATTCATGGAACATACTAAGCACTCAGTAAACAATATTTATGCTAAATATTATTTAAAACAATACATGTTTACTGTTTCATGTAGACAGAGTAAATTATGCAGATGAGAGGGTTATTGTAGGAAGATACTCCAGCAACTGTGGGAAGTAACAACTGATTGTGTGGTTTGAAGGAAGAAGACAGACACTATAAAATTAGATATAAGAAAAACAATTGTGCAGTAGTTATAGTCATGTAGTATAGGATCAAAAGAGCTTTCCACCTCTCCATAATTTCTTCCAGCTGAATAAATGTACAGCTGAATATAGCAGTTGATATTCGTAATAGGGACTTCTTTGAGTCATCAGGAAAAGATTAAATTATATGAAGTGCATTCCATTTAAGAAGGCAGTGGGGTTGGAACACAATTTAGAAAGGTTTTTCTTCAAAATAGTGCCTTTCTTTTTTTTTTTTTTTACTGATGGCTCTGCAGCCCTCAGTCTATGTAAAAATCCCTGATGTTTCATATGACCATGGAAAGTACTGGAAATCCAGCTAGATCTCAGTAGTTCTGGAGTAAGAATGGAGGTGCCATTAGCAGGACATGCTTTTCAGATGATGTAGTATTCTGGAGGATTTATATCCTCTGACACCACTCACAGAACAGCTAAGCCAGAGGGAAGAAGGGGTGAAGTGACCCTTGCTAGGCTGACAGTGCCAGCCTGGATCTAAAAGCATGTTACTCTGGACTTAAGCAGGACTTCAGAGCCTTCTGGCTCTTCACGGACAGTCAGGGTTGCCCGTGACCCCTTTGTCCTTGCTCTGCCTTGGAGGCAGTATTGTATAGTGGTTAAGAGCATGAGCTTTGAGATCTACCAGTTAGGGGTTTAGGGACGCTTTTGGCTGTGATTGAAACCCAGCTCAGACTGGCTTGGCCAATAGGGCAATGTATGGGTCCATATTACTGAAAGCCCAGAGGATGCAGGGTTGTCTGTCCAGTGGCTTCCATTCTGTTGCTCAGTGTGACTCAGTGGTTTTGCCTTCCTCTGTGTTTCAGTCTCATTTTCAGGCTGGTAATGGTGAGATGTCCACGGCAGTGCTGGGCACGTGACATCTGGAGGCTTGATTACTCAGGAAGCATCCAGCAGACTTTTCCTTATGTCTCTTTGGCCCATATGGGAGCATCTGATCATTCTGGAGGCAATCTCTGATGCTGGAGGAATGTTGAATATTGAATGGCTTAGTCCAGGTGCCTGAATCAGTCATTGCCAAGAGGGATGGAATTATCATGATTGGTTTAGACAAATCATGATTTACCTCTAGAACTGGAGTTGGACCACCTAAATCAGAACAGTTGCTACACTGCTGAGTAAGACGTATTGAGGATAACACAGTATACTTTCTAGATTCACACAGGACTTGTTCCCAAGTTTCAGCTCTATCATTTGCTAGCTGTAGGCCCCAGGCTAACATTTGTAGGGCCTGAGGGAAGAATACAAATGAAGGCTCACATATTGTATGTCAAAACATTTTTACAAGTTATAAATCAAACCAGTTTCTTCTACCTTGACAAATTTCCTTTTATAATGACCTAGGAAGTCATGCTTGAATTTGAATTCTTGGATACTTCAGAGTTCTGCCCTGGAACATGGTTGCATAAGAAGAGTAGGCCCTAGGCTTGCTGTGTCCATAGCCTCCCTGCCTCTCTCCTGCACTGAAGAGTGTTGACATGCCAGCCCATAGTCCATGCTGTTTCTTTCCCATGCCGAGGGCCACTCCTTGTCTTTTTGGGCCTAGGTGTGTGGGTGTATGACACTTGCTATATAGTTAGTCCTGGGGAAGGATTTGGGAAAGAAGCCTTAGAGGTGAGCTTAGGGAAGTTTGCACAGAGAATTCTGAGCTAATCAGAAAATGTCCAGAAGAAGAAACACATGACTCTTGGTTGATACATACCCTTGGCCTTGTTGTACCTTTGGGGAGAAGTATAGAAAGGAAGGGCTTTCCAGGTGGCGCGAGGGGTAAGGAACCCACCTGCCAATGCAGGTGATGTAAGAGATGAGGGTTTGATCCCTGGGTCAGGAAGATCCTCTGGAGGAGGGCATGGCAACCTGCTCCAGTATTGTTGCCTAGAGAATCCCATGGACAGAGGAACGGGGAGGGCTACAGTTCATAGGCTCGCAAAGAGTCGGACGTGACTGAAGCAACTTAGCATGCACGCACACTCATAGAAAAGAAAGACCCATTCGGACCTTTCAAAACTCAGGACCCAGGGTAAAGGCTCATCTTCCTGGTATAAGGGCAATTCTGATGAGCTATGAGACCGCAGGCAAGTGACAGTTTTCTCCTCAAGCATCACTTTATCTTTAAAATTGGATAGTGGTGCCTTTGGGTATAATGCTGTTGATGGGTATAATGGTAAGGCGCATAAAATACACAGCAGCACAGCCTTGACTGTCAGGAAACTTCTGTTTCTGATGAAATAAGATAGAGGTTCAAGACTGCTAACTGCCCTCCATAACTTTTCAGGTAAAATTTTCCCGGTAAAATCTACTGCTGACCAGATGATTTGTTCAAACTTCAAAGAAAGTCAATTTACTAAACCAGAAGTAAATTTTTGATAAATTAGCCCCCTTCTTTTTTTCTACTTCAAAGTATTTCCTTCTTGTCCCACCTCTACCCAAGGCAGTCTGATAAAGTTACTCTTGATTTTCCGAGACTTTATCTCAGCAGAATCATCCCTGTAATGATAATTAATAGATTCCCATGACGTTCAAATTAAAAAACCATAGAAAACTTTCAGTGGTGAAAAAACACCTCCGTGTGGTGTAGTAACTGGATGTTGACATTTTCAAGAAAAGGCAGTATCTGAATGGGGCTCCAGCTAACGTAAGGTGAGATTCACAAGGGACTGTAAGAAAAATCTTTTTTTTTTTTAATGTAAATTTATTTATTTTAATTGGAGGTTAATTACTTTACAATATTGTATTGGTTTTGCCATACATCAACATGAATCCACCACAGGTATACACGTGTTCCCCATCCTGAATCCCCCTCCCACCTCCCTCCCCGTACTATCCCTCTGGATCGTCCCAGTGCACCAGCCCCAAGCATCCGGTATCACAGAGCCATTAGTGATAAGCAGTTGCTTAATTTGGTATATGCCCAGTAATGAGATTGCTAGGTTGTATGGTAGTTTTATTCCTAGTTTTTTAAGGAATTTCCAAACTGTTCCTGGTGGGGCTCAGATGGTGAAGAATCTGCCTGCAATGCAGGAGACCTGGGTTCGATCCCTGGGTTTGGAAGATCCCCTGGAGAAGGAAATGGCTACCCACCCTAGTATTCTTGCCTGGGAAATTCCCTGGACAGAGGAGCCTGAAAGTCTTCAGTCCATGGGGTTGCAGAGTCAGACACAACTAAGCAACTATCACTTTCACTTTCATACTACTCTCCTTAGTGATTGTATCAATTTGCATTCCCACCAACAGTGTAACAGGGTATCCTTTTCTCCACACCCTCTCCAGCATTGATTGTTAGCTTTTTGATGATGGCCATTCCGACTGGTATGAGATAATACCTCATTGTAGTTTTAATTTGCATTTCTCTAATAGTGAGTAATGTTGAGTATCTTTTCACGTGTTTATTAGCCATGTGTATGTCTTCTTTGGAGAAATGTCTGTTTAGGTCTTCTGCCCACTTTTTGATTGGGTTTGTTTTTATGATATTGAGCTGTACAAACAAGTCACACTGTTAATTAGCAGGAAGACGTAAGTAGGACTGAGACTTGGTTTCCATGGTGCATGGTGGGAGAATGTGTGTGTGTTAGCTCCTAAGAGGGAGCCCTGTGTCCACTCCAGAACTATTTTAAAGCTAGTCTTTTGGGAGACAGATTAGGATTTATCCTTTTGTCCTCTTCTCTGGCTTCTGTGGGCCTCTTCAGAAGTTGTTTACACAGAGGGTCATCTTTCTGGAAAACCCATGGAACACACTGATTAATGAGTCACAAACGCAATTAGCTTTGTAATTGTGAGAGTCATTGGCAAGAGGTCACATATTTTCCTAAGGTACAAGAAGAAAGTCAGAAATGAAATAAATTAGCCTATGCTTGCTCAGATGAGTTTTTATCTCCATAAAACTAGTCTTGAGAAATGGGTGGAAAGGCAGATTTCAGGGCTTTTTTCTGGCTTGCCCTGAGGATAAGATTTTAAGGCTTTCTCTTGACCAAAGACTAAGAATTCATGAATCTTGGCTAATGTTACTGTTTTAATAAGTCCTTCTACTATAGTTTATCAATGAAAGATGTTGTGATACTCATTTCCATATATTATGAGATTAGATGTTTTCTGAAACTTAGTTGTTGATGGAATAAGATGTAATTTTTATACTTAAAATGTTTCACAGAATATACAGAAAATATGTGTCTTAGGAAAATCTTTTACATTTTTTGTTAGCAAGCTGATCATTTCAAACTCAAAATCAGTTTGTCTGGAAATGTGGAAGATTTATCTGTGGAAAAACCCGGGTGAAAATACCTTTGAAAAGAGTATATTAAAGACCCTAATATCTCGATTTAGAGTTTAAAAATATATGTTTTATTTAACAGCTTTTAGCCAGTGCTCTTAAAATATCCCTTCTGTAAATTACCCAATCATTTTGCCTAATAGTTGCCATTTATAGATCAATAAAAGTCCAAAGAGGTTAAGTAAGTTGTCAAAATAATATACCAAGTCACAGAATCAGAAAATTCAAAGCTTTTAATTTCTTGTCTTTTGCTCTGAGACTGCTAGCTAGTTCTCCCCTGAGCTCAGCGCAAGATAATTTAAATGGGCTTCCAGGTGCACTCTGTAAAAGGGACAGTTGTCTGGCCTGGATGGATCTGTGCTTTTAATTTTTCTGAATTGTATTTGTTATAGAAAATTTCCGGTTTTGGCTAAACTGTTTATGTCACTCTTTATCTAAGAAGGAATGTAAAACTCAGCTGAAGAATGGGTGAACAGAACACATCTGTAAAGTTAATTTTCTGAATAGGAGAAAAAAAAAAAGAAAAGATAAACTTCTTTTGCCTTTTGAAAACTTAGCTCTCAGAACATTATGTCAGTGCACCTGTTTATTCATTTGATTCATAAGTTTCTTCCTTGGGAACACCTCACATCAGCATATACTTAGATTTGCCCTTAAGGTTCTAGTTCAGTTTAAGAATTTCTAGAATTAGCTTACCATTTTGGAGAAAGTATTCAAATTAACTATCCTGCACCCATTTATCTTTGTGAAAAACCCTTCTGTTCTTTTAGGCTAGACTAAGTAACAAGAAGCTGAGGCTTGTAGCTAACTGTCTAGAACACAGGATTAGAAATCCAATTCTGACAGAAGCCAAATGAGTTACACTGAATTTGGCACAGGGTGTAAAAGAAACTGGCCTCTGTTAATGACATGTTCTTGTTCATAAACAGGTGTTTGCCCAAGGGGAGTATACTTGCACTTCTTTGCAAATGTTATGGAAGAGTGGTTCACTGGAATAGGTGAACATTTCTCAATTTCACACCCTGAATGTATTATGGCAATTATTTTAGTGCTGTCAGTTCAGTGTCCTTTCTCTGGCAGCCAAAGAGATGGGATTTCAGAAACTGTAGCACCCTCCTTATTTGGTGTTTCTGCGTTGCACTGAAAGGCTGTTGTCCCTGTTCTTAATTAAAATGCTCTTCAACCCAGTGTCTTTGAAAGACAGCTTTGGTGAAGTGTGTCAAGCACTTGGGCTTTTTTTCTTTTTTACCATGAGCTTTTTAGCAGCGGTGGAAATGAAATTAGGGGATCAGGATAATAGTCGTTAAAAAGGCCTTATTGCTGATTGCTGAGGGGGAAAGAAAAGGAGAAATGTTAAAGAAGAAAAAACACTCTTTTCCTCACAAGATCCCTCTTCCTCTTATTGTATTGGCTCTTTAAAAACTAGCCAGACTCTTTTTGATCAGTTTGTTTAACCATCACGTGTTATTTAGTTCACCATTTTGAAAGTTTCTCTAGAGTTGGTTCTCAGTGAAGGGAGGGAATTTTGATTCCTTTCCCATCCCCACCCCCAAGACATTGGGCATATTTTTTAGGGTCACCTGGGGAGAGAGGGATGGGGCTGTTGTCTTCTAGTGCATAGAGGCCAGAGATGCTGCTAAGCTTCCTTCAGTGTGCAGGACCATCCACCAGAGAAGCACAGACCCACAATGTCAGTAGAGCTGATGATGAGAAACGCTGCTCTAGATGACAGAACTGGCCTATCTTTGTAAATTCATAGCCAGTTTTTGCAAGCAAATATTCAAAAATATCCCAGTCCAGGTAGTGAAGGCATTGAGCTGTTTTATCTATTTATTTTTCCCAGCACTGCATTCCTTCCTGACACAGCAAGATATTCCAAGCTCATCTTGTAATTTCCTACCCTAACCTAGAATCAGTTTTTCCTCCAAGGAGCCCATGTTTTTTTATTAGAGAGTATTAATAGTGGTATTAGAAAATCAAGTCTGAGTGTTAAGTGTGCTCATTGGTTCTGGGGTTTTAAACTCTATAAACCTGTTTTATTCATGGAGTCAGTTTTTCAACCTTGGTCTTGAATATACGTGAGTGTACTTTAAAAAATACTTTTCTTAAAAAAAACACACTTTTGATGTTTGAACTTATGTAGAACATTCAAATTACTCAGGAAATATCGAAATTTGAAATGGCATTTTTATAAAAACCACTAATAATGTGATTTGTAAAATGTGTTTCCCCTTTTATAACATAATGATGACATTTGAGACGACTGTTGCTTTAAGTCAACTTTGTTATTGAACGCTTACCACATATAGTTTTATTTCATAGGCTCTTACAGCTAGAAGGTGTTTGATCCTGCCCTGTCTACATACAATTTGTTCTGAAGTGTGTGAGAATTTGCCTAATGGTAAACCTTGGTATAAGAATTCTATTATGATTAAGTTAAATTTATTTGATGGTCTTTATTCTTTCATTAGTCAGTGTTCATATCTTTGTGGAAATTTAAGGTTTGAATACTCCTAAGATGATTTCCAAAATTTCCTGGCTTTACCTTTAACTGCTTTGCTTATTTAAAAAAGCTGTTTTCTATACTCATATTGATCTATGTAACTTGTCAGAGTTTTCTCTTAAGTGTCATCACTGACTTTGAAAACATTTCACATACAGCTAAAACAGAGCAATGGAATTTTTTGAAAATTATTATTACTTAAAGGTTTATTTCATACATATTGAGAGATCTCTGAGATTTTTGTTGTTGTTGTTCAGTTGCCAAGCCGTGTCCTACTCTTCGCAACCCCATGGATTGCAGCACACCAGGCTTCCCTGTCCTTCACTATCTCCCAGAGTTTGTTCAAACTCATGTCCATTGAGTCAGCGATGCCATCCAACCATCTCATCCTTTGCTGCCCTCTTCTCCTTTTGCCTTCAATCTTTCTCAGCATCAAGGTCTTTTCCAATGAGTTGGCTCTTCACATCAGGTGGCCAGACTATTGGAATTTCAGTTTCAGCATCAGTTCTTCCAGTGAATTTTCAAGATTGGGCTGGCTCCTCTGTCTATGGGATTCTCCAGGCAAAAATATGGGAGTGGGTAGCCATCCCCTCCTCCAGGGGATCTTCCCGACCCAGGGATTGAACCTGGATCTCCTGTATTGAGAGAGTTTCTTTGCCGTCTGAACCACCAGGCAATTTATTTAGAGAGATTTATTTAAATACAAGTTTTATAATTTATCACGCTTAAGTATGCATATAAAGAAAATATAAACCACATAAATTGTTTAAGGTATTTGAAAAATTGTTTTACATTCAGAGTCTGTTTGGGATTACTTTTAAACTTAGAGTTGTCAGTATCTGTATTTTTCCAAATAATATTGTCCTCAGTGTTATCAGAAGCTTTGTTGATGTCGCATTATTAAATAATTATTTGAAATGAAATTCACATAATATAAAATTAACCATTTTAAAGTGAACAATTCATTGGAATTTTAGTATGTTCAGAGTGGTTTAACCATCATTGCTCTCTAATGCCTCCAGATTTCTGTCACTCCATACCTATTAAGGCATTTCTCCCATTTTACCTTCCACATCGCTCCTGGTAACCACTAATCTGAGTTCTGTCTCTATGGATTTATCTATTCTGGATATTTCATATAAAAGTGACTGTGTGATATGTGACATTTTGTGACTGGCTTCTTTCACTTAGCATAATATTTTGGATGTTCATCCACATTGTAGCATATGCTAGTACTTTGCACCTTTTTATGAGTAATATTCTATTGTATAGATATGTCAGTTTGTTTATGCATTCATTTGTTAATGAACACTTAGGTTGTTTTAACCTTTTGGCTATTCTGAATAGCACTTCTGTGAACATATATGTATATGTACTTGTTTCAGTACCTGTTTTCAGTTTTTTGTGCATTTATCTAGGAGTGGGATTATAGGGTCATATGGTAATACTATGTTTAACTTTTGAGGAACCATCAGACAGTTTTCCACAGCAGTGGAATTATTTTTTTTATATATTTTTAACTTTATGTCTGTTATCTAAATCAAAATACTCTATTTGGAAGCATACTCTCTTCAGTGCTTTGATTTTATTATTAAAAAGTAAATTATTCTTTAACATATCCACTGCTTTTTCCAAAGCTACTTAAAAAATCTTTGGATAATTCCCATGTTCCTCTCAGGAGAGTTTGTAAGACTCTCAGAAAAAGATTCAAGGCTTTTAATTTCTTGTCTTCTGCTCTAAGACAATTAGGTTGCTCTCCCCTGAGCTTAGCCTAAGCCAATTTAATTGTTCAGACACAGAATCTGCTTTCCATATGACTTGATAAAAACAAAAACAAGCAAGAATTATACTTGGTGTTCAATGACCTTTTATATATTTAAGAAGACAGTAAATGTTTTGTTTACTCTGAATAGGGAAAAAAAAAAGATTAGCATTTTAAGATATATCCATGAAATAAAATACTAAGGTTTTTCTTCTTTGCAATGTGTGCTAGAATTTTAAAGATTTTCTAAAAAGATACTCTTTTGCATTGGACTCTTATAACTTCATATTGTACATGGTTTTTACCAAGTGGATTCAGAAATAGTGTTTGCATTCCATGGTCTTTATTATTGGCAACTAATAGTTTATATTGTTTTCTAAGCACTTCATTTATAAGAGCTTTTTATTTTCAAAGACACAGAAAGGGAGCCACAGATCCTGTTAGCTCTCTCATATCCTTAAATGAGTCAGTACAGTACTGGTTTATTACAGATGCTTGATAAATACTTGCTGAACTGAATTGATGGTAAATTCTCCAGACAAGAGACTTCAGGAATGCAGGAAGTGTGTCTGTCTGGTTCATGGGAATACTGCCAGCACCTAACACTGTCTCTTCCACATAATAAATATTTATTGAATGAATGAGCAAATGGACTCTAATGTATAACATAAATGTTTTCTACATGCTGATGAAGGGAAGTTTTCTGAAGTTAATTCTTCCTATATCAAAGGTCATTTTAATTTTATTTCTCTATTTGGTGTTTTTATGGTATTCAAACATGAAGTTATATAGTTTTTCCTTGGAGTACACACACTGGGTTAATTGTTAGCTAATAAAAGTCAATCTAAGTTTAAAATGTTAACTGTAGTTTGATTACACAGGAACATTTTATTGGGATTAATACTTGGTTTTTGTTTGCTTGTCTTACTGAGAAATGCTTTTATTCTATTAAAGAAATAAAATATTTTAAATTTATGTCCACAATTGTGGCTTTTATATCCAAGAGGTGTTTTACATTTACATTTGAAGTCTATCAAATCTTTTCTTGCAGTCATTTCCTTGATTATGGAAATATGTAAAGTTTTTTGACAAAAAAGAGAATGTCATTGTAGGAAATGAAGTAATGTATGTAGTTTCTCATAGGGCACTGGGAGATGGCACATAGCAAATTTAATTCCAGGTTGCCGCAATTATTGGGTAACAGAAATATCTCCTATGGATGGCTGCCCTTATCTGAAAACACTGTGGGATGACAGTAAAAGTTATTACAGTATATTGACTTGGAAAATTAGAGTAGTTCAGTTTGCAATTGTGAAAGCTTAGAGTACTGTTTACATTATTTCTGGCAGTGACAGGAAAGTGATGTTGAGTTCTTCTTGTCTTTAAACATTAGAAGAAAATCTGCGCTTAAGCATATACTTATGGAAAAACATTTAAAGGTTCTGAGTGAGTTCTTTAAAACCTTTTCCACACAAATGAAAATATTACTTGGAACAAGTCAGAATGAGGTTACCCAGGGGAAAAGTGAAAGGACATGGCTGAAATGGCAGCTCTTCTTGCACAATGGAATTACTCTCTGGATTGGGTTCATGAAACACCCATGAAGCCCATGCTCTGTCCACTTTCTAAAAAATATTTTTTAAATTAGGAACCCTTAAATTCTGACTGACTAGATCAACTACAAACTCATCTTGCATTTAAACCTTTTGGGGATTTAGAGCTACAAGGACAAGACAAGATCAAATGGGAGAGAGAAGGGTGTATGCTTATGTGTGATGAACAAAATAGAAGGCCTGGGCCAACTCCAGGCCTGGAGATCTTGAAGATCTGCATAAGGAGTAATGGATTTGTAATTTGTCAGATTTGTAGTTGGCCAAGATTTCCTAAAGGGAGAGGTGTGCCCAGGGCTTCCCATCTCTGGCCAGAGGATTGAGACTATGTTTTTTGACCAAATAGTCTATCAATTAATTAACAAAACCAAACTAAACTGGTTGCTTAGGGTCATATAGACCAAAACACGGATGTGCAAAGGCTTCAGTTCAGTTCAGTTCAGTCGCTCCGTTGTGTCCGACTCTTTGCGACCCCATGAATCGCAGCACGCCAGGCCTCCCTATCCATCACCAACTCCTGGAGTTCACTCAGACTCATGTCCATCGAGTCAGTGATGCCATCCAGCCATCTCATCCTCGGTCGTCCCTTCTCCTCCTGCCCCCAATCCCTCCCAGCATCAGAGTCTTTTCCAATGAGTCAACTCTTTGCATGAGAAGTACTGGAGTTTCAGCTTTAGCATCATTCCTTCCAAAGAAATCCCAGGGCTGATCTCCTTCAGAATGGACTGGTTGGATCTCCTTGCAGTCCAAGGGACTCTCAAGAGTCTTCTCCAGCACCACAATTCAAAAGCATCAGTTCTTCAGCGCTCAGCTTTCTTCACAGTCCAACTCTCACATCCGTACATGACCACAGGAAAAACCATAGCCTTGACTAGACAGATCTTTGTTGGCAAAGTAATGTCTCTGCTTTTCAACATGCTATCTAGGTTGGTCATAACTTTCTTTCCAAGGAGTAAGCGTCTTTTAATTTCATGGCTGCAGTCACCATCTGCAGTGATTTTGGAGCCCAAAAACATAAAGTCTGACACTGTTTCCACAGTTTCCCCATCTTTCCCATGAAGTGATGGGACCGGATGCCATGATCTTCGTTTGTGAATGTTGAGATTTAAGCCAACTTTTTCACTCTCCACTTTCACTTTCATCAGGAGGCTTTTTAGTTCCTCTTCACTTTCTGCCACAAGGGTGGTATCATCTGCATATCTGAGGTTATTGATATTTCTCCCCCCGGCAATCTTGATTCCAGCTTGTGCTTCTTCCAGCCCAGCATTTCTCATGATGTGCTCTGCTTAGACTTTCAATTTTCAACCAATAGTGCTGGCATTGTATGTTTAGAAATGAAATAGCAAAGGGAATTTCTAGATTAACTGTCTATGCTTGTAGTAGATCCAATTTCAGTTAGGGAACTTGTGAAAGAAAAAAAATGGTTGTGTTGTTCACAGCAATGGGCGAAATGGATTCCAAAGTATTTGCTTGTTATAATGATCCTTTCCAGTTCTAAAAATTCTGAGACTCTAGACTGAGTTTACAAAGTGTTTCTGGGATGTACTCTCACCATTGCTCTTAATCTTTTATTTTTATTTGAAGTAAAGTTAATCAAATCTTTGATGCTGGAACAAGCTTTAGCTGGTAAAATGGGGCTATTGCAACCAGGTATAAACAAAAATAATATAATGGTTTTCAAGTATTTTAGGCTTTTAAGCTATTCTGCTAACTAAACCAGAAGGGCCTAAATTATAGAATGTGACCCATCAAATATTATACAAAGATAAAGATGTTCAGTTCATTTTTGGAGAAATCAAACTTAAAAATTGTATCACCCTGTAGACCCAGCCCTCTGTGAAATTCTGAGTTGACATTTTTATTTAATGTGGGTATGTGAAAACCTTTATTTTTAAATTGCTTGTTGTTCAACATGTTGACAAATCTTCTGGTATAATATTCTCAAGTATTTTTAGATGTGCTGATGTTTAAATATGCTTCATGCTTCTAAATGACAGTTCTGTGTTTTTTAAATAAAAATTATATTCTATATATGATACATCCAAACTTGTATATCTTATGGCACTCAGTCTATAAATGGGGTTATCTGGTTTGGCTTTTAGAATTGCTTATAAACCTAAAATAATTGAAAACATGACTTCAGCATTGTTCACTGAACCACAGACATCATTATCAGAAAAACTAGGTCAAGATAAAAAAATGAGCCTCATGAAAATGAGGGGACTATTCTTTAGATAGCCTAGGGTAGTGTTAAACAAAAGAGGTATAAAGTTGGAAGACTGAGCTTTATTTGCTGCTTTTTACTTACTCTTTGACTCAGTTTCCTCTTCTGTAAAATGGGAATATGTTTCTTTAATCATAGATGGAATGGGAATAATAAATATGTAATAGATATTTCTTTACTTCAAAAAAACTTCTTTATAATTCTGTAGAGGGTTTTTTTTTTTTGGTTGGGGAGGGGGTCAGGGTAGGGAGGAATAGCTTCCTTGAAGTTCATTTTCCCCCAGAAATTTTAAAAGTCTCCATTTAGATGATCTGATTATAAAAGTATAATAACATCTGTTTTATCATTTTTTTCCACATGGAAATAGGATATATTAATATTTTTCAGGTTGTTCTGATAGATTGTGAATGTGGAGTGCTGGTGTTTTCATTCTCAGTTTTTGTATATTTAATAATGGTTAATATTATAAAGCACATTCACCAGTTCTTGTTTAATTTTATTTAATTCTTATAATGAGCCTATTACATGGTTATTATGAATGTGTTTTACAAGTGAGGAAACTGAGGCTTAGAAATTTTTTCTGACTATTGCTTTCCTTGCCAATCCCAGCTGCTACTGATTGAATGTGTCAATTTGTCAGAATTTATGATTTTTAATTATGTTGTTCCCTTAGAACTGATAAAAGATGGCTCTTCCATAATAGCTAGAGCTTTGGTTTCTTAGTTATTTGGTGGCATCTCTATGGAGAGCTGGAGATCTGTCATTATTGCATGTAATTTTGCTTCAGAGATAATACTTTTGGTACTAGAAAGGCTTAATCTGTGCGGAAAAAAAACAAGTATGAATAGTTCTGCTCTCTTCAACTTTGCTTTGGCTCTGTCTCTTCAATCTTTCTGGAGTTATTTCTCCATTGATCTGCAGTAGCATATTGGGCACCTATCAACCTGGGGAGTTTATCTTTCAGTGTCCTATCTTTTTGCCTGTTCATACTGTTCATGGGGTTCTCAAGGCAAGAATACTGAAGGGGTTTGCCATTCCCTTCTCCACTGGGCCAACTTTCCATCTTAGGTGGCCCTACATAGCATTGCTTATAGTTTCACTGAGTTAGACAAGGCTGTGGTCCATGTGATCAGATTGGTTAGTTTTCTGTGATTGTGGTTTTCATTCTGTCTGCCCTCTGATAGAGAAGGATAAGAGGCTTATAGAAGCTTCCTGTTGGGAGAGACTGACTGAGGGGGAAACTGGGTTTTATTCTGATGAGCAGGGCCATGCTCAGTAAATCTTTAATAATCCAACTTTCTGTTGATGGGCAGGGATGTGTTCCTTTCCTGTTACTTAACCTGAGGCCAAACTATGGTGGAGGTAATGAAGATAATGGCAACCTCCTTTGAAAGATCCCATGCACACACTGCTGCACTCAGTGCCCCCAATCCTACAGCAGGCCACCACTGACCCACGCCTCTGCCAGAGACTCCTGGACACTCACGGGCAAGTCTGGGTCAGTCTCTTGTGGGGTCACCTCTCCTTTCTCCTGGGTCCTGGTGTGCACAAGGTTTTGTTTGTACCCTCCACGAGTCTGTTTCCCCAGTCCTGTGTACGTTCCGGTGGCTCTATGGTGGGGTTAATGGCAACCTCATCCAAGAGGGCTTATGCTACACCCATGGCTACTGCACCCAGAGCCCCTGCCCCTGCAGCTGTCCACTGCTGACCTGTACCCTGCAGGAGACACTCAAACACATTTCTTGCTCAGTCTCTGTGGGATCTCTGGGTCCTGGTGCTCCCAAGGTTTGTTTGAGCCCTCTGAGCATCTCTGGCAGGAATGGGGTTTGATTCTAAATGTGATTACACCCCTCCTACTATCTGGCTGGGGCTTATTCTTTGCCCTTGGATGAGGGATATCTCCTAAAAGTTGCTCTGGCGCTGCACAGCTGCTGCTCCAGTGCCTAGTGTCTTGCTGGGGCAGCTGAGCTGGGATTTGACTTCAGGACATCTGACTCCAATTTCATGGCTCATGGACTAAAAGATGCCACCTCTCCTTGACATCAGAGACTTTAACAGCTTTCTGACTTTGCATTACAAGGCTTAGCCCCTCGAATTGTTCTTATTTTTGTAATAAAGAGAATAGTCGAATGGAAGCAATGTGCATGGCGAGGTCTGGGGTAAGTGTGCAGGATTGCTGTGCTCTCCGAGCTGACCCTTCTCCCCTAGTCTCCAAGTTGGCCTCTACTATGCTACTGGAGATCAGTGGAGAAATAACTCCAGAAAGAATGAAGAGAAAGAGCCAAAGCAAAAACAACCCCCAGTTGTAGATGTGACTGGCGATGGAAGTAAAGGCCGATGCTGTAAAGAGCAATATTGCATAGGAACCTGAAATGTTAGGTCCGTGAATCCGGGCAAATTGGAAGTAGTCAAACAGGAAATGGCAAGAGTGAACTTCGACATTTTGGGAATCAGTGAACTAAAATGGACTGGAATGGGTGAATTTAACTAAGATGACCATTATATCTACTACTGTGGGCAGGAATCCCTTAGAAGAAATGGAGTAGCCCTCATAGTCAACAAAAGAGTCTGAAATGCAGTACTTGGATGCAATCTCAAAAACAACAGAATGATCTCTGTTTGTTTCCAAGACAAACCATTCAGTATCACGGTAATCCTAGTCTATGCCCCAACCAGTAACACTGATGCAATCTCAAACCAGTACTTGGATGCAATCTCAAACCAGTAATTGGATGCAGTCTCAAAAACGACAGAGAGCTCTGTTTGTTTCCAAGGCAAACCAAGTCTATGTAATCCAAGTAATCCAACTCTATGCCCCAACCAGTAATGCTGAAGAAGCTGAAGTTGAACGGTTCTATGAAGATCTACAAGACCTTCTAGAACTAACACCCAAAAAAGATGTCCTTTTCATTATAGGGCACTGGAATGCAAAAATAGGGAGTCAAGAAATACATAGAGTAACAGAAAATTTGGCCTTGGAGTACAGAATGAAGCAGGGCAAAGGCTAAGAGAGTTTTGCCAAGAAAATGCACTGGTCATAGCTAACACCCTCTTCCAACAATACAAGAGAAGATTCTACACATGGTCATCACCAGATGGTTAATATTGAAATCAGATTATTTATATTCTTTGCAGCCAAAGATGGAGAAGCTCTATACAGTCAGCAAAAACAAGACCAGGAGCTGACTGTGACTCAGATTATGAACTCCTTATTGCCAAATTTAGACTTAAATTGAAGAAAGTAGGGAAAATCAGTAGACCATTCAGGTATGACCCAAATCAAATCACTTATGACTATACAGTGGAGGGGACAAATAGATTCAAGGGATTAGATCTGATAGAGAGAGTGCCTGAAGAGCTATGGTTGGATTTTCATGGCATTTTACAGGAGGCAGTGATCAAGACCCTAAGAAAAGGAAATGCAAAAAAGGCAAAATGGTTATCTGAGGAGGACTTACAAATAGCTGTGAAAAGAAGAGACGCGAAAGGCAAAGGAGAATAGGAAGGATATACCCATTTGAATGCAGAGTTCCAAATAATAGCAAAGAGAGATAAGAAAGCCTTCCTGAGTGATAAATGCCAAGAAATAGAAGAAAACAATAGAGTGGGAAAGACTAGAGATCTCTTCCTGAAAATTAGAGATACCAGGGGAACATTCATGCAGAGATAGGCTCAATAAAGGACAGAAATGGTATGGACCTACCAAAAGCAGAAGATATTAGGAAGAGGTGGCAAGAATACACAGAGGAACTATGCAAAAAAGATCTTCATGACCCAGATAACCATGATGGCGTGATCACTCACCTAGAGCCAGATATCCTGGAATGTGAAGTCAAGTGGGCCTTAAGAAGCATCACTACAAACAAAGCTAGTGGAGGTGATGGAATTCCATTTGAGCTATTTTAAATCCTAAGAGATGATACTGTGAAAGTGCTACACTCAATATGTCAGCAAATTTGGAAACTCAGCAGTGGCCACAGGACTGGAAAAGGTCAGTTTTCATTCCAATCCCAAAGTAAGGCAATGCTGAAAAAAGCTCAAACTACTGCACAGTTGCACTCATCTCACATGCTAGCAAAGTAATGCTCAAAATTCTCCAAGCTAGGCTTCAATGGTACATGAAGTGTGAACTTCCAGATGTTTAAGCTGGACTTAGAAAAGGCAGAGGAACCAGAGATCAAATTGCCAATATCTGTTGGATCATTGAAAAAGCAAGAGAGTTCCAGAAAAACATCTACTTCTGCTATATTGACTATTCCAAAGCCAATAGTCACAACAAACTGTGGACAGTTCTTAAAGAGATGGGAATAGCAGACCATCTGACCAGGCCTCCTGAGAAATCTGTATGCAGGTCAAGAAGCAACAGTTAGAACTGGTCATGGAACAACAGACTGGTTCCAAATCAGGAAAGGAGTACATCAAGGCTGTGAATTGTCACCCTGCTTATTTAACATATATGCAAAGTACATCATGAGAAACGCTGGACTGGAAGAAACACAACCTGGAATCAAGATTTGTGGGAGAAATATCAATAACCTCAGATATGCAGATGACACCACCCTTATGGCAGAAAGCAAAGAAGAACTAAAGAGCCATTTGATGAAAGTGAAAGTGGAGAGTGAAAAAGTTGGCTTAAAGCTCAACATTCAGGAAACTAAGATCATGGCATCTGGTCCCATCACTTCATGGGAAATAGATGGAGAAACAATGGAAACAGTGTCAGACTTTCTTTTGGGGGGCTCCAAAATCACTGCAGATGGTGACTGCAGCCATGAAATTAAAAGACACTCCTTGGAAGAAAAGTTATGACCAATCTAGATAGCATGTTGAAGAGCAGAGACGTTACTTTGGCAACAAAGGTCCATCTAGTCAAGACTATGGTTTTTCCAGTAGTCTTGTATGGGTGTGAGAGTTAGACTATAAAGAAAGCTGAGCTCCAAAGAATTGATGCTTTTGAACTGTGGTGTTGGAGAAGACTCTTGAGAGTCCCTTGGACTGCAAGGAGATCTTACCAGTCCATCCTAAAAGAAGTCAGTCCTGAATATTCATTGGAAGGACTGATACCGAAGCTGAAACTTCAATACTTTGGCCGCCTGATGCGAAGAACTGACTCATTTCAAAAGACCCTGGTGCTGGGAAGGATTGAAGGCAGGAGTAAAAGGAGACGACAGAGGATGAGATGGTTGGATGGCAGCACTGACTCAATGGACATGAGTTTGAGTAAGCTCCAGGAGTTGGTAATAGAAAAGGAAACCTGGTGTCCTGCAGTCAATGGTTCACAAAGAGTCGGACATGATTGAAGGACTGAACTGAACTTCTACCTTTCCTTGTGAATGGTTCCATCAGGCATATTCATTTTATGATCCTTATGAAAACCATTCCCAATGCAATTCTCATAGGAGGTGGGTGTGGGATGGCTAGGATGGAACGTTGAACACGTGCACAGTGCACTTGCAGAGGAAGGTCAGCAAGGGGAAACATGAATGCTATTATCCTATAATAAAAGTGCGTACATACTCAGTCGTGTCTGATCCTATGGACTGTAGCCCACCAGGCTCCTCAGTCCATGGAATTTTCCAGGCAAGAATACTGGAGCAGGTTGCCATTTCCTACTCCAGGGGATATTCCCGATCCACAGATCAAACCTGTGTGTCCTCAGTCTCTTCTGTATTGGCAGGCAGATTCTTTACCACTGTGCCACCTGGGGAGCCCATTCTGAAACTACTTCTGTTAATAAACTGAAGGATAGTTCTTTTTGGCTGTCATATTGAAAAGGCAAAATGAACACTCTCTAAATATTAATTTCAGGATACTCTTATTCCATCCAAAATGATGCTTTTAATTGTGAATCTCTTTGTGGGACTTATCTGGGTTTGAACTCTCGCCCTCATTTACTAACTGTGTTCCTGAGCCATTAGCTTCCAACCCTATTTAAAATTCATTAGAGATCCAAGATTCTGTGTTAAATTTGCTTTGTATCTTCTTTTGGACTGAACAAGATCAAACTTCAGTTCATTGGTGCTTTTCTATTCCTGGTTTACACAAATAAGTCTACCAATTCATCTGCGTTATGTTTTGCACTGTGGCTTAGTTGTGTGACCCCTGTTTTTTATTTTCAAATACCCTTCTTTATCATTGAACCAGTTGGGCTGTGGAACAAACCCCTAGCCTACCTCCACTTTTTAAATTGTCTTATACCTACTCATACTCGATATAATGTTAATCTTCTATCTTAACCTAAGGTTTATAATGGAATTTTCCTACATAAATAAAAGCATCTTGCTGGAGTAGTGATTTAAAAGCCAAATTCTTCATTCAGAATTCATATCTTCTGTCTTCATTTTTGTTAATATATTGATCATTTATTATACTGGCTGAAGACATTTTACTCGTTTCTTTGAACTTATTACAGGCCACCTGGGTGACAGAATCCATTATCAGCCTTTTGCCATCTAATTTGCATCAAATTATACCAATGTTATGTCTGTTGGAGTTTAATATAACTTTTAGCCATTTTGAGGTTTCTGAGTTCTATTGATGCAGAACAGTAGCTGTGACATTATGATGCTACAGCCCTTTCTGCCATTCTGAACCACTGTTACAGTTCTCTAAATTTTTGGATCACATTGAAAATTCTGTCCTAGACTAGACTCGCCATGTTTAATCCCCAAACCTATACTCTTTCCAAATCTACTCATCTCTTATAGATCCTAAATTTAGGCCCAGCTACCAGGAAATATGCTCTATATTCCATTATTTTAGCAATGGAGGGTAATTCAATCAACAGAATGAAGTCCAGGAGATGTTGAGTTTAATCTATTCAAGATATTAAGCTGAACTTTGATTTTGGGAGTTCTTTTGGAAATATGCAAACAAAGAACAAACACACATTGCATATAACATCATGTCATCCTTAGGTGATAGAAATTACATTGGAAACCAGAATCAGCAATGAATAAATAGATACTTTTTGTGCTCAAAGATAATAAACGTTATGGATCTTTTAATGTGCAGAAACTCTAATAGATTTTGCATAGTCAGGGTACCTAGGTATAACAGGGTTGAAAAGAGAAAATGTGACATCTTCTGATAATGGGAGGGAGGAAGCAGATCAGTCCTGAGGCTGAAATCTAAATGTGCAATTACACCATTGAGATGTCCAAATCCCGCTAAAGAATACATGGTCACCTTGGAAAAGATTTTGTCCATTACTTTGCTGATAATTGATCAGACCCCAGACATAATAGTCTGTTATCCAAGTGTTCAAGTGATTATTCATTTTTAGGGGAAAACGTAGCTATGGAAAGATAAGTGTGTTTTTTCACTCTGATGTTATAGAATATAGTGGGAAGAAGAAGATAAAAACAGGGAGGTCAAGGAATGGACAAAAATAGCTAGATAGAGCAGGGGAAAAAAGACTCTCAGCATTAACAGGGACAGTATGGACATAGTGAGTTGACTCAAGTTGTTTCAAGCCTAGATATCTTTTAGTATTTGAAAACTATTCACTAAGAAGGCTGCCCCCACCAAATAGTGATAAATGCTTGAATTCTTCAATTCTGATCTAAATTTAGAAACCGTTCTTTTGGAGGTTGTACTAATAACCAAAGGAGTAAATTAACTGTGCGTTGGTAAGTAGTATCAGACTGATCACCACCCCTTCTAGTGACTCATTGGTGGAATCTGAGACAAAATAGAGGGATTGGTAAATGCACTGTTTTCAAAACTATCTTAGTACAGATTTCTCTTCTTGGCTAGGGAAGAAAAAACAATCTGAGTTACAGTTTATGGATTTTTAGACAAAGGCAGTCTATCTTATATTGCATTTCATTTGGTACAGAGCTGTGGAGTGGTCAGTGGAGTCAGTGTGTGCAGACATCCCTGCATGTTTCTGGATAACAAGATCTTGGACTGTATTTTAAAGCTGCATTCCAACCAACATCAACCTTATTTGGCTAAATAACTTTGATATGTAGTGTGTCACAAACCTATCTATAGACAGGAGGAATATCATTACTAAATTAAATGGGAAATAGTAAAGAAATTAGTAAGAGAGGGAAGATGTTTTCTCAGCTAAGATGCAAAATCAAATAATGGACAAAATAGGAAAATATCTGAAGGGTTAAACAAACTAAGAAAAAATGAGAAGTCTATTTGAAACCACTTTTATTTTTACATAACTAAGAAAAGCCAAAAGAATAACTTTTTTGGACCAGACACCTTATGCCACAACTTTCCCAGCTCTTAAACAGGAATAAAGACAAGTGGCTTAGACCTTTGTGGTTCCAGAAAACATGGAACCCTGGTTTATTACCCAAAGCGCCTTAGGGTTTGACTTTGCTTCCGGTTTTCCTCATTGTGTGCCCTTGAACTAACCAACTGCCTATGTTGTCTTGATTTTCTTAGAATAATATCTTCCTTTTCTCAAGAGTATATACTTGTGAGCACTTTTAGGGAACCTGTGTTTTAGTTGCTATAACTAGCAAATGTCCCTGTGTTACATTGGATTAGTTTTGAGAGGGCCTTTGTTGAGCTTGGAACTAGAATGTAAGCTTCTTGAGGGTAGAGGCCACATCTTATTCATTATTGGAATTGATGATCTACCTAGCACAATGCCAGGAGCCATAGCACCCTCAAGAAATGCTTATTTTGCTAAACTGAACTGTGATGTTAACTGTGGTATTGTGTTGCCCTTTCATAACAATATAGAATTATAAGATTTCTATCCAAGAATTTCATATTTATTTTAGTATTACCTTATTAAATTTTTGTAAACAGTGAATACCAGCATACTTTTTCTCAGATAAATGATTTGTTACAGGTCACTCAATGAATTATTTTTACAGTGAAAAATTAGAACCTCTTTTTTTAAAAAAACAAACAATGTCTAAACCTTCTAAAAGATACTCCTTTCCTAGTGATGTTCAGGCTCTCTCCCTGACCTCCTAATGTAAATTCCATTTCTTCCCCTTTGTTATTAATTTACTTATTATGCTCCTGTAGATCATTTCTAGTTTTCCACGGAAATAACGAGCTTTCCTCTCTCTGGATATGTATGATGCCAAAGATCAGTGATGAAGAGCCTCTTTTCAAAGTGGCGCTGGATCTCTATCTTAGCATAACAGGCCTTGGGAAATGGAAAGACAAAGGAGGCAGAAAAGAGCAGTGAGTGCATACTCACACTGGGCTGTGATAAGATCCTGCTGCTAAAGCATTGTGGAAGAGAGGTCACATACAAATTAACAAGCAACATTTGAAGAATGCAAGAAAATCCTTGGACCACTGTGTTGCTCTGAATATCTGGGCAGCTAAATGGACATACAGAACGAAACTTCTTTTTGAGGGGGGGTACGCTGGACTCAGGAGATGTTGAGTTTTGAGTCGGCTTTTCAAAAAAGGAGATGGACAGGGATAGCTGAGAAATAGATGATGATGATTCTTAGAAGATTCTATAATGTCATCATGCCACATATGCTATCAGTTGTCATCCTGAGCATTAATCATTAACCATATTAACCAGTTTTCAATATGACATCCTCACATGTGGAAGAATCTGAGACTGTTAGCTGCTATCACTAAAGAAGTATGTCTCCCTTCAGCATCAATACAGGCAACTTTTTGTTGTTCCAGTGGCTAATTATCTAATTGTTGACTTATCCAAGCTTCTTGTTTCTCCTGTTTCATTGTCCTTGTATTTGAGTTTTAAGTGGACAGTGTGACAAGGGAAGAAAGATGAAGTGATTACCTTTCACTTAATCTAAAACTGTCACCTATTTGCTTGTACAGAAGTTGATGGAGAAGAAGTTGCAAAAGAGTTGGCCAAAATGAGATGTTGGAATTGATGTTTGGATTTATCAGCAGTATTCTTTTTTAGCATAAAAGATGGCAAGTTGGCTGTATATAGAATTAAAGAGTTGTTCTGCTATGAACTCTGAGAGGATGGGGTTTGTGACTTATATCCCTTGTTGCACATCTTGCCTGTAATAGGTGCTTATTGACTGCTCTGACTGGAGCTAAAAGGGAGCTTAGTGATGCAGAAATCAACGTCCCAGAAATTTAAGGGCATTCTCATTAGTAATAGAAATCACACTGAACCCAGGTCTTCTTACCTGCATCCACTGTGCTCTCCACTACACCACACTGCCAGAGGCAATGGCAGTGCTAGCCCTGTAGAGCCCAACAGCCAAGCTGAAGACTGTGCCCAGGGACATGAAATTGGAGTCAGCTGCGGCAAGAGGGCTTTCTCGCCAAATTTATAAATGTTGGTTTTCAGCAAACCAGAGCTACAGAACTGTTTTAGAAAATTTCCAGTTAAAGTGGAATTTTCAAAACCAGTAGCTGCCCCTGGGTCCGCGAGGTTGGTTTTATGGGAACCCAGGGTTTTGCACAACTGGTGGAGCAGACTGGTAGTGGTGGCTCAGGCGGAGGACTTCCGTCTAGCTGAATTGCCCCTGGCCACAAGTTCCTAAAATCATCTACGCCCAGGGATTGTTCTCCTCGTCATTTCTTAGGACCAAACCCCGTTTTCTCTCTGTGGCCTTTTGGCTCGTGGAGGAACTTCCAGAGAGACATTTATTCATCCCATCTCTGTAGGCGCCGGCTGAGAATTAGTGAAGTAAGCAAGAGGGTGTAGGAGTGATTGCTCAATGATAAATAATGACTCGTACAGAGTGATGGTGTTTTTATTCCTTCAGAGGCAATAGGCATAGCAATTAATAAAACACTGTGAAGATGTCCAGGTGAGTTTATTAAATTTTGAAAGAAAAGAAATAGATGAGGAGCAGATGAGAATCTTGGATGAAGGCCTAGACCTTGATCATGGAGGATTTTATTTATTTTTTGATATTTAGAGTGGATAACAGCAAAGCAAAATTCATAAAGAGGATCACTTTCCAGAAAAAAAATGTAGCACTGATTTCTTATGCAATACTTGAGAAAATATCTCTCAGAGAAGATGCTGGATCTAATTCTAGTAAGTGGGCCAAATGTAATAAGTAAGCTTGAAGCTGGGTGACCTCTCAGATCTAATAAGATGAGAGCATTATGTTAAATAGCATGGAGGCTGGCTAGTATTTATGGACAGACTGTCCCTAGGAGGTCTGGCATGAGTTAACTGCTTAAGAAGTTCCTTAGCAAAGAGATAATTGCAGGATGCATTGACCAGTAGAGTTTATGGTTGAGGTTAAAGGCATAGTTAATTGTGTGAACTATTTGGGCCAAATGGCCTCCTTTTATTCTGTGATTCCTTGGGTCCTAACATACAGTAGCATTAGCCCCATCCTCTTCTTTTTTAAAAAAAAATTATTTATTTTAAATGGAGGCTAATCAGTAACCTCAGATATGCAGATGACACCACCCTTATGGCAGAAAGTGAAGAGGAACTAAAAAGCCTCTTGATGAAAGTGAAAGAGGAGAGTGAAAAAGTTGGCTTAAAGCTCAACATTCAGAAAACGAAGATCATGGCATCCGGTCCCATCACTTCATGGGAAATAGATGGGGAAACAGTGGAAATAGTGTCAGACTTTCTCTTGGGGGGCTCCAAAATCACTGCAGATGGTGACTGCAGCCATGAAATTAAAAAGACGCTTTACTCCTTGGAAGAAAAGTTATGAGCAACCTAGATAGCATATTCAAAAGCAGAGACATTACTTTGCCGACTAAGGTCCGTCTAGTCAAGGCTATGGTTTTTCCAGTAGTCATGTATGGATGTGAGAGTTGGACTGTCGAGAAGGCTGAGCACTGAAGAACTGATGCTTTTGAACTGTGGTATTGGAGAAGACTCTTGAGAGTCCCTTGGACTGCAAGGAGATCCAACCAGTCCATTCTGAAGGAGATCAACCCTGGGATTTCTTTGGAAGGAATGATGCTAAAGTTGAAACTCCAGTACTTTGGCCACCTCAAGTGAAGAGTTGACTCATTGGAAAAGACTCTGATGCTGGGAGGGATTGGGGGCAGGAGGAGAAGGGGATGACAGAGGATGAAATGGCTGGATGGCATCACTGACTCGATGGATGTGAGTCTGAGTGAACTCCAGGAGTTGGTGATGGACAGGGAGGCCTGGTGTGCTGGGATTCATGGGATCGCAAACAGTCGGACACAACTGAGCAACTGAACTGAACTGAACTGAATTACTTTACAATATTGTGATGGCTTTTACCATACATTCACATGAATCAGCCATGTAGCCCCATACTCTTAATCACCATAGTTTTTCTCTTCAGGTGGACATACAAACTTTATTTTTTTGTGGGACTGTGGCAACCCACTCCAGTATTGTTGCCTAAAGAATCCCATGGTCAGAGGAACCTGGCGGGCTGCAGTCCATGGGGTCAAAAATAGTCAGCGGACATGACTAAGTGACTGATACTTTATCACATGATAAACATTGTCAACAGTGTCAGGGATCATAGCCGTATAACAAATTGCCTTTTCAGCTTGGCAAATTTGTGATGAAATGATTCATCCCAGATCTCTTCTTCACATGGCTTGATTGGTATTGATCTACTCCCTGGTTCCACAGTGTTTTGGACTCTTCCTAACCCCAGGCTCCAGTAGTTGTTCAGTCTCTGTGTCCAGCTTTTTGCAACCCCATGGACTGCAGCACACCAAGCTTCCCTGTTCTTCACTGTCTCCTGGAGTTTGCTCAAATGCATGTCCATTGAGTCAGTGATGGCATCCAGCCATCTCACCCTCCATCACCCTCTTCTCCTGCCCTCCTGTGAACCTGGATGGTCCTATTGAGCTCCAGCTCTTGAAAGAGGATGTCCTCCCCTACCAGGTTTACATTGGCCTTTTAGGAAAAATAAGTGTTTTGAAATAAAAATATTGCTTGGACACTGAAAGTGAACTCGCTCAGTCGTGTCTGACTCTTTGAGACCCTGTGGACTGTAGCCTACCAGACTCCTCTGTCCATGGGATTTTCCAGGCTAGAATGCTGCAGTGGGGTGCCATCTCCAGGAGATCTTCCCAACCCAGGGATTGAACCCCGATCTCCCACATTGTAGGCAGACGCTTTACCGTCTGAGCCACCAGTAATGTGTCTGAAATAATTATATTCAAATTAATTTATGATACAAGCTTTATGTTGTTCCTCTTGCAACATTTAAAAATACTTGTTTTCCAAATAGCAGCTTCTAAAATCTTTGTGTTTGTGTGCTAAATTCCATTTTCCATAATATTTTCTCACTCATGACTTTGATTCTGATTAGAGTAACTCCTCCTCCTCTGTGTTTCCATGAGACTTCAAACTTCTGTTCTATGATTCCTTGTCTTATAACTCTCTGTGTATATTTATCATTTTCCCCACCAGATGGAGAGCTACTGGAAGGCAGGGGATCCCATCTTATTTGGTTGTGTGTCTCTAGAACCCAACACGATGCCAGGTGCATTATGCATCATCTAAATATGTGCTGGGCTACAGTATATTCTGTGGAAAAAGAGATTCCTTACTCTTTGAAGACTATAAATCTCCATTTGGATTTGGTGCATCACAAATTTGAGTTGACTAAAATCCAAGTTTGGTCTCTTTAGTTGCTGTTGATTTTTTAAAGAAAATGATTGCAAGTGGAATGAGCTTGTGCTATGTGCTGCCTGTGGTAAACCTTAGATTATATTTCTGCAAATGTGGCCTGCTAGTTTAAATTGCTTTGGTTGCAGTGGAAAAAGGAAATACTTTTCCCTATTGTTGGGGGAAAAATTCAATTTGCTTCAAATCAGAGTTGTTTTACTTTAGAATTTATAATTATCATGGACCTAAGCATACATATGCTAAAATATAGACTTGAGGTAATTAAAACTCCTGTGGTTATTTGGGTTCAGTCTTTTTTTTTCCCTCCTTACCAGTTTTCTTGCCATTACTCATGAAGTATATTCTCATCATGGAAAAAAAATTTAACATACAGAAATTAGGTTCTTCCCTTCTCTTACTTCCCCTATCTTTGGAGTATTATTCTTGCCCAAGCATGGTTTTCTTCTTGTTTGCAAGATGGCTATATTGTCTAGATGTCATAGTTGTAGTTCTAGCTATCACATCCAGACAGTATAATATCCAGAGGAAATAAGAGGACATCCCTTCTGTCTCTCCTCCTTAGAGATAAAGTATGCTTTCGCTAATGTTCCTGCTGTTATGTCTAGCAATATTCTCCCGTCCTAATGATCTTATGCCTTCCTGAGCAGCCCATTCCTAAGCCAGTAACTAGGGAGAACAATGAAATTACAACTGGCTTCAGGGGTTGGGAAACTTTTTTTGTAAAGTATTTTGCAGCTAACTCATCTGGTCTCTGTCACAGTTATTCTACTCTGCTATTGTAGCAACAATAGGCAATAAAGTAAATGAGTGGGTGTGGCTATGTTTCAATAAAACGTAATATACGAAAGTGGTGGCAGGTAGATGGCCACTTCCTGGAGCCTGAAACCAGTGGCTCCAAAACATTAATATGTATCAGAATCAACTGGGAACTTGTTAAACTAGAAGGTCCCACACCCAGAGTTTCTGATTTAGCAGATGTGGCTTAAAGCCAGAGACTGTGCATTTCTGACAAGTTCCCAGTTGATACTTGTTCAAGATCAAGTTGAAGCTGTTTCAGTAATAGCCCAGAGTTTCCATTTTGTCGTGTGTGTGGGAACTGCCTTGTGCATTGTAGTGCACACCATCCCTGGCCTCTACTCACTAGAGGCCAATAGCCTCCGTGCTCCTCCTCTAGTGTAATGATCTAAAGTGTCTGAAACATGGCCAGATGTTCCCTGGGGGCAAAATCTCTGATTCTCCCTTCTTCTTAGACTTAGGCTATTCAGATCTCTTGCCTGGCTCTGGGAGTAGATTCCTTTTTCCTTGTAGCATTCTGAAGAGGACTGTCACTATTCTGTGAGGAAGAAAGAAAAATGATTCTGTTGGGTAGGGAGCCAATAGTCTCTACTGCTGATCACATCAGAGCTCCTGAGAAAACAGCCTCACTGACCAAAATAGACCAGAAAATGGAACAAGAATACCCATTTTCTAAGATTTTTATCTTGAGCATTGTATCTGTTTGCTGAATTAAAGGAATTTTACAGAGAATCTGGCAGTGAATACAGAGGGATGGACAAATAATGAGTAAAACATTCCATTAAGTAAAGCCTTAGTTAAAGGTGACATCTAAATCTGGATTTAGGATTTTACAGGATTTTCTCATGCAAAGTTCGTAAAAGAGCTAATGTCATACTTATAAAATGTTGTTGGCCTTTTTGAAAGGTCATGCGTGCATGCTCAGTCGTGTCTGACTCTGCGACCCCATGGACTATAGGCCACCGGGCTCCTTTGTCCATGGAATTTTCTAGGTAGGAATACTGGAGTAGGTAGCCATTTCCTCCTCCAGGGGGTCTTCCCAATCTAGGGATTGAACCACGTCTCCTGCAGCTCCTGCCTTGGCGGGTGGATTCTTTACCACTTGAGCCACCTGGGAAGTCCCAAAAGGTCATTAACAGATAATTTTCTATTGATATTTTTAATATGTTTTTGGTGAACTTATGGGACTTTTGCTTAGAAAGTCTTTATTGTTGGGTAGTGTCTGGGCTAGAACTTTGACTATTTGTGTAGATAACAAATACAGTGGAAACCTGTGTGGTTACTGAACCACCCTTTCTAGCTCTGCTCCGTATCATAGACTGTTGTGGACTACATCTGTCAGGATCCACATCAGCTGGGAGGCATTGCATTGGTAAGAGACTTGAAGGAAGCATGAATTTCGAGGTCAGTATTTTTCTCCTTCCTCATCTGCTTTGGGAGAAGGCAATGGCAACCCACTCCAGTATTCTTGCCTGGAAAATTCCATGGACAGAGGAGCCTGATAGGCTACAGTCCATGGGGTCTCAAAGAGTCGGACACAACTGACTCTTATTAGTGGATTGCATTTCTTCCAAGGCTCCAGCTCTTGCTGAATAAACCTGCCATTGGTGATCCTGAATCCCTAGGCTCTGATATTTCTGTTTCTTTCCATTATCCCTCCAACCTGTGAAGTAGATGGTAGGAACTTCCTATTGCTGCTCTTCTCTAGGTTAACTCACCACCCACCCTTGCCTTGTTCTAAGTTGTTCCATACCTATTAAACCCTATATCAAAATCCTTGAATATGTGATTTCTGTTTTCCTGATTAAACTCATTCTGATACAAAGCCCAGCCCCAACTATCTTATCAAGCAAACCTAAAAAATTTACATCTCTACATGAGATTTTTGTACAAATAAAGTATCTATTAGAATTGTCAATAATAACCCATATACTAATGTATAATTTTGATAGCTGTTAGTTTCAGATCCTTAAGTAAAACAGAAAAGGAAGTTAAGTTCACTTGGGGGCCCATTATAGCCTAGAGACAAAGAACAGTACTTCTGAAGGTGAGCTACCCAGGTTCAGGTAGCCCACATCGCTATCGTTGTGTCTTTCAGTAAATGATCTAACTTCTTAGTACATCAGTTTTCTTGACCATGAATCGGTGATGATAATGGGACATATTAAGTCTCAAAGGGACTATTGAGAGGATTGAGTAATACACCAAAAACACTTTGAGAAGTACTTGGCATGTAATAAACACTCAATAAATATTACCCATCATCATCACTATTATTGTTATACTCACCCTAACCATAACTGATTGAGTCAGCCTGTCCCTGTGGAGAAAAACTTCAGGCTTTAAAAATAAGTTTCTACATGGAATAAGGATGAAAGTGTGTATCAAAGGGAAAAGTCCATTTGAATGTTTGCTCCCTGAAATACTTCCTTTTTTCTCCTAATTTGCTTACCATAAGTCTGACTGTTTTAAAGTATATATAAGTTAATATACATACCCACACCTTAACATCTCATAATAAACATTATTACTTAAAAAAGATTTTGTTACTGTCAGGAGTTCAATTTTTAAAAATATATTATGTTGGAGTAGAATTGATGTACAATGTTGTGTTAGTTTCAGGTGTATAGCAAAGTGAATCAGTTGGAAATATACATATATCCACTCTTTTTTGAGTGGATATAGGTCATTACAAAGCACTGAGTAGAGCTCCCTGTGCTATTCAGTAGGTCCTTGATTAGTTATCTGTTTTATATAAAATAGTATGTATATCAGAGAAGGCAATGGCACCCCACTCCAATACTCTTGCCTGGAAAACCCCATGGACAGAGGAGCTTGGTGGGCTGCAGTCCATGGGATCGCTAAGAGTCTGCCACGACTGAGCGACTTCACTTTCACTTTTCACTTCCATGCATTGGAGAAGGAAATGGCAACCCACTCCCGTATTCTTGCCTGGAGAATCCCAGGGATGGGGGAGACTGGTGGGCTGCCGTCCATAGGGTCGCAGAGAGTCAGACACGACTAAAGTGACTTAGCAGCAGCAGCAGCAGCAGCAGTATGTATATAGCAATCCCAATCTCCCAATTTATCGCTATACCCCTGATTTCCCCTGATAACCATAAGCTTGTTTTCTGCATTGTGACTCTTTCTTTGTTTCATAAATAAGTTCATTTGTACCTTTTTTTGAAGATTACACATATTAGCAATATCATATGATATTTGTATTTCTCTGTCTTATTTCACTCAGTATGATAATCACTAGGTCCATAATAGAGATTATTACTTTAAAAAGCTTTTATGAATGTCAGGACTTCAATTTTAAGAAGAATAAGATAAGAAAGATTCTCCTGATTGCATGGGTTTAATCAGCCCATGGCAGTCTATTATTTACACAGTGTCCTAAAGGTTTGTAAATAAGCAAATACAACATTAGTTGTTTCGCCATAGATATGTCATTGACCGTGAGCATTTTAATCAAGGAATGCAAGCGGTGGGCTTCTAGAAGACCCTTAGCTAGTTCATTAAAGTTTGTGTGGTCATCACAAGTTGTGCAAACATAAGAGCTAATATCAGGGATGAAGAGAGAGTATCAAGTAAAACTTACAGAATGTGTTGTGTTTTGTTTTTATTTGTTTTCTGGAAGAAGCGAGAAATCTTTTGTGCTTTCCCGTGCTTAGTCGCTCAGTCATGTCCAACTCTTTGTGACCCCATGGACTGTAGCCCACCAGGCTCCTCCGTCCGTGGGATTCTCCAGGCAAGAATACTGGAGTGGATTGCCATGCCCTACTCCAAGGGATCTTCCCAACCCAGGGATCGAACCCAGGTCTTTTCCCCATTAAGGGCAGATTTGAGCCACCGGGGAAGCCCAGGAATACTGGAGTGGGTAGGCTTCCCTTCTTCAGGGAATCTTCCTGACCTAGGCATTGAACCGGGGTCTTCTGCATTGCAGCTGGATTGTTTACCAGTTGAGCTACCAGGGAAGCTCAAGTCTTCTGAGAGATGTGAAAAAGAAAAATCCAGGAAATAAAAAGCATGACTTATTAGAATACTTGTTAAAAAGTTCTTCTAATTCACTGGTTTGACTTTTCTGTATTTTGCACTACTATTTATTTGTTCATTAGCCCTGAATTTCTCATAAGAGATACAAGAAGTTAGAAATGTGGTGTTTGTGAAAATTTGTTTTATTTGTCACATTCTGCTTAGTTCCTTTAAATAGTTGAGTTGCCTATTAGATTTGTCAAATTGCTTGCCCCAAAGTTAAACTGAAGTGCATGATAACAGAAAAGCAGGACTTCCCTCTTTCATTCACAATTGCATATCTTATTTATGAATTTTAACATTAATTGCCTTTGAAAATTTAAGGAAATTATTATTGGGACTCATTCTGTAACTAAAGATCATCCCATAAGAACTGGAACTAAATGCAGATGTGACATAAAGTATAATGTAAGACCCAGTTCAGTTCAGTTCAGTCGCTCAGTCACATCTGACTCTTTGCAACCCCATGGACTGCTGCACCCAGGCTTCCCTGTCCATCACCCACTCCAGAGCTTACTCAAACTCATGTCCATTGAGTCGGTGATGCCATCCAACCATCTCATCCTCTGTTGTCCCCTTTTCCTCCTGTCTTCAATTTTTCCCAGTATCAGGATCTTTTCAAATGAGTCAGTTCTTCCCATCAGGTGGCCAAAGTATTGGAGTTTTAGCTTCAGCATCAGTCCTTCCAATGAATATTCAGGACTGATTTATTTTAGGATGGAGTGTTTGGATCTCCTTTCTGTCCTATGGACTATCAAGAGTCTTCTCCAACACCATAGATCAAAAGCATCAGTTCTTCGGCACTCAGCTTTCTTTATAGTCCAACTCCCACATCCATACGTGACCACTGGTAAAACCATAGCTTTGACTAGATGGACCTTTGTTGGCAAAGTAATGTCTCTGCTTTTTAATATGCTGTCTAGATTGGTCATAGCTTTTCTTCCAAGGAGCCAGTGTCTTTTAATGTCATGGTTGCAGTCACCTTCTGCAGTGATTATGGAGCCCCCAAAAAATACAGTCTGTCACTGTTTCCACTGTTTCCCCATCTATTTCCCATGAAGTGATGGGACCAGATGCCATGATCTTCGTTTTCTGAATGTTGAGCTTTAAGCCAACTTTTTTACTCTCCTCTTTCACTTTCAAGAGGCTCTTTAATTCTTCGCTTTCTACCATAAGGGTGGTGTCATCTGCATATCTGAGGTTACTGTTATTTCTCCTGGCAATCTTGATTTCAGCTTGTGCTTCTTCCAGCCCAGTGTTTCTCATGATGTACTCTGCATAGAAGTTAAATAAGCAGGGTGACAATGTACAGCCTTGATGTACTCCTTTTCCGATTTGGAACCAGTCTGTTGTTTCATGTCCAGTTCTAACTGTTGCTTCTTGACCTGCATACAGATTTCTCAGGAGGCAGGTCAGGTGGTGTATTCCCATCTCTTTAAGACCCAATCTTCCTTAAAATACTGTTAGTCTAGCTTCAGATGCTTGCAGTTTTTATCATTAAAGTTATTTGTTTTATTTTAACACTCGTATGAAAATTCTGTATAACATGTTTGCCTGGAGAGTATAGCATAGAAAAATTCCTCTGAACACATTTGCCCACATTAGTTCAAGCAGACTGGCTTGTTGTCCTTAACCAGTTAGCTAGCTGAGCCATCTGTCAACAGTTGAAGATTGGTAACAGATCCATCAGGGTGAATTTTGTCAGTGAGACCTGGTTGAGGAATAGTAGAGGAGAGAATCTCAAAGAGAGCTTTGTGAGTGTTAGCACATTTTAAGTGAAGGAAATCGTATGTCTCTTGCTTTGAGGCAACAGGTAGGTTTACTTGACTATGCTAGAAATTCCAGATTTGTGAAATAATAATGGATGTGGGCCATTAAATATGATGGAGGTGATGAAAGTAGAATATTAACATTACGATACTTGTGAACCTTTTTTGAGGTCAGAGACTCCAATGGGACTCTGAAAGCTTTGGACTTTTTCCTCCAGAAAAATACATAAAAACATCCAAAATGTTACTTTCAGTTTCAGGATATTTACCAACCCATGAAATTCTTGGGACCAAGTTACAAACCTCTAGGTTAAATGAAAAGTTTTTAGGAAAATGTCAGCTTTTATAGTTTTATTATTCATTTGGGAAGCCGTTGGAAGCCGCTGCAGTTTTCTGTGGTGAGATTGGCATGGTCATAATAATTCTTATACTTCTTATAGAAATATCTATATTTATACTTTTCATAGAAATATCTTCTTATAAATACTTCTTATAGAAATATCTGTTACATAAAATATAGAAACTGATGCAAGACGCAGTAGCGTTAGAACTGTGTGTGTTTAACTGAGAAAGTATGAATTTCAGATGTTTACCAAGGGAAACACAGAAAGCATACGAAGTATAATTTTGCTTTGAATAACAAGTATTCTTCTTGGAAGCTTTTATTTAGTCAGAACAATCAGAAAGATTTGTTACCAATTTATTTGTAATTTTTTTACTTGGGAGATGATCCAGGATTATTGTTTTTCTTTTTATTCTACATAAATTAGAACATGATTCACAAGAAGTACATATTTTGCTTTTGTAACTATTTGTAAACTTTCACTTAGACAATCTTGACAAGTCTGTAAAACAGTCAAAAGTAGATTGTTCTTCAAAACAGGCAAGAGAAGCAAAGTTGATGTTAGTGTTTTAGGGGAGCTATTTAAATATGGTTTCCCCAAACATAATTTATCCTTGGTCAATAATAATAGTTTACTGTCCACTTACTAATTGACATTTCTGAAATCAATATTATCAAGCAAACCAGTCAGACTGGGTTCAGGATATGGTTGTACAATATAGCAACAGTTATGACTTTTAAAAAATTATTTTATATTGAAGCATAGTTGACTAACAATGTCATGTTAGTTTCAGGTATACAGCAACATGATTCAGTTACATATATCACATATTGGGTGCCAAGTCTGTTGATGTTTAGCCCTACATGGCTCAACTCAGCGGGAGTCAGAGTATTGTTTTGCTCAGTAGAGAGGAAAGTGTCTAGACTATAAACTCTATAATAATTTGGAAATACGAGGAATAGCTGTAAATGAGAAAAATTCTTCTAAATTCTTATTGGAAGCAGGCAGTTACTAGTCACAGCCAAGATTTATCTCTCAGTATTAGCAGCAGTAACACAACAATAAAAACAATAATAATAACAATACATTATTACTTATTTTGTTCAAGGCTCTGTACTAATTTCTAGGAACACAAAAGAAGGGTAAGCAAGTTCTTTAACTGTAAGGAACTTAACTGTTTACATGGAGAAAGACCTTCGTACCCCAGAGCTAAATAACAGTATGCTGCTAAGTCGCTTCAGTCGTGCCCGACTCTGTGTGAACCCATAGGTGGCCTCCTACCAGGCTCCTCTCTCCCTGGGATTCTCCAGGCAAGAACACTGGAGTGGGTTGCCATTTCTTTCTCCAATGCATGTACGTGAAAAGTGAAAATGAGGTCGCTCAGTCATGTCCGACTCTTAGCGACCTCATGGACTGCAGCCTACCAGGCTCCTCTGTCCATGGGATTTTCCAGGCAAGAGCACTGGAGTGGGGTGCCATTGCCTTCTCTGAAATAACAGTACAAAAGAGCATAAACTAAGTTTCAAAGCAAATAGCATAGGGAATAAATAAGTGGCAGAGGAATTCTGATCTGGAAGGAGACATCATGGACCGGGATGTCTTGTCAAAGCTTCACAGAGGAGGGTTTTCTGATGGGTACCACAGAGTTCTCTATCATGTATGTTGGCCTAATGTTTATCACATTCTGTGTTACTATGTGGTTAGTTGTCTTTCCTGGCTGTTGCTTAGGGACAGGACTGATGTGTGCATGGTTCAACTCTAATCTTTAGTACTGGGATATAATAGATGCAGAGGAAATGTATGTTGAATGAATGGATAGTGAATATATAAATGACGGTGAGACTTGTGTTTCGTTGTGAGGGAAGTACACACGTTTGAGGGGACATAAGAAGGATGGGTAGAAGTTAACATATGGTAGTGGAAATCCTCAAGGAATCTGGAAGATGATAAATGGGCCAAATTATTTGTGATGGAGAGGCTATATAGGAGAGTAACAAAGCTGTGGTTAAGTAAGATAAACACTGGCAAGATTGGGAAGATTTGAATATTGTTAATATTAAATTACTCCATAGCAAGAGCAAGACCTATAACTTCAATGTGTATTTCTTTTTCTATAAAATGAGGCTAGGAATAGATCAGTTAGGAAATACAAGTACAGAAATTGATATTTAAAAATTAAATTATGTAGTATGATATTTGTTATATAATGTTGATTTAAACAAACATCTAAAATATGAACCCATTCTTGTAAACTTGTGTACATATCTATACATGTGTAGCTAGTCTCAGAAAGAATTGTCTAAAAAGCTGTTTCTTAAAATATTAGTAATGGCTCTCTCAAGGTAATGTAATCTGAGTGAACTGCCCGCCTTTTCAATCTACTTGAGGTCTGTTTCAGTAACTTAGAGGTGATTTGAGGAGGATATTGATGATTGGAATAGAAGGAGAAAATAAATATGGGGAGATGTTTTGACGGCAAAATTTAAAGTATTTGGGGGTCTTAATAAAGTAGATCAAGGAGGAGTTGTGAGTTAAATATGATGTTGAGGTTTTGAGCCAGTTGGCATTGTTAATAGCAAAGTTGGGAGGGATATGTACCCTGCAGGTTGGGACACTGTTCATTGGAATTTTGACTTATTAATATCAATACCTTGAATTATTATGTAAATATGTGAAGCAGCACCTGCAGTAGTAGCTAGTAGTGAACTGGATCAGGTGAAGAGGGTGGAGAAAGCAGAGGCTGGCAGTGGGCTGTGATTTTCCTATCACAGAATTCAGCATTCTTGAAAAAACAAATGTCTTCTCAATTCTCATATTTTCTTGTAGAGAATGAACATGTATCATTTGTCCTTATTTTAAAGACTGAAAAATTAAGAGTTAGGGAAACGGAGAAACTTCCAATACTTACTGAGTGGCCGGTGGGGTGGGGGTGGGGGTTCTTCTTCCTGTCTGTTGACTTCTGTGTTGCCTTTGGATGGTAGCAAAAGTCTATTACTGATGCTTATGTACCCCATTATGATTGGTCTTTTGGTTGTAACTTTCTTCTTTTTTTAAAAATCCAGATTAAAAAGGGCTGTGTTTCCCAAAGCCATGGTGGCTTATTTTTAAAGCTTAACTGATGACATAGATGAGATGCCATGAAGGATGACTCAAAATAGAAAATACAATTGTATAATTGAGACAAAAAGGGATATCCTGGAAATAATATTATGTTTAGTTGTAAGTTTCAGAGCTTCTAATTATACTGGTCTTTTCCCTCCTCTAATTACTAATTTTAGAAAATGTTTCTTTCAATTTAAGACTTAGTCTTAAATTTGTCTACTGAAACTATGTTAGAAACCACACTATTTCCAGTTCAGTTGAAATTACATGGTATTAAACCTGTATCTTTCCAGATTCTATAGACTTTGGCAGAAACGTTGGGATTTAAAGCATTAGTGCTTCTGTGGCTTTCAGAGGTTAAGACCCTCTTGTTGTTTGGGCCATACACACTTTACCATTTGTTTCTAGATTATTTTGGAATGGAAATGGCATTTACTCATTTCCTTTGGATAGAAGCATGTTATTTATCCCTATTTAAATGTGAATTGGAACTTCCCTGATGGCTCAATGGGTAAAGAATCCCCCTGTAATACAGGAGACACAAGAGACGCAGGTTTGATCCCTGGGTCAGGAAGATCCCCTTGGAGAAGGAAATAGCAACCCACTTCAGTATCTTGCCTGGGTAATCCCATGGACAGAGGATCCTGGTGGGCTACAGTCCAAAGTCCAAAGAGTCGCAAAGAGTCAGACAGGACTAAGCATGGACACAATTTGGTCATTTGATCAAAGGTGGATTTAGTAAGCCAGATTCTATATTGAAATCAAGGGAAGAGGAAGTTACACATTTTAATCTTGTAGCTTGAGTTAGTCATGAATTCTAAATGCAGAATAAACACCTATATTTTCATCTGAGGAATAGCTTAAACATAGACTGAAATGTTTGATAACTTGTCTTAAAATAATCTGGTCTTTGACCTGGAGCAGAAAAATCCTTACATTCTATAAAGGGAAGTAGTTGCATTCTCTGTTGATCTGGCCCAAGAAAGAAAAACTGGGCACCCATTTTGACCTTTGGAGTCAGCATATGCAAACCTGATTTGATTCATTATGTCCTTCTATAATTGAATCAATTAAATTTTAGAAATTTCTTTCTTTTATCTTTTGCATTTTTAACATGGCTGTCTTCATTAGTCTATGAAAACATTGTGTCATTGGCCTATGAAAAGAGTCACCTCTATGCCTTCACTGGCACATATATCTTACCTGGAGTAACCTCCAGTTTTCTTTGACAGGATTAATTTAGGTTCTCCAACCTTTAGTGTGGGCTTCCCTGGTGGCTCAAATGGTAAAAAATTTTGCCTGCAATTCAGGGGACCCTGGTGTCATCCCTGGGTTGGGAAGATCCCCTGGAGAAGGGAACGACTATCCACTCCAGTATTCTTGCCTGGGCTTCCCTGGTGGCTCAGATGGTAAAGAATCCACCTGCGGTGTGGGAGACTTGGGTTTGATCCTTGGGTTGGGAAGGTTCCCTGGAGAAGGTTCTAGGTTCCTGCCTGGAGAATTCCATGGACAGAGTAGCCTGGTAGGCTACAGTCCATGGGGTCACAAAGAGTTGGACATGACTGACTGACTAACACTTTCACTGCTTTTTTTCACAACCCTTTAGTGAGTCTTTACTAAGAACTCCAGTCTTCATTTATTAAGCCCATCAACATCATTCCTAGGAAACACTTTGAAGTTTACCACTTAATTCAGTACTGTGTGATTATTTCCTTTAATTTAATAGATGCTAATTGATCTCAACATAAGCCTTTTGCTAAGTGTCACCTTCAAATTTTCAAAGAACCTTCTTTTTGTGGCAAAGTGTCAGACACATAGTAAAGGATCAATATTACTGGCATTAATATTAAGATGGAGGAAAAAACTCTGAAATAAGACTTGTTGGACTGAGACTTAAATATTTGCTAAGGTTGATTTAACTGAATTGAGACTATTTTTTATTGCCTGGCACAAATCACTTAAATTTAGTGAGAAGTTATTAATCAGTTGAGTCAGCCTAATAGTACTCAGAAAAATATATAGAGGAGTAAGTTAGATCAAATTAGATTTCTCAGCAAGTCTCAAAGAGTTTGCATTGAAATGTATAAAAAATATTCTTTCATTGCTATACATGGATCACAGAGTTGATTTATTTCTAAATAATAGAAAGTTGGGATCACAACCATTTAAAAGATTCTTAATGTCTTAAAGAAACATAGGACACCTTTTTCTTGTTTGCTGATTGCTTATTTAGTTTTGTTACTGGTTGATTTTTCAATAGAAGTTTAACTTTCCTAATATTGAGATCTGAGAGGAATTTTTCTCCTTAGTCTTTGTAAAGTGGATATGATGCAATATACGGGAAGAGCAACCTTGATACGAGGGGGAAGATTTTAGTCAAAGTAGTTGAATACATTCCTATCCAAAATTAAATAGTTGATCAGGTCTGAACCTTAAGAAGGCCAGTGAATCACTTTACCCAAACTGTTGAGTTTTGCCAGTTCTTTGCTGCAGTGGAGATAGCCATTGGAAAAAAGATGGATTCATTCATTGACTGAATCCAGTGCCTGATGACTCATGTAATTCTTATGACCACACAATGGTGGGTTGAAGCCTGGTTTCCTAACTTGAGAAATTAATCTTTTTTATGCTTTTTTGGGGAGGGGTGCTGGTATGGTGGGGGAACAACCAAAGTGATCTCTGTCTTTTCCAAAATTTAAGGACATAATTTAACCTTGCAGTTCAAGACTCTGCCAAAGTTGAGTCTGGGACAGAATATTTTTTTCTCTCAGTCTAAATCATCTAGGCTAAATCATTTTTTAGCTTACAATCAGGAGCAATCTTAAAGGTACTGTCACAGCTCCTCAAATTCATAATATTCAAGTGGGCTATAAATGATCTCCTCTTAGATGGATGTGTCGGGGCAGCCTCAGAGAGGGCCCCTGGGAAAGGAAGTGCTGGATTGAGAGAGCCACCATCAGAAAATCTCCCATTCAGCTGTGTCAGCACTTGTCATGAAGTGCTCCTGAGAAAAACCTGTGAAGAAATGAAACTTGTTTAAATCAAATTCTGTTTTTAGTGCACTTAGAGAGTTGCTAAACATAAAAAGGATTCTGTTAAGAATCATTTCTTTAAAGTGAATAAACTCCTCCAATGTTGCATGATTTCATGTTTTTATATATTTAAGGATCCTTGCCTAACTTTTGAATGAGTGGATTTTAAGGCATAGGTTTGTTCCAGAATTATGAAGTTTGCGGAACAAAGATCCCATTCTTCCCTCACCCAGCTTAGAAACCAACTTCTTATTGTTATTGTTGTTTGGATAGACACCGAAAAATATTCTAGTTTTTTCCTCCCAGTAATTTCTCTCATTGTACAACAAGCTCATTGCCTCTTCAGAGGTAGCTGTGGTAGCCATTTAGGCAAAAAGGAATTCTCAGGAAAAGCCTTTTTCTCTCTCTACTTCTCTCCAGCTGCTTGAGGTCGGGGCTGATACTCACAGGGACTCTCACCAACCAAAGAAACATGATTCATTATCTTAGCCAGTAATGTTTTTTATTGAATACAAATTAAGTTTGTGATTTGTTGGGTAGTTTCTTAGCCTGTGTCTCCATCATTTGAATGTCCCAAATGAATGACTATATTTTATTTTAGATATTAAAATTTAATACCAGTGTTATAGAAAGAAAATATACCTTTTATACAATTTTTTTGGTATTGAAAATCCTTTGATCCTCGCCTTGTGACTACTGAATGTCTCCTCTATTCCTGTAAAATCTGGCAAATCTTTACTCTTAAATAGTATTCTTTAAGGCCAGATGCCAAGGATTCACTGTAATTCATTGGTGTCTGCATTTCTTAAACAGTAATCTGTTCCAGATGCTAAGTTTTTCCCAGATAAGCTACTGATTTTATATTCATTCCTTGTAAATTAGTTGAATAGTAGGCCTTAGTTTGGAGAATATTAATTAACTACTTTTGGAGATGTTAAGTTCCTTATTCTTCTAGTATAATGATGGGTAATATTTATATTTTATCTCACTGTTTACTAAAAACTTGTACATACATTATTTTAATTGGACCCTATAATAACTCTGTGAGGAAAGTTACTATTACTTTGCTACTTTTACACTAGGAAAATGAGAATTGCCGAGAAAAATAGAATGACTTCCTTGAACTAAACAGCAAAACTGGGATCCAAACTGTTAAGTCAAAGGCCTGTCTTCTTTCTTCCACATCAAGCAATCTTTAGACAGATTTTTGCTGCTAAAAGAAGTGGTCTGGGCCATTTCCTTTTCTTTTTTATCCCATGCCCACAGTTTTACCCCCTTCATCCCAGTAACTCTGGCCAGAATAGCCAGGTGTTGTGTCTTGGTCTCTGCCTTTTATGAATTGGTTTGTTCTCAATTCATATTAGGAGACACCTTATGCCCACCTGAGGAAGGGTTAGGGTTGAGGCTCAGGTTCTACTATAAGATAACATCTCCCCTTAAAGTCCCAATATCACTGCCTGGTGACCACAGGGAAAATAATCATCAATGTCAGAGATGTGATAGACTGTGAACTATACATGAAATCAACAGTACAAATTATAAAACTGTGACTGTGAGGAAAATGACTAAATTTCTGAGAAAATAGAAAATCCAAACAAAGCCAGACTATAATTCTGTTTTATGGAGAGACCTACCACTACCAACTTCAACATCTCCTCCTTCCTCCACCTGAGGCCTTTATAACAATTTCTGGTTATGCAGCACCTATGTTTCTCCCTTTTGTGCCATCCCATCTTCTTGAGAGCTTGGACCAAGTTCACTTTCCCTTCCTAACTTGTTCCTTGCAGGTTAATAGTGGCATGTTTTAAATCCTCTGTGCCTTCAGAATAAAAGCTAAGGCTTAGAGTTCTGAGTTTAACACACTTTTAAACCTGCCATGTGACCTTGGTATTTCGCATTTTTGTAGGTGCTTGCCTTGCTTTACTTGAGAGACTGTTGTGAATAGTTAATGAGACAGTGTAGATAAAGTTCTTAAAAGCAAGATACGAATGCACCCTGGTTATAATCCTGACCTTCTGTGTGGTTTTAGTCAACTCACTGAACCTCTCTGGCCTTAGCACTTTATATATAACATATAAAATAAGGGGCTTAAACTAGATGATTTTGAAGGCCTTTTCAAATTCGATTCAGTTGAATTCAGATGAACGTATTGAATATTTACAGCATCATGAACTTTAAATAAGAATGTAGTCTTTGCTCTTGAACATATAATCTAGGATATGGAGACATGTAAATAATGTGACATATTGGGCTGGCCAAAAAGTTCATTTGAGTTTTGAAAAACTCAAATGAACTTTGTGGTCTTATGATCTAGGCCGCAATTTTGATTCTATAATTGCTAAATTCTTCTACTGTTGGTCTTTTTAATTTTAGGGTTTATTTCTCATTAAAGGAAAGGAATTTATTGGACCTCTAGATAAGTAGTTTCATATTTTGGAATGGAGTTTGCTTGGTTTTTCACAGAACATTACTACTGATTGATAATATATGTGAGTGTTAAGTGTATCTGAGATACCTTATAACATTCAGGATAAACATCTTTAGATCAGTACAATCAATACAATTAAAATTTCCGTAACGATAAACTATTGAAAAACCTTTGGTCTAGAACATCATGGAAGGCCTTGTGGATATTCCTAGATAAGATTTCCCTTCTTGAAAGGAATTAAATTTGTCTGAGAGAAGAGTCAACTAGTATAAGACCAGTTTAGAGCTTTGGCCCCAACCCACACCCCTCTTTTTTTTAAAAGAATCTGACTCTTAACTCTTTGTTGCTGAAATTGACTTTGAGATTTTTTTTTCAGTAAGTAGAAGGAAAACTTGATTATTTACTACCTGATCAAAGTAGTGTTGATGACCAAGACCTTGCTATTGTTCCTGTCTCTGTTCAAGCAAAAACTGTCATAAAACCAGAGAAATAATCTTAACTATTCTGCATATAGGTAAAATAAAATGTGACTGGTCAACTTCTCATTCTCAGATTCCTCCCAGAATGGATTTCTATCATCTTAGAAGTTTGATGGTGAGAAGTTTCCCAACAATGTATATAATCTTTTATAAAATTATTTTTAATCATCAAATCATAATTTTTCTAAAGATTGCTAAACCTAACTTTTCTTTGGTGTCCTTAGTAGACTTAAAATAATGGCTGCTGGATAGAACAATAGAGAACTGGAACAAAGAGCTATTTCTCTAGGGTTCTCAAGCTAAACTGTAATCTCGCCCATCACTCATGCATGCCTCTAAAGTGCCAAGATGGCATTCTATCCCCAGATTAAAAGTTTCTTGGCTGGATGACTTGGTGTGATATCTGTTTTTTAACCTATAATCATCTCATTATCACATTTTTGGATATTAATTCCAAAATTTAGACAAAAAGTGTCTGTGTGAATCAGTTACTGGTGTGATGATAATCTTTTTCTCTTGTTATTCTCTGAAAATGGGTTCAGATTTCTGGTAAATGGATTCTACTTGAGGGACTCTGACTTAAGCTCTGACACTTGTTTGGTTTAGTTAAATAAACTAGAAAGTGAGTTATGTTTTAAAACTAGCTTGTAACCCATACCTGTCTTGGCAGATAATATCTTCCTTGTATAGTCTATTTCAACTAAGAAGAAACAAAAAGTATGTGTTGGACTAGAGGGACCTCTATTTGTTTTGTTTTAATAAAAAAATATGTTGGTCAGATGTTTAGTCAGGGAACACCGAATAATAATAATATGGCTGCTTCAGCTCTATTGAGTGCTTATGTGTGCTCGGTGTTATGACAAACACATTTATGTTATATCTCATTTGTTCTCTACAGCAAGTGCCTCTTTTTCGCAGAGGAGAAAACTGAAGTGTAACGAGATTAAGGGATGCTCTTAGGGTCAAACTATGGTGAGGGATGGGACAGGACCAGAGCCTACGTTCAGTCATTTGTAGTGCAGCTGACTTCTACTTTGCCACACCTGTTGTAGTGTGTGTTTGTTTGTTTTTTAAAGTTCACGATTATTGCAGGGATCACAAAGTCAAATGAGTACAGGGTTAGGCAGGTAACAGATGTAGGTGGAAGACAGTAAGGAGTGATGTTCAGGAATCATGAGTGCTTTTCTGAGCCAAAGACATTCAAACATTCAAATGTGGATTTGTTTAAAAGAAGGACAAAGGAATCTGTGGGCTCTTCACCCTCGGAAAGTTATCTCTCTTGGTTGGGGGGAGCTCGTTTATAGTTTTTTCTCATATTAACCTGATAATCATCCCTGGTGGCAGGCTACAGTCCATGGCATCGCAGAGCTGAAAACGACTGAGCACCTAATGCGCATCTAGCATGGAATGGTGTGTGTGTGCACATGTGCGTGTCTAAGGGTGTGATATGCCGAGAAATACTTGGGCTTTGGAAGTTTTAGACAGTCCTGGTTGATTATAGGAACTACTCTGTGACTTTGAACAAATTATTTAACTTCTCTGAACCTTGTTTCCTTCATCAGTCAAAGGTAATAATTACCTAGAGGAGTTATTGAAAGGTTTAAGAATAATATACATAGAGTTCTCAGGTTTGTGCCTGGAACATACTGAACACTCAGTAAGCAGCAGCTGTTGTTTTTATTAATATATTTATTTTTATTGCTGGACTGTTAGTTCTTTGCAGGCAGCTCTTAAGTCATATACTATATATCCCCGACTTGACACTGCACACTACCTTTGCCAATTTGGTCATGCACAACTCTTAAATTCTTTTCAGTAAGTAATTAGAGCCATCAAAATACTTGAGATGAACAAGAATGAGCTATTTCCCTACAACCTTTCTTCCTCGTTATACTGAAAGTAAGCGCATATAAAACTTTACCACATATGAATATATTTATTAAATAAACTTTTAAACGCATGGAATAATTCATTCATTCTGCAGGCTTGGGGAAGGCTCATCTTTGTATCTTTTAGATAGTAGAATATCACCTTCCTGGAAAGGTTCACTTGAGGCAGATAAGACAGTAATCCAAAGCAGGATTCATTTATCCTCACAATGGGCATCAGACAGCTAGAAATCTTCTGCTTCAAAGGCAAGACACAGGATCATTTAGGCTCAAGACTTTGGACCATATGCCTTCAGGGTCTTCCTGGATTCCTATATTCTGTTCATGCAAAGAAGAGTATACTGCTGCTGCTGCCAAGTCGCTTCAGTCATGTCCGACTCTGCGCGACCCCATAGACGGCAGCCCACCAGGCTCCACTGTCCCTGTGATTCTCCAGGCAAGAACATTGGAGTGGTTGCCATTTCCTTCTCTAATGCATGAAAGTGAAAAGTGAAAGTGAAGTTGCTCAGTTGTGTCCGACTCGTAGTGACCCCCTGGACTGCAGCCTACCAGTCTCCTCCATCCGTGGGATTTTCCAGGCAAGAATACTGGAATGGGTTGCCATTGCCTTTTCCGAAAGAAGAGTATGAGTGTAAAAATATTCAGCTAATTTACTTATCTTAAATACTATTCATTTTGTCAACGTATCTAATTTAGCATCCGTAATGCTGATTATCAAACCTTTGATTGCTCTAATCAAAACTCATTTCTGACATTCATTTACGTTAGTTAAAAGTCTGCAATGTTTCTAGAGACACCAGTAACCTAAATGTTCATGATAGACCCCCCTGACTTGTGGGCTTTGGTTCTGATTGAGATGATTATTTTAAATCCAGAGTCTTGAGCCACAGTTCTCAATCAGGGTGACATTTGGCAATATCTGGAGACATATTTGCTTGTTACAACTAGAGGAAGCATGCTGTTGACATCTAATGTGTAGACTCCATGGATGCTACTAAATTTCTAGCAGTGTCCAGGACAGCTCCCTGTATCAAAGAGTCATCTGGCCCTGAATATCATTAATGAGGAGGTTGAGAAACTCTGCTCTAGAGTATAAGCTTAAGCTGATTCACATGCTCTCATCACATGACCTTGTCTATGATGCTGTATTTTAAAGTTAAATTACAGGCTTTATAACACTCACCACATAAATTGAGCTGTAAAGGCTTGAACGAATTTAGTAATTTATTGTAATATAACATTAACACTAATGTGTAGAAGGCATGAATTCAGAGCCTAGTTATTTATTACCTGTGGTAGACCCAGTAAATAACAAAGCCTATAAGAACTTTTTTTAAATGGTAAGTGTTGTTTTTTTTTCACCTACGTAGGGATGGACTTTCATTGCCAAGGTAGTATTCCTGTAAATTGCCATCTTAATGGACACTCTTGTGTGACTGAGATATTGGGCATTTAAATTTACTTCAGTAGAACCAACATGCATTGAGTGCCTGCTATGAACCAGAGACACACTCTTGGGAAGGGTACAGCAAACCATAAAATAGTCTCTGATCTGAAGGAATTTACAGAACAGTAGATGTCAGGCACAACATATCTTCCTTGCAGTTCTAATGTCCCCATAGCCTATGATTGTAGTCATGCCCACAGTTTACCTTAGTTTCACTTCATATGAAACCAAGCAGCTCCTTTCATTGTCTCTGGTCTTATTTCCATGTTGTTTGAGCCATCTAGACGTCTGTATGTCTTGTTAAAGTACTACCAGATAGTAGTGGTATAATTGTGTGTTTTATCTAAAAAAAAGCAAAAATAATTAAAATCCACAGGTGTTCAAAAGAAATAGACTATTTGAAAAAGCAGATGTTTTAAAAGAAGATTCATAGAAAAAACTCAGTAGTTTCACTTTATTGTGAACATGTATGTTCACTTCTCAAATTCTGGAACCAAGGAAATGATCAGTAGCATCATTGGCACTGTTGGGGTCTCCAGTCTTTCTTTTTGCCTTTGGGTGGATCATCAGCATATCTTACTTGATCACACTTACTAATGTGTCCTAACATTTCCTAAGGAATGCTCTTACAACACCTGCCAACTGTTCATCTATCCATCATTTCCCCTCATTGGAGATGGTACTCAAGGCCGTGTGGGTGGCTACATAATTACTGACATGTCTGCATGTAAGAATGTGGCCTGAAACATTCTAAACTTAGGAACTATTCAGATCAGACCTTGTGGATGTTGTTTTTGGACAGTGATAACTGTGGCATTCTTCAGAGTCTGTAAAATGAGCTCTGACACTGCCAGCCATAGGTTCCAGGTTTAACAGCAGTCTGTTCAATGAGTGGTCTGGAGAGCATTCATTCTTTTTACAACTTGAGTTCATTAATTATTATTTTTCAAATTGAGGTTTCACTTGGCTGTAAGTAGATAATTTTATGGGAAGGGGTAAAAATTTGGTCACCTGGTGTAGAGGGAGGTGGTACAAACGGTAATCAAGTTTGACATCAGTTGTAGTTTTAGCATTATATAAGCCAAGCATTAGAATTAGTTTCCCTTCAGCTGATTAAGTTACATGTCTATTAGCTGAAAAAACTTTGCAGAAATAGCAAAATTTGTCTCTATGTCACTTATAAATGATTTATTGTCTCTTTTATTTAACATTTTTATGTATCAATGGTATGTATTTTAAAAGTCCCAGCCAAAGTCTATATTCTAGCACTGTCTACCTTTTATATTCTTCTGGGCAGATCATTAAAAAAGAAAAAAAAAGTGGGGGGAGTGGTTCTACAGTATGTAGTATAAAGAAATTTCTCAGGAATAATTTGCTTTTCTAAAACCAGTTTTATATGAATTCTCAAGGCATTTGCAAGTGTAGATTGGTGTGAAGGAACATTATAATCCTAAACCAGAAAAACCATCATGGCTTCAAAGAGTCACAAAGATCATAGCTTGCTGTTCCAAAGCATAGGTGATATAGGCAATTAACAGGCCTCTTTTTATTAAAATAAGTAACTTGTGCAACTGAAGTTTTTGAACTGAATGGATATACTTTCTCTGTTGTTTTAATCGCTATCCAAAATGGTAGCATGGTTATAAATGTATTCTAATCCTGGACGTGGTTTAGAAGTTTCAGCTAAATACATGTTATAGGGAAATCTTAGGCTTTTATTTCATGTGAGGTACAATAGAATGTAATCCAGTCCCCTATCCTGTTTATACAAAATAACATAGTAGCAAAAGTAGCTAAGCATTAGATTCTTGCTATGCCTCTAAAGTAAAAACCCAGAGTTCTCTTTTATCTAGTTAAAGGTTTAGCACATACACTTCTGTATGCTTGTCTAGCATTTAAATCATCTCTTCATTTTGAACCTTATTTCATTGTTTTTGGTAAAAGAATAATTCTTTTTGGATACAAATTGGATCTTTTCAGCCAAAGTATAAGTTGAGACCTGGTAAACTTTTTCTTCTTCCTTACTGCCTCTGCCATGTTGGAGTCCACAGCAAATGCCACCATGAGTAACAGTTGAGTTGGAAGCATGCCCTATTTCTTGCCTGCTTCCAAGTCTTTCCTAGATTTAGAATGTCTTTCTAACCAAAGGGCAGGCATGTGAGGAATAAATTCATTTCAGCAGTCATTAGAGCTGCCTGTAGCTTGGCGTTAGGCAGCTGTGGCTAAGGTGAACTGGAGAGATTTTTTTTTAAGCAGATGACAGATATATTGAGGTAGGTCTGTTGTTTCCATGTGACATCACTTGAGTTCTGTTCAAATTGGGAGCCTGACAGTGCCTGATTGAGTGTGTCTAGGATTTAAGAGGTAGTTTAGTATGGCTCCTAGTTGTGCGGGATTTTTAGGTGGACTGATTTTGAGGTTCATCAGTTCAACCAGCATTTACGGGACACCCGCTGTGTACTGAGTATTGGAAAATTGAAGGCAAGTTGGAGATTTATCATTTGCTCTTTTTTATACTAGAATTTTCTGGGCCAAATCTAAGTTTTGTTTTCTCTTTGCCTTCTCATAGTGAAACTTCATAAACATTTTATTCAAATCACCAAATTTTCTAGCATTTTCAGTAACATACAAAGGAAAATCAAGCAATGTTTAGCTATTTGATTAACAAGCCTCAGAGGATTTCTAGACAACAAGTCGTATCAGGCAAAGTTGAGTGTCTGTGTGTGTGTGTATTTTAATAGAATTGCTCTGGAAATCAAAAAGGGAATCTAATACATGTAACTTATGTAGCTAGCAGTGATATATTGAAACAGGGTCTCATGACGTTTTATTTTGAAACTTGATTAAACTTGGGCCACTGTCCCATTGAGTGACATACAGAGAGGGCCAAGGGAACACTGCAGAGTGACCAACTGCCCCCTATCACTTTAGGTGGCAGTAGTTGGGAGCGGACCTCAAGTACCAGGAGAAAGTTTTTCCTTTCTCAATGTCATTGTTAATCTAACAGTAAAAGTAGAATTTACCAGGTGTTATTAAACTGAGAGAAGCCCTTAACAGTATGAAATGTTAAGAAATAGTAACCAGGAGTGTTATTTTATAGGTGAGCAAACTAAGTCTGAGAGAGTTCAAGTAACTAGCCTGAGGTTATATAGCTAGTAAGTAAGCATTACCAGCGTTCAGGCTTTGTTCTAATAGACTCCAAGTGTATATGATCATCTGTCATCTAGAATATTGTTAGGCCCTAGTTGCATTAATATATCAAAATTGTCATGTTAATATGTCATTAATATATCAAGTATATTAATATATATCCTTTACATATTAAACTATATCCATTGTTTCTTAAATAAATGCCTTTAATTTTGTTAATTTATATCTTTTATGAATTATGCTTTCATAGTACTTTTAACTCATTATTTTTAATAGGTTTATTGAGATATAGTTTACACTTTGCCCAGTTAAAGTGGGCAACTTAATGATTTTTAGCATATTCAAGGGGGTTATACAGCTGTCACCACAGTCTATTTAGAACATTTTCATCCTCCCTAAAAGAAATTCCTCACCAGTTAGCAGTTACTTGCCATTTCCTCCTGTCTACCTCCCACCCCCCAGCCCTAAGCAATGACCAACCTGCTGACTATGTTTATAGATTTGCTCATTTTGGACATTTCATATAAATGGAGTAATACAACATAAATAGTGTAAGATCATCACACACACAAAAGACTGGCTTTTTAAACTCAGCATAATATTTTTAAGATTTATCCATATAATAGCGTGTGTAAATACTCCTTTTCTTTTTATGCCTGAATAATAATCCATTATACTGATATGCCACATTTAACTTATTTACTTATCAGTTGATGGACATCTGGTTTGTTTCTTTCTTTGGGCTATTATAAATAATGCTTCTACGAATATTTGTGAACAAGTTTTTTTTAGTGGACATATGTTTTCATCTCTCTTGGGCATAAACCTAGAAGTGGCATTGCTAGGTCATAGAGAAACTTAGTGTTTAATTTTTGAGGAACTGCCAATTGCTTTCCAGGGTGATTGTATCATATTCCCACTAGTAAGATATGAGGGTTCCCGTTTTTCCACATCCTTGCCAATGCTCGATATTGCTCATCTTTTTACTTCTCTCGTTTAATTCTCATAATCCTATGAATTAGTCAAAGAAAAATATTCTTACTGATATTTTATAGATGTGTGTGTACTTTGCTCAGTCATGTCCAACTCTTTGCGGTCCCATGGCCAGGCTCCTCTGTCCATATAATTTTTTGGTCAAGAAAACTGGAGTATTGGAGTGGGTTGCCATTTCCTACTCCATTTTATAGAAAAAAGCTGCAAATCAACAACCATTCAATGAGAAGCTCAGAATGTATACAAATAGAGGGGAAGAAGTGAATCAATAAATGGGGCAGAAGCATGGATAGTTCAAAATAAATTATCCAAAAGTGATTTAAAAGTTTTTGCATCCGACACAGCTGTAATGGATGTGAGAGATCATATTTCCCACTCCTACATTTTAAAAGTGATGAAACTAGAGCCCCAGAAGGGGAAGTACATTGAACACTGACCTAAGCTGTTTAGTAGGGAAGCCAGGACTAGAAGCCCTGTCTTCCTGGCTCTCAAGCCATTGCCTATTCCAGCACAGCCTATTGCATTCTGCCCTGGGGAGTGTTTAAACTCATCCATATCATAGGAACTCTGTTTTCCTAACTCGTTCATCTATGCTGACCTCTTATTAAAATAAGCCTATCTTAATTCGTATAGGTTATTGAAGGGCCAGCAAAGCTGAAACCTCCCATTGGGAAACTTCTGATAGAATTTGTTCCACATATTGCCTATAATGCAACTGATGTGCAGGCAGAAAGTTAATGCAGGCAGTGTTACTTGGTGATGTTTCTTGGGTCAGATTCTTGGGTCAGTGAGTGAATTCTGGTTCCCTCACTTAATAACTGCTTGACCCTTTCTGTAATTCTGTCTCCTTAGTTTTTTAAATGAGGATAGGTAGTGCTAGTGGTAAAAAACAAACAAACAAACAAACAAACAAACAAACAAAAAAAACACCTGCCTGCCAATCCAGCAGACTTAAGAGGGGCAAGTTTGATCCCTGAGTCAGGAAGATTCCCTGAAGGAGGGCATGGCAACCCATTCCAATATTCTTGCCTGGAGAATCCTATGGACAGAGGAGACTGGCGGGCTACAAGTCCATAGGGTCACACAGAGTCGGACATGACTGCAGCGACTTAGCACACGCACATGCAGTATTAGTATCTCCCTTACAGAATTGTTCTGAGAGTGAAATGAGAGAGTCCCTGTAAAGAGATTTAGCACAGAGCCTGGCTCCTGAAGACCCTCAATCAATGTTGACAATTATTATTACATACCATCAACTTGCTCAGACTACTGAAAACATTATACTATATGATTTATAGAAAATCAATCTGTCATTCCTTTTTAAAAATAACTTCCCTAAAGGAACAGGCCTAGAAAATAGCTGTTTTCTAAAGTCTTCATAATTTGAGTTATATGGAATATGATTAAATTCCCTTTGTTAAGAGAAAAAAGTGTACTGTGTTAACTTCCCATCCTTTACACTGTGTGAACTGATTTCCTTTATCCTATAACTTTGGGCAGAAGGCAACCTGGATATTTCAACCTATGTTAAAAGCCCCAATAATGGGAAATCCTAACTAAAGTACATGTGTGTATGCTAAGTCACTTCAGTTGTGTCTGACTCTTTGCAACCCTGTGGACTATAGCCTGCCAGGCTCCTCTGTCCATGGGATTCTCCAGGCAAGAATACTGGAGTGCATTGCCATGCCCATCTCCAGGGCATCTTCCTGACCCAGGGATTGAACCTGTGTCTCCTGCATGGGCCAGTGGATTCTTTACCGCTAGTGCTACCTGGGAAGCCCATATATACTGTTACTGCTGCAATGTATTAGTAGTGTTTTTCCTCATGTCTTTATTTGATTATTGGGATAAGAACCCACTGGATTATTTTGTGGAGCCAACTGTATACATTTGTGTGCCAGTGCAGAAAAAAGGTCATCCAACAGGGAATCTAAAGATAGGATTAATATCCCTGCCTTTCCTGCCCTGATTCATGACCACAGGCAGTGTGCTCCTCTCAGTATTAAGTTCATCAGAGCTCTAAGCTTCTGTTTCTTCGTCTGGGATGGCATCAGTGATTTTGATCTCAGAGGGTAGTTATGAGGACCAAATGATAACCTGAGTATAACAGCACTAGCCTGACCCACAGTTGAGGTTCAGTAAATGACAGCTAAACAGCAGTGTAATGGGGTTCTATATGCCACACATGAGATTTGGAGGCAGATTTGATGGTAAGTTTAGGTGAAGAAATTGGACAGGTCTGTGTTCACATAGTATGATTCATGTCTACTCTGCTGTTGCTGCTGCTGCTTTCCTGTAACCAATTTTAGAGCCTATCTTGGCAGCTAAAAGTATTTGGGATTAATTTCACACTCACTTTATGAGTTGAGCGTTTTCCTGCAAGCAGCTCCCTGGACCTCTGCCTCATTACTTTGGCATCAACTGATATGGCAGTTGGACAGAGATGTCCTTTGGGGTCTCCATTTTATTTGGAATCCGTCAATTTGAAAAAGCAAAACAAAGGCCATCAACACTTGTACTTGAAATCATTAGCGTTCGTTGTTTCCTAAACCCCTTCCTTTCTGTAGTTCTGTCGAACACCAGGGAACACACATCTTGTACAGCCAGTGATGGGTCCTGAAAAATCACTTTCCCTCAGATGTAAGCCCCAGCAGCTGGTTGGCCTCATTTCTCAGTTCCAGGTGAGCTGCAAGATCCTCTAGGCCCTGGTCAGACAGATCTAAATCTTGGTGGGTCTAGTTTTTCCATCCCCTTTTACTATGTTAATTCTGCTAAATTCATTTGGCTCTTGTGGAGCACAAAGTAAACTTGGCTGTTATGTGTAAGACTAAATTGAGAACATGGAGATCTGTTTAGTATTTCATGCTGGCCAGCAGGTCAGGAAGATTTTCCTTGGGGGTAATTTACATAAGGAATTGTTTATCCCATTTCTTTCCAATTTCTGTGACCATTTGGGGATAGCAGACTCTTTCCACAATGGCACAGAAATATATCCAGTGAGACTGAAATGTAGAGAAACGATGCTTCTCTGGGATTGATGTATTTTGGGTCTTGCTCAGGAAAGATCCTGTGGCTTGGGCTGCTGTCTCACTGAGAAGTCATTCTTCCACCACAGCTGTGTTTAGCAAGTTGGGTGGGTCCACGAACTGACATGCTGTTACACTTAGTAAGAATTTTCCCTTGATAGTAAAGAACGTGCATAAAAGCCTCACTTAAGTCCTAGCAAATGCCCTAAATGTTTGCTATGATCCAGTGGCTACTTAGTGCACTGTCTCGTGAGATAATGCCCACACTCAGAATACTTTGTGGCTTCCCAGTACCTGCTCACTCTTCACCTTGACATTTTGCTTCCTCTGCGACTGTTGCCCAGATGATCTTTTTTATCTCATCAAATGCTCTTCCCAAACCGGAGTATTTGTTTCTTGCTAAACAAAGAGCCTCTACATTTGTGTTTTAATGCATTTGTTCAGGTTGTTTCCTTTACTTTTATCCAATATCTGTTCTTGAGGACAAATTTCAGGCACGTCTTCTCAGTGGCATGCCAGTAACTATTTAACGACTGGCTGTCCGCGAGGAGCAGGGTGGGTGGGAAGCCTAACTTTATAACATTTGTTGATTTGCATGTTGTAAATAGTTCCACCAAGGCTGATTTCAAGCTTCTAGTGTGAGGTCACTGAGTATGGAGTGGGGAAGAAATGGGCATTAATCCTGACCCCCTGCCATTGCTGAGTGTTTTCAACATACAAATGCAATCGACATAAATAATCTCAAGGGCCTAGATAATAGTAAAATAATTAGAAAGTAATGCATTTTGACTATTACTTTTGTTTTCCTGTAACTTACTAAAGTTTCTATAATTTAATTTTTAGTAATGGCCATGTTTAACACCTGGCTCACAAAATTCCTGAAAATTGAATAATCAGTCCTTTCTCCCTAACCTATAGGAGCTGGCTGAGCCCAGTCCAGTGGTGCCTGATTCTTCTTCTGTCTTTTGCTTCCCAAGGCCCTCTACACTCACTGGTAGTTAGGCACTTCTCCGAACCTATAAGGTGCTTCATATCTCGTGCAGACTTTAGAGTCTCCAACTTTGAATGCAGGTCTCTCATTTACTACGTGATGGTCAAACTGGCTACTTAAATTGCACTTCTCAGTGCAAAATGAAAATGCAGGGCTCTTGTTAAAAGGTAGAAGAAAGTGCTGTTAAAATAGCTACTAAGATATAAAGATCTTTCCTTTCTTCAGTGGTCTCTCACACCTTCTGGTGGTGTTTTGAGTTTCTATTTAAGGTCATTCCAAGTAAGTAAAAATTAAAATTTTAAATTGTTAGCATGAATTTTGCGAGGAATCTGTATATTGTGCGATGGTAGTTTAAAATGCAAATATAAGAGCATTTAACTCTCTGAGTCAGTGAGCATATCTCCTCTGATCATGTGCATGCTCCATTATCCTATGGACTTCACTTACAAAGCACAAATTCAAAAATAAAATGGTTAAGAATTTTAAGACAGAGACAGTAGGGACTTAAACCAAGCATGGAGCCCTTCTAAGCACAGGTGCAGTAGGCACACCCTTTGTACAGTATTGGGCACATTCCTTACATCTGCCAAGCTTCAGGGGCCTCATCCATAAAATGGAGATCTTGCCAAGTCTCAGTGGAGACCTGAGGATTGAAGGCACTGATACCTGTGTGACACAGAGCAGGTTGCTTGGCATACAGCTCATGCTAAATTAATTGAAGGGATTGTTGTTAATGTTATAATCATAACATTAGTGGCATTCTCCTCCTTAATAGTCTACTGGGCCTTCCCTATGTTGTCAGTGTTTGCCTCTTTGACCTGATTTAATTTCCTTTCTCCATTATAAACTCTTTGAAGATGGAGTTCTATTTGTTGCCGTTGAATTCCCTGTAGCACTTCCTGCAGATTCTTGCACATGCCTGGCACTCAGGAGGTGTTTGTGTGATTTGGACTTATTGACAGCATCTGTATCCTAATATTGATATGATGGCGCCCCCAATGAAGCTTCATTAGTGCCATTCACAAGAAGAAAAAGAAATTAGACTCTGACAGAAGTTCACTGTAATCATGGTGAAGGTGGGGGAAGCAGATGACTCCAGGTGTTTTGGTTTAAGGAAAGTGGCCTCTCCATCTCTTTGCAGGGACTTCTTGAAGTAATGGGGAAGGGATGAGTTCCAAGCCTCATTTGAATTAAAGAGGCCCCAGGGATATTAACTCTAGCCCACAGTAATTTGTCCCTTAGCTAGCTTCGTTCGCACTTACTCTCTGTTCTGCACAATTAGGACGTTATTGCTGGAATGCTTCTTTCCACTAATTGGTTGTGTATGTATGTTTTCTGTCCAACGAATTATAAGATCCTCATGGGTTATAGAATATCATGTACTTTCAAAAGGCAATGAAAAGTAGCACAGTAGTAGGCACCCAGTAAGCAGTGTGCTTTATTGTTAGTGCTGACCTTGGTCCAAACTCCCAGGGCTCTCTAGAGAGCTGAATGTGATGTGTGACTGCCTTTCATAACTCCTGCAAGCCCTCAACCAAGTAGCAAAGAATCCTGGTTTGTCTGGCTTTGTCAGGCAAGGGCCTTCGGGGTGCTTTGTCTTTCTCTAACCTACATCTCTTTTCCAGTGCCTCACAGATGCTCTAAGGACTGTCCTCCTCTAGCCTTTCTCCTACATGGAATTTGGGAGACCACACAGCTGCAGACTGTGTTTGTCTGAATGATGATTTTTTTAAAAATAGGCCCTTTGGGCCAGTGTCAGTAAGCCATGAAATATCACCAAATGGGTCATCTACATTAGACTTCTGAAACTCATCTGAGTTCTAGTCCCTTGAGCTGATGGGGACTTGTAGAAAGGAGCTTACAATACCTTGGCTTTTGCTATTCCTGTTCTGGGGGCTGTCAGACGACTTGAGCCTCTGGGCTAGTCAGCTCATTACTTTTAATGAGCACAAAATTCACCAAGACATTAAAATAAAATAAAACACCAATGGGCAGTCTTCCGTGTTCTCTCCAATTGTTACTTTAGTTCTTTTTTCCACAGGATTATTCAAGAGGATGAAGAAGAAAAAAAAGCCAATTCTATCCACTCCTACCAATTTTATCTTAAGTAGATTTGGCATTGCAAAGCTAACACACCCCAAACACTTTTTTTTTTTTCTTTCAGGTCCCTGTGGGCTGGTACCTGACATTTGTGTTAAAAATGACATTGCTTAACTGGTCAAATGTTTGAAAATTGTCTACTTTTTAAATATAATCAAGAAATATTGGCTATTCCAACAGCATGTAACATATAAAAAATAATAGAGGAAGGACAGTTACTTTCTGAAAAGGGTAAAATGAAGTTATTATTTTAAATCCCAAGGTAAATGCAACTACTCTGATAAGAAGTTTTTTAATTGATCAGTCTTAGTCACTAGTAATAAACACTGTAATAACTGTATTAGAGGCTTCTTATATTATCATGTACTGTTATCATACACTGTAGAAAGTGAATTGATGTTGAGGTAGACACTGAACAATGTCCCCATTAAGATGATTTCATGGATGTTTTCATCTCTTGGCCATATGGATTTGGAATTACTTTGGGTACTTTTTTAAAAGAAGGAAGCGAAAGATGAATGATAACTTTATTACTCAACATATCTTGTGTTTGTGGAAGACAAAGTTCATCAAGTTGTTTTAAAGAAAAATAAGAGTGTGCCAAATGTAATTTGTTGAGGGCTCAAGAATTGTGAAATTATCCCTAACTGAAGTTTGTAATTTCTGCAGGTAATCGCTCTAGCAGATGCAGTAGAGGAAAACCAAGACAATCTGTTCCAGTCATTCACCAGGCTGAAAAGTGCCACCCATTTGGTGGTTCTGCTGATCGGGCTGTGGCAGAAGCTCAGCGCAGACCAGATTGCTATTCTGGAAGCGGCATTTCTGCCACTGCAGCAGGACACTCAGGAATTGGTAAGGACCCACACGCCTGCAGTGGTAACAGCCAGCACATTAGAAAGGTTGTGGTTTTAGAAAGAGATCACATACCTATCGTGTTTTTTAAGGTATCAAATGAAAGCTTGGTTTTGTTTTTATCCAAATCCTGTTTTCCTTTTCTTCAAACCATAATAAAAATGTCAAGTAAAGGCCTTTTTTTTTTTTTTCCTAGAGCTGTTTAAAAAATAGGTATATGGTCCATTTTTATGTGGTATCCAGTCTATTTTTTTTTTTAATAAGTTCTTCAGTCACTTAGGAGCCAGGGAAATAGTCATTTGACCGCCAGAGTGATGGCAATAAACCTTCAGATTAGCTAATCCTTTCCTTTTCCGCCAGGGAAAACAGTTCAGCCATTTTAATTTGCTCTATGTTCTTAAATGTAAGTGTCACTTTAAGGGTTAGAGAGAACTGAGATAGCCTTGCTGAATGACAGGGATACTTTGTTACATATATAAAGTTCTTTTCTTAAATATGTAGTTCTTTATATGTAATTTATAAACTCTTATTCTTGATCCTGTGAATAGGCAGTTTAGAACAAAAAGGGGGACAATTGGCGTATGTATTTGGAGTTTTTGGTGAAGGATAATATAAATAGAATATCTTAGTTGCCTTGAACCATTGTGGTACATGACCACCAGATGCCTTTATTTCATGCCTTTATTTATAATGAAATAACATACTTCTTGGAAATTAGAGACCCGTGAACTTATTTTTTTGTGTTTTGAAATGGAGGAAACCATTTCAAGAAAAAAGTCATTTCATATCCATTTTTAAACTCATGTGAAAACATGGTACTAAAGATAATAGTACTAACACTAAAATTTTGGCCCCACATTTTCTTTTAAGTATTTTATAAAGATTATCTCACTTAATCTTAAACTTGGACCTACAATATAGTTAAGGTATTGTTTTCATCACCATTTTACATACAGGAAAATTTAGGCTGTCTAAATTTTGAGAAAATTTAGGCTTTCTGATGCTAGAGGATAGTGGAGTTTGTATCAAAGTCTCTCTGCTTCCAAAGACATGTTTTTAACTTATGTATTGTATTTTAGCAAAGTCATGAACATGATTTTGAAAATCTCAAGCTTTGTCAGTTGAGTCTGATTTTCTCCAGTTGGGTCAAAGGATTGTCAGAGTGAAAAAAATAAAAAATCAAGTTACATTTTATATTCTAAACAAAGTAGTAAAAATAAATTAGAAAAAAAATAGCATTCCCATTTTTTTAGGTTGATAAAATTACATCTAAAATAGGCCTTTGAGGAGCTAGAAATATACACTGTAATAATAGAAAGAAAAAAATGGAATGGTTAGCATTATATTAATAAATAATAGCTACCACTTTTAAAATATTTATTAATTTTTGGCTGTGCTGGGTCTTTGTTGCTGCATGGACCTTTCTCTAGCTGTGGGGAGCAGGGGCTACCCTCTAGTTGCAGTGTGTGGGCTTCTCATTGTGGTGGCTTCTCTCGTCGCGGAGCACAGGCTCTACAGCTTCTAGGAATCAGTAGTTGCACAGTGTGGGCTCAGGTTCTGTTTCCTAAACCACAGGCTCAGTAGCTGTAGTGTACAAGCTTAGTTGTTGCTCGGCATGTGAGATCTTCCTGGACCAGGGATTAAATCTGTATTTCCTGCATTGGCAGGTGGATTGTTTGCCACTTAGCCACCAGAAAAGCCCTCACTATCACTTATGAACTCAGATTTAATAGTCAAAAAGACTTGAGTGACCTCAGATGCTGGTTCTGCCACTTAACAGCACAGTCCTTCCGGTCAAGTTTCTTAACTGATCTAAATCTCTGCTTCTATAGCTTTAAGATGGAAACAACTATGTTATCTGACCAGTAAGTTGTGATAAGAATTAAATGAGATAGTTGGATAGAGTGCTCATCATCATTGGAAGTGGCTTGTCTACTTTAAGTATATTATTTATAGCCCTCACTAAAGCCAGGCAAGATAGATATTACTACCCTTTTTCATGGTGATTTGTCTCCTCAACTACACTTGAGGGAAGGAATTATATCTTACTTATTTTTTCTGTTCTTAGTGCCTGGCACAATGCTTGACCATAGTGCAGTCAATATTTGTTAGGTGAATGAATGGAGATGAGGGTGAAACTAACAAGAGTGACTTGGCAGAACAGATGCAGTGGATCGAATCTGAAGCAGGGCAGGGCCAGCTGCATGATGTACGGGGATAAGTGTAAAATGAAAATGCAGATCCATTGTTCAAGAAAGTAGGGAAAAAAGCTAAAGTGCTGTTTAAACGGGTACTAAAAACATGTTTTCTTTTAGTTTCTGCATTCTCTCTCCTCATGGTATTGTTTGCTTGTTAATTACTTATGTTGTCCTAAACAAAGAAAAATTTTAAGAATCACCACAATTATACAATTTGTATTTTGTGGCTTTTGCGTGCATGTGTATTTTGCTTTTATAGAACCGCAGAATCACTGCACAAAGCTGAAGCTTCTTTATTTCCCTTCTTAACCTATGCACATCTTCCAACCTTCCCTACCTTCAGCTTCCTGTTGAGTAAGGAAAGACTGAAGGAAAAAGAGCTCTGTGTCTCTCTACTGCCTTTCTTTCTGTGTTATCAGTTTCAGTGTAAGTGGTCCAATAATATAGGGAAGTAACCAGGAGTCTAGTGGGTTTCCTTAGTCCTTTCTGTTTCTTTGAATCTATTGCCTCTTTTTTCATTCCATGCAAGTTCTGGTTCAAATGAAAAGCTTCTCAGGGCTGTCAGTTCCTTTATTTAATCAGCCTCGGTGGAACAGGCCTTCGTTCTGCTTAGCTTGAGTCTCCTTGAACTCCCACTCATCCTGGGGCCACGGGGATTCTGAGCTAGAGGGCTGCATGTGAAGTGAGGAAAGGAGGAAGGAGGCATGCATAGTACACACATCCTCCCTGCTCACACACACTTCATTGTCTCATCAGACGTCACTTACAAAACACAAATTCAAAGATAAAACTATTAAGAATTTCAAAATGGTGGCAACAAAGCATTAAACTGAATGTGAGGCCCTTTGCAGTTATACAGCTTGCATGTTCCTGAAGCTGGCTCTTAGGCCAGAAGAATTCCCTAGAAATAAACGTTCTCAAATGTAGGAATTGAGTCTTGAGAGAGACTGTAGTATTTCTGACTCTAGAGATTTTTAAACACAGCATTTATCGGAAGTATGTAAGTATGCTCATAGGCAGGTGAATGGACTTCTCAAAAGCCACTTTCTACCCTGTCTCTGTACTCTCTGCTATCATACCTCCCAAAACATTACTTCAACTTTCTTCCGTATTTGGTGAGATTAGATGTGTATACTTGTTATGTCTGTTGAAGTCATTAATGAGACAAGACATTTGATAAAAACATAACTTGGAGAAGAATAAATCAAAAAAGACACTTTGGTACTGCTTGTTATGTTCTTCATCTTTAATTAGGTTGTGGTATTCACTTTGGACTTTTACTGTTGAGACAGCTTACGTATCTCGAGAAAAAAAGGAATCCTTTTTCATTCTTTAAGACATACGCATGCTGTATGTGGTTTTGACATGCTAGTTCACAATCCCCCATGTTATGCCTTTAGACCTCACAAATAAATGTTATGTGATGGGTATCCCGCTGAGATGTGAAAATGAAATATGCAAACTGAAATAACTTGGAAGGAGGGTGAGGTGGGGAAGAAAGGCGTCTCTGACCAGAAAGTTGAAAATATATCCCATATTGAAGTTATTATGATACCACAAAAATCTGAATGCAATTTAGATGGTTTGGTTGAGGTTGGAGGGCAGAATACATGTAGGAGGGGGAGAACTTTAGACATGTGGGCAGCATTTTCAGAAGAGCTTCTCAGTTCAAGGTCAGATGTCCCCACAGGATGTGAGAGGTAGGAGAAGGTGCTCAGAAGATGCTTCATTTGCAGTTCAGGTAGCACTGCGTACTGGTTTGTTGTATTGTCATTTAGGCGGCATGTGTCACAAGGCAGGCCAGATGCCATAGTCAGCTCTGGAATATTTCCTTCTTAATAGCCTCAGACTCACAAAGCAGAAGTATTTAGAATCATTCTTTCTAATGAAAAATGACATTCTTTGCACTATATTATCATTATTAAAAAATACCATCCCTTTTGGAAAAGAATTAATCTTTGTTTTCTCTGATCTGTCTCTTTTTTAATACTTATCCATTTTTTCCACTTCTCAATACTTTTGGGGGGGCAAATAAATGCTGGTGTTGCAGACTATTATACATGACTTTTTAAGGTGCTGAAAGTTATATATGCCAAATGTGTTTTTGTAGGGATACTCCGTATATCTTTAAAAAAAACAGTAAATGTTCTATTTGGTGTCTCCAAAAAGAGCTCTTAAATTCAGTTCCATCTGTGGATTGGATAATATGGTATTATCCCTTCTATTGTCCTGTGATGATGGAGAAGTTTTGCCTAAAATAATGTTCTATCAGAGTACCTATTAGGGAAATTCTAACTTTTCTGAAGATATTTCAGAATATTTGAATTCTCAAATTAAATTTAAATCCTCTACTGACCCTCTGTCTACTTGAAACTCTATGGAAAATACAATCTCCATTTAGGTCAATGTGTTATTGCTTTGAGTCTAAGAGACTGTTTAATTGTGATATTACACACATTTCCCTCCCATAATGCTGCTTAGAAGCCAAAAGTTGAAAAATTGGACATACCTCAGGATTGGTTTAAGAGGAAAAATCTTATATCCAGTCCACTTATTATCCATTTATTCATTCAATGAATAGTTACTGAGACCTGCTGTGTTTCAGGTACTATCCTAGGCACTGAGCTTGCCTCAAGAAACCAAATAGACTTAGTACCCATCGTTTGTTGATTTACTTCAGCATTACAGGAAGCATATTCTAGCCCTGTGCAGCCATTGGCTAACATGATAGCCACTTATCATGTGTAGCTCTTTAAACTGAAATTTAAGTAAATTATAATGAAATTAGAATTTCAGTTTCTCAGTCACACTAGCTGTATTTCTCAGTAGCCACATGTGGTGAGTGGCTGTCACACTGGAGAGTGTAGATAGAGAACATCTCCATCACGGCAGAGGTTTCTGTTGCATAGCACTATCAGTCATTAAGAGAGAAATTAAGAGAGAAAGGGTCAGTTGAGTTAAGAACTTCGGCACATTTTAACAAATTGGTGAAAGCAGGGTAGACCACTGACATATAGTTATGCCATGGTGTTTGCATTAGCAGCCCTTATTTCTGGTGGTGTGGGATCAGCCTGGTCATATGCACAATAACCAGATATTCTCCTAGGAACAAGAATCATCTGGGGAGATGTGTGCATTTGCGCAACGAAGAGGCAAGAATCTGCTACAAGGGCTGCTACACCCCCTTCATATGGCCTTGGTAGATGTTATAATCATCATGAACTCTTTCCTGTTGAGTTGACACCTGGATTCAGAATTTTTAAAACACAGCATTCTAGGTAATGATCTTCCCCAATGGCGCAGCCAGCAGAGAATCTGTCTGCAATGCAGGAGACACAGGTTCAGTCCCTGAGTCTGGAAGATCCCCTGGAGGAGAACATGGCAACCCATTCCAGTATTCTTGCCTGAAAAACCCTACAGACAAAGGAACCTGGCAGGCTACAGTCCTAAGGGCTGCAAAGTGTCAGACACGACTGAGTAACTGAATATATACACAGGTAGTTACTCTCACTTGGAGTTGGTATGTGGGTGAATCCTTTTTGCCCTTCCTAATCTCTGTATAAATCTGCTTCTCATTTTCCTAGTAAACAGCTTAGATAACTAAGATTTTTGTAAGATGAAGTCCAGCAGATGTCAGGAAAACAAGAAGGAGCAGCACGTTTCCAGATGGCTGTCTCATTCTTCTACTCTAAATGTTCCTGTGTTCCACCTGATTCCAGAAGAAGCTCTAATGAACAGAGCAACAGAGCACTGGTTTGGCGACCTGATTGTGTACAGTCCTAAAAATGGGAGGAACATTGGCATATTGCATAGCATCTTTCCTGACACTTTCTTTTCTTTCAAAGTGCTTTTAGTATCTGTAGTAGATGTTATCTACTCTTTGAAAAAGAAAAGCTTTATTGTGTTCTTTAGGGCTTAATAGTTACCTTCCCTAGTACTGATGTTTGATATCCCCTGGGAAAGTTAAGATGGAAATTTACATCAGTCAAGGAAGCAGATTTGGACCTTGAGCCTTACTTTTTGATTGATTATTCCTGGTACAAACTGATATGGAAAGAGAAACTTATTTTTAACATTTTCAACATGGTTCATGTGAGAAAACAGATGTTTATAATAGGAAACCCTATTGTGCAGAGGGACTTATCAAGACTTACTTACAAGGCCTGAAGACTTCTACGTCACAGGTCAGATTTGATGTAAGGGCCATTGTCCCTCCTGTCTGGATTGAGTGATGACTGCGATGGTTAATCATTACTATTATTAATGAACCCTTCTTAAAAGGCAAACAAAAGGAGGAAGTCTGGTGTCAGTATCAAGCCGGCCTTTATGACTGCTCAAGTATCATCACAAGTATAACTGTCTATGGGAACATAGTGCAGAAAGTAAATATTTTGCTAATTCCCATGATCTTAGCCAGCAAGATAAACATGAAAGAATTAGTTTTGTGTTCATAATGGCTGCATACTCTGCCTTGTTACTAGTTAGATGCAACTGATGTTATGTAATGGTGTTATGTTATGGTGACATCCCTAGAGTTGAATATAATGTATCTTAGAGCTTTTCTGATGACCTGCTTGCTGTTTTAAAAATTGAAATAGTTGAAATACATCAGATTAGGAGCCAAGGAGAATACATTTACAAATGGTGATGTATAATTTTTTAATCTTTCCTTGTGTGTATCAAATATGAAACAATGCTTTCATGGACACATTTAACATTATTCATGCATTTAAGAATATAGAGACCAAGTAAGTGAACAAAAAATTATTTGAAGCTCCACTTTCACTGTATGCCACCTCAAATCCTTTGTGAAATAAGGTGTGAATTAAATATGAAAGTGAAAATGGCTCAGTCGTGTCCGACTATATAGTCCATGGAATTCTCCAGGCCAGAATACTGGAGTGGGTAGCCTTTTCCTTCTCCAGCAGATTTTCCCAACCCAGGAACTGAACCAGGGTCTCCTGCATTGCAGGCAGATTCTTTACTAACTGAAAATGAGGGAAGCCCTCATTTTAAATACAATATTTAAATATAAATACTTAAAATAAGTAAAAATCCTACTACCACAATGAGGACAGTAATGATCATCACCATCCTCATAATGCTTACCAATTTGGTTTCTGCTGGAAGTGTAGTCACATTAGTTTAATTTACTTTAAATGTGTGTGTGTGTGTGTGTGTGTGTATGTGTGTGCGCGTGCGCTCAGTTGTGTCTGACTCTTTGTGACCCCATGGACTGTAGCCCACTAGGCTCCTCTGTCCATGAAATTTTCTAGGCGAGAATACTGGAGTGGGTTGCCATTTCTTACTCCAGAGGATCTTTCCAACCTGGGGATCGAACCTGCGTCTCCTGCATCTCCTGCGTTGGCAGGCAGATTCTTTACCACCATGCCACCTGGGAAGCCCTTAAAATACTAAATATATATATATATATATATATATATATATATATATATATATATATATATCTTTACCCAACTTGAGTGTACTAATTACAAAGAGATGATTTTGCCATTTCTGGGGCATTGCCTGCTTTTAGAAATGTACCCCTGAAAATTGGTGACTCTTTCCTCTAAAACGGGTGTTCCCGCTGTGCTGTAACCACATGTAGAGCTGCACCTCGGGGTTTAGTCAGTCACCCTATTGTGACTATTGTTGTTCATTTGGAAATGTTTCTGAGAACTGCCCCTTGGCTTGCATCCTTGTCATGCTACCTGGCTTTCTGCAGTGGCATTTGAAGTAGCCTTTCCTCCGTTTCTGCGTTGGTGTGCCCTGCACACCTCTGCAAGACTCAGCCCCGTGCTTTTCTGTCACACACCTGCTTTCCATGGCTCTCTTTGCCCCTGGTTGAGTTTGGATTCCAGTGGCAGGTATTCAGGATTTTCCGTCACTTGGCTCCACTTTATCTTCTTTGGAAAACTCTTTCTGCAACTCCTCAGCTTCCCCACTTCGTTCTGGGAACACTGACTTTCCATGGCTACACAACTTCTTTCCATCAAGCCAGGGCTAATAGAGCTTTCTTTCTTCACCTAAAATAGTGTCCTTTCTTTACCCTTCTATCCAGTCTCTTTAAGAAGCAGATCAATTTTTGTGTCCTCCTATTTATTCTGGCTTTCATTCTCTTCTGAATTTCCCTTGGGGGTATGACATAGTTTAGCTCTCACTATATACTCTAAAACTGTCTGTGTGCTTGTCTTGTATTCTAATGAATATAAAGACAGATTCTTTTGTTTCCTCACAGAATTAAAGCTTAAATTAATCATATAGTTGGATATAAGTATTTGGGAATTGATACCTCATTTACTTTCATAATGTTTTACACAATTACGTGTTGACCTCTAACAACTGTGTAGCTGTTTAAAAGTTGTTTTTATTTTTAAGGAAGCAATCTATTTCCATTTTGTACTACCCCCTTTCTTTGTAAACAACCTCAAATTTTGGGGGGTTCTGTAAGAAAAAACTTGATCTTTCCTGTACAGACGGTAAAAGATATGGGTAGATTGAACCAGACCACCACACATAAATATTTACACATATATTTATTGACATATCCTTTAATTCAAATTCAGTTCAGTTCAGTCGCTCAGTCATGTCTGACTCTTTGCAACCCCATGAATCGCAGCATGCCAGGCCTCCCTGTACATCACCACCTCCCAGAGTTCACTCAGAGTCACGTCCATCGAGTCAGTGTTGCCATCCAGCCATCTCATCCTCTGTCGTCCCCTTCTCCTCCTGCCCCCAATCCCTCCCAGCATCAAAGTCTTCTTCAATGAGTCAACTCTTCGCATGAGGTGGCCAAAGTACTGGAGTTTCAGCTTTAGCGTCATTTCTTCCAGAGAAATCCCCGGGTTGATCTCCTTCAGAATGGACTGGTTGGATCTCTTTGCAGTCCAAGGGACTCTCAAGAGTCTTCTCCAACACCGCAGTTCAAAAGCATCAATTCTTCAGTGCTCAGCCTTCTTCACAGTCCAACTCTCACATCCATACGTGACTACTGGAAAAACCATAGCCTTGACTAGACGGACCTTAGTTGGCAAAGTAATGTCTCTGCTTTTGAATATGCTATCTAGGTTGGTCATAACTTTTCTTCCAAGGAGTAAGCGTCTCTTAATTTCATGGCTGCAATCACCATCAGCAGTGATTTTGGAGCCCCCAAAATAAAGTCTGACACTGTTTCCCATCTATTTCCCATGGAGTGATGGGACTGGATGCCATGATCTTTGTTTTCTGAATGTTGAGCTTTAAGTCAACTTTTTCACTCTCCACTTTCACTTTCATCAAGAGGCTTTTTAGTTCCTCTTCACTTTCTGCCATAAGGGTGGTGTCATCTGCATATCTGAGGTTATTGATATTTCTCCTGGCAATCTTGATTCCAGCTTGTGTTTCTTCCAGTCCAGCATTTCTCATGATGTACTCTGCATAGAAGTTAAATAAGCAGGGTGACAATATACACCCTTGACGTACTCCTTTTCCTATTTGGAACCAGTCTGTTGTTCCATGTCCAGTTCTAACTGTTGCTTCCTGGCCTGCATACAGATTTCTCAAGAGGCAGGTTAGGTGGTCTGGTATTCCCATCTCTTCCAGAATTTTCCACAGTTTATTGTGATCCACACAGTCAAAGGCTTTGGCATAGTCAATAAAGCAGAAATAGATGTTTTTCTGGAACTCTCTTGCTTTTTCCATGATCCAGCAGATGTTGGAAATTTGATCTCTGATTCCTCTGCCTTTTCTAAAACCAGCTTGAACATCAGGGAGTTCACTGTTCATGTATTGCTGAAGCCTGGCTTGGAGAATTTTGAGCATCACTTTACTAGCGTGTGAGATGAGTGCAATTGTGTGGTAGTTTGAGCATTCTTTGGCCTTGCGTTTCTTTGGGATTGGAATGAAAACTGACTGCAAGGAGATCCAACCAGACCATTCTGAAGGAGATCAGTCCTGGGATTTCTTTGGAGGGAATGATGCTAAAGCTGAAGCTCCAGTACTTTGGCCACCTCATGCGAAGAGTTGACTCATTGGAAAAGACTCTGATGCTGGGAGGGATTGGGGGCAGGAGGAGAAGGGACGACAGAGGATGAGATGGCTGGATGCCATCACTGACTCGATGGACATGAGTCTGAGTGAACTCTGGGAGTTGGTGATGGACAGGGAGGCCTGGCGTGCTGCTATTCGCGGGGTCACAAAGAATCGGACATGACTGGGCGACTGAACTGAACTGATGGCCTACTGTTCATGTATTACTGAAACACAATAAAAATTAAAAAACACATTGAATAAAAAGATGTATATAATAAGAATTTCTTCTTCAATAATACCTCTCAAAATTCTGTTTCTTACACAGAGTAAGCAAGTGGCATTGCTTGTTTTCTCAATGAGCTACACCATATACTGAGCCTCCTTTGGGTGTCTTCACTATCATTTTTAGATTCAGGGTTTTGATGTTTAGTTATCTATGTCAACTGGAGGACCAGAATATTACTATTACTACTGCAACCACCATCATCACCACCATTACTGCTACTACTATTACTGCTCTGATTAATGCTACCACAGAAAGGGCTAAACCATATTTTAAAAAATATTACACATATAAACTCATTTGGAAATTACTTGTCAAAGGTGAGCAAGTGTTAAGCACACCTTTATAAACCTCTTAAGATTCATAGGAGGACTAATTGAGGAAATGTATCAGTTCAGTTCAATTCAGTTTAGTCGCTCAGTCGTGTCCTGCTCTTTGCGACCCCATGAATCACAGCACGCCAGGCCTCAGTGTCCATTACCAACTCCCGGACTTCATTCAGACTCACATCCATTGAGTCAGTGATGCCATCCAGCCATCTCATCCTCGGTCATCCCCTTCTCCTCCTGCCCCCAATCCCTCCCAGCATCAGAGTCTTTTCCAATGAGTCAACTCTTCGCATGAGTGGCCAAAGTACTGGAGATTCAGCTTTAGCATCATTCCTTCCAAAGAAATCCCAGGACTGATCTCCTTCAGAATGGTCTGGTTGGATCTCCTTGCAGTCCCAGGGACTCTCAGGAGTCTTCTCCAACACCACAGTTCAAAAGCATCAATTCTTCGGCACTCAGCCTTCTTCACAGTCCAACTCTCACATCCATACATGACTACCAGAAAAACCATAGCCTTGACTAGATGGACCTTTGTTGGCAAAGTAATGTCTCTGCTTTTGAATATGCTATCTAGGTTGGTCATAACTTTTCTTCCAAGGAGTAAGAGTCTTTCAATTTCATGGCTGCAATCACCGTCTGCAGTGATTTTAGAGCCCAAAAAAATAAAGTCTGACACTGTTTCCACTGTTTCCCCATCTATTTGCCATGAAGTGATGGGACCAGATGCCATCATCTTCGTTTTCTGAATGTTGAGCTTTAAGCCAACTTTTTCACTCTCCACTTTCACTTTCATCAAGAGGCTTTTTAGTTCCTCTTCACTTTCTGCCATAAGGGTGGTGTCATCTGCATATCTGAGGTTATTGATATTTCTTCTGGCAATCTTGATTCCAGCTTGTGCTTCTTCCAGTCCAGCATTTCTCATGATGTACTCTGCATATAAGTTAAATAAGCAGGGTGACAGTATACAGCCTTGACGTACTCCTTTTCCTATTTGGAACCAGTCTATTGTTCCATGTCCAGTTCCAACTGTTGCTTCCTGACCTGCATATAGGTTTCTCAAGAAGCAGGTCAGGTGGTCTGGTATTCCCGTCTCTTTCAGAATTTTCCACAGTTTATTGTGATCCACATAGTCAAATGCTTTGGCATTGTCAATAAAGCAGAAATAGATGATTTTCTGGAACTCTCTTGCTTTTTCGATGATCCAGCGGATGTTGGCAATTTGATCTCTGGTTTCTCTGCCTTTTCTAAAACCAGCTTGAACATCGAAGTGCCAAATGTAGTTCTGGGCATGTACAATCTCCAGGAATGAGTAGCTTTTGTTACTACTATTTCAACAATAAGATGCCATCCATTGTTAGTGACAGTATTATTTTATGGACCACTTAGAAAAAGACACAGCCAAGTAAACTATGACATAGTATTTTTTATCACTTAGTTTTTTAGATAATTATTGAAAGAGCTTTTAGACTTACTTAGACATATGTTTGGGTTTCCCAGGTGGCGTTAGTGGTAAAGAACCCACCTGCCAATGCAGGAGACTTAGGAGACATGGGTTCGATTCCTCGGTCAGGAAGATCCCCTGGAGGAGGGCGTGGCCACCCACTCTTGTGTGGAGAATCCCGTGGACAGAGGAGCCTGGAGGTCTCATAGGGTCATACAGAGTCTGACATGACTGAAGCGAGTTAGCATGCACGCATGCAGACATATATTCTACCACATCTTACTCTTGAGCCTGAATAAGAGGAAAGCAACATAAATTAGTTAAGGTATTCCTGAAACTTCTTCACATGCAAAGTTTGATACTCGTCAGTCACCTTTCAATGGCAGGTCATTGCTGTCCATGTTTTTGCACGTGGCATTGTCCTGTGTGCATGAACAGCATTTTGTGCATCCTTAGGAGTATGCCACTCTTACCTTCATGGTTGTTTTCTTAGCCTTTGATATTCATTCTAAAAATTTTCTTTTTGGACTAAGCTCAAAGCTTCGTTTTTTTTCCTTCAGATGAATCACATTTTTGGTGCAAATTAAGCAGCTTCTGTCCATAGTTACCAAGAAATTTTAGGCAAATTGATGTTTACTGCTCCAGCAAGAGTCTTGTGTGACACATTAATTAAGCAGACCTCACCTATCCCAGGGATTTGGCAATTTCTCTTACTTTAGTTGTGTTGTTTGGCATAGGACAGTCATCTGTGTGCAGGTACCTCAGTAACAAAACATAATACATTTCTCCTATCTGTATCTTCTTGGTTTCTTTTAAATTTATTTTTAATGAGAAGATAATTGCTTTACAATGTGGTGTTGGTTTCTGCCGTGCAGCAACGTGAATCAGTTATAAGTATACATATATCCCCTCCCTCTTGAACCTCCTTCCCAACCCATCTCCCATCCCACCCCTCTAGGTTGTCACGGAGCACTGAGCTGAGCTCTCTGTGTTATACAGAATCTTCCCATTAGCTATTTATTTTATACATGGTAATGCACATATTGTCAATGCTACTCTCTCAGTTCATCCCACTCTCTCCTTGTCCTTCTGTGTCCAGAATTCTGTTCTCTGTATTTGTGTCTCTATTGTTTCCTTGCAAATAGGTTATCAGTACCATTTTTCAAGCTATATGTATGTGTTAATAGACAATATTTGTTTTTCTCTTTCTGACTTCACTCTGTATAATAGGCTCTAGGTTCTTTATCTTCTTCTTTTATATTCTGGAAGGCACATAGCTTTTGCTTACAAGAACATCTGGGATTGCTGTCATTCTTCTGTCATGAATATTTGCTTCACGAATTTCAAATTTATACTTCCAACTATTCTGTTTCCGTGCCTTTATGTGCACACAGCTTTTTTGTTCAATGATGAATCGTGGTATAATTTTGATATTTTAAAAGGTATTCAGTTTGACAGGGAAGTATGGCCATTAAACATCCGCCAATTGAAGTGACATGGTAGGACCGGCTACTAAGACCAAGAATGTGCATGCCCAGGCACCAACAGCAGGAGCTGGGCTGGTGCCCGTAAGCCAGCAGTTGTCAGATGCCGTTGAGTTTGACACAGTCTGTTTCAGAGATGTTCGACTATGAAAACAATGCCCTAGAATCGATAGAACATAATTATAAGCACAGAGTAAGAGATTTAGAGTTATTTTTTTACTAACTGGGAATTTGTGAATGGTTTGAACTGGGGACAGGAAGTTATAGAAAAGGGCATTGCCTTGGTGTTCCATCTTGGAGCAGATATCCTTGACCAGAAGTGCATTCCTTATAAATAGGAAAAATCTTACCAGTTGTTGCTTTTTGAAAAGAAAGCCACAAAGAAACTGAGAAGTAATGAAGGTTGACTAATCAAGGTTGCTCTCCTTCCTATTCTGGTAGAATGGTTATGAGGTAAGTTTTTAATTTCAGTGATCTGTCATTTATGAGGACTGCAGAAACACTGGTCTTCTCTCCCATCAAGTGAATGAGACTATGCGGATGAAATCACTGATGTTGTTAGCAGGACTATGCTTCACTTTCTGCATTTAAAATGGTGAAACTTTCCACTTTCCTATGTAATCTAATTTCTGTGGTTTAATGACAGTGGTCAGATGCAATGGTTAGTTGTTTTCTAACCCATTGGCTCTAAATTCAGTCATAAACATCTTCATATAATTTTTAACAACTTTAGAAATAAATCTAATCAGTTCAGTTCAGTCACTCAATTGTGTCCAATTCTTTGCGACCACATGAATTGCAGCACGCCAGGCCTCCCTGTCCATCACCAACTCCCGAAGTTTACTCAAACTCATGTCCATTGAGTCAGTGATGCCATCCAGCCATCTCATCCTCTGTCGTCCCCTTCTCCTCCTGCCCCCAATCCTTCCCAGCATCAGAGTCTTTTCCAATGAGTCAACTCTTCGCATGATGTGGCCAAAGTATTGGAGTTTCAGCTTCAGCATCAGTCCTTCCAGTGAATACCCAGGACTGATCTCCTTCAGAATGGACTGGTTGGATCTCCTTGCAGTCCAAGGGACTCTCAAGAGTCTTCTCCAACATGACAGTTCAAACTTCACTAATTAGAAGACATCCCTGTTTTGTAGAGAAAAAAAGGAGAGGAATTAAATACATAACACATATACAATCACACACACACACACACACAGAAGAGATAGGCCTGCCTCCTCAACTTAAAAAAAAGGTAAGAAAATGAACTTTTATTGAGCATTATTATGTACTGTGCATGGCCAAGGACTCTAGCTGCATTGCCACATTTAATGCTCACTCTGTCCCTTTGAAGTAGGGGCTGTAACAGACGCGGTTCATACTCCATTCACATCTCTTTACCTTCTGCTGTTCCTGAAAGCTTCTATCTGTTGGGCACCTGCAATTTTTCTGACTGAGGAATCTCCCTGTTTGGCAGAGCCTGTGGAGCCACCGTGCTTGGTCAATGACTAATAGGGTTGGGAGATTAATACCCCAGCTCCCTCATCCCTCCAGTTGGGAAAGTCTGAGGTATGTTCCACACCACCTCCCAGAGTAGTCCAGGAAGACTGCACTAGCTACCTAAGGCTGTACCTGTTCACAGCCAGCAGTTTATTGCCTTCTCCACCTTCTCCCTCTCACTTCCCACTGACACCTTTTGGACCAGCTGTCAGATATACTACTGGCACCCACATCCTTGCTTCATGATTATTACTTTCAATTTATAAATGAGGAAATATGCCCAAGGTCATATAGCTGGAAAATAGCAGAGGCGAGATTTGAACCCAAACTGAGGAGCCTCACAAAAGTGAAACCTGATTCATTGGGGAACTTTTGACCAGGTGGTCATACTGAAGTTTTATTCTTCAATATGGCTACTTAAACAAGGATAATAGTAATTTTTATTTTGTATTATGTGTACCTACTCTGCATTCTGTACTAGAAAATGCTGACAAATTTTGTCTACTTGTTTGCTTCACATAGCACTAATATGAACTCAACAATATCACTGATTTTTGCACAAAACTGACAGGACAATATCTCATGATGTAGACAGAGATCTTCCTGTCTTAAATTTTATTGCTGACAGATAATTCTTGATATCATTCTAGGAAGGGAACTAAAAGAAAAGCATTCTCAAAGCGCATTATCTGTACCTCTCTCTAAACACATTTCATTTTCTTCATCATTATATTTTTGTCTACATTCTTAATTGTCACTTGAGGATAGGAACCATATCTGATTCACCTTTTTTTTTTTAACTTCATAATGTTTGGTATAACATCTTATATCAGTGGACTCTAAATAAATATTTTTAAAATAAATAAATGTTTATATGGACTTAAACTAGTGCTGTATTAAATGGACAAAACATTTGAAATTAGGATCACTAATTAGGGATAAGCATACCATCTCATAAATAATTGCTATCTGAGGTCAGTGCTACTATGTTACTACTGTGTGTGATCAGTCACTCAAGCTCAGTCATATCTGATTCTTTGCAACCAGCTCATCAGGCTCCTCTGTCCATGGGATTCTCCAGGCAAGAATACTGGAGTGGGTTGCAGTTTCCTCCTCCAGGAGGTCTTTCCAGCCCAGGGATGGAACCGGCATCTCCTGCATTGGCAGGTGAATACTTTTACCACTGAGCCACCTGGGAAACCCTCTATGTTACTGTTACCTTAGCTTGATTGCTGTGAAAAATGACACAAACTTTGAGTGGTATACAGCCAATCACTTCAGATCCCATTCTCTATACTTTTTTCTTCAAATTTGAATTCTATTTGAAAGAAAATAGAAATAGAATTCTAGTGGGTGGACTTTCCTATAGCTATCTCAGATCCACCGGTGGCTTTGACCAAGAAAGAAGTAGGTAAGCAAATCTTAAAATAGTGAAGCTTCTGCGTGGAGTGGTCCTAAAAGCGAAACTAATTAAAGGGAAGAAAGAAAAACAAAAAGAAAAGAATTCTAGAGAAAAATGCTTTACACTTAAATCAGTTTCATGTATTTTGGGACTTTTTTCCTTGAGTTTGGTTATTTCTTATTCTTTGAGATTTTTAAGAATATAGTGTTTTAGGGAGAAGTTGACCCCTTCAGTTTATTCACACGATTCTTCTCTCGTCCCAGCTTCAATAAGATTTTTCTCGGACTTTGTCAGATATAGGGATATTTGGGGAGTCTGTGACCTCATGTGTCTTTTGATTCCAAAATAGAAATGTCCTCTCCAAGTATTCTCAATAATGAGTCCCTGGATTGAACATCGATAACTCAGACTCATCAAAGTCAAGTTTGACTATTGTTATGTTTTCAGGGGATGTGGTGTCCCAAGGCAGTTCCTACATGTCAGTTATAGTAAGACGTCTAGGCAGGTAAAAGATAGACTTTGGTAGACTCTTCTAAAAGTTTGACCCATACAAACTGGCACAAATGCTTTTTGATTGTGCATTAAAATCTTATTTAATTATACACAGATTATTTATTTGGATAAAGAAGCTGATGTAAATTTTGTGGCCATAAATTTTCTAGGGGAAGACCTCATATGATATTTTCTGCCTAAAGTGACTTGATGACAAGAGACTGAAAGACACACATGATGAAATGGGAAAAAAAGTAGCCAAGTAGCCAAGAACATGGGATTTAGAGCCATGCAGTCCTGGATCCCATTACAGTTCTCACTTTTAATAATTGTGTTATTTATGATAAACTTTTTTACTTTAAACTACTTTACATCTAGCACCTTAGTTGGAAGTTATAGCACCAACTTCACAGGATAAATATTTATTAGGACAAATAATGTTTATAAATTTCTTAGCATACTTTCTAGTACATAAGAGATCCTAAACAGCTGTTACTTTTGTTGTTATTATTTGTAGTGTAATTATTATTCACAAGATCAACTTTTAGAGAGTATTTCCAGAAGTAAGAATAATAACATGGAATTAAATAATTAAAGAACTACAATTGATAAATGGTGCCAGTGTTTATTCATCCAATCGTGTCTGACTCTCTGTGGCCCCATGAACTATAGCCTACCAGGCTCCTCTGTCCTTTGAATTTTTCAGGCAAGAATACTGGAGCAGGTTGCCATTTCCTACTTCAGGGGATTTTTCTGACCTAGGGACTGAACCATATCTCTTGTGTCTCCGTCTTTGGCAGATGAGTTCTTTACCACTAACACCACTTGGGAAGCCTCCCCATGATTGATAAACATGTCTCGTTAAGTCTAAAAGTGCCTGGCAAAGGAAATTACTTTTCTGATTTGTTTAACTGATGAGAAAACTGAGACACTGAGACCTAAAATAACTTTCCCGGAGACATACAGCTTATAAGGAAAGGTTTCGCCTAGGTCTTCAGACTTCTAACTTTCATGACCCTTGCTGCCTCCTACAAGGAAATACATAAGCAAGCATAAATCATCGTGTAAAGTGGTGAGTAATTGAAGGACCCAGCACTACATGTTAGGCCAGGTAACTAAAGACCTCAGAGGGAAAAGCAGCCACAAATTCAGGACTCACTTTCCTGGGCCTCCCTTGTCCCCTGGATCTTGACCTGGTAACTACTATCTTGTTAGCTTCCCTATACCTTCAAAGAGGTGATTTTTTGTATATATTTTTTTCTAGTTATTCTCAGTGGGATAATCGGCCCACATGATCTAATTTACCATCACCAGAAGCAGGTTCCCCCTGAATATTCATTATCAATTTTATTTTTCAGTCTTAATATTTTTGTAAGTTATTTCAAAATAGTACCTGTGACTGGAAACTTTTGCCTGAAGCAAACTTGAATGCTTAGGCAAGATGTTTGTCTAGGTGAAACATCATTAATGTTTTGTTTTAAAATTGAATATGGCTCTCCAGGATCAAGTTTCATGATAATTCAGGTAATCTACTTTGTGTTCCTTCTCCTATCTAAAGCTTCAGGATCAGCATGAGAGTATAGGTCAAATGCAGATTTCTTAGCAAAATGTAACTTAGAAAAGGATCAGAGTAGGTTGGTTTGAAGCAACCTTGTGCTTTCTGCCTGTATTGCTGTTAAACTGCATGAAGGTTGCTAAGCTTCTGTTTGTCAAAAAGGTTTTAGATTTTCACCTGATAGGATGCAGTGTGTTTTATTTTTCATAATACTGTGTTGATAAGCCTGGCACCTTATTCTACTTTTGGTTAAAATCTGAATTAGATTTCTACAGCTTTTGAAGCATCACCAAGAACTGGAGAACTCCATTAAGTCCAATAAGTCATTTCAGTTTAAGATAAGAATGGATGATGCTGGGGAGGGTTTCATTTTATTAGTGATGGGTTTAAAAAGCTTAAACTGCTGCATAGGCCATCCAGCTTGGTTTCACTTTTTAAAATTTTATTTTATTTGTTTTAGTTTCAAAGAGCTGTTTAACTTCTCAGAGGTATATTGGTCAACATTTCAAGCCCTCCTTTGCAAGAAGGGAGATTCACTGAATAAAATCTATTCTTTAGAAATAATCCAAACCTAGATCAATCCTGAAAAATTCTTACATCTTACAAATATATAATTTACAACTAAAGAACTAAATTTGTACCTAGCTTCACAATGACATTTCACGTCATTGTTTTTTAGCTTACCTTGGCTAATTATAACATGATAGAATACAGTACAAAGTAATAGTAACCGTAAAGCTCTGTAGATCAGTCATAAATAGCAAAGACTTATTGTGAGTTCTTTACATCTATTCAAGATGAAATCTATTTGTCTTTGATACAGTTTTTTTTCAGATAAATAAATATGATGTAATCATCATTTTACCTTCAAATGTGTAATGTATAAGGCCATTTCTAAGAATGTTCTCTTCTCAACTGAAGCCTAGCTGTGGCTACACAATCTCCATTTGTTCATTTACACAGATCTCTCTCTTTTCTTTTCAACCTTTCCTCTCTCACTTAGAGTTAACTATGTGCACATTTGGTAATAAATGCTACCATGGCATTTTGTGGTTTTTCCCTATACTACTACAGTTGCGGATATGGTAGTGTTTCTATTATAAACATACGTTTGCAGTTTATAATTTGTTTGAATAAAAGTTTAAAGATGTTGCTTTGTACATTGTGTTCTAGTGGTGTGTTTGTGTTTTCTGATTTTTTTAAAAAGTAGAGTTGCGTATATATGCTTATTCCACAATATCTTCTGCTTAAGATTTTGAGTGCCTTATCATTCATGTAAGATTGGCATGGCAAATAGTGTTATTCCTGTTTTAGGGAGACCTTGGATATACCCTGGGCTTCCCAGGTGGTGCTAGTGGTAAAGAATCCACTGTCCAATGCAGGAGACACAGGAGATGTGGGTTTGATCCCTGGGTCAGAGAGATCCCCTAGAATAGGAAATTGCAGCTCCAGTATTTTTGCCTGAAAAGTTCCATGGACGGAGGATCCTGGCAGGCTACAGTCCATGGGGTCACAGAGAGTCAGACCTGATGGAGTGATTGAGCACGTGCGCGCACACACGCACACACACACACACACACACACACACACACAGCCTACAGAGATTAAGTGATTTATCAAAGTGAAGAGGAAGTTGAGGTGAATGAGTTAAGTCAAAACCCAGAAGCCAAGGGGCAGTTATCTTCAACTTGGTTGTTTTAATTTGTAGGTGGCATGAGAAAACTCTTCTAGGTTTTTCTTTTTTTTTTTTTTCTTTTTGGTTACTTTGGTTGATACCCTGGGAAATACACTTTATAAACTTGGTCAAAGTTTCTGCTTCTTATTCTTTCTGAAAAGCCACTTGCTTATACTGGTAGTTAGGCACCGTGACCAGTGGAGACCAGCAGGACAGATAGGGCAGAGACGTCCGAAACTCAGCCATGGGTATCTGGTCTCTGGATCATAGAAGTCACAGCTCAGTTGTCTTCAGTCAGGAAGAGGATAGCAGAGACCGCAGAAATGGGACATCCCACTGGTACCCAGAGGCATGTGGGGCCAGCATGGCATACAGGAGCCTCCACACAGGCAGGTGGAGCGCAAAAGCAGAAGACTGAGTGAGCAGCCTCTCAGTCTGGGGGATGCATGCAGCAGGCAACTTGGCATTGAAGTCAAGCAGCAGGGCTACAGCCAAGGGTCTAGTTCCTTGGGAGGGATTTGGCAGGAGCAAGCCAGCCCAGTCCATTAAGGAGGGGCCTTTCAAGCAGGCTCCCAGCGTAGGGGCTCAGGTAGAAGGGCTAAGACAAAAGTCAAGTTACCACATGGGATAGAGTCTAGAGCTTGGGAACAAAGGAAAACCCCAATGATCGGTTCTAGACTAGATACAGTAAGCACAAAAAAGCCCAGTAAATAAATTAATTTGTAATGCTGACAAGGGCTGTGGAGAAGATGAAACAGAATAGCAAGTATTTTAAATTTATTGATTGATTTATTCACACATTTATATCTTTCTTTAACTTCCCACCTACTATTGTTTTCCAAAAGCCATACATAGGTAAACTGGGATTTAAGAGTTAGGCTGTGGATTTGAGAACTAAAATCATATCAATTATTACTGAAGAGTGCTTGCTTAGTAGTTTCATCCCTTCCAGACATTTTTAGTGCTATTTTACCAAAATTAAGATTTTCTTTCACTCTCACAATTAGGAGAGGGCAATCGGTGAACATCAATTGGTACTCGATTATTAGTACAACTGATGTTCAACGTTAGAGGATAAAGATCAGGTATGTGCATGTGGGTTGTGTGTGTGTTTGTGTGTGTGTTTAGACGTTAAAACTGAATATTGGACTTATAAATTTAAAGGATCTAAATAAAGATCCTTTATTTAGGATAAGATGGATGGTGTTTGATGGATTCAAACACCAGAAAGGTGGTTAAAATAGCTTACCTTTAAGGAACTTTTCGTACTTGAGATTCTAGATTTCCACATGGTTTTGTTTCACGTTTTATCAGGTAAGTAGGCTATGTGTTTGATCAGTAGATTATCACATTGCATTTTTAAAGCTCTTCTTTTGTCTCATCAACGTTCCTTTTTATTATTATATTTGAGTTTATGTAGCAATTTGGGCTGGAGAAGGCAGTGGCACCCCGCTCCAGTACTCTTGCCTGGAAAATCCCATGGACGGAGGAGCCTGGTGGGCTGCAGTCCATGGGGTTGCTAAGAGTTGGACACGACTGAGAGACTTCACTTTCACTTTTCACTTTCATGCATTGGAGAAGGAAGTGGCAACCCACTCCAGTGTTCTTGCCTGGAGAATCCCAGGGATGGGGGAGCCTGGTGGGCTGCCGTCTCTGGGGTAGCACAGAGTCTTACACGACTGAAGCGACTTAGCAGCAGCAGCAATTTGGGCTCTCCAAATAATAACCCTGTATTTCAGTAGCAATCTTTTTGAAGTTTTGGCATCATGCCTCATTATATTAAAAAAAATCTATGCCAAATACCTAACCATGACATGGTTTTTGACTTGATCTGCAAGTTGGCAGTAGAAAAGGAAATTCTGTAGTACTTCTATATTAACTAAATGCCATATCTACTTAAATTACCTAATATGCTACTGTATCCTGCTTATGAAAACAATAGTTAGCTTAGATGAATAGTCTATAAAATAGTAGGAACTGTTTTAATGCTGAAATGACTACAGAGTACATAAATGCCAAATTATATACAAAGGATCTTTCCTTCTTATACTCCAGAGGTCATCATTGATGGCATCAAAAACAACTTGGAAATATGTCCTCTACAGTGACATTTGGGTTACTATTTTGTCTTAATTTTCATCCCCATTATTATTGAAATACAAATTCAATTTTAAATACTGACCTGATTTAGATTTTGACAGTTGTGTAGAGATGTCTTTGTAGCAACTGGTGTTTTATTATTCTTTAGTGGTTTGGAGTAGGAAGTTGTTGTTATAGCCTTTGACATCTCATTTAAAAATAATTAATGTGTTTCCTTATTTGCCTGGTGGCACCTATACTGGGTCAATAGAGTGAAAAATCCTGATGTTGGCCATCAGTGGGAAGTTCTTTAGTGGATATATAGAGAATCTGCACTTTGGTCTGAAGAACGAACTGCTTAAGCCTAAAAGGAAGATATGTGGTGAGTGTGGGAAAGGCCTGGGGCTTAATTGTGTTTGCTTGTGTGAATCAAGAGTGTGGTGTGGCTGCCAAGAAAGCAGAGGCAACCAGAGGCCTGGCTGGCAGGGAGAATTCCCAGTAAACAGTGAGGTGAGGGGGTGACTCTACCGACCCTGAATCCCTCTCCCCTGCCTGCTGTCTTGGGGTCAGTTTGGGGTTCTCTAGTTAGCTGTATAAATGTTTAAGTGTTTAAAATTGGAGTTCATTCAAAGACAAGTGGTCAGGATGGAGAGAAAACTTGAAACCGTGTTTATATAAGGAAGAGCTGGAGGAACTGGGGATGTTTATTCTGGAGAAGAGGGTACAGAATTGCTGTCTTCTTAGATATAAAGGGTTGTCATGTAGAAGAGAGGTTAGATTTATTCTGCACGGCTCTGGAGGGTAGAATAAGGGCCAATGGGGCAGATTTGGGCTCAGCTTTAGGAATAACTTTCTGCTGGTTTCACGTGTCCCTGAAAGGAGTGCACTGTCTCAAAAAGTGATAATTTTGTATCTTGGGGACAGCCATACCTAGGCACATGGTTTCTGTTTTATTCCACGAAGCATCCCATGAGACTGGTTAAAGGTCTCCAGAGTCCTCCCAAACCTGCGATCCTAGTTCAGCATCTCTCACCATCTCTCTGTGTCTCTGTCCAGCAGACACATGTCTTGACCAAGCATAGTGCTAGGGGTGCGGACATCTCCAGGCACTGGAGAAACCACAATGCCAACAGTGGCCACAGCATAGGGTGAGGAGTGCTCCCAGGGTGATGAACTGCGTGCGTCTGGTCTCAGAGTCCCAGAGAGGGCCCACAAATGTGATGCTCAGATGGCAGTGCCTGAGCTGAGTTGTAAATAGGAGTTGGCAAGAAAGAGTGGTGATTAGGCATTGCAACAGGAGGATCGAGCCTGTGGAGAGGCCAAGGTGAGAGTGTGGGTGCAGGTAGACAGGGAGAGAATAAAATGGAGCAGGAGGTGGAGCAGGAAGTGCTTTGTGTGCTAAACTGAGCATTTGGCTTTAGGAGTTGAAGTTTAGGAATAATGTAATCCAATTTGCATATTTGAAAGGTGGCTTAGCTGATAAGGTTGAGGATGGAGCAGTTCAGTTCATTCACTCAGTCGTGTCCAACTCTTTGCGACCCCATGAATTGCAGCACTCCAGGCCTCCCTGTCCATCACCAACTCCTGGAGTTCACTCAAACTCTTGTCCATCGAGTCAGTGATGCCATCCAGCCATCTCATCCTCTGTCGTCCCGCCTGCCCCCAATCCCTCCCAGCATCAGAGTCTTTTCCAGTGAGTCAACTCTTCGCATGAGGTGGCCAAAGTATTGGAGTTTCAGCTTTAGCATCATTCCTTCCAAAGAACATCCAGGGCTGATTTCCTTCAGAATGGACTGGTTGGATCTCCTTGGAGTCCAAGGGACTCTCAAGAGTCTTCTCCAACACCACAGTTCAAAAGCATCAATTCTTCGGCGCTCAGCTTTCTTCACAGTCCAACTCTCACATCCATACGTGACCACTGGAAAAGCCATAGCCTTGACTAGATGGACCTTAGTCGGCAAAGTAATGTCTCTGCTTTTGAATATGCTATCTAGGTTGGTCATAACTTTTCTTCCAAGGAGTGAGCGTCTTTTAATTTCATGGCTGCAGTCACCATCTGCAGTGATTGACCAGCAGTCAGTTCATCCAGGGACTCCTGTCCAAGTCTCAGGTTTCTCCTCCCTTAGGTGAGGGCCTTGGACTGTTCTGCAGAATTCTGTGAGGGTAGTCATTCACTGTCATCCTTCGTAATTTCACTATGTCAAGTCTGTGGTGCCCTAGGTCTCACTGGCCACTGGATACAAATGCAGTCATTGGTAGTAACACCCAGATTTCACTCATTATTGAAGCTTAGGACCTCTGGAACCCCTGAAAATCATACCCAGTTATCTCTGGGCATTTCCAGTGGGAGAGCATAAGCTGCTCTTCTCTTTCAGGCCTCCTCACCTGTTGTCTGTTCAAGGCTCCTCACTTGTCATTATCTGAACCCACCTGAGTGTGGTGCCTCCTCATGCCAGTGCTTTGTGATGGCACCGTGGTCCCTGTCTGCCATCGATAGCACTAGAATTCCAGCCTGTAGGGTACTGAGGTGACCCTGCCCTCCTCACAGTCTTCACTGTATCACAGCCACACTGTCACCAGTCAAAATGGAGAAATGGCTCATTGCCTCATTCTGTGTCACTTTTGTCACCTTGACATGGAAGTGGGACTGGATAAGCTTGTACCTCCCAAAGTCCCTCTTGACAAAGCTCCTCTAGTTTCTGCCCACAGCTCCAAGACTATGGACCCAATCCTGAGAGACACACCAGGGTTTTCTCTCCATTCCAGTTTCCCCCAGTCTCCTCCTATCTTGGCTGATTCTCCTTCAGCAGCAAAATGAACCATAATCCTAGGCTTCGCCTCTGGATCATCAAACATAGCAATACCTGAGATAATGATGATTATCATGGGTGGTGCAGGGCTAAAAGCTGCTCGTGTACCATCTCATTTAATCACTCCCAGCCCATGGAGGTACAGATTATTAGTAGCCTCATTTTAGATGAGGATGAGGCTAAGAGGAATTAAATAACATGCTCAAACAGCAGACAGAGCTAGAATTTAAAACCAGACTGGTCTAGACTACCAGACACCAGGCTCTTAACAGGTTCCCAGCACTGGGACCTAAACACTCATAATCTTATAATCTGGTTAATGGTAAAGTGCTTACTTTGCTCATTTGTCATCTTTGCATAAATTCCAAATTGGCTTTTGCATCCAGGGCTGGGAAGAAACAGTGGATGCTGCTCTTTCTCACCTCTTGAAGACCTGCCTATCAAAGAGTTCCAAGGAACAGGCTTTGAACCTCAGCAGCCAGCTGGGCATACCCAAAGACACAGGCCAATTGAAGAAGCACATCACCTTGCTGTGTGATCGATTAGCCAAAGGTGGACGTCTTTGCCTAAGTACTGACGCAGCAGCTCCGCAGACCATGGTCATGCCAGGTAGGAACTCCATTTATGCTCCCCAAACACAGTTGTATTAAGGCTTTGGCCAAATTAAAGGGGTGCGCTTTTTACTGTGGCTGTATTGGGGGTTTACATTTCATAGTAAAGTGATGATAGCCAAGAAAATTGCTTGCACGTTTCCCTTCAGATATCCCCAGGAAATCACTTGGATGAATATTCTTGGGGTATTTGCTTGTTAAACATTTCTAGAATGGTATGTCTTTTCTCTTCCCCCTGCTTTTAAATATATGATCCACTTTGTTTTGCTACTAACCAATAAAAAGTGGATTAGAGAATAAAACCATTTTTAAGGAAAATTTTACTAAATGTGATCTCACGATACCATATTTCATAAATGTAAATAGCATAATACAAGTGGCTAATATAATCCAGATGAGTCCCATCCTTTCTGCCGTTTGTTTGGATTGTGGTCACCAGAATAAGGGGGAAGAGACAAATTAAAAAACTGGAGATCAGGCAGTATGAGCAGGCTTCAGGGCTGAGGCCAGTATGTGCCAGGGTGAGAGATCCAGGTTGCCCCTACCTGGGCAGTCAGTGATGGCCATGGGCATCTGGGTCAGCCCTTCCCACCATCAGAGGGGCTGAGCTGTCAAGAGCTCTGCGTTTTGATCCTTTAGAGGCAGCAGCTCCCAAGTCCCGCTTCCACCTTCTTAGTGTCTCTCTTTATGGCAGCAGCAAGGAGCACAGAGTAAATGAATTTATTAAATGAAGCAGCTATAGCATCTGTTACCTCCTCAAGCAGGGACCATAGTATGGGAAGTGATGTGGATTTTCTTCATCTTCTTTATATGCCTTTTGTACACCTACCTCCCTATGCTGATGCTCTTCCTCTTGTTTCCTTTCCCCCTCAACCAGCCTTCCTAGAAGTAAAAAGGAATGCAAGTGAAAACTTTAAAAAGATAAACATGGAGACAGCATAGCATAATCTAATAAGCACAGGCTCTGGAGGCAGACAGGCAGTGTTTGGGTCCTGTCTTTGTGCCTTACTGCTCATATGACTTGAATATGTTACTTAACTTTCCAGAGTCTAGTCTCTCCTTTCAAAGTGGGTATAATAATGCCGTCCTTGTTTCTAGGGCCTTATATGTTTATAAAGTACCTTGCACAATTCTTGGAACAGAGATTCACTGAGAAACTCAAACTATAATTACTGCCATTGTGTAGATGTATGTGTAATTCATCTTCTAAATTTGGATGAAGAGAATGACTGGCATGGGACCATACCATTCTATAGTCTATGATTTGAAATATTTTTTTACCTTAATTATACACAGACAGAACATAACTTTTATTTCAAAACCATATTTCTAATATGGTGTCTCAGAATAGAATTGCCTTCCTACATAGAAACAGTTCTAATAGTTTGAATTTAGGTCTTCTTCGTCTTGCCCTTGCTAACACCCTCCTAACTAGTCCTTTGGCCTCTACTCACCCATTGCTGTCTACTGTTAGGATGCCACATTTATTGAATGTAGAACTATAGTCATTTGTTTAAATAACTAGATTTGGAGGCGACTTCAGGACTGTGTCCATAGAAACCCTTGATGTAAAATTTCTAAGTGTTTGGAAGGAAGACGGTGAGGAAAGGAGGAAGAGAGGGAAGGTAGGGACAGAACGAAGGAAAGTAGAAAATGTGTTTGCTCACAAACCAGGAGTCTGTAAGCCAGGTGTGTGCCTGTCACGCTAGTCTGACTGAGATCATCCCATTGGGGTGATTGAAGCTGTGTGTGTTTGTCGTGGTCACAATTGCTTACTTTCACTTAACAGTGTTTGGCTTTAGTTGAGTGACTCTCCCTCCCACCTGCTGTGATCCAATCATGATAGTGAGTTTTTAAAAATTGTTAAATCAGCTCTCTTTGTCATTACCATGCTTTCCTCCTTGGAGCTCAAATTTTTCACACACTAATTTCTGTACTTGGTATGTTTTTGAGGTAGAAGAAACATGTGAAATTATTGCTGTTTTACAAATAGCAATGGAGTTAGGGAAAGCTAAATATCTTGCCCAGAGTCACATGGTTACTGGAAGGGTTAGTCTATATTCGAAATCTTCTAGCCCATTGTGCTCCCCACTAGACCACACGAACCACAACGGTACAAATAGATTTCTAGCCAGAGCCTCCTTCTGAGTAAACTGTTCTCAATCTGGCCTTCTTTTCACTAAAATTGGTGTTGCACTGTGGGAAGAAAAGGGCAGAAACTGTTTCCCACAATCTCTTTTCTTTGCTCTGAGGAATATAATAAACGTTTACCTTGTATTTGCTATGTTCTTCATTTTTATTATCTTGGTAGGTGACTTGGTACCATTATTTCAGACATAATAAGAAATACTGTGAGTTATGTCTGCTTCAAACCAGTAATTGTGCAATTTAGGATGTTAATTTGTTTAGCTGCCATAGTTGTTTCAGAATACATGAAGGTAAAGTGGCATTCTAGAAAGGAGTGGATGACCGAACACATGAACACACAAACATTTTTCGCAGACACTATCTTCTTTTTAATGGTTGGGCAGGAACTCAGAAATCATCTGGTTTGCCTCCCTCACCTAACAGCTGGTGTAACGAAGCCTCTAGAACGATGAAGTGACTTAGTGGTTGGTATTAAAAGGCAGGAGTGTGTGTAATTTTACCGTGTTCCCTATTAAATGGCAGATGAATAAACATCTCAGAATAAAAAACCCTTGGTTTTTCTAGCCTCCTGACTTTATGAGCCTGGCACCTTGTATGTGCCCTTTCTGTGCTCCAGTAAAGGCCATGATGACAACATCCTCCCTGGCACCCAGAATTTGAAAATCTTCCCCAGTGGGAATTACCTTAAGGACTTCATTGCCTCACATTTCTCCTGCTTGCCTTTATCAACCTTCACATTAACCTTTACTGGGTATTCTTTTTATTACAGAGCCATCAAACTTATATTTCTCTTCTTACCTCTGCCGCTCACATCTTTCTGCTGGGGAATATTGCACTTTCATTATATGCCTTTTTCTTAATCTCAGTGATATGAATTCTACCCTTAGAACAAGAGTTCCATGGGGCCACCAGTGTAGTGTTTTTTTAAAAATCTGAATGTGAACGCCTTTAGTGGTCTAGCTGACTTTCTCATACATGTTTGCTTCATCCTTGCAGGTGCTTAGGGCTGAGGTTTACCTTACATTGCTAGATAGATTATGGAAGGTTCGAGACTAATTGGTATCAGGAAAAGACTCCCTGAAACTGGAGCCATTTCATTGTTGTCATTGGGAAAACAAAAGATTTGTTTGAAAAATAAGTAAAATTGAAATCAATAGTAAGTTTACCATGTATTTGCCAACATTTATGTGATGTCTGTTATGTTATAGCAGTTCTTAGAGAGAGCTATGAAGGAGCTGCGTGAGGTGTTTGTTTACGTTCTGTTTCTGGTATGATGAAGGACACTCAAATTTGGCCTAACTAGCACCTTTACAAAGAAGGCCATTTTTAAGAAAACACATTCCAATGTGTTATCCATTTTCCTAGGGGCCTATCATTTTTATGCAAACGATTTTCTTCAGAAATATTTATCTTGTCGTTATTCTAACCAATTTTCTTCACTTCATTGTTAACTGGACGAATTGTCAGATTTTCCCTGGGTCCTGTCCATGCATGTGGTACAAGTGGTTCTCTAATAACACCTAATTTGCATTGTATTTTGTATCATTTGCAAGGTTTGTAATTTCCCTCTGCAACCCGTTTATGCTGTATTTGTAACAATTTCCAACAGTCACTGAAAGATGAACCAATATAAGAAGTTGATGGCATTCATATAGTGTTGAATGTGAAAAGAACCTTGAGTAGAGACTAGTTTTATAAGTGGCCAGTTAGTTTTTGAGCGACTATCTTTGTATTATGCTTTTGTTTTTTATTACTACAATTGAGATAATTAGAACATAGGAGAATCCCCCTCCCCCCAATTATGTAAGAATTTAGAATGCGCTAGCCTAAATTCTCATCTCCTGTGCTGATGTGGCATTTCAAAGCAATGGAGAAAGGACACGGTGAATTAATTGAAAAATGTTGCTGGGAACAGACCAACCATTTGGAGGAAAAGTAGATTCTCTAGTCCAAAACATGTGCCACAATACATTTCAGATGGGTAGGAGATTTAAATGTAAAAAAAAGGGAAACTGCCTGAACAGAACAAAATAGAGGTAAATACATAGATATGGAGGCGAGATAGGCCTTTCTAAGTTAAGTCAGCAAAGGCGGAAAGCAAAAAACAGTTTCAGCTGTCTACTTCTTAAGATCTGGTCCAGAAGCATGTGAACTGAGGTATGTGTTAATGATAGTTACCCTGGATGGGGCAGTTACAGGTAGTGTCTTAGCATCCTCCTACTATTTCTCTTACATATAAGGTGTACATTTTCCTATAAATAACATATATAACTTGTATAAAAAGAGACTGTGGTAAAAATGTCAACAATAAAATGACCGTAGTATCAGAAACGGTAGTAATGAAAAAATGGTCAGTTTTGTAAATCAGGAAAATTAATGACTTTTACAGTATTCAAGGGCAATGACCTGTGTTTATGGGGCTTGTTTATATTTCAGTTGTGATAAACAAATACAGGTTCTTCAGGACTTTGTGCAGCTTGTTTATGGATTCTGCCTCCTTCCTACCTCTATATCTCATCTCTGAAAATAGGCCAAATCGTGCAAATTATTGATCTCTGAGCAATTTTCTACCCTTTTCACAGGTGACTTCATAATTACTAAATTAGGTGAGTACTTTGGCTATAAACCTCAGTCCTCTCTGAAGGCTTTTTCATTAACACCATTCCCTTCTTAGAGCGTTCTCATCTCTTAACTCTTCTTTTGCTATAGAAACCGTTCCTGATAGCTTGTCTTTGGCTCGGGGTTGTCTTTTCCCGTCTGCTTTGTGCATCTGTGCCTGCACGCGGCCTTTTTCTCTCTGTGCACACGCCTGGTGTGTCTTCTTCCTCTTACAAGGACACTAGTACTTTTGGGTCAAGGCCTCACCCTCATGACCTTGGTTAACCTTAATCACCTATTTAAAGGTCCTATTTCCAAATACAGCCCCATTGAGGGGCTGGTTAGGGCTTCAACCTATGAATTTTGGGGAGGACACAAGTCAGTCCATAATGCCTCCAGGTAATAGCTAAGTGCATGAAGGACTTATATTTTATTCCTTTTGTGTGTGTGTGAACATAGCATCCTACTTATGCCTAGTATATATATAGTTGATGCCCATCATATATTTTTTAAACTTCTTATTTTGAAATAATTACAGACTCATAGGAAGATGCAAAAATACTACATAGAATCCCAGGTACTCTCATCCAGCTTTCCCCAATGGTAACATTTCATAGACTGTAGTCTGGTATCAAAAACAGGAAACTAACTTTGGTCTACCTTATGTTTTTAGAATGAATCAGTGGAGCTGTTTATAAAGAAGCTAAGTCTTAAAGTAGGTGTGAATTTTAGATATTCAGAAAGGACAGTGGCAACTACAATAGATAGAGTTGTTAATTTAAGCAAGGAGATATGGGTCTATAAATAAACTGCTTAAATTTTAGGTTGGAAATTTAGTTTGGTAGATCAGTAAGCACCAGTTGATATAGAACTTGAAAAGCTAGATAGAAGAGATTGAGCAAATGGTGAAGGGAACTGTTTAGATTAAGATATAAGTGATTTATAAAGGACAGCGTTCTATTCCATTTTGAAAAGTGATTTAAAAAATAAAGCAAAAATAACTCACTGTGTTTTAGACATACTAATCTAATAGTGGTACACAGGAGAGAGGGGAATATGAAAAATAGGGAAGAATATAGAAGTTTCATCAAGTTTTTAAATTGCATTGATGGAAATCATTGTTTATGTGCTTTATTTCAAATACAGTGAGTTTGAGATGACTAAGATGCATCCAAGAAAAGAGATATGTTAATAGCTGGATCTGAGGGATTTGAGTTGAAAGGGAAAGATTAAAGCTTAAAAGTAGATTTTAGTATCCTCAGCTTAGAGGCCATCACTGAAACTCTGTCATTGGAGGAACACTATGGTAGTGAAGGCAGAGGCAGGGAACACTGGATTTGGGATTTATTTGCAGAGCCAGATAAGAAGTGCATTCTACATGGAGGAGGTGAATTTCAAACAATTCCCAGCAGAAATGGTGTCAGTACTATTTAGGACAGAAGGTCAAGGAAAGATCCGTCTGTAACTGGAAGGAACAGTATAGGAAGGCAAATGCAAGAAGTAGGCTTTTATCAAGGTTTTTACTTCTTTTCCTTTTCTTCTCTTTAGAAAATATATTTCAAGATGTTTGAAGGTTGGGGAGTGATGGTAAGATGAGAGGGCTAAAAATCCAACATTCACATTAAATGGGGAGGTTTGAGGAAGCAGAGGAATAATCTAAAATACAGTTAAACTGAAAAGAGTATTTGAGAAGGGAAACAAATGAGAAGACAGATATAAATTGGAAATATAGGGAGATTTTAAAAAAGAACATTTCATGAAGTTCAGACACATGAGCTTTGGAGAAGTAAAGTTTTATAATAATCTGCAAGAGAGAAAGAAGGGGGCGAATGGTGAGGCAGTAAATTCAGGTTGATTTGCAGTGGCTGCTGTGGGAGGGACAAGCTCAGCCATTTAGCAGTTGTGCAGCTACTTCTTCCTCTAGAGCTATAATTTTCTCATTGAAATACTGAGATAGCACCACCTTGTTTTGAAACAGCATATTGCTTCAAAATTATTTTGAAAATCAAACTATATTGTTAGAAGTAAAGCAAGCATGCAGTTTTTAATAGGGTTGCTCCTATCAATAATTATGAGGCTTCCCTGGTGACTCAGATGGTAAAGAATCTGCCTGCAATGCAGGAGACCTGGGTTCAATTCCTGGGTCATCCATTGTAATAGGGAGCCCATAATGGAATGAAGAAAGGTTAATTGAAGAATATTTGAATCCAGGATTAGAGCTGTATTTGACAGGAGAAGCAATTAGGAGTAACTATAGGGGAAGGTCTACCATCAAAGACCTAATGGAATAACGTTCTCCCTGTGTGTACTTAACAAATACTTGTTGATAGATAAGCCGGCTGGTAACTAATTACAATGTGATGACCAAAGCCCAGTTTCTGGGAAGAAGGGCTGTTAAAACAGGAGTAGAATACCAGGGGAGTTTGAGGAATTTCCTTCCCTGCAGATGTTTAAACTAATACGGATAGTCAACAGTCTGAAGATAATTTGGGAAAAACCCTGCCTGAGAGTAGGGAGATGAATTAAATAACTCTTAAAGTACATCACTATTTCTATTTCTTCAGCCATGTCATATGAACAGATCTTTAATATGTACATTTTTACCGTCATCCAGCTGTAAATGTGAGCTGTCTTTTCTTTGGACTAATTTCATATGAGATATTATAATGGAAACCCTAACTGTGTAATTTTCAATATCATTAAAAATTGTGTAGGTTGACCGAAAGAAGGAGTACTTCCGTAAAACTGGAGCATCCCTTGGAAGGTACTTACCTCTGAGGCTTTGTATGATATAAAAAAATAAAACTTTTCTCCCATGTTTAATTGATATATGGGACTATTTTATATTCAAATGTGAGGATAAAAAGTTTGTACTTATTCCAGCAGCTGATGGTTTGAAGGGATTTCTACTGATTCAACTTGTAAAAAATCTTTTCTAGTTTTCTTCCTCTCAACTTTTACCCCTACCTGAACTTCTGCTACCTCAGTGAGTCTGTCTTCAATAGTAAGGTTTTACTGCTTCACCTCCAAATTGCAAGAAACACATATCCTGTTTTCTTTCCTTCAACTGTTACTCCCAGGACTTGTTCTCTCTCTGCGGAATTTGATCTTCAACAATAACTTCTGTGCTTTCAGTAGAAATTCAAGATTATTAAAATTGTATGTATTGTTTTTAATTCTCCTTTAGATTTTAGTGTCCCTGGATAAAGTATTTTAAGTACTTAGAATAAACTCATCAATCAGTTACTTATGTGAGACAGTCACTGAAACTTATTTTTATGTCACATTATTTTCATTTAAAATAATGGGAATACCCACAGATAGAAGGGACAGATCCAGCAAGGTGGCCCATTCCCATTTTTATTTCTGGCCAAAATACCTGGCCTAAACTGGGAATGACATTCTGCTACTGACACTACACAGCCCTTACAAGGAATGATGATCTTCTTGCAGTTAGAACTGTTGAATGAAGTCAGGTCTGTGCTCCCAGCCTTTAAAATGCACTTTTCACATTAAACTTTGAAAGAAAAACATTTTTAGTGTGTTTGTTTATTCAAATAAATCATTGGAATAACTAGACCCTTCTGATTTATGTGTAATGTGATATTTCCTAAACAATTAAAAATGAAAATGAAAAACTATTCTATCTAGTGGCTCTTAGAGTATATAACCTGATTCTGAAAAGTAAAATGCCTTTAGTTGTATTTCTATGTACAATATATCTCAACTCTATGCTTTTTATTATTATTATTTTAATATAAATTTATTTATATAATTGCAGACTAAGTATAATATTGTATTGGTTTTGCCATACATCAACATGAATCTGCCACAGGTGTACACGTGTTCCCCATCCTGAACCCCCTTCCCTCCTCCCTCCCTGTACATCCCTCTGGATCGTCCCAGTGCACCAGCCCCGAGCATCTTGTATCATGCGTCGAACCTGGACTGGCGATTCGTTTCACTTATGATATTATACATGTTTCAATGCCATTCTCCCAAATCATCCCACCCTCTCCCTCTCCCACAGAGACTGTTCTATACATCTGTATCTCTTTTGCTGTCTCTCATACAGGGTTATCGTTACCATCTTTCTAAATTCCATATATATGCGTTAGTACACTGTATTGGTGTTTTTCTTTCTGGCTTACTTCGCTCTGTATAATAGGCTCCAGTTTCATCCACCTCATTAGGACTGATTCAAATGTATTCTTTTTCATGGCTTAGTAATACTCCATTGTGTATATATACCACAGCTTTCTTATCCATTCATCTGCTGATGGACATCTAGGTTGCTTCCATGTCCTGGCTATTATAAACAGTGCTGCGATGAACATGGGGTACATGTGTCTCTTTCAATTCTGGTTTCCTCGGTGTCTATGCCCGGCAGTGGGATTGTTGGGTTGTATGGCAGTTCTCTTTCCAGTTTTCTCTACACTGTTCTCCATAGTGGCTGTACTAGTTTGCATTCCCACCAACAGTGTAAGAGGGTTCCCTTTTCTCCACACCCTCTCCAGCATTTATTGCTTTTGGATAACAGCCATTCTGACTGTTGTGCTCTGCCAAAGCGAGCACAACTCTATGCTTTTTAAAAGGTAACTTTTTGTTTTTAAAATGTTTGATTTTTATTTAAAAATAAATAATATTTTGGTTAGTTAGAATTTTTGTATTTCTCTTATATCTGCTTTCTGAGCAATACTCCATGTCATGTGTAAAATGTTCCTGAAAAATATGATATCTGTTTCTAGCTTCAGAAGCTGTGATTTATGCTAATACTGATAGGAATATTTTTATTTAGTATAGGCATTTGTGTATTGGTTGTTTTAAGATATTTTTGGCTTTTGTTCTAAGATATTTATGGCTTTAAAGCCCATAAAATAAGAATCAAGTTTAAACCCCATAAAACAAGAAGTAAATACATTGTACTAGTGAGTAGTATGGCAAGGCATGCAGGGCCCCAGCTTAGTAGTTATAAGGAAATGGAATGGCAGATACCAAGGGTTCAAGTGTGAAGTTTGGTGAGTTTCACTCAGTATGCGAGCAAATTTGGAAAACTCAGCAGTGACCACAGGACTGGAAAAGGTCAGTGTTCATTCTAATCCCAAAGAAAGGCAATGCCAAGAATGCCCAAACTATTGCACAATTGCAATCATCTCACACGTTAGCAAAGTAATGCTCAAAATTCTCCAAGTCAGGCTTCATTGTTACGTGAACCATGAACTTCCAGATGTTCAAGCTGAATTTAGAAAAGTCAGATAAACCAGAGATCAAATTGCCAACATCCGTTGGGTCATCAAAAAAGCAAGAGCATTCCAGAAGAACATCTACTTCTGTTTTATTGACTATGCCAAAGCCTTTGATTGTGTGGATCACAATAAACTGTGGAAAATTCTTCAAGAGATGGGACTACCAGACCACCTGACCTGCCTCTTGAGAAACCTGTATGCAGGTCAGGAAGCTATAGTTAGAACTGGACATGGAACAACAGATTGGTTCCAAATAGGGAAAGGAGTACGTCAAGGCTGTATATTGTCACCCTGCTTATTTAACTTCTATGCAGAGTATATCATGAGAAACACTGGGCTGGATGAAGCATAAGATGGAATCAAGATTGCTGGGAGAAATATCAATAATCTCAGATATGCAGATGACACCATCCTTATGGAAGAAAGGGAAGATGAACTAAAAAGCCTCTTGATGAAAGTGAAAGATGAGAGTGAAAAAGTTGGCTTAAAGCTCAACATTCAGAAAACGAAGATGATGGCATCCGGTCCCATCACTTCATGGCAAATAGATGGGGAAACAGTGCCTGACTTTATTTTTCCGGGCTCCAAAATCACTGCAGATGGTGACTGCAGCCATGAAATTAAAAGACACTTGCTCCTTGGAAGAAAAGTTTTGACCAAGCTAGACAGCATATTAAAAGCAGAGACATTACTTTGCCAACAAAGATCCGTCTAGTCAAAGCTATGGTTTTTCCCGTAGTTATGTATGGATATGAGAGTTGAACTATAAAGAAAGCTGAGCCCCAAAGAATTGATGCTTTTGAACTGTGGTGTTGGAGAAAGACTGTTGAGAGTCCCTTGGACAGAAAGGAGATCCAACCAGTCCATCCTAAAGGAAATCAGTCCTGAATATTCACTGAAAGGACTGATGCTGAAGCTGAAACTCCAGTACTTTGGCCACCTGATGGGAAGAATTGACTCATTGGTAAACATCCTGATGCTGGGAAAGATTAAAGGTGGGAGGAGAAGGGGAGAACAGAGGATGAGATGGTTGGATGGCATCACTGACTCAAGGGACATGAGTTTGAGTCAGCTCTGAGAGTTGCTGATGGACAGGGAAGCCTGATGTGCTGCAGCCCACGGGGTTGCAAAGAGTTGGACATGACTGAGTGACCGAAGTGAACTGAACTGAACTAATGAAAAAATAAAGTTTGATACAGCATACTTTGTCAGTGGGACATTTAGTCATATATAGGCAGACAAGTTACCTAATATTGTTACCTGTTTTTATTTAAGAGATAAAAAAATCTTTCCTTTCAAAATTAGATAAAATTTAAGGCTGTTAAATTTTTAAAACTTGACCTGTTATCTCACGGAAAATCATTGATCATTTTTACACTTTATAAATTTATAAATGATGAACTTAATCCACCATTTCCATTTTAAAAACATATCATGTACAAAGCCAGACTGAGACCCCATAGTGAAATTTTTGTTGCATGTGTAGTATTTTTCGGGCACTGTTCTCGTTACTACAGGCACAGTGGCAAACAGTCCACCCTTACTTTTCTGGTGTTACTTTCTCATTTCTAAACTTTGCCCAGCTTTCCTCTGCTATATTACATCGACTCTATTCTTTTTCTTCCCCTCCAAACTTATAAATTATACCAATTATACTGTGGTCACTTATATATAAATTAGGGATAAAGCTAATAGTATCTGTAAACAATTCATCTTTGGTGTAGGGAACAATATTAGCAGCATAATGGGCATGTGTAAAATTTTTCAAGGTGGGGGAAGGAATTTTCTTCATGAAGATAGGACTGTTTTTTTGTTTTTTAACAACAACAACAAAAAAAACCTTTGTCATGTTCTAGGCACTGTACTGGGCATTGGAATATGCTGATCAAGAAGAGAGATTTCCAGCTTCATGGGCGCTTACTTCTGGCATAGGAGTCAGATAATAAACAGTTGGTACGGCTAAATAGGAGAACTGCAGGCTGAATTATGTACAGTGTAACAAAGGAAGTTGAAAGAGTTGCACAGGTAGGGGCTACTTTATACAGGGTGACTGGAGGAGGCTTCTGTGATATGGAAGATGAGAAATGAGGATCTAGGGGAGTAGCATTCCAGGCTGAAAGAATAGGATTCAAAAGCTTTGATTTGCTGAGAGTAGTTCATATTCATACACGTGCAGGCACATATGTAAGTATCTGAGCTAATGAATGTGTTAATTAAATCATCAAGGGGAATACTCTCCCACCATATCATATATCAAAGTATCACATGTAAACTTTAAATCTTTTACATCTTTGTTAATTATGCCTAATAATTTAAAAAAGGAATTTAAAGGGCTAGAGGCTAGAAGGGTCTCAGTGTATTCAAAATATGCCTGATGGCTTGATCTTAATGAGGAAAGGAGAGCCACATCATGTAATACTCCTTACAGTCCATGGTCAGGAATTTAGATGTTACCTTATGAGTGGTGGGCTTCCCAAGTGGCACTATTGTTAAAGAATCCACCTGTCAATGCAGGAGATGCAAGAGACGCAGGTTTGATCCCTGTGTCAGGAAGATCCACTGGAGAAGGAAATGGCAACCCATTCCAGTATTCTTGCTTCGAAAAATTCTGTGGACAGAGGAACTTGGTGGGCTATATAGTCCATAGGGTCCCCAAGACTCAAATGCTACTGAGCATGCACGCATGTGCACACACGCTCACACACACATACACACACTGTGAGTAGTGGGAAGCCATCAAATGGTTTTAAGCAGAGAAATTATGTGATCTGATGTATGTTTTCAAGAATTACTATGGCTACTATGTCCAGAATGATTTGGAAAACAGCTGGAGGGAGAGCTAGGGAGACTATTGTAGACATGTAGGCAAGAGGTGATGATGATTGGGGTTGTCACAATGGCCTACTTCAGAGTCTGGAATATATAGAACATGGTGATGGATTGCACGTTAGGGTCAGACAAGGAAGCAGAGATGACTTCTGGAATGTTGGCTTTAGTAACAAGGTAGAAAGTAGTATTGTTGGTGAAAGGAGGGAATCTGGAGGAAGAACAGTATGTGTGTGAACGTGGATGATAGGAAGGGCAGAGTAGAAGACTCAGTTTGGACCTATTCCATTTGTGAAGCCTAGTGGGCACCCAGTTGTAAATACTGAGTGGTCTGGTGCTCAGGGGAGACTGTCGGGAGATGGCAGCCTCTGTATCACAGGCTTTGAAGCTGGACTGGCTCACTCATATGGAGAGAGAAAAGAGAAGGGAGGCCTCATCTAAACCTTGAGGCCTTCCAGCATCTAGAGGTCAGGAAGAAGGGCAGGAACCAACATCGGAAATTGAAGAGAAGTAGCCAAGGAATGAGTAAAAGGAAAAGTGTGAGAAAGGAGCCACATGGAAGCCAAGAAGGGAGAATTTCCAAAGTCAGCATTGTCACATGCTGCTAAGATGGAGCAAGTTGAGGGCAGAGGTGGGAGCTGACAGATTTCTACCTGAGGTTCTAAGACATTTTGTATATCATATAGTCTATTTCATAAACTAATGAAATAATCATACAGGCTCCTCTTCCCTGAATTCTCCAGGCAAGAATACTGGAGTAGGCTGCCATTTCCTTCTCTAGGGGATCTACCCAACCCAGGGACTAAATCCGGGTCTCCTGTGTTGCAGGAAGATTCTTTACCATCTAGCCACCAAGGAAACCCAATGATACAGATATCCAGTTACAAAGTGAGATAAATACTATGAGGCAAGAGATTATAGAGGCTCAGACTTGAAAGTAGCAGTGAAATCATGAAGAGAGATAGCCATGAGAACTTCAGAAGAGAAAATGAGCAGATTTGTTGATAGGACATAAATCTTCATGACCCAGATAATCACGATGGTGCGGTCACTACCTAGAGCCAGACATCCTGGAATGTGAAGTCAAGTCGGTCTTAGGAAGCATTAATATGAATAAAGCTAGTGGCGGTGATGGAATTCCAGTTGAGTGAAAGTGAAAGAGGAGAGTAAAAAAGTTGGTTTAAAGCTCAACATTCAGAAAACTAAGATCACAGCATCTGGTCCCATCACTTCATGACAAATAGATGGGGAAACAGTGGAAACAGTGTCAGACTTTATTTTGGGGGGCTTCAAAATCACTGCAGATGGTGACTGCAGCCATGAAATGAAAAGACGCTTACTCCTTGGAAGGAAAGTTATGACCAACCTAGGTAGCATATTACAAAGCAGAGACATTACTTTGCCAACAAAGGTCTGTCTAGTCAAGGCTATGGTTTTTCCAGTGGTCATGTATGGATGTGAGAGTCGGACTATAAAGAAAGCTGTGCACGGAAGAATTGATGCTTCTGAACTGTGGTGTTGAAGAAGACTCTTGAGAGTCCCTTAGACTGCAAGGAGATCCAACCAGTCCATCCTAAAGGAGATCAGTCCTGAGTGTTCATTGGAAGGGCTGATGTTGAAGCTGAAACTCCAGTACTTTGGCTACCTGATGTGAAGAGCTGACTCGTTTGAAAAGACCCTGACACTGGGAAAGATTGAGAGCAGGAGGAGAAGGGACAACAGAGGATAAGATGTTTGGATGGCATCATCAACTCAACAGACATGAGTTTGCATAAACTCTGGGAGTTGGTGATGGACAGGGAGGCCTGGCATGCTGCAGTCCATCAGGTCACAAGGAGTCAGACACGACTGATCTACTGAACTGAACTGAACTGAAGGGTTAATTGGAAAAGAGAAATATTGGGGAGGGGTCCTGTAATGCTTGTTCCAGTTGGCTGGTGCTCCATTCATTGAGAAGGCATCTTTGGAAGAGGATGAAGCTTGATAGAAACAGGTCATGAGTTCAGTTATATCCGAGTTGATTTGAGTGCTTATCTCATGTCCGCTTTTCCTGTAGGAAGCCTTCCCTGAATATTCTATCCTTAGCTAATTATTCTAATTCCTATAGATAAAATAATGTTTGCAATTTCATATGTTTCAACCCTGTACTTACTGTCAGTACTTCACATTGGCACTTTTTGTTACACTCTCTGGTTCTCTATGTGCTGGATATCATTCTTATTTAGAGCATAAACTCAATGTGGACACAAAATACATGATTACTATTTTTGTTTATATAAGCTGATAACACTTGGCAGGCTAAACATTATGTAGTATTGTGTATTTTTTTCCCAGTGTCACTAGGGGATTTTCTTGAGATATAGACTAATTTCTTATGGGTTATTTAATAATCTCAAAGATTCATTAGATAAAGAATGTCTTCCAGGACAACAGGAATGAGTGAGTTTACTGACATTAAGTGAATTATACACTCTGATGTTTAGTGGAATATGTTCCCTATCTGGAACTATTTTTGAATTAAATTTGTGAAACCTCTACTGCTTTCTGTGTTGAGAGTAGTATTACTGAACTGTGACTAAAACACAAAGATGGTGAACCCTCGAGTTTTGCCGGTCTTATATTTTGCTTTTTGTGCGTTATTTCTTTAATACATTACAAAACATCATCTAAATTTGCATCTATTATAGAATTTGATAGCCTCTTCATACTTTAAATTGGCCTCAGAGATTTCAGCATTGGAAAGTTGGGATTTTATTTTTCCAGCTGTTTCAGTGTAATATATTTGAAGACAGAGGCACTGTCCGGTAAGTTTATAGCCTAAATAAATCTATTTTAAAGGTGCGCTGTCTGGGGCTAGGTGGCATAATGGGATGACATATGAGCTATTCATATTTGAAGACCTGGCACTAAACTTGTCTCAGGATGCCAGGAAAATGACTTTAGAGGTGTCAGTTTGCTGGAGTCCTTGGTGGGCATCTGGGAACATCACAGAATCGGTGTAAGGTCTAACATAATGTATCCTCTGTAAATTATATTGCTACATTAGCCACCCAAGTCCAAAAGAGCAATTTTTGAATGACTTCAGTAGACATTTCAAAATCTTGTTTTAATAAGTAATGAGAAGGGCAAGCCATGAGAAGTACAAGACTGTCTGAAAGAAAATCAGCCTAATCTAAAGGATTATATGTGGGACTGGGAGTTGAAAGTTAATTTTTAATATTTATCTACTATTTATTTGCCTCATCAGTTATTTAGCAAATATTTACTTAATTCCCTTTTTCTGAGCCTTTATCATTTTAGGCATGGATTTCATAATAAGACCAGTTACCTTTCTTCTTCCTGGCTTCAGGTCTCCTACAAATGCCAATAAAAATATTTCAAGAAAGTGTCATGAAAAAACTTATTATTACTAAGAAAAACCTTGATAACCTTGTCTTCATGGCTTGTAAAGTCATCTCTCAATAATCCCAAGATTCTTAAGTGGACTGCTTATCTGAAGATCTTTTACTTTTTCTGCTTGCCTTTTCCAAGAATGTCTAGTATTAGTAATTATACACTCAGTTTCCATTTGAATAGGTTTTTAAATTACTTCAAAGCCCATCATCATGAATTCATATTTAATATCTGAATCTAAGTTTTCCTTATTGTAGTAACACATTGTGTGCTAGCCAGAAACATCACTTAATTTGAGAAAGCATAAAATGCACAAAGGTGCCAGTCAGACTTTGATTTTTATTGTGAAAATATACTTCAGTAACTCACAGACTTACTGTTTATTAACTTGACCTATTTATTTCCTTTCATTTTGTATTTAACTCCCGTGCATAAAATGATCTGGTTAATGGTTTTTTTTCTTTTTCCAGAAGAGACTGTTAACAAGGAAAGCAGTGGTGGTGGACCATGACAGCTGATGAGGGGTGATCCTGGGCAAAGAGTGTCTATCCTCTTTCTGTATCCACGAGAAGGTTTCAGTCTGAAACTAAGCTACACATGGTTTTGTAGCATTTCTAAGGAGTTGATCCAAGTTGATAGTGCTCCAAGTTGCTTCCAGGCTTTTTTCTTGTTGAAGATCTTCCTGTTGACTTGGATGCTTGGAATTCTCCATGGAATGCAGGATGCTGAAATACAGACAGATGGTTTTTCTCTCAACCTCTCTGAACCTCAGTTTCTTTTTCTTTACCTCTAACTGTTAGGATCTCAGTATCCTTCTCTGTGTGTCTGTGATACGACCCTTTACCAGAAACTGTCCCAAGTTCTACTTCCTGTGACTCTGCTCATTGCTTGGGCAGAGCCTTTGATGCTTCATAGTCAGCTCATAGAAGGATGTGAAGAGAATTGGGGGTAAATTGTACCTCTTTAACTGAAGAGGTGGTTTCAGGTTAAAATATACTTTAATCATTATCTATTGGAATTAAAATTGTGTTTATTATATAAACCATAATTGAGTACTTATTATGTGCTTATTATCATGCAGAAGTCTAGGTGTACAGAGGTGAACAAAGTAGATGAAGGCTCTGCCCTAATAAACCATCCATCCCAGTGGGGAAGGAAGGCAATACACAAACGCATAAAAAGATAATTACAAACTATAATGAATAATACGAAGGCAAGGTAGTGTGGTAAATAGGAACCAGCAGGGGGAGGAGGGATTGGGGAACCCTTCCTAAAGAGGGGTTATCTGCAGTGAGGTGGGAAGGAGCCCTCTGTGTGAAGATGCCCTTGGTGGGGTTGGGAGTGAGAATAGGGGAGGCAGTCGATGTCCTAGAGAGAGGGAATAGGAAATGCAAAGCAAGTAGGAAAGAAGGCCAAGGTGATTGGGGAGGATGACAGCGGACGGGGTTGGTAAACTGAGTAGGGGCCAGATCATAGAGGAGGCCTTGTGTCAAAGCTTAGGGTTTAACAGAAATGACAATTCTTGAAATAGGAGGTTTTTTATGAACCTGTTATCTCTTAGACCAGATGAAAGGTGGCAGTCCTAAACTTGAATAGTCGATGTGCATTCATAATCTGGAGTGGTTTTGAGCAGAGCCAGCAGCATGTTGAAGCAGTACTTTATTGTATTCAAAGGCCTGAGACCACTCAGTTCTCAGGCATTTATCACTTGAAAGTGGAGGAGTAGAAAAGTTTAAAAGGCCATAGCAATAACATTTGAGAAAATGAATAATTTAAAGTGAATTAAACCATGAATAATGAATTATAAAAGGAATCCTCACTTGTGATTAGAGATTCATAATTTTCATTTTATAGCAAAATATGGTTGGCTGCCATGCATTCCTGACTTACTTCATCTAAGTACAATTAGGCCCAACACATTAGTGCCTTGATGTGCAGACTTATGACTGGCTTCTTGTGTTGAAACCATTAAATTTTAATGTATTCAGCTTAAGCATAAGTGGTCACAGATGATTCATAACCCTGCTCCCTGCTTTTGGTGAAAATGATCATTAGCACGAGAATTGTCCCCAATGGCCACACTTATCTTCGTAGTTGATTTCCTAAACATGTTTGTGTCCATAGAAAACCAGGAATAAACATTGCTTAGCTGATGGGTAAAGCACAATGATAATTGCTCTAAAGCCGCAGGATATTTGATGATGATAAAATAGAACTCCATAACTCTTGACATTTTCTTTTTTAATTTCTGGTGTCAGGAGAGTACAAGTGATATAAGCTGCTCTTTAAGAATGGAGTTAGCCAACCATGCGTTTTTAGTTTTTAGTTTTTTTTTTTTTTTTTTTAAGAAGTAAATGCCAAGAATTGCCCATTGTGTTACCACATCATCATTTAGCTGTTGGACATAGAGGAAGGATGAACCAACCAGCAGGCTTGCCTGACTGATACTTTAGATGGCCGCTTACCCAATAAAAATAATACTGTGGCTTGGACATAGGCAATCAACCAGCCTGGAAATTGAATGCTCACCTGACCAACCATTATCCAGGTGCTGAAAAATCTCAGCCCAATATGCTGCTAGTTGAATTTACATATCTTGTGCAACCCATGCAGACGCATATGACGTGATGATGTCCCTCCTGAGTTGAAGTCCTGATTGCCTTCACAGTAAACTGCTGGTTATCTGCCGAGACTCCTGAGTCCCACTGTGATCTGGCTTCTGTGTCTCCAGCCCTTTCGCTCGTACTTGCCAATTAGGCAGCTACCATTCTGAGCTATCCACAGACTCCTAGAAGGAAGCATATTTTTTCCTTGTTCTCAGGTCTCCCTTGTCCTCAGGCACACAAGTCCTCTGCCTAGGATTCCCATCTTGTATATTCCAGCTGGCTGACTCATGTGAACTTTTATGATTCGGATAGTGTCTGAGACCATTCCTGCCTTTCCCCCTACTCCGAATACCCTCTCTCCCTGAGTCATAGTTCTATCCCCATTTGACCATTGCACCCTGTATAGGATTGCGTTGTATTATAGAGATTGGTATATCCTAATGCAACCCTGCTGTGGGCTCCTTGAGTGTAGAGGATGTGTGTTGTGCCCTTGGTACCCCTGTTTGTTAGCATAGAGTTTGCATATGGTAGGCTCTTGGCGCTGGATGAATTTCTGTATAGGTTATATCTCTTTCCTGACCCTGAAATGTAGAACAACTGGCTGTTCTCCAAACTGGTTTAGGTATCATGTTGGATTATTCTTGGTAGAAACAAGATAACCAGACTTACTTCAATCTCCTCATCACATTACAAATGATTTGACTGCTTCCTTTTCTAAAAGAAGACATTTTTACAGTCCCATTACTTAATGAAGGAGCATGGTCCAAACTTGCTGTAACTCTGGAAATCCTTATGAGACTCATTCATTAACTATTATGAGATTAGCCACACCTGGGTATAGGCTTTGATTCAGGTGCTCTGAGACTGCTTTTATCCAAGCAAACTCAAAATAAGAGCGCTGCTCCCTGCTTCCCTCCCCTCCTCCCATTCATTGTAGTTTCAGGGCATGAACCACTGAACAGTCTGTCTCATTAAATAAAGCGATAATATTTTAGGGCTGAGAGATACATCTAAAAGTCTCCGTTCTATACTCCAGGCCATTGTGTTTCTAAAATATCCCTAAAAAGATAGATGTTTATTCTTAAGCATCTCCAGGGATAGGCTTCCACAGCCCTCTCAATTATGTGTTCCATTATCTCACCAGTCTTCTCATCAGGAAGGTTTTTTTCCTTAATGTCTAACTTTAATCCCCCCTGTTGTAATTTAAACTCATTTCCTTTTGTCCTGACTTCAGTGGAAAAAAAAAAAAAATAGCTCACCAGCACCCACCCCTCCCTATTTGTAATTGAAGATGTCTGACTTCCTCCAGGCAGCTCTTTCTAATGCTAAATGGACCCAGTCTTGCCTTTTTCTTCTTTTGCCTTTCTTGGAGACTCTTCCTTTTAAAACTTTCATTGTTCTTATTGCAGCAAGTATCAGGGACCATACATTTCAGTTCTGTCATTTTAATCCTGCAGCTTATTTTTTCAGTCTACCAATCTGTATAACCTTAGTAAGCCACTTAACGCATTGAAAAAGAATCAATGGACACAATTGTAAAGAGCTTCACGGTTATGGGATTCTTCATCTCTGCAAGCAATCTGCTACAGCTGTCCAGTACCCTCCCTCCCGATGGCATGGTCAGGCTCTCTTGCCCCACGGCTTCTTGGCCCGCGTTTCGTAAATACATGGTTATGTAACAGCTGAGATACTTATAACACTGCGGATGTGTGTCACAAGGTGCTTGCTTAGACTACTTTGTGCGGTACGCATATATGAGCACCACCTGAAAAGCCCTTGCGGCCGCATTATGGCTGCGTCCACTGGGTCAACCACGAGAGGAGAAAATACAGCGTGTCTGCTGCTGCTATAGCTGCTGTACCAGCCTGTAGAGAATAAACACATCTGCAGTTCCTACGGCTCTTCTGAGTTTTCTTCTAGCTTCCCTGCTCTTGGTTTGCCTACCCTGAGCTCAGCAGACAGTGAGATACAGCAAGACACCAATTTACATATTTAAGGGTGAAATGATTTTCTTGTCTTATTTCTTGCTTCTTCAGGTATATGTTTCATGTGGCCACAACTACAGTGTTTTAGAGTCTCAGAGCTACTCACTGCTGTGCCAGGATAGCTCAGGGATGGAGGGAAGGGGACAGTATTCTCATTTTCTTTTGCCTTTCTCAGATCCTAGAGGCAGTAGCATTGACAGAAGCTACAAATTTCCAGTGTTCATGGAACATTAATCTTTTTTTGGAATCTGAGATAAGAACTTGGAAGTAATATGAAAAGGAAGATTAGCTGGAAAATTAAAAATACAACTGTCTTCCTCCTAAAAATAGGAACTTCTCCATGAAAATTAGAAAGGAGATGATAATAGGTGTGGATGAGGATGAAGTTAAACAAGACGAGAGAAGAGGCAGTGGAGCAAGAAGAAAACAAGTGATGTGATCAAGTGAAGCAGAAGAAAAAAAGTGCTTTAATTTGTGATCCTCCAACAGGGAAATATCGTAGTTAAGATCTCTTAGTGAAAAATAAACAACTATAAAATTCCAGAATAAGAAGTGACTCAACTTTGTAATATAAACATGATAAGAATTTCTGTTGATGTCTATGCTGTTAATTCAGTGATTCCTCATGACATGTTACAATCCACTGCCTATGATTTGAGGAGAGATGGGTATTATTAATTTGACCACTTAGCAATTCTACATAGTCTGATCCTTCAAGAATAGTCCTTCACTATAAATAAAAAATGTCATTGAAATTACTGTAACTTCAAAGTGACTTCAAACTCAGAATAGGCATGTAAGCAGTATTAGGTTTCCTTCTATTAATTGAAGATTATATTAATGATACTCTGTCTTCTATGTAGCAGTGCCATACAGGGCATTTCAATGAGTATCTAATTGGCCCTTAAATTTATCTTCAAAAATCAAAGGGAGAAATTGGTATGCATGGCGGGTGGACTGAATATTAAGTCTCTGTAGTATTCAGTAGAGGATTTTAAACATTTTTAGTAATCACTTCTGGAAGCTTCATTAAGGAGAGAGGTCTTTTTAAATGTACATGCCTGTTACCTAGGACTACTTAAAATTAACTGCAACTACCCAGAAGGAAATGAAATTTTCCTTTCTCCTGCTTCTCTGAAAAGATAGCAGTTGACCAAAGTTTCAGTCTGCAGACAGGAGAGAATGCCATCTTCCCCTCAAATTAAGTTAATTGGCTTCCATTAAAGCAAGTGTGTCCCTATTATAAGTCACAGTCCTGTATTCTAAACTAAACTTGAAACAGCTCACCACGCTAACTTAAAAAGCCTTACGTCTTGAAAATTTAGTGATAGGAGCCATGGAAATGAGAAAGGAGACATCCTTAATATTCTTTAAATAACCCAAAATATGTCAATTTTGATGCCAAATTGTTGATGCCGTGGAGAGTGTGAATAAAATTGTGATTGTTATTATGGATTATATTCTTTGACTTAAATTGGTAGGTCCTAGGCAACTGCAGTGAGCCTTGGATGTGTAAATCAGAAACACTGTCAAAACAGTACTCCAGATGTGTTATGTCATCTCTAGGGTCAAAATGACAAGTTCAGGTCAATAATAAAATCATTTGCAAGGATATATATTGATACTCACTTAGATTTAAGCTCCCAGATTTATGGCATCTATATATTTTACTTCAATTTTAAACCCAGGTAAAGACCACTGGAACCTAAAATCTAAAAATAGATTTATTGTTAGGATTAGTAGTAGTTGTTTGCTTTTAATTTATTGTCATCCTATGACTGTCATCCTAAGAGACTGCTTTTAAAAGAATTTACAGTTCCCACAAATACAGGAAGTGAAATCTACGTGGAAAACAAAAAATCATTCTGTTTGAGCCAGTTCTGACATTATTCTGATTTGAAATCAAGACATTGATTAGAAAATTGAATTTTGATAATATTTTTAGGGCCTGTTTTACAACAACGCTCTGTCTTAGAAAGGTGCTTTTGCTTCAGTGAAATGGTGTGTATTTTTGGCCTCTTACCCAACTCTTTAAAAGAAACTTTTTATTTTAATGTAAAATTGATTCTCATGTGAATAACTCAATCTTCTATGCCTATTGAGTTGCACGTACGGGTCAGTTTAGCCACAGTGCATACTATAAATGATGGTGAAGGGAAGGAATGTCTGAGTAGGAGTGCTACATAATAACTGTGCCAACCTGCATTTATTGGTAAAGTGAAGTCATGAGTTGCAAAGTAAGCTCTTCGAAGAAGCTCTCTTTATGGTGGGCCCTTTTGCATGATTGGAGTGTCTGAGAAAGAAACTAGCCTACAACTTCAGATCTCAGTATGCTGTTACCAGTAAGGCCAAATTCTTCCTGGAACTTATGCTTTATTCATTTTAGCTTTGAAAGATTAAAAGAATCTTGCCTGGAATTCATTAATTTAAGAATGCATTTCATTATATTACTGTTTTACTTTAAAGATCAAGAAAGTATTCTGTTGTCTCCTGTTTTATTGGGAAATGAGGAGGGGAGGGAGAGAAGAGAGGGAGGGATAGAGCGGAGGAGAGAGATTTCTTTTACTTGCGTTTTTATTAAAATTGCTATGGGGCTTCCCAGGTGACTCAGTGATAAAGAATTCACCTGCCAGTGTAGGAGACATGGGTTCGATCCCTGAGTCAGGAAGATCCCCTGGAGGAGGGCATGGTAATCCACTCCAGCATTCTTGCCTGCAAAATCCCATTGTCAGAGGACCCTTGCTGACTTGTCCGTGGAGTCACAAAAGAATCCGACATGACTTGGTGACTAAAACAACATTACTTAATGTAATTTACCAACTATGGTTCTGTTCTTACACTATCTACTTTATGCTCGTGTATCATCATATTTGTAACTCTCACCTATAATACCTCTTACATTTTAATATTGGAAGGTATTTTAATTTAAGGTAGGCAACATATAATTAGTTGGAGGTGATGTGTTTTTGAATAATGATAGATGGAGACAGGCTGACAAGAATTTGTGTTCTAGTCAACCACTTACTTGCCATGTGACTTTGAACAAGTAATTAATCCTTCTGAGACTTTGTCTCCTTAAGTGATACAATGGTAGCATTGTGAGGACTGATTACCTAATGCATGGAAGATAGCATGGGACCTGGCCCATGGGGAATGCTCTGCTCATGATGATTTTTTCTTTTATTATGATGATGATGATGGAAAATGATTTATTCCTTTTTGCGTCAGATGTGCTAAAAACTGCCGTGGAAGATTACATAAAGAAATTCTTGGCTGTGACTTTAAAGCCCTGATCAATTTATTCTGGAAAAGAGGTAAAAATGTAATGTGTGCTCATAATATGAGAATAACAATCTCACAAATATTTCTATGTTGCCTTACCAGGCATTTGAGATTGAAAGCAGATCCAGCCTGTTTCTCCAAAAACTGAACTCATTGCTGGGAGATAATCTCTCTTTTTGAGGTAAAGAATGATTTGTATTGATTTTTTGGAACTAATGCTTAAGAATCTCTGGCTGCAGACTACAGTGTAGCTATAACATCAGAAGGAAATATTTGCATCAAGTGATGGGTGAGGCTACATGGGAAAGTGAAAACAGCTTGAAGGCTGGTATGAGAAGAACTCTTTCAAATCCAGATTCTACCTGCTGCTGCTGCTGCTGCTGCTGCTGCTAAGTCACTTCAGTCGTGCAACCCCATAGACAGCAGCCCACCAGGCACCCCCGTCCCTGGGATTCTCCAGGCAAGAACACTGGAGTGGGTTGCCATTTCCTCTCCAATGCATGAAAGTAAAAAGTGAAAGTGAAGTCATTCAGTCGTGTCTGACTCTTAGCAACCCCATGGACTGCAGCCTACCAGGCTTCTCCATCCATGGATTTTCCAGGCAAGAGTACTGGAGTTGGGTGCCATTGCCTTCTCCGCAGATTCTACCTAGTAATTGTATATCATTTGCTCTAGTGTCATTTCTTTTCTTCTTTTTTTTTTTTTGTAACTTTAAACTTTTTATTTTGTATTGTGGTATAGCCAATTAACAATGTTGTGGTACTTTCAGGTGAACAGCGAAGAGACTCGGCCATGCATATACATGTATCCATTCTAGTGTCATTTCTAAAACGATGACTATAATGCTTAATTTACAAATATATTGAAATATCAACAAAGATAACATGCATAAAGTACCTTAACCTAGTATCTGGTTCATAATAGATGCTCAGTAATTCCTCTTGCCATCTGCGCTTCCTGTAGTATTTGAGATAGTTCCATGTAGAACTACCTATTTTTACCACTTATCCTGCTTTCTAGGGTCTCTAACTGGGAGTCATTTCTGACCCACTATGTTTGCCTATGGGCTTCCCCAGTGGCACAGCAGTAAACAATCTGTGTGCGATGCAGGAGATGTGGGTTTGATGCCTGGGTTGGGAAGATCCTCTTGAGGAGGGCATGGCAACCCACTCCAGTCTTCTTGCCTAGAGAATCCCATGGACAAAGGAGCCTGGTGGGCTGCAGTCCATAGGGTCACAAAGAGTTGGACACAACTGAAGCGAGTGAGTACGCATGCACATGTTTGCCTACTTGGTAAGAGGAAGCCTGGTCTTATCACATAAGTTGGTTAGTAGAGTTTCAGGAAAACATGATTTAAAGAGAAATAAGCTAATACCTGTTTATTGACTAAGACCTTGGTAAGCTGTCTAAAAGTGCATTAGTACCACTTAATGACTTCCTCTTTCCTCAGTCCATCACAGTCAACAAAATGATGCTATTCAACAGTTTATTTTCTTCTGTTCTTTCTCTTGATCCCCTTTCTTTTTTGTTTGTTTTTTCCATAATACATGAAGATAGAAGAGACTGTTTTAAATTTCTATAAATGTTGGATATTCTGGATATTCTCTTGCCAGTGAAGGAGAAAGACATGCGTGTCATTATTGAACTTTTAACAGCCCATCCTTAGGGCTGACTTGGAGACTTGCATAGCAACCCATATCCAGTTAGGGTCAAAAGCAGAGCCCAGATCAATACAAAGCATTAAGGCTATCAGGTCTCCAGATGAAGTATCTGTTGTAAATATGACTCTAAAATATAGCTATAAATAAATCAGAACACTTCTTAGACAGCAGTTACAAAGTGTTTGTTTATATAGCCACAAGGTGGGAAGTGGAAGGGACTATGTCCCAGGATCTTATTTGTATCACTTTATGTATTATTGGAAATAAGCATAGGGAGTATGGTCTGCTGATAACATCTGGGCCAGTTTTATCTCCAAATGTCTATTTCCTTTAGACGTGGATTCTGTTGATTTCTGCCTGTGGGTCACAGACTTTACTTTATCCTTTACCCATTCATGTATATCTATATGGACACAATATTGATATATACTGATGAGAAAGATTGGTTCTCATTATTGTTTAGATGTTGGTAAACAGTCCATGGAGTTGCAAAAGAGTCCGACATGACTTAGTGACTAAATAGCAATAAATAATGCTAGGTTGGTGATGACGAAATGCTAAGCAGTAACGTCAGGAATGTTTCTTGAAAAAGACGTCTGTACTTTTGCTAATTTTGAGAGAGCTTATATTGCAATATATATGTATGTGTATCTCTATGTATGTATTACACATCCTTAATATATACAGGTCTTTCAGGAAATAACTTACAGGCAGAAACGTAAGTTGTTTCCTGCTAGAGAATAAATTTTGAGAGTAACATGAGCCTTAAAGTTCCCATGTAATAAAGAGGGCCAAGCATTTCTAATAAGGACTTCTTCACCTAAAAATTTCAGAAGAGGTGCTCTGTTGTTTTGTTTCAAAATAGTATCTATGATTTGGAAGGTAGAGAGAAAAGAATTAGCGTCTTTCAAATTTAAATACTTGTTTGCTATTTTGATAGCTCTGGTTATTATCAGTCATTTTTTTAAAAAAACAAGTGAATTAGTGAGCCATTACTGTATGTATACAGTATATTTTTTGCCAAAGTTTAGAAAATACGTATATTTTTATTTATTTATTTATTTATTTATTTTTGGTATGTTTTTAATATAAAGACAAAACTTTCAAATGAAAGATTCTAAATTGGCTTAAAGTTTCACTGAAGAAGAATGTGCACTTAACAAATTAGAGATACATTTTTCCAAAGAAAATTGCAAGCACAAATATTAGATCCTTCATGTTAAGAGTATAAACAGCTACAATTTAAGAACGCAAGAAAAATAACTATATGAGGCATTACTACTCTCTGCTGGTTGTCTCATTTCAGTGACTGTTCCTTCTCAGCCTCTTTTGTGGGCCCCTCTTCCTCTATTTACCTGAAAAGTTGCTATTCCTTCAGGTTCTGTGCTTGGCTCTCTTATTACTGACTGGTTGATTTTAATTTCTGTCATTAGTTACTTTCCATATGCTGATGACTTCCAGATTTGTGTCCTCGCCACATTCTCCCAAGCTCTAGATCCATACATCCAAACATTCATTGGGCTTCTTCCCTGAAGTGTGACGTATGCACTGTAAACTCAACATTTTCAGAAATTAAAGTCATCATATTCCATATCTCACCCTACTCCAGCCTTCTCTTTGTATCAAATAGGCCCAAAAGGTCGTTCAGGTTTTTCCAAAAGACATTGCAGAAAAATCTGAATGACCTTTTTGGCCAACCCAATATTTCATATCTCAGCATTAATATGCCACCAATGTAGTTGCCCAGGCGAGACTCTATTTAACTCCTAAAATCTCATCTCAGACCAGTTCTATTTCCACTGCCACCGGCTTACTGCAGGTCACTACTGTAGCTACATTTGTTTTGTTGCAGCAGCCTGTTCTCATTTCCCCTACTCTGTCTTCTTCAATACATTTTCTGCATTTCACACTATGTATAAGGAAACCCCTGGCTTAGAGCTTAACTTCTGTGGCTCCCATTGTTTCTAGGATTCAGTCCAGATTCCTCACCATGGTAGCAGGCTCTTCATCACCTCATGAGCTCATCACTGCCTGCTTTTCTAGCCTTGTCTCCCATTCCATGACATGAACAAGCTGAATTTTTTTTACTCTAAACATTTGGACAAGCCCTCGTGTTTGCAGTTCTGTCTCTTCCTACCTTAGTACTTTTGCCCAGTCAGTTCCCTGTTCACCTACACATTTTGGTTTGCATAATATATCCTCCAGAAGCTCTGACACATCCACTTCCTTCCTCGCATTCACCAAATAAACACTTTGTGTTTTTCCTACATACCCTTATAACATATCCTTACCATAGCACTTACTCCAGTGTGTTAGAATTGTTGTTTTACTCTCAACTTTCCCCTCTAGGCTGTAAATTCCTTAAGGTTAAGGATGTTGAAACTTATGATTCTTGGAATATAGTGTATGCTTGAAAAGTATTTCTTGACTGTGTAAATGAATTATTGTGACTTTTCCTTACTGTTTTCACGGTGGTTTTGCCAGTTTCATCATGTGTCGCATATGCCCTCAGTTTCAGAATCTCTTCTAATTTCAAATGAGAACTTCAAAACATATAGAACAATATATACTGTTAAGTAAAAAAGTAAAATACAAAGTAGTATTGTAAATCATTCCTTAAGGTAAGAAGGAAGATATGTAAGATAATATACACGTCTGTTCATTTGTATGAAACAAATACAGGAATGATAATGGAAAGAAGTGGGGACCTAGGAACATGATAGCAGAGGTAAGGAGGGAACAATTTTTTTCCAAGATCGCCTTTGTATATTGCCTTGACTTTGTATATTGTATATTGCCTTGACTGTTTGGAACCACAGTAATGTTTTCCTCTCTGAAAACAGATAAATAAAACCAGGATGTAGGGGGAACCCAAAATGTAATACAAAATATAGCAGGAGATTCTAACTCTGTAGTGAATAAATAGCATATCCACACTGAAGAGGGTGTTAAAGAAAAGCACTAACCTGGGTAATGCTGGAAAACAGTATTTTGACTGGATATTGTGAAGCTAATGGCAAATACAGTTATCAAGTTAGTGTTTCTTATACAGATGCAGGTTGTCAGTTCTGAAGCTGCTTTGTGTTTAGAATTACAGGAGGGAAACCGTATTGGACTGAAAGCGTAGGTAGTTGTATGAACTCACGGTTTTTACTATATATCTGTCTAGATACATGTATAGAAGCATGGATGCAAAAGTAAAATAGATGCCTAGTGTTCCTTTGCTCTGTTTGCTGATAAGGCCTAGAAACAATGATATACTAGCAGCAGTAAGCATTCCTAGTGCCCGAGTTTTGGTTGCCATCTGTAATAAAAGGAACAAGCTTAATTATATAGGTAGTGCATGTGTTTGTGTGCTCAAGCGCCCAGTTGTGTCCAACTCTTTGTGACCCCATGGACTGTAGCCCACCAGGCTTCTCTGTCTGAGGAATTTTCCAGGCAAGATTACTGGAGTGGGTTGCCACTTCCTACTCTAGGGGATCTTCCCAATGAAGGGATTGAACCTGCATCTCTTGCCTCTCCTGCACTGGCAGGAGAATTCTTTACCATTGCACCACCAAATAAATGGCCACCCACTCTTGCCTGGAGAATCCTATGGACAGAGGAATCTGGTGGGCTACAGTCCATGGAGTCACAAAGAGTTGGACACGACTAAATGACTAACACTTTTTCTCTTTTTTTTCACTTGCTTACTTTATCATAAACATTGCACTCAGTGTGGAAAAGCTTTTCTCAAGATTCAGAGGACATACAAATGCAAGGGATTTTTATGTTAAAAATAAATAGTCATGGCTCTTTCGTCTACTAGACCAAAAAAATTGGAAATGTTAAAACTTGATCAACAACCAAAAAAGGAACCAATGCTCCTTGGGGAAGTAGTTGATTTCACACCAGAGGCAAGAAAACACGAGATGAGCCTGAAGCATCTTATTATGCCAGAAAACCCAAAATCAAGTTCAAAATGCAGAGAAGCCAGCCTCAAGCAGATCCTAACAGCCAAATCTGGAATAATTTTGAGCAACAAAATGATAATTTTGAGCAACAATGATAGTATTGGATTATAACCCACAGAATAAACCAAATGACCATGAACTCATTGGTATAAATAAATAATTGAATAACTAAGTGGAGAAGTGGCAGCTCTTCCTTATAGTAAACTTCCATTAATAAATGTAGAAGGAGTGAAGGAAGAACAAAACATCATTAGACAAACACCAATATAACAATTATCTCAGGTGAGATCCGCCAGTGGATGCTAACATCAGTGGAAGAAAGTTTAAGGAGAAACAGGGTATTTACATAGTCTCATGCAATGTGTTTATTAAATAGAGAGGGGATAATACTACTTACAGCAGCAAAAGCTGGTAAACACCACCTTAACCAAATGCTCACAGTTCGCATCACTTACAGTAAGACCTATAACGTCATGTACCCCCAATATAAGGCACTGAGAAGGGCACAAGAATTGCTTCTCTGTTATTCTTAACGAAAACACATATTCCCAATATAAGCACAAGAAAGCATCAGACTGGCCCAAACTGAAAACCTTTCCAGAAGATAACTCATCAGTATGTCTTAAAAATGTCAAGGTTGTGAAAGACTGGGGAACTCTCCCAGATTAGAGGAGACTGAGGAGATTTAGTGCAATTTGGAATTCCAGATTGGATTTTGAGACAGAGAAGGGACATTGGTGGAAAAACTGTTGAAATTTGAATAACGTCTGCATGTTAACTAGCTAGTAGTGGTATAACAGTATCAATTTTCTGGTAAGCCTTCCTCAGTGATCAGTGCAAAGAAATAGAGGAAAACAATAGAATGGGAAAGACTAGAGATCTCTTCAAGAAAATTAGAGATACCAAGGGAACATTTCATGCAAAGATGGGCTCAGTAAAGGACAGAAATGGTATGACCTAGCAGAAGCAGAAGATATTAAGACGAGATGGCAAGAATACACAGAAGAACTGTACAAAATAGGTCTTCCTGACCCAGATAATCATGATGGTGTGATCACTAACCTAGAGCCAGACATCCTGGAATGTGAAGTCAAGTGGGCCTTAGAAAGCATCACTACGAACAAAGCTAGTGGAGGTGATGGAATTCCAGTTGAGCTATTTCAAATCCTGAAAGATGATACTGTGAAAGTGCTGCACTCAATATGCCAGCAAATTTGGAAAACTCACCAGTGGCCACAGGACTGGAAAAGATCAGTTTTCATTCTAATCCCAAAGAAAGGCAATGCCAAAGAATGCTCAAACTACCGCACAATTGCACTCATCTCACATGCTAGTAAACTAACGCTCAAAATTCTCCAAGCCAGGCTTCAGCAATACATGAACTGTGAACTTCCATATGTTCAAACTGGATTTAGAAAAGGCAGAGAAACCAGAGATCAAATTGCCAACATCTGGTGGATCATAGAAAAAGCAAGAGAGTTCTGGAAAAATATCTATTTCTACTTTATTGACTATGCCAAAGCCTTTGACTATGTGGATCGCAACAAACTGTGGAAAATTCTGAGAGAGATGGGAATACCAGACCACCTGACCTGCTTCTTGAGAAATCAGTATGCAGGTCAGGAAGCAACAGTTAGAGCTGGACATGGAACAACAGACTGGTTCCACATAGAAAAGGAGTAAGTCAAGGCCGTATATTGTAACCCTGCTTATTTAACAGATATGCAGAGTGCATCAAGAGAAACACTGGGCTGGATGAAGCACAAGCTGGAATCAAGATTGCTGGGAGAAATACCAGTAACCCCAGATATGCAGATGACACCACTCTTATGGCAGAAAATGAAGAAGAACTAAAGAACCTCTTGATGAAAGTAAAAGAGGAGAGTGAAAAAATTGGCTTAAAGCTCAACATGCAGAAAACTAAGATCATGGCATGTGGTCCTATGAGCTTTAAGCCAACTTTTTCACTCTCTTCTTCCACTTTCATCAAGAGGCTCTTTAGTTCTTGGGGGGCTCCAAAATCACTACAGATGGTGACTGCAGCCATGAAATTAAAAGATGCCTACTCCTTGGAAGGAAAGTTATGACCAACTAGACAGTGTATTAAAAAGCAGAGACGTTACTTTGCCAAAAAATGTCCATCTAGTCAAAGCTATGGTTTTTCCAGTAGTCATGTATGGATGTGAGAGTTGGACTATAAAGAAAGCTGAGCACTGAAGAATTGATGCTTTTGAAGTGTGGTGTTGGAGAAGACTCTTGAGAATCCCTTGGACTGCAAGGAGATCCAACCAGTGCATCCTAAATGAGATCAGTCCTGGGTGTTCACTGGAAGGACTGATGCTAAAGCTGAAACTCCAGTACTTTGGCCACCTGATGTGAAGAACTGACTCATTGGAAAAGACCCTGATGTGGGGAAAGTTTGAAGGCAGGAGGAGAAGGGGACAACCGAGGATGAGATGGTTGGATGGCATCACTGACTCAATTGAGATGATTTTGAGTAAATTCTGGGAGTTGGTGATGGACAGGGGGCCATGGTCCATGGGGTTGCGAAGAGTTGGACACGACTGAGTGACTGAACTGAACTGAACTCTGATTCTGTAAGATGTTACATAGGTAAAAGGTATATGGGAACTTGTACTATTTTTTCAACCTTTTTTGTAAGTGTAAAATTATTAAAATAGAAAAATTTTAAATAAGGGCTAGCATGTCCACTTATAAACAAATATACTTAATTTTTGACTTTTACAAATTTGACTCTATCGCATGAATTTGTGCATACTCTGGGAGTTACTGAAGGACAGGGAAGCCTGGTATGCTGCAGTCCTTGGGGTTACAAAGAGTCAGACATAGTGACTGAACAACAACAATAATATAATTTTTAGGAAAACTAAAAGAATAGGGGAAAATACAGAAAGGGAAAGATAAAATATTCTTATCAGATTAAGGAAAGTTCCTTCTATTTCTCATTTGCTAAAAATTTTTTTTTAATGCTTATATGTTTTCTTTTTAAAAATCTAACTGAGGGTAACTGATTTTTAAATTTTTATCTGTTTATTTATTTTGACTGTGCTGGGTCTTCACTGCTGCGTGGCCTTTTCTCTAGTTGTAGAGAGCAGGGGCTACTCTCTAGCTGTGGTACCTGGGCTTCTCACTGAGGTGGCTTCTCTCGCTGTGGAGCTAGGGAGAGTGGGCTTCAGTACTTGTGGCGTGACGGCTCAGTAGTTGCGGCTCCAGGGCTCCAGAGCACAGGCTTAGAAGCTGTGTTGTGTGAGTTTAGTTGCTGCATGGCATGTGGGATCTTCCTGTCTCAGGGACTGAACCCATGTCTCGTGCACTGGCACGCAGGTTCTGTACCCCTGAGCCACCAGGGAAGCCCTAAGAGTTTGTTTGTTTGTTTTTTTAAATCATGAATAGATGTTTAGTGTTAAATGTACCTTTACATATCTTTGAAATGATCATGTAATTTTTCTTATTTTTTGGCATATTGCTTTTGGAATGTCAGTCACGATTAGGAAAATTTTCTCCGATCTCAGGTTGCAGAGGAAGTTATTATATTTTATATTTTCTTCTACAGTTACATAGTTTTATTATTTTAAAACTCAAACAGTAATTATAAGACGCTAAAGAGCTTACTTTGAATCTAACCTTTAAGGTCCAGTTTTTGCTGCAATCTTTGCCTCTTGCTTCTCCTCAGCCCTGTGACTGTGGTATGCAGCACATACCTGTGTAGGGCTTACTATGTGCCAGACACTTTTCTAAGCACATTACAAATATTAAAGCATTTATTCCTTTAGTCACCAAACGAATTAGGCTCAATGTTAGAGAAGAAAACAAGGACTAGAGAACTGAAAGAACTCATTCAAGTTCTCATACCTGTCCAGAGGTCTACTCTACTAATTGTATGATAAGATCCTGGCAGCTGAAGCAGGAAGATATTTGCCTGGTATCTTTTATTCTTTTCCTACCATCTTTCGTGACAGAACCAGGGATCCTCTGGGACCACATGGATAACCCTAGTAATTTCTGGTATAGGAAAAATAAGTATATCTACTGGACTGAGAGTCATATAAAATACATAGTTTTAGGAGAGGTTATATTTTGGAGGAGGTGGAAAGATGATTAATTTTTGAAACTGATTTTTATAGGAGTATAGTTGCTTTACATTGTTGTGTTAGTTCTGCTATACATCAAATGAATCAGCGATATGTATACATATGTGGGCCTGCGTGCTAATTCACTTCAGTCATGTCCAACTCTTTGAGATCCTATGGACTGTAGCCCACCAGGCTCCTCTGTCCATGGAATTCTCCAAGCAAGAATACTGGGAGTGGGTTACCATTTCCTTCTCCAGGGTTTCTTCCTGACCCAGGGATTGAACCCGTGTCTTTTTAGTCTCCTGCAATGGCAGGCAGGTTCTTTACAACAGTACCCCCTGGGAAGCCCATGTATACATATACTCTCTTTTTTTTTGGATTTTCTCTTCCATATAGGTCATCACAGAGTTTGAGTAGTGTTCCTTGTGCTATACTGTAGGTTCTTATTAGTTATCTATTTTATACATAGTAGTGTATATATTGGAGAAGGCAATGGCATCCCACTCCAGTACTCTTGCCTGGAAAATCCCATGGACAGAGGAGCCTGTTGGGCTGCAGTCCATAGGGTCACACAGAGTCGGACACGACTGAGCAACTTCACTTTCACTTTTCACTTTCATGCACTGGAGAAGGAAATGGCAACCCACTCCGGTGTTCTTGCCTGGAGAATCCCAGGGACGGGGGAGCCTGGTGGGCCTCCGTGTATGGGGTTGCACAGAGTTGGACACGACTGAAGTGTCCAACTTAGCAGCAGCAGCAGTGTATGTATCGGAGAAGGCAATGGCACCCCACTCGAATACTCTTGCCTGGAAAATCCCATGGACGGAGGAGCCTGGAAAGCTGCAGTCCATGGGGTCGCTAAGAGTCAGGCACGATTGAGTGACTTCCTTTCACTTTTCACTTTCATGCATTGGAGAAGGAAATGGCAACCCACTCCAATGTTCTTGCCTGGAGAATCCCAGGGACGGAGGAACCTGGTGGGCTGCTGTCTATGGGGTCGCACAGAGTTGGACACGACTGAAGCGACTTAGCAGCAGCAGCAGCTGCTGCTGCAGTGTATGTATGTCAATCCCAATCTCCTTATTCATCCCACTTCTCTTCCCTCTTTGGGTCATATGCTTGTTTTGTATGGGAAAGACAATTTAAAAAGAAAATTTGAAAGGGCATTTTAAAGCCATTGTTTTTCTCTTCATATGGTAAGTTAATTGATATTTTCAAATTTAAAAGTGCAGGCTTTAAACCCCATTTCTTGAAGCTGCAGCTTACATTTGTTTCCTACTCTTCGTTAACAAGAAATGATCTCTGTTCAAAAGCAGGGTGCTTATCTGGCTTCTCCTGTTGTGTAACCTTATCTGACTTGAACAGGGCTGGCGTTAGGATGATTAACCACTCTGAACTCCAGGACTTGAGGCTGGTAAATATTTGTCTTTTTTATAAAAATGAAATGATTAAAAAAATAGATATTCCAACCTCTCCCAAGTAGAGGAGGACAGAGAAGAATTGATGCTACATGCTCTCTGTTGGCTCAGAGTTCCTTTCAACTTTTTAGAAGGAAGGAATCATGCCTGGATTCCATCATCTTACAAGAAACAGTTCCTCAGTATGTTGAAAGCCTTAGAGAAATGTCCCCTTTCTAAGAAGGCTAAAAGCCTGATTCTGACCTGTCTTTCCCCTATCACTTTTTAATTGGCATTATTTGTAGTAATTTTGTATTATTATGATGCTTTCACATAAGTTACCATGTTTGATTTTCACATCAACCCTGAAATAAGAAGGGAAGCTATTACCACCATTCCACAGAGAAAACTAAGACTTGGAGATTTCCAGCAGTCTTCCCAAGATTGCAGAGCCAGCGGTGGGGCAGAGTTGGGAGGAGATGAGCACACTGGCCTCCTGGCTTTGGTGCTCATTCTTCCCTGCCAGGCCCTACCCCTCAAATAGCACAGAAATACTAGGTATAGTCCCATTTATATAAAAATACTTGGTATTGATATATTTTACAAGTATATTTCAAATTAGTGGAAAATTTTGGTGAAATTTAGAGTAAAATTTTTTTTTTAAACGTAAGTAAGATAGATTGTTGTTGTTCAGATGCTGGTCGGTGTCCAACTCTTTGCAACCCCATGGACTGCAGCACTCCAGGCTTCCTTGTCCTTCACCATCTCCCAGAGTTTGCTCATACTCATGTCCATTGAGTCAGTGATGCCATCCAACCATCTCATCCTCTCATCAAGTAAATCTTAAAAAGCTTCCAAACAAGATGTCTTCCAGATCCCAGCAATAACAATAGTTGTTCAGTTGTGGCCTGGTGTGGAGCAAGACAATGTCAGGATTGCTTCTTTCTTTCACAAGTAGTCGCTTGTTTGCTTGTGCTGGCCCTTTAAGACCATTTTTTCACTTCTCTGCGTGTTTCTTTATTTGTGTGTGGCAAACTCTGTTAAAAAGTTGTAGCCTGGTTTTGGCACGTACTAGAAGACAAACCAGAAATCACATAGGAAGTAGAGTGTGTTACTACTTACCTTGTACAGTCTCTTGTGCAACAAAATATTACAGGGGTTTCAGGTAGGAATTTCTGTTTTTATGTTGCATTGCCTTTTAGGAAAGACTCATCACAGCCATGTTCTGAGATTCATGAGCTGTTAAAATCTCTTCCATATCAGTATATAAGCTTTCGTATTTCCTACAGCTGGAACAAAGGGAAATGGTATCGTCTACCATCTGGATTCAGAATATACTTAGCAGAGAAAAAGCATATGCAAGATCTAGTATGAAGCATTGGAGTAAAGCCTGAAGGATGTATGCATTAAAAGTACCAGAACATGAAAATCCTCCGTGCTCCAAGGAGAGAGTTCAGCCTGGCGTTAGGCTGTCGCGTTTTGCAGTCTCTTGCTTTCCCACCAGTCTGTAGGGCTGTTTCTCCATGTTGAGAAGGCTCACGCTCACTCTTTGGCCCTAAGTTCTAACAGCTTGAAAGTCTTATGGTTGGGTATTCGTATTTAAAATCCCTAAAATAAAAGTGGGAAAATTTCGAGGGACCATCCTTTTCAGTATTTAGCTTGGAACTCATCCTGTCCTTCAGGGGCCTCCAAAGACTAACTGCTTCATCCTCTGAAACACTTCATTATGAGCTGAAAAGGAGCCAGGACGAAAGACCCTGTTCTCTCTGAGATGGAACACAGGACAGTGTGTTTGTCTTGCTCCTAACATGGCCAAATCAGCAAGCTATTCACCATCTCAAACTGGTCTTATTTATTTGTGTCATGCAAGAGAAATTTATTTTCTAAATTGTTAAGAGCTTGAATGTATTTATTACACTCTTTGGAAGGTTTGGCCCCAGCCTTGTCCTGAGGCGTTGAGATTTGTTTTCCATCAATTTGAGCCTCACACATAAAAGAGTTTCAACAGTGGCTGGGATATTACCTGACATTTTAATGATTGAGTGAAGAGAAGTTAAATTACGAGATGACCTGGACAACAAACAGACTTCAGAATCCTTTTTCAATAGAGTGTTAGTGAGCTGCCCAGTACTCTGGATGGTGGTTTAAAAAAATATAATAAAATGTCAGCCAAGCTTTTTTTGAGACAGATTAGAGAATTACCCAATTCCCTCAACCTCTTCACTCTAAGTCTAAAGCAAATGTTTGTTTAAAATTTGAAAACCAAGCAGTTTGTGTTCAACTGGATGAATTTTATTCATTTGGGACAGAACAACAACCAAAAAGGGTAGTCTGTAATGTTTTGTCTCATAGCTGGTGTATTCTTAATGAAGAACATTCCTTTGTGTGTCAGTGCTCAAAATTGGGACACCAAAAATGCAACAATTAAGTAAAAAGGTTTTATTTAGTTATCATCTGTCTGAAACTAATGATAAATATGAATCAGTAAAGTTTACTGCCTATAGTTGTATGCCTGGCATATTGTTATGTGGATTGTCTCATTTAATCTTTTCAAAAATCCCAAGGTAGGTACTGTTATTCCCCCACTTTTTAGATGACTAAACAGAGGCTTCCATTGATTAGGTTCCTTGTCTAAGATCACACAGCTGTGGAGCAGGAACTGAAGCCCCATGATTCTGGGTTGCAGCACTGAGCTCTTATTAGCACAGCTGATGGTTTTCTTTATGAAGCTCAGTTCATCCATATAATGTAGTCAATTAATGACAGGTTTGATGCCTTTGAACTGTGGTGTTGGAGAAGACTCTTGAGAGTCCCTTGGACTGCAAGGAGATCCAACCAGTCCATTCTGAAGGAGATCAGTCCTGGGTGTTCTTTGGAAGGAATGATGCTAAAGCTGAAACTCCAGTACTTTGGCCACCTCATGCGAAGAGCTGACTCATTGGAAAAGACTCTGATGCTGGGAGGGATTGGGGGCAGGAGGAGAAGGGGACGACCGAGGATGGACTCGATGGACCTGAGTCTGAGTGAACTCCGGGAGTTGGTGATGAACAGGGAGGCCTGGCGTGCTGCGATTCATGGGGTCGCAAAGAGTCGGACACGACTGAACGACTGAACTGAACTGAACTGAATGACAGGTCTACTGGATGATCACTTGAGAACAGAAAGCCAATTACATGGCATTGCCTAGCAGAGACAGTGGGAAAAATTGTCAATTTTTAAAATTGAAGTATTGTTGATGTACATTATTACATGAGTTACAGATGTACAATATAGTGAATCATAGTTTTTAAGGGTTATACTCCATTTACCTTCCCTGGTAGCTCAGTCAGTAAAGAATACACCTCCAATGCAAAAGATCACCTGCAGCACAGAAGACCCAGGTTTGATCTCTGGGTTCGGGAGATTCCCCTGGAGAAGGAAATGGCAACCCACTCCAGGATTCTTGCCTGGAGAATCCCATGGACAGAGGAGGCTAGAGGGCTACAGTGCATGGGGTCACAAAGAGTCAGACATGACTGGGCAACTGAACAATAACCTTTTACAGTTATTTTAAAATATTGGTTCTATTCACTGCGCTGTACAGTATATCCTTGTAGCTTATTTTGTGCATGAGAGTTTGTACCTCTTAATCCCTTACCCCTGTATGGCCCTTCCTTCTCCCCTCTCCTCACTGGTAACCACTAGTTTGTTCTCTGTATCTGTGAGTCTGCTTCTTATTTGTTATATTTACTAGTTTGTTGTATTTTTCAGATCCCACATATAAGTGATATCATATGGTATTTGAGAAATTGAAAAAATTTTAATGTGTGTATTTAGCACTCACATAATACAATTGTAAGGTACTTCAGAAGTAAGCTCATGGAAGTAGGTGGAACTGCAGTTGGATAGTAATCTAGAAAGAAGACTGCTTTTTTTTTTTTTTTGTATTTAAAGTGATTGCTATTCATTCTGTTCCCGAATGAGACTTTGTTTTTCTTTTATAAGTGATGGATACCCATATGCTGCTCATAAGAGACCAGAGAAAACATAGACAAATCCCATAAGAACTGAAACAGAGAGTGTCCTGGAACATTGTTAAAGGATAATTTCATTGAGGGGAAATTTTTTACATAAAATTGGCAGATGAGGGTTATTCATTTATCTCTTCTAGAAATAGCTGAAAGGGGGGTACAACAGAAATCATTCCAGTTCAAACATATAAGGAAATGGATTCAACCACGATGCTGAGATAATTTTGGACTTTTTCAGTTTTATAGGCTGAGGGTTTCCATGAATATAACTGAGACCCATGATTCAGTAACTTGGAAGGTTAGAGGTTTCACACACACACACACACACACACACCCTGCACATTATTACCCATATCTTTCAGGATAGAATCTTTGGGAAAATTAAAGTTTTTTATTGTTTTTGTTTTGTTTTTTTTTTTAGTATTGACAAATAGCCATACCAACTGGTTTTATAGCAACAACTAGTCATGGATCATTGCCTTCAAAGAAAATGTTTATCTACCATTTATTGAAAGCTGTGTCTGTGAGAAGGACCATTTCTTTAATTCTAAAATGAACATTTTGGGTCAAGATATTTTATACTTGTATTTGCGGGGAAAGACTGTAAAGCACATTAGTTTCAAAAATAACTAGTTTTGCTGGTAGAATTAAATGATTGTAAGATAATTTCTTCTCATTGGCAGAATGGAAGTTCACTGTATGTCTCAAATATTTATTTTTATAAACATTATGGCCTGGGCACATTAAGCCCATTTTCTTGTACATAAAAAGCCACTTTACCTCAGCTTTGCCTTGTTCCTGTAAAAACAGAAGATTGTTTTATGGTCTGTCTAACTGTATCTTTGCCTGACCAATAGACATCAAATAAAGAACCAATTGTTGTACCTTACTCAGAGACTTTTGCTAGATCTCCTTACCTGAACAGACCTCAGTAGTAACAAAGAGGGCCCAGCTGATAAATGACTGGTTTTGTTTTCATGAATGTTAGGAGAAGTATCACCTGCCAGGAGGGTTTATCTTGGACTCTGGGGGCAAAAACCTTTACTGGCTCCAGAATGATGACAGTCACTAATGTTTAAGTGAGATTCTAACCTTTCCAAAATCATTTATATGATCCCATTTTATCCTTACAGTGTTTTTAGAAAATAAAAGCACATAATATACGTAACATATACTGTTTCAGTTTGGTTTTTGCTCACATGAATTTAAAGACACACACAATATCCAGAAATATTTACTATCAACTTTTTGAGTGAGTGAGTGAAAGTTGCTCAGTCATGTCTGACTCTTTGCAACCCCATGGACTATACAGTCCATCAATTTTTTACTACGTTGATATACTCTTATTTTTTCATTTCATATTTCTCTCTTTTTTTGTTATTCTCTGGACAGTTTTTCCTCCCACCCTTTGCGGAACATTCTGATTATTTGTTTAGACCCTCCATTCAGGAAATATCCATTTTGGCTATTTAGGTGACATATATGGATGCAAAAACATCTGGCACAGTGTCTGACAAGTAACAGATGCTCAGTGTTTACTTTTTTTCCTCTGCCTCCTCTCCCTCTTTTTGCTCTTTTTGTTTTTAGTTTGGTCTTTTGGTTGATAGTGTGGCATCAGCCCACACTTGATAGATAGTTGAATACATAGACATAGAGATAGATAATCTCTATCCATCCATTTTTCCATTTATATATCTTTGGTCCTTGGTTCCCTCTCTATATAGGTTTCTTTCCTTTAATCCTTGATATTCAGTTTCTCTAATTTTCTTATGCATGTTGTTCAGTCGTTAAGTCGTGCCTGACTCTTTGCAATCCCAGGAACTCCAGCATGCCAGGCTTCCCTATCTTTCAGCCTCTCCCAGAGTTTGCTCATATTCATGTCCATTGAGTCAGTGATGCTATGTAACTATATTTTGTATTTACTTATTGAGTAAACATATACAGAAAGCAAGTGTTGTTCTAGTGATCATGTTTAATCGTGGGAGATACAAACCAAAGTAAGATAAAATCATGAGTCTGGTGTAGAAGATACACAAATAAATATATCAAACCACGTGTGATGTGCTCTCATAGAGAATACAGAGGGGACCTGTAATAGGGTTGAGAGCTAGAACCTGACTCTGGAATTTTGGGGATCAGAAGTGAATGATAAATATTATTACTCTATGTTGAGATTTCTTTTTGATAGTGTGTTTTGATAACATTAATTGAATCTTTTGCATTCCTGGAGTAAGCTTTTCTTTATTATTGCTTTTTAAATGTAGTACTGATTTGCTAATGTATTCATTTGAATTTTTGCATATATTTACATGCATAAGTGTGCCCTTGAGGTTTTTGCTGTGTGAATTTGCACTCAGGCCTTTGTGAGGTTTTCTGAGCATAGTCCTGCTAACTTTGGAAAACTGATCTTCGTGGTAATGTTAAATGTTCTACCCCTGTCCAGCATCCTTCTAGTTTAAACATTTCCCCTATGAACTCGTTTGAAATTTCTGAACTTTTAGAAGACTGCTGTGTCTTTCCTCAATGTTGTTGGAAAAGGCATTATCTTCCTCTTTACTATTTTACTTCTTTCTAGCTGTAAATCCATCTACTTTATTGAGTCACCTCCTCTCCTTAGTAATGATATTCTATAGAAGCATTAATCAATTTTGAATTGTTTTTAAACAGTCTAAGGATCTTTTTAGACATCTGCCTTTACTGGTGGTTCTTTTAGTTATTTCTAGGCTGATTTCTTTTTGACTGAGATGAAACCTCAGTCATTTCCCCAAACCCTTTCATTTTTCTTTTAAGCATGAGATTAGGAAGGATCAGATGTTAAGAGTATGAGGTACACACAATGATCCTGTTTATTTATTTATTTTACTAAATAGGATGATCTAAAACTCTTATTCTTTAAGCAGTAATTCACAATTCCATTGCTATGTGTCTTTTATTTCTATCAGTGAGACATAAGCTTCTGGAATGGCTTAAGACTAGATTCTGGAGTCAGCACCTAGAAGATTCTTTCATTTACTGTGTGCATGACCTTGAGCAAATCACTTGAACTTTTTAGAGTCTAGTTCATCACCTGTGAAATAAGACACTGCTAACTACCATTTTAGGCAGCTGTGTAATAAGCAAACATGTAAAGTACTACGGTTAGCACAGAAAAAGTACTTTAAAATGGTACTAATGTAATTATTCAACTGTCATAAATAAGTTCCTTATCCTGTGTCTTCATGTACCATGGTCCTCCTTTCCTGTCGTCTTATAAAAATTGCGTCCAGTTTTCACCCCTCAGAATCCATAGACTGGGCCTTCCATTGCCTGCATTGTCTGTGCGGCGCATTTCCACCTTGTACATCTGTATCTCTTAAAAAGCCCCTTCAATTTTTGCCTTCTGTCTTGTTCTTTACCACAATGTATTTTGGTGGAGAATGCCTACAGCATGGAAGACCCAGGTTCTACTCCTAACAGGATCTTTGGCTGATTATCTGACCTTAGGTACTCAATCTTCTTATCATTTATTTTTGTTACTATCAATTACCAAGCATGACTTTGTCTCTGATGCTTTATATAACGTCTCATTTACTCCTCACAATCATTTGTTTGGGAGGTGTTTTTTCCATTTTGCCAATGAGGAAACAGAGATTAATAATTTTAAGTAATTATTAGTAATTACTTAAGTATTTACTTTAGTAATTGCTTAAGTATTAAGTAATAATTTTAATATTAAGTAGCTTGCCCAGAAGCTGAATGGGCAGTTTTCGTGGACTCTGGGGATACGGATTTTTACCTACTCTACAACTCAGAGTGGTTAGGGCCAACCAAGGTCAAGTGAGATTGTTTCATAGACTGGAACACGATGCAAACAGAACAGTTCTATCAGGCTAGTGTTTTCTCTTCTCTCCTAGCCACCCCCTTTTATTCCTAAGTCTTCTGACATGTGGATTATACCATGGGTTGGTTAGCCTCATTCCCTCTGCATTTTTGTTTTTGCACCTTTGTTTTCCTCCGTTCTCTCCCTTCCTTTCCTTTTGTCCCCCATGGCATTTCCAGAGAACTTCCTCTCTTAGTGAGGTCTTACTCCGTGTCTCCCTTCCTCAGCCAGAGACAGCTTGCCTTACCAGCTCTTTCAGCTTACCTGTTTTGTGTTTGAGATCCATTTAAAAATGATTTTCATTGCTCAGTTATAGACAGTTTCACATCGTCCCTCTGTGCCTTTTTTTTTTTTTTTAAGATTTGGTTTGAAAAAGGGTAAGGAAGTGCAAGATGCATAGCGGTAAGAAAGAAGAGAAACTGTTGGGAGGGGCTGCTGTATTCCATCTTCAAAGAAAGCAGAGCTGGGGTTAGTCCAAGCTGTTTTACTATTGGAAGAGAGTCATTCCACCATAGTTTGGACATAACCTGGCTTTTTATTGCCAAGAAAGTATAAGATGGAAATGGAGGTAAATGTGAATAATTCAAAATAATGTTTAACTTTGAGGATATTTCACCTTCTCTGGAATTAGAGATTTATGCTAGTCAAGAGTTAGGGAGGAATTCGAAATGTTTATGTTACCAGAGTGTAGAAAACATTGTCCAGTTGTTTATCTAATCCTTCATTGGGCTTGCTTTTAAAAACACGTTTTGATTTGAAGTAGCCTGGGAAAAATAAACTGTTCCAGCCCATAACTTGATGCCCCAGTGGAAATAAGATAGATCCTTTTTCATTCATTTTGAGAAATTTTCCAAGCAGACAGATGTCTTTGTACCTTCCTTTGCAGTTCCTCCACAAATGACTATTATCAAGAACTAGAATTACAAGTGCTCTGTTACTTCTTTTTAACTTTAGCTTCTACAGAAATTACTACTGGGATCTTATTTCTTTTCTGGGCTGAACATTTTGTTGTAGCGCCTACTCAGTCTCACAGATTCGCCATGTGCTATCATCCAGGAAGATTCATTTCTTAAAGATGTGTATTAACGAACACAAGGAACTTTTTGAGAACCTGTTTTGATCCACAGAGCAACCAGGTGTGCTGGGGAATAGGCATAAGAGATACTATGCTTTGCTCTGCTGTAATGATTTTCCAGTCTCCCAGTGGAAAAGGTAGAGAATAATATGTAAAAAAAAAAAAAAAGAATGAATTTTGGTTTCCATTGCTTCTTCCTAATCCCTTAGCCTAAATTCATTCACTCAAGGCAACCAGTAATTATTGTGTGCTTCCTGTGTGCCAGGAACTATTCTAGGGCTGGGGATACAGCAGCAAACAAAATAAAGATCCCCACAATTGTGGAGCTCTTATTCTAGCAGGGGAGATGGTAAACAATAAACATGATAACGTCATGGACTACGTAGTATGTTAGAAAATAACAAGTGTTAGTGTTTAAAGGTGATAAGTACTATGGAAAAAGAAATGTCAGAAAGGTGGCAGTTACAAGATTATAATTCTAAATTGGGTTGTCAGGGTAGGCTTTGTTGAAAAGGCAACTTTTGAACAGAGATTTAAAGAGGTGAGGGATTTATCCATGCAGAGATCAGAGAGAGAGCTGTTCCAGGTAAGGGGAACAAGCCTAGCATGTTCCCGGAACAGCAAGAAAGCCAGTAGTGAGACTGGGTGATAAGAGATGCAGTTAGCGGGGTCAGATCATGCACGGCTTTTTGGCTGACTTTTGTTTTTTACTGAGTAAAGTGAGGAGGACCGTTTTGAAGAAAGTGAAGTGAAAGTCACTCAGTTGTGTCTGACTCTTTGCGACCCCGTGGGCTGTAGGCTGCCAGATTTCTCCGTCCATGGAATTCTCCAGGCCAGAATACTGGAGTGGGTGGCCATTCCCTTCTCCAGGAGATCTTCCCAACCCAGGGATTGAACCCATGTGTCCAACATTGCAGGCGGATTCTTTATTGTCCGAGCCACCAGGGAAGCCCAAGAATACTGGAGTGAGTAGCCTGTCCATTCTCCAGTGGATCTTCCTGATCCAGAAATCAAATAGGGGTCTCCTGCACTGCAGCTGGATTCTTTACCATTGAGCTACCAGGGAATAATATAATCTTATGTTTTAAAAGAATGCCTGCCTGCTGTATTGTGAATAGAATGTGGGGCGGGGGTGGTCAAAGGTAGAAATGGGCAGTCAGTTTGAAGTTTACACAGGTCAGCAATTCAGCAGTGGTTCAAGTAAGAGGTGTTGGTGGATTGCTCCACAGTGATAGCAGTGGTGAAGGTGGTGAGAAGTGATCTGATTCTTGATATATTTTAAATGTAAAGACAACAGAATTTCTAACAGAGTGGTCAAGATGTGTGAAAGGAAAAAGGATCCAGAATGACCCTAAGAGTTTTGGCTTGAACTTTGGGCTTCCCAGGTGGTGCAGTGGTAAAATGTCTGCCTGCCAGCACAGGAAACACAGGAGACCTGGGTTTGATCCCTGGGTCAGGAAGATCCCCTGGAGTAGGAAATGACAACCCTCTCCAGTATTGTTGCCTGGGAAATCCCATGGATAGAGGAGGCTGATGGACTGCAGTCCATAGGGTTGCAAAGAGTCAGACATGACTAAGCATGCATGCAGCATCAACTGGAAGGATAAAGTTGAAATGAGAAAGGCCATGGGGTGGAACAGGTTTGTAGGGAAGATCAGGAATACTGTTTGGTACATGTTGAGTTTTATATGCTATAAGATGTCCAAGTGGAGATATTGACTAAGTAATTGGATATACAAGTCTGAAGTTCAGGAGAGAAATCTGGGCTTGAGTTATAAAATTAGGAGTTGTCAGTCTGCAAATGTTATTTAAAGCCATGGATTGAACTTTGGATGGATAAGGTCACCAAGGGAGTGATTTTAGAAAAGAGAGGAGAGTCGAAGACTGAGTGCTACAAGTGTTGGGGCTTTTAGGAGTTTGGGAGGAGAGGAGGACCCAGCAAAGGGTGCTGAGAAGGAGCACAGAGTGAGGACAGAGAAAAATCAGTAGAATGTGGCATCCTGGAAGCCAGATGAAGAAAGGGTTTTAAAAGATGGTAGAACCATAGGCTGTGTCAAATGCTAATAGGCCAAGTAAGCTAAAGGCTGAAAACTGTAGATTTAGCAGTGTGAAGGTCATTAGTGATCTTGAAAAAAGCACCTTTTGTGGAGTGATAAAGGCCAGGTCTAGACTGAGATGGATGTACAAGAGAAAAGAAAAGAATTTAAAACATCAGATACAGGCAATTCTTTAGAGAAGTTTTGCCATCAAGAGGAGCAAAGAAATGGAAGAAAATGCAGGAAGTGGGGTTCACGATGCAGTACATTATTCCTGATTTGATGTTTATTGTCATCTTTTATTATTTATCTAGACCCCAGTCCTTGTACTTTCTTTATCAAGCTGTTAATTCCTAGTGGATACTGTTTTTTGCCAGGTAACACAACAGTTAAGGTTTTCCTTGACTAGTTAACAGGACAGTTTGCATTCCTGGAGTTCAAGCATATGTAACTGCTGCTCTCTGCTTCTGAAAATTCACCACCTTCCTTCCATTCAGCTTACATGAGGACCTCAGGCTTTTAGGTGAGGGAATTTTGACAATATAAGGCAAAGATGATCCGAATAATAGTAATATTCACTATTACAACACTTATGTATTGCTTACTATGAACCAGGTGCTTTTTGGCATGCTTCATATTAAATTAACAGGCTTCCCTCATGGCTCAGCTGGTAAAGAATCTGCCTGCGATGCAGGAGACCTGGGTTCGATCCCTGGGTTGGGAAGATCCCCTGGAGAAGGGAACGGCTATCCACTCCATAACTCATTTAATCTTTCCAATTACCCTATGAGCTAGATACAGTTATCATCTGCATTTTGCAAATAAGGAACTTGAGGCGTACAAAGATTAAGTAAACAGTTAAAAGAAAATAAATAAATAATGCTGAAGTTGGGATTAAAATTCTGACAGTCTAGCCCCAAAGTCCATGCTCTAAGGGCAATTGGAAAATTTTAAGAGAAAGATATTAGCTAGAGAGATTCCATTTTACACAATATCACAGTTTTTTAGAGTTGCTGCGCTAAGTTTTTCTGAGAAACAAGACAGAATATAGGAGCTGATTGAGCATTTCCCAGATTTACTAGACATTAGTGAACTGTTATCAGTGCATAATCTTGGAATGATGTGGAGAGCATTCTTCAAAAATAACTTTTATAAAGACCATATTTCCCATATATTTCTTCAAGCTTCATAAATAACTTTCCAAATCACAAGTATATATTAAACATACACTCTTTGCAAAAGAAAAAAAAATTCAGCTATTTTCCTCTCTGTGTTTATTTTCCTGTGGGAAGCTTATTTGTTTTTCACACAGACTATAGAACCATCTTGAAATTAAAGTAGAAAGGATCATATATGTGAGCATAATACTATATTAGTTTTTAAAGGATTCTTTAAAATTCTTTAGCTCTGGAGATGAAATATGAAGTAAATGACTCTTTGTTAAACATTATTTCTTAGAACCTGGTGAGCACTGCCACCGAATCCTTCATTAAGAGTCCCTTCCTTTTCCAGAAGGACTTGCCAACACCCGTAAAGTATTCACTGGGAGAATTAAAATCATATAAAAGTAATTGGTGTTTGCTTCCTTCAAGGCATACATTTAAGTACATTGCTTTATTCCTCTGTTCCTTGGCTGCCTCCTATGTTTAGTAACACTAGGTCAGCAGACTTCCTCTTTTAAGGTTCATCTGCTGGCCATTTCAATTTCCCATGAGAAAGCAAACCTACCACTGTTTTACCCTTTTATCTTAATGTTTCATCCATTTATGTCATATTATCTTGTGGGTTTGCATTTCTCAGTAGTAATGGCCCTGCTGGTAAATAGAAAACAATGAATGTGATTGTCCACCCCTGATCATCATCACCATTTGAGCCCTTTTAAAATTCCTATTGTAATCTCAGAAGAGTGGTTATCTAGGAGAGTGGATTATTGGTGATTTCATCTTAAAAAGAATGTGTGCACTGTTTTTCAAGTGACTTATTTTAGTGCCTCTTTGACAATTTCGGCTTTGACCATTGGATCCAGCTACTAATAGAAACATTCCACCGCTGGCCTCCGTTCCCCATTTCTGTTTTCACCTGAGCATGTTTTCGAGCATCAGATATAAATTCATACCATGCTCATGGCTTGTAGTTTCATGTGTAATTGGCTGTAACATAATGACTAACGTATGTTGGAGGTTAGTACTGAAAATAATAGCCCAGCATTTACTGGGGGCTTATTCTGTGCCAGACTCTGTGATAACTGTATTACGAGCATCGACCAAATTAATCTTCTTCTCTCATAAAGTGAATGCTGTTATTTTCTGCATTTTAGGAAAAAGGAAACTGAGGTCCAGACTCATGTGACTTTTCTCAAGATTTGATGATACTTGCCATGTCCCATCTCGGATATCTCTTCCCACAATCAAAGGGATGGTTTATCATCTCGTGTACATTTCCCTTCTCTGCAAAATATGGCCTTGTCTAATGGGCTATTGTAGACATTTATCATTAGATAACGGAGTTGTTTTGGAATGAATCCTGAGTACTTGATTGTGCCTGCGTGCTAAGTCGCTTTCAGTTCAGTTCAGTTCAGTTCAGTTGCTCAGTCGTGTCCGACTCTTTGCGACCCCATGAATCCCAGCACCCCAGGCCTCCCTATTCATCACCAACTCCCGGAGTTCACTCAGACTCACGTCCATCGAGTCAGTGCTGCCATCCAGCCATCTCATCCTCGGTCGTCCCCTTCTCCTCCTGCCCCCAAACCCTCCCAGCATCAGAGTCTTTTCCAATGAGTCAACTCTTCGCATGAGGTGGCCAAAGTACTGGAGTTTCAGCTTTAGCATCATTCTGGTGTCCAATTCTTTGTGACCCTATAGACTGTAGCCTGCTAGGCTCCTCTGTCCATGGGATTCTCCAGGCAAGAATACTTGTTCAGGTTCCTCACTTTTGAGAGAGTATGATGAAACAGGCACTCTCCAGAGCCACTGTGTGCTTCACCCTTTCCCTAAACCTGTTTATAACTTAAGTGACCCAGCTGAACTCTTGGTTTCAAAATCTCCATCCATCTAGTCTCCGTCATTTTTAAAAACAACACAGTTTAGTCAAGATTATGGCTTTTAATTGGGTTGTGGAAAGAAATTCAAGTTGAAGAAACGTTGCCAGGATCACTGGGGAATTAATAGCCACTTGATGCAAGAGGGAAGCTGTGAAGAACACTGGCTCTCTTATTATGTAGTGTCCAGGCAAAGTAGAATTATACGCTTACTGTTTCATTTTTTTAAAGAAATTATTATTGCAGAACTATTGGCTTCCTTTCTTTCTCAACTGGAGCTATAATGTTTTATTTGTGCCTGTGTACTTCTGAGAGAGAGTTGGTCTCTGAAGAGGGAGTTAGGAGAGGAAAGTATTTGAAATGGAAATGTCTTAAAATTATGTCTCTTTCCAGTTGTACATTGGATTGCCTTAGGATTTAGAAACAAAATGGAAATTAAAAACCACAATCACCTTCTTTTAGAACAAAAAAGTGCTATACTTATCAGTATTGAAAATATCTAGCTGAAAGACAGTGGCTCTTGCATTTCCTTGCAGAGTGCTCTAGACATTGATCAACTGGCAAGGGAAAGCAATTATTAACTTTCTCTTCTTCCCCACCTTCTCACAATGGCTGGGTAATCCTTTTGTGTTCCTGTTTGGAGGATTTAATGGCCTTGTTAACATGTGGGAAAACATTGTGATTGGAGACTTTAACAAAATAGTGAATAGTCTTTTTTTTTTTTAAGTTCCATGTTTATGTTCTTACTGGGTGTGTGTCTTTCCAAGTACTCCAGGTTAAGAACTAAATGTGTTAGAAAAACAGATGTAATGCAAATAAATCAGAGAGTTCTCATTTCCTTCAGTGAACAAAGCTCTGAGTTCCTGAGCAGTAATTTTATGCGACCTTCTCTCTATATCAGAAGAAATTGTGCTTACTCCACTTCTTTCTCCTGAATTCTATTGTATCACATCTGACTAATGATCTATAGGGCCAGACAATTCACCTACGTATTATAGAGGGTCATAGTATACTAACACGGAGAAGGCAATGGCCGCCACTCCAGTACTCTTGCCTGGAAAATCCCAAGGATGGAGGAGCCTGGTAGGCTGCAGTCCATGGGGTCGCTAAGAGTCGGCCACGACTTCACTTTCACTTTTCACTTTCATGCATTGGAGAAGGCAATGGCAACCCTCTCCAGTACTCTTGCCTGGAGAATCCCAGGGACAGAGGAGCCTAGTGGGCTGCCGTCTATGGGGTTGCACAGAGTCGGACATGACTGAAGTGACTTAGCAGCAGCAGCAGCAGTACACTAACATACTGTAGAGCTTACTCTTACCGACAGTTAATTGGGGAATTCACTTTATGAAGCCCTGTTTACAGAGTGACATCTGGAGAAATTCTTAACCTGGATCAGTTCCAATCTGTAGGATTTATGGACTGTGCTTGATTTTTTTGTAAATAGGACTTTTCTCTGCTTGGTACATTCTGTTTACATAATTATCAGTGGATGAAAATTGCTATGTTCCTGTATTTCTTAATCCTTTGTACTGAGTGGACCTACATTCTAAGTGGTGGTCCAGCTAAAAAAAAATACCTGGACACCTATTATTATTCAAGTTGTGGAATCATCTTAATGCCTTAATACTCTGTTAAATCTAGATTCTCTGACTGAAGCCCTTATACCCCAAGGGACTTAATATTCAGCCATTATGAGAATTTTAGAACTTGCTGAGACACATGCTAGACCCCTTAAAATATATTAGACTCTCTTTTATTCACAAACTTGGTCTTGTGAGATGTGGAATGGAACTATTTTCAAACATAGTGTGCATACCCTTGAACACATTTGAAGTTCTTACTGGGTGTGGGGAGATCAAAGTTTGTTATTAGGCAGCGGAACTGAACTCGCAAGCATTCTATAGGGATCATGTTGGATACATATTACAGTGACCTTCACCTGCCTCCCTGTGGTTAACCATTATTATCTGTGTTAAGTAGTAGATAAGCTACCGTCTATGCAGTCAGCATGTCATCTGGAAACATATAGAGAAAGAACAGTTACAAAATAGATTTAAAAGAAACATAGAAAAACAAATATCATATATTGGAACTGGAAACCTAAGACTTTATTGAAAGATATTTTTTCTTCTGTTTTCCTGAGTTTTGAACTTGTAAAATTGTACCAGATTAAGGGTGGTGTGTCTCCACGTTACAACCAAAAAAAGGATCTCATGGAAATGAAGATGAGAAAGATGTCAACTAATGCTCTCCAGTTCCTCCTTCAGAGAAGCAGCAGCATCGTATGATATCAGTCTGATTTGTCATGCTATATGCATTCAGTACTGTATTAGATTCCTGAGGGCTTCATTTCCAAGATGGGCTCTGGCTGTTGTGTTTTTAACAATCTCCTATATGCGTGTTTTTCTGTAGTATTTGCTTAGTAAGTATCTCTGTAAACCCAATTTCACAGAAATCTTGGCTGTCTAAAATGGCTTAACTTAACTACCTTCCATAGCAGTGGGGCACAGGTTTGATCCCTAGTTGGGGAACTATGGTCCTGCATGCTGTGGGGTGTAGCCAAAAATTAAAAAAAAAAATTGAGAGAGAGAGAGAGAAGACTGAAAATCATAAAGAAAAGAAAAGATATAAACAGACAAGAGTTTAAAAATAAAGTGGCCCTTAAGCATAGAATAGGCGCGTGTGCACACACACACACACACACACCCACATACACCCATACCATCAGTCAAAAAAATTCCAACAAGCATAGCATTACCAATTATAGTGTGCTCTTAAGGAAAGGTTAAGTCCAAGTACAAGATAGATTGGGCCCTTTGATTTGAAGTCCAGTGTGGAGGAAGGGAGGTCAGTGGAGAATTAATCAGGTGAAGTGCAGCCCCACTTCTACTCCAGAGCTTTTGGCTTTTTATCTCCATGCCAGCCCTTGTATAAGTCTTTATCTGTATTTTATATACAATTCTTCCTAGCCATATACCTCCTACTCTGCATCACATTTTTCTAACTGCTATTATGTTTTTTATTCTTTAATATTTTATTATCTATACCTTTGGTAAGTCACCCCAAATATCTTCTGTAGAAGTGTACACACACAAATATGGACGATGTTGCTAATTCATCCTCCCCTCCCCACTTTTCCTTTTCATCCTCTATCTCCTTCCCTCTTTTACCCACTCCTCTTCCTTCCATTCTTCCATTTTGTCCAAAAATTTCTAAATATGCAGTTAAAATTGGTTCCCAAACATACTATAGGATTTTTGACCTCCTGTAGCTTATATATATATGCATTTATATTAAACATGTAATTTTATTTACTTATTTATTTTTGTTATTTGCGATTGTGCTGCATCTTTGTTCTCTAGCTGTGGAGAGTGGGGGCTCTGCTATAGTTATGCTGTGTGGGCGCTCCTTGCAGTGGCTTCTCTCATTGTAGGGCATGGACTCTAGGTGAGCTTCAGTAGCTGTGGCGCCGGGGCTCAGTAATTGTGGCTCCCAGGCTCTAGAGCGCAGGATCAGTAGTTGTGGTGCGGGGGCTTGGGCACTCTGCAGCATGTGGTGTCTTCCTGAATCAGGGATTGAATGTGTGTCTCCTGCATTGGCAAGCAGATTCCTTATTACTGAGCCACACAGGAAGCCCTCGAAAAAAAATTTATTTTAAGAAAATATAAAAATGAACAAAGTAAAAGAGAATTATCAGGAAAACTCTTATGCTTGTCTATATGCCCTACATGTGGGTGTGTGTGCACATTTACACAGAGAGACAGAGACTGAGAAAGGATAAAGAGTAAAACTTTTTCAAATAGATACATTTTCAGAGAGTTTTTTAATACTCATAGTTTCTGATTTGAGAGAATAACATAGAAACATGTATATTACCACATTTAAAATAGATGACCAGTCAAGTTCGATGCATGAAGCAGAGCAGTCAAAGCCAGTGATCTGGGACAACCCAGAGGGATGGGGTAGGGAGGGAGGTGGGAGGGGGGCTCAGGATGGGGGACACATGGCACCTGTGGCTGATTCATGTCGATGTGTGGCAAAACCCCCACAATATTGTAAAGTAATTATCCCCAATTAAAATAAGTTCATTAAAAATTTGTTTTAAATGCTCATAGTTTCTTAGGGAAGCTTTTCATGTTTAAGATGGTGAAATATTCTTTTCAAAGCATCTATTCCCCATACTTCACATGAATTAAAAACCTTTGAAATGGAATCTGAATGTTAACCTCAAAAGCACTTTATCCATCAAGTAAATCTTGATTAAAAGAAAAATGTCATTGGTATATATTTTTGAGGTTTTTGCTGTTTTTAATTTTTAGTGGCATTTCAGGCATATGAACAGAAGATTCTTTGGCTGGCAAATCAGAACAGGGTGTCTGTGGTCATTTGTGATTCTCAAAGTGTCTGCTTGTTTGATTCCTTTTAAACATAGGAAGATAAAAGAAGAAAAATGTTTTTCCTCCCTGAAGGAATGGAATATTTGCACCCGTATACTCAGTTGATTGCAGAGATCTCTGTCACAAGAATATAAATCTGCAAAGTCCTAAAATACACCCAAAGAATAGCTTGCCAACTTTCTGGGTTTTCTGTATCATTAAAAGGAAGTACTGGTCAGGACAGCCAACTTACAGGCAAATCCACTGAGATCTTTCTGGGGAAAAAAAGGTGGTTTTGAGAAAGCGGTAATGGCTTAGCAAGCAGGAGAACCAGGCACAAGCCCTGGAATATAAGGGGCATCCACTACCCTCTCTGAGCCTCTGCTTTTAAATGAAGGTGGTTGCATTAAAACCTAAAGTTCCTTCATTCCTCAGAAATGGTGTGGAAAGTGCGTTTATGCCAAGAAAATTCATAGATGACAGAAATGGTAAAAGGTACTTTGTGCTGAGCACTGTGTTCAGTGTATATAGTGTCACATAATCCGCACAAAAGGCCTCACTAAGACCCTCTCTTTACAAATGGGACAACTGGTAACCTGCCTGGGTCTGACAGCTAGCCCTATCCTGACCCACTCCTGAGAACTTTACAGTCTAAGTCAAGACTTGCTGTTGGCCACCTATCCCTTTCACTGTCCCCACCATTCAACTGCCCGCCTGGTGTTTTGTTAGAGGAAAAGATGAACAACTGGAAACAATCACAAAACATGGGGAACTCTTAAGAATTTAGGAAAAGAAACTGTCTTTTTTTTCTCCCCAATCTAATCATGAGAAAAACATTAAACAGTTTCCAATAGAAGGGCATTTGGCAATATACCTGACCCAATACTTGTCAAAACTTCAAGGCCATCAAAAGTAAGGAAAGTTTGAGAAGCTGTCACCACGAAGAAGAGTCAAAGGAGAGAGGACAATTAATGCCATGGGGTTTTCTAGATGAGATCCCGAGACAGGAAAGGATGTTAAGTAAAAACTAAGGAAATCTGAATAGACTATGGATTTTAACTAAATGTACCCATATTGGTTCATTGATCGTAACAAATGTACCATACTGATGCAAGATGTTAACAACAGGAGAAAATGTGTGGAGAATATACAGGAATTCTTTGTATTATTTGCCATTTTTTTCTATACATCTAAAACGGTTCTAAAAATTAAAGTTCATTAAAGATAAACTTACCACTGCCCAAACAAAAAGAGCATTTTTAACAGTAGGGCAAGCAATATTCTTTTAAACAACTGCTACTATTACTCCTCCTCCTTGTTACTATTGTTATAGCAATACTGTCAGATGATCTGACTGTGTTAAATGTCTCTAGGAACATTTAGAATTAGGATGCTATATGAAACGTAGCTTGAATTAGGCCAGGGATTGGCAAACTAGTTACAGCCAGTGGGCCAGATCTGACCCATTGCCTGCTTTAATCAATGACGTTTTATTGGAACATCACTAATGCCCATTCATGTTTTCATTTTGTCTTTGGATGCTCTTGCACTACAATGGCAAAACTGAGACCAGAGACCAGAAGGCCCACAGAGCCTAAAAATATGTGCTATTCAGCGAACCTCCTGTTCAGGCTACTTGAGTTACAAGGTAGTGAGGCAGGTACGCTGGCCACCAAGATTCATCTGGGTTTCATCTGGGTTAGAATCACGCGTCTGTCAAATAGAACTCGGCGGATCAAGTAGCATGAGTAAATAGACTAGTCAACTCCAGAGGTGGCCACGTGGACCCTTCCTTACAGAGCTGACTGAGGACTGAGGGGGCTGATGCACCGAGCATTCACGACCAAGTGCCCAGCACGCAGTGAGTCCACGGCACTATGATTTCCAGATCAGGAAGTCCCTGGCTTTCCCTTGCTTTTGCCCATGGGTCCTCTGTGACACACACACCCAATGTGTGTTTAGATAATTTCATTCGGCTGTGGTTTTTTTTTTCCCCTTCTCCTCTACTGTGGAGGCATCTAAGCCTAGGGTCCTTTATCTAACATCAGTGGAACCCAGACTCCACTTCCAAGATTCCACTTCCAGAAGGTCTCTGTTAGTTTGGAGATTTTATATTTTATTTCTCTCCTTTTACTGGCTACTCTGGAATTTTTAACAAATGTTTTTTCCTAACAAAAATCTCATCAGATATACCCATCTGCCCTTCTTAGCAGATTCTAATTCAGTAGGTGTGGATGGGGCCTGAGGTTACGTTTATAATAAGCTCCCCAGCATATCTGGTGCTGCTGGCCCGGTGATCTGGCTTAAACCAGTATGGCTAAAGAGGCCTTCTGACTTGCTGGATCTGCCTTCTGCTGCCTGCTAACTGAACTAAACTTGCCATTTTCTTTTGCAGGGTGTCTAGTTAGCAGAAGCAGCCACCCTACTCTGTAACCCTTATAAATGTTGCCATGCTACAGCTACTTGATCATTCCCAGTCTTGACCTCTAAATGTACATCATCCCAGTTAAACATGGATGAAAGCTTAAGTGATTACATAACACAACTTAGGATGCTGTATGAAGAGTGGCTTTCTGTGAGCCTTGGCTTAGGCCATGGACTGGCAAACTGCTTGTTATTCTCAGTCTGTTTACCCCCAACCATGGAGCCCCTATTTCATACAGATAGATGGGTGATCTAACTTCAAATTTTCATCTTAAAGGCCTACTTTTTAATACTACTTCCCATGCCAGTGATTTTTGCAAGAAAACAGACCTGAGCCAGAAATTAAAGTAGCATTTTATTTGGCCAATTCAGGGAAGGGAGGATGGGGAGAAAGGGAAGCTGGTCAAGGAATTATGAGCACCACTTTGTGGTGCATCCTGCCTGCCTGACCACTTTTCTCAAAGAGCCAGGAAGAGGCCACTCAGCACACAGCATTTTTCTGGAGGCTGGCAAAAAAGGAATAAGAATTCAGAGTCAACCCTGGGAGAAGTGGTAGGTGAGTTCTCCACCAGACCCCCTCCCTTCCCCCGTTTCCCATTGGTCAGAATGCCAGAGCTCCCATGCTACCGTTCCTGCCAAGCTTGAAGGGGCAGAAACTCCAGGTACATAGTTGGTCAGTCTGGCCGCACGGAGATATCTGAAGAAAAGAGGGTGGCATTTCTAGAGCATGTGACTGGTCAGCCCTGCAATGGGATTTGAAAGATTCGTCATCTCTCTGTACTCTGGACAAAGCAAAACTTTTGTGCCAAGGACAAGAGATTACATATGTTGTAATTCATGTAATGTAGAATCTACAGGATAGTCTAAAGCAGCTGACTTTTCCCTTGTGCCTTCTTACTTGCTCCAGTATTGAGTCAGCTGGGATAAATGGTAGATACTGATTAATCAGTGGAGACTTGCCTCTGCACACATGGCAGCTCTGCTCTCTGATCACGGCACTCTCTCCCATCTGTGGTAGGAGACACTTCTCCGCTCTCAAAGTTTTCTTGTGTGCAAAGGTAGCTGCATTAGTACAACGTTCCTGTCGTCATCCTGCTTCTTCCCTCTGCCTTGGGGGGTGGAGAAAGGACTTAATCTGATTTATGAGTCTAGAAAGCCATTCTTTGGCCTATTTTCTTGGGGTTGGTGTTCTGGTTTGCAGGGATCACTCCCTTCTTTTTTGGAGAAGGAGATGGCAACCCACTCCAGTATTCTTGCCTGGAAAATCCCATGGACAGAGGAGCCTGGCAGACTATAGTCCATGGGGTCCCAAGAGTTGCTTGATGACTAAATCACCACCACTCCCTTCTCTCTCTTCTTCCTGTCGTTAATCTTACAGAGGTGCCCCTTCCCCACCTCCAAATACCCCGTTCCTTTTTTCTCAGTTAGATGAGGGTCCAAGAGAAGAAGGGGGCCATCTCTTGGGCTTCTCCGTAGTCCCACAGTGGCTCGGAGCCTGTCCCCGTCCTCACAATACTCTGAGCAGTGCTCCTGGCAGCAGGTGAGATAAAACCTGCTGGCACCCAAGACCTTCCCACCAGGTGTCTCTGACTGATGCTGCAACTGGGAGCCATATAGCAATGCTCAGATAACACAGGCTTTGGGAGTTGTCGGGCTTGGGTGTGAGCTCTGTCTTACTCCTTAGGAGCTGTGTGACCTTGGCAAAGACTTAACAAGAATAGCTTTGGGAAGAAAAATAAGTACAGTGTACAACATGTTAGAACATTTCCAGGAAATGATGTACTGATCTCATGAGACCTCCGTTTTCCTATCTGTAAAAGGAGAATAATATTATCTGTTTCATGGTGTGGTTTGTAGGAACTAAACAAGATAATATAGGCAGAGTTATCATCACTGAGAAAGTGTGTAGTAATGATAGTTATTGTCACTATGATCTATAAGTTTGGGAAAGAGATTAAAAATAAACCTGGTCTTCCTTCTGGATAGGGCCCTAGCTATTTTCAGATATAGCTGGGTGAGTTCCATTGCATTGATGGATAATTCTAACATTTCCTGTTTGGGGAACCTCTGAGGCAACCTCTAATTCTTATTTTATGAGTGTGGAAATCCTTGTCTCTCAAGTTTCCCTCAACATCGATTTCTTTTTCAGAGCTGATACAGAGGGATGGATGATCAGGTGTATTTTTCTTCAGACCTGGGATCTGGCCACTTCCCTCTCGCATGAATGATGTGGTTTACAAATCAGTGCTGCTGGTACCCTTGCTTTATAAACCCCTCATGCATAAAGCAAAACTTGGATATGGAGGCTTTGGACTCAGTATATGAGAAGCCTCAGAAAAAGAAATAAAAATCACACTTCATTTACAAGAAGAATGGCTTTGGGAAAAAACATGTACAGTATACAGCATGTTAGTACATTTCCAGAAAAATGATGGCAAATTAGTCAAATCAAGTTGCAGATATACTCAGGAAGTTCTCACATGAGTTTTCCATACAAGATTTTGGTGGATAAAATCTAATAACTTATACTTAATATTTTAAAAGTGCAGTCATGCCAGCTCATCCTCAAGTCACCTTGGAATTGACTTGGAATTGAAAGCTTCCAAATGCAATTCATGGTTTTGCTGTTGAATAATAAAGTGTTTGTGTCTGTGCTAGAAGGTGTTGGGATTCAGGAGTAGAATCAAACACCAGAGAAATACCACCATAGTCACCATCTCAGAACACTAGTGTCCATTCTCTTTGTTCAAGGAAGGTTTCTTTTCCTCATGGTTAATGTGGTTTGTTTCTTTTATAGTTTCTGATGCTCTGATTCCAAAGGGAATTTCATACTATTATTATAATTACTATTATAGTATGGGTATCATATATACTATAGATTTTGTCCATTCTGAATTTAAAAAGGATAAATTTGAAGACAACACCATTGCTGTTGTTGCTGAGTGATCAACAGTGTGTCTTTGAAGGCAATAACTCATTTCCAGCATTTTCTCCAAAAGAAATATATTAAAGATGATTATTATTTTTTTGCTCAGCTCCTGAAGATTGTTGTCTCATCATTTATTATCTTCACCACCGGTACATTCTTAAGCTGTTGCTGATGTCTGGAAAGATTGATATTTCTGTTCTTTAAAATATTATTTGTATTTTTCAACTAGGTGGCTGTGCTACAATCCCAGAATCAGACCTAGAGGGAAGAGCAATAGAACAAGACTCCTCTGAACTGTTTACCAACCACAAACACCTCATGGTGGAGACTCCTGTACCTGGTAAGAGAAGGGGTGAGCCTCACAAATATGTCAGAACAGTGACACTCTGGTCGGCTTTTGTTTTGTCATACCAAAAAGCATTTTGCAAAATTTCTTGTTTTCTAACTTTTTATCCTTCCCCTTGACATTGATGCCGCTGAATTTGATCATTTGTATATTCCTTTCAATATTCAGATCTTTTCTCTCTCTTTCTCTCTTTCATTTCCCCAGAAGTTTCACCCCTCCAAGGAGTCGCAGAATAGTTGAAGTAGAGTTGTCTGAATGAGGGGAAGATGGCCTTCCAAAGGTTGATCCTGTGTGGACCTCATGCCAAGCACAGAGGAAGGCCTGGCCCAGGTGCTTCATCCAGCTTACCTGCCAGGAGATAACAGTGTGTAGAGATGGGGATCGGGACTTCTCATTTTTCTAGGAGGACTTGTACTAATATGGGCAATGCAGCTGAGCTTGTCTTACCAGGAAAGGATGTTGCTGCTTTTTGGTCATCTGTATGATTTCAGCCACAGGATATAGTGAGAGGATATCTTCTGGGGACAGACTTTATAATGCAAAGACCTAGATCCTATTTGATACCCCAGTTTTTTCCACAGAATTCTTATATAGTAAATATATCAAGTTTAATAAACATCTCATTGTCAAACAATATCTTGGATTTAATTTATAATCAGAGGGTTATATAGTTGATATCTTTATTTAACGGGAAGAAGTTGAATGGACCTAAAAATGTTGCTGGGCTTCCCAGGTGGCTCAGTGGTAAAGAATCCACCTGCCAATGCAGGAGACACAGGAGATGTGGGTTCAATCCCTGGGTGGGGAAGATCTTCTAGAGGAAGAAATGGCAACCCACTCTAGTATTCTTGCCTGAAAAATCCCATGGACAGAGGAGACTGGTGGGCTGTAGTCAGTGGGGTCACAAAGAGTCAGACATAACTGAGTGACTGACCATGCATGCAAAAAAAAGTTACTACTCCACAGTAAGACTTGAATATGGTTGTTTTATAAATGAAAGAAACTACGACTAGGCTAAAAGTAGGAAAAGATGCATTTTATTGTATGAAAGTGTTTAAAATATTTTCAAGGAAAAGTGTTAGTTGCTCAATTGTGTCCAACTCTTTGCAACCCCATGGGCTATAAGCCCACAAGGCTCCTCAAGGAAGCTAGTACATTAACATCCTCTTTTCATTACCCAAATGGGTAATACCTTTTAAAAAATCCAGGTTATAAAGGGATTCACACTCTATTATAATTAAAATGTAAGGTTTTCATATGCAAGAAATAAAGAGAGTTTGTCAATCTCAAGTTAAAATTACAGTTGCAAGACTAATTTATTTAAACAAAAATATGTCTGTACCAGTTTTGGAATACCTCAGTCAGTATAAGGGAAAAATTGGCTCATGGGTTTTCTATATGTGAAACGTCAAAAAATTGCAAAGGATGTATTATTTATTATTTATAGCATTCTATTTTTTAGGAGATGCAGCAGAAGATTAAATAGTTTTTATTGTGAAGTGTGTGAGTGGACAACTAGCCTTTGGGCCAGAATCAACCATTAGGTTAATGTTATTCAGCCTTTGGGGACCAGTAAAAGATGTTCATGGCTCTGTGTAAGCCTAAAGATGGAAAACCACAACTCTTCTGATCATCTTTAACAGCTTCATTGAAGAAAGGTAGACAAGAAGAATGTTACTTCTTTCAGGAGTGTTTCTGGGTTATATATATATATATATATTTTTTTTTTTTTGGTATTTGATTCCCATGGACATTTTTTCCATGAAGTGCGTGTGTCCATTAGCTCATCTTTGTTTTTCTTTCCTTTTCTGTGAGTCATGTCCCATTTGTAGTGTTCTATCTGCCTTTCTTTAACTCACTTTCTTTCCCTCTTGTTTCCTTGTTCATCAGCCTTAATCAGTCTTCCCCTTCCTCTGTGCCCCCCAATTCTTCCACCCACATTTGAATCTCTCCCTTTATTTCCTGTGATATTATAAAACTGAAGCATTGTTTGATTTGTAAAGGTTACTTTAAATGTACATGAGTGCAGTGATCTCTGTCTCTTTCATATTTCTCCTCCATTGCTTTCCTTTTATTTATGGCTGCCACTGTTGCTCTATTCCATGAGGGAGTGACTACCAATGTAAATTCAAAAGACTCCCTATCTGTGTTTGGGGAGTTTAAGGTGACTTTTGTTGCTACGATTACATATTATACTGGGAGTTTTTATGTTCAGAAGTAAATTTGTAAGATATTTTCCTAGAAATTGTTATCAGTATCTTAAGCCTATTAACAAAATAACTTTAGCAAATAATTTTATTTTTTTATTCAGATCACTTTAATACAGAACTCTATAAGCATACATTATATAAATATTTTAAAATATATCTAACTTATTACTATTTGCATTTTACTACCTGCAAAAAGGAAAGAAGTTACTAATTAAACTTAAAAACATTAAAGCATAGTTAGCTTACAATACTTTGTTAGTTTCAGGTATATAGCATAGTGATTTGGGATTTTTGCTGATTAATTCCATTTTAGGTTCTTAGAAGATATTGGGTATATATTCCCCTGTGCTATAAATCCTTGTTGCTTATCTATTTTATGTTTAACAGTTTATATCTGTTAATTCCATATTCCTCATTTGTTCCCCTTCCCCTTTGGTAACCATAAGTTTGTCTTCTATGCCTGTGAGTATGTGTCTGCTTTATATAGAGATACATTTGTATTATTTTTTTTAGATTCCACATGTAAGTGATATTAGTATTTGTCTTTCTCTGACTTATTTCACTGAGCATTATATTCTAAGATATCCATCCTTAATTAACCTTTTAAACATTATCAAATTTAAAACATAAGTTCTAAAATGATAAAAATAATTTAATTATTGACTTAAAAGTATCTTTTATTAAAGTATTTCCTGAATTTAGTTATGTGTGTGTGTGTGTGTGTGTGTGTATATATATATATATATATATCTTTTACCCCTGATTTTAGCCTCATGATTTAAAACACACATAAAATGTTTCTGCTAGCAGAAAAATAATGGAGCCACAAATTGTGTTTTCTTTTAGAGTGGCTTTTTAAAAATCAAGACCCAGATAATTCTTAACTATTCCCATTATTTTGACACTTCAGTCATTAATAACAATTGTCCATTATGTATTTCTTATGTTTGTGTGTGTGTGTGTATATAATCTTGGAATAACTAAAAAAGCTGAAAGAAGGAAGATGATAATAGGTTTCTTAATAGACCAGTGCTTTCATTATTACCCAATGTGTGAGGATAAGTACTAATAAAATGGGCTTCCCAGATGGTGCTAGTGGTAAAGAACCCACCTGCCAATGCAGGAGATGTAAGAGAGACAGGTTTGTTTGATCCTTGGGTTGGGAAAATCCCTTGGAGGAGGTCATGGCAATGCACTGCAGTATTCTTGCCTGGTGAATCATATAGACAGAGGAGACTGGCGGGCTGCAGTCCATAGGATTGCAAAGAGTTGGATATGACTGAAGTGAGTTAGCATGCATGCATGCATTGATAAAATAGCAAACATTTATTAAATTCTTACCATGTACTAGGTAATTTATATGTACAATTTCATTCACTCTTCACATTACTGTGATGTAGGGATTGTTGCTATCTCTGTTTTACAAATGAGAGTACTGAGGTTTATAGAAGCTAAATAATTTATCCAGTATCCCGCAGTTAGTATGTAGCAGAACTGGGATTTGAATCCAGACTGCTTCCAAAAGGCTAAATACACACCCAAATGTATAGCTTGTTGGTGAGATGTTTGTTTTAAAACTGAAAGCTTTTAGTCCAAGACAGCTGCATTTCTTTGATTTCTAGTGTTCTTGCACATTTCTAGTGTTCTTACATATTTGCCATTTGTATTCCTCCATTGGTGAATTCCCTGTTCCTATTCATCTTTTCCTTTTTTGGTGGTGGTGATAATTATCTCCTTATTGGTTTATCCTAGCCTTTATGTGAAAATTATGTTAATATTTGGTTGATTGAAGTGAAAAGAAAGTGTTAGTTGCTCAGTTGTGTCTGACTCTTTGCAAGCCCATGGACTGTAGCCTGTCAGGCTCCTCTGTCCATGGAATTCTCCAGGTGAGAATACTGGAGTGGGTTGTCATTCTCTTCTCCAGGGGATCTTCCTGACCCAGGAATTGAACCTGGGTCTCCTGCATTGCAAGCAGATTCTTTACCATCTGAGCCACCAGGGAAACCTTGGCTGAGTAAGATATAAACATTGTTCTCAATTTTTTTCACTTGTCTTTTAATTTTGTTTCTACATGTTTTTTTTTTTTTGATAGAAATTTTCTAAATTTTAAGTTACCAAATCTATTAACTGCTTCCTTTGTAGTTTCTGCCTTTGGGGTCCAGCCTGGGTATTCTGTCTAATGCCCTTTCTTGCCTCTTCTCTGTACCAGTCTGAGGTCATGTCAGGCTGTTGTGTTCTATGCTATAACAAGCTTCAATCATGTCCTCCACACTAGTGCTCTGGGTTGTATGAGCCACAAATCTATGTTCTCTTCTGCTCTCATATCTCAAAGGGTTTTACATGAAGTACCTGCTAAGTTTTACACAGTTCCTTCCTTCACCCTGTGGAGAATGACTCAAGTGGTAGATACCCCACAGCTTTCAAAGGCCCACTCCCCTCTGATCCTTCCCCTCCTCCGCCATGGGCTCCCCTTTAGGATGATTGACATTCTGAAAGTTTCTGTAGCACTTTGTAAATAGCCTTGGCCATACCATGCCCTCTAGACGTGGTCAAACTGTCTCCATCCCATGTGAACACAGATTGGGCTCAGATTGGGCACGCAGGGCCCACTTACATCTCTGTGTACAGAGGCAAGAGATGTGAATCAGTGATAAAGTCTGTACTTTAGTCCTCAAATTTTCTAAGCTTTTTATTTCCCCAGCATCTCATTGGACTGGCTTGGTATTTTCACAGGTCAGGTACACCTGGAATGCAGGAGTTCCCTCCAATTGAGGCACATCAGAATGTGTTATGAATGGTTTTCCTGTAATTCCATTAATTAAAAAAAAATTCTTTAGCCTACAAGTGGCTAAGCCAAGAGACCTCTGTGTTTTTTAAAATATCTGTCTCTGACTAGTTGGTAGTCTGTGTCACAAGGTACACAGCTTATCACATAAAAATGTAGGTCAAGATGAGCAAAATAATCAAAACAAAATATATGTGAAGAGTATTCAACCCCCTAAAAAGCATTGTATAAACACAGGATTGCCAGTAGTAATCTACCACAGCAGCAGTGTCTTCTGTGTGCCAACTGTCCATGGCCTTCTGTTCAGAGATTAAAAGTGTGTCCACAAAAGTCAGGGAGCCTATGAAGGGAAGGTTGTTGGGAGAGAGACCCAAACTGGTGGCTTTCAGCCTTGGTTATCCATGAGGATCTTTTATTTCCTTCCTTAATGATCTATATTTTCAGAGTGTTTTTTGATGAATATGTATTGCTCTTATAGTAGAGCAGATCCCACCTGTTTTATTGATATAAATAAATAGGTTTATCTATTTAGTGATATTAATAAAAATGAGCTGTGTACTCTTGCTAATTCAGTTCAATTCAGTCACTCAGTTGTGTCTTTGTGACCCCATGGACTGCAGCACACCAGGCCCCCCTGTCCATGACCAACTCCCAGAGTTTACTCAAATTCTTGTCCATTGAGTGGTTGGTGATGCCATCCAACCATCTCATCCTCTGTCTTCCCCTTCTCCTCCCATCTTCAATCTTTCCCAAAGTCAGGGACTTTTCAAATGAGTCAATTTTTCCCATCAGGTGGCCAAAGTATTGGAGTTTTAGCTTCAACATCAGTCCTTCCAATGTATGTTTAGGACTGTTCTCCTTTAGGATGGACTGGTTGGATCTCCTTTCTGTCCAAGGGACTCTCAAGAGTCTTCGCCAACACCACAGTTCAAAAGCATCAATTCTTCAGCACTCAGCTTTCTTTATAGTCCAGTTTTCACATTCATACATAACTATTGGAAAAACCATAGCCTTGGCTAGATGGACCTTTATTGGCAAAGTAATGTCTCTGCTTTTGAATATGCTGTCTATCTTGGTCATAACTTTTCTTCCAAGGAGCAAGTGTCTTTTAATTTCATGGCTGCAATCACCATCTGCAGTGATTTTGGAGCCCCCAAATATAAAGTCAGCCACTGTTTCCACTGTTTCCCCATCTATTTCTCATGAAGTGATAGGACCAGATGCCATGATCTTCGTTTTCTGAATGCTGAGCTTTAAGCCAACTTTTTCACTCTCCTTTTTCACTTTCATCGAGAGGCTCTTTAGTTCTTCTTCACTTTCTGCCATAAGGATGGTGTCATCTGCATATCTGAGGTTATTGATATTTCTCCCAGCAATCTTGATTCTAGCTTGTGTTTCTTCCAGTCCAGCGTTTCTCATGATGTACTCTGCATATAAGTTAAATAAGCAGGGTGACAATATACAGCCTTGACCTACTCCTTTTCCTATTTGGAACCAGTCTGTTGTTCCATGTCCAGTTCTAACTGTTGCTTCCTGACCTGCATACAGGTTTCTCAAGAGGCAGGTCAGGTGGTCTGGTATTCCCGTCTCTCAGAATTTTCCACAGTTTATTATGATCCACAGAGTCAAAGGCTTTGGCATAGTCAATAAAGCAGAAGTAGATGTTTTTCTGGAACTCTCTTGCTTTTTCTATGATCCAGCAGATGTTGGCAATTTGATCTCTGGTTCCTCAGCCTTTTCTAAAACCAGCTTGAACATCTGGAATTTGATGGTTCACGTACTGTTGACGCCTGGCTTGGAAAATTTTAAGCATCACTTTACTAGTGTGTGAGCTGAGTGTAATTGTACAGTAGTTTGAGCATTCTTTGGCATTGCCTTTCTTTGGGATTAGAATGAAAACTGACCTTTTCCAGTCCTGTGGCCACTGCTGAGTTTTCCAAATGTGCTGGCATATTGAGTGCAGCACATTCACAGCATCATATTCCAGGATTTGAAATAGCTCAACTGAAATTCCCATCACCTCTACTAGCTTTGTTCATAGTGATGCTTCCTAAGGCCCACTTGACTTCACCTTCCAAGATGTCTGGCTCTAGGTGAATGATCACACCATTGTGATTATCTGGGTCGTGAAGATTTTTTTTGTACAGTTCTTCTGTGTATTCTTGCCATGTCTTCTTAATATCTTCTGCTTCTGTTAGGTCCCTACCATTTCTGTCCTTTATCAAGCCCAGTTTTGCATGAAATGTTCCCTTGGTATCTCTAATTTTCTTGAAGAGATCTGTAATCTTTCCCATTCTATTGTTTTCCTCTATTTCTTTATACTGATCTCTGAGGAAGACTTTCTTATCTCTTCTTGCTATTCTTTGTAACTCTGCATTCAAATGGGTATCTTTCCTTTTCTCCTTTGCTTTTTGCTTCTCTTCTTATCACAGCTATTTGTAAGGCCTCCCCAGACAGCCATTTTGCTTTTTGCATTTCTTTTTCTTGGGGAAGATCCTTGCTCCCTGTCTCTTGTACAATGTCACGAACCTCCGTCCATAGTTCATCAGGCACTCTGTCTATCAGATCTAGTCCCTTAAATCTATTTCTCACTTCACTGTATAATCATAAGGGATTTCATTTAGGTCATACCTGAATTGTCTAGTGGTTTTCCCTACTCTCTTTAAGTCTGAATTTGGCAATAAGTAGTTCATGATCTGGGCCACAGTCAGTTCCCAGTCTTCTTTTTGCTGACTGTATAGAGTTTCTCCATCTTTGGCTACAAAAAATATAATCAATCTGATTTCAGTGTTGACCATCTGATGATGTCCATGTGTATGAGTCTTCTCTTGTGTTGTTGGAAGAAAGTGTTTGCTATGACCAGTGCGTTCTCTTGGCAAAACTCTATTAGCCTTTCCCTGCTTCATTCTGTTAATGCCCTGCTTCATTCATTCACTCTTGCTAATTAGCGTTTGGTATATTAATAGCATGAGTTTTAGAGGATAATCTACTTGAATAAGGAGCTCTAGTAGTTCTGAAAAGCCCAAAGTGTAATGTATTTTCATCTTAATAGCATGATTATTATAATTTATAACAGTGGTATGAACATAGAATTGTATTAGAAATTGTGGCTTCTCTTTATGTCCTTAACATCTTCCGATACAAAAAAGTGAATGTGTCAGTTAAATATGAAAGCAATATTAAGAGGGTTCTGAAAGAGCAGCACATGGCTAGTTAGACTGTATAAGATGCTGCCCTTTCTATAGCCTTTCTGTGTATGCAGCATTGAATTAGCTGGGGTTATTTTTCTATTTTTGTAGCTAAATTATGGAAGCTATGCGGACATCACATGTGTTAAGAGTTTTGTTGATTTAGACTTCAAAAGGTATAACTTATAGTACAGCACAACTGCCAAGGCCTAATTAGAGTAAGATGCCTGTTAGAGTGATCAGGTCCCCCAGGACTTAACCTCTGGGCTAGAGAGAGGATCTCTGTTCAGGCTGATGTGGAAAAAAAGTCGCAACACCCTTAATTCTCAGGTTTGCCATCATTTCATTTTAATTATATTCAACCTAGATCCCAACCCTTCATTCATGGCTTAGTCTAAATAAAGTTACCTCCTTACCTGGAAGCCAGGAGCCACGTTTGAGGCCCTCTTGGGACATGTGGGGAGGGCACTATGGATTTCAGCCTTTCATCCCATCTCTTGCCTCCTTATTACATTCTCCTTCTTTTTTGTTTTTTTTTAATTTCACTCCACTTTTAAATGTTTTCTGTTTTGTTGTACTGATAGGACCTTTAAGTTCTTTAACTTACTTCTGCAATGGGGTGGGAGATGAATAAATCCTATTGGCACCTCTCAAGACTTTCCTAAGCACCATTGCTGGTGGTCACATTTCCTTCGTGAGAAGTCCTAAACTCTGTGCCTCTCTAATGATGACTCGCTGACTGTATTTCACAAGTTGGATTTTCCTTTCCTGCTAGAATTGGTGTGCACACTCCTTGGACACAACAGTTCTTGGACTCTTTTGGCTGTTTAGTAAATATTTGTTGTATCAATAAATCCAATGAACTTAAAAGAAGTCAACCAGTCAGAGAGAAATGGAGAAATCAGTGATTTAGAATACTGGCTATAATCTTACCTTCCTAATTTATGTTTACAGATTATGCTAAGAAGAGGCCAATATGACTTTCCAACTGTATTTACTTAAATTTAGCTTTAAACAGAGGTATGCTTCTGGAGAATTTAATAGCTCATTTTTTTTTCCATGAGTGCCTATGTGACATTGATTTGAACAGAGTTCAGGTTTTGTGAGCATTTGAAGCTTCAATACTTTTAGAGCACCTTTAAAGAAAAATAGTAAAAAATTTTAGTACATTTGGTGCAAAAATGTATATTTAGTTAGAGTCAGAAAAGAATAGCAATGTATTACATGTTTGTAAAAAGCCAGTCATTGCCACAGATATCACAAAATCCATAAAAATAACATATTTCTGTATTAACTGCTTGCTAGTGCTTTTTAATACTTCTGCATTTTTTTTTGCCACATATTCTTTACTCACCTCTTCCATTATCAACAAATTTTATAATTTCATTTCCTATAGAATTAATTGAAAGATAATTCAGTTTTCCTCTGGTGTTATTGATCAAATTTTAAAAATTTATTTATTTTAATTGGAGGCTAATTACTTTACAAAATTATAGTGGTTTTTGCCATACATTGACATGAATCAGCCATGGGTGTACATGTGTCCCCTATCCTAAACCCCCCTCCCTCCTCCTTCCCCATACCACCCCTCAGGGTCATGCCAGTGCACTTGCCCTGAGCACCCTGTCTCATGCATCGGACTTGGACTGGTGATCTATTTCACATATGCTAATATATATGTTTCAGTGATATTCTCTCAAATCATCCCACCCTCACCTTCTCCCACAGAGTACAAAAGTCTGTTCTTTACATCTGTGTCTCTTTTGCTATCTTGCATATAGGGTCATCATTACCATCTTTCTAAATTCCTTATATATGCATTAGTATACTGTATTGGTATTTTTCTTTCTGACTTACTTCACTCTTTGTTTAGGCTCCAGTTTCATCCACCTCATTAGAATTGATTCAAGTGCATTCTTTTTAATAGCTGAGTAATATTCCATTGTGTATATGTACCACAGCTTTCTTATCCATTCGTCTGCCGATGGACATCTAGGTTGCTTCCATGTCCTAGCTATGGTAAACAGTGCTGTGATGAACATTGGGGTACACATGTCTCTTTCAATTCTGGTTTCCTCAGTGTGTATGCCCAGCAGTGGGATTGCTGAGTCATATGAGAGTTCTATTTCCAGTATTTTAAGGAATCGCCACACTGTTCTCCATAGTGGCTCTACTAGTTTGCAGTCCCTGCAACAGTGTAAGAGGGTTCCGTTTTCTCCACGCCCTCTCCAGTATATATTGTTTGTAGACGTTTGATAGCAGTCATTCTGACTGGCGTGAAATGGTACCTCATTGTGGTTTTAATTTGCATTTCTCTGATAATGAGTGATGTTGATCATCTTTTCATGTGTTTGTTAGCCATCTGTATGTCTTCTTTGGAGAAATATCTGTTCAGTTCTTTGGCCCATTTTGATAAACCCACAGCAAATATTATCCTCAATGGTGAAAAATTGAAAGCATTTCCTGAAAGTCAGGAACAAGACAAGGGTGCCCACTCACACCACTTCTATTCAACATAGTTTTGGAAGTTTTAGCCACAGCAATCAGAAAAGAAAAAGAAATAAAAGGAATTCAGATTGGAGAAGAAGAAGTAAAACTCACCGTTTGCAGATGATATGATCTGCACAGAAAACCCTAAAGACTCTACCAGAAAATTACTAGAGCTAATCAATGAATACAGTAAAGTTGCAGGATATAAAATTAACACACAGAAATCCCTTGCATTCCTATATACTAACAATGAGAAAATAGAAAGAGAAATTAAGGAAACAATTCCATTCACCATTGAGATGAAAAGAACAAAATACTTAGAAATAAATCTACCTAAAGAAACAAAAGACCTATATATAGAAAACTATAAAACACTGGTGAAAGAAATCAAAGATGACACAAATAGATGGAGAAATATACCATGTTCATGGATTGCAAGAACCAATATAGTGAAAATGAGTATACTACCCAAAGCAATCTATAGATGCAGTGCAATCCCTATGAAGCTACCAATGGTATTTTTCAGAGAACTAGAACAAATAATTTCACAATTTGTATGGAAATAGAAAAAACCTCAAATAGCCAAGGCAATCTTGAGGAAGAAGGATGGAACTGGAAGACTCAACCTATCTGACTTCAGACTATACTACAAAGCTATAGTCATTAAGACAGTATGGTACTGGCACAAAGACAGAAATATAAATCAATGGACAAAATAGAAAGCCCAGAGATAAATCCACACACCTATGGACACCTTTTCTTTGACAAAGGAAGAAAGAATATACAATGAAGAAAAGACAATCTCTTTAACAAGTGGTGCTGGGAAAACTGGTCAGCCACTTGTAAAAGAATGAAACTAGAACATTTTCTAACACCATACACAAAAATAAACTCCAAATGGATTAAAGATCTAAATGTAAGACCAGAAACTATAAAACTCCTAGAGGAAAACATGGGCAAAACACTCTCTGACATAAATCACAGCAGGATCCTCTATGACCCACCTCCCAGAGTAAAGGAAATAAAAGCAAAAATAAACAAATGGGACCTAATTAAACTTAAAAGTGTTTGCACAATGAAGGAAACTATAAGCAAGGTGAAAATACACCCTTCAGATAGGGAGAAAATAATAGCAAATGAAGCAACTGACAAAGCGTTAATCTCAAAAATATACAAGCAGCTCCTGCAGCTAAATTCCAGAAAAATAATCAACCCAATCAAAAAATAAAGCTGAGTGCCAAAGAATTGATGATTTTGAACTATGGTGTTGAAGAACTCTTGAGAGTCCCTTGGACAGAAAGGAGATCCAACCAGTCCATCCTAAAGGAGATCAGTCCTAGGTGGTCATTGGAAGGTTTGATGTAGAAGCTGAAACTCTAATACTTTGGCCACCTGATGCGAAGAGCTGACTCATTGGAAAAGACCCTGATGCTGGGAAAGATTGAGGGCAGGAGGGAAAGGGGACGACAGAGGATGAGACGGTTGGATGGCATCACCAACTCAATGGACATGAGTTTGGGTGGGCTCTGGGAGTTGGTGTTGCACAGGGAGGCCTGGAATGCTGCAGCTCATGGAGTCGCAAAGAGTCAGACATGACTCAGCGACTGAACTGAACTGAACTGAATCAAAAAATGGGCCAAAAAACTAAACAGACATTTCTCCCAAAAAGACATACAGATGGCTAACAAATATATGAAAAGATTAAATGTTTTTTAAAAGTTACTAATAATTTGCAAGAATTTCTTTCTGCTTTACAACTTATTAGTAGTAATAAGTATGTGTTTAGGATTGTTATTACATTTAGGGAAACCATCAATCATCCTTAATATCTGCAGTGTAATATTTCAGAGCATTTCACTTTTTATTGTTCAGTAATAAATTTTAAATAGCCATGAAATTGACAACTCCTATTAGCTGGTTTGTCATCAGTGTCCTCCCTGAAGTATCTAAATATTTTTCAAATGTCTTCATATAATCCACTCTTCTTGACTAGCTATATTACTAAGCACTCCGAGAACCTATTTATTACTTCTATTCAAAATTTATCATCTCATCTTAATGAACTCATCTTGGTATGACTTTAAAGTATTTCTGTTATGATTTTCCTGTTGATAGCAGAAGTTTTTTTTTATTTCATAAAGGAGTTATATGACAAAGAATATTATTGTGTGATGGGTTTGTAATTGTGTACTTTGAATTATCAAATATTTGTGACAGGCAAGAACTTCCATTTCGACTTGGTGTCATACTGGAATCTTTATCCTTTAGATGTCTGATATTCAGAACATCAGATTTTGTATGTTTCAAACTGTATTTTATCTCCACCACACTTACACTTTTGGTGCAAGGCACCACAGAATATGCTTGTCTAGTGCTAAAGCTTTTGTTCTGTACCTTCCTCTCATGACACTGGGTGGGGAGAAACAGTGGGTGATAGCAAAATTCCTGGAATCTACTCCTCAGCAGAATACTTAGAGAGAGTTTAGCCATACTCAGAGTTAACTGCAAGCCACATAAATACATCCCCAACTCACTATCAAATTTAAGAAGGCCATAGCCCATTCATTGGCCCCAGGATCATCAGATTAGTTAGAGTGAGGAGATCTAAAGTGCTATTAATTTATGTTCTGTTTAACTGGCCATAGCAATCAATACTTGTTCCACCTGCTACCTGTTCCAGAGAGACAAGTTCGTGGTTTCACCTGTAAACTCTCATTCCTATGTGCCAGACATCTCAAGAACATTAAAATCATCTGAATATGGGGAACAGTTGGTACCAAATCCTTTTATGTAAACAAAAAAATCTAGAAACTTTATCTTCTCACTTAGGACAGAGTATTAATTAAGCCCAGACTCCCATCACTTGCCATTTAGTAAAGTTTAGGGCTATAGTAGAAGGCAGTGGCACCCCACTCCAGTACTCTTGCCTGGAAAATCCCATGGATGGAGGAGCCTGGTGGACTGCAGTCCATGGGGTTGCTAAGAGTTGGACACGACTGAGCGACTTCCCTTTCACTTTTCACTTTCATGCATTGGAGAAGGAAATGGCAACCCACTCCAGTGTTCTTGCCTGAAGAATCCCAGGGAGGGGGGAGCCTGGTGGGCTGCTGTCTATGGGGTTGCACAGAGTCGGAAACAGCAGCAGCAGCAGGGCTGTAGTAGTCATTGAATACTTTAATGTTATTTGCCTACATTTAGGTGAACTGTTATCTTACTATTTGAGGATGAAAATTAGGAAATCTCTGTAGGTCTCTAGTCATAAGTAAGGAAACTGAAGTTTTTATTTTACTATCTCTTTTAGGATAAAATTTAGTAGTTACTCACTCCTTGGAGAAAATGAGGATGTGTAATCCTCATCTTTCACCTCAGCAGTTCACAAAAATGGGGGGAAAAAAACTATTAACAAATAATTCTGAAAGAAAACATTAAACAACACGTGAGAAGGACAAGGATGAGAGTTGAGAAGTCTTTCAACTTTCCTTAAAATGAGCTGGCGTGTGTGCATACACACTCACACATACAGATATACATACACACCACACACATACTTCACATTCTCTGCTTCTAAAGCCAATTCCATCTGGATCTGTTCTTCCTTTTCCACCCTCGTAAAGTGATGTACTTTTCCTCAGACTGTCCTCCAGTTTCATCACCTCTCCTGATTTCATTGCCTTTGTCCTCGATTTTAGTCCCTGTCACTATTTGTGTGTCTATAATTGGTTCCTCCAGTGGCTTTCATTCATGTCATCTCTCCCTTATCTTTGGTTGAGCAATCTGTGGTGCTGGATCCACTGGGCATACACATGCAAAGAATAAATAAATAAAGCTAGAAACCAACCTTATACCTCACAAAATTAACTCAGGGAGGCCCATGGGTATAAATGTGAAATACAAAATTATAAAGTTCCTAGAAGATAACATAAGAGAAAATCTAGGTAACCTTATGTATGGCAATGACTTTTTAAATATAAAACCAGAAATATGATTCATGAAAGGAGTAATTAATAAGCAGAACCATATTAGAATTAGAAGCTTCTGCTGTGTGAAACACTATCAAGAGAATGAGAAAGCAAGCCACAGACTTGTCTTCACAGGTGAAGAACTGTTACCCAAAATGTACCAAGAAATGTTAAAATTCAACAGCAAGAAAAAACAACAACAACTGGATTTTGAAAAATGGGCAAAAGAACTTAACAAATAACTTGACCAAAAAAAATATTACTACATACATGGCAAGTAAGCATGTGAAAATATGCTCAGCATATGTCATTAGGCAATTGAAAATTAAAACAACAAAAAGATACCACAACACTCCTCTTAGAATGGCCAAAATCCACAATACTGACAACAACAAATGCTGATGAAGGTGTTGGAACAACAGGAATAGTCATTCATTGCTGATGGGAATGAAAAATGGTACAGCCAGTTTGGAAGACAATTTAGAAGTTTTTAAATAAATTTAAACATATTCTTACCATACAACTTAGTGATCATTCTCCTTAGTGTTTTCCCAAATGAGTCAAAAACTGTCCACATAAAAACCTGCATATGAATGTTTATAGCAGCTTTATTCATAATGGCCAAAACATAGAAGCAGTATGTGCTTCAGTTAGTTAATGGATGAATATACTGTGATACATCTAGTAAAATGGAATGGTATTCAACACTAAAAATAAATGAGCTACCAAGCCACGGAAAGACTGCAGGGATCCTGACTGGCAAAAGCTATGGGTGTCTGTGGCCATGACAAGAGCTGCTGTGTCCTCAGTGGCAAAGCTGCTGGGATCCTCCTACTTTCTTTTTATCCCATGAAGGGGAATCGTGGTCCACAGGATCCCTCAGGGGAATGGTTGATGCAGATAAATTACTTCTTACAGTTTTCTTTGCAACCATCCTCAGTGATTGTGCTCCATTGAGTTGTTCTTAATCACATTCTGGAGCTCTCTCAGAGCTGTTTTCAGAGCTCTCTCAGAGCTGTAGTTATTAAAATGTTGTTTCTATGAGGGAATGAAGGTTGGGACCTCCTCAGACCTCACCCTCAAGAGAAACCACTCCCATTTTCTTACAGGAGTTACCAGGCAGCAGTAGAAAAAGATTTAAAAGGTAGAAAAAGATTTAAAAGGTATATGGAGTGTGGAAAGAATGATACTACACTGTTATTATTTGCAACTATGATTGTATAGAAAGGGTTCTACCTAAATTACATATAAATTACAAGTATACTATTTTAATTGTTAAGAATTAACCAGTTTGAAAACGTGAATAAATGAATTCTGTGTCTCTGCAATGGCAATTGGAAGTTAAGAAATGAAATTTTAACAAGAGATAGTAATTAAATAACAATAAAAATATCAAATACCAAGGGGAAAAAATCTCACAAAATATACATAAGCCTCTTTTGTAGAAATTCATAAAACTTAGTGGAGGAAGAGACTATGTTGTTGACTAGGAAAACTCAATTTTAAAAATTGTATATTTTAATGCTATTCCAATAAAATATTCCCAACAGAACTTTTCATGGACTGTGACAATCTAATTCTGAAATTTTCAAGGAAGGGTGAAGACCTCAAAACAGTCAGTAGTGAAGAACTTGTTCTACTATGTCAAATCTATTCATAAAGTTTTAAGGCAGTATGTAGTTAATGCAGAGATATACTAATAGGCCAGTGTAACAAAATACAGTGTGCCCCAAAATAGAAAGATCCAAATATGACAGAGAAAGTATTGCATAACAGTAGATAAAGAATGGGCTTTTCAATAAATGCTGTCGAAGCAATTATGTAACTGTATTGGACCGCAAGGAGATACAACAAGTCCATCCTGAAGGAGATCAGCCCTGGGATTTCTTTGGAAGGAATGATGCTGAAGCTGAAATTCCAGTACTTTGGCCACCTCATGCGAAGAGTTAACTCATTGGAAAAGACTCTTATGCTGGGAGGGTTTGGGGGCAGGAGGAGAAGGGGACAACTGAGGATGAGATGGCTGGATGGCGTCACTGACTCAATGGACGTGAGTCTGAGTGAACTCCGGGAGTTAGTGATGGATAGGGAGGCCTGGTGTGCTGCGATTCATGGGGTCGCAAAGAGTCAGACATGAGTGAGCAACTGAACTGAACTGAAATTAGGGGAAAAATGAATATATTGAAGTATAACTTACATGCCAACATACAGAAAAATCAATTTCAGTTGGATTGAATACTTAAATGTGAAAGGAAAAAACAATGAACATGTTGGAAAAACATGTAGAAAAATGTCTTTATGATCCCAGACTTAATTTAAAAAGTCATAGTCATAAAGAAAACTATTGTTAACTTTCATTGCCTTAAAATTAAGAATTTATGGTCATCAGAGGACATCATAAAGAAAGTGAAAAATCATCACAAAATAGGAGAAAATATTTCCAATGCATATAACCAGTGAAATGTTTGTGTCCAAAATATACAAGGCCCCTCTTACAAATCAATAAATAAGAGACATCTTAATACAAATACAAGCAAAAACATGAAGGGACATCTCATATAAGGTAAACAATATGCTAAAAATGAAATTTTAAAATCATAGTTTCATTAGTAATCAAGGAAATACAAATTAAAACTGAAATATGATAGCATCCCTAACCCTAACCTAAAGCAGAGACATGACTTTGCTGAAAAAGGTCCATATACTCAAAGCTATGGTTTTTTCCAATAGTCATGTACGGATGTGAGAGTTGGACCACAGAGAAGGCTGAGCACTGAAGAATTCATGCTTTTGAACTGTGGTGTTGGACAAGACTCTTGAGAGTCCCTTGGACTGCAAGGAGATCCAACCAGTCCATTCTGAAGGAGATCAGCCCTGGGTGTTCTTTGGAAGGAATGATGCTAAAGCTGAAACTCCAGTACTTTGGCCACCTCATGCAAAAAGTTGACTCATTAGAAAAGACTCTGATGCTGGGAGGGATTGGGGACAGGAGGAAAAGGGGATGACAGAGGATGAGATGGCTGGATCACTGACTCGATGGATGTGAATCTGAGTGAACTCCAGGAGTTGGTGATGGACAGGGAGGCCTGGCGTGCTGCGATTCATGGGGTTGCAAAGAGTCTGACACAACTGAGTGACTGAACTGAACTGAACTGATGAATAATAATAAAATAATGAGAATGAGCTTTTATTGAGTTCCTAATATGTGCCAGGCACTGAATTTGTGACATATTATAGCATTTAATCTTCTTAACAACCATATTAAGAAGTGATTATTTCTATTATTCAGATAAGGAAACTGTTAAGAATTACACAAGTGGCAGAATTAATGGTATAAGTTTAGGTCTGTCTGACTCTAAGACTCTAAAGTCTATCTTTTATCCATTATGCCTAGTGACTTTCTGGTTTTTTTTTTTCATTTTATTATTTGCATTGGCACTGTGCCTTTACTGATACAGAGATCAGGCTCCTTTCAGACATACATAAGGTGGCTCCTTTCAGACATACATAAGGTGGCTCCTCAATTTCCACTCAGTTCAGTTCAGTCACTCAGTGTTGTCCAACTCTCTGCAACCCCATAGACTATGACATGCCAGACTTCCCTGTCCATCACCAACTCCTAGAGCTTGCTCAAACTCATGTCCATCAAGTTGGTGATGCCATACAACCATCTCATTCTCTCATCCCCTTCTCTTCCTGCCTTAAATCTTGCCCAGCATCAGGGTCTTTTCCAATGAGTCACTTCTTCCCATCAGGTGGCCAAAGTATTGGAGCTTCAGCATCAGTCCTTCCAATGAATATTCAGGACTGATTTCCTTTAGGATTGACTGGGTTGATCTCCTTGCAGTCCAAGGGACTCTCAAGAGTCTTCTCCAACACTACAATTTGAAAGCATCAATTCTTTGGCACTCAGCTTTCTTTATGGTCCAACTCTCACATCCATACATGACTACTGGAAAAACCATAGCTTTGACTAGATGGACCTTGGTTGGCAAAGTAATGTCTCTGTTTTTTAATATGCTGTCTAGGTTGGTCATAACTTTTCTTCCAAGGTACAAGCATCTTTTAATTTCGTGGCTTCAGTCACCATCTGCAGTGATTTTGGAGCCCAAGAAAATAAAGGCTCTCATTGTTTCCACTGTTTCCCCATCTATTTGCCATGAAGTGATGGAACCAGATGCCATGGCCTTAGTTTTCTGAATGTGGAGTTTTAGGCCAGCTTTTTCACTCTCCCCTTTCACTTTCATCAAGAGGCTCTTTTGTTTCTGTGTGCTTTCTGCTGTATGTGGACAATTTCTGCTATACAGCTACTATTCAAATTACTATGTTGAGTTTAGAAACCATCTTCCCACAACTGGGATTGTGTATATATCTGTTTATACCACTAACCCTTAATAAATAAAATGAGAGAAAGAGAAGATAAAGTTGGACATGACTGAGCAACTGAACTGAACTGAACTGAACTGAAATGGAATTTCTAGATAAAAATACAATATAAAATGGGTAGGGTTAACTGTAAATTGACTGTAAATAAACTGTAAATTAAAGAACTTGAAAACCTAGGAGTAGATACCATCCAGACCAAATCTCAGCGAGAAAGAAGTCTGAAAATTAAATAAACAGAGCCTCCATGACCTATAGGAGAATATCAGAAACTTTAGAAATATGTATAATTTGAGCCCCTCAAAAAAGTTAGTGGTTGGGGACGGGGAGTGAGAAAACAATATTTGAAGAAATAATAGGTGAAAATTTACCAATTTTGATGAAAACTATAAGCCTACAAATCCAAGAAGCTCAAAGAATGCCAAGCAAAATATTTAGAAGATCCTATCAAGGCATATCTTAATTACTTTGCTCAAAACCAGTGATAAAGAGAAAATCTTGAAAGCTGCTGCTGCTGCTAAGTCGCTTCAGTCGTGTCCAACCCTGTGCGACCCCATAGACAGCAGTCCACCAGGCTTCACCATCCCTGGGATTCTCCAGGCAAGAACACAGGAGTAGGTTGCTATTTCCTTCTCCAATGCATGAAAGTGAAAAGTGAAACTGAAGTCACTCAGTCATGTCCGACTCTAGCGACCCCATGGACTGCAGCCTACTAGGCTCCTCTGTCCATGGGATTTTCCAGGCAAAAGTACTGGAGTGGGGTACCATTGCCTTCTCTGAATCTTAAAGCAGCCAGTGTAAATATCAGGAGTGAAAGAGAGGATGTGACTACAGATCCTACAGACACTAAAGGGATAATGAGGATATATGATGAACAACCTATGTCAATTAATGTAAAACAAATGAATTAATAAATTCATTTAAAAATGATACAATAAAAATTATAAAATCCAGATGGCCTAATATCTTAAAAAATTGAACTCATAATTAAAAACCTTCCCAAAACCTACTCAGAAAATTGTGAGGTACTGATGGAAAAAATTTAAGATGACACCAATAGTTATAACATGCCCATGGATTGGAAGAATTTATATTATTAAAATGACCATTCTATACATGGTAATCTACATATTCCATGCAAACCCTATTAGAATACCCATGACATTTTTCACAAAATTAGAATAAAGTATTCTAAAATTTGTGTGGAAATGCAAAAGACTCCAAATAGGCAAAGCAATCTTGACAAAGAAGAAAAAGTTGAAGGTATCACACGCTCTGGTTTCAAACTATACTACAAGGCTATAGCAATCAAAACAGTATGGTTTTGATTTATGGTTTATGGCACAAAAATAAAAACATAGGTAATTGGAACAGAATAGAGAACCCAGAAATGATCTCACACTTATATGGTCAATTGGCCTATAGCAGAGGAGATGAGTATACAATGGGATAAGACAGCCTCTTCAATAAATGGTATTGAGAAAACTAGACAGCTATATGCAAAAGAATTAAACTGTACAACTGTCTCAAACCATATTAAAAAATAAAATCAAAATGAATTAAAGACTAAATGTAAAACCCAAAATGATAAAACTCCTGGAAGAAAACATAGGCAGTACTCTTTGACATTTGTCTTAGCAGTATTTTTTTGGATACTGTTCCTCAGGCAAGAGCAACAAAAGCAAAAACAAACAAGTGGAACTATACCACGCTAAAAAGCTTTTTCACAAAACAAAAAGGCTGCCTACTGAATGACAGAAGATGTTTGCAAACTATATATCTGGTAAAGAATTAGTATCCAAAATATACAAAGAAGTAATACAACTCAGCATCCAAAAAAAAGAAAAAGAAAAGCCAGCAAACAACTTGAATGAAAAATAGACAGTGCACCTGCATAGACATTTTTCCATAGAAGACATACTGTTGGTCAACAGACACATGAAAAGATGCTCAGTATCACTAATCATCAGAGAAATGCAGATCAAAACAAAAATGAGATATCACTCACACATGTCCGAATGGCTATTATCAAATGACAACAAATAAGTGCTGGCAAGGATTTGAAGAAATGGGGATGAAGCCTCATGCTCACACGGTGGGAACGTAAAGTGGTTTACACTTGAAATTCTTCAGAACTATTGACATTCTTCAAAAAATTAAAAATAAACGTACCATATCCAGCAATTCCACTTACAAGTATTTTTCCAAGGAAAACAAAAACATTAATTCAAAAAGATATGTGCATCCCTATGTTCATTGCAGCCTTATTTTTAATAGCCAAGACATAGAAGCCACCTAAACGCCCATGATGGATGGATAAAGAGTTGCGGGGGGTGGGGGTGGGGGGAGTTGTAATGAAATATTACTAAGCCATAAAAAAGAATGAAATATTTTCACTTGTAAAAACATAGATGGTGTTATGCCAAGTGAAATCAGTCAGAGAATGACAAATACCATGTGATTTTACTTATATGTGGAGGTTAAATGAAAAAACCAGATGAACAAAAGCAAAGCAAATGAACAAACCAAAGAGAAGCAGAGTCACAGATATAGGGACTCAATAAGTGTTTGCCAGAGGGGAGAGAGGTTAAGGGGATGAGTGAAATGGCTGAGGGAAATTAAGGGGTACAAACTTGCAGTTAGTTACACAGTAAATGAATCAAGTGGTAAAATGTGCAGTGTGGTGAGTATGGTCAACAGCAATCTAATATCTTTGTACGGTGATGAAGAAGGTCAAAGTTACAAACTTTCAGTTACAAGAGAAATAAGTAGTATATATATAATGTACAACATGATTGATATAATTAACATTGCTGTTATATATGAAAGTTGTTAGAGAGTAAATCCTGAGTTCTCACTATAAGAAAAAGTATTTTTTATTTTGTATCTATATGAGATAATGGATGTTCACTAAACTTCTTGTGGTCATCGTTTCATGATGGATGTAAGTCAAACCATTAGTCTATGCACATTAAATTTTACAGAGCTGTATTTTAATTATATCTCAACAAAACCTGAGGAAAAAAGAAAAACCTTCTCAGATGGTGAATTCACTGGTGAATTCTATTAAACATTTAATGGAGAAACAATATCAATCTTACACAAACACTTTAAGAAAACACAGGTGTAGAGAGAATAATTTCCAACTTACTATTTTTGAAGCCAGCATTATCCTTATGCTAAACTTGACAAAAACATTAATTAAAGAAAAAAAAGAATAGGAAAGAAAAAAATTCCGTATCCCTAGAGAGCAAAATCCCTCAAGAATATAGATGTGAAATCTTAACCGAGATATCACCAAATAGAAGCCAATAATATATAAAAAAGAGAATATACGTAAACAAGTGGGCTTATGCAAAATACAAAATTTTAACATTTTAAAATCAATCAAGGCAATTCACCATATTAACAGATACATGAGAACAATATGATTATCTCAACAGATGCAGCAGTAGTATTTGATAAAATTCAGTGCCTATTATTGGTACTGATGACATGGACTACAGCCTTGTCTAAATCAATGAAACTAAGCCATGCCGTGTGGGGCCACCCAAGACAGACAGGTCATGGTGGAGAGGTCTGACAGAATGTGGTCCACTGGAGAAGGGAATGGCAAACCACTTCAGTATTCTTGCATCGAGAACCCCAAGACAGTATGAAAAGTCAAAAAGATAAGTCACTGAAAGATGAACTCCCCAGGTCGGTAGGTGCCCACTATGTTACTGGAGATCAGTGGAGAAATAACTCCAGAAAGAAGGAAGGGATAGAGCCAAAGCAAAAACAACATCCAGTTGTAGATGGGACTGGTGATAGAAGCAAGGTTCGATGCTGTAAGAGCAATATTGCATAGGAACCTGGAATGTTAGGTCCATGAATCAAGGCAAATTGGAAGTGGTCAAACAGGAGATGACAAGAGTGAACATCGACATTCTAGGAATCAGTGAACTAAGATGGACTGGAATGGGTGAATTTAACTCATATGACCATTATATCTACCACTGTGGGCAGGAATCCCTTAGAAGAAATGGAGTAGCCATCATAGTCAACAAAAGAGTCTGAAATGCGGTACTTGGATGTAATCTCAAAAATGGCAAAAGATCTCTGTTCATTTCCAAGGCAAGCCATTCAATATCATGGTAATCCAAGTCTATGCCCCTACCAGTAACACGGAAGAAGCTGAGGTTGAAGAGTTCTATGAAGATCTATAAGACCTTCTAGAACTAATACCCAAAAAATATGTCCTTTTCATTATAGGGAACTGGAATGCAAAAGTAGGAAATCAAGAAACACCTGGAGTAACAGGCAAATTTGGCCTTGGAATGCGGAATGAAGCAGGGCAAAGGCTAATAGAGTTCTGCCGTGTTCTCTTACACACTGGTCATAGCAAACATCCTCTTCCAACAGAAAAAGAGAAGATTCTAAACATGGAGATCACCAGATGGTCAAGACTGAAATCAGATTGATTATATTCTTTGCAGCCAAAGATGGAGAAGCTCTATACAGTCAACAAAAACAAGACCGGGAGCTGACTGTAGCTCAGATCATGAACTTCTTATTGCCAGATTCAGACTGAAATTGAAGAAAGTGGAGAAAACCACTAGACCATTCCAGTATGACCTAAATCAAATCCCTTATGACTATACAGTGGAAGTGAGAAACAGATTTAAGGGACTAGATCTGATAGACAGAATGCCTGATGAACTATGGACAGAGGTTCATGACATTATACAGAAGACAGTAATCAAGACCATCCACAAGAAAAAAAAAATGCAAAAAAGCAAAATGGCTGTCTGGGGAGGCCTTACAAATAGCTGTGAAAAGAAGAGAAGAGAAAAGCAAAGGAGAAAAAGAAAGATATATCTATTTGAATGCAGAGTTCCAAAGAATAGCAAGAAGAAGTAAGAAAGCCTTCCTCAGCAATCAATGCAAAGAAATAGAGGAAAACAATAGAATGGAAAAGACTACAGATCTCTTCAAGAAAATTAGAGATACCAAGGGAACATTTCATGCAAAGATGGGCTCAATAAAGGAAAGAAATGGTATGGACCTAACAGAAGCAGAAGATATTAAGAAGAGGTGGCAAGAACACACAGAAGAACCATACAAAAAAGATCTTCATGACCCAGATAATCACAATGGTGTGATCACTCACATAGAGCCAGACATCCTGGAATGTGAAGTCAAGTGGGCCTTAGGAAGCATCACTATGAACAAAGCTAGTGGAGGTGTTGGAATTCCAGTTGAGCCATTGCAAATCCTGAAAGATGATGCTGTGAAAGTGCTGCACTCAATATGCCAGCAAATTTGGAAAACTCAGCAGTGGCCACAGGACTGGAAAAGGTCAGTTTTCATTCTAATCCCAAAGAAGGGCAATGCCAAAGAATGCTCAAGCTATTGCACAATTGCACTCATCTCACACACTAGTAAAGTGATGCTTAAAATTTTCCAAGCCAGGCTTCAGGAATACATGAACCGTGAACTTCCAGATGTTCAAGCTGGATTTAGCAAAGGCAGAGGAACCAAAGATCAAATTGCCAACATGCATTGGATCATTGAAAAAGCAAGAGAGTTCCAGAAAATCATCTATTTCTGCTTTATTGACTATGCCAAAGCCTTTGACTGTGTGCATCACAACCATAAACTGTGGAAAATTCTGGAAGAGATGGGAATACCAGACCACCTGACCTGCCTCTTGAGAAATCTGTATGCAGGTCAGGAGGCAACAGTTAGAACTAGACATGGAACAGCAGACTGGTTCCAAATAGGAAAAGGAGTACGTCAAGGCTGTATATTGTCACCCTGCTTATTTAACTTACATGCAGAGTACATCATAAGAAAAGCGGGGCTGGAGGAAGCACAAGCTGGATTCAAAATTGCTGGAAGAAATAATAACCTCAGATATGCAGATGACACCACCCTTATGGCAGAAAGTGAAGAGGAACTAAAAAGCCTCTTGATGAAAGTGAAAGAAGAGAGTGAAAAAGTTGGCTTAAAGCTCAACATTCAGAAAACGAAGATCGTGGTATCTGGTCCCATCACTCCATGGGAAATAGATGGGGAAACAGTGGAAACAGTGTCAGACTTTATTTTTCTGGGTTCCCAAATCACTGCAGATGGTGATTGCAGCCATGAAATTAAAAGACACTTAATCCTTGGAAGGAAAGTTACGAACAAGCTAGACAGCATATTAAACGGCAGAGACATTACTTTGCCCACAAAGGTCCTTCTAGTCAAGGCTATTGTTTTTCCAATGGTCATGTATGGATTTGAGAATTGGACTAAAAAGAAAGCTGAGCGCAAAAAAAAAAAAAGAAGGAAAGCTGAGCACAGAAGATTTGATGCTTTGAATTGCAGTGTTGGAGAAGACTCTTGAGAGTCCCTTGGACTGCAAGGAGATCCAACCAGTCCATTCTAAAGGAGAGCAGTCCAAGGTGTTCATTGGAAGGACTGATGTTGAAGCTGAAACTCCAATACTTCGGCCACCTGATGCCAAGAGCTGACTCATTGGAAAAGACCGTGGTGCTGGGAAAGATTGAGGGCAGGAGGAGAAGGGGACGACAGAGGATGAGATGGTTGGATGGCATCACCAATTCAATGAACATGGGTTTGAGCGGATTCCAGGAGTTGGTGATGGACAGGGAGGCCTGACATGCTGCGGTTCATGAGGTGGCAAAGAGTCAGACATGACTGAGTGACTGAACTGAACTGAACTGAACTAATTATTGGTAAAAAATCTCAGCAAACTAAGAGTAGAAAGGAATTTCCTCAAGATGGTAAAAAGCATTTATGTTAACATACTGAATGGTGAAAGACTGAACTATTTTCTTTTTAAGACTGGAAATCAGGTGAAAATTTGTCTGTTTTCATCATTTCTGTTTGACATCTTACTGAAGGTCCTATTCTGTGCAGTAAGGCCAAAAAAAAAAAAAAAAGAGTGGTGGTGATGGGCATAGAAATTGGAAAGGAATAAATAATACTGTCTTTATTCACAGACAATATAATCTTTAAAAAAAAGCTACTTAGAATAAATGAATTTGCAGTTACAAATACAGGAATATAAATATAAAAATCAATACTATTTCTATATGCTAGGGACAAACACTTGGAAAATGAAATTAAAAGAAACTACTCTTTCCTGCCCTGCAATGATAGGTGTTGGCATTGGTGGGCTCAGAGTGCCAGGAGCAAGCGGGAGAGGAGGTGGAGCAGGGGTCCACAAAAGGGGATGAGGTGGACTCCAGTTGAACTGAGTTATTTCTTTCCTCAACCTGTTGAATGGAGTCTGTGTACAAGGAGCAAATTCCGTGTTGACCTCAAAGACACAGCAAGGAGAATGTGTATGTTGTGTTAATTAGGAATAGTTTCTCGTGCCAAAGAATGTCATTTACATAGTGACTCTTAAATCCTGTGTATGGGTCCTTGTTGGTTTTTGCTAAAATGCTCATGTGTCAGCTCTCATTTAGGAGATGATTTCAGAATTAATCTTTGTTTCCTTTGTTAGTTTTTCCTGGCTCTGCCTCTTACTTGCTGTGTGACCTCAGGCAGTTCAGTGCTCTTCCTGAACTTCGTTTCTTAGCATATTTTAAAAGAATGAAGAATCCCTTGCTCAGCCCATTGCAATGCTTGCTAAGTAGGCTGGGTGAAAATACATGAAGCTTTTGGTATGATGCTTGCCACACAGTAGGAGCTCAAACAATACTGCTTTGCTTCTTTCCTTTTCACATATTTTAAAACACAGTCATTAAGCTTTATCAGAAACAAGGTATTATACTTAAACCTCACAGGGTAAGCCATCATACTGACATATACTTATTCAATGTTAAAATTGCATTTCTATGAAACCGCATGTTCAGTTGAGTCTCCCTTACATAAATACAATCTTTCTTACATTAGTAGCAAATTAAACTTCAACAATTACACTTGCTACTGTGGTTACCTCTGAGTTCCTCTAAAACTCCTCTGTATTTTATTGCTGAGTAAATATTTAGAAGACTTTAAAAAGCTAATTTCAGATTTGGGCTTTCTCTGTTCAACAGTTTATATTTCAAGAGCTTTCACCCAAGTTCGTGTTCTCTTTTGTGAAACCTAGAGCAGTTCTCACATTGATATTATTTACATTTTTTTGGTAATGTGCCGCAGGTTTATAAACCTTTCCATTTAAATTTTTAGTGTGATTAGCTGCTTTTAATTACATCTGAAAACTCCTTGCCAAATAATGATTAAAACACACAGCGATGGTATGGTTGAGACATAAGCAAAGCAAAACAGATCTATGTGAAAACTGCTTCAAGCAGTGTAACAACAGCTAATCCATTTAATTTGTGCATATGTGGAGGATTTCGTTCAAACTGAAATAGAACAAAGGATAAATAAGGTGAGAAGATAGGTAAGAGAACTTTGAAGCATTGAAATACTGTTTTTTGTTTTTTAATCACAGCATAGTTGATTCTTCTGGGGAAGTTTGTGGGGTAAAAAATAAAATTCGTATGTAATTATGGTTCACAGCAAATTGCATTTGCTGCCTGTTGAGCAAACTCAATTGGATTACTAAACCACAGTCTTTCCCACCCCTGTATCAGTTCGAGACCAAACTCTCTCTCCTCTCTAGTTCTCTAAGGTCCCCAAAGCTTAAGCACACTTAGGATCTTTGTGTGCTGGGTTTTTCAGGCTGCTAATCCCCTCCCCTTTCTCAGTGGATCCTTATAGCTTTCAGTATCAGATTGAAGTTCACATTTTTGGAGGACCCTGCTTTCTTCACAGTGTTCCCTTCGACTTCCCCTTCCCACCACGCAATCCCTTTCCTCTGTCCACACAGGACTCGCTTCCTGGCTGTTGGGTTCCACGTCTTCTGTGCTCACTGATTTATTCATCCTTTCCATCATTCAGTCATTCATCCCACAGATGGTAATGGGCACGCTGCTTAGCTGTGGGGGTCCAGTAGGAAGCCAGACAGAAACCCTGTCCTTGTCCTTATGGAGTTGCAATCAAGTGGAGGAAAGAGACCAATCAAAGAATCCTATAGGCAGCAATTAAATGACCGCTCTGATGGGTGAGGCAGAGGTGAAGGACGTGGTGATGTGACCCTTGTAGGATACTGGGTCTCCATCTGGTTGGAAAGTCAGGAATGCTTCTCTGAGGAAGTGACTGTGGCCCTGACACAGAGGAGTGGAAGTTTACCTGGGTGAAGGCCGAGCACCGGAGGAGGAGCAAGAGTATAGTGGGAGCTGTGGGCTGGAAGAAAGAGAAGCTGGATGTGGCCGGTGCACAGAGAGACTGGACACAGTGAGACTGGACTCATTAGAGGCAGACAGACACTCTTCTCCCATCACCTGCATCTCTTGGGCTCGGCTCAAGCATCCCCTCCTCTGGGAAGCCTCTGATGGCCCTGCCCTCTCTGAGGAGGGACCTGTCCTCCCTCTGGAACTGTGGCCTGCTGATCTTTGCATCCTCAGCTCCTCTCACAGGCTCCAACACAAATTAGGCATCTGTCATGGAGGGATGGGTAGAGTTGGAGAGTGTGAGCATGACTGGGAGTCTTTGCTTGCTGAGCATGGAGAGAGGCAACTTGGCTGTATGAGTGCAATTTTCAGAGGCTTTCCCAGCGGGTGGCCCCTATTCTTCCAGCACCAGTTCAAGGGCCTCTTCCCTCAATAAGATCCCTTCCTTTTAATTCAAACCAAATCCCAGCTTGATGTAATTTCAGATGGTAAGGAAACACTGGATACGATGTGGAAGCATGTGGTTTGTACAGAGGAGCTCAACCATGACTTACTCCACAACTACGGGTGCCAGCCCAGTTCTCATCAGGGTTCCCAGCCTCGTGTTCCAGTGATGGGGCTTATTAAAGGGGTCCTGGAGGAAGAGACTGTTCCCTCTTGGGAGTATTCCAGTGAGCAACAGGGAAACCTGGATGGGGAATCACAGCCGATAATTGGGGCATAAATGGAACAAATTCCCTCTCATCACTGAAAGGTATTTTATTTCACGTTGAGGGAAAGGAGAGATTTGCCTACAAATTAGGCTGGAAACTGTGGAGAAGAAATTGTTTGCTGGCCAAATTGGTATGCCAGGACTGTAATGAAATAGGACAGAAAGAGAAGGGGGGTGGGGTACATGTTCAAATAAGAAAGTGGATTTTTTTTTTTTTTTTTTTAGTGTTTCTGTTACTGTCCTTTTGAAGGGTTGAGTCTGTCCTGTTGCCGGTGTTCCTCGGCACTCACCAAATTGTCCTCTTCTGGGTGGTTTTTACCCTGTTGTTCAGCGGCTGCTCCGAGAAGCAGCAACAACTCTGGGGAATATTCGCTATTCATGGTTCTACCCTGGAGAAGAGAACGAAAGATGATTTCCATTTGTTTCAGAATCACAATGTGAACGGAAAGCTTCTTTGGACATTCTTTTCTTATTGTAAGTGTCGGAGTTAGATATCAGCCCCAGAGCCTCTAGTACTGTGCCCACAAATGCAGAGTTCCTCCCAGGGAGCCCTCCCTCCCTTGTACCCTCCATCCTTTCCAGGAGGAGTGAGTGAATCCTTCCTCTGGAGTGACTGCTCCCTACCCTTGGGCGCTCCCCAGGGCTTACTCATTTGTTCTGGCTCTGTGTACCTCTCAGCCCTGTCCTTTGGATCTGCTTGTGCCTTTGTTTTCCTGTCTCAGAATGACCTGCTTTGGCCCAGGCTTGGGCTTCAGAATTAACACTGCCCATCCTTAAGGCCATTATATGCAGATATAATATGCAGATGATACCACTTTAATGGCAGAAAGTGAAGAGGAACTGAAGAGCCTCTTGAAGGTGAAAGAGAGTGAAAAGGCTGGCTTAAAACTCAAAACTTAAAAACTAAGGCCATGGCATCATCCCATCACTTCATGGCAAATAGGGAAACAATGGAAACGGTGAGAGACTTTATTTTCTTGGGCCCCAAAATCACTGCAGATAGTGACTGCAGCCACAAAATTAAAAGACGCTTGCTTCTTGGAAGAAAAGTTATGACAAACCTAGATAGCATATTAAAAAGCACAGACATCACTTTGCCGACAAAGGTCCATATAGTCAAAGCTATGATTTTTGCAGGAGTCGTTATGAATGTAAGAGTTGGACTATAAGTAAGGCTGAGCACTGAAGAATTGATGCTTTTGAATTGTGGTGCCGGAAAAGACTCTTGAGAGTCCCTTGGATGGCACGGAGATCAAACCAGTCAGTCCTAAAGGAAGTCAACCCTGAACATTCATTGGAAGGACTGATGCTGAAGCTGAAGCTCCAATACTTTTACCACGATGCGAAAAGCTGAGTCATTGGAAAAGACTCTGATGCTGGGAAAGACTGGGGGCAAGAGGAGAATGGAGTGGAGCAACAGACAGTGAGATGGTTGGATGGTATGACTAACTCAATGGACATGAGTTTCAGCAAACTCAGGAAGATGGTGAAGGACAGGGCTGCCTGGAGTGCTGCAGTTCATGGGGTTGCAAAGAGTTGCACACAACTCGGCAACTAAACAGCAACAACAAATCCTTAAGCCTAGGCCACAGCACTGCCTCTCCCACTCCTCATGGACCAGGACAATTAAAAAATAATTACTTAGGCTCTCTTGTGCATTGGCTTTAACATATACACTCGAGTATTCTTGCCTAAAAAAAAAAAGCACACGCAGTGGAAAGACGATGTCAATAAAAGCATTGAACTGATTTGTGGTCTTTCGGGGTGAATTTGAAAGAGAAGGATGCCTGGAGGCTCTTGAGGCAATGTTTTCATTTTAGCATTAAGGAAGAATTCCTTTGGTTTGTTACAGGGATCACTGAAAACTTTCAATTGGGTGAGTGGTCAGTGGGCAGCCTAACCCCTTCTAAAGCATTGTGTGACCCAATCAGGTGACTCAAAGTTGGATTAAGCAAACCAAACAAGGCCTGTGAATTAAGATGTTTTGCATGGGGGAAGCCACTTGCCCTAATACTTAATCCCTGAAAGAACAACTTGCATGCTGTTTATTGAAGCATTGTCCTAACATGAAATTCCTTTCTCTTCACCTGTTGCTTCTGATTTGATTGACTTTTTTTTTTTTTTTGTCCTCCCATTAAGGCAGAGTGCAAATATAATCACTGATTTTACTAGAAAACATTTTTGTATACTTTAAGTTTGTTTTTAAAAAGACTTTAAAATCTTGTGAAAAGCAAACAAAAAATCACTCAATTATCTTTTTTTTTTTTCCCTAGGGAAAGTGACAGATATATTTTGGGGGACACAATTTGCAAATGTGTCTCAGGAAAAATTCTATTAGTCAGTTGACAGATTTTGAAAGCCGGGAACTCATGAGCAATCTGAACAACTGTTTTGCCTTACAAAGCTGGTAGAGTTAACTTTTTGAAAAAATCAGTTTTGAAAAATACTGTGATAAGGATAAGAGAGGAGCTCTTTACCGTAATTACCAAAATATATTTATCGTGTTACTTTTATGGATTTTCCCAAAATCTTTGGAATAGCTTCCTCATGAAGTAATAAAGGAAGACTTGTATATACTTTACAAGTTTAACTGCAGTGTTGTTCTGAGGAAAAATGATTTCTTTTCCTCTAGTAAAAAGTATGTTCATATAATTACCTTGGGAAATGTGGTTCTGAGGTCAGCAAAAAAGAGACTTCTTTCCAGTAGACTACCTTTCTACCATGTGATCTGGAGTTTGTCACTTGGGCGTCAGAACTGTTTTCCTATCCACCCCCTCCACCCTCTGCCAACCTCATCTCTCAGAGTCCTTCCTGAACTTGGGAAAACAGCTGCTTCCCTTAGTGCCACTTCTGTTCATGATTCAGAGTTGAGTCCAAAGGACTGTTTTAGGAATCAACCCAGGCAGGCACCTCACAGCTTCCCCCTGGTCCCAGGCATCAGCCGCTCCACCTTAGAAGTGGCACAAACACCTCCTTCACCAGGCCCCTCCCCTATGGAGGCTCAGGCATTAAAGCCTGCAGACTCCCTGCACTCCAGCCCCTGCCTGGCCCAGAAGTGCCTGAGTTTCTGTCAGGAGATGAGTGCATGCAGGGCTTGGACTGGGCTAACGTGCTCTGCTGAAAAGGAGGACAAGATGTAACAGACTTTTGTCATATAATGTGTGAGGAAGGGGAGGCAATGGCTGAGTTTAGAGTGAGAGGCTTTGCCTGGAGTCCGCCAAGGGGCAGCTTGGCATCTGGATCACAGTCAGCAATCACAGTTTACCTCTCTGAGCCTCTTTCTTTATCTGTGAAAGGAAGAAAATATCTCACTTATTTATCTGTGAAACAGAAATGATAATACCTGCTTATGTGGTTGTCATGAGGATTAAATTGAATCATTTGTATAAAACACTGCATACTTCTTGACATATTAGGACTCATGAAAGAGTGTTTCCAGACTTTCCCCCTGGCACCTGTCAGATGCTCCTTCCATGGGCTATAGCTTCTGTTGGTGCTGTTACCCTAGGAGTGTCTATCTAGCCCTGGGTGTGTCAAGCAGAACAGGTTGAGTGCATGTTTGTAGGAAATAGCTTAAAGAAACCCTACTAGGCTTGATTTGAGAGACATTGATTAATAATGCATAAGCTCATGGTCTGTGTGCTCACAAGTGTAGGTTGCAAATAAAAGGTGAGGCAGGTCATGGTCAGGATTTGAAATCTGTCAGGTAAAGACAGGATGATCTGGCTCCACAGTGTGTCTAAGTGATGACCAAGAAAGGGTTCTGCAGTCCTGAGTGTCAGGTTGAATGCGGCATGGTGGACTCCTCACACGCTCACAGGTCACACTAGAACAGGGGCACAGGTGTATGCGATGGCACTCTTCTCCACTGACAGATCTAAGGGGCAGAGCTGACTCTGGGGAAAAGCGTGTGAGTGGGCGACATTCTCCTTTGGTGTCCTTGGCCTCATCGTTTGTCCCTCCCCACTTTTTTGATTCCTCTAAGGCATCAGATACCCAGGGTCCTTCTCTTTCCCTCCATTGAATCCTGTGCTCAGAATTAGATGCTGCAATACATGTGAGGGATGTTGTACTAGTTTGTGGTGGCTGTGACTTTCAATGCCTTTACTCCCACTCCATCCCTCTCTGGCCACAGACCCAGCATCTGGACACCAGGGGTGGGCAGAGGACCCACCTGGACTCTCAGAGCACCTTACCCGTACTTGGCCAGTATCTCCAGCTGCTGGTGGATGTTGGGGTCCTGAAGTCAACCTAAGCCAATCAGAGTCCTTCCCAAGATAATTGTGTCTGGGGAAGGGCCTTCTGTCTTCCATTAGTGAAGTTAGAAGCACCAGGGCCTTGTCCAGCTATGTGGACACCAAAAGAGGAGCCCAAGGCCGAGCCAACCCAGAATAAGGGTTGGAGCAAGACGAGACAGAACCAGGCCCTGGCTGTGGCTCCCCAAGCACCCAGAACTAGCTTGGTCCATATAGCTTCAGCTTTTCTTAGGTTCTTGCTATCTGTGAGCTACACTCAGTGCACTTCCAATAACCTCCCTTGTGTTTTAATCAGTTTGCATTTAATCTGTAGCTTCTCTCTAGAAAAGTTCTGTGTGCTTTGATTGACTCCAAGGTGTTCCTCCCTGAGGTGAATTTCTTAAAGTCACTGTTAAGTATCCAAACACAGTAGAGTCTGTGAGGGTTTTTTTTTTTGTTTTTGTTTTTGTTTTTTTTTTAAGTATCCACTGCACTGAGTGACATTGAGGAATTAAATAGTAAATTAAATTCATTGTAAAGATTATTGGTCTGTGTATACTTCTTTTGGTCTAAAAATTCTCAAAGTAGTGGCAGCTATGATAAAGTCACTTTATTTTTGAAAGAGCAAAGACAATGTAATCTAATTTTAGATCATTCCAGACTGAGTTTGAGTCAACCTGCAGACAATTGGAAATTTGTCAGAAATTAAATGCTGATTATTGGGTCTCAACTTTAGGTTATGACCCAAGTTAGGGTCACTGTGGGTATCCAAAAGGGCTGCAAGATTATTTTACAGACGCTCAAAATGTTATCTTTGCCTCTGTGCTCTGTATTTATTGAGTTGGGGGAGGGGAAAACTTTGCAATGGGGAGGGCCCCTGGGGAAGATAGTCAGCTACAGAGAAGCCAGGCCAAGGGTGACAGCGTACTAGAGCCCTGGTCAAGGGCAGTGTTCATGTAGAGTGTATATCAGGGACAGGAGTTTGCATATGCTTCCATTGATTTGGAGCAGGGTAGAAAAATAGGTTTCATCTTAAATGAAGATTCTTAACAGATAATGAAGACTACTTGGAGAACTGTGTTCAGAAAGAGTATGAGGTGGAATATAGGCTCAGTGGGTTGGCCATGATTATTATTAGTGATGTCTGTGTCCACCTCTTTATTTTTAATGCTTCTGGATAATTTTGTTTAAAATGCATCTCTTTTAAACATCGACATAGATTTTAAGAAAATTGTCCAGTCTGTGTCTCTTTCAACAGGAGGAAATTTATAATTTTTCTATTATGGAAAATTTTAAGCAAAGACAAAAGAGAAGAACTATGAGTATCACTCTGATTCTAAAAGCAATCACTTTTCACCAATGTGGATTGTTCTGAAACAAGATTTTCTTTTAGATTTGGAAGAACTAACAGTAGAGATTTTTATTGCAAATGGGAATGACCCAGGAGAAAGAAAAAAAGTGTTTTTAACATTATGCCTCCATTAATATTTAGGCATAATTTCCTGACAAATGCCTGAAGTCTTATTAGTACATTTTTAGGTTTACTTATGAGTTTTTCTAATTTCTTTATTTATTGCTTTTCCTCGCATGCCATATTTTCCTCTTTTCTTGGATTTGTGTCTTGGATTTTTATTAATGATTTGTATTTCTAATGATCCTAACAGAAAGGATTCTTGATGAATAAATTCTCAATGTGAATAATATTTCAATAAAATTCCAGTTCAAAATAATTTTTCCTTCTGAATTTTGTAGTTATTGTTTTTATCTTCGTGCATCTGGGGTTACTTGCTTCATCCATTATAGGTAAATGGCTATTCTTTTCTATTTTTGGAACATCTGATAATTTATTTATAAGTGCAGTTTTTTGGAATATATTAAAGCAACAGATAGATGTGCTCAGGTAGCTCAGAAATTTATAGCATCCAGCCATGCAATTTTAAATGTTTACTTGAAGATGTATATCAGCCAGCTAATACATGAATTAAGGAGATTCGAGACCTATGGATTTCTCTCCTCACTGAGTTTTAACCCCCCTACCCCCATTAGGCCTCTACATGGGTTTCTGTTGTCAGATCAATTTGCTTCTACAGGGAGAGCTTGGTCCCGTTATGTCTCAAGCTAACATTTTTCTCCCATCTTTGTTCTTCTCCCACTTAAGAGGAATGTGTCCTTCACTCTCTGTCCTTCACTCAGAATTTAGAAATTTCTTTTTTAATGATTGCATAAAGCTAGAATGAAACCATTCAGTTCTGGTGGTAGCTAACACTGGCTAAATATTTTGTGGAAAGAGAGATGGAAAGAGATAAAACTCCATGTTACCAGCTCCTTCCATCTGAGTTTCCCCTCTCCCCATGTACAACTGCATTTTTCTTCCTTCTGATTCTTGCCAGTTTGAAGTAACTTAATGCCCCTTCTGTCTCACTTTTCTTGAAGAATTTGTTGTCTTTGCAACTGGCTGACACTAAAAAGTATTTGAAAACAATGGAAAGGCGAAAGTCATATTTTCAGTTTCTGGTATTGAGAATGTGAATAATTAAAAAAGAAAACACAACTGGATTTGTTTTTAATGAGATAGATACCTTTTCGACTTCCTCCCTGGTAGAATACCAGAAGGAGACAGAACTGAGCACCACAAAATAAGGCCACGAGCCGAGAATAACAATGATTTTGTTCTGTCGTCCTCTCCATCTCCAGCGCTGTCCATTCCAGGATCTATTCTGCTATTTTCATAACACTTGAAATGATTTCACATCTGCAAGTAATTAGTTGCAAAATAATCTATCTTGGGACTGTGGGCTAGAGGGTTGGGTAATAGGAGTTCCAACTGTGGTGTAACAATGTGTAAATCATGTATTCCTTCTGTTTTTGTTGACATATACAGTAAATATATTACATGGGCATACGCTGCTCCTGCAAAACTGTGAATATAGCCCTTTGTTTGAGAATCTCATCATCAACAAGAACAGCACCAAGTCTCACATTTATATTTTATCTCATAATTTAAACAAAACTTTCTCCTAACGTTATCTCAATTCTTTTCACAACAACCCTGAAAGACAGGTGAGAAGAGTGCCATCAGATACATGAGGCATCTGTGGCTGGTAAGCTACTAGACAGTAGGTGATATGGCTTGTTTTGTTGGGGTTTTGCAAACATTTTATTAACAGTTCATTACTGCAGTAACACATTTACAGAAGAATGCAGAAAATCTTAACAGCATGGCTCAGTGAATTATCAAAGAGAATGCACTCATGTAATCAGTTCCCAAAACAAAACCATATCAACACTTCTGTGCTCTGTTCCAAGTCACCCACCTCCAAGGGTAACTGTCATTCTGACTCCTAAATAGGTTGTCCATTTATTTGAATTAGTTTTGTATGGCATATGAACAAGGACCTTGCAATTTATGGATGCATTAAGCACATGTGCTTGATACATTGAGGAATACGTCTTTTCATGATGAAATGCAATACATGTGAGGAAATGATAGAGGAGTGAGATGATTTGACCTATAGAAGGTTCATATGTGTAGGGACTTAATAGCTCCAATATATGAAGGACAAATGCCTGGAACATTATAAGCAGGTTTCCCCCTTTCTATCAAGAACTGTCAAAAACTGACCTTGCATAGAAAGACTTTTTTTTCAATCTTAGAACTTTATGGACAAGAAAAAATCTGTTTCCTTCTATGGCTATTTTTAATTTTAGGTTGTAAGTGCTAACTCTGAGATGTCTTTGGTTCAACCATCCTAACCAGCAGCATGGAAAGCAGTCACTTTTCAAGAGAGTTTTCTTTCCCTCCTGATATTTGGTTGATAATTTCTACCAGTTTCCACTGGAAGACAAACACCGTGTTCTTTTAAGGGAAACAATGTTTTACTGAAATAGGGAGGCGGTGCTTAATATTCCTCTGCCTTGCTCTTGGAGGTAAGAGTGTCCCAGAGATGAAGTCAGCTTGTATATGTGCTGCGTCTCCTTCAGATAGGCAGAGCCAAAGACTGACAGTAATTGTTCCAGCTGGTATCCTTCATCAGATGAATTTTGGAAGGTTCCACTCTCATATTCTCACCACTATTCTCTCATTTTTCTCCACCATTATGAGAATCAGAAGCCAACGGGTAACAGTGACTTGTTTGAAATGGTTTGGGGCTCCTGCACATGGAAGAATTTAGACTAAGACTGCTCCCAGGGTTAGTGCTGCCCTGAAGTGGAATCCTTTTAGACTTTGTTTAGCAAGGGCTATGTTGATGTGGCCTCCATTAGAAAAAGACCTGCTTTCTCTTTGGAATCTGTGCGTATTCCTCTGCTTCACCCCCAGACCGGCTGAGCTCAGAGAAGAGGAATGTTTACATGAAGAGAGACTGCCAAGGTTTTAAATTGCATCCATTAAGAAACGAATTATCCTCTTAATAGTTTTTTGTTTTGTTTTGTTTCATTCTTCAAAGATTAAAATGCTTTTAATTTAATAAGCTTTTGAAAAATAGGTAAGTTTATAATTGTACAAAAATGCATGCAGAGAAGTAAGAATGTACAGGGACCCATAGAGGACGTTAAAAATGACCTATTTAGGTCTCGCTCATCTTTCTTAAATACAAAGACACTGACCACTTTTGGCTCTCCAATCTGTTTTAGAAGCATTTGGGCTATTTTCTTTCCCTTATCAAATCAGCTAAGTCAGAGTGTAGGTCACAACCTTAAAAGAAAAAATAGCTGATATTTCTTCCCTTAAAAAAATTGACACTTCTCTAGACAAGTACCTGCTTAAAAAGAAATACTGCTTTTATTCACTTTTTTACCTTTATCCTACAGATACCTGAAAATGTGGATCACAAATAAAATCTGCAGTGTAGTATTAAAACGTTTTTTTCTGAAGTGGATGAACATAAGGATAAGAACATACTTGCTATGCTTATTTAGTTACATATAAATATTGTAACTAATTTTACCCAAGTTTCGAACAGAGCATAGTAGGTCTGGATGCCAGTGTTAGCCTAATTGTTCTTTGTATATTCCAAGTATGGCTCGCCACTAACCTGAAAACATCGGAGAAGGTAATGGCAACCCACTCCAGTACTCTTGCCTGGAAAATCCCATGGATGGAGGAGCCTGGTAGGCTGCAGTCCATGGGATCACGAAGAGTCAGGGACGACTGAGCAACTTCACTTTCACTTTTCACTTTCATGCACTGGAGAAGGAAATGGCAACCCGCTCCAGTGTTCTTGCCTGGAGAATCCCAGGGACGGCAGAGCCTGGTGGGCTGCCGTCTATGAGGTCGCACAGAGTCGGACATGACTGAAGCAACTTAGCAGCAGCAGCAGCAATCTGAAAACATAACAGAGAACTTGTGAAAAAGAAAATGTTCGCATGTAATAATCACTTCAGTCAGATGTTCTAAATAATCTTTCAAGAAGCCATTGTTTACCCACCTTGAAATAACGCTCACTTATCTCCAAAGGGAAATATTTAAAATCCAAGCTTCTTCTATTGGTCACAAGGGCTCTAGATTGAATATGTGTGTCCCCATAAATTCGTATGTTGAAAACCTAACCCCCAATGTTATGGTATTAGGAGATGGGGCATGGTGACACGGGAGGTGACAAGGTGGAGCTTCATGAATGTCATTACTGCCCTTATAAAAGAAGGCTGAGAAAGTTCTCTTGCTCCTCCCCTTCTGTGAGGTTATAGCTAATGTCACCTATTCATCACAAATGAGGTTCATCAGTCACTGAATCCACTAGTCCTTTGATCTTGGACTTCAAGCCTCCAGAGGAAAAAAATGTTTATTGTTTATAAACTACCCAAACTTTGGTATTCTGTTATAGCAACCCTAATGGTCTGAGACACAAGGTATACATATAAATGTTGTGAATTTCCATTTTAAAAGTGTATAGGTCAACCCATTCCTGAATGAGAGTACTTGGATATTATACCTTAGATCATTCATATTTCTGCATCCCTAAAAAGGAAGAGGAAGACTTAAACTTAAAAAAATATTTATAATGATGGAAGAAATGTTTTCATATTGAGGTATAGGGAGGTCATTCTGGCTTATACATGATTTCTATTGAGCTTTATGCCAAACTAGAACAACCTGTCATATGGCCTGTCAAACGTGCATCTGCTTTAACAATTGTACATCTGCTCTAACAATTAAATAAAAGAATGCATTTAAAACTAAAAATGGAGTAACAGTGATTCAAGCATCCAAGATGGAGCTAGTGGCCGTGGTGAATGTGGTTTCAGAAATGTGCCTGCATCACTGTTCAGTTCAGTTCAGTTCAGGGCTCAGTCGTGTCCGACTCTTTGCGACCCCATGAGTCGCAGCACACCAGGCTTCCCTGTCCATCACTATCTCCCAGAGTTCACTCAGACTCATGTCCATCGAGTCCGTGATGCCATCCAGCTATCTCATCCTCGGTCGTCCCCTTCTCCTCTTGCCCCCAATCCCTCCCAGCATCAGAGTCTTTTCCAATGAGTCAACCCTTCGCATGAGGTAGCCAAAGTACTGGAGCTTCAGCTTCAGCATCATTCCTTCCAAAGAAATCCCAGGGTTGATCTCCTTCAGAATGGACTGGTTGGATCTCCTTGCAGTCCAAGGGACTCTCAAGAGTCTTCTCCAACACCACAGTTCAAAAGCATCAATTCTTTGGCGCTCAGCCTTCTTCACAGTCCAACTCTCACATCCATACATGACCACAGGAAAAACCATAGCCTTGATTAGATGGACCTTAGTCAGCAAAGTAATGTCTCTGCTTTTGAATATACTATCTAGGTTGGTCATAACTTTTCTTCCAAGGAGTAAGCGTCTTTTCATTTCATGGCTGCAATCACCATCTGCAGTGATTTTGGAGCCCCCAAAAATAAAGTCTGACACTGTTTCCACTGTTTCCCCATGTATTTCCCATGAAGTGATGGGACCAGATGCCATGATCTTCGTTTTCTGAATGTTGAGCTTTAAGGCAACTTTTTCACTCTCCTCTTTCACTTTCACCAAGAGGCTTTTTAGCTCCTCTTCACTTTCTGCCATAAGGGTGGTGTCATCTGCATATCTGAGGTTATTGATATTGCTCCCAGCAATCTTAATTCCGGCTTGTGTTTCTTCCAGTCCAGCGTTTCTCATGATATACTCTGCATATAAGTTAAATAAGCAGGGTGACAATATACAGCCTTGAGGTACTCCTTTTCCTATTTGGAACCAGTCTGTTGTTCCATGTCCAGTTCTAACTGTTGCTTCCTGACCTACATACAGATTTCTCAAGAGGCAGCTTAGGTGGTCTGGTATTCCCATCTCTTCCAGAATTTTCCACAGTTTATTGTGATCCACACAGTCAAAGGCTTTGGCATGGTCAATAAAGCAAAAATAGATGTTTTTCTGGAACTCTCTTGCTTTTTCCATGATCCAGCGGATGTTGGCAATTTGATCTCTGATTCCTCAGCCTTTTCTAAAACCAGCTTGAACATCAGGAAGTTCACGGTTCACATATTGCTGAAGCCTGGCTTGGAGAATTTTGAGCATTACTTTACTAGCATGTGAGATGAGTGCAATTGTGTGGTAGTTTGAGCATTCTTTGGCATTGCCTTTCTTTGGAATTGGAATGAAAACTGCCCTTTTCCAGTCCTGTGGCCACTGCTGAGTTTTCCAAATGTGCTGGCATATTGAGTGCAGCGCTTTCACAGCATCATCTTTCAGGATTTGAAACAGCTCAACTAGAATTCCATCACCTCCACTAGCTTTGTTCATAGTGATGCTTTCTAAGGCCCACTACTTCACATTCCAAGATATCTGGCTCTAGATGAGTGATCACATCATCATGATTATCTGGGTTGTGAAGGTCTTTTTTGTACAGTTCTTCCGTGTATTATTGCAACCTCTTCTTAATATCTTCTGCTTCTGTTAGGTCCATACCATTTCTGTCCTTTATCGAGCCCATCTTTGCATGAAATGTTTCCTTGGTATCTCTAATTTTCTTGAAGAGATCTCTAGTCTTTCCCATTCTATTGTTTTCCTCTATTTCTTTGCATTGATCGCTGAAGAAGGCTTTCTTATCCCTTCTTGCTATTCCTTAGAACTCTGCATTCAGATGCTTATATCTTTCCTTTTCTCCTTTGCTTTTTGCCTCTCTTCTTTTCACAGCTATTTGTAAGGCCTCCCCAGACAGCCATTTTGCTTTTTTGCATTTCTTTTCCTTGGGGATGGTCTTGATCCCTGTCTCCTGTACAGTGTCACAAACCTCATTCCATTGTTCATCAGGCACTCTATCTATTAGATCTAGGCCCTTAAATCTATTTCTCACTTCCACTGTATAATCATAAGGGATTTGATTTAGGTCATACCTGAATGGTCTAGTGGTTTTCTCTACTTTCTTCAATTTGAGTCTGAATTTGGTAATAAGGAGTTCATGATCTGAGCCACAGTCAGCTCCTGGTCTTGTTTTTGTTGACTGTATAGAGCTTCTCCATCTTTGGCTGCAAAGAATATAATCAATCTGATATCGGTGTTGACCATCTGGTGATGTCCTGCATCACTAAGAACTTGAATTCTCTTCCTTTAAAAAAAAAATATTAATCTGGAGTATTAATGTCGTGTTAGTTTCTACTGTGCAGCAAAGTGAATCAGCTGTATGTATACATGTATATGTGTGGAAGTTGCTTCAATCGTGTCTGACTCTTTGCCTCTTTGTCTGACCATAGCCCACCAGGCTCCTCTGTCCATAGGATTCTCCAGGCAAGAATACTGGCATGGGTCGCCGTGCCCTATTTCAGGGGATCTTCCTGACCCAGGGATCAAATCAGTGTCTCCAGCATTTCTTGCATTGGCAGGCACTTTACCACAAGCGCCACCTGGGAAGCCCTCTTTTTGGGATTTCTTTCCCATTTACGTCACCACAGCACTGGGTAGAGTTACAATAGGTCCCTATTAGTTATCTATTTTATACACAGTAGTGTATATATCAGGGCTTCCCTGATAGCTCAGCTGGTAAAGAATCTGCCTGCAATGCAGGAGACCCCAGTTGGATTCCTGGGTGTTGAAGATCACCTGGAGAAGAGAAAGGCTACCCATTCCAGTATTCTGGCCTAGAGAATTCCAAGGACTATATAGTCCATGGGGTCGCAGAGAGTCACACCACTGAGCGACTTTCACTGACTGACTGACTGTATGTGTCTATATTTATATATATATCAATCCCCATCTCCCAATTCTTTCCACCGCCACCCCCCATTTCCTCACTTGGTATTCATATGTTTAAAGAGCTTGAATTTTTTGAGCTATATCAAACTCAAGAATACCACCAACTTGTTCTCAAAACACTATCTGCTAGCAGCTGCCGACTACAAACTGACGGTAACTAACTATGCAACCATTTTGAACCCCAACAAATCCTTTCTTCTTGCCAGCTCCAAACCTAATTATTGACAAACAACTAATGTAACTTTGTGGATTTTGCCTATACAAGCCTCAGCCTCTTCCATTTTGTAGTCCAGAGGAATACAATTCAAGAGCTTCCCAAATCTGTGTCTCGTGGGCTATTGCCCTCATTTTAGCTCAAACAAAACTGTTTTTCATTCCTATAATAAACTGTTTACTGAGTATTTCTATCAACTATAACCATTTGAATGATAAAAATTATTTAACTGAAAGTTTGAAAAAAATATAGAAAAGAAAGCAACTAAGGTAACTAAATCGCTTTAGCCTAGTGACTTGCTCTAGAGGACAAAACACTTTTTATTAAAGTGTGACAGAAAAATTAAATTGTATATTTATAGCTCCAGGGGGCTTCCCAGGTGGGGTTAGTGGTGAAAAACCTGCCTGCCAATGCTGGAAACATAAAAGACACAGGGTTGGGAAGATCCCCTGAAGGAGGGCCTGGCAACCCACTCCAGTATTCTTGCCTGGAGAATCCCACGGACAGGAGCCTGGCAGGCTACAGTCCTTGGGGGTCACAAAGGGTTGGATATGACTGAAGCGACTTAGCCCACACACACAGCTCTAAGAGTTTCAAAAGGTGAACATCCTTGTGTGACCATGGTCCAGGTTGAGAAAGAAAACATTGTCATTCTCCCAGAAATCTCCCCTGAAAGTGCCCTTTAACATTCACTACGCCATCCCTCCCACTCAAGAAATTGCTAGCCTGGTTTGTCTTCTGATCCCACTGAATAATATTGTCTGATTTTTATTTTATAAATGTCTTTTTATAATTTTGAAAGATTTCAAACCTACAAGAAAGCTGAAAGAGTAGTACACTGAACATTCTTAATTCCTTTTCCCAGATTCACTTATTGTTAACATTTTGGCACTGATATTTTATTTCTCTGGACTATTCTAAAGTTGTTAAACATCATATTCACCTCTAAATACTTTATCAGATCACTTTAAAATACAGACATTCTTCATTCTAATGTCCAATACCATTAGCACACTTATAAAATTAAATATTGATAAAGTAATATCTAATGTATCAGTTCATTTCAGTTCAGTTGCTCAGTCATGTCCGACTCTGCAACCCCATGAACTGCAGCACGCCAGGCCTGCCTGTCCATCACCAACTCCCGGAGTTCACCCAAACTCATGTCCATCGAGTTGGTGATGCCATCCAGCCATCTCATCCTCTGTCATCCCCTTCTCCTCCTGCCCCCAATCCCTCCCAGCATCAGGGTCTTTTCCAATGAGTCAACTCTTCGCATGAGGTGGCCAAAGTATTGGAGTTTCAGCTTTAGCATCAGTCCTTCCAAAGAACACCCAGGACTGATCTCCTTTAGAATGTACTACATGGATCTCCTTGCAGTCCAAGGGACTCTCAAGAGTCTTCTCCAACACCACACTTCAAAAGCATCAATTCTTCTGTACTCTGCTTTCTTCAGAGTCCAACTCTCACATCCATACATGACCACTGGAAAAACCATAGCCTTGACTAGAAGGACCTTTGTTGGCAAAGTAATGTCTCTGCTTTTGAATATGCTCTCTAGGTTGGTCATAACTTTCATTCCAAGGAGTAAGCATCTTTTAATTTCTTGGCTGCAATCACCATCTGCAGTGATTTTGGAGCCCCCAAAAATAAAGTCTGACACTGTTTCCACTGTTTCCCCATCTATTTCTCATGAAGTGTTGGGACCAGATGCCATGATCTTCGTTTTCTGAATGTTGAGCTTTAAGGCAACTTTTTCACTTTCCTCTTTCACTTTCATCAAGAGGCTTTTTAGTTCCTCTTCACTTTCTGCCATAAGGGTGGTGTCATCTGCATATCTGAGGTTATTGATATTTCTCCCAGCAATTTTGAATCCAGCTTGTGCTTCCTCCAGCCCAGCGTTTCTCATGATTTATTCAGCATATAAGTTAAATAAGCTGGGTGATAGTATACAGCCTTGACCTACTCCTTTTCCTATTTGGAACCAGTCTGTTGTTCCATGTCCAGTTCTAACTGTTGCTTCCTGACCTGCATACAGATTTCTCAAGATGTAGGTCAGATGGTCTGGTATTCCCATCTCTTCCAGAATTTTCCACAGTTTATGGTTGTGATGCACACAGTCAAAGGCTTTGGCATAGTCAATAAAGCAGAAATAGATGTTTTTCTGGAACTCTCTTGCTTTTTTGATGATCCAGTGCATGTTGGCAATTTGATATTTGGTTCCTCTGCCTTTGCTAAATCCAGCTTGAACTTCTGGAAGTTCATGGTTCATGTATTGCTGAGGCCTGGCTTGGAGAATTTTAAGCATCACTTTACTACTGTGTGAGATGAAGGCAATTGTGCAATAGTTTGAGCATTCTTTGGCATTGCCCTTCTTTGGGATTGGAATGAAAACTGACCTTTTCCAGTCCTGTGGCCACTGCTGAGTTTTCCAAATTTGCTGGCATATTGAGTGCAGCACTTTCACAGCATCATCTTTCAGGATTTGAAATGGCAACTGGAATTCCAACACCTCCACTAGCTTTGTTTATAGTGATGCTTCCTAAGGCCCACTTGACTTCACATTCCAGGATGTCTGGCTCTAGGTGAGGGATCACACCATCGTGATTATCTGGGTCATGAAGATCTATTTTGTATGGTTCTTCTGTGTATTCTTGCCACCTCTTCTTAATATCTTCTGCTTCTGTCAGGTCCATACCATTTCTTTCCTTTATTGAGCCCATCTTTGCATGAAATGTTCCCTCGGTATCTCTAATTTTCTTGAAGAGATCTCTAGTCTTTCCCATTCTATTGTTTTCCTCTATTTCTTTGCATTGATCGCTGAGGAAGGCTTTCTTATCTCTCCTGGCTATTCTTTGGAACTCTGCATTCAGATGCTTATATCTTTCCTTTTCTCCTTTGCTTTTCTCTTCTCTTCCTTTCACAGCTACTTGTAAGGCCTCCCCAGACAGCCATTTTGCTTTTTTGCATTTCTTTTCCTTGGGGATGGTCTTGATCCCTGTCTCCTGTACAATGTCACGAACCTCTGTCCATAGTTCATCAGGCATTCTATCTATCAGATCTAGTCCCTTAAATCTATTTCTCACTTCCGTATATAATCATAAGGGATTTGCTTTAGGTCATACCTGAATCATCTAGTGGTTTTCCCTACTTTCTTCAATTTAAATAATTATATATAATCTAATATATAACTATATCCAGATTTTCTAAATCATTCTAATAACTTTATAGAGTTATTTTAATACATGACAGGATTAAAAACCATGCACTATATTTGTTTTGCATCATTCAATCTCCTGTATCTGGAATAGTGTTTCTGCTCCTTTTTATAAAAAAAATTCTATTGGCATTGTTTCAATTGTCTAGTTTGGTCGTTTTATAAAATGACCCTCAATTTCAATGTGTCTGATTGTTTCTGTCTGATTTTTTCGTAATGATTCAATTCAGATTAATCATTTTGGGCAAAAATATCATCTGAGTGAAGTGACTTCCTCTTCACCATATCAGCTAGAAGTCAAATGTCAGTTGATCACATTACTGATGATGCTAAATTGGATAACTTGGTAAGGAAGTTGTTTGCCAGATTCCTTCATTATAAAATATTCTTTCCCTTTGTGATTAATAAATATTCTTTGGGGTAATATTTTGATGTTGTGTGCATATTCTGTTTCCCTCCTAAAGTTTTCCTCAATGATTTTATCATCCATGATATTTGCTGGAATTTTATGATAATGGTTGAAAAATTATGATTTTAAAGATTCTATTAAAGATTTTAAAGATCCTTCTACATTGATTAGCTAAGCAGTCCTCTGTAAAGAAGTTTTCCATTCCCTTCTCATCACCTTCCCCCACCCCTGCCCCCCTCAACCTTCCTTAATTTCGCCATGGATTGTTTGAATTCTTTTACTGAATATTTTAAAAATATCATTGTTAGTTGTTTCAATGCCCTCAAATTTGGCCAGTGATAGTCCCTTTAACAGAGAAGGCAATGGTAACCCACGCCAGCCCTCTTGCCTGGAAAATCCCATGGGTGGAGGAGCCTGGTAGGCTGCAGTCTATGGGGTCGCTAAGAGCTGGACATGACTGAGCGGTTTCACTTTCACTTTTCACTTTCATGCACTGGAGAAGGAAATGGCAACCCACTCCAGTATTCTTGCCTGGAGAATCCCAGGGATGGGAGAGCCTGGTGGGCTGCCGTCTATGGAGTCGCACAGAGTTGGACGCGACTGAAGTGACTTAGCAGCAGCAGCAGCAGCAGCAGTCCCTTTAATGAGTGCATGAGTCCTATCCATGTCCCCGCAGGTTTTAAACACTTCTTTCTGGCATGAAATGTTGTACCATTTTCTCAAGAATAATTTTGAGTGTTTAAAAATTTTTTTCATAAAGCTTTTGCACATTTTAAAAACATTTATCCCAAGGTATAGTATTTTTTATTGTTACTATCATGTATGAGGTTTTTCTATTCTATTATGTTTTGGGGGGGGCAATGTATACTATCGATATTTATATATTAATTTAATGGTGTATTATTTTATTGACTCTCTAGTGGTGAAGTTAGCCATTGTAGATACATCTTGCTATTATCTGAAAATAGTTTTACATCTTTTCTAATTCATGAGTTCTGATTTTCTCATCTCATTGTTTTCTCTTGTATAATTGTCTTCTATTTTTCATTGCCTCAGTGAATACCCCCAATATGATGATAGTTGTTCTTCACATTGGTGGGTATGCCTCTAATGTTTCCCATTAGCTATTGTCTTCTAAACCCAAGTATGTGTATGTATTTATTTATAAATTGGTATGCACAATACACATATATATGTGATTTGAGTGTGTATGTATATTTGTATGTATATATGATTAATATATGTTTGTATGTATATATATATATAATTAGGTTAGAAGATCAAAACTTATTAAATAGGATATTTTCATCAGGAATGGGTTTGAATTTTTTCAAATACTTTTTCTGCTTCTAAAAAGAAGCTTATAAAATTTATCCTTAGCTCTAGTAATATGGTCAATTATATTAACAGATATCCTATTTCATATTTAAGGACACATATATGCTCAAAGTAAAGGATGGAAAAAGATATTCCATGCAAATGGAAACCAAAATAAACTGTAGTAGCTATACTTAATCTATCACTAACTCCCTGAGCTATACTCTCAAGAGTCACTTGGATTGCAAGGAGATCAAACCAGTCCATCCTAAAGGAAATCAATCCTGAATATTCATTGGAAGGACTGATGCTGAAGCTGAAACTCCAATACTTTGGCCCCCTGATGCAAAGAACTGACTCACTGGAAAAGACCCTGTTGCTGGGAAAGATTGAAGGCAGGAGGAGAAGGGGACGAGAGAGGATGAGATGGTTGAATGGCATCACTGACGTGATGGACATGAGTTTGAGCAGGCTCCGGGAGTTGATGATGGACACGGAAGCCTGGCGTGCTTCAGTCCATGGGGTCGCAAAAGGTCAGACACGACTGAGTGACTGAACTGAAGTGAGCTATACTTAAATCAGATGAAGTAGAATTTGAGCCAAAAATAGTAGCAAGAGAAAAAAAAAAAAAGATCATTGTCTAGTGATAAAGGGATCAATTGGTTAAGAATGTGTAAAACTCATAAATAAATACTCAACATTAGTGCACCTAAATATATTATGCAAATACTAACAGATATGAAGGGTGAAATAGACAGCAATACAATAATTGTAGGGGATTCCAACACTTTGGTTACCTGATGTGAAGAGATGTCTCATTGGAAAAGACCCTGATGCTGGGAAAGATTGAGGGCAGGAGGAGAAGGGGGTGACAGGATAAGATGGTTGGATGGCATCACCGACCCAATGGACATGAGTCAGAGCAAACTGTGGGAGAGAGTGAAGGACAGGGACGTCTGTATGCTGCAGTCCGTGGAGTCACAAAGAGTTGGACATGACTGAGAGACTGAACAACAAAGGGGACTGTCAACAATGGATGGTTCATCCTGACAGAAAATCAACGGCAAAAAATCAATATATTGCATACCTTACACTTACAGTGTTGTATGTTAAATATATCTCAATTTAAAAAATAAATGAAGGAAAAAAATTAAAAACAAACTGAAAAAGGTTTTTAAATTTCCAAAGTAAAGGCCATTTTGTTTTAACAATTTTGATATTAGTTTATATTTATGGCACTGTAATATGTGTTTCTGTTATTTCTCCCTTGTGGAATTGATTGAAGCTTTCTTTGTGAACTGACACTAATCAATTTTTGTAAATGTTCCATGTATAGAGATCAAAAATATACATTACATCTACATATATTACTGTTTTGTTTGTCTTTTACATCCTTATGTTTTATACATTTCACCTTGGTTTATTCCTTCTTTCCTCAAATCTCATAAATCTGCTGATCCACTGTTGTCTTATTTTGTACTGTTACTATTGAGAAATTTGCTGCCAAACTTATTTCCTTTGTGAGTGACTTGGTCATTTTGCTCGGAGGCCCAGATGATTTTCGTTTTCTTTTTTTTAAAAGTCTTACTAAGAAAAAAAAGAACTTTTACTAAGATATGTCTTGAAGTTAACCATTTTGGGTCAGTCTTGTTAGATTTTTATACACTTATAGTTTGAGTTTAAAAATTTCTGAATCAGGCCTCAAACACTTGTTTAAGTATATTTAATTCAGGTTAGGTTGTTGTTCTACTTTGTTATTGTTTTGGGAGGAAGAATATTCATGAGCTGAAAGGTTTTGATTTTTATGTTCTGTTTTCTTCTTGCAGTCACTTTATATGGATATTATGCTGTTTACTCTTCATTTTTAGATGTTTTATTTTCTTGGACCAGAATAACTGCCACCTGCAGATAAAAGTGTGGAGATAGGGAAGAGAAGAGGTGAAGATTTGGCTCATATATGAGATTTCTTACATCAAGAGCTTCCTCTTTTGTTTTTGGAGTACAATTTCTTAAAAAAAAAAAAAAGCAAAAACTTCCCCCTTTTGAGAGGCAGTGGCGGTGGTGGTGGTACATCCTCTAATTTTGTGATCCTCTAGTTTTTGAAGTACTTGTAATTTCCAGTTCTTGATTGTTTTTCTTCACCACCATGTATCTTAAAGCTATCCTTTCCAAGTTACCCCTTTTCCAGAACTGGTACTTTCCCAAGATTTCTACCTCTCTTCTTGAAGACTTTCAAGCTGATTCCTTTTGATTTGTCAATAATCAATTCTCTAATCAACCACTTCTTATACCTACCACATCTCATTCCTATTTAGTGGAAGACACTCTGCGAGTTATTGTATCCATTTTTCCACACCTATGTCTGCTTTCCTTTCCTGTTTTCTAAACTGTCTTTTCTGAATTCGGTCATTTATTTACCTATTCAGACAAAATTTGAAGTTTGTAGTATTCTGTGTCTCATAGATGTGCTATAAGTATGGGTTCTGGTTGATTTGACCTACTTATTTTGTTAATGAGTATGGCTTTCTGGAATATTTATGGAGAGATTCAGAATATAGAATGTTTATTTCCTTTGGATTTTTCCCTCTCCATCTTTTGTCTGTGCATAATTTTACGTAGTTGTCATCATGGAATGTCATCATTCAATTTTGCTTCTTTTTAACTTAACAATATCATTTTAATTTCTCCAATTTCTTTCATAATCTTATAGATGCTATCTTGTTTGTGAATAAGCCCATCATATTTTGCCAAGTGGATATGTCATGCTGTATTTTATTACTTTTCTATTGTTGAATGTTTACATTGGAAAAGGAAGGTTACAATTGTGCTTGGCATGAATAAATTTTAGCTCAGGCCATTTTGAGGGATGAGCACTTGGCCCAGAATAAGCATATAATAAATCTTTGTGGAATCAAAGATTCAGAAAAAAAATAAAACTGGATAAAATATACCCAAATGGGAAGAAAATTGGTGTCCTTTAAAATGTCCAGTTACAATATATAAATCTCATATTCTACAGGAATTTCATTAACTGTTTAGGACTTCACTTGAGGGGCACACCAGAAGTAAATGCTCTGAGAATGTCAGGTTGAATAAACTTGATAATTAAGTTGGGGTTTTGGAAGAGTCAAATGCAACAACTGTGTCTTAGAGTGAAGGTCATGAAAAAGTGCTTTAATCTGAGGGTAACTTTTATTTAGGGTGACTCCTGGGGCTAAGTAACCATGTGACCTTGTTATTTTGCTCCCTCTTCTTTGCATGGGTGGTGACGATTAAACCAGAGAAATGAATGAGGCTTGCAGCTCTGGATGTGGTCAGTCTCCATAAATCATTTCTTCCATTGTCTGAATACATTTGGGCATCCACAGTAGTTTATTTCCAAAGTATATAAAGAAGCAGAGGCCAAGGGTGTAATCTTAGAGCTATTAAAATAGAGTGGTTCCAGTCAAGACAAGCAGCTGTTCCCAATTATTAGTCCATATATTCTAGGTGCCAGGGAAAACCCACAAGGGTGTCACTAAATTGAATTTTAAAGTGACCTCCTATTCAGATGAAAATCTCCTAGCTGTTGTTTTTTTCCCCAAAGACTGATCTCCTATTGAACAAGTTAGCAACAGTCTCGTTATGAATGAATCATTGCTACTGCCTATAGAGGAAATCTGAATTATTCCATAGGGCTTCCAAGGAACGTGAATTCACCCTCCAGGAGTCCTTTGTGAATGTTGTTAGGCTAAAAGCCTGAAAATGAGGACAAGTCAGAAATCTGCAAAATCTAATGATGGGCGGGTAGTTGTAACATTTTAAACTTGTGTGAATTGTGTCAAAGTATGTTTCCAAGGGGTGCGTGGTTCCTGGCACACATCTTAACAGTCCCTGCAACAGCATGAGACTTGTGATTCATTTCTACTTAAGGGAACAGGTCCTTCTCTCTTTGGAGCTTATCACTGGTTACAGGAGCAACTTCTTCCAGAGCAGTGCCTAGAAAACATGAGCCCCTATAGATGACAAAGCACTCTTTCAATACAAAATCTTACCATGGAATGCATTATTACCCTTTCTGCCTAACTCCATAAACTCTAGTGCTAGAGAGTACAGACTTTGGAATCACATCGTCTGGGTTTAAGTCTTGGTTTCATCACTTATTGTATAGTGTGACCTTAGGCAAGTTACTTAACCTTTTTTTCCATCCCCATTTTTGTATCTGTAAAATGGAGATAATACACTACCTATTATTAAATTATAGGATTGTTGTGATAATTTAGTGAGGTTATCTATTTAGAGTGCTTGACAACTGTGGCCAGTTTCCTCCTTCTCCTCTTCATTATCTTTGACTATTGTCATCCCTCTCAAGGGATATATACATGAAGTTAAAACACTGCTTTTTATTTATCTGATTCCCTGTATTGAAGTTACCATGTGTGTTATCACGATGACCTAAATTATTGAAGGCCACCTACTTTCCTTTTTCTGTCTCTGCATGTGGAGAGATTACAGAGAGAAGTCTGCGTAGCTGTTCCACATTTCATAAAGCCAAAGATGTCATTCATTAGGCTAGTGGAAATATGTCCTGAGGTCACTGGCCTAGGCTGAGTATCAGCCCTTACAGGTTTAGAGAGTGGCCTCAGGTCAGTCAGAAACTCCTTGCTGTGAACCTTTTCCCTTGGTGATTTTAAGAATTGAAGTTTGAGGAAAACACATTTGATGAATATCGTTGTAAAACACAGAAGCAGTGTGTATAATTCTATATGCCTCGGAGAGATACATCAATAGAATATTTATTTCACAAACATGAAAAAGGCCCATTTAATTAGTTGTCAGGGCTAGTGGCTTTATGTCTTAAAGTACTTTTGAAAGCTCTTTGAACCAGCAGTGCAGAGAGCTTATTTAGTTGTCCTGCTTTACTGCAGTGAGGTGCCAAGTTGACTTGAGAGAAGTCTTGCAGTGTGGTGCCTAGGAGTCTAAGTCTTAAATTGAATGCCTGGGCTGCATTCTGTCCTCCCCATGTCAAGAGCCTCAAGAGCAGCAGGCCTTTTATTTCACACAACCGAATTCTTAATAGTCGATGTTTATGATTGTTTTTACATACGGTTTTTATGACTTATGTTACGTCTACAAGGTTCCTAGATTATGTGTCCCTGAGTTCACTATTTCCCCTTCGTGCTCTCAGACCTAACTGTGCCTGATATGCTGCATTTGATATGCTATCTTTTATTATGCAGAGGCCCTTTGATCTCTGCAGAGGAAAGGCGCCATATAAAAATGCAGAAATCCATTATACAGAAGAGTGGCTTTATGGGTGACGTCCAGCTTAGTGATGCTGCTGGAGGGAAGAGTGAACAAGGCTGTGAAATGCCAAGGCCAAACTATATATTCAGGTAGAGGGGCTTGTTGGAGAAATTTTATTTTTTAAGTATGCTTTTTAGGGAGGTAAACATACAAAGCAAAAAAAGTCTGCAAATCATAAGTGTTTAAGTTGACGAATCCAACATGGTGAATACATCTGTGTAATTGTCATCCAAACTGAGAGCTAGAACATTACCTGTCTCTCAGGCCCCTCTCATTCCCTCCAGCCCGACTGGTCATCGCTCTCCTTTTTTAGCCATCATCACAGATTAGTTTTGCTTGATATTGAACTTCACATAGATCACGTCGCACAAAATGTAGTCTGTAGGTTTGGCTTCTTGTTCTCAGCATAGTATTAGCAGGATTCATCTATGCAATGATTCTTCAGTTCTTTTTTACTGTAAAATTTTATTCTGTGGCTTTTATTATAGAAATATACCACTATTTACCCATTCTACTATTGGACAGCGTTGAATAGCTTCCTTTTATTTGAATGCAATGCTACTTAACATTCTTTCAGATGTCTTCGGATGAATGTATGTGTGTACCTATCTTAGATGTGTACTTAGGAGAATTCTTGGCTCATAAAGTACGTGTCCACGTGCTTTGCCTTGGTGTGTGTGTATGTGTGTGTGCTCAGTCGCTGAGTCGTGTCTGACTCTTTGCAACCCCATGGACTTAGCCCACCAGGCTCCACTGTCCATGGGATTTTCCAGGCAAGAATACTGGAGTGGGTGCCATTTTCTCCTCCAGGGGATTGTCCCAGCCTAGGTATCAAATCCACGTCTCCTGGGTCGGCAGGTGGATTCTTTGTAACTTAAGTCACCTGGGAAGCATTTGATTGGCTTTGGTAGATATTAGCAAAGAATTTTCTAGAGTGATTGTACCAATTTTCACTCCCTTAAGTGGTGTGTAAGGGCACTGATTGCTCCACACCCTTGCCAACACTGGCTTGGTCAGTTTTTAAAATATCTGTATTGCAAGAATCTTCATCCATTCTGTAGCTTGGGTTCTACTTTTTTACTAGTATCTTTTAATAACATCAGTTCTTAATTTTAATGTATTTCAGTTTGTATATTTTTTCTTAAAGGAAAATGAATACTTCAGTTGACTTGTTAGGAAATTTTTTCCTGTGGAGCTATTCTCCTACATCTTCTTCCAGAAGAATTATTGTTTTACATTTTATATGTGGATCTAAAAACAATTTGAATTTTATATTTTTTTGTGATTGAAAGTGGAGATCAAAATACATGTTTTGTTTTGTTTTGTTCCTATGCAGAGCTGTAATTCTCCAACATAATATTTTTTTAAAGTTCACACTTTCTCCACCAAAATTCACATTTGAAAAGAGTTCAAGGTTGAAATTCACAACAAAGAGATCACTCTCTCCTCATGCATAGGTTTTCAGACTGTTGTGCAGAGGAAACAGTCTGAAATGTGTATAAAACAGATTCCTAGGCCACATTCCCAGAGATTCTCATTCACTGTGGATAATTCTCAGGCCTGGGGATCTGACCCACACTCTGAGGACTGCTGTTTCACTCAGACCACTCTGAGCTAATCAGACCCTGCCTCTCTCTGCCTCATTTTTCTGTGTATAGTGACCTTCATAGGGGGTGGATGGACAGGGGCTTCTGATGACAGCCACCTTTCCTGAAGAAGTCATGAGGACCTTAGCGCTATCTGAAGGGGAAAGATATGGCTGTGTTTATTCCTCCTATAGATTTCTGTGGCAGAAAAGACACTGTTAACAAGCCAATTTTTGGAAATTCTATTTATTCTACCGACTCTATTGTTTTGTTTGATTAATATTCTCTCCTTTCATTAGTCATTCACTAGTACCTATCAGTTAATGAGCATCAATTTGAATTTCACATGGGCATTCCACCAACTCCCTTGCCACTCACCTCACTCTTATACTCAACAAAGCTCACTGCGAAGCAAATACTTTGAAACAACTTCAATCCTTTGAAACCGAGTTTAAATCCGTGGTCTCAGCCTATTATGAGGATCCATCGTGTTTGATTAGTCTGTATTGAACACCTACTAGTTGCCAAGCATTGTCTTAGAATCTGCTCTTTATACTCAAGGTTCTTAGAGTTCCTAGAAGTGGTGAAGATACTGACCAGATTCTTAACATGACTGCAATGAAAAGTGATTTAAACCGCAATCAGGGACTGGGTACAGTCAGCCCTCGGGGAGTTAAGAGAAGACTTTAGCAGTGATGTTTGAACTGGGTCTTGAAGAATGTGTAGGAGTTCACCAGGGAATAAGTGGATGAGAATATTTCAGAGCAAAAAGACATGAAACTATGTGGCATGGTTGAGGAGCTGCATATAATCCCACATGTCCAAACCCTTCAGTAGCTTGAAAGCCCATGGAATTGGGTGGTGGAAGCATTGTACCATTGACTTTCAAACAAAAGCCAATCCAAAGACCAAACAAAATTCCAACTTCAGTTAGTGAAATTTGGGGTAAGGTAGCATGTGAGTCACTGGAGAAGGCAATGGCATCCCACTCCAGTGCTCTTGCTTGGAAAATCCCATGGACGGAGGAGCCTGGTGGGCTGCAGTCCACGGGATCGCGAAGTCAGACACGACTGAGCAACTTCACTTTCACTTTTCACTCTCATGCATTGGAGAAGGAAATGGCAACCCACTCCAGTGTTCTTGCCTGGAGAATCCCAGGGACAGAAGAGCCTGGTAGGCTGCCATCTCTGGGGTCGCACAGAGTCGGACACAACTGAAGAAACTTAGCAGCAGCAGCATGCGAGTTACAGATGCCTATGGTCCAGGAGGTCAGAATTCACTTCCCCTCTGAGCACAGGCATGTAGGCTATCATGGAAGGGGAGACCTTGACAATGAGTCTATTCCTCAATCGTTTGGTGCCTGTGGCAGATTTTTCTGGTTCATCAGGTTACACCACCCAAAGCTGAAGCGGGTTGCTATCTACCCTCATCCTTCTTTGCTGAAGACTTCCAAGTAGGGAGGAAGGGAACATCCTTATGGACCCTTGTAGGGGTGGATGGACAGAGAGGCTTTCTGATGACAGCCACGTTTCCTGATGAAGTCATGAGGACCTCTGTGATGCGTGATGGGGAAGGATGTGGCTGTTTTTGTATCAAAGATAATAAAAAAGGGAAAACTCTGCTAATTCAGTGTAAAAATAATTCAAAGTCATAAATCTCCTGAACAGAAAGCAAACTCCAAAAAGGCTAGTTTTGAAATTGGAGGTAATTAATTCCTCATGCAATGTGCTGAAATTCAACCCAGACATGCCTTTTTTGTTTTTTTTGTTTCTTTCAGACAGTTTACAGACTGGTGGAAAGTAAAACCATGCAATCCCTTGGTGTGGTACAGTTTTACTGTGTGTCTCTTTTTATTATTTTGCTCATTTTGATCATTCTTTATGTGAACATGCATATAATGAATTCAGCTCCTCTTGCCCACAAGATTTGTTTTACCCTGAGGATGTCTCTTCCCTCCATTGGGAATAAAATTATTAGTGCATTCCTTGATAAAAGAAAAAGATCTTCAGACTAGAGCATTGAAGGTAAATGCTGACATATTTGAAATTTAGATTTTTTTTTTTTCAGCAAAAAAGCTGCAGCTTAGTGAAATCAGACTTGAAGTCAGCAAAATAAGGTTAAGTTCCATATCCAGGGAATTGTAAGACTCCACACTGCCATAACATTTCAGGCTCTTTTAAAACCCTCTTCTGCAGTCGAGTTGAAAATCTTTTTAATTCTAAATGTATTGCTCGTATTTCCAACTCTGTACCTTTGCTTCGTTCATTCTCTGGTCCTGACCTACCCTCACCACCACTGTATGTCAGTGGGCATGTCCATTACAACTCAGATACACAAAAGAGATACAACTTCTTTTTCTAAAACTATTTGTACTCTGTAAGACCTTCCACCCTTCTAAGGGAGATTGTGCACTTAGTATACATGTAAAGCCTTGAAAGTTCACATGGACTGTAGCCCGCCAGGCTCCACTGTCTATGGAATTCTCCAGGCGAGGGGAGAAGAATCCCCTTCTCCAGGGGATCTCCCTGACCCAGGGATTGAACCCTGGTCTCCTGCATTGCAGGGGAATTCTTTACCATCTGAACCACCAGGGAAGTCCTTAGACCCAATCAATAATTTAAAGAATGTCTCTAAAATCTGTCTTTGGGGACGATTGCTCAAATTTCCTCTCTAATTTCCATCCCACGGCTCCTGCTGTCTTTAGAATGGTTGGGTGTGTCGAGTGGAGGCCTCATTTGCTCTCATGGGCTGGTCCCCACCGTGGGACGTCAAAATGGTGCCTGGATCTACTTGAGGGAGCCCTATCCCTCCCTGGCCCCAGTTGCACTGTGGCTGCTGGCATCGGCAGACGGCCATGTCTCTGTGTGTTTTGCTGGCTTCTTTCCCTGATGTCTGTGGCAGATAAAGTGAAAGTGAAAGTGAAGTCGCTCAGTCGTGTCTGACTCTTCGTTGACCCCATGGACTGAAGCCTACCAGGCTCCTCCATCCATGGGATTTTCCAGGCAAGAGTACCGGAGTGGGGTGCCGTAAAGATGTCACCAAATCTTTCTCAGATTAGTCAGTGATGAGTGGGCCCTCTCTGTTGACAAAGCCTTCCCTTTGTCCTGCACCTGCTTCCTGACTCAGCTGCTCTGCTTAGGCTGGGCCAGGAGGTGAGTTTGTGCCTGTGAGGTCCGGGGGCAGCCCCGCTGGTTCTCAGCAGTGTCTGATTCCCTTGGTCCTGATGGAACCTGTGAAGTAGACACCAGCCCTCTTCACCTGACTACGTGCTCTTCCCTCTTCTCTCTGCTGGCTTGTCCCTAGTTTCTGGGACCCTGCATCACATTTTGCCCCTGATTCTCAAACAGGGAGGAAAGCAAGGGCCCTTTCTGCTTTTGGTGTTTCCGAGATTACCTGGCAGTGCCTCCCACAAATTCTTATCTGGACAGTGTTTAAAGTAAAATGACTTCCTCTAGGAATTTCAGAGCTTGGTCACTATTTATAATTAATCTTTTAAACACATTTGGAGGAAAAGGGCAGTCACCCTTGGTAACGGACTCTGGTGAATGAAGAACTGAGTATCACAAAAGGTAAACCTATCTGTCCCATTACAACTATCTGTTTGTGTCTCTCCTCTGGACAATGTCTCTATCATATCTGACTCCCCAGTGTCTGCATAGTGTCTGGCACTGCATAGATGCTCAACATTTTGGAATTGAATTCAATTGTGAATTCCTTTTGCTGAGTGGTCCATGCTTGGGTTGGCAAATAGGTATCAATAACCATTACTTTCTCAAAACTGTATCACGTTCATTATTGATGTCCCGGAGACAGAGGGGTCTTCTGATCCCTGAAGCCTGGCTCTGGTATGTTTTAACTCTCTAACATCTCAGATTGTCTAATAAAATTCCCTAACATAAAAGGCTAGAATTCACGCCTTCATGAAGTACCGATGCCTACATTTTAAGGAGTGCAAAAAAAAAAAAAAAAAAAAAAGGAAGAAAGAAGTAAAAAGTATCCCAGAGGGTGCTGGAGGGTTTTGATTTTGTTTGAATGTATTTGGTGGGAGAGAGAAATGAGAGCTTAGGATTTGTGTACTTGCTTATTTCTTCTCCTTGATTGTGGATTTAACCTGGTCACTTACAGAAAAGCTTCCAGAGAGCACTCCTAGGTGGAGAAATACCCATTTGAAAGCCAAGCCAAGGAAATATCCATCAATAGATGGTTTGAGCAGAAAGACCCAGGGGCTCTGGGGAAATTTATTTCCTCCACTGGGTTATAAGGCTAGGTGGAGGAGACACCTGGCGATATGGGAGTGTTGGCTAATTAATTCACAAATATTTGTCACGTGTCATGTGTATACCTGCTACTGTTTTGGGTTCTGAGGAATAATTATCTTTAGGGAGCATGAGCTTTTGAAGGATGAGGTGGCACAGGATAACAAAGGGGGCTGTCATGGGAAAGGATGGAAACAGCGTCTAGATATTTGCCAAGAGATTCACACTTGGAGCTTAGACCACTGTCAAGGTATCATCTCATGACATATAAAGCGAGAGACAAAGTGAATTGAAAACATCATGCGTTTATAAGTGTTTATTTGTATAGAGATTTCCTTCAGTTTTCTTCTTGGCATTTTTTGTCAAGAGTATGTGCTCTTTTTATACACCACTTTCTTTCTGACTTGAGGTCATGGATGGTTTGTTTAGCATTTTGAATTTCAGTCCTAGATTTAAAAAAAACCAACATTGAAATTGGAAATGAATCTAGAAGAATCCTTTTGAGTATGTATGTATGTATGTATTTTGTCACTTTTAAATTTGTGTTAGTTTCTAGTAAGGGAGATAAAGCATGATTTATCATCATAACTAGGATTTCATACCAGGCTTGGACATCAAAATAATGTTCAAGATTAATGAAGTCCTCTCATGATGACACTGTCTTCCTGACTCTGTTTACTTTAGGGGTATTTAATTTTTAAGAATGACATTTTCCCCTGACATTATAGTAGGTTAAGTAGCTTTAAATATGATCACTTTTATTCTTTTTCAGCATAGTATTTCAAAGTTTATAGTAAGCTGAGTTTTTAAACTTCCAATTTTGGTATGCTCAAGCTTTTTATAACCATGATGAAGAACGAAAATATAAATATTTGTGTTCAGCTTTCTTCCTATGTGTTAGCATTAGTATAAATCCCCATATCATTTCTGTTCAAAATTATACTTTTGATTAGAAGCTCATATATATAGTTTTATGCATATATTAGCACTTTTTGAGAAAGAAAATGAGAATAGGTAATATGGAAAGATGGGGCAAAATGATCAGATCTTTCTCATGAAGCAAGAACATAGGTGGTCCAATTTGCTTCACTCTTGGTGCACTGATAAAAAGGAGCTGCTATCCATGAAATAGGAGATCCTTTGTATTCATTTCATCTTTATTATTTCAATTATCTAAATGCACATGGTAAATGACACTGATTCATGGGCTCAGTGTGGGCAGGAGTTCAAAGGCCTCATCAGCAGAAGACCCGGGAACTGAAATGCAGCAGCAGCCCACCCACCCCACCCCACAGTTACTCTAAAATAAATTAACTTCATCAAGCAACTTCATAAGTTTTATGGGAAGAAATGAGAAGACTCAATTAACATCATTATCTTCTTCATTTGGCACTTGCTTTAAAGTGTGATGAGGTTGGGGATTGGCTGGATAAAATTGAACTTGGTGCTAGTGGAGAGCTGCTATTGAAGGCAAGCAGAGTTTTAGTGAAAATTGTAAATCACAGTCACTTGAAGGGGTAAGAAGTAGAATTAGTTATTTCAAGGTGGGAGGAGATGGGAAGGCTCTATGGAAGATTCTGGTTGCAAGTGTAGAGCCTTATATCCCCCTTCCAGCTCTGCTGCGGATTGACATGGCTGGTCGTTTCCCCTCTCTAGGTCTCAGAAGATTGGTCTGGTCATTTGGTAACTGATGCCCACTCAGGAAGGCTGCATTAGCATTAGATGTGGTCTGTGATGAGCGAGTGTGACGAACTTAGCTTCAGGTTTTATTTCCTCCCCAATTTTATCTCACTCCAGAGAACATCAAGGGAGTCCTATGTGTTAAGTGTTAGTTCCATTGGCACTTGGGGTCAAAGTCATGTGCTCATTTGTTGTGGGCCAGTCAGGTACTGGCCCCTCTCCTAACTTGTACTGCCAGTCCTTTGGGCCTGTTACATTTCACTGGGGGACTCTGATATAAAGTCCAGTTTGCTCAACTCCCTAGAAACAGCATGAAGCAATGTAACTATCAGCAGGCATCATTTCCTCTTGTGAGGGGTAGCATGAGAGAGTATTGACGTGGGACTGGGACTGGCATCCTTTGATTGCCTACCTTAATATGACTCTACTAGCCAGTGAAAGTGACGTTGCTCAGTTGTGTCTGACTCTTTGCGACCCCATGGACAGTAGCCTACCAGGCTTCTCCGTCCATGGGATTTTCCAGGCAAGAGTACTGGAGTGGGCTGCCATTTCCTTCTCCAGGGGTTACTACCCAGACTAGCTGTTAAATTTCCTAATTATATTAAAAATCTTTTTTGCCTTTAGGGTTTCCTCCATTTTGATTTATTGGTGGTGTTTTGACTTAAATTATTTTGGCTGTGTATAATATTCCTTGATGTTTTTAAGATCCTTGGAAATGATCTAGTCTGAACATCCAATCCCTGTCTGGGTCCTGTTCACACTTCTGACAGTGAGAGCCTCCATCCTACTTGAAAACCTCCAATGAGGGGAACAGGCTCACTCCTCAGAAGACGCAATGTATTTTTTAAAAGATATTTTTTAGAGTAGTTTTAGTATCAGAACAAGACTGAATGAAAGGTAGAGATTTCCTGTATGCCCTGACCTCACAAATGCTTAGCCTCCCTCATTATTAGCATCAACCACCAGAGGGGTGTATTTGTTACAAATGATGAACCTACATCCAACACATGATGATCATCTCAAGTGCATAGCTTACCTTAGGCTTAACTGTTGATGTTTACATTCAGTGGGTTTGGACAAATGTATAATGAGTCATATCCACTGTTACAGCATCATACAGAGTGTTTCCATTGCCCTAAAAATCCTCTGTGCTCAATCCATTCATTCCTCCATACTCATTAGCCCCTGGCAACCACTGATCTTTTTTTCTTATTGCCGATGGTTTTACCATTTCCAGAATATCATATAATTAGAATCTTACTACTGTATGTAGCCTTTCAGATTGGCTTCTTTCATGCAGTAATTTGAAGTTAAGTTTCCTCCAAATATGTTCATGACTTTGCAGCTCATTGCTTTTTATTGCTGAATCATATTCCAGTATCTGGATATACCATAGTTTACTTATTCATTCACCCGCTAAACGGCATGTTGGCTGCTTCCAAGTTTTGGCAATTATGAAGAAAGCTGCTCTAAACATCCATATGCGGGTAGATAGAAGAATTTGAGTTTGAATTTTAACAGTTTTATTCCAGATTTATTATATTATTATTGCTATTGTTTTAAATCGCAAAGCAATAAACTACAAGTCTAAGGTTTTGCTAAAACATGTTTTGACATCTGAAGCTTATTTTTCTCAATAAAGTTATGAGATAGCCTTTGCCAAAACAGACACTGGGGTTTGTTGTGAAAGTTGTTAGAATGTAACTGAAGCTTACTGCTGTTTTGAATCATTTGAATTTTTTGCATCTTCCTCCGAGTGGTGTGGTTTCCAGTTGAATTAGCTTGGAAAACTAGGTTGCTATCACCTATGTGATCTTGAAAATTATTTTTAAAAGAAATAATATTCTATATATCTGTTACAAATAGATCATAAAATGGGGTTGGTAATTTGGCTAATAGAAAAATCATTACACTTTATGTGACAGTTAACTTACTCTGGTTGTCCATTGGTAAACAGACAGGAAGAAATATGAAGGATCAGAGGCGTGAAGTTAGACCATAAAGTTCAGTGAATGCCAAAGAGTGAGATCAAATACCAAGCTTTCAGTCCTATGCATGATTGTTTACAAACAGATGAGGATGAACATCTAAATAAAAATCTATAAAAGGCAAAAGGAAGAGAATACAACAATGTTGTATATTGATTCAGGTCTAATAAACACATAACCTGTCATTGGTGAGGAAAGAATTTTGGAACGGTTGTCAGAACTCATTTTAACATGTGTTTCTATAAAGATGATGTAGAAGACTTTTTCCTGTGGAATATACTGTCAGATGTGTACATTTTCAAAAGAGAAAGAAGGAAGTGGTCCCAGTATGTAATAAAAATCAGTGTTGAAACTGAAGCAACTTTTATAAATCACATGTTTTAGGAGGATGCATACTATACTTTTCTGGCTCATAGTCTGAACAGTCAGATATGTAGAAATGCAGGCATGGAATCTGAAAATATTTTGTAGTCAATTACATCCTCTAAAGCTTTGAATTGCCTGGTCTTTGATATGAGAGAGATTTGTGCTAAATTTAGTCTTTAAGACAAATAAATAGCCCCCTGTCAGAGATTTCTAGCTTTTATCTGCCTTTTGGTTCTGATAAGTTTCATCTTCGACGCTGTTGGTGCTACTAACTTGTGTCTGAATTAATCCCCTAGGATTCATCCCTGTTTCATTTTGAAGAATCCACTCATTTCTACAGTCTTAAGAATGAGTTTCCTCTTTTAATCAGGAGCCACTGCACAAAGAAAATGGCTTTTTAGATTTATTCATATCCTTCCCTCACTCACAGGGACGAGTTCGTAGATTCTCATTCATTCAACAAATATTTGTTGAGCACCCATATGCTTCAGGCACTGTGTGAAACACTGTCACACAGTCTTCATGGAACTTTCTGGGAAATGTAAAGATCTCCAAATCTCCCACATAGCCTATAAGACTAAAAATATTCCTCCTCAGAACACCAAAACATGTATTATCAGTGTAAATGACCCAATGTTACAAATAATGCCCACTGATCTTTATTCTGTGCAATTTGTGGATAGTAAACAAAATGTATTGAATATTTATTTTTCCACTTTTATATGTGTATAATTCACATATCTTTCACATGTGAAATACAGAAGACACTTTAATGGAGTTGATTAGTTCATAGCCATTTGGGTAGATGCTCAGTCTTGTTAGCTGCTGTCTTGGGAGTTCCTCTGTCTACTGTAGGTGGCTGCTCTCTGTCACCCTAGAAACAACATGCAGCAATTTGAATTCATGTTAACTTCAATTTAACTTCAGTCCACTTGGACTCTAGCTAGTGTAATTTGGTCCAGTAATAAAGGACTACAGTGATAAAGGATGGCAGAGATTTCTTCCGTGATGTGGACTTATGAGAATTTCTAAGTTAAGTTCCAAATCTTTAATATATTTTAGAGAAAGGTATGTGAGCCAATTGATTAGATTAATTTTAAAAGGGATAATAACAGGGTCTATTTCATCAGTGGGTATAGTATGACCTGAAAGGATGTATATCCAGGGCCTGGCTAGTATGCTGGTGGTCAGGCCTGAAGCTTGCGATTTGGGGGCCCTAGAAGAAAAAATACAGAATTATGAGTTAAAAATATAATAAAATTAGAAAACAGGGGGCTCAAACATTGATTAACTTGAAAACTAATTGATTTCACTAATTTATTTATTAAAAAAGAGAAAATGAAACAGGATGCTTTTCAAATTAATTCATCTCCTGTAAATGCAGCGTGGTAATGAATATTCCCTCATGGAATATAATCTGACTGTAAGACATGTATATTTGATTAAAATATTAAAATATATACATATATATTAGAAGGAGAAAATCTCAAATTAAAAATTAAAAAGTTGGTAATTGTCAAAAGTATTACAACATCTGGAATAATAACATAATTTTAAAAGTTAATTGACTCTGGATCTCTGACCTTGAAACACTTTTTTCTTTGTCTTTGATCTGTGTATTCTTTGGCCATCTCTTTGTATGACATATTGTGTTATTCTTTTCTACAGAGAGAACAGAAAGACAATTTTGTCTTTCCTCTGGCATGATTGACCAAACAAACTTTGTTTGGCTATTGATAGTTTAAAAGTACTTTGACATCACAATTTACTATTGACACTGTGTCCTCCAAAGATAGAATGTTAGTTTTGCAGATGGGAAAAGCCCCATAAGCATGAGCTGTGAGACGTTGCCACTTTTCTACTTGAATAATGATCAACTGGAGACAGAAGCTAACAGCAGCTTTAGTTTTCACCTGATGTCCTGACTGATGTCCCATCGATTTTCATAGAACCTACTTCTAGTGGACAATGTGGGTTTCTTGGCTGGGAGATGTTGATGCTTTGTATACATTTCTTCACCAAATGTTTCCCCAAAGGTAATGTTTTTGCTGTATCTGAACCCATAGTAGCTTGTTAAAAGAATGGTTTTCCTTTTCTGATGATAAAAGCAACCAATGTACATGGGAGAAAATTTAGAAAATACAAAGAAAAATATTCTGGAAACCACCACAATTGTTATGACTGATTAATGTTTGGTGTTCTTCCTTCTAATCATTCCCTGGTGTGTGTTTGTGTGTGTATTTAATTGGTATATTATAAAGTTTTCTATCTTTCTCTTTCTCTGGCTTCATTGGTTTATTTTTATTCATTTTACTTATCATACTTTCCCCATTGCTAAGTATTTTTTCAAAAATTAATGTTTTTTTCATGATTATATGATATTCTATCCTATGACTATCATGGTTTTCAGAAGCATTTTTTCTTGTTAGATATTATATCCACACAGATACACCCCAATGTTCTCACTTCTATAAATAATGCTGCAGCAAACATCCTTTTATATAATCTTTCTTTATTTCTCCATTTTTAAATTTCTATTCTTTCTTTAAAATGTATTCCCAGGCTTGGAATAACTAGTCTAAAGATGGATATTTAAGGTACTTGAGTCCAAATTATCAAGTTACTTTCCAGGCCACAGTGTAATTTAAATTTTATTCCTAATGCCCCCTTGATGGTTAAGAGGAAGGATCTAAGCCCTCAACATTCTAATTTAATGAGAAAATCAGATCTCAGTTGCATTAAACTGTCCTGCCAAGAACATGGAATGTTGGGCCTGAAGGTAACAGTAGACACTGCTTCATTTCATGTGGGTCTGACTACAGAGATGAAGTGACTCACTTGAGGATGCATTGGTGGGTGTGGAGAGGTGATCAGAACCAGCAGGGCTGATGTCAACACATAAAATTTATAATACCATACTTTCCATGTGATTTTCAGTTTATCTAGTTAGATCATAGTGACCTATAAGATAGGCAAGGCGAGAGTTGTGATGTCCATTTTACAGATGAGAAAACTAAAGCCCCAAGAAATTGAGGAATTTGTGCATAGCCCTATAGCCAGTGTGATCAAGTTTGCATACTCTGTTTTACACCGAGAGCCAGTGGCCTTAATGTTGGTGATACATTAGAGTCATAGAACTCTATCTCAGATGAATTTCTCAGAATTTAGGGTTAGAGACTGATCACATATATATTTTTAAATCTCTCCAAAAGATTCCCGTGTGTTGCCAGAGTTGATAACACTGTTCAACATCTAGGATAGCGTAAGGCTTCATCTTTCCTGCCACTTCTGATCTTTCATTTGTCTTATCTGGAGCCTAGTGTAAAGAAGGATTCTGAGGCATTCTTGTCTTAGCAAGAAACTATGCATCATTGTAATGCCTACCGTGAGCTGTGACTGGAGATTGACATCACAAGTGTCCTGGCTATCCTGGAACTCTACCATAGTACCATTCCACTCATAGTTTCTAGAAAATGTATTCTTATTAAAGATCTATAAAGATAAGGGCACAACAAGAGGGAGTGCTAGGGTGTGAAAGGCAAGCAGTCATAAAACATTTAAAGCTAATTGCTGTGACAATTTTAAGTATTCAAAAATATTTTTCCAGCAGTGCTATCTCTATGCCTGTGAAAGAAACACGGATTATAAACAGTGTTGCCATGAGTTAACCTTTCATTTTGCTAAGCTTGGGATTGATTTTGAAACCTTCCAAGGTGTATTCTAAACAAAATGGGAAAGGAAAGGAAGAAAGCTCAGTGTGGTTCTTTGGTGCTTGTGTTAGTTTGCTGGGACTGCTATACCAAAGTACCACAGCCTGGGAGGCTTACACCATAGACATTGCCTCACAGTTCTGAAGCCCCAGGTCGAGGTGTTGGTAGGGCTGGTGTCCCTGAGGCCTCTCTCCTTCCTTGTGGATTGCCACCATCTTTCTAGGTCCTCACATGGCCTTTCCTCTGTGCATGGAATCTTGGCATCTCTTTGTGTGTGCAAATGTCCTCTCCTCATGGTGACATCAGCCAGATTGGATTGGGGCTTACCCTAACAGCCTTGGTATAACTTAATGACCTCTTTAAAGGCCCTATCTCCAAAGGGAGTTACATTCAGAGGTACCAGGGTCAGGATTTTAACGTATACATTTTGGGGAGACACAACTCAGCCCCTAACAGGGCTGATCCTCGCAAAGCATTGAAAATAATACCTATCTTGTTTATCAGGTGCTCAGGCTTCAACATGAAACTGTCTCAACCAGGGGCAATTTTGCCTCTCAGGGGACATTTGGTAATGTCTGGAGACATTTTTGATTGTCATAACTAGAGTGAGAATGGCCTCTAATGGGCAGAGACCAGGGATGGGTAAATATCAGACAATGCATGGGATAACCCTCCAAAGCCAAAGAATTAACCTGCTCCAAAATGTCAATAGTGTGAAGGCTGAGAAATCCTGAGATACGGAGACATCAGTTTGATTCCCTCTTATGTATCTAATAGATGTGTGACCTTGTAACACACTCCATCTTTATGAATATCCTCATCTGTAAAGTCCTCATCGTGGGTTAAATAAGATAATCTATTACAGCTTTTAGCACATGGCCTGACTCCTGGGAAGCTCTCAGCAACCTTTAAGTGCTTTATAGATTTCTCACCCACAGATGCCTCACTTGAGAGCTCAAGTTGGAATTAGAATTGGGAGGTATCCAGCATGAGGAAAGAGGAAGGGGCATGCCAGGCACAGGTAGGTAATTGGGCCACAAGAAGGCAAAGGCCAGGGCTTGCAGAAATATATTGAATTCCATATTTTCTTTGGATGTCTTCCAATTTCAAATATGTCTGCTTCACTAGGCGAAATATGGCTTGAATTAGGGACAGCCCTTTCTCTGAATGTAAAAGGTTACATCATGCATTTCCAGTATCTGTGCAGCCTGCTTCTTCTTCCTTGAAATCATTTAGAAAGAGGCTCATTGGGTACATCAGATTTCCTGCTCACAGTGTCAGGTCTAGAAAGCCTTGAAGGAGGTGGGGAGGGGGAGGCAAGGGAGTAGAAACATTTCTTCAGAGGGGAAAGCTGTCTGACACACACTAATATCCTCAGAAGTTTCTGCTAATTAAAAAATTATTAGAATGCATCTCTATATTAGGACCTACCCTACCTTTTACAGACAGGTTTACCTGGGTGATAGTTTTTCGCTCTTTTGTTAGCTCCCTCCAACCCTGCTAAATAAACAAAGTGTGGTCCATGGGCTAGCAGCATGGTTCTTGGGGGAATTTGTTAAAAATGCAGTATCTTGGGCTCTACTCCTGAGGACCTAGTGAGGCAGAACTTGCATCGTGAGAAAATCCCCAGGCAGGTCCTATACAGCATGAGAAGCCCTGCTCTAGCCTTGTTTTATGGCTCCTTTCTTTCACTAGCATCTTGTTTTCCCCTTCTTTAATGGCTCCTTAGATCGCTTATAATTTGGTTTTTAATTGCAAGCCACTTCAGATCCCTTTTGGCCCTCACTGGGGTATAACTATTTAGTAAATGTGAAGTGTCATCTGTCTTCCAAATTAGCGTAGAACTCTTCTGTTGGAGAAGTCCAACAGATATGTATTAGAGAGGATATTTTTTGTAGCAGCTCTGTGAAGGAGAAAGAGATGTGGTTAATAGTTTTAACTCAATTCAATTTTAATGTGCAGCTACCATTAGTTGAATATGTATTGTATATCAGTCCTGTATATTACTGAGTTCCCAAATTCTATGTGGTGCCTGTTTTTACTTCTATTTTATGGATTTAGGAATAGACCCTCAGAAAGGTTATTTTTCTTGAATAAAGAAGGTGATGCCAAGCAGTGGCTTCAAGGGCTTCATTAACTTCTAGTCACTGTCAACAAGCCACAACTAAAAATTAACTGAATAAGATCACTTAACTCCACCACATTGTCCCAGAGGGTCTCCTGGAAACTAAGGAAGAAAAAGCTTTAAGTAGCCTTTCAAACACTTTAAATCAGGAAGGGTTTGGGAAATTTCCTATAGCATTATGAAAGACTGGCTATTCTATAGTCACTTCCTGTCCAGTTCCTTTCTTTTTAAAATTTTATTTATTTAATCAAACTTTCTAATGTATGATGGTATAAACCTTTACTATGACATAAATGTTTATAATATTGGAGATACTTTAAATTTGAAAATGAAAAATTTCTTTCTTTCTTGGTTTACCTTGAATTTGGAAAAAGAATCTTGGTACCATTTTTTACTAAGACGTAAAATGCCGGATTTCTCCATTATGATACTCAGTAAAATTTTATCTTTGAATCCTTTAAAGATCAAGTACTTCATTTTATCTTGTTTCATAGTCCCCAAAATTCTTCATAATGGATAAAATGCCTACATAACAACTTTTATATTTTAAAGCCACTATTCCTAGCATTATGTAGAATTCACATATTCTAATTTTGTCATATTTGTAGGTTCTGGTACCATACTGAACGGCAGCCATATAACTTCCATTTTTTTCTCACTTTTACTATCAAACAGAAAGACTGTGACCAGTGTGCTAGGTCAAGTAATCCCCCGTCCACACTGTCCCCCAGTGTTTCGGATGTAGCAAGGAGAGAAAAGGCGCAGTGGACAAAGAAGACTCAGCGTTGCGTCGGCAATGAGGGCTAGTATTTGAGGCCCGATGACGGAAGCTCCCTTTCCATCATGCTCTGAGGGTCCAGTGCTAGTTACTGTGACTAGAGAAGGGCTGGGAAGAGCTTGGAGAAGTGAAAAACCTCAGCAGTGGGGCTAGAGCAAGGGACTGCTGGGAGAGCAGGTCTATTGGGTTGCACAACCACGTTAGAATCCTGGCTTCACAGCTTATTGGAAACAAGTTTTGGGTAAGTGAGTTCACTGAGCATCTCCTTTGTGTGTTCATAGAGTGTAGATAATCGTGCGGCTCAGGCTTTTCGTAACAAAAAAATATATATATGACCTGGCACATAGTATAGGTTTAGTAAATGGTAGTTCTGATGACACTGGTGATGATGATGATGAGAACTTGAAAATCAACTGAATTAAGAAACATTAAAGGACTATGATTATTCAGCCTTGAAAGAAGTGCCAAAGAAACTGTCTTCAAACAGTTTTCATACAGGGATGGAACTGGCTTTTTCTGCATTCTGATAGATTGAGTGTGGAGACCGTGGAGACCAACCATCTGATTGTTGTGAATAAGAAAATGTGCCTGCAAGTTAGACAGCCTGGGTCCAATATGGGTCAACTACATCCTAACTTCACAAATAATCAAATTAACTAATCTCTCTGAGGCTCAGTTTCCCCATCTGTAAAATGGAAATAAGAGCACTAGGATACTTGAAGCGTTTTGTGAAACGGGTACTTAGTGCAGTGCTGAGCACACAGTTTGATAACTATATGTTTTTATGTTTAAATACAAGGCTGGCTCTTTCACATGTGATCAGAATGTTAAGGAGTGGCCTATAGAAAGACTCTGAAAAATCGGCCTTTGAGAAAGCATTTGGTCAGCTCAGGAGGTTGCGTTATTGAGGAACGGTTCAGAGGGGTTCCTTCCTACTGTGAAGGCTCAGACACCTACCTGGATGGCCTCCTGCACTGTGGAGAGAGGATGCCTTTCTCCGGAGCCTGAACTGCAAGATTCATCAGTAAGATTATTGCTAAAAAGAACCAGTAGTCTAATTTCTAAAGTTCCTTCCTGCCATATTACCAAAGTACTACAGAATTGCCACTTTGGGCTAGACTGGGTAATTTTCACAAACAATGGTTTAATACTTTCAAGTCTATGTCTATTTTGATAGCATGCCATCTCTCTGTGTTTTATCAGTCTGTGATCAGAGCTTCTTAGGCAAGAAGCTTTAGGGTGGGTTCTTGCAAAATAAGCCAGTGAACACATATGTATCCTATGAATAGTGGGATTCTTTTTCCTTTCCCCATCGTGTCTGACACAAGATAGAAATAAAACCTGCATGATGATGGTTTACTATTTTTCCTCTTTGTTCTTATGGCTTAGTATCCATCTGACCTCATGTTTCTATGAGAGCCAAGGGATATTGTATTGTAATTGTCTTTAGTGCCTAGCAATTAAGGACCAGGCATTCTGATGGGGTTGGGGACTCATGATCAGAAATAAGTGATCTGAAACAAGTAACATCCTATTTTTCTGAAAATGGTTTGGGAATTAAACAATAGGAGAAGGCACAAAATATAATCTGTTATCTCAGATTGTTTCTAAAACAAACTGCTTTCCAAAAGTAAAACTGAAATTTTACTGTAATTGCTCTGGCCTGCATAAATCCACTGGGTATTTTTCAACTGGGCTGGAGTGGCAGAAATTTCGCAGTTTGTGTAAGTTACAAGAAATACGATCTTAATTTCTTTGGGGCATAAAGGCCATCCACTGATTTGTGAACGGATTCAATCATTCATTCAATAATACCTACTTGAGCACCTATTGTACTCAAGGTGAATGTGTCATGGACCCTGCATTAAGGAGTTCATGCTTCTAGGACAGTGTTTACGGGCATCCACTCTGACCAGCATGGGAACTGTGAAGTGCAGGTTTGCCGACACTGAGCATGGATCTCCACTCCGTTTAGAACTCTGGGGTAAACTTTCTAAGAAGTGAGAACTGAGCTGTCTCTTAAAGAATGAAGAATAATTAGTTAAGTTTTGGTAAAGTGAAACTGGAAGTCACTCAGTCGTGTCTGACTCTTTTCAACCCCATGGACTATACAATCTGTGGAATTCTCCAGGCTAGAGTACTGGAGTGGGTAGCCATTCCTTTCTCCAGGGACTCTCTCCCAGCCAGGGATCGAACCCAAGTCTCCCTCATTGCAGGTTTGGCAAAGTAAATGAAAAAAGATTTCAGAGAGGGGAAAGAGCACATGCAAAAACACAGAGGGAGGAAAGTGTGGTAGGGTTATGGATCAAACAGAAAAGCAGAACTACATCAGGCAGCTGTGGGGTGACACTGATTGTGAATTAGTAACTGAATGCTGTTCTCTGCTATGAAAGAAAGAAAGCGAGAGAGAGAGAGAGAGAGAGAGAGAGAGAGGAAGGAAGGAAATAAGGAAGGAAGGAAAAAGGAAGGAAGAAAATGTCCTGTGATTCCTTACTAGTTCCATACTTCCACCAAATTTCAAGACATGTTTTCATTTGTATTTAATCCCGTATTGAGAAGGGTCTATTGTTCTCTGTTCTCCCGGAAATGCTCCCTAGTCAAAACATCACTTGACATTCCATCCTCTTGCAACAAGCAGGATGACTGAAGCTGTCCTTTGTCTTGTAGTTATGATCCATGACAATTACATTACCAAGAATAACAGTCTTTAGAGCAAGATCCACAAATTTATCACTAGCGTTTAAATCAACGCCGTCACTTAAATAAATATTCACTTTGCTAAATGACTTTCTCTGTCAGTGTCAGTGAGAAAAGGAGTGCCTGGGAGCTTTTGTTTGGTGCTAGAAATGAAGGCACGAGGAGTAGGGATGGGCAAATCAAAAAATACATTTTTCAAATAGTTAAAATTTCAGCACTGTGAAGTAAGTGGAGTATTTCTGAACATTTACATGAAAGTATTTAGCTTCAGGATATGAATGAGCTTCCTAGTTAGCTGGAGGTAGAAATCAGGAAAGAGAACTGTGAAAGAGTACAAAACCTATGTTAACACCTGTCTGTTTGGAGTAGTTGGGAGGGTTGTGAATGCCCTGCCAGGTGGCTTTTTAAGCTCTCCCTAATCTCTACTGGGTCTGCTTTCTTCTCTCACAACCGGAGCAGCTTGTTGCTCCTCTCAGACTCAGCAGAGGCTATTGTTGATAAGGTAAAACCAGTGAGCCTGAAAGGTCTATGAGTGGCCTGTATTTCTCTGTCTGCTTGGATGAACTGCTCTTTAAAAGAAGTAATAACAGCAGTATGTGGTGGCGAACCAGGCATTTTACAAATATGATGGGGGTCCATCATGAACCTCCCAAACTGGGAAGCAGCTGGGCTTCAGGAAGGGGTTCTGCAAGGGGAACCCTGAGAACCCAAATGCCTGCATTCTTGGCTTCTCCTGGGTTCTCATCTCTTTCTTACAGAGTAGTCTTTGCTGTTCAAGTGTGTAGGTGGCAGAAAATGACTATCTCTTAGATCTGATCCAGATTTTACAGGGACTGACTTTCCCTTGCTTGGGTCCCTTTGGGTCAATCAACTGCAGCCAGATGGTGGGTCAAGGAGTTCCCACTCACCTTTGAGGGTAGAGAAGAGCCATAAGTTAATATTAAGCCAGTTGAGTCATTCTAGAAGATGAAAGCATGGTTCCAATTTATCTGAGGCAGTGGCTCAGATGAAGAGATATAGAGGGACTCAGATGGCAAATGACTGAGTGGATTAAAGTGGAACCCAGATCTCAGGTTTTTGTTCTCTCCCTATTTGAATATATTTCATTCAATCTGACTAATAGCTATTTGAGTAGACTCTAACTGTTTTGAGAGGTAATTCTAAGTATAAGAAGATAGAATCTAAAAGAATTATACCCTTGCCTCTCCCCCAAAGATTATCTTTTTCTCTTTTCCTTTACACATTTAATTGGCCCAGGGTAAAATTAAATTGAAATTATTCCCCTCCCCAGTAAGCTTTCTTTAAAACTCTAATTTTATAAGATTGTTAGAAAAGATTTTATCAAATGATTTTAGAGGTGAGCAATAAATACATCCCACATTTATTACAGATCCTAAACTCACATCTGTCAGTCCTGAGACTAGGCCTGTGAGGTGTCACTGAGGCTTTCTTAAAGGGCCTTATGTCTCTTGCAGCAGCGTGTGATCTTGTTTGAGGGACCTGGGCACTTGGAACTATGGAGGAATTTACTTTGTGTGAAACATAGCTCAAACATGCTCGGACACGCTTGGTGGAGTTGTTTATGGGCTACTTCCTTTCAACCCAAACCAGCAGGCTCATGGCTGCATTTCACAAGCTATTAAAAACATGAGCACTCTCCTTTTCTTGTGTGTGTGGCATCTAACCATTTATTTTGAATATTACATATTTGGAAAAGCATTCAAAATAGAAAATGATGGCTTTGGGGGATTCTGACTATGCCCTGAGTAAACTAGATCTATAATCTGAAACATATTCACATTATGCAGGAATGATGACTGTGGTCTGTTGCCATGAGGTTTTTTCAATACTTGAAAGCTTCATTTTTCTGTTTTCAGGGAATTATGTTTTGATTTCTGTTTTCCATAGACAGTAGCAGACACTCACCTCCCTTAATCATTCATGACCTTCCCTCACTGTTTTTATTTTGGCTCCAAAGAGTTTCTCCTTCTCCAAAAATACCCTCCAGAACATTCAACATTTTTCTCAGTATCACTTAAACCAATACAATCTTTTGTTAAATTACATTCTTAGAGTTTATGAAACACTTTTAGGAACATTTTATCATTTGATCCTCCCTTAAACCCTGTGAAATATCGTGCTCATCTCCATTTTACAGATGAGGAAACTGAACTTTAGAAAATTCTCGAAGGTCATACATGGTGGGATTTATGCCCAGTGTCTCTTTCTACAGAGTGTGTGCTATTTAATCTTTTATTCATTCACCCATTCACTCAATTGGTTCATTCATTCACAATGATTTATTGCCAGTAACGGGACTTCCCAAGTTGTTCAGCGGTAAAAGAATCCACCTGCCAAGCAGGAGATGTGGGTTTGATACCTGGGCCGGGAAGGTCCCCTAGAAAAGGAAATGGCAACCCACTCCAGTATTCTTGCCTGGAGAATCCCATGCGTAGAGGAGCCTGGCAGGCCACAGAGGGGTCAGAAAAGAGTCAGACACAACTTAACTACTAAACAACAAAAATGTGGCAAGCAGAGAGAAGAGGCAGGTCCCTGCATCTAGTGTTGCCGAGGCTCATGGAGCCCAGCAGAATGGGACAGGCCTTCTGGTGTTCTGGTATGGTTAGCGCACTGGGCTCGCTTGAGAATGAGCTGACTGTGGTTGTATCTGATAGCGCCACACCTGCACTGCAGGCTCTTCAGGCTCCCTGAGTGCCTGCTCGTGCGCAGCACTCCACCTGTTGCATTTTCCAGGGAAGGCTGATGAGAAGCATGGCAGCAAAGCGGAGGGGGAGGGGACTTGTGAGCTGCGCCTTCCATTTGGCTCAACTGACAGGATTAATCATGATATTGTGCTGATGACAAGCACCCCCCCCCCCCAACACACACACTATGCTTTCATTTTTCTTTGCCTTTCATTCAAGTTATTCTTAATGGCTGCTGATTGTATTTCTTAATAGAAAGAATCCAGTTTGTCTCCTCTATGTTCTAGCCAGGGGTCAGCAAACTTTCTGTGATGGATTACAGGAGCAGGACCAGATGAATGAGGCACTTGCCTTAGTAGAAAATAGAAAGAGGTGTCATAAAACTCAGTCATCCAAGTAAGTGTTTCTTTTGGATAAATGATATTTGGATGCAGCATTTTAAAAAGATAAAAATGACACTCTCTGACATAAATCACAGCAGGATCCTCTATGACCCACCTCCCAGAATATTGGAAATAAAAGCAAAAATAAATAAATGGGACCTAGTTAAAATTAAAAGCTTCCGCACAACAAAAGAAACTATAAGCAAGGTGAAAAGACAGCCTTCAGAATGGGAGAAAATAATAGCAAATGAAGCAACTGACAAACAACTAATCTCAAAAATATACAAGCAACTCCTGCAGCTCAATTCCAGAAAAATAAACGACCCAATCAAAAAATGGGCCAAAGAACTAAATAGACATTTCTCCAAAGAATACATACAGATGGCTAACAAACACATGAAAAGATGCTCAACATCACTCATTATCAGAGAAATGCAAATCAAAACCACAATAAGGTACCATTTCACGCCAGTCAGAATGGCTGCGATCCAAAAGTCTACAAGCAATAAATGCTGGAGAGGGTGTGGAGAAAAGGGAACCCTCTTACACTGTTGGTGGGAATGCAAACTAGTACAGCCACTATGGAGAACAGTGTGGAGATTCCTTAAAAAACTGGAAATAGAACTGCCTTATGGCCCAGCAATCCCACTGCTGGGCATACACACCGAGGAAACCATAATTGTACCCCAAGGTTCATTGCAGCACTGTTTATAATAGCCAGGACATGGAAGCAACGTAGATGTCCATCAGCAGATAAATGGATAAGAAAGCTGTGATACATATATGCAATGGAGTATTACTCAGCCATGAAAAAGAATACATTTGAATCAGTTCTAATGAGGTGGATGAAACTGGAGCCTATTATACAGAGTGAAGTAAGCCAGAAAGAAAAACACCAGTACAGTATACTAACACATATATATGGAATTTAGAAAGATGGTAGCAATAACCCTGTATAAGAGACAGCAAAAGAGACACAGATGTATAGAACAGTCTTTTGGACTCTGTGGGAGAGGGAGAGGGTGGGATGATTTGGGAGAATGGCATTGAAACATGTATAATATCATATAAGAAATGAATCACCAGTCCAGGTTTGATGCAGGATACAGGATGCTTGGGGCTGGTGCACTGGGATGACCTAGAGGGATGGTACAAGGAGGGAGGTGGGAGGAGGGTCCAGGATTGGGAACATATGTACACCCGTGGCAGATTCATGTTGATGTATGGCAAAACCAATACGATATTGTAAAGTAATTAGCCTCCAATTAAAATAAATAAATTTAAAAATAAAAAAATAAAAATGAATACAAAATTCCATGAGGAACAAAATATCAAACATTTTAATAACCATCAGTAAGTTGGCCTGTGCCATGCAGACCACTGTAGGAGCCTGGGGCAAAAGGAATGTTTGATGGTGGTGATCCTTTGCTAGAGCACTCAAATCCTACTCAGGAGTTGCTTTCATTTGGCTTCATCATTCCCAAGACGTCAAGAAAATCTCCTCCCAAGCTCTTCTTCAGTGGGTCTTCCTGGAAAATCTCTTTACTGTAGGCATGCCTCACTGCTGTAACTATCCCCAACTTTTGATTTCCAAGGAAAGGTCAGAGTCTAGAAAAATGTCTCTGAGGTTTTCCAGGAGCAAGTGGTTGTTCCTGAGAGCAGGGTAGATGGGAATATCTGTGGCTTCCTGAGCCTTAGAAGCCTGAGAAATATCTCTTTACACCCCCCAGATGTGGCAAAAGAAGCAAGCATTTAGAAATCTTTTCCTTTATGAATCCTTGTTTGATCCAGAGCCAAAATTCAAAAGGTGCGTTTCATTCCCCTACCTTCATTTAACCTATTTTGGATTAACTATAATTATTTTTAGTTTATTTATTTTCTTGGTATATTTTGTAATGTATACAGATATTAACTCTGACAAAAACAGTGTGTGAAGGGAAACAAGGCCAGCCTGTTGGATATCACTTGACTGATACATTCGCTTTGGTCCTCTTTCTATTGGCTGTTACTTAGAGAAGAGAAGCGTACTATGGTTTGGATATTTTTGCTCCCCTTCCTCTCCCAATTCATTTGTTAAAATCTAACCTTCAAGGTGATGGAAAGGAAGTGATTATGTCATGAGAGTTCCAGAATTGTGTCTTATAGAAAAGAGGAGCAAGAAAGCCCCCTGGCCCCTTCCACCATGTAAGGTCAAGACTAGAGGGTGTCATCTATAAAACAGGAAGCCCTCACCAAACACCAAATCTGGCAGTGCTGTGATCTTGGACTTCCAACCTCAAGAGCTGGGAGACATAAATTTCTGTTGTTTCTAAGTCATCTAGGATGTGGTATTTTGCTGTTTGCCTGTGTTAAGTCGCTTCATTGGTATCCGACTCTTTGCAACTCTATGGACTATAGCCCGCCAGGCTCCTCTGTCCATGAGATAGATTCTCTGGGCAGGAATTCTGGAGTGGGTTGCTAGGCCCTCCTCTAGGGGACCTCCCTGACCCAGAGATTGAACCCGCATCTCTTATAACTCCTGCTTTGGCAGGTGTGTTCTTTACCCACTGGGCCATCTGAAAAGCCCATGGTATCTTGTTATGGCAGGCCAATAGACTAAGACAAAGAGTAAGAGGAGATAGGCTTCCAGTGTAACAAACTTTTCTTCATTACATAAATAATGATTAATAAATATATAAACAGGGTATCTATTTCTTGGCTGGGAGCCCCAGGTCAGGTGAATGAAAGGCTACGTGATATACACAAGTAAGGGGCTGGCTGATTTCCTATAGATTCATGGCTTGACAAGAATCAACATCTTTATGTGAATAGCTCTTTCCAGCTATGACCTTTTTTTTGCCTGGCAATGGCTTCCTGTGAACCCCACTCTGAAGGATTGACAGACAGAGCCAAGCATGGTCTCTTTCATGTATCTGTTGCCTCTGAACTAAGCCTCATGCCTGACCTTCAATATGGAAATCCATGCCAGGTAAGATGGACTCAAGTCAAGGACTGCAGCCCAGTATTTGGTCTGTGGGGTTGGCCTTCTGGAGTTCCTCTTGGTTCACACCAGGGTAATCTTAGCATTTTGCCTTTTTGGCACGTGGTCCCATAGCTGCTGAGAGTGAGCTGACTGGCATTTTTATATAATTTTCTGAATCAAAAATTTGAATTATGCACTATCTCCTTACAATATGTAGAGTACTCTCTTAAAGTATAGCACCTTAAACTAATCTCTTGTAAGAGTACTTTACAAGACAGTACTTTAAATCAAGAGTCTCTAAGGAATTTAGTATGAATCTCTTTATTTTTGACAAATGTGTAAATTTTTAAATTATTTATGAATTTGTGTTACAATATCAGGACATATTGATTTTGTAAGTAACAGTGATATATGGTTTTCTGGAAGACAAAAATGATAAAGCAAAAAAGAGGCTGCATACAGACATTTGCATAATCATGTTAATATATAATTCATCTGAGGAAAAAAATAAGCATTCTTCCTTGATCCTGGAATATCATATTCAGTATGTTCTTCTTGTCGAAGTTAACTGTCTTTGAGTAATGTCTCAGAACTAAATCTGATTGATTTCACAAATGGACCGGCACATAAATGGGAACTTTTAGTACACGAAGACTCTTTTCTCTCTAAAATGTAACAGAACTACAGTCTAGCCAGATGACTAAGATATTCCCCAAGGTTAGGAGGGCTTGAAGGACTGACCCAGTTAATACCCTCAAGTTCTAAAGGGGGCTCTCCCAAGAGTACCAAAGGGCTTCCCTGGTGGCTCAGTGGTAAAAAGAATCTGCTTGCCCAGCAGGAGATGTGGGTTTGATCCCTGGGTCGGGAAGACCCCTGGAGAAGGAAATGGCAACCCCTCCAGTACTCTTGCCCGGGAAATTCCAAGGCAAGAGGGGCCAGGTGGGCTACAGTCCATGAGGCCACAAAAGAGTCAGACACAACTTAGCAACTAAACAACAAGAATATCACACCTATGAGGATAGGAATTATCAGTGGTAGGGAACATCTTCTCCTATAGGTTCTGGCCAACTGAAACTAACAGGACAAGAAGTACTCCCTCCATTCAAAAACAGGAGAAAAGGGATAAGCTAGCTCTCTGCTCTCAAGCTCACAACATCCCCATGACAATTTCTACCATTTTTCATTATAGGTCTGTGACTTGACAGGTAAGACCAGTGCTGTCTCATGAGATGCCATAATCATTCCTGTCCCTTGGCCTCTCTGTCTATTCTTCACTCTTTCTGGGTTGTTAGAATGTGTCCCTTTCAGGTTGCTTTGTGCTCTTTAAGAGTGGCTCCCACAAATTGCCGACAGATTAAACAAGAAACTGCTTTTTCTCCAAACCTATTCTCGGACACAGATATCTGAATCAATGTGTGCCCCAAGTCTGCCTGTTCTGAAATGCACAGCAAATGAGGAAAGGGAAACCATCAGGCAATTCCTAAACTCCAGCTATGACCCCTCCCCTCATGGCCCTCCATTTTACTGCTGAGAATTAGGACTGGGAGAGAGAAGCTTCCAGAATCAGGAAAAGTGAAGCTACAAGAAAATCTACACTCAGAGTATTATCTTCTGTGCAGTGGGCAGGAAGGGTGATTTGTGGGACATGACGATGTTTGTTTAACGTTTAAGAAGCTGCCCAAAGGGTAATGCAGTTTCCAATCAATATTCCTGAGATGGATTTCCAGTTGGGGGAGGTAGGCTTGGTTCCTAGGTTTCCTCCTACTTAGTGGGGTCAGCTCAAGAGAAGACTAATGTGTTTGGTGAGATCGCGGCATTCACAGAGAGAAGTGACCTTTAGTCTTCATTCATTGCTTTCAACATGAGTTTCCCCTGGAGTTAATAATTTTTCGGAAATCTTAATAAAGTGCTTAAGAGTCTCTCCCTCCTTGAAAGTCAGCACCAGGCACACACAGGGTAGAATGGGTGCTTTGGAATAGCAGTCTGGGCCCCAAACTTTGTGCAGACACTTACTATCTGTGTGAGTACAAGCAAATTACTTAATTTCTCTGAGCCATATCTACCTCTATCTGTCAGATGGTTAGAATAATACCCTTCCTGTTCATGAGATTGTTGTGAGGATTAAAGATCGTTTATGTGATGAGAGTGGCACTCATTCACTCTCTTACACCCTCTTCTACTTTTAAATGTTTCCAAATGATTCCAGGAAAAAAAAAAAGAAAAAAAATGTTTTGACTAACCAAATAGTAGTGAATTTCCAAGTGAGCTTTGTTTACTAACATTATAAGCAGACTTACATATTTAACATTTTTAAAAGTATTTTAAAAGATGTAAAGAAATTAAGCCATGAATCTAACTTGTTTTGTTGATAAACGTTTCAGTTTTTATTTGTCTGTTTATAGCCAGCTTAGCTATTTTAGGCAAAGGCTTCCTCCCTGGCAACATGTGTCATTACCCTCAATATGTACTGTATTTAGTATATGCATCCTTTAGACAGCTAGAAGATTAGGGAAATGTACTGGCTCCCATTAAAATGCATTGCCTGCTTTCAAACATCTTCCTGAGTTGACAAATCAAGAAGGGGGTCTAAGAAACATGGATGCAGCCTGGGGTGGGGGGAGGTTGGCACAGAAACCCCTCTTCCCACTGGAAGCTTTGTACGAGCAAAAAAGACACTTGCCCCAGATGCCACCTCTTCTTTTTGTGCCTGGTCTTTGCTGTGGAGAAAGGCAGTGTTCAGGATCCAGTGTTTGGGGGTTGTATTTCCTAGAATAGTCCTTTCTTGATGAGTATATGAAATACATGTGAAATTCATCTTGAATCTCAGTCTCATTTTAACCACTCATTTCAATTTCCTCTCACATCAAGCTACTTTAAAAACTTAAAGTTTCTAAATGAAATACCTAGACATGAGATTTTTCCCTTTAACTTTCACTTTACAAGTGCTTTGGAATCAGATGTTATGAGTATTAAGCAGGAAAAAACACAGGACCAGGAAAGAAAGCCCATCCCGGGAACAGCAAGAGTCAATAGGCTTGGCTTTATATCAGTTCTGCCTTTATTAGCTGTGTCACATTTGATAAGTTACATAGCCTCTCCCATCCTCAGCCTCCTCATCAGTATAATAAAGGCAACAGAAACAGATTATTCCCTTGCCAATTAATATGTCAAAATAACTATCTGGTTGAATATTGATATTTTCTGCCTCTGGTTGTTCAAATATTGCATATGTGCAATTTTTAATGCACTTTAAAGGGATTCTAAAGAGAACATTTGTTTATAAATCCTTGTCTTGTGATTTCTAGGATGATTTAGCAACTTTTAATGTATTCTAATGTTTTCTATGCTTCTGAAATTCCTTATATTTCAAATTTATTTAGTCATTCATGAAAGTGCATGACCCTAGAAATAAAAGATGAAATAAAAATAAATTACTAAAAATGTGAATAAAAAAATCTAACTTGGATGTCATTTCATGGGTAAAATATGGGTTATTAAAAAGCTGATTGGAAGTGTCTGTGTGTGATGCTTATTTGAGTGCAGTCTAGTGGCTAGCCAGCCTCAAATTCAAATGTCAATATCTATAGATTTTTTCAGTGGAATAGTAACTCAGAAGAATCTTTCAATTTCTTTTGTAAATGTTTTAAACTTGGCTGCTGGTGTTTAGAGGTGGGTGGGAAAGGGAGCCTGGGGATATCATTATTCAGCATTCAGACTTTCACTTAATCATTCTTTTTAGTTTGATATCCTTGTTTCAGGAGCTCCTGTAATACAATTTCTCTAGAGATCATACCATCTTATTTCTGCTTGGGAAAAGGGTTTCAGCAGATAAGGATGAAACCTGGAATTATAACTGACTCTAACATAAACTTTAAATAATCCCCTGTTTTCAGCAATCCCTCTGCTGTCTTCATGGTGTTTTGAATGTCTGAGCATTTCAAAGGTTTCAATGTGACTTGGCTTGCTTCTCATCAACAGCACCATTCCAAGGCACGTATTCCGATCCTCTGGCACCCTACTGGTCCGTCTTCTTTCTCTGTTTATGTATTGCAGTATAAGTTGATAGATGTCTTCTAATACTACTGAAGACAGAATTTGTGTTTCTGTTTCTCATTCTGTTTACTGTTTGGGGATAATTTTTGTGATGATAAGGAGATAGGGATGTTCTTTTATTGTATCATCTTATAATGTGATGACTCTGGTGTTAACTTTTACATCAGAATATGGTAGAAATGGAACACCACTCTCTCTTGCTCCAGGTACAAATTAGTACTTGGATGATAAAGAAGCCAAACAAATCCTCTTTCTTCCTTTTACAATAATTAAGCTTGGTTTACATGGAATTTCCAACTTTTGATTCTGGCAAACCACTTCAGTATTCTTGCCTTGAGAACCCCAGGAACAGTATGAATAGGCAAAAAGATAGGACACTGAAAGAGGAACTCTCCAGGTCAGTAGGTGCTCAATATGCTACTGGAGATCAGTGGAGAAATAACTCCAGAAAGAATGAAGGGATGGAGCCAGAGCAAAAACAACACACAGTTGTGAATGTGACTGGTGATAGAAGTCCGATGCTGTAAAGAGCAATATTGCATAGGAACTTGGAATATTAGGTCCATGAATCAAGGCAAATTGGAAGTGGTCAAATGAGATGGCAAGAGTGAACATCAACATTCTAGGAATCAGTGAACTAAAATGGACTGGAATGGGTGAATTTAACTCAATGACCATTATATCTACTACTGTGGGCAAGAATCCCTTGGAAGAAATGGAGTATCCATCGTAGTCAACAAAAGAGTCTGAAATGCAGTACTTGGATCCAATTTCAAAAACAACAGAATGATCTCTGCTTGTTTCAGGGCAAACCATTCAATATCACAATAATCCAAGTCTATGCTCCGACCAGGAATGCTGAAGAAGCTGAAGTTGAACAGTGCTATGAGGACTTACAAGACCTTCTAGAACTGACACCCAGAAAAGACATCCTTTTCATTATAGGGGACTGGATTGTAAAAGCAGGAAGTCAAGAGATACCTGGTGTAACAGGCAAATTTGGCCTTAGAGTACAAAATGAAGGAGGTCAAAAGCTAACATAGTTTTGCCAAGAGAACACACTGGTCAGAGCAAACACCCTCTTCCGACAACACAGTAGAAGACTCTACACATGGACATCACCAGATAGTCAATACCAAAATCAGACTGATTATATTCTTTGAAGCCAAAGATGGAGAAGCTCCATACAGTCAACAAAAACAAGACTGGGAGCTGACTGTGCTCAGGTCATGAACTCTTTATTGCTAAATTCAGACTTAAATTGAAGAAAGTGGGGAAAACCACTAGACCATTCAGGTATGACCTAAATCAAACCCTTACAATTATACAGTGGAAGAGACAAATAGATTCAAGGGATTAGATCTCATAGAGTGCCTGAAGAGCTATGGACGGAGGTTCATGACATTGTACAGGAGGCACTGATCAAGACCATCCCCAAGAAAAAGAAATGCAAAGAGGCAAAATGGTTGTCTGAGGAGGGCTTACAAATAGCTGAGAAAAGAAGATACAGGGAAGGCAAAAGAGAAAAAGGAAAGATATATCCAGTTGAATGCAGAGTTCCAAAGAATAGCAAGGAGAGAGACGAAAGTTTTCCTGAGTGATCAATGCAAAGAAATAGAGGAAACAATAGAATGGGAATGAGTAGAGATCTCTTTGAGAAAATTAGAGATACCAAGGGAACATTTTATGCAAAGATGGGAGCAATAAAGGACAGAAATGGTATGAACCTAGCAGAAGCAGATGATATTAAGACGAGGTGGCAAGAACACACAGAAGAACTATACAAAAAAGATCTTCATGACCCAGATAACCATGATGATGTGATCACTCACCTAGAGCCAGACATCCTGGAATGAGAAGTGAAGTGGGCCTTAGGAAGCATCACTATGAACAAAGCTAGTGGAGGTGATGGAATTTCAGCTGAGCGAAACACCAGGCTGGATGAAGCAGAAGCTGGAATCAAGACTGCCAGGAGAAATACCAATAACCTGAGATATGCAGATGACACCACCCTCAGGGCAGAAAGTGAAGAAGAGCTAAAGAGTCTCTAGATGAAAGTGAAAGAGAAGAGTGAAAAAGTTGGATTAAAATTCAATATTCAGAAAACTAAGATCATGGCATCTGGTCCCATCACTTCATGGAAAATAGATGGGGAAACAATACAAATAGTTAGAGACTTTTTTGGGGGGGCTCCAAAATCACTGCAGATGGTGACTATAGCCTTGGAAGAAAAGTATGACCAACTTAGACAGCATATTAAAAAGCAGAGACATTACTTTGCCAAGAAATAACCATCTAGTCAAAGCTATAATTTTTCCCAGTAGTCATATATGGATGCAAGAGTTGGACTATAAAGAAGGCTGAGTGCCAAAGAATTGATGCTTTTGAACTGCAGTGTGGGAGAAGACTCTTGAGAGTCCCTTGGACTGCAAGGAGATTGAACCAGTCCATCCTAAAGGAAATCAGTCCTGAATATTCATTGGAAGGACTGATGTTGAAGCTGAAGCTCCAATACTTTGGCCACCTGATGTGAACCGGCTCATTAGAAAAGACCCTGATGTTGGGAAAGATTGAAGGTAGGAGGAGAAGGGGACAGAGGGTGAGATGGTTGGATGGCATCACTGACCCTATGGACATAAGTCTGGGTAAGCTCTGGGAGTTGGTGATGGACAGGGAAGCCTGGTGTGCTGCAGTCCTGAGGGTCACAAATAGTTGGACACGACTGTGTGACTGAACTGAACTGAACTTAGTTGCCTTAGATGATGAACATCTAGTTTGGCAAAGATATCAGGTATTTCTTGAAGGAAAACTGGTGATGTGGTAAACAAGGGCCTCCTTGTCAATGGGCCCTTCCCTGTGTGGGTCTCTCTAAGATTGGTGTCTCATGACATGTATACATGGCCATATTTAAAATGGATAACCAACAAGGACCTACTCTGTAGCACAGGGAACTCTGCTCAATGTTACATGGCAGCCTGGATGGGAGATTTTGTGGGAGAATGGATGCATGTGTATGTATGGCTGAGTCCCTTCACTGTTCACCTGAAACTGTCACAACATTGATCGTTAATTGGCTACACTCCAATACAAAATAAAAAGCATGAGAAAAAAAAAAAACCAACAAGCAAAAAGATTAGTTCCCCTTGATGCTTATGATAAATTTGTAAAAGTTTAACACTCTATCTTTGTTTCCAATCTCTTAATCTGGTGCAAGGCAAAAATAATTGTCTTTCTCATTATTTCAAAGTGTGAATCTTGATTGTTCTTTGTGAACTATGTGAACTTGAACAAGTTAAAGCAATTTTACAAATTCAGTATATTCTCCTATAAGCCTGGGAAACTAATACCAGCATTATTGCTAATATCAAATGGATTTAGAAGTTGGTTCATTTATTTTTTAACAAATATTTCTGAAATATTTGTTATATTTACATGCCAAGCATTATGCTTGGTGATGCAAAGACACCTAATCCAAAAATCCTTGATAACAGTTTAGCAGGGGATGTTACACAAGAATGCTTATTAGGGTAGAGAATGGAGGTGCTGGGGTACAGGGATGCATTGTGGAAGAACAGATGGCGAGCCACTCACCCTGTCCTGGGTGTTGGGAGCATGTCAGGGGTTTGTCGTTCTTGAGAGGGTGGTATCTGAGACTTGAGAGGCAGATCTTAAGAGAAGAGTAAGAGTTAACATGGTGAAGAGGAAGTAAAGGAATATTCAGTGTTATGGAGACAGTGTAAGCAAGGATTATAGAGATGAGAACCGATATTATATGGAAAAGGGAAAATGATTCAGTGTTGAATTGCTTAACAAAGGCTGACCCTCCAGAAATATTAGTCATCTCCCTCTCTTTAGCCCCTGAATGTGGTCTTATTAAAATTTAAGGGGTTCTCAAATCTTGGAGTCAAGATGTAGAGATATCTATCATATGTCAGGTATAATGACTATAGAAATGGATGTGTGTGAGTGTGCGTGTGTGTGTACACACATACATCAGTGTGTGTGTGTGTGTTGGTGAGCTTGTACTTTGTCATCTATGGCTGATTTTATATAGACTTTGTTAGGAAGCCATTTCTCCCTTTTAGGAGTTCAGTTTGACCTTTGCCATTAGTATATTAGATTAGACTATAATCTAATATGTGTGTATATATTATGCACATAAAATATACACTAATGTGGTCTATTAGGTTACACTGTGCTGTACTTCTCTATGAACTCTCTGTATAACTCTCTAACAAAACAGCTGTCATGTTCTATGAAAATCCTTGTGGTCACAGTGGTACCACAAAGGAGACTTGTCTTAACAGTGAGCTAGGTTTACCTGTTCCCGAAGTCCCTGTAAAGCTATTTCTGCCAAAGGCTGTGATGGAATTGAGACACAACTCCCTCATCTGAGGCATATTCAGAATTCTAGCTCAATATTAAAACTCTGCTGTTGAGGTTAACATGGGTTTTTCTAATTAGATTGTTCACAAAAGGGGATGGATAGATCACCCATAAGTTCTTGATCTTCTTTCTTAGAATCAGAGAAAAGTTGACATGGACAATATATAAGGTGCTTTATTAGTGCTTCCGGACTTGCTTATATTTTCCATGGGAAGCATAGTGTGGCTTGGTCACTGCTGAGCTTAGTTTCCTTCAGAATAGCAGCAAACATTTTCTCCCATGAAGTGTATCTGTTAAATAATGACAAAAATAATAGAGAAAAATGTGGCCTCCATCATGGTCAGTCTCTTGGGGAAGAGACTCGTGCCAGTGCTGCCTTCAGACCCTGAAGACTGACCTGTTGGATGGTCTCAATTAATTTCATCCTTTTAAGAATGATTTCCACTGTGTAAACCTCACAACCATGTTGTGTGAATAAAACATGAAATGTCATTTTAATTTATACATGAGGTATGGTATCACTCTAACGCAGTAAAAATCATTTTCTTGGATGCCTTGCAAAAATGGTTCTGAAGGTAGTTTAAAAGGGTTTCAGAAAAAACGTTAGCATTAATTGAATCACTTTTTACTTTATTCATTTGCTCATTTTTCATTAGATACCTTTCAAGGGTGGGCTGCTGTCTATGGGGTCACACAGAGTCAGGCATGACTGAAGTGCCTTAGCAGCAGCAGCAAGGGCCTCTTATTATCGTTCTGATTGTCTATTAGATTCTGGGAATAAAAACCACGAGTGGGACTTAACCTGTTCTTTGATGAGTGCTCAATCCACTTTGGGTGTTGGGAACAGGTTAATCATGGAAGAAATACACAAAATACACTTTGATAAAGCCGTAGTATAGATGTATTCTTATGTCTTATTTATATTTTTTATTACTCAATAGTGACCAATTCCTGGGTTGTGATCCAGGAATAGGACCAACTCCAGGGAAGAGCTGACTTTCCTGGAAAATAGGACATTGTTTGGAAGAACTAAGTTCTGCCTTCTTTTAAAAGACAGTATGATCACAGTGTACATGTGTAAATAGTGACAGAATTGTACCAGTTATTTGAAGCTCAAGTGGTAAGTCTATAGTGGGAAAGATTCCTGGATGAATCATATAGTAAATTCTATGGTTCTTTTTTCTAAGACAACAATGAACATGAAAATCTTTTCAGACTGTCCAAATAAGAGTTGCAATTGTCTTCATTTCTACCTGTACCCATGAAAGTTTTAACTCAGCTCTCAAACACAAGGCTATCAAAATGAATAACAGAGGTCCTTTTTTTTTTCTTGTAGCAAAGAATTTACCAGTTGAGAGTAAAGGAAAAAAGCAGCAATGGAAATAGCCAAAAAGCATATTTTACTGCATGTTTTAGAGAAATGTTGTTTTATTACTTGGAGTAAAACAGAGAAGCAACAACCCATTTGTGAAGTGAAAAGAGTTAAAACAATTGTAAATATTTGCACTTATTGATCTTGTTTTCAACATTTCTTTCTACCCAACTTTCTGTGCAGAGATAAATGTCTCAACCTAAGATAAATGTAACAAAATTCATAATTTATTCATTGGTCATAACCTTTGGAAGTGAAATATTGCCTTCCAGCCAACACAAGAATTAGTTGTAGCTAGTACTAAGCCCTAGAGGCCTTAACAAAGACACACAAAGCCTAGGTCCTTCCTTAAGAAAAGGGAAATCAAGCTAGAGTTGCAAGAAGTGATATTGCTGCCAGATTCACATTCAAATCTTGTGGGACCTGTGACTCTCTCATGCATAAACTCTAGATATTGAAACCCCGAGAAGCATTTCAAGGTTGACTTAAGTTCGCAGGATGTAATCATTTGTTAACTACTAGTGCAGAACTGACATTTGCCAGGCACTGAGTTTAGTGTTGAGTATGTTTCCACAAAGATATGGTTCTTGCCCTCATGGAGTGAATGTACTAGTAGATTGAAGGGATATTTGTCTTAGGCATGGTTTATGCTTCTTGTTGATGAGGCAATATGCGATAAAATTCAGTTTTAGAAAAGGGTGATTTCTAGGGGCAAGTGGTACAGAGGAAAGTAAGTATAATGATGCCGAACTTCTAAAGCTAGGCCCAGTTCATCATGCTGCTGTTTTGAATCTGAAAATCTCCCAGGATGGGACTGCTAAGTTTACATGTCAGGAAAGTGTGTGACCACAGCTCGGAGGTCCGAGATGCTATTGAATTTGAGGGCCTGGATTCTGGCCTAAGAAGTGAGTGTTTATAATAACTACATGTTTTCACATGTGTTTTCCTGACTGCTTTATATTTTGGACATTATTTATACATATACTGTATAGAAAAAATGTATACTTGATAAGAAAATCTACTAAAAGACGTTAATGCTAAAAATGACAGAGAGACCTGGGGCCTGACATCAGTGAGAGAGATTTTAATAGATAGTAAAGGGTTAACCAGGCTGGTCTTCAACATTAAAGAAAAAAATCTCCTCAGATGTGTTTCTAGTTCTATAAGCTAGTCCTTCCACAAAGCCACCACACACAAAACCTAACTTTCTTTGCTCGTCTCAAACAATAGGCACTCTAAGAAGATTACATCACTGAGCATGTTTTTGGCCAGGAGAAGGCATATTTGTGAATGTGGTGGCCTGCAGTGGTTTTCTGCCAGTGTAGTCCTGTGACTGACGCATGCGAATAGCTCCTGTAGCGGCAGCCTAATTAGGTATCACAGCTGCTGTGTAGCGCACGTGGCTGCCAGCCTGCGTGAGGTGTTCTGGAGTCAGGGGATTGGTGAGGCTGATCTTCAAGGTGTTCTTTCTTTTGTTCCTGTTAAATCTCTTCCTTACACAGTCTGTCAGAAAGACAAGCTCTATATTGAGAAAGATTATGCTGAATCTCACTCAGTAAGCAATGAGATAGTAACGTAATACTCTTGCGACATGCTTTGGACTCAGCCTACTGATTCCTCACTGAAAGATGCTTGGTAAATCTCAAGAGGCCAAAAGACATCCAGAATACTCCCAATGTTAGCCTGCAAATGAACTCTTCTTATAGCAAATCTAGGTGAAGGACCCTAAATTAAAATGCTTTTCTCTTGCTAAAGTACTCCTCAGAAGTTAAAGGTAGAAAAGTGGAAACAGAGGCATCAGCCAAATAGCCCAGGAAAACTGGAGGCTTAATAGCCAGCGCTAGTGCAATGCCAGGACAATGAGTAAAAGGGTTTTGTTGCAGTTCCCCACTGTTGTTTTAATTTTCTTTAAGCAGCAGATCCAAAATTTGAATCCCTTCGTAGCCACCTAAGTCACCTACTTTGCTTGCTCCAGAATCTGCTCTCATAGTCAAAGATTAATCTCAAGGTGAAAGAGGGTAATCACAAGGTTACTTTACCTTAAAGTTTGTCTTTATTTTCTGCATGTTTGGCCTCTGACCTAATTACCCTTTCTAACTTAATCAACATATGGAATTACTTTTTCTAAACATGACTGAGAGGTCAACATTTATGTTTCCTTTAATAAGATTACAGAACTTCTCAAAGTTGAGAGAGAGCTTTCCTCATGTGATAAAACAAATCCCTAAGAGATCCTTTATTTATTACTATTTTTGAATGCGAAGACTTAAGCATAATGTTGTAATTCTCATTAAATGCCTACGTATGATTCTAACTATTCTTCATTTGATAGTTTATATCCATAAGAGACATTAAACAATGTGCTAGTCCCAGTTCCCCATTTTAAGAGGGGAAATTTATTTATAAATATTCTGGTAGTTGTTTTTAGATTTTATTTTACCTCAAATATCCCATCCAAATATAAATTTAAACATAGGCCGTGAAAATATCTCCTCAAATTCATTTCATCAGCAATAGCAGCTGATCTGGAGGTGATTTTTTTTTTTTTTTTAGTAAAGCAGATTTCTGTGCTGCATTAAAAAAAAAAAAAAAAACAAAAACCACACACACAGAGCTTTCCACAGAGTTAATTTAAGAAGGATTCTTACCCAGTGGGTTTAGTAGAGGATTATGAATATGAGAAATTCCTAAGCACTTTGGTGTACATTTAATTTCTTAGGAACATTTCTACTGAGGAAAGTAAGGCATATATATATTTGTCTTTCATTCAACAGAGCTTTCTTAGGTACTTTCTGTGTCCTGAATGGTGGACTAAATGTAGTAACAAGAATTCTTACAAGAGAAAGAAGGTGGGGAACTGAGGTTGGAATGATGTGCTTTGGAGAAGGAGGATGGGGTAATGAACTAAGGGATGTGAACAGCCTCTTACTGTTCTGGAGATCAGAAGTAAAAAATCCATTTCACTGGGCTAGAAAAGGCAAGGAAATAGATTCTCCCGTAGAACCTCCAGAAGGAATGTAGCCAGGCTGACACCTCTTGATTTTAGCCTAGTGAGACAGATTTTGTACTTCTGGTCTCTAGAGCTGTAAGACAGTACACTGAATTGTTTGAAGCCACTTAGTTTCTAGTAATTTGTTACAGTGGCAATAGAAAACGTATACCTGGAGTTCTGCCCTAGTTCTTGAAATTAATAGAAAATTGATAAAAATTGATAAAAATCGAGTCTATCCAGAAACCAAGAATTAAAGGCCTTATTATTTGCAACCACAGATGCATATCTTCATTCAGCCAGTTTCTTTTTGTGCACATATGTCTAGATGGATAAGATATGTTGGGGCCAGGATGGCTTTGGATAGTTTTGTCTTGCATAGGTGAAGGCATCCGTACTTATTAATTAATTCATTATAGGAATTGGGTCATTTTTAAATCTCTGTATTTAGAAGGTTCTAAACTGACATCAACTAATTTTCTGAAGATAGCTTGTCTTTTTGCCCCATGTGATTTCCAGCCCCCTTTGGAGGCTGGCCCACACCAAGTTCAGAGTTGAGAATGTGGATGGCGGTTCCCCAAAAAACCTCTTACTTCTGGACTCTGACCAGCTCTCTGATCACTGCCCACAGTCCAGGAGGCCAAGAAGAGCTGATAATGCCACTTACTGACATTCAACACAGTTTCATTAGACCCAATACATTTTCAGCAGTATACTTAGCTATGAAAGGTCTGGACAGATTAAAAAAAAAAAAAAAAGAACCCACCAAGAAAGTACTTACTTGGGAGAAATTTAAAGCTGGGAATTGGAAGGGGGAAAAGTTAGAAGAGGAAACCTATGAGTACATTCAACACAACTGGCTTCAGATGTAAGGTATTAAAGGAATTAAGAGTGATTGTGATAAGGTCTCTGGGTCCAACAAAAAGTGTTAAAAAAGGGAAAAGGAATGTAAGCCGATCTTTCCAGTATGAGAGAAGTTTGGGAGAGAGAGTGGGGGGTGGGAATAAAACAGAGTCTGAGATGCCCCTGACAAGACTGTGACACGTAATCCACCAAATCTTCAAAGGAGAAGACAAACTGCAATGATGAACGGCAAGCTGAGGGGAAGCGGGAGCTGGGAATTGCAGCAACCACGTGAGGAAGGGGAAACCCGACAGCATGACGCTTGGTGGAATGGAGCAGTAGAGGAGCAAAGGATAAGGCTGTGATGGCTAGGACTGCAGAATGCTGAAAGATAGGGTGCAGTTTAAATATCCAGCAGGTAAGGAGAGTCACTGAAAGATTTTGCAGTTTCCATGCACTGTGTGGTGATGGCTTCATGCAGCCATAACTTTATCACGTGCGTGTGTACTCAATCGCTACAGTCATGTCCAACTCTTTGTGACCCAGTGGACCATAGCCCTCCAGGCTCCTCTGTCCATGAGATTCTCCAGGCAAGAATAATGGAGTCAGTTTCCATGGCTTCCTCCAAGGGATCTTCCCCACCCAGGAATCGAACCCGTGTCTCCCGTACTGCAGGCGAATTCTTTGCTGCTGAGCCACTGGGGAAACCCATAACTTTATTACAGGTGCTAGCTATTCAGAGTCATGAGAAAGTTCCTCCAACATTCATCCATCTCCAGACTTCAATGTGTAAAGAAACATGAGTCATCTTCCACATGACCTATAGAGGAACCATGTTTTATGTTATGTTCTCACCACTAAATAGCTCCCTCTCAAACATAAACTATTTTCTTTAGAAAGTGGGAATAGAAGAATAGGTCATCTCCTCCATGGACAGAGCCTGGTTCAGTAAGATGGTCTGTAGAGTTCATAACAGTGTGAGTAAGACGCAGGATGTGTGATCAGGGCTCAGTGGAAGGGTAGGGAGGAGTGGGTGGTATAACGGGGTTCAGATTCCCAGCTTCTGGTTGCACATCTCCTCTTGACACTGTTTTCCATGGAGCAAGAAAAGGGTTTATCTGTACTTCAGTGGACTCGTGTGTTATAGAATATCTTACAAATAATCAGAGCTCTCTTTTCTTCTTCATGGTGAAGACTAGATAGCATACCCAGAACAGTGCACATATAGAACCAGGAAGATGAGAGGTGAAGGGCATCCTTTTTTTCTTAAGTGCTTGGAGTTCTTTTTTTGAACCAACTACTTATAAGTATATATTCCTGCAGTTGACAGCGAAGGACGTGGAAAATTGGTGACATGCATATTTATCAAATGAATTCCGTTACTGTAGATAAGTTTTATTTATCTCTCGACCAGCAAACACAGGTAATTAAGATCTTAAGCCGGACAGTCATACCACTCTTTAAAAGAAAATGTTTTATGTTATATTGGAGTGTAACTGATTAACAGTGTTGTGATAGTTTCAGGTACATAGCAGAGGGATTCAGCCATACGTATATACATGTATATAAGTTCCTGGAGTTCTAGTGAAAATGCCACTGAACAAGAAAGTAAATTTGTTTTCTTTCTCACACTAAAGAATGTTGTCAAACTAATACTAATATGGACTCAAGCAGAGCACATCATCCTGGGGTCCAGGAACCCCTCTCTGGACTTCTGTCTATCGAGTGCTTGAATTTGAATGCAAAGGTAGCTTGAGAAGACATTTGAAGATAGCATTTTGGAATACAGTTAACTTGGGGCTGCCAAAAGTTTGATCACATGCTGAGCCAGTTCGGAGATAGTAACCCAAATGAAGTTAACTTTTCCCCTTTTGGCACTGTTAATTGTTGATAAGGAGTTAACTCAAGTTTGCTCATTGCCTCCAGCTTGCAAGAGAATTTAGTTTCACAAAAGCAAATTTAGAGAAATAGAGTTACATTAAAAAAAATAACAGTCCCTTTAGACTTGGGTCATCTTGAAGATTCAATTTCAAGAGTGTTTCAGTGTAAACACATTTCTAAGGTTTTCAGATGCCAGCAGATACAGTCCTTTGGGGAGAGACCAAATGTGTCAAAATGAAATAGGGGTCAGTGCCACAGAGAAATTCTCATAAAAGTAAACTATTGCAAAAAGATATATATATTATTTAATACACATTAAATTATTATTTATATTTAATACATATTAAATATATAAATAATATGTAAATAAAATAATATGTGATGCTACATATTAAATACATATACTAAATTACATTGGAGAAGGCAATGGCAACCCACTCCAGTACTCTTGCCTGGCAAGTCCCATGGACGGAGGAGCCTGGTAGGCTGCAGTCCATGGGGTCACTAGGAGTCGGACATGACTGAGCAACTTCACTTTCACTTTTCACCTTCATGCATTGGAGAAGGAAATGGCAGCCCACTCCAGTGTTCTTGCCTGGAGAATCCCAGGGATGGGGGAGCCTGGTGGGCTGCCGTCTCTGGGGTCACACAGAGTCGGGCATGACTGAAGCGACTGAGCAGCGTCAGCAGCAGTAGCAGCAGCAGCACATAAATTACATATCAGCTTTGGCCAGAGATTCAGCAAAGATAGCTCAAGATAAAGGAAGATGAAAATTAAATCTTAATGCATTTGATTAAAATAGATTCAAAATTATTTAAACTAATCTTTCCATCTTCACAAGGGAGTCAGCTGTGGGTTGTGGACTCTGATGTCACGTATGCATGTCCCAGCAAGGAGCTGGTGTAAACAACCAGCACCAATCCCAGGGTGAGCAGCACTCTCAGGGCAGCTCCAGATCCTTTTTCTGTTTGTTCCCTCTGTGCTGTCTTCAGAAAAAGTGATGAAAGGCCATCCTTCTCTAGTCAGTATGGACAGTCAGGTGTTCAGAGATCCTTGATGGTCCATGTTTATCCAGTCGTAATGCAGCAAACACTGACTGCACTCCTTTCATTTAGCAAATGTTTACCATACTCTGAGTTGTGACCATAGGGATTAATCATGGTCTCTTTCCTCAAGGATTTCACAGTCTCTTGAAGGAGACACATCAGTAATCCAGCAGTAACCATGCTGAAGTAACACAGGGTGCTGGGGAGACCAGGGGAAAGAAGATCATTCATCTTGATAGTGAAGCACAGAGGGAGGTTTCCAAGAAAAGTATCCAGAGAAGACCACACTGGAACTGACTCTGATCCTCTGAAATGGGAAGGAATTACATAGAATAAGCCCCAGAACTTACTTCCCAGTGAGAAACATTTGTCTGTCTTTCTAAGTGATAGATTGTGACTGAGACTTAGTAATGGGTCTGAATATTAATTTACTGGTTTCCCATTCCCATTCCTAGTTCAAGGTGTTAGATACAAACTAAATCAAGTTAGTTGCCTCCTGAGAAACCTGTATGCAGATTAAGAGGCAACAATTAGAACTGAACATGGAACAACAGACTGGTTCCAAATTGGGAAAGGAGTACATCAAGGCTGTATATTGTCACCCTGCTTATTTAACTTATATGCTGAGTACATCATGCCAAATGCCGAGCTGGATGAAGCACAAGCTCGAATCAAGATTGCCAGGAGAAACACCAGTAACCTCAGATATTCAGATGACACCACCCTCATGACAGAAAACGAACAATTAAAGAGCCTCTTGGTGAGAGTGAAAGAGGAGAGTGAAAATGTTGGCTTAAAACTCAACATTCAGAAAACTAAGATTATGGCATCTGGTCCCATCACTTTATGGAAAATAGATGAGGAAATAATGGAAACAGAGACTTTATTTTTGGGGGTTCCAAAATCATTGCAGATGGTGACTACAGCCATGAAACTAAAAGACACTTGCTCCTTGGAAGAGAAGCTATGACCAACCTAGACAGCATATTAAAAAGCAGAGACATTACTTTACCAACCAAGGCATGTCTGTTTCTCCAGTAGTCATGTATGGATGTGAGAGTTGGGCTATAAAGAAAGCTGAGTGTGAAGAATTGATGCTTTTGAACTGTGGTGTGGAAGAAGACTCTTGAGGGTTGCTTGGACTGCAAGGAGATCAAACCAGTCAATCCTAAAGGGAATCAGTTCTGAATATTCATTGGAAGGACTGATGCTGAAGCTGAAGCTCCAATGCTTTGGCCACCTGATGTGAAGTACTGACTCACTGGTAAAAACCTTGATACCGGGAAAGATTGAAGGCAGGGGGAGAAGGGGACAACAGAGGATGAGATGGTTGGATGGCATCACCAGCTCGATGGACATGAGTTTGAGTAGGCTCTGGGAGTTGGTGACGGACAGGGAAGCCTGGCGTGCTGCAATCCACAGGGTTGCAAAGAGTCGGACAAATCTGAGCAACTGAACTGAACTGAAATAAAGTTTGTATTTCAAGTGTCAGGTGTCATTTTAGAGCTCATGGCTACACTGGTTGAGAGTCTATTTGCCCAGGAGGAATAATTTGTAATGAGATTATGGAGACAATACCACCTGCATTTGTGGAATGACTCTTCCCCCTCCCGCCACTGCCCCAGGAAATAGGTGTAATTTATTTTTTTTATTGCATTTTGACATTCTCACATTTTATTTTATTTGGGCATGATGTTACTTGGCTAATACTCAAGTCATCCTTTCAGTGACTAGAGTCAGTTGTTCCCATGCAAAATTTCAGAGCAGATATAATTAAGATGAGGTTGTCCTGGAGTAGGGTGGGTTCCTGATCCAATATGACTGCTAGCCTTATAAAAAGGGGAACTTGGACATAGACACTCATAGGGGAGAGGTGATGTGAAGAGATACAGGGAGGAGATACCCATCAACAAGCCGAGGAGAGAGGTCTGGAATACACCCTTCCCTCACAGCCATCAGAATAAATCAACCTTGTCACAGTCCTGGTTTTGGACTTTTAGACTTCCAAACTGTGAGACAATACACTTCTGTTGGTTAAGCCACCCAGTCTGTGGTACTGTTATGGCAGCCCTAGTCAACCAAGACACCCACCAAACTCTGGCATCATGGCTTCAGGTAGAGGGAATATGGTCCATTGACCCAGTATGGGTCATACTGCCTTTGCCTGTCAGCACACTCACCCATATGCTGCGAGAAGGGAACTTAAGTCTTTTTCTCAGAGATGCCAAGTGTGGGTTGTGAATTAAATATGGCCCAGCAAGAGGACCTTTTGTCTTTTAAAAATGGTATTGGAGGAGGGTAAGAACTCACAGATGATCTTTCTTTTATTTTGTGGAATGTTGGACAGGGAAGAAAAAGAGAAAGAAACAGCCCTCAGGGCACTTTAGTAATATTTACTTTTAACCAGCAGTGAAAGAATTCACAAGTTATTGATGGAATATTTTTAAAGAGAGAAGGTATTTTTGTGGATTTTCTTCCTTGTCAAACGACCAAAAAAAAAAAAAAAAAACCCCAAACCCCAAATCCAAACTCTTTATTTTCTTGAAGATTTGTAGTATTCTGTACTCTTCATTTCAAATTTCTAACTTATTTTTTAGTTTTCCCATTTCAACACTTAATAATCAGTATTCTTTAACTCCATGCCTAGTTATTACTAGTTGCCCAAGAGGTACATAATTTACTTTCCCTGATTTGCAAAAGGCATGTGTGTTTGTCTAAGTGACAGATTATAATATGATCACACTTTTAATTTTACAATGTGGCAAGCCATTAGCATTAATAAAGTCTATGCATGAAATAATAATTTGAATTTTGAAAATGATCTAGTAGGAAGGAAGTAGGGAAGAAATATGGTGTCTAAAAAGAGTATTGGACTTGGAATAAGAAAATCTGAGTTTAAATTCAAGCTCTCACTTCCTACCTCTGAAATTGTAAACTGATTATATAACCTCACTGCACAACATTCAAGATTATAAGATAGTGATTTCCCCCATATGTTTATTCTGAGAATTAAAATTAGATAATATACATCACTGGAGGAGGCAATGATAACCCACTCCAGTATTCTTGCCTGGAAAAACCCATGGACAGAGGAGCCTAGCAGGCTACAGTCCATAGGGTCTCAAAAGAGTCAGACATGACTTAGCGACAGATTTTCACTTTTTTTCACTCGGTATACCTCAAATCATCTGGCATGATGCCCGCACCCTAAAAAATAGTTATTGGGAATTTGTTAAATTGAATGCTGAACTAGAATAATAAATGGATGTTATTTACATTCCAGCTCTGTTTTTTAAATAGATATTTCTTCTCAAATTTGAAAGTTTCTTAAAATTAAGCACAAAAGACTTAACCTATAACCTTTTTTTCAAGGCACCTAGTTTTAGGATGTCATTTAATATTTACTGAGGTTTTGCTGTGTACCAGAAAGTGTTTATTATGATTATCTCATCTGGTCTTTATAAAACCCCAAGGAGACAGACAACATCATTACTCCCACGAGGAAACAGAGGCTTACAGAATAAGTGCAAAGTCTCAGCTAAGAAGGGAGCTGGCTTGGCTAGGAAGAAGCATAAGGCTGGGACCAAGCTTTTAACCTCTGCACTAGGCTGCCTCCCTGTAGTAGAGAAATTATCCCAAGCACTACCCTCTCGCCATCCAGATGATGGCTTACAGAGAAAACTTCTTTTATTGGGAGAGATAACTAGCAAAAGGGATTAGATTTATTATTACCACACCATAAAGAATGAAGACCTCTCAGAGATCACGGCTGTCTTTAATCTCTTCTTGAAAGAAAAATCTTGGGAGAAGGATAAATGAAAGTGAACGATGCCCAGCCTTGGGAGAGAAATGGTTTCCCACATCTGAGATGACTCACATCTTACCCTTTTTGCTCTAATTTCTCTCTTTGTACGTATCCTGTGATTTACTCTCTGGACGATGGCTCTGCCGCCAGTTCCCAGCCAGTGCTCACAGACGCTATCCATTTCAGAAGAGACATGCTCTTTGCTTGTAAGTGGTCACTTCCCCCACCCCCACCCCCAGCTTCCCATATTTCTCTTCCCCTGAGAGTACATTGTTGACCATGAAGTAGGTTAGGAAGCAGAACCATTTCACACAGTATAAGAGGCAGGTTGATTTTGTGGCGTTTTGCTACTTGGGTTACAATCGATCCTGGGTAGCGGAGACTCCTGGAAATTCCTCCTGGGACCACGGTGGTGTGTATGCGAAGCTGGTTTTGCAGTGTGGCCTACATAGAGCTGATCTTGCCCAGTAATTAGGGGCTTACTCCCTTGATTTTGTCTCATCAATCTGGTTTATTTTGCCTCAGACACATTTTTCTCCTGAAGATTACCTCCACAAACCCCAGGACTGAGAAGAATGAATTCCAATAAAACCCAATAAATCTGACAGAAAAATGTGGAGTTAGAGATCCACACAGACCATGAGGACTGTCACATTAAAGGCGCCTGGGGATTTTTTTTATGACTTTTTTTTCCCTTCCTCTAATGCTTGGTCTCTTGCTTCCATAAATTGTACGGGCTGGCTTTTCATTAACTCGGAAAGCTGAAATAATTCTTTGTAAAGAATTCTTTAGTCACACATGATTCAAAAGTTCACCGAGATCAAAGCCAGTCAGCTCTGTGGCAGGCCCAACACCGTATATTTCATGTAAATGGTGTGGCTTGCTGCCTTCTCGGCTGGAGTTGTTCCAATTTCACATCCCTCCGGCAGATAATGGGACCCTCTGATACTGTCCCCAGCACATGGGGCTGCTCTGTGTTCCATTCCATTCTCCTCAGAAGCCCATGTAGATGCTGTCTGTACGGGCCAGTGAAGTCATTCTGACAGCCCCCTCAATATTACCTGAAATTTCATGAGGTGTGGGAGTCCTTCCTGACTCTAGGGGGTCTGGAGGAGTGGGGTGGGGAACAGAACAGAGAAACGCTTCATTGTTCAAGCTTCATCTGCTGCTCTTATTCTCCCTGTAGGGATGTGGGATGTGTCAAAGGGGCCCAAAGGTGAGATTAAAGTAAACCAAGGGCAGCACGAGCAGGCAGTCGTCCTTCCTGGGGATACTGCTGTCTCGTTCTTAGCCTGTCTTATTGTTCTTAACATTTTCCATTTAAAACGTATGGGCACAGGAGGTAATGATGTGTGAGAGACGTGAGAGAGAAAGCTTGACAGTTGAGCTGTTACAATAACAGCGCTGGAATAACAGTGGGCTTTTCCTGGGGCTCCCCACTTCCATGCATTCCCCCATCATGGACAGAAGCTTAGAGCAATTCAGAGACTCACCAGGCGCTTGGTCAGAAGCAAGGAGAGAGTAAATTCTTCATGAGGCTGAAGAGGGGGAAGGGTGTGTCCGCAGGTGAACTCCAGAGGCTCCGGGCGCCTATAGAGTATATGCCAATTGGCTGTTTTGTTGGTGAAATGACAGCTATCTGAGTCCATTTCTGGATGAGTCCATGGGATACTCGAGCATTCAGTCCCTTGCATGGGTAGTAGTGGCTCTGATATCTGAGAGACATTCCAGGGATCCAGGGGAGGCCCAGAGATGCAGGACAAAGATAGGAGATGATATAGATGGGCAAGAGATGTACCTGAGAAGGACATCCTTGAGGAATGTTCCCCCAAAGAGAGGGAGACTCAAAGAAGAAAGGTGGAAAGTCTGCTGGTAGTTGCAGGAAGTAGCATGACACCCTCACCTGGCACATTGCTGTGTGCTGAGAGGAAGAGGCCGTCCTGCATCCATTTGGTAGTCTGGGTAATTTCTCAGGAACTTCAGCAGTCTAGGTAACATGGCCCTTCCATTAGACCACAGAATTCAAACCCTAAACAAAGTCAGGCTCAGGTTCATCCCTTCCCTTGGCTGGCAAAACTTGGGGCCAATTGCATCACTCCCTTCTGCCTTGGTTTCTCACATCTTCATTATAGGATCAGAGTAACAGCCTTGGCTTATTTTGCCAGACGTTAATGAATATAATAATACAGGTAGTCATTCAAACGGGTAGAAAATGCTCTTTTTGCCAACACCATGGAAATATGGACAGTGAAGTTAGAAAAGAAAAAAACTGGCTTTCTATTACTACCAACAATAGCTCATACATCACAGAAGTTGCGAGTCAGCTCCCCTCCTTCCTCCACAAGGAGCAAACTATATTTTCAAAAATGGAAGCATCTGGTTAAATATTAAATAGGAGAGTCATTCTTCTGAGGTCTCGCACCGCCAGCACTTAGGTAGCAGTTAAGGGAGATGGCTTGTTGGCTTTGACGGCTGTACATTTATGATGCTGTATAAATAATAACTGACAGCAGTTCCACGGCGATCTTTCCAACAGTCTCGCCTCTCTGCACTTTCTTTAGTGGCTCATGTGCTTGTGCATACACACGTCCACACACATACACATACACATGCACACACACACTTTGCCCATCATAATAGCTATTGTCTTCTCCGCACCCCCTCTTTCTTTCAACAGATGTGTCCATTTTTAGTTAATGCAAAGGAAATGGCAGCTTTTAAAGGTAACCTTTTGCAGTGGGAAAGAGCTGCATTAACTATGAAAAACTTTTAGTTGCACAATTTTTTATTCAGAATCTCCTCCCCAGACATTGGTCCCCCAGCTCAGTATTTCCCTTCAAGCTTACTGGTGATTAGAAGTGATTGCTTGAGGGGCTGTGAAGGAGGAGCTCACAGCAGCAGCAGTAGCAACAGCTGAGAAACTTTAGCTCTCAGTCCCCAGGCCAGAGAGCAGTGGCATTTATAGCCTCTGACAAAGTAATATTTGTGTGTTCAAAAAACATCTTACGGAAAAGTTTGTTGTGCCAACCCATGCTCAAGATGCTAATGGTATTTGTCTAGGCCATTGGCCAAATGAAAACAAATTCACACATACGAAGTAGAAGGACACTTGAAATAATAACTCTCGTTTCCAGATTGTCTCAAAATGTGATTAGCACACGAGCTCAGGAGACTGGGAGATCCTCAGGGCCACTGGAAGGCAAGGCTTCAGCCATAAACTGACCTCAAGTGAATCCATACATTAGAGAAACCTTGCATGTTTGTGGTGTGGGAAAATCTCAGACAGGAAATGCCGAATGCCAGCTCTTTGTACCAACTCAGGTGTAGGAGAGATGGCCAAAGGATGTAATTCTTGTGGGAAGCGTTCTGTAAGGTGATCGCACTGATCCTATTTAGTGTCTCAGCGAATCACACTTCAGGCAGCAAATTCATCCTACAGGCCTTATTCAACAGAGTGTGTTAACAAAAAGATCAACCTCCCTCCCTTCCACCTTGTCCTGATGACCAAGTACTGAGAATGCACAAAATAATTGGAAAAATCTTAAGCCCTCTCTGGAAATTTACAAACTCAGGAAAATCAGCCATCGACCCGAGTTGTAGATGTCAGTTCCATCATGGCTCCAGACTTGTTACTCACGGGAAAGAAACTCTCTACAAGGGTCACACCCACATCGGCATCTACTCCTTGGACTTAAAGAAAAGCCTTGTGACAGGCAGTTTTTCCACTCTACCTTCCTCTCTCTTCTGAGAATAACCATGTAACCTTCTATATCCTTCTAAAGGCTGCTCCTGGCAAAAATGAGCAGAAGGCCTGGTTCCTTAATGAATGCACTTAACAATTACACTAGGAAGCTTTGCAATGTGTCCACTCTCCTCTAGGTGGAACTGAGAAGCACAGAAAAGATAGGATCATGGATGAACAATTTGAGCACCAACTATGTATATTGTTAAATTCTGGGGGATATGAAAATTTTCAAGACACCTTCCTCTGCACCTTCCTCTCTTGAGCAGCCCATGTTGACAATGAAGATAAACTCCATCAGGACAGCCTATCAACAACTGAATATGAGTTTCTGTTCTTGAGTATTTCCTATGAATTCTACCAGCAGGAGAAATCTTCCCCCAGCTGGTTAGTGTTTCTTCTGCCCTAGCATCTAGCCAGTCTACTCATCACAGTGGTTCCTAAACTTGGCTTTCAGTGGAATCATCTGGGGGTGGCCGGAGGGTGGGGGTGGGTAAAATACCCTGATCTTCCCTTTCCTGAGGTTTTGATGTAATTGGTCTGAGGTGCACCCTAAGCAGTTCTGCTGAGCAGCCAAAATTGAGCACCATTGCTAGAGTCACATTATTTCCCCATTGTTGTTGCTGTTCAGTCACTAAGTCTTGTCCTGCCTTTAGCAACCCCAGGCACTATAACTCACCAAGCTCCTCTGTCCATGGGATTTCCCAGGCAAGACTACTGGAGTGGGTTGCCACTTCCTTCCCCCATTTCCCCATGGCTGTTTCCAAATAACAGACCATAACTGGTCCAACTGCTGGGGATGTCTTCTCCATCCTTGTTGGCCCCATGCCCTCTCTTCTGCCCAGCACATGGGTCTTCGTTTATTTCCCAAATGAACTTGACTGAAACAAGGTCTTCAGATACCAAGAATAATTCTGTTTCTCTAGAAGGCTGCAGTTTTCAGAAAAAACAAAACAAACAAACAAACAAAAACAACAAAAAACATTGTGGGTAGTTGTATTAGGTTTCTATTTCTGCCATAATGAATTACCACCAATTTAACCATCTTAAAATTTATTTACTTTCAATCCAAGGGTGTTTCCAGCAACTCTTTCATTATCTTGCATTTCTGCAGGTAGTATTTCTGTGGAAGTCTGACAAGGGTCTCATCAAGTTAGAATCAAGGAGTGGCAGGGCAGTGCTCCTTACCTGAGGCTCTGGGGGAGAATCTGCTCCCAGTTTCATTATGACTGCTGGCAGATATCACTTCCATTGGTTTGTAGGACTGAGGTCCTGGTTTCCTTCCTGGCTATTGGCCATGGTTGTTCTCAGCTTCTGGAGGCCACCTGCATCCCTTGGCTCATGGCTCCCTTCCTCTGTCTTCAAAGCCAGCAGTGGTAGTTGGAGTCCTTCTCAAGTGTCACAGCTCTCTGATCTCTCCTTCCGTTTCCTCTGTCTCCCTCTTCCTCTGCATCTCTCTGACTCACTCTTCCACCTTTATCTTCTGCTCTTTGGGGCCCCTGTGTTTACATCTGTTTCACCTGGAGAATCCAGGACACTGTCCCTAATTTAAAGTTGGCAGATTAGTAAGCTAATTTCTTCTGCAAAATCCTTTCACAAGAATTAATCCAACTCTAACCTAGCTTAGGTTAGAGTTGGATTAAATGCCCATGGGTGAGAATCTTGGAGGATGTCTTAGAATTCTGCCGACCACAGTAGCGATTATTAGTGAGAACAGAAAACCTCTTTGTGGACAGGAAGTTACTAGGTCAGGGCCAGGATCATGAACCTGCAGATGAACGTTTCGAAATGATTATTATTTTAGCCATGACCATAAATATCTGCAGATGACACACAGTCCTTGAGGCTGTTAGAGCAAACTGGGGAGAAGAGACTCATGTTTATCCTGGGCTTTATAGTTTACAAAGAAAGACTTCTAGAATTGGATTGCTGAAGGGTGAGGAGGATTTGAGTACTAGAGGTTCAACAGGCAGGGCTGTGCTCCCCTCCTCAGCCCTCAAACTGGAACAGCTTTGCTTTGATGTGTTTAGGATATTGGACTAGAATACAGATGATTTCTGAAGAAATACTTCTTCATCAAGTGGTCTTCGGGATGCCTTGTGAGGCAGATGGGACAGCTTTTAATTTCCCTGTCTTGCTGGCGAGGAAACAGGTTGCCTGAGATTCCATGACGTTCCCAGAGTCCATTTAGCCAGTGATCCTTCACTCTGTGCAAAACAGGTTGGCTGTGGCTGCCCTGAAGTGGCCTACAGAGCCCACTTATAAGCTATTTGATGAAAATCAACTGTTTTTTTGTTCTGGTGCAATCTCATTGTAACCCTGACACACTATGGTCCAGCTTGATTCATTTTTTTTAACATCTTTTTTAAAATTTTTAATGAGAAGATAATTGCTTACAATATTATGCTGGTTTCTGCCATACACCAACATGAATCAGCCATAGGCATATAGACAACTCCTCCCTCTTGAACCTCCCTCCCACCTCCCACCCCATCTTACCCCTCTAGGTCATCATAGAGCACCTGATTTGCAGCTTGATTATTTTTTTAAAGACCTCAGACATGACACTCAGCATCTTGGACTTTTCCCACAAATCATGCTATGCATACTATAAAGGATATTCAAAATGATGTGCTAAGCTCTAAACTCAACTGTGAAAGAATTTCTCACACAGATAGATAACTGATTGTGTGTGTGTGTGTGTGTATGCTGGGGAAGAAGGAGATCACTGAAATAAGTCCAAGTCTCATATAGGAATCTGCTTTGAAGACAGTGAGACTTGTTTGGATACATATATTTTTGTTACGTATTTTTTAGAAAAAGTCACCTAATTTTACCATATTTAGGTTTTGATAGATTTAATAAAGGCTTTTGAAATCACTGGAGAAAGGGCAAAGAGGAAATGGAAAATACTCTGATTCCATGGCATGTTATCAACCAAAATAGGAAAGTTGTATGTTACTAAGCATTCAGGCTTTTCTCTCGCTTTTGGAGAGGGCTGGGTTTTCCTCCTAGCTGCAGCACTTTTACAGTATTATTGAGGCTGTCAGAACGTCTCTGTCTCTATGAAAAGCATTAGAAAAGCAGTGGATGTGCAGGGTATTTCCTAGAGAGAAAACCATGCTTATCTGTCTTTTCCTCCTTTGAAGTGGGCCTTGCGTGGTCTCGAAGTGGGGGTGGGGGGGCTTTGAAAAGGAGAGGTCCTGGGGGAGGGTGGGAAATCAGGCCAGGGGAGTGTGTGTGGGAAGAGCAGCCTCAGACACAGGGTCATTAGTGGTCGGCTGAGCTGCAATATTCACAGCACATTTGCGGGGTTCAATTGATCGCTCCAGGCCAGAGATAGCGTCAGCGAGGATGTGGTGAGCAGTGGCCGGGTGCTCCGGGGCTTCCGCTCTCACACATCATCAAGCCTCATTTTTAAATGGTTTGAATTAATGACACTTATTCAGACAGACAAAGGAGGTAAATGGAAATGTTAGACCAGGCTTTTCACCTACTTTGCTTAACATTTCCCGTTACCTTGAGTGCTGGAAACTCTCCACGGTCTCGCTCAGCCTGAACAGGAGCTGCCTGAGTGCCCCGCCTGCTCGGCCTTGAAGGAGGATGTGCCCGTGCCCATGAAGGGAGGTGACAGCTTACGGGCAGGGTGAAAGAGGATGCTGTCAGCCCATCAGAGAGCGTGCTGGGGAGCAGGGGTTCCTGTCCTCCAGGGTCAGGACTACCCCCAACAATGATGCCTTTCATCACGTAGATTTTTATAATGATTAAGACAATTTTCTGGCAGTGGGCTGCAACATGTCTTGAGCAAGGGTACCTTTGACCAATTCACACAAAGTGGGCTTTGAGGCTGGTGGCAGGGCTGCCAAGTGACACGGAGGGACAAAAAAAAAAAAAAAAAGGATTCTGGAATTAGGGTCCTGCTCAAATCCTCGCTTTGCCATTTCCTGCCTGTGCAAAGTTGAGTGAAGCCACTTACACAGTCTGAGGTTTAGTTTCATCATCCATAATCATGGGTGTTATGCTAGATTGAAATGAGATGAGCTGGGAAAATGGTGATCGTGGTCAGAACTTCATGAGCTCACAAGTCGCTAGGACTTTGCCCTGCTGGTCCACTTTCTGCTCCTACCAGATTGCCTGGAAACCATGGGTCATGAGACCCTACAGGGACTCCAAAGCACTAAAGCTGATTGACCCAGGAGGACACACACATTTGCAGGACTTGAGTTTGACAGTCTGCAAAGCCATCTGTTAGCAGGGCCCAGGAATTTGTTCCCAGGGAGGAGCCAGCTTCCTTCTCATGATGGAATGTTCAGGTTATCCCATCATACCCTCCTTAGCACAGGTGAAGGACAGGGGATCCCAGTCTAGGCAGGTCAGGCAGTGAAAAACAAGGAACAAGGGCGACAGCCCTGTGATGGGTGGGATGTGGAGTGTCAGGGGGAGGCGAAGGCCTGCAGGGGAGCAGGTGAATTCAGTCTTTGTTCCTAGCATCTTGCTCTGGGGACCTGTTCCAGGTTTCTGTCTGGCCCCTCTCCTGACTTTTTTATGTACACAGGAGAGTAGAGGATGGTCCAGAGTCAGACTGTCTGGATCCCAATGCAGGCTTCCTGTGCCTACTGGCTTTGTGACCTTGAGCAAGTTTCTTAACCACTCTGTGCTTCAGTTTCTACATCTGTTAAATAGGGGTAGTCATAAAATACCTACCTAACAAGGTGGTTGTAGCAATTACATGAAAATGATTTAGTAAGTATTCACTACATGTTGATATCTTTGCTATTTAACTATGATTTGTCACCTTCTTAGATTTCTAATTGATGTAATTTTAATATGCAGCCAATGGATTTTACATGCAAATTAATGCAAATCAATATCAAGAAAGTATTGATTTCATTCTAGCACCCACTGTTGGGACAGTGAATAAACCAATCCACTCGGCCTTGGTTCCCCAAAACCCACTCTGTTTCCCTGTCAATTGAACCTTTGGCTGACTCTCCTGAGGCTAAGCTGTAAAACTCTTTTTTACAGATTGAAAGGTTTTTATTCTGAAAATAATATTTTCACTTTCCTTTCCAAAGGGAGTTTGCTCTTCTCTGTGGGGACAATCTGAGTTTTCCTTCAGATTAAATATTTTTAATGTAAATGTTCTAAGGGGAAAAGTGTAGGGTTAGATGAACCCTCAATCTGGGTTCTGTGTGCATTAGTGAAGGTTTTCAAATGCAAATATTTGATAAAAATATGTGGTTTTGTTTATTTATATGTATCTATATGTTAGCAACGTTAACTTGAACTGAACCGTTTAACGTGCTTAATCTGAGGCAGATGGAACGGTCAGTGAATTATTTTTGTAAACCACTTCTGTTGGCATTTTGAGCTTCCTTTCGTATTGATTCCATTCTGGCCAACCACTCGAGGCTTCACCAGCATAAGCCGGTGCCAGACTCCACTTCAATGACATATGTGTTCGTTCCCCTGAAACACAACACAATTGCAAATTTCTTCAGCCCATAGAACCCCTTTTGTAACTAATCAGACCAGACAGCGTGCTGCGGAGAAACCCCCAGACACAGCGCTGCATCCTGGTGGATATTCATACAGGCCAGCCTCTTCACAAAGTGAACAATTGCCCAAATAATTATTTCCTGCTGTGGACTCTTTTTTTTTTTTTTTTTTAATGCTTTGTTTGTTAAATCCTATTTTCCTTCCTACTTTCCTGTTGACTGCAGCTAAATTGAATTTGGTCCAACCCATCTCACACTGGATCAGCAAAAACGCTTCACTCTGTGGGAGAAAGGAGTTAACCCTTTGAGTGCTGCCTTTCCTGTCAGCTCAGGACCCAACATCTGGTTCTGTCTTATTCCAATAGCAGAGCAAGAGGAGAGGAAGGGCTGCACTGATGCAGGGGCAAATGAAGAATGAGAGAGAAATGGAATATGTTGCATGAGGATCATGACCATTTGGGGTGAAGAAAGTTTGTGTCGTTTTCATGTCGTCCCTCAGAATACAGAGCTATGAAAAGGCAGGGAAGAGGGTGTACACAGCTTAGTAAATATAAGGAAGAAGGGCACTTTTGAACCAAGGCCTTCTCTAGAAATGTGACAGACATTTGAAGTGAAGTGCAGGTTGTTAAATGAAATATTGAATAATTTGGATAATCATTTCTGCATAACAAGATTAATTCATTGCTGTTGTTTAGTTGCTAAATTGTGTCTGTCTGACTCTTTTGTGACCCCATGAAAGGTAGCCAGCCAAATCTCCTCTGTCCATGAGATTCCTCAAACAAGAATACTGGAGTGGGTTGCTATTCCCTCCTCCAGGGTATCTTCCTGACCCAGGGATCGAACCCAAGTTTCCTGCATTTGCAGACGAGTTCTTGGCCACTGAGCCACCAGGGAAGCCAAGTAAGATTAATAGAAGGGTCTGAATTAGATAAAGGGAAGAGTGACTTTAATTCATACCTCATCTTAGAGCCATCTGTGATGGGAGTACCCATCTCATTAATGGTTTCTCACTGTTGGAAGACTTGGGGCTGTATTGTGAAATCAGATAGCTGAGTGTGTCGAGAGGCGTGAGATCCCAAGGAAAGAGAAGCTGCTGTGAGGAATATTCTGGCCAATATCAGCAAGTGTGATTTTGTGGGCGTGTTGTAGCTTCTGTCCTTCGTCGTGTGAAAACTGTCCATCTGGTGAGACTCTGTGGAACTTGCTGTAAGCAGAGATGGTGTCAGAGGCTGCATTTGGCTGTCAGTCCCGGAAATGTAGCTTATGTTTCTGCAGGTGGAGTGTCAGAGCATTTTCCTGTTTGATGCAAGAGTCTCAGATTTCTCTTAGATATTGTATAAACTTTTACTTCCACCAGCAATATATGAGACTACTGCTTCCCCCAGCCCACCCTACAAAGAGCATGTAATCAAACTTTTACTTTGCACCAATACATGTTTAAGCAATGATATTTTGGCTTGAAAAATTTTTTTATTGAAATATCATTGATTTATAGTGTGGTGTTAGTTTCAGGCGTATAGCAAAGTGAATTGATTATACATATACATATAGTTGCTCAGTCATGTCTGACTCTTTGTGATCCCATGGATTGTAGCCTGCCAGGCTCCTCTGCCCATGGAATTCTCCAGGCAAGAATACTGGAGTGTGTTGCCATGCCCTTCTCCAGGGGATCTTCCCACCCAGGAATAGAACCCGGGTCTCCTGCATTGCAGGCAGATTCTTTGCTGTCTGAGCCACCAGGAAAGCAAAAGTGTTCCAGCATTCCTTTTTTTTAGCCACACAGCTTGCGGAATCTTAGTTCCCCTGGCCCGGGATTGAACCAGGGCCTATGGCAGAGAAAGAGCTAATTCTTAACCACTTGACCTCCAAGGAATTCCCCATCCATTTTTTTTTTAGGGTCTTTTCCCATATAGGCCATTACAGAGTACTGAGTAGAGTTTCCTGTTCTATATAGTAGGTTCTTATTAGTTGTCTATTTTATACATAACAGTGTGTATGTCAGTCTCAATATCCCAATTTATCCCTCCCCCCAGTCCCCTGATAAGCACTTATTTGCTTTTTACATCTGTTTTGTAAATAAGTTCATTTGTACCCATTTTTAGATTCCACATATAAGTTGGTTGTCTTTTAATATGAATGAGAGTGTCTGGTCATGTGTTCAAGAATCATTTGGTAACTTCATTGGCACGTTGCTCTTTTTCCTATGTATTTGCAAAAGCTCTTCTCAAATGTCTCATACTTTTATGAGGATATTAATCCTTGCTTTATTATGTAAGGTGCAATATTTACCCAGTTTGTTACTTTTGACTTTCCTATCAGTACTTTTTGCTATGTAGAGGTTTCTAATTTTGTTACCATTAAACATGGAATATTTTCCCATTACGCTTTCTAACTAATTATTGTTTTATATGAAAACTATTCTATTTCCTTTTATTAACTTTGTGCCCTGATATTTTGCTGAATTTTCTCATTTTCAGCAATCTTTCAAGTGCTGCTCTTGACTACAGATTTACAGTGTCTTCTGCAAATAGATACAGTTGCATATCCTCATTTTTAATTTTTAGGAATAAATGAAAACTCTATGAAGAAAACTTTAAAATTATTTCTAAGAAGCATTTACCATACATGTGTGCACATGGACACACACACACACACACACACATAAACATGCTTGAACAAATGGGAGGCATCAATTCTTAGATAGGAAGACAATATTATAAAGATGTCACGTTTCACTAATTATAAATTTAACATGGTCATAACAAAAAGTAACCCATGGGACTTTTAAAAAGTTGAAGTAATTCTAAATCAAGAAAGAAAAGCAGAAAAATTCTGGAAAAACCAGAGCAACAGAGAAGATTGTCTTATTAGATATTAAAGGGTATTATAACTGCTCAGTAATAGCAACAGTGTGGTATTGTTCATGAATAAGCAGACAGATCAGTGGAACAGATTAAGAAATCCAAACATAAACCTTAGTATATGGAAGCTTAATATGTGGGAAATCAGTGAAGGAAGCCTGTACTATAATAAGTGGTACTAGAACAAATCATAAAATCATAGCCAAGTGAAAAGAGATGAATTTATATCTGAACCTCATGCCCAATATCAGGATAAATTCCCAATGTATCAAAATTTAAATCTAAAAAAGATTAGTATATAACTTTTTAAAAATCCTAATGGTAAAGGTATTATAAACATGAAGCTGTATCAGTTAATATATTTCTGCCATTTCATTTTTAATAGTTTCAAAGTACTCCACTCAACAAACTATCATACTTTGTTTATGGACATTCTAGGCTCTTTCCAGCTTTTTACTGTTATAAGCAAAGCTGAAATAGCCATTTAACAATGTAGGGGGGATTATTTACCAAAACAGCAAAACAGATTTCTCAAAATTGAATGTCAGTTATTGTGTTCATTTCCTATGGCTACTGTAACAAATTACCACAAATTCAGTGACTCAAAACAACAGAAATTTATTCTTTCATTGTTCTGGAGGCCAGAGTTCCAAAATCAGTATCACTGGCCTGATATCAAGGTATCATAGGGAAGCTCTAGCTTTTTCCTTTCCTCTTCTAGTGTCTTCTGGCATCCCTTGGATTGTGACCACACACCATTCCAGTCTCTACTTCTGTAGTTATGTGGCCTTCTCTTCTAAGGTCAGATCTTTCTCTGCTCCCTTCTTATAAAAGTACATGCAATGATATTTAGGAACCATCTGGATAATCCAGGATTGTCTCCCAGTCTGAAGATCCTTAATCACAACTGCAAAGTCCTTCCCCCACTCCCTTACCCCACTCCCTGTTTGAGGTAACATTCACTGGTTCAAAGTATTTGAACTTGCAATTTTGGCAGGATGGGGTTGAGGGACTGGGTGGGGGGAGTAGGCATGAGCAGCTATCCATGTTCTTGGAAATTTGTAGATTATTCTAGCTCTGGAGAAATTCTTAGCAGCATTAATTTCTAGGCAGATTCCAGCTTTTGCCAAATTACCAGGCTCTTTCTTACTTCTTCATTCTTCTTCTCCCTCTTTCCAGTATCATTGTCCCAAGCCTCCCCAAGGCCTGCTTATCTGGGATGTTGGTCAGCTAAAGGCCTCCTCAGTCCTATTCCTAGGTCACCCGTTCTTGTCCTGAGGTCAGTTTTTCCAAGGGCTCATCCCAAAGTCTGGTTATCTCTTCCTAAGGGGATTTCTTTTTGGTGTTAGCCAACTTTTCCTCTCAGGTTTCTTACTTCATAGCTCAGGTATGCAGCTATTCCTATTATAATCACCACCTTGCTCCATTCCAATGGTCCTTCACATGTTTCTCTGGCAGTTTCTGGCTAAGAAACTCTTACCTGCAATAACAATACCACCATCTCCCCCTTTCCCAAACACTCGCATTTCAAGTCTTGGCAGTTTTAACAGAAAGGAGAAATAAAAACTTTTTGCAAATCATGTGTCCCTGAAAAAGTCCCAAGTCCGTGACTTTGTTTCTTTCTGCCAGGTGATTCTTATCTCCATATTATTTGTGCTCTTCTATGGACTCAGCAAAGGGCCAAAACCTAGGGAACCCCCTATCCTCTAGGCCTGAGCACTTTGCTGGAAATCGTGCTGATCATGTTGTGGGTGCTGGAATCTGCTAGTCAGCATCTTACCCACTTCGTGTCCCATCTTGGCAGCCTTCAGATTTGTCAGCAAAGAACTCTTTTTGAGTTCTTTTTATGTCGGTTTATGACCCAGTGCCCAGCCCTGGGACAGCTTCTGAGAATAAGCAAGCAGGAAATTTGATGGCAAACCCATCTCCAGATGTGGTAAGGCCCATGACGACGCCCTGCCTTTCTTTACAAACCCTTCCAGCATCTGTGTAGAAACTTTATTTATTCATTTCTGGATTCCGTGTACTCCAAAGTACAGAAGAAGGGATTTGCATCAAACCAGCAGGGATTCACAGCCTGAGTCTTCCACTAGCAGAAATATGACCTGTCCTAATTGTGTAGTCTGGTTCAGCTTCAGTTTCCCAGTCAGTGAACTGGGCCCTGATGCTGGGAAAGATTGAGGGCAGGAGGAGAAGGGGACGACAGAAGTTGAGATGGTTGGATGGCATCACCAACTCAATGGACGTGAATTTGAGTAAGCTCCAGAAGTTGGTGATGGACAGGGAAGCCTGGTGTGCTGCAGTCCACAGGGTCACAAAGATTCAGACATGACTGAGAGACTGGACTGAACTGAACTGGGCCCAGTGAAATCATGTCAAAGGTTGCTGTGAAGACCAGGTGAGACAATGGATGTTGTACACTCAGCACCACTCCTGACCAGCAGCATCTCAACATCTGCTCCCTTTTATCTGCTACTGCTGAGTCACTTCAGTCGTGTCCGACTCTGTGCGACCCCATAGATGGCAGCCCACCAGGCTCCCTGGGATTCTCCAGGCAAGAACACTGGAGTGGGTTGCCATTTCCTTCTCTAATGCATGACAGTGAAAAGTGAAAGTGAAGTCGCTCAGTCGTGCCCAACTCTTAGCGACCCCATGGACTGCAGCCTACCAGGCTCCTCCATCCATGGGATTTTCCAGGCAAGACTACTGGAGTGGGGTGCCATTGCTCATGCTCAAACTTGAGCCTTGTTTTTCACTCTGTATTTTCTTCCATTAAATCAAGTTCTTCTAAGTCCTGCTTATACTTAGCCACAGTATGGTTTAGTAATTAAGGTAATTGATATTTCTACTTATTAAGCCAGATACAGCAATACTTGCCTTTACGTGCATTTTGGCATTTAATCTATCTTTTTCTTTTAAAAAAATTATAGAAACAATTGAAGCCTCATTTGTACTTCTTTCCAGTCTCACCTCTGTCTCTCAAATACAAGTTTGAAGTTGATGAGGATCTTTTCTGGGTTTTTTAAATACTTTTGCTATATTTCGATGGCTAATGTGTAATAGGAAAAATAGTGCTGCTTTCTGTTTTAAAAATTTACCCAAATGTTATTATAATGTACATTTCCTTCCCAATCTGATCTTTGGAATCAACAGTGTATTTTAGAAATAGATCCATGTAGCTCTAGTCCATTAATTTTAACTAGTATAATAGTATATAGAATAAAAACACTACTATTTATCTATACATTCTTCAACAGACAATTAGTTTGTTTTCAAATTTACAAGCAGTTCAGCAATGACTCTTCTTGTGTATGTCTCCTTGTTCCCAAATTATTATTTTTTTAAGACAAATTCCTAATAGACAAACTATTTGGCACATTTTTAGGACCTTCATTATCTCCTAACAAATTTTGCTCCATCTCCACCAGCATCATTTATAGTTCCACCAGCAGGGTATGAGAATGTCTGTCTCCCCCGATCATCACTAACATTTTATGTTCTGATGCATTTAAATTTTTGATAATCACAACAAAAAATCATCATCTCATACTTTTAATTTTCCTGTCTTTGATGAGTAGTGAGACAGCATCTTTCCTTATACTTATTAGCCATTTATGGTTTTTGTCCTGATCTTTAACTTCTGTATATTTTACAAATATGTTGCCCAATTTGCCAATAATCTTTTGATTTGTAGCAATTTTTACTCTGTAAACTTTAAACTTTTTATATAGTCAAGTGGTCAAATCTATCAACATTTTCAACTGAAGTCTTTTTTAGTTATTGAATTATATTTAATTAAATATCTATCTATCTATCTATCTGCTGTGTGAAAGACACCAAGGGTTACAAATAATAGTCAGTTATCATTTCAGGGAGAACTTCTAATTTAGTTGAGGCAAGATACTTAAAACTATTGGCAATAATGCAAGCTGTCCATGATGAGTGTTAAGTACTTGGCACAAAAATTAGGTGATTTCACTTTGGCTGCCAGGAAGCTGAGAGCAAAGAGCACAAGTAAATGCTGAATCACAGTGACTAGATTAGCCTTGGTGACTCATGGCAATGCAGAATATTAAGGCTGGAATAGTCCTAAAAGCCATCTAACCCAACCCTTCCATTTAAAATAAAAATATATATCTTTCAGCATTGAGTGAATTCCCACCAAAATGTCCTGCCAGCAGACCAGGCAGCCGTGCCAGCCCCCACCAAGTGTTCTCCTAAGTGGCTGCAAAGTGCCCAAGACCATGCCCTCTCCAGGCCCTTTGTGCTGTGGGGCCAGTCCTGAGAACAGATGCCGCATGAGCCGCCACATCCCCTTACACGGCACAGACGCCAGCACCGGAGTCCTGACTAGTGTGAGTGGGGGCTCTGGGGCTCTGGCTGCCGCCTCAGCTCTGGGCTCAGGCACCGCAGAGGATCAGTATTGAGGCAATAGACCAAGGGCGGAGGATATAACCCAGCCCAGGGCTTTCCCTGCCCTCACTCTCTTTCCTCTACCGCACGGGGCTGACTAGTCTTGTGCTAATGGAGTCTTCCTTGCAGAATGTTCTCTTTGATCTGAAAACTCAGTATTCATTGTGGGTCCTGATTTCTTTTTTCTCATATGATACTTGCCATTGTCAGATTATTTGTACCTCATACAATTGTTTACCCACCCTCCAAAGCTCAGGGACCCCAGGATACCTCTCTTTAAGGTTGATAGCAGAGCCTCATTAAATGGTGAGCCACCTTAGCAATTCCAAGGATGCCTTCTTCATCTTTTTTCTTTTTTAAACTTTTTATTTTGAATTAATTATAGACTCAATAAATTGTAATAAAAGAGAGTAGCTCCATGTTCCATCACTCAGGTTTCCCCCAAAATGACTTCTTATATAACAATATATTATGAAGCAAGGAGATTTTTTTCTTTTTTGGCCACACTATGTAGCTTGTGGATCTTAGTTCCCCAACCAGGGATTGAAACCATGTTCCCTGCAATGGAAGCGTGAAGTCCTAACCACTAGACCATTAGGGCATTCCCTGAAGCAAGGAAACTGACTGACTCAAAACCATCAACTAAATTACAGATCTTATCATATTTCCCCAGTTTTTACATGCACTCATTCTTGGTATGTCTCTGTACAATTCTATGACATCTTATCACACGTATAGATTTGTATAGCCATCACCACATCGAGTTTCAGAAGTGTTCTGTCCCATAAAGTATCCTCTTTGTAGCCACCCTCTCCTCTTTTCTATCCACAGGAACCCACTGATGCAATGATTCAAAAACTGCATCAGTGGAATCACACAATCAGTATAACCTCTAAAGACTGGATTTTTTTTTCACTTCACATAGTGCTCTTGAGATCTATTCAAGTTGTTGCATGGATCAATAGCCAGTTCCTCTTTATTGCTGAATAGTATTCCATGGTATGGATGCACCACAGTTTATATTATTATTTATCTGTTGTGGGACATTAGATTGGTTCTGGGTAGTATAAATCAAAGTGTTTAAGTGATGTAACTGTGGAATAAACTAAATATGTAACAGTCATATGGATATTTTACAAATGAGCTCTCTTCATCTTTTTTAATTAAAAAACACACATATTTCTAGGGGAGTTCTTTCCTGTCTGCATTCTTGATGAGTTTCTTAAAGGGGTTGTCTGGGCAAATGACCATTCCCAGGTCATCCTTCTGATACCTACCAATGATTTTCAGACTTTTTTGGGGGAAACCAAGTTGGTCCTCTGCCATTAGAGGTTTCCTTTCCAAAAATTCTAGCTATCAAAAGCTGCCATCTGCTATGTGGACTCCCATCACAGGGACTTTGCACATTTTCCCCTTGTTTCACAGCCTTCTGACCATTTAACTCTCTGATATTATGATCTTTGTTGATTTGTTCCCTTGTCTGCTGACTACCCCTTCTGTGAGAGCTGCTGCTGCTGCTGCTGCTAAGTCACTTCAGGCGTGTCCGACTCTGTGCAACTCCATAGACGGCAGCCCATCAGGCTCCCCTGTCCCTGGGATTCTCCAGGCAAGAACACTGGAGTGGGTTGCCATTTCCTTCTCCAATGCATAAAAGTGAAAAGTGAAGTCACTCAGTCGCTCAGTCGTGTCCGACTCATAGTGACCCCATGGACTTCAGCCTACCAGGCTCCTCCGTCCATGGGATTTTCCAGGCAAGAATAGTGGAATGGGGTGCCATTGCCTTCTCCGTCTGTGAGAGCTAGACCTTGCTTTGTTCTCTGCTATTCCCCAGTTTATAGCTTGGGGGCCAGGTATAGAGCAGGTGTACAATAAATGGTTTTGATTGAATGTGTGAATGAATTGTGTCTTTAATACAGAAAAGAAACTTTTGAAAACATTTCTAAGACTGGACTTAAGCAAATTTAAGTAAAGTCCACCAAATACAGAGAATAAAGGAAAGCCATTCCAGAGCTTGAGTTTAGAAAGCCTGGGTCCGAATTTCATTTCTGCCCCTTTCTGGCTCTAAATCTGTAGATAAATGACGTAACTTCTCTGCCAAAGTCTTGTCATTTGCAACATTATGCATCGTCTTCACAGGATAATCGTGAAGTTCAAGTAAGACAATTTTGTGCATGTTGAAAGGCACTGAAGTGCTATGTAAATCTAAGGGGTTCTTCCTCTTCTCATAGTTATTATGACATAGTCCTCCTTCTCTCTCCTTTTCTCCTTCCCCTCCCCCTCCTCCATCTTCGTGTCACCATCACCACCATCAGGACCCTCTGCATCCTTGAGGGGATGAAAACATCCAGGCAACTGCAAATATGAAACCATGGGTTCCTTGTGACATTCCATCCAGTAGAGGGCAACAGTTCCTACCAGCTAAGTCCAGTGTCTTTAACCATCAAGTTGAAGTACAATCATGGCAATTTATGATCATTAATACTTATTTAAAAGAAACACACATGTCTCACCTAGTAATCTTTCCATTCAAAAATTTTCAGATATTCTTGTTTGGTATATTGCCTTCTAACCTAAACTTCTGAAAATGTCTGACGGCCTTGAAACATTTAAAAAAAAAATAGGATTTGCATCCTCTCCCTTCTTTCCTGATTGGCTGACTAAAATGTAAAACAAATAGTGGTTTAGGACTGATGACATAGGCATGCTTCTCTTTTGAATATTTATATCCTTGGCATTCCTCTTATATGATAGGATAATTGCTACAGGTTATCTGAGAATTCCCCCACGCCTCAGATGGGAATTCTCTCACCTACACTTTCTGTGTGCTGGGCTGGCACTATATGTATTTCATTCTAAGATTGGTAGAGAGGGTTCTCTACCAAGAAACTGATCTCCTGAGTCTACCTGGTAGGGTCTAGGAACTCCTTCCTGTAATGTTGATGATCAGCTATCATGTCAGTGGGTGAGGGACAGAGAGGCTGGGAAGTTACTGGGGGCTTCACTGCAGATAATGAGCACAGTGGGGCCTTTGATATTCTGTTTTAACCTGTAGCCGGGGGAACCACACTAGAAAAAGCCACTGCAATCAGCTCCAGAGAGGGAGAGAGAGAAAGATACACAAGGCAGCCCAGTTGCTTCCAGTTAACGAGAGCAGAGAGGATAATCAAACATTAGCAGATGCTTGCTTGTTCACTCTGGGGAGGAACATGCTTTCCCCATCGTTGTGTGGAATTACAGGCAATCCTGGGATGCCTCTTCTTTTTATTGGACATCTATTAACTTTCATATCATACCAGCCCCTTTTATTGAGGAAGGCACCAAGATATTTAAACAAGATGGTTTCTAAATTTGAGTATCATTCATCCATTCATTCATCAAATACCAGTGGAAGGCCTACTATTTGCCAGGAACTAGAGATTCAAAGAGCTTCTTTAGTAGCTCAGTTGGTAAAGAATCCGCTTGCAATGCAGGAGACCCCAGTTCAATTCCATGGTTGGGAAGAGCCTCTGGAGAAGGGATAGGCTACCCACTCCAGTATTCTTGGGCTTCCCTTGTGGCTCAGCTGGTAAAGAATCTGCCTGCAATGTGGGAGACCTGGGTTTGAGCCCTGGGTTGGGAAGATACCCTGGAGAAGTGAAAGGCTACTCACTCTATTATTCTGGCCTGGAGAATAGTCCATGTGGTCGAAAGAGTGGACACGAGTGAGTGATTTTCACTTTCAGAGATTCAAAATGAAGTAGGATCAAGACACTTCCCAGTATCTGGGGGAATCGGATGCAAACCATTGAAGACCCACAGAGGAGCAAGTGGTATAACTGAGCTAAGAGTGTATGGTCATGAGCACACCCTAGGAAATGGTGATTGGCTCTGCCTGTGAGAGTCCTCTAGGGAGGTGGTGTTGAAGCTGTGTCTATGTGCTACGGGATACGTTTCAGAATTTTTCGTCTTGTTTCACTTCTTAAGCAAAGCTTGGTTTGTGTCTACAAGGATGCTGGATGAGAAAGATGCAGTCAATTTTAATTGTCGTCACTCTCGCTCCCAGTGTCCCAGCCCTGCCTGGTATAAGTTATGATTGGATTTGACAGTTGTGAATTGGTGAGCACAGTAGGATGAGTTGGCATACGTGTCCTAAGAGTTCAGGATGGGAAGCCAGATCTTGAGTCTTCTTCCCTCTTCCCTGTTACTGGCTAAGGAGAGAAGTGAAGGGAGCTTGTTTGATTTCCTTTGGTTGGGGCCACACTAACTTTTCCCTAAGATAAGGCATGCCTCTCAGTATTCTGCTACAACTTTCTAATGGGTCACTGAGGAAAAGTACCGAGTCAGGGAGAGGACACTGTGGGTTTAAGATGCGGGGAAGAGGTCCTGTTGTAGGAGAAAAATCCCATCCACTTCCCCAAGAAGCCTTATGCGACATGCGTAATTTATTCTTCCTTCTTGGGAACCACACCACTCTGTATATTAATTTGGTCATTTTGCTAAACCTTTCCCTCTCAAAGTTGGATCTCCAAGACACCTTTAGGATAAGTCTGAGGGCATAAGCCCGGCCCTGCAGCACTTCTGGAGCTCTGAGCCCCAGTCTTTGGAGTAGTGAGCATTGAGCAGCTGCCCCTGGCAGAGCAAATGAGGAGACCTGACACCCCCACGCCCAGCTCCTCAGCTCAGAGCGCCCAGAGCACACATCCTCCAAGCTGTGATTGAGCCTGGGGCAGAGCCCAGCCCTGGGGACAGCACAGACCACACTCCAAGCCCAGGAACACTTTAGACCCATGTTGGCTTGGCTCTGGAGCTGGCTGTGGCCAGCTGGGACACTGAACCGTTGGCCTGTTCTGTCGGCAACCCTGAAGAACTGGAGCTTTTCCCCTGTGGGTGAAGTCTAAATTTAGCCCCAAAGAAACTGCCTTCCCATTTTGCTGGAGAAAAGCTCTTTTCACTGGAATGGGCCTCTGCTTTGATTAAGTGGGAGGACCCACATCTGGGAATACATAAACTTTATTGTCCTTGGATGACAAAACTCTTTCCTTGCCTACTGGTTTTCCGCCTTTTTAGCCTGGACTGTGATCGTCTCTGCTTATGACTGTGTTGGCCAGGGCAAGCCATTTCACTGTGGACTGGGCTCCCCGGGTGTGTGCCTAGGCTGGAGTTAATACCTGGGGACGTTGTCTTGTCCCTACTTCACCTCCTGAGGCCCAGCTCTGTGCACACAGGACAGAACAGAGAGCAGGAGGCTGGGTCTCTGACATGGTCCTAGGGGAACACAAGGCCCAGATCTGACACTCTCCAATCCTTGGATCAGATCCCAGGATTTCAGGAGGCCTGGGACATTCCTGGGCTTCCCCATAAGGCTCCATGGTCCAAGGTCTTAGTTGCCACCCTGGCCTACACGAGTGAACATGAGACCCTACTATTGAAAGACACCTAGAGTAAGAGCTTCTCTGGGCAAAGAAAGGCTTTGGGGACTTCTGATGCCTGCCCTAAAACCCCTCTGCCGTTTGAGTCTTGTGTCAGTAGCTCCAGTCATAACATCTTTTCTGATAAGTGTTTTCTTTGGTGTCCAGTGATATGAACTCTGGTTAACTCTTCTATGTAAGAGCTTTGGAAATATAGGGTACAAACTTGGCTTGTACAGCAATCACTGACAAGTCCAAGTACAGCACTGGACTTGGCTTCAGAAAAGCTGGGTTGCTGGGTGGTCTGATTTTACTCCTCATTAGCTGTATGACATTAGGCAAGGTAGACTTCTCCAGACTTCTGTTTCCTTGACTGGAAAATGGAAAGAAAAAGACTGTACTCATAGTTTTGTTGTCAGTGACAAATGGGAAGATGTTTTATGTAGCTTTAGAGTGCTCTTTGTAAGAGTAGACTGCCTTCTTCATTCAGTGGTGTGGGCTGGTGGCAAATGCTTGCTTGGACTTCATTGGCTGCCATACGACCCTCTTTCCCTACCCCATGGAAATCTCTTTTCTCTCACAGAGCCTCTGAAAGGACACAGGGAGCTTATTATATCAAGGGAACTCCTGCGCTGTTTAGGCCCTTCTGTGCCCGCAGAATCTCTTGTTTGATCTCCTGAATCTCACTTTGTTTTCCAGAAGAATGAAAGTGAAGAGGTCTGGGAGCAAGGCATCACACTTCTGATTGACCTGACAGGTGTTTGCTGAATGTCCTTCAGCAGATTATATCTAGTCTGTCTTTACCTCAATTTCTTGATCTGTAGAATGGACACACAAGTACCCATAAGCAGGTCCTGAGAAATGACTTACTGAGAGATCAGAGAGGAAAACCGTAATGATTTCAATGCTGTGGTCATCATCCAACTCTGGCATATTTTCTGATCAGAACCTAAAGTATGGTGATTTTTCCAATCTATTCTGCACACTCTTCAACATTTAGTACTGAAACAAGCTTTCCCATTTAAAAATAATTGATAGAACAGAAAGAAATTAGACTAAATCTAAAAAAAAAAACCAACCAGGATCTGGGTAAAGAACTGGAAAGATACCCTCTTGCTGTAATTTTCCAGGATGCCCTGGATAGCCCCCAGAAGTTGTCAGTATGGAAAGAGCTTGGAAACGTTTTACAAGCTGGTGAAACATTGTTGAGGGGCTGCTCGTGGTGATAGAGTCTTTGGAATTTATCTGCGTGGCTGACGTCACCTTCTCAGCACAAGGAGCCAAACTGTCTCAATGTCTGTGGCTCCTTTCTGGAACCGCTTCCCAGTTGTTAATCCCGAGTGACCCTTAAGGCCACTCACCTGTCAGAAATTGTTGGTCTGCAGTGAGAAGTGGCTCTCTCAGGGTCCCTGAGGTTGGCAAGGACGCTTTCCCTTCCATCTGAAATGGAAGGGAAATTAACGGCTTCTCTGGGCTGCAGGCCCTCTCCCCCGCAGACCCATGTCTGGGCGGTCCACGCCTCATATTTTAAATCTTTGCCTCCACAAGTAACAGCTGTCACCCTCGACAGCTAGATGCCATCCACAGGCACTCAGCACTATTTTCTACCCCAGCTTAGATTAGAATGTGGCTTCCAACAACAGACTGAGCGGAACCCTGCTCTCAGGCTGAGTCCCTGACTTTGTTACGGTTGACAGTGTCACTTCATCTTTCCTAAGCTTTAGTGATTACAAAATGGTCTTTTCATCTGGCCATTGGGGAGGATATGACAATGGATCCAGGAAACCAAGGGGGCAAGGAAGAAGGAAACAAATGAACATTTACTGAATCCTTTCTCTGCGCCAGGCACTCTGCTTAAATATTTTAATGTACAGAAGGAAATGGCAACCCGCTCCAGTATTCTTGCCTGGAGAATCCCATGGACTGAGGAGCCTGGTGGGTTGCAGTCCACGGGGTCACAAAGAGTCGGACACGACTAAGTGACTTTACTACTAATCACGTTTAGCTCTCAAAGAACTCCCCACACTAGCACATTATTATAAACCTCATGTTACAGATCTGGAAACTAAGGTTTGGAGAGCTAAAATGAAATGAAGGCCTATGGCTTTTTCTTGATTCTCTCGGAGGCTGGCTTCTCAATAGAGGTGATGTTATCTTGTACAGGAGTATGAAAACAACGACCAGTGTCACAGAACCAGGACTCCCTGGAACTCCATTTGATAGATCCCATCCCTTCAGGGGAGAAGGCAATGGCACCCCACTCCAGTACTCTTGCCTGGAAAATCCCATGGGCGGAGGAGCCTGGTGGGCTGCAGTCCATGGGGTTGCGAAGAGTCGGACACGACTGAGCGACTTCACTTTCATTTTCCCTCCCAGGGATGCGGGAGCCTGGTGGGCTGCCGTCTATGGGGTCACACAGAGTCAGCCACGACTTAAGTGAGTTAGCAGCAGTAGCAGCAGCAGCATCCCTTCAGGTTGATGAAGCATCCCAACAGAAAAACCCAACAGGGATTTTCTAGGCAAACCAATCTCTCCTTTTCCAACAGGAGAGCTGGTGCAACCAAACCTGGCCATTCCTTTCCTCTAGGACAGGGTGACCCTTCAGATCAGCTGCTCTCAAGATGGCTCTGCAGAGCCCCAGTGCTGGCTGCCAGCGGTGTTCCAAAATCTCTCTGCTGCCCAGACCAGCCTTGGGAAAGAGACAGCACTGTCCAGCTGGCGAGCCTAGGAGGTGACTCATCTGGCCACGGGGGCCTGAGCATCAGCACGCCCTGCTGCTGGCCGCTGTCTTTGCCATGACCACAGCGGCCTGCAGGCACGGCGGAGGCTGTGACCCTGGGCACTGCCAGCCACCCAGCCCTGAGACGGAGCCACCTGGAGGCAGAGAGCTCAGCTGCCATGCCTCCTGCATTCCCCGCCCTCCTTGCTTGCTTGCAGCTTGATCCCCCAGGACTTAGGGTGTGGAAAGCAATTCCTGTCTCCAGATGCCCCGTGACTGAGCTGAGATGGGAAGGATCTGTGGGCCCCCTTCAGTCAGAGACAGCAAAGACGTTTATCCCTCAGAGTTAGGAGTCCCCTGGGTGTGAAGCGGGGGAGCAGCAGGAGAGGTCTTCTGTCACTTTCTGACCTGGCGCTGACCTTCACTCCAGTGGCCACCACTCCCCTGCCATTTGCTTCTGCAGTCAGAGAGCGGGACAGATGACGCCATGGCACTTTTTAAAGTGCTGAAGTGAAGTTTTGACAAATTCCAAAGAACATCAAAGTGCAGAACAACAGCCAATACATCATAGTCTGTCAGCAGGGCCCCCGCCCCTGATTATCACATTAAATCAGCAATGGGCACATTTCAACCCAAGCTCAACAGACGCCTACTGGAACTGAGTTTCTCCTTCCAGACTTAAACAAATATGGCAATGGTTCTATTTAAAAATCTGTGCTCCCTATTCTACATTCAGCAGCTGAGCCCTTCATCACACACATACACACACACACACACACACACACACACTTACTGAGAAAAAGAAGCATGTTGCTAAAGAACCCACAGATAATTGGGATAAGTAGTCCAGAAGAATAGTGGAATACAGAACTGGGTTCTAACCCCAGCTCTGACACTTAATAGCTTGAAAGTTTTAGCCACTTAGTTAGCATCTCTCAGCCTCGGTTTCCTTGGGGTGACACCTCTATTTTCCAAGGTTGTGAGCACAGTTGGTACTGCAGTTCGACAATCATTCTTACCTGGGAATTGCGGACGCTGCTTGCTGGTCATGATGTTTTGTATTCATTTTTTGATGTGTTTATTATGTGTAACTTTGGGATGTAAGAAAGAGAAGACGTTCTTTTCCACTAAAGATTGGTTTAGAAGCATTCATGAGTGAAGGGAGCATAGGCCACTCAGGGTTGGAGTTGCCGGTTGTGAAGGAAATACTTGCTGGGTTGGTATTTCCCTGGGTAAATTCTCACCAGGGGTGGGAGCGGAAGGTAACTTCAGAAAGAGCTTATGTTGATCTTCAGAACCATTTCCCTGAAACTCTGGAGCATCCAAAGAAAGCAGAGTTACCTGCCAGAATGTCCCAGAAAGAACAACAGGCATGTGAATTCTATGCCACATGAGCAGGCACAAGAAATGGCACATTTCTTTTATTACTTTAAATTAGATTTGATATGCTATTGTAGCCATCCTGCCAGGATGGGGGAAAGTCAGGCTCAGGCCTTCCTGGAACACCCTTTTCCTCCCAGATTCTGTGAACATCCACCCAGAGCATTCAGGTGGACCCCCCTGGTCTCCTGTCCACATGGGTGACCACCCTCATGTTCATTTGTCAGGCCCCTATCAACCTTGGAGGCTGGAGGCTTTACCATCTCTTGGGAGATCTTTGCCATGGCTCTCTTTTCTCCCTGAGGCCCTACTGCCTCCCCAGAGGGATTTCAGGGAGGTAGAACCTTCACACCTGGGAACACAGATCTCCACCCCACTCCAGTCCCTGGAGGAGGCATCAGGATTCTTTTCAGATTTCCTTCACTAATAGCACTGCCTTCCTCTCCATCTTCTAAAGAAGACAACCAGTAAGCTCTCTGCAGAGAGCCCTTAGGAACAAAACGATGGCCTCTGCTTTTTGCAGCTAAGGGAAAGGTAGCTTATTAGGTTAACTAGAATCAACCAACTGTGCTACTGAGTTGGGGAAGGAGATAGGATTGGAGAATTGGGGGACTTAATGAGGAAAATGCAGGAGAGAGATTTAGAGAATCGCATGTGAAACTGGATGAGATTCTGGTTCTTCTGAAATACCTGTTGCTTCCTTTCCTCCCACTTCTACCTGTGCTGAGTAACCAGTGTAGGGAGGAGGCCTGGGAGGGCAGCAGCAGAGGAGAGCTGCTTTGTGAAGCTCCAGAAGCAGCAGGAGGTACTGTCTGCTGAGGACAGGGCATCGATCTCTTTGTACACTGAGAAGGTGCTTGCTGGGGGGTGATCTGATTTGGCTGTTACAACCACTTTGCAAGGTACACAGGGCAGTCATTAGTCCCACTTTCCAGATAAGAATACTGAGGTTTAGATGGTTTAAAAGACTTGTCCGAGTTTACAGAGCTGAGTGGCTCAACAGGACAACTTATCTTGGCAGTTTCTTCAACAGCCCCCAGGTTCTTTAGCTCATGATGTTTGTTAGACTTCAGCGGCACCATCCATCCATGACTTGGGATGTTTGCCTTTTGCCAGAGGTCTGGCATTCTGGAAACCTGCCAACAGATTTTTGCCTAACTCTTGCTCTTACACTATTCTTTGCTACTTTCAGGAAGTCAGGCTAGGAGTAGAATACATTTCTTATGAGAGAATACACTTTGGACTTTGATTCATATCTGGTGGTTCCCAAAGCCTTAGGTTGTGGCAAGTTTAAGAGCATGGTGCTAATTCTATGAGCATTCAATAGGACTCCCTTCGTGAGGGGAGTAATTTTATAAAACTATTAATTCAAATTTCAAAGAAGAATTGCAGGAAATGTATTTCTGACTATTTAGAAGTGACTCACTATGGGACTATTTGAAAACTATATATTATTTTTATCAGTACATAGAATTGCCTATAGTCAATGTTATCTCGTCATATCCAGGGATTCTAAGATCCGCTTACCCACTTCCCTCAAAACAACTGACAGCAAATCTGGGGAAGAGAGGGCCCACCAGTCTCAAGGCTAAACCTCCCCCACACCCACTATAAACTGATAACGCCACACCCTCCTGCAAAACAACAGAGGGTAGATAAGATGGAAAATTTCATTTCAGTTCCCAATTATTTCTGCAGCCAGTGAGATATCAGGATCGGAAGAGGTTCCATAACCAGAAAATCTTGGCTGGAGTTTCACTATTTGGAAGCAAAAAAGGAAAATTAAGGAGAGCCTGAGATAGCTTTTCTTGGGGGACTATGTTAGGATAGGGGTTTTTGAATATTTAAATTGAAACAAAGGACTAAAGAGTTTGTACTCTTTAGTCCTTTCCCAGGTTAACATCAGACTGTACAAGGTATTTTTTATAGAAAATATCTAACCCACTTTCATTTGTTTCTTGGAGTATTTGGCCTCACCTATATGAAGCAGGAAATTTCGATGCTAGCTGTGTCAGCCCAGCTCTTTGAAACACAAGTATTCAGTGTTCAAGGCACTCTGGTCCCTAAATAGTCAAGAATAGATATTGACCACCTTGGAGCAGGCTTTCAGTTGGAGAGTGATGGGCCAGCCCACGCAGCTTTTTGCGTGTGCTCCACCTGGGGGGAGGTGATCCAGATCCTTCTCTCTCCAACAGTCCCTGGGTTTGACACTTCCCGAGAGTGCCAAACTGGCCCCCTTGTGTGCCACAAATCTGGAATGCAGCTCTTCCTGTTAGGAAGACAATGGTCTTTATGGGAAGGCTAGGACTTGCAAGGAAGAAAGATTTGAGCAGCAAAGAGGAGGCAGGCACTGCTGGTAAGGGAAAGACAGGCAGATAATCCTGGTAGGGGATGGGGGTGGGCGTGGGTGTCCTTGAGGGCTGAATAATGTCTGCCTGAAGCAGAATAGGGAGGGAAAGGGGTGGATTGAGGAGGTTAGAAATGTAGCCTGGGGGTGAGGAGCATCTCAGTGTTTTACCCCAGCTTTAGAAATCCGGCTCATAGCCTACTGATCTTTGCCACTCAGAATGTGGTCCTAGGATCAGCAACACCCTTGCCATCTGAGACTTGTTAGAAATGCAGAATCCCAGGGCCCACCTCAAACCTAGGCATCATAATCTACATTTGAACGTGAACCCCAAAAGATTTGTATCTTTTTAAAAAATTTATCTGTTTTTGGTTGCACTTGTTCTTCATTGCTACGTGCAGGCTTTCTCTAAATGCAGTGAGCGGAGGCTGCTCTTCCTTGCAGTGCATGGGGTTCTCACTGTGGTGGCCTCTTTTATTATGAAGCACAGGCTCTAGGCACACAGGTTCAGCAGATGAAGCACGTGGGCTCAGTAGTTGTGGCTTGTGGGCTTAGCTGCTCGGTGGCACGTGGAATCCTCCCAGACCAGGGATCGAATCCCTGCACTGGCTGGTGGATTCCTACCCACTGCACCACCAGGGAAGGCCAGATTTGTATCTTTACTCAAGGCTAGAAGATACTGTTGTAGCCACACATTCTGGGACACAAACTCACTCAGAAGGACAATGCAAATAGTAGAGTGCAGTTTATTACAGCGGCAGGCCCAAGGCAGAGTCTCTTCTTAGCCAAGGACCCTCACCAGTTTTTCTGAAAACCTTATATACCTAAGTGTGCATGCCCAAACCCACCTCCCCAAATTCCCTGAGACTAGTCTGAACAAAGGAAAAGAAAGATACAAAGTTAACCTGTGATTCATATGCCTTAAGCCTAGGTAGTTAACAGTGGACAATTATCAATAGGCATGTGGTCATACCCCAATAAGCATAATAGAATTTATGATCCTATTCAGTTACACAGATAATTAGGGTATTCTTTTAGGCCACAGAGAGTCTAGGTACAAGCCCTGGGGCTCTTCCATCCAGGGGGCCTGGTTTTCCAGTTGGTATGTCGTTTCCATAGATACTGGGCAAACAGCTCAAAGTCCAAGGTCCGGCCCAAGAGAGAGTCCTGCTCTCAAGATGGAGCCTGTTCTGTCTGTTTCCTCCTTCAATACAAATTTATATCTTTGTTTTAGGCTAAGAAGAAGCAAGGAAGATTTTGCAGCTTAGGATGGAAAATGTGTTTTGAAACAAGCCTGCCAACCACATGTTGACACTTTCCATGAGCACTTGCCGCCTACAACCACATGTTGACGCTTTCTATGAGCACTTGCCGCCTACCTCTACACAGATCAGATCATGTGCTGCTGCAGCTGCTGACCTTCAGCGCTCCCCGAAGGAGTCAGGGTGGAGAGCAGAAACAGGCACACTGTGCTCAGGGAAAAACTGGCAGGACAGGTCTTCAAATAGGTAGATATTCTCAGGGCTGGGTTTAGATGAGCCCTATTCTTGTATCTCCTCATATCTACAAAAACACGAAAATCCTTCATGGTGACTAGCAGAAGTCACAAGACTCAGTTCAGTTCAGTTCAGTCGCTCAGTGTGTCCGACTCTTTGCAACCCCATGAATCGCAGCACGCCAGTCCTCCCTGTCCATCACCATCTCCCGGAGTTCACTCAGACTCATGTCCATCGAGTCCGTGATGCCATCCAGCCATCTCATCCTCTCTCGTCCCCTTCTCCTCCTGCCCTCAATCCCTCCCAGCATCAGAGTCTTTTCCAAGGAGTCAGCTCTTCGCATGAGGTGGCCAAAGTACTGGAGCTTCAGCTTTAGCATCATTCCCTCCAAAGAAATCCCAGGGTTGATCTCCTTCAGAATGGATTGGTTGGATCTCCTTGCAGTCCAAGGGACTCTCAAGAGTCTTCTCCAACACCACAGTTCAAAAGCATCAATTCTTCGGCACTCAGCCTTCTTCATAGTCCAACTCTCACATCCATACATGACCACAGGAAAAACGATAGCCTTGACTAGACGGAGCTTAGTCGGCAAAGTACTGTCTCTGCTTTTGAATATACTATCTAGGTTGGTCATAACTTTTCTTCCAAGGAGTAAGCGTCTTTTCATTTCATGGCTGCAGTCACCATCTGCAGTGATTTTGGAGCCCCCCAAAATAAAGTCTGATACTGTTTCCACTGTTTCCCCATCTATTTGCCATGAAGTGATGGGACCAGATGCCATGATCCTCGTTTTCTGAATGTTGAGTTTTAAGCTAACTTTTTCGCTTTCCTCTTTTACTTTCATCAAGAGGCTTTTTAGCTCCTCTTCACTTTCTGTCATAAGGGTGGTGTCATCTGCATATCTGAGGTTATTGATATTTCTCCCGCAAATCTTGATTCCAGCTTGTGTTTCTTCCAGTACAGCGTTTCTCATGATGTACTCTGCATAGAAGTTGAATAAGCAGGGTGACAATATACAGTCTTGATGTACTCCTTTTCCTGTTTGGAACCAGTCTGTTGTTCCATGTCCAGTTCTAACTGTTGCTTCCTGACCTGCATACAGATTTCTCAAGAGGCAGGTTAGGTGGTCTGGTATTCCCATCTCTTTCAGAATTTTCCACAGTTTATTGTGATCCACACAGTCAAAGGCTTTGGCATAGTCAATAAAGCAGAAATAAATATTTTTCTGGAACTCTCTTGCTTTTTACATGATCCAGCGGATGTTGGCAATTTGATCTCTGGTTCCTCTGCCTTTTCTAAAACCAGCTTGAACATCAGGAAGTTCACGGTTCACATATTGCTGAAGCCTGGCTTGGAGAATTTTGAGCATTACTTTACTAGCATGTGAGATGAGTGCAATTGTGCGGTAGTTTGAGCATTCTTTGGCATTGCCTTTCTTTGGGATTGGAATGAAAACTGACCTTTTCCAGTCCTGTGGCCACTGCTGAGTTTTCCAAATGTGCTGGCACGTTGAGTGCAGCACTTTCACAGCATCAACTTTCAGGATTTGAATCAGCTCAACTAAAATTCCATCACCTCCACTAGCTTTGTTCGTAGTGATGCTTTCTAAGGCCCACTTGACTTCACTTTCCAAGATGTCTGGCTCTAGATTAGTGATCACATCATCATGATTATCTGGGTCGTGAAGATCTTTTTTGTACAGTTCTTCCGTGTATTCTTGCCACCTCTTCTTAATATCTTCTGCTTCTGTTAGGTCCATACCATTTCTGTCCTTTATCGAGCCCATCTTTGCATGAAATGTTCCCTTGGTATCTCTAGTTTTCTTGAAGAGATCTCTAGTCTTTCCCATTCTGTTGTTTTCCTCTACTTCTTTGCATTGATCACTGAAGAAGGCTTTCTTATCTCTCCTTGCTATTCTTTGGAACTCTGCATTCAGATGCTTATATCTTTCCTTTTCTCCTTTGCTTTTCGCCTCTCTTCTTTTCACAGCTATTTGTAAGGCCTCCCCAGACAGCCATTTTGCTTTTTTGCATTTCTTTTCCATGGGGATGGTCTTGATCCCTGTCTCCTGTACAATGTCACGAACCTCATTCCATAGTTCATCAGGCACTCTATCTATCAGATCTAGACCCTTAAATCTATTTCTCACTTCCACTGTATAATCATAAGGGATTTGATTTAGGTCACTCCTGAATAGTCTAGCGGTTTTCCCTAGTTTCTTCAATTTGAGTCTGAATTTGGCAATAAGGAGTTCATGATCTGAGCCATAGTCAGCTCCCGGTCCTGTTTTTGTTGACTGTATAGAGCTTCTCCATCTTTGGCTGTATAGAATATAATCAATCTGATTTCAGTGTTGACCATCTGGTGATGTCCATGTGTAGAGTCTTCTCTTGTGTTGTTGGAAGAGGGTGTTTGCTATGATCAGTGCATTTTCTTGGCAAAACTCTGTTTGTCTTTGCCCTGCTTCATTCTGCATTGCAAGGCCAAATTTTCCTGTTACTCCAGGTGTTTCTTGACTTCCTACTTTTGCATTCCAGTCCCCTATAATGAAAAGGACATCTTTTTGGGGTGTTAGTTCTAAAAGGTCTTGTAGCTCTTCATAAAACCGTTCAACTTCAGCTTCTTCAGCGTTACTGGTTGTGGCATAGACTTGGATAACTGTGATATTGAATGGTTTGCCTTGGAGACGAACAGAGATCATTCTGTCGTTTTTCAGATTGCATCCAAGTACTGCATTTCAGACTCTTTTGTTGACCATGATGGCTACTCCATTTCTTCTGAGGGACTCCTGCCTGCAGTAGTAGATATAATGGTCATCTGAGTTAAATTTACCCATTCCAGTCCATTTTAGTTCGCTGATTCCTAGAATGTCGACGTTCACCCTTGCCATCTCTTGTTTGACCACTTCCAATTTGCCTTGATTCATGGACCTAACAGTCCAGGTTCCTATGCAATATTGCTCTTTACAACATCGGATCTTGCTTCTATCACCAGTCACATCCACAACTGGGTATTGTGTTTGCTTTGGCTCCATCCCTTCATTCTTTGACTAGTAGAAAACTTTTGGAAAAATATGTGCTTGATTACATGTATTCCCTGATTTACCAAAATCACATATACCCAAACCTCCCCCCTACCTCTTTGCAGTAGTTTCTCTGAGTTACCTGAGATGCTGTCCCCTGGGTTGCAGTCCTCATTTTCCCCCAATTAAAGCTTAATTCACAACTCTCACGCTGTGCATCTTTTTTAGTTGTCAGCCTGCAGAAATGGTTAAAGAACACCCACCAAGGAGCCCATGGCTGTATTTCAGTTGTGGCAGAGAGGAGAGAGACAAGGAGGAGAGTCCAAGATGGGTGTTTTGACCAGAACAACAACTCCTCGGAGACAGACCTCCATCACCTGATCTATCCATCATGTGGTGGGCAGCCCAGACATTGTACAACATTAGGTAGCAGATGTGTGCTCCAGAAGTGGCCATCCCCAGGATCTGCACTTTTGAAGTCAGATTTCATCGCCGTGGCTGATCATATGCCCAACCCCAGGGAGCTGGCTGGTGCCCTGCAGCCACACAAACATGAAGCTGGTATAGCCAGAGCTGCTGTGAAAGACATTTCGGAAGTTTCCTGTGGCTGCAACAAATTGTTGGTGTCTGCCCCACAACACCGCTGTGACCTGCTTACCTCAATTTCAGGGCAGCCAGCTCCTGAAACTGGAGATTCCCAGAGCCCCTTGGTTTCTGCTTCCCCGGGGGGTGAGGAGGACTGCCTGTAACACCTCCCCTCTCTGTCCAAGCATGCCAGCCCTGCCCAATGGGCTGGACAGACTGAGTTTCCTGTGTCTCCGACCCCAGGGAGGAGGTGATTATTGCTTCCATAGCAATGGCTGAGAATAAGGGAGGCAGTGATGTAGGTCTGGGACCCAGTGAGGCCTGCATCTGCAGGCAGAAAGAGAGGCTGGGTGACATGGAGAGAGCGCAGCTGCAAGATTCCAAGCCTCTCAGTTTTTTTTTTTTTTTTTTTCCAAGCCTCTCAGTTTTGAAAGGAAAGGGCATGGACTTAGTTGTCAGTTTGTTCCTGCCTTTTAAAACTGTTGCTTTGTGACTTTGGCCAGTTAACATGTTGTAGTCATGCATTCTGGGAAACAATCTCACTCAGAAGGACAACGCAGATAGTGGAGTGCAGTTTATTACACCAGTGGGCCCAAGGCAGAGTCTCCTATTAGCCAAGGACCCTCACCAGTTTCTCTGAAAACCTTATATATCTTCAGTGTACGTGCCCAAACCCACCTCCCCAAATTCCCTGAGACTAGTCTGAACAAAGGAAAAGAAAGATACAATCAAAGTTAACCCGTGACTCATATGCCTTAAGCCTAGGTAGTTAACAGTGAACAATTATCAATAGGCCTGTGGTCATACCCCAATAAGCATAACAGAATTCATGATTCTATTCGGTTACACAGATAATTAGGGTATTCTTTTAGGCAACAGAGAGTCTAGGTATGAGCCCTGGGGCTCATCCATTCAGGGGGCCTGGTTTTCCAGTTGGTATGTCCTTTCCATAGATACTGGGCATATAGCTCAAAGTCCACAGTCCAGCCCAAGATGGAGTCCTGCTTTCAATATGGAGCCTGTTCTGTCTGTTTCCTCCTTCAAACAGACCTTTCTGAGTCCCAGCATTCTCTCTTTCTCTCTCTCTCTCTCTCTCTTTTTTTTTTTTTAATTCAGCCTGCAGGATCTTAGTTCCCCAACGCGGGATTGGACCTGAGCCCTCAGCAGTGGAGGGGCAGGGTCCCAACCACTGGACCGCCAGGGAATCCCTCAGCCTTCTCTCTAGAAGGAGATGGTATCAGTTTTCAAAGGTGGTGAGGCTCTGAGAGTACCACCTGTCATGCGGATGGCCAACCAATGTTAGTTTTCCTTCTTTCCCCTTCTCCAGAGTTGCTACCTCCTTCTTGCTGTTTCTTATAAATAAACTTCTGAATTAAAATAATTCCCATCTGGCAATTCAGATCAACTAAAGAGAAGACAAGTCTTGAATACATGACATTTTGAATCTGGAGCCTACTGTGTAGAATGAATGTGCTCATTTACTGAAACCAAACCATCTTCTAGAATGAAATCCGTAGGGTCCTGCTTCATGAACAGACCAGAGGGTCATTAGCGTGTTAGTTATTTGAGAGCAAGTGGGTTCTCTTAGGACACAAATATAATTAAAAGCAGTTTGCTCTAGTGTCTGCGGTTTAAACATTGCTCACAGTGTTCTTTTTTTTCTACTCTTGCTGAGTAAACCCATACTTTATGAATTCAAAAGCTAACCTCTGATGAATCCTACTTATTCTAAATATATTCTCAAATCATGAGTTCCTGAAGGTATTTTCAGTCCTCTGCTCTCTGGAGACTGTGAGGTTATCAATGTTGTGGAAAACCTCTCATAAGGTTTTTCTCTAATATAGACCTTGGGAACACAGAAGCCTCCTTGAATGGTCAGGCTTACCTTTTTCCCAGGACCGTAAAGATATATATTTTTGTTTCCACCCCAAACACAGCATAACTCACTTCCCATTTTTCCTGGGAGATTGTGGTAATATGGGGAGGCCTGGGGGGTCTCCAGGATAAAGCAGCTTGTTAAACAACCGTGGGGGCTTCCAGATCTGACTTAATCAACATTTCTCAAGATCCGTAGACCAATAAAACTGTTTGCTTTCTTACCACAGTTCAGCTGATTTATTTCTCTCACCCTGCAGAAGCTGTCGCTGCCCAAAGCAGTTCATTTGTCAGGCAGGGAGAATTACAATTCACAGGACCCTCACTACTGCTATCTCAGTTTATAAATTTCACGAATTACAATTTATTGCCCTGCACCCCGCAGAGTCTCATATTAATAAATTGCATCTCATCTGCAAAAGCACGTGTATATGGCTCCCTTGGACATAGGCTTACGGTCCTAGAGCCGCAGCACGTCTGCATGTGGCCAGCACACGGCCTGAGCTGTGCCGGTGGAACTGAGCTGCAGTCAAGTTCCCGTGGCCTCTGTCTGCTTTTTGCTTTTCCTTGCAATCCCCGTTTGCAGGCCCTGGTCTCTTGTTTTTAATCTCTACAAGGATGCTGCAGAAAGGAGATCAGACACCGTCTGTGGGTGTTTGTGTTGTGGTGATACAGTGGCGCTGAAGGAAGAAATTAATGCTTTCTAAAATGTAAACTTCTACTGTATAACTTTTATCAACCAGTGGGTACAAGCAGAGTCACATTAATAATGTAAGCTCTTTGGGACTTCCCTGGTGGTGCAGCGGTTAAGAACCCGCCTTACAATGCAGGGGACATGGACTCGATCCCTGGTCAGGGAACTAGGAGCCCACATGTCGAGGAGCAACTTAGCCCATGTTCCAAAACTACTGAGCCTGTGCACTCCAGAGGTAGCAAACCACAACTAGAGAGCCTGCCTGCTGCCACTAAGACCCAACACAACCAAATAAATAACAAATAAATAAATTAAAAAAAAAGAGATCAACATCATAGAAAAAAAATGGCAGAAGAAGAAAAAATGGGGTAAACTTTTCCTTCGCCAGCTTTTGTCCTTATCAGCCGCAAGATCCTCCACTTTCTTCTGCAAGTCTTTGGTGAATTCCTCACATACTCTCAGAAGCTAGTCTAGTTGTCCATCTGGTCAACTCCCATGCAGTGTTTTCTGTTTTCTTCCTTTTTCCTTTGTTTTAGCCTCTTCTGCTGGGCAGGTCTCCCACCCGTCCTCACTGTATGGTTTCTACCGCTCTACCCCTGAGTCCACCTGCAACTTTGTTTCTTAGCGAACCTCTGCTGGTTACATCAGATTCCCTTCCGGCATGCCCTAATTCTCCCTACCTTTCAGACTGCCCTGCATTCTTCATGGGTTGACTTCTGTTCCCCACAAATTCATATATTGAACTCTGAATCCTTAGTACCTCAGAATTTAAAGATAAGGTTTTTAAAGAAGAAATTAAATTAAAATGAGATCATCAGGGTGGTCTCCAATTCAATATAACTAGTGTCCTTATGATAAGAGGTAATTTGGACATAGAAAGTGCAGAGGAAAGACCACATGAAGATTCAGGGAGTTGACAGTCATCCGCAAGCTGAGGACAGAGGCCTTAGAAGAAACAACCCTGCCAATACTTTGATCTTGAATATCCAGCCTCCAGAATTGTGAGAAGATAAATATCTATTGTTTAAGCCACCTGGTCTGTGGTGCTTTGTTATGGCAACCCTAGCTAACTAATACAGTCCCCTGACAAGAAATGTCTGGAGCTTTCTTGGTGACCGAGATGGGTACCAGTGGGTGTCAGATGAGAGATGAGAACTTGTGACTTCTGTTGAGGTTTTGGTGTTTTGGGGGGAGACCCAAAGCCTTCCATGATGGCTCAGCTGATAAAGAATCCGCCCTCAATGCAGGAGACCTGGGTTTGATCCCTGGGCTGGAAAGATCCCCTGGAGAAGGGAACGGCTATGCACTGCAGTATTCTGGCCTGGAGAATTCCATGGACTGTATAGTCCTTGGGGCCGCAAGGAGTCGGACATGACTGAGTGACTTTCACTTTTTAAAGCCTCCCAACCTGGCATCAGCCAGCTGCTCCAGGTTCTTATCCCCCTCCCCCCAAAAATGGTCTGTGCTCTCGTTGTACCAGAGTTATTTTTTCTAGAAATTATTGTGACTTTTGGTTAAAATAGGGGCTGGGATCACTCAGAGGAACCTGGAATCACAGTGACTCTATTTGGGGGCATGAGAGCCATGGAGGAGACTGGGGTTGCTGCTGAGGACGCCTCTCAAGGCTGAGAAAGGAGGGAAGAAAGGTCCAGGCTGCACCCACCTTTCCTCCCACACTTGGTCTCTGCCACGTTCATTCCGCGGGCTGAGCCCCGCAGGAAACAACAAGGGTCTGGGAAACAGACTGTGGGGGCAGCCCCCAGCGGTAGAGAACAGGTAAAGGGAGGAGAATGGGACTTGGGGCAAGCAGGCCTAGGATTGGCCTTCCTCTCGCCCCCCTGTATTTGTTTCCTGGGGCCGCTGCTATGAATTACAGTCCTCCCACTGTATCTGCTATCCAAGGGGTTCCACAGCCATGGATTCAACCAACCCTGGATCGAACATATTCAGAAAAAAAAAATCCCAGAAAGTACCAAAAAGTAAAAGTTGCATTTACTGGGCATGGACAACTATTCACATAGCGTTTACTTTGTATTTATAACCATTTACATAGCATTTACAATGTATTCAGTATTGCAAGTAATCTAGGGATGATTTAAAATCCCTGAGAGGATATGAATGGGTTATATGCAAATACTACACCAGTTTATATAAGGAACTTGAGCATTCATAGATTTTGGTAAGGGGTCTAAGAACCAGTGCTCCATGGATACTGAGGAACTGCACCCCAACTTGGTACAACTTTAGGTGCCCTAATAAATAGCAGAAATTTATTCTCTGACAGTTCTAGATGCCAGAAATTCAAAATCCAAGCATCAGCAAGCCTCCGCTGCCCAGAGGCTGTCAGGGCGAGTCCTCCCTTGCCTCTTCCAGGTTCTGGGGGTCCTAGGTGTTCCTTGGCTGTGGCTACACAACTCTGGTCTCTCTGTCTTCAGTCCTCTCCTCTTTCCTCTGTGAGTCTCTCCTCTGTGTGGCACTGGTCATGGGACTGAGGACCGACCCAGATTACCACTATCTTTCATAGCTCAGCCGGTAAAGAATCTGCCTTCAATGCAGGAGACCCGGGTTTGATTCCTGGGTGGGAAAGATCTCCTGGAGAAAGAAATGACAACCCATTTCAGTATTCTTTCCTGGAGAATCCTATGGACAGAGAAGCCTAGTGGGCTAGAGTCCGTGGGTCACAAGAGTTGGACACAACTGAGTGACTAAATCACCACCCAGGATGATCTCAGCTGGAGATCCTTAACTCACTTACATCTTTTCCAAATCAGGCCACATTCACAGGTACTAGGTGCAAGGCTGTGGGGGTACTTTGGGGAAGGCACCATTCAACCCACTATAATCTCTTTTTGCTGAAGCTGTATTTCCCCAACGCTTCTCTATCTAGAAAAATCCTTCAAGTCCCCACTCTGGTATCACCTTCAGAATGAAACCTTGCCTGAACTGCATTATCGGATAGACTCACTCGCAACCCTCTGGGGCCTGTATACAGTCTTTGTTCCTGCGTGCAGCCTTTGCTACCTCAATAGTCTGGTCCATTAGACCATGAGCTCCTCAAGGACAGAGCAGGGCCTGTGTCCCCTGCTTCAAGGGCCAGATTCACCTCTCAGCTTCTCTTTTCCATGAAGACCTTCTGTCTGTTTTTTTTCAGTTCTCTTTTCCTGTTTTTGGATACAAATAGCTTTCTTCACCGGAGAAGGCAATGGCACCCCACTCCAGTACTCTTGCCTGGAAAATCCCATGGATGGAGGAGCCTGGTAGGCTGAAGTCCATGGGGTTGCTAAGAGTCAGACACGACTGAGCGACTTCACTTTCACTTTTCACTTTCATGCATTGGAGAAGGAAATGGCAACCCACTCCAGTGTTCTTGTCTGGAGAATCCCAGGGACGGGGGAGCCTGGTGGTCTGCCATCTATGGGGTCACACAGAGTCAGACACGACTGAAGCGACTTAGCAGCAGCAGCAGCAGCCGCTTTCTTTACTCCTGTGTGGCTCTGCCCACCATCTGACCACCTCACATGTCTGAAACCTAACCCCAAGGGGTTTGCCTGAACCCCCTCACCCTGGACCTAATCACACAGGCTTTCCAGTACAATCCGTGCTCAAGATGTGCTGCTATTGAAAAAGTCACATTAGAAACATGTAGAGCTGGGACTAGAGGAGGGGAAGAAACTTTGTGGTATCATAGAGTTTCTGGTAGAAGGATTTGATCTGGAATTTGAGATAAAGACTGAGTCTAGTCTCTAAAAACTCATTTAAAACTAATAGGTAGGTGCATGATGCTGAGAAAGATTGAGGGCAGGAGGAGAAGGGCCAACAGAGGATGAGATGGTTAGATGGCATCACCAACTCAATGGACATGAGTCTGAGCAAGCTCTGGGAGATGGTGAAGTACAGGAAAGCCTGGTGTGCTGCAGTCCATGGGGTTGTAGAGAGTTGGACATGATTTAGCAACTGAACAACAAGGTGCAAGTGATTTTTTTTTTTTTTTTGTAGTGAATGAGTTTGCATTTTTGACTGAGAAGTGTTTTAAAAGTCTCTTAAAGTTCTGTAGGGAAAAAAAAAAAAACAAAACACCTTGACTAACAGGAACATTTGGGAAATTGGAGACTTGGTTCTTATTTGTTATAAGCCAAACCCTTCAGCTGTAATTCTTGGTGCTATTTTGCCCGAAACACATCTCTCTTTTGTGTCAGTAGGTGAAAGGTGGCAAATGGGATATTCATTTTGTACTCCTGGGATTGAGGACTAGAGATGCCGGTTTGGGAATCAAGCGAGGGATCTGAAGTAGAGCCTTCGTAAATCCCCATTTATCTGCTTGCTTTCAGAGAATTTTGTTTTTCTCCAAAAGCAGAGGGCAAAAATAGTCAATTAAGTGAAAGTTTCTTTTTGCTGTATTCTGATTAGTTTTCTCTTTCCTTCTGAAGTGCTAAGAATATTTTCTTAGCAGTAATCGAGAATGTTATAAATGTTGCCATAGAGAGAGGTTTTGACCACATTTGCAGGTTTCCTCCTGCTTGAGTAGGGGTGTGTGTGTGCGTGTGTGTGTGTGTAACTGAGTGTGTTTGTAACTGAGTTAGCCTGAGGGGGGTTAAATCTCCAGTGAAATGAATGAGAAAAGCAGTGGGTTAGACATCAGAAACCTCTGCATTTTATCCCTCTCTTTACTGCTTACCGTGCTAGGACTTTGAGCAAGTAAATTTACTGTATCTATTTTCTCATCTAAAACTAAGACTAATTCTCATTTCTACCAGCCTTATAGAGTTGTTATGGGGATAGAGTCAGATGTTTAGAAAGTGATTGATAAATAAAATACTGCCTAGACTTTCCATGGTATTTGCGCGACACCACACTCTTGTGTAGAGGTGAGTGTTTTTGTAAAAGACTTGTCTTGTTAACTGGCATCATTGCTATTATATTTTCTAACACTGATTCTGCTTTTACCACATCTGAGTCTGTGCGTGGAGGCTCATCACTGACAGGCCACACCAGGGCCATGTTTCCAGGCCTGATCATCTTCTCTCGCCTTTCCTTTCCACACCCAGTCATGCCTCACCAGCCTGCCTGGCCCTGCTACACAGCCATTTGTTGTGTTCCAGGGAGAAGCTAGACTCTGCTCTTTTACCCAACATAAAACCTTGATGTCTCCCTCATGTCAAAAAAAAAAAAAAAAAAGGAAGATTAGACGCCAGAGAGACACTATATATAGTTTTTCTTTGACTGCTGGAAAAGATAAGTGGCTGAAAAGAGACGGGAATTGTTTGCCTATAAATTGAGTGCCAGCAGGTTTATCGCTGAATGCAGTAGATTATGCTGAGTGGAGCAATCAGGAGGAAGAATGGGAGGCTACAATAACACTGCGATAGGCACTATTTGGAGTCCACAATCAGACCCTCCTTGACTTATGTATCCTGGGTGGAAAGCGCTTATGTTACAAAACAGCCTGAGGTCCCGGCCCCGAGATCCTTCTGTGTCTGTGAGGTAGCGAGGTGACTGTTGCCACTTGGACTGGTGCACTCTACGGCCGGGTCCAGTGTCACTTGAGAGAACAAGATAGGGTAACAGGGGTGGCAAAGGCTTCTTCCCACAGAGCGTGTCAATGCCCCAAAGCTGGAATCCAGGGGGCTGCTGAGAAGGGCAGTAAATGCCTGGTGCAGAATAATATTTGGGCACAGTGTTCTGTGAACCATGGGAGGCGTGGAGTTGTCTGAGTCTCCCTCTGGCCCCTGCTACCCTGTAAGCTGCAGGTGATAAATTATATCTCAGTCCCAGTGGTGCCCAGTGTCTATGGAGTGTCCGGGCTGGCCCCTCGATGAGGCCACTGTGAAAGCTGGAAATCACATTATTGGAGCTGGGGTGGGGATTGGGGGACTGAATAGGGTGGAAACTCGGGACAACTTCCATGAACCCCAAAGCCTTTCTGACGGTTGGTGCTGTGTTCCTGGTACTGTGGTCTGAAGAGTGAAGTTCCGCTTCCCAGTAGTCCTGTGTGATGGTGGGGAGGCAATAAAGTGGTCAGGGAGCAGAGACGGCTGTGGTGTAAGTTGCAGTGATATTCCTGTTCTGCTGGTGAGTGTAAATCAGGAGACTTCTCCCTTATCTTGGCAGAGGGTTTACTATCCTGATAAATCACCCTTGTGACCAAATGCATTTGGCTCAGATGAAGTGTCTCTCGAGCCTATAATTACTCATAGTAATTCTCATTTGTGACTCCAGTGGGCTCACAGAAGGGACAGACTCAGTCCCCAGTAAAACGGATGCCTTATACTCCCCATGCGAGCCAGCCATGGTACTGTAAGACAAGCCAAGGGGCCAAAAGAGGAGCCCATGGTAGGTGCCTCTTCCAAAAGTTTATAGCTAAAGGGAAAAAGAAAATCTATAGCTGAATGTAATGTTTATAGACACCCCAGATTCTCCCTATTGCCTTCAAAATCAAGCCTAAACTTCCCAGTGAGGTATTGCGATCTCTCTCTCTTATTTTTCCCCCCAGCCTCATCTCTTGCCACTCCCTGCCTCTGTGCCCTTCCCTCTTGCAGCACCAAGATACTTTAAATTTCCCAAGCAATTTATGCATCTATGCTTCTTAGCGTTACTCACACTTCTTCTTGGCTCAAATCCCATGTTTCTGGTGAGCTTCTACTCATCCTTCAAAACCTGAGTGCCCTCATAAATCTGCAATCCATTCACTCTTCTTACTGTAACTCTGAAATAGACTGGAAGTTTCCTTGTTGTGCTCAGGGAAAGTTGTTTATTCCTCTAGTGCAGGGCTTGCCCTCTGGACTTGATATTATTTGTTCAAAGTTTGATTTCCCCAGTAAGTACTAGGCTTTTATTAAGGCTTACTCATCTTTCAGTTCAGTTCAGTTCAGTCGCTCAGTCGTGTCCGACTCTGCAACCCCATGAATCGCAGCATGCCAGGCCTCCCTGTCCATCACCATCTCCTGGAGTTCGCTCAGAGTTGCGTCCATAAAGGCAGTGATGCCATCCAGCCACCTCATCCTCGGTCATCCCCTTCTCCTCCTGCCCTCAATCCCTCCCAGCATCAGAGTCTTCTTCAATGAGTCAACTCTTCGCATGAGGTGGTCAAAGTACTGGAGTTTCAGCTTTAGCATCATTTCTTCCAAAGAAATCCCAGGGCTGATCTCCTTCAGAATGGACTGGTTGGATCTCCTTGCAGTCCAAGGGACTCTCAAGAGTCTTCTCCAACACCACAGTTCAAAAGCATCAATTCTTCGGCACTCAGCCTTCTTCACAGTCCAACTCTCACATCCATACATGACTACTGGAAAAACCATAGCCTTGACTAGACAGACCTTAGTCGGCAAAGTAATGTCTCTGCTTTTGAATATGCTATCTAGGTTGGTCATAACTTTTCTTCCAAGGAGTAAGCGTCTTTTAATTTCATGGCTGCAATCACCATCTGCAGTGATTTTGGAGCCCCCCAAAATAAAGTCTGACACTGTTTCCGCTGTTTCCCCAGCTATTTCCCATGAAGTGATGGGACCAGATGCCATGATCTTCATTTTCTGAATGTTGAGCTCTAAGTCAACTTTTTCACTCTCCTCTTTCACTTTCATCAAGAGGCTTTTTAGTTCCTCTTCACTTTCTGCCATAAGGGTGGTGTCATCTGCATATCTGAGGTTATTGATAATTCTCCCAGCAATCTTGATTCCAGCTTGTGTTTCTTCCAGTCCAGCATTTCTCATAATGTACTCTGCATATAAGTTAAATAAGCAGGGTGACAATATACAGCCTTGACATACTCCTTTTCCTATTTGGAACCAGTCTGTTGTTCCATGTCCAGTTCTAACTGTTGCTTCCTGGCCTGCATAGATTTCTCAAGAGGCAGGTCAGGTGGTCTGGTATTCCCATCTCTTTCAGAATTTTCCACAGCTTATTGTGATCCACACAGTCAAAGGCTTTGGCATAGACAATAAAGCAGAAATAGATGTTTTTCTGGAACTCTTTTGCTTTTTCCATGATCCAGCGAATACCTCCAAACCAGCACAAATTGGTACATCCTTAATTTCTTCTGGGAAATGGCAACCCACTCCAGTGTTCTTGCCTGGAGAATCCCAGGGGCGGCATCTATGGGGTCGCACAGAGTCGGACACGACTGAAGCGACTCAGCAACAGCAGCAGCAGCAATTTCTTCTGAATTAAAATACTGTATCTGTAACATATGTGACAAAACCAAGCCCTATTTTCTTTTTACTCACTGAACAGTTATGAGGGGAAATGAAATCATTCATAGAAACGTATGGCCATCTTCTATCAGCTCCCTTATGGCCTCCAATTTGTGAGAGGCATAGCTAGTGCCTATGGCACATGATGAATATGAGCAAGGAATAAAAATAAGATGGAATGGAGATTTGTAAATTGGAAGCAGAGGAGAGAAGACAGAAAGTCACTTTTGTGGGAATAATCCTTTGCTTTTATTCTGATTATTCATTTGGTCTTTCACTGATATTTCCCCACCAAAAGGAAGCGGCAGCGTAATTGCTCAGTTGTGCGTTGTTGCAGAGTGGGATAGCATTGGACTGACAATCCAGATGCCCAGACCCAAACCCTAACTCTGCCATAAATCATAAATCATCTTTGTTTCAGTTTTCCCACCTGTGGGGAGAATGACTCAGACCAATGTGTCTCGGTAAAATGGGATTATCAACAGAAGAGTATTAAGTACATCCCACTAAGTAGCAGAATATAATTCAGGCCCAGGCCTAAACTCAAGAGTCCATGCATTGTCTACCACTTGTATTTTGGATGTAAGAAATTTTCTGTTGTTTTTAAACCTCATGGAAATAGTCAACAATCTGCAAAATTTGAAGTACCAAAAGCCATATGGTTGCCAAATATTGTGCATCTAACTGTCAACCTTAATCTTCTTTAGATGTTCTAGGAAGGCGATGTCTAGTTTGTGTTCCCCATTATTGCCAGGGCTATCTTTTTCAGATATAATCTAATTATGAGTATTTCCCTCTTAAAAACCTTCAATGACTCCCCATTGCCAATGAGAAAAAAAATCCAAGATTTTCAAGAGGAATTTTAAGACTACTTATGATCCAGCTCTTGCGTGTACCTCCTACTTTTTTCCCGGTCATCGCCCCTGACCCCTCCTCTACCTCCATTGCAGCGATAGATAGAAGTAAGGTGGAAGTGGCTGTATTCCCTCCAGCTCCCGTTTCCACACTTAAACAGGGGCAGTTGGATCAGGGAGCAGTACATGTATCCTCTCTACCTGAAAGGGGTTCTCCTCTGCCGTCCTTCTCTGCCTGGTAAATTATTTATTTCTATACGATTTACAAAGTATTACTTCCTCTGTAAAGATTTATCTACCCTCCAAATTTGAAACAAAGTTAATTATTCCCTCTTTGTGAGAGGCATAGCTAGTTGCCTAATCCATACTCCCTCCATCTCTTCTTACTTATTTTCCATATCAGTTATTTTCCATATCAGTTACACATTTGGGGGGCATAACAAATTGCCCCAAAACTCATGTAAAGCAATAATGATCACCTATGATTTCATGCCATTTATAAGGGTTAGGGATTAGGAATGGCTGAGCTGGGTGATTCTGGCTTCCAGTCTCTTGTGAGGAGGCAGTCAGTTTACAGCTGGGCTGTAGTTATCTGAAGGTTGGACTGGGGCTGGAGAATCTGCCTCTAAAATGGCTCACTCACATGGCAGACACATTACTCTGCTTGTCAGCAGGATGCCTCAGTTTCTCAACACCTGGACCTCCTCACTGAGCTGATGTCCCCCAACAGACATGGTGACTGGCTTTGCCCAAATCTTCTTTGCTTGTTGATGTCAAATTTTGTTCAGTGCGGCAATGTGCCCACCTTATAAACTTGAATTCCCAAGCTCAGGGGGCCTATGGTGGCCCTGTGATACCATTCTAGCCAATAAGATGTGAGAGAAGAAAGCTCTTATTTTCCAGGTTAAGGGAGAGTCTCTCTTGGTGCATGCTTTTTTTTTTTTTTTACCTGTTTTTCCTGCCCGAAACTCACATTTGGTGTCTGGATGTGCAAGCGTCATGATGAACATCATATATGAGGGATGGCAGAGGGGAATGACGAAAGGAGCTTAGGCCCTGACAGCTTCATGGAGCTCCTCGTCCTGACTAGACTGCTTAACTCTTCACTTCTTACTCCTTAAGAAAAATGACCCAATTTGGTTTCATCCCTGTTGTCAGTTTCTTGTTTCATGCACCTGGACACAATCCTAACACATTCCTTTGTCTTCTTCTAAACTTCTAGGACTTCTATTACTATAAACATCACACTGAATTTTCATTACGTACTGACATGGGCTTCTCCTCAACTTTTCACTGAACTTAATGAAGGAAAACATCAGATTATACCTAAATTTGTGTGGTACATTTTTATTAAACCACTGGGCTTATATTTAAAAGAAACCTTTAATGAATTCTTTGAGCTTTTGACCTCAGAGAATAAGTTCAATCATTCTATTAGTAAGATCAGTAAGTCTTCTGTTAGTAAGTTGATCAGTAAGTCTGGTCTCATCCTGACTTTCTTTCTCACCAGAGCCAGGATCTGGGTCAGAGAAGAGAGACATCAAAGGCAGCTGGGGTGGAGAGGGGAAGACCTGTTTGATGTGAAAAAAGAGGGAGAGGTCTTTGCTAAGTTGACTACAAAGAAGCACTTCTGTGGAAATGGCTGCTGGCTCACCAGGTCATTTTTTTTGCCATTCACCTTGCATGGGTCAGAGGACTCGAAGACAGATTCCTGCAGCCAGAGAGTCTAAGCTCATCGTGAACATGACTCCAACCTGTCACTGGGTGCCCTCCCCTCTCCTTTAAGTGCCTCTTCCTCAAAGGATAATGAGGGAAGAGTCAAAGTTGATTCCAGGGTGATGAGGTGACTAGGGGGATGGTGTGTCATTAAGAGAAATGGGTGGTCAGGGGCTGGCATGCAAAGCACACAGCAGACTGGCTTTCAACATCCAAGTGGAGGTGTGCAACAGGCCAGCAGGAATTTAACTTGGAGAGCTGTCAGAATGCTTGAAGTGGTCCCTGAAAATGTGAGGATGGGAATTACTCCCTAAAGAGGAGAATAGAGCAAGAAGAGAAACAGATCAGGATTGGAACTGCAGGGAATCTCCCAACTTGGGTCAAGAAAAGAGAAAAACAGGGGCATTTAGGACAGTAAAATTATTCTGTTTGATTCCATAATAGTAGATGCAGTTTTCAAAACCAACAGAATGTAGGAGACAAAGAGTGAACCCAATGTAAACTATGGACTTTAGTTAATAGTATTATACCAAAATTAGCTCATAGATGATATCAAATATGCCACACTAATTCAAAATCTTAATCTTAGGGGAAACTGAGGAGGAAGGGAGGTATAGGGGAATTTTCTGTACTTCCTGCTTAATTTTTCTATAAACCCAGAACTGCTCTGAAAAATAAACTCTCTGTATTTTTTAATCACAAAAAATATAAAAAGAAAAATGGGTAGGAGGAGAACAAAAAGAGTTAGTGTCTTGGATACCAAAGAAGAGGAAAAGGGAGTGGGCTGCAAACAAGTGTGGGTTAATGAGATTGACACTGAATCAGAATCAGAATAGCTCATATGAAGCCGTTTACTGTGTGAGCTCACTGACTCAGTGGCAGGAGTGGCAGCACCAACTCCATGGACATGAGTGAGCAAACTCCAGGAGACAGTGAAGGACAGGGAAGACTGCTGCTGCAGTCCATGGGGTCACCAAGAGTCGGGCATGACTTAGCGACTAAACGATACCAACAATGGCGACTTTGCAAGATTCACTAGTTATCTCCACTGAGTCTGAGACTCAGTGTCCTCATCTGTGTAATGGGTATGTAAGATGTTAGAGTGTTTTCTCAATTCTTGGTAAACATATTACTGGTGGATGTGAAGATGCTAGAATGTCATCTTTGATGATATTGAATCACATGGTGAGAAAGTTATCTGTGTGAGATCACACAGTAAATGGCTTCATATGAGCTATTCTGATTCTGATTTAGTGTCAGTCTCATTAATCCACACTTGTTTGCAGCCCACTCCCTTTTCCTCTTCTTTGGTATCTAAGACACTAACTCTTTTTGTTCTCCTCCTATCCATTTTTCTTTTCCAGTTCAATTTCAGTCCTAACATGGTCAAGTGAAAGTCTCAGTTTGGTGCTCGAAAGACTCTGTGTGTGTGTATTTGTGTGTGTGTGTTTGTGTGTGTGTGTGTTTGCTCAGTCATGTCCAACTCTTTGTGACCCCATGGATTGACTGTAGCCCACCAGGCTCCTCTGTCCATGGGGTTTCCCAGGCAAGAATGGTGGAAAGAAAGAGCGTGAAAATCACTCAGTTGTGTCTGACTCTTTGCGACCTCATGGACTATACAGTGCATGGCATTCTCCAAGCCAGAAAACTGGAGTTGGTAGCTGTTCCCTTCTCCAGGGGATCTTCCCAACCGGGGATCAAATCCAGGTCTCCCACATTGCAGGTGGATTCTTTACCAGCTGGGCCACCAGGATAGCCCAAGAATACTGGAGTGGGTAGCCTATCCCTTCTCCAGGGGATCTTCCTGACCCAGGAATTGAACCAGGGTCTCCTGCATTGCAGCCATATTCTTTGTCAGCTGAGCTACCAGGGAAACCGATGGTGGAGTAGCAATCTATGGTGGAGTGCGTTGCTATTTCCTACTCTAGAGGATCTTTCTGACCCAGGGATTGAGCCCTTATCTCTTGCATCTCCTGCACTGACAGGAGGTTTTTTTTTTTTTTTTTTTTTTTTTTTTTTACCACTGTGCTACCTGGGAAACTCTTTAACACATTTCAAATGAGTAATCGCTGGTTTCATTTTTAGAAATTGTGGTTAAAATATGTATAACATAAAATTCACATTTTAACCATTTTTTAGTTTAAAGTGCAAGTGACATTAAATATATTCACATTTTTATGCAACCAAGGCCATCACCCATCTCCAGAACTTTTCCATCGTCTTTGCTGAAACTCTATATTCATTAAATAGTGACTCCCTGCTTGTCCCTCCCCCTTGGCCCTGGTAACCACCCTGTACATTCTGTCTTTATGAATTTATCTACTCTAGGTATCTGAAACAAGTGGAATCATACAATATTTTTCTTTTTGTGGCTAGCTTATTTTACTGTTCATAACGTTGTAGACTGTGTCTGACTTGCATTCCTTATTAAAGCTAAATAATGCTGCAATCATCTGTTGATGGACTTTTGGTTTGTTGTAAGCAATGTTGCTATGAACATGGCCTACAAATATCTCTTCAAGACCCTACTTTCAATTCTTTTGTATCTATGTATACCCAGTAATGACATTCCTGGATCAAACGGTAATTCTGTATTTAATTTTCTGTGGAACCAACATACTACTTTCCACACTGGGTATCCCAGTTCTCAGCAGCAGTGCATAAGAGTTTCAGTATCCCCACCTCCACCCCAACACTTGCTCTTTTCTTTTTTCTTTTTTCTGATAAATAACCATCCTAACTGACGTGATGGTTCCATTTTTAAACGAAGTGTGAATGGACTTTGGCCTCTAACTAAGCCTTAGCAGGCGATAGATTCTAGCTAGAATAACAGAGGGTATGCTGGAAACCTGGCCACCTGAGGGAGGGCCCCACACCAGTTCTCTGCCTCTTCTATGTCCTAGGGCAGAAATATGTGGGAATTGGCTGAACGAGACTCTGGGCTCTGCTGAGATCCTTATGAGCAAACAGCTGTGGCACCTCTGCCCCATGGGCTGGATGCTGGTTAGGGACCACTGTCTTGGCTTAGGTCTTGGGAAAGGTCTGGCACATGGGGAGTGGAAGAGGATGATATTGACTGCTTGTGAATAAGCCAGGCCTCTGTGAACCTGGAAAGGTGGAGAAGGAGCTCAGTAGGGCTGAGCCTTCCCACTCTCTGAGAAGAACAGTGGAAAAACCAGAGAACTGATTTTCTCCAGGGGCTCAGAATCTCCCCTCAACTATAAGGCCCACAGGCCAAGAGTCTTTCTCACTTAAGTTTTTTAACTAAAAAATTCTTTTTATTGGAGTGTAGTTGATTTACAATGTTGTGTTAGTTTCAGCCATATAGGAAAATGAATCAATTACACATATATCCACTCTTATTTTAAACAGTCTTTTCCCATATAGGCTGTTACAGAGTATTGAGTAGGGTTTCTTGTGCTATAGAGTAGGTTCTTATCAGTTATCTATTTTATATATAGTAGTGCATATATGGCAGAAAGTGAAGAGGAGCTAAAAAGCCTCTTGATGAAAGTGAAAGAGGAGATTGAAAAAGTTGGCTTAAAGTTCGACATTCAGAAAATGAAGATCATGGCTTCCGGTCCCATCACTTCATGGGAAATAGATGGGGAAACAGTGGAAACAGTGTCAGACTTTATTTTTTTGGGCTCCAAAATCACCGCAGATGGTGACTGCAGCCATGAAATTAAAAGACGCTTACTCCTTGGAAGAAAAGTTATGACCAACCTAGATAGCATATTCAAAAGCAGGGACATTACTTTGCCAACTAAAGTCCATCTAGTCAAGGCTATGGTTTTTCCTGTGGTCATGTATGGATGTGAGAGTTGTACTGTGAAGAAGGCTGAGCGCCGAAGAATGGATGCTTTTGAACTGTGGTGTTGGAGAAGACTCTTGAGAGTCCCTTGAACTGCAAGGAGATCCTACCAGTCCATTCTGAAGGAGATCAACCCTGGGATTTCTTTGGAGGGAATGATGCTAAAGCTGAAACTCCAGTACTTTTGCCACCTCATGCGAAGAGTTGACTCATTGGAAAAGACTCTGATGCGGGGAGGGATTGGGGGCAGGAGGATAAGGGGATGACCGAGAATGGGATGGCTAGATGGCATCACGGACTCGATCGACATGAGTCTGGGTGAACTCCAGGAGATGGTGATGGACAGGGAGGCCTGGCGTGCTGCGATTCATGGGATCGCAAAGAGTTGGACACGACTGAGCGACTGAATTGAACTGAACTGAGTGGGTATATGTTAATCCCAGCCTCCCAATTTATCCTTCCCCGCTCCTTATCCCCTGGTAACCATATGTTTGTTTTCTACATTTGTGACTCTATTTCTGTTTTGTAAATAAGTTCATTTGTACGTGTTTTTTAGATTCTACATATCAGTGATATCATCCTTTCACTTTAAATGTAATAACATTTTTTCTTCACTAGATTTCTTTACACCAGTTTCTCTTATATAAGACATAGGATATAGATTCTCCACTTATGAAAAGTTAAACTATGTGAGTTATTTTCAGAAAAAGAATAAGCACATAAAAACACAGGGAAAAATAGATATGGCAAAAATTGAGAAGGTGATATGTTAATCTAGACTGCGGTTTGGGAATCTCTGAGATATTACATGCTTTTCTCACAGGGTCATGAAATCCAAATGACAGAGTATGTGTGAAAGTATTTTATTAGCTGCAAAGGCCCCTTTGGGTGTAATATATCATCATTTTCATGACAAATGTTGCAGAGTTGACTCAGTTGAGTGGTGTAGGCAGAAGTCTGATGGTGGGGGGTTAAAGAGTAAGTGGGATGTGGAGAAGGAGGACATGGGCAGGCAGTGGGTTTAACAGAGCTGGTGGTGAAGCACAGACAGAGGAACAGTACATGTGCTTAGAGTCTGTGTGGTGGAGGCCTGTCCTGGATTAGGCAGTGGAGGGAAGATTATGGGGAAGAATGGGCAAGAAGCCCCGATGGCCTGGTAGAAGTGGGGAGGAGAGGGCTGGTGGGGAATAAAATGTGAGTCTGTGGAGGAAGGTCTTCTTGATGGGAGGGGAGACTGTTGGAAATAGACTCCCGCCCCCTCACACACACACCCTGGAGCAACATTCTTCAGACTATATGCAGAAGTGTTTCTCAGGCAAAGTTTTCAGAATGCAGATTCATGGGCTCTTCCCTCTGACTCTAATGAGGGACCTGGCAATTACTCTTTTAAAAACACCCTGAGATCAGGATGCTGGCAAACAACTATCTCATCTAAGAGATACCATGGGGAAACAAAAGTCTAACAGGAGAAACTGTCAGCAACTTGGGTAGATAAGTGCATTATTGTGTATATTTCTTCCAGTTGACAGTATTTATTGAGCTCTGGTATGTCTGGTGCTGTGGGAAACTCAAGTAAAGAAGGCATGGCTCCCACATCTGTATGGAGAACCCTGGGAACAGCTCCAGCTCAGTTTGCTGGGCTTATTATGCCTTGGTGCTGATACCAGGAGCTGGTCTGACTCTAATGAGAGTAATACCAGGGCTTTGGCCTCCAGGAGAGGCAAGAGGTAGTTTCAGCCTGGACATTTAACTGATGCTGTGTCTGGGCTCTGTGTAGGTAAAAAGTCTGTTTGACAGAGCCAAGAGATCTGAGCTAGGAAGAGAGACAAGGACTTGAGTACTTGGAAAGGAGCAGCCCAGGGTCCTGGGTGCTGGATGACTTCTACCCTGTCAGCTGGTGTTTGTCCCTCCATCAGCGTGCCACAGATGTGAGGGTCATTGCAGGCTTGTGGCCAGGCCTTATTTTTCTTCCTTTCTGAGATTGACATTGGATCCTTCTAGTCTGGAGCTCTCCTGGTATTGGTGTTAGTGGTCTCCCAAATAAGACTAAAACCTAGAATGCATATTTAATGGGCTCCTGAAAGTGTCCCACAAGCAGTCCTGTTTGCTGAAATCTGTGCTCTGTGATTGGAATCTAACGACTCTAGGCAGAGGCAGATGATACAGTTTGGAGTTGGTGTTGAGGCTTGAAGACTATAGCATTACAGCATTCAGTTGGATGGGATTCAAAGCAAGTGCAGACAGTCTCTCCTTCAGAAATCTAGGCAAATCTGAGCTCCATTTGCCAAGAGGCTTGTAGGCAATTGGCTGTCAATGTGCTCACATGGAATCTGGACAACAATCTATCTTGCCTTCTCTGGGCTATCATTAAACACACACTCCAAACGTTTTCCTTGCTGGGTTAGTTTTCTCCATCCCATTGTCCTTTCTCACTCTTTCTCTTCATGGCACACACGGTATGCCCCTCAGCAGCCTTCTTTGTAGTTGTACTGGAACAACTATTCAACTGCAGTAGCTGTTGAACAATCACAGACTTTTCTCTCACCTTTAAGCAAAGAGGCCATCATTGTTTCAAGTAGCAGGAACTCAGAAGCAGGAAGCTCCTGTTACTTTGGGAAGGGGCTGGGCCGGGGGAGGTGGCACTGCCGAAAACTCTGGTGGGACTGATGCATCGTAATGAGGTAAACTGAGGAAATCAGTCCTGGGTGTTCTTTGGAAGGACTGACGCTGAAGCTGAAACTCCAATACTTTGCCCACTTGATGCGAAGAACGGACTCATTTGAAAAGACCTTGTTGCTGGGAAAGACTGAGGGCAGAAGGAGAAGGGGATGACAGAGGATGAGATGGTTGGATGGCATCACCAACTCAAAGGACATGAGTTTGAGTGAACTCTGGGAGTTGGTGATGGACAGGGAGGCCTGGCATGCTGCAGTCCATGAGGTCGCAAAGAGTCAGACACGACTGAGTGACTGAACTGAACTGAATGAGGTAGATGATGGATTGGTTAACCCTGGATTGGCTCCTCTTCTTGAGGAAAAGGTCATTAGAATGTCTGTTTGGGAAGGAATGCTAGACTACAGTAGAGTTCCAGTGGAACAGAATTTCTGCATCAAAATGAACTCAGAAGTACAAATCTCACATTTGAAAGAAACAAGCTCTTGTTTTGTTCTGATTTGATCTTCAATCTCTGAGGATGAGACAAACCTGTTCAACAGAGCCCCCTTGTGGAGAATCATATATACGGCTTTGTATTAAAGGCTCTGAGAAGTTCTGCAGCAAGGAGGCCAGCTTTTCATAATGCACTTCCTAATTTTATTAAGTCATAGGACTCTCTTTTTCACATTCTTTACTTTTCAGGTTCATTACTATATGCTTCCTGTAAAACTATTGTTCTACAAAATACTTTTTGGGAAGCATTATTCTACGAATTTTATAATTCCAAAACCTTTCCTTCCCTAAAAAATATATGTAATCCACCAGTGATTAATAGTGTTTTGACAAACTTAGGAAAGGTTATTTTTTTCTTTATAAATAGCAAGAAAAATGGATGCATTAATTAACATATGCTAACCGCCAAAAACAAAACAAAGCAACTCCCTAAATCTCAGTGATCTTTAATTATACAGACTGTCCCCCAGTCTAAAGCAGTTAATGGGGGCTGTGCTCCATGCAGTCATTCGGGGATCCGTACCCTCTCACTCTGTGGCTTTGCCATCTTCAGAATGGAAATTTGAGGTCCTCTGATGTGATCCAACTGTAAGTGAGAGAAGAGAGAAAGAAAAGAAGACCCGCTCCTGACTTGCTGGGTCAGTTCTGCTCATGTTCCATGGCTGAGGTCAGTCCTGTGCCCCACCTAGATACACACGTGCTATGAAAGGCAGCTTAGCTGTGGGCCTAGAAAAACGACACACACCTAGTGAACATCTAATTCATCTCCGTTTCTGTGAGAGAGGAAAAAAAACTTCAGTTTGGGTGAAAGTGAAAGTGTTAGCTGCCCAGTCATGTCTGATTCTTTGCAACCCCTTGAACTGTAGCCCTCCAGCTTTTCCATCCATGGGATTTTCAGTTTGCCTATCTGAATCCTATTCTGATGCTAATCTTGGTGGGAGAGCAGAAGGAAGAGACCCAAGAGATGGAGAAGGTAGTGGATGCTATTGAGCATAAATCAAGGGAGGCAAGAATTTGTGAGGCCTGCCACAAACAGAAGGAAATATTCAAGAGCTACCTATGGGATGAAGAACCAAAGAATCCATGATCTCCATGAATAAAGAATACCACTTTGGGGCTCTGAGAAAGGGACTGAATGCTGTTAAAGAAGCATGGGGGAAAAAAAAGAAGGAAGAAGGGCACAGACAAGCACAAATTCCAGGAAGGATGTCAGAGTAGTAGTTAAGCATACTGCTTCTGTACCGGGAAATTGCTTATTTTATTTGTAGAATATCTTAAAAAAAAAAGACGTTTCTTGGAAGGGAAATGAAAGCATTTGTTTTGAAGTAGTTAACAGACTGAGAAGACTTTTATCTTACTTTTCTTAGCTTTACTTTTGTAAGGTATTTTCCCCCCTCTAGCCCAGTGACTCTCAACCTGTGTGCCAGTGGATTGCAAGTATCCTGAGACAAGAATCTTCTCACACCCTGAGGAATGGGACAGAGTGGGGATAGAATCCTCAGGACATCCTTGGCCTCTGAGCATCTCTTCCATTCACTGCAATGAATCATGCCAAGAGTGTTATTTTCACTGTCCACCTTGATGTGAAAAATCCTGGGAAGTAGCCCACTGGCTTAGTATCAGTGACTGCTAAGGCACTGGTTGGCACCAACTGGGGTGAGCCACAATCAACCCAGAGGTTGCAATATTTTTTATTTATCTATACCTTGCATGGCATAAATACCTGCTAAGCAAGATGCAGTCCATTGTGAAATAGCTGAAGAAAATATGACAAAGGGAAAAGGAAAGTTGGAAAGATAAGATGGAACCAAGAGTGAAACTGGTAGACAAATAGGCATTGCATGGAAGGAAATATCTCAGAAAAAAAAAAAAAAGATAACCAAATCGATTGCACATTCTCCAATATCAATAAGACAAAAATAAATTGTATATTCAAGAGGAAGCATAGCTATTCCTGGTACTAAAATGGGTCCTAAAACAGACATTATTTCATAATGACCTAAACCCTTCGCAACATTCTTAGCATGAGTACAAACACATGTGTTATGAGACTTTTTTATGGTGTACTTCCATGTATGTTCAGAGCAATACTCCAAGTTTCAGGCTGGGAAAAGCAGTTTGGAAAGGAAAGGATGAAGGGGGGCCAGAAGTGCATAGTCTGAGAAGATGTTCAACATCACTGGGAAACCAGAAAATGCGCAATGCAAAGCCACTTTCCAGCTATCATATTGGCAAAGGTCATAAAGAACTCAAAAGAACAAAAATGCCTCATGCCTGTGAGAATATGTAGAAACTGGTACTTTTTATATTACTAGTAGCCTTGAGGAAGGCTCTTTCTAAGAAATTCACTGAAGGAAATAATCACGGGTGTGCCCAAAGATGTCACTACAAAGATGTTTGTCGCTGTATTGTTTCTAATTTCTAAAAATGATGGGCTAGAAGATTAAATAAATTGGAGCTTACTCATAAGATGAAGTGAAAGAAAGGGAAACTGCTCAGTCATGTCTGACCCTTTGCGACCCCATGGACTGTAGCCTACCAGGTTCCATGGGATATTCCAGGCAAGAATACTGGAGTGGATTGCCATTTCCTTCTCCAGGAGATCTTCCTGACCCAGGGGGTGAGCCCAGGTCTCCAGCATTGTAGGCAGACGCTTTACCGTCTGAGTCACCAGGATGGGCATTAAAAATCATATTGAAGGACATCCCTGGTGGTCTAGTGGTTAGGAATTCACTTCCCAATGCAGAGGACACAGGTTCAATTCCTGCTCCTCGGGGCAACTAAGCCCTCGAGCCACAACTCTTGAGCCCACTCACTGCAACTACTAGAGCCTGTGTGCCTCAAGCATGTGCTCTGCAACATGAGAAGCCACAGCAACAAGTCTGAGCATTGTAACTAGAGAGTAGTTCACGGCAACTAGAGAAAACCCATGTAGCCATGAAGACCTAACACAGCCGAAAAGAAAAAAAAGTCATATTGAAGAAAAATATTTTAAAAATAAATCTTGTCAGATGATTTTTCTTGACATGGAAACATATTTGTAATTAAGTAAATGAGATAAATATATTGCCTTACAGTATGTACAGTATAATTTCATTTTCTTAACAGAAAAGAAAAAAAAAAACAAAACAACAACTCACACATGTACTCACACACACTGCAAAGTATAAATAGTGGTTTTCTTCTTAGGGTGATATTTGGAGTGATACTCCTTTTGAATATACATATTTTTTCCCATTTTTTCTGTTTCTTTTTTGTCGTCTTTATCTTCTAAATTTCCTACACCAGGAAATGAAACTCCCTTTTTAAAATGGAAGTGGGAGACAACCTGTTTCACTCATTCAGATCCTTCTTTTGAATGATGGTAGAGAGCAGAAGGGCAAATTATATATATCACACTATGCCTTTTGGGTAAGAGGTGTGAACATTCTCCCCCAAAGAGCCTCTCCGAGTGTTATTCAATGCCACATCCACTGCAGTAAATTGTGGTAGAATGTTCTACCTAGGTTAATACATATGGTCACCTAACAGATGGCTGACAAGGCAGTAGCCCATCCAACATCCTTCTGGTCCTGTGACAATAGCATCTTTTTCTCTTCAATCCAACTGCAGCTGCTTCCTCCCATGGTCACACCTGGGTTGTGGCCATCTCCAGGAACTTCTCCACAGAAATCAACCATCTCACTCTAGTTTATCCTCTGTTCTTTCCAGTTCTTCAACATTCCCTTCTTATCATTTGTTCTTAGAATTGAGACCTCCAGTCTTTTGATCCATACACATAATTTGTCATCATCCATGATCTGCCTCTTACTTTTATGCCCTTGTTGTTCAGTCCAGATTTCATAAAACAACTCTCTTGCACATGCAGTAAGTTCTTATGCATATGTCTTTTTCCAGAATGGAATTCATGCAATTCCAACCCTGGATCAACATTACATCCACCTTCTCCTGGCATCTGAAAAATCACCAGAGGAAATTTGCACAACTGGGTAACTTTATAACATCATATATTTTGGAATAATGATGCTTATTGGGATCTGAATGGAGTGCAGCAAACCCCCTTCACTTCCCTGGAGAGCACGTACTCCCTTCCCTCATCATGGTGACTCCATTCTTCTAAATTCTCTTTAAGCCTTGGTTCCATTGTAATCCTTCCTCAACTTCAGCCTCATAGTGGAGAGTCTAGGGCCACCTCTCACCACGTTTCCTTTTCTATCAGCATTTGTCTTCCTGGATATAAAAAACACAAACCCAAAATAAAGTCAAAAAGAAAAAGAGAAAGGTGAAAAAGGGAAAGGTAAAAAAGAGGAGGAGGAAGAGGAAAATAAGAAAGAAAGGGATGAAGTAACTATTTTAAAATAAAAGGAAACTAAAAAGTTACAAGGAGAATAAAACTAAGAACCTCTCACTGCCCAGCAGAATGACATGGGTGGTTTCTCTGCTTCTGAAGATTCTGTACTCAGTTCTAACATGGTGGGGGTAGGGTTCCCAGACATCCAAGCAAACAAATCTTCAACAACAGCTGGGTGTCCTACAATTCACCTTGATTCTGATAGTATCTATACCTAGAGATAGTATCAGATTCCAGAGACTGGAATTCAATCCACAAAGACTGCGCCCACCATCCTTACCTTCCCATTCAGATGACAATAGCAAGTCCAGGTTTTCATCTGTGCTTCTGACCAATAGGCTATAGATAAAGCTTCCAACGATCAGCTACCTTCGGTTTAATCAGTTTGCTACAGTGGCTCACAGACCTCAGAGTAACATTTTAGTCACTAGATTACTAGCTTATTATAAAAGGATGTGACTTAGGAACAGCCAAATGGAAAAGATGCACAAGGCAAGGCATATGGGAAAGGGTATGGAGCTTGAAGTCAGGTGGGCCTTAGGAAGCATCACTATGAACAGAGCTAGTGGAGGTGATGGAATTCCTGTTGAGCTATTTCAAATCCTGAAAGACAATGCTGTGAAGTGCTGCACTCAATATGCCAGCACATTTGGAAAACTCAGCAGTGGCCACAGGACTGGAAAAGGTCAATTTTCATTCCAATCCCAAAGAAAGGTAATGCCAAAGAATGCTCAAACTACCGCACAATTGTACTCATCTTACATGCTAGTGAAGTAATGCTCAAAATTCTCCAAGCCAGGCTTCAGCAATATGTGAACTGTGAACTTCCAGATGTTGAAGCTGGATTTGGAAAAAGCAGAGGCACCAGAGACCAAATTGCCAACATCTGCTGGATCATGGAAAAAGCAAGAGTTCCAGAAAAACATTTATTTCTGCTTTATTGACTATGCCAAAGCCTTTGACTGTGTGGATCACAAGAAACTGTGGAAAATTCTTCAAGAGACGGGAATACCAGACTGCCTGACCTGCCTCTTGAGAAATCTGTATGCAGGTCAGGAAGCAACAGTTAGAACTGGACATGGAACAACAGACTGGTTCCAAATAGGAAAAGGAGTACGTCAAGGCTGTATATTGTCACCCTGCTTATTTAACTTATATGCAGAGTAGTACATCATGAGAAACGCTGGGCTGGAGGAAGCACAAGCTGGAATCAAGATTTGCGGGAGAAATATCAATAACCTCAGATATGCAGATGACACTACCCTTATGGCAGAAGGTGAAGAGGAACTAAAGAGCCTCTTGATGAAAGTAAAAGAGGAGAGTGAAAAAGTTGGCTTAAAGCTCATCATTCAGAAAACTAAAATCATGGCATCTGGTCTCATCAGTTTATGGCAAGTAGATGCGAAAACAGTGGAAACCGTGGCTGACTTTATTTTTCTGGGCCCCAAAATCACTGCAGATGGTGATTGCAGCCATGAAATTAAAAGACGCTTACTCCTTGGAAGGAAAGTTATGACCAACCTAGACAGCATATTAAAAAGCAAAGATATTACTTTGCCCAGAAAGGTCCATCTAGTCAAGGCCATGGTTTTTCCAGTGATCATGTATGGATGTGAGAGTTGGACTAGAAAGAAAGCTGAGGGCTGAAGAATTGATGCTTTTGAAGTGTGGTGTTGGAGAAGACTCTTGAGAGTCCGGTCCATCCTAAAGGAGATCAGTCCTGGGTGTTCATTGGAGGGACTGATGTTGAAGCTGAAACTCCAATACTTTGGCCACTTGATGCAGAGAGCTGACTCATTTGAAAAGACCCTGATGCTGGGAAGGATTGAGGGCCGGAGGAGAAGGGGATGACAGAGGATGAGATGGTTGGATGGCATCACTGACACAATGGACATGGGTTTGGGTGGACTCCGGGAGTTGGTGATGGACAGGGAGGCTGGCGTGCTGTGATTCATGGGATCGCCAAGAGTCAGACAAGACTGAGCGACGGAACTGAGCTGAACTGATGGAGCTTCCCCTCCCTCTCTGAGAGCACCACTATCCTTACATTTCCATGTTGCACTGACACTGAACCTTCTCCTCTAGGTCATTTTTTTTTCCTTGGAGGCTCCATTACATAAGCTGCTGCTGCTGCTGCTAAGTCGCTTCAGTCGTGTCCGACTCTGTGCGACCCCATAGACGGCAGCCCACCCGGCTCCCCCATCCCTGGGATTCTCCAGGCAAGAATACTGGAGTGGGTTTCCATTGCCTTCTCCAATGCATGAAAGTGAAAAGTGAAAGTGAAGTTGTTCAGCCATGCCCAACTCTTAGCGTCCCTATGGACTGCCACCCACTAGGCTCCTCCATCCATGGGATTTTTCCAGGCAAGAGAACTGGAGTGGATTGCCATTGCCTTAAGCATGATTGATTAAATCAGTGACCATTGGTGATTGTCCATTCAACTTCCAGTCCCTCTTCCCTCTCTGAAGGTAAGTGGGGGTGGGACTGAAAGTTCCAACACTCTAATCACCGGATTGGGATTTTCAGGTGGTGCAGTGGTGAAGAATCCACCTGCCATTGCAGGAGGTGCAAGAGATGCAGGTTTGATCCCTGGGTCAGGAAGATTCCCTGGAGGAGGAAATGGCAGCCCACTCCATTATTCTTGCCTGGGAAATCTCTCTCAGGGACAGAGGAGCTTGTTGGGCCACAGTTCATGGGGTTGTGAAGAGTCGGACATGACTGAACATGCAATCACTCAGTTGGTTCTCCTGGCAAGCCCAGCTCTCATCCTTTGTGTGGTCTACAAGTCACCTAATTAACATAACAAAAGCCACCTTGAATGCTCTCATCACTTAGGAAATTTCAAAAGTTTTAGGAGTTCTGTACCAGAATTGAGGAGGGAGCCTCATATATATATTCCTTGTTATAAATCACAACATCACAGCCTCCATCATTGATATTCGGTTTGAATTTAAGACCCTAGGGCGCCCTTGCATGTTCCTCATAGCTCCCAGCCCTCAGGGTGCATTTCAGGCTCCTCAGTTTAGCCTTTGAGACCCAGCAGGAGTCCTCACAGTATAGGTCTTTAGGCCTGGAAGTTGAACCACCCCATCACGGTGTGTGGTGTCCTAATGCCTCTTTGCCTCCACGCTTTCCAATCCCTTTGCTTGGAATGCTGTTCTTCCCTTCTGTTGCCTGGGTAGGTTTTTCCTGTTTTATGAAATAGCTCAACAATTATTTCCCCTGAGAAGCCTTTTCTGAATCTCACCATTATGCGGCCTCCCATCTCCAGTTTGGTTTGGTCTTCAACACCACTGTGGAATAATTGTAGATTTGCTTGTCTGCCTTCCAGATGAAACCAATGGTGGGGACCACTGACTATTATGAAATAAATACTTAATAAAGCAATATCCAACTGTTTTCTCATCAGATCCTCCACAACCTTGCTAGGTAAGTGGCTGATAGCCACATTTTACAGACTAAGAGGCCAAACTTAGTTGTTCACTTTTTTTGACAAACCTTTATTGACTTCCTGCTATGTGCCAGGCTTACAGGGGTTAAATAATTTGCCCAAGGTCACCATTTAAAAAGCTGCAGGAGCCATTTATTGAACTCGAGCCCCTCATATTCCAAGTCTATGCTTTCACTGCTTTGTTTTTTTCTTCTCAGCACAGAGTAGGTGCTCACTAAATGCTTGCTAATAAACAAAAAAATGAATGGATGCAAACTCCTCATGTAGTATGCAAATGAGAGTAAAGCCCTTGTGAATCCATTTCTGCTTTAAAAAAAATATAATCTTTACTTCATAAGTTATCCATGTTTTTGAAAAAATATTTATTTATTTGGCTGTGCTTCATCTTAGTGCCTGTAGGATCCTTTGACCAGGGATTGGACCCTGGGCCCTCTGCACGGGAGCATGGTCTTAACCACTGGACCACCAGGGTAGTCCCCATTTCTGCTTTCTTGATTCACCTCTTACACTTGGCTGTGATAATACTACTTGGTGGTGCTTGTGCTTGCATCTTCAAAATAAGGTGCTGCTGAATACGTGGAGCACGTTAGAAAGATGCCAAAGGTAAACACGCAAGTTGCAATAAATTCCTGAGAACTTTCCTTTGAGAAGGCAAACAGGACGTGGACGCTTGAGTTTTTGAGTCTGAGATTTCTAGGATTCATTTTTATGGTTTGGGGGTGGAATGCATGGTTTAAGCAAACACAATTAAATCCAAATTACCCATGGCTGGGCAGCTACTTGCTGTCTTTTGGTGTCAGAAAAAGTCAGGGTTTAGAGCTAGAATGCATCTAAAGGAAAGGTATGAAATGGCTTTCTCCTTTTCCTTTCTGTAAAGATTCATTTAAAACATGCCAAATTCCTGAGGAGGTTGCCATTTTATTTGTTTGCTTTTCTGATTTGTTAGTATTACACAGCATGAAATCTTGTTTACAAGGCACTGTTCTTTTCTTGAGAAAGATACCCAGAGTTTGCATTCTCAGACACTAAGTCTGAAAACTAAATACAGATTTTGGCTCTTTGTGGCACCTCTGTGTGTTCCTTAAAATATGCTTGTGTTTTTCCTGCTGAATATTCTTCAGAGACAAAGTACAGGCCACTTACTGTGACTTGTAATGAGTTGATTTACATGGAGACTGTTTTAAATGCAGTGTATCCCTTGTTACGCAGTATACATGCTAAAGTGTCATCTCCATATGGTTGGTACAGGCCATTTGAATAAAGTACCAGATGGAAATCATCGTTCAAACAGTTCTTTTCCCATCACCTAAATGCAAACAGCCAAATGGAAAGCCATTTTCCATAGCTTTCCAAATAATAATAATAATAATAATAATAATGATAATAATCATGATGATAATAATAATAATAATAGTGGTGCTAAAAATCCTGACAGATGCCTTCAGAGGGTATGGTATTATAATGACCGTAACTGCTATAATGGGACTCACAGATGGCAGCCGAGGCAGATCAAACCCTTCATTAGTCCTTCTAAAAACTGTCATATACTTTCTCTTCTTTATGGTTCAAAACACAAAAGGCCCTTTGTGCCTTTAGAAACTTAGCTGCAATTTCAACGAAAAAGAGAAGCACATTAGCCGCGTTTATGTATGAGCCATATCATCAGCATAAAAATGAATTTGTAATATTTTGCCACATGTGATGTATTATTGCTGGGCTATGTAAACAATACCGGGCCTGAAATTGAGCCTTGGGGACTCCCTTTACAACTGACAAATTGAGAAACAAGGCCATCAACTCTCACACATTGCATCCGGTGAGTAAATAACTCAGCCAAGATCCATTTCCAGCCCAGTCTGAGATAATCTCTGTCCTGTAATAATAAATCATGGTCAAGGGCGTCAGATGGCCCAGGCAGATCTATAAACCTGTAAACACTGCTATGCTACAAAATTTTGATCTCTTTCAAGAGTTCAAGCCAAATCATTCATGAGTTTAATCTCAGCATTGGTTGTAATTACATTCACAGCTCCTGTCTGCCTGTCAAAAACAGCAGGGTTGCTCTTTGGAAATAGCTCAAGGTAGTAGCTGTCTCTCTTTGTTGATTCTTTGGTTTTTCCTTCTACATTCATGGATTCAGCAGAAGTTAGTATCTACCCTGAGAAGCAGGTCATGGAGACCTGGGGACAAGCTCTGTTGCAGAGGAAGGAAACAGAAAAAGATTACATAGTAAAATGAAATTGCTGAGGCAAAGAATTCTCCACAGAACCTGGAACAAATGTTGGGGCCAGAAATGGCCTAGAGGATGACAAATCTGCTCAGTTCTGCCTCCTGATGGCCTTTCTTCCCTTTGCTTTAGCAGCATATGTCCCTGGGTTCATAGGTTTAACTGTCTATTTCATGCCTGTATTTGGTACAGTAGGACAGTTAACACTTGTTGATTGTATAAGGTCAAAGCTGATCCATGAAGCTTAATGTTCGGGTTTTCTGTCTGCATTTAGTTCTTTGTGCATGCATGCATGCTAAGACGCTTCAGTCACGTCTGACTTTTTGTGACTGGCCTGCCAGGCTCCTCTGTCCATGGGATTCTCCAGGCGAGAATACTAGAGTGGATTGCAGGGCCCTCCTCCGGGGATCTTCCCAACCCAGGGTTTGAACCCACGTCTCTTACATTTCTTGCATTGGCAGGCAGGTTTGCTACCACTAGCACAACCTGGGAAGTGTTTAACCTACCCCAAAATTCGCAATGTATGCCTCTTCTCATGAGCTTCACACTCAAGAACTCAAGGACCAAAGCTATAGAGACCAGCAGAGGTTACTAAGGGAGGCTTTGAAGTTCTAGGGAATATGCAGAATCCTTCTCTGATTATACTCACGGGAAAATTTGCGTTTGTTAAACAAATATAAAATTCCAAATGCTGTGATGCCAGGCTTGGGAATGGTCTCTCATTTAATCCTTATGGTAATCCTGTTGGTGGATGATATAATCCTTGTTTAAGAAAGAACAAAACCAAGACCCAGAGAGGCAAAGTAACTTGCCCAAACACATAGAGTCCACTGAGGGAGAGAGCTGGGATTTGAAATGCTCTTCCTCCTATGCCTTACCTTGCGAGATAAATTTAAGTTATCTCCCAGGAGTGATAGTTTAAATTCATGTGTCCTCTTTGTTCTAAGGATGGATAGGCCAATAGAATTTATGCCTGCTGCTGCTGCTGCTGCTAAGTCATTTCAGTCGAGTCCGACTCTGTGCGACCCCAGAGACGGCAGCCCACCAGGCTCCCCACTGTCCCTGGGATTCTCCAGGCAAGAACACTGGAGTAGGTTGCCATTTCCTTCTCCAGTGCATGAAAGTGAAAAGTGAAAGTGAAGTCGATCAGTCGTGTCCGACTCTTAGCAACCCCATGGACTACAGCCCACCAGGCTCCTCCATCCATGGGATTTTCCAGGCAAGAGTACTGGAGTAGGGTGCCATTGCCTTCATAAATCTAGAATTTATGCCAGATTTGGTCAATTAGTAGTAGTGCCTGGAATGCTGAGTTGAGAAAGATTCTTACTGAGAAAGTATCTGTGATTGATTACCGCTGTCTGGCATGTATGCTGCAGGGAGAATAGTCATCCACAGACTGAGCTGAGCATATGCTGGCCTTCTCCTTGGGCTTCAAGAGATGGGAATAACAGATGTCTTTACCTGCCTCCTGAGAAATCTGTATGAGAAATCAGGTCAAGAAGCAACAGAACTAGACATGGAACAATGGACCGGTTCCAAATCAGGAAAGGAGTATGTCAAGGCTGTGTATTGTCACCCTGCTTAGTTTTAACTTATATGCAGAGTGCATCATGCGAAATGCCACGCTGGATGAAGCACAAGCTGGAATCAAGATTGCCGGGAGAAATACCAATAACCTCAGATATTCAGATGACACCACCCTTATGGTAGAAAGTGAAGAACTAAAGAACCTCTTGATGAAAGTGAAAGAGGAGAGTGAAAAAGTTGGATTAAAACTCAACATTCAGAAAACTACAATCATGGCATCTGGCCCTATCAATTCATGGCAAATAGATGGGGAAACAAGGGAAATAGTGAGAGACTATTTTTGGGAGGCTCCAAAATCACTGCAGATGGTGACTGCAGCCATGAAATTAAAAGACACTTGCTCCTTGGAAGAAAAGCTATGACCAACCTAGACAGCATATTGAAAAGCAGACATTACTTTGCCAAAAAAGGTTCATCTAGTCAAAGCTATGGTTTTTCCAGTAGTCATTATAGATGTAAAAGTTGGACTATAAGGAAGGCTGAGTGCGGAAGAATTGATGCTTTTGAACTGTGGTGTTGGAGAAGACTCTTGAGAGTCCCCTGGACTTCAAGGAGATCTAAGAAGTCAATCCTAAAGGAAATCAGTCCTGAATGTTCATTGGAAGGACTGATGCTAAAGCTGAAGCTCCAATACCTTGACCACCTGATGCGAAGAACTGACTCCTTGGAAAAGACCCTGATGCTGGGAGAGATTGAAGGCAGGAGAAGGGGATGACAGAGGATCAGATGGTTGGATGGCATCACTGACTCAATGGACTTGAATCTGAACAAGCTCCGGGAGTTGGTGAAAGACAGGGAAGCCTAGCATGCTGCAGTCCATGGGGTCACAAAGAGTTGGACACAACTGAGGGACTGAATTGAACTGAACTCCCTGGGCTATTAGGGGATGTAGTCTATCTTTTGGTAAAATTGTGCCTGTATGAAATTTGTGTTGAGTAGTAATGTATGTCCTGTACATACATCCTGCATCAAGTAGCCTGATGCTCATAACTTGATAGTAAGGTATTGTTCATGTCTTATTGGGAAGAAATTTACTTAAAAAGAACACCTTCCAAATGCTACTATGGAAACTATGAAGTTGTAGTCAATCAGCATTTCAGAGGCTCATATTCTTGGAAGTAGAACACACCTAAAGATGCCCAGGAAATACTTAGTGTAGCATACTCTGAAATACTATTTAGAAAAAAATTATTTCCCACCCTCTAGTTGAGTTGCAGAAAAAGTGGTAAGTGAAGGAAGCCTTTGTTGTTGTTCAGTCACCAAGTCATGTCCGGCTCTTTGCAGCCCATAGACTGCAACACACCAGGCCTCCCTGTCCCTTATCATCTCCTCGAGTTTGCCCAAGTAATTAATATTACAACAAAAACTCCTCCAAACATTAGCTGGTGCTATAATCTATTACCCTTAATTTATAAAACCTTTGTGGATTGCTTGCTGGCTACTCTGTTTCCTTTATACACTCACTTAGTTCTTTGCCTACTTGGCAATCCTCCTCAAGACAAACCAACCACTCAGTGGTCCAGTGAGCAAGCATCTCCACCAAGTACCCCTTTTTTAATCTTTTTTTTTTTAAATTCATAGACCTCATATTTTAAACACTTTGGTCTAGCAAACAAACTTCAATTAATAATAAAAATTCATTTTTGGATTTTCATTCATTAAAGACTAGAGCTTCTGCTCAGAATATGGCAAGTGTTACCAGATGTGTTATGTTTCTCTAGCTAAATTCAAAGAAATTTAGTGCTTTAGATAATGTGCTTGTATGGTCTTCCTGTGTGCATGCTCAGTTGTGTCTGACTCTGCAAACCTATGGACTGTAACCCGCTAGGCTCTTCGGTCCATGGGATTTCCCAGGCAAGAATACTGGAGTGGGTTGTCATTTCCTCCTCCAGGAGATCTTCCCAACCCAGGGATTGAACCTGTGTCTCTTGTGCCTTCTGCATTGCAGGCGGATTCTTTCCTGCTGAGCCATTGGAGAAGCCCCTGTGTGGTCTTATCGAGCACAGACATACAAATTCTAATGGGCTTTTCAAAGCGATGGACATTGTGCACTAATTCTCATTACTGCCTTTGAAGACTTTATCATTAATTCCTGCGTGACAGGTAAAAATTTTGTGAATACACAATGGTCGTGCTGGCTCCCTAAAAGTAATACCTATTGATTCTCTTTGTTGGCCAAACTTGATCATAAATTCTAGCTCTTGCTCAGGATAAAATTCTCTATTTCATATGCTTAAGTGTAGTCGCTCAGTCATGTCTGACTCTTTGCTACCCCATGGACTGTAGCCCACCAGGCTCCTCTGTCCATGGGATTCTCCAGGCAAGCATACTGGAGTGGGTTGCCATTTCCTTCTCCAGGGGATCTTGCACACAATTAACATCTTTAATTCTAGGGTCCAGGAAAACAAGGATACCTTTAGTTTAAATTAAATCACCAAAATTCTTACAGGATTAGTTGCTAGTAGTAAAAGAGACTAGAACTCAGGACAATAGGGATCACCTACAATTTTAACAATTAGACCACACTTCCTCTCAGATATGATTTTTAAGTCCTTCAAATAAAAATAAATAGATTTTTTGGCTGGAAGATTTCAGCTTTTGTTTCATTCTCAGTTAGCCTGGAATCCAGCTGTCCAGATGCTTCAGAAAGAGGAGGAAGATGGTAAGACCAAATGTTGCTCAAAACCTCGGAGACAAGTTTGTTCCAGCATGAAATGGAGTTTCACTGGATTAAGGATTAATATAAGCCACTTCCCTCAATCCCTCTGCGTTATTTCCCACTGCCTAGTGAGCACTGGGACTCAAGAGCCAACGTCACACATGCCTTAGGAATCAAACTTCACGAATTTAGTTACAAACCATGCTTATTATTTGGATTCTTCCACTAACAGAAGGAAGGCTCTTCCTTTTGGACTAAACCTAAAAGAAGTGAAAGTTCTATGGTAAAAGTGATTCCCAGACTGTTTTTGCTTTATAAGCTGATCAAGCTGATCCTAAGTCACCTAATCACATTACCCTCCTCCTCCAATGGTATTCTCGACTAAGCATCTTCCTAACAACATGCTCCAAGTGGTTTCAGATGGACTGACACCAGAGCAGATTGGAGAGGAGATTAAAAAAAAAAAAAACTTCATAAAAAAAAAAAGGAACTGGAAGGGACTGAAGTGTAAACATCATCAAAATAAATTAGAAGAGACCTTTGAAAATTATCACTTGCCATTATTTAATCAGGACAATGAGATTACCAACCTAATAAGAGTTGTTCAACAAGACTTTACTGAGAAGGTTGCAAGAAGCCACTGAGGAAGGAGCCCACAGGGGGATTTTTTTCAGAACCTGGTTTACTGTATCCTCATTGTCTAAACTTTAAAGAATTTAGGAGGAGAGTGAAGTGCAACTGTGTCTGAAGAACCTAGTCCAGAGGCTGTTGATGGCTCAGTCATTGCAGACCCCAAATAAATGGACAGATTTCAGAGGCATCAAATTGTTGATCAACTGGGATTTAGAAAATGAAGAGTCTGTGAACCAGTGAAATTTGGTAACCTCATAAAGAAAAGGAGGACATCAGCTCCTCAGAATGGTACCAGATATGACTGAGATGCAGACAGGTGTCTACCAGATGTCATTCAGGCATAATCTAGCTTGGAAGCCCCATTCTGCTGCAGAAATTAAGAACTCTGCATTGTACCTCTCTGACTTTCTTTCCCTGGGGCTGTATCTGGCCTTTATGTAAAGATGTTTGGAGGAGACCATAAATCTAGCCCATGACCCTGGCTGCAGTCCAGTTTCACTCACCTCTCTAAATTAGGTCTCAGAGCAACTTGAGCTTAATGTAGGGGAAGATAATTCTTCTGCCTGTGGAAAGTGTTAGATGATGACAAAGATTAGACGACAAAGCTTGGTTGTAAAATCTCTCTAAGGATTAGGAAGAAAGTTATTTAGACCAGTTGTGTGTCTGCTGATTATAACATAGATATGATCAGTCCCATAAGCCTCAATTTTATCTTTTTTTGGCTATATTACTTGGTTTGCAGGATCTTAGTTCCCCAGCCAGGGATTGAACCTCAGTCCCTGGCAATGAAAGCTCCAAGTTCTAACCACTGAACCACCAGTGAATTCCCTCTGCATCTTTAAAATGAGGATACAGTAATAGTTACCTCGATAGGTGGTTGTGAGGATAAAATGAGTAATGTAGGTAATGCACCTAGCTACACTGTTGTCAGTGGTCCCCAAATGATGAATTATGGAGAAAGGTTCCCTATGCTAGAAGTGAGAGATTCCAACTGATTGTTATCGAGTTTGAGAAGACTCTCTTTCTCATGTTCTCTTTCACTCTGTACACACACACATACACGTGTGCGTGCACACACACACACATATTAAAGTCTACAGGTATTAAGGAAAGTGTTCCTTTAAAGCTGTGGTACTTACACTTTCAGAGCTTGGTGAAAGCTACAACCCTTCTGTAGGGACAGCTACTAGATTCAGAATGATTTTTAAAGGACTGAATGATGGAAATTGAAATGCAGAACCAGTTTTTCAAGGTTCTAAAATGTATCATTGTTGTGATCATTGTTTTCAGCTTTATCATGCATGCTTGTCCTGAACCCAGCCAGTGAAATGACATTGCAAAATTCATGGTTCCTGCGCTTCTGATACAATAATGTTATGATAATTTTCAAGCACTGTACTAAATGTTACACACACAACAGCTCATAGACCTTTTGGCTAAGCCCCCAACTGGTGGTTACCTTTGATCTCCTCACTTTAATGATAATGAAATTGAGGTTCAGTTCAGTTCAGTTGCTCATTTGTGTCCAACTCTTTGCGATCCCATAGACTGCAGCACGTCAGGCTTTCCTGTCCATCACCAACTCCTGGAGCTTGCTGACTCGTGTCCACAGAGTTGGTGATGCCATCCAACCATCTCATCCTCTGTCATCCCCTTCTCCTCCTGCCTTCAAACTCTCCCAGTATCAGGGTCTTTTCCAAGGAGTCAACTCTTCGCACCAGGTGGTCAAGGTATTGGAGCTTCAGCTTTAGCATCAGTCCTTCCAATGAATATTCAGGACTGATTTCCTTTAGGATTGACTAGCTGGATCTCCTTGCAGTCCAAGGGACTCTCAAGAGACTTCTCCAACACCACATTTCAAAAGCATCAATTCTTCTGCACTCAGCCTTCTTTATAGTCCAACTCTCACATCCGTGCATGACTACTGGAAAAACCATAGCTTTGACTAGATGAACCTTTGTTGGCAAAGTAATGTCTGCTTTTTAATATGCTGTCTAGGTTGGTCATAACTTTTCTTCCAAGGAGCAAGCGTCTTTTAATTTCATGGCTACAGTCACCATCTGCAGTGATTTTGGATCCCCCCAAAAATAGTCTCTCACTATTTCCATTGTTTCTCCATCTACTTGACATGAAGAGATGAGACCGGATGCTATGATCTTTGTTTTCTGAATATTGAGTTTTAATCCAACTTTTTCACTCTCCTCTTTCACTTTCATCAAGAGGTTCTTTAGTTCTTCTTCACTTTCTGCCACAAGGGTGGTGTCACATGCAGATCTGAGGTTATCCTATTTCTCCCAGCAATCTTGATTCCAGCTTGTGCTTCATCCAGCCCAGCATTTTGTATGATGCACTTTGCATATAAGTTAAATAATCAGGGTAACAATGTAAAACCTTGATGTCCTCCTTTCCCGATTTGGAACCAGGCTGTTCTTCTATGTCCAGTTCTAACTGTTGCTTCCTCACTTGCATACAGATTTCTCAGGAGGCAGGTCAGGTGGTCTGGTATTCCCATCTCTTGAAGAATTTTCCACAGCTGATTGTGATCCACACAGTCAAAGGCTTTGGCATAGTCAATAAAGCAGAAGCAGATGTTTTTCTGGAACTCTCTTGCTTTTTCGATGATCCATCAGATGTTGGCAATTTGATTTCTGGTGCCTCTGCCTTTTCTAAATCCAACTTAAACATCTGGAAGTTCATGGTTCACATAATGTTGAAGCCTGGCTTGGGGAATTTTGAGTATTACTTTGCTAGTGTGTGAGATGAGTACAATTGTGCAGTAGTTTGAGCATTCTTTGGTATTCCCTTTCTTTTGGATTGGGATGAAAACGGACCTTTTCCAGTCCTGTGGCCACTGTTGAGTTTTCCAAATTTGCTGGTGTATTGAGTGTAGCACTTTCATAGCATCATCTTTTAGGATTTGAAATAGTTCAACTGGAATTCCATCACCTCCACTAGTTTTGTTCATAGTGATGCTTTCTAAGGCCCACTTGACTTCACATTCCAAGATGTCTGGCTCTAGGTGAGTGATCACACCATCATGATTATCTGGGTCATGAAGATCTTTTTTGTATAGTTCTTCTGTGTATTCTTGCCACGTCTTCTTAATATCTTCTGCTTCTGTTAGGTCCATACCATTTTTGTCCTTTATCGAGCCCAGTTTTGCATGAAAATTTCCCTTGGTATCTAATTTTCTTGATGAGTTCTCTAGCCTTTCCCATTCTATTGTTTTCCTCTATTTCTTTGCATAGATCACCGAGGAAGGTTTTTTCAATCTCTCCTTGCTAGTCACTGGAACTCTGCATTCAAATAATGTATCTTTCCTTTACTCCTTTGCCTTTCACCTCTCTTCTTTTCTCAGCTATTTGTAAGGCCTGCTCAGACAACCATTTGGCCTTTTTGCATTTCTTTTTCTTAGGGGCAGTCTTGATCACTGCCTCCTGTACAATGTCGCAAATTTCCGTTCATAGTTCTTCAAGTACTCTGTCTATCAGATCTAATCCCTTGAATCTATTTGTCACTTCCACTGTATAATCATAAGGGATTTGATTTAGGTCATACCTGAATGGTCTAGTGGTTTTCCTTACTTTCTTCAATTTAAGTCTGAATTTTGCAAGGAGTTCATGATCTGAGCCACAGCCAGCTCCCGTTCTTGTTTTTGCTGCCTGTATAGAGCTTGGCCAAGCTTAGTATGTGCAGACCTAGGATTTGAACTCAGGTCTGTGTGAATCATACCCCAAGTTCTTATCACTCCTGTTCTTCACTTCCTCTCATTGTGCCATGCTGATGGGAATGGCAAGCATATGATACTCCAATACTGACTTGGGGCTGAATTTCAGGACGAGAACTTGGGGAAATGGGCCATCATGTGACCTGTTAAAGACTTGCCTGTCCTTTCTTTTCTGGAAGAGAGGTATCTTGTCATACCAAGCTCAACAGGGTGAAGACCTGCTTTTTGAACTTATCTTGCCTTCCTTTTATTTCATGACCCTGGCTGCTCTTCCTTTGTAATTTAAGAAGAGTCATTAAAAGTTCATCTCTGCCCTATAATAGTCAAGTCAAAAGCACACAAAGATTCTCACTGTGAGTTGCAAATTTGTTGAGAATCTTGTATTTGATAACTCTTCAATCTTGTCCCCCTCCCCGACCTCGTATGAAATGGATGTTCTAATTGCCAGTCTGCAAATGAGGAAACCAAAGCTCAGACGGATTACTAAACTTACCTGAGGTCAGATAGCTAGTCAGTGGGCAAACTGGCATATAGATCTTAAGTCTAACTGGACACGATACTTTTGCTTTGTATTTATGCTGTATCCCAACACTCTAATGCAATGGTCTTCAACCAATGGCAATTTGGCCCTGCAGGCAATACTTGGCAGTTCCTGGAGACATTTTTTTGGTCAAAATTGGGGGCCGCTACCAGCAACTAGTAGATGGAGACCAGGGATGCTACTGAAGATTCTACAATGCATAGGACAGTCCTCCACAACAAAGAACAATCACACTCAAATATTAATGGCACGAAGGTTGAGAAATCCTGTTCTGAAGGCAACGGGGGAAGCTGTGTGGTATAGCAGAGAAAAGAACAAGCTTACAGCTCCTAGGCCATCCATAGGGAGTATCTTGTCCCTCAGCTCTGCAGGTGAGATCTAATTACCTTCATTTCGCACACAGGGAAACTGAAGTTCAGAAAAGTTAAGCAACTTGCCCAAGATCACACAATGAGCAATCATGGGAGGTGAAATTCAAATGAAGCCTCCTGATCAAACCCAGAGGTTTTCTCCTTTATCATAATTGCACCCTCCTGGATTCTTGGTTTTCTCTGTGAATTTAGACTTTTAGTCTACCTGTACATTGTTTAGCTGGGTCAGTGGTTATCAAACTATAACCTGCTCCAGGTTTATAGGAGGTTTGGTGAAAATATGAATTGCTGGACCCTACCCCCAGAGGTTCTGATTTAGCGGGACCAGGGCAGGACTTGAGAATTTGCCTTTCTAACAGGCTCTCTGTGCTGCTGCTGCCGCTGCTGCTGGCCTGGGGGCCACACTGTGAGAACCGCTGTGTTAGGTCCTAAGCGTGTTTTCTTTTCTTCTTCTTGTTTGGGGGGAGGGGGAGGGTCATGTCCTATCCCCACCTTGCCTCTCTCTCTCACAACTGTCTGGGGACACAGAGTGCTGAATGCATAGCCTGGCTCCCGTGGACAAGCCGAGGCTGACAGGCCTATGAAATATTAGTGGAACATGTGAAACCCACAGCCTTGTGAGTGCTCACTGCAGAGCTCAGCCAGATTACATGTCCAAGCAGTCCCTACAGTCTCCCGGGAGTGAATTAAAATCATTTGCTGGTGACATAGGCGGATGGGCTGGTTCTGAGTCGGGTCTAATCTGGGTCAGAGAGCACAGGCTGATCTGTCATCTGAAACACTGAAATCTCCTCCTGGCGTCTCCTGCGGGACCGCGGCTGCCCTCTGTGCACAGAGGCAAGAGGGTGGGGGTGCAGATGGAGGCCTCTGTCCCCTGTCCCTGTGTCTGGCAGCTGTTCCCCTCACGGGGTGGCTGCTTCAGGCAGCAGTAGGTGGTCTGCTTCAGGAGTTGGGAAGTCAGGCTTTTCACAGCCCTGGGGGTTTCCTCCAGTTTATTACCTCTGAATGCTTGGAACATCTGATGTGCTTGAGGTCCAGGAATTTGTGATGAATGTACAATCAAGACATATGCTGCACTCAAACCAGCACTAAGTAGGCAAAAGAGGGAGAGATAGAAATTAGTGTTTGTTGTTGTTGTTATTGTTCAGTTGCTAGGTTGTAGCCAACTCTTTGCGACCCCATGGACTGCAGCACTCCAGGCTTCCCAGAAATTAGTATTTATTGAGCTTGATTGTGTACAAGGCGTTGTGTTTGATGCTTTACAATCATCTCATTTTATTAATCCTTATAATAGTTTTGCAAGTTAGGTATTCTTACTAGCATGAAGAGATCTACTGACTTACCGAAGCCCATGAACCTTGTAAGTGGGGTCACCAGGACTTGAACCCAAGGTAAATTTGACTCCAACAGCTGTAATCTTTCCAGTTAATGACAGAGAGAGAGACAGAGAGAACGCTTGAAAACTTGAGGTTCAAAGGAGATGGGAGTGCCTTATGTCTAGTGATTTACTTTGTAGTTCTTAGGATAGTCATGACTTTATCAAGCCTTTGTCAGATTACTTCAGAAAATCACTTTCTCTATTGTGTGGTGCTGAGAAATTAGAATGAGGGGAAATGCATTAGTGATGCTGTGAGGGATTTTATTTCCATCCTTAGATTAGTGACTTGTGAAGTGAATATTCCCCTCAGAGCTTTGTAGAAGACACGTAAATTCCAGAACTATTAATAGAGTTTTGGAAGAGGGAGAATACAAGATATTAAGGAGCTGAGACTTGTTTAGGGTAGAAACACAATTTGTTCTCCTTTCAACCAAAGTTTGCCATCTTAGATCTAGACAGAACTCCGCTCTTCCTTTTTTTTTCTTGAATAGGAAAAAGAAATCAACCTGTTTCCTGTAGTTTCCCTGACTTGTGAAAATAAAGTCAGAATAGGTCTTTGTAACGTTATCCCATCCAAGAAGACAATGAAAGAAGCATGAACCCAAGTGATCTGTTAACCCACTCTTTCTGTGGTCCCCAATGCATGGGTCTTCACGGCAAGTAGGAAGGGTACTTGGATTGGTAAGACTTTTTTTACATTCACTCATCTGGAGCAAATTGTGTTAGCCATAGGACAGGCAGAACCGAACATTTAAACTACTGTTGTGGATAATTGGCCTTGAGCCTCCTAATCCCATAATATGCTTAGTGGTGTCTGCAATAGGCCTGACTTCCAACACTGGCCAATTGAAATTAGACCCAATTCACAACATAATTAATAATACCTTTCATTACTTAATGCCTTTTACAGCCCTGTAAAGCATTTTCAGTCACATTATCTCATATAATCCTCAGAACCACTCACTGAAGAAGATATTTTCATTTTCAGTTTATAGACAAAGACACCAAGCTTTGAAAAGTTCGCAGGGTTAGTAAGGGGCAAAGTCCCAACTCAAATTCAAACCTGAGTCCTATCTGACCTAGGCTTGTTCATTACATTTCTAGCTGCCTCTTTGTTTTGTAAGGTTGACTGCTGATTAGATTTGTTTAAAATAGCTTTTCCCTGATACAAAATAAACACATATTCTTATTGAAAATATAGAAAAATCAGTGAAGGAACTCTTCACCTTAATTATACAACCGCTGTCAACATTTTGCTGTATTTTTTTCTGTACATATTGAGTCAGCACCTCTTCATTTTGACTGAGGTCAGATTGCATGTACATGCTTCCATTTTCTCTCCCCAGGTGGCCTTAGCACTATTTATTTTTCTTTTTTAAAAAACTATTTTTAATTGAAGGATAATTGTTTTACGATATTGCACTGGTTTCTGCCATATATCAATATGAACCAGTCGTAGGTACACATATGTCCTCTCCCTCTTAAATCTCCCTCCCACCTCCCACCCCTTCCCATCTCCCTAGGTTGTTACAGAGCCCTGGTTTGATTTCCCTAAGTCATACAGCAAATTCCCATTAGCTATCTCCTGCATATGCTAGTGTAAATGTTACCATACAACTCTCTCCATTTGTCCCATCCTCTCCTTCCTGCCCACTCCCCCTCCCATGTCCATAAGTCTGTCCATATGTCTGTATCTCCATTGCTGCCCTGTAAATAGGTTCATTGGTACCATCTTTCTAGATTCCGTATATATATACATTAGTATACAATATTTGTTTTTTCTCTTTCTGATTCATTTTAGTCTGTATAATAGGCTCTAGGTTCATCCGCCTCATTAGAAATGACTCAGATGCATTCCTTTTTATGGCCTAGCACTATTTCTAAAGCCTAAAAATTGCTCTGAGGAATCTGCTGTGTGGATGGAGGGACAGAATTATGAACGCATGCATACACAGGTGTATGTAGGACACGAAAGACTTAGAAGCTATTGTCTGTGTCTTTGAAATGGCTGCCATCTAAATATTACAAGACTAACTTTTATTTATGCAGCAAATTTTTGGAACAAAAACACAAGGAAGCAACTAAATCAGGAGTTACTAATATGATACGTGTGTCATGTGTAAGTGTTGAGAATGGGATTGAGCAGCACAAATTGGGACTCGAGAAACTCTTGGGACTAGAGTTTCTGGGCAACACAATCTTTAATTAAATTTTAAGAGAAATGATGCCTGTGGTTGGCAGAGAGTTGTATGGTTCTGGTTCTTTAGTTTTTTCCAACTGTGTCACTATTACCTGAAAATTTGGAAGTCACTTATATTCTAACAATTTTCCTTTGGCATTTGGGTCCCTTGAGTGGGAGCACAGTACATCTAGTGGTCCTAGGAAACCTATTCTTTTAATCCATTTATTGAAAATATAAATGTGACCTATGTTTCTGAAGAGTGCTATTTTCTAAGCATTTATGGAAATATACAAAGAAACAAAAATAGGTATTTTTTACTATTTAAGCTTTGGTAAAAAGAAATCATGCAACCTAAATAATTTACAGATTAAAAAACTGAGTGTTAAGGAAGAGGTCAGCTTTGTTGATTTTAGAAGAATGATTTATGGGTCTACTTAGCTTTTAAAGTCCTGCTGTGACATTTCGGGAACATGCTTTTCCATTGATAAGTAATGCTATGGTGTGATAGATGAGGAACAATAGCATAAGTTTGGCCAAATAGCTATTCTTATATTTGGTTAACAGATAAAGAAGTCAGGTGATATTTTCCACCAGTGTGTTGTGCAATACTGTAGAACTAACAGCTCTGAGATTTAGCATAGAAAATGAGAAATTCCTAGGGAAACTCTAGACTAGTAATTAGAAAAGGACATCCAACATCAGTTGGATTCCTTAAATACCTTTGCCTATGGTTTTCATGATTTAGTTGAATGTGCACAGACTTTGAAGTCAACTCTGTGTTCAAATCCCAGCTCTGTTTCTCTGTAGATGTGAGCCTTTGGAGATGTTACTTGACCTTTATAGGCCTGTTCCTTTACTCTCTAGAAAGGGTTGTTGAGAGGATGAACATAGTTGCTTGTGTAGAGAGGCTTACACAAAACTTGATGCCTAGTGGACTCTCAATATATCCATTCATTCAACAACCATTTTGCACACTGTTAGAGGCTGCACAACACAAGAATGACAGTCGGTCTCTGCCCTGACAGAGCTAACATTTTAGTGGGAATGTTAGCTCAAAATAAAAGTAGACAGATAAGTGTATATAATCACTATAAATTTAGTCAAATGTTAAAAAGATTCCAAATGCAGAGACTAATGATATTTGGAGTCAGAGTGAAACTGTGTCCCAGGTAGGAGAGAGAAAGCTTTTTGAACAGGCGACTTGAACAGAGAGCTAAAGCATGTGGAAGGGCTAGCCATGAAAGAGTAAGGGGTCAGCATTTTAAGCAGAAAGAGTGGCCTGTGCGGTAACATTGCCTGAGGCAGGCATTACTGTTCCAGGAAATGAACAAGACCAATAGGATATGGCCTGGAGAACAAAGAGGTGAACTGCTATGGAGGAACAAGGTAGGAGTCAGCAAGGATGGGCCGCGCATGACCTTGGTAGAGAGTCTGGGTTTCATTCTAAGTACGATTTGGGCTTCCCTGGTGGCTCAGACAGCAAAGAATCCATCTTCAGTGCAGGAGACCCAGGTTCAATCTCTAGGTCAGGAAGATCCCTTGAGAAGGGAATGGCAACTCACTCTAGTATTCTTGCCTCGAGAACCCCATGGACAGAGGAGTCTGGTGGGACACAGTCCATGGGCTTGCAAAGAGAGGACGCACTGAGCGACTAACACACTTGAAGTATGATTTCATCATTTGTGTTATTCCCTTCCCATTGGAATTTCAACCGTTATATAGCATCAAGAACCTGCCAACTGTCATCCAGTTTTGCAGGAATTCCAAGGAGTATGTGCTCCAAAGATTAGGGGAGAAATACTAGGGTGGTGAGAAAGTGTATCCTGTTGTGAAGTTAGGCCTCTGGAACCTGCAGTGAGAGGCTACTAGCCCAGCACTTATTTCATACTGCACAATGTGACAGAGCTGCTGTGGCCTTGGAGCTCCTCCCATCCTGTTGCTTCATTTTATAGATGTGACAGGTCTGCCTGAGGCATGGGCTTAAGGTAACTGGGAGAGAGATTTAAGTGCTAATTTATTGACAGTCTTCTGTTTTCCAGGAAGGGTGCTCAGTACTTTTCTCTTTAACAACCTCCCTAGGTCCCTGAAAGATAGTCATTTTAGTCAGATTTCCCATATAAAAAAGATGAGTCAATTGGTTAAGAAAGTGACCCATTGGAGCAACTGTTTTGGAAAATAATTTAGTTTTATTCTGTTATATTGAACTTTCACTGGCAATCCCAAATTTTTACTTTTTGTATATGAGAGTGCCAAGAGACACATATAAGAGTGTGCAAAGAAGTGTTGTTCTTAGTAGCAAAGAACTATAAATAATCCAAATCCCTATCCCTAAGGAAATAGATAAGAAAGTATGATATAATCACATAATGGAATATTACACAGCAGCAAAGTGGAGTGACTTACAACTACCCCAGCAATATGGATTTCATTCAACATAGTGTTAAATGAAAACTAGTCAGAAATGATTTTTTATAATATGTACTTTTCTTATAAAGTTCAAAAGCAAGTAATCTAAATGACCTCTCTACCAAGGTCATATTATTTAAGTATATATGTTCAGTTCAGTTCAGTTCAGTCGCTCAGTCGTGTCCGACTCCTTGCGACCCCATGAATCGCAGCACGCCAGGCCTCCATCCATGCCATCACCATCTCCTAGAGTTCACTCAGACTCACATCCATCTAGTCCGTGATACCATCCAGCCATCTCATCCTCTGTCATCCCCTTGTCCTCCTTTCCCCAATCCCTCCCAGCATCAGAGTCTTTTCCAATGAGTCAACTCTTCCCATGAGGTGGCCAAAGTACTGGAGCTTCAGCTTTAGCATCATTCCCTCCAAAGAAATCCCAGGGTTGATCTCCTTCAGAATGGACTGGTTGGATCTCTTTGCAGTCCAAGGGACTCTCAAGAGTCTTCTCCAACACCACACTTCAAAAACATCAATTCTTCGGCACTCAGCTTTCTTCACAGTCCAACTCTCACATCCATACATGACCACAGGAAAAAGCATAGCCTTGACTAGATGGACCTTAGTCGGCAAAGTAATGTCTCTGCTTTTGAATATGCTATCTAGGTTGCTCATAACTTTTCTTCCAAGGAGTAAGCGTCTTTTCATTTCATGGCTGCAGTCACCATCTGCAGTGATTTTGGAGCCCCCCAAAATAAAGTCTGACACTGTTTCTACTGTTTCCCCATCTATTTCCCATGAAGTGATGGGACCAGTAGCCATGATCTTCGTTTTCTGAATGTTGAACTTTAAGCCAACTTTTTCGCTCTCCTCTTTCACTTTCATCAAGAGACTTATTAGTTCCTCTTCACTTTCTTCCATAAGGGTGGTGTCATCTGCATATCTGAGGTTATTGATGTTTCTCCCAGCAATCTTGATTCCAGTTGTGTTTCTTCCAGTTCAGCGTTTCTCATGATGTACTCTGCATAGAAGTTAAATAAGCAGGGTGACAATATACAGCCTTGACGTACTCCTTTTCCTGTTTGGAACCAGTCTGTTGTTCCATGTCCAGTTCTAACTGTTGCTTCCTGACCTGCATACAGATTTCTCAAGAGGCAGGTTAGGTGGTCTGGTATTCCCATCTCTTTCAGAATTTTCCACAGTTTACTGTGATCCACACAGTCAAAGGCTTTGGCATAGTCAATAAAGCAGAAATAGGTGTTTTTCTGGAATTCTCTTGCTTTTTCCATGATCCAGCGGATGTTGGCAATTTGATCTCTGGTTCCTCTGCCTTTTCGAAAACCAGCTAGAACATCAGGAAGTTCACGGTTCATGTATTGCTGAAGCCTGGCTTGGAGAATTTTGAGCATTACTTTACTAGCATGTGAGATGAGTGCAATTGTGAGGTAGTTTGAGCATTCTTTGGCATTGCCTTTCTTTGGGATTGGAATGCAAACTGACCTTTTCCAGTCCTGTGGCCACTGCTGAGTTTTCCAAATTTGCTGGCATATTGACTGCAGCACTTTCACAGCATCAACTTTCAGGATTTGAAACAGCTCAACTGGAATTCCATCACCTCCACTAGCTTTGTTCGTAGTGATGCTTTCTAAGGCCCGCTTGACTTCACATTCCAAGATGTCTGGCTCTAGATTAGTGATCACATCATCATGATTATCTGGGTCGTGAAGATCTTTTTTGTACAGTTCTTCCGTGTATTCTTGCCACCTCTTCTTAATATCTTCTGCTTCTGTTAGGTCCATACCATTTCTGTTCTTTATCAAGCCCATCTTTGCATGAAATGTTCCCTTGGTATCTCTAATTTTCTTGAAGAGATCTCTAGTCTTTCCCATTCTGTTGTTTTCCTCTATTTCTTTGCATTGATCTCTGAGGAAGGCTTTCTTATCTCTCCTTGCTATTCTTTGGAACTCTGCATTCAAATACTTATATCTTTCCTTTTCTCCTTTGCTTTTCGCCTCTCTTCTTTTCACAGCTATTTGTAAGGCCTCCCCAGACAGCCATTTTGCCTTTTTGCATTTCTTTTCCATGGGGATGGTCTTGATCCCTGTCTCCTGTACAATGTCATGAACCTCATTCCATAGTTCATCAGACACTCTATCTATCAGATCTAGGCCCTTAAATCTATTTCTCACTTCCACTGTATAATCATAAGGGATTTGATTTAGGTCATACCTGAATGGTCTAGTGGTTTTCCCTACTTTCTTCAATTTCAGTCTGAATTTGGTAATAAGGAGTTCATGATCTGAGCCATAGTCAGCTCCCAGTCTTGTTTTTGTTGACTGTATAGAGCTTCTCCATCTTTGGCTGCAAAGAATATAATCAATCTGATTTCAGTGTTGACTGTTTGGTGATGTCCATGTGTAGAGTCGTCTCTTGTGTTGTTGGAAGAGGGTGTTTGCTATGACCAGTGCATTTTCTTGGCAAAACTCTATTAGTCTTTGCCCTGCTTCATTCTGCATTCCAAGACCAAATTTGCCTGTTATATGTATATGTGGTCAAATGAAATTATTTTGTTGTAAAGATTTGTGGTCTTCAAATGTTTTTGATCATGCACCTAATCAGTATATATCTCTTGAACATTCATTCCTAATATCTGAGAATTTATTGATAAACTGTCTACAGCTACTATTATTAATATATCTATTTTTTCTTTTTTTAAAGTAAAATGAAATATAAATGAAAGTTTGAATGATTGATTTCTCCTCACATTCCAAAGGATTGTCTTGCGTATCCCTTTTTGGGGAGATATATGGTTCACTAAATCATATTAGGAAACACTTATATTTCAAAGTCTCACCATAAATGTCCTTATTTGATGTTCATGATATCCCTAAGTGGCAGGATGGGGAGGCAGTGTTTTTCCAAATCACCAGTGGGGAAAGTGAAGTCCAGAGAATTCTTGGTTCTCTCATAACATTACCAAGAATGAGGCAGAGTTTGGAGTAGAAGCAAGAGGGTCCAACCCTTCCATTGGGTTTCTCACTCTGTATTTGGGAACTTTTAGGCTAGTACCAGGACTTCCCAGGTATTCTTGCCTATATTCTTGCCTGGAGAATCCCCATGGACAAAGGAGCCTAGCAGGCTACAGACCACGGGGTTGAGAAGAGTCAGACATGACTGAGCAACTAAGCACAGCACAGCCTAACACCAACAGCCTTATGTGACTCTTAAATTCAGGTCAGCCTGACTTCAAATTCTAGCTTCAGTGCTTAGTTGCTCTGTGTGCTCAAATGGGTCACCCAATCTCTTCAAATCTCAGTTTTCTCATCTGTAGAATGGAGATAATTTTATCTGCTCCACGTGGTAGTTGTAAGGAAAAAAACAAGGCCTAATAGTTTAAAACTTATAGGGAGGACAAGATAGTCAATACAGGTTAGTTTTCTTTTCCTTCTTATTCCCACTTCTTTCTCCCATTATACTGACATAGGTGATTTAGAAATTTTTGGAAACAGAAGAGGAAGCAGTAATTATAAACAGCATATAAAATACAGTTTTCTAAAATATAAATAAAATAAGTTTATTTAATATAAATATATTGGTTTATTTAAATATATTAATTTATTTAAATATAAATAAAATTTATTTAATAATAAAATAGAGTTGATTTTTAATATTTTTTATTTACTTATTTTTGGATCTTCTCTGCTGTGCTCGGGTTTTCTCTAGCTGTGGCGAGTGGGGGCTCTTCTTTGCAGTGCAAGGGGTTCTCATTGCAGTGGGGTTCTCTTGTTGCAGAGCATGAGCTCTTGGGCATGTAGGCTTGAGTACATGTGGGCTTAGTTGCTCAGTGGCCTGTGAGATCTTCCTGGACCAGGGATTGAACCCATGTCTCCTGAATTGGCAGGAGGATTCTTAACCACTGGACCATCAGGGAAAACTCTAAAATACAGTTCATATATTTAACTTTAAATGCAGAAAGTCATATTAGCTGTGTGAACCTTGTCTCTAAATCTCTCATTCTTAGATAAAGCAAAACCGGTCAAGGTACTGAAAAACAGTATGGTCCACACAGACTTTGTGTCTCTTCCACTTTTTTGATATCAAATATGTTGCCACATTGAGATATTTCATAAGTGTACCCACTTAAAGATCTCTAGCTCTTTGAGTTATAATATAATTTTCATCCTTATCCCTCTCTGAAGGAGCACCAAAATGTTTTGCTTTGCTTTGTTTTTTGAGTCTAAACAACATCAGCACGGGAAGTGAAGTGTTAGTCCCTCAGTCATGTCCGATTCTTTATCATCCCACTCTAGAGAGCCTGCCATGCTCTTCTGTCTGTGGAATTCTCCAGGCAAGAATACTGGAGTGGGTAGCCATTCCCATCTCCAGAGGATCTTCCCAAACCAGGGATTGAACCTGGGTCTCCTGCATGGCAGGAAGATTTTTGAGCCTGTTAACCTAGGTACCAAAGAATCATACAATGCATATGTGGTCTTATCTGTGAATAAAATTCCTATAAACGTGAGATATAATAACACATCTTTACAGAGCTGACCTACTGAACACCTGCACATGTTTCAAATTTACATGGAATTATTCTCTCAGGAGATTCCATTCTCCCTTAAAAAACACACATGTACAAAAACAAAACTTGATTTAAATGAAACAGACACCTTAAGAATCTTAACAAGTAGAGCTGACCTTTGAAAGTAATTCGACAAGACTTATAGGGCTCCCCAAGTGTTGCCAGGAGCTATCGAACAGATTAATGCATGACAACTCCCCTCCTGAACTTCCATAACATCCAGAGGAGGACAGATTCCATGAGACTCATGGGCAAGGGTGACTTGACCAAAATCAGGTGGTGCTGTTTTTCCTATCAAGCCGGGCTATAATCAAGAGCCCTTCTTTCTCCCTGGAAGCTAGCATCATGTGTTTCCCTTCATTTGATAGTAGCAAAGCCTTTTAGTACAGAGACCATGGGAGGTTGCCTTTCTGTGTAAACAGAATATACATGTGCAGTAACATACATTTTCATACACAGGGACATTCTTAGAAAACACAAGTGGTTGTCCATGCATACATCTGATCTATTGATCAAGAGCCCAGGTTCACTGCAGTGTCTCAGAGTTTAGGGAATCAAATATTAATAATAGAACAACATATATTAAATCTATTCTGAGAGCACTTTACCATTTTACTGAAGGCACTCAGATATCTTAAAAAGGCTTGAGTCGTATTTTAATCTTCATTTCTCATGGTTTTGGCCAATGGCAGAGTGCTACTTATGGGGGGAACTGTGGTGTTGGAGAAGACTCTTGAGAGTCCCTTGGACTACAAGGAGATCCAACCAGTCTATTCTAAAGGAAATCAATTCTGAATACTCATTAGAAGGGCTGATGCTGAAGCTGAAGCTCCAATACTTTGGCCACCTGATGCAAAGAACTGACTTATTGGAAAAGACCCTGATGCTGGGAAAGATTGAAGGCAGGAGGAGATGGGGATGACAGAGGATGAGATGGTTGATGGCATTACCAACTCGATGGACATGAGTTTGAGCAAGCCCTGGGAGTTGGTGATGAGCAGGGAAGCCTGGCTTGTTGCAGTCCATGGGATTGCAAAGAGTTGGACATGACTGAGTGATTGAACTGAACTGAACTTATCTGGATCCACAGGGACAGGACAGGTTAGCGGTTGCCAGAGGCTGGGGCAGGAGGGAATGTGGAATGACTGCTTCATGGGTTCAGGATTTCTTTGGGGGTTAATAAACATGTTCTGGAATTAGTCAGTAGTAATGATTGTACAACTCTGCAAATTTACTAACACCTAAAAGTGGTAGATTTTATGTTAATTGAATTTTACCTCAATTGAAAAAAAATAAAATAGGGACCAGGAACTAAGAGTGTTAAGCTATGGAACAAAATGTTAGATCTCCCCAGTGCTGGGGAACAGAGGGCTGGTTGCATCCTAGAGAGTGCCAAGACGTGCTCCAGGATCAGGGCCTGGGAAGAAGACGGGTGGATTCCAGCACTGGCAGGTGAAGGATCTTGGGGTCAGGACTGGTGAGTCCAGGAAGCATCCAGAAAGTACCAACTCACCTTTCCTTGGCCACTGCCCCTATTTGGCTGTTTTTTCTGACCCTGGATTATGTTCTGGTGACTAAAAGCAGAACGTGTGTGAGTGCTTAGTCTCTCTTCTGCGACTCTCTGAACTGTAGCCCTCCAGGCTCCTCTGTCCACAGGATTTCCCAGGCAAGAACACTGGAGCAGGTTTCAATTTTCTCCTCGAGGGGATCTTTCCAACCCAGGGATCCAACTTGGGTCTCTTGTGTCTCCTGCATTGGCAGGCGGAGTCTTGACCACTGCGCCACCTGGGAAGCCCTAAAAGCAGGAAATTCTTCCTAAAACGCATGGGTCTGGTGTCCCCAAGCCCAGCCTCCACTCTGCTTTGCCTGGGACAGAATCCAGCCTAGAGGGGTCCTAGAGCTGATGCCATGTGTATCACAAGGACCTCTGGACAACATCCCTGGGATTGCCCAGGGAGCCTGCGACAACAGGAAGGTGCAGGAGGCCAGCTTGCCTGGATTCCTGTGGCCAGAGTTTACCCACACATGTTGACACAACGTACATTTTCCCCTAACAAGTGAGCCTGGTGTCATTAGGAGTTCAGTTCAAGAGGGAACCAGTTTATTTCTAAAGTAAATCAAGTTGTATTTTTTATTTGGGAAATGAGAAAGTTGGGCCTTAGCAACTCACGTAGACTTTTTTTAAAAATAGCTTTCCTACAAAACATTAATGTTAGGTTTGAATTTGGGAGTAAAATGTTAAAGGTTTTTTTAATTTCACTCATACAGCAGGACTGAAATGGTTTCGTCTGCCATATACTCTTTTGTCTTGAAATATACCAGCAATGAATGCTATGAATTTCTGTATCGGAAAATCTGAATCACCCTGGGATCCACATGAGTTCCCTGATGAAATATGAAATTAATTTTATAGTAAATAAAACTTGAAAATGGTTTCAATTATGGGGGGTGGGGAAAACATGAAATGAAGACAGTAATTCTACTGTATCATATTCTTATTTCATTATTTTGAATTTTTAAAATATCATCATTTTTAGACACTGTTCATAAAGACGCTGAGATTGTGAATGTTGGAAGTTGTGGTGATGCCTAATACAAACCGTCACCTTCTAAAGAGAGTCTAGGATTGCTTTGGAGTAGGAGGAAATGGAGGGAAGAAACAAATATTTATGAAGCATTCACTGTACGCCAAGATCTGGGCATGCAGGAAGAACCACACTTGTCTCATGTAGTACTCTCATCCAGTACACATGACTGTCTGAGATAAATGCTGACACCTCTGTTTCAGATGGAAAATGAAAGCTCAAAGAGATTATTCAAGAAATGGCAAAATGATATAGCTTGCAACTGGCAGAATGTGTGTTTCTCTCCTACTCTGAAACTGACTTTTCATTGCAACCCCGTAATCTATTATTGAGGAAATCCAGACAATGCCCATAGCAAAGACTTCTTCCCGTCTTCAGCCTGGGTTCTTTCACCAACATCTTACACTTGGCCTGAGTTTCTCTCCTTAGTCATCATCCTCGCCTCCATAGTGAGCTCAACCTTTCTGAGAGAGTCCCCATGACATGTCAGAAACTGAGGTCTGAATAGAAAAAATAAGCAAAACACAGTTGTACTCTTTGGGAGCTTAATCCAAGTGCTGAATTTTGCAGTATTTGACCTCAGTGTCTTCAGCTTAAAATGGAGATGATGGTACTTGACCCGAAGGGCTATTGCATGAATTAAAATAGTGTCAAGTGTCTAGAATCAAAATACATGAATTCTGTTCCCACTGCTACCTCTAGTTTTGGGCAACAGGCACGTGAGAAACTTTGTCAGGAACACTGAAAGACGAGAAAAGAGTTGGAAGGCAGACAGCAGTTGGAGCTTTTGTCCACCAAATGCCATCAAAATCTTGGTGAAGTCACATAAATATATACACACATGCGTGTGCCTTCATGGGCTTCCCAGGTGGTGCTAGTGGTAAAGAACCCACGTGCTAATGCAGGAGTTGTAAGAGATGCAGGTTCCATCCTGGGACGGGAAGATCCTGTCAAGGAGGGCACGGCAACTTGCTCCAGTATTCTTGCCTGGAGAATCCCTTGAACAGGCTATAGTCAATGGGGTCTCAGAGAGTTGGGCATAACTGGGTGACTTAGAATGCATGCATACACTCACACCCACACCCACATGTCTTTTAAAACTGAAATCTGAATGCAATATAGTTTCTACCCATCAGAGTAATTGAAAGACAGCTCTGTGGTGAAGTTTCATGATGGCAGGATGAGGCCCCGAGTAGAAATGACTTCTTTGCCACTCTCTGAATGTGATGTCACTTGGAGTCATGTTCTCTACCGCTCTCTCAAAAATGGGTCCAAATCAGAGCAGGAAATGGGAGACATTTTCCTCATTCTAACATTTAACTCTGTTTTTGGTCAAAGGACACCCTTATAAAGAAGCCATATTTTCCAGAATGAAATGGAAGACTTTATTGTTAGAGCAGAACCCAGATTTGTCACTGCAGGTGTTGAAGTTCCCCTCTCACAGGCCCAAGGGGTGAGTCAAAGACCCACAAACCAAAGAAAGAGCAAGCGAGTGCTGGTGAGGATGAAGATGGAAGGAGCTTCAGCTTTCTGGGCTCAGAGGCTCCACAGTGATTCAACACAGAGCTTTAGCAGCAGTTTTGAGCCTGTGAGTGCTAATCACTCACTGACTCTGAGTTTTCTAAAATATTCAGAACATTTTCACCCGTATCCTCTCATGTTGCCGTGGAAGGCAAGTAGAAGGAAGGACAAAAGAAAAATGACATCTTAAACTGAATTTCTAGGATGTGTTGGGCACTGTGATAAATGCTTGCCTGCGGCCTTATTTCACCTGGTAGGTAATACAGGGATTTAATCTTCCCATTTCGCTGGTAAGGAAACTGAGTTCCTACTGGAAATGGGCTTTTGCCCTTTTTAGGTGTGTCTGCTTGTGAATGTTTATAGTACATTGAGGAAAGTTAAACACACAAGATGGGCTTCCCAGGAGGCTTAGTAGTAAAGAAACTGTCTGCAGGAGGAGATTCGAGTTCAAGTCCTGGGCTGAGAAGATCCCCTGAAGAAGCAACCCACTCCAGTATTCTTACCTGGAAAATCCCATGGACAGAAGGGTCTGGTGGTCTATTGTCCATGGAGTCCCAAGAGTCAGACATGACTTAGTGACTAAACAACAACAAAACATTAAAGAGATGGGAGGAAAGTTTCCATTTTGAGATTGAAGGCAGATACTAGAGAAAAGCAAAGCAAAACCCTAGAACAATAAAAGAAATATAATCTGGCATTGCAGAAGAGGGAATACCTACTGTTTATGCCTAAGCACCACACCCTGAAGAAAGTGTGCCTTAATTCAGCCCCTAATTCTGAATCACTCCTTGTTGGTCATGTAGTATGGTCATTTTCTTACATAGCAGGCTTATTACTTTACTACTTAGAAAATGCTGGGGAGTTGTAGTAATGATCCAAGCCTGTTCAGGTTTGGCACATCAACAACCTTTCCAAGCCTGTTGAAAACAAACCCAAACAAAACGCAAGGGCCTTGAAAATGATCAATAGGATTTGAAGATTGAGGACAGGTTTTAAATACTCTTTTCGTCACAAATCCCCGATATCCTGGATTCCAGTTGTCTTTAGCTTAAAGACAATGTTGGGACATCTTCCTGACACTTTAGATTCATTTGCAAAATGGTTTTCAAACTGTGTTCTTTGCAATTCTAGGGTTCTTTGGAGGATCCCCCATGGGGTTCTCGTAGGGGAAAGATTATGGTTAATCTGGAGGGGCTCTCAGCTGCCTCCCCCTCATCTGCCTCTTCCTTCCTCTCACCCCCACCTTCCCTTCCATCAGAACAACTTTGCTTTTATCAGTTTTATGTACTGGTGTTCCCCATTTGGTTTAATTTAGAAAACTTACATCGCAACTAACAATTTGAAAATCAAGTCTTTAGGAATGGTAGCTCTTGGAATTGAATACAAAAAGCCTTCCTCTGAGATTTACCTTAAGGTTAATGACTTGGAGAGATTCACCTGAGGGAGCATGGGCCAGAATTCAGGGAAGCACGTTTCACTTTCCAAACTCATGCCAGCTTTCAGGACTAAAAAAGAACAAAACCATTGTGAATACAAAACATATCATAAAAAGAACAAAGTGTGGCAACACCACCAGTGAGATCAGACTCCTTTTAGCCCACAGACTTACTGATTGGAGTTTTCTGATGAGGCAGACAGACTCGTGGAAGGCTGCCAGGAAATTCTGGACATCAAATTGCTTTTGCTAAGCCAGCCCAGCGGTGCAGTAAAGAGCTAAGGAGTCCCAGGAGAGGGGTGGGAAAGGATCGGTCTCTGTTTCTCTACCCCTGATGTGGGCCTTTTTCGATTAGGAAGTGGAGTGTGAAGGAAGTTATCGGGGGTGAAATCAACTCAGCAAGAAACCTTTTTAGACCAAAGACCAAGGAAAACTAATAAAACCAGTTGGACTGCTTCATGCTTACTGTATGTTGTGCATGTAGGTCAGCTCACTTTACAGCCAAGACAGACACCCCCAAAACAAAATGCTCAGTTCTGTGAAAGGATTTCCCAGCCCCGGAAGGCTGGCCCGGTGCTTTTAAGGGGCATTTGCTACATGAAACTCTAGTACCAGCAAGTTTCTGACACACTTTCTCAATTATTGATTGAAATGAAATGTTGCCTGTTGTACAGATTAGGGATTGTATTTGACTGAGAGGAACAAAGGCCCTCATGTTTCTTAGATAGCAGCAAGTCTGCAGGCAGCTCAGGGATGCCAGGATCCAGGTCTTCAGTGATCTCTTGGCTCTCTGCCTTACAGACCCATAGTGGCTCCCATCTTCCCTGACACATTTTCCAAGTTCCAGGCAGAATGAAGAGGGCAGAGAAAGAGTGAGTGGGCAGGAGGCTGCTGAGTCTGAGCTCTTCCTTCTTCTATTCCCATGCCCACATTTTAAGGAGATTTTCTGGAAACTCTATTCAACAACTTTAGCTTACATAATTTAACTGGAAACTATGTCACATGCCATTTCATCTGCAAAGGAGTCTTGCAAATACAATTCTTTTAGCTAGGAGTGTTGTGGTCCCCAAGAAAACTGGGGCTCATTTCCAAAGAAGGGGAGAAGGTATACCATTCTGACAATTAGCAGAAGATTCCTTCCTCCTAACTCCTCAGGATACATGCACAGCACCCCAGGGCCTGCTCTATCTGGATATTCACATGGGATTGATTCTAGGATTCCAGTGGGTACCAGAATCTGCAATTGCTCAAGCTCCCTGTATAAAATGGCAGAGTATTTGCATATAACATACAGACCTCTCTATACTTTAAATCATCCCTAGATTACTTATAATATCATACAATGTAAATGCTATGTATATAGCTGCAGGCATGCAGAAAATTTAAGCTTTGCTTTTAAGGGACTTTCTGGAATTTTTTTCACCCAAAAATTTTGATCTATGATTGGTTGAAATCACAGATGTGGAACCTGTGGATTCGACTCTACTTCATTCTCACAATAGCTTTTCTTTGTGTTTTGGGTTCTATTTTTCTTCATGACCTCAGATTGCTTCTTGGAATATCACAGCATGCTTAGGTGGCAGGCACGTCACATCCCTGGCTAACGATGGTTGCAAGTGCGGCTTCAGCTGAGTCACAGCGCTGTGTGTGGGGAATGTCAAGTCCAATCCTTTGCAGATGAAGCAGCTGGTGGCAGGCTTGTGGGGCTTCCTTTCAGGTTTGCTGTCATGAGGTCAAAGGTTCACCAATGCCAAGTTTACACAATTTGCTCGTGTACGGCCATTGTTCCACAGACGCAGCTGAGAAATGACACATCCCTGGCCTAAATTGTGCTAAAAACTGCTCTTATTTAATGTCTTATGAATTCTCTGGCTTAATCCCTACAGCAGATGTTTCGAGCTTAGTGTATCTAACCCCAAATTCTAACTACATTTCTGTCCCCTCCTCCATAGAAGGAGACCTCAAATCCTAGTTTGCTAAAAACAAAAACATGAGGTCATTTGATACAAGTTGTATCCTTCATGCCTCCAAGAGCACTGCATTTTTCATTCTCCCTCTTTGTTTCATTTTGATTATGAGGAATCTAGTCCTTTCTTGGTACCAGCACTGGAATCGTCCTATGGCTCTTGGCCCATCTCTCACACCCCTCCAGAGCTTGCATGTCTGTCAAGCCTCCTGTACATTTTCAGTTCCTGCATCTCACTCAGCAAGTGCCTTCTTACTTGCATAGTAACGGTCATGGCTACTCTGGTCTACATCAAGCTTGCTCTGTTCTGCTGCTCGTGTAAGCGTCTCCTTTTCTCCTCCGCCCTTTTCTAGCAGGTTGGCTGCATCCTCTGCTGGAGGTCCCACCTCCTGATCTCTTGGTGGGGCTCTTCATGTGCACTCTCTCTCCCTCTCTGGATTCAGAACTCACTCTCCCCCCTTAGAAGGAGTAAGTGCTCAGGGGAAAAAAAATGGAAATCTGAAGATTAACAAATATTTGCTCTGATTAGGAAATTAATGGTGCTTTTTAAAAAGGAATCTGTTTATTCTTCTATGCACTTTACAAGTTTTTTTTACATTAAGCATAGTTTTAATCAGGAAAGCAGCTTAAATTTGGGTGAATGTCTATCTACTTAGGAAAAGTTCTACTTATCTACCTAGTGGCTCAGATGGTAAAGAATCTGCCTGTAATGCGGGAAAACTGGATTGGATTGCCTGGGTTGGAAAGATCCCCTGAAGATGGAAATGGCTACCCACTCCAGTGTTCTTGACTGGAGAATCCCATGGGCAGAGAAGCCTGGCAGGCTACAGTTCATGGGGTCACGAAGAGTCAGACATGACTGAGCGACTAACCCTTTCACTTAGAAAAGCAAGTAAGTGAAAGAGAAGAGAAGTTAAAAGAAGTGGACTCAAACGTTACTCTTTCATAATTTATTACGTGTCACTAAGTGGATTTTCTCATCCATAAAAATCCATAAAGTGGCAACCTTACTTTCTACTCTCTGACATTTCCACAGCTTTTGTGACGATTAAATAGACTATATATGGTAAAAACAATTCTTCTAAGTGATCAGCTGTAAGGACCAATTTGTTCTTTTTTTCTTTAAAAAAAAAAAATGCACACTAAAGTCCATAGTTATTTAGGTTTTCTTATTTTTTACTGAATCTCCTTTATCTGTTCCCGCCTACCCTTCAGGACACCATATAGTGTCTCCTTAGCTCTACTTGGTTATGGCAGTTTTTCAGACTTGCCTTGCTTTTGATTACCTTGACAGTTTTGAGAAATACTGGTCAAATACTTCACAAAATGTCCCCAAATTGGAATTTATCTGATATTTCCCTCATGATAAGACTGTGGTTGTGGGCTACTGAGAGGAAGGCCACAGAGGTAAAGTACCACTCTCATCACATCGCATCCGGGATGCAAACCATCAATATGAGTGGTGACGGTTGATGCTGATCTTGATCACCGCTGGAGCATTCGTTTCTTTCCTCTTTCCATTCCATTTACACCTGGTTCTATTGCACACAGCTGAGGACACAGTTCACAACTCATCCAGCTCATAGGCAAGCACAACCAAATGAGGCCACTGGTCATGTGTTTGGATGGTGTGGCCATGTCAAGTGCCAGAAAGTTTCTGATACCTATTCTCAACTCGCCTGCTTATCTCAGCCCAGATCAGTAGATGTCTGCAGACTGGCCTGGGTCCACAACCGCACTTTGAGTAGCATCATGGTAGCACATACAACACAGGAGGCTGCAGTAAGTAATTTGAAATCAAACTGAGTATGATTGAGAAAGAAAAGGTGAATTTGAGTTGGAACCGTGAAACCATTGCAGTGAAAATGGGAAGGGATCTTGGTGAGAAGCCTTTCAATTTCCTTACCCTACAGATTGGGAATGTGAGTTTCAGGTGTTCAGCTCCACAAGGGAATGTGGTGGTAAACCATGGGGAGCCTGGGTTTCTGGGAAGAACCAGGGTTCTTCCCACTGTCTGACTCTGACTGGAATCATTTCAGGTTCCTCCGTAAGGAAGACCAGGGTAGAAAACACAGGAAGAGGTCGGAAGGAATTTAGATCGACAGCAAAGTTAAATTTCGCCCTGACTTTCTGACCTCCTGTTATCCCGTTAAAATGTAAATGAGTACCCAAGAAAACCAAAATGTTTAAGGAGAAGCAGAGGTGCTTGCTCAGGTGTAAGCGGTGTTCAGATGATTGGAGTCAATTCGTGCTTTCAAGATAAGTAAGTTAGTCTCCCTTTGGCACCATCCCACCTGTCCTGTCTCAGTGCAAGTCAGAGAAAAAGAAATTTAGGGCTGAGGATGGAAAATAAATTAGTAAGTGGCAGAGTCCCCCCCCTCCTCAAATGGCCTGTTCACTTCTACTTCCCTTGCAAAGAAAAAAAAAAAAAAAGATGGAACGGAGATGTGGGTGAAGGGCTAGAGAAACAAGAAATCAGGAATGTTAGGAGAGGTTTCCTCATTTGACTTCTTTTTCTGTGGAAATGTATTTAAGATTAAATTAGACATGACATTTAGTAGACTCCCAGTGGAAAAATATTTTCTTATACCTGAAGGGGCTTTGGGAAAATGGAACAGCCTGGCAACCAGGCTTGCCTGGCCCAGGGTATGGTGGGAAGATTAAGTTCCATGGGGTACATTGTAATACACTGCACAGGATCTTCAGGGTAACGGGTGATGGGATTCTGGGGCCATCTGCTTCTCAGCCGTTCCTCAATTTTTTCTGTTTCATTTTAGAAGGGAAAAGCGGCATAAGAAATGGATTGTTATTTGACAAGGCATTGCCCCTAGTTCACAACTTTCCATCACTGTCTACATGATGAAGCCCCCCAGCTTCAACAAGGCACTTAGGGCACCCCCAAATCTGTGCCCACCTGACCCTGTGGCCTCACCTGCCTCGTCCACATCCATAGTTTCCCCCATCTCCTGTTTGTATCTCCATCCTTTTGCAAGAGCTCGTTCTTCATCCTGGAAAACACCCCTTCCTCCTTAGCTGTTGAAATCATTCATTCTCGAAAGTCCAGCCCAAACATTACTTCCTATGTGAAGCTTAACCCAATGCCCCAGCCTCAGTAAATTCCCCTGCCCTCACCCTCTGCTGCCTACTGAATGTGTCCACAGTTCAGACTGGTAACACTGCTTCCACCATTTGCTTATACACAAAGCATGTATGAAGTTCTACAAGGCTCACTGTTGGCAATATTTTGTTTTATTTATTTATTTTTTAATTTTTATTTTTACTTTATTTTACTTTACAATACTGTACTGGTTTTGCCATTCATTGACATGAATCCACCACGGGTGTACATGAGTTCCCAAACATGAACCCCCCTCCCACCTCCCACCCCATATCGTCTCTCTGGATCATCCCCGTGCACCAGCCCCACACAAGGCTCACTGTTGAGGGCTTTGTATAATTGTCTTATTTCATCCCACCGGGATCTATCAAGTAGGAACCACGATTACCCTCCTTCTATAGATGAGTAGAGCTTCTGAGTCACCTCGTGACTTTCTCAGAGTGATACGGTCTGTAGAAGAGGGATTTAAACCCAGGACTTTCTATTCTTGAGCTCGCTGTGTTTCTTGGTTAAACCACTTGATTCACCACATTCAGCTCTGTGCTGGCTATCCCCGGACCTAACTCCATCTCAAGCACATGTCTTCCGCGGCAACCCTCTTGGGAGCAGAATTCTCATTAGACGGCTCTCTGGCACCCCTGGTGCCCTGGCTCACTGAAGCGGCCAGGACTGTTTGTTGGCTAAAAGTTACTTCTTGCTTGAGCTCTCTCCCCAAGTCGTGGTAAAGCATCTGACTCAAAAGGCTGTAGCTGATGTTTCTTGTGTAAGAAATAGCCCAGCAGTCAGGAAAACCCACAGTTGAGTCTTTGTGGCTGGCAAGTGATTTCCTTGATACTCAGGGCTTTTGTGGTTAAAATCAGAAGGCCTCGGGTGCCAGCGAAGCCTGTTTCTTCAAGACCAAAGTAACCAACCTTTGTGCTGTCCTTCTCAGATCCTCTACAAGACTGGAGACTTTTCATATCACTCTCACAGCCCTGTCCTGGGCAGCAATGTGTTTTGAGTCTAAATCATGACCAAACAGCTCACAGCTTCTGTGCTGCCAGGGGCTGGGGGTGTCTTTGAAAGCCTCAGGTTGCCTCCTTTTTGTTCTCTCTTGCCCAGAGACAACTCCCAACTTCCAGACATTTGAAGTAGCTCAAAGAATGGAAAGATACCCTTAAAAAAATAAATTAAAACAAATTCACTCACACACAAACACGCAAAGACATTTATGTGTATATAGGTAGGTACATGTTTATCTCATCCGCTTCTATTGATTCTCTATATTGAGTTCCTCAGCCTGTTCTTGCAGCAGAAGTGCAGATCTTCCAGGTAAAGATTCGTGGCATCAGTGCCTGAAGAACTACGGACAGAGGTTTGTGACATTGTACAGGAGGCAGTGATCAACACCATCCCCCAGAAAAAGAAATGCAAAAAGACAAAATGGTTGTCTGAGGAGGACTAACAAATAGCTGAGAAAAGAAGACAAGCTAAAGGCAAAGGAGAAAAGGAAAGACATACCCATCTGAATGCAGAGTTCCAAAGAATAGCAAGGAGAGATGAGAAAGCCTTCCTTAGTGATCAATACAAACAAATAAAAGGAAAATAATAGAAAGGGAAAAATTAGAAAATTAGAGCTATCAAGGGAAAATTTCATGCAAAGATGGGCACAATAAAGGACAGAAATGGTATGGACTTAACAGAAGCAGAAAATATTAAGAAGAGGTGGCAAGAATACACAGAAGAACTATACAAAAAAAGATCTCATGACCCAGATAATTAGTATGCTATGACCACTCACCTACAGCCAGACATCCTGGAACGTGAAGTCATCTGGGCTTTAGGAAACATCACTACAATTAAAACTAGTGGAGGTGATGGAATTCCAGTTGAGCTATTTCAAATCCTAAAAGATAATGTTGTGAAAGTGCTGCACTCAATATGTCAGCAAATTTGGAAAACTCAGCAGTGGCCACAGGACTGGAAAAGGTCAGTTTTCATTCCAATCCCAAAGAAAGGCAATGCCAAAGAATGCTCAAACTATCTCACAATTTTACTCATCTCACACACTAGCAAAGTAGTGCTCAAAATTCTCCAAGCCAGGCTTCAACAGTATGTGAAGCGTGAACTTCCAGATGTTCAAGCTGGATTTGGAAAAGGCAGAGGAACCAAAGATTAGATTGCCAAAACCCACTGGATCATCAAAAAAGCAAGAGAGTTCCAGAAAAACATCTACTTCTGCTTTATTGACTATGCCAAAGCCTTTGACTGTGTGATCACAACAAACTGTGAAAAATTCTTCAAGAGATGGGAATACCAAACCACCTGACCTGCCTCTTGAGAAATCTGTATGCAGGTCAAGAAGCAACAGTTAGAACTGGAAATGGAACAACAGACTGGTTCCAAACTGGGAAAGGAGTACGTCAAGGCTTTATATTGTCACCCTATTTATTTAACTTATATGCAGAGCACATCATGCAAAATGCTGGGCTGGAGGAAGCACAAGCTGGAATCAAGATGCTGGGAGAAATATCAATAACCTCAGATGTGCAGATGACACCACCCTTATGGCAGAAAGCGAAGAACTAAAGAGCCTCCTGATGAAAGTGAAAGAGGAGAGTGAAAAAATTGGCTTAAAACTCAACATTCAGAAAACTAAGATCATGGCATCTGGTCCCATCACTTCATGGCAAATAAACTGTGAAACAGCGGAAACAGTGACAGACTTTACTTTGGGGAGCTCCAAAATCACTGCAGATTATCACTGCAGCCATGAAAATTAAAAGACACTCGCTCCTTGGAGGAAAAGCCATGACCAGCCTAGACAGCATATTAAAAAGCAGAGATATTACTTTGCCAACAAAGGTCCGTCTAGTCAAAGCTATGGTTTTTCCAGTGGTCATGTATGGATGTGAGAGTTGGACTAAAGAAAGCTGAGCACCAGAGAATTGATGCTTTTGAACTGTGGTGTTGGAGAAGACTCTTGAGAATCCCTTGGACCGCAAGGAGATCCAACCAGTCCATCCTAAAGGAAATCAGTCCTGAATATTCATTGGAAGGACTGATGCTGAAGCTGAAACTCCAGCACTTTGGCCATCTGATGTGAAGAACTGACTCATTGGAAAAGATCCTAATGCTGGGAAAGATTTGAAGGAAGGAGAAGAAGGGGACAACAGAGGATGAGAAGGTTGGAGGGCATCATCAGTTCGATGGACCTGAGTTTGAGCAAGCTTCTGGAGTTGGTGATGGACAGAGGAGCTTGATGTGCTGTAGTCCATAGGGTCACAAAGAGTCAGACAACTGAACTGAACTATAACCAGGAGCGCCTTCACCTCCAGGTTCTAAGTGTGCTTCAGTCACCTCAGAAAACTATTTCTTATCTATTCCCATGCATCTCTTTCCCCTCATGATGTTACCAAGCTTCCCTCATCCAAAAACCCCACTGTGATTTTAAATGCAATTGCGTGACATTCATAATTATATTTGGTGCACTGACCTCTTGACAATACTTATTCTTCCCATGTAGGAACATCATGTCTCTCTGTGTTTTCTCACGTCCCTTGATCTGACTTTAGGTTTATCTCCACACAGGATGTGTGCATTTCTTTAACTGTATTTCTCAAAAGTTTTATACTGTTGTGGCCATTGTTGGGACTTAATGTTGAATTTATGTACCCGCACTCCAGCTGTTCTGAAAAGGGAAGTGTCTTGAAATTAAGTGAGTGGATTAGATACCTGTTAGAGTGGTTCGGACTCTATCACCTCATGGGTGATACACCTCATGCTTGTGGGCTGCAGGGGACTGGTACATTGCAGGAGTTCAGGATTATGGGAGTGATGGGTAAGAGAAGAGGTCCTTAATCATTCAAGTGAAGGTAGGTCTGTATCAATTACTTCCCCAAATGCAGGGGCCTCAACAGTCATTTGCTGTTGCTCACACATCTGCAGTTGGCTTTGGTTCAGCTCATCTCACTGGGTCTTGGCTAGGTGGAGCCTTTGCTTTGGGCTGTGACTACTGGGGAAGTACTGAGCTCAGTCTGCTGTCTCTTCAGTTCTGCCTAAGATGGTACAAGCAGTCAGATTCAACTTAAGGTCTCTTAAATTCTGGACATTGAACCGGTTTGCTGTCCCTTTGAGGCATGTGCACTGGCCAAGACAAGTTATATAGCTGAAGTCAGAGACAGTGGGCATGTGGTGGCTTCGTTAAATTGGGGTTGTGCTTCTGAAAATGCCCTCCCCTGTCAGGTCCTAGAGGAGCCGTGGCCACAAGAAAAATTCTCACAAGATTTAGAAGGTGGAATTGAAGCCATGGTGGTGTCTATGACAGTGGCAGATCACTGCTGTGGACCTGCTGGCTCACCTTGTAAAGAAGTATGCCAGCCCACACTCCTTTAACTCCCTCCAGATCACCTTCAACCTCTCTGACTCATGGGTTGGGTTTGTAGGCAGCTCCATGGAGGGAGAAATGTTCCAGCCTTCTGCAGGTCTGCATGAACACTGGGGTCTTGGAGGCAGTGAGACACCCATGTGAACACTAGCTCATCCTTGTAGGCTCCAACCGGCCACTGGTTTTTCCCACTTTGCACACAGCTCAAGAACTGGGCCCGCTGACCTCAGGCCTAGCACCTGATGCAAGCACATCATCCTTCCATGGACTGCTTTACCCAAGCCCAAGATCCCGTAGGGTTTAATTCTAAAATAAGTCCAGTATTTGCCTCATGATTCTGCTTTTCTGATTGAACCTTTCCTAATGCAGGTGAGGAACTGCACTTTGTCTGTGACATGGCCAGGCAAGAGATGGTGAAGAATCGAGGCCATTCATTCTATGTTGGTCATGATATAGTACTTGCAAAGATGAATGTGCCTGCAAACTTCTGAATATTTTTCTTGTAAGGTTTAAGGCAAATGGGGCTCCAGTTAACTTCCAGATCATGGCAACTTTAATAATGAGTATCTCCCAGATGGCTTAACTACAGATTTAACTCTACTTCATATTCATTTTAAATGATCTAGGAGACATCCCAACAATGACCCATCAAGAGCAGTTACCAATACTTCATTATAAGGGGATGTTTTAGAAGGAGTCTCTCTTTTCAATCAAAGAAAGCTGAAGGTCAAATCACATTGTTGCAAATGCTCCTCCAATAAAATTATAAATTATAATTAAATTTCTAAGGTCTAAATCCTCATCCACTTACTTGAAGGAATATTTGATTGGGTAATATAGTAGAATAATTAAACAATCTCTATCTCTTTAGAGTTTAAACAGGATTTGATCTTTAGTATAAATAATTTATTCTTTAATTTGCCTACCACCATCCTGGATTCCTTGTTTCTTACTGGTCCAAACCGTGGGTTTAAGTAACACTTCAAATGTGAATTTCTTAAGAAGACTTTTGTGGCTTTATTTTTTCTTAAAACAATTTTTGCTTGCCTGGCCTGGGACACTGGCTTTGGGGCTTTTGGGGAGATAAGACACTTCAGTGTTTTCTTGACAGCTGAACTAAAGAAAACCTCTTACATACACGTCATCTGATTTACTTCATGCCATTTTGATCACTCCTTCTGACAGTTCTGATTTAATTTTTCTTTCAAAAAAGAGTATCAATTTCAAGGTTTAGAGTTCTTGGGATTTAGAATCTTTGATTAAAAAAGTGAAATTTAATCTTGAATCAAGGGGAGGGAAATGTGAGCAAGATTAGCAGGCTTCTTTTCGATAGAAGACTCTTGTAGCCAGTATTTATTATGGTAATGCTTTGTTATTATAAACCTCCTACGAATAATATTTTGGGGAGCTGCCACACAACAAGGCGTACATTATAACACCCGGGTTAGGAGGGGGGTGACAGCAAGGACCTGAGAAGCGCAATTATCTCACGGTTATGCATGCCTATGAAGTGTGTTATTACTTTTGTTTTTTACAACTTGGAGAATATTTTCATTGTAGGTGAAGCATCAGACACATTTTTATTCAAAGGAAGAGAAACAAAAAGAAGGTTGTGTCTGCTGTGCGCTCTGAATGGTACCCTGGTGGCCCTGGTCCTCTAGTTGGGGGGCTAATTTATAACGGAGTGTCTCCCAGGCGCCAGAACATTCAGCTTTATTGTCTGTGTCATGGTCTTCTGATATCCACGGCACAAAAGGAGTCATTCTTTGGAAATGGTGATTAGTCAGTTCGAACAGGAGGGTCTGCTGGTGTGCCTACAGGAGGTGTTGTTTTAGGCTGACTTAGTGAAAAAAAATCAGTAAAGCTTGGTGTGTGTCAGTTTGATGTTTTTTGAAATCAAGTAACCATGCAACTGGCATTTTATTTGTTGCTAAATATTTTAAGACCATATTGACAGAGTTCTAGGATAAAAATTAGTCAGTCCTGGGGAAGAAAGTGAGTTGGTGACTGTTAAGTACTCTGCCAGGCGGTTTACTTCAGGTAGCTTTTTAATTCTCACAGCAACCTACAAGGCTGATATTATTTTCATCTTTGCAGAGATGAGGAAACTCAGGTTCGAGAATTCAAATGAGTTGCCCACATTGCTAGGAAATAGTTGTTGTTCAGTCACTCAGTCATGTCTGACTCTGTGTGACCCCACGGACTGCAGCATGCCAGGCTTCCCTGTCCTTCATATCTCCCCAAGATTGCTCAAACATATGTCCATTGAGCTGGTGGTGCCATTCAACAATCTCATCCTCTGTTGCCCTCTTCTCCTCTTGCTCTCAATCTTTTCCAGCATCAAGGTCTCTTCCAATTGGAATGTGATGGAGCACATATTCAACCTGGATTTGCTTGATTCTATAGCTTTTACACACTTCCATTAAACATTTCCTAAAGGTATTTTTCTGTGTACAAGAATACATAGAAGAACTATACAAAAAAGATCTTCATGACCCAGATAATCATGATGGTGTGATCACTCACCTAGAGCCAGACACCCTGGAGTGAGAAATCAAGCAGGCCTTAGGAAGCATCACTACAAAAAAAAAAAAATTAGTGGAGGTGATGGATTTCCAGTTGAACTATTTCAAATCCTAAAAGATGATGTTGTAAAAGTGCTGCACTCAATATGTCAGCAAATTTGGAAAACTCAGCCGTGGCCACAGGACTGGAAAAGGTCAGTTTTCATTCCAATCCCAAAGAAAGGCAATGCCAAAGAATGCTCAAACTATCTCACAATTTTACTCATCTCACACACTAGCAAAGTAGTGCTCAAAATTCTCCAGCCAGGCTTCAACAGTATGTGAAGCATGAACTTCCAGATGTTCAAGCTGGATTTGGAAAAGGCAGAGGAACCAAAGATCAGATTGCCAAAACCCACTGGATCATCAAAAAAGCAAGAGAGTTCCAGAAAAACACCTACTTCTGCTTTATTGATTACACCAAAGCCTTTGACTGTGTGATCACAACAAACTGTGAAAAATTCTTCAAGAGATGGAAATACCAGACCACCTGACCTACCTCCTGAGAAATCTGTATGCAGGTTAGAACTGGACATGGAGCAACAGACTGGTTCCAAATTGGGAAAGGAGTACGTCAAGGTTGTATATTGTTACCCTATTTATTTAAATTTTATGCAGAGTATATAATGAAAAACGCTGGACTGGATGAAGCACAAGCTGGAATCAAGATTGCTGGGAGAAATATCAATAACCTCAGATGTGCAGATAACACCACCCTTATGGCAGAAAGCAAAGAGGAACTAAAGAGTCTCTTGATGAGAGTGAAAGAGGAGTGAAAAAGTTGGCTTAAAACTCAACATTCAGACAACTAAGATCATGGCATCTGGTCCCATTACTTCATGGCAAATAGATTGTGAAACAGTGGAAACAGTGACAGACTTTATTTTGAGGGGCTCCAAAATCACGGCAGATGGTGGCTGTAGCCATGAAATTAAAAGATGCTTGGTCCTTGAAAGAAAAGTTATGAACCTAGACAGCATATTAAAAAGCAGAGACATTACTTTGCCAAAAAACGTCCATCTAGTCAAAGCTATGGTTTTTCCAGCAGTCATGTATGAATGTGAGAGTTGGACTATAAAGAAAGCTGAGCACTGAAGAATTGATGCTTTTGAACTGTGGTGCTGAAGATTCTTGAAAGCCCCTTGGACTGCAAGGAGATCCAACCAGTCCATCCTAAAGATCAGTCCTAAATATTCATTGGAAAGACTGATACTGAAGCTGAAGCTCCAATACTTTGGCCACCTTATGTGAAGAACTGACTCATTTGAAAAGACCCTAATTCTGGGAAAGATTGAAGACGGAAGGAGAAGGGGATGACAGTGGATGAGAGATGGTTGGATGGCATCACTGACTCAATGGACATTAGTTTGAGTAGGCTCGGGAGTTTGTGATGGATGGGGAAGCCTGTCATGCTGCAGTCCATGGGGTTGCAATGCGTCAGAGATGACTGAGTGACTGAACTGAACTGAAGGAGTACTTCGAATGGGAATACCGTAGGTATTGTGTTGAAACAGATATGGGCAGGGGTAAGCTATGACCAAATGCATTTGGAGAGTGTTAGATCAAAGACATTTACGTTTTTAAAACTGCAGGACTTTTCAGAGCTTTATAATATACCACTATGCAGGATTTGTGACTTGCCTTTTTTTTCCCAGAAAGGGATCATAATATTAAGAACCACATGACATCATCTGCCCCTCAAATGCTTTTTGAGGGAGCACTTGGTGGCATTAATGTTCTGGGGAACACCCATATCCCTGCCTCTGCTGGCCTGATATTCTCCCATATCTGCCTGAAACTCCCTCAGCACATGTACTTGATTTGAATCCAGAAAGCGGATTTCTTTTATTTGGCCACCGAGGTATGGGTGTATGACTTTTGCTCTGAAAAGAGAGTTAACAAGCAAGCCTGAATCTGTATCTTTGCGACCATGTGAATCTGCTCTTTGCTTGTCGTTTTTCCGTTTGTCTTGCTTTTCACCTTCGGTGTGAGCGCTCTCTCTGGCCCTCAGGGCATAGATAAGAGCCTCGCTCCCAGGTTTCTGTACTCCGTGTACTTCACTCTCATCTACTATCCCAAGTTGGCATAGGAGGCAGGCACACACATACATAATGATGCTATAATATGACATCAAGTGATGGCAGGGAGATGCCAAATATAATGGGAACACAGAGGAATGAGGGACTGTATTTGAGAAGGGAAGGAGGGGCAAGGACGGGGAGCCTGGGTCTTAAAGATGGAATATGATTTAGTCTAGTGTCTACAAGATAAAGGGCAGTTCATGTGGAGGGAATGGCACCAGCAGTCTAGAGCATGAGGACCATGATCTGTGTAAGGACCAGTTGCTACTTCCAGCAGTGGCTGGAGCGTAGACTGGGAGACAGATGATGAATGGGTAAGAGCTGGAGCTGCTGAGATGGGTGGTGGTCAGGCCATCTGCAAAAGATCTCATCTGCTATTTAAAAAGTGAGAGCCACTCTGGAATCTATGGAAAGATATTGTGAGGTTAGAAGGGAGCAAGTGATGGGATCAGATTTGGATTTCCACAACATGTAAGCAATCCTCTCTAATGATGTTGGACGTTTCCCTTTCAGGCTTGCTAAACTGGAAAAGGAATATGAAAGAGCCTTTAAGATGGCTCCTGATCTTGGGGTGAGCACAATTGCACTCTTGTTTACCTTAATGTAATAGGATCATTATCTGGGTGCCCCATTTGGATGAAGCCTTGAAAGCATATTAACCTGTCAACTTTGTTCACAATAATTAGGGAAAATCTCTCAGGCTCCAAGCCCAGGTTTTTAAAGCCAACAGTGAAGTGGTCTTTCCTTGTTTTCTGTGTTGACTTTCATTTAAGATTTGCATAAACATAACTGAATGGTGACTCTTGCTTTTTGGTGCCAGCCAATTATATGAACTGATTTTTGCAGGCTGAAGGTGTTTTTGATCTGCAGTCTGTTACAAGGTGAAGGCAGGGGTGTTGGCTGACCTTGACCTGAACAAGGAGAGGACTTACCTTTATATCTCAGGGTCTAATAACAGAGACCTCAGTGGTAAATGCATGGGAGCCAGTGGCTTTCTAACCCCACTGTGACAGAGGGTCTCCTGGGGAGTGGGAGCCACAACTGCTCAAAGGAGGTCTGTGCTTCTCTTCTCTCTGACCCACTGCCTGCCTCCATTTACCCAATTAAAGTAGTGGAGGGCATGACCTGCCTGCTGCTTTCCTGGTTTCACTCAGCCAACCCACCCTCTGCCTTTGGAGTGCATGATGGATTGGTTTGAAACAAAACCATCTCGTTCCCAAACTGAAAGGTTCCTTTTTACAACTGGGAACAACTTGAAACCACTGGAGAAAATCATGTGCCAATTACGTATAAACTCCTTTACCACAAGGTATAAAGGAAGCCATAATTCGGGGGGCTTACATTTGATTGAATTCATCTGTTTTCATTTTGTAAATAGAGAGCAGGGAGAATCCATAGTGGGGGACAGTTGACATAGTGCAGCTTCTATTCCCAGGCAAGAGAAAGGGTGGCCCTGTCGCCTCACTTGCTCAGAGCCACGATTCCTAGGTGTAAAGAATCACAAGAAACCCTTACTCTGGGAGGTCAGCCTTGCTCCAGGCAGCGCCAGACTTCCCTCAGAACCAGAGGCACCGAAGAGAAGGGACCGTGTTTTATCAATCACCCAGCCAAGAACAACAACCTTCAACTGGGGAAATACCCAGGCCCCCATCTGGGATGAGATTTACACTGATGGGTCTGTATTTGCCAGCAGCTGACAAGTCAGATTTTACCCTTAACATCCCTAAGTGTGTTGGTACTAATTAGGTGAAAAATGAGATGCATTGTTAAAACTGGCTTTCCTTTCCTGCTTGGCAGCCTGACATTATGGGACACTGAAACCTTAAATTGCCTTGCAGAAACATGCCCGAGGATAACTGCATTGTGGGGGTAGAGGGAGGACCTGGTGATGGAATAAAGATCGCTTCACCATCGCTGCCATCTGTCACTAATGAAAGACTGGCTTGTTAATAGGCCTAGAGGATTAATTGATATCGTTCTCCAAATGTGTGCAGCTAGTGACCCCTGATCTTTGGATGCACTAGACAAACTTGGGTGTAATTCCAGATTTTCCACTTGGCTGGTGGCATGACTTTGGGCACCTCTCTCTGCTTCAATCTCCTTAACTGTAAAATGGGGTATTTCTTTGTGCTGTTATGATCAAACAATATTTGAGTGTCATGTAACATGGAAAAGTGAATCACTGGCTTTTCCTCTCCATTCTGAGCCTCTCATTTCCTGAGAAGGTGGGCTCCTGTGTTCTCTATTTTAAAGCCCTCATGATGGACCATGAGGGCTCCTTGCTCTATAGCAGAGAATGACACATTCCGTGGCTGTGCATACACCTTTCCTAGGCTTTTCTGTATTCTCACCAGGCCACTTTGGATCATCTGCCTCTATCTTGGCGGCTGTGATAACTGGCCCTCTGGATCACTGGTGCTGTGTGTTGTGCTGTGCTAAGGCACTCAGTCGTGTCTGACTCTTTGCGACCCCCTGAACTGTAGCCCTCCAGGCTCCTCTGTTCATGGGATTCTCCAGGAAAGAATACTGGAGTGTGTTGCCAGGCCCTCTTCCAGGGGCTCTTTCTGACCCAGGGATCGAACCCAAGTCTCTTAGTCTCCTGCACTGGCAGCCAGGTTCGTTGGAAGCCCCCCTGGATCACTGGGTATAACCTTAAATTGTTTTCTCTTGTTAATTTTTAAAATATTAAAATATTCTTCCCCAAATGAAAATGGATTACTATAGAACTGTTGCTTTTGTTTTTATTTGGTCCACTCTTGATTGTGCATAGACTAGGGGTTTAAAGCTTACTCTCCATGCATGATACAGACCCTTGCTCTTCCCTTGCTGTCTCATCTCTAGTCCATTCTTGATTCAATTCTGCAAATATTTCATGATAGCTAAGTGACTTACTTGGAAGATCTGTTTTAATCTTCACCTTGTCTGAGATTATCCAACAAATAAGTGATGGGGGTGGGATTTGAACCCAGGCAGTCTGACCTTAGAACCTGAGCTTTGGGGATTATGCCTTTATCCACCAGGTTGTTCCTTCAGTTCATTAGAAGAGATTGTGCAAATGAGGGCCCAAATCATGAAACATAGATCAGATAAATCCAAAGGCTCATGTATGAATGGTGAAGGTGGAACAGGAAATGGGGTGTGAGGTTCACACACACCTGGGGGACTCATGCTAACGTTTAGTCCTCGAAGCCAGTCTTCTTACTCTCGTAGTCAGCTGAGGTCTGGAGTGAGTTCTACTCCCAGAAAAAAATCAACTTCCAATTTCTTTAAGAGAAATTTTACTTGATATTTTTATGTGGGGGGTTGGAGGGCGGGGCAAGGAACACATCATAGCTTCCCAGGGCAAGTCACTCTTGACATCCTAAAATAAACTTGGTTACACTGCCTGCCTCTGGGCAGCAAAAATTGTATTCATAGTTATCAAAGTTTGTACTCAAGCGATTGCTCCTCCTGCCCCTCTGGAGCCTTGAGATTATGTTTTTGTTCATGATTTATGCTGCGACCACACATCTGACATATTTTTCCTGTTATTTGTTTCAGGCATCAGAATATCTCAGGCTGCCCCTAGGCTTGAGACATAAAGACTCTATTTTGCTTTTCATATCCCCCTTTCACCCCCTTGGACATTCAGACCTTCCTGGGTTTGCTTGGTGATTTGACTGCAACTTTTCTCAACTTGGACTTTGGGGGCATCCCGTTTGCCTCCACCTATTTTATAAGCAGAGGTAGCCCCTGCTTGTGTGACAAACCTAGACTTTTTGGAGGATCAATCCTCTCAACGTGTCCAGATTTATTTGTCTTTGTGGGATGCATAATGAAGGGGTTTCAGAGACTGACAGAGTAATTTGTTCTGTCCCAGACAAGGATGGTCTTATTAGGGGGTGACTATCGGTGCTGCTGAGGCATCCATGGAGCTCTAACAATATTTGCTTTTGAAAGGCTCGAAGTCCGAACCCCAGCAGCTCTCAGGCTCCTGTCAAGACAACTGACCTAATCTTACCCTGATATAAGCAATTTTAATTCATTGAGATTCTGCCTAATGATGCTGGCGATTTACATTGTTGTCATTCTTGAGTGTGATTATGTTTTCAAAGAAAGGGATCATTCCTGTGGAGACATTTTCCTCTAAATGCTTCCTTTGAAGGACTCTGCTCACTATGGAAGGGAAAGAAACGAAACAAAAGAGAGACTTCTGTAAGACAGCCAGGGTCTCGCCTAAGAACTCTGGGAAGAATAGCATCTATTGTACTCAGTGGCGTTTAGATATCTGTCATCCCAGATCACTTGGAATGAATCCTCCAAGCAACGTTTGGGCCTATAGGAATTTTTAGGGTTCTCTGTGCTCAAGTTTTGCTCCATTGTTGTTTTGTCACTGAGTTGCGTCCGACTCTTTTGTGACCCTGCAGACTGTAGCTCTCCAGGCTCCTCTGTCTATGGGATTCTCCAAGCAAGAATCCAGGAGTGGGTTGCCATTTCTTTCTCCAGAGGATTTTCCTGACCCAGGGACCAAACACGCATCTCCTACATTGAAGGCAGATTCTTTATTGCTGAGCCATAGGAGCAGGTTTGGCTTGATCCAGTATTATTATCAAAAGCAGGAGCCCCTTGATTCCGTGAGAAGGGGATTTCTACTACCCCAGAGATAGAGCAGGCACTCTGCAAAGCACTTAGATCCAGAGAAGATACTATGAAGGGAAACCTGATTAGCTTAGTGGTTAAAGAGTTGGACACGACTGAACAACTAAACAAAGACAACAGGAGGAAAATTAGAGGACGGAATAAGAGGTAGAGATGGTAACTATCATTGGAAAGCAGTTTTCAGAACCCTGGCTGCTGCTGAAGAAGAGAGAAGGTTTGATTTGGACAGGTGGCTAAAAACTATCATGAGTGGATGTTATAATGACTGCATCCTTCCTTCATACATAAGACATGTATCACATACACCAGGCACGGCTAGGAGCTTGGGTTTACAGTCATCTTTCATTTGAATGTTGTAAGAGCCCCCCAAACTGGTCTCCTTAAAGCAAGGAGACCTCCGTTCTTCACCCTTAACAATCTTATCAACAGAACAGCCAGAGTGATCCCAGGAAAATGCATGTTCAGGTCCTGTCACCCTCCAGAGGCTTTCAGCATCTCTTAGAGTAAGCCTGTACAATATTCACATGTGAATGGCTGAGATCTCCCCCCAGCACCCTATTTCCCACTCCAGCACCTCTAAATTCTCACTGAGCCACTGAGCAGCTTACATGCCACCACCTCCTGAAGAACCCTGGGGCCCCTGTGCAACCCTTTGCTTGTGTCTCAGTTGTTATACTGACACCCAAATTCTCTCTTATATTCTCCATGCCCTCTTTGATCTCTGAGGTTCTGCAAGAGGAGCTGGCTTTCACTTACCCCAGAATCATCCCAAGACTGAGTTCTCAGGAGTATTGTTGAATGAATGAGTAAATGAATGTGTGCGTGACTGATGCCCCTTCTCCATGGGGTGCCCATGGCTCTGGTTCTCCAGGGCAGCCAGCAGACTGGTTCTACCACTGGACCCTGTTAATGTTCACACCACGCCTGTGTGCCATGATGCCCATAGCCAAAGCCAAGAGCCAAAGCACTTCATTTTTCTGCCCCAAGAGACATCTAGAGACTCCCCACAACTCCATTCCCGGCTCCCGGAGAAATGAAGCACGACTATAAGATCCTTCCTCGCTTCCTCAGTCCTGGGGTGGCCCCAGGAGAGGGTGGGCAGGATAGGGAAACACCCTTGCAGCCAGGCCTGTGCCTTGTTCGCCCCCACCCCCTGTCTGGTGGAGCTGGGCTCTGTAGACTGGCCCCCCATGCTCTGCGGCTCTGACGATGTAAATATTGTTGAGACGCTCCACGGGGGGTGATTGGGGGGGGAGATGGGGAAGGAAAAGCCATCACGAGGGACACATATGTCTGCAGTGCCTCTTCCAGGGGATAACAGTCTGGGCAGAGCCAGCTGTGGGGTAAGACTTCTGGACCCTGAGACAGGGAAGAAAACCCTGCGCAGATCTGAAGGGCCCCCCACTGCCCACCCCATGAACTAGTGGCACCTACTGTGGCCAGGCCTTTCTCCAGGGCAGGAGCACAGTGGGCTCCTGGCACTGAAAAGGCTTGGAAAAATTATAGGGGGGAAAGCTATTTGCTTGTGGCACACTGCCCAGGCGGGTTAATCCAGTGCCTCCGAGGAGAGAGTTCTTCCTGAACACTTGTAATTAATCCGGAGAGCTCATGGCCTCAGGAGGTTATGAGGCCAAATTACTCAGTACGTTTCCAAAAAGGAGTTGTTGTCCAGGTGGAAAGAGTAGCATCTTCCTTAGACAAGGGCAGTAAATCTGCAAGGACTGTCAGTGGGACTGCTGGGACGGAGGAAATGCAAAGGTCTGGAGGAAGGATAAAGTTAACAGTAGGATAAAGTTAACAGAAGGATAAAGTTAACTTCTAGAGGGCAATTGCCTGACTGTGAGCTCAGCACTTCATTTGCATCTGCTAGTGTGATGCTTATAAGCAGTGACTCTTGTCATTCCCATTTGACAGATGAGGGGCAAGGAGCCCAGAGACATTAAGTAACTTGTCCATGGTCACACAGCGAACACATGCTGAGTTAAAATCTAAACTCAGGCACAGGGTTTCTAGATCAGCTCTTAATAAGTGGGCCTTAGTTCTTTGCTGTCGTGGGTTGGAATGGGCTTGGTGAGGCCATGCATGTCTTTTCCTTGTGACTTAGTGCCATGTGTAGAGAGAGTTTCAAATTTGGAAAATACATTTGGTCATTAGCAGCATGACCCTAGAGTAAGGCATTTCATCTTTGAGTAGTGTCCTTGTCTGATAGAGTAGACATAATAACACCTTTCTTATCCATTTTGTGTGATTAAATGTAATGGTGCATTGAAATACACAATATACACACAAAAGTGCTATTGAACTGTCAGAGTGTGTTGTGAAATTACCTACAAGTTCGGCAAAATGAAAGCATTAAAGCCAGGCTGTCCAATGGTCTTTCTGAATAATGGAAATACTTTTTATGGATGCTGTTCAATATGGTAGCCACTGGCCCCATATGGCTATAAAAACCCTTGAAATGTGACTAGTGAGATTGAGGAACTACATTTTAAATTTCATTTCATTAATTTGAACAGCCCGCATGTGGCTGGTTGCTACCATGGTGAAAGCACAGGAGATGGTTTCATCTGGGAAAGACTTTGGAGATCCTTGAGTCCAACCTCTGTTTCACAGATGACAAGACTGAGGTTCTTAGTGGGGCAGGAGCTTGCCTGAGGTCATTTGGTAAGTTAGTAGAGAGCAGGTTAGAATCAGGTCTTCAAGCACCCTGATATTCTCTACTTTAAGCATTTTGAATATCCCTATAAGTAGATTAGAAAAAAAGATTGATCATTATCAACCTAAAATCCATATGAAATACCAGGAAGGCTCTGGTTTTGAAGAGGGGCTGAGGCTAGAGGAGGCAATAAGGAATGCCCACACCCATTTGTGTGACGCATTGTGTGACTTTCTCCACCAGGAGCCTAACTGGGTGTAGCCCTGACCAAGCAGGCATCTTCTTGCTTAGAGTCAACAGACAGGAAACCCTTTTTCACTGAAACCCATCACAGCAATGATGGAGACACCTCTGGCGAGGTCCATTTCTCGGAGGAATAGCCCTGCCAGTGATGGAGGGCTTGGGGCTCAGTGGACTGTAATGGTATATCTGTGGAAAGAAAGAAAAGGCCTGTGGTGAGGCTGCAACCTTGGTGCCAAATCACAATCTATAATTGGGCCTGATTTTTTCCATATGTATCAACAAAAACAGCTTTGCTTTCACGGAGATGAAAGCAACCCCTTTCTTTGGTCCCATTTCCCTTTTGTATGTATTTCCCAGGTCTCCACTGGGTTCATCATTCTCCAATCAAAACAAACCTACAAGAGAACAAATCAGAAATTAGGGATATGGAAGGACTTAATGGAGAAAATATCTTTCTTTATAATTTCCATGGCAGAGAGATATGCTGTATTTTTCTCTCTTTTCTTAACCAAAACAAAATTAACTTGCTCTGCCATAGTTTTGACGAAATCATATTCTTGGGGTGCCTGAGTGCTCTTTATGGCCCCATGGACTACAGCCTGCCACTCTCCTCTGTCCATGGGATTTTCCAGGCAAGAATACTAGATTAGGTTGCCATTTCCTCCTCCAGGAGATCTTCCTGGCCCAGGGATTGCACTCCTGCACCTCCTTCTGCTGGTAGGCAGATTGTTTACTACTGAGCTACTGGAAAGTCCATATTCTTGGGGTAGTGAAAGCAGATAAGTGCTTAACAGCAGTAGATTCATGGATCTGTGTGAACCATCTTTATTAAAGGACACATACATTGTCAACCCACATTTTGTATTGCTGCCATAACAAAAAATTTCAGACTGGAAGCTCTGAGCAAGAAAAATGTATTTACTTACAGTTCTGGAGGCTGGAAGTTCAAGATCAAGGTACCAGCTACTGTGATTTCTCCTGAAGTCTCTCCCTTTGGCTTGCAGATGGCCACCTTCTCTCTGGGTCCTTGGGCTTTTTCTCTGTGCATATATCCCTGGTGTCTCTTCCTCTTCCTGTAAGAACGTCAGTCCAATTGGATTATGACCCCACCCTTACCACCTCATTTAACCTTAATTAACTCTGCAAAGACTTTATCTCCAAATATAGTCACATGGGAACCTAAGGCTTCAGCATATGAACTTTGGTGGTTTAGTCACTAAGTCATGTCCGACTCTTGTGACCCCATGGCCTATAGCCTGCCAGGCTCCTCTGTTCATGGGATTCTCCAGGCAAGAATACTGGAGTGGGTTGCCATTTCCCTCTCCAGGGGATCTTCCCCACCAAAGAATTGAACCTGGGTCTCCTGCATTGCAGGCAGATTCTTTACCGACTGAGCTACAAGGGAAGATCCATAAGAACTTTGAGGGAACACAATTCAGTCCTTAACAACTTTATTGAGGACTTGCTATGTTTTGGGACTGGAAATATGGGGAAACAAAAAATAAAACAAAACAGTATAATAACCTGACCTCTGAGAAGTTGGGAGTCTGACAAACGTTAAAAAAATGCAGTATGATATGCAATTTATCTACACCAAAGGCATTGAGGGAGAGAATCCACTTTATTTTGGGAAATGAAAGGGAAAAGATTTAGAGAAGTTTTCAAAGACACAGAGCTGAATGAATTGAGATTTGAAGGAAGTCTGGCATAGGCAGGATGGCAGGAAAAGAAATAAAGAATACAGTCGAAATAAGCCAAGTCTCTTTCTTGACTTCTGAAAGGTTCTAAAATACTCTCCCCAATTTCAAAGGCCAAGCTTCTATGATCAAGCTTCTATGACTTCTTTCATTAAGCCATTGTTTCCTAAGAAAAAACAAAAACAAAAATCAATATTGGCTTGGAATGCTTTTGGCTACACACATCATAAAACTATTATACAAGCTGGCCTGCACAATAGGGGCAAGAGTATTTTCCATGAGCAGATCAGTGGTAGAGTGGGTTCCGGGCATGGTTTGATCACTGAGTGATCACATTGATGACTCAGGGTTTTTTTTGTTTATTCATTTTGCCTGTTTTACAGTGGCCTCAGACAAAGGCTGGATCTTCTTCTCCTGGCTACGATAGCCATCAGTGGAAACCCTACCGACATGCTTACTTACTCACATTTCAGGAGAGAAAGTGAAAACCTCTTCTCCAATCTTTGGTGTGCTAGAATTGGCTTCTCCTGGCCCCTGAGATCTGATTGTCAAATTTTCAGAAATTTTGCAACTGGTTGTTAAACATAGCTGTTATTAAAAATTAAATCATATAAACCTAGAACAAAACAAACTTGATTAAAAACAAAGATAATAAATATTCAAAATTCATCACTCCCCCTTATTTTACTAATTTTACTCTCATCCGTGCCCCTGGCATGATATACATCCATCGCATGTGGATGATGGTAATACACTACAATGGGAGCTACTGCACTGCCCTCCCCAGCTCAGTGTTGGTGACTGAAATCGACCATGATGACAGTATTCACAGCCTAGAAATGGGCAAGTGCAATAAACAGGTTATGAGACACTGTTTTTTGTTTGTCTAGGGCTTCCCTGGTGGCTCAGTGGTAAAGAATCCGCCTGCCAATGCAGGAGACACAGGTGTGATCCATGGCTCGAGAAGAGCCCCTGGAGGAGGAAATGGTAACCCACGCCAGTATTCCTGCCTGGAGAATTCCATGGACAGAGGAGCCTGGCAAGCTACAATCCATAGGGTTGCAAAGAGTCAGACATAACTAGGTGACTAAGCACACACACACACACACACACACAGACTACAGAAAGTGATGGAGAAATGCAAATAATGCAGATTAAATTTTTTAAAGTGTTATTCTAAACCACTTGGATTGTGAATAGTGCAGAAATTTGAGGAGATATTTTTCCAGTTTTATCTGATTCAGCAAAGAAGTCACATCATTGAAAGATGAGTGAAATTCTGATCATGTCCTTTCATTGTTTTACTTGTCACAGAAGCAAAAGCAGCCAGCATTCATGCCAGCATTAAAACTTATCTGTCAATTACAACCACCGATTGGTTAGAGATGTAAGAATGGCAAAAGTGAGTAAGAATATTCTGTGAAAATCAATTTATAGTGTGGGATTTACAACGAAGAACATTTTTTGTGTTATTGTATTTGTATTTTGGGTTCTAAACATCCATTAGATTAGTAAAGATTCATAATAAATGTATAACTATGTAGGCATCAGAGGGCAGACACACAAACCATAATCACAGAAAACTAGTCAATCTCATCACATGGACCACAGCCTTGTCTAACTCAATGAAACTAAGCCATGCCATGTGGGCCACCCAAGATGGGGGGGTCATGGTGGAGAAGTCTGACAGAATGTGGTCCACTGGAGAAGGGAATGGCAAACCACTTCAGTATTCTTGCCTTTAGAACCCCATGAACATTATGCAAAGGCAAAATGATAGGATAATGAAAGAGGAACTCCCCAGGTCGGTAGGTGCCCAATATGCTACTGGAGATCAGTGGAGAAATAACTCCAGAAAGAATGAAGGGATGGAGCCAAAGCAAAAACAATGCCCAGTGGTGGATGTGACTGATGATAGAAGCAAGGTCCGATGCTGTAAAGAGCAATATTGCATAGGAATCTGGAATGTTAGGTCCATGAATCAAGGCAAATTGGAATTAGCCAAACAGGAGACGGCAAGAGTGAATGTCGACATTCTAGGAATCAGCGAACTAAAATGGACTGGAATGGGTGAATTTAACTCAGATGACCATTATATCTACTACTGTGGGCAGGAATCCCTTAGAAGAAATGGAGTAGCCATCATAATCAACAAGATTGCAGTGCTTGGATGCAGTCTCAAAAACGACAGAATGATCTCTGTTCATTTCCAAGGCAAACCATTCAATATCACAGTAATCCAAGTCTATGCCCCAACCAGTAATGCTGAAGAAGCTGAAATTGAATGGTTCTATGAAGACCTACAAGACCCTTTAGAACTAACACCCCAAAAAGATGTCCTTTTCATTAAGGGGACTGGAATGCAAAAGCAGGAAGTCAGGAAACACCTGGGGTAACAGGGAAATTTGGCCTTGGAATACAGAATGAAGCAGGGCAAAGGCTAATAGAATTTTGCCAAGAGAACACATTGGTCATAGCAAACACCCTCTTCCAACAACACAAGAGAAGACTCTACACATGGACATCACCAGATGGTCAACACCGAAATCAGATTGATTATATTCTTTGCAGCCAAAGATGGAGAAGCTCTATACAGTCAACAAAAACAAGATCGGGAGCTGACTGTGGCTCAGATCATGAACTCCTTATTGCCAAATTCAGACTTAAATTGAAGAAAATAGGGAAAACCACTAGACCATTCAGGTATGACCTCAATAAAATTCCTTATGATTATACAGTGGAAGTGAGAAAAAGATTTAAGGGACTAGATCTGATAGATAGAATGCCTGATGAACTATAGATGGAGATTTGTGACATTGTACAGGAGACAGGGATCAAGACCATCCCCATGGAAAAGAAATGCAAAAAAGCAAAATGGCTGTCTGGGGAGGCCTTACAAATAGCTGTGAAAAGAAGAGAGGCAAAAAGCAAAGGAAAAAAGGAAAGACATAAGTATCTGAATGCAGAGCTCCAAAGAATAGCAAGGAGAGATAAGAAAGCCTTCCTCAGTGATCAATGCAAAGAAATAGAGGAAAACAACAGAATGGGAAAGACTAGAGATCTCTTCAAGAAAATTAGAGATACCAAGGGAACACTTCATGCAAAGATGGGCTCAATAGAGAACAGAAATGGTATGGACCTAACAGAAGCAGAAGATATTAAGGAGAGGTGGCAAGAATACACAGAAGAACCGTACAAAAAAAAAAAAAAATCTTCACGACCCAGATAATCACGATGGTGTGATCACACACCTAGAGCCAGACATCCTGGAATGTAAAGTCAAGCGGGCCTTAGAAAGCATCACTATGAACAAAGCTAGTGGAGGTGATGGAATTCCAGTTGAGCTATTTCAAATCCTGAAAGATGATGCTGTGAAAGTGCTGCACTCAATATGCAAACAAATTTGGAAAACTCAGCAGTGGCCACAGGACTGGAAAAGGTCAGTTTTCATTCCAATCCCAAAGAAGTTCAGTTCAGTCATTCAGTCATGACCGACTCTTTGCGACCCCATGAATCGTTGCACACCAGGCCTCCCTGTACATCACCATCTCCTGGAGTTCACTCAGACTCATGTCCATCGAGTCAGTGATGCCATCCAGCCATCTCATCCTCGGTCATCCCCTTCTCCTCCTGCCCCCAATCCCTCCCAGCATCAGAGTCTTTTCCAATGAGTCAACTCTTCACATGAGGTGGCCAAAGTATTGGAGCTTCAGCTTTAGCATCATTCCTAACAAAGAAGTCCCAGGGCTGATCTCCTTCAGAATGGACTGGTTGGATCTCCTTGCAGTCCAAGGGACTGTCAAGAGTCTTCTCCAGCACCACAGTTCAAAAGCATCAATTCTTCGGTGTTCAGCCTTCTTCACAGTCCAACTCTCACATCCATACATGACCACAGGAAATATCACACCCTTGACAAGACGGACCTTTGTTGGCAAGGTAACATCTCTGCTTTTGAATATGCTATCTAGGTTGCTCATAACTTTTCTTCCAAGGAGTAAGCGTCTTTTAATTTCATGGCTGCAGTCACCATCTGCAGTGATTTTGGAGCCCAAAAATATAAAGTCCGATACTGTTTCCACTTTTTCCCCATCTATTTCCCATGAAGTGATGGGACCAGATGCCATGATCTTCATTTTCTGAATGTTGAACTTTAAGCCAACTTTTCCACTCTTTACTTTCACTTTCGTCAAGAGGCTTTTTAGTTCCTCTTCACTTTCTGCCATACGGGTGGTGTCATCTGCATATCTGAGGTTATTGATATTTCTCCTGCAAATCTTGATTCCAGCTTGTGCTTCTTCCAGTCCAGCATTTCTCATGATGTACTCTGCATATAAGTTAAATAAGCAGGGTGACAATATACAGCCTTGACATACTCCTTTTCCTATTTGGAACCAGTCTGTTGTTCCATGTCCAGTTCTAACTGTTGCTTCCTAACCTGCATACAGATTTCTCAAGAGGCAGGTCAGGTGGTCTGCTATTCCCATCTCTTTCAGAATTTTCCACAGTTTCTTGTGGTCCACACAGTCAAAGGCTTTGGCATAGCCAATAAAGCAGAAATAGATGTTTTTCTGGAACTCTTTCGCTTTTTCCATGATTCAGTGGATGTTGGCAATTTGAGCTCTGGTTCCTCTGCCTTTTCTAAAACCAGTTTGAACATCAGGAAGTTCACGGTTCGCGTATTGCTGAAGCCTGGCTTGGAGAATTTTGAGCATTACTTTACTAGCATGTGAGATGAGTGCAATTGTGTGGTAGTTTGAGCATTCTTTGGCATTGCCTTTCTTTGGGATTGGAATGCAAACTGACCTTTTCCAGTCCTGTGGCCACTGCTGAGTTTTCCAAATTTGCTGGCATATTGAGTGCAGCACTTTCACAGCACCATCTTCCAGGATTTGAAATAGCTCCACTGGAATTCCATCACCTCCACTAGCTTTGTTCGTAGTGATGCTTCCTAAGGCCCACTTGACTTCACATTCCAGGATGTCTGGCTCTAGATGAGTGATCACACCATCGTGAATATCTGGGTCGTGAAGATCTTTTTTGTACAGTTCTTCTGTGTATTCTTGCCACCTCTTCTTAATATCTTCTCCTTCTGTTAGGTCCACACCATTTCTGTCCTTTATCGAGCCCATCTTTGCATGAAATGTTCTGTTGGTATCTCTAATTTTTTTGAAGAGATCTCTAGTCTTTCCCATCCTGTTGTTTCCCCCTATTTCTCTGCATTGATCACTGAAGAAGTCTTTCTTATCTCTCCTTGCTATTCTTTGGAACTCTGCATTCAAATGGGTGTACTTTTCCTTTTCTCCTTTGCTTTTTGCTCCCCGTCTTTGCACAGCTATTTGTAAGGCCTCCTCAGACAGCTGTGTGTAGACTGTATTTTTTCCTAGACAGTCACTGTTATGCATTTATTAGCACCAGTCCCTCATTCCTTTAGTTTAATTGAGCCCATCTAGCTAACATGCCCACTCTTAAAGCCTGGAATACCTTATATTGATTACTGTTTGTGGCTGGGAATGGATAGTTTGTTGGGAAAAAGGAAACAGGGGATGAATTTTGGCTAGACAGACAAAACTACATGCACCTGTAAAAGTCACCTACCCCCACCAGCACAAACAACACATTAATACAATATCAGTCTTTTTATTTTGTGCACGCGTGTGTGCTATCACTTCAGTCATGTCAGACTCATTGTGACCTTGTGGACTGTGGCCCGCCAGACTCCTCTGTCTATGGAGTTCTCCAGGCAAGAATACTGGAGTGGGTTGCTGTGCCCTCCTCTTCCAAGGGATCTTCCCGGCCCAGGGATCGAACACAAGTCTCTTCTGTTTCCTCTATTGGCAACCATTTTCTTTACCATTAGTGCCCCGGGAAGTTGCCTTTTTATTTTAGTATAAATTAATATATGACACTTTTTAAAATAGAACAGCTGACTCAGGGCACACTGGATAGAACTTTTAACAGTTTGGGCAGGATAATTCCTTGTTGTGGGAGGAGTGCCCTCTACATCATAGGAAGTCTAGCAGCATCCCTGACCTCTACCCACTAGATGCCAATAGCACCCCACTTCCAATGATGACTACAAAAAACTTCTCCAGACATTGCCAAATGTCTTCTGGGGTCTGTTTTGCTCATCAACTACTGGTTTCAACCCAGAACTTAGGGTTCCAAAGCTGGAAGATTTTAGCTTCTGTTCTCCTCCCTCTAAGTTACGGCTTATCTGTAATCAAATGTTAAATTGATGGCTCAAAGCAACGCCAGAGAAGAGGTACATTCCTGAGGGCTGGAACCCTGGGCCCCAGAAAAATGAGTCTGGAGGCAAATCTTCTGGGCTCAGGAGAAAGGAATGTTCCAATTGGGCAGGCCAAAGTTTCTAGATACCATCTCTCAACTTAGCAGATTCTACGGTGGCTTTTTTCATCTTTGAAATTCAAACGATATGAAGCTCTTCACCTGAAGATCCATATTTGAAGATCTTAAAAACATTTTGGTTCGTTTTAGAAAATTTAAGTAGATTTTAGCCTGAGTTAGAAGGAAGATTTCATTTAGCTCATGCTTGGGTTCCAGAAGCATCAACTCTTCAGATCATAGCAATGATGTAAGTTCCAAAGGAAGCAAACAAATGCATCTCAGCAAGATGTAAACTGTCCAAAGTCTGGGAAATGTCCTCATGCCAGAATCTATTGACATTTGTGTAAAATAAGCTTACCCAAAACTCTCCTCTCCTCAAGAAAACCCTCCTTAGACCTGTTTCTCCTTCCAGCATCCAGCCGGTCTTCATCTTTCCTCAATAGCTAAGGCTCTCAAAGGATTAGTCTTCATTTGCTCACAATTTGTTCTCCTTCTGTTCATTCCTTGGATTCTGTCCCTAAATACCAACAATACTGTTATGATGTGTTCAGTCACCTCTTCTAAAACATTCTTGTTCTGTCTCATCCTTAGGACAACTTTGGACAACTTTGCTGACCAGCCTCTCTCCTTTATGTTTTTGCCTCCTGTTAGTTCTGTAATGCTGGGGTATTTTTCCTACCCTTCTGTTGAATTCTTTACTGGTTCTTTTTTCTCTGTCTGCTACGTAAATAGAAGTATTTCCCCAGGGATTTCGTCTTGTTCCTGTTTCTTTCCTTTCCTTTCTCTCTGGGCTGTCTTCTTATCACCTCTTGACTTCAGGTACGTAGCTTCCAGCTCTGCATCTTCAGCCATGCACGGCCTCTTTACTTGGCTCCAAAGATAGGTACATTCACCTTCGCAGGAGTGGGGGCAGCCACAGGGGCTTCAAATAAAACACGCCTAACTTGGAACTCCTTTTCTCTTTTCCTAACCCAACTTTTTCTCATCTCTGTCTCAGTTAATGAAATTGCTTTCTTTCATGTCTCCCAGGGTAGAGACCCTAAAGACACCTTGAGTTAAGGTTTCCTTGCAAATCAACCCCATTGTGTCATGTGTCTCTGCACCCTGTGAATTTCACTGCCATCATTTCCTTGATGAGAATGCCACCCTCTCCACCCTCACCACCCACATTTAGATCACAGACTGGCAAGCTCTTTCTTGAAAGGACCAGATAGTAAATATTTTAAGCTTTCTGAGTCACTCTGTCTTTGTTGCAACTACTCAACTCTGCTCTTGTAGCATGAACACAGCCATGGATAATAGGTGAATGAGAAGGTAGACATGACTGTGTTTCAGTAAAACTTTATTTAAAAAAACAGATTTCTGATCTGATTTAGCCCAAGGGACATAGCTTGCCACCTCCTTATTTAGAGGGTTGTTGTCTTCTACCTGGATTATCTCATCTTCCCAGGTGACGCTAGTGGTAAATAACCTGCCTGCCAATGCAGGAGACATAAGAGATGTGGGTTCAGTCCCTGGGTCTGGAAGATCCTCTGGAAGAGAGCATGGCAACCCACTCCCGTATTGTTGCCTGGAAAATCCCACGAACAGAAGAATCTGGCAAGCTACAGTCCATGGGGTCACAAAGAGTCAGACATGACTGAAGCAACTTAACACACACACACCAGAAGCTTATCTCCCTGCTCCAGTATTATTTTCCTCTAACCATTTTTATCTTGCTGTCCAAAGTAAATATTTATTGATGAATGCATCTTCTTAAAATATAGACAGATTAGATACATCAGACTTTGACACTCTATGTAAGTTAGCTTTCTTCAAACATGCCATACCCTCCAGCTCTATAATTCCCCCCTAACTCTGTTTTCCAGCCTGGAATGTTCTTCCCTGTCCCCAAATCCTTTTAAGTGTCAATTTATAAGACATAGCCTGCAAGGTATCTTTGCTATGAAGCCTTCCATACCTCCCTTCCCAACTCTGAACTCTTTCTTCTCTAATACTCTCTTAAATAATATTACTCCTGCCTCACAGTGCCATCTCATTATGAGTCTGCCTCATGGTGAAGTGACGTCTACCTATGTTGGTCTACCTCAGTCCAAAGCTCCCTGGGAAGCAAAAAGTGTCTTTTGAAAAAAATCTTTTTTTATTCCCCAACATATTACTCCATTTAAATAGTAATCTCTACTAAGGTACTCTGCAATTTCAAATACAAAATACACACATTTCTCAAGAATAGATACCAAAAAGAAAAAAAAGGTACAGTCCAGAGCTAAGCAAGTTCACTCCACCCACCACCACCAAATGACATTTGGAATTGCTTATTCAGCCTCAATCACATCTTGTTCACCAGTCCATAGCATGCCTACTGAGTCTGTGATTAGTTTTTAGGTTTGTCTTTTCTGTTTTAAACTTTCGAAAATGGATAGGATGTTGAAGGTTGTGGGGAAATGAAGCTGTGACAAAAATAAAAGAGAAATTAATTTTTTAAATGGAAATTGGCAGGAAAATGTTGTGTGTGGATCAAATCTTTTGTCGACAAATACGACTTTAAAGGACCAAGAATGAGCCAGACAATGTGTAAAGAGTGCATTATTAATGTGACGCAAGGCAATTAACCGTAAGCAATAAGGCGCAGTGTGTGCACGTGCACTCGGCCGTGTCAGACTCTTTGTGACCCCATGGACATAGCCCACCAGGCTCCTCTGTCTATGGAATTTTTTAGGCAAAAATACTGGAGTGAGTTTCCATTTCCTCCTCCAGGGGATCTTTCTGACCCAGGACAGTAGCCTGCCAGGCTTCTCTGTCTAGGATTTTCCAGGCTGGAATTCTGCAGTGGGTTGCCATTTCCTACTCCAGGGGATCTTTCTGACCCAGGACAGTAGCCCACCAGGCTTCTCTGCCTGTAGAATTTTCCAGGCTAGAATACTGGAGTGGGTTGCCATTTCCCACTCCAGGGGATCTTTCCAACCCAGGGATCAAAACTGTGACACCTGTGTCTCCTGTACCAGCAGATTCTTTACCACTAGCCCCCCTGGGAAGCATGGGGTAAGAGGGGAAACTGTATAATGAAGAAATGGAACCATATTCTGAGAGTTTAGCTAGAGTGAGCACTATTTAATATGGGTGTTACTATCAATATATGTGGTTATTTACATTTAAATAATTGAAATTAAAATTTAAAATTCAGTTTCTCAGTTGTATTAGTCATGTCTTGAGTGCTCGCTAGCCATCTGTTGCAAGTAGCCACCAGTTTGGGCAGGACAGGTATAAAACTTTTCCATACACATAAAAAGTTTAGGTGAGTAGTGTTGGTCTAGAATCAGTGAAGTCAAATATCCATTAGCCGAAAGTTAAGTCAGAAAATGATGGAACTTTGTTTGAGAATGTGCTGTGTGTTAATTCGCTTCAGTTGTGTCTAACTCTTTGAAACCCCATAGACTCTATCCTGCCAGGCTTTTCTGTCCATAGGATTCTCCAGGCAAGAATACTAGAGTGAGTTGCCATTTCCTTCTCCAGGGGATCTTCCTGATCCAAGTATCAAATCCGGGTCTCTTATGTCTCCTGCATTTTCAGGCAGATACTTTACCGCTAGCAGCACCTGGTAAAGACCAAAGTTGGTTAACATGCTGGTGATGAAAGTTGAGTCAAACTCTGCAGACGGTTCTACAGAGCTGAGGCCCAATAGAATCTGAGGCCCAATAGAATCTTAACTTCCATGTAAGACTGGAGACAGTCAGCTCTGTACAGATTCCTCACAAACTCAGTACTTCTGTGTGCCTGCTGAGAGCATCATTCATCACCAAAGCTATTTGCTTTTTTTCAATGTACATTTAAATGTATCTTTTGGGGAGGGATATTCCACAACAGTATTTTCCAAAATGTGGGTCAAATTCACTTAGTGGGTCATGAATGATTTAGAATAGAAACAGAACAAACTTGGAAAAAATCAGGCTGGGTCATGCATTTGAGGACAAATGTTTTGTAAATCTTTGCTTTCAGTGATATTTGCCCATATTTCTTAATGTGAAGTGAAAGTGAAAGTCGTGTTGAATCTTTGTGACTCCATGGACTATATGGTCCATGGAATTCTCCAGGCCAGAATATTGGAGTGGGTAGCCTTTCCCTTCTTCAGGGGATCTTCCCAGCCCAGGGATCAAACCCAGGTCTCCTGTATTGCAGGCTGATTCTTTACCAGCTGAGCCACAAGAGAAGCCCTTCTTAATGTGAGTCAGGCACAAACATTTAAAATCCAGTGTTTCAGAACATAGATTAGCACAGAAGGAGAAAAATACGTTTAGTTTTTGAAATGCAAAAAGACAGACTCGACTGTATAGGGCTGCCTGTGAAAAAGTCAAGCACAAGTGCCACCTGGCCTTAGAAAAAAATCAAAGTTAAAACAAGCCCTGAGAATCTAAGCTGTTTGTTCTTTAAAGAAAAAAAATTTTTTTTTAATTTATGACTGTGCTGGGTCTTTGTTGCTGCATGGGGTTTTCTCTAGTTGTGGTGAGTGGAGTCAACTCTCTCATTGCAGAGCACTGGCCCTAGGGCCAATGGGCTTCAGATGTTGCAGCTCCCTGGCTCTAGAGCCCAGAGACCCTACAGAGACTGAGCCAGAACTGTGTTTGTGTCTCTCCTGTGGAGGTATGGGTCAGCACTTGACTGCTGACAAGTGACAGGGAAGCCTGGCGTGCTGCAGTCCATGGGGTCACAAAGTGTCGGACACGACTGACTGACCGAACTGCACTGGTTCTAGAGCACAGACTCAACAGTTGTGACACAGAAGCCTAGTTGTTCTGTGGCTTGTGGGATCTTCCAGGACCAGGCATTGAACCTGTGTCTCCTGCATTGGCAGGCAGATTCTTTACCACTGAGCCACCAGGGAAGCCCTAAGCTGTATGTTCTTCACTTTCACTTCCTAGAAATGTGTGGATTTTTACCAATTCTTGAGTGGTCTTCATCCCAGAAGAAATGTTCTCTTCCTTGTTATAGCTTGTTACCAGAAACCACCCGAGCTTGCCTGTGAAAGTGGGTTGATCCCAGGAGCCAAAATTAGCTACTTAGAAAATGGTGTGACCCCTGTGTGCATGTAACAGGCAAGACCAGAAAGCCTTCCATGTGTCCCCAGGCACACAGCCCAACAGTCACCTTCCTACTTGGCAAAAACAAATGCTCTAGTAAATTCTGAGGGAAGAGAATAATGCTTGTCTTATCCACATATTAATATGATTTATTTAAAAACCCTGATCCTGTTGCCTCAAAACGACTTATAATGCTCTGTTTATCTCTTGGAACATTGACAGTGAGAGTTCAGATTTCTCCCTCCAGTCTTCTAAGTGATCTTTTTTTGGAGCTGGTGGGAGCCCAATGTACTCTGCTACCCTATACATTACATAGTAATATGGAAACCTTGATTGCTGATTTTGGCCAATTTAATTAAAAATTAAAGGAAAAAACCCAGCGTAATAGAAAGTTCATGGATGGCCACGCAAATTTGCAGAAACCCTGAAAACTTGATTAGTCACTTTGAAAAACAGCATTGATTACTTATAATTGTCATTAATAGTTCAGCTTCAAAATTCTTTCCTCAGGTTAAACATCCAATCAGTTCTGTCTGCAATATATACATGTTTGTTCTAAATTATCAACATTTCCATAGGCAATAACTTTGTGCTTCAATGAGGGCAGATATTAACTGAAATTTTGGAAGTAGTTTTCTTTGAGCATTTGGGTGGATGAGATATTTCCAAATTCTTTTCCCTTGAGTTTTCATTATACAGGTATATAAATATGTATATATATATAGATTATATATCTGCATATCTGTATTATATATATATATATGTGAAAGTGAAAGTGTTAGGCTCTCAGGCATGTCCAACTCTTTTGGGACCCCATGGACTATACAGCTCACCAGGCTCCTCTGTCCATGGGATTCCCCAGCAAGAATACTAGAGTGGGTTGCCATTCCCTTCTCCAAGGGTGACCCAGGGATTGAACCCCAGTTTTAACGTGATGGCTAACAAAGTTTACTTCAGAATGTTTCTGTATATTTGCATTTATTCCTTCAGTTTTCTCTGTGAGGCACTGCAAGTATTAACATGGCTCAGCTGCCAGCTCCATGCACTAATCATAAATTACATTTATCCCAAGTTCTAAAAACATTCAGACTCCTGTTCTCTGTATTCCCAGGGACATCTCCACCTGAATCTCCATGGGCATCTCAAACCCAACATGTTCAAGTCTTCCTGCCTCGACTCGCTTTGTCCTCCAGCTGCAATGCTGTCTTGGTGAATGGTGCAGTGTTTGCCCCGTATCTTAAACTGACAGCCCTGATGTGGTCTTGAAGGTTTCGCTTGTCACCAGCCCCCTGTTAACTAAGACCATTAATGTTTATTAATGATAACAACAATAGGATTTATCAGCTGTTCCTCAGAAATGCCTCAAATTTCAGACTCCACTGGCAGTGCCTGTGGCTTGGCTCACTGTCTCACCTGGAGGACAGTGCCAACTCCCTAATCAGCTTTCCTCTGCATTTCAGGTCTTCATCCATGCTTCCTCTGTGTTATCTTCCTAAAAACAAGCAAACATACTTTGGACAATCCACTGTCAAACTCTCCTCTGTAGGATGTGTGTGCTAAGTCACTTCAGTTTTGTCTGACTCTTTGTGACTCTGGGTTTTTTCCATGGGCTATAACCCACCAGGCTCCTCTGTCCATGGCGATTCCCCAGGCCAGAATACTGGAGTGGGTTGCCATGCCTCCTCCAGGGGATCTTCCTGACCTGGGGCTCGAACCCATGTCTCTTATGTCTACTGCATTGGGAGGAGGGTTCTTTACCACTAGCACCATCTAGGAAGCCCAACAATCCCTGTTGTCTCCTATTGTTGGCAGGATGAAGCCAAACACTCAATAAAGGCAAATGTGTCCCACAGTTGGCCCCTCTTCTTTCTGCCCCTCCTGAATTTGGTGCTTCAGAAACACTGAATTTCCTTCCACTTCCTTCAGATGGAAGGTATTTTCTCATCCCTGCCTTTGCAGTGCTCTTTCGCCTAGAATGGTCATACCTTTGTCCCCACAACAAAGTCTTTTTATCCTCTAAGACTAAACTCAAATGCCCCCTCCTATGGGTATCTTTTGTAATTACACCGTGAAGTATGTTAGCAATTAATCCCTCTTTTTTGGTTTCATTTCTCTATTATAGCACTTTTCACATTGTATCACAATTACTTACCAAAATGTGTGTGGGATTTCTTAAGGCTATCTATCATGTGTTGCTGGATCTTTCCCAATCTAGTTGTAAGAGGGAATGGTCCTTTCTGATTTTTTTTGTGATTGGGTAAGATAAACGACTAGTTCTGGATAATGAATTGGGAGTGGAAGGGATGAGTGTTATTTCTAGACTGAAACATTTAATTACTGGTGCAAGAATTATCAGACATCTCTTTTCTTCTAGTGTGGTGACTGGTAATGTTAGAGATGGTAACTACTCCATCAACCTAGACTCCTGACCCACAATACACATAGAACACGAGGAAGAACCTTTGCTAATTTGGAGCAACAAGATGTTGGGGATGTATGTTCCTGCAGCATCACCTAGCTAATTCTTCATGATACAATATGTGTCACCCCCATGGGGCAGTGAACTCCTCAACAGTCTTCAGCCAGTTCAGTCTGGCATCCCTATTATCTTGCAAATGCATGGTAGCTGGGTGTTCAGTGTAACATTTGTTGAATGAATGCAAACAGAAGTAAAGCATTTAAATCCCAGGGATATCAATAGAAAACCATTAGTGAAAATACAGTGTTTCTATGCCCCTTGAAAAAAAAAATGGCCACTTGAGAAATGTGCTTAAAACCAATTCACAGCTGTTTTCGTTAAGTTTTCAGTGTAGTTTTGTATTCTGGCTCTGGACCTTGCATTGCAATGAGGGGAATGTTTGTTAAAGAAATGGTGCAGGCATACGTGTTTAATTTGTACATCTCTGTGTAGTTGGGTGATTGGTCCTAATGGACCGTCAGAGCTTTTTAGAAAAAACCGCTCAGCAATGTGCACATTGCCTTGATTAGGTGAGCTCCTGTTGTTGTTCAGTCGGCAAGTCATGTCTGACTCTCCTTGACCCCATGGACTGCAGAATTCCAGGCTTCCTGGTCCCTCACCATCTCCCAGAGTTTGCCCAAGTTCATGTGCATTGAATGTAGAGGATTGCATAACTCAATGAAGCTATGAATCATGCCATGCAAGGCCACCCAAGACTGACAGGTCATAGTGGAGAGTCTGACAAAACGTGATCCTCTCGAGGAGGGAATGGCAAATCACTCCAGTATACTTGCTGTGAGAACCCCATGAACTGCATCTAAAAAAGGCAAAAAAGTTGAGCTCCTAGGTGCAGAGACCTAGTAAGGATCTGCCTAGTTACCCCCACAGATTTTAAGGGACTAGCTGTTTGAAAGCAATTAGTTACTGAGACTTAACTTTTTTCAATGATGGAAAATGACGAGGAGCTGCCCTTGAACCAGCTGTGTGTTTGCCTTTGCAAGTGACCAGAACACTGTGTCAAAGCCCTACACATGAGCTAATAACTTGCATTTGGAACTGCTTCCCCTGTCTTCCTGGAAGAGGCTCAACATTAGGAAATATTGACTAATGGTGAAGAGAAAGAACCCTGGGAGGCCTGTCTAGTCAGGGAGGGCTTCAGGGAATCTTTACAGGAGCTAGAGATAAGTAAGATATGGCTTGATTAACCACAAAAAGATAGCAATGAGCAAAGTGGACAGTGTTTGGAGGGGTTCAAGCTCAGACACCAGGGACTCAGAAGGAATCATTCTTATTATTTTATCGCATTTGGAGCATGATCAACTTGTGCTTCTTCAAACCTGTAATCTGGGTGAGGGATTCCCAAGCCTTTGCAAGCCCTGAAACTGCTCTCAATGTGACCTCTTTCCATAAACTAAGAAGGGATGAGAGGAAGTTAGTGCACTGATTAAAAGAGGGCTCTGCCTGAGAACCAGACCTGTCTGACTGGAGGTCAGATCCCAAAGCTGCCACCTACTAACTGTATGCTTTTCCCCTCATTGAACTTCAATTTTGTCATCTATAAAATGGTGTGCTTATTACACTGGAGGGTTCTGAAGATTCAACAAGATCATGCACGTGAAACTGTCACTATTCTCATGAAGCACATATTAAGCCCTCCAATAAGTTTAGTGGTTATCCAGCGTGGAAATACACACTGGGAAGTCCATCACTTACAAACGACGTTCTGTTCCTGAAAATGAATCAGAACGGAGAGGTTTAGGTGGTAGGGACGAGGGGCAGAGAGTTGGGGTGTTGGAGGTGAAAGAACATTTTAGCATTTAGATTTTCTACAGGAAACTGTTTTATAAGATATACTTTTGGGTTCCGTTGTCTCTGCGGCAGGCGGCAACCGTTCAGAACTGTAAGCCTCCTGGTGATGCTAATAGCCCGAAAATCGAACAAAGCCCACAGTCTTTGCTTCCCGAAGCAGAGGCCCAGTAGTTACTGTTTTTCCAAAGGCTGCATTTGAGCTTTGTCAGCTGTCTGGGCTGAAGTTTATCCTGTGTCCACTTCCCTTATCAGCCGCCCATGGCAGGCACACGTTTCTCTGCTCAGTGAATGGCAGGACTTTAGGACTCCCTGTTGACAGAGCCAATCCATCTTTCTGCTGTTGCCATCTTGAAATAACTTCGGAGCAGCTTGTCAGAGGATATGGAAGCCGCCATGACGACTGGGAAGTTTTCTTGGGGTATGAAAAGCACTTATTTCTAACAGCCTACCTAATGGAAACTTTGATGAGGATATATTAGGGAGGAGGCCCAGAACATCTGCTCATTTACTGGGGGAAGAGGGAGGCCCTCTCATCAGATAGTCCAATGTACCCCGCTCATAAACTCTTTTAACACAATGTCTTTAAAGGAGGTTTAACGAACAGGAGAGCCCCTGACAAAGTCAGGACATCCCGTACCCCTCTCTACCTATCAGAGCTACTATTGCCCACATCAACCACTGTCACCGGAGCAGACGTGGTGCTGTTTCCTGTCCCTAAGATGGGCCTCTGGCACTGACCCACCTTAGAGTAGCTCCCACGGTTCCATGCCTGCCTGGGGTTCTGCAAGCATGCTGCTACTGGGTCATTTTCATGTGATTGGTCTTAGGTTTTGAGAACTGTTTTCCTTTGGCAACAGAAAGCAAGAGGGTAGAGACATGCCTTCTTACGTTTAGTGCTCCTTGTCTTAGGGATGGATTATCCTCTCTATGAAAGCGCCCAGGTTCAAAAGAAACCAAGTCTTCCTAAAGCCTGATCAGAGTGCAAACCAGGATTCCTGCTTTTCTCTCCTTCACCACAAAGTCAGAAGTCAGGCTAAGGGACTTCCTTGTAGAAAACAATCCACCTAGTTTGGCTAGAGGGAAGGTCATGGGGTGGAAGTTTAACCTGGTCAAAGTGGGTTTCTAGGAACTTCCACCCTGGTTCCAAAGTCCAATCTGAGCAGTCTCATCTCATTACACGACACTGGGGTGGGGCTGTGGGGAGGAGGTGGGCATCTTTCATATCACCTGCTATGTGACTGGTGCCCGCTGGAGTCATATGGTGTAGAACCTGTGCACGGCAGGAGGCAGAAACTTGAACTTGAGCTTCAGTTCCCACATGACATGGGCTCTCAGCCTTATGTTGTGTTCAAGGTACTGCTGCATCAATACCTTAGCAGGTGGTTGCAAATCACTTGTATCTCATGGTAAAGTATGAACATTTGCAAACTTGTTCATTCTTTATCGTGAGTTAAAGAAAGCCAAGATTATCATTGCTTGATCACTTACTGTGACTTAGATATGCTGGCTTTTTTTTTCCTTATAATATTTCAGTGTTAGAGATGAGAAGGAGAGAGTCATGAAGATCCATCTCCAGAATTTGAGTAGGTTATAACTGAGCATTGTGATCCTTTATCTTCATGTGCCAGTGATAGGAATGTCATCAGTCATGTAGGTTTTGGTGGAAACAGAGGCAAAGATTTTCAGGCAAGAAGAGAAAAGAATGGGAACTCTTTGGGCGAGGACTATATCTTAGCCATCATTCTTCTACAAATTGAGTGTGATGCCTGGTGCCTCAACACTGAATTTAGATTTTTACCATGAATACTCCTGGCACCACCCTGCCTGGGGGGGTGCAGGGCAGTGGGGAGCTGGTGAGACTTTAGCTCTCACACTTCAAAGGAGGGAAGAAGACAGATTGTGAGTTACCCAACCCATTCCTTATCCTCACAGTGGATTGCATTTCTCTGAGTACATGGTGATCAGCATTTTTAAAAGAATATTTTCAAAGAAGAGTGATAACCTTGTTAAATTTGGCAAAGGAGTTTTATTCCCTGCTTTTTCTCACGGCACTGTCATCAACCTTCATTTTTTGCTTAGCTATAAATGTGTCTCTCAGGAACGTGCAGTGTATTTGGAGAGCAAGTGGTGAGCGTGGTACAGATCCATTTTTCAAAACGGGAAAGTCAAGGCAGTTAAATTAGAGTTATATCCGAGGTGGCGCTTATAAAGGCAGTTTTCTCCTCTAATCTGTTTTGCGAAACCAGCCTCATCTTGGCTTAAAAATATCACATGAAAGCCTCTGGCAGTGGTAGAGCTCACAGGGTCCTTGGAGATCACCTAGGACAGCCTCCCCTTTACGGCAAAGGTCCTCTGAGGGCAAGTGAATTTGATCCTTGAGGAAAAGTCATTTTGGCAAACATTACTTGCCTTGGGCAATGTGGGGCAGGAAGAATGTGCCGGGACCCGGGGGGTTGGACAGCTGGGCCTTCGTCTTGGCTCTTCTGCTTGTATTTGACCTCTGGCCAGTTTCTGAACTCCATTCCCCTTGTGTACTAAGTAGGGGTCCAGCCTCTCCCTGCCTGGGGGTTGGAAAGAGAATTAGAGGAGAGTCTGTCTTTCCCTGCTGACAGCCATCCAGGAGAGTTCCGTTATCATTAAAATTCACTCTCTCCTCAGCACCTCCATGGCTATTCTTTGCCCCTGAATAAGTCACTAACCCTAAATTCTCTGCAAAACCCATGTTTCCTACGCAGTCAAGAGTTGGCAGAGCTTTTTGCCAATAGCTATTTGCCAATCCATGAATGCATATGGATTTGCAGAAAAACTTTCTGGGCTCATTTAGGGACTGAGTGCATAGCCTTCTATAGGGTGCCTCAGTGATTCTTTAGAACATGCCCTAGGAAATTTTTAGGCTATTCCTAAATGGGGGGATGACCCCTTTCTGTGTGACATCCAGGTTCAGTATGACCCCCTATACTGCTGTTTGGGGATGTTGTAATCTTGTAGCGTGGTGTAGCATGTTCTTATTCTTTTTTGTGCTTAGTCGCCCGCTCAGTCATGTCCGACTCTTTGTAATCCCATGGGCTATAACCTGCCAGACTCCTCTGTCCATGGGGATTCTCCAGGCAAGAATACTGGAGTGGGTTGCCATGCCCTCCTCCAGGGGATCTTCCCGATCCAGGGATCAAACCAAGGTCTCCCACATTGCAGGCAAATTGTTTACCATCGAGCAACCAGGAAAGCCCTTTTTCTTTATATTCCTTTAAAACTGCAGATATTCGTAGATTCACATTTTAGTGACATTCCATAACTTAGTGACATTCCGCAGCCATTCATCAAGTTTGCAGCAGAGCCAGAAACCTAGGACACAAAACACTACACTATGTTCCCTCCCTTCCTACCACATAAACTAAGAAAAGCTCCTGGAGGAGATGGCTAATGACGAATGACTCTCATGCAATGTGAGGCTGTACCAAGCAAACAAGATGCTCATGTGCGGAAGGCTGTCTTTCACTGGCCTCTCTGGGACTTTCTCTGTGTTCTTTCTCCTTCTGTAGCTGGAGACTAGACTTGAGGTTGGATTTCAGTTTTAAGGTTTATGATATAGCATTGGTTTGATCAACAATATAGAAAACTAAGATTTAGTACAGCTTTCAAATTTTACCTCTCAGCCACTGCTCATGTTCTGTCTTGTACTGTAGCTCCTAGGGAGGTATGAGTGACTGCAGCGTTGGAGCTATGAGACCAGGAATGATGTTTTATTCTTCTTGGCATCGTCACATCCCTGACTTAGTTCTGAGGATAACTGGTACCCTCCCCTTAACTGACTCCATCCTCTCTGAACTCTGATTTCCTCCCTCAAATTGCTTCTTCTGCCGTCTTTCCTGTCTCAAGAAATGGCATCACTACCCAAGTGCCGAAGCAAGCACCTATGATCCATATCCCTCTCTTTTCTTTCCACCACCCCCTCCATGTCCAATCCATCAACAAGCCCTCCTAGGCCCTCTGAGTTGGCATTGACTGTCGTGGTTATACAGATTGATATATTGAAATCCTTCCAGACTAATTGATAAATTATCTCTTTTAAGAGTCCCCCACTGAGGGCCCCCCTCCCACAATCTCAGCACCCCAGCCCCTTCCATGGAACCTCACCTTTTATCCTCTAGTGGAGTCTAGCAGTCAAATGATTAATGCCAAGCACAGGGAGAATCTTCTGAGTCTCACCTTCTTTCTCCACTGTCGAGGACAGGAAAGCCATTTTTAGTTTTGTGACGGTTAAATTAAAGAATGTATTTAAAGTTGTGCGTGCATAAGGCTTGGCATTCCCCATGTGGGCACTCCATAAATGAGTTCACTTTCCCTTCTGCTTTGATGGGTTTGGGTACACAGTAAGAAAGACTTTAGAGAAAGCTAGATGTAGATACAAATTCTGGCCTCGCCTCTTTTCCTGTGACCTGGGAAATTAACCAACATCTCTGAACTTCTGTTTTGTTGACTGTGAAATAGGAATAAGGAATGTCTAGTGCTATTCCTCGGCATAGAGGGTATCCATTTTCAGTAAATATCAGTTTTCCTTGGTTAATTGAGATCGCGTCAGTGGATGCCTTTGAAGTGAAAAAATGTATTGTATACTGAAACACAGTCTGAAACAGTGAGATACCACCATACACCTATCAGAATGGACAAAATCCAAAACACTGAGAACACCAGATGCTGGTGAAAATGTGGAGCAATAGGAACTCTTACTCACTGCTAACGGGAATACAAATGGTACAGGCACTTCGGAAGACAGTTCGACATTTTTTACAAAACAAAACACACTCTTAACCATACAATCTAGCAATTGCCTGCCTTGGAATTTACCCAAATGAACTGAAAATTTATGCCCACACAAAAACTTGCGTATGGATGTTTATAACAGGTTTATTCATAATCACCCAAACTTGAAAACAACCAAGATGTCTTTTAGTAGGTGAATTTATAAATAAAAACAGGTACATCCATATAATAGAATATAATCCATATTGCTAAAAAGAAATGAGCTAGCAAGCCATGAAAAGACATGGAAGAATCTTAAATACATATTATTAAGTGAAAAAGGCAGTTAGAAAAAGGCTATATACATACCGCATGGTCCCAAATTTATGACATTCTAGAAAAGGCAAAATTGTGAAGACAATGAAAAGATCCGTGCTTGCCAGGGGTCAGTAGGGAGGGAGGAATGAATAGTCAGAACTCAGAGAATTCTTCGGGCAGTGAAATTATTCTGCCTAATACTTACTGTAATGGTGGATATGTGCCATTATACATTTGTCAAAACCCATACAATGTATACCAAGAGTGAACCCCAAGGTAAGCTATGGTCTTTGGGTGATTATGGTGTGTCGATGGGTGTTCACCAACTGAACAAATGTACCACTCTGGTGGCGACATCGGTAATAGAAAAGGTTTGTTTGTGTGGAGGCAGGGACTACATGGGAAATGTCTGTATTTCTGCTCAGTTTTGCTGTGAACCTGAAACTGCTCTAAATAATAAAGTCTATTTTTTAAAAAAAGTCTAAAATTTAGATTTCTAATCTAAATTGACCTCTCTCTTAAGAACTGCCTTAGAAATTAGATTTTTTTTTTCCAAAGGAAATAGGTAGATTCCCTATGTCCCTTGATAATAATTCCATTTCTTATGCTTTTAGTCCCATAGCTCGGGTAAACTTTGAATGAATTTACCCTGTGAGTAGTTTGCTATCAGGGGTTAAAGAAGACATTAGAGTGAATGAAAGGGAGTATCAGTCTGATACAGTTTGCACCAGGCCCCAAATCCCAAAATTGAATACTCTTAACCATCAGAGTGTTTTCTACCCAGAGAGTGGCAGCTAGGTGGGGCCTGCTGACATATTGGTGGTGATTGCTTTCTCAATTTTGTCCCATGTTTTTTGAATCCTCTTTTTGAGTCATGATAATAGCCACTATAAAGAGTTTTATCTGGGCCTTTGAGAATGAAGTCATTCTACCTCAAATTCTTCGTGGAGCAAGGCAGGCTATAAATAGATCCCTGTGTGAACAAGTAAGCAGCACACGTTTCTGTCTGTTGATAGCTCTTCTTGCTTATTTTATGAGGTTAATCTCATTGCTGGATAGAAACCTTGAGTTACCACAAGTTCACTCATGCCTGGGAGAGCTGTAGGGGTGGAGCACCAGGAATTTTCATGTGAACCTATAAGACTTGCTTATCTCTTCCTTACATCTGCCTCTTTCCACACTCAAGAGCTTTCTCTGATCACCAGGATGGCTGGGAAAGGACAGAATTAGGTAGGAGAGGAATGCCTCTGTCCCTTGTCATCTTTTATAAGCAGGCCACTCAGTTCCTGGAACATTCTTTACCAAGTGATCAGGAAGGAAGAATGGTATCAAACCACCATAGTTCTCATGAGTACGCCAAGTGTTCTAGTGGGAGGATGTTCCACAGTTTTGTTGAGTAAATCCAGGAAAACCATTCTTATACCAGTATCATTCATCAGTGGGCATCCTTATGGTCTCAGGACCTCCCTTCTAAGATCTGGGTTCCCAGTTGGAGAAGTATCAGCAAGTCAGGTGTGAGATCCATTTTTCTATCTTCTTCACATTTACTGAGTACTCTAATAATTATGGGAACTTTGAATCCGAATACCTCCCCAACACTTCGAGCTTTGGAAACATTACAAATACTCTCTCTGCCCAAATGCCTGATGCCAATTGGCTTGGTATCTCTGGGTTGTCAGGGGCCTAGGTTTTTCAGAGGGATGTATCCAGGCTTCATTTTGAATGCACTAAGAAAATGAGACCTAAATGAAACTGAGAGAAGCCCTTTTTTTTCCACAGGAAATTGGGTCTTCTGAAATCTGAATGTCTTCATTTGTGTTGGTGTTGAGTTTTGAGTGAAGGTTCAGCCAGATTCTTATTTTCTGTAAAACACTCCTATCCATAGACATACTGGCTAATGAAGCCGAGCCACGTGATCCAACTTGGTAAATGTTTTGCTTAAGTCACTAAAAGTTTGGCATGGATAAAGATCAAACAAGGATTTAGGATTAACTTTCTTGGTCCCAAAAGTGAACTAAGTTTTTGAGACCCTTCTTTAAGGGATTTGGATCCAAATTGTCATCTATCATCTGGGTATTTGACAAAGAAGAGGTTGGATTTTTTAAAAAGGTCTCCCTTTAGTCCACTTCTACACCCACATAAGAGCAGTTTGGGACTGTTCAGAGCCCTACAGAAAGAAATCGAAGATTGAGATTTTTGGATAAAAGTGTTCCCTTTTTATGGAGACAATTTTCAATAATACTGACTTTCAGCATAAAGTCTATAGCCTTTATTGAGATAAGAAAACATTTTGGATGGGGTGATGGAGTGGGGGTGAGCTCATTGCTTGCAGTGACCCCTGCACAGGGACCCTGAAAAGACGTTCATTGGCAGAAAGGCAGTGGTGGTTACTGAAAATGGCCAGGGAAAGAGTAGAGGGGAGGGGCAATTGAATGGGGCTTGGGTTCCTTCCTCCTCAAGGGAGCTATTTTTTGCTTTACATGCAAAGAATTGCTTTGGACAGCCAAGTTGGTTTCGATCTTGTTTACATAAGAGAAATCGAACATTTATTTTGTGCTGGGTAATTTTTTTTCTTCCTTTGCCAGTCAGAGGGTCCTAGGCAGATCAATAAACAAAGACTCTGCTCTGTTTTCATTTTGTGGCTGGGGATTTGGACTGGGTAACCCTTCAATGACTGGAATAGCTACCTCTGTGGGGACTGAGACTTTTTGCCTCAGTTAGATGGGGTTTCAGACACATTCTGATCAGGCTGGAACCCTGCAGCTCCAGAAGACAGTGGGAGGGCCCCTGGATCCTTGGGTCTGCAGCAGATGGCAAAGTAGGAGAGAAGAAAACTACCCCTTGGCCTCTGTAATAATCAGTCAAAGTCCTGAAGTATGTGATTTGGTTACTCTCATCTTCGCCTAGTCAACAGCCAGTATTGTTTTGGCGCACTAAATCACACAAACATTTTTAAACACTACAACTCCGAAGTTTGACTCAGCAGATATGGAATTCCATAGGGAGGCTCCATGCTGGGGGGGCAAAACATATTTTTCCTTTCTTTTTTTCTCTAACTGTACCTGCCATGAACTTGGACTGACTCTTTGTTCTTTTGTTGTGGGACAACATGAAAAATAAGGGGGAAAAGTCTTCATTGTAAAAGCATTTCCTTAACCAGTGTTCAACTGGCTGATTTCCCTCTTTAAAAGTTCACAACAGCAGCTTTTCTAGTGGTTCATCATCTATAAATCTCAGCCACTTAACTTCTCCTTTAATTCCTATTATCATCAGCTGGAGCAGCATGATTGAGGTAGGAGAGAATAAGAGCTTTGGTGTTAGACCAAGACTTGAAATCTTATTTTATCCCATACTAGTAAGTTGGTCTTCGCTAAGTTATGCAGCCTCCCTAAGCCCCAGTTTTCTGCTCTGGAAAACAGGAATGAGAAGATTTATTCTAGACATGCTATATATAAGGAGGTTGACATGGTACAACACACTATAGGTTCCCAGTGAATGGTTTTCATTAGGGGTTTCACTCTTCAGACAGGATTCCTTAGAGTAAGAAGACCTGTGTCACTGACTGGTTGCAGAGGCTCTTCACTCTTCTGAGGGACTCTAGAACAATCTTTAATTGTATGATCATAACATGTCAACATATCAGTCATATGCAAGATAAGTTGTGTACAAATATAACTAACAAGCCCCACAGAATGAAAGTAAAATGAATTTGAATCAGGCAGTCCTTGTTCTTTGCCAAATAATATTATTATCCAAACTGGACACAGCTTGTTCCTTTGAGTATACCTGTTTGAGCAAGTATAAAATAGTAGAAGAAAAATATTGAATTAATCAAAAGAACTCTGAGTCTTACTAACAGCATATGTTTATTAATTATCTAACCATTTAACAAGCTGGAAAAGTCTGTGGCATACTAATTAAAGTTCACAGCTAGTATTTATTTAATAAGGACCTATAAGAGAGCAGGCAGTGTTCTCAGCTTTTCACATACATCAAACTCAATGACAATTACCTAAATATAGTCTCATGGGATAGGTTGTTCTTCACCTCTTTTTACTGATGGGACCACTGAAGCTCACAGAAATCAAGTATTTTGCCCAAGGTCACCCAGAAGGAAAGTGATGTAGCTAAAATGTGAACACAGAGAGTTTGACTCCAGAGTTTATTATTTAGCCACTATATTATTCTCCCTCTGGTAGTGATGAAAAAGTTCTGTGAGCAACAGACCTGAGTGTGAGTCTCAGCAGCACTGAACACTGTTTCTATCAAAGTGATCTGTGTGAGATTTCCACCTGATATCTCACAAGGTTTAGCTCAGATAATAGACTCATGGCAACTTGAGTATAATAATATAACATGATAAAAATATGTGAAAGGACCAAGTGAAAGTTGCATGTCATGAAAAGATTAGAATCTGAAAGTCATTGCCAACCATGAAAATCACATGGAGTCAAAACTATCCTTGAAAATCTCTTAAATTGCTCACTATGTTCTGTGTATATAACTGTATGCATACAGCGTGTTACAATGATGTTAAACCATGAAGCAATGGATTCTTTACAAACTCCAGTAAGCTCGTCACATATCCAATGACTAGCCTTTTCCTCCATGTGACAACACTACTTAAATTAATTTTTTTTTCTTGCTGACTGTACAGGATTGAATCTGTAAATACAAGTGATATGCCCAATTGGACTAGGCAAATTTTAGGTGAATTAGAACCACTCCTTGCTGGTGGGAGCATTCTGACATTTCTTAACATCAGGAGTATAACGATCAAATAAGGTGATTTTAAAATGTTTTAAGGGTCTCTATTTGGAAGGAATGATGCTAAAGCTGAAACTCCAGTACTTTGGACACCTCATGCGAAGAGTTGACTCATTGGAAGAGACTCTGATGCTGGGAGGGATTGGGGGCAGGAGGAGAAGGGGACGACAGAGGATGAGATGGCTGGATGGCATCACCGACTTGATGGATGTGAGTCTGAGTGAACTCCGGGAGTTGGTCATGGACAAGGGGGCCTGGCGTGCTGTGTGGGGTCACAAAGAGTCGGACACGACTGGGTGACTGAACTGAACTGAACTGAACTGAAAGATTCCAGTGCATTATCTTGGGGGTGTGCCTTTGTGTTCACTTTGAATCGTCATTATAGATCTGTGATACTCAGCAATGTTTACTCAAAATCACAGCCATTCTGCCCACTGATTGGTTGATAGGTTGGTTGTTTTTAACTGCTGACTTTTCTGACTCTAGTTTTCTCTCTGTCCTGTATGAGTAGTAGCCAACAAAGTTTAGCGACACTTCTTGAATCTTTGCTCTTTCACAACATGCTTTTCAGTTCTCAGTCCTATTGCACCTATCACTTAGTGTGAGTCACATGTCTACGAGAGTCCACTGTGCACCAGGCTGGGTGTTTTCTGCAATCCTCACTTTCAGGAAGCTCCAGATCTACAACCTCCTTCAGAACATTTCCACCTAGAAGTCAAGCCACCTCTTCATCTCAGCCTGTTTAAATTGGAACTGAGCATCTCCTTTACCTTTTGGGAGCTACTCATGACTTCCTGGTTTCTGTTGCTGGCAGCAGCTTCTTCCTGTCAGATGAGGCTGATACCTCAGCAGCATCATAAGAGGCTCTTCTCTTGTTCACTTTGGAAGCAGTATCAGGTTCTGATTCTGTAATCTTTCTATTCCTTTCATCTTCAAACCATTGCAGGAGCCCCCAGTCAGCCTCTGGCATCCTGTGTCTCTCCAGTTTCTTGAAGGGATACCTGTTCGTAAGACTTAATTTTCCTTAAAAGTGCTTTGTGCTGCTTCTAAAAAAAAATCTAAATACAGTCTGACCACAACCGGTGATTCAAAGTGAACACAAAGGCACACCCCCTAGATAATGCACTGGAATCTTTAGAGACCTTTAAAACATTTTAAAATCAGCTTCTTATTTAGATTTCTGTCTTTCTGCTTCTACAGAAAGATTCTACATGAATACTTTTCTTCAAGGACATAGTTGTATTTCTCACTATTTCCCCAAATGTCTTGCCTTTCTTTCCTGAATATTGTCTATTAAGGAAAAGATGGCAGTTCTTACCCAAATTAGTCTACATATTTAATAGAGTTGCAGTTGAAATGCAAATACACTTATTTGTGTTAAGTTTATCTGAAGGAAGAGAGATACATAAATAGCAAAAATAAATTTAAAAGAAGAAATTGGAAGGAAACCTTACACTGATAATAAATTGTAACATAAAATTACATTTAAATAAACATGCACAGCCTGTGACAAATAGAGAAAGCAATGGACTAGAATAGACAGCCCCAAATGCAAGGATACATCTATTTTTAGTATATGAAAAAAATTCTGAAGCACTCGAAAATAATATGAAGTGATGGATTATCCGATGAGTGAAGAATAATAATTTTTATTTAAAAAATTAAGTTACCTTTCCTTCTCACCATAGGCTAAAATAAATTTTGGTAAGATAAAAAAGTAAAAAAGTAAAAAATAACATAAAATCACCAGAAGAAATCTTAGTTAACTAGTTGTATAATCTGAGTATGTGGGAGGTCTTTTCAGGCATAACCCTAGGGCAGAAGACATAAAAAACTTAGATATGTAACTATATAAATGTGAAATTATGCATAAAAGTTATAAACAAAATGAAAAGCAAATGGTAAGACTGAGAAAAATATTTGTAACATATAAGACAAACAGGAGATTAATATCTTCAATATGTAAGGCATCATTACACATCTCTCAGAAAAAAATAAACATGAATAGAAGCAAAGGGGCAAAGGCTATACAGAGGCAATTCACAGTGAAGAAACGAAAATGCTCAGTACATATGAAAACACCTTTAATCTTGCTTGTAATCAAAGAAATGAATATTTAAATGTTATCTCTGAAGACTAGGACATTTCCTGTTTTACTGTATAAACTTTTGTATTCCTAAGCAATTTTCTAAAAAAAATTCAAATAAAATTAAAAGATAAAATATACTACTGTGGAATTCTTGTAAACCTGTAAAGCCCTTACCAAATTCTTTGAGAATGATCTTCTAGGGGTATATTTAGTGGAAAGTTATCCATCAATAAATACCTAAGAGATAAAAATAACCAAAGGGTTAGAATATGTGATAAGGTCCTGTTTCGGTGAAAACATATGTAGAAACATAAAAATATATAAAACAAAATTTAGATGCCTATAAAAGAGAATGTTGATAGGTCGTTTTTAGGCATTGGAAATATGGATAGTATTTTTATTTTCTTATTTTTGCCTATTTTCTAATTTTTCAGCTGTAAGCTTACATTGCTATAAACAAACTTTTAAGTACAACAGACATATACAAAAACATATAATCTGTAAGTATCAGTTTGATGTATTGTCAGTAAGTGAGCACACTTGTATTAGTTTTCTAATTTTAGCATCCTTTGCAATCTGAGTGGGCCAAGAACCTCTCAAATTACCAAGCACTGGCTCCTTTTTTCTTAGCAGTTCCTTCAGCACTTTATCTTTCTTCTCACATTTTATAAGAGCATCAAGAAGAGACCAGGCTGCATCTTCCACATTTTCCTTAAAAAGTCCCTCAGCTAAATATCCAACCTCATGGCTTACAAGTTCTGCCTTCTACCCAATGGTAGAGCTTAGTTCAGCCAAGTTTTTTCCACACTTTACAACATGGATTGCTTTTTCTCCAGTTTTTAAAAGCATGTTCCTCACCAGAAGTACCTTGAACGTTCACATTTCTTAAAAGATTCTATTTAAGATGATAAATATTTTCTCTAAGATGATAGAAGCTTTCTCTTCCATGCCCTTCACCTTCTTTTTTGAGCTCTCACCAGAATCACCTTTAAAGTCCATGGTTCTACCATCTCTTCAAGGCAACATAGTCATTTTTTCTATCATGTGCCTCAAAATTCTTCCAGCTTCTACCCATTACCCAGTTCCAAAGCCACGTCCACACTTTTAGGTACTTGTTACAGCCACCATCTCCATTCCCAGCAGCAAAATCGGTATTAGTTTCCTAGAGCTGCCGAAACACATTATTCGGAATGTGGTAGCCTGAAACAGTGGAGATTTATTCTCTCACAGATCTGGAAGCCAGAAGTCCAGACTCACACATTTCAGCACACTGTCCTCCCTCTAGAGGCTCCCAGAGAGGAGCCTTCCTGTCTCCTCCAGCTTCCGGTGGCTCCCAGAGAGGAGCCTTCCTGTCTCCTCCAGCTTCCGGTGGCTCCCAGTGGCTCCCAGAGGCTCCCAGAGAGGAGCCTTCCTGTCTCCTCCAGCTTCCGGTGGGCCCAGAGAGGAGCCTTCTTGTCTCCTTCAGCTTCCAGTGGGCCCAGGTGAGCCTTGACTGGCAGATGTGTCGTTTCAATCCCTGCCATCTTCACAGGAGCTTCACTCAGCCTTCTCTGCTCTTCTCTTCTGTGTTCCTCTGTGTCTTTTCCTTTTCTCTCTTGCTTTTATGGGAGCAGTTTGTTGGAGTTTGGGGCAATGGGCGTGGCTTCTTTCACTACTCTGGTCTGCACATGAAGAACACACTCCAGGCAGCCTATAGTCTTTCAGTCTGAATAGCATCTGAGTGGTGATGGGGGTGCAGTGGGGGAGGGTGGCAGCTCCCATGGTTGTCATCCAAGGGTCTTCATGAGTAAGCAGTCCGAGGTCTGGCAGGGGATTGAGTCAGGAATCTGAGGAGAATGTGTATGTATCCTGTCTAACATACACACACACTCCTTCAGCTGCTCCCGCTGCTTTGAGAATAAAGACAAAATCCTTTGCATGGCCTGCTGGCTCCTGCCCACTCCTGCCTCCTTGTGTTGGAGTCATGTTGGCTTTCTTGAGTATACCATGATCCTTCCTGCCACAAAGGATCTTTGTGGAATGTCTCTACCCCCATTCAAGAGTTAACTGCTATTCATCCATGGGGTCTCAGCTTTCCATGATTTCTGAGGAGGATTTCCAACCACCCTCTCCCTGTCCCCTTCTCTGTACCCCTTCTCCTCATACCATGTCATAGAACTATCCTTTCTCTTTCTTCTGAGTGCTTTGACCACACTCATCAGTTATGTGTAATTCATGCATGTCTCCACAACTAGACTATAAGCTCCTCGATGATGGGGACGCATCTCTAGCTACTCAGAGCTCCACTGCACCCTCTTTGCCCAATGCCTGACAGCGCAGCTGGTGCTCATTAATACATAAAAAGTTTCAAGATGAAAGAGAAGTTGGGTAACAATGAAGACCAGCTTATATACTACAGTTGTTCTTGGGGTCGGGGAGTGGGGTGTGGGCTGCCTCAGGTGGGTTCATGTTTGTTAATGAATAGAGATTCATACATCTACAGGGGATTCCTACATCAGGCAGAGGTTGACCCGGATGACCTGTAAGAGTCAGCTCTGAGAATTTGTGCTTTGAACACTCCACATATTCAAGTCACCCCTGGAATAGACTTATCGGGAGGTGCTCTGTGATTCTGTTCACTGTCACTGTCCCTGCCCTCTTGGAACCTTCAGTCCACGGAGCATTTCAAAAGCATCTCTGGTGGAGATCTGGGAGTCTCGACCCCGTTGGTCTCTCTGTTTCTGGTGGTTGAACGTTGTGACCCAGAGATTGGGGTCAAATTTGTAATTATGCTTATTTGGACCATTGTAGCCCTTGAATTTGGAGACAGTGAGGAGGGGGAAGCTCACAAAATACCTAATTTAGTCAGGCTGAGATACTGAGTGGAGACAAGGAGGAATTGAGCAGAGGTGAGACGGACAGGATGAGGCGATGTGTACTTGGCTAACAAAAACTGGAGAGGGACATGCGATTTCTCAAAGGTTAGCCCTCAGGGATCCCAGAGGTGGGCACTCCAGGGTTTCTTGGCACACTTTTGCTTTCCTGTGTTGGCTCCAGCCAGCTCAGTATGTGCAAGAAGCAAGCAAGACGCCCCAAATTTTGGCCTGTGTAGCAGTGCGTCTCTTTAAAAATTTACAATTTTTGCAGAGTTCTAGTGTTCCTTGCCTATAGTTTGCCCTGGTGAATGCTTGTTAATTCAGTTTCATTGTTGCCTGGGGAGAAAGAACCCCCAGTGACCCCCTATAACCACTGCTTTAATGTGGGGCCTCTGCTTTGGGCCTGTGGAGTATCCTTTAACAAATGAGCAGAAGTGGCCAAAGTTATATTAGGCAATGCTGCCAGAGGTTTATGATAAAATCTCCAGTCACTGCCAGGGACAGTGTGATCCCTGTCAGTCTGAGGATTAACTTTTCTGTAGTAACAGCTCAGACCTTTATTGGGAGGTTGTGGGGGAGGCTCTCACTACATACCAGTCACTGTGCTGGTGGTGGGAGTGGGGATGGGGGGTGATGCTTTTATCTGCATGATTTCTGTTAGTCTTATGTTGTTGTTGTTCAGTTGCTAAGTTGCGTCCAACTCTGTAACAACATGGACTGGAGCACTCCAGGCTTCTCTGTTCCCCACTAACTCCTGGAGCTTGCTTAAATTCATGTCCATCGAGTCAGTGATGCTATCTAACCATCTCATCCTCTGCCACTCCTTTCTCCTTTTGCCTTCAATCCTTCCCAGCATTAGGGTATTTTCCAATGAGTCAGCTCTTTGTATCAGATAGCCCAAGTATTGGAGTCTTCATAATATTTTTCTAATGTGGATATTAATATTAGTCTTCATAATCTCTTTCTTATGCGGATATTATTATTCCTATTTATCACGGTAAAATGGAGAGCAAATTGTTTAGATGACGAACTCGAGATCACACTGGGGCTGAGATTCCACTCCAAACCCATTAGCTGCTATGCACCAGGCTGCCCCTAAGATGGCTTAAGAACATAGAGCCAGATGGCCTAGTGCTTCCCTGGTGGCTCAGAGGTTAAAGCATCTGCCTGCAATGTGGGAGACCTGGGTTTGATCCCTGGGTTGGGAAGATCCCCTGGTGAAGGAAATGACAATCCACTCCAGTATTCTTGCCTGGAAAATCTCATGGACAGAGGAGCCTGGTCGGCTACAGTCCACAGGGTAACAAAGAGTTGGACACGCCTGAGTAACTTCACTTTCTTTCTTTCAGATGGCCTAAGGCTGGTTATTTGTCACCCGTGGGTCAGTAGGAACCAACCACTTTCCCACTCCACCTGAGATCATGCAAAGAAAGTGAATTAGGGACAAGAACAATGAAATTTTCAGCTAGGCATTCTCTGTCTTCCTAGGTAGCATTTAAGTGTTGACAAATGTTGGAATAAATTAGAAAAATTTCAACCAATCCTTGCTATGTTTGTTCAGCTGTCTCTTGTCTTAAATTCTCATTCCAATGCTGAACCAAAGTTTTCCTTTGTCTGAAAGATTCCAACATGAACTTTAAATCCCCCCAATAATATCCACTTTGCTGGGTTATTGTAAAAAGAAACTGCAAATGATCACATTCTCATCTATCACTTCATTGCATTATATAAAAAATTAAGTGCTGGAAAATACAGGAAGTTAAAATATGAATATACAGACAAGAGTCCTACACAATTTTTAATACTGAGCAGAAAAATTTGGCTCTGAATTTCCTGCTGGTCAAAGGAAAAAGAGAAATAAGATCAAATGTTTAATATTAATTCTCAAAAAAACAAAAACTATGGAAAATATAGTTTCTCAGGGGCAGAGAGAGTTCCCTGGCCCTTAGAGAGGTAATAAGTTTCTCTAGAAGATTGAGGATGACACTGGATGATAAAGTGACTATAGTCCTCATCACTCCCCTCCCTCCGTTACATTCAATTGCTGTTGTTTGTTGTTCAGTTGCTCAGTTATGTCTGACTCTTTGTGACCCCCATGGACTGCAGCACACCAGGCTTCCCTGTCCATCACTATCTCCCGGAGTTTGCTCAACCCATGTCCATTGAGTTAATGATGCCATTCAACCATCTTATCCTCTGTTGCCCCCTTCTCTTCCTGCCCTCGATCTTTCCCAGCATTAGGGTCTTTTCAAATGAGTTGGCTCTTTGTATCAGGTGGCCAAAGTCTTGGAGCTTCAGCTTCAGCATCAGTCCTTTCAATTAATATTCAGGACTGATTTCCTTTAGGACTCACTGGTTTGATCTCCTTGCTGTCCAAGGGGTTCTCAAGAGTCTTCTCCAGCACCACAGTTCAAAAGCATCAGTTCTTCAGCTCTCAGCCTTCTTTAGGGTCCAACTCTCATATCTGTGCATGACTACTGGAAAAATAGCTCTGACTAGATGGACCTTTGTTGGCAAAGTAATGTCTGCTTTTTAATTCGCTGTCTAGGTTTGTCATAGCTTTTCTTCCAAGGAACAAGCATCTTTTAATTTCATGGCTACACTCATCGTCCATGGTGATTTTGGACCCAAGAAAAGAATTCTTAAATTCAATATTACAACAGAGGCAAAATGCCAAAGCGCAGTCCTCTGAAAGGAATTCTGCAAAGGGGTTAAAAGGATGTGGTTCATGAGACTTCTCTGTCAGTCCAGTGGTTAAGACTCTATGCTTCCAATGCAGGGGGCATGGGTTTGATCCCTGGTCAGGGACCTAAAATCCCACTTGTCACATGGCATGGCCAAGGGGAAAAAAAAAGAATGAATGTGATTCATTGGTATGTATTTCTGGAGTGCCAACAAATCCAGGACTTTAAAATCTAAAATAAAAATGGAAAAGATGCATATATTTTAATGTATTTTCTATAAGGCACATTTTTCTCAGGGGAGTTTTGATCAAAAATTGGGCAATGGGCAGAAGACAGTTTGAGGTTATATAAAGACAACAGTGGCCTCAGAATTTCTTCATGGGGTGAAGGGTTAAGGGAGACAGACTGGTTGGAACTGGGGGTGCTGGGTAGAGTGACCAACTTGTCCAGCTTGCCAAGAATGTTCTCAGTTTGGGGATTAAAAATCTCACACCCCTAGATGCTCCTCGGGTCTCAGCAATTGGAGCAGTGGATCACCCTAGTGCCAGGCTGGGAGTTCCAAAGCCACACTGACATAACAAGCACACTGTTTTTACTTAGATTGCATGTTTATTTAGGGGTGGCTCTGGGGGATACTGATGGATTTCTCCCCAAAGCCAACACACATGTTCTGCATTGCCAAATAGGAATGATTTAGCAGTCCAGTGCTTGGGTGGTGGAATCAGATCTGTCTGTGAAAACTGATGAGCCTGGAGATACTCTGGGGACTAAACATCCATCGTGCCTTGCCTTAGGGTGACTATAAAAATGCTGGGTGAAAACGCACATAGGGAAGTTTTCTTTCCTGAAATTCTTTAGAAACTAGAGAAAAGAGCCAAATGGAGTGACCTTAGTTAGTGTCCTGCTTTGCCACTGATCAGTTGTGAGGTTTTGAGCTGTTCATTCAACCCTTGGAAATGTAGTTTTCTCATTTGTAAAGTGGCCATAGGGACACAATGAAAATTGACTGAGATACTTGAAAGCCCCTGGCAGAGTGCCTAGTTCAATGCGCATTTCTTTCCTCTTCTCAGTCTAAGATAAGTGGAGTTCAGTCTGCAGGTGGGAGATTTGAACCTAAACAATGATTGTTCTTCAGATAAACCTCAGCAGTTAGAATATCCCCACCATACCACAGCAATGAATGGAGAGCTGAATATCTCAGGGGTCATTCCTAAACGTTGTCTGTCTGATTGCAAAAGATGTGATTTGCAAAGTGCTTTAAGGATATTCAGTATTAATTCAGTGCCATCTAAAACATCCCTGGATTCTAGACTCACTTTTTCAGCCAGTAAAATATGTAATTTCCCTCCTTCCTTCCTCTCTCCCTCCCCCCTCCCTTCTCCCCCCTCCCCTTGCTCTTTCAAGCTTTCTATTTTTCACTTTTGCTTTTTGGCCCAATCCACTTTTTCTCTACACTAGATTAATTTGCTTTGTCATGCTGATCACTGCTCCAGCCTCCTATGTTGTTCAGTTTACTAGCTATGAGCTCCCAGGTTAGTTATTTGTAGACTCAATCTCCTTATCTATAAAAGAAAAGAAGAAAACCAGATAATTTATGAGATCCCCTACAACTCTATATCCTGTAGTATGAGGAATACTGTTCTTTTATTTATCCAGCAGATATTTATTGAGCACGTACTAAGTACCAAGTGCAATGTAGTAATTAGGGCTACAGTGATAAACAAAACAGCAAAGCCTCTGTTCTCATAGAACTTATATATCAGAGAGAGAGACAGGCAATAAATGAAACACAAATGAATGTGTAGCATATCAAGGGTAGTAAGTGCTAAGAAGGGAAATTAAGTGGGATGAAATGTAAGGAATGATGGTGATGGTGGGATGTGGGAGTGCCTTGTGGTGCTACTTGAGAGGCAGTGGTCAGGAAAGCCTCTCTCCAGTAAGCTGATATGTGAGCAGAAACCTGAATGAGTGAGGAACAAGCCAGGTGGTTATCTGCGGAAGAGTGTTCTGAACAGAGAAAAGTTAGTACAAACGTCCTGAGGTTGGACCATGTGCTCATTTGGAAGAAATATCAAAGGAGACCAGTGTGGCTCTGGATTGTGTGGAGCCAGAAAAGAGTAGTAAGAGATGAAGCAGAGAATTATGAAAGGTAATAAGAATAATGCACCATTGGTTCAGCATCTGTGTCCGGCACAGGTTTTCACGGGAACCCTAGAGAGGACTGTAAACCATCTGAGACTTATCTAATTTCTGGGTGCTGGCCTTTCACAGTCTCTCTTTACATGATGCTGTGTCTTTAACCTCATTCAGGGCTAAGGCAGACAGTCTTCAGAGACCACTAGGCAGGGACACAGAGGCACTGAAGTCTGAATGTCTGGCTTGTTATTCCTGGTACTCTCGGGGATGAGGGTTTGCCCCCAGGCTCTACCTTTTACCACCCCCCTGCCTGGAATGGTCCTCGGAGCTTTGGAACACGTGCACTGCGTTTAGAAAGAAGCTGGTGTTTTCCATCCCATTGAAAATGGGGCAGAGTGATAGAAAGCAAATCTTCAGGAAATGGAAGCCTCAATCTTGTTCATGTGTTCATGAAACCTTCTCAGTCTGTCTGTCCCTTTCCAAAGCTGAATTTGCCCTCAGCCTATCCCTCCCAGCACCCGTTTTTCCATTATGTAAGGGAAAAATAAAGGGCCTGGAAAATCTGACTGGGCACTTGCTGTGATAGGCTGAGAACCCCCAAAGTTCAACCTTTGTGTTTTCAATTATCTATCAAGGCACAAAGAACTATGGTTATGGCTTCTCGTGTCCTTGCAAACTCAAGCCACTATTGGTCAGAGCCAGCTGTGAAGATATTGATAGAATATTTCTTCCCGTGTTATTGACTGCCTCCTTATATTCCAAGGTCTAGTAGAGTCTGAGACTAGCCACTCTGGACTCATTGAATCAGAAACTGTCCCTAACCTTTCCATGTTTTGGAACTTTTTGTGCTCAGGAAGAAGATACTAATGACACATTTTTTTGAGTGGCTGTAACGTTCTAGAAACAGCGCCAGGTACATTTTACATAAATCATATCCTTCAGCCTCAGCGCTAGACTGTGGTGGTGGATGTGATGAGCCCACTTTCCAGGTGAGGCCAGGGGGGTGCAGGTGAAGCAGCTACAGTCATAGAGCTGATAAGTGAGGGGAATTTTCCCTTTTGTTGCCTCCTCGTTATTCTTCTAAACATGATCAACCTTTGCTCTAATGAAGGGTGGCTCCTGGACCTAATCCACTTTCTCTTCAAATGCCAGCTGGATTGGAATTGAGGTTGGGGGCAGGTGTAGAACTTTGTTTTAGATGATGGTCTTTAAATAAGATGAACTAAGCTTGGCCACTGGAGGAAGAAATGGCAACCCACTCCAGTATTCTTGCCTGGAAAATCCCATGGACAGAGGAACCTGGCAGGCTACAGTCCATAGGGTCTCAAAGAGTTGGACATGACTGAAGTGACTTAACACTGCAGCACGAGCTTGGCCACACACCTAAGCTGAGCATCCCCCAGCCAACGCAGAAAAAGAGTTGTGCAATTCTTCAAACAGTTCAGGGCCACCCCATGTGTTTCTGCTTCTGTCCTAGCAAGACATCTCTGGGAGCTGCAGGATTCATACAGGGCACTCAATTCTTTTTCTTCTCTTAGTTTCACCATATCCCTGAGCAGTTGATCTTCCTGCTGCTTTTCTTGCAGAGCCGAAGGAGTCTACACAAGGGATGTGATTGCTCTGTTCACATAGCCGTGGAGGTGGGTTTTGATTTTTGATTCCCAAGCACCCAGGTAATTTAAAAGCCAACACTTTCTCCTATGGGATTTCAGCTGAACTGGCACTTTTCTGGTGAAGTGTGAGTTAAGTGAGCCCCGCTGTTTCAGAGATCGGCTCACTGAATTGCTCTCCCTGGCCTCTTCTGCCTGTTACTTTGTGTTGGAACAGAAATTCCACGGCATCTGCTTGCTGAGAGCTCAGCTGGTGTCATCACCGTCCTCCTGGATCCATCAGCACTCACTGACAAACAAGGAAACTGGATCCATGTTGGACATGAGCTTTGCTCAGTTATGTAGTTTGTCTCCCTGTAATCCCTCTGGTATTGACAAATAGAACGCAGGGACGCAGGCGGCAGTGACAGCTCCTGCAGACAGCACGTATTAGCGTCAGCATTATCGTCCTTGGCCCTGACAGCCTGGGCACTAGCGAGAGGATTAAGCGATTAGTACTGTGTATGTTACAACCATCTTTTTATTCCTTGTGACTTTTCGGTTTTGCTCACTTCATAAAGATGTAAAAGCGGGCTCTGAGTAAAAACAGATGCATTTATACATTTTTCAGGTCTGATGGGTAGCATATGTCTTGGATATTTGGGCAATGTTGAGACATTATCAAGTTTCTCCGTGTACTGAGCAAATTCTCTGCCTTTGTGGCAAATATAGGCTTAAAGGGAACTGTGAGGTACATTACATATATTTAGAAAATAAAGATCTGTTTGAATCTCTGACATTGCTTTTGATGGGTTGGTGTATATAGACAATCATTTAAAGGAATTTGTTCCCTGAAACTTTAGTAAAAGTTAGGTTGATCTCATGGGATTTTGTCCCTGAGATGGAATTAATATAACAGTTATATATATATATATATATATATACATACACACACACACACACATATATATATATTTGCATTTATTTTTGATTTGGCCAAATTCTCTGGAATAGTCATTCACAAGAAGTGGCCCAAAGGAATGTCCACCATATCTCTCAACATCAATATTACTAGTGACAGCATGTTACACATTTCTAGGGTAGAAAAGTCTATTAAAGTCATTATAAACTAGGGCCTTTGGTCTTTATCATAGTGTGTGATTTTTAGATTGTAAATTGCTGACCACTTATTCTATGTTTTCTTTTCTTTTAATTTATTTATTCATTCATTCGGGGAGTTTTTTGTTTGTTTGTTTTACTGAGCATCTCCTATGTGGAAGTGGCAGAAATCTATAACAATCTAAAATATGTGTTCCTTGCTCCCTGAAAGTCTGCTGAGCTGTCACAGCTTATGACTATGTGCCAATGAGCTCTGGCAACAGGGAGTGGAGTGGACTTAGCACCGAGGTGAGTCAGTGAGGATGCAGGAGGCAGACAAGACTTTACAGAGGCGGGGCTAAGATGGCCCTCAGAAAAGGAAGGCACACAGGAGAGAAGGGTGCGGCCCCTGTGGGGGTAGGAAAGTAATTAGTGGTTCATGTTTGCAGTTCGGGTAAGACTGGAAAAGCAGATTGGAGCAGACTGTGTTGGACTCAAACTGTCACATTTTGGGAGTTTGGATCTTATCCCTCTAGAAACAGGGAGCTTCTGATGTGAATGAGGATGACATTTGATAGGTGTTCTTAGGACAGATTGTTGGCAGGTAGGATGAGAGAAGTGCTAAGGAAACCAGACAGGAGACCAGAATGCAGGAATCAAGGGGTGCAGCCAGGAGGCCCGGATCCCCAGTTACCACAGAAGCGAGAGGGAGGGGATTCTCAGAGGAGGAAATACCTATGCTGAATTATTGGAAGTTGGAGTAAGAGCCAACCTTTTTTTTTTTTGCCCCATGTGGAATCTTAGTTCCCTGACCAGGGATTGAACCTGTGCCCTCTGCTTCCTGGACTGCCAGGAAATTACCCAGGCCAATGCCCGTGTGCTGGCCAAACTGCTAAGTAATTTGCATGTATTTAATCTTTACAGAAATTCTGTTATGTAGGAATTCTTATTAGTCCCATTTTTGGATGAGGAAATCGAGGCTTAGAGGGGTCAAGTAACTTGATTAATGTCATATTGTAGGAAGTGGAGAGCCAAAATTCGAACCTGCCCTCCAAACTCCTAATCATTATGAGTGTCTTACTGCCTGACTGTGGAGGGGATGGAGAATAGAGGGAGAAGGGGAAAAAACTTTTAAAAAATATTGGAAATGTAATATTTCAAAAGAATTTTACTAGTATAATCATATTATTATTAGCCTGGAAAAATAGCTAGCTTGAAATAGAAATGAATAAATCAAATTTTCATATTAAAAAAAAAGATACTCTATAAAGTGAAAGAGAAGTTCATCCAAAATATCCTGTCTTAAAATAGATGCAAAATTCAGAAATGCAGTGCATGCTGTTTATCTTAATCCTCTTTATTTGCATGTTCTCATACACAGAGCACTGTATACTATGAGGCTGCCCATGAGGACACATGTGTAAATGTCACCCAGGGACCCAAACGAATTTAACCTTGGTTCAAGCTTCAAGGAGAAAATGGCTGTAGTTTCGACTTTTAAAAAATTATCTGTTTATTTCCCTTTCTCTGTCGATAACTCCTGGTTGTAATGCTGAAGTCTTATAAATACAGCACAGTTAACTCACAAAATGAGCTTAGTGTTCTCCGGGCAGCGCAAGTTGAACAACACATAATTTGGCACAATTTGGTGGGCCTCAGTTTAAGACAAATACGAGACTGAGAGAGCACAGAGGCTTTATTATTTCTAAGTGAGTTCATGTAGTGTACATGGGTGGAACCGATCAGAAACCCCCACACGGCCCTCTGCCACATCCAAGCATTCAGTTCTTGCGCTTTCATAAGTGTCGTATTCATGGCACAGGGTTCCTTCTTCCCAAATAGGAATGCTGTTGTTTTAAATGACCATCTGTGCTTTTGGCAGAATAGTGAATGCCATCTCCTTTTGCCCCCTTCGGGCCCCGTTGGTGTCACAGCGAGGTTGGAAGGGCAGTGGAACACACAAGGCAGAGTGTTTTTTCTACACTCAGAGAGGTTTTCTACAGTCTTATGAAAGGGATGGCAGAGGGGAAGTGCTCTATAGAGCTGCTAAATGGGGGCTTCCCTACCCAGTCAGAGAGCTTTACATTACATTTACAAATGGAAGTTCAGTTCAGTTCAGTTCAGTCGCTCAGTCATGTCTGACTCTTTACGACCCCATGAACCACAGCACACCAGGCCTCCCTATCCATCACTAACTCCCGGAGTCCATCCAAACCCATGTCCATTGAGTCAGTGATGCCATCTAACCATCTCATCCTCTGTCGTCCCCTTCTCCTCCTGCCTTCAATCTTTCCCAGCATCAGGGTCTTTTCAAATGAGTCAGCTCTTCGCATGAGGTGGCCAAAGTATTGGAGTTTCAGCTTCAGCATCAGTCCTTCCAATGAACACCCAGAACTGATCTCCTTTAGGATGGACTGGTTGGATCTCCTTGCAGTCCAAGGGACTCTCAAGAATCTTCTCCAACACCACAGTTCAGAAGGACCGATTCTTCTGCGCTCAGCTTTCTTTATAGTCCAACTCTAACATCCATACATGACCACTGGAAGAGAAGGATATTAATGTAAATTTGCTAGAATCCTTGAGAAAAAGGAAGAGAAAGAAAATGAAGGTTTGTCATGCACCTATGGAGGAGACCTGGATTTGATCCCTGGGTTGGGAAGATCCCCTGGAGGAGGGCATGGCTACCTACTCCAGTATTCTTGGCTGGAGAATCCCATGGACAGAGGAGCCTGGTGGATTATAGTCCTTGGGGTCGCAAAGAATGAGACTTGACTGAGGGACTAACACTTTTACTTTTCACTGTATTATATAGCTCAGGTGGCCATATACCCAATCTGAGATTTTACCTATGGGTTTAGGGTGAAAGTAAAAAGTGAAAGTGAAGTTGCTCAGTCATGCCCGACTCTTTGCGACCCCATGGACAGTAGCCTGCACCAAGTTCTTCCGTCCATGGGATTTTCTAGGCAAGAGTACTGGAGTGGCTGCCTTTTTGAACTGGAAAACGTCTCACTTTCAGAGGTGTCCTGGTTCGGACAATAAATCACATCATTGCCCTATGCATAATCTGAACAAGAACATTTTTAAGGAAAAATCTCATTCTTCCTGCTGTCCACCTCTGGAAACTGAGTCACTGAGAGGTTAAGTAGTTCAACACATGCAAATTAACATGGGAATTTGACAAGAAATTCTGCTTCATCATGGTACCTCCCAAAGAGCATTTTATCAATGCCAAAACAATGGTACTCATTCACCAATAGGGCAAATTAATTTATTTTCAAAGCAATTTGAAAGGGCAGCATGTTCTTTCCATTGTTTTCCAGTGATGGTGAGTTGGATTTATCCCATCCTCTCTTACTTTGTCTTCTTGTGACCAGGCATAAAATTTGAAGGAATAAATGATGAACTGATGATCACAGTTAAATGGACTGTGGGTTCATGGACTACAAGAAAGGTAACAGATCTGTACAGGAATTAGACCCAGAACAGCTTTTTCCAACTGTGAAGTCAGTTCAGTTCAGTTGCTCAGTCGTGTCTGACTCTTTGCAACCCCATGGACTGCAGCATGCCAGGCTTCCCTGTCCATCACCAACTCCCTGAGTTCACTCAAACTCATGTCCATCGAGTCAGTGATACCATCCAACCATCTCATCTTCTGTCGTCCCCTTCTCCTCCTGCCTTCAATCTTTCCCAGCATCAGGATCTTTTCCAATGAATCAGTTCTTTGCATCAGGTGGCCAAATTGTTGGAGTTTCAGCTTCAACATCAGTCCTTTCAATGAATACTCAGCACTGATCTCCTTTAGGATGGACAGGTTGGATCTCCTTGCAGTCCAAGGGACTCTCAAGAGTCTTCTCCAATACCACAGTTCAAAGGCATCAATTCTTTGGTGCTCAGCTTTCTTTATAGTTCAGCTCTCACATCCATACATGACTACTGGAAAAACCATAGCTTTGACTAGATAGACCTTTGTTGGCAAAGTAATCTCTCTGCTTTTTAATACGTTGTCTGTGTTGGTCATAGCTTTTCTTTCAAGGAGTAAGCATCTTTTAATTTCATGGCTTCAGTCACCATCTGCAGTGATTTTGAAGCCTAAAAAAATAAAGTCTGTCACTGTTTCCATTGTTTCCCCATCTATTTGCCATGAAATGATGGGACTGGATGCCATGATCTTAGTTTTTTGAATGTGAAGTCAGAGGCTGAACAAACCCAAATTCCAGAGGCCTGAATCAAGGAAGTGAGTATTTATAACATCATATTTTCACACTTTTGTGTTGATAAGTAATAAAGTGCCTTTTAGCCACTGCATGTTTGATTGATCTTAGCCAGTCACAGCTAAGAGATAGTTTTGGATATTTTTGGGTAAGCTCTCACTACAGAAAGTACTGCAGAGAACAAAAAGTTCTGAAAAGGGGATCCAGAAACCTTGAGTCCTCCTCCACATTATAGTTAACTATCCATATGAGCTGTGCCAGCTTCCCTGGTGGCTCAGTTGGCAAAGAATCCACCTGCAATGTGGGAGACCTGGGTTTGATCCCTGAGTTGGGAAGATCCCCTGGACAAAGGCCTAGCAACCCACTCCAATATTCTTGCCTGGAGAATCCCCATGGACAGAGGAGCCTGGTGGGCTCAAGTCCATGGGGTCGCAAAGAGCTGGACATGACTGAGTGACTAAGCACACGTGAGCTTGTGCAAATCAGTAGACCTTGCTGGGATTCTGTTTTTTAGGAGTAAGAAAAAAGAAAAAAAAAAAAAAAGAAGACATTAATTGATAAGGAGTCCGTGTCTCCAGGGGGTCCTAATGATTACTGCTAGTTTTTGTAAATACAGCTTTCTTAGAACAAAGCCACACCCATTGTTTACACGTTCTGGTTTTTCAGCTACAATAGCAGAACTGAATAGTTACAAAAAAGACTGTAGGACCTGCAAAGCATAAAATACTTACTGTCTGACCCTTTACAGAAAAATCTTGTCTAATCTTGGATTAAATGATTTCTGAGGACACTTTCACTTTTTGTCTCTAACCACAAGAAAAAAGAAAAGGAGAGTCATGGACAATGAAGTCAAGAGTTATACATCTAAATCCAAAAACCAGAAAGCAACTTACCAACAGTCCATAAGGCAGTTGTCCTAACAGGGACAAATTGCATCACCCCCTGCTGGCCAGGAGGTCCTTTTGCTGTAACGGTAGACTCAAGAACTATAAGAAAGTAACAAATCTGTGCTGGAATCAGACCCTCAGACCCATTTTCAACACGGAAATCTCTGCCAGTCAGTAAGGAAGTTTCCGCTTGCTCTTGATGCCTTTGAATTCATAAAGCACGTGCTTTATGTAGGGAAACTAGGGGAATTTGGATCCTCAAGCTAGAGTGTAAAGCTCCTTTGGAGAGACGTAAAACCAAGAGAGGACAGGAAAAGCTTGCTTGAAAAGAACTTAATCATGGTGACTGAAGCCAAAGCTAATAAACAGTGCTGGATGGGCTCTCATGGCCTCGGACAGTAGGTGAGGATGGTTATTGTTGTGATTGCATTAAATCATACTAATCCCAATGCCAAAAGCCACTTTGAATGATGAAGTGAAGTGGCCTGCAATGGCGACCAGAAGGCTCTCTGCTCCATCCGGGTTGGGCAGGGCTGCTGTCAGCCCTCTCAGGCAAGCTCTGCATCCTGTCTTAGGGGCCCAACTCTGCCTTCAGAGGAGACTTGCAGACTGGCAGATTTCAGTTTGGTTTGGAGTTTTGTTGTGTGTTTCTTGGCAGGAGGGGACCATCCTCCATCCATGGAGAGCCCCAGATTAATGGCTAAAGTAACACCTACTGGCAGCACCAGCCTCTCTGCTATTGACTCAGGACTCCTCTTGACTCACAGCCTCACTTAGTTTTGTTGGCTGTTTGAGGTTCCTGCCCTAAAGTCTGCCTGTTTCATGATGTGAAAAACATGCTGAAGAGTACATGTTCCTTCTTTCCCAGAGTGGAACATGGGCTCCTTCATGGGCAAACCTTGGGGGACTCAAGAGGAAGTTGTTTTGTGCTATAGTGAATCCCAAGCCAAAAATAAATTAGCCTTAGCATACATAGTCTTAACTTGGTTACTTTCTTTCTTTAATTTCCTTGAACTTCTACTCATACTCTTGGAGAATGGTTGAGATAATGTCCTAATAACCTAAACCCATATGGAGGTTTAGGTTTTTCCTTTTGCCTCCAGTGAATTGAGGTGAAAATTGCCACAGTTTTGGTGTGTTTTCTTCTCCTCAGTGATAAATCCTTCTAGCAACAAGGTGGGATATGAAAATATATGGCGACATGTTTGTTTACTTACATTTTTTCACCCTTTCTCTGAACCCAAATTGTGCCCAAAAGTGCTATTTTTTTCTACTTGGTAGAAGGGTGGAGATTTTTATTTCCTGAATCTCTCTCTCAGGAATATAAGAAAATAAAAATATCTTCTGTGAAGTTTTTAAAATGGGTTAATTTAACTTGGAGCTTGCATTTGCTACATATAAAACATTTATTTATATCATGGGTGGACATTGAGTAATGTGAATTTTCTTCATTTTTGAAGGGTACAATACACAAAGCAAAGGGATGGTGAAGCATCTGTTGAATTGCCTTAGTTGCCCCATTAAAATGATGCTAAACAAATTAGAAGAAATAAGAATGAAAAATGAACTGAATTTCAGGAAAACTAAACAAGAAGTTCTTACACAAACAGGCATGGAAAAAGGAACTGTTGAGCAGTTCTGTATGTCTGTATATATGCACATGTCTTTATGTGTCTGTGTGCACGCTCTCTCTCTCACACACACACACATGAACTCCCATGCAGTGGGGTGAGATGTGTGGGAAATCTGACTGTTCCTGGAGTACAAATGGAAGGCAAGAGGATTCTGGGATTTAGGATATTGGAGCAGGAATGGATTCCATATCTGCTAGTGTATTGGGTGGCCTGTGTAAGAGGAAAAACCCTTGCCTCTGAGCTTCTAGGCAGGAAATCTGACCTGATCTCCATCTTTTCTTCTTAAGGGAGAATCCAAAGTTTGGAGCATATAAGAAAAATAAAATGATGGATCTCTGAGAAGAAGGCAATGAGATTCAGCCTAAAGGCCAACCCCTCCCAATCATCTCTTACCTCTTGGCCAGGAACAATTAGCACAAAATGTGCTCTGGGTTTCCAAAGGAAACCTTGCCAGAGAGCCACTTAACTGCCCCAGATGGGGGTGGGAGTAAGGGGATTTCTTATTTCTGCAACAATTTAATTCAAGTGAATTTTTCCTTTTGTGGGTCACCTTAAAGCCAGGATCTTGAAGATGTCAAAACCACCTGCTAAAGTTAATTTTTTTCCGAGTGACTAGACCTCAAAGAAGGAGATTTATTTTCATCTCAATTTCTCACACTCCATGAGGGGCAGTTGTATACAGACTATGGGAATTTCTGTGGAATTACCATCGTGGGAGAAGAATCTAGCTGGAGTGGTGACCTTGGAATTGGAATTCATTTCAAAATTGACACTCCAGAGGAACTTTCCATGTGTCCTACCTCCTAGGGACAGTGCACACTTCTTGAACTCTCAGAAACACTAATTGATAGTAGTGTCTGATAAATGGTATCTTTGCACCAAAACATGTAGCTGTGACTTTTCTTTTTGCTGGTTGTGGTTGTAATGTTGAACCTCCCAGGCACATGGCAAAGTCTTACTTCTTATGTATGTGAGTCAAGAAACTTCATTAAACTGATATTGACTGAAAGAACTGAAAATTAAAGACTTTGTTTACACAAGGAGATGGTCAATACACATTTATTCGATAGAATATTTTTGCTTTTGAATAGAAGTTGAAGATTTTATGGGGAGATATTGCTTTAAGAGAAACAAAGTGACTTGCAGCTGTGTCCACTCTCTTTAGTTGGCTGTTTAACCTTGAGCAGTATATTATCAAGTAGACATTTTTTAAAAAGATAGAACCCAATGTTGGTGAGAGGTTGAGAAATGGACATACTTCTACATTGCCAGCAAGAATATAAATGGTAATGGATTTTTAAATAAAATTATTTGTATATTGTGGTTCAGTAATGCTTCTTTTAATAATTTATCCTAAGGATATAAACAGTAACATACATAAAGGTATATATACAAGGATTTTCATCACATCATTCTAAGAATGAATGCTTTGAAGATAACAAAATTTCCAAAAGAAGAAATGGTTAAATAAATTCTGACATATATGGTCTGCAGACGTAAAAATCATTTTTGAAAACTTTTTACAGACATAGAGAAGAATATTTTTCAAATATAATATTAAGTTTAAAAGGCAGGAAATGAAGTGAATTAATGAAATAATTTTGGTAAATAATGTATGTATAGGAAAAATATTAGATGTACATAATCACTGATGCATTTTGGTTTATATCTGGCTGATGAGATTTTGGAAAACCTTTTTTCTCTACTTTTATATATTCATCATCTTTTTAACAACTAATATGCAGTACTCTTGTAATTTACAATTTATAGTTGTGATATTCTTTGAGGAACTGAACAGTTCATTAAAGGGTATATGACAAAAGTAGCATTATTTAACTTAACCATGCTCCATTTTCTCTATATAAGATTTGAGGCTAGTTATGAGAAATACATAGGATACAATGATTAAACACAAATAAAAAATCAGGACTGAATAAAAAGTAAAATTGCTACATGCCATAGAATCCTACTGAATCGTATTAGTCAAGCCATAGATTGAACGATGTTTCCTAGTGGCTGGAACAAAGAGGGAAAATCCTTAGGTGATGAAGAGGCAAAGTTTTGGAGCCCCTAAATTGAGAGACATTAGTGTTGGACTTTATCCGGTAGACATCAAAGGGTGAGATGAACATATTTCTTGGCGATATTTCTACTGTAGAAGTTGCCATCATTCAACGGATGTCAGTGGAGGAAATAAAAAATGAGATTCAGTGAGCAATTACCTGGGGCCTGTTGTAGTTTAGGTTTTTCCTAAAACAGAGCCCAAATGGGACTCGGGTGCAGGTAGTTTATTTGGGAAGCTATCCCAGAAAGTAGGAGTATGAGGCAGGGAAAGCCCATAAAGGGGTTTTGTTTGTTTGTTTCTTTTGTGATATAACTGAAACATATAAAGAGAAGCTTGTTTTCCTTATATTCTTAAGTGAATACCATACAATTCATCCAGGCTTTCCAGATAGTGCTAGTGGTTAAAAAAAAAAAAAAAAAAATCCACCTCCCAATTCAGGAAATGCAGAAGTGAGTTGGATCCCTAAGTCAGGAAGATCCCCTGCAGGAGAGAATGACAACCCACCCCAGTATTCTTGCCTAGAGAATTCCACGGACAGAGGAGCCTGGTGGCTATAGTCTATAAGTTCACAAAGGGTTGGCCACAACTGAAGCAACTGAACACATATACTCACACATAGAATTCACCCACTCAAAGCATACAATGCAATATTTCTTTTAATACATTAAAGAGCCTCTTATAGAGCTGGTCACTGAGGCTCACAGAGGTTCCCTCATGCTAGAGACCATATGAAGATCTAGGTAGAAGACTCCCCTACCTAATTGTTCCTCAAAGGAGAGGCAGCTGGGGCATTGCCCTTCCCTGGCTGGGGGGCAGTGCCTGTGGTGTGAACATTCCCTGCCCCCTGGATGTGCCTGCCCTCCAGACCCTGAGATGAAAGTCAAGAGGTGTGGCCATGCTACTCAAGGGAGCCCTGGGTTTGCTGGGAACTGACCCCACAGCCACAGCTCTGGTCCACAAGGCAGAGGTGGGCCAGGGGATGGCATGGCACCAACGCCTGTGCTACAGAGCCAGCAGGCATGCCACTCCAGGCTTCAGTCTGACCCAAGGCTAAAACCATGACTGGCTGCCACCATTTCTGAGATGTCCTCCTCAGAGACAACGTGTGTTTTCTTTTTAATGACTCCTATTTCTGCTTCAGGCTGCCTTATTCCATCTTCAGTGTGCTCCCACGGCCCTCCTTAGCCACTCTTTCAGTAATGTCTCTTCCTTTTAGAAGCTACCTGAAACCTTGTGTCCCTTACCAATCCTGTCCCAAATGGGAGAAGGGCACTGTCATGCCTTGCTTCCTCCTCCTCCTCTCACCTCTCATGACATTTGCATTTATAGAAACAGTTGCTTCTGCCCATAACTTAAGGAAAATATTGTTTTCATCTAGTTGAGTCTTATTACCGCATATAGGGCTTCCCTTGTGGCTCAGCTGGTAAAGAATCCACCTACAATGCAGGAGACCTGGGTTCAATCTCTGAGTTGGGAAGATCCCTTGGAGAAGGGAAAGGCTGCCCACTCCAGTATTCTGGCCTAGAGAATTCCATGAACTGTATAGTCCTTGAGGTCGCAAAGAGTCAGATATGACAGAGTGACTTTTACTTTCATATATATCTATACATATACCGGCCCTAGTGGCACTAGTGGTAAAAAAAAAAAAACAAAAAACAAAAACCTGCCTGCCAATGCAGGAGACACATGAGATGCAGATTTGATCCCTGGGTCAGGAAGATCCCCTGGAGGAAGTCATGGCAAGCCACTCCAGTGTTCTTGCCTGGAAAAATCCCATAGACAGAGGAGCCTGGCAGGCTACAGTCCATAGGTTCACACAGAGTCAGACTTAGTATGCATGCCATAAAAAAATATATATAGTTTATTAAAGGGCCAGAGCAAGAGATGTATCTGTTTGATAAGCTTACTTACTTAAAAAGCTAGTGTGCATAGTGATATTTTTTTAATGATACTTTTCATTTTCATTTTTTGTTAATTTTTGAAAAACTTTTTATCTTGTATTGGGGTATAGCCAATGAACAGTGTTGTAATAGTTTTGGGTGAACAGTGAAGGGACTCAGCCATACATACACATGCATCCGTTCTCCTCCAAAATCTCCCATCCAGGCTGCCATGTAAAGAGTTCACTGTGCTATCTAGTAGGTCCTTGTTGGTTATCCATTTTAAATAAAGCAGTGTGTACAAGTCAGCCCCAAACTCCCTAACTATACCTTCCCACTATCCTTGACACTTTCTTCCTGTCTGTGTCCTGTGCAACCATAAGTTCATTCTCTTAGTCTGTGAATATGTTTCTCTTTTGTAAGTAAGCTCTAAGTGATATTTTTTAAATGATGCAAGTTTCAGCCTCCTGACATCTCCAATGACCAAACAATATGTCCAGTATATTTCAGGGCACCCTGCCTCCTCTCCTGCTCTCTTCAGCCCCTATACAGCCTACCCTCCAACATATGAACTTCTCTTTTTTCTTTGAGTACACTAAGTCCCAATCCCTTCCTATGCCTTTATCCGTGTTCCTCCCTCTGCCAGGAATATCCTTGTCCCCTTTTCTGGATGGAAGACTGTTAAGCCTTCAGAATAAAACTGATCATAATAAAGGTCACATTTGTTGCTTACCTAGCCCAAGCACTTTATATACATCATCTTGCATAATTCCCAGAACAACTGTATGAAGTTAGTGTATATATGTGTGTTAGTTGCTCAGTTGTGTCCAACTCTGATCCCATGGACTGTAGTCTGCCAGGCTCCTCTGTCCCTGAAATTCTCTAGGCAAGAATATTGCAGTAGGTAGCCATTCGCTTCTCCAGGGGACCTCCCTAACCCAGGGATCAAACCTGGATCTCCTGCATTGTAGGTAGATTCTTTACCATCTGAGCCACCAGGCAAGCTCCTGATGAAATTAGAACTACTCTTAATTCTCACATTATAGACTGAGGCTTAGAGAGGTTAAGTCACTATAGTGGGTTGATTCCCAAATGGCCCACAGTGGTCTCGACTTCCTGATATTCATACCACTTGAATGTGGGCTGGTCTAATGACTTACTTCTAACCAATAGAATATGGCACAGATAATGAGATATCAATTCTGCCATTATATTATAGAGATGTTTAACTTCTGTCTTGTTAGCAGATTCTCTTCCTCGCGGGTTTTGATAAATTAAGTTGCCATATTGGGAACGTTCACTTGGTCAGGGACTGGCAGAACCTCCAATCAAAAAATCCAACTAGAAATTGAGACACTCAGTCCAATAATTCAAAAGGAACTGAATCCTCAGCAACTATGTAAGTGAGCTTGGAAGCAAATTCTTTCCCAGATGATCTTTCAGATGAGACCACTGCCCTGCCTAATAAGTGAACTGCAGCTTTGTGAGAGACCCTGAAACAAAAGACCCCTCTAAGTTATGTTCAGATTCTTGATCCACAGAAACAGTGAGATAATAAATATTTGTGGTTTTAAGGCACTAAGTTTGTGATAATTTGTTATGCAACAAAGGTAACTAAATACAGTCATATTCTGAAGATCCTGGGACTTAGAAATCCATGCCTGGCTGAGTCCAGAGCATACACTATTGTTTACTTCTCTGCTAGCTCTGAATATACCTCCATTAGGAAATTTTTCTACTATAAAAGTATAATTAGCTTTGTTTGTGAATTTTATTATTATTAATACTTATATTTAAGCTCTTTCCATATTGAATTGTAATTTTCTGTTTATTTATCTGTTAGACAGTAGACAGTTCAGGGTCATGAATACAGATTTATCTCTATAACTCTGGCACCTAGCCCAGCCCTGATATATAGATTCTTTGAAAATGTATATATTGAACTGATAAATTATTACTTTGTAAGACAATGTAAATCAACCAACAATTCACTTCTGATGATATTTATTGATGTCTCTCATATCAGCCACTGGACAACGTGTCAGGACTCAAGCATGAACAAATCACTGTTACCTATATATAGCTGCTAGCACCTAAAGGTAACTGGCATATGAAAAAGAAAGACAACACAGAACAGTAAGCGGTATCGGAGAGGTGTTAAGTTGAACCCCATAAAATGACCATCTTTGTATGTCAGAAAAAATTGAATATGGACAATGTCATATGATTCAACCTATCAGAGATTATGCTATCAGAACATAAGGTGGAATAATTAGTGCATCTGACATTGTCTTGACCTTTAATTCTAAGGCTTGGAAAAATGACAAAGATAACTGAATTCTTAGCAAACAGTAGGGTATCCTTTGAGCAGATAAACCCAAGAAAAGATTACATCGTAAGCAAACAGAATGATAGGTGTACTAACAGAGGTGGGAGTAAATGAGGATAAGGTTTTAGAGGATAAGGTTTTCCTAAATTCAGAGGAACAGATCTTCTTTTTCAACATCATACTTCTGTAAGTTAGTTGCTATCAAAATACATTGTGGAAGAAATTATCCTGTGAAATTCCAATTCAAGTCATTAGTTCAGTTCAGTTTGGTTCAGTTGCTCAGTCATGTCCGACTCTTTGCGACTTCATGAATTGCAGCATGCTAGGCCTCCCTGTCCAACACCAACTCCTGGAGTCTACTCAAACTCACATCCATCGAGTCAGTGATGCCATCCAGCCATCTCATCCTCTGTCGTCCCCTTTTCCTTCTGCCCCCAATCCCTCCCAGCATCAGGGTCTTTTCCAATGAGTCAACTCTTCATATGAGGTGGCCAAAGTACTGGAGTTTCAGCTTTAGCATCAGTCCTTCCAAAGAACACCCAGGACCAATCTCCTTTAGGATGGACTGGTTGGACCTCCTTGTAGTCCAAGGGACTCTCAAGAATCTTTTCCAACACCACAGTTCAAAAGCATCAATTCTTCGGCGCTCAGCTTTCTTTACAGTCCAACTCTCACATCCATACATGACCACAGGAAAAACCATAGCCTTGACTAGATGGACCTTTGTCGGCAAAGTAATGTCTCTGCTTTTGAATATGCTATCTAGGTTGGTCATAACTTTCTTTCCGAGGAATAAGCGTCTTTTAATTTCATGGCTACAGTCACGATCTGCAGTGATTTTGGAGCCCCCCAAAAATAAAGTCTGCCACTGTTTCCACTGTTTCCCCATCTATTTCCCATGAAATGGTGAGACCAGTAGCCATGATCTTCGTTTTCTGAATGTTGAGCTTTAAGCCAACTTTTTCACTCTCCTCTTTCACTTTTATCAATAGGCTTTTTAGTTCCTCTTCATTTTCTGCTGTTCTACCTAATGAGCAACATACATGTGCCAGGTATATTAATTATCTCTTGTTATATTTACCCATAATGACATTATTATCTTATAATTTCTGTAAGTCAGGAATCCAGGCACCTCTTAGCTGGATCCTCCAGCTCAGGATCTCTCACAAAGTTGCAATCAAGGTGGCAGCCATGGCTGCCCTGCTTCTAAGGTTTGACTGGAGCATGACCCACTTCCAGGCTCACTCGTGTGGCTGATGAACTGAGGGCCTCAGCTCCTCAATGGCCTTTGAACAAGGGCCACTCCTAATCCTGGCCAGGCAGGTATCTCCAAAGGGCCATGCACGTCATGGCCCCTGAATTTTATCAGAACAAGTGAGAAAGCAAAAGAGGGCACACAAGATGCAAGTCACTGCCTTTCATGACCCAACATTGGAAATAACCTCCCGTACCTTAGAATGTAGCCATCCTTCTAGAGGTAACGAACTGAAGGTGAGGTTATTAGAATGGATTCTAACCCAACATAACTGGTCTTTATAAAAAAGGGAAAATTTGGACACAGGGAGACACACAGAGGGAAGATGACATAAAAAGGCAGGGAGAACCTCATGTGAGTGTAAAAATGGTCACTGATCAGCCCAGGAAAGAGGCCTAGGACAGATGTCCCCTCTCAGCCCTCTGAAGGAACCAAACTTGCCAACACCTTGATTTGGGATTTCTAGCCTCAAAACTCTGAGACAATAAATTCCTGTTGCTTAAGCCACCCAATTTGTGGTACTTTGTTACAGGAGTGCTAGTGAACTTATGTAAGTGGTGAACAAAATGGATAGGTTTCCTACAGTCAGAGAGCTTTCAGTCCAAGGGCAGAGACATCTGTTAAACAAATGACCAAATATTAATTGAAAACTGAAAGACATGTTCTTAAAAAAAGAAAAAAGATGCTATGAACACATAAGAACCCAACTTAGCCCTGCACACTCAGATATCAAAAGCAAGCAGATAATAAGGAGGTAAAAAATTTCTATTAATCTAGCATAGATTCCTAGATGAATCTGGATAAAGCTTGCTCAGGAAAATTCCAGCAGGGAAGAATTTAAACATTGGATCCACTGGGCGGCTAAGCATTTCAAAGGAAGGATGGAAATCCCATTTTTTGAGCAATTTCAGATGGCACAGCAGAAAACACTCTAAAATCAATTCTCGGGAGTCTTGGGACTTCCCTGGTGGTCCAGTGGTTAAGACTCCATGCTTCCACTGCAGGGGGCACAGGTTCTGTGCCTGGTCAAGGAACTAAGATTCTACAGCCAAGTGGCGTGGCCAAAAAAAGAAGAAACAAACAAACAAAACAAAAATAGGGAGCCTTTCTCTGGCCAGTACTTTTCATCTGTGTCTCTTTCATTTCTTTTGCTTGCAATTTTCTAATTGCATCTCAAGTTATGGCCTGATAGTCACAGGGGCTCTAATGCCTCCTTTGTGTAGTCACAGCAGTTTGCCCTTTATAAAAGGAATTATGGAAGGCTAATAAATTAAGATAACCCTCAAATAAAATAAAGTGACATTTAAAACAAAATCATTTAGGACTGTTCACCTTCTGAAGGAGGAAAAACTGTTAAGAAATTGAGTCTTAAGATGAACTTGGTGTTTGGCAACCTAAGAGGCTCTTTTCCAATATAACATTACTCGGCAGCCCAAAGGTTTTAAAACAGAAGCCATGCCTTTACAAGTTTTCAGAAACCATTTGGATTATCTAGTCGAAAAATCACAGGGTTGATAGTTGATTCGGCTGGCATATGAGTCATCTTGTATATATCCAGGGTGTTTTAACTCAACACCTCAAATCTTAGATGCTCAGATTTCAGCTGAATTGACCTTCAAAATCTGGGAAATGTGTCAGATGGTTTTAGCAAGCCAAAAGACTCGCTTTTGTTTTCCTACACAGCCTCCTAATGGATAAAGTTTAGAGGCGCTGCTGGTCTATTTGCCAAGCAGGTCTGTGTCACTGAGATCCTATTTGTCAGTGACATTAGGTTGTCCAGACATAAGTGTCAGTCGAGACTGCTGCCAAGGTCATGCCAGACAAGGGCAGCCAAGTAGGGACAAGCATCACCCTCCCTCATTTTGAAACACAGAGATCTCAGCCTGAGCCTCAAGGCAGGGAGAAAAGTTCTGATTCCAAATCTTTTACTTTTCTGCACCCAGTGCTTCTCTGCTATGCTGTATTCACCTGAATTTACTCCCTCTAGTCTCTGTCCACTGTCCCAGGGCTTCCAGGTGACTCAGTGGTAAAGAATCTGCTTGCCAGTGCAGGAGATGTAGAAGATGTTGGTTCTGTTCCCTGGGTCAGGAAGATGCCTTGGGGGAGGGAATGACAACCCAGTCCAGTATTCCTGCATGGGAGATCCCACAGACAGAGGAGCCTCGCGGCTATGATCCATGGGGTCGCAAAGAGTAAGATCTAAGTTAGCAATCGTTCACTGTCATAGCAGCCATTCTTTCCCTCTGTAACTCTCCATTTGGGGTCCATCACTGACCTTGAAGGCCTGGAACCTTGTTCATGTTTGAACTTGTTTCTACACATTCTCATTCAGACTTTGCATATTCTCAATCATGGGTGATTCTCTCATGCCTGCTGCTGCAAGGATGCCATCTATGCCCAGGAAAAGGCATATCAACACTGGGAAACATTGCAGCTGTGATGGGCCCAGTGAGGTGCCCAGTCACTGATTCCAGCCAGCCTTGTCCTGTATCCCCAATATCTGATGATTAAGGATCGTAACAGAGGGGCCCATCTGGGAAGAGGGCTCAGGTTCTCTCTTGGATCTGGTTAGTGCAGGTTTGAGAAGAGCTCAGTGGCGGCCAAGAGGGCCATGGTCTCCTTACCCTATTGGTGTGCTTAGAGATGATGTCCCATTGCTGGTGTTTAAATGAAGTCTGAGCCCTATCTCTCTGTCTTGAATAATGACAAAGAACAGTGTGAAATCTGAGATGTAAAGCTTGCTTGGGGCAGAATGACAGCACATGGTAATGATCTATTTATATATTTGATGTAAAATTCCACTTGAATGGATGTGTTTGTTCTTATTCTTTCTCCTTCACACTCACACACACAAGGCACTATGCACATTGTCAGTGCTAAGGTGAGATGAGGGAGACACTGGGGTAATTGCTCTGGTTGGATCGCTCTGCTACAGGCTTTTACCTAGTGTCAGAGGCAGGTGCAGCCCCACTGTGTCCAAAGTCTGGAAGTAGCATGTCTCAGCTATGTTCCCTTGGGTCCTGCCATTGCCCAAATCTTGTTGTTCAGCACCCTTTTGGCCTTAAGAATTCTCCTTATTTCCTTCCAAAAATCTCTAATTTCTGCTTTAGTTAGTGAGAGTTGGAATTCTGGCATTACTGCTTAGGTATTACATTGTTGATAGTGGAGTTAGATGAAGTGGTTAATCTTTTTTTCTTTCAGCTCTCTCTTAAAACAACAGTTCATAAACCCTCCTGGATTGTATCAACTCAGTGATTTGGTTGAAGGAGGTGAAGATGTTGATCTAGTTTCAGGATGTGAGTCAGTGGGAATGCTAGTTAGAAAGACCCCTGGAATCCAGAGGCTCCTATATTTTCTCTCTTTTCTGAAATTCTCCACCTTGAAAAAGACAAAAGTCTTCGGTAATTAGTGTGAAACTGCACTGACCCTATTGATCTTTTAATCATTTCATTTTCATTTTGCTGATTAAGCTCTAAATAAAGCCTAGTTAAGACTTAAAAATTAGTATAAAGTGCCAAGATATTGAAGTTTACAAAATGACCACTACTTGTATGGTACAAGTCCATCCACAGATGGTTACTATGAGGATGTATTCATGTCACGTGATTTGGTCCATTGCAGAAGAGAGTAGGAGGGAAAGGTCTCAGCAAAGGGGGAAACATTGGTCATAGCATTTGGGCTTTTAGCTGTACTTGACCGCCTTATTCCATCTGTCACCCTTGGATTATATTGTTTCTGAGAATAAAATATGGCAATGTATAATGTTGATGAGATGGGTCTCAATCACAATTCATTTCAAGTCTCCTTGGCTGAACTAGGTCCAGGAATTCAGCAAGAAAAGATAGTAATTATCAAGGAGAAGAATGAATAATCATGCAATATATAGAAATTCAACAGGAAAGTATTGAGGTCCTACACTGGGCCAGACACTGCTAAGCCAGAGGATATAAAGATAAAAGATGACTGACTAGTTCTTGTCCTAAAAGAGCTTAGACTCTCTGGTCACTTGGAGATGTGGGTGAATAAATGTATTCTATGTATGTCATTTCAGACCAGAGGCTTGCAGGGCTGGAGGTCGGATCACAAAGAAGCAGGAATAGCTGTCCCACACCAGACCTGACACCCCTTCAACTCCAGTCTGTCTGGAGTTGACCACCCATTGATTCCATGGGGTTAGTCAACAAAATTTTGGGGCAAAAGAGACAAAAAAGCAAAATGAGAAGATAACTGCAGAGCAGAGTAGAGCCAGCTTCTGTGGCTGGAATTCATTCATTCCAGTGGTTAAGACTCCATGCTTCCAATACAGGTTCAATCCCTGATCAGGGAACTAAGATCCCACAGCCATGGGGCCAAAATAAACAGAAAAGAATACAACCAGCTCTGCCATGTGAAAATAGGAAGAGCAGAGTAAAAGGCCAAAGATTTCAAGAAGCCTAATCTATGGACTGGCGCCATCTTGGTAATATTTTATAACCTATAGCAAAATGATAGGGAAAGCAGTGTAGTACTTCACTGTATGCCAATTTAAGGTTGCCCAAGGTTTTTCGTGAGAAAGACTCTCATTTATTTTAGTACTAGATTCTCCATAATTTAAAATGCCCTCTCTTTTATGACTGTCTGTACTCAGTTGACAGTTCTCTGAGAATTCCCCAGAACACATTACACTGGTGTGCAAACACCGGAAGTCAGGAACCACTGAGAAATTACAGCGCAGTTCCCACCACTAGAGGCACTTCTGCGCTTCAAAAGACAGGCATTTCTCAGGAATTAAACAAACCTGGGTTCTTTGTGCAGAAAATGAAGAGGAAATGGTGATGGGATTCTGGAAGCAAAGCTTCCCTCACAGTCCGTAGGTACCATTACATTTGGTCAATCATCGGTTTGAATTTCCGGAGACTGAGGGCAAGGGGTCAAACCAGTGTTTACATGGCTGTAGGGAAGAGTGGGAGGAAGGAATGGATGAGTCAAGATGTATCATTCTGGAGTTAGAATGAATTCCTGTCCCCCTCAGCAGCATCGCTGACCAGCCAGCTACAGAGAAAATGAGGAAATTACTTCAAAACAGGGAGTGGAGGTGGAGAGAAAAGTTTCCTTAACTTTCTGAAAAGAAGTCAATAGGCTTTTTATCTCTTCTTCATCTAAAGTAAGGAAGAATCCTGAAACTAGGAGCCTCTCCTTATAATGTTGTTATTGTTATTTAGTCACTAAGTCATATCTGAATTTTTTTTGTACACTCCCACGGACTGTAGCCCTCCAGGCTCCTCTGTCCATGGGATTTCCCAGGAAAAAATACCGCAGTGAGTTGCCATTTCCTTCTCCAGGGGATATTCCCAATCTAGAGATTAAACCTGAGTCTCCCGCCTTGGCAGGTGGATTCACTACCACTGAGTCACCAGGAAAGCCCCTCTCCTTATACTACAAGGTTCCAAAACAGTGATCTTACACCGAAAACTTCCTCTTGGAGCCTATAGAAAGCAACTATGCTCTCCCTTAGGCATTGACAAAGGCCCTGAAGAAAATGCTGGTCTTCCCGAGGGAGTAGATTCACTGAGCTTCTCTCATCACAGTGAAAAGGGTTCATATTACCCTCTTTTCTTTTTCTTATTTGTGCAACTTAACTTCAGGCTAAAAGCATCTTACTGCTTTTCTCAACAGAAGTGAACTGTCATTTTGTTAGTATTATTAATCAGTGTTATGAACTGCACTCTACCTCCCCTACCCACTAAATTCAAATGTTGAAGTTCTAACCCCCAAAATAAATGTATTTGGAAATTGTTCAGTTCAGTTCAGTCGCTCAGTCGTGTCCAACTCTTTGCGACCCCATAAATTGCAGCACGCCAAGCCTCCCTGTCCATCACTAACACCTGGAGTTCACCCAAACCCACGTCCATCGAGTCGGTGATGCCATCCAGCCATCTCATCCTCTGTTGTCCCCTTCTCCTCCTGCCCCCAATCCCTCCCAGCATCAGAGTCTTTTCCAATGAGTCAACTCTTCCCATGAGGTGGCCAAAGTACTGGAGTTTCAGCTTTAGCATCATTCTCTCCAAAGAAATCCCAGGGCTGATCTCCTTCAGAATGGACTGGTTGGATCTCCTTGCAGTCCAAGAGACTCTCAAGAGTCTTCTCCAACACCGCAGTTCAAAAGCATCAATTCTTCAGTGCTCAGCTTTCTTTACAGTCCAAATCTCATATCCATACATGACTACTGGAAAAACCATAGCCTTGACTAGACGGACCTTTGTTGGCAAAGTAATGTCTCTGCTTTTGAATATGCTGTCTAGGTTGGTCATAACTTTTCTTCCAAGGAGCAAGCATCTTTTAATTTCATGGCTTCAGTCACCATCTGCAGTGATTTTAGAGCCCCCCAGAATAAAGTCTCTCACTATTTCCACTGTTTCCCCATCTATTTGACATGAAATGATGGAACCAGATGCCATGATCTTCGTTTTCTGAATGGTGAATTTTAAGCCAGCTTTTTCATTCTCCTCTTTCACTCTCATCAAGAGGCTCTTTAGTTCTTCTTCACTTTCTGCCAAAAGTGTGGTGCCATCTGCATATCTGAGGTTATTGATATTTCTCCTGGCAATCTTGATTCCAGCTTGTGCTTCATTTAGTCCAGCATTTCTCATGATGTACTGTGTATATGAGTTAAATAAGCAGGGTGACAATATACAGCCTTGAAATACTCCTTTCCTGATTTGGAACCAGTCCGTTGTTCCACGTCTAGTTCTAACTGGTGCTTCCTGACCTGCATACAGATTTCTCAGGAGGCAGATCAGGTGGTCTGGTATTCCCATCTCTTTCAGAATTTTCTAGTTTGTTGTGATCCACACAGTCAAAGGCTTTGGCATAGTCAATAAAGCAGAAGTAGATGTTTTTCTGGAACTCTCTTGCTTTTTCGATGATCCAGTGGATGTTGGCAATTTGATCTCTGGTTCCTCTGCCTTTTCTAAATCCAACTTGAACATCTGGAAGTTCATGGTTCGCATACTGTTGAAGCTTGGCTTGGAGAATTTTGAGCCTTACTTTGCTAGTGTGTGAGATGAGTGCAATTGTGTGGTAGTTTGAGCATTCTTTGGTATTGCCTTTCTTTGGGATTGGAATGCAAACTGACCTTTTCCCATCCTGTAGCTGCTGCTGAGTTTTCCAGATTTGCTGGCATATTGAGTGCAGCACTTTCACAGCATCATCTTTTAGGATCTGAAATAGCTCAACTGGAATTCCATCACCTCCACTAGCTTTGTTCATAGTGATGCTTCCTAAGGCCCACTTGACTTCACATTCCAGGATGTCTGGCTCTAGATGAGTGATCACATCATCGTGATTATCTGGGTCGTGAAGACCTTTTTTGTACAGTTCTTCCGTGTATTCTTGCCACCTCTTCTTAATATCTTCTGCTTCTGTTAGGTCCACACCATTTCTGTCCTTTATCGTGCCCATCTTTGCATGAAAATTTCCCTTGCTATCTCTAATTTTCTTAAAGATATCTCTAGTCTTTCCCATTCTATTGTTTTCCTCTATTTCTTTGCATTGATCACTGAGGAAGTCTTTCTTATCTCTTTTTGTTATTCTTTGGAATTATGCATTCAAATAGGTATATCTTTCCTTTTCTCTTTTGCCTTTTGCTTCTCTTCTTTTCTCAGTTATTTGTAAGGCCTCCTCAGACAACCATTTTGCCTTTTTGCATTTCTTATTTTGGGGATGGTCTTGATCAGTGCCTCCTGTACAATGTCAAGAACCTCTGTCCATAGTTCTTCAGACACTTTGTCTACCAGATCTATTTGTCACTTCCACTGTACAATCATAAGGGATTTCATTTAGGTTATACCTGAATGGTCTAGTGGTTTTCCCTACTTTCTTCAGTATAAGTCTGAATTTGGCAATAAGGAGTTCGTGATCTGAGCCACAGTCTGCTCAGTTGTGTCCAACTCTTTGCGACCCCCTGGACTATATAGTCCATGGAATTCTCCAGGCCAGAACACTGGAGTGGGTAGCCTTTCTCTTCTCCAGGGGATCTTCCCCACCCCGGGATCGAACCCAGGTCTCCCACATTGCAGGAAGATTCTTTACCAGCTGAGCCACAAGGGAAGCCCAAGAATACTGGAGTGGGTAGCCTTTCTCTTCTCCAGTGGATCTTCCTGATCCAGAAATCGAACCAGGGTCTCCTGCATTGCAGGGAAAGCCCAATAAGTAAGTAACTTTGGTTAAATGAGACCATAAAGGTGGGGCCCAGATGTGATAGGATCAGTGTCATCACGAGAAGAGACATTGGAGAGTTCACTCTTTCTCTCTCTCCCTGCCATGTGAAGACACAGAGAGAATGCGGCATCTAGACGCCAGGATGAGAGCCCTCACCAAAAACCAAAACAACTGTGTCCAGAAGTTGGTCACAGAAGTTGTCCAGAAGTGAAAGAAATTAATTTCTGTGGTTTAAGCCACCGGTATGTGGCATTTTGTGATGGCAACCTGAGTAGACTAATATCATTAGTTATTATCCTATGAACTGACCTTAATTTCTTAAGAGTAAAATGTTTACCCAGAGGAAGGGATAGAAGTCCCTTTGGGAACCACAGTGTCACTTAGAAAGAGGAGGGTACTAACATTATTTGTGCTTTTACATATTTGTTAGACAGGAACTAATCATTGCAAATACACTAGGTAGGAAACTGTGGGTTAGAGGGCCTGTGCAACTTGGTAGGTCACAGGGCTAGGAAGATGAGGGCCCCTGTGGGATATGCCAGGTTTGCTGGGCTCAGAAGCCAGGCTGTACCTGTTTTCTCTGCCATCTGCACTGTCCTACCCCACATTAGACTGAGTTCTCCCCTTCCTTGTCTAAATATCACTTTTGCTGCAGCAATTAAAACCACTTCATAAACTGGGGAAGGTTTTTTAGAGCATTTACTGAGATCTAGTGGTTATATGATCCCAATTTTGCAGGGGTAAAGAAAGAACAAAAGAAAACACATACTGTATATCTTGCACTTTTTAAAAGCCTGGGGAAAAAAAGACTGGAAAAGTGACATCAGATAGTAAGAGTATCTTTGTTGCTGCTGTTGTTTTTCTGATTAGTAGGATAATGAGTGACTTTATTTTGCTTTTATATTTTTTTGGACCCTTTTATTTTACATTCTCAATTCTTGTAGTCAGAAAAACAGTTTTAATGACAAAAAGCAGGCTACACCGTCTTCTTCCTGTGGCATCCATTTGCTCTGTGCCAGCACAGGGTGTCCACGGCTCCTTGACTAAAAGCTTGGGCATCACGGTCAGGGCTTGGGAGGACCACAGAGAAAAGTCAGTGGCAGGAGCTGACCCTGAGCAATCCCATTACAGAGCAGTGGGGGCGGGAAAGAGATGCTGACACGGGTTCAGTTCCAAACCTAACTGGGAAAAGGTGAAATGGTTACCATCTGGAGTTGCCCGTGACGGGAGGTGGGGGGTGGGGGGGAAGGTGGCCTGCCGCAGGGCTCCAGCACAGGGGTCCCCTCTCTGTGCCCCTGCCCTTCCTCCGAACTGTGACGCAGGAGAAAGAGCTACACCTCTCTGTGACCTTCGGATGACCCAGCCACTCTGACAGGGTGGCCACCATCCAAGTGACATTTCCAAATAATGAACTGATCCACAGACACTGGATCATATCTTTGTAGATCTATCTTTATCAAATAGAAAGAAATGAAAAGCAAATTTTCTGCCTGTGTTCTAGAGAGTGTGTGGCCTAGATGGGTGGTATTCTCTGTGGTTATCTTGGCAATAATCAGCTCTTGTTCTCTCTTATATCTTCTGAAGTGCCATTTTTGGCAAAAGAGCCCAGGAGAAATAGTAGATATTGAGGAAAAGGAAACAGTAGGGTTCCCGCCCCCCTCAACCCAGCTCTTTCTTTCTCTGTTTCATAATGAAAAGTTGTGAACAGTAGAGAGCTAGGATTACTTGAGAGAAAATGATGGTGAATGAAAGATTCTTATAAATGCTAGAATATTCTGGAGGTGATCCGGCTGATTAGAAAGTGAAAAGGCTATTGTATTTTTCCCAGGGGGCAGTGACCTGAACAGGGCAGAACTTCTAGAATGATTTACATCTGTCCTAAAAGCCTTTATGCAACTAACTCTTTGCCTTTTTGTAACTCTATCTTTGCCTCTAGTTTCAGGAACTCTTAGAAAGCAGAGATCCTATTCTGTTTATCTGTTTGCTTCTTCAGCAACTATTATTGAGCATCTGTTACGTGAACAGCTCTGTGCTACTCATGGAGGGGATATGCCTGTGTATATATGTGTGTGTGTGTGTGTGTGTGTGTGTGTGTGTACAATGAATACATTATACATGCATTCATTATGCATTTTACGTCTGTATATGGTAGTAGCCTGAGTAGTGCTCACCAAAAAGATACGCCCACGTCTTAACACTTGTTGTGCGTGTGTGTGAGCCGCTCGGTAATGTCTGACTCTTTGCAACCCCATGGGTACAGACCCCTGGCTATAACCTGCCAGGCTCCTCATCCCTGGACTTCTCCAGGCAAGAATACTGGAGTGGTTTGCCATTTCCTTCTCCAGGAAATCTTCCCAATCCAGGGATTGAACCTGGGTCTCCTGTATTGCAGGCAGATTCTTTTACCACTGAGCCACGAGGGAAGTCCCTAAAGTGAAGTGAAAGTCACTCAGTTGTGTCTGACTCTTTGCGATCCCATGGACATACAATCCATGGAATTCTCCAGGCCAGAATACTGGAATGGTTAGCCTTCCCCTTCTCCAGGGGATCTTCCCAACCTAGGGATCAAACCAAGGTCTCCCACATTGCAGGCGGATTCTTTACCAGCTGAGCCACAAGGGAAGCCCTAACACTTGTTAGGTATGCAATTCTGAGTAATTTATATCTCCAGTGGAGGTAATAGTTTATGTGTTCTCACATATTCTAGTAGTGATCGTAATCCTCACTACTCCGTATTTCAAATACGTGTTTAATGCCTGTCTTCTTTGATGAACAATTATGTTCTATTGTTCCATGAGATCAGGCATTGTTTTGATGCACACTTATACATATAATATATACATCTGTGCATATATTATATGTGTGTGTTAGTTTCCCAGGCACTCTGACTCAGGAGCCTCGACTTTTCACCATTGTACCTCATTGCTCTTTAGTATGTGGAAAGACTAGCAGTATGACTGAGCCTGGCTTTGTAGGCAGAGGCAGCAGGGAAGGGCTTAGTACACTGTGATATGTACAGTTACTACACCTTACATGAATGATTCCGTGCAAGTTCAGAGCTTAGTCTGATAAAGGAGAACTAGAGCAAAGGGATTGCTGTCTTTAACAAATGATCTTAGCCTGGGATTCTGCAGAAGCAGATGCTAAGACAAGACTCTAACAGAGATGATCCCAGAAAAAACACAGGTAAGAGAGTTGGGGAAGTGGGACAGGGAAAAGAAGGCAGCCCAGGGAAGAGTTCATTATCAAGCAAGCTCACACTGTGGGTAACTGAAGATTAGTCCTGTTGTGGGTCCCTGGGAGCCAGCACGGGGCACATCCTGGGGTGGAAATTATCTCCACTGAGAGATAAGGGAGCTGGGCTATTTACACACCAACAGCCATTAGTGTTTTGTTTAGGTCTCTTCACAGGGGACAGAATTTCCTTGCACTTTTGGCCAACCAAGCAGCAGCATAGGCCTTTCAACAGAGAAACACAGGTGCATTTCCCTGGGAGGCAGTTGTTTGGGCCATGCGGAGAGCACCGAGAACATCTGCCTCAAGGGGTTGAAAGGATCCATTTTCTAAGGTTACTGGTCCTGAGGGTGCATGTGGAGAAAGAGGTGGGGCATTATATCCCAGAAATGCCAAATCCCCAAACTAGATACATTATTCTCCCAACTTAAACCCAAATTCAGTCCAAAACCCCATAGCAATGAGTGAAACGAGTAACTATTCCTCTCTTTTATTTCTCCTTTCCACATGATCAAATATGATTGTTTATTATGATTTGAACAGTGCTTCTATTTCAGGTAGAATATTCTAGAGAAATAGGAAACCATATTGGGCGTATTGGAGAAGGAAATGGCAACCCACTCTAGTATTCTTGCCTGGAGAATTCCATGGACAAAGGAGCCTGGCAGGGTACAGTCCATGGGGTCACAAAGAGTTGGACATGACTGAGTGACTATCACTCACTCATTGTGAGTATGGTTGGGAAAATAGAAAAAGGAGAAGAATCTAAATGTGGAAGTCATCTCAGACACAACTGGCACTGGAAAATTAGAAAACAATTTTTCCTTCTTTTCTGTCGGGGGCAGGTACAGGCAGCTGGCGGAGGGTGTGGTTTCAAGCCCAGCATCTCTCTGCATATCTCAAGTCCAGTGGGAGAAGAACTTTGGGCCCTGTGGATCTTTTGAAAACATTTACCTTGGTCTTCCCTGGTGGCTCAGATGGTAAAGAATCCACATGTAATGCAGGAGACCTGAGTTTGATCCCTGGGTTGGGAAGATCCCCTGAAGGAGGATATGGCAACCCACTCCAATATTCTTGCCTGGAGAATTCCATGGACAGGGGAGCCTGGCAGGCTACAGTTTGTGGAGTCATAAAGAGTTTGACACAACTGAGAAACTAACAATGTCACTTCATAACTGAGCATGAAAAACTGTGTGGAAAATCATTACCAAATCCTCCTGAGGGAGGACATTCTCATGGCAGGTCCAGGGAGGGAATAGATCTCTCTGTTCTCCCACTGGGCAGGGGGGAAGGCAGTAGGGGCAGAGGTCTCTTGCTCCAGGAAACAAAGCCTCACTGAAATGAGTTGTCTAGGGCAGCAGGGAGGGAAATCTTTTCTTTACCAAGCCAAGAACCCTCAATATCTGTAGAAAGGATGTCATTTCAGAGGCCACAGAGGAATTTCTGGAAGAAGAGGCATAAAAACATCTCTGAGATAACCTCTATGGATAAAATGAAAGAACTCTACTGTTTTGGAAGTAGTAACAGAAGTGAGCAGTCTCAGATGTTGGTCCTCAAATCAGGGAAGGGAAGCCATGGGAAGAGTTGAAGGTGAAATTATTGGAACTTCCAAGTGCTGCCTAGTGATGGCAGCAGCTCTGAGACCATCTGTCATTGCAGGGGAGTGAGGGTGGCAGACAGGGCATCGGTGCAGTTGTGTAGGAGCCTGGAAGATTAGAGGAGCCTTCTGGAACAATCAGGGAGCAAAGAAACTGGAGCTATGCAGTCCTCACCTGGTGGCAGAGATGATGCCCAAGACTGTCAAGGCAGTGTAAATGAGTGTTTCAAAATTGGTATAAAGTATATTCATAGGAAATTTGAAGTATAGCAAGGTCAACAGAGGTAGGAAGAATACACAAAAGAACTACACACACAAAAAAATCTTCATGACCCAGATAACTACAATGGTGTGATCACTCACCTGGAGCCAGACATCCTGGAATGCGAAGTCAAGTGGGCCTTAGGAAGTGTCACTATGAACAAAGCTAGTGGAGGTGATGGAATTCCGGTTGAGCTATTTCAGATCCTAAAAGATGATGCTGTGGAAGTGCTGTACTCAATTTGCCAGCAAATCTGGAAACTCAGCAGTGGCCATAGGACTAGAAAAGGTCAGTTTTCATTCCAATCCCAAAGTAAGGCAATGCAAAAGAATGCTCAAACTACCGCACAATTGCACTCATCTCACATGCTAGTAAAGTGATGCTTGAAATTCTCCAAGCCAGGCTTCAGCAATACAAGAACCATGAACTTCCAGATGTTCAAGCTGGTTTTAGAAAAGGCAGAGGAACCAGAGGTTAAATTGCCAACATCCGCTGGATCATCGAAAAAGCAAGAAATTTCCAGAAAAACATCTGCTTCTGTTTTATTGACTGTGCCAAAGCCTTTGACTGTGTGGATCACAACAAACAATGGAAAATTCTGAAAGAGATGAGAATACCAGACCACCTGACCTGCCTCCTGAAAAATCTGTATGCAGGTCAGGAAGCACCAGTTAGAACTAGACATGGAACAACAGACTGGTTCCAAATCGGGGAAGGAGTATTTCAAGGCTGTATATTGTCACCCTGCTTATTTAACTCATATGAAGAGTACATTATGAGAAATGCTGGACTAGATGAAGCACAAGCTGGAATCAAGATTGCCGGGAGAAATATCAATAATCTCAGATATGCAGATGACACCACCCTTATGGCAGAAAGTGAAGAAGAACTAAAGAGCTTCTTGAGAGTGAAAAGAGGAGAGTGAAAATGTTGACTTAAAATTCACCATTCAGAAAACGAAGATCATGGCATCTGGTCCCATCACTGCATGGCAAATAGATGGGGAAACAGTGGAAACAGTGACAGACTTTATTTTTTGGGAGCTCCAAAATCACGGCAGATGGTGACTGAAGCCATGAAATTAAAAGATGCTTGCTCTTTGGAAGAAAAGTTATGTCCACCTAGATAGCGTATTAAAAAGCAGAGACATTACCTTGCTGACAAAGGTCAGTCTAGTGAAAGCTATTGTTTTTTCAGTAATCATGTACAGAAATGAGAGTTGGACTAGAAAGAAAGCTGAGCACCGAAGAACTGATGCTTTTTAACTGTGCTTTTGAATTGATGTTTTTGAACTCTTGAGAGTCCCTTGGACTGCAAGGAGATCCAACCATCCCATCCTAAAGGAAATCAGTCCTGAATATTCATTGGAAGGACTGATGCTAAAGCTGAAACTCCAATACTTTTGGCCACCTGATACAAAGAACTGACTCACTAGAAAAGACTCTGGTGCTGGGAAAGATTGAAGGTGGGAGGAGAAGGGGATGACAGAGGATGAGATGATTGGATGGCATCACTCAATGGACATGAGTTTGAGTAAACTCTGGGAGTTAGTGATGGACAGGGAAGCCTGGCATGCTGCAGTCCATGGGGTCGCAGAGTCAGATATGACTAAGCAACTGAACTGAACTAAGGTCAACAGGTCCAGAGATGATTGTCATTAAAAGATGGTTTATGGTCTTCCCCGGCAGTCTAGTGGTTGAGACTTTGAGCTTGCAATGCAGGGGCCTTGGGTTCAATTCCTGGTTGGGGAAGTAAGATCCCATATGCTGGGTAGTGCTGAAAAAGAAAACATGGCTTGTTACTTACAGTTCCCAAGAGGAGGGGATGTGCACATCAAGGGCAGGCATGTGGGGGTAGCATGTGAAAAGGCACCAGGTTTGGTTAGAAGACAGAAGGAGAGAGAGAAAACTGGTTTCTGCAGGGAGGAACAGGCAAGGCAGAGTAAGCAGGCTTGAGATTGGCCAGTTTGAATGGTTTCAGTGGACTCAGGGGCACAGGACTGTCCCTTACTGTCTGGACCCTGTCCTGGGGTGATTAGTACAGGTGGTCAGTGGCCTGGAGTGTGAGAGTCTGATGAAAGAGGTGGCTGGGATATGGGCTCTAGAGTTGTTGGTGTGTGTCTTGATGAGTGTGTTCCCGCGTGAGTCGTTTATCTTTAGGAATTAGCTAACTCTGGGAAAGGCAGTCTTTCCACAGTCAGCAAGGTCCCAGAGCTCAGAGCATCCAAATAGAGAAAATGAAAGACATGGTTAATACCACAAGCCAGCTGGAAGGTGGTGAGCACCATTTTTTCTTTTTCTTTTAAAACCTTTCATAAAACGTTAAAACACTTTACATTTTAAGTCATGGCCCCTATTTCACCACATAGACCAGCCCTCGTGTATCTACTCCTAAAGGGAAGTGGTTATATTTGTCCCAGGCCTCACTTGGAAAGGATTTTGAAATCTTTCTCTGCAGAAGGCCTCATATTCATAAGTACAAAACCTTATTCATTGATAATAAACTTCAATGGAAACTTTTAATCATGTTTTTAAAAGCTGCTGTTTCAAAGCAATCTAGTAGAACCAAAGCCTTCATTATTTGAGAGATGTTTTTATGCAGAGTCTGTTGATACCACACTTTGAAAGTGAATTAATGATGAGCCTGGGTAAGCTGGATATTCAAAAAGATGTCAGGAGAGTTCCCCACTGGAACCAGCTTACACTGTGGTATAAAGGGTGTTCCTGTCGCAACCCCACATGAACTCTGATTCCCCTTCTTTCTCTCTCTTTTGGGTTGCCCTGCCAAGAAGAAGCCAGTCAAACACTTACACATCACACTGTATTTCACTATATAGCACTATTGTTACTGCCATTTGAATATTAATTTTCTAGAATCAGATGGCAGTGCAACTGCATACATGACACCAGGGAGGGTATGAAGGCGTGAGTGGTTTTCTACCACACATGGATTCCTGGGTTTGACCAAAAATAAAGAGCAATAAATACAACATATTTTAAAAGAGAGAGAGCTTTAAATCTCAACAGACTTTGGTTCTTGGGCTTGTGAGAACAGCTTGGTCTCTGAATCACTGAGTGAGCTCTCAGGGAGAGCTGAGCTCTTGGAAGAACCAGCACAAGAGTTTCAAAGCTAGGGCTGGCTCCAGGAGCTCAGGGTATCCTGGTGCAGCGCAGTGTCCAGAACATGTAGCCAAGAGTTCAGTTGTGTCCAAAGGGTTGATTCTAGCGCTGGAAAAGTTCTCTCGGGTCATCTAGTGCCAAGCAACCCTCTTCAAATCTGGGCTTTGGATTCTGCGCTAATCCTACCCAATTTTAGCCTGTCTGAGGATTGCTGATACGTACAGTGGGCTGTGCTTCATGGGGACAGTTGGCGTTTACTGTTCCATGATGGCTTCCTGCCACCACCCCTAGACTTGCCACGGGCTCCTATTCCTGTCAATGGTATTTCTATAAATTCAGTTAACTCTAGTGTGATGTGGTAAGAGGTACAACTCGTGCCATTCACCGAAGAGAACGTTCTCATCCTCACTTGTTCAAAGGTAGACCTTGAAAGGCGATTCTACTCTGCTTGGGCCTTTTCAGCCAGCTGGAGTGGCCTGAGTGCCCACAGGTCTGGAAATACAGGCCACAATCCCCTCCAGGTGTTTATGATATAATTCTTTATGGAAATAAAACAAACAACAAATAGAAAACAGGGGCTGCGTTCATTTTAATTTTGTCATATGAAAAAAAATTCTATCTAATTCTATCTACTTTCCCTATCATGTTACAATAAAAGTAACACCTAAAATGTGAATACTCTCCGAAGTTCTCTGATTTACTCACTGTCTGGAGAAAATGTTGGCAGATTGCTCGGCTAGGTAGAAAATATTGACCTGTTTTTCTTGAGTGTTTTCCAGGTATCCTAGGCATTCTTTTAAGCCTTGACGTGTGCTATCTCATTCCCCCCCTCTCCCTTTGAAAATGCTTTGATGGCTTCAAACGGTCCTTTGTAGTGGTGGCAATTTCTCATTTCTGTCACATCAGATCCATCGGCAGGGCCTTGCCCAGGGCATTGTGTAGATAGGGATCCTGACATGAACCAGGGCTCAGCTGGAAGGGTGCCTGATTGATTAATAATGCCTGTCCCCAGAGTGGCTCTGTGGCAAGGGATGGGATGGGCGGATATTTGCCACCCCACAGTTCTCCAAAAAAGTGTCAAAGTCCTCAGTGGGAACTTAAGGTACTTGACAGTTCTTAGGATGCCTTCCTAGACTTATCTCTTTTCTTTCGATTCAGTGCCAGTGCTTCTCCAACTAAAAAAGATACATGAATCTCCAGGGTTCTTATTAAAATGCAGATTCTTAGTCAGCAGGCTTGAGATTCCCCATTTCTACCAAGCTCCCAGATGTTGCCAGTCCATGGACCACATGTTGATCAGCCAGGCCACTTACCTTTAAGTTCTCAGAAACTGCAGTGTGCTTTTACTCGTCAGTTAATGATGATTGCCATTTATTATTTACTAAGTGTGAACCCCTGTGCTAAGCATTTTACATGAATCATCTTATTTAATTCTAACCAAAATCCTCTTAGATAGATAGCTGTGTTGTCATTCCATTTTACAAATGAGTAAAACCAGACTCAAAGGTTAAGTAACTTGCTCATGTTTAGAGGACAGCTGGGGCTTGAACCCAGTTCCCTGCCACAAACCGCTCCTTGGTGGAGCCAAGGTAAAAAATGGTAAAAAATCCAAGTGGTAAAAAATCCACCTGCAATGCAGGAGACCTGGGTTGGATTTTCCTGGGTCAGGAAGATCCCCTGAAGAAGGAAATGGCAACCCACTCCAGTATTCCTGCCTGGAAAATTCCAGTCCATGGAGTCACAAAACAGTCGGACACACCTGGGCCACTGAACAACAACAACAAACTCAGCCCACAGTTAGTAGTATCAGCATCACTCTGGAAGCTTGTTAGACAAGTCAAGCCTCAGGTTGTGCCCTAGACTCTACTGAATCAGAATCTTCATTTTCTCAAGGTCCCAGGTAGTTTAAATACACATGAAAGAAGTAAGTAGTGCTATTCCAAACAATCAGGACTTCTCAGATTTTTCTCATGCTGTTTCTTCCAAAATAGAAAGTCTTGAATCATAATTTTTATGATACCATTTCAATCAAGGATTATTTTTTAATATTCTGCAGTTTTGATCACACAAATTTGACCCAAAGGGCATTTTTTACTAGGTTGCTGAGCAAATTTTTGGCTTGGCTGAAATAATCTACACAAAATAAAACTGACAATGGCTAAAGATGCAAGTGGTAAAACTTCTTATAAATGAAAACCTGCCTATCGGGTCATCCCATGTCAGTCACGTTGGATACTGCAAGAGTTGGCTCAGGACAAAAACTAGACTTGGTTGAAATAATCAACATGAAATAAAACTGTCAACAGCTAAAATTACACATGGCAAGATACAGATTTAACAACAACAACAAAAAAACTGAAAGAAGAATCAAGTCTTCTTAAAAATGAAACCTGCAAAGTTGGTCCCAGAAAGTTGAACTTGGTAGAAAGAGTGGCCTCAAAAAGAAAGCTCACAAATGCAGAGGTTACTCCTCCAAACACCTCCTCCTTGTTGTCTATTTCTAGACAACAAGAAATCCTGATTAATGATTCAATATTAAGTTCCCTGTGCAGGAATTAGTATCTATCTTATTTACTATATATTCCAGCATATGCAGCAGAGCCCAGTATATAATAGTATCTCAGTTAAAAATGTGTTGCACAAAATCTTAAAATGTATAGGAATACAATCTGATTCAAAAAAATTCAGTAGAACAAAAATGAAAATGGAAAAAATATTTTTAAAAGTCTGAATGTGTGGTATAGAATTTCACCAAAGAAGTAAAGTGACTTAATGACATTTGATCCAAAGAATGATTTTCAACTGAGAAAGATTTCATGAGAAGATGATTCATCACTGTTGGCAAAATTTGGATAAGAAATTCATAAACATGAGCTAAAATAAGCTGGAAGGATGACCTCATACTGTCCACCTGGTTAAACGGTGGAGTCAGAAATACAGAGCAAAGCAGCTGCGTGAGAAAAATCTGCATTCTTTCCTTCTGGCAGTAAATCTTAATTATCCTTCAATGGCTAACTGAAATTTAACATCTTTCATTAGGATATTTTTTTATCCAAAGAAGGACATGTTGTCCTCACTGCTTTCACTCCTACCATTTGACCCAAGGACATGTTGATCACTCCACAGAGCCTACTGAAATTCATCAAAGTTGAAAAGAAGATTTTGAGCACAATAAGAGTATTTTCATAATAGAGCAAGCTTCCAATACCTGAGAATTGCTTACAATTTTATTATAGTTTAGCTAAGAAATAAATTCAAACTGTCAAACTGTTACTCAGTTCATTATATATGTTACTAAAGATAATATATAAAATATAAAGTGTTAAACAATTAACTGCCTAAAAAGTCACCCTTGTTCATAACACTGAAAGCTACAAAAATTCACCAAAAGTAAAGTAAATAATACAGTATAAATATTCAATTAAAATAGTCTGAAGTTGAACTATTGATGGAAGAATGAAAACGTCTTTCGAAATTTAAATCTGAATAATTGAGCTCAGGAAATGGAACTAGATGAAAACGATCATGAATAAAATTTACAGAGTGATTCAGTACTTACACTTTTAAGTATGTTCCATAAAGACATAAACAAAATATAAAAGAGTTATATCCTAAAATGTTCATTCAGAAGTTATTTATAAGAAAAAATTAGCAAATCCTGCTAAAGATGGAGTATATGGGGAATATTAAGTAAACAATGTCACTTTCTCTTGATGGTTGACGGCTATTTCCCAGAGCAGCAGCTCTCTGTTTATGTCTGATCATTTTTATTTGTACGGGAAATAAATGGGGAAATAATATTTTCCCCATTCTCCTTAGCAGTTTTGCAAGATGGCATTTTTGTGGGCAGTTGTGTGATGTCTCTGAGTGACAGAGCCCTGGAAACACAAAGGCTACTGCTACTGCTATTTCATCTCCAGGATACCAAACACCAAAGCTGTGTCAAGGGCTTGAGTCAGGGCAGTACTGAAGGATCAAAATATAATTTTGGAGCCTGCCTAGCATACTGGGACCTAAAGGTTGGAGCTTGGAGGAGTGAGAAATATGAAACACTCCACAATGTTGGAGTAAAAACTGAACATCCTGTCTTTCTCCATTCATTCATTCAGGAAACATTTCTTGAGTGTCTTCTGTGCACCAGGCATTGTTCTAGACAATGTTCTAGCTTTAGAACCTCAAACTCAGAGACTGAACGGTGAAGAAAAGAGACAAAAATTCCTGCCTTTGTGGAGCTTACATTCTGGTAGAGAGAGAAAGTCAAAAAATACAGAAGAACATTTGGGGACGGTAAGAACTTCTCTCCAGTGTAGACCAACCCAGAGACATAATTTTATTACACACTAAAGCTCTTGGTGTTCTCAATAATTTTTAAGACTGTAGAGAGGTCCTGCAACCAAATAATTTGAGAATTGCTGGCCTAGACAATCCTTTTTTAAGCTCCCAAGAAGTCAAATTACTGGTTTGAGACCTGCAGGTTACTGAAGGCAACTCCCTTCTCTACTCTGAATCTATCTCTAAAGTTGGAGAACAGTAATTTTGATTTTTGCCAGTAAAAGTATTTTAGTAAGTCTCATTTATCACTTTCAAGGACTTATCCCTCTTCCCATGGGGACTCTATTGTCAGATATAGAATTTTGAATTCTTATGTCATTGTCCAATCCCAATTGAACATTGTTTTCTCTCTTTTCAAAGTCTCATGCATCCCCGTGATGCTGTTCTTACCGTGAAGCGGTACAAATATTTATTGAGTGTCTCCTATGTGCAAGGGTTTCCCTGATAGCTCAGTTGGTAAAGAATCTGCCTGCAATGTTGGAGACCCGGGTTTGATCCCTGGGTTGGGAAGGTCCCGTGGAGGAGGGGAAAGGCTAACCACTCCAGTATTTTGGCCTGGAGAATTCCATGGACTGTAAAGTCCATGGGGTCGAAAAGAGTCGGACATGACTGAATGACTTTCACTTTCATTATGTGCAAAGTGCTTGTCTAGGGAGATAGGGAGACAACATAATGAAGGAGATGCTATTCTGTTCTTGGAGTTGGTAGTTCAGTCAGAAAATATAACGCATAGTATAGTCATCCTTTGGTATCCAGGGAATCAGTTCCAGGAAACCCCATGGATACCAAAATCTGTGAATGCTCAAATCCTTTATATAAAAGGTTTAATATTTCCTTATAGTTCATGCACATCTGCCCATAGACTTTTACTCACTAGATTATGTATAATACCTAATACAATGCAAATGCTATGTAAATAGTTGTCAGCATGGGGCAAATTCAAGTTTTGCTTTTAGGGACTTTCTGGAGTTCTTTTTTTCTGGATAGTTTCTATGTGTGATTGGTTGAGTCCATGGATATAGAACCCGCAGATATGGAAGACTGACTGTATTTAACTGAACACTTACTCTGTATCAGGTTCTGTGCATTTTGCATGTGATATTTCCATTGTATTATCACAATTCTCTGAGGTTAGTACTAGTCTCTCCACTTTACATAGAAGGAACCAGGTTAAGAAATCAAGAAATGTGCTCACAATTACCATACCCCTACTTGATCTTGGCACCCTCACTAAGATCCTTTCTGGTTTTCACCAGTGCTGTGAGTCCATCCCTAAGTTTGGTGTGTTGGAGTGTTAATAACTTGTAGCTACAAAATTCTTCAGAGGATCATCTATGGGCCACAATAGCTGCAAGGCCTCCCCAAGTGCTCAGGAGTTTACTTCTGAACCTCCACCCATGAGCTGATGACTAACTGAGGTTCAGGTACAAAAGCCCAGCTTCTTTTAACTTTGGATAAACTCTGGGGTGCAATTCATACTTCAGAGATTTCCAGGGATCAGGCTGAGGCTGGTCTTCAACTGAAATTAGACCCTTGTGTAGCTTTTTCCTCCCTAGTCTGATTCTCAAAATTTACCATTTTTTGGAGACGTCCCTGGTAGTCCAGTGGTTAAGACTCTGAGCTCCCAATGCAGGGGCCATGGTTCTGATCCCTAGTTGGGGAACTAAGATCCCACATACAGAGTGACCTTGAAAAAAAGAACCTGAGAGTTCTCTGTTGATAAATCACTTGAACTTGAATCTTTGGCTCACTGTCTGCTTCTGGGAGATGCTGACTAAAGCCAGTTATGTGCCTAAGTGGCAGAAGTCAGGATCTGAACCCAAGCCCAACTGACTCCAGCACATGTAATTTTAACCAGCATGTGTTCCCAGTTTATTGGTGTGGGCTTGTTGGCAAGTTAGCCTACCCAGATGTTAAGGCTATATAATCGCATTTCTTATTCTACCACACACAAGGCTGTTTCTTTTCATCCTGAGGATATGTGTTCTTGACTCCCTTGATAGAAATTCTGCACAGAGAAGAAAGGCACAGTAAGACAGGGTGTCAAGCTTATTTAAAAACCAGACAACTGAAAACAAGAATATATAGACATTTCCTTGCTTCCTCTCCTCCCCAACCTAAATAAAAATAAAGGAAATAGTGACAGACTCTGCTTTCCTACTACCATGATGGAAACAGGTAAGTAAATGGAGAAATAATGTTCCATGGGCTCCGTCCAGAGGATCAGCAACAGTTAAGAGTGTCTTCATGACCTCTCTCGAGAAGCAGCAGCAGCCTGGTGTGTATGAGTGTGTTGTGTGTGTGTGTGTGAGAGAGAGAGTCACATCATCGTCATTGTGCTGAGTTCTGCCTTCTGGTGTTGAATGCACAAGCTGTTACTCCCCAAGGCCCTTGCCACCCCTTAGTCCAGTCCCTGAAACTGGAGTCAGGGAGACTACAACTACCCATGCATTGCCTTCACAGAAAATCCTCTGGGCTTGACTGTTGGTTGCCGTTCTCTATTGTGGGGTTCTTGAGTTTGTCTGGTGTTAAAATTCACAGGAGGCATAGGGACATGTACCCTTAAAGCAGCCTTAATATCAAAGACATTTCTGTGAAAGGGGCCCTTCTCCATTACTAAAAAACTGCTTATTTTTCTAATTAATGAGGGATAAGGTGGTCCACTAGGGAATTTTGGCTTGGAGTTCCAGCATTTAAATACATATGCTAAGCGAGAGGCTTGAAAGACTTTAGATTAATCCAGTTCTTGTGACATCTGGGGCTGGCATGGGGGTGGGAACAACTAGTTTAAGTGCTGACTTTGGAAAGAGCCGTTCTGTTGAAGTTTGGAGCCTGGAGCTCAGGTCACAGCTGCAGGCTTGAAGTATTTTACCGAGCTACACTCAGTTGAAAAGTTGACAGTCCATCCATTGACGTTACTTGATACATGCTCCCATCCCTCTATTATACCTTTCCTTCTCTCCTCCTCAACAAACAGTATCTTGCATTTTACTTGAAACTTTGCATACAGACTTTAAGGCACAGTCTATTTTTCATTTCAAGGAAGAATAAGCCCTAATGAGGTCTTCCTCAGTGACTCAGGGGTAATGAACTCACCTGCAATGCCCGAGATGTGAATTCAATCCCTGGGTTGGGAAGATCCCCTGGAGAAGGAAATGGCAACCCACTCCTGTACTCTTACCTGGGAAATTCCATGGACAGAGGAGCCTGGTGGGCTACAGTGCATGGGGCCACAAAGAGTAAGATAGGACTTAACAACTAAAATAGCAACAACAAACAACAAAGCCCCAGTGAGAACCTCACTGGGGGCTGGGATAGGTACAGAAAACACCTCACTGATCCATGCTCCTTTTAGGTTAGACTGAATGTAGTTCTTTTCCTCCTCATGGATAGCAGAACGGTCTATTGCATTTCAAAGCAAGCGTATTTGTAGAAATGCTACAAATTTGGTACCTCTGCTCTGCAAAGTTTTCTATAGCAGATATTGGCACAAAAGTGGGGAGGAACTCCCCAGGAACTACTAAGAGCACTAATGACTCTAGAGTTAGAGGCCACACTCTGACAACTTCCCTTTTTGTTTCCTTCTTCACTCCATGTCCTCCCTTCTCCAGTCTGAAGATACAGAGTCATCAAACTCCCCTGAGGTGGGGATGATTAATGACCAGTCTGATCTTGGGAGAAACTGGACTTTGCTATATATTTCAGTAGAGAACCCCAGTAAGATTTCTAAAATTTACCCTCCAATTTGTGGAGCTGAGAAATATTTACACCATCTCTTGACTGATTGATTGGAGTAGTGAAGTCTTTCAGAAGAGAAGCTTCCTTTCATGGTGGCATCACTGTGCTCTGTAATAGATGGTGTTCAGGTCTGATTTTGTCTCCTCTTCCCCCTTGCATTTTATTTCCATCTACTGGAGAGAAGAATCTCTTGAACAAAATGTGTGTTATGATCTTATTACCTCTGAACACACTGTAGTCTTCTTAGGGCCCAGGATACCTCTCTCCTGGGCATGGTAGATGCAAAAAAAAAAAAAAAGAGAGAGAATGGGAAAGTCTTTTGGCTTAAAATTCACTTGGGGGTTTGCATTACCCATATAATACCAGCTGCCTCCAGAAGGTGGATTTCCACCTCAGCTCAGAGACTGTACACACATATAGAGACTGAGCAAAATCCAGAAGTGGGAAAACTTGGTTTGCCTCCTGCAGCCCCTCCACTTCCCAACAAGTGTCCTGCTCTTCATTTCCCTTCATTTCTTCCTGCTGCCTGCAAAACAATTGATTCTGGTTTTAGGAATGGTTGGATTTGCAGCTCAGTGTCAATGGATTTAGTTCAACATGTTAATTTTTCCTGTATTTGTCTTATTTTTAGTTAGGGAAGGAAAGGTTCTGCCCTCTTAAAGACATTGTGGGGAACCTGGGAGGTACTGAGGACTCAGAAAGGAAACTTCTTCAGGAACCAAGAGAAACATCATCTGAAAATGCCTCAGCTAACAAAACTGAGTTTAGGACATTTGCTTTTGGCCCATTCTCATTAACCACCATGTCCCTAGAGACTAGTTTTCCTCCTAATATGGTGAAATATGCCAAAAGCAAGTAAATTCTCCTGTGGGATTTAAAGGATTTAACTGAATCACATGGAAAGTTACCAGATCTTCTCAATGATTTATGTGGTAGAGGCATGGTTCTATTCGGATGAACTTCTTGCTGTATCACAGGAAAAAAGAAAGTATTCAATATATATTCACCAAACGGTTCCAAGGGCCTTGCCTTGAAAAAAGACACATTTTATTCTAAAAGTTAGCTTAGAAATGTATAAAAAGAAGTCACATTTTTATATTGAATTATCACATTGACTTTTTTCCCCCATCGGTACTATAAAGTCACTTTTCTTGTTAGTACATCATTTAATTGCTCATGAATTTTAAAAAGGTGCATAAGTGTGATCTTAATCTAAGTGTTAACACCTTGGTTGGAAATGTGGAGTCCCTCAGATTTATCCTAAACACTTAAAACACATGAGAAAAATTTTAGAAGCTGAAAACCACATGGGGGTGCTGGGTCCCAGACACATGCCCTTGTGCCCTCAAAAATCTACAGCATCTCTTAAAAGGGATTATTTCTATTCCCTGCCTTGCTTTAAAATGGAACAGCAGTAATGAATTCTGTTGGGTTCTGCTCACATCTCAGTGACCCTAGAAAAGTCTGCAGGAAGTATACTCCTCAATCATACATTTAGTTGCCTTGTACCTCAAAGACTCCAGATAGTGTGTGGTATTTTTCCATAACTACAGCAAAATTGCTAGAGAATCAGGAAAAATATATACAACTTTTTTTTTTCAAAGGTGTCTTCGACTGGAGAGGCAAGAATTATTAAAGAATTTTACATTATAATAATAATAAGAAGAAGAATGCCCTGTTTTTGCAAAGAATAGATTTGGCGGAGGAGGGATCCAGATCGAATTCAAGTAATCATGGTGTGCTCTGCAGTCAGCACGTGCCTCATGTTTCATAAGTGTTGGGGAAAGTTACAGGGTCACCCGGATGTCTCCAGCTAACAAGTTCCTGTTCAGCAGTATCTTTCACACCATCTGAAAACCAGCAGTGGTCTTGGGAGGAAATTTGGGTGCTTATTTGACAAACCTTCTCGTTTTAGAAATGAAGCTTGTAAAATACATTTGACCTTTGGAACAAGGTAGGGGCTAAGGGAACTGACACTATACCCAATCGAAAATGTTAGTATAATTTATAGCCAGCAGTCAACATATACATGATTCCTCTATCTATATATGTGGTTCCACATCCATGTTTTCAACCAACTGTAGACTGTGTAGTGCTGAAGAAATTACTCATGGAAAAAAATCCTGCTATAAGTGGACCCATATAGGTCCACTATGATTTTCAAAGGTCATCTGTATTAGGTTTAGAGATCATTTTGAGAAATTGATTCAAGACAAGTAAAAAGGTACATACCTATCATATACACATCACTTTCCATTCCAGGGTTCTCAAAACTCCAGATCTAGAACATCATTATGGGAGAGTTTTTATTTAAAAAATATCTATGATAGACAGGAGGAAAGAAATAGGATTCTAACCTTGGGCAGAGATATAATTCCTTTAACTAGTGACCAATTAATCCAACTCATCAGAATAACATTTGTCCTCACTTTTAAGTGGTTTATAAACAAGAACCACGGGAAATGGCATTGCTAGGAACTTCTCAGAACTGGAAACAGAATAAAATTGGCTCCAGAAACAAACAGATATAACATACACCAAATTCAAGTTTTAAATGCTATTCAAGCCAGAGAGACAAAGAAGGAAATGCTGATTACTTGGGAGAGAAATGGTGGGAGGGGGGTTGGGGAGGCAATGGAAAGGGAAGACCAGATGTTCAATTTTCAACATCAATGTTCCTGAAGCCAAGAATATATTGCTGACCCAGGCGTGATAAAATGTGCAGGGATTTCCAGCAATCCACAGTCAGCTGACCTGTTTAAGGAGAAAAACAACAATTGAAAAATAATAAAGTTAGGCTGTAAATATAAATTTCTTATCTGGGATTCTGGTTATTTATACCTCAGAATGAATAGCTGCATAAGGATCTTATTGTTTCTCACTGGAACAAGCTTCACGGCCAGGGAATGCCTTGACTTCATAAGGTTATCAGAAGAAAATGTTGTCTTTTTGTGAGATAGACTGACATGGATTTTTTTCAATAGCCAATCTGACATTGATCAAGATGCTATCAATTATATCAAAAACAAATAGAAATCTTCATCTTATGGCTGGATATGTGGCAGTAATGTTCTTCTTCCAAAAACTGATGAAATTGAATGTTGTTTGTCTGTTGCTTTTCATTGGAACCATTTTACAAATTTGTTGTTGCTGTTGAAATAAAATGATTTTACCAATAACACTGAGTGAGCTGTACATTGCCATCATCAGCTGACATTTTGTACGTTTGGTTGCCTATAGATACTGTTTAAAACTTTATAATCTGTCCACTTTCCTTTTGACCTTGCAATTACCAAACAGAAGAAAAATGGCTTTTATAGGGACATGAATCCAACTGAAACTCTGCAAGATTGGAATCATTTAATTTTTGGAGGTTGTGTTCTATCCAAAAGCCTTCTGTGGTTTGTGTACCCCAAGAATGATTTTCTATCCAAAACATATTTGAATAGAGCAATGGATAAAAGCATATCCTGTGTTTCCAAGAAACCTAATCTGGTCCAGCAGTGGAGAGTCTATAATCTTTTCTTCCACCATTCTTTACAAAACAGGCTGGTAGAAAGTTTGTTTGAAAGCTTGTCTACATGAAAAAAATGTCATTGCATTAACTAAGTCTCACAGCACAAGTTGTCTATTTCATGTCAGGCTTAAAAAATTACATCACAAATATGTATATTTTCTTTTTTATCAAAATACACAGTTTGTTTTTCAATACCAAAGAGAGGGAGAAAGTAGATTATTTTCATCAGAAGTAATTCTGCAGTTTTTCCTTTTCCCTCAACTCAAGATAGACAAAAATATTTGTGCTATTTTCTTAGAAAGAATGACCTTAATATCAACTGTCTTGCTCCAGATACAACTTTAGCAACCTCAATAAATACATGGTATCTTTGTGTTGAATCTAGTTGTTGGTTTAAACATTTTATAATCCAAAAACATCCCAACTTTCTAAAGCTTGAAAGTGAAAGTGTTAGTCGCTTAGTCGCTCTTTGCAACCCCATGGACTGTAGCCCACCAGGCTTCTCTGTCTGTGGGATTCTCCAGGCAAGAATACTGGAGTGAGTAGCCATTGCCTTCTCCAGGGGATCTTCCCAACCCAGAAACTGAACCTGGGTCTCCTGAATTGCAGGCAGATTCTTTATCTCTGAGCCACCAGGGAAACCTTCTAAAGCTTTGATCTATTTATTTCTACCTTAACCTGCTCTGCCTTCCCTCCAAACAAATTTAAGTCCTATCTGATAAGTTAAACAAAAATGTTAGTGATCACATGGGACTTAAAGTTTTCAACATGGGCTTCAAGGTGATAAATACTTGTATTAATTTTGTTCTGTACCCAAAATTGGGCTAGTTCCTGATTGAAGAGAGTGTTCGATAACCATTTGAAAGACTCTAGGGAATTCCCTGGTGGTCCAGTGATTAGGACTCTGAGCTTCCACTGCAGAAGGTGTGCCCCCTTCTCTTGGGAAACATTAAGTAACGAACATCTTCTTTCAATGGTGTTATCCTCTTTGCGTCATCACTCTGCCACCACCCTAAAGTAAAAGCCTGTGGGTACACATTTGATACCCACATTGTCTGCAGTTTACAAGAAGTGTCCTGAGAAGTGTAAACCAATGAGACCATGGCTCCTCCTTGGCATCTACAATTGTTTAAGAAAGGGCACAAGAATGAGTTTACCTAGTCATATAAGCAGGAATGATTTGCATCCCATGTTGGGGGAAAAAATGGCATTTTTTTTTCTCCTGCTGATTGTGAATTAGGAATTGTATGAACACTCACTGCTATAGGCAGCCATCTTGTAAGTAAGTGTTAGTCGCTGAGTCGTGTCCAAGACTCTTTACAACTCCATGGGTTATAACTTTCCAGGCTGCTGTGTCCATGAAATTCTCCAGGCAAGAATATTGGAAGTGGGTTGCCATTTCCTTCTTGCCATCTTGTAACCAAAAGGCAAAACAGCTGTGGGACAGAACCTCTGCTGAAAGTCAGAAGAGCTGAGGGCCAGAGCTTAGAGCCTGACTGATCATCAGTGCTGAGTGTGTGTTAACTGAGCAACGGCCTGGGTTTTGTTGAGCTGGAGACGAACCCTCATTTGAATCCGCACCAAAACAACTCTGGGGCATTGGCCAGTGAGGATTGGAAGGGCCACTCTATTTCCCGTATATTGTGTAAGGAAAGGGCAGTTTTATCATGTGATCAGCCTTAAGCGATTGTTCTCCTGAAAACCAAAACTCAAGCACAACTGGGACATTGGCCTCCGTAATCACCGCCTGTAGTCATAATTCATTTCTATCAAAAATACTGCCTTTTCTGCCAAATTGTGGAAATTACAATCTTGAAGAGTCTGGCCTAAAGAAGCATTTTCTCAAACAGAGATAGTATTTTTACTGTGAATTTTGTCCATGATATTGTACAATAACAACAGTCAAAATCGTGCTTCTGGTCATAGAGTATCATTTAAGTATCTGCTTGCACCACTGCAAGGTGGCTCTTCCAACTCAAGCCCTCGTTGGGGGCTGTGATAACAGAGATGGAAATTTTTGCTGCTGGCTAATGCTTAGCATAGTAGATTTAAGCTTCCAAGCATTCCTGTGAATACGGTCTTGCCAAAATGCAGGCATGCACCCATGAATACACATACACAGACACTTTTTTTTTTCAGAAAACAAGCCTCAAAAAACCACATAAAGGAGGAAGAAGCACACTCTGACAAAGCATGAAGTCTTGCTTTCTTCTTGCCTCTTAAAAGCAACAATCTTGTTTGAAGATGTGGGATGAGAACAGGGAGTCCATCCAAAGTGATGCCCCCCTCCCTTTTTTTGCTGGAGTTTTGAAATTCAGAGACTAATATTTAAAGTTTGGACAAACGGCTAAAATTGCATGCTTTTGAGTCACAGGACTGATTCTTGCGTGATTGTGTTGATGATCTGGTTCATCTCTGAACCAGACTTTTTTCAGCCCTTCCCTCTGGGCAGGTTTTGGTACTCTTAAGCGGGATCCAGGAAAGTCTCCATAGCCAAATGCCAGCCTGGGTTCCCTCTGTCATCATTCAGGGCCTGAGAAGAAGTCCAAGTCCCAGTTAGGGTTAAATGTAAAATCCTCTCTGTTGGTACAATTCATTAAAAGACAATTCGCCTATAATAGCTACTTAATGTGTCTGCAGTATATTTTCACCATAGACAAAATCAATAGAGGCAGTCAATAAAAAGAATTATCACAATTTCCTGACAACTCCACGGTGGCAGCAGCCGGGAAGCCACAGGGAAGGGGCGGGTGGCTTTGCAGGGCCGCCCTTGCGGGGGCTGTCTCCCAGGCACTGGCAGGCGGTCTAGACTGGCCATCTCTGAGTGCCAGCCTCAGGGCTCCCAAGAGAGCTGCCCACGGCCCCCTCCCTACTCATCCAGTAGACCATTACCTTGATCTCCTACTGAACACCCTGGCTCCCAGCCCTTCCCTGGGTGGAGACGGGATGGGGTGAGGCCCCGAATCTGGACTGTTTTGATTTTCATTCTTGTTAACTGCAACCAGGAAAACTCTTTAGAATGAGGGTAGCCAATCGCTGACTCAGGTTGAGGGAGGTTGCTCTGTGCAGTTACAGCAGAACAGACATGTTCTTTCACTCCTGAGTTCTCCTGATTGTGTGTTTGTCTTCACCTATTTTATCCAAGCACAAAAGTGTTAAGCAGTCTTACAATCTAATATAAACAGAAGAGGAAGTCAAGGTCCTGGGCCAGAATATGTAGGACCATTTAGTGGCTATAACTGAGTGGCACAAAAGGACATGAAGGGGAAAAAAACCCCACCAGAACTCTAAAAGGATTCATGGTGAAGAGGAAAAACACACCTGTTCTCGGCTATGTATGCCTTTTTTTGTTCCTGCTCACAGAGCCAAGTTTATTCAGGTAGTAAAGATGTCCAGGTGTCAGGGAAAGTCACCCTTTTCCAGGTAACCCTGCAAAAAGCCTGTCATGGATTTCAGTTTCCATTTGCTCTGGGATGCTAACCTCAGCCCCCTTTGCAGAGGAGGTGGTATGTTCAGACCAGTGACTTGTAAGGGGAAGTCTCCCAAGATAACTGGACAGAATCTCCTCTGGTGAGAGCCATTAAAGTTGCTCTTCCCTTCTTCTTGTGACCTTAGTGTGGAAGCTCCATTGGTGGTGTTTTTGCCACCATCTTGCCATATTGGGGCTTGGAGGCAAGGTCAGAAGAGGTGCAAAGGTACAGAGCCAGACCCTCTGGGACTCCTCTCCAGATTTTTGGCTATGTGAGAGAATCAAATACTTTCATTATTCAAGACACTACCGGGAATTCTGTTCATTGCAGCTGACCATACCCTACTGATATGGATAGGTCCTGTTATTGTCTCTATCGTGTAGGTAGGGACAGCTGAGGCTTCCCACGCATTAGTGAGCAGCATTGCTTGGACTGGAATCATCCTCTTTTTGACTCCAGACTCAGAACACTTACTCCCCCTCATAGTAATTCTCTAATTTCAGCTGAGATCCTTGTCAAAAATGCAGATTGCTCTGCTTCAAACCAAAAGATTCCTTTCAGTAACTCTGAGGTCAGGTAGTAGGAAACTCCATAAAGCCAGCAGTACAGGTGGTTCTGTTAGGGGAAGCGCGCTGATTGAGACCGCCCACCCTGGCTGGGCACCATAGTAACCATTTGCATGAGCTGTTTTATGACAGGAGATCCTGATAAGGAATACGGAACTAATAAGCCACCACCAACCGGAAGAGTTCAGGAAAGGTTGAAAGGAGACACCGTGTGTCCATCCACTTCCCAGAATCCCTCTCGCTAGAGTCCATCTTGGCTGAGTGATGCATGCACCACCACCAGGACTCTGAATTAGAATGATTGGCCAAAGGCCACCCAGAAACTAATCCCATCACCATAAAACCCGAGACTGGGAGCCACGCGGCAGAGCAGTTCTCCTGGTTTCCCTTACCTTACAGCTCTCCACCCAGGTGCCCTTTCCCAATAAAATCTCTTGCTTTGTCAGCAGGTGTGTCTCCTTGGACAATTCATTTCTGAGTGTTAGACAAGAGCCCAGTTTCAGGCCCTGGAAGGGGTCAACTTCCTGCAACAGTTCTGGGGCAAGGGCTTCCTGGATCCCCTTTTAAGACTCATTGCCTATGTTATCCAACTCCTCAACCAAGTTCATTTCTTTCCAAAGCCCACCCTTTGTCCCATCACTTTGGGCTGACCTCACTATAGCATCCACACCTCCCTTCCTATCCATCACCCTCAACATGAGAATAATTTCAGCCACGGGTCTAGCTTCACAAAAAACATCAGGTCCCAATTCTTTGGGATTGGAGGCTGAAAAGTGAGAACAATTCGGAAGGAGGAGTGAGATAATCTCCTTTCTTCTTAAGCAGTATTTTTTTCACTTGTCAACTGGACATCCTGGTGGTCACAGATTGAAACAACCAGCTCTAAGCCTTACTTAGTCAGCCAGCTAGCCAGCTTATTACTTGGATGACAACTCCTTGAACCATAGAGAAACAAAATGATCACAAGTCTTTTGGGGGAACATGTAGAGAAGGAGTGGGGAGAACAATGCACACATTCATTTTTGTCTCCAAAGAAACCCATGTGGTGCACTGTTATTCAGCATAGACCAGTCTCTGGCTTTGCCTGAGAAACACAGTCCAAACTCAATATTGTAGGAAGCTGTGAAACCAAACTTTTGAATTTTTCTCAAGAATTTCTTTTTTAATAATAAAAAAAATCACCAAGCCCATGTGTCCCATAAAAATAAATGAGTGTTTTCACTCTTGAACCAATAAAGCAAATGAAAGTTGGAAGCCACATGACGCTCGTTGTGTAGCTCATCCAGGCTACTCAAGGGCTTGGAGACTCAGTCATTTTGTGTTTTGCAAATGGGGGAAAATGAGACAGTAACAGGTCTGAATCCCAGAGCGTGACCTTCAGAAAGTTGCCTGCCAGCTGTTCTATTCTGGAAGAGCAGCTCTCCAGAGAGTTGGAGAAAAGCCCAGATTCTGTAGCATGGCAAGCCCCAGCCTAGCCAGCAAGCTCGCTACCTTTCCGGCCGAGTCCTTCTTGCACCCAGTGACCTGTTGCAGGGAGTCCTGTTGCATCATGCCTTTATGCATGCTGCCCCTTCTCGCTGGAATCCTCTCCTGCTTCTTCCCACACAGCCAGCGCCCACTCACCCATCACTCACTCATCACCAGAAGCTGCTAGTCCACCTGTGTGGCAGCACTGTTGGGCCCTACTGCAACACCTGGCTACTCGATGACATTTATGTGCTCTCATGTGTCTGGCCATCCCACCACCTCCCACCATAACATATATGAAGCATCTCGAAGACTCGATCCTGTTTAATTTATCTTTATGTTTCCAGGACAGGCCACATAGAACAGCCGCCCATTAAATGCTAGATGAAGGCATAAGTCAATGAAACAATGTAGACACGGGGTAATGTGAGCAAAAAGATGACACCCTCAACCCTTCAAAGAAGTCAGAGGATGAAACAGGAAGGATGCAGCTCATTCAGCATTCTGGCTAGCCTTTTCCCAAGGGCTGCGTCTCCTCTCTTGGTCTATGGAATGTAAACACTCAGATTCCTTTCACTGATAAATAACTTCTTCCATTAAAAAATAAAAAGGAAGGAAAACTGACAGTTACTTGGGGGAATGGTTTCTGCTAGGTCGCCAGGGAACATGTTTGTGGCTGTGATGGGTATTTGGGCAATGATACTACAGGCAAGGCTGCGATCACTTAAGGCCTGCCCCATTTGTGTGGAGGCTTTTTTTTTTAAGCTTTTTCTTCTCTTGGGAGGAAGTCACACCCAGCAGCCACTGTCACGCTACGCTCAGTTTAGTCCTGAATGAGAAAACCCAGGGTTTTAGCAAATCGCCCCTCTAGCTCCTTCAGTACAAAGGCTGGGAGCTGAGTAATAGACCTACTACAGTGAGAGGGGTTTTCCCTCCAGCCGGCAGGTGTCAGCCTCCCCACCAGGGGGCTGGAGTCAGGCCTGGCTCAAGTATTTACCCAGGCCCCCAGGCAAGGTGGCCCTCTGTGATCCAGGGCTGCCCTCAGCCTAACCTGGGCTGTTCCACAGCCTTTCCTGTCAAGGCTCCATAGATTGTGCTATATCTAAGCCACATCTTCTCACAACAGGTTCAGGTATTTGAATTTTCAGGGTGGGAGGCTGGGAAATTGGCAATGGGTATGATGGGAAAAGCCCAGAGATGGAGTTGGAGAGAAAGTTCTGCAGAGTGAACTCTGTCCCCTTAATTGAGGCACCCTGGTACCAAAGAAGAAAAGAGGGGGATAAGGGAGGGAATTAGCCTTCATTAAGGGCCTGGTCTGGTGGTGCTGTTTAATACGTTATTTGATTTAAAACGCCCAAGTACCCTTGAGAACCATATTATCTAACTATCCGTCTATTATCCACTGTATACATATGGCAAAACTTAGGGTAATAGATCTATGGTTAAGATGGGAATATGGTTCATCTGGGGCCCAGCCATGAACCAAGCATAAGCAGTAGGAAATTTATTTTTAAAAATAAAAGAGCTACCCCTGAACAGTTTAAAACCAGGACCTGATTTTTGCATTTCTTGAATGGCTTTTCTCTAACGGGTGTCAATATTTTTAATCCTTATAAAGCTTCCATTTTGTAGATGAGGAAACGGAGTGGTCACGCCACTTGTCCAAAGTCAGATGACAAAGGACTTGTGGAGTCAGAACTCGGGCCATCTGGAATCCTACATATTGAATTATCATTTCACTAGATTAATTTAATTTAATAAATAAGGCAGGGAGGAACACATATCTGCATAAAGCAGCAAGAGACAATGAGAATGAACTTCTAGACTCTGATGAACCATTAGGAAAATAATGTCTTCCCCAAGATGCTGACTGAGATAGGGTAGAATCCACTTGATTCAGAGGATGAGTAGAAAAAGGAGTAGACTCTTGAGAGTCTCTTGGACAGCAAGAATATCAAACCAGTCTAACCCTAAAGGAAATCAATCCTGAATATTCATTGGAAAGACTGATGTTGAAGCTGAAACTTCAGTACTTTGACCACCTGAAGCAAAGAGCTGACTCATTGGAAAAGACCCTGATGCTGGGAAAGATTGAGGGAAAGAGGAGAAGGGGGCGACAGAGGATAAGATGGTTGGATAGTATCACCAAATCAATGGACATGAGTTTGAGCAAACTCCGGGAGATAGTAAAGGACAGAGAAGGCTGGCATGCTGCAGTCCATGAGGTTGCAAAGAGCTGGACATGACTTAGAGGCTGAACAAAAGCAACAAGAGGAAAAGGAGCAGAGAACAGATGAAAGCACTTCCTGTTGGAGGTTGGCGCCGCCTAGAGGTCATAGTGACCTCTCATTTTTTCCCCCCAGATCTTGAGATGAGTGAAGGCTCCCCACCAACTGGGATATTTTAAGCTCCTTTGAGGTGGTTTTAAATAAGCACACAAATTCTCTGATACTCATCCCATCAGGAGGGGAATGTCTACGTACCCATCCTTTGAGCCTACATGGGTTTCTGATTTGCTAATAACTAATAACATGCAGGAAAAGTGACTGCAAGAGTTTTGAGGCCAGCTCAGAAAGGCAACACAGCTGCCACCTTTTATTTTGTTGTTGGGACGCTCATCTTTGGAACCCCAAGAAATGTGAGAAATTTGGTTCCCACAGGCTGAGAGATCCTTGATCATGTGTTCTGGCCAAAAGCCCCAAGTGAGGTCCCAACAACAGCCATAAAGTCACCTCCAGCTCCCATGCCCACCCCATCTTTTTATCTTCCCAGTCCAGGCCCCAGTCATCATGGGGCAAAGATAAACTATGACTGCACCCCATCAGAATACAGGTGGACTCCAAGAGCACAATCAAGTCATTTATGACACAAAGTCATGGAGAGAATTGTTGCCCAGCAATAGTAACCAGAACATCAAGTCACTTCATTTATTTTTAGGGGAAGCCCATGTTCCTTTCCTTGCCTCCCATGCCAACCTCTTACTTTTCAGTGAACTCTGTGGATACAAGTAGCGGCTGTCCTCTGAAGAATGCACAGGCTGATCTCATCCTTTGATGAGGGTGATGAGAAGGGCGAAGATGAGCCAGCTGCTTTGCAACTGCCTCTCCTAGCCAGGCTCTCAGGCCCTGCTCTCAACCCCTCTCCATCCTTCACTTCTAGCTGACAGCTCCTTACCCCCTCCTCTGTGCATCTCCATTTGGATGGCAGATACTTTTCAGTCCGCTGAGCCCCCAGGGCAAAAGCTTCCCATCAACTCTGAGCCATTTCTGCCATTACTCCATTCACCACACCCTGGGAGCAGCTATGGAGTTTTTGTGAAAGTGGTTGGTATGGAGCTGCCTTGGCGGGTATCTATGTAGCTCAGGTTCTACCCCACTGGCATAATTCCGTGGTTGTTAAAATTCTTCAAAGAACAAGATGAGCTCATTTCTCTTAAATTAGTGCCTGGTAGGAGAGCTCTCATTTTCCCAGAATAAAGTTCATTATGGTACCCCCAGTGCAACTCACAATTAGCTACCCTTTCAACCAGGAAACAGAGAATAAAGTTCAGGGTCCAAATAAGATTTTTCATGCTCTCTTTTATTTATTTATTTATTTTCTTAGTTGACTCTGGAATCTAGCATACATCCAGCATGGCATAATGGGAGAATTTTAGAGCTAATAGATCGATGTCTTCTCTACTTACTGGCTAGTGACTTTATCAAGTTGTCTAAATCCTCTGAGTCCCAGTTTCCTTATCTGCAGGATAGAGATACTAATTCTCACCCAAGGTTGCTGTGAAGCTGGATTGAGATAATATTGATAGCCAAGTTGGCTCGTTAGGCTAGTTGAAAAATTCTAAGGTCTAAGATATTGTTATTTTTTTTGTAGTTATTGTTTGTGGTTCCTCTTCAGCAAATCCTACCAACTCTGTTTTCCTACTAACGCCAAAATCTGACCACTTCTCATCACCTCCACTGCTTATCACTTGGTCCAAGCTATGATCGCCTCCATTTGCATGATTGCAACACACTTCTATCTGGTCTCCTGGTTTCATCCCAAATTGATGCCTTTTCCCCCTCCACACAGCAGCCAGAACAATCCTGTTCAATCTTGTTGTGTTACTCCCAGGCTCCAGAAGCTTCAATAGCTTCCTTTCTTACTCAGAGTAAAGTCTTTTACAGTGACCTGCGAGTCTATGCAAGACTGGACTCCTATTACCTTTTTGCCTTCATCTTTTCTCCCCTTCTCTCCCTTTTTTTTTTTTTTTTGCTATTCCTCAAACAGCACACATCTGCCCTAGAACCTCTGCATTTTGTTTCTTCGCCAGAGAATGCATGACTTGTGCCTTTATCTCCTTCAAACCTCGATTCAAATGTCCCCTTCTCATTGAGATCTTCCCTAATCATCCTATTTAAAACATCCCCAGTGCCTCATTTCTGACTTGTTTTTTATTACAGTTGATTACCTTCTAACATACAATTGATTTTTTTTTTTTTTAATTTGGCTGCACTAGGTCTTAGTTGCGATATGGAGGATCTAGTTAGTTTCCTGAGCAGGGATGGAACCTGGGCCCCCTGCATTGGGAGCAGAGTCTTAATCATTGAACCACCAGGGGAGTTCCAGCAATTGGCTTATTTATTAACACTTATGGTCTATTTCTCCTAACTAGGATCTCCGCCAGCTGAAAGGAGAGATTGCTCTTTGGTTGATTGCTATCTCCAGTGCCCCAAACAGCAGCTGTTGTGTAGTAGACCCTCAAGTATGAGGCTGAATTGACCATGGACCACAGAAACAACTTACTTGGCTGCTGGTTAATATTTTATTTTAATGAGGATGACTATGTACATCTACTACAGCATTAATAATTCTGTTTGGAAACATTGTCACTGTGCACTGTGTTTGGGTTTGATGAAAGACTGAAGTAAGAATCCAGCTGAAGTTAGAGAATGCCAGAATAATAGGACCTAGACATTCTTCTGATTGTTGATTTAGAAGGCCCCTAAGAATCAAGTGTGGATTCTCATTTTCAGCAACAGATATATAATTTTCAGAGCCTGGTGCAAAATGAACATGCAGAGTGGCCCCTTATTCAAAATGATTAAGAATTTCAAGACTGAGATAGCAGAGCACTGAACTGAGAATGGGCCCTTCTGAGCTCAGTGATCTGTGTCACTGAATGGATTGCACCCATGTGATGCTGGTCCTACTCATTTTTTCACATCTGTATATGTTTTTTGCATCCAATGAAAACAGATCCTTAGAAGGTTTGTTTACTTAGTGAACTTTAACCACCTAATATCTCTTTAAATAGCCGTAAAGCTGGAATAGTTATGAGTATCCATTCTGCCTGAGGTCTACTGATATTTAGGCTTCAGAATAATCCACTTTTGTTTTGTATTGGATTATGTGACAGCCTTCATGACCCAGATAACCACGATGGTGTGATCACTCACCTAAAGCCAGACATCCTGGAATGTGAAGTCAAGTGGCCTTAGGAAGCATCACTACGAACAATGCTAGTGGAGGTGATGGAATTCCAGTTGAGCTCTTTCAAATCCTAGAAGAAGATGCTGTGAAAGTGCTGCACTCAATATGCCAGCACATTTGGAAAACTCAGCAGTGGCCACAGGACTGGAAATGGTGTTTTCATCCCAATCCCAAAGAAAGGCAATTGCAAAGAATGCTCAAACTACCGCACAATTGCACTCATCTCACACACTAGCAAAGTAATGCTCAAAATTCTCCAAGCCAGGCTTCAACAGTACATGAACTGAACTTCCAGATGTTCAAGTTGGATTTAGAAAAGGCAGAGGAACCAGAGATCAAATTGCCAACATCCGTTGGATCATCATAAAAGCAGAAGAGTTCCGGAAAAACATCTATTTCTGTTTTATTGACTACGCCAAAGACTTTGACTGTGTGGATCACAACAAACTGTGGAAAATTCTGAAAGAGATGGGAATACCAGACTACCTGACCTGCCTCCTGAAAAATCTCTACGTAGGTCAAGAAGCAACAGTTAGAACTGGACATGAAACAACAGACTGGTTCCAAATCAGGAAAGGAGTACATAAAGGTTATATATTGTCACCCTGCTTATTTAACTTATATGCAAAGTATATCATGCAAAATGCCAGGCTGGATGAAGCACAAGCTGGAATCAAGATTTCTGGGAGAAATAGCAATAACTTCAGATATGATGGCAGAAAGTGAAGAACTAAAGAGCCTCTTGATGAAAGTGAAAGAGGAGAGTGAAAAAGTTGGCTTAAAACTCAACATTCAGAAAACTAAGATCATGGCATCTGGTCCCACCACTTCATGGCAAATAGGTGGGGAAACAATGGAAACAGTGACAGACTTATATTTTCTTGGGCTCCAAAATCACTGCAGATGGTGACTGCAGCCATGAAATTAAAAGACGCTTGCTCCTTGCAAGAAAAGCTATGACCAACCCAGACAGTGTATTGAAAAGCAGAGACATTACTTTGCCAACAAAGGTCCGTCTAGTCAAAGCTATGGTTTTTCCAGTAGTCATGTCTGGATGTGAGAGTTGGACTATAAAGAAAGCTGAGCACCGAAGAACTTATGCTTTTGAACTGTGGTGTTGGAGAAGGCTCTTGAGAGCCCCTTGGACTACAAGGAGATCCATCCAGTCAATCCTAAAGGAAATCAGTCCTGAATATTCACTGGAAGGACTGATGCTGAAACTCAAATACTTTGGCCACCTGTTGTGAAGAACTGACTCATTGGAAGAGATCTTGATGCTGGGAAAGGTTGAAGGCAGGAGGAGAAGGGGATGACAGAGGATGAGATGGTAGGATGGCATCACTGACTCGATGGACATGAGTTTGAGCAAGCTTGAGGAAGCCTGGCATGCAGCAGTCCATAGATTTGTGAAGAGTCAGTCACGACTGAGCGACTAAACTAACTATATGATAGCCTCAGTTTTAGAGCAGTAAGACGAAAAGATACCTAAAATACTCTCCCTATCCTTTGAACAGGTTATAATAGATTATAAACTCTGAAGACAGCACTGGATGGTGAGACTGGGAACATCCTGGAGCCAGGTAAAGAGGGATTGCTGCTTCTGAAAGAGATAAGGTCATTTCTGGTCCATCATCACTGTTATCCACTGCCTGACCAGCAGCACCAATCCCTGGTTTAATGGTTTGCAGATGTGGTCCAGCCTGAGAGGCACCTGAGAGAAAGTGAGAATGGAATTAAGGCACAGTCGGGGGTGGAGGCCAGGCCCCAGGACTCCAGATGCCATCAGGTAATTTTAGCTAATGACAGTGATCCCTGCTAGAATCCACCGAGGCATTGCTGGTCGGTCAGCTCCTGTCGTTGGTTTTATTTTCTCCACCTTTCAAAGGAGGATTGTGTTATTCAAAGGAGGATTGTGTTATTCAAAGGATATTTTTGAATATTAACCAGACTTTAAATATTGCATTTTCAGGGTTTTTTTTGTTTGTTCGTTTTGTTTTTCAGAATCAGGAATTGTAAGAAATGTAAGCCGCTCAACTGTTTTATTTAAACATTTTCTGGGGGGGAAAAATGAAATCTTTTGCATATTTTCATTACAGGTCCATCTTGACATCTTAAATTTTAAAATGGACCTAAGGCTATCTCTAGATTTTTGGGTAGTTCTAAAGATGAGATGATTTGGCCACAAAGGATTAAAAAATATTAAATGAAATGAGCAGAAACATTAGTTCAGCATTTCAAGGACAATTTATCACTAAACAAATGCATTTGAATTTATGGAGATCTTTCTTATAAGACTTCAAAGTCTTTTCTTAAAGATAACTAAAATAAATATCATATACTATTTAAAAATTTCTGTGTACATTTAAATCTTAAAGTGAACTGTTTTTTGTGGGTCAGAAGTAAACCATTTGTATAGGAGGACACGTGGCCACTCATATTTACAAAGGTAAATTTTCTTCACTTCCATTTTTGTGTTTGATAAGGCTGCTAACATTTCAAAGTAGTTTGGCTTGTGGTGTGATTGTTTAAATGTGTCCATTCAACTATGGACATCAGTTTCACAGAAAGTGAAATGTCCCGAGGTACTTGACTCCGGAAGAGACTAAAGAATTCAGCCAAACACATTTGGAATTATAGGTTTCTCCCCCTTTAAGTAAATATTCTCATAATTTAACTTTCTGGTCCTACACCAAGTTCTTGCTCACGTAGAACCGACTTTCACTTTGACCATTCCGATTCAGATATTGTCTAGAGAAGGATGCAGCCTGCTCCAGAAATGGGAGCCTGGAGCGTGGATCACCTTATTTCTGTGCAAAGCTAATGGAACTGCTGCATTTCCAGGGATGGCTAGCAGAGTACAAGGCATTCCTCCTGCAGAAAAATCAACAAGGAAAGTTGCAAGGAAGCTGAGTTGTACTATCTTCATGGCAGTTAGCCTGGTTTCTTTATCTCAACCAGGGGAGATATCTCTGCAAGGCAGTCAGCCCCAACAAAGCTGTGTCCCCACATTTCTGGCTCCTGGTGAGATTCTCCTTTTCTAAGCCCCACTCCTTCTCTTTAGGTCTTCACATTCTTTCCTTAGATGTGTTAATGTTCTCTCCAGGGAGCTACCTGGGGGCAGCCTCTTAGGAGGGGATTTTATATCTCTACTCGGATCATTTACAGAGTCCATGGAGTTGGCTTGAGTGTGTGGCCTGGCTTCCCTGTTTACAAGTTCGATAGGCTTTCAGGCAGAGAGGATCATTTCTGGGTCCCAGGTGTCTGACAGGCATGTGAAAGCATTCATCCTTGGATTGTGCTAAATTCAAGGCTGGGCCCCTAAAATAGCCATTGTTTCTAACTGATGAAAATTGATAGAATAATTGATAGCAAGATTGATAAAATAATCAATAATTATAAAATTTATTCAGCTGAATATAAGAAATTGCCACTATTCAACCATTTTTTGCTTATCAATGTAGCAATTTCTTATGGTTTGATCTAACACTGCAAAATGATTTCAGACATCAATGAAGAGATAGTGAGTGAAAGGTTTTCATTTTGTCTTTTCACTATATTTCACACCTCCTAACTTCTTTTCCTGTACCCTGTTTCCTGCTAAGACTACACACACACACACACACACACACACACACAAACGCTCGCACTCACAATATGACTTATTCTTTCTTTTCTGGGACCTTAGAGAGGTAAGAAAACCAGAAGACAATGAGATAACAGATTTATAGGAATGAAAGGCAGGTCTACTCACAACACTCTTGTTCTTTGTTCAGGGACATCCATCCCTCTCATCTCCCTCCCCCAATTCTGCCTGAAATCATTCAATTCAGCTTGAAAGCAATGAAGGCTTGAGGGCAGGCAGCTTGTGTATGGAACAAGCTCCAACACTGAGTCACAAGCTCTGGATTCTGCATGTGGTTTGATTAATTCCTGATATGTGATCTTGGATGAGTTACCTAAGCAGAGTGTATTTCAGTTTTCTCATCTGTAACATAGAGACAATCATATCTACTCATTAAAGTTGAAGGGCGTCAAGTAAGATAATGTTTGTAATGTACCCCAAACTGGGAGCCAAACTCATGTAAGACCCATAAGATTATATTTCAGTCCCCTGGAGCTTCCAGCCTCTGTGCCTCGCTGTCTACCACACGTGGCTCAGAAAGCAAAGAGCCGCTTGCAGTGACATGTGGCCAGGGACACTGGATGTCTCAGTGGGAACCAGGCGGCCGGGTGAGTCATGGGTAGCAGGGTCTCTGCTGCTTTGGGAGAGATAACTTGCAGCTGGGGAGGCTCAGAAGTGGCTTTGTGGCGTCAGTGACATTTGGGCTAGTCCCCAAGGATGGTTAGGATTTAGACCCGCCCTCTAGGCCGGCGGGGTCTCATTAAACCTTCTGCAATGATGGAAATATACTCTAATCTGTGCTGCCTGAGATGGTAGCTCCTGAGCACTTGGAGTGTGACTGGTGAGATTGAGGAGAGAATTTTCAATTTAACTTTAATGAATGTTAAGTAGGCACATATGGCCAGTGGCTACAGTACTGGACAGCTCAAGACTAGCCAGAGGACACAGCAAAAGTGCGAGAAGCAGAAAATGATGGGAGTGGGTATGGGGTGCAGCCCGCATTTGAGCACAGCTGAAGCCCTGGGTGTGAGAAGGACACTAGCAGTACTAGTCAGAGAGGGATGCACAGCAAACCAGTGGTCAGGGGAAAGTTCCAATGCTCTCTGCTGAGCTGTGGAAGCTGGTGAGGGTTGGTGGGAAGAGGAATGACGTGCTGTTCCTCAGTTCAGGGTAATGAATCTAGCAGGAGTTGAGGGAGTGTATCTCTCTGACTAGACCAGATAGAAGATGGAAACAGAAGCAATTTGGGAGTGTTACTGCAAAAACTCAGGTGAAGCCCTTACTGAGTGCCAGGTACTTAATAAGTGCAAATAGCTCTGCCTGGAATATTTTGTGTCACTCTGAGGCAGGTGCTATAAAGAGATCCATTTTACAGACAAGGAAGTGAGGTTTATCATGGGCTAAGTTAAAGTCCTACAGTAAATACAGAAAGAAAAATTTTAACTCAGGTCTATTGGATTCCAAAGACCACAAAAGAAAGTATTTAACTCCACTACCTCTGGGTCTTCCCTGGTGGCCTAGTGGTAAAGGCTACGCCTGCCAATAGAGGAGACACAGGAGATGCTGGTGCAATCCCTGGGTCAGGAAGGTCCCTTGGAAGAGGAAATGGCAACCCACTACAGTATTCTTGCCTGGAGAATCCTCCGGTTAGGTAGTTAGAATAGGGAAAAGCAGTCCAGAATGGCAGTGGCTAAAAGATAAGGAAGAGGAAAGCCCGCGAAAACAGAACAAAGGAAGGTCCGAGGACCGGCAGGAGGACCTCAGATAGAACAAACAACACTCCTGGCTGGCCCAATTTACATAGGGCAGGCACGGGGGCTGGGGGGAACATATAAAAAGAGGAGCCACAGGGCTGGGGGTCTCTCGCTCTCCTCCCCCACCCCCACGCGCTGGGGCGCTCTTCTCTTTGCATCTTTCGGTGGCCATGCCCTCACGCCTCGAGGATGGATTTTCCTGTTGTTATCGAAATAAAATAGAGCTGTAACATGGAGCAGTAACACTGATTTGTCTAAGAGCTATAACATGGTCCGTTCGAGACCTGAGCACTATACCATGGTCTGTCCAAGACCCGAGAGCTGTGATACGCTGAGGGCTTTAACGTCCGTCACTCCAGATCTTTGTTGTGAAGAGATAGAACCGAGGAGTATACACTTGCCTGACACTTCCATGGACAGAGTGGAGCCTGGTGGGTTACGATCCATGGGGTCACAAAGATTCAGACACGACTGAGCACATACCACCTCTGCTTTAGCTCTCCCTTGGGAAAACAGAATAATGAGAGGTGACATAAAGCCAACCCTAAAGGTGAGGACCTGACATTAAATGAACTGGGTGTGGCTTTTCTCAAGACCAAAGAGAGGAAACTCTTCTTTGCACAAGCATTTCTAAATGGGACTCCCTGTTTTGCTGCCAGGTCTGACCCCTCTCATCTTCCTACTGCCTTGGTGAAAGCCTAAATTAGGCCATTAACTGAGCCCATTAGCTTGCCTATTTGTGGGCCAGAAGAGTTATTATCTGTATTTGGGGAGCTCTTCAAGAGTACAGACATTTCTTTCCTGAGATCTCTTCAATTTGCAGGCAATTATCTGATGGCTTTGAAAATTTCTTTTATGGCCTTCTCTTAAGAGGCAGCTCAGTGTGGTGTTATAAGCACCCGTTTGAGAACCAGGCTGCCTGGGTCTGAATGCTGGTTTACAGCCTGACTTGGAGTGTGTTTCAGACACCGACTAGTTTTAAGGACTCAGCGAGGAAAGGTACTTAAGAGGCTGTGCAAAGCATTTCCTATATGTGTTTTACAAGCATTATTATTTGCAAAACCTGGGCGGAGATGGGACAGGAGTGGCCAGGAAGAGGAAGAAGCAAGTCTCAAAAGACCATTGGAAAACATTTAGATGTGAATCAAAAGGAATTGGTCACAGAGCTAGGTCCTGAAAGGCCAGTTTTCTGAGTTTAAGTTCAGACTTCCCCGTAAAAGAGAAACCTTACAAATATAAACGCATGCAGAGAAGTTAGGCTGGAAGGGAAAAGGAAACTCTGACAGGTACTGGGAAGAACAGTTTATACATGCGTGGGAGCAAACTCCTTGTCCTTTCGAACAGAAGACGGGGGCTTAACCTCAGTCAGTGTCGCAGCGGCCACCTTAAATGCAGCATCCAGGGTTGCGCTCGCTGGTAGCCTCAGTGCTGCCACCTACAGGGCCTGCGAGGCAGGGCGCGCAGCCCTGAAGGCTCCTGGGCGGCAGGGAGCTGGTTGTGCGCTGGAAGGGTAACCTCCTCCTCAGCCTTTATTAGCTCCTTTCTCCTACAGGTTTTAAGTGATTTTATCCCTAGACATAAAAATTCTAGGAGATATTTCTAAACATTATTTCCCTAAGGGGGCAATATAAAAGATAAAATCAGAGGGAGCTTCCCACATGGAAATGTAGAAATGTCACTTTGATGTAGCGCCACATGCCGGGCACTGGTTAGTGGCTTGGCACGTGAAATTGCACTTTATCCCAACAAACGATGGCATCACTAGTATTATGCCACTTTCAAGGCAAGTTAAGGGATCCCATACAAAATTGATTATGACCCGTGCCACTCCCATTCCAAAGTCCATATGTGTTATAACATGCTAGCTGACAAATTATTTTTTCATCTTTCCCAAGTATAAAAGCGCACACAACTCAGTTGAACAAACAGGATCAACAGTCACAAAAGTTTCTGTTTGCACATGGCAAATGGTGCTTACCTTGAGATTTGAAAACCAGAACTCTTCAAATGAAGATGCTAGAGCAGAAATTCTCACATAAGTAAGGACTTTATCAACACAACCTAAATCTTTGTCCATTTGTAAATTATGTCTATTTATCCAAGCCAACCTGAATGAATTTATAATGTGGACTAAACTACAAAACAGTGTCCTGCCTTGTTTTAGCAACTCAAATTTTTTATTAATGAACCGACATTTGAGCACATTTATGCTCTATGTACACTACCAAAGTGATGTTTAAACTGACCATCCAGTGGTACTACAGCGCTTCTCAAACTTTATTGTACATGTCAGTCCCTTGGGGACCTTGTTGAAATGCAGATTTTGACTCAGTGAACCTGGAATGGGGGTCTCAGGTTGCACATCTCTAACAAGCTCTTAGGTGATGTGGAGGCTGCTGGTCCAGCAAGTACATTTTGAGTTTCAAAAGAATTTGAAGATCTTAAAGTTCTTTTGAATCATCAGAATGTTAGGTTGGCCAATGAGCTTTTTGACTAACCGAATGAAATTTTACTTATTTGTACATTGCTTATATTTTATTGTTTCCTAGTGCTTTGAGAATCAGTAAACTATGTTTCATCTAAAATGCTTTATGAAAAATAAAATACTTTCTCAACTAGAACAATGAACTTACCAGAATGTTCTATTCCTTTACCCAGGCTGGATTATAAGGTATTTATCTTTAGAAACTTTGTGACTTTAATAGATTTCATCTTCAACCAAAGAGAAATTTAAGCACCACAGGAATTATTTTCTAAACTCTAAGGGAGAGTAATGATGATACTAACATAGGAAAAAAACTTGTTAAACTTATTAAAATTAAGCTTTCCACTTACTTAGGTTTTTCAATCTGACTCTTTTACCATCTAGGGAATTGACTGTATGGATGTATAGAGCAGTGAGTGGGCCCAGAGACCCACTGAAAAACCAAGGAGCACCTCCTCCTGTCTCTCAAGTCTGGAGGTCCATTCATGCTTACGCTTATCAGAGTTTCCAGATGTTGAAGGGCAAAAAGTAACACACTCACATGTGATACAGAGTAAACACCTATGATAATGCTCAAAGGACAAGCTATTTATAGCAGTAAAGAATAAACTGACCCATAAATAGAGTGTCATTTACTTCTTTGTTTTGTCTAGGGTGCATTGAACGGCATCTGTTAGTATTGCAATAGCTAATGTCCAGCAATCATTTCCATCATACACCTCACTGGGGATGAGAAGTACAATGAAATGAGATCTGCTGTTTGAAATTGATTTTTTTTCCCCCAACATCAATTAAAATATGCAAGAAAGGCATTGAGTTCTCCCCCCATGCCTTATTTACACAAATAAAATATATATACTTAGATAGTTAAATGTAAATGATTGCCTTATATGCCTGAGAGAAAAGAATGTCTCATATTAGAATAGTAGAAATTATGGCAACTTTAATAAGAAGAAAATGAAAGAAAGTGTGGAAACTTTGATGGGAACAAAGTACGCACATTGGAATTTGTCCAAAATGTGCATTTACTGACTTGTAGGCGTTAAGATTGATTGCTAGGTTAACATAGCAAAGACTGACATGGGATTGTGAAGATAAGGGTGGGCTCCAGGGTAGGGAAACAGGCTGCTGCTATCTACTTCCCGTGAACTCAGGGCTTCAGCAAACCTAGTATTTCTTTCCTCCTTTGTAGTTCCCACTGTAATGCCCCAAATCTTTAGGTTGAGACTGCTTATAGAAGATGCTGTATTACCTAGGTATTAGTGTATTAACTATGTACTCTAATTATTGCCAATAATATCTATGGTGGCCAGCTTCTGCTCAGGGCAACCGTGTTGCAGGCTTCAGGCAGAGAGAAAAAGGTACTGTTCCTGCAATTTAAGTTTGAAAAATGCAGGAGAAGAGCTGGGATCATTTTTTTCAACCTTGGACCAAAAAAATGTGGTCAGAGAGACAGAGATTACAATTGGCCCAGTCTTGACCACATGATCTTCCTGTTTGCTGGAAGTATGTGTGTTTGTGGGTGGGTGGGATTTGAGGGGGTGATTATCATTATTTTAAAGTTTAGTTAAACCATATATTTTGAGGAATATTTCCCAAAGAAGGTACTCGCTTTTCTGGAAAAAAATTCACATCCATCACAACTTTGGACAAGTTACTTTATTTGAACTTCAGATGAAGAATTCATATGTTTGTTTGAGAGAGTAGAATTAGATGTTTTCTGACAGCTTTTCCATATCTAAAATCTCTAGTTTTCAGTTACCTTTTTATGTAGCACTTTATGAAATGATCTCATATCCAACCCTGATAAGCAGGCAGAGGTGATGCTATTTCACCCTCTTATTAAATGGGGGGAAACCAAGCCTCACAAAGTTAATTAATTGGCCTCAATGATTAGAATGTCAAGTGGCAGAACTAGGACTACATATTAAGTGATTGAATTAGTTTCAAAGAATCCCCTTTGAATGCTACCCACATTAGTGAAATTAGCTTTCTTCATTCTGCAGTGACCAATAACTAATCTCATTGGTAGCAAACTATTATAAATTAAGCTAGAGTTGATGGGAAAGTTTTGATGAGTTAAATCTTGGGCACTTGAATTTTTAATTTTGCTGCCTTCTGGGACACACTGAAGTTGTTCATTAATATGATTACTATCTTTCTGATGGGAGGTACTAGAAACTATGGCTTAGGGAAAGAAAAGCCACTGAGAATTCAAGTTGAAAGAAACTGCATATAGGAAGAGATCCAGGGAAAGCCTGGAGGAAACTGATTATTATCTTCCAGCTCACAGACAGTTGATATTATGCGTGAAGCTCAGAGCAGTCAAATAAGTCACTATTGTTTAAGATTTCCCTAAATAAATATTTACACCACATAATCAATGAAATCTAGAAAGTCGATGGAATGTGCTTCATTTCTAACAAGACTTAAATTAATTGTATATCACCTGCATCTACAAAACTTTATTAAGATCATTCTCAGAACTAGCTTAGAGCTCCTAACAGCTGGCTTTCTTTTTGACCAAGTATTTCAGACTGGTATATAAAAATTTTAAGGCTAAAATGGAAAATAATCTTTGATTAAAAATGTATAAAATTATGAATCACAAGCCTTAATGCATATACCTTTGCTCTGCCAATTAATAAATCTATCCTCCAGGAAATGAAAATGAATAGCAAAAGTATGTTCACTGAAGCATCTCTTAGAGTAGTAAAATCAGGGAACAATTTAGATGAGAGACTGTTGAAGAAAATTGTGACACTTTCATAAAATAGAATATTACATAATCATTTAAAATGATGCTGCCAAAGAATAATTAGAGACAAAAATATTCACAACAGCAAAACCCACAGAAGCATAATTTCCAGAGTCAGACAACCTGGATCTTGATTCTAGCTCAACCAACCCCCTGTTGTGTGACCTTGAACAATTTACTTAATCTTTTGTACTTAATTTTACTCAGATATGAAATGAGGCTAATAAAGACAGCACTGGGTTCAGAAACTTGTTGGGTGAAATGAATGAGGTAATCTATGTAAACTGCTTAGTGCAGAGCCAGGCACTGTAATAAGGTTATCAAACAGCATAACTTTTCCTTTCTTTGCTAATCCGTATTTCCTACTTTGGGGGCCAAATTTATGTTAATTTGGTAATGATGAAGAAAATGTAAAAGTTTTTTTTTAATCATTAAAAATTGTCATATATACATATAACGCTTATCATCTTGATCATCTTTAAGGATACAGTTCATTAGTGTTAAGTACATTCACATTGTTGTGCAATTTATCTCCAAAATTCTCTTCATCTTGCAAAACTAAAACTCTATACCATTAAACAATAACTCTCCATTCCCCTCATCCCCCGGCCCCCTGACAACTGCCACTCTTTCTGTCTTGATAAATTTTACTACTCTAGGTACCTCATATAAATTAGAACTGTACAGTAGCTGTCTTTTCGCAACTGACTTATTTCACTTAGCGTAATGTCCTCAAGATTTATCTATGTTGTAGCCTGTGTCGGCATTTCCTTCCTTTCTCAGTGTAAGTAATATTCCATTGTATGTAACACTACACTTTGCTTATCCATGTATCTGTTAATGAGCAATCGAGACGCTGCTGCCTTTTGGCTATTGTGACTAATACAGCTATGAACATGAGTGTACAAATATTTAAATATTGCTTTTTCAAATAAAAAATAGTATAAGTGAAAGTGAAAAGTAAAGTCGCTCAGTTGTGTCCGACTCTTTGCAACCCCATGGACTGTAGCCCGCTAGGCTGCTCTATCCATGGGATTCTCCAGGCAAGAATACTGGAGTGGGTTGCCATTTCCTTCTCCAGAGGATCTTCCCAACCCAGGGATCGAATCCGGGTATCCTGCACTGCAGACAGATGCTTTATTCTCTGAGCCCTAAGTTTCCCCAAATTTCCTAAAACTGATAAGGCAACTGATAAGGCAAGTGTAAACAGGGACTACACAGGTGATTGAAATCCTAAATTTACTCATTTTTCTGAAAGTGATTCAACACAAATATCAACTAATTAATTAACATATTTAGTTTTTTGTTGGACATTTTGTCTTTGAGCCTAATTATTTCAGAAGATTTTATATTTAGTTGAAAATAACAAGGGGAAAAAAAACACCAACAAGGGCTGAAACAAGACATGCACTGAAAGTCAGAGGTAATCAGCTCAGGGTTCATACTGCATTTCATGGTATCAGAGTCTAACTTCCTCTCGTCTAGCTCTACCATGTCCCTAAAGGTTTCCTCCTAAAGGTCTTTTCCTGGGACAATGTGGTTGCTGGCGCTCCAGCAGCATTATTTCTGTTTCTATTCCAGCTATCAGAAGGAGACAGGGAAGAAAGAGGTATACATCCCAAGTAAAGATATTTTCCATGTCCATTTCTTTGCCTGCAAGTCAGTCATGGGATTACTCCTATCTCAGAGAAGCTGGGAAAAATGGTGTTTATTGCTGATAAGCCATACACACTACACAAATTAGGGGCTCAGTACTGAGAAAGAATGGGAGACATTGGGGGACAGCCAGGATTCTCTGCGTGGAGTCTCCACACATGTTAACTAGCATCTTGGCATATATGTCCTTAGGTAGGTAATGTTGAACAGTTTCTCTCTGAGTCTGTAAATAATCTTGAATAATAATTCAGAGATAGTGGTGAGTTTCATGGCTTTATTGATACCTACTTCAAACGAGATCCATTTAAAGTCTTATAGTAGAGCTGGTAAAACCTAGAGCAATAGGCTTAAGGCATTATTAGCTTAATATTTCAAAGAATAGCAAGAAAAGATAAGAAAGCCTTCTTCAGTGATCAATGCAAAGAAATAGAGGAAAACAACAGAATGGGAAAGACTAGAGATCTCTTCAAGAAAATTAGAGATACCAAGGGAACATTTCATGCAAAGATGGGCTTGATAAAGGACAGAAATGGTATGGACCTAACAGAAGCAGAAGATATTAAGAAGAGGTGGCAAGAATACACGGAAGAACTGTACAAAAAAGATCTTCACGACCCAGATAATCATGATGATGTGATCACTAATCTAGAGCCAGACATCTTGGAATGTGAAGTCAAGTGGGCCTTAGAAAGCATCATTATGAACAAAGCTAGTGGAGGTGATGGAATTCCAGTTGAGCTGTTTCAAATCCTGAAAGATGATGCTGTGAAAGTGCTGCAGTCAATATGCCAGCACATTTGGAAAACTCAGCAGTGGCCACAGGACTGGAAAAGGTCAGTTTTCATTCCAATCTCAAAGAAAGACAATGCAAAAGAATGCTCAAACTACCACACAATTGCACTCATCTCACATGCTAGTAAAGTAATGCTCAAAATTCTCCAAGCCAGACTTCAGCAATACGTGAACCGTGAACTCCCTGATGTTCAAGCTGGTTTTTGAAAAGGCAGAGGAACCAGAGATCAAATTGCCAACATCCGCTGGATCATGGAAAAAGCAAGAGAGTTCCAGAAAAACATCTATTTCTGCTTTATTGACTATGCCAAAGCCTTTGACTGTGTGGATCACAAGAAACTGTGGAAAATTCTGAAAGAGATGGGAATACCAGACCACCTGACCTGCCTCTTGAGAAATCTGTATGCAGATCAGGAAGCAATAGTTAGAACTGGACATGGAACAACAGACTGGTTCCAAATAGGAAAAGGAGTATATCAAGGCTGTATATTGACACCCTGCTTATTTAACTTATATGCAGAGTACATCATGAGAAATGCTGGACTGGAAGAAACACAAGCTGGAATCAAGATTTGCGGGAGAAATATCAATAACCTCAGATATGCAGATGACACCACCCTTATGGCAGAAAGTGAAGAGGAACTAAAAAGCCTCTTGATGAAGGTGAAAGAGGAAAGTGAAAAAGTTGGCCTAAAGCTCAACATTCAGAAAATGAAGATCATAGCATCTGGTCCCATCACTTCCTGGGAAATAGATGGGGAAACAGTAGAAACAGTGTCAGACTTTATTTTTTGGGGCTCCAAAATCACTGCAGATGGTGATTGCAGCCATGAAATTAAAAGATGCTTACTCCTTGGAAGAAAAGTTTTGACCAACCTAGATAGTATATTCAAAAGCAGAGACATTACTTTGCCGACTAAGGTCCGTCTAGTCAAGGCTATGGTTTTTCCAGTGGTCATGTATGGATGTGAGAGTTGGACTGTGAAGAAGGCTGAGCGCCGAAGAATTGATGCATTTGAACTGTGGTGTTGGAGAAGACTCTTGACAGTCCCTTGGACTGCAAGGAGATCCAACCAGTCCATTCTGAAGGAGATCAACCCTGGGATTTCTTTGGAAGGAATGATGCTAAAGCTGAAACTCCAGTACTTTGGCCACCTCATGGGAAGGGTTGACTCATTGGAAAAGACTCTGATGCTGGGAGGGATTGGGGGCAGGAGGAGAAGGGGATGACCAAGGATGAGATGGCTGGATGGCATGACTGACTAGATGGATGTGAGTCTGAGTGAACTCCGGGAGATGGTGATGGACAGGGAGGCCTGGCATGCTGCGATTCATGGGGTTGCAAGGAGTCGGACACGACTGAGCAACTGAACTGAACTGAACTGATTTTGGTGCCTTGGGCTTATGTGAAATTCCTTCAACTATCTCCTACTTCAGATAGACCTATAAGGCTACAACTTTAGTGCCAATGAAGATGGTGATGAGGTTAATTTGGTTTGGGGAGTTACTTGCCAGATGAAATGTAGAGATGAGAATCCGTTCTCAAGGATCATACTCTATTAATGAGCAAACATTTGTGCCCACCTAGTGGGGTAAAATTGGTATCTGATTTTTATAGCTTCCAATATAAAAATTACTTCTTTATTAAGTAATTTAGATGTTGATGAAAATTAAGAAGCATCTTTGAAAAATCATTGCTTTTGTTTTAATTGTAGAGCTAGAGAATTTATGACACTCTAATGTGACTGTTTTGGCTCATGGGTATCTAAATGAACAAGCACTATGTGAAACAGGCAAAACTCACCCCATCACTCGTGATGTACCATCATCCTTGAGGCAGGAATTGGAGTGAGATCAAAGGTGGGTGAGGGTCAGGGAAGTGAAGGGGGTTTATTACAATATTAAATCAAAATGAAAAAAAAAAAAAAAACCACACCAGATTTTATTATTCCAATGCAACTGTTTCTAAAAATGTCTGGTCCCACCATCTTTATTAAAATGCCCTGCTTTAAAAATGAATAAACTCTTCAGTGAGTACAGTTTTATGAAAAGAGCCTTGAGGTTACAAACAAAAGAGAAAATGATTGCATGTGTGTGTGTGTATTTGTTGATCAGTTGTGTCCAGCTCCTTACAACCTCATGAACTATACTTCCTGCTAGGCTCCTATCCATGGAATTCTCCAGCTAAGAATACTGGAGTGGATAGCCATTCCCTTCTTCCTGACCTAGGGATAGAACCCAGGTCTCCTGCATTGCAGGAGAATTCTTTACTGTCTGAGCCACCAAGGCGAACAGTAGAGAAAACGATTAGTAAGGAAACGATCAGGTTAGTGAGTTAATCCAATTTTAATACAAATCATTTAAATAAAATAGGCCAATATCACTAGAATGATGCTTTTGTCATTGTCCCCACTTCCCTCACCGCCACAAAAAAGTAACTTCAGAGCCTCCTACTTTGGAATGACATTATTTAGACCTATCTGGCAAAATCTAGAGGATTTCTCATCAGGGTCAATGGTACCCTCTCCTGTCTGAAGGACCAGAAACTGAGCAAACCAGCAGCAAAGCCCAGGAGACAGCACAGTTTAACATTTTAGCCTGGTGATCCAAGAATAAAATCACCTTTCAACCAGTAAGTGAAGCTGTGGTCTGTTTTACTTGGTCTTCCAACTTGTATCAGTGGTAGCAGTTCAGTTCAATCGACATATGAGTACCAACAGTGCCAACTCTATAACTTAATTTGTATCACATTTAATCCAGTGGTCCTTTCCTATATTCTTATGACTCAAGAAGACAGAACACTTGTAATGCGAAGCCTCACGATCAGGAAGCCAGAGGAACTCTGTGTAAATGGGCTATGCCATTAACTAGTTGTGTGACCTAGGGCAAGCCATTTTCCTCTTAGTCTTCAGAATTCTCATTCTCAAAGGGAAAGGGCAGGAAGTTGGTTAATATGATCTCTAAGATATCTAGTGCTTAAAAACAAATGTCAAAAGCATCATTTCTACTTTCCTCCCAAGAAGAATCATACAGACACTGGTATTAAGAAACTGATTCATGATGTATTACTTATTCCATCACCCAAACCCTTTCGAACAGATGGAGGTGGAAATGGTGCTCTCCAGTATGAGATTAATAATGAATACATGTGCAGATTGATGAATACATCTGCAGAAATACTTCACATTCTAAAGAAATGTAGTCTGATTGTTTCTGAGAGGTAGGCACTTACTCCACAGTAAACATCCTGTTGCTTATCTCAGATGGATCCAAGCGCTGCTCATACGTCTCTCACGATCAAGCCTTCCCAGAGCTCTGCTCAGCTGGCAGAGCCAATTGTAGCACTGTTCCCCATTTTCTTTATGAATCTTCTGTCTCCCTGCTGTTACTCTGCAGCTCCTGGATGGTCTTTCCATCTACTGAAGCTGCTGCTTTTCAAATCTCAGCTCCTGTGCCACCTCCTCCATGAAGCTAAGTCTCTTCTTTCTTTAAACTTTCATGCCCTGGTAATTATAAATAGTGCTGCAATGAATATTGGGGTACATGTGTCTTTTTGAATTATGGTTTTCTTAGGGTATTTGCCCAGTAGTAGGACTGCCAGGTCATATGGTAGTTTTATTCCTAGGCTTTTAAGGAATCTCTGTACTGTTCTTTAGCGGCTGTATCAATTTACATTCCCACAACAGTGCAAGAGGGTTCGCTTTTCTCCACATCCTCTCCAGCATTTATTGTTGGTAGATTTTTTGATGATGGCCATTCTGACCAGTGTGTGGTGATACCTCATTGCAGTTTTGATTTACGTTTCTCTAATCATGAGGGACACTGAGCATCTTTTCATGTGTTTATCGGTCATCTGTATATCTTCTTTGGAGAAATGTCTGTTTAGGTCTTCTACCTTCTTTCTGATAGGATTGTTTGTTTTCCTAATATTCAGCTGCAGGAGCTCTTTGTGTATTTTGGAGATTAATCCTTTGTCAGTTGCTTCATTTGCAATAATTTTCTCCCATTACTGCATTCATTTATAAACATGCTTTATCTCACCTCCTAGACTGTAAGCTCCAAGGCAACATCATCCCTTATCCTCAAGTCTAAAATGCCATGCCTGGTGCCTATCATAGAGCAAAACTCACACCATTATGGAATACTTTTGGCCCTCCCTAGTGGTTAATATCACAATTCCTTTACACTGCTGCTTTTAAAAGGTCTATTTATTTTTAGGAAACTGGGTTGCTGTAATTTCTCTTGAAGTAAGTTTGAATATACTGTTATTAACTGGTATATTTAGTTGGGTTTTTCAGTGCAGATTCAGGATCATAGTTTTACCGGGAGGTGAAGAGAAATTCTCCTACCACAGGCCTGGTTCCCTTTTGATCTAATAGGGTTATATCTTTTATTTTAAAGAAGATGAGATAGAGCTTTTTCTGGCTGATGGTGGAACAGGTCCTCATTATCAACAGGTAATGAATGATTTTCGGGATCCATTATCTCTCTTACACTGAAAAATGTCATAAACAGAGCCAAAGACAGATTTGCTCTTCTTTCGATCTCAGTCAAGAGCTTTTGGGAGTTTGGATGGGATCACCCTTAACATTATTGGCTTGCCAGGTGACCCAACAGTAAGCCATCTGCCTGCTAAGGAGAAGATGCAAGAGATGCCGATTCAATTCCTGAATCAGGAAGATCCCCTAGAAACGGAAATGGCAACCCGCTCCTGTGTTCTTGCCTGGAAAACCCCAGGGACAGAGGAGCCTGGTGGGTTATAGTCCACGGGGTCAAAAAGAGTCAGACCCGACTGAACACAAGGTGGGGGGCCCTTAACTTTAAACATAAGGGCAGATCCATACGCTTTTTCTTGCATACTTGCTTCTTTTTTTATTTTTTTTGACCCCAGAATATCTCATGTTTGTGTAGACAGAGGCCAACTGGCAGCTGACAGACTGTCAGTTGAAGGGATGGTGGCAGCAGCAGTGGAGGACTGATAAGCCCTTTGGGGAGAAGGATGCTCTTCTAGAAGTAGGGCCCACTTACCCAGAAGGCAGCAGGGGAAATCACTGGTGGCAGCTGATAAACAAACAGGAAGAAGGGACAGACTTCTGTACATCTTTACAATTGGCAAACTTACAGACAGATGAAAATGCTTTCCAGGTGGTTTTTGCATTTGAACCTATAGGGGAAGTTCCAGTATACCCCAAAGCACCTAGTTTGAGAAATGCCACAGATTCCATCATAAAGACTTTTGTTCTGCAAACCCTTGAGGATGTCAGGGAAGGCACTCTTTCTAAAGTTCTGCAGTCCACTAAGGTGAATTTATCCAGGTCTACTGCTGAAATCTAGGGCAATGAAAGTTCTCCCAGCCTACCCATTATTGCGTTTTCCTTCATTAAGTTACGCTTAACAAGTTTATATAAAAGCCCCCTGCAAAGAGAATCTTTGTAGGGTAGAGTTTCAACTGACTGTACTTATCTGTAGTCATAAAGGTTTTTATTTTTTGACTGGTCACTATAGATCAGAAAGTATATAGGAGATCAGACTAGGTTTAGAGATTTCTTTTTTTCTTTTCTTCTTCTTCTTTTTTTTTTTTTTTTTGTGTGTGTGCATGTTCTCTTTATCGTTAGTAAATACACTAAAAGCTGATTTTCAGGGAGCTGCCTGGCCATGGTGGTTATTTTTTGGGAAAAAGCAACCACATGTCATCTTTCTTCTCTTTTAATTTAAGTTTTACACTAAAAATCTGTTTTGAGAAGGAAATGGAGCGTGTTAGGCTAATGACAGCTTTACCCTCTCTTATTTTTTCCGTTTAAGGGCAACGCTCCTATAGGCTCCCCGGCGTGCCTGGATGTGGGCACTGCAGCCTTAAGTGAAGGCTCCAACGACTCGAAAAAATAAAAACAAATAAACAGCCCCATTCCCCCCACTCCAAAGTGGGGGGAGGGCTTAAGAGGAAACTGTACAAAACGTGTCGGCAAACAGATGAATATATTTGCCAAGGTATAGTTTCTGTGACTACAGACAATCCCCACGTTGCCCAGAAACTGTTAGATGCGTCCTGCTGAGAAATGTGCTCGGCTAGTCCGTGATTGCCTTTCGGATCCGCCCAGGCCGTCCCACCAGGAGGACCCGCGTGAGGGCCCCCCCATTTCCATTCTTAGGGAGAGGAAGCCGGGGACCCACTTGAGCTCGGAAGACAGCTGATCATCAAGTCCCAATACTTGCCAAGCGTCCCCTAATTCCCATTTGGTTACAAAAATTCTCTCCTCCATTGCATATCCTCCTTTGGGCAGAGTGGGCCACGGCTCGAGAGAGAGGCCGCTATCTGGCAGGGATCATTCCTGGGCGGTAGGTAGGGTTGGACTCTTTGACACCCAGGGCTGCTGAAGCGACAACTCCAAGCTCCCGAGAACGCCGCAGCGGTCCCTGCCAGAGACTAGCCGCCGCGCGGGTCCCTCCCTCTTTTTCGGGTGAATGAATGATTAGTCAAACAGCACCTCCCTGCCCCTGTTCGCCCGAGGTTGGATGGGAGGAGTCATGGAACCACTGTTCCTTTTTTAAGGGCGGAAAGAGTTCGCATCTGTGCGTGCATTAATCTACCTTGTGTGTCGTTTCAAATTGTCTTCCCTAGTGTCGCGACGCACAGACACAGCAGCACTGAGCAGTGATCTCGAAGGCCCCTCGCCCCTCTGTCCGCTCAGGGACTGTCGGCCGTCGTGCCCCAGCCAAAGGAAGGCAAAGCAGAGTGAAAAGTTGCCCGCACCCCCACCCTGCCACAGGCGCTGGGTTTATCACTCCTTCCCAAAGCTGGGGCATCAGGGAACGAGCCGCGGTGGTCGGGCGCCCTGCGTCCCATCTTCTCCCTCCTAGGGTTGGAGCACAGGAAAGGAGCAGGGTTGGAGCACAGGAAAGGAGCAGGGTTGGCGCGGCATCTCCCGTAAGGGGAGGAATCCCTCCCCACCCGCCCCCGGGGAAAGGGAGGAGGCGCTGCGCGCTCCGGGTGGTGGAGACACGCCTGCCCGGCTCCGATCCGTGCCCCGGGGCAAGCGGCCTCCCTCGAGGGTCTGGGGGAGCTGGCTGGACCCCCGGCGGAGACAAGCGCCCAGCGCGAGGCTTCTACTATCCCTCTTGCGTCCGGGCGCCCCCAGCGGGTTCCCCGAGGCGCTCAGTGCGCCCGGGTCTCCGGCGCCGGAGCGAGCGTGCGAGCGGACCGAGTGGAGAGCCGGCGGGGCGGGTAGGAGGTGGGAGCGCAGAAGTGGAGGACGCGGCAGCTGCAGCAGCGGCGCGCCCCGGGGCAGTCGCTGCGGCCCCGGCGGCGGCGGCGGCGGCGGCGGAGCAGCGGTGCGCAGCGGGCAGCGCAGCCACTCCTCTCTGCCTATCTCCCGCAGTTCCGATACCCCCTCCTCCTGGCCCCCTCTCTGGCGTGGAGAAGCCGACGACTAAACCGCTGCGAGCAACTCCTTTAAAAAAAAAAAAAAAGCCGCATTGGAGGAGCCTGGCCGCAGGACCCCTCCTCCCTGGGCGCCCCCCACCCCTCGCCTTGCTCTCCCGCCTCTCCCCCCGCCAACTCCCCCCCCCCCCCACCTTTCCCCCGCCCCAGGCTCCCGGGCGCCCGCCTCCCTCCTTCGCGGACTGTCTCCCGACTCGCCGGCTGAGAGCCCTTTTGGACTGCGAGCGGCGGTAGCGGAGCACAGGCGGCGGCGCGGGACCTGCAGTCGCCCGGGATTCCCTCCAGGTGACGATGCTCTGGTTCTCCGGCGTCAGGGCTCTGGCTGAGCGTCCCTGCCGGCGCTCGCCCGGGATTACCTGCTGCGTCTTGCTGCTGCTCAATTGCTCGGGGGTCCCCATGTCTCTGGCTTCCTCCTTCTTGACAGGTAGGGGAGGGGTCGGGAGGGACCGACCCTCCCAGACGCTGGCTTGGTACCTGGGAGAGAAGGCGCTGACTAGCCCCGGGGACGGGAGGGTGGGGAACGAGCACCTTGGAGCCTGCTCCTCGCTGGCGCATGGGGATGAAGGAAGCCCTTCGGGGTTAAGGGGTGGGAAAGCAGTGAGTAGGCTAAGGAGTGGAGAGCGGGCAGGCTGTTGACATTAATACTGTAGTGATAACGGAAATTCTATTTGAATTTGAAAAGTTCCTTTATTATTTTTAGTTTTCTTCAACCTTTAGTTTGATCTCTTCTCCCGTATGCAATTAAAGAAAAAAACAAAACAAAACACTGCATCGTTTTCCACCCATAGGCCTGTCTCATTCTGTAAGGTTTACTGGTAGTGATCTTTAAAGCACCCGCCCTCCAGAACTGGATTTAAAGAAACTATCATATTTTAAAAGGGTAATAATAGCAGGATATAATAATTATATGCTTTCAGGCAGGTGAAGACCTCAGCTGCTATTCTGAAGGACATACTTTACTGACACCTGGTGCAGAAAAGAAAATATTGAGTCTATTTCTAAGAAAAGAGGAAAGAAGATTGTATTTCGAAAAGTAATTTCAATTCAACACAATATGAGGCAGATTCATATAAAGGCCTGTTTATTGACACAGTCCTGAATTCTGTTCAAATTTAAAATCTGCCTTAATGGCCAATTTGAATTTTTTGCTTATGGGAGTGTTTATTTAGTTGAAATGGTTTTATAAAGGAGGGCTATTATTAAAGATCCAATGAAATACTTGGAATTGTGCATAAACCAACCATCTGAGAGCAGAAAATATATCTATATAGCACAGGCTTTAAAAAAAACTTGTTCTAATAAAATTATTTAAAGTAGGTTTTTTTCAAGGGGACTTTTTTGAGTGAATTTGATTATTTAGAACTCATTAGGGATTTTTGAAATTTGGATATAGTTTTCTCAAAAAGTATTATTATAAAAATTCTATTTTTGTAACAAGGCCATGCAGCTAAATTTAAGTAACTTTTTTTCCCCTTTAGGTTCTGTTGCAAAATGTGAAAATGAAGGTGAAGTCCTCCAGATTCCATTTATCACGGACAACCCTTGTATAATGTGTGTCTGCATGGTGAGTATGGAGATCAGGTAATGGGAAATCAATTCCTCCCTCTGACAAGGTGAATCCTTTAGCTGTAATTTTATGACCAGATCTTAAAAATTGCTTTTGGTCATTACAAAACCATAGATGGCTGGTGAATTGAATTCCGTTCAATTTCCAAGTTTTATGGACTTTGGCAATTTCTATTTTATCAGGCTGGAGATGTTTATCTTTGACATCAGGTTGCAGAAGTTAACTTCAGATGGACTTGGTATAGCATCACCTCAGTGGTAATTACCACTTGCACTTCTGCTGCTGGGAATGGCTATTGCCACCAAATCATAGGTGCCACCAAACTTTTTGCTCTGATTCCATTGCCTGAGCTCAGTGTGAAAATGATAACATTTAGGTATAAAGGTCTGGGATAAGGTATGTGACAAGGGGAAAGAGAGGTTAGAGTCACAAAGCACAAACATGGGGACAAGATCTTGAGTTTTTTGCCTCTTATATCCTAAGCTCTCAAAAACAATCTTTATATATCTGATTTGGAAGCCATGAGTCAGAAAGGACATTCTGTCCTTAATAGAGGATGACACTTGGCTGTCAGCTGCTTAGTTAACACTAGCAGTGGCTGGTAGATTAAAAAAATGATTTGTTTCAGTTTATTTTAGCTTTATAGTAAATGATAAGATCTAATAAGTAACCACATGGGGGAGATTAAATTATATGAATAAGAATTTCTGAGCTGAAATAGCGACTCACAAAGAACATTTTTTGTTTAAAAGTGTTTTACATGCCAATCACTTTTGGCAAACCTTGATTAAAAACTACATATCACAAAACCCTGTTGGAAATACATTAAGGCAGTCAAAGTCAAATGCAAAGCCCCCAAATGATAGATGACTGCTTGTTATCAGATCAACATGCTGTATGCAACCAGAGAAGGGAATTTTCTCTGTTTAGGGGAAAGCCAAGCCATCTGGGTTTAAACTACCCGAAGTTTTTCATGACAAGAGATGAGGTCAATGTTGTGAAATGATAAATGGGTGAAGGTGAATGTCTGTATCAAATGATTATCAGGTTCTGAAGACTAAGGAAATCAGCAGAAATACAGGTAAAAATGCATTCCATTTCCAGAGATGATAAGTGTTGCTGCTTTAACAAAAGGGAGCTGAGAGAGGGACAATTAGGTTTGTGTTTATGAGCTGCCTTGTTAATGATCTTTCACCAATGGACCTGTTGAAAAGGAGCTTTGCATTAAATTTTGGCTCAATTGTGTATTTACAAATGTAGTGTGTCTGCCTCTGTGTGTGTGTGTGTGGTGGGGGCAAAAGGGAGATGATTTCTTTATTTCTCCTATCTGCATAGTGTTAGTGAATTACTTTATCTTAATCTCGTAAGATCTCAGAAAATGGGGTAATATTTAAATAAATTTGGAACTCCACATGTGAAAATACTGTTTTTCTCCTCAGCAATATTGTTACATTTATAATGTTTAAACACAGAGTTTGGGTTTTGCAAACTTTTTCCAAATAGTATGAAAATTCTCCATACAGCATTTCCCTTTTTTGGTGCTCTTGCCCTGGTGGAAATAGTGCCTTTCCCCGAAAGTACAGCTTACTGCTAATAAGACCTTGCTGTTTTGAAGGTAAAGAGTGAATCTGAAGAGAAAAGATGCGTCGGTTGGAATTCTGGAGTGATACTTATATTGATTATGTTCAGAAGGGTGGTTGGTTCATTTATATCTTTGAGTAACATTTGGAAGTATCTGCCTTCATGAAAGCTATCAGAAATCCTTCCCAAACACATAAAGTCGAGACTCGCATTCTGACTCACTAGCTTTTCAGAGGATGCCTCAAAGTTCCCCCTAGCTGAAAGGTTCGGTGATACGTTGCCATGACTTTTGCAGGGGTTTAGGATTATGGGGCCCAAGTTGTCATAGTTATTATTGTTTCCCAAACGTTTGTAGTACTTGATAAAGTTGAGTAAGGCTAGATGGACAACTGTTTCTTTATTTGTAAGTTTCCAAGGGACCCACTGCAGTATATGAATTTCGAAGCACCTAGCTTACCATGAGGCTAGTTGACAATTTTATATTTAGGCTGGATATTTAGCAAACAGATAATGTCAGAAATAACAACTAACACTTATGAAATACTTTATTTGCTGGCACTTATCGAAGACTGCATCGTTTCATTTAATCTTCACAAAAATCTTTTGAAGATTTGTACCCCTCCCTCCATTTTACAGATGAGGAAACTGAGGCTAGAGGATTTAGTAGCTTCTAAAGGTCATATTTTAGTAAATAGTGGAGCTGGAACTCACTCTCACCTGCCTCTAGAGTACATTCCTATAGTCAAGTGAAACAGGCTATTTTCTAAGTTAAAGATGTGAAAAAGCAAGGAAAAAAATAGATTGTTGAGTTATTTGACTTTTTGGCATTGCTTGAGTTATTTTGCTTTTTTCTTTTGAGTCTTTTAGGAGTTCGGTCAGCTAACATTTGTTAATCACATTATATGAAAGGAAAATCTCGTTATGATTTCAGTTGACCTGCAGGGAGCTTTCGTTGTGAGCTAGTTTTATGTATGTACGTTAAGAGGGTATGTAATAGTCAAAACTGTACTTTGGATAAAGAAAATAGTCATATTTAGTTTGTGTTGGTCCAGCCTTTTGGCAGAAAGCTACCTAAAGCTGAGTATAAGCTCATATCTTATTTCATAACACGTACTAAAAAAAAAAAGCTAACCTCAACGTATGCTTAAAAAAGACGTAAAATGTTACAGTTGAGAGGAAATAGGTGGCACAAAGTCCTGCATATAATTACAGTGTAAAAGCTAGAAAAATCCCACAGAATCAACTTGGCCTGATTTAAACTTTTAAGCTCCGAAATGTTTCAAAGGTGGAATGAACTCATTTCTGTGGGAATTTTGAGGATGACAGCTGATGCAGTGGCCACGGTGAGCAGAACTGAATAATTTTATTCTCATTTATCCTTGTCTGCCTGGACCTCCTCTTGCCAGCATCAGTTGTGGTCCAAGAATAACCAGTTTGTCAGCTGTTGATGGATATTATTTTAAAGTGTGTGGGTTCAACTGTTCAAGGGGGAAGGTGAGAAGTTGGACTATTGTCCCGAAATCTAGGGAAGCGGGTAGACAGTTTGGATTAAAGATGCAAGCGCTTCATTGTTCAGTTAGAAAGCAAAGCACAGCTTTTCCTCGTCTTACAAAACGGTCTTTTGTGGGGCTGGGGAAGGAAGGCCAGACTTATTGCTGTTTTGTGTGGTGTTTTTCCCTTTCTTGCTAGAATTATTTTTCCCGTAATGCCTAGAAAAACATACTGGTGCCTTACGTGAAGTACAGCTGATAGGAGCCAGCCCGTCTCAACTAATGAAAGTGGTCCTCTGGATCTTTTGGACATCCCCAAATCCATCCAGTGAACCTGAGGATGTGGTACCCCTGCTTCTCACCCCTTTTCCATCTAACCATAACATAGAAGGAAATGGCAAAAGCCAGTGAGTTCGGCCCAGTACTGGAAACCCGAGAAAACTTGGGAGGCTGGGACTCAGAGAACAGAAGTCAGTCCGAGCTTAGTTTGGCATACGTTTTGTTCAGCAAAAAACATTATTCTGAGGTTTAAATTTCCTCTTTTAAATCCAGAGGTGCAATTTAGAAATGGACCCTCTGCTCATAAAAAACAACGTGAAATTTGGTGTTACAAGAAGTGGGGCTCTACCTCGCTTGGAGCCAACCAAGGGGTGCAAACAGAGGGGGCTTTGTCTGCTGTCTTCTACTTTTAATCACAGAATCCTCTGTCACTAAACAAGCAGCTACCAGCATTTTTGATTCTCTAGGGTACTTTATCTCTATAAAAGCTTCATGTTTTTTATTGTTCAAATTAACTGGCTGGAGAATATTTATCTATTAGCTGAACAAGTGTAAGGCACGTGTTTGAGGATGAGGGAGACAGCGGTGCATCAGGATTCAATTCATGTATGTCTGCGTGTGTGTGTGTGTGTGTGAGAGAGAGAGAGAGAGAGAGAGGTGGAGAGAGGGAGAATGGGCATGGTGAAGGAAGGAGGGAGGCAGGGGAAATATAAAGTAGTCTTGATGTGTTCAGAGAGTATGCTTCATACATGCACATATGAATAGGTTGCTACAATTTTTTGAAAATTGTTTTGTATCATTTTTAGACTGGATATTGGATGCTCACTAAGACAATGATCAAGGTTTATTTATTTATGTGTTTATGTGTTTATTTATTTTTACTTATACTCTGTTTAGAAGATGGTATGACCAATTGCCTTCCCATATAATAAGGTATTCAATAGAGTTTTAGGAAAGGGTAACTAATTTAGTTAGAGAAGACTCTTGAGAGTACTTGGACTGCAAGGAGATCCAACCAGTCCATCCTAAAGGAAATCAGTCCTGAATATTCATTGGAAGAACTGATGCTGAAGCTGAAACTGCAATACTTTGGCCACCTGATGCAAAGAACTGACTCCTTGGAAAAGACCCTGATATTGGGACAGACTGAATGCAGGAAGAGAAGGGGATGACAGAGGATGAGATGATAGGATGGCATCACCGACTCAATGGACATGAGTTTGAGTGAACTCTGGGAGTTGGTGATGGACAGGGAAGCCTGGTGTGCTGCAGTCCAGGGGGTCGCAAAGAGTCTGACACGACTGAGCGACTGTACTGAACTGAACTAATTTACAGCATCTTACTGACAAATTCACCAATACCAGCTCATAGACGATTATTATCATTAGCACTTTTTTGAGGCTCATAGAAGTGGAGCAAATGCCCTGAAGTTATATAGTTACTAAGAAACAGACCTGTGATGTGAAAACAGTGTTTTCTCTGCTAAACCAATTTGCTTTTGCAGGTTGTTTACTATTTCCAAATGTCTACAGATCCCTCCAAGGGCTTTAGAGAGTTATCTCAACCTCTGCAAAGCTGACATAGGCTCACTCTAGGGAGTAGTTAGAGTGATGTTGTCTTATAACACAAACCAAGTCTGGCCTTGGAGGGCCCTTCAGAGGAAGATGCAGTGCAGGCAGCTATTGGCTTGTATCATATCATTTTGGCAAAGTGCTTTAGCCCTGGCATCAGACAGGCCTGGGTTCCAATACTGGCTCTGTTGTTAATTGCTAAGTGATGTCCAACTGTTTTGCGACCTCATGGGCTGTAGCCCACCAGGCTTTTCTGTCCATGGGATTTCCCAGACAAGAACACAGGAGAGGGTTGCCATTTCTTTCTGGAGATCTTCCTGACCCAGGGACTGAACCCTTGTCTCCTGCATTGGCAGATGGATTCCTTACCACTGAGCCACCTGGGGAGCCTGGCTCAGTCACTTACTGCTGGTGAACTCAGGAAAGTTTTTTCACCTTTCTAAGCCTCCATTTCCTTATCTGTAGAGTGGGATGGCTGTCATTAACAAACTCATAGACTTGCTGTGTGAACTAAATGAGATAGAACCTTTAAGAATTGGTCCAAAGCTTGGCATTAAGTCAGAATGATTCATTATTGTTATTGTTGATGATGATGTTAATGTTTAAATTCTTATTTCCTCACATGGAATTAGAGGCAAATGTTCATCAGAAACGAGAGAAAAGGGGGAACTTCACTGGTGGTCCAATGACTAGACTCTGGGCTCCCAATGTAGGGAGCCCAGGTTCTATCCCTGGTCAGGGAACTAGATCCCACATACTGCAACTAAGAGTTGGCATGCTGCAAGGAAGATTGAAGATCTCGCTTGCTGCAACTAAGACCCAGTGCAACCAAATAAATAAATATTCTTTAAAAAAAAAAAAAAAAGAAAGAAAGAAACCCTATGGGCTCATTAAAAAAGAAAGAAAGAAAAGGGAGGGAAGGGAAGCTGATGGAGAAGAGACCTAGGGATAATGATGCCAAGCCCACCCATCGTTATGAATGGAGAGGGCTAGGTGAGTAACGTTTTGTGGGGTTTCCTGTCCCTCCAGACTTGGACTAGGTTGATCTGAGCTGCTTTCTTATTGGTCCAGTGGTCCGTGAGCCCTGCTGTAAGTTTTCCCCTTGCTCTCCATTAAACACTAAAAAAACTTTCCATGGAAGAGGGGCCTCATTTTTTCTGCAGAGTATTTACATCTCCATGCCTGTGGGGTCACCTTCACTTGTACTTTTATTGGCAGAGGGATAGGGTAGGGACTCAGGAGCGTTGTAATTCTGGAAAAACTGCCTAGTGGTCTGGCATCACGGTGATTTTCCTGGACCGTCTTGTGCAAGTCTCTCAACCCTATTCCAGACCTGAGAAGGTTTTTGCTGCCTACTTACTTGTGTGCTCCCCTGCCCCATTCCCATTCCATTTTAAACATGCTTTCTTTTCATTTCAAGGTACCAGTCTTCATAGTGTGCACCACCAGTAAACTGCGTTTTAAGTGTGGGAAGGCAGGCTGGGGAAAGAGAGCCCTTCCCCAGATGAGGATTCAGATATAGTGAGGGCAGGAGAACAGCACATCATAGGAAAAGTCAGGCAACACAAAGTGATGGAAAATAAGCCAATTAATACCAATTCATTGAATAAACAAAAGATATCAGTTTCTTGCACCCTCTTCTATGGCACTTGGGTCCAACTGATAGTCTGTTGAATCCTTTATGCTATAAAAGAATACTAGTAACATCACCTTTTATGGCACCAGGAGGTCAAGTGTGCTTGTTGAACTTAGTTAAGATCAGCAAAATGAGCTGGGTGTATATTTTAAGACCTCCTGATTCCCAGTTCTAGTTCTATAAAACATCACTCAAAGCACTAGGGATAACAGGTTATACATTCAATAATATTATTCTTTCTTCCTTCTCTTCACACTTCATTCTCCCCTTCCTTTCTTGCCTTTTCTGTGTTTGAAGCATTGTGCTGGTTGGGCACCTTGGGGGGCCAGACCAATAGTACAGGTTCTTGCCCACAGTGGAATGGAAGAGAAAAACGCAGGCAAGGATGAGTTTTACAGGAGTGCCAGAAAAACACTCTGCTAGGCTCAAACCCAAGTACTAAGGGAACTGTAGACGAATTCTGATTGGATTATCTGGGACCTTGATGGGCAGAGAGAGGATAGTCTGGGCAAAGCATGATTGGAGCAAAGGCACAGAAGAGTGTGTGCTTGGGAACTGTGAAGATTGAGGAGTTCAGTGTGCCCTGTGTACCCGAAGCTCTGATGGAAGCTACAGTTAGAAGGCTTGGTGAGAAGCATCAAGGGGAGGACACTGAGTGCAATAATAAGGAGCTCAGTCCCACTTGTGGCGTTGTGGGAGCCATTTAATATTTTGGCTCACCCACATGACACAGTAAGATGTGCTTAGTATGAATTCCTCTAGAAGCTTTTGTGAGAGCTGTTTAGAGTGGAGAGGCCAGAGTTTGGACAACAGGCACCAGAAAAAACACAGTAGTTAAAATGCGGTAGTCAATACGGTGGGATGATGCACTAGTGTGTCTCTGTGGCAGTCACTTTGCTCATCACTTGGTGTGTCTGGAACAGCTCTCAGTGCTGCTATTTGAATAGAATGGTTTACTTCCAGACCTCACTCTCAAAATTTCACTTTGGGGCCATCTCTCTCCTCTTACCCACAGTGATACCTTGCTCTGCACTGTTGCTTGACACATTTGGCAAATTATTCAGTTTGACAGATACTATTATGGTGGTATGTATTCTCAGTGGTAGCACACATTTTTTTACAACAATCAAAATTGTATGACCCACCTTAAAGCAAGTATACCCCTGTGCTGGGACCCCCAGACTTGCAGAGGAGTTTTAGAGCCCAAGTTAATGTGCTGAGTCACTTCAGTCATGTCTGACTTTGTGACTTCGTGGACCGTAGCCCACAAGGCTCCTCTCTCTATGGGATTCTCCAGGCAAGAATACTGGAGTGGGTTGCCATTCCCTTCTCCAGGGGGATCTTCCTGACCCAGGGATTGAACCTGCATTCTCTTGGCAGGTGGGTTCTTTACTACTAGTGACACCTGGGAAGCTGTTGATAGAACTTGGCAATAAAATAAATGGCAAAGGTGAGAAATGGGGTGGATTGAAGGGAATTTTGAGAATTCTAGCCAATGTTATGCACAGTGTAGGAAGAGAAGAGGTCATGGATGTGGATGGGGGATAATAACTTCAGAACTGAAGTGGGCTTGAAGACCTTCCAATTAGGAAAACCTAGTAGGCTTTTCAAAATGTAGATCTTGATAGTAATAGAGACATCAAGACTAGAAACCAATGTGTTAACTGTTTGCACTGAAATAAATTTCAGAACTTTGGGGATTAATTATTTGTCTTTGGAAGGGGTCTAAATTGAGATTTCAAGAAATTAGCCTATAATAGTAAATAGAAGAAGGGCTATATTTAATAGAAGTTTAGGAAGGGAGAAGCCGATGACAGAGACTGAGGTATAGTTACAGAAGGAGAATCAGCAAAGTGCAGGCCAAGGCAGAAGGTGTTTGAAGAAGAGGAAGGTCAGTGGTATTAGATCTTCCAGAGTTAGACTGGACCTTCTGGGAGAACATCAAGGATGGAACTTTCTCATCATCATCTTGAACTATTTGAAACAAACACAATGGTGTCCAGGTGTTGCTCATTTTCCCATGGAATAGAATTGATCATAGATGGAATTTGGTGGAACCCGGTTTGAGAGCAATACTAAGATTGCTCTAGGGATTTTGAAAATTTAGTGCAAAAATCACACATTTTCTGAATATAAAGGTCTCAGCAAAAGTGAATAAATACCACATGACATTTTCAAAGGTCCCCAAACAAAACTAATTTCATGAATAAAAATAATAGACTTTGGAAGTGTCTTTGGAATGTTTCTATAGTTACATGCAAAATGGACAAAGCTACATGGAGGCAGTTCTTATTATGAATCAGAGCAGCAATATCAAAGAACTTGGCTAACATAAAATCTTACAATTATAAACTTTCAAGTTTGCCCTATGAAACTGTTAATGGTGCTTTAAAAATATTATGATATAATTTAATCCTTTAGTTAGATCTTCAGGAAAATATTTTCTTTTTTCACTAAATTTTTGATGTCTGTTTCATCACTGAAGAAGACCTGTGGAATGGCAGCCTTGGTGTCTTAAATTATGGGCTCAAGTCTCCCCAGGGCCAGCTTGTAGCTGTGCATAACTGGGCAGCCACCTTGGTCTCCCTGAGCCTTAGTGTGGGCACTGAGCAAGTCACAATGGTATGTCTGCCCTTTGGCTTCATTTCTAAAGAGGAATCGTAGTGGAGACCCCATCTGTGGGCTGTAGCCATTGACTGAGATGATGTGTATGGGTTGAATATACTAGTGTTTGTGAAAGACCTCTGTAAACAGTGTAAGTGGAACTATTATTAAGGGCCAGAACTTGAATAAAAGACAGTGAAGTGTATGATATAAACTAGTTTTTAGCACATACTTTAGTGAGTATATTTTTTAGCAATGATAGTGTAGTGACTCCTATATCCCCTTTAATAGTTGTACAGCTTTGCGTGAGTTGCCTAATATTTCTATATCTTGACATCTTTATTTTCATCATAGGGCTTTTGTCAGAATGGTGAGTCTAAACATTTCTTAAGTCAAGATTCTTAAAACAGAGTCTGGAAAAGTGGTAAGCACTTCAGAAATGATAGCCCTAGCCTGCCAGTACAGGAGATGTAAGAGACATGAAGGAGTTCAATCCCTAGGTGGGAAAGATCCTCTGGAGGAGGGCACAGCAACCCACTCCAGTATTCTTGCCTGGACAATTCCTGTGGACAGAGGAGCTTGGCTTACTACAGTCTATGGGTTTGCAAAGAGTCAGACATGACTGAAGTGACTTAGTACACATGGACACACGCCGCCATCAAAATGCTATGCAATTACTGCCTATCCTAGACTTCTAAGAAGTGCTTAAGTAGATGACTACAAGGCTTCTAAATCTTCTAAGAAATGATTAACTGGACTACTGCTTTTATTTCAGTGTATGGCCAGTTCCTATGACGTGTTTACTCTGAACTCCTATCAGGGCAGATGATGGAACTTTAGTAGAGGTCACTGCTATCTTTTCCGTAAAAGATAGAAAACCTGGGAAATATTTGGGGCTTAGCAAGATGGCTGCTTCTCTGTTCCTCATTTTCAGAAGTCTACCTGTTTCGTGTTCGTCTCCTGACGGCTAATCGAAACATTGCTTTCACAGTGAGGCCGACCTGTCCTTTGCTGCACTGCCATTGAATGAGGAAGTGGAAGGTGGGAGGCAGAAATGTAAAACTAATCGCTGGGTGGAGCCACTGAGACTGATGCTTCAGAATCTTCTCCCTTTTATTAAATTAATTTATTTATGTTTAAAAAAATTTAATAATTTTGTGTGCTTAAACTTTTATTTTTGGCTGAGAGGCATGGCTTGTGGGATTTTAGTTCCCCAGCCAGGGTTTGAACCCATGCCCTCGGTAGTGAAAGTACAGATTCCTAACCACTCACCACCAGGCAGTTCTCCCACTTTTAAAACATGCAGAGCCCTGCTGTGTCTGCCCAGCCCCAGTCACTCTGTGGCTGCTCGCGGTGTAGCAGGTGATCCCACATTAACTGATGTGACTGGATTTGGACTTGTAGACCCTCCACATTCACAGAGCGTTATGTGCTTTTGACCCGCTGTCTCGTCAACTCTTCTAGGAATCTGCCTCTTCTCTTTGAGAGCGTGTTCTGTGTAGTAATGTATGTGGTTCACTTGGGCAGATTTATCTTAGGAAATGAGGTCTTCAAGTGTAAGAACCTTGTCCCCTCATCTCTGGAAGCCCCATAGCTTCAGCGAGAGGTCTGTAACCTTGGGACTTGAGTGGGAGTCAGGCTGGAGTTTCCTGTTTATAATTTGGGTTGTTAACACTTGGGATCGCTACCCCCCAGAATGGAACTCCAAGTTCCAAAACAGGATTCTCCCAGTGAGTTTGTCACAGAAGGTCAACCCCGTCTATAAAAGACATCCTAAATAATCATTGCAAGAACACTTTTTTTCTTCCTTTGAAAGGAATGTACTCCCATTTGAGACCTCAAGTCATATAGACATTAAGTCCTGCTTTTATTTGTGACGAAAGGAACATTCTGTCTTATAGTAATATCCTGCTGCCGGGTAGGCAACAATGCAGGAGGTGCCTGAGAGGGGAGAATCCAGGATTATCTCAGTTCAGTTTTCAAAAATCACAATCAAAAATGCCTCGGACCCCCTTGGCTGCCATTCCCATCATTCCCTCCCCCTTCACTGAGCCTAACTCTGAAACCGGGACACAAGCCTCAGTGTTTATATTAGGTTTTGGATGTTAGCTCCCTTGGCTTCTGGGAGCCGACTCTGTTGAAAATTATGTTTTTCTTTTAAGGACAAAGGCCTTATTGTATGTACACGTCGTGCAATGTAATGAGTTTTCTGTTTTTTTTTTTTTTTTTTAATGTTAGGTAATGGGCGGGACTAACCCAGATCTAGCAAATGACCGGTTCAAAGGTCTATACCCTGAGTGGCAATTTGAAGGTTTCATGCAGGTAACTCAACCAGAGAAAGTGGGAGGGAGGGACAAGTGGCATCTTCCCTGACCAGAGCATGTCCCCTGAATGCCCTGCTTTGATGGAATAACCATAAAACGGCTGTGGGAGAGGGCCAGCAACATAAGTGATGATACCCCAGGGACACTCCAAAGAGAATGACAGCGACAGCAAGAATCACGCAGATAACTGTCCTCACATTTTCACTTACGAAAGCGCGTGTTTCCAAAATAACTCTTGTACTCTTGGTCAAGTAAATAGGTTTTGGCCAGATGGTTTTTCAATGGCCGCAAAGGCTGCAGGCGTAGGCTGAGCATCTTATTTTGAGATGCCGTGCAGTGGGCTCTCTGGTTGTGCTGCTGGCCTCTGCAGCTGTGGGTGACCTCAGAAGATTATTTCCAGGAGAGGTGGAGCTGGTTCTCTGAAAGGAGGCAGGAAAATTAGGAGGCCCGAAACTGTTTTTACATTTATTTGGGTCTCACTGAGAGGCATTTTTAGCATCTTTGTCTTAATTTTTTTTCCTTCTCTTTATGTAAAAAAAAATTTTTGGAACCTGTCCTCTCAGGTTCCTCTTGGAGGCAGATCTGCAGACAATAGCATTAGCAATAAGGTTCCTTTCCCTCCTCACTGCTTTCTTTTTAGTGAGCAAAGCAATGCCATTTGCATTCTTTTCTGTATTTATTCCTAGAACTTCTTACTAAAAAATATCGGGGGATTCCTTTTCCATTTTATTTTCTAATTGAACAGACCTGTTTGAGGCAAGTTATGACAACTGCTTCCTCTGGGTTCAGAGAGCAGGGCTGCATCTGGTCAGTGTCTTGTGGGACTTGCCACTTCTGCCTCCAGGAGGGCCTTGCTGTGCTGTTTGACTGCCTGTGGGCTTCCCAGGTGGCATAAGTAGTAAAAAACCTGCCAGCCGATGCAGGAGACGTAAGAGACATGGATTCAATCCCTGGTTTGGGAAGATCCCCTGGAGGGGGGCATGGCAACCCACTCCAGTATTCTTGCCTGGAGAATCCCATGGACAAAGGAGCCTGGTGGGCTAGAGTCCATAGGGCTGCAAAGAGTCGGACACAACTGAAGTGACTTAGCACACATGCACTGTCCCTGTACCTCTCAGAAATTCATGAATTCTAGAGGCTCTCACAGCCTGCTGGGTCTCTCCTGAGTTGTGGATTTATAGAGTGAAAGCAGTAGCATCAGAACATTCACATCCCGGTGTTTCTAGGTCTCAGTGGGATGCTGTTTTCCTGAATGGGAAGACTAATCAGATATTCTCCCACTTGACAGCTGCTATGCCATGTTCCTGGGTTTATGCTCCTTGAGGGAAACGGGCCTATTAGAATTGAGATGAGGCAATTTCCTGTTTTCAAGCACACGTGAATCAGGGGTTCCAGCACCCAGTGGTACCCACCAGAGCTCAACTTGCAGTCTCATTAGCACAATAGGTGAGCACCCAGACGGAAATTCCTTCCCCTTAAGAGGTGACTCAGTCAGAGTCTGGGGAATAGTTGGATGGCAGGGAAGGGGGCAGGAGCCTGCTTTTTGGGTAAGTGTCTCTAATTAGTTCCGAAGTGATGTCTGCTGGAGGAACTGGTGCTTCTTCCTTCCCCCTAGGATGAGCATGTGCCAGATAGCAGTGACCTCCTTTCTCCTGTGGCTGCCTGTGTGCGTGTAGGGAACTAGTTGGGATTTATTAAAATATGTGATTTTTTGTTTTCTGTTTCGTAAAAGCTGTACACTGGGCAAAGGCAAAGAGACATTTGATTAAAGTACTTTACACACCACTTGGCCAAGTTATAGAAACAGCTTCCAGATTTTGGATATTTGGTGTTGACCTATCAAAACAACAATTTCTTACAGTTCAACCTAATATGTACTTTAAGCACCTCGAGAATTTTTCACTGGAGATACTTATCCTGGCAGGTTATTTCAGTGTATCTTAATGAGGGGACCTTTAAATTCAGGGTGAACTGACACTGGTTCCACAAACTAAAAATAAAATGTGTTGATATGGTAAAACACCACCTCTCTTCATCTCTGAGTCCCCAGCTCTGAATTAATGGGTTCTGCACATCCTCACGATGCCTCTGATGGTGGGGTGGGGGGAGGGAAAGGGAGGAAACAACATTCACCTTGGTACCAATGAGAGGGGCACATGGTGACCTGCAGGAAACATGGGAACCGAATTGCAGGACTGAACTAGGAAAATGATTGATGGGTATTAAACGCAGCACATATGTACTGAGCATTTATGGTAATAATGGCCTGAGGCGCTGTGAGATGGAAAAAAAATTTTTTTCCTGCATGAACGAAAGAGATTAAATTATGTTCCAGATAGTTTTGAAGTTAGATCTCTTTTATTGCTTTCAAGTTCTTTGAAAATTGAAGAACTCATGCAGGCCATAGATATTAACTCTTGGTTGGAGTATCTGATTAATCAGAACAAATTATTCTTTGACTGTGCTGGATGACATATGTGTATGCTGCTGCTGCTGCTGCTGCTGCTAAGTCGCTTCAGTCGCGTCCAACTCTGTACGACCTCATAGGCAGCAGCCCACCAGGCTCCCCTATCCCTGGGATTCTCCAGGCAAGAACACTGGAGAGGGATGCCATTTCTTTCTCCAATGCATGAAAGTGAAAAGTGAAAGTGAAGTTGCTCAGTCGTGTCTGACTCTTAGCGACCCCATGGACTGCAGCCTACCAGGCTCCTCTGTCCATGGGATTTTCCAGGCAAGTGTACTGGAGTGGGGTGCCATTGCCTTTTCTGGACATACGTGTATATGCATATGTAAATATGTATTGTATATGTAGGCATTTGATGTAAAGTTTGGGTCATGTATTTAGTTTGCAAATGACTTTTTCTCATGAGAGAGTCTCAAATAAAAGTGTGAAAATGTGATTGAACCAGAGGTTGTATATGTGTTGGGAGAGACCCTTAGAGCATAGCTTTGAGCGCTCGTGACTAAGGACTCACAGTTGCGTTCTCATCATTGGCAGCCTCTCCTCCCTCCTTGCCCACCCACTTCAGTCTGATGACGTGTCTTCTCTCACACAGTTGTAGGCTATTAACAGGTCAGTGGTAACAATTCTCCCACCTGGGCCCCAGCAGAGGCGACTCTCAGTTTTAATGAACATGAGAACCCCCCAGGGAGCTTGTTAAAAATGCAGATTCTAAGAGATTCTGACTCAATAGATCTGACAGAGATCAAAGAATCTCCATTTTTTAAATTGCTGTTACTATCAGCATCACCATCTTTTTTGTTTTTTTAAGAATCTCCGTTTTTAATAACCTCATCCAGCGACTCCACGCAGGAGCCAGTATTTGAAAAACTTCCCATCTGAGATTAGGGGAAAGAGAAGGAACTATGAATATAACCATAGGTCAATTCCCCAATGAAGCAACATGTCCTCTAGTGGTCAGGTACATTTGAGATTCTGTTATTGGTACCAAACTTACCTATAGGTCAACTCATTTACAGAACTTTATTTTTGTGGAGCTTTGCAGTAATCTTGTACATCAGCCATCTTTATTGAAGTGCTACTTTTTTCTCTTTGTATCATCTTCTCTTCAAGCCTCCTCTAGTCACTTGATCAGAACTAGTCACTTGTTCTTTGAAGCCTCATGTTGATTTCTCATATTATAATCCTTATTCCTGCCTACCCTGAAGTTTCATTAATTATTCACATGGCTGTCTCCCTATTGGACTTTAGGCTTCTTCAGGGCAGAAACAGTGTCTGATTCTTCTCACCATCACTGAAAACATTTTGCATGGCACCTTGCGTTCTGTAAGTCTCAATAACTATTTTACGAATCAATACCATGTTCTTAAATTGGGGATAGCCTGACATTCATCTTCCTCAAAGCCACCCTGTGAAGGAGAGAAGGTTTCTCAAGAAACCTATTTCACAGTTGAGACAATGAAGGCTCAGAAAAGTGAAACAAGATGAAGCTCACACCGCTAATCAGTGAGAGTCAGGGCTACAATTCAAGTATGGGAATCGAGACCTATCCTGGGTAGATTCCACTGAGATGTCTCTCAGAATGCTTCCTGACCACAGGGGTTGAGAAAGCACCCCAAGGGGGCTAGTGAGAGAGACCCAGGAAATAACTTCCCTGGGGATTCTGTTTTTAACAGTCCTTGTAGTCCAGTGAGGTAGACACTGGCGACTTTGGGTGGGACAGGCTGACCCTCTGGGTTGCTGCCAGCCTTCTCATGAGATGGATTCCCATAGGAATACACTTTGTTTCCTGTGGTCTTTCTGTGATGGGCAGCAGCTGCAGGGTGAAGCTGATATGACGTTTGTTTGTTGCTTCTCCAGCCTGAGTCAACTAGATGTAGCAATTTGACAAAACAGCCAGGGTTTTATGACAGACTTGCTGGGATCCAGCAGCATCTGGAGGAGCCAGAGGCAAGCTGTAAGAGCTGAGGGCCAGGTGAAGCAGGATTTAGAGGTGCTCCCCACCCCCACCCCTTCCATTCCCAAGCCTCTATAACGGGAGCTATTTCCTTCTGATGGCAGCTTCCGCCCAGCAGGTCCCTTCCTCATCTGGAACAGACCCATTCTGGGAAATGTTTGTTCTTTCCGCTCTGTTGATGGCACCCAATTTCTGCCCACACTTTCCTCCCCGAGATCTGCTGCTGCTGCTAAGTTGCTTCAGTTGTGTCCGACTCTGTGCGACCCCATAGACAGCAGCCTACCAGGCTCCTCCGTCCCTGGGATTCTCCAGGCAAGAACCCTGGAGTGGGGTGCCATTGCCTTCTCCAGTGCATGAAAGTGAAAAGTGAAAGGGAAGTCACTCAGTCATGTCCGACTCTTCGCGACCCCATGGACTGCAGCCTACCAGGCTCCTCCCTCCATGGGATTTTCCAGGCAAGAACCCTGGAGTGGGGTGCCATTGCCTTCTCTGTCTCCCTGATCAGGGAGAGTAAAAAGTCAAGCTGACAGGGTTCTGATTTGTGTTACCTTCACATAATTCTGGTCATGTTGCTATTTTCCATACTTTTAATGAGAATCCCTTTAAAAAAATTTTTTTAAATTAGTCCGGCCTTCCATTGTTCCAGGGTTCCACCCTTATCATTTCCATCTTTATTTTTTTTTACCATGTTATTTTCTTTCTCTGTTATTAGCCCAGCGTTTCCATGATGTCACCACTCTCCAAGTTTTGTGTCTTGTTTTTCTCAGTTTCAGTTTTTAATTCTTGGTTCCAGCCCGATAATGAAATACATAAACAATTACAGTGGGGTGGTAGTGCTTCCTACACACCCCACGTGGACCAGACAGTTGAGGGATGGACTGTCCAGTGGGGAGCTCTCTGACATCAGCTGAGTTGGAAGAGTCAGTGGAGGCCAGAGGAGGGCCATTTGTGATAATGACGAAGTGGTTGAGAAAAAGAAGGCTGGGAATAACTGAAGCGCTAGCTAGAGCAGTGTCAAACACCCAGGTGGGGGTTTAGTAAATATTATTCACTAATAATGGTGTGCTGATATCATTTAGCCTGGTGGACAGAATGCCCAGGGGAACTTTAACGGCCTTCAAGTATGTGGGAAGAAATATGATGTTGAAAGGACAGAGAGGAGTACAAATTTCAAAGCTGCAACATATCCTCAGCTCTAGCTTCTCTGCCGGCTGCTCTCTGCTTCTTGCTCACTTTCAGAATGCTCTCCAAGGTGGTTGTGGGGTCTTGGCTTCCCTGCTTCTTGGCCAGTTCCTGCCTGTGAGCGCAAGCCACTTCCCTAGATCCCTGAGTCCTAGTTATCCTGCCGTAGATGAGATCACTCATGCTCCCAGCTTTGAGCCATGTTTGTTAGGATCAGAAATTGAAAGCAGGGTCTGACTATGGGCTCTGTTCTTTCCAGGGGTTTGACTTTAGGTCTTAGTTCAACTGAGAAGGAAAACCTAAAATGGGGGTTTTCCTTTTCCTTTTCAAGTCCTAGGGATTTAATGTTCTCTTACTCCCAAACTCATCTCTAACACTTGCCTAGCGTTTGGCTACTGCTCTCTGTTGGGTCTGAGCTCCCTTAGGACACAGGTTCTAGACCTTTCCCTTGGCGTTCTTAGATCTTCTAGGCAATCAGCATTTTCCTGAGCTAGAGTCTGTTCCCTCAGAGAGGTAGCTTGGCAGGCATGGCACTTATTAGCACTAGGGTAAGGAGTGGCCAGCAGTAGCCAAGCAGAAGCTCTCTCGTGAGCCTTAAATAGCCGCACTGACAGCTGTGCTGAGGCATCTTGGTTGGTAGGTATCTGACATAGTGGCAGGTGCTGAGAGAAAGTGACCTCTGGTGGTCACTGGGTTAATATAGTAGTCTGAACCAGTGATCTTATACAGTTGTGTGTGTTATTGCCTGAGGGGTGTGTGTGTGTGCACATGCATGTGTGTATAAAGACACACATATAAAATTTTCTATGGGTTTATAAGAATTATGTTTATTTGGCTACTCTTTCTCAGATCTTTTTATCCTGGGTCTTCCTTATCTTTCTGAACTTTATGTATTGGAGGGCCCCAGGATTTGATCAAAACATTCTCTCTGTTTATACTCCTTCCCTAAGTGATTTTTATATAAATTCATGGCTTAAAAACATCTATATGCTGAAAGTTCCCACATTTGTGTTCCCAGCTCCCTTACCCCTCAAGGCATGCATGCATGCTAAGTTGCTGCAATCATGTCTAACACTTTGCTCCCCTGTGGACTGTAGCCTGCCAGGCTCTTCTGTCCATGGGATTCTCCAGGCAAGAATGCTGGAGTGGGTTGCCATGCCCTCCTCCAGGGGATCTTCCTGACCCGGGGATTGAACCTGCATCTCCTGTGACTCGTGCATTGCAGGTGGATTCCTTTACTGCTGAGCCACCGGGAAAGCCTTAACCCCTCAAGAGTAGGCTTGTAAATTCAAATGCCTGCTTGGCCTCTCCACGTAGATGCTAGGAAGCATCTCAGACTTAAAATGGCCCAAGCAGAGATTTCATTTTGCACCTCTCCTCCAAATCCTGTTTCTTCCAGCCAGCAGTATCAGTTGCAATGCTCCATCTTTTCAGGGATCAACCGTGATGTCCTGAGTTCCTCTTTCTCTTATATCATATGTTCGATATAGTAGCATATCTTGATGGCAAAACCTTGACAATGTATCTGATAATTCCTATCTTCATGATCACTTTTGCCTCTGGACAATACATTATCAGGCAGTGGCCACTGAAATGTATACATCCGATTATTTCACTTATTTACAAAAATTCCCCCAGTGGTTTCTCATCCGACTTGGACTGCAGTCTGAAGTCTAACTGCAGGGCCTGCAGGATCTGGCTTCTGATGCTGTCTCTGACTCTGCCTCCCAGAGCATCCTCCCCTTTCGGTCCGCTACTCTTGCATGATCTCAGCTCCCTCTTAACAAGGGTGTCTGCTCTTTCCTGTCCCCAGAGCACATGTATCCAATATATTTGTTGTTGTTGTTTAGTCACTAAGTTGTGTCTGACTCTACTGCAACCCCATGGACTGTAGCCCTCCAGGCTCCCCTGTCCGTGAGATTCTCCAGCAAGAATGCTGGAGCAGGTCGCCATTTCCTTCTCCAGGGGATCTTCCTGACCCAGGGATCCAACCCCATCTCCTGCATTGGCAGGTGATCCTTTAGCACTGAGCCACCAGGGAAGTCCCATCCAATATAGTTACGCATTCTCATTTCTTCATTCTCACCTCTGGAGAAATGCTTTCTTATTTGAGGCCTTTTTTCTGACCTCTCACCCCTGAAGTACACAGCCTGTCATTCTTTTCCCTTGTCCTGCTTCGTTTTCTCCATAGCCCTTATGAGTATCCCTTGTATCTCACACATCTTTGTTTCCTGAAGGTCTCCCTACTGAATGTCAGCCCTGGAGGCTGTGGACTCTCTAGTCATGCTGTACCCCAGGGCCTGGACCACTGCTGGTCCCCTCCAGCATTGGTCCCCTCCACAGCATACCTGTTGGATGACTAAGTATATGCTGTGTTTAATTTATTTAAATTTAATTTTTTGGTTCAATTAAATTGAATTAATTAGCCTTTAATTAATTCAATTAGTTGTCTTTAATATTTTGGTTTAGTAATTTGAAGATAAAACTCATTATTTCTCTTCCTCAGGGTAAGTTATGTATTTTCCTTTCTGCTCTAAACTCTGCTTTTTCTATATTGAGAGCTTGCCATATTCATGGCTCACGTTACTCCACATATCAAGTCAGATGGTGGGGAAATTGTACCAATACACAGACAAAGCTGAAAAGCTATCTCCAATGAACCAACTAAAATTATAGTAAAATATATAATAGGCAATAATAACTGGAAAATAAAATGTGTGCCTTAGAAAAGTGGTTTTAAAAATAAGTATTACTGCTCATGGGCTTCCCCAGTGGCTCAGTGGTAAAGAATCTAGCTGCAGTGTAGGAGATGCAGAGGATGCAAGTTCAATCCCTCCCTGGAACAAGAAAAGATCTCCTGGAAGAGGGCATGGCAGCTCATGCCAGTATTCGAGCCTGGAGAGTCCCATGGACAGGAGCCTGGCAGGCTGCAGGGTTGCAAAGAGTCAGACACGACTGAAGCTACTGAGCACAGCACACAGGGTGTTACTGCTTATACTTGGTGACATAATAATGATTGGTTTGGGAATGTAAATTAAAATTCAGTATGTTGGTATTTAACAGTTTACTTAAAATATATGATGGAAGAAAGACTAGCAAAGGGTGTTAAACTTTACAGTTTCTTAGAGCAAGAGAAAAGTGGCAAAGCATTTCCCATAATATGCATAAGATGGGCTGCTTTTCTGTTGGTGGTGCCCAGCCATGTTGCTGCACCTACTTTGGAGGGCACTGGAATGGCATCATTGAAGGAGATCCCTTTTGTGGGTTCTCCGATTTCAAGGGTCTAACATAGGTAGATTGAATTGTCTCAGTGAGAGAATTGTATAACAAAGCTTTTTGGAGGCTCATTCAGGGGCCCACGTATGGTCTGAAGAACCAGGAGGGTTAGGATGATCTCTGGGGGTTTATGGCAATGGAGTTTGGTTGAAACAGACCTTTGCCTCTTCTTAACTAAGTCATGGCTGCCCTGTGTCCACTCATGTTGCAACATGTGAGGTGCTTCTGCCGTGTTTGTGCTCTGGCCCCTCTCCCTCTTGGACTGGAATCTCTTCCAGGGCAGAGGATAGATCTGATTCATATGTTCTATTCTCAGCAAAAACCTGGCACAGTGCCTGGCCCACCACAGGGGCTCAACAATATCTGTTAAACAAACTCATGCATTTTCAGTCAGATAGGTTTGAATCTGTGGAGCCAACATTTAACCTGCAGAAAAATCCAAGTTTGTAGCCACGATGTCACATTTTCTAAAGGCCGTTTGTCTTCTGTTGACATTTTTGTCTTATTTTAGATGTTAAAGCTTCAGAGAAGCTGTCTTAAGATGAAATCTTTAAGAGAAACCAGAAGGGTAATAATCTTGGCCAGTCATTTCTTTTTTAAAATGAAGCATGCATTGTGAGTCCTTTTAGCAACAAGTTTATGTTAATGGTGACCAGTTTATGTTATGGGTGACCAGTCACTTTTATTTCTTCATAACACCTTAATCAGAAATGGATTATATGCAATATTGGCATTCATTGATTGTTTCATGAGTTTGAAAGTGGAAGCCAGTGAATTATAATTGCATTCTAAACTTATGAAATAAATCTGTGGCTTCTCCAGTTCTTTCTGACATCTGCATGTGGCCCTTGGGGAAGACTTGGTGACGAGAACAGGCTGTTAATGGCCCTGGTGAATGAGTCAGACCATCCCCAGCTCACACGCTTGCTTTCAGATGAAGGATGCTGTCTGAGACTCACTTTCTCAGTTTTGTGAATTTCCATCTGGCCAGAGGGCTCCTGTCCCCTTGTTGCTCTGCCTGACATTCCTCGGGCTAACTGGACACCCTCTGCCCTCAGCACCAGAGTGAATATAGTCCAGGAGCAAGGATGTTTCCAGCACCTGATGCATCAGATAGCCTTCACTGTTATCCGCAGGCAGGACGGCAGGAACCAGCTCTAACGCCTGCATCCCAGGGGTCCCTTTGAAAGCCTCTGTGATTGCTGATGGTCAAGGTCAATTGTAAAGATGTCTTTAAAAGTGTCTCACTAGTGACCAGAAAGTTACTTTGTCAAGATGACAGATGGGCTGTGAGCAGTTCCTCTGCCCTGCCTGTTCCCTGTGATGTCAGCTCCATTTACTTGTCGAGGTTAGGTATTTCTGTAGCTCCTCACAGCACGTGGACTTTCACGGGCAACCTGTGGAAAATCTTCTGTTCTCTTCTGTGAAAAATCAGCTCAGTGGCTTGCCATTGACCCACCAGAATGAGGGGCGAATGCGGACCTGGTGAGTCCCACTCACTGCGGGTAGAAGACCCAGGCAGAGATTCCTGCTGACAAGAGGGTGACAGCCCTCCAAAGCTGGTCTTGAGAATAAGTGGTTTGTCACCACCAAACATGCCAGCAGGACACAGCCGGGGCCTAAGACATTTACTCAGTTCCATGTTTTGGATGCGTTCACTCTCCATTGCCCAGACAATCATCTATGTGTACAATTAAAAGGGTCCCTTGAGGTCGCAGTTTCTTTAGGTAGCCAGGGAGCCCAGCTTGTTATATTGTGGCGAGTCAGAAAAGGGGCTGCTGAAAGAATATCTCCAGGTAGCCTTCCTTAACTCCATATCATGAGCTTTCCCATGGAAGTGACTCCGATTTTCTTGTTGTCTTTAACTCCTGAACCCTCACACCTTGCTTCCTCCAGTGCCCCTGCTGGCCTAGGCAGCACCTGGTCCCAAGACTGAGAAGCCTGGCTAATGCCTCTGATGATGCCCTCTGATGAAGATCCCGCTGGTCGTTGGGGCTGGATGCCCCACCTTCTTGCTAGTTCGAAAGAACTCACCAGAAAGGCATAAAAATATTCTTAGAATCTCACGCCCTTCCCTTTTTTGTGTTTTAGGGGAGGGGGTCAGAGAAAAAGCTCATTTATTACTTGTCATGTGCTGAAGGGCGCCCGTCGTGCAATATAGTCAGAGATGCTGGGAAAGGCGACTGGGCCACTTGTGCACGAGACTGTGTTCCTCTGCAGCCTCTGTTCCCCTTCACCCTGGGAAGCGCTGGCTTCTTCCCATAGTGACCATCTGTGGATGCTTTCTCTGCAGCCCCAACTTCATCCTGCATCCCAGCTGTTTGAATCCCTTTTGATTTTGAGGAGAAAAAGGTAGACTCAGGAATTGTTGTCGTTCAGTCTCCAAGTCATGTCTGACTCTTTGCAACCCCATGGACTGCAGCACGCCAGGCCTCCTCGTCCCTCACCTTCTCCCAGAGTTTGCCCAAGTTCACGTCCATTAAATGGGTGATGCCGTCCAGCCATCTCATCCTCTAATGTCCCCCTCTGCTTCTGCCTTCAATCTTTCCCAGCATCAGGATCTTTTTCAGTGAGTCAGCTGTTGACATCAGGTGGTTAAAGTATTGGAACTTCAGCTTCAGCATCAGTCTTTCCAATGAATATTCAGGGTTTATTTCCTTTAAGATTGACTGGTTTGATCTCCTTGTTGCCCAGGGGACTTTCGGGAGTCTTCTCCAGCACCGTATTTCAAAAGCATCAATTCTTTGGCCCTCTGCCTTCTTTATGGTCCAAATCTCACATCTGTACATGACTACCGGAAGGACCATAGCTTTGACTAGACAGACCTTTGTCAGCAAAGTGATGTCTTTCCTTTTTAATACACTATCTAAAATCCGTCATAGATTCATCATTTGAATTGGGAATGTGGACCACATAAAGGATGCTGACAGTCACTCCGCTAAGGTCTCATGCCTGGCTCCTGTTCTCTGGTAGAAGAGGACGCAGTCAGCCCACCCTCTGATTTTCCGGTCTGCTTCTGGGAGCCTGAGTGGTGTCCCAGAGCTGCATCTGTGACGGGGTGCCCTGCACTCAGTCACTGGCTGCTCTGTGCTCAATTCATTCCAGTTACATTAATGTGGTGCTGCCAGCAGATCCCTTGCTTATACGACGTACAGTCTAATAAAAACCAGGCAGTGCTACTTTCTTTGGGCTACTATTTTTATTTGGTGGTTATTTCTTTTGTCTTCTGCCTTCTCTAATGCTTTGGTTCTATTTCAAAATACGATTAAACAGAATGAGGAGCTGTTTGACACTGCCCTGTTTTAAATCAGAGCTGTACTTGAGTGGCTGGGACAGTCTAATGGCTTGTTTCTCTTTGTTCTGAGAGGTCCTTGAAAAGGTGCCCCCCTCAAAAAAAAAAAGCCAGACCTAAATCTTTAAACAGCTTAGGACCCCCAAACAATCCCCCCAACAAACTAAAGCCCATTAAAATAGAATTGAAATGTTAGGTAAGTTAAATATAAAAAGGGCCTCCTTATTAATCCCCTGCTGCTTCTGCGGGCACGTGTCATATTTTCAAGGTACAGTATCAGGAGAATACTGTCATTTAGTGATGTATTAGGGCCATATATCATCAGAACATCGTCCTGGTAGAGGATATGGGCACTAAAAGACACGATTCTGGCCAGACAGAACAACAGGGGGTCTTACTTCTTTTCTCCAGCCCCTTGCACCCCCTCTGCCTTTTTCTTTAATCTCCCTCTGTTTTGTGTTGCAGAGAAGTGAATTTCTTCATGGGATATGACTTGTTGCAAAATAATCGGGGGGCCCCAGTGGACTTCATAAAGTCTTTTAAATGGCTGGGCTTCAAGGGCAGCTTTGTTCAGAGTTTGAGCCGTTAGCTGGGCTGGGGAAGGCCGCCTTTGCCAGGGTCCAGGTCTCTGGGGTAAAGACTTGCCGAGCCTAGACTAGAGGCAGAAAGAATAACACTCCCAGATGGAGTGCAATGAATTGTGAGATGTTTTGCAAGATGCTTTCACATTAAGTCTCCAAAACTATATTCTTGCAAGATGCTTTCATGTAAAGACTCCAAAAGTATGGCTATGGGATGCTGCCAGCCTCCTGGGAGAGGAACACTCTGTCCCTGCGCCCCCAAATCACGAAAGAAACCAGAGGACTTGGAGGATTTTGGTCCGGGCTCTGGTCTGACTTGCAAATGACAGGGCACTCAGAAGCTGACACTTGTTTTGAGTTTTAAAGTCAGAGACTTAATCTATTTTTTCTACAAGGCACTATTTTTACTCTTGTGTTCAAAACAGAATCATAAACTAAGGTTTGTAATGGTCTTAAAATGGGGAAGTGCTTAACAAAGGCACGCATTTAAATGTGTTGGCTGCAAGGAAGAGATGGCTCATCTTAACCTCTAAACCAGGCAAGCTGGTATAGCGATGAAATCACAGATTCTGATTTCAGCGAGACCTGGGTTTGAATCCCTGCTGCAGCTATGTGAAGCTGGGTGAGCCTTTTAACACAATTACATATAAAATGGATAACTAAGGAGAACCTATTGTATAGCAGAGGGAACTCTACTCAATGCTCTGTGGTGAACTAATTGGGAAGGAAATTGAAAATAGTAGATATATGTATACGGATGACTGATTCACTTTGCTGTATACAGCCAGAAGCTAACACAACTTTGTAAAGTAACTATATTCCAATAAAAACTAATAAAAAATAACCTCTCTGAGCCCCAGCGTTACCCATAAAATATGAGTAAATCAGTGCATTCTTTAGGTTTGTTGTGAGGGTTAAAAAGGACATAATACACAAAGCATGTTCAGCACGATCTAGCAAATAATAGGTTTTCTATAAATGTCAGGAGCTATTATTCTTAATAGTTCAGCAGCCTGCCTGGAAAACTGTTACTGCCACTTCATAGAATTTCGTTAGAGATGGGTCAGCTCTGGCTTTTGATAGTGAAGGGATTTGCAAAAGTGGTGGGGGTTGGGGCATTCAGAAAAATCTGGAAATGTTACTTTACATTAACAGCAAGGGCCATTGACACCCCTCACCTCTACTGACCTTGGATGTGTCCAGCCTCTTCTTGGCTGGGAAGTTTGGTTCATTTTCCCTGTTGAACACACTTTCTTCACCTTAAAAATGGTTGTGTTGGTGTTTTTTCAACATTCATTGAGCTGAGAAACATGGTCTGGAGCCCTGGAGCCTCATACTTGTACACTAAGACTTTGGAGTGGACCAAATTGCCTTTTTTTTTTTTTCCCTCTTAGCTCTTTTGGTGCAAGAGTTATGAAATCAATTGTACTGTCAGTAACAAAGAACGAGCAAGTCCAAGCTTAATTAAAATAATAAATCATCGATCAAGTTTACTATTGCCATTGGCAACCACTGAGCTATCTCAGTCTCCCTCACCTTCCAGTGATTCTTTTCTCAGAGATTAAGAACAGATTTCATCCAGAGGAGCCCGGCTGGAGCAGGTACAAACTTGTGTTGTCTCCTCTAGGAGGCTCATGCTAGCTTGCACGATTTCCCCAGATTGTATGTTCTGGAGAGGGAATCACTTCACTGTTTCAATGATCAAAACCAGGTATCAGTGATACCTACCCCCCCACCCCCAACCCTGGGTCTTTTCTTTCAGTTTCTTTCTGTGTCTCTGCATTCTAGAACTGTCATTTTTGCAGTTAGGTCTGTTTATTTGAGTTTTGACCCATCTCTTTGGTGGCATCTTTCACAGGTTACCTTCTAACAGGGCAGGGAACAGGAGCCCTCACGTGTCCGACCCAGGTGGCCTGTCTTTCCAGAAAATTTCCAGACTCGCTCAACTACATACTAATCTAGTCCTAAACTCTCAACAGTCATGTAGGAGCTAACCTAATTTTAATATGATACACTCATAAAGTTTAATGCTGTGCCTTAGCAACTAACCTCCCTGGCTGGCCCCTTAATCCCAGTCTGGGAACCAGGTTTTCTTCCCAAGTTCACTGCTAGCTAGCTCTTTGAGGGACCTGAGACACTTAACTTCATTGTGTGCCATTCCTCCGTCTGCAAATCTTAGGAAACCTGTGAGGATTAATGAAATAATGTCTGCAGAGCTCTTTAGAAGAAAAGTGCTATGTAAACATAAAGTATTATTCTTCTGTTTATGAGACGTTTTATAATATTGCCTAGGAGAAATTGTGACCGGTGTGCAAAAGTACCATAAAATTCCTTTTTGGTTCTTTTGGAGCTGGAATTGAGTTACAATGGGGGCACTTCGAGGAAAAGTTGACCTCTTTGACCACATGTGTGTGAAGACCTGGAATTCCAAGGAGAATACATGCGCTGATGTTGGATCACCTTCTTCCTTGGGAAACTTGACAGAAGACATCTGTATCCCTTAAAAAAATTTCCTCTCTGAGCAATTTTAAGACTCTCAAATAGTGCAACACTACTGTGTGTGCACTTCAAACAAGTTCTCTAATAAAGAGAATTTGATTAAGGGTCAAAGTGTCTTGTTTGTGCTCACCATCCATGATGGCTTTTGAGTTAAGGTGGAATTCTCTTCTGTAATTCTCACTTGGGGCCAGAAGTTACACTGCAGTGTTTTGTGATCCTGCTCATGTCTGGTGTCTCGTTTCCTCCAGGAGATTTCTGGAGCAGAGAAAGGAAGCTTGCTACGTGGTTTCTTTCTCCCTCCCATAACCCTGGGTCCAGTGGCACATGGACCATAGCTTTGGTTTGGCTACTTTAGAACTGCCCCTCCTCTCCTTCTCCAAGTCACTGTCCTGGACATATGTCCCCGATTGGAGCTGATGACAGAGGGAACGCCTTAGTCAGAGTCAATATGAGTCTAGCCCCATAGATATTTATATTTTAATAGGGGCTCCATCCCCTCCCTAAATAAGGCTACAGTGATGAAATGACAGAGAGTGTGTGCACACGTGCAGGGTAGGGTGGCGTAGTCTGGCGGGGACAGACTCCAGACTCCACCAAGAGCAGAGGACACTTAGTACCTGTGGGATAAGGCAGCCAGTGGAAAGGGAGTCCTGAAGACACGGCTTTGTATGTCCCCCTTCTCACCAAAGAGGCTGACTTGGAAACCAGTGTTTTTGTCTTTTGGTAATCTGGAGAGTTTCTAATTTAGGAAAGAGAATTCTACCTATGATAGAATGATACTACTCTAATGATACTACCTGGCCCATGTACCTTATTGACATATTTTGTTGTTCACTTGGGGCAGAAAAAAATATTACAACTTCACAGCCTTCTTGATTTTCTGAAAAAGGATCTGGCCCTTAGAATTTGTGAGTTCGCCAAATGACAGCTATTTGCCTCCAAGGCAGGCTTTGCTTTCATAAAAGACAGGAAAGGAGGGAAAAATCACACCATCTTCTGGATGGCCTGCCACCTCTCTAGTATAGCTAATCACAGCAGGATCAGCAGGCAAGGCACCCAGTACTTTCATTTTCCTTCTTATTTCAAGAAATGTGTGTTGCCATTTCATAGTCTAGAAATACAGCATCTGCCAGCTGACATTTCTCCCTGATCGCTCTATCATATCAGCTGCTGTGTTTTCTCCTCCAGATTTTTATTTCATTATTATTTTTAAATATAAATGAAAGGTCAGGTATGGACTTCCCATAGTCCATAATAGGATTGGGACTGGAAGAATCTTAGAAAAAAAATCTTCAAGACATTGGCTTGAAATAAAAAAAAAGCATCTCAAAAACTTTTTTTTTCTCGTTGAGAAAAGCAAACAGGAAGTTCTCACAGTGGCGATTTGCTGTCTTCTCTAACCTCCTCGCCCCACCCAGCCCGAATCAGTGAGAGACGATTTCCCTCCACACCAGACGCGGAAAAATGCTCAGGAAGCACTGGCAGGTCTCCTGGCCACATTTCTCGGCCCGGGGTACTCTGTGCTGCCATCTAGTGGCAGATCTTAGACACAGCAAGCTGGCTGCTGAAGTCCTGTTTGAACTTGGCTGTGGCCAGAGCTGTGGTTTGGCTTGCATCCTTATAGAGCTTTGTTGCCAGCCATGTAATTTTTTTCCCTTTTTACTCCTTATGCCCATCTTTAATGTTTGTTTGTTGGCACTTCATTTCATGTGCCTCCAGAGGCTGTGTTGTGAGTTTTGATATATTTGGTCTTTCCAAAAGAAGGCATTAATGCGAACAGATGCCTTTGACAACAGGTAAATGACAGGCTTGCTGATCCCAGAAAGTGGAAAACATGGGGAGACAGAGACTGAGAATGAAAAATGTGATGAGGTTTGTTATCCTTAGGCATGGGCTAGGTTGGGTTTTTAAAAATCTTCTGACATTTTCCTCCACTGCATGTTTACCACCATTTCTGTGGCGTAGATTTGGGAAGAGTCAAATTCAAGCTGAAATCTTGGGGAAGATTTACTTGGAGATACGAGCCTAGCCATCAGCGATGTGATAGGCACAGATAATGATCCATGTCCAAAATAGTGCATCTTTCTTCGTTATCAGAAACAAGCTGGTGTTTGTGGACCTTGTCATGGTTGGTGACGACACAGCACCTCGGAGTTATTCAGCTCTTGTCAGTGAGCTCACTTCATGTTTGTGGAACCACCTGCAAGGCACCAGTCTCCCCTGGGGCCTTGAAACTGTGATGTTCCTTAGTTCTTGTTAGTATCCCGAATGCCTGGGAAATAGCTGGTGGCGCATTTAAGTGCATGCCTTCAAACAGGTAATGCATCATATTTGGATCTTCTCAAAGTCATTTTAACGGCTAACCTTTCCAGATAAAACCAAAGATACAAATGCTCACCACACTTTCATTAGCATGAGTGCTAATATAGTGCTTCTCTCCAATCCCCTGGGAGTTGCAGAGCCTCTCAAGGCACTCCCAGGGTCTAATTCTAAAATGAATCCAGACTGTCATCTCTTCCCTTTCTGAATGAGCAGAACCCCTGAGAGTCTGAGAACTCCACACTCTCCAGCTCACCCGTCACCTGTCCCCTAGAGTGAGGCACATGGAGCCTGGGGATGGGTGGGCCCCGCCATCCCAACAGCTCTATTTCTACATGGTCTTGTTGTCTCAGTACCCTGATGGCTTTGCAAGGCCCCTGACTCATGGGAATAATAAGCCCACCCCAACCAATGTTCCATACGATGTTACAGGAAAACCTGAACGAACTTTTGGGCCAAACCAATACTCCAGATCTGCCTCTTGTGAGGCCTGGGCAAGTTGGCTAACTCTGGTTCCTTAGCTGTAAAATGGGGATGATGTGGATTTTTTTTTGTGAAATAATGCATATGCAGCTCTTAGCACAGAGCCTGATACATAGAAAGTGTTTGGTAAGCATGAATCAGTAACAGAAAACATTTCTTGAATGAGAAAAGGAACTGAATGAGCCGTGATCTTGAGTAAGAACAGAGGACACTTGGTGCACATGCGATGGGTGGCCAATGGAGAGGGAGTCTTGAAGGGACGGCTTTGTGTGTGTACCCCTTCTTACCAGAGCAGCTGGCTTGAAGACCAGTGTTTTCGTCCCTTGGCGAAATCAGGGAAAGCAAAGTGAGTGGTCTTAATTAACCTGTGCTTGAATTTACTCTGTAGCTGCTGGACTCAGTTAAGGGGATGGAGGAATCAGCCTTTCACCAGTGATTCTCTGAAGTTTTTCTTTGTTTCTTGGAGGGCCTGGGAATCTGGGCTTGTGCTCCGCATCCACGCAACCAGACAACAGGGAAATGATCAGATCTGGCAGCTCTGTACCTACATGACCCTTGGCAGAAAATAAAAAAAACCTCCCAAGTGTTATCAGAAGTGGGGGAAAACTCCCTAAACCTACAGCTAAGGTTAAGGTTTGTTCTGTGTGTGTGTGTGTATATACACAAAAAAATTCCAGATGTGAATCTACAAACCATCTGGTTGAAATAACTTTTGTGCTGAACTGTAATTACAAGCTATTTATTGTGGATCTTGGATCTATGGTTTTTGACTGCCTGCTGGGTTTCTAATTTAGCAGAGTTCTGACATGTAAGAGTATGTGTCTTCCTGTTCATTAGATCCCAAATTTTGACTTCACATCCACCCTGACTACCCTTAGAATTTTTAATTGCTTGTGTCTAAGGAGTTTTCCTTTCAGAGAGGAGATGCACTTGGGGTGACTTTTCCTTAAGGCTGCAGCCAGGTTTGCTGAATGCATAAAGCCGATTTAACAGATGCTCTGAGGTAATGCCCTGGGTGGGGACATCTGGTATCAAAACTATGGTTTTGTGTAACTGATGTTTGCGAAACTAAGTCAGTGTTCATCATGCCGAGCAGCGTATATACCTGATCGCTGTTCTCGATTACTTTGGTGGTGGTTAAAGGTCCCTATAATTTTTTTAAAAAATACTTCTTTAATTTGAAAGGTGACCATAACTATGTATTGCATTTGTAATTTAAGAAGAGAGTATGAACAGAAATTGCAGGGCTGAGACTGACAGTGAGTCATGCTGCCACCTTTATTATGAAACAGAGAGGGTGAGGGAAGGAGCTTTGCCCTGCTCAGAGCCAGGATATCTGGGTTCAGGTTGGAGTCAGCCGGTCACTCTGGGACTGTGGACAGCTCCTGAGCCCACCCAGTTCTTGCAGCAGGAAGAGCACTCTTCTCGTGGCAGTGGTTCTCAGCCTGGGCTGCACGCTGGAATTATCTGGGGAGCCTGGTCCTGAGAGAAATCAGATCTGAGCTTCAGGGGCTGGGAGACAGTGCCAGGCTTCCTGAAGAACTGCGCACGGATTCTGATTAGCAGCCCAGGCTGAGAATCACTGCCTCATAGTGTTTTAAGGAGTTGGTGAGATTCTCTATGAGAATTCTTATCACATAACAGACGCCAAAAATGGGGAAAGAAAAGGAGACTGGATTACTTAGCTCAACCACACCTTCTGATCAGACACCAATAACCAATAAACGAGAAAACTAGAAGTCTGCCTACCAGCCTTGCAGGAATGGGTACAATGCCTGAAGACTGATGCTTGCTCTTTCAGTGGCCAGGCAGATCCTGGGATGACCCCATCAGAGTGTTTACAATTGGCCTTGGAAATGATGGTCATTTTCTGTGTGTGGCATCCAGTGGGAATGTTTGAGCAACATTGGTTGGGGTGGGCTTATTATTCCCATGCTTCAGTGGCCTTGCAAAGCCATCAGGGTCCTGAGACAAGACCGGGGAGAAATAGAGCTGTTGGGATGGCGGGGGCCCACCCATCCCCAGGCTCCATGTACCTCACTCTAGGGGAGAGGTGATGGGTGAGCTGGAGAGTGTGGAGTTCTCAGACTCTCAGGGGTTCTGCTTATTCAGAAAGGGAAGAGATGACAGTCTGGATTCATTTTAGAATTAGACCCTGGGAGTGCCTTGAGAGGCTCTGCAACTCCCAGGGGATTGGAGAGAAGCACTATATTAGCACTCATGCTAATGAAAGTGTGGTGAGCATTTGTATCTTTGGTTTTATCTGGAAAGGTTAGCCGTTAAAATGACTTTGAGAAGATCCAAATATGATGCATTACCTGTTTGTAGAACAAGATACGTGTGAACCAAAAATAGTATGTTACAACACTTCAGCAAGATTGAGACTGTAGCAGCAGCAATTGAGACTGTTCTATCTTAGCACTGATTTACAGCTGGAATTTCGTGTATAGGCTGAACTTGGATTCCCAGCCGCCAACATACCATCCCCTCCCCCCCCCCCCCACACATACACACTTAGACAGTTACAGACACTCCTTACACCTCTCCTTGGTGCTAGAATAGAACTGGAGATCTTCTTTAGTCTCTTGACTTTGAAGACTACTGGTTACACTTGTAAATCTTCCCAAGGTCTTTGTCAGGGCTGAGTCTCCTGCACATGTTCCAGAAGTGTTCACCTCAAGGTAAGAGAGTTGGTCAGTTGCTCTTCTCTAGTCTGCCCCCAAATCAGGTGATGAATGTGGTCATTCCAGCCTTAACTCAGGGTAGGAGGTGGGCCTTGTGTACGTTTGTGAGCTCAATTTTGAAATCCACCTCTATGATTGCAAAATTATATGATCTTCAAAAAGTCAGAGCTACTCGGAGCAGCAATTTTCCTGTGCATAAATGAGAGAGTGATAATATTTATCTCCCAGGAATTTAATAAGAATGATTATTCACCTAGCATTTAGTAGACACTTTTCCAGTCCCAGTCTTGTTGAAGTGTTGTGACATAGTATTTTTGATTCATGTGCATCTTGTTCTGCAAACAGGTAATGCATCATATTGGGATCTTCTCAAAGTCATTTTAACAGCTAACCTTTCTGGATAAAACCGAAGATGCAAATACTCACCACACTTTCATTAGCATAAGTGCTAATATAGTACAGCTGTCCCACAGCTATAAAACACTGACGCCTGTGTCTCTGCTTGGCATGGGGAATATTATTTTTTCTCTTACTGAGCCGATTCAATACTCAACTTTGTCATTATTTGAGTTGGAACTTTAGATTGCTGCATGTTAATGCACTCTACTATTAAGGATAGTTGGACGGCCGTGTGCAAATATTTTTGTTCTCACAATGCAGTCCTGGCCCAGGTAGCCCAATGGGCAAAATATGATTTACACAAATATTATCATTTCTATAGTGTGTACCAGAAAGAAATGGTAGAGCAAAAGAAAGCTTCTCTCTCTCGGAGTTTGGTTATTTATGTTAAACTGGCTGGTCAAGAAGGGACTTTCCATCCTGTTCATCTGCCTCTAATCTCAATCTGTTCCTGGATGGGTATACCCGCTCCCGAAAGAGCAAAGTCTCGTTGGCTATCCCAGAGTTGCCTCGTGAAGATGAAGGCAAGATAGGAAGACGGAAGCTGGGAAAGGCTCAACTGTGTGCTAGGATTCTGGGGATTCTGTTTGAAGCTGATTTCAAATGTGTCTTGTCTTTTTTTTTTTTTTTTTTTTTTTTGCCTAGAACAAGGAAGTGACCTGTAAGAGAGAGAAGTGCCCAGTGTTGTCCAGAGACTGTGCCTTGGCCATCAAGCAGAGGGGAGCCTGTTGCGAGCGGTGCAAAGGTGATTTATGTCTTGGCTGCCTTTTTTTGGCTGTTCCTGCAGGCGTTTTTATTTCTCTTCCTCTCACCTTTCTATTCATTGAGCTTTTAGCTGGGATGCAAGGGGGTGTCAGGAGGGGCGCGAGTGAGTGTTGAGGGGCTGGTGGTAAGGAGGAATCTCCTAGTGGGGGATGAAACCATAGAGAGCATCTGCGTCGTTAGCCTATTTTCTGAGGCAAGTTGTTAAACTGTCCTAGAAGAGATGTGAACACGATGCCCCTGCATGTTGGTACACACACACACAAGCCTGTTTTGTCAAGAAGTTTCAGCACTCAGTTTTTCCAGGCTCTAGCTTGCCCTGCCCACCTCTGCCGGAGGAGTCTTTAAGACCAGTTTCTATCATTTTGGTCCCTATTAAAGTTTTTTCTTCTGAATTAAACCGAAGTTCTTCCCTTTGTCTTTGAAACGCCCTTAAAATTTCCTTATTCCACCCCCCCCCCTCCGCCCCGTCTCCTGTGACTCTCCCGCATGCCCATCTCTCTAGAGCCTGTTCTTCTGGCCTTGCTTCTGCCTTCACTCAGGTCTTTCCTCCCAGCCTGCCCAGATGCTGCCTGTGCTCAGGGTCCCCCAGCCCTCATCCGTCACATCATAGCTAAGTTTCCATGGCATCAGAAGGCCGCACAGACATTTCAGCGATGTGATTTTTCTCCTTCATTGTCTCGTGTGTGTTCAGTCGATTGTCAGCTCCTCAGGACAGGAGCCAGGTCCTGCTCTGATGATGCCTAGTGTATGTAGTATGGTCCTGCAGATGTCAAAATGAGCACAGGGCTTCAGGATGTGGCCCTGGAGTCTCACTGCCAAGTCCAGATCCAACAGTCCTGGGTTGCAAAGAGATTTCTCACCCCAAAGATGCATCCTGGGTTGCAGAGTATTCCCCAAAAGTTCACATCCACTAGGAACCCCAGAATGTGACCTTAATTGGAAACAGGATCTTTGGAGATATAATTAGTCAAGGTCATGCCAGATTAGGGGTGGCTCCAAATATATTATGCCTGGTGTCTTTATATGAAGAGAAGACAGAGACACACAGAGGAGGTGGCCGTGTAATGAAAGAAGCAGGTGTGAGTGCCTGGGCTGTGTTGCTGAGGTTCACCTTATTCACTTGCTCTGGGAAGAGAAGCTTAGCCTCTGTCTTTTTGAAAAGCTCCTGGGGGATTTAATACGCAGCCTTGGTGGGGACCTCTGAAAGAGATCTTGATCTGGTGATTTCTACCCTCACAGAAGAGAATGCAATTTTGGAGCAGCAAGAGAGGGGCCCTTCTGTAGAGCTCTCAAAAGCAGTTCTTTAGAAACCAGGTAAACTAAAGCGCCATTTCTAGTGGCAACCCCCAAGTCTCTATACTCAATTACGAGTTTGAACTTTTCAACACACACTATTATATGAAGTCCACATGTCAAGAATTAATGCCCAGTTGTTTGTGAGTGACTATAATTATAAGAGTAAACTATAATGTTTAAGGCTACAAATAAATACATGAGGCAGAGGTTGGAGTTGTGTTGCCACAAGTCAAGGAATGTCTCTGGCTACCAAGAGTCAGGAAAAGCCCAGGGGGGTTCCTCCCCAGAATCTTCAGATGGAGCATGGTCCTGCCAACACCTTCATTTGGAACTTCTAGTCTCCGAAACTGTGAGAGAATACATTTCTGTTGTCTTAAGCTCCCAAGCTTGTGATAATTTGTCACAGCAGCCTGAGAAACTAATACCTCAAGGTTTCCACTTGAGCAAGTAGAGACACGGAGCCTCTCTCTACTGCATCCCCTCACCTGTTAAACGAAGATAGCAATTGTGTTGGAGAGGTAGCTAATGGTAAGAAGCAAAGTGTTTAGCACAGTGTCTGGCGTGTAAGCATTTCTCAGTATAAATATAGTGGGTACTCTATAAATACCTGATGGCCTTGACTATAACTATGCGTTTTCTGAAGCCTTTTGGAGTAGGAGTAATCAGTCATTTACTTCTCACCTCTTTCCTGCGGAGTTGGGAGTCAGATGTTTTACTCACATGACATCGGAGAGCTATGGATGCAAGACTTGAAATAGTAATTTCTTAGGAATTTCCCAAGCTGATGGTCAGATAAAGTAGTTACAATGAAGAATACATTGTTGAATTAATGTGTGTCTGATTTACTGTTGATTCACCTTAAAGAACCTCTTCCATTTCATTCTCCATCTTTTAACTGGTGATTTGCCAGCTTCATCTTGCAAGGCAGCCTCGGCAGTGAGAGATGAATCGGATGCTACAGGGTGGAAGCAGAATGTGTGAAGGGACCATGCCCAAGGCTTTCAGTTTGTCTCTTGTTATCATGGGACAGGGGCCACCTTGGGTTGCTCTAGTGTGTAATCGCCTTTCTTTCTTGTCCTGTTGTTTCCTTTATCATCATTCTTCCTTCCCATCATCCTGATCTTCCAAGGGATAGGGATACTTTTCCTGAGTATTCATTTTTCTCTTAAGATAAAGCTCTTCAAATGGAACTGGACCCAAGAATAGACCATTGAATTCAGTGTCCTGAGTTCTCCGTTTTTTAAAATTAATTAATTTGTTTGGTTGTGCTGGGTCTTAGTTGTGGCATGAAGAATCTTTTTTCAGTTGCAGCATGTGGGGTCTAGGTCTCCGACCAGGGATTAAACCCAGGGCACAGAGTCTTAGCCACAGGGAAGTCCCTTGAATTCTCATTCAGACAGTAAAGTCAAGGCTTTCTGGAGAGGTCAAAATCCTCAGCCTGCCTCAAGATGGAACTTCCTGATAGAAGCTCCTGAGTAAATCTGACCTGTCAGGCTCTAGAGGGGGATCTTAAAGATGCCTCCTTTATTTTCTCAATTTCTACTCCATATTACAGTGTTTGTCCCCTGGGTTTTAAGAAACACAGTTGTATTTGCTCTTAGCTACTGGTTTATTTATATTTTTTGGATTAGAATAGTTACATATGCTCACAGAAGAAGCTTTTAAAAATAGGCTAAACTGTGGAAAAACAGAAAATAAATTACTCATAATCTTACCACCCAAAAGTAATAAATAATTGTTGATATTTGATATATTTTTCCTGTATTGTTTCCCATGTAAAGGTGTTTACCTAGTTGATATCTTGGGCATCCCTGGTGGCTCAGTGGGTAAAGAATCCACCTTCAGTGGATTCTTCAATTAGACATAGGAAATGCAGGCTCGATTCCTAGGTCAGGGAAGAGCCCTTGGAGGAGGGCATGGCAACTCACTCCAGTATTCTTGTCTGGAGAATCCCACAGACAGAGGAGCCTGATGGGCTATAGTCCATGGGGTCACAGAGAGTTGGAAACAATGGAAGAGACTAAGCACACACACAGTAGGCATCTCACCATCAAATTGTATTATTTCTGTTTTATTTTCTTCTCCCACTTAACATCAGGGGAGGAAGGAATAAAGTATTTTCTATAAAACTGAATCTTCTAAGAAATAACAATTGTTATCAATTTATTGTCTTTCCCAGACCTTTTCCAGTTTATTACATGTACAGACATTTATATATATATGTAATCTTGTACGTGTGGTTTTATTTTATATGTCATTGTTCAGTCACTCAGTTGTGTCCGACCCTTTGTGACCCCATGGACTGCAGTACGCCAGGCTTCCCTGTCCTTCATCATCTCCTGGAATCTGCTCAAGCTCATGTCCATTGAGTCAGTGATCCCATCCAATCATCCCACCTTCTGTTGTCCCTTTCTGCCTTCAGTCTTTCCCAGCATCAAAGCTTTTCCAGTGAGTCAGTTCTTTCAGATCAGATGGCCAAGGTATTGGAGATTCAGATTCAGCATCAGTCCTTCCAATGAATATTCAGGATTGTTTTCAGGATTGACTGGTTTGATTTCTTTGCTGTCCAAGGGACTCTCAAGAGTCTTCTCCAATACCACAGTTTAAAAGCATCAGTTCTTCGGTGTTCAGCTTTCTTTGTGGTCTGACTCTCACATCCATACATGACTACTGGAAAAACCATAGCTTTGACTATGCAGACCTTTGATGGCAAAGTAGTACCTCTGCTTTTTAATATGCTGTCTAGGTTTGTCATAGCTTTTCTTCTAAGAAACAAAAGTCTTTTAATTTCATGGTTGCAGTCAACATCCACAATGATTTTGGAGCCACAGTGATTTTGAAGAAAATAAACTGCTTCCATTGTTTCCCCATCTATTTGCCATGAAGTGATGGGACCGGATGCCATGATCTTCGTTTTTTGAATGTTGAGTTTTAAGTCAGGTTTTTACTCTCCTCTTTCACCTTCATCAAGAGGCTCTTTAGTTCCTCTTCGTTTTCTGCCATAAGGATGGTGTCATCTGCATATCAGGGGTTATTGATATTTCTCCCGGCAATCTTGATTCCAGTTTGCGCTTTATCCAGCCCTGGATTTCACATTATGCACTTTGCATGTAAGTTAAATATGCAGGGTGATGATATACAGCCTCGATGTACTCCTTTCCCAACCAGTCCATTGTTTATATACAATTTTAACTGTTGCTTCTTGACCTGCATACAGATTTCTCAGGAGGCAGGTAAGGTGGGTCTTGTATTCTCATCTCTTGAAGAATTTTCTACAGTTTGTTGCAATCCACACAAAGGCTTTAGCATAGTCAATGAAGCAGAGGTAAATGTTTCTCTGGAATTCTCTTGCCTTTTCTATGATCCAACAGATGTTGGCAATTTCATCTCTGGTTCTTCCTCTGCCTTTTCTAAATCCAGCTTGTACATCTGGAAGTTCTTGGTTCACATACTGTTGGAGCCTAGCTTGGAGGATTTTGAGCATAAATGAAATTAAATAGTACTTATTCTTTTGCTATTTGCTTTGTAAAAATATCTCTATAGCTTTTTTTGCTTTAAAATCTTGCTTATATAGCCACATTACCCCACACTGCCCATGTAACCAGTTATTTACTTGTTACTGCTACATGCACACTCCTGTCCCAAGTTTTTCCTGTTCTGGATTTCTCCCATAGTATAACGGGAATTTTTCTCTCCCTTTCTGTGGTTTTGTGAGAAATGGTATCAAGCTCCTTTTAAAGAACCTAGCTGAGGGCCAGACATTACTTTTATGTTTTTTCAACAATATGTATAAAGCACTGACAGTTGTCAATAAATCAAGACTTGAATGATGCTATTTCTGCAAAATCTTAACCCAGGCTGATGAACTGCAATGATAGGATCAACTGAATTTAGAATATAGGCTAGATGAAGAAAGGGGGGCTATTTTACATGCCTCATTTCTTTTTTTTTTAATTAAAAAATTATTTATTTTAATTGGAGGCTAATTACTTTACAATATTGTAGTGGTTTTTGCCATACATTGACATGAATCAGCCATGGGTGTACATGTGTTCCCCATTCTGAACCCCCGTCCCACCTCCTTCCCCATCCCATCCCTCTGGGTCATCCCAGTGCACTGCCCTGAGCACCCTGTCTTATGCATCAAACATGGACTGGTGATCTATTTTACATATGATAATATACATGATTCAATGCTATTCTCTCAAATCATCCCACCGTTGCCTTCTCCCACAGAGTCTAAAAGTCTGTTCTTTACATCTGTGTCTCTTTTGCTGTCTCACATATAGGGTCATCATTACCATCTTTCTAAATTCCATATATATGCATTAATATACTATTCTAGTGTTTTCTTTCTAAGTTACTTCACTCTGTATAATAGGCTCCAGTTTCATCCACCTCATTAGAACTGATTCAAATGCATTCTTTTTAACAGCTGAGTAACATTCCATTGTGTATGTGTACCATAGGTTTCTTATCCATTTGTCTGCCAATGGACATCTAGCCATGTCCTGGCTATTGTAAACAGTGTTGTGATGAACATTGGGGTATATGTGTCTCTTTCAATTCTGGTTTCCTCGGTGTGTATGCCCAGCAGTGGGATTGCTGGGTCATATGGGAGTTCTCTTTCCAGTTTTTTAAGGAATCTCCATACTGTTCTCCATAGTGGCTGAACTAGTTTGCATTCCTACCAATAGTGTAAGAGGGTTCCTTTTTCTCCACACCCTCTCCAGCATTTATTGTTTGTAGACTTTTTGATGGCAGCCATTCTGACTGGTGTGAGATGGTACCTCATTGTGGTTTTGATTTGCATTTCTCTGGTAATGAATGATGTTGAGCACCTTTTCATGTGTTTGTTAGCCATCTGGACGTCTTCTTTGGAGAAATGTCTGTTTAGTTCTTTGGCCCATTTTTTGATTGGGTTGTTTATTTTTCTGGAATTGAGCTGCAGGAGTTGCTTGTATATTTTTGAGATTAGTTGTTTGTCAGTTGCTTCATTTGCTATTATTTTCTCCCATTCTGAAGGCTGTCTTTTCTCCTTGCTTATAGTTTCCTTCATTGTGCAAAAGCTTTTAAGTTTAATTAGGTCCCATTTGTTTATTTTTTGTTTTATTTCCATTACTCTGGGAGGTGGGTCATAGAGGATCCTGCTGTGATTTATGGCAGAGAGTGTTTTGCCTACTTTCTCCTCTAGGAATTTTATAGCTTCTGGTCTTAAGTTTAGATCTTTAATCCATTTTGAGTTTATTTTTGTGTATGGTGTTAGAAAGTGTTCTAGTTTCATTCTTTTATAAGTAGCTGACCGGTTTTCCCAGCACCACTTGTTAAAGAGATTGTCTTTTCTCCATTATATATTCTTTCCTCCTTTGTCAAAGCTAAGGTGTCCATAGGTGCATGGATTTATCTCTGGGTTTTCTATTTTGTTCTGTGGGTCCATTTTTCTGTCTTTGTGCCAGTACCATACTGTCTTGATGACTGTAGCTTTGTAGTATAGTCTGAAGTCAGACAGGTTGATTCCTCCAGTTCAATTCTTCTTTCTCAAGATTGTTTGGCTATTTGAGGTTTTTTGTATTTCCATACAAATTGTGAAATTATTTGTTCTAGTTCTTTGAAAAATACCATTGGTAGCTTGATAGAGATTGCATTGAATTTACAGATTGCTTTGGGTAGTATACTCATTTTCACTATACTGATTCTTTGATCCATGAACATGGTATAGTTCTCCATCTATTTGTGTCATCTTTGATTTCTTTCATCAGTGTTTTATAGTTTTCTATATATAGGTCTTTTGTTTCTTTAGGTATATTTATTCCTAAGTATTTTATTCTTTTCATCACAGCGGTGAATGGAATTGTTTCCTTAATTTCTCTTTCTGTTTTCTCATTGTTATTAGTGCAAGGGATTTCTGTGTGTTAATTTTATATCCTGCAACTTTACTATATTCATTGATTAGCTCTAGTAATTTTCTGGTGAAGTCTTTAGCGTTTTCTATGTGGAAGATCATGTCATCTGCAAACAGTGAGTTTTACTTCTTCTTTTCCAAACTGGATTCCTTTTATGTCTTTTCCTTCTCTGATTGCTGTGGCTAAAACTTCCAAAACTGTGTTGAATAGTAGTGCTGAGAGTGGGCACCCTTGTCTTGTTCCTGACTTTAGGGGAAATGCTTTCAACTTTTCACCATTGAGGATAAAGTTTGCTGTGGATTTATCATATATGACATGCCTCTTCTTTCTAAGAATGATTTTTCATTGAGAAATATTATTTTTGTCATTCGAGTTGTCAAACATACTTCACATTTGAGGCCTTTGAAGAATCTTTGGGGTTACTACTTTTTGTTTTTTGTTTTTTTTGATTCTTCTAATAGGGGAAAGCTTGGGGAGAAGGCATATTATCAGCACATTTTTTCTTGAACAGTCTGTTAAGAAATTTGGGTAAAAATGAATTGGGGAAATTTAAAATTCCCACATTAAATTATGCTTATGTTTATGTCTACCTGTGTACTGATGTATATTTGGGAACATTTTTAATTAGTGTTCATAGTTTATCTATCATTATGTGGAGCCACATTTCATTCTTTTAAATAATTACAGAATAAACAAATAAAATAAAACTCAACATTCAAAAACCTAAGATCATGGCATCCAGTCTCATCACTTCATGGCCAATAGATAGGGAAACAATGAAAGCAGTGAAAGACTTTATTTTCTTGGGCTCCAGAATCATTGCAGATGGTTACTCCAGCCATGAAATTAAAAGACACTTACTTCTTGGAAGAAAAGCTATGACTAACCTAGACAACATATTAAAAAGCAGAGGCATTACTTTGCTAACAAAGGTCCATCTAGTCAAAACTATGGTTTTTCCAGTAGTCATGTATGGATGTGAGAGTTGGACCATAAAGAAGGCTGAGTGCTGAAGAATTGAAGCCTTTAAACCGTGGTATTGGAAAGGACTCTTGAGAGTCCCTTGGGCTGCAAGGAGATCAAGCCAGTCAATCTTAAAGGAAATCAATCCTGGATGTTCATTGGAAGGACTGATGGTGAAGCTCCAACACTTTGGCCACCTGATGCCAAGAGTTGACTTATTAGAAAAGACCCTGATGCTTGGAAAGATTGAAGGCAGGAAGAGAAGGGGCTACAGAGGACAAGATGGTTGTATGACATCATCGTCTCAATGGACATGAGTTTGAGCAAGCTCTGGGAGTTGGTGAAGGACAGGGAAGCCTGGTGTGCTGTAGTCCATGGGGTCACAAAGAGTCAGCCATGACTAAACAACTGAACAACAACAACAGCAATATTTATTATGGGCTTCCCTTGTGGCTTGGTAAAGAATCTGCCTGCAATGCAGGAGGCCTGGGTTCAGTCCCTGGGTCAGGAAGATCCCCTGAAGAAGCAAATGGCAACCCATTCCATATTCTTGTCTGGAAAATCCCATGGACAGAGGAGCCTGGCGGTTATAGTCCATGGGGTTGCAAAGAGTTGGACATGACTTAGCATCTAAACCACCACCACCACAATTTATTATATTCATAAAGACCATACTCATTCCCTATAGGTTTTTAATGGTCATTGCTATTCTTTGTTTGAGGCTAGGCTCAGTTATGACCTTGTTCCTACAGAAAACAAAATCTTCTGTATGTCGTTCCCCTTTTGGTGCGATAAAAGGTGGAATCTCTTTGTATTTACCAAGAACTCTGAGAAAGTTGTGGCATTTGCCTTTCCACATAGTGTTGAAGCCCTGTGGCTGGTGAGATGTTGATTGATTTTGAAAACTTTATCCTACCTGTTACCTTCATAGTAGTGGTCCCAAAGGCACCCACACTGCTGGACACTGGGTTACTTGGTTTATGCTCTCACTTAGTCCTCACAACAGCAAGGCCATTTCTATCTTTCTCATTTTATATATGAGGAAACTGAGGGCTCAGAAAACTGAATTCATTTACCAAGGTGTTAGTGACCCAGAGGTCAACCAGAGGGTGTCCATGCCCTCAAGGACCTTGCTGTACGAGAGGGACAAAGAATTACCATCTGGTGGGTGAAGTTCTCTAGGGAGGGTATGCCAGAGAGTAGAGGACAAGTGCAGTGCACTGGGGAAGGCTTTCCAGAAGGGGTGACTCATTGTTGTGATCAAGGGGTTCATCACATCCAAAGAGGGCTGTTGTGGGGAAGCTCTCAGGGGAAGGTCGTAATCCACACAAAGTCATGGAATATTTCTTCAGCATTGCCTTCCACTCATATCACCTAGGGAACTTGTTAAAATACCTTTTTCTGGGCTTTTAAGTTTTTGTTTGTTAATTGTTTGGAGGGAAGTAGAGGAGTCAGACAAGCGCATGAAGAATCTGAAAAGGATTGGTACTGAAAAGGAAGCAGTAGAGTAAATCTGCTGAAGCTAGAAATATGAAAACTCATTATTTCCAAAAGGATTTTGTGTGTGTGTATGTGTGTGTATAGGGATTTGTGTTCTTGTTTGCTTCAGTCACATTGCTCATATATTCCATTCATTCATTCATTCAGTCAAGTATTTACTGATCCCGTGCCAGGTATTTATAGGATGACACTGCTTACCAAATTAGTCTTATACCTTTTATGAAGCCAGATCATTCTTTAAAACAGAAAAAGCAAGTAAATTATAATGAATTCTTCTTAAGCAAATGTTTCAGTGTACTTTTCAGATTATTTTATGCTAATAATTGTTATACATTTTTATCCAAATAGCTTAAAAACTGGGCAAAAGATTAATCTAATTTGAAAAAACTCAATATTGTTTGATTAAAAACAAATGAGATCATTGAGAGTCAAACAGACAGTTTTGGCTGCTTTTCTGTATTTACTTGGACTGCAAACCACTCTTTAATCTGGGGTTCTTTCATGAACAATAATGTATTTGTTATTTGAATATGTTTGTTATTAGTGTATCATAAGTGAATAAGGTGTGTTTCAAACCTTTATAGGTTCAATTCCATTCTCTTTCTTCATATACAGCATAAAATATTAATGGTCCAGAATACTTTGATGAAAGATAGAAGAACATAGTTTTTCATTTGTTAAGTGGGATTTATTTTCCGTAGTCTTCTCTTGCCTTTGATTTCTCTGATTTCTTTGTGCTTCATCTTGTTTTTCTATGATTATGATCCCATGGATTGTGTTTTTTAATAGTTTAATTTTTATATTTGATTTTAAAAGATCCTATGGTGTCTCAGAAAATGAAAGAGACACGATATAAATATTTGCACACTGATTTCCAAAATTGGACACCCATCCTAGGTTCTAGGCTTATTTACAGAGACCAAGTGCTGACCAAAGTAACAAAGAGTATGAATAATGGTAAAAGATTGAGTATTATTAATTACAGACTGCCTTTCACATAGTGCAGGTTCACACAGAAGGGGTTACTTTGCCTGTTGCTTTGAGAATGACCTGGAAGATGACTATGCCTTTCAGAATATTGCTACGTGGCTGTTTTGGAGGAAGCCAGCTGATTACCATATACAGGAATGAACTTAAAAAAAAAAAAAAACTTAAAAAATAATAAATCCCTGTGTTGACAGAGTAAATTGTCCTCTTGTTTACATGTTTTAAGACGGAAAGGCTGAGTTAACCATGCTCGTGTCCATCTGGTTGTTTCCTTTTAACCAGACTGCTTTGGCAGTCCTAACTGTGTATTGCCTGCTGCCCAAACAAAAGAGCAGCTCTTTCCCCAGCCTCTGTTTTCCTTTCTTTTAGACATGACCAGATTCTCTGGTGGTTGTTATATATGATTGACCTGGATGCCGTTTGCCCCAGGTTTCATATTCCAAATAAGGTATAACCTGCCTTAAGGTTAATACTCCATCAGTCATATAAACTGTATGGTGATTCAGACAATATTTTGAAATAGACAAACTCCAATCTTTAGGTTTTCATAGATAATGTTATAGTCTCTGAGGTGGGGGTTATTATTATTCTGACTTAACAGATGGGGAAACAGAGATACTTAAAGAGGTGAAGAGATTTTTTTTTTAAAGATGCACAGTTGCTCAGAAGTAGTGGGACTCAGATTCCAAACACTCCATTCTTCTTCCTGGTAACACATATGCTGCCTATTAGACGGGAAGGAAGGAAGAGTGACTGGAGAATTAGGAGCACTCCAGAGATGAAGGAACCAGAGAGACGCTGGCATCAACTTTGCAGCAGTGTTGTCTCTGTCACACCCTTTCTGCTTCCCTGGACTTTTACACTCTGGGTGGATCAGCAATTTCAAAGGAATTATGTGAGCAGTGAAACTTTATGGAGGTATTGGAAACAACATGTGGCTTAGGAGGTGGTGGCTTTTCTTATGAACTGTTTTGGGGAACCCCTAGCTTACTTTCTTTTCCTCTTCAGTATCCATGACTGTACTGCAGTGTACTGAGACAATTTAGTTGATCTTTACTCTTTTGTGTGTATGCCTGGTCTCATAAAATATTTTTAATAGATAATCGATTCATAAAATTAAAAATACACAAAAGCATCCTACGGTAAAAGTAAGGCTTTGTCCTAGTCTCGACCCTAGCCACCTTGTACCCTTTCCTGGAGATAACCATTTCCCGGATTTGTGGGAATCCTTCCAGGGTCAGTCTCTGCATACAGAAAGCAGTCTCTGCTAGCTTAACTCTTAGCTTCTTTAATGCTGAGCCTCTGACATATAACTTTAAACATTTTAAGAAATTACATTGCCTGAAAAACATTCCCATCACTGAGCTACTTGATTCCAGTACTGCTGTCATTTTTTACCATGATTTTTTTGAGCTTAGGAGAATTCCTAATGTGTTTCTTGAAATTGTTGGGTTATGAGATGCTTGCGTGTGTGTTATAACCTATAACTATTTTAACTTTTAACAGTATAACTAATTTCACCTACTTGGCCCCCAAAATTTGAGTGGAGGTTGTTAATGTGTTTTTAAGGACAAGAAAAAAAAAAAAAGAAAACTTGAGGGGTTTGTTTTCCTCCCTCCTTTTCTCTAACTGAAAAAATATGTATAAAATGTTATGTTTCATAGATTGGTTTCCCATAATATAAACCGGGCTATTTTTGCATTTAAATAAAACAAAAAAGAAACTATTTGTATGAAAGGATCTTGTTAACATTAAAATCATACTTTACAAAAACCTGTTCTTATTAAAACTAGTAAGAAGACTTAAAACAGAGATCTGCTTTCTCTGTCACATTTGTTTCTGTCCTTTCATTTACAGCCTCTGTGTTTTAGACTCCATGGGCTTTGGAAGACAGTTTAAGTGAAAAGCTTGTGATTGCCTTTCAGTTAGAAAACTGCATTTCCAAGTCTTGCTGCTGACTTGGGGTGCATCAGTATTTACTTTTCTGAGGTGGGCAAATTGAAAATGTTTCTCATTGTTACGAAGTGTGGTCCTGGTTTCCTGTCATATGCAAAGCGTTGCAATCAAATGTGGACCTGGCACCTATATAAAAAGCATGGGAATCCTCTTCAATGGTTACCAGCCTAACAGATCTTCCTTCAGCTACCAATGTCCAGTTGATATATTTTCTACTGACGCATAGTAAGTTATGACAAACTTAGTGGCCCGAAATAGCAGTCCTTTATTATCTCATCATTTCCATGTGTTAGGATTCTGGACATAGCTTAGGTGGGTCTCATAGAGCTGCAATCAAGATCAGCTAGGGCCACAGTTTTATCTGAAGCTCAAGGTCATCTTCTAAGCTCATGTTACTAGAATTCAATTCTATGTGGTTATAGAATGGTTACTTCTTCAAGGTTAACAGAAAGTGTCTCTCTGACCTATAGACTCTTTAAGGGCTCACGTAATAGGTCAGACGCACTCAGGAAAAATTCCCTCTTTAAATGGCACCCCACTCCAGTACTGTTGCCTGGCGAATCCCATGGACAGAGGAGCCTGGTGGGCTGCAGTCCATGGGGTCATGAAGAGTCGGACATGACTGAGCGACTTCACTTTCACTTTTCACTTTCATGCATTGGAGAAGGCAATGGCAACCCACTCCAGTGTTCTTGCCTGGAGAATCCCAGGGACGGGATAGCCTGGTGGGCTGCCGTCAATGGGGTCGCATAGAGTCGGACACCACTGAAGCGACTTAGCAGCAGCAGCAGCAACGACTCAAAGTGAAATTGATGAGGGATCTTAATTACACCTGCAAAATTGCTTCGTCTTTGCATAACCTAATTATGGGAATGATATCTTTCACATCCACAGGTCTTGTCCACTCTTGGGATTATAAAAGGTGGATGTATAAGGGAGCGGAAGTCTTGAGAGTCACTTTAGACTCTACCGACCATACTCAGAGCAGCTTTGGTATGCATGGCAGTAGAAACATCTGTCATAAATGGTGCTTAGAGCTAGAATAAACCTTATGGGTCCTGCAAACAGCAAATGCTAGAAAGTGCTCACCCTTGGCTATTCCCTTTCATCCCTGTAAGGTCTGGCTCCTACTTGTCTTTCTAGCCTCCTCTTGTTCTGGACTCCTATGGCTGGACATTGTTTCTCTCACTGTTCTGTGCATGCTTCTTGTCATGGGGCTTTGTACACACTGTTCACTCTGTATGCCTGCTTTTTCACCCAGTGTCATCTAGTTGACTTTTATCCTTTCTTCAGCTCTCACTTTAGACATCACTTCCTGGCCTCAGTGCTACTTGCTGTGGAATTAACACTAGGCACAACTGTGGTTTAGTGTTTTGTTTTTCTGTAACTCCCACTAAAGTAGAGGTTCTGTGAGGGGCCATAGTATTCTCAGTTGTGATCACTGTGCGTGGCACATGGTAGGTGAATGTATGTTGGAAAAAGGCAAGGCGGAGAAAGGAAAATTGGAACCAGATTCCAGTCTTCCTTGTTTAGTGCATGACTCGTGAAATCAACTGTGTATTTAGTGTATTACTGTCGAGCCATATACATCTTAAATTCATTTTGGAATTCAGCAGGACTTTAAAAGAGTTGAGCGAGAATTTTAGGGAGAGGGTCAAAATGGATAATAGAAATGAAAAAATGGCAGCATGTCTCTAAACCATCCCCAGACTCCTGATGCCTTACTGTTTCTTTGCTGAATTCCATAGAGATTTTAAAAAGTCCTTAAAATCACCATAACCTAAGTGTATTTTCATGTGGTGGTAGCTGTAGTATATTTCATACTTACAGACTTAGTGATAACCTTAATATAATTTTTAGTAGATTTTTCACCAATTATAACTTCAGATTTCCTAGTTGCTGTCATTTTGATAGGATTACGTACTTCCTTTTGTGACATCACATAAAACACACTTTAAAATTGGCTTTGATTTTTCTACAGTGGCTCTGAAAACTATTCTGTGACTGCATCTAACTTGCTCATGGAGAGTAAGGTGCTCTGCCCTTTAACATGATTTTCCCCTCCTCTGCTCTGATATTTCACTTACAAGAATGAAATCACGATGATGCCTATCATCTTGAAATGTCTTAGAATCAAAACATTCTTATCTCCTCTGAGGCTTCTAATAGAATTGTTTCATGGAGATAAAAATAAAGGTAGGTATTCCAAGTGGAAAGTTGGAATGCATCTTTAAAAACTGCAGGAAAGCAGTGATTTGAAATAGAAGCTATCAACATCTGTTTAGGGTCTCTTTTACTTGCCGCCTGAGTTTGGCAGCTGCAAAATTGAAAGTATGTCTGTATGTGTGATACATCACTCTATGAAGATACATAAATCTATGCATCTATTTATTATTTTTAAGTGACCATCATGCAACAATTAGAAGTAGTCTTATTGGGCTTTGATCAGAGAATAGTCTCTTTCAGTCTCTTTAGAAGTTGGCACAATTGGTTTTTAGGATCAAATGTTTTAGGTTGTCTTTTTGACAGGTATCTCACCTTGAGAACTAATGTTTGTTTGCCTTAGAAATCTATCTGCCAGAGAGGCTCACGTTTTACTAGGGCTGATGTGGTAATAAAGGTGAACAAAGTACCTTGGTATGTTCATGAACTTGAGTGTCTCCTTCACTGAGATGAGCTTATTTACACCGGAGTCATCTAATTATGCTTTCAGTAGCTTGGTGGTTACAGGGCTGTGTATCTGTTTATCTGCAAACATGCGTGGGCATGAACTAGCTGATGTTTAGCACATGAGGCAGCCCCCTGATTCCCTGAGAATGTCTGGGCATTCTCTATGCCATACGTGGAGCCAGCAGAGGGATCAGATTTAAAAATACAGTTGGAATTTTTGATATTTGGGGTTTGGGTGTCTGCAGTGTGGCTACCTTGATGAGGCTGTGAATGCAAGGTAACAACTTCAAACCTCTAGAGGCAAGACCACATTGAGGTGCTAAATGCAGAAGCCAGGTCATATTTTCAGGCATCTAGACAGAGCTTGTGTGCCTTGGGACCTGTGGATTGGATAGTTGTAAAGATTCTCAGTCATTTGAAGAATGAAGTGAAAGGGGACTAGACTTGGAATTAGATCTGGAATCAATTCCTTCCTCTGCCACTTCTAGTTACTCGACTTTCACTCAGTGATTTCTTTCCAAAGCCTTGGTTTCATCTTCTGTAAAATGCAGGGGTGCTGAACCTGAATGTGCCTTAAAATTGCCAGGGCTGTTTGTGAAATACTCAGATGCTCCAGCCCCACTGCAGACCAAGGGAAACAATTTTCAGTGGGCAAGGCCCACGCATCTCTGTTTTTTATTAATTTTTATTGTGGTAAAATACACAAAGCATAACATTTACCATTTTAAAGTGTGTAGTTCAGTAGCATTAAATGCATTGTTATGCAATCTTCTCTGAAATATTTTTCTAGAACTTCTTCCATCATCCCAAACTGAAGCTGTATACTTATTAAGCAGTAACTCCTCATTCTCCTTTTCCTGCAGCCCCTGGTAACCTCTATTCTAATTTTTGTCTTAGTGAATTTGCCTATTCTAGGTACCTCTGTATAAGTGGAATCATATAATATTTGCCCTTTTGTGTCTGGTTTATCTCACTTAGCACAATGTCTTCAAGATTCATTTATGTTGTAACATGTATCATAATTTCATTCTTTTAAGGGCTGAATTATATTCCATTGTATATATACACCATATTTTTTTTATCCATTCATCCATCAGTGGACATTTGGGTTGTTTCCACTGGGTATCTATATTCTGAATCAGCCCTCACATGATGGTCAACAACTTTGACAGTCGCTGGAATGATTGTTCCCCTGGTTAAATGAGTTTGTGTATGCCAGGTTTAGGTGGAGGAGGGTGAGATATAATGTCATCACAGTGAGATATCATTTCTCACTTAGCAAAATGGCAAATATATATTCATATAATGTATAGCATGGGCCTCCCTGGTGGCTCAGTGGTAAAGAATCTGCCTGCAATTCTGGAGACCTAGCTTCGATCCCTGGGCTGGGAAGATCCCCTGGAGTAGGGCATGGCAACCCATTCCAGTACTCTTGCCTGGAGAATTCCATGGACAGAGAAGCCTGCCAGGCTACGGTCCATAGGGTCACACAGAGTCAGACATGACTGAGCAACTAAGCAGCAGAAACAGTGTATAGCATGATAACCCCAAATGGTGAAAAAGATGTAGAAAATCTCCTATATATTGTTGGTGAATATGCTAAATGTTTCAGCCACTCTGGAAATCAGTATGGCAGTTTCTTATAGAACTAAATATACACTTACTCTTCCCTGGTGGCTCAGAGGTTAAAGCGTCTGCCTCCAATGTGGGAGACCTGGGTTCGATCCCTGGGTCGGGAAGATTCCCTGGAGAAGGAAATGTCAATCCACTCCAGTATTCTTGCCTGGAGAATCCCATGGACGGAGAAGCCTAGTAGGTTACAGTCCACGGGGTCGCAAAGAGTCGGACACGACTGAGCGACTTCACCTCAAATATACGCTTACCATATAACCCAGCAATTGCATTCTGAGCTATGTATACCTTAAAGTGAAAACCTGCTTTCACTCAAAATCCTGTACTCAAATGTTCACAGCAGCTTTAATTGTAATAGGCAAAAAAACTGGAAGCTACCATCAGTGGGGGAGTGGTTAAACAAACTGGTGCATCCATACCATGGAATACTACTCAGCAATAAAAAGGAACAAAACATTGATCCATGAAGCTACATGGATTGATCTCGAAGGAATTATTCTCAGAGGAAAAAAAAACAAACCCATATAAAAAGGCTACAGAGTAATTTATGCAACATTCTTTTTTAAAATATAACATTCTTGAATAACAAAATTACAGAGATGGAGAGGTGATTCATGGTTGTCAGGGCTTAGGGATGGAGGCTGTAAGTGGAGTGAGTGTAGTTATAAATGAGTAGCTTGAGAAGGCCTTGTAGTGAGAGTGCAGTTCTGTATGTTGATTGGTTACACAAATTTGCATGTGTGATTCAACTGAATAGAACTACACACACACACACACAAATGAGTCCATGTAAAATCGGTAAAATCTGAAAAAGCTCAGTGGACCACATCAGTGTCAACCAGTGTGTTTCTTGATCCTGATGCTGTACTATCATGACCCAAGATGTTAACTAGGAGAGACTGGGTGAAGGGTGGGTGTAACCTTCCTGTAGATTTTTTTGTACCTCCCTGTGTATCTATAATTATTTCAAAATATAAATGAGAAAAAGGGAGATGTTAAGATATTCCTAACAGTATTTTTGCAGTGAGCCCTAAACATCCTATCTAATCAACCATGACGGTTGCATCTGTGCAATATGTAGCTCAAAGTATAAAACTGATGCAGGGTAATACATTGGTCCCACAAATGACATTTCAAATGTGTGTCGAATGTAGCTCACTCTTTAGCTCATCAAAGAGATTTTTACTGATGTCTTTGAAATTATGTTCAGGAAACTTAGGATGACTTCTCCCATTCATGACTTCTCCATGTGGCTGCCATAAGTTTTGTTATGAGACTGTTGGTTATTTTGTTGTATTCAAATAAATTTTATTTTCTTACACTGCTCCTGTGTACTCCAAATCATGAACTATGTTCCTGTTTTGGGAAATGCGTGACTCGGACCTGAGATGTTTGATTTTTGTTGTTGTTCAGTCGCTAAGTTATGTCTGATTCTTTGCACCCCCATGTACTTCAGCATGCCAGGCTTTCCTGTCCTTCACTATCTCCTGGGGTTTACACAAATTCATATCTATTGAGTTGGTGATGCTATCTAACCATCTCATCATTGGACTTTACTTTCACCACCAGACATAACCACAACTGAGCGTCATTTCCACTTTGGCCCAGCCACTTTTCTTTCTGGAGCTATTAGTAATTGCCCTCTGCTCTTTCCCAGTAGCATATCAGACACCTTCTGACCTGGGGACTCATCTTCTGGTGCCATAGCTTTTTGTCTTTTCATACCGTTCATGAGGTTCTCGTGGAAAGAAAACTGGAGTGTTTTGCCATTTCCTCCTTCAGGGGACCTTGTTTTGTCAGAACTCTTTGCTGTGACCCATCTGTCTTGGGTGGCTCTGCATGGCATGGCTCATAGCTTCACTGAGTTACACAGCCTCTTTGCCACAACAGGACTGTGATCCATGAAGGGGGTTTGCTCTTTTGATCCCTTGTTGTTTGTGGCTTCATCATGTCAAAAGGCCTGAGACACAGCATGGTTCATAGCCAGAGGTAAAGGCGTTTAGAACAGAGTAAACATAAATCCACAGAATAGGGTCTTGCTTCTTCCAGTTTTACTCTATAATACTGGTTTTCAGACATCACTGGAACATGATGTTAAAGGATCACGTAAATGAGCAAGTGAAAGGCAGCATGTCATCCTCTCCAGGGATGTTATTTCTACTCTGGGAGCTACTCTTTCTGTTTCTTCCATGCATCTGGCAGGACCCGGTGAATGAATGGAACGTGGACTTTGGACTAAAATATAGAGTGGCTGTGTGACCTGGACAGACTAATTTAGCTTTTCTGAATATTGGATCCTAATTTTAAAAACTAGGGGTAAAATATTATCTGCCCTAGAGTGCTTTTAATAAGAATAAAATTAACTTGTATATGAAAATTCCAAGTACGTTGCCTCACCTATAATAATTATGCAATGACTTTTCTCTTTCTTTCTCTCTTGTTGGAGGGTTGTTTATGTAATATTTCTGAAAATATTTTTGGAATTCATCTTTGGAAATGGCTTCTAGTGACATTTTCCTGCATTAGAAAACCACACTTATGACTTCACAGGACAATCTCTGCAGGTTTTTCTTCTTTTTTCATTTTTGCTCAATATGAGCTCAAAATAGTTATTTGTCTTTTGTCTTGTGAGAAACAGTGGATATTGGCTATTTGACAGTGGGATATGGTGGGTAGCATGGCTGCTGCAATACTGATTCAGCCTAGAGGTAGAAGCACTCCCATATTTAGAAGTGTTTGTTCCCTGGAAGGAAAGCTATAATAGATAGTATATTAAAAAAGTAGAAGCATCTCTTAGCCAACGAAAGTCTGTCTAGTCAAAGCTATGGTTTTTCTAGTAGTTAGGTATGGATGTGAGAGTTGGACCATAAAGAAAACTGAATGCTGAAGAATTGTTGCTTTCGAACTGTGGTGCTGGAGAAGACTCTTGAGAGTCCCTTTGACTGCAAGGAGATCCAACCAGTCAATTCTCACAATAACAACAATGAAAAGACCAGGTCAGATGCAGGAATGATGGGTGATGTGGCTTGTATTAAATAGTTGTTGCAGGCATTTTTGTCCTTAAGGCATTGCATATTTCTTTTGTTGTATCAGTTATATTAAAGTTTGAAATTGTGTTTTATCAAATAGAAGCCTAATTTGTTTGTGACTCATAGACTTTGTTCTATTATCTTAGCATCAATGCCAGATACTGTATGTATTACAATGTTATAAAGTCATGAGACAGGTTCTGTAAACCACAGTGTCATCACTTCAAAGTCTTCAGCAAGCACATGGATTAGAAATCCAAGCAGATCACATGGAGATTTTGCTTTCCTTTATACTGGTGAAGTGAGTTGAGTTTACAAGTCATCTGTATGCACCTGATATTTCCGTGTATTTAGGTTTTTATTCAGAAATCATCAAAAATTAAGTTACATAGCCTTCCACCATTTCTTTCTCTATTGTTAATTATTTTATTTCAATCATGTTTTTAACTCATAACTGGAAAACAAAACAAAAAAGCTATGGAAAATACTATTCTGACAGGGGGCACGCACCACTCTTCAAGAACTCACTTCACGGGTCTGAGTCTTTCTCTTGGGATTGAGGAAATGGTTTGACTATAAAATTCCCATTAGCTAAAAATAAGCAAAATTGCCTGCAGGATTCATTGTAGGTACAGCCTTGAAGAGTAATAAAAGGCTGTTTTAAATGAACTCCTGAGGACAAGATTTAAGCCCTAGAATGGCTAGTCAGGTTTTATGTTTATCCCTTTTGATTATACTTCCATATGTTCCTGGAGAGCAGTGTCCGAAAAATGGTTCATTAAATAAATTGTATTGGGCTGAAGTAATTTGGGGATTATTGACCAAGACCAGGGAGCGGGGGCTACCAGATCAGGTGACCTGGAAACAGCAAAGAATGGCAGACCGACCTGCTCCGCTTCCCTGTACCAGGTGGGCATGAACTGATTTCAAAGACCCCACAGTTGGTTTCTTTTAAATAAATACGGCAGTTTGCATCCTGCTCCCTACCTCCAAAAAAAAAAAAAAAAAGAAAAAAGAAAAAAAATAAACCAGTAACTTGGAGGACCAAAGTGGGTTTTGGAAAGAAAGGGGATCCTGAAAGTGAGGTGTGCCAGTATGGGAGAAGGGAGCTGAGGATGTGTTGATATGCTTCTTATTTCTAAGGGTGTGTAAGTACTGGGCTGCTCAAGGACTTTTCTCCACTGCATTCGGCTCTAGCTGACCTGAGCCATGGGAGAATGGGGACGGGGGTTGGTATTAGAAGAGACAGACTTTGGCATCTGAGTTGCTCCAGGAAAACTTTGTTGTTTCTGGAGGTGGAATAGTGACTTGAAGTGGACTACCTGCCAAAGGAGAAAACAGGACATCCAAGGAATGTCATCCTGTCTCCATTTCTTTTTCCTGGCGGTTTGCAGGAATAGTTTGTATATTGATGTTTACTATGTATTATTGGTGAAATGAGACATGATTAAGTACCTGCTAAATGCAGTGCTGTATCTTGAAATAGATGTTTGAAAGGCCAAGTCTTCCTGGAGAAGGAGCACTGGAACTTACCCTGAGCGGGGAAGTTTCTAGGAAGGCCTCTCAGAGGCTGTGACCTTGAGTTAAGTCTGGAAAGAGAAGTTAGCTACACAAGGAAGGAGAGCCTGGGTGACTTTTGTGTCCTTGTGAGGATAATGGAAATGGAGGGAAATGGAAGAGGTCTGGGTTTTTTAAGAAGGGGCCAGCATTTGCAAAATCACAGGGTAACATTATTTGGTGATTTCTGGGAGAAGTGTGGGGAGTTTCGGAGTAGCAGATAAGAGAACAAAGAAGTGAGTCAAGGCCAGATCTGAGAGTTGCATATGCTAAGTTTGAATTTTATAGTAAGAGTCAGTGATTTTCAATCCTGGCCACACGTTAGATTCCTCTTCTGCTTCCTACTTCCAGAGACTCTGATCCAGTTGGTCTAGAGAACAGAGATTGGAGATAAGTACCAGTGTGTACTTCAGCTAGGCTAAACCATCAGTCACTGATAAAGAGTTCAAGTGTGTGAATGAGATAATAAGACCTGGATTTGAAAGAGCACACACTGGTAGTTGTGTAGGAGGGTGCCTGGAAAAGGATCCCATCCCAGCCATAAGCAGTCAGTGAGCCTGTTGTAATAGTCCAGATGAGGAACACCCAGCAGCTTAAGTTGAGGCAAGAGTAGAGGGAATGGAAAGGCAATTGTATGAGAGCATCTGGAAAAGTGGGGTGATGGGGAGTGATGGAGGGATTGGGGGCAGGATGAGAAGGGGACGACAGAGGATGAGATGGCTGGATGGCATCACTGACTCGATGGACGTGAATCTGAGTGAACTCCGGGAGTTGGTGATGGACAGGGAAGCTTGGCGTGCTGCGATTCATGGGGTCGCAAAGAGTCGGACACGACTGAGCGACTGAACTGAACTGAACTGAACTGGGGAGTGATGGACAAAGGAAAATGTGGTCGACTTGCTACGGAGAAGTCTTCTAAGATAAGGGCTGAGTGTCCCCTTGGATTGGGCACATGTAGGCAGCTGCAGCTGAAAAGAGGGACGTTTCAGTGGGATGATGAAGGCAGGAGCCAGATAGCCTTGGTTGAAGAACTTGAACCTATTTAAAGAAGCATTCAAGTTCATTATGATCAGGTAACCCCAGAGACTTAGTTCCAGGAATGAGGGCAGAAGACTGGAAAGGTAGGTTGGGGCCATGTAGTGAGGCCTTTGGGTGCTGGGGTTAAGTTATTGGTAATGATAAGATCCGTAGGCTAATGTTAATGTGAAAAAAGAGAGGATTAAAATTAGAAGGATGAGACTGGGTGGAGCTATGATTCATTAGGTGGCCAGTGCTTTATTTGTTTATGGTCCTGATGATTTTTAACAGCTATTTTAATAACAGAATGATGAAAATGTGTGGCATTCTCTCTCCCTTGGGATAATGTGGCTTCCAAAAAAGGTCACAACTGATAAGAAAGATGAGTTTTATTACTTAATTGTGGATTCAATTTATTTATGTCCTTCAGCCTAACAGCATATTAAAAAGCAAGACATCGCTTTGCCAACAAAGGTCCATCTAGTCAAAGCTATGGTTTTTCCCGTAGTCATGTATGGATGTGTGTTGGACTATAAAGAAAGTTGAGCGCTGAAGAATTGATGCTTTTGAACTGTGGTATTGGAGAAGACTCTTGAGAATCCCTTGGACAGCAAGGAGATCCAACCAGTTCATCCTAAAGAAAATCAGTCCTGAATATTCATTGGAAGGACTGATGCTGAAGCTGAAACTCCAATACTTTGGCCACCTGATACGAAGAACTGACACATTTGAAAAGATCCTGATGCCGGGAAAGTTTGAAGGCAGGAGGAGAAGGGGATGACAGAGGATGAGATGGCTGGATGGAATCACTGACTCAATCGACATGAGTTTGAGTAGGCTCTGGGAGTTGGGGATGGACAGGGAGGCCTGGTGTGCTGCAGTCCATGGACACGACTGAGTGACTGAACTGAAGCTGAAACTGAACTGTTTCCGTTGCCATGCTGTTTTCCTAGTTGACTGGGCCAAGCTTCTCTATAGTAGTGTGTATGTGTTTAAAAAAATGCTCTGAAATTCTTCCTCACCCTGAAAATATTTAATATAAAAAAGCTGAAATAAATGCACAAGTACCATATAGCTTTTTTGTACTATTTTAGTTTTGGGAAGAAAAACCATTTTGGGCTTCGTGTGATGGTTTAGATCAGGGATTCTGAACGTTGGCATAGTTAACGTTGTGAGCTGGTTGGTTCTTTGTTGTGCATTGTGGAGTGTTTGCAGCATCTCTGACTCCTGTGAGGTAGAACCATTTAAGCCCCTTTATCCCCAGCCTGTGACATCTAAAAATATCTCCTAACATTATGAAAAGTCCTCTGGTTGGATATTGGAAGGGGAAGGCAAAATCATGCTAGATTGAGAGCTGCAGGTTTAAAAATAGTACAGTGACTTTATCAGAAAATAATCATTCTTCCTGCTACTGTATAGGTGGTTTTCATGATGCTCTTGGAATCTGGAAGGCTTTTTATCTCCAGAAGAAAACTAATGAATGTTTATAAATCTCCTTCTCGAACATTTATTTTAAAATATTTGAAGAGGAAAAGAGACTTTACTGGTTGCCTAACTATTTGTCTGTTGCCCAGCTTGTCCACTCTTTCATCAAGTTCCTGGATATTCTATCATTTAATTTAAAAGGACCGAGTTGATTTTTTTCCTGGGCCATTAAGTCCTCAATACAAAAGGGCTTATGAATTAGAAAGTGCCCAAATAATACTGTGAGTTTAGACCTGGATGTGAAAAGGTGGATTTCACGCAGGACCAGGTTTTAGTGTTAGTTTTACACCTAATGCCTTCTAATTTTGAGTAAACCACTTTAATCTTGTTTGTGCAGATTTTCTTTTATGTAAATGAAAGAGAGAAAGTTTATTATCTGCTATTTGACTTCTAGTTCTAAATGTCTAAGATTGAAATCTTTTGATTGTTTCTTTGGGCTGTTCCCCCATCCCATGACACATCCCTCAATGCAGAGCAACTCAAAATGTGCTCTGTAAGTCTCTATTGGTCCAGAGATGACCATGCTGATCTACAATGAGAAAAGTACAGAATTAGAGAGTAAGCCACTAGAAATGTTTCTCATGATTCTAAGTAATTTTATACCCATTACATATAATAATAATTACATTTTGCCATAGTCTTTTAAATTTAATTTTTATAGTAATCTATTTTTATTATATTTTATGAATGTATCGGCCCACACTGAATTAGAAAAACAAAAACAAAACAAACTTTTCCCTAGAAGTGGTTTGAGAAACACTGCCTTAATGTACAATGGACTTTTTTTTTTTTTTTGTCTTTCTTTCTACTCTGGCCGATAATAGATATTTAATATATTCCTCCTCTGGGATTTCAAGGGGCAAGATGTTGCCAGTCTTCCCTGCTAGCAGTATAAAGTTGGTGGCAAAAGAGATTTTATTGTAAAGAAGTTTGCCTTACAGAGAATAGGAAGTAATTCTGGAGTAAGTCTGAGGATCTTTTTGATTGTATGTATTTGTGACTCTTCACATAGCTCATGTTAGCGTTTTGCATTAAGATGGCATGTTTATCTCAGAACATGAACCCAAAGAACAGTGAAAATAGCCTTTTAAAAATTATCCGATTCCCAAGAATCCCTTACATCTGAAATCGACCTAGGATGCTTGGTCTACTGGAGTTGCCAAAACCAGCCAATGCTGTTGAGGGTAGGTGAAGAATGAAAAGATATAGCTTTTACTTTTGAAAGAGATTAATACTGATAGTTTTGAGTCTATTCAATCATTCTGACTCATCCAACATTTGGGAACATCTATTATATGGATTCAGGTGTTAAGCTGGTCATAATTTGATCTTGGTCTTTATATGTTAAACTGGTGTAGGAGCCAGACTTCATTTTGACTTATTTGAGGCAGGAAACATGGCTGGGTTCCCTGCACTGTGGACCACTCTGCCAATACCTTTTATTCCATACTGGGTGGAATAATCTAGAGACTTCTGCCCTACTCCTGGAAGTCATTTGCATATGGCCTGGCATTGTTCGGGAACAGTCTCTTGGCCTGCAGTTCCTGCCTGGAGTATATGGGCTTGCAGTGCACTTCCTCCTGCGAAGTAAAAAAGGCAATCTCTTTGCCTGCCCTATTAGAATCATAAAATCACTCTTTCTTTTAGTTTTTTTTTTTTTTTAATCCAGAGGATGAAAATGTATAACATATTTGGAAACTCTACTGGCAGACTTGGCAGGCGTTTCATATTTACTTGGACTTAACTTGAATTGGATTTGGTCCTCTGATTTCCCCACCTCCACCTCTCGGAACAAGTTATTTATTATCCGAGTGAGTCTGTGGTAGTGAATCAGACATGCACATGGCACGTCTATTGTTAAGTGTGTTTGTTCCGTAAGATTTATGCTAGCCCAAATGGTTTTATATTGGTTTTCATTGTTGAAAATTTACTGTATTCATTCTGGGTTTGGTGTTAAGTATTTGCAGTGTGCTAGGCGTCCCTGTGGTTGAACATTTTATCGCTGTAACACTTCATGCAAAGGAAATTAAAAAATATATAGTGAAAGCATTTCCCTAATATGTTTCCAATCAGCTGTGTACTTTGGTAATTTGATTTGTAGGAACTAGAGAGAAGAGTGTTACTGAGCCCTTTTCAATCATTCATAATTCTCTGGGAATTTGAATCATGGTTCTGAGTTTATGAAAATGTCTATTGAAGTTTTCTTAAGTCTTTATTATTCTGTTTGTATTGAGGTTTCTTTTTTCTTTTTTAATTACCACTGCAGTATCCAAAAGAATTCAGGGAAGGAGGTGAATCTTCTCTTTGTATCTTGGATAAGAAAAATCGTGAATTGAGGTGGAATGGGTTGACCGAAGCCAGTCACTTGAACAGAGGCAGACCCTTTTATATTTGCATTATCCCATCTGTGTGTTCCTACTGCTGTACTTTTTGGGCTAAGCAGTAGGGCTGTGCTTGGTGAATCCCATTTGCCTGGTGTACTCCTGATAATCCAATGGGCACATACTAGAGACATAGCTGGGTTCATCTTCCCTTGAAACCTAACTCACAAGGTAGAAGGCGTTATTTGGACAAACTAAATTAAGATCTAGGTTGTGATCCTTGCACCATTATTTATTTGGCTCTTTCTACAGAGGCTTAAACTTGTTTCCTTTTTTGAGACTCTCTGGCCTTTGACTTCTGTTTTTGCAAGTGAATGAGCATGACTTCTGTTTTGGCTAGTGAATTGGCGTGGGATAATCTATACATCATCTAGTTTCAGATTTCCTTAATCTAGTTCACCACTTAAAAGTAAAATCAAAGTGAAAAATGAAATCATAGCTCTTAAAGCTGGAGGCAAGTCTTGGAAGGTTTCATCTGTTGAAGACAGTAGCTTGTCAGGAGTCAGATGGGTATAGGATTTTGCGACCATTTTTTATATTTTAATTTTCTTGCTTTTGCTTCTTGCCATGTTTTACATTTCCCTCTTGACCTTCAGGAATCTTAAGTTCATTTAGTCTTGTGTAAAATCTCCTTTCACGGTGATGTTTTGAGTCCTGGTCCTCTTCATATTTACTAGGTATAAATAAAGTCACGAGGTTATGTATTTTGGCTTAAAGAGTTCATCAATCCATGGTTTTCCATTTGAAAATATAATCTGTGAGGTTAATCTTTTTGGTAGTCAAAGAATTAATGTAAGTAAAAGCCAAGTGGATACTTAGAAGGCTTAGTTGTGTTTAGAGGAAAATCGCCAAGGAGCATGGTGTTTCCTACGATCACTAGTTCTGGCTTAGAAGACATAACTTCTTTTGCTTCAAAGATAAATGAAACTCACATTCATTCTTGGCCTTTCTTCCTGCCTCTGTGTTTCTTCTAGGTTGTACCTATGATGGAAGTACCTATAACAGCTCCTTCAAATGGCAGAATCCTGCTGAACCCTGTGTCCTGCGCCAGTGCCAGGTAAAGTCCATTTATTTTACTTTCCAGTGACAAGAAATCCATAAAGTCCTTTTCAGAAACCCTTTCCAGAACACAGAACAAACACAGAATAAAACTCCAAAGAAACAAGCAAAAAATGAGAAACGAATGAAAAACCAACTCTATCCTTGTCTATATTTATTGTGACATTCACCATAACAAGACAGGTACAGGATAGTTATTGCATGGGTCTTAGTTCCAGAAGCACACAGCAGAATTGTTCACCGTTGCTAAATTGTGCCTGGAAAAGCTCCGAGAAGATGCATATGTCCTTGGGGAAAATTCATGTCTTCCTGTTGAGTCAGCTTTGCAAAACACAAATTCTTGCTAGCAGAAAGAGGTATTGTTAGAGGATATATGTTTTCCTTTTTCTTTTTTTATTTAGAAACATTTTGAACTGAAGCCAGTCTGTAAACTGTATTAACCAAAGCAATTAGGACATTGTGATCTCCATGATTTCGACCCAACCGATTTAAGAACCGCCAGTTCAGCTCCTAAGGAGCCCACTGTGCCTGGTGCTCGCTGAACTCTGAAAAGTGCACTGTTTCCACGTGACTCTAATCATTACACGTCTTAAACACAGGCAAGATAAACTAAAGGGGAAATGAAGAATCAAAATTTTCTAACTTATTTTCTTTAAAAGAAATACTCTGTTAAAAAAAATGCTCATCTAATTTTGACATAATTTAAAATTTTTTCTCTGTAGAGAAGATGCTATTTAATCATTTTACTCCAGGTTTATTTCACTGTCCAGGGTATTCTGTTGCATTTAAAGGAGAAAGCAGTTAGTATAATAATGCATATTTCTCTCTGATCTTATCTCAAATATATTGACATTTAGCTTATTGAAATCTGAATCTTATGGAATCATGTTCTTATTATAAGCCCACAGCAGGCATGTTCACTCATAAGATCTTCAGTTACTTATTCAGTTAAATATTCAATTAATTTATGTAGTAATCTAAATTATTTATGAAAATAAGCAGTAGGTAGAACAGATATGAACAATAGATTAATTGATTCAGTGAGTATTTGTTGAATTTTTTCTCTGGGTTATACATTCAGTCAGCTTCATGGAACCAAATGATGATGACAATGACTTTTAACAACATCAAAGCCCACACTCATTCTAAAATTTGCCCCACCCCATCACCACCCTGCTTCTTGACTGATGCAATTTCCAATTTTTGACAGGGATACTCTGAAAGTAGCAGCCGCTTGCCTTTTGGATTGGACTATAATATTTGTATACAATAGTCAGAGGTCTTGAAGATCCTCAAGTTGCATGAACCAGTGGTGAATTTTGCTGCCTTTGTTTGAATTAGATGAAAACCAGTATTATCTGGGAGGGAATATTCTGTTGAATGAATAACATATCAAGCCATCATCATTTGTGAACACTGAAAATCCTATTGCGTATCAGCTTTGGTCACTAGTCACTCACCAGGGCCCAGAGATAATATATAGGAATATCAAATTATTGTTGAAAGAAATCTTAAAGACCAACAGACCCAGGAGTCAGGAAGTGCTGAACTTTAGGATGAAGCACAGAGAGGAGATGTTCACCACCAAGGATGAACTTTGCCTTTTAATTTTTCTCCTTTTATAATACTTTGCCTAAGACCTGTTGCTGCTGCTTAGTCACTTCAGTCGTGTCTAACTCTGAGACCCTAAGGACTGCAGCCTGCCAGGCTTCTCTGTCCATGAGATTCTCTGGCAAGAGTACTAGAATGCATTGCCATGCCCTCCTCCAGGGGATCTTCCCGACCCAGGGATTGAACCCTGTTCTTCTACATTGTAGGCAGATTCTTTACTGCTGAGCCACCAGGGAAAATATCATTTTACTCAATCACCATAAAGGCAAACCTCTGTTAAATTAGTTACAAAAAGCTTCTCCTTCTCTTAGTTAGTACCTTCCCACTCCTGCTTACTTTCTTCCTTCTTTAGGGAAGGTGACCTCATCTATGAATGCAGGAAATGACTGTTTACTGGTACCATCAGGGAAGTCTTCATGTAAGATGCTCCTCTGCCGAAGGACACAATTGCAACCTCTCTCTCCAAGATCTTTCTTCTCAGGACACAGAATTAGTAGCAGAAGAGAGAGTGCAGTGTAGTGAGTAAAATATGGCTGTTGCCATTCACATAACTTATTACTTAGCCTCTCCAGACTTCACGTTCATGCCCATAAAATGAGGATAGTACTTCCTCATAGAGTGGTTGTGAGAATGAGCAACACTGTCATTTAAAACACTTCTGGTAGAGCCTGCGTATACTGAGTACAACTTGGTACCAGACCAGTAACAGCTAGTCTAATGATCCGGTTTATTTCCACTTGAGTTGAATTCTAGCTTATTTCTTATGTCTTCTTACTGAAGGAGTTTGATGGTGGAAAATTTACCTTTATTTTCCACTTTTAGTGTCTAACTGGAAGAGGAAAATCTGAAGATCAGAGACAGGAAATTCATGCTGGGGAGTAACCTGAATCCTGCATCTGCATTGCAGATACTAAAGGGAATTTGATCCTGGACTTTTTGCATTGCTTCAGTTATATAACTAAAGGCCAGTTCCTTTTTTGATGTTGCATATTGCTGGAATTTTGACATTTTTTCCTTCCCAGATGTGATATAGACCACAATAAATTTCTTGGTAGTGGAACCCTCAGGTCTGACAGATGTGAAGACATTTAGGATGTAACTTTCTTTGTTGGATTGAGATGATATAGTAGCAGGCTTGATGAAGAAAATTGTCTAGTTGTCAGATTGTTACATAGTGTTTTACCTTTTGTTACCACTCCCCTTGAAAGAAAATTAATAAACACACAAAACCATTTTGTAAAGGGGGTAGAGAATATAGAGAAAAACTTTCAAAGGCCAACTCTGAAAATTGAATTTAAAAAAATGTTTCAATCAACATTAAAGTACTAGAGTCAAAAGATCAGTTGCAAATGAGCCCCTTGATTTTGTTATTAAGACTGAAAGTCTCTATTTTAACATAATATAGTTTCCATTGGTCATGTATGGATGTGAGAGTTGGACTATGGGCTGAGGGCTGAAGAATTGATGCTTTTGAAGTGTGGTGTTGGAGAAGACTCTTGAGAGTCCCTTGGACTGCAAGGAGATCCAACTAGTCCATTCTGAAGGAGATCAACCCTGGGATTTCTTTGGAAGGAATGATGCTGAAGCTGAAGCTCCAGTACTTTGGCCACCTCATGCGAAGAGTTGACTCATTGGAAAAGACCCTGATGCTGGGAGGGGTTGGGGGCAGGAAGAGAAGGGGACGACAGAGGATGAGATGGCTGGATGGCATCACGGACTCGATGGACGTGAGTCTGAGTGAACTCCGGGAGTTGGTGATGGACAGGGAGGCCCGGCATGCTGCGATTCATGGGGTCGCAAAGAGTCGGATATGACTGAGCAACTGAACTGAACTGAACTGAGTATGATCTTTAAAATAGTTTTATCTGATCTCTTCATTTGCTGAGTGAGAGCCAGGCTCTCTGGGAAGCCCAGAGAAATGTCTACGATTGCAGAGCTGGTGTCTAGTTATTCCTGGAAGGGTGGTGAGGATTTGGGTCTCCAGATGCCAGTCTGGGATAGTATGTTTGCCCTCTGTGGCTTATAATTAATGGCTTAAAGTGTAACAACAATTATAGATCATATAATACATGTTGAAAACCTAAAACAGTTGTGAATGAATAGCTAGACTCTGTCAGCTACTGACAGACAGCAAGGAAATCTTAAATATTAGATTTAGAAAAAAGAAAGGAAGAAATCAGAGTCAAAGAGAAAGAGCCAGAACAGGGAAGAGAACAGGTTTGCGCTTGTTTGCAATGGACAAACTGGAGCCATCAGACCTCGTTTGTGCCACGGACCTAAGGACCTGACGCCTATCCCCCCTTTGCACTTTTCGTGTTTTGATTCTTCTCCTACTACTTTGGCTACTTTCCAGAAGTGAGTAAATCTCCGTGGGAATACTGGGGCTGACGTTGATTGTGGCATTCTGTTTTTCAGGAAGGCGTTGTCACAGAGTCTGAGGTGCGATGTGTCGTTCATTGTAAAAACCCCTCCAAGCATCTGGGAACATGCTGCCCCACGTGTCCAGGTAACCTCTCAGGAAGGGGAAGGCAGTGTGGCTTTCTGGTACATTACAGCACTGTTGAAATCCTTCGGGGTTCTCTCAAGCATGCATGATTTTCCCACTCCTGACTGGAAGTTTTCTCCCTTTACGTCTGTGTACCTAATGGGTGAGGAGAGCAAACTTCTTTGCATAGAAATGTCCGGTTGGACTCTGGCGGGCCCGGGATGACTGCAATGTGCTGTAGGTCTTGGCAAGGATGCTCCAGGCTCCGGAGGCCTGCTTTCCACTCCACAGGGCCACAGGTAACGCTTATTTTGGAAGGCAAGGTTGTGGCTTTCCCTTGCTTCCAGAAATGTCTTTTTACTGCTTCATATTGCAATACCTTGGCTGGGGCTCGCCGGCTCGCCTTGGTGATGAGGCGACCAGATGTTTTCTGAACACAGAGAGCTGGGTCCCTAAGTGGATTTAGCTTAAGGCTTTGCTGGTCTCAGTTTTCTGTGTGGTGCAGCGACTGGGAACCACTGTCTTTTTAGAGGGCCCCAGGGCCTAGCTGACAGCAAAGCGATCTTTCCTTTTCAGTGGCTGGAGTGTTTCCTCTTACTTCTCTGAACAGGATTACAAAGGCCTCCTGCCTCTTTTCTTGCCCTTAGGTACGAGCCCGGGGATTTTGAGGTGAGAGATTTTTTTCTGATCCCTTAAGCCCCTGGCCCATACTCTTCAACAGATGTTCTACATTTTGGGTTTTACTCTGAGTGCTTTTCCTCACTGGAGGCGATATTCACAACTACTTCTCTTTGCTTTTGAAGTTAATCTCCAAAGGGCCTTCTGTTCTGTGAGCCTTCCCAGGAAATGGCAAAGGCACCGTCGTCGGATGCTCTGTGAAGATGAGCCCCTGGTCCCTTCTCCTCCTGCCGTTTTCCTCCACACAGTCTGCCATGCTCCCAGACCTGAGTCCCTTCTAGGGTCCAACCTTCCCTCATCTTTGAATGACAGTGAGGACAGTCTCTCTCCACTGCTCCTAACCTTCCTGGGTTCCCTGGACAGTCTTTATTGAGCCAAGCTTCCTTTTCACGCTGCAATTTCTGTTAAACTTGTATTATTCGATAAACTTAAGTGAAGGCCTGAAACCAGTTGAAAGTAAAATAATTCTTTCCATAACTCAGTTATTTTGTATCTATCAAACAGAGTTTGCTTGAGTACCCTTCCCCTCTGAATGCACTGAATGCTTTGCATCATGTAACCATATTCTAAAATGCCTAAAGGATCTTTATTAAGTTAGCTCAGTCATTCTTTAGGCTGCACATGAAAATCACCTGGGAAGTTTTAAAAAATAAATCTTGATGCCCAGGCTGCATCCCAGACCAATTCCATCAGAATCTTGGAGGGTGGAACTCAGGCCTCCTGGATAATTTCTGTGCACAGCCAAGCTTGAGATTGAGAACAGAGCAAATTTTATATGCCATAGAAATTTAAAAGATATCAAAGCTGTTAAATATGAATTCAGCTGGGTTGAGTAGACTGTCGCTTTATTGGTGCAGAATCAACTCGGCATATATAACATTCCTTTTCACTTAGGAGATAGTCATATTTTTAGACTGCCTTTGAAAGTATGTGTATAGAAACAACAGAGTGAATTTATTTCAGCAGCTGAAGTTATCATATTTGAGCAATTGCTTCTCTCATTTTGTTTTTTAGTTGAGTTCCCAGGAAGGAAAGGCTGAGCTCTGTAATTGCACATATTGTAATGTTAAGCCTTCACCACCATTTCAGTAAGGGATGAAGCAGTGTTTTTCGTTCACACAGGCAGAAATTTGACTCAATGAGGATAAGTCCAAAGGTGGGGGTGGGGTCCCTGGCCTCTTTTCTTCTCTGGCCTCTATACTGTACTACCTGCCCCTACCCCACACTGTGATCATTGTTCAGCTTGGGTCTAGATGCCCTGGGAAGCAGTATTTAAAAGTTAGCTTGCCAGTCAGCCCTGATGGGAGGGAGTTTAGAGGGGAATGGATCTGTGTGTATATATGGCTGAGTTGCTTCTCTAGGCACCTGAAACTATTACAGCATTATTAATCGGCTATACCCCAATATAAACTAAAAAGGTAAAACATTAGGTTGCCAGTGCTGCACACTAGCCCCCTGACATCTGGGTAGGCACTCTGCCCTTGGTTATGGGGTCAAGAATCAACTTTATTCTTTCCCCTTAATTTCAAAGACCAACCTTTGGCATGAAAATCAGAAGACTCAGATCTGGCCGCATCCAGACTGCATTATCCTGTGTCTTGGGAAGGAGGCCTGAGCCAAGTCTAGAGAGGGACAGTGCATTGAGGCCTTGGGGTATTCTCCTTGTAATTCAGAAGGACTGGCATCTGTCATTGATCATGGAATGGTATTCCACATAATGACAAACACATACGGCTTGTGGTCAGTTTCTTCCTGAAACAGATTGCAGGACATTCTTAGTTATCTGCTCCTTCTTTTCTCGTCTGACTCTTTGCTTAAGGAGGATGGGCTGTAAAAGGAACAGTTTGCAAGAGTTTTCATTTAAAAATTTGTTATAAGGGAACAGCAGGAGGGTTTCTCTGGCTCCTCCCCTGGCTCTGGTTATGGGCATCAGAAAGATTTTAAAGCCACAATTCACCCAGCTATTCAGCTTCAGTAACATTTGTCTCCATGTGTTTCAGTTGAACAAAAGGCTTCACATCTAGCTTTAAAATGAACAGGTCCGGTGGCTTGATCAGGTGGTTATGGGCAATGCTCATATGTTCAGATGTTCCTTTTGTCAGGAACCAGCTGCTTTGAGAGTTGGTGGGTTCTCTTGACAACTTTGGGTTTCCCAGGGTGCACAGTGGTAAAGAATGCACCTGTCAATGCAGGAGATGAGGGTTCAATCCCTGGGTCTAGAAGATCCCCTTGAGGAGGAAATAGCAACCTACCCCAGTATTCTTGCCTGAAAAATTCAATGGACAGAGAAGACTAGTGGGCTACATACAGTCCATGGGGCCACAAAAAGTCATACATGACTGAGCATGCATGTTGATGGCCTTAGTGGACAGGCCTTGAATACCTGTTCTCAGGGGCATGAGTCGGTTTTTCACAAGAGCCCTCTTTGCTGAGTTTCCCCATTGGAAGTGCTGCTTTCCACACTGTCTATCTGTGGAAAGTGACCTCAGCTATTCTGGCAAGGCAGCTGGGGAGGGCAGTCCTGAGGAAGGAGGCTTGGCTGTAGCTGACGGTCCTCCTGTGCATGGCCCATGTGGCGCAGGGTCATTGGCCAGCCTGTTCTTCTGGCCATCTGTGACATTGCTTAAGAAAAGAGCAGTGACCTTGGCATCTTTCTGATAGGAGGCACCTCCTGGCTCTTGGGCCTATTTTTAGCCAAACTTGTTGTGGACATCCTGGCTCCTTCAACAACACACAGGGTGGGACTGAAAACCTGTGTGGTGCCTCCTGTCTTGCCTTTGTCCTTTCTCGTCTTGGTGTCTGGCCCTTTGTGTGGTATGGCCAGTGGGTTGGAGCTGAGTTAGCACCCAGTGCTGCCAGCTGGATGAGTTCCTTCCTCTCTCTGGGCCGCATGTTTCTCACCTGCAGGGGCAGTGATCAGAGTCCATGCTCTGTGGGCTCGCTGAAGATAGAGTGAGGTCAGGAGTGCGAAGGGTCTGGCAGGAGCTGGCCACTTCTGGCTACTCTCCAGGTGGCAGCTCTCCATGTCATTTGCTCCTAAGCTCATCCTTGACCTCTCTGGCTTGACCTTCTCTTTGCCTCTTCTAGCTCCTCTGGAGTTTGGTTCCCTGGCTGTTATTGGGGTGGTGCTGGTGAGTTCCTCAGACTCTTCATGGCTCAGAACCCTGTACTGCTGCTGCTCAGGCCAACCTGACTTCCAACATTTTGTTTGCTTTCTAGCATCTTTGGGTTTCTGGGTCCATGTCGATCTTTTGTACTCTACAGGTTTTTCTTTTTTTTTTTTTCACTTTGAAGCACTCTTGTCCTCTGATTGAAGACTATGCTGTACAAGTTGGGGGTGGAGGTGGGGATGGTTGCTCAGTGGCTAGAAGGATATAATGTCAAGCTGAGTCAAGACTGTGGCCCTGATTCGAAACTCTGCATTGCTTTCCAGGCTGTGTGTTTGAGGGGGTGCAGTACCGAGAAGGGGAGGAATTTCAGCCAGAAGGAGACAAGTGTATCAAGTGTTCCTGTGTTGTAAGTACTGCCTTGGATGTTCCCAGGGTATTCCTTTTGGTTAACTGTGCCTTCAGCTCACCAACTCCAGCCCTAAGTCTCTTTATAGTCTTTTCTCTCCCTCCTGATGTGGAACCAAGGAAAAAGCTCAGCACTCTAAGGTGGGTATCTCAGCCTTGGCAGTGTTAATATTCTGGGCTGGGTAGTTCACAGGTAGCAGCTGTCCTGTGCCTTGTAGGATGTTTAGCAGGATCCTTGGTCTCTATGCATTGGATTTTAGGAGCACTCACCCTCTCAGTTGTGACCAGCAACACTGCCACATGTGTCCTGGAGAACATGACCACTCCTGATTGAGAACCACTGGTCTAAAGAGTGAGGGAGAGGGGTTGATTTCCCTTCACCTGCCTTCTTTGGGCAGGCATGGATTCTCCAATCTTTGGGCCAGAGAAACTTCTTGTTTAGGCAGCTGTTGAGTTCTTTAGTGCGGTCAAATGGGAAGCAGATGGAGATAAATGTAGCTTGCTTTGGAAAGAAGCTGATTTGAGGATTGATCAATTATACTGAGGAGAATGGACAGGAGGAAATGACCCCTAAAACGTGGATTCAGGGCAGAGAAGGGATTAGTGAGACAAAGCCCGAGACTTGCCTTTCTAAGCACTGTTGATTTGTAATTCACAGACTAAGAATATCTTCATAGTGCTTAGGAATGAAAAAGGAACTTGGCATATGTTATAGTTTTAAAGGGATATTTTTTATTAATGTATTTTAAATTTGGAGGAAAATCATTGGTGATGATGGTGGTATTGATGATGATGGGGACTCTAGTCTTAACCAGCCGCTCCAAGTTATTTACAGTAGGGAGTTAGTACAACCATATATTTTTTAAGCTTTTAATCTTTTGCAGTAAAGAACACACAGTAGTCATTTCAAAATATTAAAAAAAATAATACATGGGGAACTTCGGCATCCTAACTTCACCAAAGCAGAATCATATGTGGGTCATCATAAATCATGGTATTTGTCATTTCTCCATGTCTTTTCCAAAATATTTCCTCCTTCCTAGAGCACACATACACATACAACTTAGAGAGTCCAGATTAAAGTAAGCATGACCAAGGGTTATAGTTTTTGCAAGGGGAAGAAGGACAGGAAGGAGAGAGAAGGAAGGAGACACAGGATATTTATATCTATACCTATAGATAGATAGTATTTATATCTATAGATAGATAGTATTTATACCTATAGATAGATAGTATTTATATCTATACCTATAGATACAGATGTAGATATAGATATAAAATAAATATGTAATATAAGGTATATGTACATGATATACCATGTATGTGTAAATATAAATATGTAATATAAGGTATAGGAAATACCTGATAAGAATATATAAAAACACAAAAGTAGCTAATTAATGAAGATGAACATGATTTTGCATATTCAGACTCAACTTCCATGTTTTTCCTTTCTTGCTAATTATGACTAAATAGCTCTTTGTTTTTGTAATAATTTCTATTTGCCACTAAATACTGCCCATTTCACAATTTTATTTCTTCCACACTGGTAGCTGTAAAGTTTTCTGATAATTAAAAGAATTATTTTCATCTCATTCTTTTGGGTAGATTGAGGAAAAACAAGGCAAACTTCAGTAGAAAACTTTAAATCTTCACCTGAATGAATTATTGTTTCCATAAAGGTGGGCCAAGTTTAGGCAACTGAGCCTCCTTGGGGAAAAAATTTAGAAGATGGCAGGGAGGATGGGAGGCTCTCGTAGTTTCGCCAATGACAGTCACACGAAGTTATCTGATGTTGGGAATGGAAATGAGTTTAGAGATTCTATGTAAAGGGTCATATACTCATGCACTCAAGGCCTTCAGACTTTGTGTGTTTGTAAAGACACTGCATGATCAATGAAATACACCGGAGGGCCAAATTCAGGCCCCTGCAAGTACCGCTTTTATTTTCAGTTGAAGAAAGAAAAATCCAAAGAAGTAATTGCTTGCCCAGGCTTTCCTTCTCATGAGTTCCTCCAGTTCTATATTCTATATCATTTTCTGTATCCCTATATATTCTAATCTCCTGTGTTTCTGTATTCCTAATCCTATATTTTTTCTAGTTCTCCATGTTACCACCCTTGGCACATAAGGGGCAGCTAATGGCGTTGGCTGTCCCTGGTGTCAGCTTGTCAGTTAATAAGGGAAGGAGAAGAAGATATGGAGCTCTTGCTTGGGGACAGGACATTTATGAGTTTGCTTGGGTATAGGTAGAGTCAAAAGAGCAGTTTTTCTTTTTGTGAATACAAAAGTTTGAGTCATAAGCTTTCTTGTTTGCAGCTTGTTATGAAAGTAATTTGGTTTTTAATGTGCTCTATTTTGCTATCTTTCAATGTAGTATGCTAAAAAAAGAAAAGAGAGAGAGAGAGGCAATGTCTTGGCAGCAGATGGCCCTGTCCTGAGACTGGCAGCTGGACAGATGTTTGCTTTAGAAGGCAATATTGCAAATGTGCAGCCTGGCCCTGGCACCATGAGACTCAGTGTGAAGGTTCTGCCTGGCCATGGGCTCAGACACCTTGCTGTGGACAGTGCGGGGAGTGAGGGGGTGAAATTGGACAAGGGCTTTGGACAGGACCTGTGCGAGGCTGGGTGGTCCACTGAGGCGGTTACAGGAAGGGTATGCCCCTGGAAGCTGCAGATCCTCCAGTTTAAAAAGAAGATTGTGTATAATTACCGACTATGCTTTGGTAAAAAGGAAAACAATGGTACTATAAGTAGAGAGATGGAAACACATCGATGCATTTGGGTGTATATGTGGTGTTTGTGTGCATATATATTTACATGCATAAATGTCTGTATCTATGGGTGTATCTCTCCACACGTACATATCCACATCTATAGAAGCATGCCTATAAATATAAATACAGACCCACATTTACATGTCTAACCTTGGATCCCCCCAGAAACAGACCTTGCAGCGAAGGTTGGGGTGTAGGAGTCTCATGGGAGATGGAGGATACTGGCCGAGGAGAGCAGAGATGAGATCAGAAGAGGGAGGCAACTAGCTGAGGGTATGTGACCAAGTGTGGATCACCATGCCTGACCAGAGTTCACCCCTGCCGGCAGACTTGGGAAGCCAAAGGAAGTCATGCCTCAGAATTTCCTGCCCGACAGTGAGAGAGATGAGTTATGGTTGCACCACCTCCCATCTGCTCCAGTGGGGGAGTTGATTGGGTACCCTTTTGAGCTGCCTCTCAGGTGGCAAAGTGCCCTCTAAGAGAAAGAATACAGGTGCAGGCAGCTGACGTCTGGCGTGTGCAGTCAAGTGTGTGGGCACAAAGAGGTGGGTGGGGCTGCAGCAGTTGGCTACAACATATATATGTGTATACACAGGTACATGTATGTATGCACACAAGCACAGACATTACTATTTTTGTATCTCTGAATATGATGCTGTGGAAGTGTTGCACTCAATATGCCAGCAAATTGGAAAATTCAGCAGTGGCCACAGGACTGGAAGAGGTCAGTTTTCATTCCAATTCCAAAGAAAGACAAGGCAAAAGCATGCTCAAACTACCGCACAATTGCACTCATCTCACATGCTAGTAAAGTAATGCTCAAAATTCTCCAAGCCAGGCTTCAGTAATACGTGAACCGTGAACTCCCTGATGTTCAAGCTGGTTTTAGAAACGGCAGAGGAACCAGAGATCAAATTGCCAACATCCGCTGGATCATGGAAAAAGCAAGAGAGTTCCAGAAAAAGATCTATTTTTGCTTTATTGACTATGCCAAAGCCTTTGACTATGTGGATCACAAGAAACTGTGGAAAATTCTGAAAGAGATATGAATACCAGACCACCTAACCTGCCTCTTGAGAAATCTGTATGCAGGTCAGGAAGCAACAGTTAGAACTGGACATGGAACAACAGACTGGTTCCAAATAGGAAAAGTAGTACGTCAAGGCTGTATATTGTCACCCTGCTTATTTAACTTATATGCAGAGTACATCATGAGAAACGCTGGACTGGAAGAAACACAAGCTGGAATCAAGATTGCCAGGAGAAATATCAATAACTTCAGATATGCAGATGACATCACCCTTATGGCAGAAAGTGGAGAGGAACTAAAAAGCCTCTTGATGAAAGTGAAAGAGGAGAGCGAAAAAGTTGGCTTAAAGCTCAACATTCAGAAAACGAAGATCATGGCATCCGATCCCATCACTTCATGGGAAATAGATGGGGAAACAGTGGAAACAGTGTCAGACTTTATTTTTTGGGCTCCAAAATCACTGCAGATGGTGACTGCAGCCAGGAAATTAAAAGACACTTACTCCTTGGAAGAAAAGTTATGACCAACCTAGATAGTATATTCAAAAGCAGAGACATTACTTTGCCAACTAAGGTCCATCTAGTCAAGGCTATGGTTTTTCCTGTGGTCATGTATGGATGTGAGAGTTGGACTGTGAAGAAGGCTGAGCGCTGAAGAATTGATGCTTTTGAATTGTGGTGTTGGAGAAGACTCTTGAGAGTCCCTTGGACTGCAAGGAGATCCAACTAGTCCATTCTGAAGGAGATCAGCCCTGGGATTTCTTTGGAAGGAATGATGCTGAAGCTGAAGCTCCAGTACTTTGGCCACCTCATGCGAAGAGTTGACTCATTGGAAATGACTCTGATGCTGGGAGGGATTGGGGGCAGGAGGAGAAGGGGATGACCAAGGATGAGATGGCTGGATGGCATCACGGACTCGATGGATGTGAGTCTGAGTGAACTCCGGGAGATGGTGATGGACAGGGAGGCCTGGTGTGCTGCGATTCAGGGGGTCGCAAAGAGTCGGACACGACTGAGTGACTGAACTGAACTGAAGTGAACCGAACTGAACTGATAGGTACATACGCATGCCATCTGTCCCTAGATTACGAGTTTTTTCCCTAAACCCATTACTTCCTTATGCCTCCCATTCTTTGCTCATGTCTCCACCCTTGTTTGGAATCCCTGTCTTATCCTTCTTCACCTGGTCAGTGCTTGGCCTTTCAAATTTGGTTATCATCACCCACAGCAACTCCCTGATCACTCCATGCCTCGAGGCAGAAGCATAAAAAACCGTTTTCTTATTTGTATTCCTGAGGCACAGGGCTCTCCCTGGCTGGCTTACTTGCCATATGATGTTCCTCCCTCCTTGCGTCATGTGCAGACACATGCACACACAACACACACGTGCACACACCTCCAGGTGAGGCCTGGCCCCATTGTAGCATGATTACCAGAGCATTTTCCTGTTCTGTGTTAGGCCATGTCCTCCGTAAGGGAGGGAGGTGTGTTTTCCGATGCTCATCTTGCTAACCTCTGAGCTTAGCCGTATGGCTGCTCTGATGCTGGCTATGCTACCTTGTAATGGTGTACACTGAACCAGCAATCTCTTTCCTTCCAAACTGCGACAGTTCTGCCCTTTAAAGCTGGCCAACTCCTTCTTGCCTGACAGAATGTGTGTGTGTGTGTGTGTGTGAGAGAGAGTCACTCAGTCATGTCTGACTCTTTGTGACCTCATTGACTGTAGCCCACCAGGCTGCTCCTCTGTCCATGGGATTCTCCAGGCAAGAATATTGGAGTAGGTTGCCATTGCCTTCTCCAGAGGATCTTCCCAATCCGGGGATTGAACCTGAATCTCCCGCATTGCTGGCAGATTCTTTCCTGTCTGAACCTCCTGAGAGAATAGTTATTGTTAGATAAATATCCTACTCTCATTAGGTTACTGTTTGCCTTGGAGCACACCCCAGAATGTGTAAACATCTCTAGTGTATATTACCCATCTCTGATGGATGAATTGCCAGCTCTTCAAGTAAATATTATATACACTGTGAAAATTGTATTTTACGTCCAGCCCCCTTTGTTACATTCTCCAAATTTGTGAAAATCTCTCTACCCGTGTTTTTCGGATGTGGTGACAGAAGCAGACCACCAGAAAGACACTCCATCTGACTGAGATGGATTCCTTGGGTAATGGAACAAATGCCTTACACATGGTTTCTTATCCTTGCTTCAGGTCAGGACAGTATATACAGCATTCCAGACAGCTGAGGACATGCTAATGTTTGATGATATCTGGAGAGATTTCACAACCTCTTGCTCTTACCCATTTTAGAAGCAGAGTGTCTCCCATTTTTTGGTGTGAAAAGCATTATGATTCATGTAGAAAATGCAGTGCTTCACTGTCACTTGTGAAACTGTGTCATCCCCATGCTCCCACTATACATAAATGACAGAGGCAAGAGTTACTTCCCTAGAGAGCTGGTACTTACCAGGGCAGTGGACATTTGAGTTCTTTGAGCTGTTCCTTAGTGTTGTCTGAGTCATAGCAGAGTGCATTCCTCATGGTGTGTGTTCAGTGAGAATGAGTCCTGTGTTCATTTTAAAAATGAAAGAAGATTCTTTCCTAAGACAGAAGCAAAGAGTAGTTTATAAAGTATATTGAACATTCATCTGAGCTTGAATTTTTATGACCTGCCTAACTGAACGAGAGCTTCCATCCTGGCTCAGCAGTAAAGAATCCTCCTGCAATGCAGGAGATGTGGGTTCGATACCTGGGCTGGGAAGATCCCCTGGAGGAGGAAATGGCAACCCACTCCAATATTCTTGCCTAGGAAATCCCATGGACACAGGAGTCTGGTGGGCTACAGTCCATGGGGTCGCAAAGAGTTGGACACAACTTAGCGACTAAGCAACAACAACAGGCTGAACAGCAAACAGTTCACTGTGCCTTTTTTCAGTCAAATGCTCAGGCTGGTGGCAGTTGGTACAGATATTTCTAGAAAACCTGATGTCTTCAGGCGTGTAAGGCTAAAGGCCAGGGTGCCAACGAGAGGTGTTTGTATTCTGTTTTACCAAACTATTTTAAGAACCCTATGGGCTCTATGTCCCTGGAAATCACTTACTGAAGTAGGGAAGCCCGCAGAGCTGTAGGACGCTCTAAAAATGTGGCAAGTCCTCAGTCTGCAAAACCAGCCAGATTAACAGGCCAAGATCAATTACTTTTGCTGACAAAGGTGTATTAAGTTCTGAGGATTTTTACTAATAAACATGGCTTGTTAATGGTCTGTCTGTGATGAAGGAGCTGAACTTTATTGGCTCTTAGAAGCCCCGGAGTCCATAAACACCTTTGCTCTCACTTGTACTTTAGATACTGCAAAGTGCTGTCTCCCAGGGAAATTGAAACTCCCAGCAAGGTTATTTATTTGGAGAGAACAAAGGAAATGGAGCTCTTCGTGGTTCCCATTCCTCTGAGACCAGATTCCTTAAGATGCTCTGCACAGCCTGGCATGGTCCAACCTCTGCCGGGCTCTCTGGCCTCATCACTGACCCTTCCTCGTTCTCTCTGCTCTGACATCTGGGCAGATCCTCCGGATCCTAGCTGCACAAAGCGCACACCCGACCAGCCATATTGACCTCACCTGAGAGCTTGCTGGAAACGCAGAAGTTTGGGCCCTACCCCAGGTCTAGAATTGAAATCTACAATGTGGGAAGATTTTCAGAAAACTCATTTTCCAAATAAAGTTTGAGGAGCTCTGGTCTAACAGCTCTTGGCCTTTCCCTGGGCTGCTTTTTCTTTCTTCTCTCTACTTTGCTCCTAGTTAACACCACTTATCCTGCGCTTGGAAGCTCAAACATTCCTTCTTTCCAGAAGCTTGTGTGACTCCCAAGACTAGATCGGATACTATTGCTAAACCCTGTAGAGCAGCCCATACTTTACTTCCTAAACATTTAAAAGGATTCCTAATTGGATATTTTTGTGTGCAATGATTTTACTTAACTCTTTGAGGGTAAATTGTTCAGTCATGTCCAACTCTTTGCAACCCCATGGACTGTAGCCCACCAGGTTCCTCCATCCATGGAATTCTCCAGGCAAGAATACTGGAGTGGGTAGCCATTCCCTTCTCCAGCGGATCTTCCTGACCCAATGGTAACTCTTGTATCTTCGGTGCTTCGTGCATAATGGATATTCGTACTAATTGTTGAATTCAGGAATGAATGAATGTTGACTTTGATTTTGATTTCTTTCCCTACTGCCTCTTTCCCCTCTCTGCTATTTCATATTCTGCTGCATGTTTTGTCTTTTCCATTTCTGGAAGGAAGTTGGATATATTTGTAGCCACTGTAGTACTTATTATAAATTGCTTTGTGTGGAATGTAGATGACTTCCCTAAGGATGTCTTGCTTGAAAAGTGTTGCCTGAGCCTTAAAGATTTCCACTACTCATGACAACAGAAAGATGCAGTGGCAGGAAGAATTGGCCAATGACTGGGGCCACTCACTGTGGCAGAGCTTGGAAAGGAAAGCATAATTTTCCACCCTCAGAGCTGACTTTGCCCTGAAATATGGAGAGATGTGTCTGACCTCTCGCCTCTCCAGTCTGTCCAGCTTCAGATTGTACTTCCCTATAATTGGATGCAGTGGGGTAGCTGGCCACTTTCCTGGTCATGTGATGCCATGGCAATCCCAGTTACTTATTCCCAGCCATGGCACTGCTCCTCTGACATGGGAACTTGGGACCCTCGATGCCTGAGTCCTCTCACATGGACTCTGCTTTACTCTTGATAATATGTGCAATTTGGCACATTTTAATGATAGGCTGTCGTTATGTCTTCCCTGTCCATGGGGAGAAATTTGGCTACATTTGGGCAATAAATTGGAGAATTGAGCAATTATTGAGTGAATTAGATCAATGTGGGCAGTTTCTCTAAGCAGTGTGGGCCAAAAACCCTGAGAGTAGTTTTCAAAACTAGTTTGAAATGTTGATGTAATTGCTGCAGAGTTCCATATTGCATTGTGGTTGTACCATCACTCTGAGGATAAAAAGATCCTGGCTTTGAACAGTCAATTTAAAAAAGAAAAGGCTTTTCTTTAAGGGCTGGATAGCACTTGCCACTAAAAGGGGCCTCAATTTGCTTGGTAAAGTGCCTGGTACTCTGCCTGCTTTTGGCTAGACCATGAGGTCCTGAATCTTGGGGTTTTATGTTAGGATGAATCTGAGCAATTGTGGTTTCTCTGTCAACCTTCTATTAGAGGGTCTATTTAATGCCATTCTCTTCAGGGTGACTATGTAAATGTGCAGCTGTTGTTATAAGGGTGTCAAATTCTTGCTTATTGAAAATAATACCAAAGTAAGGCAGAGCTAAGGATATTGCTTACTGTGGTCATCAATGATTACCTTGATGGAGCCTTAAAATATTATTTTAGAAGGAAGAGGACAAAGATAGGATATTTGTGAGGTTCCTTGGGGTGGGGGAGGTTTGGTTAAGGTGAGTTTGTTAACATAAGGAATTGACTTGGATTGGGCAATTTTCATGATATACTATATCATGATATACATATTGGTGGAAACTATGAAGTGAGCTTCATGGCTTGTCCTAAAGAGTTCATGAGCCTGGTTGAGTTATCTGTGTTACTAATACTTTCAGTAAGTTCCTGAAAGCAACAAGAAGCTCATTTTTTTTTTATGTTAAAAAGATTGAAATAACTGTTGTATATTTTAAATCCTATTTCAGCCCTGTCTCATGTATTTTCAGGCCAACACTTGAATTTTAATCCCTACACACTGTCTTATTTTTTTGTGGTTTCTAAGGTTCCTTATGTTTATTTCTTTATATGCTTTATAGTTGAAGCTTCTTGTAAAATTATTTTTCTACATTGGGAACCACCATCTGAAAAATGAGCCTAATGGGGTAAAGAGTTAGAAAGGAAAAATCTTGTGTGACATTTGAGCATTTATAGGAAAACACATAGTTTGAAAGAGATGAGCAAATGATTTATTTATAGAGGAATTACTGATACTAATAGCTGCTTTTGCTGAGTGTATACTCTATGCCAGATATAGTGCTATAATGTCCATTTTCAAGATAGTCCTATATATCTAGGGGGCATTAGCACCATTTTTTTGGTGAAGAAGTTGAGATTTGAGAAGTTTAATCGCTTGCCTAAGGTCAAAAAGTTAATAAGAATTGAAATCCTGAACTATGTGATTATAGTCACATGTTATTTCTATCCCATCTACCAACCTCCCCCCCCAACCCCTGCCAAACCCGTGTCATTTTGAGATACCCAATGTATGGTTTTTTTGTAGACATTTGAAAGTGGGACATGCCATCTGAATCTATGGAATGAAGAGCAACCAGATATTTTGAGGGAGAAATAATTCAGCCTTGGGCGTTCAGCCTAAGTATGTCACAGTGATGGCACAGTGAATGATGAACATGTATCTGCTACCCTCACATCAGTTGGAGAATGGAGACAGTGTGATCTATAGTGTATCTGTTTGCCAAGAAATTATGAATACACAAAGAGAATGTGATTGTTGCTGGGACAGAGCCATGCGCAGTGCTTCTGCTTTCAAAGATGATAGAAATAAATGTTTATCTGGTGGGTCTTATCTGTTCCTTGTAATAGTCACTGACGGAGTTTAATCATCAATTTTGGATAGCCTTCTTATCCATGTAAGAAGCAGATGCATTTGGAAATTTAAGTGACTTTCAGAATGGGTATTGATAGTTGGGAGAAAAACGTGTAGCTCAGATGGCAAAGAATCTGCCTGCAATCCAGGAGACCCAGGTTCTATCCCTGAGTTGGGAAAATCCTCTAGAGAATGGACTGGCAACCCCCTCCAGTATTCTTGCCTGGAGAATTCCATGGAGAGAGGAGCCTGGAGGTTCTAGTCCACAGGGTCGCAAAGAGTTGGACATGACAGCAATTAACACTTTCACTTTTTTTCTTTCCTTGGTGGCTCAGATGGCCAGGTGGTACCTGTGGTAAAGAACCCGCCTGCCAGTGCAAGAGATGCAGATTCAGTCCCTGGGTCAGAAAGATGCCCTGGAGGAGAGCTTGACAACTCCCTCCGGTATTCTTGCCTGGAGAGTCTTATGGACAGAAAAGCCTGGAGGGCTGTAGTCCATAGGGTCGTAAAGAGTCAGACATGGCTGAAGCGACTTAGCAGCAGCAGCAGCAGCATGCATGCATGCATGCAGAAAAACAAGCTCCGTTGATTAAATCTCATCCCATTATATCTTTGTAAAGATCGTTCCTTGTAATTTTTTCCTCTTTCTTTTATTCTTTCAAGATGTGTCGCATAATGAACGCCTTTCATGTCTGAAAAATCCCAGGAAAAATACTGATTTTACTAAAGAGTGAAGAACTTTCCAACTATTCCTTCATTTTTTCTTGTATCTTTTCATCCATCTCTTGTCTCTATAGCCAGCCAGCCATTTACTAATTTAACAAAGATTGAGCGCCTGCTTTGTGTTAGATCCTGTATTAGGTATTGAGTGTTCAAAGATGAAGAGGATTTCACTTTTTCTTTCCAGGTAACTCGATCTATTGACTTGGGCATACTTACTAAACTCAAATCAAGCCATACTGTAACATTTCTTTCCAGGTAACTCGATCTATTGACTTGGGCATATTTACTAAACTCAAATCAAGCCATACTGTAACATTTTTTGTGTGTGCCATGTAAAAGATAATAATATTATATATGATAATATATGCCAAATATAAAATATTTATAAAAGTCCAGATATATTGAAGAGTAGAAGTAATTGTAAAACTCAAGAAAACCAGTTAACATGATTTGACATATTTCCTTCCAAGATTTTTTCTCTATATTTTCATATAGTTATATAACTAGATCACATTCTATATTTTGCATCCTGGTTATTTTCATTTAGCTTTATGTTATGAACATATCTTTATTTCATTAAAAAGTCATTTAAAATAATTTTCATAGCTGCATAATATTTTGTCAGTATGTGCTCAGTTGCTCAGTCATGTCTGACTCTTTGTGACCCCATGGACTGTAGACTGCCAGGCTCCTCTGTCCGTGGGATTTTCCAGGCAAGAATGCTGGAGTAAGTCGCCATTTCCTTCTCCAGTGGATCTTCCTGACGCATGGACTGAACTCGAATCTCCTACATTAGTAGCAGATTCTTTACCGCTGAGCCATCTGGGAGCCCTCCTTTAGGTTACTCACATTCAGTGCTGTTACCAGAGCAGCTATATTCTCTTTTGCATCTCCTTGCTTCTGTCATTGTTCCCTGCTGTTGAACTTTAAAAACAACGTCTGCTAATTGAGAAGGATTCACTTCAAACTCACCATCTAATTTTTGTGATTTCTTCATCTCTAGAGTGCTTTGCCTGAAGAAGTTCATATTTACCGTCCTTACATTCTCAGGGGCCTCAGGGTCTATATTTGTGTAGCTCCTATAAACTTGATAAATCCTTTCTAGAAACTCTGATGTCTCCTCAGTTGGCTTTTGTTTTATCTCCCAAGTTTTGTTTAAACTCTTTTGTCTAGGTACCCCCTTGGGTCTTCTCTCAGACCTCCACACCATAAGGTGGTAGTCCTCTGACTCCTTTTTCTTCTGATGCAATAGCATAAGTGTTTCTACACATGGTATCTCATCTCTTTTCCCTGCTCCTTTGCAAAACACTTCTAACTGTGAGATGGCATAATAGTTGAGTGAGCCATTTAGGGGCCATTGCTCTTCTGATCCTAACGTGTTGGGTCCACACACTATTGCAATAGCATAGTCATAGGCTCACGATTATATTTTTCCCATTTATCCAATATATGCCCCAAAGGGCTCTCATTTGAGACAGATGGAGTAGTTCCCATTTATAGATGGAATACTTCCCATTTTTAAAAGTATGACCATACCACAACACAAAAGATGTATACAAATTCCAATATAAAAAATTCCACAAAAAACATGCAACATTGATACACCAACAGATTGGTTCCCAACTCCCAAACTTACACTACAAACCAAAGAACTAATTCCAACTAGGATAAGCTTATCCCCACATGAACTAGTTCCCCAGTGAACCAGTTCCAGCTCAAATACAGTCCAACAATTCCCTTCCCTAACAGGGTCCCCCAACAGAACTAGCTTATTCCCTAAAGGAAAAAGCACAAATTGAGGGTGAAAAGTGTTCCCAGTGTGCACACTGGAGTGACTTGCCCTACAAAATTGAATCCACTGACGGGTTCTTTGTCAGTATACTATGGTTTATTTAATCATTTCTTTCTGGAATTAAAAATTAACATTGTTTTCAGTTTTCACTATTATGAATAATGTAACAGACATCTTTGAAAACTAATCTTTCCTTAAGCTAACCTCATAGAAGTTTAATTAGTGGATCAAGAATACATTTTAAGATGTGTATGTGAGCGTTGTTAAAATACCTCGTATAAATGATGTCCTAATTTCCACTCCTGTCGACAGTACCTGGGTGTATATTTTCCTTACCAAAGCTATTTTTCCATCTGAGCATCTTGATTTCATTAACATTTGACTTCTGGAACTGAGCATCTTTCATATGTTTATTGGACGATTGCATTTTTTTCTGTAAATTGTGTGTTTTTCTCATTTTTCTGTTGAGTGGTTAAAGTTCTACTGAAGTTTATGTGTGTATGAAGGATAGTAATCTTCTGCTGTTTATATTAAGATGTATTTTTAAAAACACTGAAAAAATGCTGGATGTGTAGTTTGATCTTAGTGTGTATATTGCATGTCGGATAATGTTAGATTTTGCTGAAATCCCGTGTCTTCTTCCAGTCTTTTCCCCTCAAATCTTGATCCAAATATATTAACCAAGAAAAAAGTGAGTCAGTGTTGTCAGGTCCCCTGTTTAATTTTCCAAGGCTTTTCTTTGCTTAAGCTTCTCTTTTCCCTTCTCTGACTTCATTGTGAGAGTGACTTGGACCTGCCCCCACACTCAAGGGAAGTTATTCTTGAGTTTCTACAGCGCCTCTTCCCTTGCCTGTGGCTCAAGGCTTCCCATCTCTCTGTCTTCTCAAGCTTCTCTTTCTCTCTCGGCTCAGTGAGAAGGGTCCCTCCTGCTTTCCAGACCTGATCTTCCCCTGGGGCTCCGGCTCCCATCTCATCTGGCTCCATCCCATCTTTCCTGCTTCTCCTCCTCTGTGTTCAGCTTCTTGTGGCCAGGCACTGTGTACCTCCCATCTTAGAGAACAATGTCTGCACATAGGAAACAGTAAATACTTGACTACATGACTAGTCTTTCACTCTCTGATTTGAATATCCATGTTCTTAAAAATGAGTTATATGATTGAGAACTTTCTACCTTCTTACCTGGGTCTTCATTTCTATTTTGAAGGCAATACATTCAATATTCACATTTTTAATTGGTTCACAGTGCTTTTCAGGTCTACTATGTCCTTTTATATCACTGTATATTCATTCTATTAATTTTTGAGAGTTTGGTATTGAAACTCCAACTGAAAATTTTAATTTATCTACTTAAAAATAATTGTAATATATAGTAGAACTATATGTAGCCTTGTTCTATATTTTCCAAGTCTCCTGTAAGTGTTATCATACATAACATATCATACATAACATGTATGAACATACATACATTCATAATTTAAAAAATTAAAAAGAATGAGGAAAAAAATGTTACGTGTATTCCCGGACCCATTATAATATATTTACATTTTTTTCTTTCAATGATCATGGTAACCTGAAGGATATATAATAAGTCTGGAGAGGAAGGGACTCCACCCTAAAGCATTTAAAGAAACTGGTGAGGAGACTTCAGAGTACTGTGTGAAGTGGCTGGGGTTGGGGGTGGGGTGAGCTCTGACTGCTCAGGGCCTCAGGGAATGATGGCAAGTTTGAGCATGCATCTTCCCATGGGGTGGGAGGAAGAGAAAGGAGACATTCATTAATGAAATTAAAAGAAATATTCTATTTTGCCAGTAAAGTAGAATAAAATGTTAGTGTCACAGTACCTTAGAATATTTCCAGAACTTTTTTGGGTCATTTTCTTCATTATTTTTTCTTGATCTTTAAAAAAATTGGTATTTGGGGGTCTCTGACTCTCTTTGTCCCTTTCCTTGTTTCTGCTTCATAGCTCTCCCCTCATCCTCATCTCCCTTCATTCTTCCATCCTTCCTCCCATCCCTCATGCTTCTGTTTTCCCTGTCATTTCCTGATCCTCCTTAAGCTGACCCTTTCCCATTCTCATCAGTATCTCAGCACAGCAGCCTGTTTTATTTAGTAAAGTAGCAAAATTCATTTTCATTGCTAGCTTGGCCTCTCCTCAGATAATCATCACAGAGTTCTGTACTGCAAGATATTCACAAATATCTTTTGAATGAATTGGTTACACGTTTTGGCACCTTTTAAATGTCGTTTGAATGTTCAGTTTGGAGGGTGGCAGTGCTTTTGTGGTCCTGTGAATGGCTTCAATTACCACCATTCCCTTAAAGTGGAATTTTAAATGGTACCACTTGTTCAGTGTAAGCAGCGCTGTATTTATATCCCAGGCCGCACGATTCTCCTGAAAATGGGAGAATCAGTTCAGAGAATACTGGACCACAAATACAAAAGGGAAGATGGGGGTGCACACATCAGACATTGTCTTTAAAGCCCACCTCTGAGCCTACACTGAGTTACAGCTGTGAATCATCCCTTCTAAGCCCACCTAAGTTCTCTAGCTGTGATTTAGAAGAGCCAGCTGGAAATGTCTATTGAGTGGACTTCACTCTTTGGAAAGGGGATAGGCTTCCAGGAGTAGAGTAAACCTTTACCATGAAATGTACAAAACAACCTGACCTTATATCCAGCGTCAGACACGTCTGTTACATAATTCTTTGTGCTTATTTTTTGCTCTAGTGCCTTTCTTCTGTTCTCCATGGTACACATAGCAGAATGAGATAATATGATTGTGGTTAACAATATGATGTTCCGCATGTTCTGTGTGAGGACTTTGGAAAGCTTCTGAATATTGCTGGAGTTAAACAAAAGAAAAAAACTCCTATATTCACAGTGAATAAAAAGAAAAGCCCGTAGTTTGTCAGTGACATTCTCTTTAGTGGGGAGAAAAAGTACCAGTTTAATTTTTGGTTAGCTTAAATTTATAATATAGTCAAACATCAATAAAAGCTGTTCCGTATTATGAAGGACAAGTCAGAAGGGCTTCCTTCATAGCTCAGTTGGTAAAGATTCTGCCTGTGGTGCAGGAGACCTGGGTTCGATTCCTGGGTCGGGAAGATCCCCTGGTGAGGAAATGGCAACCCACTCCAGTATCCTCACCTGGAGAATCCCATGGACAGAGGATCCTGGCAGGCTACAGGCCTTAGGATCGCAAGAGTCGACACAATTTCGTGACTAAACCACTACCATCATAAAGGAATATCCTGGGCTCTTAGTTTAAGCATTGAAATTCAATAATAGAAGTAACACTTTAATTCAAAATGAGTATGAAAAATTACCCTCACCACGTCATTAGTACTGATCCATATCTTAATTTTTTTATGCCTTGATTTGACAAAATAAATATTTCACATACTTTCAGATTTTTGTTCTGGAGCTGTTTGATGCTACAGCACTTTTTTCTCACTGATCTGACTTGAGGGATGTGATTGGTAGATGACAGGAGTGACTGGTCTTGACATTGGTGGGAAATATGTTTCTTTTCAGTTTCAAGTTCAGGAAGAGGAGAGGGAGGGGACTCTTGAGAATTTTTGGTTTTGTTATTAGGTTTTCAGCATCCATAATATTCATAAACAATGGACACAGCTGTCTTTAATAATCCAGCCTGCTAAGTGAAAGAACAGAACACACGCCAGAAAAACATCAGGCTGGAAGAGGGTTTTTTCCAACACAAAAATGTTCATATATTGAAGCAAGGTTTCCCGTATAATCACACTGGATGCAGACCCTAAACTTCTATCATTAAGTAAAATCATTTGACCAACCACTAGGAAAAGTGTAATGGAGTTTTTGGTAGTTTTAGAAGTTTTGCTTTTGCTACTATATCATTTTGAGTAGGCTTAAACATGCAGATGTGTGTCCCTTAGAGGGAATTTTTGTGGGCAGGAGGCGTCTGGTCTGAGTGTGAAGAGACATGGGGTCCTGCTCGGCTTCTGTCACCGGCCTGTTGTGTGGCCTGGAATTTTCCCATTAACCTCTTTGAGACTCAGTTTCCCCATAAGTAAAAGGAAGAAGCCTTCCCAGGTCTGTAATTCCCTGATTACCCACTTCAGAAAAGGCTTTTATTTTCCCAGGCAGAAAATTATTGGACAGACTCAAAATACCAGTTAATAAAAATTATTTTTCTCTAATATAGTAATAGATCATCATCACATTTTAAAATTTGCCTTTTTAGAAAATTAAATTTGAATTAATACACAGTGGGATTTGCTCTTTGGCATACATACGTATGACTTTTGACAAATGCACACTCATGCACATTTGCGAATCATTCATATTATAAATTATGTTCAAAATGCAAAAAAGTCTTTACCTGTTATTCTAGCTATGCCACCACATGTATGCTCAGTCACGTCTGACTCTGTGACCCCATGGACTGTAGCCCAGCAGGCATCTCTGTCCGTGGGATTTCCCAGGCAAGAATACTGGAGTGGGTTGCCATTTCCTACTCCAGGGGATCTTCTGGCCCAGGGACGAACTCTCATCTTTTGTGTATCCTGCTTTGGCAGGTGTATTCTTTACCACTGTCCCACCTGGGAAGCCCCAAAAAGAAAAAAAAAATGAAAAAAGACAAGCTATTTCTGACTCTTTGATCATAATGCTTCTCTGAAATATTAAGACATTTCTGATGCTTCCAAAATGTCTAGAATGAGGAGCAAGAGACTCATCCATTTTGGATCACATGAAGTTCTTCACTCCTAGAATGGACTTGCAGGTTTTGTTTGTAGAGCAGTAATTAGAGACAGAGGAAGCTCTTCTTTTTCATCCCAAGGCAAGGGTATCGCAGTAAGATTGGCTGGCAGTGAGAGCCAGGAGAACTCTGGCTATAGGATTCTTCACTTATATTGCTGGATGGATCAGGCTTAGTGTGTCTGCAATTACTATACAATCTTAGATTCAAAGCTCAAAGATGGAAAGGCATTCCAGTAGGCTGACGTGCCTCCACAGTAGTGGAAAACCAGGCAGTAGGAGATTGATGGTTTTCTGGAAGAATTTTGAGGTTCTCTAAGGAAAGCATGTCCCTTGGCCTTCTCGGCAGCGTTTGTTCCCCGAGGCCTGTGCAGATGTGAGGGTTTGCTTCTTCCTCCGTGTTAACCCTGCTGCTTCCCCATTCCAGGTGTCGTCCAAATGTTGGTACAGAAGAGGCCTGAGTTTGCCGTGGGGTGGGGTGGCCATGACGAGAGTGTTCACAGAGTTAGGGGCCGACCTGTGGATTCTGTGTATTACACCTGGGCCCTGGCCAGTGGGCCCTGCTGGAAGGACATGGTTTTTGGACTCCGTGGGGAAAGGATTTAATCTAGTTCTGCTCCTCCCACAGTGAATACATTAGAACTCACTTTCTTCATTCATAAAATAAGGACCTACTTCTTGGCAAAAAATGCTTAGGAACCTTATGTTTTCTTCCTCCATCTCTAATATGGTTGCTGTAGAAAACAAGACCTACAAAGCTGTTCCATGCGTGAAGAGTTTAATGCAAAACAAAAAGGATACAGTTTCCTACAGAAATGAAATAGAAGATGTCAGAGAAACTTTCAAACTTTGGAATCAAAACTCCTCAGCCCCCATTTTTTGTTTTTAGGTTAAAGAAGTTCCAGGTTTTGAGAATTTCTTTGGCTGATATGTACAAAGTGCCTACTCTAGTAACTAGCACTTAGTAGATGCCTCTCTTTCCTGCAGGGCTGAATACTTTTCAGTAATAGCCCTTTCAGTGGTAACTTGTTTTCATTTAGGATATACATTTACATATGGAACATAAACAATTTAAACTGGAGTTTGCTGGATTGTTTTTCTGAGGAGAAACCTAACAGGTAGCTCCCTGGTGTCTGATTATTGCCATGCACTCACTAGTGATTCATTCACTTCAAATCCCAGAGTCTTTCTTTTTGTCCGCTGGGAGACAGTATTTTGCAGTCATTCTTTTTCATCACCTAAGGAGCTGCTAGCCTTTATCTGTTGCTTCTTTGTAAGGGAAAGTCTAAGCACTGTTATGATAACACTAACTCTACTCTGTCCAAGGGAAATGTAATTGGAGTCACATATGCAATATAATAAAAAATAAAAATTGCAAAGATTTTCATCTTCTACTAGTCACATTAAAAGAAGTAAAAGCAGGTAAAGTGAATTCTAATACTATATTTTGTTATTAGTCTCTCAGCTGTGTCCAACTCTTTGTGACCCCATGGAGTGCAGCACGCCATGCTTCCCTGTCCTTCACTATCTCCCAGAGTTTGCTCAGGCTTATAGTCCATTGAGTCGATGATGCCAGCCAACCATTTAATGCTCTGTTGCCCGCTTCTCCTCCTGCCTGCAGTCTTTCCCAGCATCAGGGTCTTTTCCAACGTGTCAGCTCTTTGCAGGAGATAGCCAATGTATTGGAGCTTCAGCTTCAGCATCAGTCCTTCCAATGAATATTCAGGATTGATTTCCTTTAGGATTTACTGGCTTGATCTCCTTGCTGTCCATGGGACTCTCAAGAGTCTATATTTAACCCATTGTATAAAAAATATTAACATTTCAACATATAAGCATTATAAAAATATTAATGGGACATGTTACATCTTTTTTCTTTTCTTATACTAAGCCTTCAACTTCTGATGTGTGTTTCATACTTATAGCACCCTTGTTTCTGATTAACAACATTTCAGTTACTCAATATCCCATGTGTCCCATGTCCCATTTTGGACATCGTAGGTCTAGTAAATGCTGCATCGTCTGGAGGGAGCAGGTCCCATATTCACACTCACAAGACCTTCCGTCCTGTTGACATTCTATGTGTGGCCTGCCTGGTTGATATTGTGCCAAGAAAGAAGGATGAAAGTGAAGACATTAATTACCAGTCAGAGGAATCTTTCTAAGAGCTTGCCTCGGTGTGCTCTGAATCCTCCAATGGCATCTCTTCTTTTTGGAGTGAAAATGACAGCTCTCTCCCAACCTTGTCTTCTAAGACTTTCCCTCACACCAGTCTTTCCAGACACATTGGACTCCTTGCATTTCCTTGAATGCGCCAGCCACATGTTCACTTCAGGACTTTTATATTTGTACAATGCTTTGCCCGGAATATTCTTCCCCAGGTGCCTACATTTGGCTCTTTCAGCTCCTTCAAGGTTTTGCCCAAATGTCACCTATTAGTGAGATCTTTCATAACCAATCAATGTAATCTAAAATGGGGACACGCTTTTGCTACCAGCTTCCTTTTCCACCTGACACTCCTTCTCAAACCAACCCCCTTTGAAATTTTTTTCTTTTATGTTACCATCTGATATACTTTTTTCCCCCCCCCCCCCCTCTTTCTCTTTTCTACCTTCCCTCTACCCTCATAAAATATAAGCTTCATTAGGGCAGGAACTGTATTTTGTTCACTGGTATATCTCCACCACCTAAAACGGAGCTTAGTACATTGTAGGCTTTATTTTCTTGGGCTCCAAAATCACTGCAGATGGTGACTGCAGCCATGAAATTAAAAGACGCTTACTCCTTGGAAGAAAAGCTATGACCAACCTAGACAGCATATTAAAAAAGAGACATTACTTTACCAACAAAAGTCCGTCTAGACAAAGCCATGGTTTTTCCAGTAGTCGTGTGGATGTGAGAGCTGGACCATAAAGAAAGCTGAACACTGAAGAACTGATACTTTTGAACTGTGGTGTTGGAGGAGACTGTTGAGAGTTCTTTGGACTGTAAGGAGGTCAAACCAATCAATCCTAAAGGAAATCAGTCCTGAATATTCTTTGGAAGGACTGATGCTGAAGCTGAAACTCCAATACTTTGGCCACCTGATGCAAAGAACTGACTCCTTGGAAAAGACCCTGATGGTGGGAAAGATTGAAGGCTGGAGGAGAAGGGGACGACAGAGGATGAGATGGTTGGATGGCATCACCGACTCAATGGACATGAGTTTGAGTAAGCTCTAGAAGTTGGTGATAGACAGGGAAGCCTGGTGTGCTTCAGTCCATGGGGTCACAAAGAGTTGGACATGACTAAGCAACTGAACTAAACTGAACTAAACATAGTAGGCACTCAGCAGATGTTTGCTGAATGGATGAACGAGTGAATAATATGAAGTATCTGATATTTCTAAGAAGTCAGAATTCTAACTGTTGATTAACGTTTGTGAAAGTGTTGACTACTACCCTGCCCAAGATTAATGGAATATTCTTGCTTATTTGGGAAACATGACCAAATCATTTATGTATTAGCTTTCTTCTGGTTTAGGAGACCCAGTAATGAGCCCCTGTGCTATTGTCTAGGTCAGCTAAACCCCGGTGGGAGTCTGGCCAGTGCTCTCAAGCACAAGCACTGATCACTTTTCAGTGGTGACTTGTGGGAAGGTCAGAATAGATTCAGATCCACTAGTTCTTGAATGCTTTTCCTTCTTTGGAAGTAGATATTTAGGAATTCTCAAAATTTGGGAACTCTCAACTTGAATATTTAATGGGGGCAGGTTGGATTACTTCGTCTGTGTTTACAAACCCACAAAGCCTTCCAGCAGACCTCTCCCACTCAGTTTTAGCAGAGTCCTTGTGAACATCATGAACATGTGCACAGGGTCAAAGTGGAATGGTAAGAGAGATTGTTGTTCTTGGCTGAGTCCACGTGGGGAGCAGCGCTAACCATGGGCTTGTGCAGCCAAACGGTGTGATGTGATCCTCTGGCTGCTGAGGGCCTGGCAGACACTGGAGTCTGGTGCAGCGGCTGCCCAGCTCTTCAGAGGAAAGGCCAGTCTAATTTAGAAGCCAAACAACTTTCTTTTGTCTTACTTGTTTTCTCTCCAAGAAGGCAAAGTTTTGAAGGCCTCAGCAGGAGGGAAGTCTCTGGTGTCAGAAGGGCTCTCTAAGCATTTTGAGACTTGTAATGTGGAGGTTAGCAAGGAGCTCTCAACATCTCTTTCCCCTCTGTCTGCCTGCTCACAGGCCCTGAACATAACATTGGCAATGATTGTAAATATATTTCATACTAAGTCATTCTTTCTAGCAATAGAGCGACCTCTCACCATTGTCTTACATGTTCCCAGAGAGAAAATAAAATCTTTATCAGCAGCTTAAGAGTCAAACACCTTCCCTGATGGCTCAGACAGTAAAGAATCTTCCTGCAATGCAGGAGACCAGGGTTCGATCCCTGAATGGGAAAGATCCTCTGGAGAAGGGAATGACTAATCACTAAGTCTCTAGTTTCTCTTTTTGACCTCGAGTTACCTGCCTGGGTTAACAGTGGGTTTCATGTACTCTCATTTTCTGGTGAATGAGAGCTTAGAATTCTAAGTCAGGAAGGTCTTGTGGTTAAAGTTTGATAAGATAGTTTTGGATTAAAACCAACAACCTAAAACTTTAACAAGGTATGTCTTCTCCCCATAAAAGAGAATCAAATATAGGAAGATTTGTTCTTGAGCCTCATTTTTTTAATGTAATAATTTTTGTACTTCTAAATTTTCATTAATGTGAAAAAGATTTTACTGTGCTTACTGGGGTTATACCATTCCAGCATTTGGAAAAGGTGTAGTTTGACAAGAACTTCTGAGAACCTTGAGAGAGAGGATTTTGTTTGCCTGAAATCAGTTTCCCCTTTCTTTCAAAGAGCCTTTCCTTCTGGGACCTTCATTCCAGACTTTGTAATCGAGATGAGAAGATGATATTCAGTCTGCGGACTGCTTAGTTCCTGACCTGTCCACAATCCTCATTGAACAAAGCCAAATGTGTTTTAAAGGCTGGTGTTGAACTACACATAAACCTGGGACTCTGGGGTGATGAAAAAATATGATTGGTACAGGGGAAGGAGGCCACAGAGAACCCATTTTATCCTCCGGCCTTTTTTTTTTTTTTTCCGTTTTCCTCTATTTCCTTCTTCCAAATATCATTTTGGTTTTTCCCACTTCCTCAGAACTTCAAAGGTAACCATTTTTGGAAATGAGGTGGTATATGTGTGCTCAGTTACTCAGTTGTGTGTGAGTCTTTGTGATCCCATGGACTGTAGTCCACCAGGCTCCTCTGTCCGTGGGATTTTTCAGGCAAGAATACTGGAGTGGGTTGACATTTCTTTCTCCAGGGGATCTTCCTGACCCAGGGATCGAACCCACGTCTCCTGTGTCTGCTGCATTGCAGGCGGATTCTTAACCCACTGAGCCATCAAATTCTCTAGTGGAGGGTTTCCTATACAGAGCTTTACAGTCAGGATCTGTAGGAGTTTTGTATATGTCTGTCACTAATTGGTTAATCACTGTGTTCATTTTTCTGATCTACTAAACGACCCATTTGTAATCCTTTTCTGTAACAAAACTGCACGTCTTATAACACTCACATGTTGAGCACCCAGGTGGGAGAAATGAAGGTATAAAGGAAATTTGAGGACAGTTTGATCAAACTGTATTTGAAAGGAAACTCTGTGACTCAAATATCCCCAGTCCCTAGGGCCCTTGACCCTGGTACATTTCATTGCAAGTGCAGGACGTGAAACCATCCATTCATTCATGTGTTAACAATTTTAATGCATAGCCATTAGAACTCTGATCCTGGTTGGGAGTACAACAATGAACTAGAAAGATAAAATTCCCACCCTCATGAGGCTTGCATTCCAGTGGGGAAGTAGGTGACAACCAGGAGAAATAAGTGAAAGATGTATGATAGCAGGTGACAAGTGTAAGGATGAAAAACCAGATCAGAGAAGGGGAAAAAAGTGTTGGGGATGATGTGGACAATGATTTTAAATAATGGGATAAGAAGAGGGCTCACCATTGTCTCACTGCTAGTGGTGCTAGTGGCTTAGAAGAAAAGAATCTGCCTGCCAACGCAGGAGACACAAGAGATGCAGGTTTGATCCTGGGTTGGGAAGATCCCCTAGAGAAGGAAATGGCAATTCACTCCAGTATTCTTGCCTGGAAAATGCCATAGACAGAGGAGCCTGGCAGGCTACAGTCATGGGGCTGCAAAGAGCTGGACATGACTGAACGGCTGAGGACACACACATTGCCTCACTAAAGCACTGGACCTCAGACTACCATGCTTGAAATTAATGGATACTCATATCTACTAAATGAAAAGAACTAACAGTTAAGAAATCCCCAGAGATTTGTATAGACCAAATAATGAATTTTGGTGCATGTAAATATATGAATTTCACATTGCTTATCTGTCTTTGAACTGAGAGCTGACTCTTTGTTCAGTTCAATCGCTCAGTTGTGTCCAACTCTTGGCGATCCCATGGACTGCAGCACGCCAGGCCTCCCTGTCCATCACCAACTCCCGGAGTTTACTCAAACTCATGTCCATTGAGTTGGTGATGCCATCCAACCATTTCATCCTCTGTCGTCCCCTTCTCCTGCCTTCAATCTTTCTCAGCATCAGGGTCTTTTGAGTGATGGTTGTTTTAGGGACTGCTGTTCTGTGATCTTTTTGAGAAATTATGGATGCAAATGAATTTTGGATGAACAGAATTTTGGTATTCCCTCTTTCCACATTTGCACAAAAAATAGAGGAATAGCACCACCATTCTAAAGAAACAAACCTGCCATATTAAGTAACAGTTGAAACATCACCTGTGTAGTACTCTACCCCAAATGTTTAACCTGAGTCTTACCATGATGAAGTATTGGAGAAATTCATATTTAGTTTTGGTCTAGATTCTTGAAAATGTCAGTGTTGCAAAGGAAAAAGGAAGTTTGGACAACTGCTTCAAAGTAGATGAGAGAGACATGACAACTAAATGTAATATATGATCATGGCTGGATTCTGGATTTAAAAAATACTATTAAAGACTTTATTAGAGAAACTGGGGAGATTTGAAGATAGACTGTATATTAGACATGCATGTTTTTGTATTAGTTGCTCAGTTGTGTCTGACTCTGTACCCTGGCAGGCTCCACTGTGCATGGAATTCTCCAGGCAAGAATATTGGAGTGGTAGCCATTCCTTTCTCCAGGGGATCTTCCTGACCCTGGGATTGAACCTGGGTCTCTGCATTGCAGGCAAATTCTTCACCCTCTGAGTCACCAAGGAAGTCCATATTAGATGGTTGCTGGTACTATTGCAAAAATATTAAATTCCCTGAGTTGTGACAGTTAACTTATGATTGTAGTAGATTTTTCTCATTGTTTCTTCTTTGACTTACTGGTTTTTAGAAATGTGTTGTTTAATTTCCATGAATCCTTGAATTTTCAAAAATTTCTTCTGTATTGTTTCTCGTTTTATTCTACTGTGATTAGAGATTGTATTTTTATGATTTCAATCTTTTTAAATCTGTTGAGATTTGATGTGTGAGATAACATGCTCTATTCTGAAAAATGTTCCATGTGCATTTGAGAAATGTATGTATCTTGCTGTTTTGGAGTGGATGGATATTCTGTATATGTCTGTTGTACAGTAAGTCAACTGTAAGTCAACAATGTCAAGTTCTTATTGATATTCTGCTTAGTTGTTCTATCTATTATTGAAAGTGGAGTAATGATGTCTCCAACTATTGTTGTTGAATTATCTGTTTCTTTCTTCAGTTCTTTTAGTTTTTGCTTCATGTATTTTGGGCTTCTTGTTAAGTACATATATTTATAATCAAAACTCAGAGATTTGTGTAATGAATTAGAAAGAAAAGCATCATGCAACTATGTACTGTCTACAAGAGACAAATTTTAGATTCAAAGACACAAGCGAAAAGGATAGAAAAAGTTGTACTGTGCAAATATTAATAGAAAGTAAAAGAGAGCTGCAGGGACTATGCTAATATCAGACAAAAATGACTTTAAGATAAAAATTGTCACTAGAGATAAAGAAGGACATTTTATAATAAGAGGGTCAGTCCATCAGGAAACCATGTTGTCTTTTGAATGAACATATTTGTAATAGCTGAGTTAAAGTCTGTCTAGTAAGTGCAACCTCCAGACTTTAGCAAGGACGATTTCTATTACTTGCTTTATGTGTGCACGTGTGTATAGGCAATGCTTTCTTTGAATATCTTACTTATTGCTATTGTTGACAACTGGCCATTTAAAATCATGTAGTTTAACAACTCTGGAAATCAGATTCCCTTCTTCCCCAGTGTTTGTTGTTGCTGTTTGTTTTTTTGGTTATTGTTGCTTTTTGTTTGTTTGACACTATTGTACTAATTCTGTGAAGTCTGTATTCTTCATCATGTGTGGCCCCTGAATCTCTAGTAATCAGCTAATGATTGGGTAGAGCTTTGCCTATAAGTTTTGCACCAATATGTCTTCCAGCCTCTGCCAAGGGACTCTGTGTGGGTGCTGGGGAATACTTTCAACACTCTAGCAGGAAGTTTACATCATTGCCCTGTACTCCACTTCCTGATGGAGCAAAGCCTCCTGAAAGATGTGGACTTTCTCAGGGGTTTCCTGGGGAGGTATAACCAGTTCAGTTCAGTTCAGTCCTCAGTCATGTCTGACTCTTTGGGACCCCATGGACCGTAGCACACCAGGCTTCTCTGTTCATCGTGAACTCCCTGCTCAAATTCACATCCATCAAGTCAGTGATGCCATCCAACCGCCTCATCCTCTGTCATCCCCTTCTTCTGCTGACTTCAATCTTTCCCAGCATCAAGGTCTTTAAAAAATTTTAATAAAGTCCAATTTATCAATTTTTTCTGAAAAGTTTTGCTTTTGATATTAAAAAATACTTATTTGTTTAATTGGAGGATAATTGCTTTACAATGTTTTGTTGGTTTCTGCCCTACAACAATTCAAATAAATCATAACTTTATGTATGTCCCCTCCCTCCTGAACTTCCCTCCCATCCATCTTACCCCTCTCCCCTAGGTCATCACAGAATGCCAGGCTGGGTTTCCTTCAGCTTTTCCTTTTAATATTTTTGTCAGTATCTTGTCAACCCCAATTAGTAATGCTGCTTTGGGCAGTTACTATTGATATATTAAACAATTACTACTGATCATTTTAAACAAATGCCTTGGGGGTAGAGTAGAATGAGCTCTGAGCTGAAGACAAACTCTGAGAGTGGAAAGCTTTTTAATTTTTAGTAAGTTGCCAGCAGATGAAATAGTGACAGACACTCTGAGATGAAATGTTTGGGGAATGCCGAACCCATTCTTCTTGTTGTAGTGGCTGCTAGGCAACCGCTGTTGTGAAGCTATTGATTTTCAAGGCTACTGTAGAGCTAGTTAGAGAGGGACAAGATAAGTTAAAATGACATAAAGTTTGCTGTTCTTATTGTGATTCAGTTATTGTTCACTAATAGATACTCCTTAGATTGTTATAAACCTTTAATCTGCAGAGCTCTGAAAATGTTGACTTTTATAATTTTTGTTGTTGCTTTTATTTCTTTGTGGAAGAACAGACTTTCTTAAGTCCTCACTCTGGCATTCTGGAATTTGTAAGCTTTCCAGAGTCATTCTATGTTACTTTTGCATTTTATTTTATCAACTTATTTTATTTAAGTACTGGGAAAGGCCTTGAGGTTAAATCTTTCATTGTATCTACAAGTTTTTACATAAGATAATATGTTTTTAGAAATATGGTTGCTAGATCAAGATATATTAATATTCTTCTATTTTCATTATGCTTTACCAGCTGGTGTTTCACAAAAATTCTCTCAGTGCACACTTTGGCCATTAGTATATATAAAGGTATATTTTCCTGCATGTTTAGTGACTCAGGATATTAATATGTTATTTTTCTATTGTGAAGTTACAAAATACAAATTTCTAATTCTCCTTTTTTAAAAAAATTACACTAACAACTAGGTTAGTGCCAAAAATAATCTAAGTAAATAATTTTTTTCCTGAAATAATTATTGTATCCTTTTCTATTTAAAAATACATATACAATTTGAATTTCACTTTTAAAATCTTAGAAAAATATAGATAAAATATGACAAATTCTTTTACACTGAGAAAAATTTTGGTTTATGTCTTCATAATTAAGGATTAAGTTTTACAGTGTGTGAGTGAATCCCTAAGATCATCATGTATTTTTGGCTCAGTTTCTCTGGAAATGAGATACCCTACTAAACTCTATCATTGGCCAAGAAAAGAGGAGGAATAATGATAAAACCATAAAGCCAAGCATATGCAAACAGCCTGCACTAAATCTGATGAGTACTCCAGAAACTGAAATTGCAAATCTGTGATCCTGTCTTTGGGGGAATCTTCTGCTGCTGGGAGTAGGAGGTGCTTTTTGGAAAGGGTCACTGAGATATTATGCTTAACTGGCAATAGGGTAGATTTGATAGATAAACATCACTTAGTCACCAGGAGTTCCCAGGAAACGTGCTGACAATGCTGATGTGTAATTTGGACAGTGGTGTTTTTTGGATGCCTGTGCTTTGTAATTTATTTCTTCTTCTTTGAGTTATAATTGGAGAGAAGTTCATGAATTTGGTGGTCATAGTTTGACCTTTAGTGCAAATTGGCACATTAACAAAGAAAGCAATCTTTGTGTTTCTGATTGTTCCTTTATACTAGAAATGGAGAGATTTTCCAGTGGCTCATTGGTGAGGAATCTACCTGCGAATGCAAAAGAACGCAGGTTTGATCCCTGGGTTGGGAAGATTCCTTGGAGAAGGGAATAGCTACCCACTCCAGTATTTTTTCCTGGAGAATTCCATGGACAGAGGAGCCTGGTGGGCTACGGTCCACAGTGTTGCAAAGAGTCAGACATGGCTGAGCTCACATGCTCTAGAAATGGAGAACAGGCTGGAATGAGGGAGGCTAGAAGTATTTCAGGTTCATCCACCTGCTTCAGAATGGGCCAGCCCTTCTCTGCCAAGATACCTTCTTTATACAATTTTCTGAGAATGCTTTTTTTGGTGAGGTCAGAATTCAATGAATGGGAATCAAATCTTGCCCTCCCATATTTACTCACTATATTCCTTAATGCAAATAAAATAAGATGAAATCATAGAACCTTAGAGTTAGAAAGGACATGGAGATAATCTGGTGATCCTGGGTCTCTTAATCATAGATGAATTTTCTTAATCATGAAAGGAGAGGATTATAGTAGTCAGTGATACTTAATCCTTTCTATGCCCTGCTCTTAAGAAGGTTAGAAATTTTATGCACATTACAATTGAATTTTTGATTTTACTTCTTTTGAGTAGGTTTTATGTGTACATGTACCTTCCTACATACAAGGTGGTAAACGATGGAAAGGAAATCCTCCACCCACCTCTGTCACTCAATCTCTTAGTTTTCTCGGGAGGTAGCTACTGTTACCAGGGTTTTGTGTATTCCTCACAAACAAGCTATGCATTTACAGCCGTAAACATGTTTGTATCCATTTGCCTACACATATTATCCTAACAAGTGGTAGTATTTTATATATACTATTCTATGTTAGTGTTTTCACTTAATTATATATCTTGTGAGGAGGAGGAGGTGTGTGCTCAGTTGTATCTGACTCTGCAATCACATGAGCTGTAGCCCGCCAGGCTCCTCTGTCCAGGCAAGGATACTGGAGTGAGTTGCCATTTTGCTTTCCAGGGGATCTTTCCCACCCAGGGATCAAACCCAAGTCTCTTAGGTCTCCTGCATTGGGAGGCGGATTCTTTACCACTGCACCGCCTGTGTATTGTTCCAAATTTGTGTATTTAAATGAGTTGCCTCATTGTTTTAAATGGCTGCATGTTATGTGTTTATAGATATAGGATAATTTAACTCATGGGTATGGGGTAGTTGATTTAAGAATGTAAGTATATATCCAATATTTTGCTTTTAAAAACAATGATATATAATGATATAAGTAATATATATTTATACCTATTTCATTTCAACATGGGAAAATATTTCTTTACCATAAATTCCTAGAACCAAAGTTGTTGGAGCATATGTATTTTATTTGTTTTGGGTTATTGCCAAACTGCTCTCCTTGAAAGTTGCAGTGATTTTCACCTCCACTAACAGTGTGTGGGTATGCCTGTTGGTCCATAACTTTCCAAGAGAGTATTTTTATTGTTTTATTTTGTTAATATGATTGGTAAAAAATATTATTTCATTGTAATTTTAATCAGATTTTCTCTTACTATGAGTGCAGTTTGATATCTTTTTATGTACTGAAATTCATCACACTTAAGATATCATTGATTATAAGAAATCCAGATTTCAGAAAAGCAACAAGCTTAGAATCAATGAAATCAATACTTGACCCATATGCATTTCCATTTTTGTGAGATGTCTTTTGTTTATTTCTCTACTGGTTATTGGTCTTCTGTATTGATTTCAAAGGGCTTTTATAAATTAAGGAAACTGACCCTAATATCTGTGATGTTTACTGCATTCCCCAATTTTTCACGGTGAAATTTTGTTGTTTTTCATGAAGAAAAAAATTTTATGTAGTTAAATTTATCTAGTTTTTCTTTATCAGCTTCTGGATTTTGTGTCACTATAAGAAGGCCTTTTCCTCACTAAAATTTAAAAAATACATTTTCCCAGGTTTTTAAACTTATTCTGGTCATTTTATTTTAATATTATATCATTTATCTTTTCATAATTTTCCAGAATTTTCTTACTATTATATCAGATTTATAAAGTCTGTTTAGTTCTAAATGTTGATATATTTATTGGAGTTATGCTTGGACTTCTGGAGTTCGATCCCTGGGTCAGGAAGATCCCTTGGAGAAGGAAATGGCAGTCTGCTCTGGTATTCTTGCCTGGAAAATTTGATCAACAGAGGAGCATGATGGGCTACAGTCCATGAGGTCTCAAAGATTCAAATAGGACTGCTCACACATGCAAATCTAGCTTGAATTCATGCACATTATTGATTTCCTGTGTGATTTTTAGGTGACCTGCTAATCTTAATGAACTTCAGTTTTCTCTTTTATAAAAAAGCTGAGAATGTATGCCTTACAAGAGTATTATGAAATTTAGAAATTACAGTATTCATACACACATGCATACATACATACATGCATGTGGGCCTGGCTGTGTCTAAAAGGCCCTCTTTATTATTCTCTTCCTTCAGAACTTCTTTTTCTTCTGCTCACATCCAAAGCACCTTTCCCTAGATTCTCTACACTGTCCAGTGTTTTTCTCTGCCTTTGGAGATGCACTGTGGCTGTCTACCGTCTGAAGGGACACTGTACTCTTTCTTCTTCCATCCTCCAGATTCTGGCATCTCAAGTGTGTAGTCCGTGGACTACAGCAGCAGCAGCACCACCACCATCTGGAATCTCTTGCCTCGTTTCTTAGACTTTAGTCTGCATTTGAATTATCTGAGGAGCTTGTTAAAATGCAGATTCTCATCCAATGGGTCTGAGGTGAAGCCCAAGATTCTGCATTTCTAACAAGCTCCCAGGTGTAGTCATGCTCTTGGTTCCTGGACTACAGTTCAAGTAGCAAGGACCAGGAATGTGGTTGTGCCTTTAAGAATTTATTAGAAACTTGTTTGGCTGCCTCTGAAGGTATCATTGGAAGGAAATAAAAAGCATACTGTGCATATGCTGTTTCACAATATGACTGAGCTCACTCATCCTCATACCACTCTCTATGGAAGATGAGTAAAAGTTTCCATTAAAGGAAAAATTTTAAACCAGAGTATAAATAAGGGCTTTGCTGCTTTCAGTTGGTCAGGGCAAGAAAAGCCAGTTTATACTGTACCTTGGAGTTCCTTTGGATAAGGAGAGCAATAGCATTCCTGAGAGCTGGGCCCTTCTTAGAAAAGACTGTTGATTTGCTGGGATTTTTACACTGCTGGAGATATGAAAAATGAAAGCCAAATTCATACTGCAGCCCAGAACTCAGTGCTTGAGGTTTAAAGCCAGTAATATTTTCCCTGTAAAATCTCTTTGGAAAGACTTTCAGAACTGAGTCAGCTAGGGTGAACCCATTTTCCAAAATTCTGTTTCTGGAAGCATTTAATTGAAAGGAAAAACCCCAAGAATGCATCCAGAGTTGAATGTTATGCAGCAATTGGAAGGGCTTTGAAATAGTAACAATGGGATTAAATGAAGCCAAATGAAGTCTGCAAATTATTAGGGTGAAATCAGTAAGGGGCATAGAAATTTAATACAAGGGAAGTAAGAGAAATCAGTTTTCCAATACAAACTCTGTTCTGAGATGTACAAAGGAGGACACGGAAGAAGAAACTTCTGTTAGCCAAAGAAATGGCAAAGGCCAAAAGTTTGGAGGAGACAATCTCTCTGATTTTAGTTTGATTTCCTATGAGGGATTTTAGCTTCAAAATCTCATCAAATGGTAGTCCTCAATACAGCCTCTTACAACTTCTCGCAAAAAGAACATCCTGCTGAAACCTCACAGAGTATATTCTTAAGTACTCTGAAAATTGAGATATGCAGAAACCTAGTGCTGGTATCCAGAAGGAACTGACATTAATCATAAAGCAAATAGGTCCTAATTAAGGAAATTGACAACTATCAATATAATGTATATTTAATTTAAAAAAATCTGCCAGAAAAAGAGCCGAAGATGTTCTGTTACTCCAGAACATGTTGTATCAACTGATACAACATGGGTACAAAAAACCAGATATCAATTCTTTCTACTTTCTGCAAGGTATACCCATGTGAGATGCGAAGGTACACACCATCTCAGACTCTGGAGAAAAATAAAATCAAAGAAAGCTTAGAATACTTAGAAACAAAATATGCTGCTGCTCCTGTTGTTTAGTTGCAAAATTCTGTCCAGTTCTTTGCTACCCCATGGACAGTAGGCCTCCAGGCTACTCTGTCCATGGGATTGCCCAGTCAAGAATACTAGAGTGGGTTGCCATTTCCTTCTCCAGGAGATCATCCTGACTCAGAGATCGAACTCACATTCCCTGTGTGGCAGGCAGATTCTTTACCCCTGAGCCACCTGGGAAGCCCTAGAAACAAAACATAAAAGCAGCAAATTATAACAATAAGCTATTCACATAATGACAGTCACAACCAAGTAAACTGATCAAGGAAATATGAACAAGAAGCCTAGAAAAGATGTATAGATAGAACATGAACGTTACCAATTGTGCAGTAATTCTAACTGGGTTAAACTCTCCTTTAAAGATGTCAAATGGAACCAATATTACAAATTTGAGAACCTATTATTTTAAAACTTTATTTAAAAAAAAAATTGGACTTCCCTTGTGGCGCAGCTGGTAAAGAATCTGCCTGCAATGTGGGAGATCTGGGTTTGATCCCTGGGTTGGGACGATCCCCTGGAGAAGGGAAAGGCTACCCACTCTAGTATTCTGGCCTGAAGAATCCCATGGACTGTATATTACATGGGGTCACAAAGAGTTGGACACAACTGAGAGATTTTCACTTTCACTAAAAAAAAAAAAAAATACTAGCTGAAGATTTTTGAAAGGACAGCATATTCTGTTCCCTTGATTTGGTTGTCAGACTTCTGGACTCCCCAGCTGTTTCAGTCTGGAAGCCCTGGCTCAACAATAGGCAGGCAATGCTGAAAAGGTACTGCACTTGGAACACGGCATTGAGTCCTCTTCTCTAAGCTCCAGCTGCCCCGGTTCGTCTCTGCTTATTGTTCCTCTGATACCAGAACAGAACTCATGATCATCCTCCACCAGCTCTGCTTCTTTACCATTCCCTGTCTCAGCAAGTAGCTAGATACCCAGGAATTCTACCCTATACCTTCTTCTCCTTGCCTACCTCCTCCCCTAGATTTATTGAGAAATAATTATCGTGTATAACTGTATACATTTAAGGCATACACCATTATTGAATATATATTGTTAAATGATTACCACAATAGGTTCAGCTAGCTTCCATCATATCATATAGATACAATAAAAAGAAAAGAAAGAAGGAAGAACACAGAAGAAAATTTACTCCTTGTGATGAGAACTCTTAAGATTTACTCTCTTAACAACTTTCCTGTATATCCTACAGCAGTGTTAGCTATAGTCAGCCTAACTAGAATTCAGTTCAGTTGCTTATTCATGTCTGACTCTTTGCGACTCCATGGACTGCAGCACACCAGGCTTCCCTGTCCATCACCAACTCCCAGAGCCTGCTCAAATTTATGTCCATCAAGTTGGTGATGCCATCCAACCATCTTATCTTCCGTCGTCCCATTCTCCTCCCGCCTTCAATCTTTCCCAGCATCAGGGTCTTTTCAAATGAGTCAGTTCTTCACATCAGGTGGCCAAAGGATTGGAGCTTCAGCTTCAGCATCAGTCCTTCCAATGAATGTGTGTGAAGTCGCTCAGTCGTGTCCGACTCTTTGCGACCCCATGGACTGTAGCCTACCAGGCTTCTCTGTCCATGGGATTCTCCAGGCAAGAATACTGGAGTGGGTTACCATTTCCTTCTCCAGGGGATATTCCCAACCCAGGGATCGAACCCGGGTCTCCCGCATTGGAGGCAGACGTTTAACCTCTGAGCTACCAGGGAAGCCCCATATTCCAATGAATATTCAGGACTGATTTTCTGTAGGATTGACTGGTTTGATCTCCTTGCAGTCCAAGGGACTCTCAAGAGTCTTCTCCAACACCACACTTCAAAAGCATCAATTCTTTGGCACTCAGCCTTCTTTATAGTCCAACTCTCATATCCATACATGACTACTGGAAGAACAATAGCCTTGGCTAGATGGATCTTTGAGGGTAAAGTAATGTCTCTGCTTTTTAATATGCTGTCTAGATTGGTCATAGCTTTTCTTCCAAGGAGCAAGTGTCTTTTAATTTCATGACTGCAGTCACCATCTGCAGTGATTTTGGAGCCCAAGAAAATAAAGTCTGTCACTGTTTCCATTGTTTCCCCATCTATTTCCCATGAAGTGATGGGACCAAATGCCATGATCATTTTTTGAATGTTGAGTTTTAAGCCAGCTTTTTCACTCTCCTCTTTCACTTTCATCAAGAGGCACTTTAGTTCCTCTTCACTTTCTTCCATAAGGGTGATGTCATCTGCATATCCGAGGTTATTAATATTTCTCCCAGCAGTTTTTATTCCAGCTTGTGCTTCATCCCACCTGGCATCTTGCATGATGTACTCTGCATATAACTTAAGTAAGCAAGGTGACATCATACAACCTTGATGTGCTCCTTTCCCAATTTGTAACTGACAGTTTATATCTTTTGCCCACTTTTCTCCAGTATTATTGTTGTTAAGTTGCTTAGTTGTGTCCACCTCTGTGACCACATGAACTGTAGCCCACCAGGTCCCTCTGTCTATGGGATTTTCCCAGCAATAATACTGGAGCGGGTTACTGTTTCCTACTCCAGGGGATCTTCCCAACACAGGGATTGAGCCCACGTCTCCTGCATTGCAGGTAGATTCTTTACCGCTGAGCCACCAGGGAAGCCCTTCTCCAGTACGCCATCCCGAAACCTCCTTCTTTTTCCTACCTCCCAGCATCCACCAAATCATGCAGAATTTGCATCTTCAGTATTTCTTGAATCTCTTTCTCTCCACCTTTAAAGTTCCCATTGCAGCTTTAGCATTTATCATCCTCCAGCTGATCGCCAGTGGAGGCTTCCTAACTAGTCTCCTTGTCGTTACCATTTTCACTTTTTTTCTAGTTTTAGTAGGCAATTCTCTTATTTTATATTCTTTTTCAGGAACAACTCTTGAAATGTATTTTACATGCCATAAAATTTACTTGATTCAGTGATTATTTTTAGTGAATTTAGAGTTGTGCAATTATTACCAAAATCCTAAATTCTTTCTACAAAATTTTTATTATGCAAAATTAACATATACACAAGTAGAGAAAGTAGTATAAGGAGCCCTTATATATCATGTTTAGCCATCAACACAGAGCCCATCTTGTTTCATCCATAACTCCATCTACTTCCTTCACATGTATGGAATATTTCAAAGCATATCCAGAATTAAGATAATTTCTTCTGCAAATACTTCAGTGTGTACTTAAAAAAATAAAGACACTTAAAAAGCATAACTACATTATCACATTTTTTAAAAGCTACCAATAATTCCTTAACACTATTAAATGTTCAAGCAACACTTCAATTTCTCACTGTCTTTTTTGTATGATTGATTTGTTTGGATTCAGACGAGGTTGATCCATTACAGTTGGTTTATATGTCTTCTAAACTTCAATTCAGAGTTTCATTATCCCTCTTTTTTGTTGTTATTGTAACTTACTTGTTGCAGAAATCACATTGTTTGCATACTAGAATTTCTCCAGCTTTAGGTTTTCTGATGATGTCTCTACAGTGTCATTTAATGTGTTCTTCTGTCGTTTGGATACCAGTTGTTATTAATATATCTACAGGATTGACTAGCCATAGGTTTGACTCTCTAGAAAGAATACATTATATTAATATTTGGTATCATGAACATATCAGGAGGCACCTAACGTCGGGTTGTACTTATTTTGGTGAGGTTAAGCTTGATCTGTAGATTCAGGTGTTGTCAGCCTGATCTATCCATTTTAAAGTTTCTCATCAACCTTCCACCTAAGAATTATAGCAATGGTTGATAATAATTACCTACAGCCAAAATACAGCCGTGAATTTTTTTTAACACAATTAACTTTTTGAAATGAAAGTCTGATCCTGTCTTTCTTCTGCCTAAATATCCTAGAGGTTTCCCATAGCTCTCTCTCTGTTTCCTTGCTGCATAGAATCTCTGTGTAGTATGGTCGGATTACTTCGCTGCCCTCTGATTGCTTTGCAAACCCCTTGAAGGTCCTGACTGTGTCTGTTGTCCCTCATCTTTGAAGGCCTAGGACAGCGTCTGACAAATGTTAGTGCTCATTTAATGCTTTTTGATGAAAAGAATGAATAAGCTCATGAATTAAGCCAACAGAAGATTACAGCATCTACAAAAAAAGGCATATTGTGTGATTTTCTTTTTTCCTGAATGTGGGAAAATATGAGAAAGGCAAGTAGAGATTGAAGAAACCAGAGAGAGCGAAGCCAAGAAGAGAGGGTTTTGGAAGAGTCTCGGAGTTTTTCGCAGTGGTGACAGTTTGTTCAGAGATGTGGAGCAGTGCTCACTGTTTACAGAGAAGAACAGGCAGATGGGAGGCTCCCTGGGATGCACAGGAGGGCCTGAATATTGGGGGAGGAGGCTGAGCAAGGAGGGAGATTCTTGAAACAAGACACGCTGTGTTCTATGAATGTGTGAATCAGCCTCGTGTCCCATTTCAATGGCCGTGGTAGGCATCATTTTAATGCAGTGAATTCAGGTCCCTCACAGCAGCCCATTCATTTGCTATTGGTCTCTAGTGTCTCCTCCCCTAACTGTGCAGGCTGTGCCAGGCCAGTAGCATGGAGCACAGGGTTTCCTCAAGACTGAGGGAGACTCGGGCCCTGCCAACACCTACTAGAAGAATTCTTGTTTGGGCAACCTAAGATCTTACAGGGAAATGATATGGGGAATGAAGGTTGTGAATAAATCTCTAAAGCCTTAATAAATGATTTATATGTTCACTACATAAGTCATCAGCACAATAGAAAGAATATATGTACATTTCACATGTTATAGGTTCATTTTCATTTATCACTAACTTTTGCTTACTGGCATGTTTTCAGTATTTCCCTGTGCCTTAAAGGGTGCTTGCAAATTTGTTCTGCTTTCTAACCAGCAATATGGACACTAAGAAGGAGTATTTCTGTCGCTTGTGATGTCTCCTATAGGGGAAACAGAATAGTGAATAGTCTTGTGATTTCACAATAGAGTCCCGCATTTCATGGTCTACATGTCATGACTGGGTGTACTCTGAAGATTCATCTAAATGTTCACTGAAATTCTTTAGATTATGGGACAGATACACAGAAAGAAAGCAAGTCAGTATACAGGCTAAAAAAAACTGGACTCTGGAGTCAGAATACCTAGGTTTGAATTCAGATTGCACCACTAATTAGCTGTATAACCTTGGATAAGTTACATAAGTGCTCTGTGTCTTCATTTCCTTATCTGTAAAATAGGAAATAATAACACATCACAGTGCTGGACAAAAACTGACTTGTTAGAAGTGCTTAGAAGGACTTCCCTGGTGGTCCAGTGTTAGAATCCACCTACCAACGCAGAGTTTCTTTGGTTTCCACTAACATACTGTTGCGTGTGTATGCACAAAGTCACCTCAGTCATGTCTGATTCTTTGTGACCCTATGGACTGTAGCGCACCAGGCTCCTCTGTCCATGGGATTCTCTAGGCAAGAATACTGGAGTGGGTTGCCATGCTTTTCTCCAGGGGATCTCCCCAACCCAGGGATCGAACCCAAGCCTCTTATGTCTCCTGCATTGGCAGGCAGGTTTTTTTTACCACTGGTGCCACCTGAGAGGACGCAGATTCCTTCTGTGGTCCTGGAAGGTTCCACATGCCGAGGAGCAACTCCGCCTGAGTGCTGCAATTACCGAGCTTGTGCACCACAACTGCTGAAACCCGTACGCCTTAGAGTCCACGCACTACAATGAACAGCTTAAAAACCACAAGTGGAGGAAGCTCGCGTGCAGCATTGAAGACCCATCACAGCCAAAAATAAATTAATTTTTTTTTCTTTAAAGTGCTTAGAAGAGTGCCTGGCATGTAGTGAGAGGTATGGGAGTGATGCCCATGAAGACTGATGTTGTTATCAATGAAGTAAATCTGTGCCTGTGAGACTTGTGCTTACGAGGACTCTGAGATGAGTGAGGGCTGCTCACAGTACTACATAGCCTGTCCATGTTTGTGGGTACAGCGCTGTGACAGTGCTGCCCACTTTCCTTCAGCGAGAGGCAAAGAGCAGAAACACAAAAAGTTGAGCTAATCATAAAAGGGGTAATGCACATTTCTTTTACATTTGAGCACATGAAAACTTTGATCGATTTGAGTGGTATCAGTTTCCCTCTACTGTCTGCTAATTCTGACCAGGAAGGGCTTCTGTGAAAGATGGAGCACTTTAAACCTATGGGGCTGAACAATGAGGGCATTTTTTTTTGGATCTGGAGCTCCTAGACTTTGCCCCAAAGAATGCAGCTCAACCAGAGGCATCTGAGGGTGTGCCCCACATTAGGCACAGTGCTTCTGGAAAATAGTGCATGTTTTTATGAGAAGTTACAGTAGCATTTTGGGAATAATGGTTTTGGTGTTTCATTCAGATATGACATGAAAAAGCTGCCCCTTCCCCTCAAAAGAAAATGCTGTAAAGTTTTAAGACTTAAAGAAAATTCAATCAGGACTGTTATCCCTTGATCATATTTATTGCACTGATGAAAACTTTTGTTTTGGGTGACGTTTAGCATTCATCTCAATTTTCTTCATCCTCTTCCCAGGAATATAATGGGATGTTTGCCAATTACCTTACCAAAATAAAGAAAAAAGCCCAGCTCAAATATCCTTTGATCCCCAGTGACTACATAAAACAGACCTGAGAGGGTTTTTTTTCCTACTGTGATTGGTTCTTTAATAATCTTTACGTGTGCCCATGATCACTTTACTTTCTTGAATGTTCAAAACTACCTGTTTAATACAATGCCTGGAAAAATTTAAAAGCAAATTGTTAAACTCATTGGTATGAAATTTCCAAATTTCTACTTTCCATTCTCTTTCAAAATTAGGGAAGTATTTGCCCTTGTCTCATCTCTGGCACTTTTCAAGCTCTCTGTGATTTCACAGATTACTGACTGCGTATTAAGATCGTATCTACATATTAAGATCATTAAGTTTCTTTTAGTTCTTGGGATGGAATTAATCTTTATTATTTCTAAAATCTTAACCTCACTCCCACCTATGTGACTGTTCTGGGACATCCAGGCTCCTCTGATGTCCATCCTCCATCCAAAGATACTGAAACATGTCAATGAAAACCGGTAGTTGAGTTTTATGACTGCATATTGGGCAGGGGTGGGGCCTCCCAGGTGGCTTAGTGGTAAAGAACCCACCGGCCAGTGCAGGAGCCATGGTTCCATCCCTCTGTTGACAAGACACACTGAACAAGGGAATGGCAACGCACTCCAGTATTCTTGCCTGGGAAATCTCATGAACAGAAGGAACCTGGTGGGCTACAGTCCATGGGGTCACAAAGAGTCGGACGGACACAACTTAGTGCCTAAACGACAACAACAAATCGGGCAGGGGTGCATTTACTTCATTTTGACCTAAAATCCACGGCTTATCTTATCAGCGCTGGTGTTCAGAACCACTGTCTGTGGCCTGAGCTGCCTTTACCAAGTTTGAAGTCACTGATGACCGCTTCCAATTTGCCATTCAACCTCATCTGCAAGGAGAAAAAAGAAAATATCTTGGTTTAAAATCTTTAATTATGGACTGTAGAAAAATACGTGGACTTCAGAGAAGAAGAGTACTGGGAATTTGAGGGAAAATTTCCTGTCTTTGCAACCAGATGGAAAGCTGCTCCTTCTGCCACTCCCCACCCCCCACTGCCTGAAAACCCATAAAGGGAAATCCCAGCTTTCATCCACATTGAGAAATTTCCGATGGTTCTAGCCTTTTAAAGTCAGCATGAGCAAGTGGAGATCTAGTGTTGAAGGTGGGCTCAGTTTTATAACCTTCAGATTCTCTTTTAGAAAATCTGAGTATGAATCTTACCATCACTTTGGAAAGGCTCTGGAAAAATTCTGACACCTCGCAAAAGTTTCAGGATGAAACTTGACACTGAGACAAGTTCCATGTTTCATTTCCAGTCCTAAATGTGGCTCGCACTTGTTTAATGCTTCGAGTTTCTGATCCTTTTGATGCAGGTCTGCCTTGACTTTATCAAAAATGCTTCTTGATATATTTCAGGCTGGAGAGAAACCATGTTGCAGTGGAATTTTTCCTTGGAATTTGTCTCACTTTTCCCCCCCTGTAAATTTGGAAGATGAAAGACAAATTCCCAGGAGGTAAAATCGCAAAACAAAACTGAAAATTTAAAAAAAAAAAAGAAAGAAAGAAAAGAAAACCAAACCTCTCTGCTTTTATGCCTCATGTTCCTTGCCTGACCTTGGAATTGAAACATGCTGCTTGCCTTGACTCGGAAAGGGGTCTGGCGTGTGAAAATAGGAGTTGGCGATAGGAAAGAGCCCAGTGCCTAATCTACTTGTAAAATCCTACTCATTGTCCAGGATGGGAAAAGAAAACTGCAGGTTTCCAGAAGACTGAAGAGCAGTAGCCCCGCAGATGGATGATCTGCCCAACCACTGATTTCATTTCAACAACTTCTCTGGAAGTTGCTGATCTTCAGGGAACGAGTGTCTTGTTTTGGAGATGTGTTGCCCACAAGATTGCATCACTATATAGAAATATAGCTTTGGAGAAACTGAGAAAGAACATCCCTCCCCTCTTTTAACCTCCAAACAGCTTGTAGACAGTGGAGACTTGAGTTTTGACTCCTTCATAAATCACGTTGTATGGACAGCTGGAATTAGGAGGAAAGTGTACGTTAGCAGACCAGGAGCCATTCTTTGGTCAGGGGACCAAGATCAAGGGCTCTACTATCCAAGGCTGACTCTTGTCTCAGTATCCCCCACTCACAGTGTACTTCTGGGAGCCAAGACACATTAAAAATTTATCCCCCTGCCCCAATCTGCGTCATTTGTACTCACAGTCTCAATAAAGTCCTTGGAGAGTGAGCTCACGCAGGCTTCATGGAAAACTGCCTGATGTTGCTGAGTTTAGTGTCCTCCTTGGAGTGAAAAGCAACTCTCCCATGTTAGAGGGGTTGCAGGCAGCAAGCACCACTCATCTGTTCACTGACTCATTTCACAAATACTAACGGAGCTTCACTGGGTGTTGCTTCACGTTGGGGGTACCAGTGCCATTGATAGGACAGACACGGCTCCTGCTTCACAGAGCTGTGGTGAGGGATAAAATGAAATAAACTAGCAATTACAGAACAGTCTAATAAGGACCATAAAATTGTATGAAGTACTTAGAAGCTCTGCACACGAGTAACTGGTGCTCAGAGACTAGTAGCAGGTGCCAGTGAGACTACACAGGAGGGGAACTGACTATAGTTGGGGGAAAGGAGGAGAAACTGTCCTTTCAGGTTTTCCAGAAGAGGACATGGCCAGCCTGAAGTCTGGAAAATGAATGTGGAGGTGCCAGAGGAAAGAATTTGGAAGGGACGCCGATAGAACTGCATGCGCAAAAGCGCAGGGACCAGAGAAAATATGAAACATTCTAGAAATTGTTTAGGATGAGTGGAGAGAGCAGTAGAAGCAAGAGAGGGAGAGAAATAGATGCAGATTTCTTTACTGACTTTTATCCTGAGAACAGAGGAGCAGGCACTGAAAAATTTAAACAGGTGAAAAAAGCTGATCAGATTTCCCTCCGGAGTATAGACCGTGGATTTGGGTGTGGGATGATGGCAAGTGTGTTCAGTTTCTTCTCTCTGCTGGACATCTAGATTAGAAATCAGTTGGCAGTCAGTTAGCTTTAGGGGATGGGAACAGGGAGTCGCCTGGAGTTACAGATTTTCGGGAGGTTCAGTTTTATCTCATGGCCATGGGAACAGATGACAGTCACCTTTGGAAGTGTGTGCAGGTCAGCAGTGCTGTGAAAAGAAGGGAAGTGAAAAGCAAAGGAGAAAGGGAAAGATATACCCATCTGAATGCAGAGTTCCAAAGAATAGCAAGGAGAGATAAGAAAGCCTTCCTCAGCAATCAGTGCAGAGAAATAGAGGAAAACAACAGAATGGGAAAGACTAGAGATCTCTTCAAGAAAATTAGAGATACCAAGGGAACATTTCATGCAAAGATGGGCTCGATAAAGGAAAGAAATGGTAGGGACTGAACAGAAGCAGAAGATATTAAGAAGAGGTGGCAAGAATACACAGAAGAACTATACAAAAAAGATCTTCATGACCCAGATAATCACAATGGTATGATCACTAACCTAGAGCCAGATATCCTGGAATGTGAAGTCAAGTGGGCCTTAGGAAGCATCACTATGAACAAAGCTAGTGGAGGTGATGGAATTCCAGTTGAGTTATTTCAAATCCTAAAAGATGATGCTGTGAAAGTGCTGCACTCAATATGCCAGTAAATTTGGAAAACTCAGCAGTGGCCACAGGACTGGAAAAGGTCAGTTTTTCATTCCAATCCCAAAGAAAGGCACTGCCAAAGAATGTTCAAACTACCACACAATTGCACTCATCTCACACGGTAGTAAAGTAATGCTTAAAATTCTCCAAGCCAGGCTTCAGCAATACATGAACCGTGAACTTCCAGATTTTCAAGTTGGTTTTAGAAAAGGCAGAAGAACCAGAGATCAAATTGCCACATCCTCTGGATCATGGAAAAAGCAAGAGAGTTCCAGAAAAACATCTATTTCTTCTTTATTGACTATGCCAAAGCCTTTGACTGCGTGGATCACAATAAACTGTGGAAAATTCTGAAAGAGAAGGAAATACCAGACCACCCGACCTACCTCTTGAGAAACCTGTATGTAGGTCAGGAAGCAACAGTTAGAACTGGGCATGGGACAAGAGATGGGTTCCAAATAAGAAAAGGAGTATGTCAAGGCTGTATATTGTTACCCTGCTTATTTAACTTATATGCAGAATACATCATGAGAAATGCTGGGCTGGAGGAAGCACAAGCTGGAATCAAGATTTGCGGGAGAAATATCAATAACCTCAGATATGCAGATGACACCACCCTTATGGCAGAAAGTGAAGAAAACTAAAGAGCCTCTTGATGAAAGTGAAAGAAGAGAGTGAAAAAATTGGCTTAAAGCTCAACATTCAGAAAACTAAGATCATGGCATCCAGTCTCATCACTTCATGGCAAATGGATGGGGAAACAGTGGAAACAGTGTCAGATTTTATTTTTCTGGGCTCCAAAATCACTGCAGATGGTGACTGCAGCCATGAAATTAAAAGACGCTTACTCCTTGGAAGGGAAGTTATGAGCAACCTAGATAGCATATTCAAAAGCAGATACATTACTTTGCCGACTAAGGTCCATCTAGTCAAGGCTATGGTTTTTCCAGTGGTCATGTATGGATGTGAGAGTTGGACTGTGAAGAAAGCTGAGCGCTGAATAATTGATGCTTTTGAAGTGCGGTGTTGGAGAAGACTCTTGAGAGTCCCTTGGACTGCAAGGAGATCCTACCAGTTCATTCTAAAGGAGATCATTCTGGGTGTTCATTGGAAGGACTGATGTTGAAGCTGAAACTCCAATACTTTGGCCACCTGATGCAAAGAGCTGACTCATTTGAAAAGACCCTGATTCTGGGAAAGATTGAGGGCAGGAGGAGAAGGGAATGACAGAGGATGAGATGGTTAGATAGCATCACTGACTTGATGGACACGGGTTTGGGTGGACTCCAGGAGTTGGTGATGGACAGGGAAGCCTGGTGTGCTGCGGTTCATGGGGTTGCAAAGAGTTGGACACGACTGAGCAACTGAACTGAAGTGAACTGAAAAATTACATGGGTGCTTGTTAAAATGAAGATTCCTGAACCCCGTCTGTGAGATTTTGATTCTGAAGATCTGGGTACTCCATAGGAATCTGCACTTCACCCAAACTCCCTGATGTATGTAGTCTGTGGGTCGCACTTGATGAAAATAAGCCATGGGGGTAAATGAGAAGTTTTCATCAGAGAAAACTTGAGCGGCAGAAACACTGGACTGAATTACCCAGAATTATTCCCTTAGGGTGGAGAAGGGAATGGCAACCCATTCCAGTATTCTTGCCTGGAGAATCCCAGAGACAGAGGAGCCTGGTGGGCTGCCGTCTATGAGGTCGCACAGAGTCGGACATGACTTGAAGCGACTTAGCAGCAGCAGCAGCATCATTCCCTTAGGGATGTGTCTGCTGACTCCCAGCAGACCAGAGTGTCAGTCGGTAATGGGATAATGAGGGTAGAGAGAGCAATTGTCTCTCTATAAATGCATTTTCCTAAATAGGAAAATTGAACCATCCTTCCTTTCTGAAGATCGTGTTTCTTTAAAAAAAGTGTATATAGATATACCCATGCACATATACATATATATATGCACACAAATATTATAAATACCGGGCTTCCCTGATAGCACAGTTGGTAAAGGATCTGCTTGCAATGGAGGAAACCCCTGTTTGATTCCTGGATTGGGAAGATCCCCTGGAGAAGGGATAGGCTACCCACTCCAGTATTCTGGCCTGGAGAATTCCATGGATTCTTTAGTCTATGGGGTAGCAAAGAGTCGGACGTGACTGAGCAACTTTTCTTTCTTTCTATTGTAAATATCCATGCTTGATCTAGAGGGGGATGGCTTCATAAACACTTTCAGTTCAGTTCAGTTCAGTCACTCAGTTGTGTCCGACTCTTTTCGACCCCATGAATTGCAGCACACCAGGCCTCCCTGTCCATCACCAACTCCTGGAGTTTACGCAAACTCATGTCCATTGAGTCGGTGATGCCATCCAGCCATAAACACTTTAGATAGTAGAATAAAAGCTTGTAGAAGTGCTCTGTATTTGGACAGAGCCAAAGGAAATATGGGATTGAAAATTTTGAAAGTTTTGGAAAAATATTTTAGAATAATTAGCTCTTTAACATGAGATCCAATCACTGATGTTTATCATCTCTGAATTCTTTGACAAAACTGAATGATCAATTGTAATGAACGTTTCTTTTATCTGATTATATTGTGTGACTTTTTAATAGTGTTTTTTTCTCTCTCAGTTCTTGACCTTTCCTCAGTCAAAAGACTTCAGTCTGACTTGATGAACTCAAATCTAAGCAAAATGAAAAATTTTTATAGTCATGCTCCTAAGGAGAAATATTATTTATTGGTCCTTACATACACTAGAGACTTCAAATGAGGGTTTAGGTGAGATGTTTTGCTTAGTTTTCACAACAGTCAGTTTACAACATTACAATAACGGCAATGGTAGTTTTGCCATTTCCAGATGAGTCATTTATACCCATGCTCACATAGCCATATACCTATGCTCACCAGGGATTGAATTTGCACCCCCTAAATGGGAAGGTGATGCAGGACCAGACCAGTGGAGTGCCAAGGAAGTCGCTGCTGCTGCTGCTGCTGCTGCTGCTAAGTCGCTTCAGTCGTGTCCGACTCTGTGCGACCCCATAGACAGCAGCCCACCAGGCTCCCCCGTCCCTGGGATTCTCCAGGCAAGAACATTGGAGGGGATTGCCTTTTCCTTCTCCAAAGCATGAAAGTGGAAAGTGAAAGGGAAGTCGCTCAGTCTTGTCTGACTCTTAGCGACCCCATGGACTGCAGCCTACCAGGCTCCTCCGTCCATGGGATTTTCCAGGCAAGAGTACTGGAGTGGGGTGCCATTGCCTTCTCTGAAGCAAGTTGCAGTAGCAATTAAACGACTGAGCTGGAACTGGAAGCAAAGTCTGGCTCCAAAGAGCAAATCTTCAAAGAGTTTGTTGGAGAACTGTGACTCTTGCATTCATTTTCTGATGCTTTACTGAAGACAACAGATTAGCATTCTTTCCCCACTGGCATTGAGGCTATAGAAACATAAAAGTTGTATTATCAGATTTCCTTGTTAATACTTCCTTCTTCTAGACGTGCTTTTTCTAAGAAAATGCCAAGTTGTCTAAGCTCTGCTCATCCTTTGCATTTGAAGCATTCATTCAGTTGTTCGTTCATCCACTGACTATTTATTAAGTGCCGGACACTATGCAGATGTTTAAGCATAGCAGTAGACATAGTGATGAGCCCCTTCTATTAGGGAACTTACTTTCTTGTAAAACATTGCTGCTGTTGAAATGCGGTGGCAATGATGGGATGCTAGTGAGCAAAAGAGAGTGCAATGAGTTAAAAAAAATTAATGACTGTTCTGCTCTGTGATGCTTATCAGTCATGGCTTCTAGAGTATCTTGATGTTAATGAAAGTTGTCCAACTTTCATAAGATGATGTCCTGTCATCAAGTGATGGGCCTTTTTAGGGATGCTTTCCAGATTACAGGATTCAGGAAGCTGCTTTAATTTTGAAAATTTAAGAAGCTTGCAACTGAAAATTTTCTTAGGACTCATTGTCCCTGTCTTGTTTTGAGCATGCTCTGTGAGGGATTACATCTAGGGATCACTGCCCACACTTAGCCTTCCCTTGTCCTGTGCTAGGTTTGGCGGAATTCACAATGAAGGGAGGTACTCAGGCAACATCCTTCTCCATTTTCACAGTCTCTTAGGGGAGATGAACTCTTGAATTCCGTGAGGCAATGGAGACTTCAAACACTGGAGTTTTCAAAACATTTGAGGAAGAAACTGAACTCCTTCATGACAGTTTTCTCAATCAGGAAACTACAACTCAGTATTAAAAATCAAATCTTTTAAAAAGCTTTACAAGATATTATAATGGACCCTCTTTATAGCCAAATTTCTGAGTTCCTCTGCTCAGCCTGAAAGATAAGAAATAGCATGTACGGGTAATTTAGATTTGGCTTGCCTTGGCAAGAATACACAGAAGAACTGTACAAAAAAAGATCTTCACGACCCGGATAATCACGATGTTGTGATCACTCATCTAGAGCCAGACATCCTGGAATGTGAAGTCAAGTGGGCCTTAGAAAGCATCACTATGAACAAAGCTAGTGGAGGTGATGGCATTTCAGTTGAGCTATTTCAAATCCTGAAAGAAGATGCTGTGAAAGTGCTGCACTCAATATGCCAGCAAATTTGGAAAACTCAGCAGTGGCCACAGGACTGGAAAAGGTCAGTTTTCATTCCAATCCCAGAGAAAGGCAATGCAAAAGAATGCTCAAACTACCTCACAATTGCACTCATCTCACATGCTACTAAAGTAATGCTTAAAATTCTCCAAGCTAGGCTTCAGCAATACGTGAACTGTGAACTTCCTGATGTTCAATCTGGTTTTAGAAAAGGCAGAGGAACAAGAGATCAAATTGCCAACATCCGCTGGATCATCGAAAAAGCAAAAGAGTTCCAGAAAAACATCTATTTCTGCTTTATTGACTATGCCAAAGCCTTTGACTGTGTGGATCACAAGAAACTGTGGAAAATTCTGAAAGAGATGGGAATACCAGACCACCTGACCTGCCTCTTGAGAAATCTGTATGCAGGTCAGGAAGCAACAGCTAGAACCGGACATGAAACAACAGACTGGTTCCACATAGGAAAAGGAATACGTCAAGGCTGTATACTGTCACCCTGCTGATTTAACTTCTATGCAGAATACATCATGAGAAATGTTGGACTGGAAGAAACACAAGCTGGAATCAAGATTGCTGGGAAAAATATCAATAACCTCAGATATGCAGATGATACCACCCTTATGGCAGAAAGTGAAGAGGAACTAAAGAGCCTCTTGATGAAAGTGAAAGAGGAGAGTGAAAAAGTTGGCTTAAAGCTCAATATTCAGAAAACGAAGATTGTGGCATCTGGTCCCATCACTTCATGGGAAATAGATGGGGAAACAGTGGAAACAGTGTCAGACTTTATTTTTTGGGGGTCCAAAATCACTGCAGATGGTGACTGCAGCCATGAAATTAAAAGATGCTTACTCCTTGGAAGAAAAGTTATGACCAACCTAGATAGCATATTCAAAAGCAGAGACATTACTTTGCCGACTAAGGTCCGTCTAGTCAAGGCTGTGGTTTTTCCTGTGGTCATGTATGGATGTGAGAGTTGGACTGTGAAGAAGGTTGAGCGCTGAAGAATTGATGCTTTTGAACTGTGGTGTTGGAGAAGACTCTTGAGAGTCCCTTGGACTGCAAGGAGATCCAACCAGCCCATTCTGAAGGAGATCAGCCCTGGGTGTTCTTTGGAAGGAATGGTGCTAAAGCTGATGCTCCAGTAATTTGGCCACCTCACGTGAAGAGTTGACTCATTGGAAAAGACTGTGATGCTGGGAGAGATTGGGGGCAGGAGGAGAAGGGGACGACCGAGGATGAGATGGCTTGATGGCATCACTGACTCAATGGACATGAATCTGAGTGAACTCCGGGAGTTGGTGATGGACAGGGAGGCCTGGCGTGCTGCAATTCATGAGGTTGCAAAGAGTCAGACACGACTGAGTGACTGAACTGAACTGAACTGAACCATATTATGATTGGGTAGACCAGTTCCTTTAACATTTTGGGGAAACAAAGCCAAGAGAAGAGGTGGGAAAAAATCTGTCACATGGGCAAAATGCTCAAGCATCCTTTGCCTTTTTCCTGCAGTGGTCCTGAGTTTGTTTCAGACGCAGTAGTTGTCTCAGGCTGTCTGTGGTGATAATCTGACTATAATCACCCGTCTGGGCTTCTTCTTGGAAGTCAGAAGTGAAAGGTAATGTATCTCTTGCCACAGAGGTTGATATGTGATCTGAAGGGCTTTGAGCCAACTTGGAACTCTCTCTGAAACCACTAGTAAAATGAGTTAAGACTGAGAGGGCCACAGGGGAAGGTATAACCTGATGAGACTTGGGCTGCCCTTTACCCAGGAAAGGTCTTCTCAAGAAACTGGCTTTACTTTGGAAGTATCCATTTAATCCCCTTAATGTATCGATTTCCCCAGGTGACACAGAAGAAACAGTGGCTTAATGATACATCAGTGGTTTATCCTGTTTGTACCAGTACCCGCAGCTGTCACAGTTTTTCACCTATGGCTAGTCACCATACATCTTTGGGATCCCAGACTCTTTTTAGTGAAAACATTTTCTCATTGTAATCCTTGATTGGCATTGATGGAGTATGTTAGATCTAAGCCGAATGAAAATTAACTTACTCAGTGTAGGAAACAAATCTGATGTCATTTGATCGTGTACTTTTCTGGGTGTGTTTTGTTTCTGCTAATAGAGGCACTGCTGCTACAGTGACTGGGGATGGGGGAAATGTTAGTTGTAGTCTTGAGTCTGCCCCTTTCTTAGCTGACTGTTTTTCCCCATGTTTCTCCTATTCTCTGGCTCTTTCCATATTTCTTTGTCCAGAGCACATTCCTGCCAACTTCCAGCATCCCTTGCCAAACTTCTAAATGAAATCTCAAGTTTCCTGAGTCCCTAAACATATGAACTCCAACCTCTATTATACAAATTTGACATAAAAATTGGGTAAAGAAAAATGATAGGACTCTCCAGAGAATCTTGAATTATGTCAGATGCAATGCCATTTTAGTAGTAATTATGTGACCATTAAACTGAAAATTTGAAGTGGTCCAAGTTATAACATATAAAATCCATTTTTAATTGCTTGCAGGAATTTAGTGGTATTTTTGCCCATTTTGGGGAAGATCTGATGGAGAAGGGAAAGTCTACCCAGTCCAGCATTCTGGCCTGGAGAATTCCATGGACAGTCTGTGGGGTCGCAAGGAGTCAGACATGGCTGAGTGACTTTCACTTTCACTTTTGCCCATTTTATTTAAAGAGACGGTTCTGTGAAATTTCTTGACTCATTTAATGAAGTAAACATCCAAGCTAAGCTCTTAAATAGTATGGGTATATTTTATCTTCTGTCAAAGTATACCCAAAGACAAAATTGAAAAAGTCATCCTTGATAGCTAGTTTTTTTCAAGAAGTGCCATTTATCACCACAGATTAACAGAAATAGGATGGAAATGCTACTTTAATAAAGACTGAATAATAGAGTAAATTATTTTCTTTATTTTTAATATGTTTTCATTTTTAATTAATATGTGGGTATTGAAAAAAATCAAATAGTGCTAAAAGGTTAATAACAAGTCAATACTACCCCCCACTCCCACTGTGCATCTTTTCCCTGTTAAATGTCTAATTCCATTGACTTTAGATGTTAATTCTGATGTCTTTCTCTCTACTGCCCAACAATATGCCTTTAGTGCTCATTCTTTTTTATTTTAATCTGCGAAAGTATCTCACAGGTACTTCGAAAGAATAACTTCATTTATTTATTCATTTTCCGCCTGTACTGGGTCCTTGTTGCTGCTCAGGCTAAGCTCTAGTTGCTGCAAGTGGGGGCTGCTCTCTAGTTGCAGTGCGTAGACTTCTCATTGTGGTGGCTTCTCTTATTGTGGAGCACAGGCTCAAGGGGCTGCTTGCAGCTCCTGGGCTCTACAGCCCAGGCTCAGCAGTGAGGGATGCGGGACCCTCCCAGATCAGGCATGGAACCCCCTGGGCTCTACAGCCCAGGCTCAGCAGTGAGGGATGTGGGACCCTCCCAGATCAGGGATGGAACCTCCTGGGCTCTAAAGCCCAGGCTCAGGAGTGCGGGATGTGGGACCCCCCAGATCAGGGATGGAACCTCCTGGGCTCTACAGCCCAGGCTCAGCAGTGAGGGATGCGGGACCCTCCCAGATCAGGCATGGAACCTCCTGGGCTTTACAGCCCAGGCTCAGGAGTGAGGGATGCGGGATCCTCCCAGATCAGGCATGGAACCTCCTGGGCTCTAAAGCCCAGGCTCAGCAGTGCGGGATGTGGGACCCTCCCAGATCAGGCATGGAACCTGTGTCGCCTGTATCAGCAGGTGGGTTCTTTACTGCTGAGCTACCAAGGAAGCGCTGCTGCTCATTCTTCATTCATCAGCTTTAAATGTTGCCTATAGACTTCTTATAGAGATTGATTAGGATTATTTGAGCTCTTTTGTGTACTCCTCTCTTTACTGACCTATTATCCCAGGGTGTGACATACTCATTCTATTAATAATACAAATCCTGAATTTGAAGTATTCATTAAAATCCCAGGCTCAGCACTCAGGTGCAAGGTGGTCTCATTTTTATGCGATATGCATTTTTAGCAAAGGACTGAGTAATTCTGATGCAGATGCCCAAAGAAATTAGGGTCTAGGGTTTGACTCTTGATTTTTCTCTAGGTGTCAGGTAATGCAGGATTTCCAGAATTGTGGAGGATTCAAGGGCATAGTTAATTTGCAAGCAATGACTCAGGGCTTCTGCTTTAATGAATAGATGAATCTGTAGACACCATGCAAATTGTTTGTATTGGGTTGGCCAAAGAATTTGTTTGGTTTTTTTCCTAAAGATGTTATGAAAGACCTGAATGAACTTTTTGGCCAACCCTATACATAATTTTGTTGTTTTTGTTTAGTCGCTAAGTTGTGTTTGACTCTTTTGTGACCCCATGGTCTGTAGCCTTCAGGTTCCTCTTTCCAAGGGATTTTCCAGGCAAGAAAGAATACTGGAGTGAGTCGTCATTCCTTTCTCCAGGGGATCTTCCCTACCCAGAGATCAAACCCGAGTCTCCTGCATTGGCAGGCGGATTCTTTACCACTGAGCCATCTGGGAAGCCCATGTTTAATTTTGTAGTCATTGCTTATAAATAAAGTAGAAAATGGCTTACTTCTTCTAAACATAATAAACATGTACCCTTCAAAATCGTTTGCCAAGGAAAGCATAAACTTGAACTTGGCCTGTTAGTCAAGTGATTTATAATGTTTAAAAAGATGCTCTGAATTGCTTTTTCTGCTTTCTTAATGTGTCTGCATTTGTTTTGGAGGTGCAGAAGCTCCCAGAAGTGACAGCAGGCAGAGGAGGCAGAGCACAGGCTCAGAAATCCAAAGTGCAACTAGGAAGAGGGGCAGGAGGTACCAGGAAGTGAGGCCTCCACAGCCCAGCTTCAGCCAAATGATCAATGCCTGACATGAGTCAGGAGAACGCTATGCTCACAAGTCCAGGGAGACAACTGTCAGAACCTCTTTAGGAGGCTCTATTCACAAGGAGGCTTTTACCCCTTAGCTTGGAGCTCCGGGGCAGAGAGAGAAGTGGTTCTAGGTCCTAGATGCTAGGAGGCATAAATGTTCAGTGATTTAAAAAGGGACCAAGGCAAAAGCCTAGCCTGAAAGCATCAGTCATTTTGGGTGAGAGCAGATGACAGGGACTAGTACACGTTTCAGGTCCCAGGCATGTTTTTCCATGAACCAGATTTGGAGTGTAACAGCAGGACCTAGAATATGTTCATGTACTCCCAGTACCTAAAAGAAAATCTTTGGAGATAGAGCTGCCAGGATATTTCTGACTATTTAGTAGGTTTCTGTGTTTGTTTGGAAGCTGGAGTACAGTTTATTAGTTAGCGTGTCTAGCTCCAGCGAGTTTGAGAGAGCAGGGAATGCCCATTACCTGGAGGTTTCGGGAGAAATGCTGGAGAATGCTTGGAATGTCAGGAATAATTCCAGAATCCCGCCTTTGGGTTCAGCATTAGAACATGACCTCCTTCCTGGTCTAGACTAGTAAGAAAGATGGTTGTGTACCAGCACCTCCAAGGAGTTGGGAAGGTAGAGGGCTTAAGACTGCTTGACATCCTACTTTCTTTGGCCCTGATTGGTGTGGCAAGTGCAACGGGCTGTGGCTTTGGGCTGGTAGCTAGATGTGGAGCGGTGGTGGGAAAACAGGACCAGGCAGAGTCAAAGGTTGACTTTATTAGATAATCAAACATTTCAGCTTCTCTCATTATCGTGAACCACAGGTTCTCCATTGGATTATTTCTTATTTGTGTGTCAACTTAATGCAAGGGTTTCTTTGATGTTGAAATGAGGGGTATATGGAAACTTCTCATTCAGTTTTCCTTAGGTAAAAACTCCAAGCTAAATGTGCCTTGTTGTTAAAAGTGCCAAGCTAAAAGTGCCATGTTGTTAAAAATTCAGCTGTAGATTCTGGTTTTCCAAGACAGTGACCATCGTGTGGACCCCTGCCTGAAGCATATCGGAGAAAAGTTAGCTGGCGTTTCTCGGCCATCAGATTGATTACTAAGAATTCAGAGTCACCTAAATGAAAATGGCCACTGTGTTTATTTATAAAAGTACTTTGTTGGTCTTCTAAGTTGAAGTTGATGACAGATGTGTTTTTAGAGAAAAAGTACAAACTCTAGAAACATAAGCATCTGCTCTTTCTCAGGCTTGCCTCCTAGGTTGATACTTCATTTTTTTACCCACACAAAGGGCTTTCTTTTTTCTACTGAATACCTGAAAATATGGGTGTAAATGACTAATATGGATTCTTGACATTTTTACTGGAACAAAACTGGTGTTTTCAGGCTTTGATTGCTCAAATCTGGCTGCCTCTGTGGGTGGTGTTGATTATCCCTGTTTTTTTTTTTGCTCTATAGTCCACTAAGTGAACTTGCCGATTTAAGTGATGATGTACAATGTTTCCCTGGGACCGTAGAGTTCAGTTCTGTGACCCAAATATGCTGCTGTACTTTGGTCTGTTTATCATGGTTATGAGAATTACTTCATGGAGGTAGACCTCAAGAATGTAAAAGTCACAGCATTTGAGTCAGCAGTTCTCAAAGTGTTCCAAAGACTGTTTCAGAGGGTATATGAGTTCAAAACTGATTTTATCATAATACTAAGACATAATTTGCCTTTTAGAAGGGCTGTATCAATGATGGAGAGTAGAAGTGCTAGAGCCTTAGTTAGCACTAATCAAGGCTGCTGCTGCTAAGTCACTTCAGGCGTGTCTGACTCTGTGTGACCCCATAGATGGCAGCCCACCAGGCTCCGCCATCCCTGGGATTCTCCAGGCAGGAACACTGGAGTGGGTTGCCATTTCCTTCTCCAATGCATGAGAGTGAAAAGTGAAAATGAAGTCGCTCAGTCATGCAGTGGCCCTAAAATGGTCATTGTATTGGTCACCACTGTGTACTCAATTTTTTAAAAAATTCAGTTTTATTTAAAAATGTTTGCCATGAAACTAAATTTTGTTTTAAATTAAATCTGACCTTTGAGGACACATCATTTTAACATGCTGCTGCTGCTGCCAAGTTGCTTCAGTCGTCCATCTGTGCGACCCCATAGACGGCAGCCCACCAGGCTCTCCCGTCCCTGGGATTCTCCAGGCAAGAACACTGGAGTGGGTTGCCATTTCCTTCTCCAATGCATGAAAGTGAAAAGCGAAAGTGAAGTCACTCAGTCGTGTCCGACTCTTAGCGACCCCATGGACTGCAGCCTACCAGGCGCCTCCATCCATGGGATTTTCCAGGCAACAGTACTGGCTGCTGCTGCTGCTGCTAAGTCGCTTCAGTTGTGTCTGACTCTGTGCGACCCCATAGACAGCAGCCCACCAGGCTTCCCTGTCCCTGGGATTCTCCAGGCAAGAACACTGAAGTGGGTTGCCATTTCCTTCTCCAATGCATGAAAGTGAAAAGCGAAAGTGAAGTCACTCAGTCGTGTCCGACTCTTAGCGACCCCATGGACTGCAGCCTACTAGGCTTCTCTGTCCATGGGATTTTCCAGGTTAAAAAAAGTCTGCTGAATTTGAATTACAATGGATATCTAAATTTAAAAAAGAAAAACCACTTAGATGTTTATTTGAATTTTGAGCAGAATGAATCACTTTTTTTTTTTTTTAGTGGAACTCCATTTTTACTTGGGCATTTGGCAGACATCTAAAAAAAAAATATATATATATAAGCATGTCACTCTAAAGACAATAAATGGTAAAGTCACCAGTGATCAAAACTTTAGCTTTCATGTGAAAATATGACTTTTGGAAAACTTTCATTTACCCTTGTGAGACTGACAGATTTTTTTATACTTAAAGACTTTTTATGAGTAAGTAAGAGATGATGATAAGTGTAATTTTTTGATATTTGATGATGAAATATGCTAACATTTTGAAGATCTGGTTAAATAAAGGATAAGATATGTTTTTTAATTCCATATCACAACCAACCTTTAAGATTATTGAATTTTGATATAGTATCAAAGAAGAGTATCCACCATTATATCAAATAGCTCTCAAAATCTCCCTCTGTCTTCTGACTGTGTGTCTGTGTAAAACAGTATTTTCCTTATAAACTTTAACCAAAACAGCATATTGGAATAAATTGAAAGAAGCAAATAAAAAAACTCAGTAACCTCTATTAAGCCAAACATTAAAGAGCTTTGCAAAAAGGTAGAACAGTGTCAGTTTTCTCACTATTTTTTGTTTGTTTGTTTTGGAATGTGTATTTTTCATTAAAGCATGTTATTTCTGTTAGTGTAATGAATTTTTGTTATTTTAAAGTCAACAAGTTTTAAAATTTCTGTTTCAACTTCTAAAACAGTAAATATTCATAGATGTATCTCATATAAACAAAAAGTTTTCGTAGGTTTAATAATCTTTCAGAGCGTAAAAGGATCCTAGGTTAAAAAGATCTGAAAACCATTGGTTTTAGTTATGTTTTCAACATATGGTCTAGATTAGAAATCCATATATAGTTTAAATATAAAGCAAATCATTTTTAACCACCCCCACCCCGCCCCCACCACCGAGTTTTCTTAGTATTGCCTTTGTTCTTAGGTTTCTGTGTGTCTGTCCAGAAATGCCCATAAGGAATCTTTGCCCCTAGATCTGTGCACTACCCTCCTGGGAGTAGGTACCAGCCACAATTTCCTCCTACCTGAAAGGAAAGCGAGTCACTTGTGTGCATTTATGGACAGATTGTCATTGTCTGTCACATCTGGCTAACTCCTTTATAAGGAAAGAGGGACAGCTAGCTGGGAATATGATTGCTGGTGGAATGATTCTGTGTGTAAAACCTTTATCTAGAGACAGAATTGGAATTTGGAGGGAGTGTTTATGAGTTCATCATAAAGTGGTTTACCTAATGGTACTGCAGTCTATCAACAAAAGATATAATTATTTATTTAAAAAGATATTGTGGTAGTCTCTGGGAATACAGTGAACAAAAGAGACAGCCCTTGACTGTAAATGTAAAGTTATGTGTGCACCTTGAGATGAAGTTGAAGGTCATGGGTAACAATGAAAACAGTTTAATGAGGAAGCCACTTCTTTTTTAGAACACTTTAAAAGAAAATAACATCTTGTTGATGGTATTATTTTAAGTTCAATGTCGGGGCAATGAGGGATTAGAGATGGGTGTGAAATTCATGCTATTTTGACCCCTGCCTCTTTAGAACAGTGGAGGAGAGGCCCTGCTCCCAACCTGGTGTTCTCGCCTGATCCCCCCTAAGCTCTTGTCTTCTCTGCAGCTCTTAACCTAACCCAGTCCAGGACTGTCACAGCCTCCCTTGTTGTCCCATGAGGTCCCACCCAAAGTGAAAGACAGAGGAAACAAACATACCTTTTCCTTGTATCCTTGTTTCTGCCACTACCGCCTACTGAGGAATCTGTAAGGGTTCTATTTGTTTACAACGTGTCTCTTTTTTAAGGCCACCCAGAGGCAAATTTGGAGCAAGTTTGCTAGGCAAAAAAATAAAAAAAAGATAAGAGAAAGACATGGCTGAAATATCCCTCAGTGTATCCTACAAACACCCTCTTTGAAGGCATGGAAACCACAAGCCCACAGAGCCTGCCTTGGGAATCTGTAGCCAGCTATGTTTTCAGAGAATGTGGGAGGCAGAGTTTTCCTACTATAGTGTTTATAAATATTCCAGAAATGCCAGGCATTGGTAGGGTGACCTGGTTTATGGAATTGGGAAAGAGCCACGAGGAAACCTAAAATTATTTTTCTATTTTTTTACCCCTATGGTAAAATGTATGAAAATTCTGGAAAAAAAAAAAAAAAAGGTGAAGATAATCCTGAAGAAAACAATAAACCCAACCAACCAACAAACACTATCAGAGTGGTTTTTGGAGTCTGTGAAAATAAAATATTAAATTGAATTTGAAGAGCATATTTTTTAATATAGTATTTATGGAGGGGAAGGCTTTGGGGAGTAGAACTGTTTGCTCAATTAAGGAATATTGATTGCTCAACATAAGGACTTGTTTACTCTAAAATCGTCACCAAGAAATTTGTGTCAAGGAGGAAGGCTTCTATAGCTATCAATACTTAGGATAGACACAAAGTAGTAAATTGAAGTTGATTAGTATTTTATGAATTGTGTTCCTCTTTATATTGTACCAGGATATGTCCATGTGCTATGAAAAAAGAGTTCTATGGCCATATGAGAAATCATCTTATATATTCTCCCAATTGGATATTTATATGCATTAAAGGATAAGAAAAGACCTACAATAAAGAAAACTCATTTAACTTTGTTCAACACAACCTTATTCATTTCTTGGCAGGAGTCTTATGTCGTGGAACCCCTAGCTAATCTCCTATGGAAAAAGATTCCACAAAATACTAGTTTAGGAAATGGTATAGGAGATAATTGAATATATTACCTCAATACTTTTGATGGACAGATTTAGCCAATCCAGAAAATTCTTCTAGTGGCTCTGAAAGAAGACTGAGGTAAATGCTGGCCTGTGTTGGTAAGGAATTGCCATTGTCTTTCACATCTGGCTACCCCCTTCATTGGAAAGCTGAAGAGCCAGCTGGGGTTATGACAATTTGCCTACGGGATTCAGTGTGCTAGAAGTCACAGCCAACTATTTAATCCTTCCCTCTGGACTTCAGATGGATTGTGGTTACGGCACCCTTCAATGTTTTTTTACCAAAAAAAAAAAAACCACATTTTTTAAAATGCTTATAGATTTTAAAAATGACCTACTATATCTATGGGGTTGCCTCACGTATTCATAGGGAACACCAGCTATTTGCGGTCATGGAGCAAGGGAGCATGCCAGCATGTGTTACTTTCTAGAGGGAGATGAAATGATTATTCCCACCAACCCTCAAACACACCCCTCCTTAGGAAAACAAACATTTGCAAGTTTATTTTATAAAATCCGCATAGAACTTATATAAATACATTGTGACAGCGGCTGTCATACTGCATATATCAAGAAAGTGCTTTGAAATTTTATGCAAATACATGGGTGATGTATACACTACTGTGCACCCCAAAAGACTACTCTATGTGTTCCTGGTGCCAAGGAAAACATGAATGTTCTCCAAGTAATTCAGAGGAAAAGTCACCACAGCCCTGTCCCTTTCACAGCCCTGTTCTCTGGGCCTGTGAAACCGACTTTGAATGGCTAATCCTAAAGCACGCAGGGTGGGAGTGAGAGTGCTGAAGGTTCATTTTTATCAGGAACTTCTATAGATTAAGTTCTGTGCTGGGTGCTTTAAGTACATTCACTCATAACGTTTTCACAACAGCTTTGTAAGGAAAGTGACATTGTTTAGTAATAAAATAACCAAGATGCACATTACATAAATTGCCAAGGTCACTCATTTGTTAATTTATGGAGCTGACTGAGATTTACAGTTAATTTGACCCTACAGTATTTGTAAGAACTAAACATTTAATGAGCACTTATTTGTGCACCAGACACTGAGCTAAACCCTTTACCTCCATCATCTGATTTTTTATATGAACTTGTGAGAATGGGTACAGGTTGTTTGTTGTTTTTTTTTTTTTTCTAATTTACAGATGAAGAAATTGAAACATAGAGAAGTAAACTAAATTTAGTGCAAAGTAGCAAAGGATTGAACTGGGGTAGGAGAGGGCTCTTAACCCCAGGGTTTGTTCCTTTGAACCATGTGGATTTCCAGTTTTCCTTCTCGATTTAGACTCTGGAAACTACCTGCTTGTACTGAGTTCAAGGAGTGGGCTTCCCCAGTGGCTCAGTGGTAAAGAATCTGCCTACCATGCAGGAGTCACAGGAGATGTGGGTTCGATTCCTGGGTAGGAAAGATGCCCTGGAGGAGAGCATGGCAACCCACTCCAGTCTTCTGGCCTGGAGAATCCCATGGAGAGGAACCTGGCTGGCTACAGTCTATAGGGTCGCAGAGTCAGACATGACTGAAGTGACAGCATGCACCCACTGAGCTTAACGCACAGGGAGATAGTGAAGGCTCATGCCTTCATAAACTAGGATTTCATAACTTTAAAAAGTAATTATTTTCCTGCAGATTTTTGATTCATCACCCATTATCAGGAATTTGGTATCCATGTGCATGGAAACGGTTATTTCTACAACTCTAATAAAAGACCACATTGGGGTTTTGAGAGACTGTTTCAGTGTAAAGACCTCATATCTAAGTATTAGGTGAAAGGAAAGTGAAAGGAAAGTCACTCAGTCATGTCCGACTCTTTGTGACCCCATGGACACCAGGCTTCTCTGTCCATGCGATTTTCTAGGCAAGACCCTGGAGTGAGTTGCCATTTCCTTCTCCAGGGAACTTCCCAACCCAGGGATCGAACCCAGGCCCCCTACATTGTAGACAGACACTTTACCATCTGAGCCACCGAGAACGGCCCCCTTATTAGGGTTTGCAGCTTTTTGTCCCAAACATTGGGATACATGTACATCTGAGGCTCTCCTCCTTCATTCCTGTCACCCTTTGGAGTTAGGAATACTTCTGAGGCAAATCATTTAAAATATTTGCTAGGAACAATTTCAGTGGAATACTGCTCCTTTCATTTGCAAGCGTTAAGAACTCTTCTGTTTTTCAAAGTAAAACTTATTAGACCCTTTGAGAACTATGGATTTTGAATCCATATGAATTTTGTGGTTGCCCAAGTTTCCCTAGGATGGCATTTTTATTAAATGAGAGCAACCCTTTTTAAAATATTTATTTATTCGGCTACACTGGGTCATCGACACAGCACATGGGCTTTCTCTAGGGGCTGCTCTCAGGGGCTTCTCTTTAGTTGCAGAGTGCGGGCTTCTCATTGCGGCGGCTTCAATTGTTGTTGCGAAGCCCTTGCTCTAGATGAGTGGGCTTCACTATTTGCAGCACTCAGGCTTAACAGGTGTAGCTTGCAGGCTCTGGAGTTTGGGCTCAGTAATAGTGGTGCATGGGCTTAGTTGCTCCGTGGCATGTGGGATCTTCTCGGCACTGACTTGGAAGTTGAGTTCTTAATGGGACGCCCGAGAGCAACCACCAGGGAAGACCACCAGGGACACCCGAGAGCAACCATTTTTCATGCAGATTTGATGCCAGAGAATGGAGCACTTGTGATTTCAGTCAGGCCACTTGGGAGGATTTACAAAAAAAGAAGGGAGACTTGAGCCTAAAGGCTATCCCAGGCTAAACTAGTTAAAAGGTCAGTGGATCATAGTCTTTGTCCTACACTACTGGAAACATCTTCCTAAAACAAAAGCATGAAATAGTCACTGCACATGAGAATCTCTAGGATGCATTTTAAGTAAAATATAGGACATAAATGTAAGTGTATTTTTCACTTAAGCAATTTTTCTGGGGCGGGGGGAGGAATGGAACCATTTTGGTTGTCTTACCCACAGACTCCCTAAAACATAAGATGTTATGTCCTATCTAAAAAATTAAGAGAAATCCTTCACTTCAAGGGCAATATCTATAATCTACACACTTGAGCATATGCCAGACTCTCTTCAGATTAGAAATATTTTCAACCAATCTGAATTAGCAATGTTCTGATCATGAGTTGGTCATATACTTTGACCTACTTGTTTATAACAGTTTTCTGAATTAGGCAACCAAACTTGAGTACTGGTTGATGAAGAACTTTATAAATAGCATAGGTCAATTTAAAACGTGACTTTCTGGATTTCTCGGTCAAGAAAAGAGCTAGATGTCCACCTTCAGTGTGTAAACTTTCACTCAATCTGCTTGTTTTTGAGACATTGCCATCATCCTCCCGCTGGTTTGGAAAAATAAAATGGTTGATATTTCTGAGTCACTGCCGCCCTGAGTCTTCGATGTCTGCCTTCCAAATACTCCGCTTCAGCACTGTATGGGTATTCAGCACTGGTCTTTAAAGAGAGAGGCTGCATGTGTTCTGAGTTGCTTGGCTCTGTTTCAAATGGATCGGCCTTCCCCTGGTTTCCAATCAAAGGTGATCTTCCGCTCTTTTTCCATTAGTATCATAGGAACCATGGAAACTGTCCTTGGCTTTCATTGAAACGTTTATGGTAATTCCAACAAGCGGCTGGCCTTCTGTTTGAGCTATGGCCTAAAATAACTTGTCCTGAACTGTTTTCTGTATCTTTTTCTGAAATAAGATACAATTGTTGCTCAGGTAGAACTTTTTTTTTTTTTTCATTCCTTTTAATAGGGTTAAGGGTTTAACCTTAACCTCTGGGTTGCTAGGCGTATTGTCATAGTTACAGAGCTGTTGTCTTCTCAGACCTCACCCATGACCTGGCAAACTTTCCAGCCAGCTGCCCCCTCACTGAGGTACCTACTCTCTTCCGGCTTCTCTGGAGCACGTTCTGGCCAAGACTATGAGACAATGCTTCTGAACCTCGTCTGATATTATTCCAGGAGAAGCTCAATTTAGCATAACATTGTTTCTGCAAGAAGCCAAGCTCTTTCTCTTTCTGCTTATGAGTCCATTTGCCAGAGAATATACGTATGTTTTGTCCCCAGGTACTATTTTATAATAGGTATTGCCAATGGTGATCATCTTCTTAGGCGGATGCCTAGTCTTCCTAAAAAGAGTTTATGATAGAGGAACTATGTCTTTTCTGCGCTGGACAAGAGTCCATCGTCTCTCCATGTCTGTCTGCCATTGCCCCCTCTGTTCCCCCCATTTTCCGAGTCACTCTGGTTCTCAGCCTGGCATGCCTACTGCATGCATCCTCTTTGCACATTGCCACTAATATCATGGAGACCTCTGATCACCAGCAGTGTCATCTGAATTTTCCTTTCCATGTGTTTTACTCAGTTATAGAAATCCCAAATCAGTGGGCCTGTACTTGAATATTTCAAGTTCTTTTCAGCTTTACTTTCAGCATCTTTCTTCCTCAGGACCAACATGGGCATCCGTGGCAGCCACTGGGCTTGGGATAGCTTGAGTGACAGATGCCAAGTTATATTCACAATAGTCCTTTCCGTCTGTGACTAGACTCAGTAACTAGGGGATTCTGTTGCTCTGCATCTCCTCCCTTAGGATGGAGTTTGCTCTCACAAGAAGACAAATGGGTGAACTTCTCTTTTTCACTGGAGTTGCCCAGACTTGTCAGAATGCAAGCTTTGGCTCAAGCTATGAGCCCCTCATCACAACTATTTCCAACAGCCTGTACACATCTTTTCCTTTGATCATGTTGGGCCTAGATTATGATCATCCCAAGAGCTAGCCAAGATTGGGTTACATCCTGATTGTCTTAAAACACAAACTTAGAATTGGTTGACAAGACCAATACCCACAGGCATCACTAGTTTAAATGAATAGTGCTAGAAGCCTCTAGTTTCTCTGGACAGTGTACCTCAATAGAGCTAGAGTGTTTATAGGACTCTGTGGGTATTATATTTACAGTATTTTATATTTTATTAGAATTTTAGGGAATTGTCACTTGATACAAAGTAAAGAACTGTACATAGTCATGTATACTGAATGGAAGTTTAGAAATTTTTCATTTAAAGATCAGTGTCTAACATATAGAAACTCAAATGTTTGTTGCAGAGATGAACAAAAGCCAAAATGCTGTGACTCATCAATTCAGAAATTTAAGTTTAAATATAATCTTTTTTCTGTAGTGTTTTCAGGTATACTATATTTATGAAAAATCTCGAAGACTTCTAAGTGCAATTTTGTCAATACAGTAAGGGGATCCAGATATATCTTCATTAAGACTAATTCATTTTAAGGCAACAGATATTTTTAGACCTTAGGAAACATTACTGGAGCACAAACATTTTTTAATTATTCCAATTTTAACCGACAACTGTACAAGTAGGTATTTAACTAAAAACCAAGCACTTCCGATGTTACTGTGGTCTAGCTGTGGAGCTGGGAGGAGAGAAGCACTTGACGAAGACAAAAGGAAGATTAACCTAGCTTCTATCCTTAGTGAACTCTCAACCCAGTTTGGGTAAATAATAAATCCAAATGAAAGACTGCGGAAGCAAAATAAAACAATATGAAGCATGTGGTATATTACATAAACTACTTCTGGTGTCAAAACTTAAAGGTCAACAGAAAGGTTTTAGATGAGCAGTCCGTGAGCATACTGTGGGACAGTATTTCTAGAGACACTTGCCTCCAGTCAAAGGCTTTCGTGTGGCTTCCTCCTTAGTGCATAACCAGCTTTGCTGCTGTGCAGACAGCCTGCGGAACATGAAAAATGCCCTTCCTCCTGCACAATGGTGTTATTTCCTTCCTTTCAGGAATGGCTCATAACTCACAGGAGGTGTGAGTTCTGAATGATCGGTCTTTTCATCTCCCTGGAAGTGGGCCAGACTGTAGATAAAGCGTTTGATGTGTCAGCGGTAGGCTGTAACAGCTTTGACTACTTACATGATGATGAAAGGTTGAACTTTGATAAAAATGGCAAGAAAAGGAAAAGGGCTCGTTTTCTTTCTTTTACTTTTTTTTTTTCAGAAAGGCAGTTGAAAAATGTCCTACCGGGGTGGTCTGGAAGGTGTCTGGGAATCTGAAACATCAGGAGGGTGTTCCTCTGTGGATTTGTTTGTTTATTTGTTGATTGTTTCAGAGAGGGAACCCCCCATGCTTGCCAGCAAGGCCAGATTCTCAGGGCCCTTATCGGCAAGTCCTACCTCTCTGTTCAGTGAGCCTTGAAAAGAGGGGTCACATCCTTCAGGGCAGATTACTGCTTCTGCTCCAGTCATCCCTCAGCCCTCAGCTCCCATATGCAGACATCAAATGAACCAGGGCTGGTAGATCTATTCTGATTCCCAGAGCTTTTTTATCCCTCAGGTTGCAGGGCATTTGCTCAAAGATCGCATTGGAGGTTGATCCTCAAGGGTGGTCTTATCTTCCTGTTTCTAAAATGGACAAAGACAGGGAATAAAATATTCATGGAAACTTCCAACCAGTTGGAATTTGCCTCAAACAGTATCCCAGTTGTTATCAGTGATTTGTGTGTCTCCCTGTGGGGAAAGCTGGGTTTGGGGAAGAGGAAGAAATTTGAAATTTTCTTTTTCAAAGCAGAAACATTAAGGAAAAAAAAATCCTGCCATTCAGCTAAGTGACAAGAAAGAGCAAAGAACCAGGACTCAGAGGAAGACAGATGAATTTTTACTTTTAGATATGAGGCTTAAGCAACACATAATGGAAACCCTCTTTTAAAATGGTGTTAGTAAAAAGAATCAACACATTTACATCACCTATTTATTTATGACTCTAATATTTGTTTCACAAAATTATGACCTTTGGCCCTGCCTCCACGTGCACTTGAAGTCCACTGTTGTCTCCATAGCTAGGCTGAACCTGCTCACCCCGGCAGCTGCTGATAATAAGCCTAGAGCTGGCAACAGGGGAGGCCTGGCTGTGGTACCATACAACCCCAACCCCGGCCTTCAGTTTCTCTGAAATCTCCTGTAGGTATCTCTGAACATGATGAATACAATCAGACTCTCTGGGGATCCCCTGTCTGGCCATCAGAGGACACTGAAGTCCCTGCAGGGCTTATTGTTAAGGGCCAGAGAGTGACAAATCATACAACTTGGCGGGAACTTACATATAGGGGCCCCGAAGAGACCTGCTGGCAAACAGGATGGTTTCCTCCTTCCTTAACATCCAAAATGTTCTTGAAGGTGTCCATCAGCACCGATGATCGGCCTGAAACAACAAGAAGAGAGTGAGCAAGATGAGAAACTCAGATTATCTGAATGGAGTGTTCACTTTCTGAAAGGGAGAATGAAATAACTAGAGATGAGCAGGGGGAGAGGAGCAAATGGGAAGTGAGGAACTTGTTCAGTTCAGTACCATATAACCAGGATTCAAACAAGTTCCTGGCTGTCTTTTCCTTTTTGGTAAAACATGGGAAAAACTAGCTCGTTCAGGGAGGGAAAAGCTGATAGGAAGGTTATTAGAGTGTGTTGTAGTGACGTTGGAGCTGAAACATTACATCTGGTGCTACACAGTGAAATGAAATGTCATTTCTTTAATAATAATAACTTTGGTAGGTATAATAATGTGCTCTCTAGCTCATCTAGATGTTCACATCCTAATCCCCCAAACCTGTGACTGTCACCTTATATGGCAAAAATGACTTTGCAGTTATAATTTTAGTTAAGAATGTTTCCAGTAGTCATGTACGGATGTGAGAGCTGGACCGTAAAGAAGGCTGAGTGCCAAGGACTGATGCTTCTGAACTGTGTTGCTGGAGAAGACTCTTGAAAGTTCCTTGGACAGCAAGGAGATCAAACCAGTCAATCCTAAAGGAAATCAACCCTGAATATTCATTGAGAGGACTGATGCTGAAACTGAAGCTCCAATACTTTGGCCATCTGTTGCGAAGAGCTGACTTGTTGGAAAAGACCCTGATGCTGGGAAAGATTGATGGCAGAAGAAGGGGGTGACAGACGATGAGATGGTTGGATGGCATCATCGACTAAATGGACATGAGTTTGAGAAAACTGAGGGAGATAGTGAAGGACCAGGAAGCCTGGTATGCTGTAGTCCATGGGGTCACAAAGAGTCAGACATGAGAGATTATCCTGGATTATCTGGATGGACCCTTTTTCCAACAGTCCTTAAAAAGGGAAAATGGAAGGGTCAGAGTTAGAGGAGGCATGATAATGGAGGCAAGGGCCAGGTTCAGAGAGAGATTTGAAGATGCTACTACTGATGGTTTTGATGATGGAGAAAGAAGACCAGGAACCTAGAAGTTGGAAGAGACAAGGAAACAGATTCCTCTTAGGAGTCTTTAGAAGGAACACAGCCCTGCCAACACTTTGATTTTAGCCGAGTGAAATTGATTTCAGACTTCTAATCTCCAGCACTGTAAGATAATAAATGTGTGTTACTTTAAGTCACCAAGGCTGTGTGGTAATTTGTTAGATCAGCAATAGGAAACCAAAACAATAATATGAGCAACAGTACGATTGGACTTGGAAACATTAATTGATGGGAAAAATGAAAGGAATTTGGTTCAGGCTTGATTCTTAAGGCAGGCCTTGATTTTCTGAATAGGCAGTGAAGAAAGAAAAAGGTTTTGTTTTTATCAGCTCAGTGGGTACTTCTCAGAGGTCATTGTTTGCTCAAGATTTTCATGGGGCAAAATAAGTACCGTGGCGAAACTTTGCTGACATACCTTTGATTCTCTGTGTGTAGAACTGAAGCTGAGTTTTATTTTATGACTTGAAAACAAAAACCCATGCATAGCATGATGTTCAGATTCTTGGGAAAGAAAGTCTCCAGGATCCATACAGATGGTGATGATAAAGCCTGAGTTGGACTCAGCACAGATGCCTCAGAGAAGCGTAATTCAACTCGATCAACCTCAATCACCCATTCCTGCCCTCCTTTCCATGAGCATGAGTAAAAGTAGCCTCTAGCCACTGAGGTGAAATGGGGCCCGATTCTTCTCTCAGAGAACTCTTCAACCTAAAAAATATTCTCCATCATTCAGAACACACGTCTTAATCATGTGTTATAAGCTATGATGTGTGCTAACTGTGAGGAACTCACAAGATAATTATGACTTAATCCCTAATTGATGGAAGCTCCTGTTAATTAGGCATTTGCAAAATGTGGTGCTTTGGACAGCAGCATTCAAGTCGGCTGGGAAAGTTATCAAAAATGCAGGTTCCTGGATCGTGGCTTGAGAAACGTTGGTCTAGTGTAGTAGTTCTCAACTTGAATTGATTTTGTACCCTGCCGTCATTTGGCAGTGTTTATTGCAACCAGGGGATGAAGGGGGATACTGGCGTCTAGTGGATAGAGACCAGGGATGATGCTAAACATTCTACAGTGCATATGATGGCTCCCTGAAGCAAAGACTTAAAACATCAGTAATGTCAAAGTTGAAAAGCCCTAGGCTAGTGTTGAGTCTCACAAACACACACACACGTGTACACACACACACACAAATTATTTTAGCATGTGGTAGTAGTGGTTTAGTCACTCAATCGACTCCAACTCTTTGCAACCCTATGGGCTATATATATATATATATATATATATATATATATATATATATATATACCCTGTCAGGCTCCTCTGTCCATGGGACTTTATAGCATGTAATATAAACATATATGCCAGTGTATTGTATGTGTATATGTGTATGTGTGTGTGTGTTCATATATACCTTTCTCTTGCCCATTGTAGTTGGCTTGTGAAAGTAAAAGTTGCTCAGTCATGTCCACCTCTTTGCAACCCCATGGACTGTAGCCTGCCAGGCTCCTAAGTCCATGGAATTCTCCAGGCAAGAATACTGGAGTGGGTTGCTGGTTCCTTCTTCAGGGGATCTTCCTAACCCAGGGATCAAACCCAAGTCTCCTGCACTGCAGGCAGATTCTTTACTGTCTGAGCTATCAGGGAAGCAGCTGATATCTCTGCCTTTGTCCACTCTTCTTCCATGCACTCAGCCTCACAACTCACCTGCAGCCTCTCTTCTGTGTTGATTTCTGATTCCACACTGGCCAAGAACAGGGGAAGCCAAGTACTAAGTCCTTCACCCTTGAAGTAGCTGTCATGATCCAGAACTTTATCAAAATAAATTTCCAGGTTGAAGAGGGGCATGGATAAAGATATCCATTTCTTTGGGGGAAGTTTTTTAACCCAATTTGTAATTCACATTTGGTGCTCTGCTCCCAAATTTGCTTTATACCACTGGTCGTTGTGATGTAAAAATTGTGAGTCACACATGAGCTCTTTGTACCCATGATTTGTTTCTTCCTTACGCTAGTTCCTCTAGTTTTTCCTTTTCTTTCATTCTCACCTCCATCAAGAATCAATGGAGAAGTCTATTTTCTTCAGAGTTGAATATTGTTTTTAAAAAATTACTCTCCAACAAACAAAAATCACTCTCGAATGTGGTTGCGTGTAGCTGACTGGTCTTAATTGGTTAGGCATGCACTGCTGTGCTTCCCACCTCCTGTTAGGTGGCTGCGATCTGTTTCCTGGTCAAGGAATGAGTGCCATGTCACGTGCTGCAGAACCGTTTCCAGCCCCCAATTCCCAGCAGACCTCAGGGACGGGAGAAGCGTCCTGCATGCACATGGCTGTGGTTTTATCATCTTGCACTCATCACTGCATTCAGTAAGATGCTTTCTTTTTCTGTTTTAATTATGCAACAGAACTGCTGCTTTAGGGTAAACTTTGACACAAAATAATTGTGTTCTTGACTAAATCAACTAAAAGAAAATTAAGAAAATAGACCTGGCATAAGTTCCATGTCTTTCTTTTTAAAACTACTTTTGGAGAAGCACTTGCATAGGCAATAGGAACAAAGAATCACCTCTAGAGGACAAGTTTGCCTTTTCAAGGAATGGGCTGCTGCTGCTGCTGCTGCTAAGTCGCTTCAGTCGTGTCCGACTCTGTGCGACCCCACAGACGGCAGCTCACCAGGCTCCCCCATCCCTGGGATTCTCCAGGCAAGAACACTGGAGTGTGTTGCCACTTCCCTCTCCAATGCATGAAAGTGAAAAGTGACAAATGGTGGAAATTGTAACTCTCCAGTATCATGGACGTTCCTGGCTTTTCTTGTTGATCAAATGGGAATACAGCCATTAGTCTCTATGCATTTTGACCATTTAGACATTTTCACACATTAGACAAAATACATGGATACTAGGACTTTAAAAATTGAAGTTGAGGGATGCTTTTTGAAATATTGGCACTAACAAACATTTAGCTGGTACCCAAATTATGCAAAACCCACGGAGGTAAAGGGATGCAGACAGCCCTGAACTCTGCTGTCTCATCAGCATCTTGTAGTTGAAGTGCTCTGAAAAATTTACCTGGGTTCTGGAGCTCATTATATGTGGTGGCTCTTCCTTTCATTCAGTGGATTTTTATTGAGATGTTTCCTTGAGTCCTTTGAAGGATATTAGGCTCAAAGGACTGGTTCCTGCCCATACCACAGTCTAGCTTAGAGACAAATCCAGTGTTGTCTGTCAGGGTTAAATGTTCATGTGTGTGTCAAAAATACCACAGGAGTAAAGATGAGAAAAGAAAAGATACAGGATTATAGAGGAGGCTGTTGGGAATTGAAAGGGTCTAGAAGACTTTACAAAACAGAAAAGGCATGAAATAGACCTTGAGTGAAGCAGGATTTCCATAGGGGTCAGTGATGGGGGCAGAAAGGGAAAGTTGCATGTATAAAGAAGAGAGAAGGCATGAGATATGTTTGGGGACAGGAAGGAAATAAGATATATTGGAATCCCCCCTCTGTGTTGGTAGGAAAGGAGATTGGAGAAAAGATTATGGAGTATCTTGACAAAGTTGCCTCACTGGGGCAATAAAGAACTGATGCATCCAAGTGTTAACATGATAAAATTTATTTCTTGCTCATTTAACAGTTCCTTGCAGGTGTTTACTGGGTAGACTTCCATATGGTGACTCAGGGAAGCAGGCTCTTCCACGTTATTGCAAAATTCGTGAGAGCATGGCACCTTGTTGTTCAATCACTCAGCTGTGTCCGACTCTTTGTGACCCCATGAACTGCAGCACACCAGGCCTCCCTTTCCTTCACAGTCTTCTGGAGCTTGCTCAAACTCATGTCCATTGAGTCAGTGATGCCATCCAACCGTCTCATCCTCTGTCATCCCCTACTCCTGCTTTCAGTCTTTCCCAGCATCAGGGTCTTTTCCAGTGAGTCAATTCTTTCCATCAGGTGGCCAAAGTATTGGATCTTCAGTTTCAGCATCAGTCTTTCTAATGAATATTCAGGATTGATTTCCTTTAGGATTGACTGGTTTGATCTCCTTGCAATCCAAGGGACTCTCAAGAGTCTTCTCCAACACCTCAGTTTAAAAGCATCAGTTCTTCGGTGTTCAGCCTTCTTTAGTTGTGAGAGATTTCCGTCTACCTCCCACTGGGCACCCCTAACAGTAAGGGAGACTGGGAAATACAGGTTGGCTCTGTGTCAGGGGAAGAAAAAAGATTCTAGTGGGCATCTAGTTGTTTCTACATGGACTTTTAGCTTGAGTGGGTTGAACTTTCTCCTGAATGTTATGGTTAAGTCATCCTCCACCTTAACATATGGACATGCTCTATAAAGAATGATTTTTTGGTGTATTATATTCACTGCTGGTAATCCCAACATATGGTAAACCTTGAATAAATCTTAGCTCAAATAATGAAACAGTTATGGATGCTAAATAAGGGTCTTAGAGATATCGAACCTTGTAGGATGGACTCGTGGAAAGAAAGCTGAGACAGGTCAGTTAATTAGGAAGCGATGGTGATAATCTGATAGAGTCGATTTAATGCAATTACAGTAGGAATTAGTGCAGTTTTAGAACCAGAAATGTTTGCTTCTGCTTTTTTAACTTTCTTAGTTTACAGCAAAGCCCTGGCTTATAGTTTAGCCAGAGTCCCTGCTGAGTTGAAATCATAGAAGCAGGTTGTGAGCTGAAAGGGCCTGGGACTTTCTTTGGAGGTATTAATTGGAATGCAGCCTCGGGACTTGGGCTATGCCACAATTCTGCAACCCAAACAAAATAAAACCTGACCAAAGCAGCAAACTTAAATTGGAGTTCAAGTTACTTTAACGGACTCTTGGGAGACACAAACTGCAGTTGTATTATGTATGCAAAATTCACTCTTTGACCTTATTGTAAGGAAAATTACTGGAGTGCACACAGTCTTTGGCCAGCTTTCCAGTGTGTTGGACAAGTTAACGGCCATGCAACTATGCAATATTTTTCTTGAATTTTTATTTTAAAATATGCTTGAAAAATAGATGCTGATCCAACAAGAACAGAGAAAATTGATGAAAAGAATACATTCTCTGTGCACCTAAGAGAAGCCGACATCCAGGCAACCTTGTGTAGCCCAAGGCTTCGCGATTTGAGGAAGTTAAAAGCTAAGGAGAGCCTTCTGCCTCCCTCTAGATTTAACTTTTGTGGTTTATGTATAAGCCGGGGCAGACCTCAGGGTGTGACCAAGACTCAGGTTATGCGCCTCTGAAGTCTGGTGAAGGGTCAGAGTCCAGGATTATACAGTCGAGAGAGGAAACTCACTGAGAACAGCTAGGGATTCCTGGGAGATTTTTAGTGATTCGTGCTGATCTGGAAATAATGTAAAAACAACAGAAGGACTTTTTGTGGTATTTTCGTGTGTTTTCTATTGGTTTGGGGAAGAAGCCAACCTTAAAGTGGCTTAAAAATAATAAATATTTTAAAAGACATAACATGCTCTACCCTTTTCATCTGTCCCTACCAAAAAATAAAGCCTGCACAATGAAAATGGCAGGAATAGGGAGGGAAAGCAGAAACAACAGGCGACAGTACTGTGCTCGGCTGGGAATGAATGGGATCCAGACGGCTAATGTCTGGTGTTAATACAGAAAGTGCTGGAGAAGGTGTGAGGAAACGCTATGAGGGAATCTTTCCCGTGCGAGGCCCAGGACTCTTTGAGGCGTGAGTTGCTTATTTCCTGAGGCCTCTCAAGATAAAAATTCCAGGCTTGAGGCAACGGGTACTTTTGAGGGTCTACTAGTTTGGTCTCCAGCTCAAATCCTAGAGAAGCCAATTCATTGAAATGTCATTTGTCTAGTGATTGATCTACCAAATTTGCTGATATTTTTTTTGGTAAAGGAAAAAAAAACTGAATTATTCACAAGTTTGATAGTAATTCATATTGCACTGGATAGCTTTCACTTGAGCCTTGCAAAGCTGTTGAATGTAAATTGACTGGAAAGCCCTAGGTTTTTTTTTTTTTTTGTCGGCTTTATGGGGATTCAGTTACAAGTTGTTGAGGCTGGAAAAACAGGCATCCCTGCTAAGGAACGGAGAAAGGAAGTTGGTATGCTCATCTTCACATCTTGGAGGGGCGAGAGATACTAAAGGGCAGAGAAGCAGGGGATACTGAGGAAGAGACGGAATGGATGTCAGAAGTGATGGATGCTGGAGGTCAGAAAGGGTCAAGAATGAGAGACAATGAAAGATCTGAAGACTCTAGAACATTTTCTGAGGCTGCTGAAGTCTTTTTAATATCAGTCATCATAAACCTTCTACTTGATTCATATTAGTTTGACTGAGTGACTTCAGTGAAATGATTCTTCTGAATGTTGGCTTCCAGTGTATCCATTTTCAGCAGATTGACTTACTTCCCCAAATCTGAACCTTGCGGAGTTGTTCTAGCAACACCTTTAAGGAGTGACCAAAAGGGAGGTCTTCCTGGAGGAAGCTTTACTGCAGGATTAGAAAGATGGGGTCCTGAAAGAGGAAGACACATCTCAGTAAAACCCCCAAAGTTGCTTTCTTGCCTTGGGCTTGGAAAGAGAGGTCAACTTGTCTGGGTTTGCCAGAGACGTTTCCTGGTTATAGTACTGAAAGCCTCAAATCTCAGCCAAACTGAGAGTGTTGGTTGGTCTTAAAAGCCAAAATGCTCAAGTGGCTCAGACAGTAAAGAATCTGCTTGTAATGCAGGAGACCAGGATTCAGTCTGTAGGTTGGGAAGATTCCCTTGGAGGAGGGCATGGCAACTCACTCCTCAATATTCTAGCCTGGAGAATGTCATGGACAGAGGAGCCATGGTGGGCTACAGTCCATGGGGTTGCAAGGAGTCTGACATGACTGAGTGACTTTCACTTTCACTTCAAGAAGGAAAAAAAACATAAAGAAAGGTGGTGGCGGTGGTGGTGAGTGGGGAGAGGTGATGCTGTACCCATCACTTCAGAGGCAGTCTTCTCGTGGGTACAATTCACGGCATCTACGGGGAAGAGCATGGGATGCCTAGGGGCAGTTGCCCAGGTCTGAGCAATCACCCTGGGACCAACCCCAGGAAAGGTCTAGGTTTGTTCCAAATAGTTTGGTTAGACACTATATATATGCACGTACTTTTCTAAATGTGCTTTTTTCTCCTCTTTTCTTTAGGGAGGCAGGACACAGTGCGTGAGAGAAGTCTGTCCCATTCTCTCCTGTCCTCAGCACCTTAGCCACATTCCCCCAGGACAGTGCTGCCCCAAATGTTTGGGTGAGTGATTGTTTTCAGGTCAAAGAACAATGTAATTTATTCTGGGAGTTTCTGTTGAGCGTTGTCCACTTTGTTATCTTGAGGTTTTCAAGTTGTGCTGTTTCATGGCTTCTTAGAGACAGATTACTTGAGTGTAAGGTGTGGTGGCTCAGTAGGTAAAGAATCCACCTGCAGTGCAGGAGACCTGGGTTTGATACTTGGGTCGGGAAGATCCCCTGGAGGAGGAAATGGCAACCCACTCCAGTATTCTTGCCTCGGAAATCCCACGGACAGAGGAGCCTGGTGGGCTATAAGACCATGGGGTTGCAAGAGTTGGGCACAGCTGAGAGACTAAACCACCACCAAGGTGTGTACAAGGGTTTATTTCACTTCTGAGCCTCCCCAGAACTTTCTTTTCTTTTATCTTCCCCTGTAGTTGTAAACTTGGTATACCAGACACCCTGGGATAATAGCCTGATGTGGGGAGAATGGTCCTGAGGAAACCGTCTTTAATTGGACATTTGATGATTAGTAGGAATGTATTTTTGTGGGGAGAACAACATTGAGAAACTGTCTTTAACTGGGCATCTGACATTTAGTAGGAATGTATTTTAAAGGCATGTGAGGACTTCCCTGGCAGTCCAGTGGTTAAGACTCTGTGCTACCAATGTGGGGGGTTGGGTGGGGGATGGGGGCAGAGGCGTGAAGGTTCAATCCCTGGTCAGGGAACTAAGATCGCACATGATTCAAAGCATGCCCCCAAAAGAAGTGTTATTTTAGAGGCAAAAACATGCAGGAGGATAAGGTGCCTCAAACAAGAGGTTTGGAAGGGAATAATGAATAAGTCAATAAAAAAGAGGGTTAGCTATTCCTTTTGGAGCAGTTATTATGTACTAGGCACCATGTGAAAACTTCAGGAACTTTTTTTCTCATTTAATTTTCTCAAGAGTCTGTGACATACAGGTGCTAAGTATAGAATTCTGATGTGTATTAATAATATAGGGACCGTGATTAGTTTTGTGCTGAGAAAGAAGTAGAATTCCTAGAAGGTAGCACAGCTAGTGAGCTATGGAGTTGACTCCTGAACATGAGTCTCTGTGATTCCCAAGTCCACGATTTAATCTGCTGCTTCTCAGCTTTCCAGGTAACATGGAGAGCAGCATGCATGTTACCACCTGAAGAGAAACACCCTGGAGGAGGGTCTCTAGAGCACAGAATCCTTTGGGTTTTGTTTGTAATCTATATATCAGCTTTTTCCATGTGGCCTTTAGGTCACTGAGTTGATTGAGTTTGACTGTTTAAGATTCAGATAAAAGTAGCTTGATCCTTCAAATGAATACAATAGAATATGCAGCATCCTCACCAGTATCTCCAGGGATCCTTGGCAGGGGGCTTGCATTTTCTCTAGTCACCGCTGGCTTTGTGTTTCTGCTCCTGCTGCTTTTTCCTATTTGTTCCCTACCTCTTCCTCTTCCACCTCCTCCTCCTTCTCTTCCCTTTTGTTGTTCCTCTTCCTTTCCCTCCTCCATCTGCTTCTTCAACATCATTTTGCTCTTTCAGGAAAACCTCCCCACCCTGTCTTTTCACATTCTATGGTGCTATTGAATCGAGGCTTGTGCAGGGGATTTAGCTGAAGGTTTACAGTAAGAGGCTGATTACTTTTCAGGGAAGCACAATGAATAACAGAAACTGAAATATTAAGCTCGCTTTGTTCTTAAAATGTCTCAGCTACTTTGCCTTTAGGAAAATATCACTGTTTGTCTCTTTTCTGTGGATCCCAGCGTCCAATCCTTATTGTCCACACTCTTTCCTGGAATCTTCTGTCTTTTCTGTCATACTTTGCTTCCTCCATCCAAAACACCTGTTAATTTATTTTTATCATTCCCAGCTTATCATACCCATACCCTGAAGTCTATCTTTCTACAGTTGAATTGGCCAATAAAGGTGTCTTGTTAAATGAAGGCAGCCTTCTCTTCTTTGAAGGATTCTGCTGCTAACTCTTCATCTAATAATGTTTGCCTTCCTTCTGTGTACACACACGCAAACACACACACAAACAAGCACCTGCTTTTAAAGTAATTTCATAGATATTATCAGAAGAAAGGAGAATTGCTTAGACATGACTGACTGAAGGCATTTCCACTGATGTGTGTGCTTCTTGGGTTGCCCATGTGTGCTTGTGCCCCCAGAAGAGAAGCAGCCAGTTCACTGCTGTTGAAATCATCATGCTGTGGGTCATGGTGGAAACAGGGCCCCATCTAAGTGAGAAAGTTGTCCCAGAGGAGGCGTGGCTTGGGGCCTCAACTTGAAGATAAGTAGGCTTGCCTAGAGAATCCTGTGGACAGAGGAGCCTGGTGGGCTGCTGTCCATAGGCTTGCACAGAGCCAGACATGACTGAAGTGACTTAGCATGCATGCATGCACTGGAGAAGGAAATGGCAACCCACTCCAATTTTCTTGCCTGGAGAATCCCATGGATGGAGGAGCCTGGTGGGCTGCCATCTATGGGGTCACACAGTCGGACACAACTGAAGCGACTTAGCAGCAGCAGCAAGCTTGATTAAAGCTCTGAAGCTGGTATCATGGATATGCTGAGTCAGATCAGATTCTCATATGAACAATGACTGTTGTACTAAATGCGGGTTTTTCTGTCTATTTGTGGTCATAAGTCAGACTACAAAAGGAACAGCAAGTCTTAGGACACTCAAAATCCTAATTCTCCCAAATGAGACCTTTACTGCTGGGCTAAGCCCCAGTGGAATAAAGTGGAAATGGCTTAGATTAGGCTATACACAGAGTCTCTGAACTGTTCTTTTGAATGTTTTATCTTATTTTGAGCCATGATGACTTTGGGATTTAGGTAAGATTGTATGTTCTTTGACAGTAGAAAGAAACATACCCACACAACAGAAGACAGGAAAAAAAAGGCGGGGTGGGGGGAAACACAGCAATGCTTAGTAGATGCTGAAATTTTAGACTAATTAGACTTTTGGATTTTTGGACACTGATTTGCTGTTGAGTTTTCCCTTGAGCAGGATTCATTCACATGACATACCCCTGCCTTTTGCACTATTTTCCTCTCTTTTCTCATTTTCAATGACAGCCTCATCAGAAGTTTCTATATAGAGAGCACCCGATGCACCTCTTAGAGTCACACAGCCCAAGATCATATTTGAATTATACGTGCTGTGTGCTCACTTGCTCAGTTGTGTATGGTTCTTTGCGACCCCCATGGACTACAGCCCATCAAGCTCCTCTGTTCATGTGGATTCTCCAAGCAAGAATACTGGAGTGGATTGCCATTTCCTTCTCCAGGGGATCTTCCTGACCCAGGAATTGGGCCCACGTCTCCTGAATTGGCAGGTGGATTCTTTACCACTGTGCCACCTGGAAAGCCTATTTGAATTATACCACCTCTAATAATGATAATACTTATCTGCCATTGGTCATATTTGCACAGGGAGATTAAACTCAAGCCTTTTTTGTTCAGTAGTCTACTGATGTATCAATCCACCAGTCTAATTATAATAATATAATATAATATAAATAATAAAAGGCAGGACAAGGCAAACCATATTATCACAATTTGAAACAAATACTCAGTTGAAGCAGAGCTATTTTTAATTCTTAAAGGACAGAAATATATCTTTGATGGAATAATATAGAGGACAGTATTTCAAGCAGTGAAAAATAACATCACCATCATTTTTGTAGTAAATTAAAAAAAATACCTGCTTAGGCGTGTTTCTTATACTTTTATAGAGTGTCCTAAATCAAGGTGTGATATGACAGGTGTGATTCTGATGGGGTGGGTGTCCTGTACACAGATTTTTGATGCTTCAGACAACCCTTGGGAGTTACCTAGAGGAAGACCTAGAGAAAGGATGAATTCTGTGTTTTTCAGGTAATCCTCTGATTTAATCTGTAAATTTTTACAAACTTCAAAAGACTTAGAACCTGAGTATACACAGAAGAATGCCTGTTTCAGTTGGGATATTGCTAATTGTTAGGTGCGCATACAGTCATTATGCTAAATTTTATCTAACCATAAAAAAGTTTTTGATGGTATACTTTAGCACTGACATTGTAGTTAGAGATGGTAATGTGTTATTGGGAGGAGGCATTTTGATATTATTTTATGACAAGTGAACTAAGTCAGGCCTGGAGAAATCAAGCTCAAGATCACCTGGGAGTCTGTATGTGGGACCCAAGTTAAAATTATCACAATCATCTTTTGAAGCAAGTTTGCTTCTTGTAGGGAGAACTAAACTAATGATTTAATTCTACATCTATACTGTATCCCAGCTTTGAGGTTGACTTTTAACGGGAAGATGGCATTTTTGTTGACACCTACTAACAGTAATTCCAACAATTCTAATTCCGAGAATAGTATTTCATATGTGTTTATAGATACTTAAGCATTTCATTTGGTCTCCAATGAAATAGAGACTGCTTTTAATCTTTTTACAGGAAGAGTGTGGGTATAAATCTTATGACTGATGATTAATCTTTGACTTCTCAACTTAGTCCTTAATTGAAGTAACATTTCAGAGATATTTTTATGTACTCCAGAGGGTAGAAACTCAAATACTGAAAGAAAGGAGGAAATTGAATTGCACTCTTTATTTGGGGTTGATTTTTTTTCGCCTTTTGGGTCACCAATCATATCCTTACATCAGTGAAAACCAAGGTAATTCTGCAAGAGGTGTGATGCCTGTGGGAGGTTGAACACTGGGTATATGGAACTGGATTCTTCCTTTCTGTGATCTTTGAGTTAGCATCACCCTTGATGCCAATGGACTTGTCATTTGTTAAACTGAGATATCTCATTAGTTTTTCTTCTTGCTCATCCTAGTCTTCTTTGGATATCTTGACTTCTCCTGCCTCTTCCCTGCCAACACCCACCTTCTGGATAATTTTACTCATTCCTTAAGATACAGCTCAGGCAACACATCCTCCAAAAAGTCTTCTCTGTCCTCCCATCCTCACAGTTCCTAGAGTGGCTTCTTTCCAGAACTGACTGTCTTATTGTATTGAAATCATCTTTTGTGGGTTTGTTTCCCCAGTAAGCTAAGCTCCACTGGGACAGGATGCCTTAGTCATCATGGCTCACTAAGATGAACTCATAATAAAGATTTGTTGAACTTACAAGATTCAGTATGGAATCAAACTCTCTTTAGCAAAAACTCTTTGAAGTCATGATTCCTGGGAATCCCCTGGAAACATGTGACCCATGGCTCTGTATTTGTGCACTGGATTGACCTGGTCTTGTGGCAATGCTCAACAGTCCTGTGCTATAATTGCTGATGATGAAGCGGGACAGTCCTGACCTCTGTCTTGCTAACACTATGCCGTTGCTTCTTTCTAGGTCAAAGGAAAGTGTTTGACCTCCCATTTGGAAGCTGCCTCTTTCGCAGTGATGTTTATGACAATGGATCCTCTTTTCTCTATGATAACTGCACTGCATGTACCTGCAAGGTAAGATGGTTCTGAGGGGCTGTGGTCCAAAATGGATAGCATTTTGGTTTTAATGTTAACGCTATAGCCAAACATAATAATGTGTTATTTATGGTAACAAAGCATTACTGATGCCACTTTATCTGTAAAATTATATTGCATGTTCACAAGGAAGTTTAGACATAGGATCCAAATTACAAATCACTGTTATCTTCCCAGGACCAATAAGTGAGCTCTGGGGGTGAGAATTAAACTCTGAGGGGCTGAAGCACTTATAAAAATCAGATAAATGCACATGGCAGTGTTCTCTGGCTCTAATTATTCAGTATGAATTCTCTGACACACCTGGCAATAAAAATGGCTTTAACCACACGCAAGAGAAAAGAAGCCAACTCATCAGAAAAAGCTGTTGCTGCGAAAGATCGAGAACAGGAAAAGAAGGGGGCAACAGAGGATGAGATTGTTGGACAGCATCACTGACTCAATGGACATGAGTTTAAGCAAACTCTAGGAGATAGTAAAGGACAGGAACGCCTGGTGTGCTGCAGTCCACGAAAAAAAAAATAGTTACACAATTTTCTCAAAACGCAACCACACATCTAGTGACTGGTAAAGAAAGAATTCCTCAGCTCCAGAAATTTAAAGGGATTATGCACATCACACATTCCTAGACTATGTTTATGTGGTGATTCGGTTCTGAAACCGAGAAGAGAATCATTTACACGGAGGACTTTAGGACCATTCATTAGCAAGTTAACCGAAACATCTGTGTGACATGAGTTTGGAATAATACATTTTGGGGGTGATAGTTGTTGTTTGTTTTTAATAAACAGAGGTCTGTAGAGGGAAAGAAGAACTTTTTTCACTGTCAATCATAGCTTGAATTAGAGTTCAGAAGTTCGCGATTACTCAAGGCATGCTTTGTTAATGAGCATGCACTGCATTTTCAAGGAAGTAGCCGAGTAAGGGCTGAACTGTCTGTTCCCTAGCACTGAACAACAAGTAATTCCGAAGACTAGAAGTACTTTCCTGAGGCCCTCTCCTCTCTTTCATGGTTCATAGACTCCTGTGCTAAACATATAGCCACTCCTTCTGTTGTCTTGACCTCCATCCTCTGGACTTCTCTTTCTCTCCTGGAATTTCACAGGTTATAGCTTCCTCTTGGGGATACTGAACCTTTGATGAAACATCACATTCCCGATTTTCTTGATTGCAGAAAAGTCAGGCATCCCAGGGGTGGAAATTAGTTATGCTTGCAGCGTTTTGGGTCTCATTCTTTGAGAGATTCGTTGAGTGGTGATTAGCCAATATATCCCAATACTCAAAAGAAGCGTAACTGAAACTGTTCCTTCAAGATGTTTTTTATCAGAGTACAAGTTCACGGTCATTTTTGGGAAATGGAATACTTGAAGAATCAGGCTGCAATCATTTGGGGTGATCAGGATTGTTTTGTACCTGTTAGAGCTTCCCTCTCCAGTATCCCCATCCAGTGAGTGCCTTGGCAGGTACAGGAAACAATTCTCTGAACACAATTCAGTTTTAGGCTTCTGTCTCCCTGCAGTGTCCTCATCTTCCTTGAGTTTGATTAGCAAACTCCTCTTCATTTACAGCAGCCTTTCTCAGATATCTCCCCTTCTAGTGAGGTTTTCCCAACCCACCTACATAGGTAATTGTTGCATCTTCTCTAGCCCTATACCTTTACCAGTTCTTTTTTACCACATTATTATATAGTCCTTGTTCAGATGGTTATCTCCTCTTTGTGAGTTCCTTGAGGACAGGCGCACATCCATCCATCTCTGTATTCTAATTGCTTAATCCAGTTCCAGGCAATGATCTAATGGTACTCTGTGTGTGTGTTTGTTTGTGTGTGGTGGGGGATGGTTGGTTGTGGGTGTATATTTAATGAAAGTTGGGCAATCTATCATGAAGTATGCATTATTCTAGAGCTGGTGAGTGCCCTTGTTTTTCAAACTTGAAATCAAAACATGCAATTTGACAAAGGATTTTTTTTTCCAATTTATGAGTTGACTTATTTCCATGTGCCAGGCACTGTGCCAAGTACTTTGCATATTCCATTAAACTACACAATAAACTTGAGAAGTGTTATCATCTCCATTTTGAAGATGAGGAATCCGGGGCACAGGGGGATGGATTTGTACAAGACAATACGCTTAATAAATGAGCTGGCATTCTACCCTGGTCTTATTCAATTCTATATCTTATCCACTGTGTGGTGTGATTTGAATAACAAATGCCTTTTTTTGAAGGATCATCTCATTGTCGTATTAATCTTAAGAGGATAAGTTAGTGAGAGCATAGTAGATGGTACCAGAAGTGCCTCTTGAAGTCACAGAATTGATGTAGTAGTTGCAGAAGTTACATCCGTCGATTTACACAACCTATTTGTATGCAAGGCTCCAAAGTGAGTCCTCTCTCCAAGCTTACTGACTGGGTCTACGTCTTGGAGAGGGGTTTGGTCTCTCATTTCCCTGCTCTTTGTTCACACTAACTCAGCACATTGAGGTCATTGCCAATCTATCCTGGGACACTTCTTTCCTCCATCCTGTCTTCTGCTAAGTTTCATAAATATTTTGCTCTTATAGTCATTCCACCTGATATTCTACTCCAGGTGAAATTCAGCTTTTGGCTGGGGAACTGGAAAAATTTACTTTTCTTAGGCTCCTCTGAACTTTTTGCTCATGCATTGTTGAATGAGTCAGTAAGTACAACTCACTTGACTATTTTGTCCATGGAATGCCACTTCTTTTGAATTCAAGCCACACTCCTTAATGTTACAGATATAGACTTGTCACCCTCAGAGTTTAAGTGTCCTTGATTAAGGTCACACAGTTGATGGAAGACCCCTAGAACCCAGGCCTAGCTTTAGAATTGCTTGTTAGGTTCCTTTGTGAACACAGAACACACTAAGGAATTTCATCTTCACATGGAGCATGAGCTCTAAATTTTTACTCTTTGATCAAAAATATCCTGAGTTTACTGTCAGCTCTTAGAAGGTGTCATAAAGCAGGGGGAGCCCTGAGGGAACACTGTTAAGGAAGGTTGCAAAAGACGAGAAGGGCAGGAAAAAGGAAGGAAACTGGTTGGTCCACAGTGCACTGGGCCTTCTTGCCCAGTGGCTGGAGCAGGGTATCCTGTTGGTCTCTTGAGCATTAACTGATAAGCCCTTGGAAAGTGGGGGGCATATGTCACACTCTTCATAGCTTCCTCTTCTAGTCTAGATGCTTAGTTAGCAAATAAAGTTTTGAGGTGAATGAAAGATTTATTGCAGTGAATTAGAATATGGTATCTTTGATCCCTGGGAAGATTCCCTGTAGAAGGGAAAGGCCTCCCACTCTAGTATTCTGGCCTGGAGAATTCCATGGACTGTATAGTCCATGGGGTCGCAAAGAGTTGGGCATGACTGAATGACTTTTACATACATCTTCAGCATATGTTTTAAAGAAGTTAATTGTGGGTTGTTAAAGGAAGACCAGGACTTCCTTGTAGCTCAAACAGTAAAGAAACTGCCTGAGTTGGGAAGTTCCTCTGGAGAAGGGAATGGCAATCCATTCCAATATTCTTGCCTGGAGAATTCCATGGACATAGAAGCCTGGTGGTCTATAGTCCATGGGGTTGCAAAGAGTCAGGCATGACTGAGTGACTAACACACACAAAGGAAGACCAGGTAGGATGTCTGGTGGAGGTGGAAATTGTTTTTAACTTCCAGTTTGCTTTTGGGCCCCCAGGACTCCACTGTTGTGTGTAAGAAGAAGTGCTCCCACCCTGGTGGCTGCGACAGAGGCGAGGAGGCCTGTTGTGATGACTGCCTCCTACGAGTGCCCCAGGAAGACATCAAAGTGTGCAAGTTTGGCAACAAGATTTTCCGGGTATGTCATGAACAAAGCTCGTGGGAACTACTATATGATACTGAGTTGTAGAAAGCTCCTAGCAAAGTGCAGACTGCAAAATTTCACATTTTGTGTATATATGTATGTATGTGTACAAAAGTATTTATTTATATGTACATATATGTTTAGAGTCAAGGACACTTAGGGGTAGAGAAGCAACTGTCTGTGTTTTTCTTGGCTTTACTTTTGGTTTATAACATGTTACACCTGTAAAACATTGCCTTTTCTAAATGTGGTGGCCAGTGGTTGGGGCTGAGCTGAGGAGTCCCCTGGATGGTGCAGCTATGGGTACCTGATGCCTGGGGACAGCAGTCAGAGATGCGTGGTGCTCCTTGGTGAGATCCTGATTCTCTTAGAACCTTTCCACTAAGCTCCTTTTTCAGAGAGAGATTTTCCCATTTGGAAGATGTTTGGGTGAGGTTGTGGCCAGCAGAGCAGTTGAACCAAGATGAGAGTCCTGCCCCAGCTGAGTGAGTAGGGTCGGCTGCTGCCCATCTCAGGTGTGTTTTACACTGTTTCCTAGTGGCGTGGGTGGGAAGTTGGCCAGTGACCATTTAAATGTTAGGATTAAGATCATTGACTTTGTCCAGAGTGCTGCCCATCTAGTCTGTTTTCCCCATGGGTGGAGGGAATTTCTCTGCACCTGAAGGTGTCATCTCAGGGTACCCTTGAGAATTGAGACCCTCAGAATCAAGTCAGAGAAGGAGGCACCTCAGGCCCTCCGCACTTGGCTAGATTTCCTATTACGAAGCTGGAGGGAGAGTCTTGATTCTTACGACATCTGTAAAAAGACTTGATGTGTCATGCCTAAGGGAAGGGCATCACGTGTGTATATGTGTGTATGTATCTGTGTGTTGTGGTTCCACCAGGCTTCCAGAGCTACTCATGTGTCCTCTTTACACGTCATCCTCTGTCTCTGGAGCATCCAGATGCGGTAGGCTCACCCTGATGACTCTTGTGCAAAGTGCTTTCCAGGCTCCTCGCAAAAAGTTTCCTTTGTATACATGGATGGGGCCTGAAGTAATTTATGGAGTCCTAGAAATGTGCATTCAGAGAATTTTCAATAGTCAGATACCCTTTAAAACAGATTCAATCAGAGAAATAAAAGGCACTAGAGACATAGGTAGTCCTTAAAATACCTTCCAAAAATGAGAAGGAAGAGTAAGAGGCATAGGTAACATCAAAGATCTGGGCTGGTTTTTCTGTTTTTAATAAAATTTGCTGCTCAGATCCAGAAGCCCAGAAAGGAATCCTTGCTCTGTTTTCAGGCCTAAATCTATTGCCCATAATCTTTTTTTCTCACAAGCAAGAATACACGTTCCTGCATGTTCCCAGAAGTACAGGATTTTTGTGGCTGAACACTTGGCAACTGCAGATTATAAACCCAATAAGCCAAAGAGATGCCTCAAACAGCCTTTTCTGGGCTAGAAAATGTGTCCCACGTGCTACCCAGCCCTTTAGGAGGAGAGTATCAGACAGGCAGGGACATGGGATGAATGGCTTTTGGGAGTTTTCTGTGCTCCACATTTTCAGATGGTTTGCTGGTCAGGTGTCTGCCTGGCAATGGGAGTCATATGGATTAGTCTCTGTTCTTTACATGTTCGTGCCCCATGTGGGCCAGAACCATGTCACATCTGGGAATGAACTAACCACCTCCGGACATCTCAATTAACTACTGGCATCTGGGAGAACTCAAACTTTTCAGTCCTATCAAATGGAAAAATTAGACCCTTGTTGCATCATGTAGGAAAAGTCTTGTTTGTCTCCCAGGGTGAAGCTAAGTAAACAATGCAAAAGGAGCAAGATGCAAATATGACTTGGTTTGATGTACAAACTTTTTTTTTTTTATACCCTGGAGGGGAAATGCATGCACACACACACACACACACACACACACACTAAGATCTAGCATTTCTATCAGATCAGTTAGATGTAGATAAACACCTCATAGTAATTCGATCTACTGATGGAAACCATCACTCAGGGAAGAAATGCTTTCCTTGACAGACAAATCCTAGCCTGGTGGACTAGCTCCCATCAGCCTCCAGCTTATGGAAGATTCTGTGGTCTCCCTTGCAGGATGGAGAGATGTGGTCGTCTGTCAACTGCACCATCTGTGCTTGTGTGAAAGGCAAGACAGAGTGTCGCAAGAAGCAGTGTGTTCCCATCAGCAGCTGCCCCCAGGTTCGTCTGCAGGTTGACTTTCTCTTTAAGCATCTTGAGAACCATCCTGTGTGTGGCATGGTCACCTCCCATCTTCTGAGCACAGAATTCAGATCCTCCAAAACTTCCAAGTTCCCAAATAGACACGTGTCGTTTGCAAAGCTTGCTCTTTGTTCTTTATGGTTCTCATCCAGATTCTAGCCTAACAGGGTAATATCTCTTACCTCGCTCTGTTTTTTACTGATCTCTCCTAGTTTTTTGTTTTAATGACTCCAACTTCTGTTTGATCAGCTCCCTCGTGTCTTTTGCTGGGTTTTCTTTTGAATATCATAAAAGATCCTTTCATTTTACCTCTCTTTTTCTTTCTTTTCAAATCAGTTTTCTTCCTGTAGCCATTCAAAGGAATATGTGGTTGTTTATTAATAAATTCTCCAAGGAGTTTCACCTGCCCAGTGGCACCCTCCAATCCCTTTTCTGAAGTTTTCTCTCGCCAACCCAGGCTCTGTTGTAGTCCTGAATGGAAATGGCGTCTTTATGGAAATATCTCTTTTCAGAAACCCATAGTTCCAGTGCCCTGAATAAAGCATCCATTATCTTCCAAAGCATGAGCTTCATTGAATTCACCTCAGCAACTTGAAACCTTTCAAGGTTTTATGCATTTTGGGAAAATGTCAAGCCTATTCAATACCTTCCAGTGAATGAAAAAAATACATCCATATATTCAGGCCATGTCTTCCTTTCTCTGTCAGAGACAGCTTTTAATTTTATTCACATCTGTTATTATTATAAACAAAAAGTTGCTGTTTTTACGTGAGTGCCAAATGAGGCACAAAAAAACAACAGCTGTTGCTATTGCACAACTGAAAAAAGGGGGGAGAAAAAAAGAAAGAAAGAAAGAAACCCTAATTAGTCTTGCTTTAAAAAGCCTCAGACATAAAACTGAAAACCTCCCATAAAAGAAAAAAAAAAAAAAAAAAAAAAACCCAACCAGGAGATACAATAAGGAGAGTTGAGCATGGTCTGCTTATAAATATTCATTGGGAAAAATGGTATCACATCATTTTTGCCCGTCCTTGGGGAACCCTCACTGGTAATGAACTCCTGCGGCACATGTTAGTAATAATGGGCTTCCTTATTCTACAAGACAAAAACAAAAGGCTGAGCCAGCCTGGTGGCTCGAGTAACCAGCCTCCGCAGGCCCTGGTGGAGTTCCTGGCTTCACTTGAGTCCTGCCACTTGCGGCAGGTGTGGTGGTCTGCATAGACCTCTTGCCGGGGGGAAGGCAGTGCTCTGTTACCAGCGTCTCGGTTCCTGTCTCTTCTTTGTGGACCATATTTGGGCCAGGAGCATCCGTCCCTCCAGGCGCAGGCCTGGCGTTTCCCCCACCCCCACCCCCACCCCATCCCTGTCTTCTTGTCAGAGCCCGTCAGGCAGTGCCTGGCTCCTGCCTCAGGGCCCACCTTTTTGTTTCTAGGCAGTTTTCCAATCATTCCTTTGGTTCACACTTTGCCTTCTCAGGGACCAGCACAAAGCACTTTGGAAGATAATTTAGTTTTACCATAGAAATCCTGTTAAACACTTACTTCCCCTCCCCTGCATTGCTTTGGGAAATTAAAAAAAAAAAAAAGATTAAAAAAAAAAAATTCCTGCTCAATCTTTCCTGGCTACTATACATCTTTTTCCAGAAGTTTGCATGCCTTGTTGAAGAAGGATTGTGTGGTTGCATTCCCTTCTTGACAGTCCCCCAGGGGCAAAGGAGTGCGTTTGGTGAGAAGGACCGAGGGTTCCACTGGGGACAAGTTCATTATGACAGTCATTCCATCACTGTAAATATGTCCTGAGACTTCCTCTGTAGTCACAGGACCAACCTCGTCTGATGCTGAGACCCTGCCCCACCGCCCCCGCCCCCCTGAGGTGGGTGCTGTTACTAGGCCCTTCTTACTGGTGCTTTCATGGGGTGTCCAGAATTCCTCAGCGAGTTCCACGTAACTCAGGAGCCAGACATCATAGCTTTCTCTTGATTTATTCCCTGGCTAATTTAGTGATGTTTCCAGCCCTTCTCTCACTTTCTGAAGAAAGGAACTGGCTGTTTCTGTCAAGGCACAGATGCAGGGAATCACAGAGTCACCCTTTGCTGGGGCCCTGGTTTAAACAGCTCTGTTTGGCTCAGACAGAGCACTGTATGCCATCATTCCATCAGCTGGAGCCAGTCTCCTTTGGATTTGTCCTCAACTGCTTTCAGGCATGAGAAGCCAAAGGAGTCCTCCCTGCCACATAGAAACAGACAACAGAGCTCTTGGCCATGAAATTGTCATGTTGCCCCAAACCATGGAAGGTGGCATGGCATGGAGTTTTGAGTCTCATTCAAACCTGTCATAGCCTTTAGTGTACCTTTTTAAAGCATCAGACAGGTTCTAATTCTTTAATTATCAACTGCCATCTTTGTTGTTGCTGTTGTTAATGTGATTTGTTTTTTAAGTACCTAAATCTACTCTTGATGCAGTTGACAGGTAGGGAAACAGGGCTTGACACAAATCTTGGGCCACCACTCTGTGGTCTGTTTCCTTAGTTTCCTGTAAAGAGGGGGAAGGGGCATTTGTATATAGAGAGTTGTTGTGAAGCATAAATGAGATAAAGAAAGAAGAAAGTACAGCATTTTTTTCCTACTATATAGATACCCAATAAATGTTAACTTCTCTTAAAGATTAAGATGAGACCTCTCTCATCTTAAAAATCTGAAGTGAAAAGTTGGCCTATAAGGTCACACAAAATTAGGTTTGATTTTGGGTTATAAGCTCAACATTCAGAAAAAGAAGATCATGGCATCCGATCCCATCAGTTCATGGAAAATAGATGGGGAAACAGTGGAAACAGTGTCAGACTTTACTTTTTTGGGCTCCAAAATCACTGCAGATGGTGATTGCAGCCATGAAATTAAAAGACGCTTACTCCTTGGAAGAAAAGTTATGACCAACCTAGATAGTATATTGAAAAGCAGAGACATTACTTTGCCAACAAAGGTCCATCTAGTCAAGGTTATGGTTTTTCCAGTAGTCATGTGTGGATGTGAGAGTTGGACTGTGAAGAAAGCTGAGCGCCGAAGAACTGATGCGTTTGAACTGTGGTGTTGGAGAAGACTCTTGAGAGTCCCTTGGACTGCAAGGAGATCCAACCAGTCTATTCTGAAGGAGATCAACTCTGGGATTTCTTTGGAAGGAATGATGCTAAAGCTGAAACTCCAATACTTTGGCCACCTCATGCGAAGAGTTGACTCATTGGAAAAGACTCTGATGCTAGGAGGGATTGAGGGCAGGAGGAGAAGGGGGCGACAGAGGATGAGATGGCTGGATGGCATCATGGACTCGATGGATGTGAGTCTGAGTGAACTCCGGGAGATGGTGATGGACAGGGAGGCCTGGTGTGCTGCGATTCATTGGGTTGCAAAGAGTCAGACACGACTGAGTGACTGAACTGAACTGAACTGACCCTTGTGTTACATGACATCAATGTCTTCATCTATATGAAGGAAAATGCTCAGCTCACTAAGTTTTTGTGCATCTTCATAACAAAAATTATAATATGTTCTAAATATTGACTTATTTTAAATCCTTACAGTTAGCCTGATGTTAGGTAACCTAAGGAATATATCTAGTAGGATGTCTGTTTCATAGCATGTGCTTCCTGAATGTCCATTTTCTTCCACACTTCTTTTCCCCTGCGATTCCACTGAGTCAGAGATAAAGCAATGTCATTCTCTGACAAGAGCTCTGAGATTATGCGTCTTCCTTTAAATGTCAATCATTAGAAGAAATGCAGTATAGGAGATTACACTGTTTTTCCAGAAAAGTAATGGAACACTACTCAGCATTTCAAAACCCTTAGCCCCATTTGGCTTTGACTACATAATAGTCAGGGATAGCATACCACTCTCTGAAAGAAGGAGTCAGGTTGAATTTCATTTGTGGCACAGATATTGTTCATATACATAGGCCCAAGCTTGGGTTACTGTTTATTTTTGGCTCCCTCCAATAAGCAGAGACAGAATGAAAGCTTTGCATAGATTGATAGATTGACAGCTAATTCCCATTTCTACGCGTGTGCACTTGGTCTCTAGAGGGCTAGATTTGAGTATCAGTGAAAAGGTGGAATACAGACTGTCTCCATCTTCCCTCCAGTGAGAAAAATCACACCAATGAAACCTTTAGGGATTATGTTTCTCTGAGGATAAAAACAGGAAAGCTTTTTGAATGACTTTGCCTGGCTGTAGAACCTGATACTTAAAACTTCATTTTCACCACCATCATCACCATCTGGGCATCGAGTTCAAATACAGCTTGGATGAATTTCATTGATTTATCTGGTATGAGATTTAAAAAAGAGTTCTGTCCTTAGCAGACCCTGATTTTTAACACTTAACTCTTGTTTTTTTTTTTTCCTTTTCTTGATTAGGGTAAAATTCTCAACAGGAAAGGATGCTGTCCTATTTGCACTGAAAGTAAGTTTATTGAAAATATGTTATTAATATTTATTTTTCAGTTTATAGTAAAACAAGAAAAATGGTGGTGTAAGTTTTCAGCCTCTTTTATTTCTGTAGGAATAGGATGGGATCATCTTACTTTGTTACAGACAATTAAAGTCAATGGTAATCCTTGCACAGAAGCACAACTAAGACAAATGTGGATGTTTCTGCTGGGATTTGTTGCTATGAGAAATTTAGAAGACAAATGGTCTGATGAGGTTTTAGGAAGGGCCAGGTGGCTCAGATGGTAAAGTGTCTGTCTACAGTGCAGGAGACCCGGATTCGAGCCCTGGGTTGGGAAGATCCTCTGGAGAAGGAAATGGCAATCCACTCCAGTACTATTGCCTGGGAAATCCCATGGGCAGAGGAGCCTGGCAGGCTACAGCCTATGGGGTCGCAGAGTTGGACACGACGAGCAACTTCACCATATTATCACTATAGATAGCTTAATGTGTCTTTTAACTGCTAATAGCATTTGCAGCCATAGCGACTAAAAGATAATGATATCCTGTAAAACCAAACATTATATATAACCTAGGAGAGATTCTCCTTCCTTCCTTATGAAGCCAAACAGTTGCCCGTCTTTCTCCCTTACCCTCACCACAGCTTCATCGCTGTTTCACTTGGGCACATCCTGTGATGCTCTTGGTAAAGAGAAAACAAGAAGTCATTTGGTTGGCAATGGTGTAGCCATCCTGTTATTTTTAACTGAGTTCTTGAAGGTTCTCTCTAACATGGCCATTTTGAAAGCCATCTGGGACTGTACTACCCACCACTTAGACAGCATAGCAACAGATTTCATGTTACCCCCACATGTAAGTGTGCCCAGATCTGTTAGCAAACCACTGTTTCAGTCCCCTCACATTCATATGGTTTCTAGATAGCTTTCTGAAATGTTTCACTGAAGGAGGAGTATTCATAATGTCACTGTCAAATTAGTATGATAAGCAGGATTAACCCAGCCATAGAACCTATTGGAGTGTATTTTATGAGCCATTCAGACTTAAGTGGGCTTTGATGATAGTTGAAAGCAGCTTTCACATGGAAACAGGTTTGTTTATTTCACTTGTCTGAAGTCAGAGTTTATATTACTAAGAGTTATCCTGGCTCTTCTTTTTAGACAAGAGGTACATAGGTTCATTATATATATTATCACATATACATATATTGCTATTCACACATACATATGTATATCTCACTATTTTTTGAGACTGAGAAATGTTAAACAATTATGCACTGTACACTGGATAAAAGTGCTGGCTGAATTAAGGAAAATTAAGTTATAAACTTACTAAAATATTTTTTTCTTTCAAGACAAGGAAGTACATAAATTAAGTCAAAGGAGGCCAACTAAGTATATTAGTAGAGCCTGGGAATTATGCAGAAAGAAGAATTAGCTATGATTAACACACCAGTTGATTTTAAAACATATGTATAAACTATTACATTTAATCATCTTCCCAGAGACTCTCTGAGGAAATTTTGTTTATGGATGGCTTGGAGGCCACTTCCAGCTTAATTCTTTTTTGGATGTGCAGAGTCAAGCCTAAATTGATGAAGTTTTCCTCTGTATCCATGTCAATGAAGATGTTTACATTTCCCTAGAAAGTATCTCCTAGTTTAAGTAGAGCCCAACCGCCAATGAACAGACAGGTTACATCTTCCCGCCTCATGCTGTCAGGCAGGAATACTGCTTATCAGCTTAATAAGAAAATGTATGGCCAGGCTTGTACAGAAATAGCCTAAATCTTAAATTACCAGACTTTATGTTACGAGGATAATTGTTGAGATCATTGAGAGGAAAGCTACATTTCATTATTAGTTTATCCACTATGGGCTAATCTTTGCAAATATATTGGGTTCACCAAAAAGTTCCTCCAAATTTTTCCATAACATCTTACAGAAAAAATACAAAGGAACTTTTTGGCCCACCTGATAGCATACTGGTGACTTATTAGAAAACAAAAAGGAAAGAAAAGAAGAATAGAGGATGAGTATGACAAAAACCAAACCAGATTTTTAACTGGTCATATTAAATATTGATTGGACATGTGTTGTACATCGTATTATAAGTATAAATGTTGTACATGTAAATGAGCCTGTGACTTCTGTCACTGAGAGAGGCAAGTTGGCAAGGGAGAAGTCACCCAGCTGGAGGGATGCCAAGGAGATGACTGACTCTGTGCACCTGCGTCCAGCAGGTCAATATGGGACGAGTCCAGGCATATGGTTCTTGGTCCAAATCGAGGTGATATCATCAGATGGCAATGTCTCAATTTCCTTTGGTGTTCTTTCCATCTGTTTACTCTTTCTTGCTCTCCAACAGTTCTTCCATCAATGCTGTAAAACACATTCTACTTGGAGAGGTTTATTTGTTCAGATTGAGTTGAGATGGGATGACTTCCAATTTTTTTTAAGCGATGCTTAGATTTTCATAGCACATTCAGGTAGACTTATTCTGATGTCCTTCAGCTGCAGTCTAAAGACCTCCTATTTTGAGATTCCTTTGTCATTATATCCAAGATCCAGAGTAAACCTTAGAGCTCGTTTTTTTTCTATGTCAATTATGAAAACTCTTCTGGTATATGAATTTCTAAAACAGGCAAATGAAGTTTGAAGTACAAACTAAGGCTAGTATTTTCTAGAACCAGAAAAATGACTGATTTCTGTCTCATTCAGATAAGATCACACATGCACATATATATACCCCGTTAGTTACTGCAGAGTTTTCAACCTCAGTGTTATTGATTTTTTGGCCAGATAATTCTTTGTGGTAGGGGCTGTCCAGTGCATTCTGTGATGTTTAGCAGTGTCTCTGGCCTCTACCAACTAAATGTCAGTAGCGACCCAACAGTATCTTCAGAAATTTCCAAATATCCCCTGGGGGGCAACATCACTCCTGGTTGAGAACCACTGGTACTCTAAACAGAAGTAACAGCATAGGTGAATCCAGAAACAAACACCTATGATACTAACAATAAATTGACTCTTTTAATTAATTAATTGTAATTAGAGGATAATTGCAATATGATGTTTCTTGTAATACATCAACATGAATCAGCCACAGGTATACATGTGTCCCTTAACACAGTGATGAGATGGAGCAGGGGCATAAAGTGAGGCTGACCTTTGCTGGTGTAAAAAATGACATTGCAGAAACCCCTGGATTTAATTGAATGTGTTTCAGTATTTTCATTGCCTAGCTCTAGAAAAAAATTATAAAGGTATCATTATGTCTCAATTGATTCAAGTCACCATCTTTGTTTTATTTGCTAGGAAGCTAGAAATAAATTTGTATCTCATCTCCAATAGCATGTGGCTTTTGAGTAATACACTTTCTCCTGACTTCATCTTATATGTCTTTTACCTTTGGATGTTTTGGATTATTTAGTACGGATGCATGTAAGCTATTTCCAATCCTCTTTTGGAAGGGGGCAAGATAAAAATAAGTGTTAGTCACTTGAGTCGTGTCCGACTCTGTGACCCCATGGACTGTAGCCCACCAGTCTCCTCTGTCCATGGAATTCTCCAGGCAAGAATATTGGAGTTAACCATTCCCTTCTCCAGCGGCTCTTCCAACTCAATGATTGAACCTGGGTCTCCTTCATTGCAGGCAGATTCTTTACCATGTGAGTCACTGGGGAAGCCCATATTATGTATGTGGAATGGCAATCCACTCCAGTATTCTTGCCTGGAGAATCTCATGGGCGGAGGAGCCTGGCGGGCTGCAGTCCATGGGGTCGCAAGGAGTCAGACATGACTGAGCGACTCACACACACACACATACACACACACACACAGACATGCACACATGCATAAATAAAATGGACTGACTACATAGCATCCAATCTAAAACTTGCTTTGGTTATCTGCAGTAGTTAAATGAGTATTGCATTATTTCCAATAGTGACATGGCATCATCTGTTTCTAAAATCCTATAGAATTCCTGCCTTATTGACTGGCTTAATCTGCCTTGGTAGTGTTTGAGGCTCTCCCAGACCTCTGAAAGGAACAGTGAAGAGAAAACTCAAACATGTAAAACAGTTTTATAGGCTTCTCCTTCAAGTCAGTGCTCACAGTAATTTATAGTTACCCAGGTACAATGATTGAGGTACAAAATTGTTATACTCCTCATAGTACAGTAGTCTTCAAAGTCTGAAAGACCAATGATGATTCCATAAAAAGACAGTCCTCTTAAAATCAGACCTGAAGAAAGTGTGTAAAGGATTACTATCTTTTACTAACATGGACATTCTCTTTTTCCAACTGAAAATAATTAAACTTGATTTGGAGGATTTATTGAAAATAAGATATTTGAAGTGAGCTAAACAAACTTTATGAAGCTTTGGTGCAAATGCTGTTTCTTGCCAAAGTATGAGCTATAGCTTAAAGCAAGTCCTGCTTTCCCTGAGCTGAGTGTCACAGGACTGTGAATTGGGTGCCAAGAAGGCCACTGTCTGTTGTGTGTGTAGCACTTGGGTTTGTGTAAAATGTTATCTTACTGTGTGTTGTCAAACCGTAGGCAGAATCTTGACCTAGCCACCCAACAGAGACCTGAATCAGATAAATTCTTTGCTGGCAGAATGTCTGTTTTCATACATGGAAATAGTACTCAGTGGCAAGATTTTCACTGATAAGAGATGGAGTGGCGTGTGTGTGTGTGTGTGTGTGTGTGTGTGTGTGTGTGTGTGTGTGTGTGTAGAGGTGGAGGGGAGGAGAAAGACTGACTTTGAGAAAAAATTTAATCTCCTAACCATCTGTTAGATCAGAGGCAACCAAAGGTAATCCAGACATAGATGCCCAGTCTCTGACTATCTCAGATCTGTTAAGCTGTGCCTGTGGCTACATCAGTCTTAACCATCAGAATCCCAACCCCAAAGGAAAGTTCACGATTACATAACACAGAGGAGGGTAGGGTATACTGAGCACAGATGTGCATTTAATTGAAATAACCTCAACGACATGTCCCACAAGTAATAGGAAATATTAGGTTTCAGCAACTTAGGGTGCGAGGAGGCTCACAGTTGCCAGGTGACTTTTTTAAAACCCCCAAGAGTTAGGTTTCCAGCTGTGTGCAGCACTGGGGTATCTGCTGTCCAGGAGGGCCCCTGTATGCTGCTTGCACCCACCATGGACATGGTGGAATTGCCCTAGCTGGTCTTGGCACATCTTTCTTAAGTTCTCGAGCATGGCTACAGCGATCTCCAATTAAAGAGTAGTTGTAGAAGGGGGGACTGCAACAACTTAATGAAATAGTGACCTTGAGGTCCATTTTATGAGAAGTCTCCACTGACAGAGGTTCTGCAAATTAGTAATGCTGAGTTTGAGCAAGGTTTCTGGCCTCCAAGACTGTAAGCAACTCCAGGTCCCTGGACGCCAGGAATCTGTCCTTAACTCAGGAAAGCGAGGAAATTTGAAACCGGAGCCCAAGATGCTTGTAGAATAAGAATTTTTGGTGTTGACTTTAGCCCTGCCGAGGAGGTGTTAAGCTAAGTAGCCACTGAAGTTTCTGCTCCAGCATCTGGAGGTGGGTTTTTCACTGCTCCTGAGGCTCAACCAGCAGACGGGGTGGCAAATAAAACCCAACTGTACCGCAAGTGGTAGCTGGGAAACCCCACACAGGCAGGAATGGCATTAGAAGGGAGTGAGGGAATGAGTTTATGTTCTGTTTTATATACTGCTCTAAGGAATATTGTTTCTTTAAATGTTCTGGCTCTAGACTGATGTAAAGTTGGAGGGCCCTGAGGTTATTAGGGGTTCTCTTTTATCCATGACCTATTGTCAGTTTCAACAGGGTGTTAGTACTTCTTAAGTTGTGACTATTAACAATCATCACCACCACCATCATCACTGTCTAACAATAATGGCAGTAACTGTAATAGCAACAGCAGCCAATATTTATTTAGCATCTGCTATGTATTGAAACAGGTCCTAGGCTGTCTTTTTTTTTATCTTATTCGATCCTCACAGTCATTTTGGCCATTTTATGGCCAAGTAAATGTCATTAGCTCCATTTAACAGCCGAGGAAACTGAGACTTTGAGGTTAAGAATGATGCCCAACGTAGGTCATGGAGCCCCCCAGGGCTTGGACTGGAAATTCTATCTTTGACTTTTCAGTCATTTTGTTTGATTTGGTAACCAGTTGCAGTTAGGAAGGGAAGAGAAGGTCTGGAGGGCTTTTTGACTGGTGGGGATTAGAGATTGGAGAAGGATTTTAAGAAAAGTTTCTAATTAGACAGCGTTTCCCTCTACACCACCCAGGAAGAAATGTAGATTCAGATGCCCATGCTTTCCTATTCCTGGCAATACCTTCACTTTTCTGCTCAGGTGCAGAGAAGTTGGTGTGCTCTGTGCTCAATGAAAAATCAAACTGGCATGGTTTTCCATGTTATTCATTTTTCCTCCTGGAAACTCAAGGTTGAGATGCTTCCAGCAGTAAGTGAAGATCTCCCAAATCTTCTTACTTACAATAATAAAAGACATGTAATTTGAAATTTGGAATAACTGTGTATAAATTCCATCAGGAGTAAGAAAGAACAAAATCTCTCTGCCAGTCAAGCTCATCACCATTCTAGCATCATGGGATTGTGTAAATGAATGGACCTTAATGTAAGGTCAACCTTCCCACTTCCTAGGTGAGGAAGTTGGGGCTAATGGTAGTATTAACTGGAAGAACGAGGATGAAAACCTGAACATTTTTTATTCCCTACTCCAGTATTCATTCTATAATATTGAATGTTCTCCCTGGAATTTTTCTTGGGAAAATATTTTTAACATTATTATTAAATATTATTATTATTAATAATACCATTATTAAATCATTCATTAAAAGTGACTTTCTTGCCTGATTTTGGAAGAGTATATTTTATACATAAAAATATGTATACATTCATTACTAGATATATGGTACATTTCACCAAGGCTGCCATCTTGAATCTCAAGAAAGACGCAAATACCAATTTCTAAAGAAACGTATGAACAAAATCTGTTAGCAGTAGTGAACATAAAACACAGCTAAGTGACAAACCAATACAAATCCCAAACTATGAAAAATATACTTTGTGGAAAAAACTGTATGGTAAATTACACATTACTGTATGCAAACCTGAGGCTGACTTACACCTCTCTGGAGGTCACATTTCCTCTGAGTAAAATAAAAACAACACAAAACCGATACTCTGCTGCCACTGCAATTGCTCCTATTACCAGCAGCAATTTACTGAATGTAAATCTGTGTCAAGTATCGTGATAAATGCTCTCCATGCATTCTGTTACTTAATCCTCACAACAATCCATGCAGTGGAAGCTACTGTTATTCTCATTTTACAAATGAGATCTGAGGGTCTGAGAAGTTACTAATAAATAAGGTGTATTTATTAATAAAAATAAGTCATGTCCGACTCTTTGCAACCATGTGGACTTTAGCCTGCTAGGCTCCCCTGTCCATGGGATTCTCCAGGCAAGAATACTGGAGTGGGTTGCCATGCTCTCCTCCAAGGTGTGTTAGCCAGTAGCCTGATCCGTGAGATGCCAATAGCCTGGTCCATGAGACTCCAGAGCCCAAACTTTTAAGCACTACTGTATATTCTTTGTTGACTACATGTTGGAGGTTTACTGCCAAATATATATGAAGTTTGCCAATTTCTTTCATCTGTACATGATTAGGGGCTTCTATTTTTTAATATAAATTTATTTATTTTAATTGGAAGTTAATTACTTTACAATATTGTATTGGTTTTGCCATAAATCACCGTGAATCCGCCACAGTTATTTGAAAATATTTGTATCTATTCACCTTTTGAAACCTTACCTGTGTCTTTGAGATCACTGAATCTCTTCAGTTTCTTGGATTACAATACTTGAATTCTAACCTTCCCTGGCAGTTGGGAGATATGATTTATTAACTACACTCTGTGGTTCCCCTTGATGGGAAGTTTATATTTATGAGTAGTATCATCTTTTCCCTTATCCAGGTCCCCTTCTTGGTTAATGCGCTCCTCCCCCAACCACTGCTCCCCTCCTCTGCTCTGCCCTTTCGTATTTCTCCTTAATGCACATGTCTGCCCTCCTTTTATTTTGTACCTTCTCATCTTGTGAGCTCACGGCCCTGCCTCCATGGTACCCCTTCTGCAGTTACTCTCTCAGTCTGGTTTCACATTTGTCTAGATTTCCAGGTCCTTAACACAGGACTTCTTGGCAAGATATGAATATGGCAGATCTCAGTTTCTCACTTTTTTGGAGGCTACACTCATCTTTCACAAAGGACTTGTTTGAATTTGATTAACAGTTGCTACCTTTGATTCTCTAAATTATCCGGGTTGGGAGTTGGATGGAGAGATGGATGGCTGTTTCCAACCCCTATCTGTTGACTGAATTCTGGCACCCCTTTATCCCAGCTGCACAGGTTTTGAGTCTTAATGTTATTTCTCATACTTTTTGGCATTTTTCTCCCATGTTGATCATCAGTCATCAGGTCTGGTTGATTGTCTCTTTGCATTGCTTTTCTAATAAATAATTTCCTTCCCATTCCCACAGCAGCCAGCCCCTCATCCTATTCCCTGTGGTTAACCTCTGCCTTTTCTTCTTCAGCCCTTTCTGCAAGCCACTGTCAGAACCCAAACTTGGCTTTTATGAAAACTACACCAGCTTTCTTGACTGGTCTCTTGCAGAATTTCTCAAAGTTTGTTTTAAAATGCTAGTGCTGAGGGATCCTCATGAGTAATATTTTCAAAACAAGTTTCTATGATTAAATACATTAGGGAAATGCTGGGTCAAGTAAACTTAAATGTGGTTCCTCACTGCAGAATTCTCAGAGCCCTTCATACGCCAGTGTGCAGGGTAAACTTTCAGGAGGATGATGGAATATAGAGTCCTCCCGAACTAATTTGGGCTGCAGAGGTTTTTTTTTTTTTTTTTTAATTTCTACTTATTTTGGCAGAGTAACAGGCAGGATTGATGTTTCATAGGAAACATGTTAAGAAATGCTGGTTCTTTGGAATAAATTTAAACTTCTCAGGCTGACAATAAATCTCAGGCCAGTTTATTTAGACGGCTGGGGTGTTTTACATCTCCTGAAGCAACTACCCATTCTGGGCAGATTGGTCTCCTGTTCTTGTGCAAGCTGCCTTCTTTCCCATGTCTGACTATCACGGTAACAATCTTCTTTTGGTCTAGAGACTTACTCCATTCAAGCTCCAAATCTACATTTTGTTTGTCTTTTATAGATGAACTCAACATTGTCTTTTCAACACATTTACCTTTTATGTTACAATCTTTTCCAGTTCTATTTCTGCCAGCAGCGGATTTGCAAGATTTACATAGCATTTATAATGATACAACCAGTAATGACTACTCTGTAAGCATGTATTATATTCTCAGCATTTTGACAATGCTGTCTTTATAACCACCATGCAAAGTAGTTGTTCTTTGACCCATGTTACAGATGAACAGACTGAGGTTATGTAGGTAGTATGCACATGATTTTGTAGTCAGTGGGTGGCAAGACTGGGATTCAAACCCAGGACTCTATTCTAAGCAACTTAATGTTCACAAAGCTCTAAAGTGGTTTCAAAGCTGGGAGACAGGTTAATTTAGAGATGAGAAACCCATCTCTCAGGTAAAAAGTTCTCTTTTCTGATAAACAGTAATTTCTAGCTTTAAGACAGCAGACATTTTAAGGTCAGGGCTTGGATTAGAGAGAGTAAAAAATACATCTTCTATAACAAGTTTGTGTTAACACCCAGTGAATTTCCAGCACTCTGGAAGGTGTCATGGAGGACATGGATAAAAGGTTGATACAGACCCTGAGTTGAGGAACTTGCAGTGTGGTTGGAGAGATGAAGTGTAAACGCGTTAAATGACAGAACCATATAATATAGTTTATAATTAGCTTCTAGATAGGGGTTCATGAACTCCTAGGAGGTCATTGGTTAGTCTTGGAACAGGGTGTTCAAATGAATCTCTACATTTGAATGGATACACTCATTTTCACTTGGAAGGAAGAGTGTCTATACCCATCTTCATATTTCCTAAAAGCTCTGTAATCCCAATTTGTTAACAACAATGACTGCATGGGATGTTGTGGTATAGGGTATAAATGGAAATATCGAGTGGAGGCACTGGCTTCAAAGCTACAGAGATTGGGTTGGACTCTTTCTACTACTAACGGGCTTAGAGACCATGGGCAACATGTCAGTTTCTTCAGATGTCACTGCTAAGAAATTAGGGTAATAATATACCATGTGTAGACAAGTAGTTAGGACTAAAGGAGATAGTGCAACTATGGAAAGCATCTGGTGTGTTGCCTGGTATAAGCTAGTCTCTCCAGACTAGTTGCCTTGATTTTTGCTAAATTCATTTTTTTGCTCTTACCTCTGTAAACAAACTGAGTGTTTTAAAAACAGTACACATTTATTATCTTCGCAAGTCCTGGAGGTCAGAAGTCTGAAATGGATCTGAGTGGGTCCAGATCAAGGTGCTGGCAGAACTGCATTCCTTCTCAAGGCTCGAGAGGATCTGTTTTCATGCTAGTCTAGATTCTAGAGGTAGCTCATTTTCCTTGATTTGAAGGAATCCTTGATTTGAAGGAATCAAATCGTCTTCAAAGCCAGCAGTGGCGAGTTGAGTTCTTTTCATACCATATCATTGTGTGACTCTTCTCTGCCTTTTTCCTTCACTTACAAGGACACTTGTGATAGCATCTGTCCTTCCTGGATTACCCAGGATAATTTGTTCATAATCCAACTAATTAACTGATTCAGCAAAATTCTATTAAATTATTTGCTGTACACCATTTATCAGACTTAACTATTTTTGTGAGTTCAGTGGGGGCAGTATATTTTTCCTACTGAAATTTAATATTTAATGAATTAACCTTTCATTTAGAAAATATTTGATATCTAATATAGATTATACCAGTCATTGCTGTTGGTAATGCATAGATAAATCCGTTTATCCAATATTAAGGTAGATCCTCCAGTGTACAAGGCAGTGTGTCAGACACTGAGAAATATACACAGAATTTATGTGTAAGGAGTTTAAGGCCTGGTTTAGGCATTAAAAATACATTATAACTAAAAGCTAGGGTAAAAAGGAACTATAGTTAACAATAGGGTCATCACAAGAGAAAAACACGACTGAACTGACTGACTGAACTGAAGGTGAGTGATGTTAACTAGACTTGTGGTTATACTTTCAAAATGTATACAAACAGAGAATTATTATATTGTACACACAAAACTAATATGAAATTATAGGTCAATTTTACCTAAATTTTAAAAATTAAAAAAATTGAAGTACAAAAGCTAGGGTAGAAAGTACCTCCTCATAAGCATACTGTGGGTTTCGTGACCAGATTTTTAACCCTCAAACTGAAAAACATAATGTGACTATGGGATAGAGTATTTGAAGTTGACCATCTCAGAAAATCTGAGCCATGTGGTCAGTTTTGCTTTGGGGACTTAGAAGAAAGAATTGACTTTGGCTGAGGCATGGGGAGTTGGTACATGAGCTAGAAGCTGAAGAATTCCAGTGCTGTGAACTGTGAGGTGTGGGCAAGCATGGCCGGTGCACAGCCAAGGTGAGAGGTGGGGTAGCCCTGGGCTCAGGTGGGAAGGCTGCACATAGGATGTCAACCAGGGCTTTAGGGTAAATTTAGTTTTTATTAGATCTCAAAGGTGTGTGTGTCGGGGGGGGGTTGTGTCCTTTGCTCTTCTGCTTGAGGTTGGTAAGGATTTGAGGTTATGGAAGTTATGTGAAAAGAAGTTTACATTCTTAGCACTCTCTCTAGCAAATCTTTTTTCTTTTTTTAAAAATTAGTTTCAGGTGCCTCTTCAACTTAAAAAGAAAAAATCAGCTTTTTATTTGTAGATTTGTAAGTCTGTCTGGTAGATTAGAGATGAGTGGAAAGAGATCCCACATTCACACAGTAAAGTCAGATTGAGTTTTGATTTAAAAAGCCAAGGGTGTAAAATCTGAAAGGAATCCAGGTGCCCCTCGGTGGCACTTCTGTTGGCTTTGCAGGCCCCCTCAGGGAAGCAGCTGTCAGGGACGCCTCTGAGCAAGGCCAGAGCCTCCTGCATGGGGAAGTTCAGTTCCTGCTGGGTCTGTTTATATTGGAGGCTTACATCATGTCAAGAGAAGCCTAGACAAACAGTATAAGGGCTTGTTTTCAGGGCAGTGTTTCTAATCCCAGCCTTTCCTGGTTCTTGACCCAAACTTGCCATCATCACAGCTCTTACCCACCTGGGGTTCCCAGGGGGCCCTGCATGACCCAGTGGCCCTGCAATTCCACAGGGCCCATTTCGCAGCAGTTCATGTGGAGGAAAGTTGAAAGCCATGTTTTTATTTGATAGACTTCCTCGTGGTTAGAACACAACTCTGGAAATGTACTGATCTGCGTGGTGGTGTGGTGCAAGGAGTTGGAGAGATGATTCTGTTCACAAAGATACTAACGGACTGAGAATGAAAGTCACCTTCTGTGTTTTCAAAGTGACTTTAGTGACTGGGGAAATCGTATGTTAAATGAAAAGGAAATAAAATTTCATGTACAGGATAATCTTAACTTCGTTAAAAATATACACAAACACACACACACCCCCACACTCCAAAATGGTAAACAGGGATTATTTCTTGGTGGTGGAATCGTGAATGATACATTTTTTATTCTTAGGCTTTTCTGGTTTTGTTTTATTGTATTCTGGGGGAAGTGGGTTAGAATCTCAATTTCTCTTACTTTTTTATGACATGAAGTTGTATGCATACATGTGTGCTAAGTCGCTTCGGTCATGTCCAACTCTGCGACACCATGGACTATGGCCCATCAGGCTCCCCTGTCCATGGGATTCTCCAGGCACAAATACTGGAGTGGGTTGCCATGCCCATCTCCAGTGAAGCTGTACACTTTCCCCTTAATTTTCACTGATGGATGTTTTAAGAATAATCACTGCTCTCAGAACAAAGGCATCTTATTAGAATAAATATACTCATGGCAGAAATAAATGTATCTGATGAGGATAAAAGCAAAACATTGGAATTTTTTTCTAGAAGCAGCTTGACTCTCTTAATTTTCCTAGCTTTCTTATTAAAGTATGCAACATCAAAGAGATACTTTTTAATTCAGTATTTTTAATTTTTAAAAACAAATGTCCTTATTCCAAGAGTATACATAGTGATTGTAAATAATAAAATGTAAATAATAATGTACACATAAACAAGAAAGAGGAAAATAAATATCACACATAATTTCATTACCTAAGAGAAAAAAAACATTCTTAGTATTTGGGTTTATGCACTTCTAATCTTTTTTTCCGGTGCCTAGACATTGTATACATATTACTGAAAACAAACCAAAACAAAAATGACATCTGATGATTTGACGTAAAGGACTGTGAAAAGTCCTTACATACTGCTGCTTGTAAACTGACATTTCCCCATCCTCTGACTTAAATATATTCAAGCAAAGATAGCTATGGAAGGGTCTGTTTGTTCAGCTCCATCACTCCAGGCTGCCCAGAAGAATGTGACTAGACATCAGGATGTCTTGGACTGTGGCTCCTTTTACTGGGTCTGCCGAACAAAAATTATATGCAGATACAGTGTTCATTTTTGTCCCCTAAGTATTTCTCTAGTTTTCTTTTTTCCTTTTCAGAGAGGCAGATTTGGTAACCCTGAGATTCTCACTTTCAGTTGTTCTCCAGCGCACGTGTTCGCTGCTTTTGCGGGATCTGGCATAGGGACCTTGAGCAGACAGAAAAAAGGGCCAAGGTTTCAAAATTATTTTAGTTCAGGATACAAAGCCCCCAAATGCAGCATGTACTTCTCAGGCATCTTCTTCCTCATGAATTTTTGTTGGCTTCTTCTGTTTTGCTGTTACAAAGAAAATCATCTTGTTCTCTGAACCCTTCTCTTCTACAAGTTAGGGCCTCTTGAAAAATATCTTTCCTTATAGCCCTGCTCAGATACAGTTTCCCTTGCCTGGTATCCCTGGATGTCCCTCACTGCTTCCTGCCCAGCTACAATTCAGCTCAGCTTTTCCCAGGACTCCTGGGCCATGCTGCAGGCAGTATATTTTCTGTTGCTTCTTTGAGGATTTAGTTTGTCATGTAATTGACCTTATTGACATATACCCACACTTGGACTCTTAAAAACAAAAGGACAACAAAAATGAAAACAGAAAAGCGTAAGGCAGAAAAAACAATATCACTCATAGTCCTACCACTAAGAAACAACCTCAGTTTATAATTTTAGGGTTTGTAGGTGTTTGGATATTTATTTTAACACGGTCAAGATTTGTTATATAGATAGAATTTGGTTTCCTATTTTTCATTTACCATGTCATAAATATTTCTTCAAGCATGAACATTAATTACAAACTTTTTCAGTGACTAGATAATAGTTCATTTTCTGGATTTCCTGCCAAAGGCTTAGCTCTTTGTTTAATGTTAGGAGAAAATCTAAATATCCATTTTCTTACAATGTGTCCATGATCAGTAGGCATGGAGAACAGTGCTAAGGTGTGTAGTGAATTCTTGGTAAATGTTAGCTATTACTGTGTTTGTTAGTGATAATTTTGATGCAGCTGCAGTCAGAACACCTGGAGAAGCCATACGATGTCCCCTGCAGACTCCAGGCAGAAATATAGGGATTCCCTGTGCTTGCTCAACAGCAGAGAGAGGATTTCTCAGGAGCATAATTTCAGCTCCTTCATTAATGTCTTGGCTGTCGCAAGCTGAAATCCATCTGTTGTGAGCTCAAGAGCTCAAAAGCCTTGATTGGTTCTGGGTTTTCTTGTTGAATATGTGGCATTAAAAACTCTGAAAAAGCCCTTTGCTTGAATTTGGTGCATCTGGTGGTCAGATTAACATTTAGTTCTTTTGTGGCATGTGGTAGTATTAACTTTGAACTATACTTCTCCTGATGCCACTTGGGGCGTCCTGAAGAACTTCCTTGCTTCCTATCGACCAGAAAGCACCATTCTCATACCAGGGAGGGATTCCATTAATCAGAATGTGAGAGAAATGTGTAGTAGGACAATTTTGAAAGTAATAACATGGAGAAGGGGACTGGAAAATGCAGTATGGAGTGGTTAGATAGGTGGGAAAACTAGTTGGAGTTGAGTACGGGATTTGTAAAGTGGGCACTGGGTGCCGTGTGATGCAAGAAACTGAGTAAAATTGGAGTCATACTGAAAGAGCAACCATAAAAAAGGATAAAAAAGAAATTGAAATGGAGGGGGAATTAAAATGTTGCTGCTGAGCTTTCAAGCTTTCTCTCCCACCTTCTTCCCCTAAGTAATCCTTTTCTATAATCCTTAAAGGATTTGAACCCTACGTATCAGAAACGATCAGTTCTGTGAGTCTTTATTAAATGTTGACAATAAAGGCTAACTTAGACAAGTAATTAATTTATAAAATTCCCAATACATCTGATATATGTGGAGTCACATGAAATTGACATATGAAATGACATAATGTATCATAAAACAACATTAATTTCCAAACACTTTAGAAATTAAAAGCAAATGTTTGCTTTGGATCCAGTTGGTCCTACCAGATCTGTTGGCACGTCCTTCCTCCTGATGGATGCTTCATTTTTCCCTTACATCTTCAGAATTATTATTTATATGGGATAGTGTCATGTTCTTGACCTGTTCTAGAAACTGATCTTTTCATTTTAGTTTGGACTAATTTCTCTGAATTTCTCATTTCCTGGTTGTGTATGCCTTCTTTAAAACAGATAAAATATCTTTATATGGGAAACAAATCAATGTCAAATTTTGTTTAGAAAAAAGAAATGATATTTAATTTTCTATATAAACCTTTGGAATGCCCTAAAGCATAAAACTTTACTTGGGTCTCATAAGTATTTGTATTACTGGTATTTTGAAGTGATGAATTCATTGAAATTTCTTAAACTTAATAAATGATGGGTTTTACTATTTATTTTTTATCCAACTTTTGATTTTGAATACAAAGATCAAAATATAAGAGGCTTGTATTTCTAAAAAATACACAGAGACAGTTTCTTCAGTGTTTTGTTTCTTAACAACATTAAACATGTATCTGTTTGGCAAGTCTGTTTATCTGTCCTTAGAAATATATGAGTGTTGAATATAATACTTTTTTAAGACCATGAATAACATTTAGAATACCATGTTCCCTGATTTTTTGAATCAGTTAAAAGGAAACAATATTGTTGCTTTGATGAATTGTCATATATGCTGCTGCCTTTTATTTCTATTTTTTTTTCTTGTTTATATGGGTTTGAAATTTGGCCAGTTCTGTTTACAAAATCATCCCAGTTTCATTTCTCTAACCTTGACATTAAGACCATAGAAGCATATCAAGGCTCTAAAATAGAGATGCTTTAAAAACTCAGAAGTGTTATAAGTAACTTTTAAGTATAAAAGCACCAGAGGTACTTCATATCCTATGAGATTTGGTACGAACTTTTGGAACAACCGAACTTTTTCTTTTTTAAAGTTGATTTTCCTTAGTGCATCTCTGCTCAGGCCCTCCCTTTACCTGGCAGGTGCCCCTATCAGGTTTATTGCAGAGACCCCTGTTTTTTCTCTTTGAATCCTGTGCTCGGCTTATGACCTGCTTTTGTCTCTCACTCATCCGCAGAGCCCGGTGTCTGCACGGTGTTCGGAGACCCCCACTACAACACTTTTGACGGACGGACATTTAACTTTCAGGGGACGTGTCAGTACGTGTTGACGAAAGACTGCTCCTCCCCTGCCTCGCCCTTTCAGGTGCTGGTGAAGAACGACGCTCGCAGGACCCGCTCCTTCTCCTGGACCAAGTCGGTGGACCTGGTGCTGGGCGCCGGCACCGTCAGCCTCCAGCAGCACCTGACGGTGCGCTGGAACGGCTCGCGCATCGCGCTGCCCTGCCATGCGCCGCAGTTCCACATCGACCTGGACGGCTACCTCTTGAAAGTGACGACCAAAGCAGGTGGGCTTCCGGGAGCAAGGGCCTTCTGTGTACCTCTGGCGCTTCCCTCTGTCTCACCAACTGGTGCCCGGGAGCTGCAGCTGCTCCCTCCCCTCCTCCGTGGAGGAAAACCAGAGGCAGAGAAGTCCACCAACTGCAGGGGCTGCCTCATTCTCCAGATGCCACAAAATAGCTGGAGAAAATCGGCATACCGAGGAGCCTTGCAATCTGATGCCGGTCACCCGCAACTTGCGATCTGTCCACATCCAGTGTCTTTTCATCCTCATTCCAAAAATAGCAGTTGTTCTCTCCGGATAACCACTGTCTCATGTTGTGTTGCTATTTTAGGTCATTGATGTCCAGCTTGGAATCGTCAGTGTCTTTCCCAGTTCAGCTAGTCAAGTGCAGTTTCACATTTGTGAGAAAGAGTGTTTCCTTATTAACATCTGTCCAAGAAGGAGGGAATCCTCAAAAGCAAACTGCAAACGTGTGGGTGTGCATATGGGAGTCGGGATGATGGGCTGCGTGACTAGCAGTCCTGTCCTTTCTGGACCTGGGGAAGGCTGCTTATTGAGTTGATGGGCACAACTGTCAGCTCCTGCTGGGAGACACTTAGGGTGCTTGCTCTGAAAGCACTCTCTCCAGCCATGGGCTCATGGAGCTGCCCACTGATGCTGAGACCTTTTCTCAGCATCACATATTGCCTGAGACTTGCTGGACTCTGTTGCCGCTCCACTGGCAGATACATTCCTCCTACGCCAAACTGTTCATAGTTGCTAATAAGTGACTCATAGGGGTTCACAGAGGCCCACATTCTTATCTGTGAGATGTTGCCTAAGAGAGACATCTTAGAAGCAGAACTCAACCCTTTGTTATCAGCCCCAAAGAATGAATTCAGGTTGTTCACATTTTATATGACATCATGAATGGTTCCTTCCATGGTGCCTTTGGTTAGTGCATATTTCGGTCAGTTGGATATTGAACTGCATGTCCTCTTAGCATGCTATTTCTTTAAGCATGATATTTGAGGAAGTCAGTGTGTATATATATATATATATATATGTATATTTTTACTTTTTGCATTGATGAGAATTTAACAATGTAAAAGCATCACTTGGGTTCCAGTTTCTTTATCTAATATGGATCAGAAAGGGAAACATTTGATAGAGCAGCCACTTTTGAGGGACTGCAGAGACTGTTCTCCTGGTACTTTCAGAACCCTGTTGTTTTCTGTTCAAGTCAAAATATATTCGGTAAATTGATTTGAGCTGATGAAATGCCAGCTTAGCTAAACAAAGGCAGGAAACCAAAGAGAAACCCATGGAGATTTTTATTTAGAGAATATGGCGTGGTTTCAGTGAGAAATGTTAAATATTAATGTATTCGAGCATTTTATAGAGAAGAATGTTCACTTTGAAAGTGGTAGATGTGAAGAGTTCTGTACTTTCAACTTCAGAGGGATTAATCCACCCCAGAAAATTCAGACACCAGTTGTTAACATTCAAATGACATGTCACTCTGCACATGTAGGCCTCAGCTCATCTCTTTGAAGGAGGCAACAATTTGTGGCTTCATGTAAAATGGATACAAAACAACCTATCATTACACAGTACTAATTAGAAGTACCTTGTTTATCTTTTTGCATGCTGGCTGAACATAATGGATACTACTGATATGGAAATTATTCGTCAGCCACAACCCAATTCTCAAAGGAATTCTGCATATTCAAAATTACTGACAGTCGAGGAGGTTCAGTACTGCTGCTCTCACAGCTGCCAATACCTTACGGAATAAGTGTACTCTTTGTAAGGACCTCACATGGTAAAAATGAGCAAAAGGATGAGGCTGCTAAGAAAATAATAATAGATCATAAATGCCATAATTGGATTAGTGTATTTAACTCTTCTAGGCCTTGAATTCAGCTTTGCAGTTTGTCTTTTTTCCATCTCTCTTGCCATGATGCAGCTAATTTATGTGGTACCTTTACTACTCAGGTGACCAACTTCCTGTAGCACACGGAGGGCACAAACTTTCTGTTTCCTGGGGAAGACTTTATATCTCTGGGTGCTAAAATTGCTTTGAAATTATCTATTGAATGAAACAATTCCATTTCCAGACAATAGTCCTTCCTACTCTGGTCCCCAAATCTCAGTTTGTACTACCCCTTAGGGATGTTTTCATTTTTATTACCTATTGATTGTCTATCTAAAATATCACAGTATATCCTTTGAATGTTTGTTCTTCCTCCATAATTTTTTTTTCATAAGCTCAAGTGATCAAAGGGTATTTCTTTGAAATAGCCGTTTAAATCAAGACTGCAGGTGTAAGTTGGGAGATGGAGAGAAATGACTCTTCACCCCTGTGGTTTATAGACTCAGCACTTCATGATAGAATCTTTTGGCAGAAGAGCACATGTGGCTGTGTAGCTTGGGTGGAATTAAGCAGTAGTTACATATCTAATAACAACTGGGTAGTACAGAAGGCAGAGCAAGGTTTGGTAGCTTGAGAAAGCTCTGCTCCTTCCTGTCACAACTCCCCTCTCTCCCCCACCCAACTCTCCGCACTTAGCGAATCATTTAAAATATTTCCTTTCTGCCATCTGTTCACTTCATCAACTCCACCTGAAACAGTTACGTCAGATCCACCTGAAAGTATTAACATGTGGGAGTGTGGCTTTGTATTTTACTTTTGGTAAAACTCTACATCTGAGGAAACTGGAGTATATATATGTTGTTGTTCAGTTGCTAAGTTGTGTCCAACTCATTGCAACCCTATGAACAGCAGCATGTGAGGCTTCCCTACACACACACACACAAACACATACACACACACACACACACACATTCCTTTGGTATAAACTCTAAGCAGAAACAATTCTCCGTTTTTAAGCATCACTATGGTATGTCTACAGATTTTGCACCTCCTCTCTCTTAAAAGTGGACTGCAGCAAAAGCAACAATAACAACCAAAAACAAATAAACAAAAGCAACCACAAAATAAAAGACCAACAACTTTCCCACCAAAAGAAAAAAAATCAGTAATCTGGAGCCAGGTCACACACTTGAAGGGTGAAAAACAGGTTGGTAAAACATTCACTGGTGAAAAGGAAAATTGGAAGACTCTTCATCCAGTGGAAGGAATGCAGCTGCTGCTCACATCCCAGATGAGACATGTGCTTCAGCTTTGGCCTTCTGACTGCCAGTTGTTTCTACCAATTTCCCATGCAGAGAATTGGGAAACTCATCCCAGCTGCAGAAAAGACTAACCCCAAACCCTCAAACACTTCCATGGCATTTTCATTTCATAAGATGCCTATTTAAAAGATCTTTTGGAAAAGCAATGTGTTTTTCAATTACAACTTATTCATTTTTTTTTTGCCTGTCACTACTGTAATTTACTTTGCATGGATTTTACTCGTGTAGAGAGTAAAAATAACCATGCAAATACATGTGTATATGATACAAGAATAGACAAAGTCATCTGTAGTCAAGTAAGTCATCCAAACACAATAGGAAGCCTAACATTGTTCTGTGAATATCTTCTTAACATAATGATAAAAAGAGGAAAAGGGAGTGAATTACAAATTATTCTCTTACTTTGAGGATTGTGTTTCATGAAAGAGATGTCAAGAGTCTTGAGAAAAAAAGCACAAGTGTTAGTCATTCGTCATGTCTGACTCTTTATGACCCCATGGACTATATGTAGCTTGCCAGGCTCTTCTATCCATGGAATTCGCCAGGCAAGAATACTGGAGTGGATAGGGAATATTACTGATGCAGGGATCGAACCCAAGCCTCCTGCCTTGTAGGCAGAATCTTTACCATCTGAGCCACCAGGGAAACCCCAAGAATACTGGAGTGGGCAGCCATTCCCTTTTCCAGGGAATCTTCCTGACCCAGAGATTGAACCTGAGCCTCCTACATTGCAGAATCTTTATCATCCGATCAACCAGAGAAGCCCAGAGTCTTGAGAAGAGTATATTTAAAACACAGTGGGCCTGCATCTTCTTAAGCATGCAGGAACCACCAGTCCATTGCAAAGAAAGAATGACTGACTTGTTCCCTGTGAGTTGAATTCCCATGAACTCAGTTGCCCAAAATCTCAAATTTATTGTATCACTGCCAGTAATTTTGCTGGAGCTCTTTTGGATGTAAATTCTCGACAAATGTGGCACTTGGAAAAGCTGTGTTTGCCTGCTGTCTAGGAAAGAGATTTGTAGTTTGGAAAATTTTGCAAGGTGGAAAATCTTTGGAATTATGCTCTAAAAGTTAGAGCGTTGTATGGAATTGATTTTCTCCCTTCATTTCTCTGGCTGGGCAGCTGCCTAGTTACAGGAGTATGAGGTCAAGTTTCTTCTATACCTTAGAGAGTATATTACAAATCAAATTATAGTTTGCTTGTCTTTTTTCAAAATGTTATTTCAGTGTCTTAACTGGCATGAAATTCACAAATTTCTTTGGCTCTGCTGACTCATTGTGTCAATTTGCAGGGTAATTCATTCATTTAGTGAGAATATACTATGTGCCAGATAATGTGTTCGATGATGGGGCATGAAGAAATAGAAATTGTTTTATACAGTAGTTGTGATTGTCAGAATTGACCCAATGTTTGAGATCCTCACAGAAGATCAGTCCAGTGTGTGGACAGACTAGCAGCATGTCCTTGCTCTGATCACCTTGTCCCATCATTGTCTTCTCTTCACTCAGTTACTCCCAAAGCCCAAAAGAGACTTTCTTATGACCTTCTTTCCTTCTTTTTACCTAATTCTATTCAATTGCTTTCGGGAACTGAGTTGCTTCTCCTGACCAAGAAACCTTCTCTACCTTTGCCTTGGGCTGCGAATACTTCCATTCTTTTCAGGTACCGTTCATGATTTCCATGTGAGTCTTTTGGTTTATTTCTTGAGAAATCCAGTTTTGGACCACTGGTTTATCCTTCCAATAATTTCCTCTAAAGCAGATCTGTAACTCCTTCTTATGTCAGTTGTGAGGCCTGCTCGCAGAATGCTATTTGGCCAGGTTTCTCTCCTCTAGGACCATGACCAAAGGAATATTGGCTTAGGGAATATTATCTGCAGCATCTTACTTCTGGGTGTCTCCTACTGCCCTTACATCACTAATGTTGCCTTATGCCAATTTTATATTCAAACAAGATCCATTCCATCCCTCCCCACCCCTTTTTTCTTTCTCATCACCACCTTATCTCCCAGCTTCTGAGCATCTTCTGAGCATTTACGCATCAGGCTAATATTAATCCTTCAGGAACAAAGATAAAGTCTTTTTTTTTTTTAAAAGAAGAAGAAGTTCTCTCTGGATACTCAGAAAGGACTAAATCAAAGACTAGGTTTTGTCAGAAATCCAAGAGGGTAAGATTGAAAACACACAGCTGGGGATATTTTCAATTTTTTCTGTTAAAACGGAGCTTTTTTTGTGGGCTGTCACTCTTAGGAGACAGTGACAGTGAGTAAGGAGGAGTCCCAGGGCAGAAATGCACCGTGAGCTGTTGCAGGTGTCCCCTTGGTGCTCATCTACAGCACTGGTACCTGGTTCATCCATTCACTGGGTGGCTCAGGCACTACCAAGATACTACCAAGAGAACAGTAAGAAGAGCTTCCACCACACACTTGAGACATACAGAAAATGTTAATACCAGAATCATCATTTGCTCGGGGTTGATTCTTGAAAGACTCTTCATGAAACCCTCTCCTTTGTCTTATGGGTAGTGTGATCACATACTGCATCATTTCTTCCTGACATCCTGATCAAACTGATCTGTGCTGTGTGACAGCAGAGACTGGCTGTCCGACCCATGACAGAAATTCCACTTTTCAGTGGGGTCACTTGTTACAGTAAATCCTAGATACTCAGGGCTAGTAGGTCAGGAGAAAATGAATGTTCTCAGACAAATTCTCCAACTGTTTAGATGATCAGTTCAGCAAACCAAGAGGGGATTATGTTCTCAACCTTGTGGAGTGAAGATCGTTTCCTCAGTGAACAGTGCTGTCCAGGTGATTCTGTCCAACACATGAGGAATTTTGACCTGTGGCCTGGTAGCCGCCATGCTGACTCAAATGTTGAAGCTCATGATCAGCCCAGATGTGCATGGAGACCCCAACCTAAGTCTCATAACATCTCAACCATGGAACCATGGATTAAACAGCTGTGTGTATCTCATGGATGACTGTAAAGTAATGAGGAGGCAAATGTTTTCATTTGTGTGAGTGTTGTCCTTTGAAGAGGATGTGTTCAGAAGCTTTATGTTTATTACTTTAATACTTCCACTATGGCAAATAATTTGGAAATTTTCACTTGGCTCTAAATATCATCATATGGGGAGAATATTAGATAAAGAGAAAATTACATTGCAAATTATCATCTTTGTTATCTTTCCATTTCCACATTATAGTAGTTGTTGGATAAATGAAAACATGATGTGAACCAAGACAATTACTCTGAAAAAGGGCAAAAATATAAACCCTAGAGTAACATGATCAATGAAGAATCATCTGTAAGTCACACTATGTAAGATAACACTGTAAGGGCAAAACTCATACATTTAAAAAGTTCTAAGCCCCAATAACTGATTTGTGTTATATCACACAATGTTTAATGTGGAGAGATTGAAAGGTAATCGTGATTTCAGTGAGGTCCTTAGTGTTCCTTGTTAGAGGACAGTCATATGTACTGTATAAGAATCTGCACTTGAAAAGTGTTGGTGGATTCAAGAGTGATTGCTCCTTATTTCCTCTAGGTTTGGAAATATCCTGGGATGGAGACAGTTTTGTAGAAGTCATGGCTGCCCCCCATCTCAAGGGCAAACTCTGTGGTCTTTGTGGCAACTACAATGGACATAAGCGTGATGACTTAATTGGTGGAGATGGAAGCTTCAAGTTTGATGTGGATGACTTTGCCGAGTCCTGGAGAGTGGAGTCCAATGAGTTCTGTAACAGACCCCAGAGAAAACCAGTACCTGAGCTGTGTCAAGGGACAGTGAAGGTAAAGCTTAGAGCCCATCGAGAATGCCAGAAACTCAAATCCTGGGAATTTCAGACCTGCCACTCAACTGTGGACTACACTACTTTCTACCGGTAAGCACAGTGCTTTCAGGAATGGGCTTGGGTTACACACCAGAGATAGACTTGACCTTGGAACAGAAACTGTCAAATCCCTTGGTGTACCAGGGCCCCCAAGCATAGTCTAAATACCCCTACTTCTTTCTTGTCTTGAGACTGATCTCCTCTTGAATCAGTCCCACATTATGTCTCAAAGTAAGAAATTGTAGGGAGTACTTCAGAGTTATCTTCTATAAGTGATTGTTTTTGTGTCTGCAGGTTCACTGGAAAGCTAGGGACACCCTAGGGTTTTTCCAGGTGTTAGCTTGACTCTAAGATTGAGGAGTGCTTCCCAAATTCTGGCCTGAAATACAATGGTATAGGGCAGAAGTGGGAATCTCAAATTGCTCTCGCTGCCTTTGGGTATTTCAGTGAGCTCAGTTATTCCAGGTTTGAGGAAGGGTTCATCAGGTCTTTCCCATGGTCTGGCCCCAAACAGATCTGCACATAGAAAACGAGGTGGCCAGATGAGAGTTCCTTGGATTTTAGCCAACTGTGAGACTTTGTGTCCAGAGTTAGAGGAGTATAGAAACAGGGCTTAAGAGATGGAGGAAGGAAGTCTCTCAGTAAGACTGTGGATTCCATAACCTTTTCTAATTCGTATTAACCCCCTTCCATACAAAGCAACTGGTTACAGAGGAGACTTGGCTTTGGCATCCATGCTACAAGGTTGCATTTGTGAATGGATGAATTTGGCCTGGTTGTACTTCCATTTACTACACGATTCCATGGGTTCAAGAGCTGTGACTATCTATAACTTTAACCACCACTGGGTGTGGGAGGAAACATGAGATGAACACAGCCCCAAAAGGCCTTGTTTAAGTGATTTGCCCATGCCTCTTAAAATGAGAAAACTCCTGTGGTCTGAAGCCACAGAGAAGTTATTTTTACTCTTTAATTGCCACCAGTTTATTTCCCCTAGTTCTTATTAAATGTGATTTTTAAAATTTTATTTAATCTTTGGATGTAAAAGATAAAGTTCTATAAAGTCAGCTCAAAGTGTGGTGAAAAAGGATGATCCCTGTCATCACAAATTCCTGAACATGACTGCATCTGTCAAACCGTTTGGCTCCAACTCATGTATTTAGTTTCTTCAAGCCATTTTCTGGTTGTAATTTGAATTCTCTGGGTTCCCTTCTTTCTCTTCCCTAAACCACCCAATAGACTGACCTCGCCCTTGTCTATTGAAACTGAAAGATCTTTAATACATTCTGGAGTGAGTTAAGCACCTGGATAGACAAACCAGGCTTCACTTTGAAACTAAATACCCATCACTTAAAAGTCTGATGGGAAGCAGTTGTTGTTTAGTCCCTAAGTCATGTCTGACTCTTTTGTGACTCCATGGACTGTAGGCTCTTCTCTCCATTTAATTCTCCAGGCAAAGATACCAGGGTGGGTTGCCACTTCCTTCTCCAGGGGATCTTCTGGACCCAGGGATTGAATCCATGTCTCCTGAATTGGCAGGTGGATTCTTTACCGCTGAGCCACCAGGGCATCTTGAATAGGAAGCAATAGAGCACAGTAATTAAAAACTTTGTGGTCTCTCTGAGCTAAAAATCCAGCCCAGCTTTACAAACTTAAACAGTTATTTAAGCTCTCCAAACCTTGGTTTGCTTATCTGGAAAATGCAGATGGTAAAAGACCCTACCTTGAAGAGCCATCATTCAGATTCTGTGAGATGATGAACGTAAATACATCTGCTTAACCCAGTGCCCCAGAGTAATAAGTACTCTGTAATTGTTAGCTACTATCGTATCTTCTATCATTAATTAAATGATTAGCCAGTGTTAAGGCCTCTTTTGGATGCTCTCCTAGCCCAGTCATGGATTTGGATTGGACCCTTCTTGGTCTGAATTAGAATGAAAAGGCTATACTTCTCCCAGGACCCTAGCAGTCCACACCTTTGGTCTTCATCCCATTTCAAAGGAATGTGTTGAAAGCAAAAATTGAAGAGCAGGCCTGTAGAGATTCATCCCTTTTTGCAAATTTCTATTTCTTTGCTCTTTGGTGATTTATTTTGTATTATGATCCCTGGACTGTGAGCAGGAATATGATGAGCACCTTGGCAGCAGTCGTGAGAAATGACGTTGACATGAACAGAGAGAATGGAAACTGTTAGGGGGCCAGACAGATGCTTGCCTTCTGCTCTTGAAAGTTGCTACAGTGGCACAGTAATGGATAGGGGAGTCACTGTGTAAAGGGCTGGGTGCCTGAGTTTGGAGAGCTTTTGAGAATGCTCTCAGGATCTTTGTGTACTGAGGTTTGGAGGATAGAGTATGGTGGGAAGTGAGCTTATGTTCTGCTGTGTGTGGTGTAGGGGCAGAGCCCTCTTCCAGGCCAGCCACTCCCTGGAAGAGGCAAGGGGAGCTCAGGAAAGCAGAGCTGGACGATCCTGACTGTCACTCACTTTGTTGATGACCTCACTCTCCAACTGAGAGGTTCACCTTCATGAATTTTCAAATGAGGGTCGCCAGTATTGGGTAGATCTTGGATTTCTTTCTTTCTTCCAAGCACAGATGTAGCAGGAGAAAGGAAAGAAACAGAGTCCACATGGAAAGAGAATTCTGTTCTCAAGTGATCTCCGGCAAGGACCAAACCTTAGGGAGCCTTTGAGAAGCAATGGACTAAGAAGGTATTGGGTGGTTCCAGGCTGGGTGTAACCTCAACTCTGCCACTTGCTAGCTGTGTGGTCCTGATAGCTTGCTGAGCTTCAGATTCTTTGTCTGTAGACTAGACATGGCAGCAGGTACCCGGTGGTGCTCCTCCAAGGCCTGAGGTCAATGGGCAGTGCCATGTTGGCATGCGATAGACAGGCAGTCTGCTTTATCCTATGTACCTTCCTTTTTTTGGAGAAACTTGCCCCTGCTCAGCCACTTACTTTTCTGATACTTGGTATATTTTCCTGTTCTCATTGTGGAGAACAGATTAGATAGAGTCTCACTGATGTATCTGCAGAGCAATTAAAAATGAAAAAAAATTCTCTTTTGTGACATTGAATGAAATATGTAAGTTAAGGTTGCATTGTAAATGTTTAAAAACTTGTTGTTTTTTGCCTTATCTAGAAAAACGGTACAGATGAACCTATTTCCAGGACAGAAATAGATGCAGATATAGAGAATGGATGTGGGTGGGAGAACGGGAGTGTGGGACAAATTGGGAGATTAAGATTGACATATATGCAAATGTTGTTCCGTTGCTAAGTCGTGTCTGACTTTTTGTGACCCCATGGACTGCAGCATGCCCATGCGTGAAATAGATAGCTAGTAGGAATCTGCTGTAAAGCACAGGAAGCTCAGCTCAGTGCCCTCTGATGACTTGGGTGGGGGGGTTGGAAGTGGGGGAGGGAGGAAGGCTCACGAGGGAGGGAATATTTGTATACATACAGCTGATTCACTTCATTGTACAGAAGAAACTAGATTGTAAAGCAATTATACTCCAGAAAAAGAGCACAATACATGTTCATTGTATAATATTTAAGTAACATGAAAAAGAATAAAGAAGAAAATAGCTATCACATGACATTCCACACATGTAAATTTTTTCCTGCCTATTTTATGTCATTGGTGGAATTTCTAAAACGAAGCTTAAACACTGTTCTGTGTGTTAAGCGCTGTGATCTTTTTTATGAGTCAATATAGGACTAGAGAGATATGTCTTGATATCATGAAAAGTCCTCTATGTAAATTGTATATAAATTCAATTCCTTTCATTTTCTCCTTATCCTTCAAAGAAATATCTGTATTTTCCTCTAAGACAAAGAATAAAGTTGCATAATATACGAATGCAACCTTCCAATTACCGTTGTATTTGTTACGTAGAGAGGGAGAGGATACAGGAGGTATTTCTCTGAGGAAATTTTACCGCTTTTGGGTTTCCTTAATTATGTGGCAGTTTCCACCGGGAGAATTCTATTATAAATATGAGATAGTTCTTCCTATAAGATCAAAATAACAATTCTGATTTTTCTGAGTTAGAGTTTACTTTTGAGATGTCTAGGACTTAGAACTCATTTGATTTTAGTCTTACCCACTTCAAAAATTTTAATAGTAAACTATTGTCTAAAAACTCAAAAACTTTTGCAAATAAATAAGAGATGACTACATAGTAGCCAAGACTTTTTTTTTCTCTCTTTTGGGAAACTTTTCTGGTTTTGCTTATTTTTTCTTCACAAATTAGTTCCACCGATCATGGCCTCATTTGGTATAAAAATGTAATATTCAAAGTCTTTGTGATCAGCATGATTTGGTTTCATTAACCCACTGAATATGTTTGGATGCAAAATAACTTGATCATGAATCACCTAAAAATTGAGTTGTCCTCCAGTTAATCAATCTCCCTTACAAGTGTTATGCATTAGCCTTCGATGGTGTTTTACTGAGACATTTCTGGTAGCAAAGGAGGTAGGTAGTATCCTGTGGAAGCATGAATGTGAAATCGTTTCAATTATATCTGGATTCCAACATAGGCTCCCCTGAGGAGAAGATGCTGTCTTTGTGTTTCTTCGCTCATCCTTTATTTTCACTTCCCTCCCCCAGCCTCGTGTTGCCTTCTCCATCTGTGTCTTGACTGCCAGCTGAGAAATCCAGGAGAAGTAGGCTGCCCCCAACCCCAGAGCCTCCCTGGAGGTCCTCAGCAGCCAGTACGGGGTCCACTGACCACCCTGACATAGACCATGCTGACGAGCCCAGCCCTGGCAGCCCCAGGAGAGAAGCAAGCCAGGAGATGGGCTGGGCTGTGTGGGCCACTCTGGGGAGAGAGAGACCACCTCTACCTTGGGCTGGTGAAACGCTAGCAGTGGGCTTCTTCCCACACTCAGGTCTGAATCTTGGATGAGGTAGCTGCAAGTGAGTGTATAACCTGTCAGCAAAGCGGGCCTCTTCCGTTAGGGCAGACCCACATCTCAGAGCAGCCAGGAAAGAATGTGCAGTGTCGCGAAGCCCAGGCATTTACAGACCACAGTTGTCTCAGGACTGTTTTCCTCTCCTCACTCCCCTTTGTGGGGTATAATTCACTGGAGTGAAAGCTCTGCTCACTTGTTCGGTTTGGGAAAACGGCTGGGGATCCCCAGTCTAGGAAATGTTCTTTTCTTTTCATGCAGTGGTTTTTACATCTGTAAGGAGTTGAAGGAAGGCCAGAGGATTCACAGACATGTCCTTCCTGCTGAGGTCCTGGGAGGTAGGTGGTGGGAGTTTGTGCAGGAGAACGTTGGAACCCCGACAGCACCGCAGTGTTGGACATAATGGCGTCCGGGGACTGCCGGTGGCTTCCTTCCAGGGGAAGATCACAGCCTTTGTGGATGACCCACTTTGTGTTTTCCTATAAAGGAAACTCACCATTTATTATAAAACAAGAGGAGGGATCCAGGCAAGGAATACAGACTTTATGTGTGTATGTCTGTTTGTATGAGAAAATCGTATAAGGCTAACTGCTATTCTGTAATTCAAATCAAGCCAATCTTGCCTTGTTTCAAAGAAGAACATTCTTGGAACATTTCTGTTTACAACTTTTAATGAGTTGTCTCAAATTGCCATTAGAACTAGGGTCCTAAATCAAATGAGATGTTCATTTTATAGTGTGATGTTCTAAACGTGCTTTTTCATTATTCCTTTGGCAAACTCAACTTTCAGGAAGAGCAGCCACTCTGTATCTGTAATAAAGGTGACACCAGGTGGCAGTAGACTTCAGCCCTTAAAGTTCAACATGTTTTTCCTCCTCAGTAGCTCACTCCTTTTTGTTTTGGTTTTTTTTTTTAGAGTCAGTCCTAGACTGCTCCTTCACTGTATCTAAACATATAATGCCAGTTCCTTCCTCTGTGTCCATGTCTTACCCCTGCCTGAGATGCCTTCATTTTCTACATTGATTTAAGCTGAAGGCACAGCTCAAGTTTCATCCTGGGCCTCTGTAAATGTTCTTATTTGCTTTCTTAGAGATGCTGATTGTGTTTATCCTTATTTAGCACATATACTGTGTTGTATTTGTGGCCGTTGTCTCATGCCAGCATTGGATTTTAGGTTTACTTGGTATTGGGAAATGTCTTTTCTCCTCTTTTGTATTTCATCTAGCATCACTCCCGGAAGTTCTGCTTTGGGGAAGGTTTTCTTAGCTCCCTTCATAGCCTCTCTGTCATCTTTATTCTCTCTGATCTCCTTGTGACTTCTACCCCCAGTGTCTACTTCACCTTAGGTCTTTATCCCTACGCTTGTTACACACTTTTGGTCAAAATGTGCACACTGTTCTGTCGTTTCAGAGAATAGACTAGTCAGAGCCTCTGTCATCTTTGATGCTTCAGAAACGATCTGCTCTTCTTACTGCATGAGTCTGTTACTGTGACTGCCAGGAGCATGCCTCTGAGTCACAGAATCTGCTTCTGAAGGTGAAGTCTCTCAGTCGTGTCCGACTCTCTGCGACCCCATGGACTGTAGCCCACCAGGCTCCTCTTCAGGGGATTCTCCAGGCAAGAGTACTGGAGTGGGTTGCCATTTCCTTCTCTGCCTACTCACAGCTCACCTGTAAGCCACTTGGACCTCCTGGATTCAGCCTGTCCTTTCTGTCTATGGATGGGTGGCATTTGTCCTCGCCATCTTCCTGTGTGGTATTTTGACCTATAGATATTTCTGCATTGACCTCTGCCACCATCTTATTCCGTGGAGTCATGAACTAGCATTGACTCTTCTTGTTACAGTATGTGATTCTATTTATAGAAGCATCACAAGGAAGTTCTCCTGAGCCTTTTAGAATCCCAGGTTTTTATTGGAACTCGATCACCCACTGCCTGTGTGGCTGACCTTCTGTAGCCCCTCCCAGAGGTCATACTAAAGCCTTAAGTCTCCAGCTCTTCTGGAGGTTGGAACTGTTATCAGGTGGCCCAAAGCCCCCAGCATAAAGCACATTATTAGAGTCTCATAGCCAAAAGTGTTAGTCCCCCAGTTGTGTTCAGTTCTACAACCCCCTGGTCTGTAGCCCACCAGGCTCCTCTCTCCATGGAATTCTCCAGACAAGAATACTGGAGTGGGTAGCCACTCCTTTCTCCAGGGGATCTTCCTGACTCAGAGATCAAACCTGGTTCTTCTCCATTGCAAGGCAGATTCTTTTTACCATCTGAGCCAGCAAGGAAGTCCCAAAGGGCCCAGGAAAAAAAAAAAAAAAAGACTCTCCTGTCTGGCAGGGCATTCCAGGGGCCTAGAGATTACTCTCCAGGAGCTAAAGGTCAAAGCCAGACCCTCTTTGGGCCAAGTTAATTCACTACACAACCTTCCTGGCTCAAGGTTACATGTAATTTCAATTTGATTTTAATGTTAGCTTGAAGTTTATTTTCAGCATAAACTTCCTGGAATCCTGCAGTGTTTCTCCTCAGAAAATTGTATTCTGGATTGTAATTAGATGGGGCTTTTGAACACAGATTTGAATGAGTGTCATTGTAGCAGGTAAAACACTAATTATTTTGTAGCAACTCTGTTGGTTGCTTACGGTACTTTGATGACTCTTCAATGAGCAGGAAGCCGTGTGGTTTAGCTTTATTATATTTTCATTATCAACAGGTAAAAAGCCCTTTCCAGCCACAAGAGTGGTGGCTGACATGAGGAATGTTTTCTTTACGTTACTGTTGAGCGAAGTGAGGCACTGAGAGGTGAGGGGATTCACTTCAGGGCCACCCATGAAACCTGAGCGGCCAGCCTGATGGGCACCTGGTCTTGGGTTTCTTTCTCAGAACTTAGCTGGAGCCCGTATGGCTGCTCTCAGAGTCTAGCGTTGTCCACTCAAGGTTTTGAATATCCTGCTTCTGCCATGAGCTTATAAAGGAGGATTTCATTAGTCATTTAATTCACTTCTTTTGCAGCTTTTGCGTGTGTGTATGCTGCATGCCAGGGACTGCTCTAGGGACTGAACAAGAGATCCAAAGGCTATTCCTTCAGACAGCCCATGGACAGACAGCGATAAATAAGAAACAAGGCATTGTCAGCCGTGAAAAGAGGAACGGGGGAATTGGTTGTGATGTGATAAGGTGGGCTGAGGGCACCAACTTGGAATAAGGTAGACGGGAAGGTCTTCGTGAGGAGTGCCCCTTGGAGTGGAGCCCACAGAGCATGGGAAGGACTGGGGGAGGGCCTGTAATGGGCGGGGGAAGGGCAGGCCCCAGTGCAGGAAGAGTGTGGCCTGTCGAAGACTACAAAGGAGGCTGTCAGTACTGGTGCCTTTAGAAAGTGATGGGTGTGCTGCCAATAACTGCATGAGCTTGGAAGTAAGTCCTCCCCCGGTCAAGGTTCAGATGAGATGTGTTTGTTGAACTTTATTGTTGAGCCTTTCCTGTTTTCCTCATTCAGTGAGTTTTCATTTTATTGCATTCTGCATGTCATTTTGTAAGCTGATATAAATCCTTTTTGGAACGAGTTGAGGGATAAGTGACAGTGGCCGGGGTAAGAGATCTAACAGCTCTGAATATCTATTTTTTGTGTGAAATAGAGATAATATCACCAACAGATTGCTCATGAGGCTGGATAAGGTTTCCCTTGAAATGCCCAGGTGGAAGCACAAAGGAATCCACTTCCCTTGACCGTGTCACTGTATCATAGCACAGTCTAGTGGCATTCTGCCCTGATCTCTGAGGTTGCAGGTTGTTCCATGGAAAGTTAAGGTATGTGCTTGGATGCCAGAATGCCTCAGAACCAAGGAAACCTGGGCACGGGTGTCCTCAGAGATGGCCCTGTGTGGGCTGGCTTCCATCAGACCCCAGACAGATGGGTTGGATCTTAGATATTTTGTGAGCCCTGCACTGTGAGTCAGTGAAGCCACAGGGACAGGGTCAGATCTTGTGAAATCAGTCAGCATCCTGGCAGGGCTCTGGGCTTTGCAGAGGTAGTTCACTGGCTTCTGTGCTCTGGGAGCTCAGAGCTGTCCTGGGTTTGATGGTCATCCAGGATTCTTTGACTATTTCTCAATCAAGCTGGCAAAAATTACAGTCGATGGGCAATGTGCACATATGAAATAGGAGGAAGGCTCTTGCGATGCTGGATCCTCCTACACATTGTCCTGTGTGGAAATATTATAGTCAATCTCAGTTTTCTTCTGACCTGGCAAACAAAAGGAGCAGTTAGCTTTCATACACAGGCTTTCACAGGGGCTGGTGTTTCAATCAGGGACCAAATATTCAGGAGTGTGTATGTGTTAAAAAAAAAATAAGACTGGATGTGGGGGCAGTTTTGTTAAGGAAGAAAATGCTCAATTATTATTCTTTTGTTAAGGAAGAAATGCTGAACTATTATTTTTTTATATCTACAGGTCTCTTTTCTAGACTAAAAGTCAATGATTCATGTCTATGAATCAATGAGATCAGTAATAAATTGAAACAGCTATATGTTATCTATTGCGAACACACACACACACATAGGTTATTTTATTATTAGGATTCATTGATTAAATAATTTAACAGGCGCTGTTCAAGGTGCTGGAGGTATGGCAGTGATTGAGATAAATGAGTCCTCTGGCTCACAGAGTTTGCAGTGCAGGCAAGAGTTTTGCAGTGGGTGAGAAAGATGAGTAAACAGGAGTGTAGGTAGGAAAGGGTACATCTTTAATAGAGGATGCATAGGATGCTATGGGTATCTTCCGGGGGCATGGCTTCCTGGAGGAGGTGACTTTCTAAGCTGAAACCAAAAGCATATGTGGGGATTAGCTGCACAAAAAGAATAGGGGTTTGGGGAAGAGCACAAAGGAAAAGATTCCAGCCATGGAAGACCGTGTGTTCAAAAACATGAAAGCCAGCGAGAGCCTGGCATAGGCAGCGAACAGGTGCTCAGTGGGGCAGTGTCATAAACTGAGAGGGGTTTGGCCTGTGGGTCAGGAGGCAAGGCCACGACCAGGTCATTACAGTTTATGCCCCAGCATTCAGGAGACATGAAGGGGGCACACAGAAATGTCTTTCAGCCATTACTTGGGAGCAGCTTATATTGGGCATTGGTTCAGTAAAGTTGAAGATTTATCATTTATTCATCATTCATTTACTTCTCACTTTGTGTTCACCGACTGTGTAGTCACCAACTTTGTAGACTGTGTATGCCTTAGGTCATAGTTCTCAAACTTTGGCAGGCATCAGAATCATTTAGACAGCTAGATTAGACATTTAGATGTTTAGATCTGGTGGGTCTAGGCCAAGGGCTGAGAATGTACATTTGTAACAAGTTCCCAAGTGATGCGGGATTCTGGGATCACACCTGGAGAATCTTAGCTTGAGTGGAGAAATTAGAACTGCTTCCGGGTGTTTGTGCATTCTCAAGGGACTCAGTTCTTTGAGCCTTGGCCTACTCCAAGACCTTTTTACGGCTGATGGGGCTGCTCTTTCCTTGTCCTATATAGTCAGGCTTCACACATGAGAGATGAGAACACAGAGTGTGTTCATTGGAAAAGGATTTGGAGCTAAGCACATGCCCACCTAGGCTAAAGTGGTCATTGGAGCTCAGTGGCATTTTTTGGGGCGGGGGGTGTGTTTAAAGTCCAGGCACCAAATGGAATACTGCTCAGCCATAAAAAAAAATGAAATTTTGCCATTTTCAGCAACATGGATAGACTTGCAAGATATTATCCTGAGTGAAATAAACCAGCAAAGAAAAACACTGCGTGATAACACTTAAATATGAAATCTAAAAAATCAGCAAACTAGTGAGCATAACAAAAAGCAGATTCATAGATACAGAGAACAAACCAGTAGTTACCCATGGGGAAAGGGAGGGGAGGGGGCAATATAGGTGCTTACGAGATACAAGGTATTAGAAATACAATGAACTACAAGAATATAGTATACAACACAGGCAATATAGCCAATATTTTACAATCACTATAAATGGAGTATAACCTTTAAAAATTGTGAATTACTCTGCTGTATACCTATAACTTAGATAACATTGTACATCAACTGTACTTTAATTTTTAAAAATGGAAAAAAAAAATACAGGTACCAAACTAAACCTTTTACTATCTTGTTTTATAAATAAAAAGGCCCTGGTATTACTGCTTCCTTATTTGAAAGGCCAAACCCAGCAGAAGTGCTGAACTTGTTTGGCTGGACCATTTGTGAATTAAAATCCAGAATTCTCCTGGCCACTGAAATAACTTTTCACAGAGCACCCAGTCCTGGGACCCACCTTGGTCACTTTGGGATGAATGACCCAGTGCCTAGCAAGTGCCCTCCCTGGAGAGAAAGCTGGACACAGTGCTGCTCTGTTGCTGACCCAGGTTGGAGCCAGTGTTCCCTGGCAGAGACAGAGCTGTCCAAATCCTCCCTTCCCCAGCACGAAGCACAGACAGGCCTGGAACTGGGAGCCAGGCTGGTGAGCCCAGGGATGGCCGACAGGATGTATCTGTAAAAATCTGCTTCCTTTCTGCTGGCTTCAGGCTTGAAAAGAACCTGGTCAGTGGGCACAGAGAGTAGAGAAATAAATACTTTACAAGGAAAGGGGGAAATGTGGTGACAATACTGGAATTAATAATTCTTTTAACATGAAAGAGCTTTTCTCTGTGATCTTTACTGTCTTACCTAGGGTTTGGAGTTTAAACAGAGCAAGAGGGTGAGCTGGTTTCTTCATTGTATCCCAAGCATCTAGCCCATGTGTGAGCACAAAGTTAGGATGCATCTGAGTTGCTCAAAGAATATGGGCCAGAAGACCTTTCAAAACCCCTGAAAGCTTTTCCATACGAATAAGCAATCAGGAAATTGGAGTCTTCATTTTGTCTTTGTGATCAAAGCCAGAGAGGAAAGATATTAAGCAGATACTGACCCGAAGTTTTGTGGCCACTGTTAGGATTTATTGACTGGATGGCAAATAAGGACTGTGGGAAAGCCGAGGTTGGTGTTTACTTGAAGGGAAGAAAAGATTTGGATTCAGAGGTTGACTGGAAACAGAAGCCTGCCCTACTACGGAAATGAGTCCATGGGCTTTGGTAATAGGAGGTAACAACACATTTACAGTATTGATTGACATGCGTTACGTGCCTGGAACTCCGGGACACCTAATAATATATGACAGTGTTAATAATAATGGGCAGTGCCACGAGAAGAGGAGTAGTAACAGCTTACATTTGCATGCTGTGTGCCAGGTGGCAGCTGAGGGCTTTCCCTGCATTTAGTGTTCCATTTGTGTGCATGAGCAACACGAGCTTAAAGGAGGTAAGAATATCACCCAAGGTCACCACGCAAGGAGGAGGCAGAGCCAGAATTTGAGAACAAATATGTTTGACCCAGAGATTGTATTTTTGATCATTGCCACCATAATCTGGTAATAGCTCCTCCTCCTAGCCCATCCCTGACCTGATTGTCTCCATTTTCTAATACTCAGTTTTTGCAAAAGCCTCATATACTGCTTTTCTTTTATTTTTGAAGGGTTTTTTTTTTCTTTTTAAAAATTTTCCTTTCTTTTGAGCAAAATTGTCTGCTCAGGTTTTGTAAGTATTGTGCTGGCTGAATTTTAAATAGAACAATTTCATCCTCGTGGTCTTTTAAAAAGAAAAGCTTGAATTTCAAAATAGTGGCCATTTTCTATTCAATTTTTTTTTTTTTTTTACTGATCCAGAGTATTAATTCTAGAGATAAGAATGCCTGATTCTTCTTGAAAGGCTGAGTTCATTATGGAACTGGGATCCTTGATTCTAATGCTATGTGCCTAAAAAGTATTTCCTTCCTTTTCATTTTCTTTTCCTTTTCTTTGGTTATAAAGACGGTTTAGAAACAGTTTCTAAAGAAAGAAACTGATTTTTATTTCACATGTTGCTTGAGATGTTTCGATTGATGTGATACTAGTAACTCAGTGCTTCTTGACTTTTGGGAGATTACCATCCTTTTTGAGGTTCTGATGAAAGTTAAGGGTCTCTTGTGTGAAAAATGCACTCATACTTGTGCATACAACAGGGAATTCTCTGCCTAGGTATCAGTGGACCCTCACTTCAGAAATCCTGCCTCCTTCCTCCCTCCCTCTCCCTTGAAGTCTTAAATAAATATTTTTTGAACCTTGTTAAATGTTAAGAACTCTGCTGTGTTAGGATTACAGTGGTGAATGAAACAGACATGGTTTCTGTCTTCAGGAAGACAGCAAACTAGCATCCCTACAAATAAACATGCTATGATGTGTGTGTACTTGAAGGACAACTTTGGTGTATCAGACCATGTAATGGGTGGGTCAGATCCTGTAGGTTTGCATATAGGGGAAGGGGGAGGCAGATGGATTGGAGAAGAAACTGCTGCTGCTGCTGCTAAATTGCTTCAGTCGTGTCCGACACTGTACGACCCCATAGACGGCAGTCCACCAGGCTCCCCCGTCCCTGGGATTCTCCAGGCAAGAACACTGGAGTCGGTTGCCATTTCCTTCCCCAATGCATGAAAGTGAAAAGTGAAAGTGAAGTCGCTTCAGTTGTGTCCAACTCTTAGCAACCCCATGGACTGCAGCCCACCAGGCTCCTCCATCCATGGGATTTTCCAGGAAAGAGGACTGGAGTGGGGTGCCATTGCCTTCTCCGGGAGAAGAAACTACACTTATGCAAATATATATATATATATATATATATATATATTCAAACAAAGGAGTTCAGGTAGCTGTGCTGTGGGACATCTGTAATGTAATTTGACTCCAGTATGTAATAAATGTGTGTACTCACAGAGGGCTGAAGGGCACACCATCACACTTCTGCAAAATACATTTTCACCTAGTCACTGGCATTGTTCTTTATTATCTATATCAGATGGAAAGTCTCCCAACAGAATTTTTGAAGTGGCTGATGATGCAGAGATAGAGCAAGGTAGTTGTCCAGCTAATCAGTGAAATAGTTCATGTTTATGAATTGTAAGGTTGTTTATGCTGGCTTCCCTTCTTGGTCTTTAAGGGGTCTTAACAGATGTTGGGCCACAAGATACCGCTGAAGGGCAAGCCCTCGGCACCAGCCCTGCTTAGACTTTTGACCTGTTTAGAGACATATTTCACTCCCCCCACACTCATTCCTTTCCGTCTCTGATTCCCAGACTCTGTCTGTGGTTACTGTTAATAGTGACTGATGCCCTGCTTTCCTGGACCATCTAATCACCCACTTTGTTCCACCTTCTGTCCTTTCCTTGATTTGAGCATCACCCATAGCATTAGGTAAGAGGCCCTCCCCACATGAATCTCAGGCCCAGAGCACCCCTCAGGATGTAGACAGTCCCAACTCTGGGAGCCCCATGTACTAATGTGGTGATATAATTTCTCTCTGCATTTGAATGGATCCTCTATTTTCTAAGTTTAGCTGTAGCATGTACTTTTACTCACCTTGCATTAACTAGATTTTTTTCCATTGCATAACAATAAAGAATACCCTAAGTAAGCTATTAACTAGCAGCATGTTTAATTTGTAAAAATGAATATTGATCAACTCATGTAACTAAGAAACTGGGAGAAAGTTTTCCTTCACTAGTGGCTCTATCCCAGACTTAAATGAGGCCCCCAGGATTTGTGCTCTCTCCAACTCCTAACACAGATCTTCTATGTTGAAACACAGACTCCTCCTCTCCAAATTCTTCTTGGTCATGGCTTCAGACAAATTATGCAACAGAGAGTACTTTGTTTCCAAAACCCAAGCAAGTCCTATGCACTTCCTCCATTCAGACTGGGTCTTATGTGCTCATCTTGTGTCTAAGTCAATCACCGCAGTTTGGGAAACAGAATGAGTTGATTCCTTTCCATGAGTGGTTCTCAAGCTTCTGCAGGCATGGCTCACCTGGAGAACCTGTCAAAACACAGATCACTGACCCCACACCCAGGGTTTCTGATTCAGCAGGTCTGAGGTGGGATATGAGAATTTCTAATAAGTTCACAGGTGGTGGCTGATGCTGCTGGTCTAAGGACCAGCTTTCAGAATCACTGGTTTAGACAAGTCAAGCCCACATCACAGAGACAGAGTGGAAGATAAATGGTCTCCCAACATAATTCCAGCTGCTCTTTTACCTGAAGAGGGGAGCGTGGATGTTTTTCTTCCCTCTCTAGAGTACTTGCACCCAGGTGGCGCTAATGGTAAAGAATCCACCTACCAATGCAGGAAACTCAAGAGATGTGGGAGATGTGGGTTCAGTCCCTGGGTTGGGAAGATCCCCTGGAGGAGGAAATGGCAACCCTTTCCAGTATTCTTGCCTGGAGAATCCCATGGACAGAGGAGCCTGGCGGGCCACAGTCCATGGGGTCGCAAAGAGTCAGACACGACTGCTGTGACTGTATCTAATGGCAGCTCCCACCAGTATGTGGGAGGAGCTTCTCTATCGGGTTCTTTGTTATCAGGCTCAGGGAATGCAGCTGGGATCAAGACAAAGTCGTTACTCTCATAACTCCTGGAGGTGTGGTGAGGACCATAACCATAAGTAAATACACATATCATGTAAGATACGATTTCATGTGCTACAGAGAAAGACAGCAGGGAAGGAGACAGAGGACGATGCTGGGGTCTGAGGTCTGTTCACATAGCACAGTCAGTGGAGAAGACCCTTTGGATAGGATATGATTTAACCTAAAACCTGAAGGAAGAGAGAGCATGAGGTCTGTTCAAGTTAGGGAAAAATATGCTTTACAGGCAGAGTACAAAGAACATGGACAGCTTGGGAAATATCAAAAGGTCACTGTATCTGGGGCAGAAGATGGCAAGGAGAAGAGGGAGGGAGAGGAGGTGGAGAAACACAGGGCTTTTCAGGCTGAAGGAAGGGCCTTGGGTTTTGCTGGGAGGAAGAGGAGAAGCCTCTCAGTAGCACATCTGGGACTGGGGCTTTGAAATGTGGTGGAACCAGTGTGGATGTAAGAGGATGAACTGTGCCCCCAAATTTGGTTAGTGTCCAGCTATTGAAAAGCCCAGCATGGGGCTCTAAATGGACCTGGCATTTATGCTCCCTTCCTTAAGTATTTCCCGTAACCATATGTTTTGAAACTTGGTCTTCTACAGAGGAGAAGCCACATCACCCCTCTGTCTTCTGGTCACCGCCTCTTGATCCTCAGTCTGAGTTTTTTTTCTAGTTCAGTCTAATGTAAGATTGTTTTCTTCCAAATCTGAACTCTGAGCGATTCCCCTGGCATCATATAAACTTGAAACTCAGGTATTTCTTTCATTCCTCCTTGAGGCAAAGGGGAAAAGGGATTGCTATTGAATTTTGCTTGGGAAAGCATTTTGGAAGCACACTGATTTTTAAAATAACTTCCCCTCTAAGAAAAGGAGGAAAATGAAAAAGGAGGTCTGATTAAAATACAGGTGTAGCTACAGGTTGACATGTTCACAGGTCTACAGGGCTGCTGGGGAGTAATGCCTCTTGGGACCTTCAAGAGAGTGAGTCATGTGGTAACTCAAGCAGAACATATATGCAGAGTGCCAGAGAGTCTCGAGGGCAAGCCGGTTCAGGAGCTCTCACCTCAGCCTGACGCTGCAGTGCTGGGGCCAACAGTGACACCTGGCATATCCATCCGGTGCCCAGAAATGCTTAGTGTCTCTGTCGTTTATACAGTCGAGCTCATAGTCCTGACTATGGCCGTCAAAATGGATGTGTTATGTTTTTGTGAGATTTTCTCATTTTTACCTACATTTTACTCCAGCCAGTTCAGCAGCCCCTGAGTGCAGCTGATACTTTCCTGTGAACGTGCCTTGTTTATGTGTGATGTTTGCTGGGACTGTCCCTTCCTGTTTCTCCTTGTTCCAGCCCAGTTTAAGGACCATTTCTTTTTGAAAACCTTTCTCCAGTGAAAAAGATCCATTTCCCCCTTCACCCACCCACCCAGCTTCTCTCTCTGTCTCTCTTGCTTCAGTTGTTCCATTTCATGCACTAATTCCGTTTGGCCCTGGATATATTACTATCGCTCCTCTCCTTGATAGCTCCCCTCAAGAGACAGACACTCTTGAGGGAAGAGGCCATTTGTCATTCACGTGTACGTCCCTCCCCCACACCCACCACATCCCCGCATATGCCGGAGGGAATCCGGGGAAATGCTCAAGAAATGTGCAGTGAGTTGCACTGAACCGAATCCTGGCTCTGGCTGAGAGATGGTGACTGTGGGACATTTCAATCCTGGGACTTGTCAAGGAGATTCCTTTGTTTTTTTTTGTTGTTGTTGTTGCTGTTTTGTTTGTTTTATTTTTGTTTTTGCTATATTTGTGTAATCTCTCTTTCTCTCTCTCTCTCTTTTTCTTTTTCTTTTTTTCCTGAGAACACCTGGATCACAGTTTTCTGAGCTCAGGGTCACTTTCTCTTTTTTTCTAGAAATTTGTAGAGCCACCTGTGAGAAAGAGAAATGTGATTCATTCCAACCAACGGTCTACCTCTCGAGTTGAAATATGGGCGTGTAGTGGTGGTTGGGGCAGCCAGCGAGAGCTCAGATGCTCCGCTCATGGATAAAGTCACCCTGCCTCCCATGGCAAACTCATCTTCCTTCTGTTGGCCTGCTGCCTGGATGGGAGAAAGGACGTGACGCATCACCGTCATGGGTCTCCCACCTGGCAAATCCGCCTAAGGCGTGTGCAGAAACACGTCTCGGCTTAGCAGTGGGGCGCGGAGAGGGCTGACTTGTATTGAATACATGTTTTCAGGGCTGTAGCATTCCCAGAGATGTCCCTGGCTGGATACATGGAGCTTTATTTACTTACTTTTGTTTAACAACCTTCTGATTGATTTGAATTGGGAGTTGCCTTCTACCTAGAAGTGATTGGTTAGGAACGCGTACCTGGTGTGCGGGTGGGCGGTCCATGGTCTTCTCGAGGGAGGAGGGAGGAGAGTGATGTAGCATGCCTTCTCGTCCTGTGTTCTCGGCTCTTCACGAGTGCCTTAGGTAGCGCCACGTGGCTCCTGACTGCTTGTCCTCTGTGACTGTCATCTCAGAGATGAATTACAGTTTGAGGCATGTTGTGCACAATTGTGGTGTCAGGGCCATCCTGTTGTGTGAATCCTGAACACACCCCCATCCATCTGTGGAGGCTGGCAGCAGACGGTGAGTGTGCCGCTGGAATGATGCATGCCTTCTTGTCCTGATCTGGACTTTCTTAAGAGAGGGCTAAGAAGACAGGTTCAATTTGGGTTTTGCTCTTCTTCCCTGTAGATGGCATTGGAAGAAAACTAAATGCACCTGAGGAACTGTCAGAGTGGATCTTATTTATGCTTATGAACCAAGCTCACCATAGAGGACCAATCAGCAATGTCTGCATTCACCAGTGATGAGAGCAGTTTGATCTTTGACTCATGAGTCAAGTTATTTTTCCAGTGGAAGATAAAATCATTTTTGTTATGTGGATTCCTCAGTGAGGATGAAGCTAATCCTTTCTTGTTTACAGCCTATGAGGCAATTTAATGTACAAAGGGAATATTTGCTTCACAATTATATATAAGAAAGGTGGTTGTGTCCTTTCTAAAGGGTCCATTTGCCCTGAAAGGAGTGGATAGACTGGTTTCCACATGAGCTGACGATACTATTCCATTCACACTGACATTGCCCTTAAGCCAAAGGAATCTTGAGAGGGTTCTTATTGCTTCAGTTTGACAGATTAGGAGAGCAGAGGGATCAGATTGCAGACTTGTTTTTCCAAGGTGGCCAGTCTGTGAGAGTTAAGTAAGCATTGGGTTGCTATTCAGGCCTTCAGTGTCTCAGCTTCCATGTCCGTCTTCCAGATAGTATTGTTGGTTCTTATCAATATAATACCCATCAATATAATATCTGACCACAGGTGCTATAACACTACATCTGCAAAGCTTATGCCAAGCAGGGGCTCATTTCAAGTCCCTTGAAGGGGAGCCTGCATTTTCTGTGTGCTTTTGTTGGTTCATATTTTTATTAGGAAAGGCCTTAAGCATTTTCTGCCTGAATCCTGCAGGCATGCGTGCTTACGTGGTACTAAGTTGCTTCAGTTGTGTCCAACTCTTTGCAACCTTATGGACTGTAGCCTGCCAGGCCCTTCTGTCCATGGCTTCTCCAGGCAATAATACTGGAGTGGGTTGCCATGCCCTCCTCCAGGGAATCTTCCCAACCCAGAGATCAAACCCATGTCTCTTATGTCTCCTACATTGGCAGGTGGGTTCTTTACCGCTAGCACCATTTACATATAATTGACACTATCCTACCTTTCACACTCAGGTACCAACTCTACTGACTTATTCTAAGAAATTATGTACGTTTCACTTCTGTGCATTTGCTGGTACTATGATTGGATAAATGCCCCGAGCATTCCTAGTCTGTGAAATGGGATGAATAAGAGCTGCACTCAGGGTGGCTGTTAGATCTCAGGGAGTCATGAATGTCCAGCATCTAGGCACAGTGCCCACATGGGGACAGGGCTTGGCCAGCACTGCTTTTCTCCTCTCTCTGCCTTTCTCACTCACAGATATAGTCTGAGGCCCTCATCCCCATGAGCTTTCACTACAGTCATGGACCCCTTAACTTGTCCCCTTTGCTAGAGTGCCTTACTTGGAGGACCACATCCCAACTCTTTAGCTTGGCATTCAAAATTTGCCCCAATCTCTGCCTTATCAAATACACACTTCATTTTCTAAACCATCTGGTCCAGCCAGACGGACAGACTCTGAGTGGGTCATGCTATGTTGTGCCTCTGGCCCTTTGCCTGGAATCTTCTTCCCCATCCCTCCATATCCTACCCATCTTTCTATATTTGGCTAAAGTATCATGACTTTTGTACATATTTTCTCTCTACCAAAGACGCATGATTTTTTCTTTCTTTCTGAACTCCTACGCGAATTGACCACTCCATTGCTTTGCCTGTTAAGCAGCCTCCCTAGCTTCTTGTTGTGGTCATTAATGGGCATTTAGATCCTCTGTTGCTGTGCGTCCTTTCTTCAGCTTCTTTCCTATCACCTCAACTAGAGGGTGTAAGTGTCACAAAACCGAAGACTGTATCATGTTTAAATTTCACATGTCCTAGAGTGATGTTCCTTGTATTACAGGCTCCCAGTAGTTGATTTGATGATTCGTCATGATTAGAACAAGTATCTTCTTCATAGTATTCTTTGTTTTCAGCATATGCAAGCTGTCCATGTGGCAGCTCAGTGTGCAGCATCTTAATCTCGATTGGGACATGCCAGTTTGAATCCCCTTATTAACTATGCAGTGTTCTCAAATTAATTTGTCACTGTATCCTCTGGACATTAGAATGCTGATTCTCTCAGATTTTATAATTTCTACCAAACCTCTGAGCATGGCTCTGTCTGACATCCTCCAGAGACTAAACTGGAACAGAGGCAACTGAACTAAGTAAGCCATTTGGAGTGTTATGTAATTTGGACTTAGATTTAGGTTTTTTCGGAAGTAGAATAGATATATGACACCAACTCAGGCCCAGGTGTTTTTTGCCTCTCTTCTGTATTCTGGTCTTTCAAAAATAAATCTAGGGCAGCTGTCTATGTTTTAGGATTGTTTTTCCAATGGGGCTTCTTTTCATTTTATGTCATATCAAGCTCCTTTTCTGGTGGAAGCTCTGTGACTTAGAAGGTTCAATGATCTAATATGAGGCTGTATACTTTGGGTTCTTTGGTGTGTTGAGTTTTGGTGTAAGGGCTAAAAGTGAGGGTTTATTTTCTAACCTCTTGGTTTCTGAAACTCATCTATTAAGTACATATACTATTCATATCTACCTCATAAGATTTTTGTAACTGTTACATGAGATAATATATTTAAAGTTCTTAGTACCAAGTCTGTGATATTGTAAATGCTCAACAAATGTTTGTAATTTAAGAAAACGCTATATATTCATCTACCAATGTAGTGATAGGGAATATCAGAACAAAACAAACAGAAATCCTTTTCAGATCTTGAGCCTGGCTCTGCAGGATTGCATAGAGATGTAAAAATCACAATGAAAGGCTTATGCTTATTCTGTAAATCTGTTTATCAACAGTGATTTTGACAGGTAAGTGAAGAATATCCTTCTTCCCATACACTCATCCCTGGCATATTGGACCTAGAGGAAGGTTACACATTTTTGGCTTTTCCAGTGTTATGACATGAGCTGGCTTAAGTGTTTTGCATCATAATCTTGGAATAAACAAGGAGGTGTTTGGGACCAGTGGAGAGCACTGTGCTGAACTGTTCCCTGAATGTGAAGCCAATGTATTCCTGCAGTCACCAGCTGCCGGCTGAGATCACACCAGAGGTCTCAGTTTCCACGTGGATTGTCTTTTACTATCTTCTTTAAGGTACCAATCCTCAGAATGCTAAAGAGTATCATTTATGTCAAGTGATGTATGGAAACATGTGGAGTGTATGTTGGCTACTCACTCCCTCACTTGGGAACAGGTACTGCATGTCCTCCAGTTTCCCTCTAGGGCTTCTCCATAACCTTGAGCGGGGATCTTGAGTAGGAGAGTAAAGGAGAGGGCTTTTCTGACGACATTGTTTCTATCTATAATTTTTTAAAGGATCTACACAGGACACGTGACGTTTAGAACTGTTTCCACCTGATGCCCCCTTCCTGGGCTGGAACAAGAAAAAGACCCTGACAATCCCCTTGTATTTTTAAATGTTCCTAAATGTTAGACTATCCTTTGAGTATTAAACAGTTCTAATTCTCATCCCAGTGAGGGTTACCTGGTGGCCTTAGTCTTAGATTAAGCCTAAAGTATGTCTTGCAAGACAGTGGGTAGTCTTGGGAGAGGTTGGCGTGTGATTTTCAAATGGATTGATTTGTCAGTCATGGTTCTCCAAAGAAACAGAACCAATAGGATGAAAATCCCATGGACGGAGGAGCCTGGTGGGCTGCAGTCCGTGGGGTCACTAAGAGTCGGACACAACTGAGTGACTTCACTTTCACTTTTCACTTTCATGCATTGGAGAAGGAAATGGCAATCCACTCCAGTATTCTTGCCTGGAGAATCCCAGGGATGGCGGAGCCTGGTGGGCTGCTGTCTTTGGGGTTGCACAGAGTCGGACACAACTAAAGCAACTTAGCAGTAGCAGCAGCAGTAACTCTCTATATAAAGAGAGTTATTATAAGCAATTGGCTCATGATCCATATATAGGCTTTCCAAGTGGGACAGTGGTAAAGAATCTGCCTGCCAATGCAGGAGACATAAGAGATCCCTGAGTTGGGAAGATCCCCTGGAGGAAGAAATAACAACCCACTCCAGTATTCTTGCCTGGGAAATCCCATGGACAGAGGAGCTGTCAGGCTATAGTCTGTGGGGCTGTGAAGAGTGGGGCATGACTGAGCACGCATGCGTGCACTTGATTATGAAAGCTGAGAAGTCCCAAATTCTGCCAGGTGAGTTGGCAAGTTGGAGACTCAGGAGAGCTAATGATGTAGTTTCAGTCTGAAGGCCAGCAGGCTCACAAGACCCAGGAAGGTCTGATGTTTCAGTTCAAGTCCAAAGGCAGGACAAAACAGTGTCCCAGTTTGAAGGCAGTGAGGAAGAATTCTTCCTTTCTCAAGGGAGGGTCAGCCTTTTTGTTCTATTCAGCTCTTCAGCTGATTGGATGGGCCCACCTACATCAGGGAAGGCAACTTGCTTTACTTAGCCTATCAGTTTATTATATCATTTATTTAATATAAATATTTAAAATAAATATAATAAATATTTATTTATTATATCAGTTATTAATATCATCCAAAAATACCCTCACAGAGACACCCAACATAATGTCTGACTAAATATCTGGGTATCCCATGGCCCAGTTGAGTTGACATGTAAAATTAACCGTCATAATTGAAGTGTGGACTTCTTTGATTCAGTTCTCCAGGTCCTCCAACAGGTGTCCTATTAATTTGTCTTTCCTTTGCAGGTTTCCTGGCTGATATAATATGTAAATAGTAAAGAGACTTCAGCTCGGAAAGTTGTTACTGAGTTTCCACTATATGTGGGTGCTAGTTAGACTTTGGTGGGAGACAGGGATGGGCTAGTTATGATTTCTGTCTCAAGATTAAAACTCCCTCCATGCCAAGATGCCTGCTGCCAACCTAGTTTTAGAAATTCATTTTCCTTAATCTACTTGAGCCTGGAGTGTGTCAGCACTCAGAAGATTTCTTTGAAAACTTGACTTTTCTCTAGTGAGTTTCACCAGTTCCATTGGGTTGTTTCCTTTCCACTTGCTCTAAGCTGCTTTTTCATCTTTGCAAAATGAAGAAGCTGCTTTTTATCCTTCTGGGTTTTTAGGGTTATGCTGACAGTTGCTTTACAGGAAGAGGGAAAATGCCATGCAAGGAAAACCCTCACTGCCCCAGAAGCCTTTCAAATGAAATCATTCTTCTGATGAGATTTTTAAAGCAGCAACCTGAGTTTGAACCATGTATCAAGGTTTCCACTGGCTCTCATGTGCAGTGGCCTTTGCTGGCTGTGTATCCATTGGCTCCGCTTTGTAGTTTTCATTTTTATCATCTTTGGTCTTCTCATGGGCAGAGGACACCTGGCTTTGTGAGTACCAAGGTCTTATTACTTCAAATTGTGAATCCCAGGCCAGTTTGTTCCAACAATTTCCCTGCAGTCCCCTCACCTTCCTTCCCTACTCTCTCAATGTCTGTATTTACTGGGGGTGAGGGTGTGGAGCTGCAGAGAGAGAAGGAAAGTGGTTGCACAGGTTAGCGTTTGCTTCCTGCTCCTTGTGATTAGTGTAGCACTGGGGGTGAGTGCCAGATTGCAAAGCCTCTGGAGGGTTCAGAAAAGGATGTAGTGATGAGAACAACAGCTGGCCTGCTGGTCTGGAAATCACAGAAGTAGTATGTTTGTCACTTTCCTCATCCCTGTTGTATGTGCTTTCAGACTTTATATACTGTGTTCCTGTGATATTTGGAAAAATGTGTTCCAGTGAATCTAGGGGGGAAAGGTTTAGTTGTGTCCTGTGGAGACCCTGGACGGAGCTGCATCTGGGAAGGGAGTTTCTTATGGGAGCCAAAAGTGCTGACCTCAAACTCTAAAGCTGTTCTTCCTAATCTAGATCAGATTGCTTTTTAATTAATGCATTTATAAGTTGAAGTTAGAAATGAATCCAGACTGAATAATCAGATAGGAGTGTGAAGATACAGGAGTAGTATGACTAGCATTAATCTTAGGGTTAGTGAGATGATAATAAAACTCCAGGTGAAGATATAGGAGAGACTTACAAGGACTCAGTGTGAAAGATAAAGACTGCTTTTACTCTTAAAATGTTTCCAAGGGAAAAAATCTTTCTGGTTCACTGGTTTTCTTATAAGGGTAATGGCTGAACCTGCTTTGCGAGCACAGCAGAGAGAGTAAAGGCTGGGATCGCCATAAGAAAAATTGATGCTTAAATTAGTTTTCAGTGACATGGTCCTGTTAGCAACTCCTTGGAAAAATTATTGAAGAGAGACAGCTTTTTATTATTTTTTGCTTAAGCTTTCATGGGATCTCCTGCTGTTCCATAGAATTTCAAATGGGAAATCAGAGACTCAATGGCACAATCTTTCAATTCTAGATTATTAGCAGAAGTTTTGTATGAGCTATACTAAGGTTTTACTTACCCATGGCCCCATATCAACCCTTTTTGTTCCGATTGTCCCCCAGTTACCTTATCATGAATATGGATTGTCTGCACAATCAATCAGATGGAATTTGCTGTTGATCCAGTTGGGTTGTACAGACTTTGTTGACTGGCTGAAGTCTGAATGTTTCAGTCATTTGGAGGTAGTTGGGTGGTCTGCTGAAAATAAACCTCATTTGGGAATAATAAGGTGGAGTAAATCTGGATCCAAGACTGTGGTTTGGATCTCAGCTGGCATTGGACTATGATAAATAATTCCTTGGTAATCCGTGTGAATCTCACAGGCTAAGACCCCTTTCAACTCTCTGAAGAAAAAACAATTTAAGGCAAAATTATGGTCTGTGGGACTTGCTGTCAATTCTGAAATGAACCTAAAAGAAGCAATCTTATATTATCTAAATGGTTGCTGAAAATGGATATGAGTGTTTTTTAATAGAATTTATAGAAGCTTTTGTATATATTTCACCTTTAACTCTTAGGGAAGTTTTAAAGATTTATAAAGTTCTTTTTATCAAGCTAAAATTCAAACAAAGTATGCTTTGTCTGTGCTTCAAAAATGTATTAGATGTACACCGTGAATGCTGCAGGAGAGCTAGGAGAGACAGACGGTGAGGAAAGCGAGAAGAACTCCACCGAGAGAACTGGTTTTTTATCATTTTGAGGTGTGCATGTATATGTATAAACACTTGCACTTATTTTATAACAGCCATACTTTATTGTATATACCATTATGACCTGTTTTTTTTTTCCCACCAAACAATATAGTATTCACATTCTTATATACCAGTAATTTTTTTCACCATTAATCTAAATGCCTATTTTTATTTTTCTTTTCATCTATTAAATACCTATACAGAGTTTATTATGTTTCAGGCAAAGTTCAAGTTGCTTTACAAATATTAATTTGTTTCATATAAAATAGATGTAATAAAGTTTATTTTGCCATTATACCAGTGGATCACTTAAGATGTTTTTCATAACAATTTTAAGTCTCATTGCAATGAATATACCTTGCAGCTAAAATAAATAGCTATGCTTATCATCATTTCCTTAGGATATATATTCAGAAGTGGAATTTCTAGGTCAAATGGCACACAAATTTTAAGGCTTTTGCTATATAGTATATATTTATTTTTAAACTGCCAGTTTTATGTTTAGAAAAACCAGTTTTATGTTTTAACTAGCAATGTGTGAGCAAGTGCATTTGCTAACACAGGGTATTTTCATTAAAACCAAACAATAAAAATCTAGAAAACTCAAAAGCAAAGGAAAAAAACTTTCCAAAATGTTAGGTAAAAATTATTTCTCATTTTTAATGGCATTTATCTTTTCTTATTGATTTTTAGGAGTTATTTTCATATTGAAGATGTTAACCTTTGTAATAGCCTGCTGTTTTCCACTTAGTCATTTGTTTTGTTATTCTGATTATAGTCATTTGGATCATGGGCAAGTGTTACTTTTTTGGTAGTCAAATATATTTTTTCTTTGTGGTTTGTGGGTTTTCCTTTTGCATTTATGCTTATATGGGGTTTTACTTGCCCCAAGATTGAATAAAAATATACGTAAATTTTATTCAAATATTCTTATGGTTTCATTTATTTTACTTTAAATCTTTAATCCATCTGGAATTTATTTTGGTCAGCATAGTTTTTTGAAACCATCTAGAATGTTTTCAGAACACAGGGACAAACGTTATCCATGTGGTTTTGGAGTAAGTTGTATAATTGAAATATCAACCCATGGGCTTAATTATAATTTTTAAAAATTTCACATTTATTAACTTCATATCATTTGCCAGGTTGTGTGCTAAGGGCTTTGCATGTATTATTTCAGGGGCTTCCAAGCAACAGGAATTTCAGTTTTAAGTGTCCTATGATTACCATGGTAACCAGTCATCTTTCCATAATGGCCCAGGACCCTGCTTGGTAAGAGGCATAATGACTCAACCACAAACACATTCCAGGTTTGTCTGTAGGTTCCCCCTTCTCCAGGTCTCCCTTGCTGCTGACATATAGTCTGGGCAGTATCACTGTCTTTCCTTTTTCTGTTAGAATTCTTCAAATGGCTTCTAAGTGCAGCTGTTCCTGTGAATGAGTGTCACTGCGTCTGCTTTCTTACTGACATTTATTGACACAATTGGCATTTCTATTGCCTTTCTGTTTTTAATCTAGGGCAGAAGATTCCTGCATAATAGGCGTGGATTTCCATTTTTAGACAGCTGTCTTCATGTGGCCCTTATTTCATCCCCTTCTTCCTATAAACACCACAAGCACCAACATCTGCACATGTTTTTCCAGGATCTCTGGGAGTTCACTTCCATCCCCGTGGACCCAAAGCCCCAGGGATTTACCTCTCAGACTGTGATGCTGCACATTCAGCCAGCCAAGGGCTACAGTCCTTGACTTTTTAATCCTGACTGTGTCCAATCATTGCCATTTATGGATTCTCCTCATTCCTTTGTACTTTTGCTTTTTAAACCAGATTTGACATGTGAATCACTCATTTATAAAGTCTTATTCATATTAGCACTGAGGTTCTTTTGCGCTTTCTTTTTCTTTATTGACCATTAAGAACCCAGTTCATGAATACATTCAAAAGCATTTCCCTAGTTGCCTAGTTGTTCCCAAAGCTGTGCTAGGCATGGGAGATACATATGCAGATTAAAGAGTCAAGATCCCTGTCCTCACTGAGTTTACAATCTAGCAAAGAGAAAAACATCAAGTAATTGCACAAGCAGATGTTATTGCAAATTGTGCTAAGTACAAAGTGTGATCAAAAAAGTGAGAGGAGTTGTGAGATGCTTTAATGTAAACCTGATGTGATCTTGGGCTATAGGGAAGACGCCCTGAAGAGGGGAGCCTTAAGCTGCCATCTAATAAGGAGTTGGCATCAATCAGACAGTAACCATTCTGCTGCTGCTGAATCACTTCAGTCGTGTCCGACTCTGTGCGACCCCATTGATGGCAGCCCACCAGGCTCCTCCGTCCCTGGGATTCTCCAGGCAAGAATACTGGAGTGGGTTGCCATTTCCTTCTCCAACACATGCATGCATGCTAAGTCGCTTCAGTTGTGTCCAACTCTGTTTGACCCCATGGACAGCAGCCCACCAGGCTCCTCTGTCCACGGTATTCTCTAGGCAAGAATACTGGAGTGGGTTGCCATTTCCTTCTCAAGATAGCCATTCTAGTGAGGGTAAAGTATTATCTCATATTGTGGTTTTATTTTGCATTTTCTTGATGACTGTTAATGTCCAGCATTTTTTAATGTGATGGCATTAATTCTTATGTTAAAAAATAATGAAAAACATGTATTCTTTTGCATTGATGGGAACACGAGATAAAAATGAGGTAGAATATAAGCTCCATGAGAATAGGGACCTTCTTGTGTTACTCATGTCTGTTGCCCCATTACCTAGTAGGCAGTAGTGGTATACAGAAAAATATTGGATAGATGGATGGATAGACAAATGGCAAAAATGAATGGAGAGATGGATGACTAGATGGATGATTGAATGCTTTCTTCTTTATAATGAAGATAAACTAACAATTTCTAAGATGGAATTTAACTTTTCCATCAGCCTTTTCCCTTGCCTTATTCAAGTTATTGATTCATTCCTATATTTACAAAGAAAAAAAATTTGTCAGATATAAGATCTCATTAGCCCATTAGATCTCCATAGTGAAAGTGAAGTTGCACAGTCGTGTCCAACTCTTTGCAACCCCGTGGACTGTAGCCCACCAAGCTCCTCCATCCATGGGATTCTCCAGGTAAGAATACTGAAGTGGGTTGCCATTTCCTTCTCCAGGGGATCTTCCTGACCCCAGGGATTGAACCCAGGTCTCCTGAATTGCAGGCAGACGCTTTAACCTCTGAGCCACCAGAGATCTCTATAGCTCTCTGAATTACTTACTTCTTGGAATTACAGAATTATGGAAGTTAGAAGAGATTTTGAAAGTTTAAAGATCAAGTTTTTAAATTGATTTTTCTTTTTACCTTTCCAAACAACTGTTGTCATCTTTGAACTATTCATCTGTGTTCATGATTCTTAACAAAATCGAGCAGCAGTAAATAACAACAACAATGACAAGAAAAGGATTATTCCAGCCCAGCAATCATGTATTAATAAATGTCCTAAAGCAAATTGAGATTTGCAAGTCATTGTTTTTCCTATTAATGGGTATTATTATTGGTACATAGACAATTACTCATTAAATGCTATAGGGTCAGACTCTTAAAAAAATGTTAATTCATACCCTGCCAAGCAAAATTTCATCTGCCCTTAAGTTTTTAGAAATTATTATTTATGATAAAGTAAAATGTTAGAACTTAAGGTCAAATTGCCTCATTTATCTTTAGGAGGCCACACCAGAAATTTAGGTATTTCTTAATTTAAAACTCTACTCTTTCCACTTGTGACAGCCATTTTTATAAGACCACCAGGGTCAAAAGTCCTAAACTCTTCAGAGTTTCTCTAAGGTCTCTTGAGTCAGAAGCACTGAACTCAGCTCCTCAGGAGGATATATCAAGAGGCCCTATCTTATCTGATGCCCCTCAGAGTCAAAAAGTCTAAAGTAATAGGAAACAGACAAGTAAGCTGTTTATTGACAATCAACCCTTGATATTTAGTTTCTAGAGAAAGATACAATAATTATCCCATTAACACCAGGACCTTTATGATAAACTGAAAAAAAAATATTCTAAACTGCTGTTATTATTGCCCTGTTTACTATTATCTTTTAATATTCATTTTTGTCAGCTGTTATTTAATATCTTGGAAGCTGTGGGTCTCTGAAAAGTCTTTGCATAGTGCAAGCCAAACTTGCTTCAGAAATCATTTTTCACCCCCAAACAGAAGGTTGAGATAGGAGACGTTCTGCCAATTTGGCATCAGAAAGGTTGCTGTAAGGCCAGTTAAAAGGACACTCTGCTAATGTAATAAATGCAGGCCATCCTAAGGGGATGAAAATGCATTTTTCCAGAACTTTTATTCCTTGTGTTAAAGATTTAAGCATAAACCTTTGAAAATCCCTGAGAACTGAATTTCTAACTTTAATGCTTTTTTTTTTTTGTTATGGTTTTCCACTTTCTCTTTTCTTAAGTAAGGCTTGAATTCATTTACCCCATTTTATTAAAACAAAACAAAATAAAACTTAGTATCACAAAAGGTAATTTAAAAGAAATTATGTCACTGTCTATGCACAATACTATTTATATTTCTATCTTCTCTTTCTTTATTATAGGACCTTCCCTGTTCGAAGGGAAGGAACATTCCCAGAGCAGATTCCTCATGGGTGGGAGGGTGGCCAGTTGATCTGGGATTTATTGCTATGAAAGGAGAGCATTGCCTTGAGTAAGTAGAAGATAGCAATACATGGCCCATATTTGGTATTCAGTAAGAATTTGCTGGCTGGCTGGATGGATAGAAAGATGAATGGATAACATGAACAAGGTGTGATGGTTAATTTTTTGTCAGTTTGGCTAAAAACTGACAAAACCAGGTAACGTTATCCAGATATTTGGATAAACATTCTAGATGTGTCTATGAAGGTATATCTTAGGTGAGATTAATGTTTTACTCAAAGTAAACTTTGAGTAAAGCCTATTACTCTTTGTAATGTAAGTGGGGTCTCATCTAATCAGTTGAAGACCTTATTGGGAAAGGGTGACCTCCCTCAAACAAGAGGAAATTCTACCAGAAGACTGCCTTCATGAACTACAGTATCGTTTCTTCCCTGTGTTTCCAACCTGCTGGCCTACCCTGAAGAGTTTGAACTAGCTAGCCTTGCAGTTTGTGAGCTAGTTCTTTAAAATAAATACCATAGATCTCTCAATCTTCCTCTTCTTTATACAAATGTGTGGGTGTGTGTGTATATATATACACATATATGTATGCTCTTATTAGTTCTGTTTCTCTGGAGAACCCTGACTGATACAGTGAATTCTGGAGAGCTTTCTGGATGAGGACATTTATCACTGGCTAGGGACTCCTATGGAGAAGGCAATGGCACCCCACTCCAGTACTTTTGCCTGGAAAATCCCATGGACGGAGGAGCCTGGTAGGCTGCAGTCCATGGGGTCGCCAAGAGTCGGGCACAACTGAGCGACTTCATTTTGACTTTTCACTTTCATGCATTGGAGAGGAAATGGCAACCCACTCAAGTGTTCTTGCCTGGAGAATCCCAGGGATGAGGGAGCCTGGTGGGCTGCCGTCTGTGGGGTCGCACGGAGTCGGACACGACTGAAGCGATGCAGCAGCAGCAGCAGCTGAGATTTAAAAACTCAGGGTACGTGACAGATGTTCAGAATGCGCATGCCAGAGCACACGCAGCACCCACAGCAGAGAAGGGCAGTGCTGTTCCAAGTTGAGAACCAGATGGGCTAAACATCATTCAACCAAACACCAACTATCTCTACTAGAAACAGAGGCACCCATGGAGTACCTGAAAATTTGTGTTATGCTTTTCCTCCTGATATAACATCACTCAGCATTTTCTCATTATGCTGCATAGGCTTTAGAAATATTTGTAGTGTTTGTAAACTATTTCATCATGTTTTCCATTGTGGGATATGTGTTTCTAGCATTATTAGAGATAATGCTTCATGGAACATCTTCATGTACATATGCTTTCTGATCTCTCAGTCGTTTCTATAAGGTAAACAACCAGTAACAGGACAAGAATAAGATGTTATTGTCCTAAAGGTAACAGAAGGTAGGATATAGGGATATAAGGAAGAAACACTATTATAAATAAAAATTAGAAAAAAGATAGAAAAAAATTCAAATAGATCTATAACTGGGAAATTAAATGTGGATTAAAGTTGCCTATTAAAAGTTGGGCTCTCAGAACAGATTTCTAAAAAAGTAGTTGTGTGTGGTTATATGTGGTGTGGAAAACGAATGCCTAATAGGATGGCATGGAAAACTGAAAGTAAAGGGATGGAACAAATATATCCTAACACGAACACATGAAAGCTGTTATAGCAATCATATCAGATGGAATAAAGTTAAAGATGAGAACAGTAAATACGAGATATTAGAAACAATATGCAAAGGAGACATTACAGTCATGCGTATGTCCATTCTTAATCATATCACCTTCGCATACATGTCAAAAATTTTCCACCTTACAGGCAGGATTTGACAACTTCTTAATCATAAGGAAAGATTTTAACACATTGTCAGAAATGGATATGTCAAGCTGAAAAATTGGTTTAAGAATAGCGAAAATTTGAACAATTAAGTGTGATTTAACAGACATATATAGAACTCTACATTCAAGGAATAGAGTATACATTTATTAAGAAATTCATGGAACATTGTCAAAACTCGATCATTTGTTAGACTCCAGGAAGTCTAACATGTACCAAAGATTGATATAACTTACAATTAAATTATTTAAATTCTCAGAAAGATAGCAAAAATACATATACATGGACATGAAAAATAAGAATATGCACAATGTGATACCATTATTGTGAAATTTAAAAATATAAAAGAATACTGCATATTACTCATAGATATAATTCTATGTAGTAAAAATTTGAAATTATTATAAAGAATAGTCATTTGCCTTTGGGGCATGGAATTAGGGCCAGAGGGGATTGAGAGGAACTTCTACTGTACCTCTAATGTTTTCTTTCTTTTAAAAGCCTAAGATAAATATAGCAAAATGTGAACATTTGTTAATTCTGAGTGCTGGTTACATAGCTACTCGCTATATTACTCTCTTTTTTTTTTCTGTTTGAAATACTTCATTATGAACAAAAGTTTGAGATACTTGCCCAGGGATACAGCTAGTACTTGGTACTTAAGATTCAATATTTTGGTTTCTTTATTTTTTATCGTACAAAAGTTCTTAATGTTTATAATTTCAAACTGAATTCCTTCCATTTTTCCTAAGTTTGCTTATATTTAAAGAGTGACTTGGTTTTCAGTCTTCCACTCTTGAAGTTTATCCTTTGTTTGCATTCTTATATACCTTTTTCCTTGACCCCTGAGAATTTTGGTCATGAATATTGAACAAGAAAGAATTATACAGTCAGTTTTTATTAGGAGAAACTTTAGTGTAAGAATGAAATACAAATCTCCCCTCATCACTGACTGAACTCTGAGTTAAGCTTGCCTGCTTTTTGATGAGCATCACCCAGGACTTCAGAAGAAATGTTTTCTTTTCCTTTTACTTGTCCATCAAGTAACAGTGACATGTATTGAGCATCTGTGATATATGCAGTGCAGTGTGTCAGTTCTAGGGTGTTGTGGAGGGCCAGAGAAATACAGGGTAAGGCCTCTTCCTGCACTCGAGAAAGGTGAAATGTTTGTCTATAAGCCTTCTCATTACTAGGAACTAGCAGACTAGGAGGAGCTAAAGAAGCCCCGATTATTAGCATTTTGAAAGAAAAGAAAAGCCTTTCTCTACTAAGGGCCAGCTGCAGGAACTCCATCTCTGACTTCTCAGACTGCTTAGTCCTCCTCAGCGCTCCCTCTGTCAGGACGGGACTCAGAGAAGGGCCCTCCTACAACATTCCTTCTAACAGTTTCCACTGCTTTTAATGCGCTAGTGAAAGCGTTAGTTGCTCAGTCGTTTCGGACTCTTCCTGACCCTGTGGACTGTAGCCTGCCAGGCTTCTCTGTGCATGGAATTCTCCACGCAAGAATACTGGTAGTCATTTCCTTTTCCAGGGGATCATCATCCCAACCCAGGGATCGAACCCACTTCTCCCGTGTTGCAGGCAGATTCTTTACTGCCTGAGCCATCAGGAAACCCTTAACGTGGTGAGTGCCTGATTACTCACTGTTCCCCGCCCCAACACTTCGCTCTTTGAGTGCTGCGGCTCCACCTGCCTAGCTCAGTGTCCTGGCCGCACATATAGTAGGTATTCAATGCATGTTTGTTGAGAGAGGGAGGGAATAAATGAAGCGCTTAGTAAACTCTCTGATGTACGTGCAAAGTCTTTGAGGAATGCAACTGTATTTTCCATACAACTAAATCACCATGAAAATAGGAACAAAATAAATTTGACCAACAGCCTTGATAGTAGGAGTATTTCAGAGATACATACATTAGATTTCTGTCATTGTGAAGCATTTGTTTTTAATATCTTTAGTGGGAATGGAAAAGTGGATCAAGACCCAATCTTTTCTTTTTTTTAAAATTTATCTGTTTATTTGGCTGTGTCAAATCTCAGTTGCCCCATGGCATGCGGGATCTTAATTTCCTGACTAGGGATCAAACCCAGTGAGAACTCAGGGTTCATCCTCAGATGATAAAGATAACCTCTGACTGTAGCATAGAGGATGGGTGATACACCATCCCATTCTTAAGCTACAGCCTCTCCTGTTTCTCTTCCATTTAGCTCCTGCTTATCTTTGGTCTTGGCCCAAGTTACCAGTATTTCAGAGAATTCCACTTCAATTTCCAGACCAAATTTACTCCTTCTCCTTGCTTCTCCCAGCTCTATGTCTGTAGTCACAGCCTTAGTCCCAACTGTGATGATGAGTTTGCTAGATTTTTGACCCAGTTCGAGCGTGTCATTAGGGCTAAAAGGTGGGATTGTATTTGTCTGGGTCTTTGTTTTATTCCTAGCTCTAGGAATATAGTAGTTAATAAATACCATATAAGTGTTTTGAGAATGATGGATAGATGCATAAATGGTCAATAGATGGACATGGCAGAATGGAAGTGACCGAGTCATATTATTATGGTGATAACTTCGAATTGAATTCTGCTTTATCAATAAGCAAATTGCAAATTTGTATATTTAAACTATTATTAGAAACAGATAAACTTGTGACATCTCTCAAAGCTAATTTCACTACACCAGTGAGTGGGTCAGTAGGACCAGTAACCAGTCTCTGAATGTCTTTAAACACTCACGCCTATATTTATATTTCACATGTATATTTATATATTATACAGATTTACATACATGTGTAGTGTATACACTTATATATTATAGCATACACATGCATATGTATCATATATAATTACTATGTATTTCAATATCAGCACAGCATGTACATTGTAAATTATAAAAATATAAATTAAAACAAAGTAGGATAATAAATATAAACAGAAGTTCTGTTTTTTCCCCCTTGTACTCTGGAGGATTTCCTTCAGGCTCAGCCTTATGGTGTACTGCTCTTTGAATGCACTGCTCTGGAGGTAGGAGTGTGATAGGGCTCTAGACTACAGTTCAATGGGTGGGAGTAGGACTGAGATGCTCTCTGTGTGTATTCAGATTCAGATTCTCTCTGTGTGCTCAGTTGGGTCGAACTCTTTTGCAAGCCCATGGACTGTAGCCTGCCAGGCTTTTCTCTTCATGGGATTTTCCAGGCAGATGTACTGGGGTGTGTTGCCATTTTCTCCTGCAGGGGATCTTCCTGACTCAGGGATCAAAACTGCATCTCCTGTGTCTCCTGCGTTGGCAGGTGGATTCTTCACCACTGAGCCACCTGGGAATCTCAGGACTGAGATTCAAAGTTTCTTAAGAAAAAAAAAAAAACTCAGAAATCAGATGAAGCCTCAAGTGAGGTCAAGGCTGCTAGTCCAAGTAGAAAGAACATGAAACAGAGCTCAGCTGATCCTTTAGCCCCTTAGTGAATCTACCTGCATAGAATGCCAGGCCTGCAGGGCAAAGCCAGGAGAAAGAGGTCACTTTTGTTCGAAATAAAGCCTTGTTAACAAGAAACCTCTTGCAGCTTTGTTATTTGCCCTTAACTCCATGATTCCTTCCTTCAAGAATTCTGGTTTTGCAGTGACCTTTAGTTGAAGGACAGTTGTAAGTAAAGGACTTTGAGGGAGAAGATTATAGTACCTTGTTTGAAATGTTTCTAATAATAACCAGTATTGTTCATTTTTCTAAGTTATGATATGTATATAGGGATGATTCTCATCCGAGATCTTAAATAACGTTTGCCTCAGCAATTAACTGATTCATGTGCAAAGATTAGTGAGCAAATAGAACATCTATCTTAGAGTTTATAGAAACTCTCTTTACAGTCTGTTTTTGTCCTTATATTGCATTCTTTGGCATCTGAATTCTTTCTTTATAGAATATTGCATAGACCAATACAATTGTAAGAGCTCAGTGTAGACCAGCATTTCTAAAATTAAGTAAAATTATTTCAATGCAAGTTTAGGAGGAGCAGGCTTATATTTTGATCCCATAATTTTATTTATACAACAGAGGTAGAAGAAAATGATCAGACGATAGTGTGCTTTCAGCACTTTTAAGGTTGGAAAAGCTTTTAGGCTTGGAGAAGATTCTAAAAACCTTTCCTTAGTTTCTCTATTATAAAAAAAAGTGAGTTTATTGATTATGATGATTCCTATGGAGAATTAGGGGCTAATATGATCTATGAATGCCAAGTATAGGGCTTCTTTAGCTGTGTTTCATTGAAATCAGAATCTACAACATGAATCAAGATATACTAGTATCAGATGAGAATCAGCATCTGGGGTTCCCCATCAGAGTTGTACCAGAGTCACCTGGGAGTTTGCTGACACTCTGGTCACATCTGGACCAATTAAGTCAGAATCTCTGCCAGTTGTAGCCCCAGCATTGGGGTTGTTTAAAGCTCCACGGTGATTCTAAGGTGTAATAAGGGTTGAGGCCCCGTGGTCAAGAGGCTTAGATTCTCTTTCACTTTGATATTTCACTTTGTAGTCCCCTGAATTATGGTTCTGGTTTCTGCATTTGAGCCAAATTCACAGGTTAGTTTTAAGTCTACCTTTTCCTGCAGTTTCTACATTCTTCTCCATTAATTAAACACTTGGCAGATTTCCTCTGGCTGTTCTTTAATTTGAAAGCATAATTTCTTCATACTTCCCAGTTAATTAAGTTCTACATTCGATTTTTTTTTGTTTGTATTTAAAGAAATACCTATAGGTTACCTGTGGGTTGAAACTTTATTTTTTAAAAATCTATTCTCTTTTCTAGCAGGTTGCAAACTAATGTGTCTACTCATTTAATTATGCATGGTTCCCAGGGACTAATTTAGTGCCTAGCACATAGAAGGTACTCGGCAAGTATTTGTGGAATGTATAAGCTGTCAATTTTTCTCTCTCCTTTAATTCTCATGCTCAAACAGTCTATTATTTTCTGTATCACGTTGATGTGTGCTCTTAAATATATCTAAAGTCCACTTGGTTGCAATAGTAACCATCATTGCTTTGGTGCAGACTGTCAACATCTTCGTGCTTCCGCTTTCTCGCCCTCTTCCTCTAAGTGCATTTGTTCCCCACTATTGACACAAATGCTGCTTCTTCACTCCAGTTTCCACTGTGCAGTCAAAGAGACTTAAAAAATTATTTTCTTTAAATTTATTATTTTGATTGTTACCACATCATAAATACTTACAGAATGCACAATTTTTTTTTAAAAATTTTAAAATCTTTAATTCTTACATGCGTTCCCAAACATGAACCCCCCTCCCACCTCCCTCCCCACAACATCTCTCTGGGTCATCCCCATGCACCAGCCCCAAGCAAGCTGCACCCTACGTCAGACATGGACTGGCGATTCAATTCTTACATGACAGTATACATGTTAGAATTCCCATTCTCCCAAATCATCCCACCCTCTCCCTCTCCCTCTGAGTCCAAAAGTCTGGTATACACATCTGTGTCTTTTTTCCTGTCTTGCATACAGGGTCGTCATTGCCATCTTCCTAAATTCCATATATATGTGTTAGTATACTGTATTGGTGTTTTTCTTTCTGGCTTACTTCACTCTGTATAATTGGCTCCAGTTTCACCCATCTCATCAGAACTGATTCAAATGAATTCTTTTTAACGGCTGAGTAATACTCCATTGTGTATATGTACCACAGCTTTCTTATCCATTCATCTGCTGATGGACATCTAGGTTGTTTCCATGTCCTGGCTATTATAAACAGTGCTGCGATGAACATTGGGGTACATGTGTCTTTTTCAATTCTGGTTTCCTCGGTGTGTATGCCCAGAAGTGGGATTGCTGGGTCATAAGGTAGTTCTATTTGCAATTTTTTAAGGAATCTCCACACTGTTCTCCATAGTGGCTGTACTAGTTTGCATTCCCACCAACGGTGTAGGAGGGTTCCCTTTTCTCCACACCCTCTCCAGCATTTATTGCTTGCAGATTTTTGGATCGCAGCCATTCTGACTGGTGTGAAGTGGTACCTCATTGTGGTTTTGATTTGCATTTCTCTAATAATGAGTGATGTTGAGCATCTTTTCATGTAAGTATAAAAATAAAGTCAACTGTATTATCTCAGGAAATCACTCTTTACTTACCCAAGTATGCACATTTTGTTGTTTGCTTCATATAGATTCTGCTTCTTTAAAATCTCCTGTGACCTTGACTTGTTGTTGTGAACTGAATTTTTATGTACAGCATATTTCCTAAGAATTACTGGCATTTAGTAAAACTGTTTTTACAACTTATTATTTTGAAGCTTCCTAGCTATAGACAATCATATCATTTGCAAGTAAGTATAATTTTGCTCTTTCCTTTCTAAAATCTGTATCTAGTGTTTGACAGCTTGTGTAATTTTAGATGAATACTTTAAGAATACTGTTAATGGTAGTAATGGAAGTCATCCTTTTTTTTTAAAATTTATTGATGTACTTATATTTTATTATTGAGAATAATTCTGGCTCCTTAAGTTGAAATAGATGCTATTCATTGTATCAAATAAACATTATTTTATTCAATTTTACCATGTTTAAAATCAGGCTTAGATATCACAGGCATGTGATGGGTAGATTATATTTTTAATGTAATGAGACGTCTTTGGAAACTTTTGGTTAGAGGAGTGCTATGATTCGTTTTATACTTTTAAAAGAACACTTGGCTGCTATGTGGGGAATGAAGAGTTTATGTCCCTGTAAGTATTATTATAAGAAGTGGTTGTACAAAAATACTCAACTGGCTGCTGTATCTAGAAGAAGGCGTATGATAGTATCTGTGCTGTCACTGTAAAGTTATAGGTGAGAAATTATAACTTTTCACTGTTGAGTCACAGTAAAATCCTTTTTGATCATACATTTTTGTCCTCTTTCCTCCTATATTCTTCCCCAGAGTGTGACTTTCAACCATTACCTTCATGTGGGCTATTCACTTCTGGTTTTTTTTTTTTTTTACCTGTTATATTTCTTCTTCCATACAATAACCTCATAGGATCATTGAATGCCCCAATAGTAATGTCATGTTGCTAGATTTTTATATACCTGGAAAGAGAAAAAGAGGAGCTTCTAGTTTTTTTTTTTTTTTTTTTTTAAGCCAAGTTGCACTCTATGATTGACTGAGCAGCATTATTACGAGTCATTGTAAAACATGAGTCAGACTAGCCCAGAGGTACTTGCGAAGGTGGCAGGGAAACAAAGCAACCTTTAAATTGATTTAGCAAAACACTTAGTTACCATTTCATGGTAGGCAAAACAATAGTAAATCGTAAAGGAGGAATCTTCCTAGGACATTACGAAGAATAAAACCAGCATAAACTCATCGGTTGCTGTCAGCACTCATTTTTATGGTGTTTACATGAATGCTGGTAACAGAGAATGAGAGAAGTTATTTGTGGCTTTTGGCTGACATTAGAACACATCAGTAGGGATGCTCAAGCCTGTCTGTAGCCATGGTGTTAACTTTGTCTTGTAAAGAATCACTTTTTGTTTACTGGGCAATAAGGAACACTCTTGGCTCAACTCCTGACTTCCCTCTCAAACATCTGTTAAACATTTTTACCGGGTGCAGTGGTGTGCTGGAGCTGGCTTGTAGTGGCTCTCTAGAGCCAAATGTTAGAATCTTTTCCCAACTTCATGTTTAGTCATCAGTGATGTCATGTTGGTAGCCTGAAAGCAGCTGCAGGGGGAGAATTTACACCAGAGAAATTGGCATAGGCTACAAATCAGGGGTGCTCTCGCCTCCTCTGCACCCCTCCCCCAAAAGCCAATTGCTAAACATTTACCACCACATCACTGCCTGAATGTTCCTCCAGAAACTCAGATTCTGTAAATGTAAACCTGGTGTCTCTCCTTCTTTCTACCGTCACCTCCTCTTCCCACATTCCTTATATTTGTTGATAGACTTTAAACCCAGGCTCAAATCTCCAGAGGCATTTTTTGATCCTTTCTTTTCTCTTTTTGCCCCAACAGGAGATCCTTTTACAGACTCTGCAGATTAGACTCCTCTTATCTCATATGCTTTACATCATCCCTCAATTTCTTCTGGTGCTCCCCCAGATTGGTCCCTGGTTGTGTCTGTTTTTCTCTAGCGATCCCTGGCTGAGTCATCTTCTATAGCTACTTAACTCCCTACTTAATCCCCCATCTCCACCTCTTTAGCCCATCTAACACACTGCTATCAGCTCACTTTTTGGAGGTGTGCTTTGTATTCTATCATTTTTCTGCTCAAATTAATCAATGAGTCCTCTGATTTTCAAATTAGGCTCGTACTTCATAGCTTGGCACACAAGGCACAGCCTACCTTTTCAGCTGATGTCCTACAATATCTGTTCCTCTTCTCAATGCTCAGGGATCCCCAAATGGCACATGTGACATTTCAAACAAAAGTATCTATGCTATTACTAAAATATGACCTTTCTGAAAAGCTCTTTCTTCTGCTTTGCCTGGGTCAAGCTTACTCTTTTTTTTAATAATTATTTATTTATTTTTGGCTGTGCTAGGTCTTCAGTGCTGCACACAGGCTTTCTCTAGTTGTGATGAGCCAAGGCTACTCTGGGTGCAGTGTGAAGGCTTCTCATTGCGGTGGCTTCTCTTATTGGGGAGCATGGGCCCTAGGGCATGTGGGCTTCAGTGGCTGTGGTTCCTGGCCTCCAGAGCACAGGTGGAGTAGTTGTGGCACGTTGGGTTAGTTGCTCTGAGGCATGTGGGATCCTCCTGACCCAGATATTGAACCCATGTTTCCTGCATTGGCATGCAGATTCGTTACCACTGAGCCACCAGGGAAGCCCAAACTTATTCTTTGTTTTAAGATATAACTCAAGGGATGACTCTTCCTTGAACTCTTTTATAATTCCTTCTCACTCCTTGTCTTCCATACCAAAATAACCTCTCTTGCACAGCTGAACTCACTTCCTAATACTAAACAGCTTTTTATCACACTCATCATTTTCCTCCATTCATTACAATTTATTTTAGCACATTGTGTTGTTTAGCGTAGCAAACCCCATCTTTTTCATCTTTGCCCCTAACTTGGGGTTGAGTACAATGCCCTGTTCAGTAGAGATTTGTTGGAAGAATAAACAAAAGGGAAAGAAGGTTTATACTCAGGCTGGACATTCTTGAATTGGTAGATATAAAAGGAAATGAAAGCGTAGGAAGTGAAAAATGGTACAATAGGAATATTTCTGGAAGTCCCCCCAGGGTTTGTTTTTAAGTGGAGCATTTTTAGTTTTCATCATGTATTTGAAGAAGATATATGAGTGCTGGGATAGAATAAAATAATACCATAGTTCAACAGAAGCTAGACTCTGAACAAGTGGGTAGAAGTTATGGAACACATTTTCACTTAATATATAAGAAAACTTCCTGAAAAAGAAGCTATAATTGTTTATCCCAGGAATGAGATTCCTAAAAAGCTGCTGAGCTCTTATCACAGACAGGATGCAGATGTATGACCATCTGTCAGGGATGTTATAAAAGGAATTTCTGCAGGGAGTAGATGTTCACTACGTCTTTTAAAACTCTTAATTCTTTGATTCTGTGACTGTTAATGAGTCATCCAGCTTATTGGTAGAGTTTTTGAGCTCTCAGTGTCTTAACCAAGATGGGTTCCCACAATGACTGCTGTGAAGATTTTTACTGTATAGTTGGGAGCATTAAAATCTTTAGGGAGACAGCATTTAGAAAAGTCCCTTCTCACCACTCCCTGCCATAAAAAGAAACAATTTTAAATTTTAGGCCCTCCAATTTGGGGGAAGACGTTTTATCACTATTTTTAGATTGTAAAATGTAAAATTAAAGTCTAGAAAACCTGCCATATTGCCTCTTTCTCCATAGGAGCTGAAAGGCAATTTTACCAGCTCTAAATTTCTGCCTGATTAGAAATTTGGCTTAGTTTTATTTCCGTTCATTTGCCGTGGGTCCCCAAGGGCTTGGCTTGAAAGACAGCAGAACTGTCCAGAAGGCAGTCTTCCTGCCCCTTGTCTGGACTCCTTCTTCACCTGGAAACACCACTTGCAAATGTCATAAAATCCTACTCACTCTCTTTGCTAGTTATTTGCACTGCATCACTGGTCTTCATCCACCTGCTGACCTATAGGGTAACCTTGGTTTTTACCCCATCCCCCACTGTGCCTTGTATAAGCATAGGAAGTTTTATGGGTTTTTCCCAGGATTTTTTTTTTTCCAGAAATTTACTTCCGACTATAAGTGAAGAAAAGGACAGTCTTTCTCCTGCATTCTTGACCCCATTCTCACCTATTTCCTTCATGACATTACTCTCCCAGTTATCTAACCCTTCCATTGCTTTCACGTCAACATCTCTTGGACGTCTTTTTCCCTGGTGTAAAGCAATTTCAGATCTCCCTGATCCTAACACACACACACACACACACACACACACACACACACGCTACACTTCACTTCCCTTCAAACTATTGCCCCATTTCTCTTCTTCCCTTCCCTGCCAACTGCCGAAAGAACAGTCTTCACTCAATGTCTCGTGTATTTTCTACCTTCAGTACATGCCAGGATGATTTCTGTCCTCATCACCCCCATGAAACTATTTCTCCTAAGGCCATCACTCATCTCCTAGTTGCCTAATCCAGTGGCCAGTTTCAGATCCTCTTCCCCCTGGCCGTGGGTAATACTGAAATCCACAAGATGCTCATTCCTCCTAGAAACTTTCTCAGGCTGTTTAACCATCTGCTTCTCATTGTCATCTTAGCAATCACTTTGTCTGGACTTGGACTATAAAACATCTATAAACGATTCATTCAGAAAAATAGACTTTGAGCATCTACTCACAACCAGGCCGTGCACCAAAGCTAGCAAAAGATGATAAGCAAAACCTGCCCACCCGGAAGTGTAGGGGGGAGCATGGAGTGAAGCATCGGTCCCACGAAGGCATGACTGCAGGCTGTGACAAGGGCCATCTTAGAACACCATGGGAAAGTTTAACAGCAGCCTCATCCAGCTTGGGGAGGGGCTTCCCAGGTAGTGCAGTGGTAAAGAATCTGCTTGCCATTGCAGGAGATGCAGGAGACATGGGTTTGATCCCTGGGTCGAAGATCCCCTGGAGAAGGAAATGGCAACCCGCTCCAGTGTTCTTGTGTGGGAAATCCCATGGACAGAGGAGCCTGGTGGGCTAGAGTCCACCGGGTCGCAAACAGTCAGACACGACTGAGCACAGAACAATAACTAGCTTGGGGATCTCAGAAGGCTGCCTTGAGAAAGCTTTTGGCTTGCATATAAAAGGAGGAGTACGTTTTAACCAGGAGAAAGAATATTTCATGGAAGGAGCAGCATGCCCTATAATAGGCAGTGTGATATAAGGCAGAGAGCATGGGCCCAGCATTGCCACTTACCAAACAGTCTGATGTTAACAAGCAAACAAACAAAAGCCTACTTGACCTCTTTGGGTCTTACTTAGTTCTGTCTTCTGTTAAAAATTTTGCAGTCAGAATTATATGTGCTCATATTTGCGATGTACCTGGTATATAGCTTTGGCATAGTCAATAACGCAGAAATAGATGTTTTTCTGGAACTCTCTTGCTTTTTCGATGATCCAGCGGATGTTCCTCTGCCTTTTCTAAAACCAGCTTGAACATCTGGAAGTTCACGGTTCATGTATTGCTGAGGCCTGGCTTGGGGAATTTTTAGCTTTACTTTACTAGCGTGTGAGATGAGGGCAGTTGTGCAGTAGTTTTAGCATTCTTTGGCATTGCCTTTCTTTGCGACTGGAGTGAAAACTGATCTTTTCCAGTTCTGTGGCCACTGCTGAGTTTTCTAAATTTGCTGGCATATTGAGTGCAGCACTTTCACAGCATCATCTTTCAGGATTTGAAATAGCTCAACTGGAATTCCATCACCTCCACTAGCTTTGTTCATAGTGATGCTTCCTAAGGCCCACTTGACTTCACATTCCAGGATGTCTGGCTCTAGGTGAGTGATCACACCATCATGATTATCTGGGTCATGAAGATCTTTTTGGTATAGTTCTTCTGTGTATTCTTGCCACCTCTTCTTAATATCTTCTGCTTCTGTTAGGTCCGTACCATTTCTGTCCTTTATCGAGCCCATCTTTGCATGAAATGTTCCCTTGGTATCTCTAACTTTCTTGCAGAGATCTCTAGTCTTTCCCATTCTGGTGTTTTCCTCTATTTCTTTGCATTGATCTCTGAAGAAGACTTTCTTATCTCTCCTTGCTATTCTTTGGAACTCTGCATTCAGAAGTTTATATCTCTCTTTTTCTCTTTTGCTTTTCACTTCTCTTCTTTTCACAGCTATTTGTAAGGCCTCCCCATGCAGCCATTTTACTTTTTTTGCATTTCTTTTCCATGGGGATGGTCTTGATCACTGTCTCCTGTACAATGTCATGAACCTCCGTCCATAGTTCATCAGGCACTCTGTCTATCAGATCTAGTTCCTTAAATCTATTTCTCACTTCCACTGTATAATCATAAAGGATTTGATTTAGGTCATACCTGAATGGTCTGGTGGTTTTCCCTACATTCTTCAATTTAAGTCTGAATTTAGCAATAAGGAGTTCATGATTTGAGCCACAGTCAGCTCCCAGTCTTGTTTTTGCTGACTGTATCGAGCTTCTCCATCTTTGGCTGCAAAGAATATAATCAGTCTGATTTCGGTGTTGACCATCTGGTGATGTCCATGTGTATAGTCTTCTCTTGTGTTATTGGAAGAGGGTGTTTGCTATGACCAGTCCATTCTCTTGGCAAAACTCTATTAGCCTTTGCCCTGCTTCATTCCGTTTATTGACTATGCCAAAGCCTTTGACTGTGTGGATCACAATAAATTGTGGAAAATTCTTCAAGAGATGGGAATACGGACCACTTGACCTGCCTCTTGAGAAACCTATATGCAGATCAAGAAGCAACAGTTAGAACTGAACATGGAACAACAGACTGGTTCCAAATAGGAAAAGGAGTACGTCAAGGCTGTATATTGTCACCCTGCTTATTTAACTTCTGTGCAGAGTACATCATGAGAAACGCTGGGCTGGAAGAAGCACAAGCTGGAATCAAGATTGCCGGGAGAAATATCAATAACCTCAGATATACAGATGACACCACCCTTATGGCAGAAAGTGAAGAGGAACTAAAAAGCCTCTTGATGAAAGTGAAAGAGGAGAGTGAAAAAGTTGGCTTAAAGCTCAACATTCAGAAAACTAACATCATGGCATCTGTTCCCATCATTTCATGGGAAATAGATGGGGAAACAGTGGAAACCATGTCAGACTTTGTTTTTTTGGGCTCCAAAATCACTGCAGATGGTGATTGCAGCCATGAAATGAAAAGACGCTTTCTCCTTGGAAGGAAAGTTATGACCAACCTAAATAGCATATTCAAAAGCAGAGACATTACTTTGCCAACAAAGGTCCGTCTAGTCAAGGCTATGGTTCTTCCAGTGGTCATGTAGAGATGTGAGAGTTGGACTATGAAGAAGGCTGAGCCCCGAAGAATTGATGCTTTTGAACTGTGGTGTTAAAGACTCTTGAGAGTCCCTTGGACTGCAAGGAGATCCAACCAGTCCATCCTAAAGGAAATCAGTCCTGGGTGTTCTTTGGAAGGAATGATGCTGAAGCTGAAACTCCGATACTTTGGCTACCTCATGCGAAGAGTTGACTCACTGGAAAAGACCCTGATGCTGGGAGGGATTGGGGGCAGGAGGAGATGGCTGGATGGCATCACTGACTCAATGGACATGAGTTTGGGTAAACTCTGGGAGTTGGTGATGGACAGAGAGGCCTGGTGTGCTGTGATTTGTGGGGTCGCAAAGAGTCAGACACGACTGAGCGACTGAACTGAACTGGCATATAGCAGGTACTCATGAAATATTGACTCAACCCAGCGTCTTTCACTCTTGGGGCTGTGAAGATTGTGGGGCCTTTCAAGTAATAGTCTCCTTAATTGCCTCTAGGCAATATGCCTCACATTCCAACTCTCTGGGGCTTATACAATGGTGTTGTCATTCTGACAGAGGGAGGGGGAAGCAGGTGAGGAAGCAGTCCGCCCAGGGTGTTTATGATTTGCCTTTGGGGAATATCTGATCCCAGAACCTCTTTTCTATGATTTGAGAGTGGCCGCCTGCCATCTCATGGGGCCCAGTTCTGATGGGGGTGTCCCTCAGAAGGACACTTTTCCTTTTAGGTCCAGTGGACTGTGTTTTCCTTGGGCAGCCAAGCTGCACAGAGGATGGAGTGCAAATAGTGCTTCTTTGAGCAGTGATTGGATGTGAATGCTGGTTGCTGGTGGGGGCGAGGCGGCGGACACTTGATGAAAGGCACCCACCATCTGAAAAAGTTCACCACCAGGTAGCCTCCTCTGGGGGCAGCCACCACTGTGCCCTTTTATTAGTGGAGGGTTTGTGGGGCTTGGCAGCCATCCACGGCCTAATGTGAAAAAGGCTCTGGATGGATCGGCCCCTTAGAAGCAGCTGGGCTGGTTGTGGCTGCTGCGTGTGGCTGGGGTGTGGCCTCCAGATGCCAGATGCCTCCTTTGCTTTCATGGATTTTTCTCATCACTCTTGCGAGAAGCTCACTGGATAGCTGCCCTCTTGGGCAAGCAGACCCATCCTGGAGCTTCAGGGGCGAGAAGACCCCGAGCGCAGAGGAGAGGGGAGGCCACCCTAGAATGAGAGAGAACGACACACCGTTTCCCATACCCTCCTCACTCAGAGAATCAGAATCCTCACAATGGGCTAGGAAGGTGACCATGGGGGATTCTGCCCTGGCTGCCTCTTACCCCCACTTCCAAATGTGTTTGAACTTCCCTCTCCTCTTTAGGGATGGCGGCTGTGGCAGTGGGAATCTGTTTTCTCCATTATTTTTCATGAGAATCCTTTGAGAGATTATACAAGGAAACCTGGCATAGAAAGGGGAAGCACCCCAAATGATAAAATTGGGGTTTTCACCAGGGTGGTGACTCCACAGTGCTCCTTACCTGGTCTTGCTTCCTCTCTGATTCCTGAATAACTGCTTTATGTGAGCACCCTCAGTCACTTGTGGGAGCACTCCACCCCCAATCCCCACCCCATAAGTACCATCTAAGGAGGCTTTCCCTCCAGAGCCATCCTGCACTTACAGGAGTCCCAGACTCAGCCTCCTTCATTGTGTTGGCTTGCCTGTCTTCCCCTGCCTCCCCAACACACTGTGAACGTCCCAAGTTTAAGGCAGTGGTACGTTATACACAGACACTCAATGAGTGTTGAATGGAACAGTTTCAAACATGGTGTGTATCTGTCAATATTGGGTGAAAAATATGATGAGACTAGTCACCCCAAAGAAGAGATACTGGGATTTTCTGAGTAAAGAACCTTCACTCTCTTATTTCCTGGAGGATCTTTTCCAAGTAGGAATATTACCTAGCTTTAGTCCATATTTAGATATAGTCATGGGATACTGGTACTGTAGGGACACTGCTTTATTACCAGTGAAGAGGTAAGGACATAGATAAAAATTGGCATCACACTGGTATCTTCTTCTGATTGTGTTACTGTCTCAGACGTGGTAGAGAAGATTTCTCCCCTGCTTACCAAGTATTCTTTTGTACTTGATATGTTAATTGGATATACCCCAATATAAAATTTAAAAAAAAAAACGTAAAAAAAAAGAACCCTATTAAATTGTACATACAATTTGTTTTAAAAAAGTGTATGAAGCTGGATGCAGTACATAGGGAAAATGAGATGTTACGAAAAATGGAAAAGCTTTTAGACCATTAGCACCGATGCTCCACCTTACCCCCCTCCAACAGAGTGTTCCAGTCTATATCCTCTCCCTCCTAGGGAGACACCCCATGCAGCCATTCATGATTATTCAGGGATTTTAGTCCACCAACCAGCCTGGCTTTCCAGGTGGCTCAACCGTAAAGCATTCTCTTGCAGTGCAGGAGATGCCAGAGACCTGGGTTCGATCCCTGGGTCGGGAAGATCCCCTGGAGGAGGAAATGGCAACCTGCTCCAGTATTCTTCCAGGAGAATCCCATGGACAGAGGAGTCTGGCAGGCTACAGTCCATGGGGTCTCAAATAGTAGGACACAGCTGAGCATCATGCAACCAGTCTTCTTGTTTCACAGTGAGCATGGCAGTGATGCATTGAATGTGTTTAAGAGAAAAGTGATTGATTTTCTGACAAGAAGCCATTCTTATGTCTTATCAGCCAGCCCCGCCCCCTAAACTGAAAGGGTAAGAAGCTAAATACTAAAACAATTAAGGTTACTTGACATTCTATCTCCTGGCCACTAGAGGGGGGTAGCGACCAGGCTTCTCTCTCCAGCAGGATGTGAGGCATCTTTGCCCAAACTGAAATGTTATCCCCTGAAGAATGACAATTCAGCATACCTTCCGTTCATTAGCTTTTCCCTCTGTGAAGTCAGTGTTTCGTACTCAAGTAAAGGTAGCTCGTCTTTCCTAAGAGGAGTATTTCCAACCTTGTTAGTGAGTATAGAGACTTTGGCCCCTTTAAGGTCATAGCTCCTGGATGTGGGGCAAATAGAATGGTGCACACACCTTCCCCACCCCTTCGCCACCCCTAAGACGCAATCTAACTTAACTATGAGCATAAGAACCATAGTTTCCACATATGATCTGATATACGGCCTTATCAAGGGAGAAAATATTTTAGGTTCCAGAACCTGGATGATTATTGTTTGGTCTCTGTTCAAAGCAAGAGTGAAGGAAATTAGCATCTAAGGAAAATCATAAGCATTGCTACTCTTTCGAGGAGATGTCTGTGTCCACAGATGCCTCTTATTCCACTAAGACCATCTCTGGTTTTTGAAGAGTGCCCAAGGCTGATGCTTACTTCTGGGATGCCTGTGTAAGGCTGGCTTCTGCTATGTAGGTCCTGGCATTCGCTTCCTGGAAAGTGTTACGAGGATTAAAGCAATCAGTTTTGTTCAGTATCTGGAGAATCTAAATAGTTGCAAATGTAGCATCCCTAGGTTTTAAATCGGGGATATACCTAAGTAGGCAAAGAATGCACGACAGGAACAGAATCCAGGCAATCAAAGGGGTTCCTTGTGAGTAATTATCAAATTGGTTTGGTAGGTTATTTCTGTGTTATTTTAGTATTCTGATTTTTATTCTTGCAAAGCAGGAAGAGAGCAGTTACGGAGAGAAGGACACTGAAGGCAGGAAGAGGAAAACACGCAGGACTGGGAGGGCGGAGCTTGGGAAGATCGCAGAAGAGTCAGTGATCTCTGCGATTTCTCGAGTCTGAGAGACTGAGTGGGTTCCAGCGCATTCACAGAGTCCGTGTGTCTCCAAGCGTCACAGCGAAGAGTTAAGGCTGCAGATTATGAGGCTCTGAACCCCTCAAAGAAAGAAATGCCTTGAGGGTAGCCCTGCCAGGCTGCTCTGTGAGGAAGTGAGGTCTTGAGGTGCAGGCTCCGTGACTGCCATCAGGGATCATTTTTGGTTTTGTTTTTAATATTGGAGTTTGGATCACATGATTATCAAGTCTCAAATCTGGTCATTTTCACTCTTGGCTTGTACTGGGGTCCCTGCCTGTGCCTGAAACTTCCTTTTCCTCATTCTCAAAACAAACACAATTACACAGATCCTTTAAGACCCAGTTCCTGTGTCTCTCCTGCTCTGTGAAGCCTCTGGACACCCTTGCCTGCCCTGTGGATCCCATTGCTCTGGCGCTTCCCAGGCGGCACTAGTGGTAAAGAACCTGTCTGCCAATGCAGGAGACATAAGAGACACAGGTTCGATCCCTGGATAGGGAAGATCCTCTGGAGAAGGGAATGGCAACCTGCTCCAGTACTTTTGCCTGGACAGTGGAACCTGGGGGCCTATAGTCCATGGCATCACGAAAAGTCGGACACAACTGAAGCAACTTAGCACATTGTTCAGTATCCAAGGGCTTCCCTGGGGGCTCATATGGTAAAGAATCTCTCTGCAATGCAGGAGACCTGGGTTGGATCCCTGGGTTGGGAAGATCCCCTGGAGGAGGGTATGGCAACCCACTCCAGTATTCTTGCTGGAGAATCCATGTGGACAGAGGATAGAGGAGCCTGGTGGGCTATAGTCCATGGGATCGCAAAGAGTCGGACATGATTGAGCGACTAACACTCATTTTTCTTTCATCCCATTGCTCCAGCTGTCTGCCATTAAAGCCCTCACGTCATTTCGAGTTTGGTTTTCAGTATCTGTGCAATTTTCTCTTCTGGCTGGGATCCATATCTGCTCATCTCTGAACCTCCCTTAGTGCCTGGAATAAGCAAAGCTCAATGAGTTCATTCTTCACACTCAGGAGTGAGCTCAAGGTCTAATGTGTGTGTGTGTGTGTGTGTGTGTGTGTGTGTGTGTGTGCAGGTGGGTGGGTGGTGGAGCTGGACTGCAGATAAATTCAAGATCCACAACCAGAGACACAGCTGGCCTCCCAGATTCTCCTGCTCCATCTCCTCAAATAGATTTCATGAAATGCACAAGATCATCCAGAAACGCCTGACCTTGCTATTCTAGCCTGGCAACCCTAGGCCACCTGGAACCAATTTAAACTTTCAGACATTCTCGCTCATAGTTAAGCCATGGTGGTGCCAACTGTGGCCGGCCCAGGAAGAGTCTGGAAGGAGCAGTAGGCTGGCTTTGCAGACTTGCCCCACACACTTATTAACAATTCAATAAAGCTACGTTACATTTCACATTATTAAATCTTTGAACCCCGACTTCTAGGTTAGAGTACTGTTATTTGTGTGTGAAAGCGTAAGAGTGCCTATATAGTATTGAGGAGAACTGAGGTAGCCACTTCTGAGTTAGGTTTGGAATTGTTTTCTTAGGTATAATGTAACATGGATATGCCTTCAGGTTGTGGCTGCTACCTCTAGTTACTTCCGTGGAACTCAGGTTAGGAAAGTCAGCACAGAATTTCAAGGGTTAAAGTATTTGTGAAATTTTAAGTAGTCCCTTGGTGTTAAATACTCTCCATCCAGTCAGGACTCTGTCTCTAGTAGCCTTTCCCATCTCCCTTTTTCATTGATTCCCAGGCACTAATAAGCCTGAGATGCTTTCACTTGCTTCTGTGAACTCTCCAAATACATGGAGTAAGGAAAGCCATAGGACCCCAGTGTGGTTTTCTAGTCATCTTCCAGTCCTGTTCTATTGTTGCTCCCAGGACAACTGACCTCCAGATTGAACAAATAGCCCAGCCAGAGACCCTTCATGGTGGCGGAGGGGAAAGCCGGAGCTCTGACTCTGGCTCCTAGATGGAGCTGGCTCTTGCTTTGCCTATCTGTTCCCCCAGAAACCGGGTGGAGCGTTCCCAGTGGTTCATATATCTGTCTTTCAGAACTGTATTTGGGTAGCAAAGTCATGAGCACTTGCTTCTCTCTGGCATGCGTGGCCCTCCTGCCAGAAAAAGCAGAGGGAAAATCACTTGGTGTGCTGTTGCTAGGAAGCAGAGAGGTGTTTGATGTTTTGATTTTAGCAGTGTTGGAGGCTTGCCTTTTTAATAACACGAAGAACTATAGGTTGTTCGTACAAGACTGAATATGTGCTTTCCTGAAAATGTGTTATGAATGCAGAATTCTCTCATCAAAATCTTTTTTCCCACCATTCACTAAACGAAAAAAAAATCCTCTGGGATACAGGAGAGGGGTACCAGAAGTTCAAAATGAAAATGACACTGGAAAGGTTCTTGTAGAAGCAGCTTTGTTCCAAGGTAGCCATGGGTAGCAGCTCCCATACCACAGCCAGCAAGTTAGGGGCAAGAATGGAATTTATGCCCCTCAGATATCAGTCTCCAACTGCCCAACCCCATGGAAGCCATGTGAAGGTTATCAGGCCATTCTCATCTACTCTTGGGATGAGTCACTGAATGTTTAATGAGCTGTGTGTCCAAGGCACAGTGCTTGGCTGGATGAGCGAGATATAGTTCTGCTGCTGAAACAGAGAAAGAGACCATAAGGATTCAGAGGGTCTGCACTAGAAAAAAGATGTGGAAGGCACAGGACCTGATAGACAGGGGATAACTTTTCCTGAGCCAGTCAGGGAGCACCACAGAGGAATCTGAAACTGTCTTAAAGGATAGGCATCTGATTTTTCCAGTGGAGAAGACAAAAAGGCACATTCGAGGCAAAAACAAGGCATAAGGAAGCCTGATGCTTGATGAGACGGCCCCATATGATTGGATGAAAGAATGAATGGGAAAGAAAGAGGGATGTTTAGATGGCCAGGGACCTTGACATTGAGGCCAAGAAATTTGAACTTCCTCTGTAGATGAGGCCTTAATCTCACTCCACCAATAAATCCCTCTGGAGAGGACAGGAGTGGTTTTCAAATACAGACAGAGCTGCATTCTTGGTACCACCGTCCAGTACCAGTACAATTTTCTGCAGTGATGGAACTGGTGGAAATGTCTAATATGGTGGTCACGAATTACAGATGGCCACTGAACACTTGAGGTATGGCTAGTGTATGAATTTTAGATTTATTTAATCATAGTTAACTTAAATTTCCATGTAAATGGCTCCATGTGGATAGTAGCTACCATCTTGGAGCTTTGCAGGAGGCAGTGGTTGTAACTTGACAGGGGAAAAAAGATGAGGAGGCTCCCCTGTAGGTAAATTGTGACAAGTCCTATTTCAGGGAGGGAAGGGACCACAGGTAGGTGCTGACACATGTACTTGCTGGGTGCTGTGAGGAAAGGTGTTCAAAGGGTCTTATTGACACGTGGAGCACGGCACATGCACGTAAAATGGATAGACAAGGGAGGCAGTTGGTATGTGACATTACAGTCCAGCACAGAGCCAGTTGCTTGGGGCCCTGTGATAGCCCTTGGCATCCTTTTCCTTATCTCTGCACCGCACAGCTGTGCAAACCCCATGGAACGAGAGTCCTGCCTGCACCTCTCTGCTGTCAGGAAAGATGCCAAGGGCAGGGAGGATAAATTAGAAAAGCATTTCTAGGTACATTAATTAAAAGCTCCCATGGCGGAAAGTATGCTTTACAGGGATTGCTCGGGCCGAGCCGGTGCTCTTTACCTGCAGGGCTTTCCTGGAAAAGCTCATTTGAAGTGGATCCTGTGGTTTCCGTTGGAGCAATGGGCGATGGTGTTTCCTGACCAAGAACTCAGCATCAAACAGAACATTACTGACAGAATAACGCCATGAAAGCAGAAAAACCAAAGCCATAAATCTCAGTAACTACTGAAAGTGATAACATTCTGCTACTGACTCCGTAAAATGAATATAAATGTAGAGTATTGGTGAATACTGACTAAGGCAAGGTCCATGATCTTCTATTAACATATAAAAATTCAGCTCCACTGGGTCATAAATTAGATTTCACCCAGGCTGAAGTATTAAGTGTGATAACATGAATTGAATACTTGAATAACAATAGTTTTGCCCCTCCCTGAAATTTGACGGGTCTATGAAGATGCTTGTATTTTCCTCTTAATAAATTCCTATGTTATCAGCAGAAGCATGCATAATTATTCTGTTATCCATTCCATTCACCCGGATGTCAAGCTCACAGCATCATTAGATCAACGAGGTGGAAATCTGAGGACAACACAAAGTGGATCAAATCACAGCCTAAGTCAGGAGGCCTCTGACATACAGATTAGAAAGATCTTAGCTGGAGAAATATTTAATAGCTAAAATCTACAATGGAAGCTTTATTTTTCTCCAGTTCTTTATTTTTCACTCACTCTAGTTCCTAAATTTGGATTTAAATATTAATACATCTTATGACATTCCTTTTGTTGTTTAAAAAATACACTGTTGTTATGCCCAGTGTCCGAGTCCCCAAAACTGAGAGAATAAGCCATCCACAGCAATGCAAAAGCATAAAGGGGTTTATTGCTAGCTCGAGCTAGGGCTCCCGTCTCATCCAGCGCAGTGGAGTCCTGACGAGAGAGCCCTGGGCTCTGACTCACAGCTCCTTTTATACAGGCGGTTCTTAGTACAGCTGGTGGGTAATGATTGGCTGAGCCGTAGGCGCGCGCGATTTCCAAATCCTGCATCCCTATCCAGATTGGCTCAGGTTCGGCGCCATCAGGGACTTTCCCAGGGTGTGGCTCCCCGGAATCATGACTCAGGTTTTAATCTGGTTTGGCGCCAGCGGGAACTCTCCTAGGGTGGGGCTACCTAGAATTGTGACTCATGCTTACAGGAACCTGAGGCTTAGGCCTGGTGTGGCCTGTTGAGCCTGTCATGGCTCAGGTTAGGTCCCAACACTGTAATTTTATCTTTTTAGAAAAGTGGTACATGTTCATTGTAGAAAATATGCAGGAAAATAAGAGAAAGAGCCAGCACTCAGGGTTGACTGCAGTGAATATTTGGGTATATCGTTTTCTGCGTGTGATCACTCCAGTATTCTTGCCTGGAGAATCCCGAGGACAGAGGAGCCTGGTGGGATATAGTCCATAGAATCACAAAGAGTCAGACATGACTAAGTGACTTAGCACATAAGCACGCGTGTGACTATACAAGACTGGAACAGTTTTGCTCTTTTTCCATTAATCCTTCCTGAATGTTTCCTTCAGTTTAAAAATGAACATCAGAAACACCATCGTAATGTCTGTAGAATATTTCATTGTAGAAGTCTCCTAAAATGTATGTAACTAATGTAGGCAATTTAGGTTATTTTTTTTTTCCCATTTTAGTAGTATTGTGATGACACCCCTATATATAAACCACATAAGTTACTATTTCCTTGGGTGTGAAATTTCCCTATCAGGATAAAAATGTTTCTTAGGGCTATTTGTGAGTATTGCTAAGTTACTCTCTAGAAAGATCTTCTAATCTTTTTAAGAACATGAGAGTTGAGATTAGAAAGGCCTGAGTTACAGTCCTGGTTCTGAAGTTCTGAATCTGTCATCAGCCATGAGACCCTGGGGAAATTGTTAACATCTCCAGGCTTCAGTTTCCCTATCTGTTAAGTGGGCTGGTAATACCACCTGCCTCCTATCTGGTTCTGTGTGGAGTAAATGTGATAATTCATGTAAAGGCTGAGTAGAGCAAAGTGCTCAACATAAGCGCTACACTTTTACACTTTTGCCAGCAGAGTATGGACTCTCTATTTCTTCATTCTCTTACAAACTCTGGGTACAATTTTGTATAACAGTCAACTTGACAAGTGAAAAAAGACATCTTATAGTTTTAACTTCTGTGACAAGACACATCTTTCAAGCCTTTAAAAATACGTGACATATTTCAAGTTAAGGACTGACTCTGACAAACGTTTTTCCCTCAAATGTTGTTTCTCATGAGTGCCAAGTAATAGAAGAAGCTCAAATCTTCCTTAGTCTTAAAGGGTAGATGTGTTATTGATTGTGTCTGAGAGTCCAGAGTAGTCTGTGGGTAGGGTAGATTATGTGTACATAGCAATTTGTGCTTTGAACATTTCTCTCAGCAGTCTCAGTGAATTGGATTGAGCTGTTCATAATTTATTTTAAATTGTATAAATACCTTCATACAACAACTGGCAGAAATATAGAGACGAGAAGGAAAATACTAGCCACCAGTCCTTTCACACAAACAAATTAAATTTTGTTTGCTGACTGTCCAAACAGTTTTATAGAATTACATTAGACATTCTTTCAAATCAGAGGGAGCATTTCCTCTGGTTGAGATTTTTCTCATATAAGTACCACCATTTTACCAGGTTCATGAGGTCCCATCCCCTTCCTGTCATGTCAGTGGGAGTTGAGTACAACAGCCAGGGTACCCATACCCCTGGGCCAGGAAAGAGGGTGAGAAACACGTGAAGCAGAAGTGGGCTCAGAGGGTAGGACCGGAGCAGCCAAAAATGGTGCCGTGAAGTCTGAGCGCAGATGTGGTGGGCGTGGGTTAGTCTGAAATGAAAATTGAAACAACAAAGGAAATAATGTTGAGGAGGATTTCTTCTCAGACATTCAGTGGCTGTTGTAAGGACAGGCTTTATTTGTCTTTTCTTGGAAACCCAGAGGCTCCACGTTAAAGACATAACATGTGTGTCTAATATCAGAAAGGGTTGAACATGATTTCACAGGTTTTCTGTAATACAAGTGGAGAAGGTATTAAGAATTACAGCTTTGATTATTGCAGAGAGCAGAGAGAGCAGTTTTTCTGTCCTGATTATTGTGTCTTAAGTATCAGGCATCAAACAGTCTCTCTTTGGATGAAATGAAAGCACTCTTGAGGTTTCAGACTTGTTTCTCTTTTGTTCCAGCATAGTTCCCATTTCCCAAGGCTGTGGCCTTGAGTGTTGAAATGTAATAACTTTGAAGGTACACGGTGAGGCTATTGATCTTTTAATATGGTTTCTGCCATTTAATTCTTGTTCAGAGCAGGCAGTTCTACCCAGAGCAAGCTGGTCACTCTCTATAATCAGGTGTGTACACATCTCACAGCAAGAGGGAATGCTTGTGTAAGAACACTGGGTGATCATGTCCTGATCACTTTCCAGGATCATCAGTGCTATTTATAATCTTGAATATTATTTTTTCTGCTTCCAGCCTTGAATTAGATTCTGTAAAGAAGTGGTTTCGCTGAACAGAGGATGAAAAAAAAAAAAAGGGTAGTCTAATCTTGGGTGTCTTATGTAAAATGTTAAGTCAAAATTGTTAGGCAATAAACTTGCTGCAGGGCTTCCGTGTGACTCAATGATAAAGACTCTGTCTGCCAATACAGTACACCCCTTGGGTTCATTGTCCTGGGTTGGGAAGATCCCCTGGAGGAAGAAATGGCAACCCATTCCAGTGTTCTTGCCTGGGAAATCCTATGGACAGAGGAGACAGTCTGTGGGGTTGCAAAGGAGTCAGAAACAACTTAGCAACTAAACGAACAACAGCAAAACTTGCTGGGAAGAGAGCACTAGTCTCAGGAGATGTAATTTAGTTCACTTTTTTGTCACTTACTAGTGTGACTTTGGGCCTATTTGTAGAATGACTTTTTTAAAATTAATAAAACAGGGACTATGCTATGTCCTATTTAGCACTCGTAACAGAATGAGAAAGGCCTTTGTAGACTGTAATATCATAGCCCAATGTGAGGTTATTATGTCTCCGAGGTCAATGTGTTTGAAAATATATTAGTTTGTGTTTGAAACACACTTCAGTTCTCTTTACATCCTGGCCAATCATTTCCATATTTAAATTCAAGCCCCTTAGGCACTTCCCAGGTGGCACTAGTGGTAAAGACTCGATCTACCTAGATACAAGAGATGTAGATTTGATCCCTGGGTCGGGAAGATTGCCTAGAATAGGAAATGGCAACCCACTCCAGTATTCTTGCCTATAAAATTCCATGGACAGAAGAACCTGGCGAGCTGCAATCCATGGGGTTGCAAAGAGACACAACTGAGCGACTGAGTAAAAAGAAAAACAAGAACCTTGGCTCAATCTCCTATATTTTTCAGTCTAACTAGTGGCCTGAAAGTTTTGCTTTATTTGGAATTTGTCACCCCACGTTCTAAAGAACGAGGTTCAGTGTTCCTCAAAAGACTGAGATTCTAAGATACTGGAAAAGTGAATCCTAATTGAATGTCTTCAGAAAGCCAAGGGATTTGATTCTCTCATCAAATTGGTCTCTATTTCAGTTATATCCTAATATATATCAGAGCTACTCCCAAAATAGCAGCACCTTGAACAGGGGTGTATTCTAAGAGCTGTGTTCCCAACATGGTAATAAATAGACATTTGTAACTGTTTACATCTAAATTAATTAAAATTCAGTCAAATAAAAATTTTGGTTTTTCATTCTCACTGGATACATTTCAAGTGCTAATTGTCCAGATATGATGAGTGGCTATAACTTTGGACAGTGGAGACTATAGAGTATTTCCATCATTAAGAAAGTTCTATTGACCAGTCCTGCTCTAAAAGAAAAGGAAACTGATGTCACATCATTCAGAGGTATCCAGTAAGGTTTCATGAAGTATTTTTTATATCATTTTTAGGTTTCCAGTTTAAAATAGCAGCCTTTAATGTCCAGACAAGGTTTGACATTCACTCACCCACTGCTTTTCTTCAAGTTGTATTTAGGATACTTGGTATTTGATAGTTTTGAATGTTCACTTCTTTCTGTTGGTCCCTTAGGTCCTGCGTGACAGACATGTGTGAATGTCCAGTCCATAAAAACTGTTACTGCGAATCATTCCTGGCATATACCCGGGCCTGCCAGAGAGAGGGCATCCGTGTCCACTGGGAGCCACAGCAGAACTGTGCAGGTGAGAAATTTCTGGCAGATCCACCCATCAGAAACTCAACTGCAGTGCCCAAGCTAGTAATGTGCTCAGTCGCTAAGTCATGTCTGACTCTGCAACCCCATGGACTGTTGTCCGTGAGGCTCTCTGTCCATGGAATTCTCCAGGCAAGAATACTGGAGTGGGTAGCCATTTCCAAGATAGCACTAAAAGAGAATTTGATGATAGGTGAATGGTCACATCCCCCCTTGGCATTATAAGTGGCCCAGCTGGATTTCAACTTGATGAAACACAGGAACTTCTCACTGGGCAGGATAGAAAACGTTTAAGAGAAGTGCTTTGTGATGAGCACATTTGCACAATTTAAGGATTTCCACTGGTGCAAAATCCTCTTAACCTCAAGCTACCAGCTTGATGTGCTTAGCACAGGGATAGTCATTGCTGTGGTTTAGGTTACGTGTGGAACAAAGGAGATCCAGAACAGTTACAGCCATTTAAGTTCTTCAGTATAGTTCAGTTCAGTTCAGTCGCTCAGTTGTGTCTGACTCTTTGAGACCCCATGAACTGCAGCATGCCAGGCCTCCCTGTCCACCACCAACTCCCGGAGTCCACCCAAACTCATGTTCATTGAGTCGGTGATGCCTTCCAACCATCTCATCCTCTGTCGTCCCCTTCTCCTCCTGCCCTCAATCTTTCCCAAGATCAGGGTCTTTTCAAATGAGTCAGCTCTTCACATCAAGTGGCCAAAGTATTGGAGTTTCAGCTTGAATGTCAGTCCTTCCAATGAACACCCAGGACTGATCTCCTTTAAGATGGACTGGTTGGATCTCCTTGCAGTCCAAGGGACTCTTAAGAGTCTTCTCCAACGCCACGGTTCAAAAGCATCAATTCTTTGGTGCTCAGCTTTCTTTATAGTCCAACTCTCACATCCCTACATGACTACTGGAAAAACCATAGCCTTGACTAGATGGACCTTTGTTGGCAAAGTAATGTCTCTGCTTTTTAATATGCTGTGTAGGTTGATCTTAACTTTCCTTCCAAGGAGTAAGCTTCTTTTAATTTCATGGCTGCAATCACCATCTACAGTGATTTTGGAGATGAAAAACATAAAAGTCTGACACTGTTTCCACTGTTTCCCCATCTATTTGCCATGAAGTGATGGGACCACATGCCATGATCTTCATTTTCTGAATGTTGAGCTTTAAGCCAACTTTTTCACTCTCCTCTTTCACTTTCATCAAGAGGCTCTTTAGTTTTTCTCACTTTCTACCATAAGAGAGGTGTCATCTGCATATCTGAGGTTATTGATATTTCTCCCGTCAATCTTGATTCTAGCTTGTGCTTCTTCCAGCCCAGCGTTTCTCATGATGTACTCTGCATATAAATTAAATAAGCAGGGTGACAATATACAGCCTGACATAGTCCTTTTCCTACTTGGAACCCGTCTGTCCAGTTCTAACTGTTGCTTCCTGTGTGATTTTTTTTTTTTTTTGAGAGAGAATCTGCTATATAAACACCAGTAAAATGTTCTTTTTCCTTCTGAGAGACAGATTGCTGTAATAGTCATTATAACGCTTTGATTTCAGGCAAATTACTTAGCTTATTTGATATCTGTAAAATGGGCTTCTTTGTTCATCCAAGAAATATGTTTTACAAAATGGCTAAGTACCAGGCATTGAACAAAACACTGTGAGTACTTTGGTGACTATGAGAGATGGGGTGAGATGCCTGCCATTGAAGTGCTGCCAGCCCAGTGGGAGAACCAGACAAAACTAGTAAATCTACAATAAATACTTGCTAAGTGTGGTGGGTATGGTGAAAGAAACAAATAAAGCAGAGCAAAAGAAAATAAATGGAGCCAGAGTGGGTGGCTACTTAAATGGTGAGGAGAGAAAACTTCTCTTCGGATGTGATAGTCCAGCTGCACATTCTAGAACTGAGGGGAGTCAGGGCAAGAGTTCTGTGTGGAAGAATCATATTTGTATAAGATAGCAGCTCTCAAACTGGAAGTGAGTCAGTGTGAGCACAGTAGGCAAGGGAAAGAAAGGCTCAAGATGAGAGTGGCGCTGAAGCTGGAGCTGACGTCCTGCATGCAGGACTTCACAGGTCTTGAGAAGGAGTCTAGCTTTTATTCCAAGAAGGATGGAAGCCACTGATGGAATTCAAGCAACCTTCCTTCTGCTTTTCAAAGACCACCCTGTTTAGAGAATGCATTGAATAGGGCAAGGTTGAAGGCAAGAGGCTGTTGCAGTAGTTGGAATGACAAAATGATGGTGGCTTGGATTAAGATGGAGGCAGTGTGTGGAGGAAGAAGAGAGATTCTAGATATATTTTGGAAATTAGGCTTCCCTGGTGGCTCAGAGGTTAAAGCGTCTGCCTCCAATGCAGGAGACCCGGGTTCGATCCCTGGGTCGGGAAGATCCCCTGGAGAAGGAAATGGCAATCCACTCCAGTATTCTTGCCTAGAGAATCCCATGGACGGAGAAGCCTAGTAGGTTACAGTCCACGGGGTCGCAAAGAGTCAGACACGACTGAGCGACCTCACATTCACCTATAGTAGTATCTACTCTGCAGAGTTATAAGCATTAGTAATATGTATGTGAAACGTCTAGAAGAGTGCTCAACTCTTCCAAGATAGTCAGTAGCAATGCTACTTGTAGACGCAAGATAAGACGACTGTCTTTTGCTACAAGGGCTGGCAAATGTATTTCTTTAAAGGACCTGTTTTGCCTAGAATGGAAAGACTGGGGTTTGCAACATTCTACATGAATCGGAGAAAACTTAACTCCAAAATTGGAAAAGAAGGCAGTTCATGGCACTGCTAACTTTAATATATACATTGGTGGAGTGCAAGAGTGGTCAGCTGGTTGGAAGAATTGCCTTGAGTCTTATTTTCAGGACATGGACCTGATGTTCACTTAGATAGTGGATCTCAATCTGCTCAACATTGGAGTCATTCTGGGAGCTTAAAAAATAAACCAGGAAACTATGCCTGGGCCCCAAGCCCAGATATCCTGCTTTAACTTGTCTTGTGTATTACTTGAAACCTCTCCGGTGATTCTGACCTGCAGTCAGAGTTGAAACCACGAAGTTAATTTGTGTGCTTAATGTGTGGCTTTGGGGGAGTAGAATGATGAGGGTTTAGGGATAGCTAAAGCTTCTTCAAGCCACCCCTTGACACAGTCACTAATCTATGTCCTTAGAAAGCACTCAAACCCTTTTATCTCCTCGTGACTTCCCTTTTCGATTTGCTCTCTCCTCTGAAAGTCAAGTCCAATCTATGTCTGAGTTCCCTTTCCATGGCAAGAGTACCTCTCTGTCAATGCTGCCCTTCCAGAGGAGGGCTAAGGTGATACAAACTCATATTAAGGTGTGGTTGAGGCTCCTGAAACTTGGGACTAAATGACTTACCTCCCTCTTCAGTGCAGGGTAGTATAGGAAGGGCAGGGTTTTGAGAGACTTGGTCCTTCCAGCACACCTTGAATATACCTGTCTCATTTTCTCTGCTTTGAGTCCTCTTTCCCTTGAATTTTCCCTGGTGACTCAGTATCTGACTGCAGTGTAGGAGATCTAGGTTTGATTCCTAGGTCGGGAAGGTACCCTGGAGAAGGGAGTGCTACCCACTCCAGTAGTTTTGCCCGGAGAATCCCATGAACAGAGGAGCCTGGTGGGCTACAGTCCTTGAGGTCGCAAAGAGTCAGACAGGGTAGATTTCCCTTGAATCTACCAGGAAATGAACAAAATAGGTGGACTCAAGGCCCAGCCATTCATCCTGGTGTAACATTGAGCTCAGCAGAACTTTATTAATTTTATTAGCTATGATGCCGTGACAAGGATCATATCAGATACAGAATATGTGAACCCTCTCTTACTGACGCTGAGCTATATTTAACACCAGTTCAGTGCACCCAGTGCGTTTGAGGACTACGCTTTCCTCCTGTCCCAGGATCCTGATTTCAGGGACTGAATCTCAGTAGCTAAAATTACTTTTCTAATGGAAAGGGAATATGACTTCTGAAAGGTTCCAAATGGAACCTTTAAGTGGAACCAAATTCCACTTAAAATGAGTGGAACCATCTGAGTGAAGTGTAACTGTCAATGTTTGGTTGCAGGGGACCATTTTACACACACACGCATACACACACACACACTGAACTTCCGCAGATTGACAGCTGGTATCTATGGAGATGTGCAGCATCTCTCAGTAGATTCATTTCTGTTTCATCTGGAAGATTGAAGACTCTAAGAATACTCTTTACTTGTTTTTAGCTCTCAGATCTTTTGGCTTATGACAGCACTTAAGACCACTTAATATAGAGAAGAGAAACTTTCCAGAGTAAAAAGCTTGTAAGTTGAGTAGATAAGCCAGCCAAGCAAGAAACTCTGAATGAACAAGTGACATCTCTCAGAAGGCTGGATTTTAGTATTACCATGATGCTACCACAAGCGCAGGCCCATCAGCTGTGGTGAGAAGGACTAATGAAACTCTAGTTAAGTACAGGAATTACTAAACACAGTATGATGTGCAGAAGGCTATTGTGAAGGTCTATAAAAGTTTAATAATGAACATTTATATTAATATGTACTATTTTCTAAGCACCTCCTTTGCCCCAAGGACTATTCTGGCACTTTATATTACATTTTATCTTATTTAATCCCCACTCTAATCTGTATTACCCACATTCTACAGTAAAGGGCATTAAGGCTTAGAATATTTAAGTAATTTGCTAAAAATCACAGAGCTAGAAAGTAAGAAAGCTAGGACTCAAACCCAGGTCAGTTTGCATTATAGCCCCTGTTCTTAATTATTAGGAGAGCACAAATAAGCAAGTACACTGTAAAAAAAAAGTCAGCCTATTGTAAGAATAAACATTACTTGTAAAATAGAAACAAAAATATGAGTTAAAAATTTATATATATATCCTTACATATGAGTGTATATTTGTATATTTATATAAGCATCAACTAATTTATTGAAATATCAATAACCTCAGATATGCAGATGACACCACCCTTATGGCAGAAAGTGAAGAGGAACTAAAAAGCCTCTTAATGAAAGTGAAAGAGGAAAGTGAAAAACATTCAGAAAACTAAGATCATGGCATCTGGTCCCATCACTTCATGGCAGATAGATGGGGAAACAGTGGAAACAGTGTCAGAGTTTATTTTGGGGGCTCCAAAATCACTGCAGATGGTGACTACAGCCATGGAATTAAAAGACACTTACTCCTTGGAAGGAAAGTTATGACTAACCTAGATAGCATATTCAAAAGCAGAGATATTACTTTGCCAACAAAGGTCCCTCTAGTCAAGGCTATGGTTTTTCCAGTAGTCATGTATGGATGTGAGAGTTGGACTGTGAGAAAAGCTGAGCACCAAAGAATTGATGCTTTGAACTGTGGTGTTGGAGAAGACTCTTGAGAGTCCCTTGGACTGCAGGGAGATCCAACCAGTCCATCCTAAAGGAGATCAGTCCTGGATGTTCTTTGGAAGGAATGATGCTAAGGCTGAAACTCCAGTACTTTGGCCACCTCATGCGAAGAGTTTACTCATTGGAAAAGACTGATGCTGGGAGGGATTGGGGGCAGGAGGAGAATGGGACGACAGAGGATGAGATGGCTGGATGGCATCATCGACTCGATGGACGTGAGTCTGAGTAAACTCCAGGAGTTGGTGATGGACAGGGAGGTCTGGTGTGCTGCGGTTCATGGGGTCACAAAGAGTCGGGCACAACATGGCATCACAAAGAGTCGGACACGACTGAGCGACTGAACTGATACTGAATTTATTAAAATATTTGTTGTGTTTGTTGTTGTCATTCAGTCACTAAGTCACTTTGTCCGACTCTTTGGGACCCTGTGGACTATAGCACACGAGGCTCCTCTGTTTTCCACTCTCTCTGATAGTTTGCTCAGATTCATGTCCATTGAGTCAGTGATGCTATCTAACTATCTTATCTTCTGCTGTTACGTTATGTTGTGTGGACCTTTCCAGTTTCTATTCACCTGTTCCTAATCATTGTTACTTGGTACCTTTTGACTCAATAACTTTCCTATGGTCTTGCTCCTGCATCTTGCTTTGCCATCCTTAGCAGATTTTCTGCTACTTGTCACTGAACTTTCAGGAATACATTTTATAAGCGGGAAAGATTCTGGGGTATTCAAAGTGGTATGTGTATTTCTGCAGCAAATGAGACAATCTGCTGGATTCTGTGGATAGTTTCCTCCTTGCTTTACTCTGCAGACTCAAGGTGATGCTAGCCCCTTCCCTGCAGCATCTCTGCTCTACTTATACACACTGATATCCTCCTTGGTGACTAGACATCTCCTATTAAGGATTAGGAGATACAGTCAGCACTGTAACCTTCAGCACAGAAGAGGGGTGTGGGAACAGCTGAGTCCCAAAGGGCACAAATCTATGCTTACTAATTGCATTGATAATGCCAACACATAATGCCTTCATGGGGCACCACATAAAGTGACATGTAATGCTCCTTGCATGCTTTATAGAATAGCTGTTTATGTGCCCCCTTAAGAATTTAAACCTGTTAACCCTAGCCCCAGACTTCCCCAGTGGCTCAGCTGTATAGAATTCGCCTGTAATGCAGGAGACCTGGGTTCAGTCCCTGGGTCAGGAAGATCCCCTGGAGGAGGGCATGGCAACCCACTCCAGTATTCTTACCTGGAGAATCCCATGGACTAAGGAGCCTGGCGGGCCACAGTCCATAGGGTTGCAAAGAGTCTAACATGACCGAAATGACTGAGCACAAATATACCCCTAACCACTCTGGTAATTTTCTAGTTTTTGAAACATGTATTTTATCAAATGAAACCTTTTCAAATGCACGTGTATGAACTAGATCACATTTACGTTGTCAGTATTGTTTGCCTTTTACAAGTTTGAAAAAATATTGGATACATGGAGGATAAAACAAGATCCAAGTCAGGATTAGCTTTCTAGGATTGTATAAAAGTTGTGCCAAATTGAAGGCAAATTTAATCATATTATCTCCCTAAAACCCTTCTAAGGCTCCCTCAAGGATTACAGCCCCTGCCCACCTCTCTGCCTTTGCCTCCTCCCACTCTCATTCTCAAATTCCTTGCTTCTCCTTCAACAAACCAAGGATCCTCCAGTTTCTGCTTGGGTCATGGCTGCTTGTTGTTGCTGATTGTACCCTCTTTGCCCTCCTACCGCCCTCCCCTGGCACCATGCTTTCTCTGGAAAACTTCTGCCATTGTCTGTCTGGCAGTGTCTTGTCACCTTTTAATATCTAAGTGGGATCTATTTTCTGAAGTTTTCCTAAATCCCTAGTTAAGTTCAGTTCAGTCGCTCAGTCATGTCCAACTCTTAGCGACCCCATGATTGCAGCACACCAGGCCTCCCTGTCCATCACCATCTCCCGGAGTTCACTCAGACTCACATCCATCGAGTCAGTGATGCCATCCAGCCATCTCATCCTCTGTCGTCCCCTTCTCCTCCTGCCCCTAATCCCTCCCAGCATCAAAGTCTTTTCCAGTGAGTCAACTCTTCACATGAGGCGGCCAAAGTATCGGAGTTTCAGCTTTAGCATCAGTCCTTCCAAAGAACACCCAGGACTGATCTCATTTGAATGGATGATTGGATCTCCTCAGAGTCCAAGGGACTCTCAAGAGTCTTCTCCAACACCACACTTCAAAAGCATCAATTATTCTGTGCTCAGCTTTTCTCACAGTCCAACTCTCACATCCATACATGACCACTGGAAAAACCATAGCCTTGACTAGACGGACCTTTGTTGGCAAAGTAATGTTTCTGCTTTTGAATATGCTGTCTAGGTTGGTCATAACTTTCCTTCCAAAGAGTAAGCGTCTTTTAATTTCATGGCTGCAACCACCATCTGCATCTGATTTTGGAGCCCCCCAAAATAAAGTCAGACACTGTTTCCACTGTTTTCCCATCTACTTGCCATGAAATGATGGGACCGGATCTATGATCTTATTTTTCTGAATGCTGAGCTTTAGGCCAGCTTTTTCACTCTCCTCTTTCACACTCATCAAGAAGGTCTTTAGTTTCTTTTCACTTTCTGCCATAAGGGTGGTGTCATCTGCATATCTGAGGTTATTGATATTTCTCCCAGAAATCTTGATTCCAGCTTGTGCTTCTTCCAGCCCAGTGTTTCTCATGATGTACTCTGCATAGAAGTTAAATAAGCAGGGTGACAATATACAGCCTTGACGTACTCCTTTTCCTATTTGGAACCAGTCTGTTGTTCCATGTCCAGTTCTAACTGTTGCTTCCTGACCTGCATATAGGTGTCTGAAGAGCCAGGTCAAGTGGTCTGGTATTCCCATCTCTTTCAGAATTTTCCACAGCTTATTGTGATCCACACAGTCAAAGGCTTTGGCATAGTCAATAAAGCAGAAATAGACGTTTTTTCTGGAACTCTCTTGCTTTTTCGATGATCCAGTGGATGTTGGCAATTTGATCTCTGGTTCCTCTGCCTTTTCTAAAACCAACTTGAACATCTGGATGTTCACGGTTCACATATTGCTGAAGCCTGGCTTGGAGAATTTTGAGCATTACTTTACTATCTTGTGAGATGAGTGCAATTGTGCAGTAGTTTGAGCATTCTTTGGCATTGCCTTTCTTGCTGGCACATTGAGTGCAGCACTTTCACAGCATCATCTTTCAGGAGCCCTGAATGTTGAGTTGATGTCTCTCTTACTGTTCCACTGTACTTCATTCTCACTGTCTAATGTGTTCATCTTGCATTTAATTAAGAATCCATCTCTGTGTCTCCTTCACCCATTTGTTGTTCCACTGTACTTCATTCTCACTGTCTAATGTGTTCATCTTGCATTTAATTAAGAATCCATCTCTGTGTCTCCTTCACCCATTTGTTTTTTTTTTTTAGATTTCCATCAATTTTATTTATTTATTTTTTTTTTAGTTTTTAATTTTTTAAATTTTAAAATCTTTAATTCTTACAGGCGTTCCCAAACATGAACCCGCCTCCCACCTCCCTCCCCATAACAATATTTATTTTTATTTTTTAGGATAATTGCTTTACAGAATTTTTTTGTTTTCTGTCAAACCTCAATATGAATCAGCCATAGGTATACATATATCCCCTCCCTTTTAAACATCCCTCCCATCTCCCTACCCATCCCACCCTTCTAGGTCGGTACAGAACCCCTGTTTGAGTTTCCTGAGCCATAGAGCAAATTCCTGTTGGTTATTTATTTTACATATGGTAATGTAAGTTTCCATGTTACTCTTTCCACATCTCACCCTCCCCTCCCCTCTCCCCATGTCCATAAGTCTATTCTCTGTGTCTGTTTCTCCATTGCTGCCCTGTAAATAAATTCTTCTGTTCGTTTTCTCTAGATTCTGTATGTATGCGTTAGAATATGATATTTATCTTTCTCTTTCTGACTTACTTCACTCTGTATAATAGGGTATAGGTTCATCCACCTCATTAGAACTGGCTTAAATCACCCATTTGATTCTACGTCCTGGCTCCTGAGACTAAAGCTCAGAGATGATATCCGATTCACATCAGATTCCCTGGCCTTAGAGGATGCCTGCCCCATAATAGATACTCAGTAAAAGTTTATTGATTTAATTTGAATTGAATAGCAATGCTGAAAATAATCCACTTTTCCCCTAGTAGTTCCGCATTTTCTGCCTACAAATGGTGAGGAAAATATCTGTTCAGTAGTCAAAGGTAAGATGTCACAGAGAAGCAGTAGGAAAGTACGTGGTGCAGTTAGAAGAAAGACTTGAGAGGTCAGAGAGAGGAAAAGACGTGGGGGAATGCATGTCTATAGGAGAAGGAGGGAACAGGAAAGAGCGCGGGTGAGAGAGACAGGAAATTCTGCCGAGTTTTCATAGTAGGAGGGATCTTTGCGAGATCTGAGGGGAATAAAGTATCTGGAGTGAAAAGTGAGTTGAAAGAGGCATTCTGGAAGCAGCAGAGTGGAAAATGAACTCAAGGCCAGCCAAATGTAATCCAAATTGGGAATCAAGATGATGGATGGAACTTCATTAAGATTAAATCATCATCCAACAGGCACAGGCGTTTATTAAGCTGCTCCTCTGTGCTTGGCCTTGTGCCAGAACTTTACATCATGGAAGACAAGGACTCTGCCCTCAGGAGCCCCAGCTTTGGTGGTTCATTCTGTTCAAGCAAGGGTGCTTGTTATAGTGACCTCTGGAACCTTTAAAATTTACAGCTGCCCAAGGTTCCACTGTGGACACAGAGCAAAATCTTTAGGGAAGGGACTGAGGAATATATGTCTTTTAAAAGACTCTTAGGAGACCCTTGTGAGCATCTCCAAATAGGAACTACAGATGCACAATGAGATGAAATCGCTCAGTGGTGTCCGACTTTTTGCGACCCCATGGAGTATAGAGTCCATGGAATTCTCCAGGCCAGAATACTAGAGTGGATCGCCTTTCCCTTCTCCAGGGGATTTTCCCAACCCAGGGATCGAACCCAGGTCTCCTGCATTGCAGGTGGATTCTTTACCAGCTGAGCCACAACAGAAGCCTACAGATGCACAGTATCTGGGGGATTAAAACAAGTAAACAGGTAACCATCATGTGAGAAGTGCTGCTGGGTGCAGAGCAGGGAAGGGTATCTTGGAGAGATCCAGGAAGCTACTTGAAGGAGAGGATGTTTGAATTAGGACTTGGAAAATGATTGATTTGGGGAGAGAATCCAAGCTAATGATAATCAATTTCAGAGTGTTTTGACTGGAAATTGGAGCTAATATTGTAATAACTGATAGAGAAAGAGAGGGAAGGGAAGAAAGAAGAAAGGAAGGTAGGAGAAGAGAATTAATGAGAAGAGAAAAGAATGTCAGGGAAAGGGTCTTGAAGGCAATTTGAACCTTTAGTGTTAAAGAGGTGTAAAGAAGCCCAAGAGAGAGAAGGTGTCTACAAGAAGTTAGTTGCTTTTCAACGTTGTGTTAGTTTCTACTGCATAGCAAAGTGAATCAGCTGTGTGCTGTGCTGTGCTCAGTTGTTCAGTCTTGTCCGACTCTTTGCAACCCCATGGACTGAAGCCCACCAGGCTCCTCTGTCTATGGGGATTCTTCAGGCAAGAATACTGGAGTGGGTTGCCATTACCTCCTCCAGGGGATCTTCCCAACCCAGGGATCAAACCCAGGTCGCCTGCATTGTGGGCAGATTCTTTACTGCCTAAGCCACCAGAGAAGCCCAAGAATACTGGAGTGGGTATTCTATCCCTTCTCCAGGGGATCTTCCTGACCCAGGAATCAAACCAGGGTCTCCTGCATTGCAATCAGACTCTTTACCAGCTGAGCTACCAGGGAAGCCTGAATCAGCTATATGTATACTTATATCCACTCTTTCTTGGATTTTCTTCCCACTTGGGTCACCATAGGACATTGAGTAGAGTTTTGAGATTAACTGCCCAGAGTTAGCATCAACCTCCACAGGTTTAAGGCCTCAGTCCCATAAGATACCTCATTTCAGATGCTGGTTGCCAAGTACTGAGTCCCTAGGTTACCCTCTCTCTGCTCCACTTGGCTACAGAGTAGGGGCAGAGAGCTGTTCTCACAGCCTCCTTCCCTTTTGGGCTTAATCATTTTCCAGAAGGGCTCACAAAACTCTGAAAAACACTTATTTACTCTTGAAAGTAAAGTGAAAGTGTTAGTTGCTCAGTTGTGTCCTATTCTTTGCTACTCCATGGATTATAGCTTGCCAGACTCTTCTGTCCTTAGGATTATCCAGGCAAGAATACTGGAGTGAGTTTCTATTCCAGGGCATTTTCCCAATCCAGAGGTTGAACCTGGTTCTCCTGCATTGCAGCTGGGATTCTCTAATGAAGTGTCTGAGCTGTTTATTATCAGGGATACAAATGAACAACCAAATAAAGAGGCACAGAGAGTAAGTTCCAGAAGGGTCCCCCAGACACAGGAGCTTCTGTCCCAGTAGAGCGGGGACACCATAATCCCAGCACCTCAATGTGTCCTCCTGTTCCAAAGTTTTCTGAACCCTGTCATTAGTCATCTAGGGATTTGTATGGAGAAGTCCCTATGTAGGCACAGTTGATTAAATCATTGACTGAAAGTGATAAGCTCAATATCCAGTCCCTGTCTGCATCCCTGGCAAAAAAGTGCTGAAAGTTCCAAGCCTTTAATCATGCTTTGGTCTTTCTGGTGAGCAGTCCCCATTCTGAGGCTGTCTGGGTACCCCAACCACCAGCCCTATTGGCATACAAACACTCTGGAGATTTCCAGGTATTCTAGGAGCTGCATGCCGTGAACTGAAGACAAAAACAGCTACAAATGGAGTTTGGATGGTTATTACTGTTCTTCAAGAGGATTCTTCTGAATTCTTACATGTGTCAACATCCCTCCTCCTGAGAATGAGGGGTACCACCTTTGATTGTCATTGGAAGTAACTCAGATGGAAAAGTCTATGTGTCATAAAACTTCCAGAATGTTGGCAGTATTTTTTTTTTCTGACAAATCTATTCATGAATTTGCAGTAAGTTTCAGAATACTGTCAAAATCATTTTAGCTCCAACTGAACAAAGATAGAAAATTGCTATGATTTGGCTACATCATCATTTTCATATTCTCTGACCAGCCAGCCAGCTACTTCCCTCTCCCCAGTCACACATCTAAATTTTCTCTGTTGGGCTCTACCCACCTCTCGCTCTAACCAGTTTCAAATTGATTAATTCAACACATGATAACTAGATTAAAGTATGTCACACATTTCTAATATCCTTGGCAGATTTTTTTCCTCTATGAGTTGTTGGTGGTGGTGTTTAGTCGCTTCGTGTCAGACTCTTTGCGATCTCATGGACTGTAGCCCACCAGGCTCCTCTGTCCATGGGATTTCCTAGGCAAGAATGCTGGGGTGAGTTGCCATTTCCTACTGTAGGGAATCTTGCCAACCCAGGGATCGAAACTGCATCTCCTGTATGTGTGATTCTGTATATCTGAATATCAAGGTAGTTGCAACAATGATTCCTATTCATTGCAGCTCAACAACTGGAAGTTAACTGGAGTTAACTTTTCAAACCATTCTCAATACCTAGGTAACCCGTAGATTTGCATGTAGCTTTACTCATGTATTAGTAAAGCTTCCCTGGTGGCTCAGATGGTAAAGCATCTGTCTACAATGTGGGAGACCCGGGTTCTATCTCTGGGTTGGGAAGACCCTCTGGAGAAGGAAATGGCAACCCATTCCAGTACTCTTGCCTGGAAAATCCCATGGACGGAGGAGCCTGGTAGGCTATAGTCTATAGGGTCACAAAGAATCGGACGTGACTGAGCGACTTCACTTCTTCTTACTAATGTATAGTCTTTCCTACCTGGGAATAAAGCTTTTGCGTTTTCTCTCATTTTGAAGTTCACTGGCTCAGCCGGTGAGTGTTTCCTGTTTCCCAGGTGCAGGTGATTCCGAGTGTCTGGGAAGTGCTGGTTCTTGTTCTTCTGTTTGGAGGCGATGTGCACCTGTGCTGTGGGGAGACCTGTGCCACGAGTGCCACGAGCCTGCGGGAATGGCATGGGCTGAGGGTGAATTAACCTGGTTGTTTCCTCACATCTCACCCTTCATCTCGTCTCTCTTCCAGCCACCCAGTGTAAGCATGGGGCCGTGTATGACACCTGTGGCCCAGGATGTGCCAAGACCTGTGACAACTGGAATGAGATCGGCCCCTGCAATAAGCCGTGCGTGGCTGGGTGTCACTGCCCAGCAAATCTGGTCCTTCACAAAGGAAGGTGCATCAAGCCAGTCCTCTGTCCTCAGCGGTGACCTTTGTTCCATTCCTTCAGACTTTGAACCTAGTGTCCTTGACACTGAAGTGGAAGAGCCAATGAAAGACTGCAGTATTTGTGTGCTGATTCTGCAAACACACACACATAGAGTATATATGTGTACATATATAGATATATTCAGAAGCATTTCATCATTTATATAAACTATAGGTGGATTATTATATGTATATTTTTTGCTATAAGACATGTATTGTTTCTAGGATCCTAATCTGTAAGCCATTGAAGACATTGTATAAATAAATCAAGTGTTTTTAATTTAATAAGGCAGCATGCAGATATATTGGATGGCTTTACCATCACACACATTTGTCATTTTTAAGGAAAGTTTTCTAAGAGATCAAAATTGCCTGCCTGAATTAATTTTTTCTTTGGATCAGGATTTGCTGTTGAATGGGGAGTGTGTTTTTTCTGGAGAAGGGCAAATTTATTTTGGGGTATTTCTGCTTCCAGAGAAAGGAAAGTATGCCTGAGAGAGATGGCTAGTGATTGGCGACAGGCTCTAATGGTGCATGTAAGCAAGGGATAGGCTGTTAGACTTTATTGGGTCATGGTCTGACATTATTTCCAAAACTGATTGGCTGGTTACCAAGAAATGTATATTCGTCACTAAAGCATAACCGAAGAAGCAAATGATTTCTTGCCCTCTTAGCATATTCCCCAAGTCTCCTAATTATATATGTGTGTATGATGGATGTGGCCACCTCTGTGTCCCACACTGAGATGATGGAGTGTCTGGATGTCTTGTTAGCTTAACTGGGCGTGAGCAGATATTTGGAGAAACTGTTGCACAACATATGAGAAAATATCCATTTCTCTGAATCTCATGGCAGTTTAGAATGAACAAATCCAGTGAGTCAAAGTAAGCTATCTATATTTTGTGACTGTTCCATGTATAAAGTGAAAGCCTTTATTTCCAGAAGACTCCTAGTCCAACACTATTTGCAACAGGGAATCTGTCCTAATTATTAGACAGAAAGAAAGGCTTTACTGATCAGTTGATTTAACATCAATCCAAACAAAGAATGGTCTACATGCTTGCTCTCATTTCCTGATAGGTTACTACTAGTCACTATGTGATTTTCCTGACTTTTGTTTTCCGCTGAATAAGTGAGAATGTAACAAAATAAAACCCACTGATGTCCAAAAATAAAATGTTCTGTGTTGTAGTAAATAAAGAAGTTAAGTTTTACAACAATGCATTTTCTATTTCAAAATGTGTATGTTATACTAAATGGCAACATCAGTTCATCCATTTTAGAAACTTTATTTAGAAATATTTTATATACCGTGCAATAACATTTTTATAAAGAGTATTATTAGCAATTAACAACAAACCTCCTAAGTTTTGATAGTCAGCATATTGCCATTGCTTGTTAAGACATTTGTGTTCCTGTTTCATATATTCATGACAGCTAAAGGATTAGTTTGGATTTTTTAATGGGGCATGTCCAGCTGCTTGAGTAAATTGAATAAGTTACACAGTTTAATAGTGACTGGCTGGACATCAGGAAACGTGGTTGTCATTGTTGTGCTTGGGTCGTGACCATCCTCAGTATCCGGGATGCAAGGAACCAGCGCTTCGGGGCTGCACTTGGAAAAGGGACTTTGATGTAAGAGAATTGGGCTCCAGGTGTGGTTTGTAATCTTGTCCACATTGTTTAAGATCTTGGGCCATACTTTTGCTTCTCCGAAACATAAAGAGGCTTGATAGTATATGGGCAGATTTGAGGATTAGGAGGCCTAGACACTCACTCCACCACAAGTGAGATAACATGAATAGAAATCTGAGACATGTTTTCCGAAACGTTTTACACTCATAATCTCATTTACTTCTCCCACTGTTCTCAAAGGAGGGGCAGGGCAAATCAGTTGCTCTTTTCTGGTTGGCTTCTTTTTTATTCATTTATTCATTCATTTATAGTACCTTTAAATTCATTTCCAGTTCACATTGGGTTTTTCTCCATGAAAGAGGGATGCAGAAGGGAAAATTGTAGGTTATTTATTCACTGCTCATGATTGATCCAAGAACTGAGTACTTCTACCCAGTAAGACGAAATAGCCTTTTTCCCAACACTTTTAATCATGGCTGCCCATGATTAAAATGATGAAGGCTCTTCTTCATGGACTGCTTCCATCCATTTGGGGGGCTCAATTATAAGGTTGTGTCACATACCTTATCAAAGGTTTAGTTTAATCTTTATACATTTTTTTATTCCTGAAGAAGAGGGTTATTACTGACGCCAACTAATCCAAACACATTGAGAATTACCAATTTTTCGGGTGAAAAGTGAAAGTCCCTCAGTTGTGTCTGACTCTTTGCAATCCCATGGACTATGCTATAGCCTGCCATGCTTCTCCGTCCATGGAATTCTCTAGGCAATAATACTGGAGTGGGTAGCCGTTCCCTTCTTGGAATCTTCCCAACCCAGGGATTGAAACTCCCACATTGTAGGTGGATTCTTTACTGTCTAAGCCACCAGGGAAAAGCCACCCCTTCAAACTCACTGTTCCCTGGACATCTGAGTGCAATAAGAAGAACAAATCTGACCACATATTGGATCCATTTCATATTTTATTGCTTTTGCATCAAGTTAAGAATGTTGCCTGTAGACTGAAATATATGGATACCCCATTCTCAAGGCTCTGACTTTTACACGTATAACTCCATTCATAGAGAAAGTTGCAGAACAGAGAATAACATTTGTCTTGGTGGTGGCTTATAGGAACATTGTGGCCCTGCCTATTTGACAACGGCAAAAATAAATAAATAAATAATTCTGACATCAAGAAGTTTGCAACAACTAGTCACACCCTCTTCCCCTTTGGTTTATATAAAAGAAGTCTGATTCCTTGTTCGACAACAGCAAAAAAAAAAAAAAAAAAGGATTCTGACATCAAGAAGTTTGCAACAACTAGTCACACCCCCTCCCCTTTGGTATATGGAAAAGAAATCTGATTCCTAACTCAGGTTAGATGGTTCCTTGGGACATTAGTCCACTATCTTCTTGGTCTGCAGGATTTCTGAATAAAATTGCTGTTTCTTGCCCCAACAATTCATCTCTAGATTTATTGCCTGTCATGCAGTGAGCCGTATAAGCTAGGGCTCAGTAACATACCACTAGCCTTTGAAAGGGCACCAAATGAGAAGGACCAGTGACTGACTCTTCCCCACCTTTTGTCGAACATGAAGAAACCATTTTTACTGGAAAGCTCTTTCTTACTATGAAGTATTTCAGACACAAAGAAGGAATAGAGAGTAATGTTGTAAATGTCCAAGAATACATTATCCTAATTAAGAAAAGTGACCTAGTAGCTTACCTATACATCTTTCTTGCATAGATAAAAACAAATGGTCTCATGGTTGCAATAGCTATGTGTGGAGTTTTTCCTTGCTGAGTTTCTGTTCACTTTGCTGTTCTTCGTTGCTCAAATTCATCTGGATCTGACAAGTTTTAAGAAAGTGAGTCTGAACACTCCTGGTGTGGGAGAAAGAGATGCCTTAGGGGACAGGCACCAAGATATTTTAATTAGCTACCTCCTGCAAACATAACCCTCAAGAGCAAGCAAAAACTGTCTCCTATTCTAAATCCTGAAGTACAAATGGTTTAAGAACTCATTTTACTTTTGAAAACTGACAAAGTTCAAGTGGCCAAGAAAGAATTATCAGGGGAAAGAAACAAATGTTGGTGCTTATGTTGACCTTGAATTAAGAACCCATACACTTAGTCCTTTAAGGGGAGGTTTGGGGCTTTAGAACTATATTGTTACGTGGGTTTAATTGAACCAATCAAATGGTGAACACTTGCATGAGATCTGTCTTTATCGTGTTTCCTTTCAGATGAATTTTGAGCAAACCGGCTTTGAAAACATTGTGAGAAATCTGCATGTAGAGACGCACCTGAATTAAAGGATAATTCGGTGTGACTGGCTAAGGAAAGGGGGAAGGGTGTTCCAGGTAGAGAGAAAGCAGACCGAGGCAGCCAGCGATTCTGTACCTGTGGCTGTACCACGTGCAGTATGGCCTGAGACGAAGGGTAACACACATGTGTGCAGGGCCCCATGGTCATGCCAAGAAGCTTGAGTTTTATCTTTATGGCAGAACCTCTGAAAGTGTATCATGTCATAGTGTATTCAGAAAATAACGTTTGGGTACTAAAGTAAATGGGTTTCCCTGGTGACTCGGGGGGTAAAGAATCTACTTTCAATGCATTAGGAGATTCAGGTTTGTAGACCCCTAGGTCAGGAGGATCCCCTGAAGGAGGGCATAGCAACCCACTCTAGTATGGGAGCATCCCACGGACAGAGGAGCCTCCAAGTGAGAGATGATGAGCTCCCAAACTAGGAGGCGGGAGGAAACAAGGGGAGAATTTTGTGAAGGTGGGTGGCCAACAGGCAAGTGATGGGTGATGGCAGGGCTAGTCCGCCACATAAAGAACGTGGGCCGGAGAGCAGATTTACAGATACTTCTATTTTAAATCAAAATCTAGGCTGTGTTCTGTTCAGTTCAGCAAACATCCTGAGCACTGCCACTAAGAAAGAGTTCAAGGTGAATGACGGGTAGTAAACCAGAGGGGCACAAGCTGGTCATGGGAGCCTCAGGAAGCCCAATTTGGGGTTTTCTGTTTGGGGGAAGTGTCTGAGAAACTTGCCAGAGAAAGTCAGTTATGTGATGAGCCTTACTAGGCTGAATATCCTCTATGTATGCAAAGAAATGTGTGTGTGTGTGTGTGTGTGTGTGTGTGTGTGTGTGTATCTGTGTCTGTGTGTGTGTATATCAGCAGGTGCAATCTGGGAGCTTAAGGCATGAGTGACTTGTGGATGAGGAGAAAGACAAGCAGGCAGTCTGGGGTGCAAAGAACAACAGGGCTTGAGTCCCAGTGGAATGTGTCAGATTTACAGAACTTTTTCGAGTCATAGCAATACAATTCACACACCCTGAGAGGTCTTATCAAACTTCCCTTGATATGTAGTGGAGGGAGCACAGGTAGGGTTTGAGGATACTTGGTCATCTTGTTACAAGCTCCTTCTGTTCCTATGCCTGGTGTGCTCAGGTTTCCTTGATGTGTCTTCTGAAAACCTAGAGAGGGAAGAGTGAAGAGGCTTCTAATGAGACTGTCCTGTCTGTGCAGTGAGTAAGCATCTTTCAGACCTCTAAGCTCTGGGTTCTTTAACAGAACTGGTCCAAGTTCTGCTTATTCATTTAACTACCGCTTTTGTTGACGTGCCTGTGGCCTGATGGCAGGGGTAGGGGCTGCTCAGGGTCCAAATAGTTGGACCACACCTACAGGTAAAACACCTGGAAACACAGCTCACCCGGAGTCCCGGTTGGAACAATTCCGTCACGTTTCAGCCACTCTATGTCATAACTAAGTCTATGCCTTGAAAACTGACATAAAATTCTTTTCTGCTTCCTCCAAACTGGAACTTGGCTTATTGAGCAATTCCTCTGAGGGTTCTTTCAGCAGTGAGATTTGGGGCTTTAGGAAATGTTTGTGGTGATGAAAAAAAATGTTCACTTTGGCTCTGAGAGTATAAATAATGTTTGTTATCTTGTCATTGTCACCATGCTCCTACATGTGATTTAAAGAATCAGATCCTGAACAGCTCCATCTGGTTTGGGTGCTTAAATAAGACTAGAGGGGCAGAGGAGGCAGCAGGAAGGCTGGCCGTAGCGTTTCTCACACTCTGCAGGCTTCCCTGGCAGTCTGTGGTGTGATGTGTCCCTGCTGGACACCTTGCACATGTCTGTGATTCAAAGGAAATTCACCACTCTGTATGAATTCCCATTGCCCTCATGAAGACAGTCAGACTGCGCGGATTGTTTCAGAAAACTGGCTTCATCATTTCACTTCTTCTCAGAGATAACTAGACGTGATAGGAAACTGAAGTACGAACAAAGAGAATTAAAAGACAGCTTTCTCCACAACATCTACCACTCATATCCATCCCAAAAAACTCCAGGAGGAGAGGGGACAGACTATTTGGTCCCACGGGAGAGCATTTTCTACTCCGTTTTATGGGATGACATTTGGAACATTTCTGTTTTCATGGTCAGGGCAGCTCAGCTTGAGCAATCTCATTTCTATCATGGATCCACACAGCTACCTTGATCTGGGATTTTCCAGGAGGCACTGGGGGAGAATGCTTCTAATGGTTGGTTGATATGCTGGGCTGTTCCACCCTGGCAGGTGAATTGAGACCCTAAACCAGTCTGGGTTTGCCTCTTGAGATCTCCTGTTGTGTCATGGCAGGATTGTCTTGCCATGAATTTCTTTGCCTTGCTATTGCCTTGGGCCACAGACGTTGATTTGCTTTGGTTAAAGGCAATAAAGAAGATGGCTAGAGGAACATCCCAGGGGAGCTGGAGTATCCGTTTGAGCTGGGAGATGTTTGCTATGTCTGAGCTGTTCCTGAGGGTCAGAGTGGATCCATCAGCTTCACCCTTTTGTCGTGGGAAAGGAGAGGGCGCAGCAAGAGGGGAAGGCTTTCTTAGTATTAATTCCCTCTGAATTTGCCATTTATTTCCTTCAGTTTTACTTTAAGGAAAAAATGCCACTGAACAACATGGTGTATACATAGTATTTTATCTTAACAGTGAGTAATTGTTTTTTTCAAATTTTGGGATTTTTATATCTTGTTGAATTCAAGATCTATCTACTCCTGAGAGGTTTAGCTGATTTCAAGTGCATATATTTTGAACGCAATTTTCCGAAGCAAAACTTGTTTTCCTTGAAACTGATTCCATGATTTATTGTTCATATGGCTCTTTCATTTGGGCTATCCGTTTCGTGACAGTAAGTGTATGGAAATGTTTGCCTAAATAATATATATATATTACTTTTCTCACATAGTAATATTTATTATTTTTGTATCAGTAAAGTGTGCAACTTTGTTTCTGCTCCTCCAAGCATAAGTACATAATCAATTTTACTTCTTTCTGCTCATGTTCCTTTTCTTGTAGAAAGAAGAAAGATTTCCCTCATAGGCCACAGAGTCTCAGCATCTAAAGCCAAAGACCCCAGCCATTGGATTACAGAATGCCAATGGCCAATTCCTATTCTTCTGTTAGAGAAACAGATCATAATGAATCTTCCTGAGGTTTTTTCACCAGGGATTAAAACAAACAGTTATGTCAGCTATTAATTTGTGGCACCCTTCTACATGTGCTTCCTTCCTTCACTTTTCAGTTTTTCCCCTTTTTCTCACTTCTCTCTTCCTCTGTCTAAATGGAATCATCACCATGCTTCTCTCTACCATCTCCCCAGCCCCCTACCAAACTGGCCTTCCTAATGACAGCATTTATGTTCCAGTCATTTCCTGGCACTTTAAAAAAATATTGCTGTCCTGGTTCCTAGTCCTTCAAGAATTACTTTGTCAAAAATATAGTTGAGCTACTCTGAGGTCTATGCATTATCAGTTTTAGGAACAATATTTTCGTTTTCTTACCTTGAGTGTTCTGGCATTTAATATCTTTAACCAGTAGTCTAGTTGTAATGTGAGCCCTTAAGACACTGTATCATATGAGAAGGGAAAATATTTTGAAGTTAGATGGACATTCTGTCGCCCCAGCGATGGCCATGTTATGTAGATGGTACCTAGTGGATGGCAGAGAGGACTGGCTCTGTTTGTCACGTGCCCTTTGAAACATTTTTTGTATATTCCTTACAACCTGAGCCACCAGGGAACCCCTTCCATTTTTGGACCACATATCTAGAATTTCTAATGTCAAAAATTCATTGAAAAAAGAAAGTATGATTCCATTTTTTCTCCTCTTGTGTCCTTACCCACATTCCCCTTCTCAAGAAGAGTGACTTCAGCTATTTCCCCATAGAAATATGAAGGAATTTTGTAACACTTTTCCTTCTAAAGGTCCTGGGTGAAATTCTAGAGATATGGCATCAAAGTGAAACTCAGTAAAATAGACTTTGTTGAATATCTTAAAGACAATATAGTTCAATCAGTTTTCTGATCCAAGGATAAAATATAAATTTTATTTACCATCCCTTGGCAAGGTGCTTTATCTCTCCATCCAATGTCAAGCAAATTTTAGTTAGTGTTTGTATTCTATGTTGGTATTTGACATCCTTCCCCAACACTGTAGGAAAGAGCACCTGAGTTACTATCGAAGTCTTCACAAGAGGAGACCAGTTTTATCTGCCTTCCTGGATCTCCCTGACGGATGGACTACTCAGCTACTGAAGATCACATTTTTGTCATCAATAAGGACCTCCTAAAAAATATAACACAACAACACATGCAGATACACACACACACACACACACACACACACACACACACAAATTACAACAGAAATTCATTATGCCTTTAGGAGTCTTTCAGATAGAATTTTATGTTCTATTTGACCTATTGTTTGAGATACAAAAATTCCTGAGCATAAAAATGTAGTGAACCAACTCAAGCTGCCTGTCAAATTGCAGAGTGGAAACCTCAGCTTACTACAAATTGGTCTAATTAAGCCTTATTAAAATTGATACCCCCAGGGTGAATTTTTATCCCTTGCACAAAGGATGGAATTGCAGATTTCCACATACAATGCAGGCGAATCTGGTGCTTTTATGGGTGAATTTTCCAAATGGGGATAGCGAATGTGCCAGGGATAGCATCCCTGAAGCATATGGGGATGTGTAATTGCTCAGTAATTGCAGTTTTCATTTGGGCCAATTAAATGCAAATGAAAACAAAAGTCATGTCCTGTCTCTGCAGTTTGTTGGTAGTAGTCCAGACTCAGGCTGGGGAGTGGGAGGTGGGGGAGGGCAGGATGGGGGAGGGGGAACCGGGAGATGTCAGATGTTCTCTCGGGGACATATCTGCTCATCTTTCATCTTCTCCACCTCCCCCAACTGTCTCATCTCACTTCTTTTTTCCTTCCCTGAGACCTCAGTGGGGATCCTCATAGAGGGAAAGGGTCCCATCTGACAACGTCCCTCTGCAGAATGGGGCCCAGCTGACATTCTCTAGCAAGCGTTCACTGTAATGTGACCGCTTGTCTGCTGTGAGGATACAGGGTCTGCTGGAGCTAGAAGCAAATGAGTGGAGCATGAAGAGCTGTTATCACCATACAGGGCATGCTGCTGTTTCGCTCCTTCCACCAGTCATTGCATCCTCTTCAGCAGCTCCTGGCACCAGGAAAAGAGTCACTCACCCAGGGAACAGTGCAAAATAGAGACTCTTGTTGGTGGAGTCTGTGAATGTGGGGGCACCTGCTACTCCTCAACAAGGGACTGTTGAAAACAAGTAGTCTAGTATTTTCTTCAGGCTGTGTTCTGAATTTCAGACTCAGGTCATCCAACTTCCTCCTCACCATCTCCACCTGGCAGTGTAATGGGCAACTCATTATATGTCCTATCAAAGCTAAACACTTTGCATCCATCCTCCCCTCTTGATTCTCCCCTCCTTCAGTCCCTTACATTTCAGTCATTGAAGTCAGTTTCTGGTGGTAGAGCTTCGGGCAAGAGCTTGCCTGGAGAAAGTTTATTTTGGGAAGGGGACCCAAAGACATTTTACTGGAACAGTAGAACGGAAAGAGGGCAATCTGATCCAAGGGAGTATGGTTGAGATGGTTACTGCTGTGGGCTTCTGGGGCCTCTCTACAGTTCCAGTAGGTACTCTCTGAAGAGGTGTGCATGTCACCCACCTTCCAAACCACCATGGGTCAGATGTTGCCCCTGCGGTGTGAATTTTCTGGGTTTCCAGGTTCCCACAGGTACTCGAATGCCCTAGGGTAGAGGGCTGGATGCAAAGATGCAGAGAGATGCAAAGGACGGCAAGGCCAAGGTACTGCCCGAGGCCCCGCCAGGGCTGCTTGTTGTCACAGCAACTGCTGGAATGAAAAGTTGCAGAAGAGCTTATGAAAGGGCACGATGCCTGGGAGGCATCCTCGATTCCATACTTTCTCTTCACCTCACATTCCACTCATCAGTTATTTCTGTAGATCCTACTTCTAAAATATGTTCCAAATCCGACTGTCTTTCACCATCCCTGCAATGACCACCCTGGTCCAAATTATCAACATTTCTATCTAGACTGCAACAGTAGTTTGCTGACGGAGCTCCCATTCTCACCCTTTCTTTCGGTTCCTTACCCCACCCCCAGCACACAACACACACAGCAGGCAGCAGCCAGGGCAAACCCTTATGAACTCTTATCATAGGGACCTCCCTGGCGGTCCAGTGGCTGGGACTTCACCTTCTAATGCAGGGGGTGTGGGTTCGATCCCTGGTTGGGGAGCTAGGATCCTACATGCCTCACAACCAAAACGTAAAACAGAAACACTATTGTAGCAAATTCAAAAAAGACTTAAAAATGGTCCCACAGTAAAAAAAAAAAAAAAAAATCTTAAAAACTCTTATCATAGCCATGTCCTGTTTCCTTTTAAAATCTGATGATAACTCATCTCAGCCAGAATAAAATCCTAAATCCTTTCTAACACCTGCAAAAGTCTGTATGTTTGGCCCTTTTCTCCTTTTCTGAACTCATAAAGTTCTTCCTTTCCCCTCCTGACTTCTTTGGACACTCTGGTCTCCATTGGCCTCTTTTGCTGTTTCCAAATTGCCAGAAACATTCCCACTTCAAGGCTTTTGTATTTGCTGTTCACTTTTTCCAGAATGCTATTCCTACACGAATGTGCTTGTTTCACTCCCTCACCTCCTTCAAGTCTCTGCATAAATAGCATCTTGTCAAAAAAGTATTTTTTGATCATCTTATCTAAAATAATACCTTTCCCTCCAACAATCCATTTTTGGTGCCTCATTTTTCTGTCTAAAATCTTACAGATTTATTCCTTTGTGTTTATTTTCCTCTTTTTTCAATTTAGTGTTAGTTCATCAAAGTAGGGACTTTGTTTTGTTTATTGACATAACTCTCATACCTAAAACAGCCCCTGGTCCAGAGTAGACAAACTTGCTCTCAAAAATGATCCTCCAGGGAGATAGGTGGCAGAAGAATCTAATCATGTGCTTCCTTTTATGTGTACAGGGAAGGTGACTGAGCAGAGATAGTGGGTTCCAGAGCCTGGCACATATCCTGAAGGATGCTGTGCTCGTGGTCTGTTGTGTTTTCATTTTTCATTTTGTGTCATATCGGGGCCAGGATGCCAGCACAGCCAAGAAGAAGCTAGTCATGGCCATCTCAAATCTGAGTATCCTTATCAAGATCTCCAGAATCACTGAGGGGAGTCTTAGCACACGTGCCTCTTCCTCCTGTCCTCCAAGAATCTGATGAATGGAGACATGATGTCAATGAGAGCCTTTTGGAGAACTCAACCACAAGACTTCTCTTAACACAAGTAAGCAATTTCTTCCTCGAGACCTGCTTCTCCATGTCTGTAATGAATTTTAAACTAAGAGAGGACAGAGGTAAAATTTTCATCAGAGTACTGATTTTAGATTTCAGATTCTTGCAGGAAGCCATGCTGTTAGGAAAGAAAGGAGGAAAGGCAAGTAGGTGCCTTAGTATTGAGTTGGGGAAGTAACTGGTGAAGTTACTGGGAAGTATAGGAACCTGGCTAAGTATGCAGATGCTATAGAAACCAAGGCATGGTCTCATGACTTCTTTGTTGTCATTTTTGTTGTCCATCCTGTATCTAAAACTTGGAAGAATCTTTGTTTTTTATGTTCTGTTTTGTATCTCCTTCATAAAGCACCTATTCCTGGTGCTATCAGTGGGGTGCCTGTATCCAGTGCCATGAGCATGGGATTTGCAATTAGAGAAAGCTAGCTTTATATTCCTGGTTCCTTATTAACATGTAGTGTGACCTTGAAAAGGTTGCTTAATCTTTCCAAACCCCTGTCTCATCGACTGTAAAATGAAGACAATCTATCCTCATTAAATAGTTGTGAGAATTTTAATGAGATTGTATACCTTCCCCCTACTATTCCCTCCCCGCCCTTTATAAAAATAGATCAGTTACAAATTAGATATTTTAAAGCCTGAGACAGCCTATTGTCATTTCTAAGAGATAAATCCTGATAGGCTGGGTGTCTGACTTTTTTTAAACTTTGCTAATATATATATATATATAGAAGATATGGGGGAGTTTATCACTCACTTCTTTTAGAACAAGCTCCCACAGGTCTGAGGATGTTTAAAACAGAAGCATATTTAAATGCAGACAACCCTCAGATGAGGACAGATGAAAGACTATTCAATTAGGGAGCAGATAGCCAGGAATCCCTAGATACCTGGGGCTATCTCTCCATTGCAGTTTCTCTGAAAGGCCTGTGCGAGGAGAATTGTAGAGAGGCCAAAAGTCTCCATTAGTATAAACTGAAAATTCTAGATACAGGAATGCATCACTTTTTGTTTGGCAGAGAACATTTTTACTTCAATAACTGTGTACCTAGGATTGTAATCTGGAAAACTCTGCTAGGATATTAGCATACTATGTGCATCACCCATTTGATGGAGGTCTCACTCCTTACAGATGAGCCAATGAAGAGTTAGATAAATGCAGTGATCTGCCCAAATACATGCAGCCAGTAAACAGCAGGGGGGGAATTGAAAAGTCCACCTGATACTCATGATTTTCCCAGTGACCCTGAAGCCACAACAACATGGGAAGGAAGGATGCTCTATTGAGTTCAAGCATCCTGCTTATTACCTGAGGGAGGAGATAGGTGAAGAGGAGCAAGCCACCACCAGTCATTGTTATGGAGCATGAAGACACCGAGGACACCATCTCCTTAAAATGGAGTCTGAAAAACAAGTAGGAAGTCCTGGACCAATGGGAGTGTCAAACAGCAGACCCTTAGATTGGTTTAGATGGGAGAGAAATGAGAAAAAAGAGATACAATTTATCCTACCTAGAAAGCCATACAGAAATTTATGAGTTTTGCCTGGAAGATTAGGTGGTCAAATGAGTCCTTAAAAGAGGGACTATAAAAATACGGTGAGAGGCCAGTGCCCTAAATGGGATGTGAACATGGAGAAATATTCTATGACAGAGTTTGTGTTTTCTTCAAGCCTTCATAAAACTGTGGAAAGCGCAAGTGTAGGTGAGGCAAAGAGGAAAGACTGCACTAGCCGCTTGGGATTCATCTAGCAGAGCAAGAATAGCAGCAGCAGGAGCTGAGACAGTGACGAGATGCTGAGAGTTTAGCCAGAGCTCAAAATCACAGCAAGAAGGCCCTGAGTGAACAATAACCTTCTGGGAAATTCTCTGAAATCCTTATGATATGATTGTGTATATGTTGTGAGATGAAGAGGTCACTGAACTTCCCTTGGTGCTGGGAGCTTAAGGCTTTTTATTTGGAAATTAAAGTCCCCCAGAGAATAGCAGAATTTGGAGGCAGCTGGCTCTGCATAGACTGTGTTTCTGCCTGTTGTAGCCCTCAATAATTCCCACTATTATCATTACAGCCTCCGCAGGAAATAAAGTGTTTTTGATTCAAGTCTTCTTCCATCTCCTCTCCTCTCTTCTCCAATCTCCACTGAACTGAATGGATGATGTCAATTAGGGACATTTATCTGGAATCGAATGTGGAGGCTTAATTATCACAGACAAAAACCACTAATGAGGAAACAACATTATCCTTCACACACGAAGTTGTTTTGATGGAAACTAATTTATGGCAAGTGTTCTATCCTGCAGGCTTCATTATAAGGGGTCTCTGTCCTCACGGCTTTCTCCCTCCCTTTCCCCCATCCTTTCTCTACTGTCATTAGCTCAATCTCACAGGAAATCAGAGAGCAGACAGTGCTCTCCACACCTTTTATAGGAAAGGAAGCAATGAGGCAGCCAGACTGGCTCCAGGCAAAGTCGCTACATTACAATGCTTCCTTGGGCATGTCTCACTTTTTGTTTTGGCTGCCTTCCCCTCATGTTTTTCTCTTTCTGTCTTCCTCCCATCTTCTCCTTGCCATCCATCACCCAGCTGATTGAAGTCTCTTTTGCCCTCACCTAATCAATCCTTTCCCAGCTTTTTATTTACTTATCAATAAGAACCCATTTGTCGGGCAGGAATAGAGCCACAGACAGAGACTGGATGTGTGGACACAGTGGGGGTAAAGGAGGGTGGCAAAAACTGGGAGATTAGGACTGACATGTATACACTACCATGTGTAAAACAGCTAGTGGGAAGCTTCTATTTAGCACAGGGAGCCCAGCCCAATGCTGTGTGATAACCTAGACAGGTGGGCTATGGGGAGGAAGGTTCAAAAGTGAGGCAATATATGTATATATATATATATATATATATGTACATAGTTGTACAAAATAGGTCATAATGACCTGGATAACCATGATGGTGTGGTCACTCACCTGGAGTCAAACATTCTGGAGTGTGAAGTCAAATAGGCCTTAGGAATCATTGCTGTGCACAAAGTTATTGGAGGTGATGGAATTCCAGCTGAGCTATTTCAAATCCTAAAAGATAGTGCTGTTAAAGTGTTGTACTCAATAAGCCAGCAAATTTGGAAAACTCAGCAGTGGCCACAGGACTGGAAAAGGTCAGTTTTCATTCCATTACCAAAGAAGGACAATGCCAAAGAATGTTCAAAATGAAAGTGAAGTGAAAGTCACTCAGTCATGTCTGACTGTTTGTGACCCCATGGACTATACATTCCATGGAATTCTTCAGGCCAGAATAATGGAGTGGATAGCCTTTGCCTTCTACAAGGGATCTTCCCAACCCAGGGATACAACCCAGGTCTCTCACATTGCAGGTGGATTGTTTACCAGTTGAGCCACAAGGGAAGCCCAAGAATACTGGAGTGGGTAGTCTATCTGTTCTCCAGTGGATCTTCACAACCCAGGAATTGAATCGGAGTCTCCTTCATTGCAAGCGGATTCTTTACCAACTGAGCCATGAGGGAAGCTATGAGGAACATTTATGAATGTTCAAACTACCATACAATTGCACTCATTTCACATGCTAGCAAGGTAATGGTCAAAATCCTTCAAGTTAGGCTTGAACAGTATGTGAACTGAGAATTTCCAGATGTACAAACTGGACTTAGAAAAGGCAGAGGAACTAGAGATCAAATGGCCAACATCCATTGGATCATAGAGAAAGCAAGAGAATTCCAGAAAAAAAAAATCTACTTCTGCTCCATTGACTACACTAAAGCCTTTGATTGTATGGATCACAACAATCTGTGGAAAAATTTTTAAAGAGATGGGAACACCAGACCATTTTACTTGTCCTGAGAAACCTGTATGCAGGATAAGAAGCAACAGTTGGAACCAGATATAGAACAAAGAATGGTTCAGAATTGGGAAAGGAGTATGTCAAGGTTGTATATCGTCACCTTGCTTATTTAACTTCTATGCAGAGTACATCACATGAAATGCTGAGCTGGATGAAGCACAAGCTGGAATCAAGATTTCTGGGGGAAATATCAATGACCTCAGATATGCAGATGACACCACCCTTATGGCAGAAAATGAAGAGGAGCTAAAGAGCCTCTTGATGAAAGTGAAAGAGGAGCGTGAAAAAGTTGGCTTAAAACTCAACATTCAAAAAAGAAAGATCATGGCATCTGGTCCCATCACTTCATGGCAAACAGATGGGGAAACAATGGAAACTGTGTCAGACTTTGTTTTCTTGGGCTCCAAGATCACTGCAGATGGTGACTGCAGCCATGAAATTAAAGAACACCTGCTCCTTGGAAGAAAAGCTATGACCAACCTAGACAGCATATTAAAAAGCAGAGACATTATGTTACTGACAAAGTTCCATATAGTCAAAGTGTGGTTTTTCTAGTAGTCAGGTATGGATGTGAGAGTTGGACCATGAAGAAGGCTGAGTGCCCAAGAATTGATGCTTTTGAACTGTGGTGTTGGAGAAGACACTTTAGAGTCCCTTGGACTGCAAGGTGATCAAACCAGTCAGTCCTAAAGGCAATCAGTCCTGAATATTCATTGGAAGGACTGATGCTGAAGCTGAAGCTCCAATACTTTGCCCACCTGATGAGAAGAACCGACTCATTGGAAAAGACCCTGATGCTGGGAAAGATTAAAGGCAGCAGGAGAAGGGAACAACAGAGGATGTGATGATTGATGGTATCACCAACTCAATGGAAATGAGTTTAAGCAAACTCCAGCAGCTGGTGATGGGTGTTGGTGAGGGACAGGGAAGCTAAGTGTGCTGCAGTCCATGGAGTCACAAAGAGTTGGAAATGACTGAGTGACTGAACTGAACTAAACTGAATGCAGAGTACATCATGTGAAATTCCAGGCTGGACGAATCACAGGCTGTAATCAAGACTGCCAGAAGAAATATCAACAACTTCAGATATGCAAATTATGCCAGCCTTTGACTGTGTGGATCACAAGAAACTGTGGAAAATTCTGAAAGAGATGGGAATACCAGACCACCTGACCTGCCTCTTGAGAAACCTATATGCAGGTCAAGAAGCAACAGTTAGAACTGGACATGGAACAACAGACTGGTTCCAAATAGGAAAAGGAGTACGTCAAGGCTGTATATTGTCACCCTGCTTATTTAACTTATATGCAGAGTACATCATGAGAATGCTGGGCTGGAAGAAGCACAAGCTGGAATCAAGATTGCCAGGAGAATTATCAATAAACTCAGATATGCAGATGACACCACCCTTATGGCAGAAAGTGAAGAGGAGCTAAAAAACCTCTTGATGAAAGTGAAAAAGGAGAGTGGAAAAAGTTGGCTTAAAGCTCAACATTCAGAAAACAAAGATCATGGCATGTGGTCCCATCACTACATGGCAAATAGATGGGGAAACAGTGGAAACAGTGTCAGACTTTATTTTTTTGGGTTCCAGAATCACTGCAGATGGTGATTGCAGCCATGAAATCAAAAGACGCTTACTCCTTGGAAGGAAAGTTGTGACCAACCTAGATAGCCTATTCAAAAGCAGAGACATTACTTTGCCGACTAAGATCCATCTAGTCAAGGCTATGGTTTTTCCAGTGGTCATGTATGGATGTGAGAGTTGGACTATGGGCTGAGGGCTGAAGAATTGATGCTTTTGAAGTGCGGTGTTGGAGAAGACTCTTGAGAGTCCCTTGGACTGCAAGGAGATCCAACCAGTCCATTCTAAAGGAGATCAGTCCTGGGTGTTCTTTGGATGGAATGATGCTAAAGCTGAAACTCCAGTACTTTGGCCACCTCATGTGAAGAGTTTACTCATTGGAAAAGACTCTGATGCTGGGTGGGATTGGGGGCAGGAGGAGAAGGGGACGACAGAGGATGAGATGGCTGGATGGCGTCACCAACTTGATGGACATGAGTTTGAGTGAACTCCGGGAGTTGGTGAAGGATAGGGAGGACTGGCATGCATGATTCATGGGGTCACAAAGAGTTGGACAGGACTGAGTGACTGAACTGAACTGAATGACTGAAAGGGAAGAAGAACTAAAGAACCTCCTGATGAAGGTGAAATAGGATTGTAAAAAATCTGGCTTAAAACTCAACATTCAAAAAACTGCCCAACACTTCATGGCAAATAGATGGGGGAAGAAATGGAAACAGTGGCAGATTTTATTTTCTTGGGCTCCAAAAATCACCGTGGACAGTGACTGAAGCCATGAAATTAAAGATGCTTGCTCCTTGGGAGAAAAGCTATGATAAAACTAGACAGCACATTAAAAAGCAGAGATATCACTTTGCCAACAAAGGTCCACCTAGTCAAAGCTATGAGTTTTCTAGTAGTCGTATACAGATGTGAAATTTGGACAATAAAGAAAGCTGTGCTGTGTTGTGCTTAATTGCTCGGTCATGTCTGAGTGTTTGAGACCTCAAGGACTGTAGCCCACCAGGTTCCTCTGTCCATGGGGATTCTCCAGACAAGTGTACTGGAGTGGGTTGTCATGCCATCCTCTAGGGTATCTTCCCAACCCAGGTTTCCCACATGGCAGGCAGATTCTTTACCATCTGAGAGACAAAGAATTGATGCTTTTGAACTGTGGTGCTAGAAAAGACTCTTGAGAGTCCCTTGGACAGCAAGGAGATCAAATTAGCCAATCTTAAAGGATAGAAACTGAAAATTCACTGTAAGGACTGAGGCTGAAGTTGAAGCTTCAATACTTTGGCCACTTGATGCCAAGAGCTGACTTATTGGAAAAGATCCCAACGCTGAAAAGATTGACAGTAAGAGGAGAAGGGGGTGACAGAAGGTGGTTGCCTGGCATCATCAGTGGATGCCATGATGTATGTTTGCACGCATCATCATGCATCCAACTCGATGGACATGAGTTTGAGCAAACTCCAGAGGACAGTGAAGCCTGGCATGCTGCAGTTCATGGCCTCTGAAACAGTTGGAACATGACCTAGCGACTGGACAAAAACATAGTTGATTCACTTCATTGTACAGCAGAAACTAACACAACCTTTTAAAGCAAAGATACTCTACTTTAAATAAAGAGAGAATTTGAGCTGGACTGAGGTGCTGGCCTTCTGGATTAAGCACGGGGTTTCCCTACCGACAACTGAGGAAATGATTAGTAGCCTTCATGGGGGTCAGGGAGGTAATAAGTTTCAGAAATCAAAGCTGCTTGTCAGAAAGACATCCAGTAGGACTTCTAGGTGCTTTTGCAGGAGAAAATGGAAAACAGCAATCAGTGACCAAGGCAGAGAAAACTTTAGTTATACAGCCCTCCCCATCCCTGTTTTCCTATAGAATCAGCAATAAAACCCATGCATTGGCCTTTGTAGCCCTCGGTGGGCTTGGCTAAGGCCACTCTGTTCTGTGCCAATGCCCGGCTCCAGAGAGGCCTTCCAGGAATAAGCTAGGGGCTCCAGAGTGAGGAGGAGGAGGAGGTGGAGGATTCCTGGTCTCTGGGGACTGTGACACAGAGGAGAGGAGAGAACCTAGTCCAGCGCCAGGCACTGTATCTCTCCTTCTAGAATGAATCCTCCAGGAAAGCGCCAGGTCTTCTCATTTTCGTATTCTCATTTCTTTCACAGATCTTGGCATATACCATATGAGCTCAGACCATGAGTGCAGTTCAAGAATAAAGAGATAAGTAAATGAAGGAGACAGTTTTCCCCTGAAGTGATGATGTCAGTATTGTACCTTGTATGTGTTGACTCCCAATAGTTCGGCCAGAGGGGTTTGCCAGTGTTCATGCTTCCTAACCCTGTTCATGCTCACTGCTGTGCTGGCAACAGTTAGAACCAGAGCAATCACTGTATCCTGTGTGTCAGTTCCCAGAAGGAAGGGGACAGGCTGCGGGCAGGCGTCTAGGAGGACCAGTAGCAGAAGCCAACTGTCTTTGTAATCTGAAGGCCAGGTGATAGAGAGCAAGTTGGAGAGGGGTGGTGGTCCCATTCAAGGCTAGTTGAACATAGCAAGTGTCTGGAACCATTCTGCTGATTCTGTCACTCTCAGACTGCCTAACCTTGGGCCAGTCCCTCATTCCTTGTCAGATGAAACCATCTAATCATAGCAGCAATGGCAATGCAAAGTTAATGTGCAGGACGAGACGGGAAGGTCGTATGTGTTTCTAGTCACATGCCAACTCCCTTTCATTAGAAGTGGTCAGCTGGAGCACTGGCCGTGGGAAAGGAGGATATGGGAGTGTCAGGCTGTGAATCTACTGATTCTGTTAAGGCATCTGAATGTCCCTGACCAGATTCAGACTGCCAGGTCCACAGTGGATTCGCAAATATCTCAAACACCAGATGATTCTTTTCTGAGTGAAATGACACACTGAGTTGTGAATAAATCAGTTCCACTTCCCTTAGTGGTGAGTGGAAAGGCAAGGAGATCTAACAATGATCAGTGTTCCATTTAGAGCTAAGATCATTTTCATGTTTGGGGAGAGAGGGCCCCAGAGGTGGATCTAAAAGGACTGGTGCTCAGAGCTCCCCCAGGCCAGGCTGGAGCCATCAGGGCCCCCGGGCTTCAGGCAGGGTGCAGTCTGCTTGGCCAGAGTCAGAATGCTTATCCAGACCAGCAGTCTTGAACCAGATCTCTGCCTGCTGTACCAGTCTTGCTAACAATAGTTACTCACAAGCCTGTTGTCATCATTACTTCCAGACTGCTGAAGAGAGTGTCAGCTCTACCTTTCTTTAGTTTTTTTTTTTTTTTCCTTTTGTTTTTCCATGGCCCGATGAACAGGCTTCCGGAGGAGACTAGCAAAGCATGGCTGTTGTTGCTGGCTGACCACACAGTGGCTGTTTTTCCAAACCGATGGCACGGCTTGCCAAGACTGAATTAAATGTTTCCACAGAATCATTTGCTTCACTCCTAATCGGCTCTGCAAATTATTTTCCTTCCACTAGTTTAAGAGGGGCACACTGGCTCCCTTGGTCAGGCACCTCAGGCTAGGGTTTTTGGGAAAGGAAGAAATGGAAAGTCATAAGAGGCCCTTCTAGAAATCTAAGGGGGAAAATGGAAAAGTCTGGGCTGAGTGCAGGCGTGGCGTTGGAGCAGTAGGTAGGACAGAAAACACATGGATGCTTGTCCAGAGCTCGGGGTGATGGAGAGGCTGGGAAGCAAGGATTTCTGGGTCATTGACCTCCGGGACACAAACAAAATCATTAACGAGAGTCACGGAAGCTAATGCCGTGACTTGCTCCTGCGGGAAGATTCTGTCGGACTAGCCCCACTTCCTTGGCTCAGATGGGAGACTTCCTAGGGTGTCTCACTCACTGTAATCTTCCTCCAGGTGGTCCTCCAGCCTTGCCACAGTGACCATCTGCAAATACCTTGTAACAGAACGCCCACCTTGCCTCTCTGCCCATCACCCCAGCTGTCCTGGGGTTAGCGGTTGGGGCTCTGGGCTAAACATCTCCAGTTCAGCTTAGGGCTCCCTCTCAGGGCCAAGTCAGTCTCCCACTCTCCTCAGGCTTCAGCGTGACTTCTTCTTTCCAGTATCAGTTGCTCCCCTCTGCCTGCAGTTGGAATATGATGAAAATGTTGCTTCTCCAGTTTTTCTTTACTTTATTGTCCCTGAAAACAAATTCATTTACTATATTCATCTCAACAGGTTGTTGCTATTTAGTCCAGGGGTTGAGAATAGCAGTCCTGGGCAAGTGATGAAGCTTTAAACTAACCAGGGCCCTTGGCCTGTAGTTTCTAATGCTTTCGTTCTGGAATGGTAGCTGTGCTCTCCCTTAGATCTTTACTCTTGAGAGGTGGACTCGATTATATAACCTAGTAACACCTTATAATTTATCATTTAATGGGGACAATTTGGGGAATGAAAGGGATGTTATTAGTAACATGCCAGAATAATAGGAATAAAAAAAAGGAATATTATGGGCAACAGTTATATTCTTACCCTGACTTTGCCTTTAGCAGCCCACATGGAGCAAAAGTCCCTTGGCCAAGAGTTATATCTGGGGTCATTTCTCTTGGAAGTGGTACATGGATGTGACAGCCACTATATGGCTTGAAATCCAGGAAGATCCTGGTGCAACTCTTGGACTCTTACTAAATGCATAGACTAGACAAGTAGTTTCTTTGGTGACTCTCAATTACCCTGTCTGTACAATGGTTATAATGGTAACTGTCTCAAAGATAACTTCAAAGAATAAATAACCTATAAAGCATTTTATTTGGAATGCCTCAATGAGTTCTAGTTTCTATTTCTTCATCTTTTCCCTAATGAAACCCACAAAGCATGCCAACTCTGTTTCCACTTCCTCTCCTTTCGAGGGAAGATGGTCTGTGATCTGCTACTCAGTATTCAATCTTAGAATGGATTTTCAACTTTGCATTCCTAACATCTTTTAATGTACCAAATAAAAGGGCTGAAATTCAATATATCAAGTGGGATGATTTTAATGTATGAGACAGAAAGAGAGATTTAGTTTATGTTCCAAATATGCATGAACATGAGATGCATTCAGAACAAGATATTGCCAGATGATAAAAATGAAAAAAGATGAATCTTGTGCTGGGCGTAATTAAATGATTGAGAAGACAGCTAATGGTTTTAGGATGAAAACTTCAGCTCCAGACCACTGATTTTAGTTCAGCACTGAAAGCTATTATGCCCATTGCCAGCTGCTAGGAAAAGAGACTGACTAGAACCAAATGTAATTTGCTATGGAGAGTATGGTCTTGGACAGGAGTCCTATGCCCTCGAAGTTCCTCACACTCTCTTGGCTTCAGTTTCTTGACCTGTAAAATGGGCACAAAATTATGAACTGAGTAGGAGTGTGATGAGAATGAAATGTGAGGCCTCACAGTGTTCAACTGTTAAACACAAACTGAAATACCTTAATAAACTAAGTTATTATTAGTTTATTTTTATTTCTTTAGGAATTTTAATGGAATCTGGAGAATCATATATTCTTGCATCTCTTCTTTTAACTTCAGCTAGGTTTTTCCACAGGATTTAATGGAAATTTCTTGTTTTTAGAATGGCTGGACCTAGATCTGTAAACTAACTGATTTCAAGTGAGAAGTTAAGAGGCACCTGATTAGAAATCCCCAAGACCCTCACTATCAAAATACTAACTCTGTGGGACTCTAATAGTTGTTCCTCCAAAAAGGTATGCATGCACAAATATCTTTGGGAAATGCTGGGTAAATAAAATGAAACAGATTGCTGCACAGCTTTTTAAATATTTAAATGAACCAATATGCATCTCCAAGATGGGGCCACCTACCATCCATTGTCTCCCAAGTGTGCTTGACCATGGCCCCCATATTTTTTGTGGGATATTTTTAGAGAACCGTGGTCCTTGGCATGCTTTGGCAAGCACTCATTTAATACTTTTTATGGATTTGGGAAAATGTTTGCATTGTAATATTAATCGAGAAAGCAAGCTACTAAATTTCATGTACTGTAAAATTCACAATTATGTTAAATTGTATATAAGAGCCTGGCAAGAAACATCAAAATATTAACGTATTATCTAAAAGCAGTAATCTCAGGGGCAATAATTTAGGGATTTTAAAAAATATCTATTTCACTTAATCCATATTTTTCAATTTTTCTACAATGACCATGTATTATCTTTATAATCCAAAGATTTTACTCTTCTTTTCTTTTGGTTAAACAATATTAGGAGGGATTGTTTCTTTTCCAACTACAGTGTTTGATCCACCAGTGTGAAATATGCCTTTCATTGTGTCCTTCAAAGACAGAAGAACTGTAAAAAGCTTTTAGAAGCCCTTGAGGAATTTTGTGGACAGTAAAAGTAAATATTATAAGCCAAAGAAAAATACACAAAGTTGTAAGAGCAGTAAGGAGAAATGTGGAGACAAGGGATAGTGAGCATCTAAAGAGGAAAAATAGGAAGCCTAGCCTTTCCAGGGAAAGAAAAAGGTCAAAAACAATGGTGAATTTTTGCGAGAACCCCCATGGTAAGGAAGAAACTCATCAATAGTCCGTAACCAGATTGCTGACCAGAGCATCCTAGATTACAGCCCACCTTCCTGCCTCAGCCAGATCACCTCTGAGTCATCATGAGACTATTTACATAAGGACAACACTTGGGATCCGCAACAGAGCTCCTCAAACCTGTGTCAGAACCTCGAATTAACGGGGCCTGATGAGGAACAGGAGACCTGATGAAAGTGAAAGAGGAGAGTGAAAAAGTTGGCTTAAAACTCAACATTCAGAAAACTAAGATCATGGCGTCTGGTCCCATCACTTCATGGGAAATAGATGGGGAAACAGTGACAGACTTTATTTTTTAGGGCTCCAAAATCACTGCATATGATGACTACAGCCATGAAATTAAAAGACACTTGCTTCTTGGAAGAAAAGTTACGACCAACCTAGACAGCTTATTAAAAAGCAGAGACATTACTGTGCCAACAAAGGTCTGTCTAGTCAAGGCTATGGTTTTTCCTGTGGTCATGTACGGATGTGAGAGTTGGACTATTAAGAAAGCTGAGTGCTGAAGAATTGATGCTTTTGAAGTGTAGTGTTGGAAAAGACTCTTGAGAGTCCCTTGGACTGCAAGGAGATCCAACCAGTCCATCCTAAAGGAAATCAGTCCTGAATATTCATTGGAAGGACTGATGCTGAAGCTGAAACTCCAATGCTTTGGCCACCTGATGGGAAGAGCTGACTCATTTGAAAAGACCCTGATGCTAGGAAAGATTGAGGGCAGGAGGAGAAGGAGATGACAGAGGATGAGATGGTTGGATGGCATCACCAACTCAACTGACATGAATTTTAGTAAATTCTCGGAGTTGGTGATGGACAGGGAGGCCTGGCATGCTATAGTCCATGGGGTTGCAAAGAGTCGAACACAACTGAGGGACTGAACTGAACTGAACTGAACTTACGAGGGACAAAGGATGGGAGGAAGAACTGTCTGTGGATGGGGACTGGGTGAATAGCAGGAGATATGAATAGTTTTGTGAGCCCCATGGATTCTAAACAATAGCTTTTTAGTATACTTTGAGGATCTGGCTTTAAATCTTGGCTCCATGCTTATATTTGTCTGACTTTGGCTTAACCTTTTTGTGCTTTAGTTTCTACAAAATGGAGATAATAATAAGAACTATCTCATTTAGTTGTTTTGAGGACTTAATGAGTGTTAGCTGCTCAGTCATGTCCAACTCTGCGACCCCAAGGACGGTAGCCTGCCAGGCTCCTCAGTCCATGGGATTTCCCAGGCAAGAATACTAGAGTGGGCAGTCCTTCCTTTCTCCAGGGGATCTTCCCAACTCAGAGAGGGCTTCCCTAGTGGCTCAGATGGTAAAGAATCTGGCTGCAATGCAGGAGACCCAGATTCAATCCCTGAATCCAGAAGATTCTCTCAAGAAGGGAATGGCTACCCACCGTATTGCAGGAAGGGGGACCCCCTTCCAGGGCCTGAGATGGGCTCTAGTGTAGCACTCAGAAATGAATTGTCTGAGAAGATATACATGCAGACAGAACAAGAAATTTTATTGGGAAGGGGTGCCAGGGCAGAGAACAGTAGAGTAAGGGAACCCAGGAGAAGTGCTCTGCCATGTGGCTGGCAGTCTTGGGTTCTATGGTGATGAGATTAATTTCCAGGTTGTCTTTGGCCAATCATTCTGACTCAGAGTCCTTCCTGGTGGCGCATGCATTGCTCAGCCAAGGTGGATGCCCGCTAGAAGGATTCTGGGAGGTGGTCGGACAGGTGCTGTTTTCCTTTGACCTTTTCCAATCTCTTCCAGTTAGTGGTGGCTTATTAGCTTTGTATTCTTTTCTAGGACTTCCTGTCATAAAATAAATCACACAAATGGTTACAATGGTGCCTGACCAGGATGGGTGGTTTCAATCAGTGTGCTTTCCCTAACAGCTCCAGTATTCTTGCTAGAGAATCCCATGGACGGAGGAGCCTGGCAGGCTACAGTCCATAGGTCACAGAATCGGACATGACTGAGTGACTAAAACACTCAATGAGATTACAGATATGGATATAGATATATTACTTAGCAGTGAGTCCTTTATAAATGATAGCACTAGTATTAAAAAAGGAGAGAGTAACACCTGTAAATGGTTATACAGGGCATGGCACCCACGGGTGTATTATCCTGGTTTCTGGACTTCAGGTTACTTATATAATGAGTGGCACTGTCTGCCAAATATAGGCCATATTCATACAATATTGAATGAGGTAAGTAGTTTCTTAACTGGTACAGTAGCCTCTGGGTACTAACAATGGAAGTGCAATTATCAACTGAGTTGAACTTCTAGGTCTTATGTGAAGTATCTGTAATTGGGGACCTGAGTTAGATGGATTTTGCTGCAATGCTACTATATAGAAAACAACCTGTTGCAGTGAAAAGGAAACAAAGAGGAATGAGTGTGTCTCTCTTTTCTTTCCTGAGAACAAAGATGATACAGAGAACAGCAAGCAGGCCTGATGGCTCATAATTATTTTTACTTTAACTGTTCCTAATCTGTAGTCTGAGAAAACTCAGCAGTGGCCACAGGACTGGAAAAAGTCAGTTTTCATTCCAATCCCCAAAAAAGGCAATGCCAAAGAATTCTCGAACTACCACATGATCACACTCACCTCACATGATTGCACTCACCTCACATGATTGCACTCATCTCACACGCTAGTAAAGTAATGCACAATATTCTCCAAGCCACACTTCAATAGTATGTGAACTGCAAACTTCCAGATGCTCAAGCTGTATTTAGAAAGGGCAGAGGAACCAGAGATCAAATTGCCAACATCACTGAAAAAGTAAGAGATTCCAGAAAAACATCTACTTCTGTTTTATTGACTATGCCAAAGCCTTTGACTATGTGGATCACAAGAAACTGTGGAAAATTCTGAAAGAGATGGGAATACCAGATCACCTGACCTGCCTCCTGAAAAATCTGTATGTAGGTCAAGAAGCAACAGTTAGAACTGGACATGGAACAACAGACTGGTTCCAAATAGGAAAAGGAGTATGTCAAGGCTGTATATTGTCACCCTACTTATTTAACTTATATGCAGAGTACATTATGAGAAACACTTGGGCTGGGAGAAGCACAAGCTGGAATCAAGATTGTTGGGAGAAATATCAACCACCTCAGATATGCAGATGATACCACCCTTATAGCAGAAAGTGAAGAAGAACTAAAAAGCCTCTTAATGAAAGCGAAAGAGAAGAGTCAAAAAGCTGGCTTAAAATTCAACATTCAGGAAACTAAGATCGTGGCATCTGGCCCCATCACTTCATGGCAAATAGATGAGGAAACAGTGTCAGACTTTATTTTTGGGGGTTCCAAAATCACTGCAGATGGTAACTGCACCCATGAAATTAAAAGATGTTTGTTCCTTGGAAGAAAAGTTATGACCAACCTAGACAGCTTATTAAAAAGCAGAGACATTACTTTGCCAACAAAAGTCCATCCAGTAAAAGCTATGGTTTTTCCAGTAGTCATGTATGGCTGTGAATGCTGGACAATAAAAAAAGCTGAGCACTGAAGAACTGATGCTTTTGAACTGTGATGTTGGAGAAGACTCTTGAGAGTCCCTTGGACTGCAAGGAGATCCAACCAGTCCATCCTAAAGGAACTCAGTCCTGAATATTCATTGGAGGGACTGATGTTGAAGCTGAAACTCCAGTACTTTGGCCACCTGATGGGAAGAGCTGACTCATTTGAAAAGACCCTGATGCTGGGAAAGATTGAAGGTGATAGGAGAAGGGGACAGCAGAGAATGAGATGGTTGCATGGCATCACCAACTGGATGGACATGAGTTTGAGCAAGCTCCGGGAGTTGGTGATGGACAGGGAGGCCTGGCGTGCTGCAGTCCATGAAGCTGCAGACAGTCGGATACGAATGAGCAATTGAACTAAACTGAATAGCGGCTAAACAACAGACTGCTGCTTACCTTTATCGCAGACCACTCCTTGTAGTTTTCTTTCTTTTCAAAGTTCTGAAAGAAGGCCATAGTACAATAAACCGGAGACAAACATACCCAATTACCAGGCTACCTGAAGCCAGCTATGACTATTTTGATACAAAGCAAGAAGAATTCAAGACCTTCGTTACTTTGAGACTTATCATTTACCCTAAGACCATGAGACACAAGCTATATGAAGTCTTTCTGCTCCCCCGAGGGAGGGGAGCAGTTCTTGAGGCAGTAGCCTGCTCTGTTCTTTCCCCTCGGCCAGGTGAGAATGAAAGTAATGTTTCTATTTCTTCCAAACTCCGTCTCTATAATTTTTTATTCAGCTTTGGTGGGCAGAGAAAGCCAGGATAGGATTTTGACAGCAACGAACTCCCTATAGATAGCAATATTTATTTCTTACTCACAGGTTTATGAATCAGCTCTGAACCTGTGATGCTTTGTTGGTCTTGGCTAGGCTTGGTTTCAGGCTGTTGCTTGGGTTCTGGTCTGCTCTTTGGAGTGTCCTATTCTGAGATTCAGCCTGAAGGCTACTTAGGTAGTGCTCAGGTCATGGTGAAAGAGACATAAATGCTTGAGAGTGCATGACAACTCTAGGGAATGCGCCTTGTCTTGGAACACAGTGCACTTCTGCAACTGTTTTTTTTGTTTAGAGTTTTCATCAGTTGAACACCTATTACTCTGGTAATTTTGTTCTTTTGGTCTAGTGTACAAGTGTATCTATATAGGAATGTCAGATGGAGAATGTCTATTTAAAATATTCAACAAGTAAATGATAGACGAATGAATGAGTAACCCTCTGTAAAAGTGCCCATTGTAGAAGCCCATAGATTCTGGGCTTCCTGATGGCTAACAGTGCAGAATCTGGCTGCAGTGTGCAAGACCCAGGTTTGATCCCTGGGTTGGGAAAATCCCCTGGAGAAGGGAATGGCAACCCACTTCAGTAGTCTTGCTTGGAGAATCCCATGGACAGAGGAGCCTGGTGGGCTATAGTCCATAGGATCACAGTCAGATGGGACTTATTTTACTTCTCCTTTTTTATAGCTACTGACTGAAGTGGGAGGCAAAGGAATTCTGGCCAGTGCTTTTTAGACTCTTCTCTCATACATATAAGTAATTTTATCTGTGATTACTTTCTGTTTCTTGCTACCAGCTTCCAACTCTCTTCACTTGCCATTCTATCTGTCCCAGAGCTAGGGTTTAAAGCTGATCTCACTTGACACAGTGTCATTCTACTTCAATTTTCTTTGGGAACAGTTCTTTTTCTGGGCAATGTCATTTGCTAAATTTTACCCTTTTTGCACTGAAAACACATGTCCTGCCCTGGGGAGGGAAGTTCATTCCTTGCTCCTAGAACCTGCCCCTCCTGGGTGTTCACTGTGGACTTATTTTTTGGAAGCACTCTATGGATGGGTGATCTCCTTGCCCAGACTTCTCAGTTCAGGGATATGCTCAGGTTGCTTATTTTGGGACTATCAGATATGCATAAAATACTGCATCTCAAAACTAATGGATTCTCAAACCAGCTTATGGGAGGCATGTCTGTTTTATGCAAGCACAAAAGGTGAATTATTGAACTAACAGCTTTCTCAGGTATGGGTTCTGTGGTGTGATCAATTATATATGATGTTCACTCAGGCAAAAAGAAAAAAATGAGGTGGCTACAAGCTGGCGAGCCTCAGGGCTTCTGGAGCTATTCCATGTTCAAATGTGTGCGAGTGAGCTGGCAACTTCTGTATTCTGTTACACTCTCTCACAATATCTGAATTGATAAGCGCCATGCCAGGCTTGTCAGATCCCCCGTGCTCCCCCCTCTTCCGTATTGATGTGGGTGTGGTGTTTGTCCCCTCAAAGCGCCTCTGTAAGTTTTGTCTGATTACGTGCTTGGCCCTTAAGAGTAACAGTAATGATAACAACTACCATTTCATTGAGTGTGTTAGGCACTCTATATGATGTTGGTATTCAACTCTCCTAACAAATCTGCGAGGGAGGTCCTGTTGGAAACCCCACTCTCCAATGGAGGAATTGGCATCTTGGAGAGTTTGCACTGCCAGTAAGAAGCCTAGTCAGCCTGGCCCTGGAGCTGACAATATTATACACTATATTATACTGCTCTTTGGCACTTAATATATTTTAATTAAGGTTGGTTGAGTGAATAAATGGGCGTATGAATAAATGTCAGAGTAAATGACTTCATAAGAGAAGTATGAAGGCAAAATGCTCAGTCTGAACCTGAAAGGAGGGGTTTATATCTTGTTTGATTCCTAAAGGAAGAGAACGGCAGCTGTCCCTTGGCCCCTCACCATGTATTCTTGAAAGCGAAGACAGTAAATGGAAGAGACCTTTGTTCAAGCCCAAGCTCCACTACAAGACCATCTGGATTGTCACAATACCCCCAGTTCATAGGATAGTGGCCTGCACAAATCACGAGTTCAAAACATTTGATGAATAAAGAAATGAAAAAAATATGATGAGGTATATGTAAGCATCTACTGGCTTCCATCACAAAGAGTTCAGTAAATGAATATACTTGAGCTAGCATTGAAAAAGGGAAAAAAGACAGGAAAGGAGAGAAGATGGGAACAACAGGAGTGCTCTGGAGAGATGGCAATTCCCTGGAGCCAAAGGGAACAGAATTAGTCAGACAAAATGTTCTTGCTTTGCCAAGTTCTCTATCTTTGTCCAAGCTCTGACTCAGGAAGAACAAATGTCCATCTGTTCCTCAGAGATTCAGAAAGGTCCATAAGGAGAATAAGCACTATTTGGCCCATTTATTTCTTTCCTTCTTCCCTCTTTTCCTTTCCCTCCATTTTCTTTCCAGTTTAGGAAGTGACCTGTTTTATAGCCTCATTCAAAAGCTATGTACAATTTGCAAGCACTGAGTCATATTTGGACCTCTGGGTCATGGCATTTGATGAAATTAACTTTAGAAAGATTTCTTTCCTTTTTTATAATGGGGGTGAGGATCTTTGGAGAGTCCTAAAAAGACTTCTTGCGTAACCACTGGCTCTTAAGAAGATTAAAAAAATTTAAAGCTAATGAGGAGGACATATTTGGAGCCTATTTTACATGGTTCTATTGAACTAGGGCTTATAAGCTTGACAGAGCATCTTGAGAGTTTGATTGAGCCCCAAATATTTGAAACATGATTTGAATTGATTGCCCAAACTATCTTGTCCTAGTCCTGAGTCAATAATTGATAATGACCTTTCTCCTTCTCTCCTTTCCTCCATACTACCCTCCAGTCCTTCCTTCCCTTCTTCTTTTCTTCCTTACTTCTCTCTTTTTTATAGGAGTGGGATGGGAGGGCAAGTATAGATAGCTTTGAAGGTGAAATGCCTAGAGTTCTTTAGGTTGGGTCTGATTTTTTTTTTATGCAGTTATTAATTTTCTACTTGGTAGGCAATTTGAACTATCATGTGTATCATTTTACTAAGATTTGATGCTGTATACCTCTGTCAGCTTAACTATCTGAGGCTCAGTCTCCATTTTAATAAAATGAATATCAAATGTGTAAGGCCTGGGATTACCGTATTAGGTGAACAGCTCGTGCCAAGCTCCCAGAGTAATGAGCCAGATTAATGCAAAGACAATGCTGTTCACACATCAAAACATAATTGTGTCCTCCAGTTCTCCATCACAGAGATAGGAGACCTCTAATCACAAAGATCTCTTGAAGTAGGAGCAGAATGTGCTAGAAAGACCTAGATTTGAATCCTGCTTCCACCACACATAACTGGCAGGTTACTTACCTCTCTGATTCAGTTTACTCACATGTAAAATGAAGATAGCAGTGCCCCCTTGGCATTTTGGGAGGATTCAGTAAGTAACTCAGAGTGTATAAAACGCTTTTCTTCATGAAGAACTCATGAAGGGAAGTGAAAGTCACTCAGTCATGTCCTACTGTTTGCAACCCCATGGACTATAGAGTCCATGGAATTCTCTAGGCCAGAAGACTGGAGAGGGTAGCCTTTCCCTTCTCCAGGGGATGTTCCCAACCCAGGGATCAAACCCAGGTCTCCCACATTGTAGGTGGATTCTTTACCAACTGAACCACAAGGGAAGCCCAAGAATACTGGAGTGGGTAGCCTATCTCTTCTGCAGCAGATCTTCCCCACCCAGAAATTGAACTGGGATCTCCTGCGTTGCAGGCGGATTATTTACCAACTGAGCTATCAGGGAAAGATGAAGAGTTCACAGTAGGTGCTTAATAAATGCCTTCCTCCTCTTTTTCCCTCTTCTCATTTCTTTTCTCACAAGTGGAAATAACTGTAGGAACCTTTTCTTATAGAGTTGTCATAGGATTAAAAGTAAAACATTTAGATTAGCGCTTTACACATAATAAATCCTGCCTTGGATAATCTTACTTTATATTCATATAATGGCATTTCTAGGATGGAGACAAGGCAGGGCAAGTTCCATACAAAAATCTTTTCTTATTTGGATACTGATCAGAAATCCAAATAAAGTGAAATAAAGAGCTCATGTATCTTAGCTGCTTTTTTCTTTCAGGCCGTTTGGTTTTTTGGTTGTCTTTCCGAGACATTTCAAGGTTGGTCAACTTAACTTGGAAATATTTAAATGAACTATGATGGAAAACATTTTCCATTCAGCCCTGGCCTAATGCCCCACTGTAGGGCTGATCCCAGATGCTACTGATATCCTTGGTCTATTTATTGAAATGCTCTGCCCAAAACTCAAATATGAGGGGACACAAATGAGGAAAAGATGCCTGGTGTCTACAAGGCATGACCTAAATGACTTCCATGCTCCATGAGGAAGACTAAACCTTGGTATGTATGCCTTCTCTGTGTGTTTCACAGCTGAGTAATACCTGCTGACCCCTCAGTATGGTCCTGTGGACTCCTTCCTACTTTGGCACAGGTATAATGGGAATAAGGCATTGATCTGGAGCCCTTGGTTTTATGTCTTGCAGGCTGTGTGAGTTCAGTTCAAATGAGTCAGGCTCAGTTTCCTTTCCAGAAAGTGTTCTAAAAATGCCTACCTAAAGAGTCTTCCTGAAGATTAAATGCAGCAAGTATAGAAAAGCTCATAGCAAATTGTAAAGAGTTTTATAAATGAGGGGCCCTTTGCTCTGTGGGCTATTTAGGTCTGTTCCTTGTTTCTGCTTTGCCTCCTTTTTTGGCTTCCTCCCCACTTGTATGCTTCCACAACTGTCCAGAAGTTTCTCTGAGCAGCCACCTTCTTTCTCCCTGTTTGGCCCTGTCTCTCTTTGAGATTCATTAGCTGAGAGACCGGGACAACACAGCAGCTGAGGTGGGAGATGAGTGGAGGACTGGGATACCTGCTTCCTGTTGCCTCTTTTGGAAGCAGATGAATAGTGGGTGGGAAATGTTTGCAGTGATTTGGGCAGCTGAAGTGGGACAGGGTAAGGTAGCTGGGATGGGATCCTAAGAAATGTAGGCATGCCCAGTAGGCAGGCAATTAGGAGGAAAATTTCTAGAACAGGGCTAGTAAAGTCTGATTTCCTCTTATATATAATATATAAACTCTGTCATCTTGTGTTTTTATTCTCTTTTCTCTGCATAAATCATTCTTGTTCAATCTGATACTAGGGACCTTGCAGCAAAGACTAAGAGCCCGTGTGACATTATTCAATATGGTGGGCCAGGAGGTCATTTTGAAGATCTGTGTAATTTATGTGAGTGCAGCAGAGTCTGTTATATATATAGGTGTCAACTCCAACATCGTAATCCATAGATCTTTACCCTGCATATCAGGACAATCTGGAATCCATTTACTCAGTGTGTCCTCTCCATCTCTTGAACCACTTCCACTCTAATCCAAGCCACCACTATCCCTTACCTGCACCAATAACTTCCCAGCTGCTCCTTATGTTTATTTCCTCCTCCTGTTATCTCCCTAGAATCCATTCTCTGCAAAGCAGTCCCCAAGGAATGATCTTTTTAAAGTGCAAACCAGATCATATTAATCTCCTGCTCATACCCTCTAATGACCTGGAGTAAAAATTCACACTCTTTGTCCTGCCTCACTAACTTCTATATCTGTGTGATCATTTGGAAGCCATAGTCACACGTGGCTATTGAGCATCCAAAATGTGGCTGATCCACAATGAGATGTGCTGTAAGTATAAAATAGAGACCAGATTTTGAAGACTGGAAAAAAAAAGACTCTGTAGGAACGGAAACTATATGAATAATCTTTATGTTGATTACATATAGAAATGATAACATTTAGATATGTTAAAGTCTATTGTGAAAATGATTTTCCCTATCAGAGAATTTTTCTTTATGCACAGTGACTTGCATTATATTTCAGTTGGACAGTGCTGATCTGAATGCTGTTGCTGCTGCCTGACTCTGTCCTGCCTTCACTCATTCTTCTGCTGGTCCTGGAGCTCAGCAACACTGCTCTTTTTTTCTGTGATCAGGCAGTGATCAATCCTGCGCTGGGACATCCATTCTGCTTACTCTGTGTGGAATGCTTTTCCCACTCTTGACAAGGATGGTTCTTTCTCTTCTTTCAGATTTGAGCTAAATATCAGCTGCTCTGAGATGTCTCTTCTAAATAACCCATCAAAATGATTATCCTATCACTTTTTATTCCCATAGCATTCTAGTTATTCTCTGCATCACATTTGTCACGAGCTGATAACTTCTTTCCTTCTTTTCCTTTATTTTACCCATTCTTCGCCTCTTATTCCTCAATAACACCTACAGAAGCAGGTATTGTGTCTTGTTCATAGCTGTACACTAGTGACAAAAATAGATCCTGATACACAGAAAGCTCTAACACAAAACTTCTTAAATTAACACTTTTTGAGACATAAGAAACATGAAGACAAAAAGACCAGAGAAACATTTCTGGAATATGTCTTACATGTCAGAAATTGACAAAATAATTATATTTCCAATTTAACAAAATGGCTCTTTGATATCTCATTTGGTTGGCAAACTATGGCTCGTGGATCAAATCAGATCTGTTTGTGTTGTTCTAAATAAATATTGATTGGACCATGGCCACACTTATTTGTTTACATACTATCCCTTGTTGTTTTTGTACTATGTGACTGAGTTGAGTAGCTGCTAGAGAGATTGTGTGGCTCATAGAGCCTAAAATATTTACTATCTGTTTTTTTACAGAAGAAGTTTGCTAAGGTAGTCAAAGGATGACTTGGAAGGGCTATCATCTTTTCAATAAGTCCATAATTGCAAAATCAGAGTGAAAGGAGTGTGGTGCACATGAAGCTTCAACACGAAGTCCTCCATCTCCCCCCATGACTGTATTTGAGACCTTGAGTATCCTTATAAAGACAAGAAAGAGTTACTTGGTGAAACCACCTCAACCCTGTGGGGGAGATATTATCACGCATATTTGACAGATGAGTTAACAGAGATCCCAAATAGGTAAGACACAGAGCCTGTATGGAAATCTAGAACTGTCTCATCACTTATCTGCAGTAGTTTCAGAATTCTAGACAGGATGCCCTCCACTCCTGCTGCAGACAACACTTTTAAAAAAGTCTCTCCAACTGCTCTTTTTCAGTGCCTTAGTTTTTGCCTCAGCCTTGGTAATTAATGTCAAGTCCTGGAAGGTTTACTATTGAATGCATCTGGCTCCCCTCCAAGCTATTAAAAAGTCTGAAGAGCCTGCATCCAATCAAGAAATAATAATGATCTTTGGCTTAGCTATAATGTGAAGCAAATGAAGGCGATGCTTTAAAATTGGTTCTGAACTTCCTTGGCACACGCTTTGCTCTTTGCATATTGTTAATTTTTTTATATATACATACAAAAGTTCTCCATGGTAATCAAGTTTTCCTTTACCACAACCCATAGCATTAATGCCTGTTTTTCATCTTTCTAGCTTTCTCTTCCTCTCATTACCAAAACTAAATTAAAATACTTTGAGTTGACAGATAGCCACCAAGATAAGCATAATGTGGCTCAAAAGAATCATTCATAATAGCAGAAAGACAAATTTTCCTAATTCTTTTTTTTTTCTCCTTAGACTCTGCCTCCTCTCCATGATGTGGAGATGGTTTTGGACCATCGCTACCTGTCGCTTCCTCCTGATCCAAATCCAGCTTCTAATGTTGTTGATCTGGTGACTTGAGTGCTGTATACAACCATCATCTAGCTTCACTTCTTCGTAGTTAGGCATCTCAGCAAATGACCCAACCCAGCTTTCTGCGTCTGGCAACTGTCTTCAGAATGGTTCAGAGAAGCTAACCTTGGTTACCCGATGGGGTTACCCAGATGGGGCCCATCTGCTTGGCAGTCTTCAGTCACAAATTAAAGCCTAGGCCCTGATGATGACCAAAACAAGTCAGATAAGAAAGGAGAGGTCTTTCTACAGAGAAAATTCCTGCTGATGTGACTCAGCACATTCGTTTCTGATACAAGAAGTACCCACAGATATTTGCTGGTTAGACGGATGGTTTGGGGAGTGACTGAGTGGATGAGTGTGAAGATGAATTCAACAAAGTGAAGAGTAAATTTGGTTCACCTAGACTTTTTTAAACTCTAGGTAGGATGAGCAAGTGGATATTTAATGGTTGTTCTAATATGCTAGAATAATAATCGTCTTCAGTCAATTCAAAAAAGCATGAGTATCATCTGCTTGGTCTACCATGACAGACCTTATTAACCAATGTTGTTCATTGCGTGACACCTCGAGCTGTCAAAACCAATCTGCCTATTTAATCAATTTTGGCTTGTTTCTGAAAACTGAAATTTAGCCTTTTAACTGTGAGCTGTTATCCCTCTTCCAGTTAATCTGAATTTTCACAGGTCATGGTAGATCACAAATCGTGTAATTCCATTACACTGCCATTCACAGATTCTGAGCGACTGAGAGTTGCATATATGGAGGTACTTGGTTTGGGACACAGTCTGACTTGTGGGTGCTGATGTAAGACGAAATCAAGTTATGCTCATGGGTGAGAGCAAGCTGGGTAGGAACATGCCAGAAATAGCCTTCCCTTGCTTAAGGTTTCCTTACTTGATAAATGTAAATATAATATTATATATATATATATGTATATGCCTGCATTTGCTTGTTTCAATCAGCACATCCATTTTATTTAGGTCGCTGTTATCTCTACTAGCTATGCCTCATTTTGTAGCAGGGCAGCCCAGCCCACATGATAGGAGAAAGTCTACTAAAGGCTGCCATTGCAATGTGGAAGTGTCGTGTGTGTGTGTGTGCGTGTGTGCGTGTGTGTGTAAGTGGTGCCTGGAAGCACTGACACTCCGACTACATTGCAGCCATAAATGGTGTCATGCTTTTCTGCTAAGTTCTCCCTACTATGAAATTGGCTTCTGGTCCCTGCATTACATCAGCAGATGCATCAGGAAACCCTGGGGTAAAGATACCAAGAAAGCCCTTTCCAGTCCCAGTATAGCTTATAGGAGGGAGGGACGTTTCATTCCTCCTTAATTGAGAGTTGGAGAGGACCATGGGTAGAGAGGAAGAGAGAGGAGAGAGGAAGCAACTTCTTTCTCTGAACACATAACCCAAAAGGTTCCCTTTCAACAACTTGAGGGGATGCCCCAACATGACCGTGGTTAGGACTGCAGTGAAGGGAACCTACAGAAGGCAGCGTGGAAACCAGGCAGTGAGGTCCCTAAAGAAAGGAATCAAAAGATGTCACCATTCCCTCTGCTTATTCTGAGGGCACAGGCCCTGCTGCAGGCTGGACTCCCTGCACCATTAGAGCCTGATTATGCCCCCACAGCAACCCCGACCTTCTAGATGGCAGGCAAAGTTCAGTCTGTGCAAGGCACAGCTGGTTTCTGACTTAGGGCTGTGAATTGACTGCAGCGGTGTTGGCCCCAGAAGTGTCAGACTGAAGTTCATCACCATTATTTCTTATGGGAAAATTGCTTTTGATCTGGGCTTGTTTAGGGGGATCAGTCATTTTCAAGGACAGACTGTGCCCAGCATTGCTGGAGGTGGTAACCATAAGCCTGCCACGTGCTGCCAAATCACGCTGCACGTGAAGAGCTTCACTCAACCTTGGGTGCCAGCCTAAGGAAGGACCGCAGTGATCTGGGGAGGCGAACAGATGAGAGGAGGCTCTAGGCTGGGTGTGTAGCCTGGAAAGCAAGCTCAGAGGTAGCATGTGTTCTGTGCCACACCAGGGAGCAGGAATGTGAGTGACCCATGAGCAGATGTTTAGGGACACAGCATCTTCGTCAGTGTGTTTGGGCTGAACTCTCATCTGTGTTGAGAACTGTGCGTATGATCAGATGCAAGGTGGACCAGACCATTTTATAGGAAGTGGAATGGGCAAGTTGCAGATGGTGTAGGAGTCTGGAAAGAGAGAGCTCCCTTCAGCTGAGTCCTGGCACCATGCTTGTCATGCTCTGTCTGTTTATTTCCCTTTCCTCATTTAATGCCACTTGATTGTGGAAGAAAATAAATCTCAGAGATGTGAAGAGTTAAAGCTGCTTATGTCTAGTTCTGTGCTCTTTTTCTCACTTGCTGCTGTTGGAGCCTTCCTACTGGGGAAGTTTTCATCCCAGAAGAAAGAAAATGATATCTTCTTGAGGACTGACTGGGCTCAGTATCCCCCATGTGGGAGTGTAACCAAGTACATACCCCAGTGCCAAGGCCATCCATGTGCATCTGTGTTCCCGGCTCAAGGAAGATCTTTTAAAACCAGAGGAAAAAATTCTTTTTTTGTGTGGTCAAAGGCACATGGTGTTGAGTCTTCACTGATGAGAAAATTACCACTGACATCCAAGGGGAAATCAACTTTTATTCAAAACAACAGTCTGGAGTCTTGCATATTTTTTTTCTCAGTGCTGCTTCTAATTCTTCCTTAAACTCAAGGGAAAATTTCACTGATTGTCTGGGCCTCATTTTCTCCACTTATAACATAATCGTCCTCAATCCTCCTTCAGGTTCATTATAAAAATGAATATAAAAGCAGTTTTGCCTTTAATAGACCCATTTGGATACAGATCACAGACAACTATAAAAAGGCATTAATAATAGTTTTGTTGTCATTAAGAAAAACAACCACAAATAATCATAACACTAATTCAGTTACAAAAGAATCCAACCTGCCTTTGATGGAAGGGAAAGAATGCGCTATTTTTCTTTTTATTATGGGTATTACATAATTAACTTATGTTTATAGAAAACTCAGGACAGATAAAGCATAAGGAGTACCAGCACTCATGATCTCACTTCCCAGATGTGAGAAACTATCGCCTACATTTTGGTATAAATTCTTCCTTCATTTCCTTCCCCTACATGTATGTGCGTGTGTGTGTGTGTGTGTGTGTGTGTATAAAATATTCCAGATTTTACCATTTTTTGAAATGGTATCATACTATATTCTTTTGTAACTTGACTGTTGACATAGTACTATACTGTGACCATCTTATCCTGTCAATAAAATCTATTTAATCAAAACTGTAAGTGATTGAACTATCCATTGTTTTGGTGTCCCATAATATATAGAAATAGTTTTTACTGTTGAAAATGAACAAACACCAATCATCCTACCCAATGATGCAATGAACATCTTTTACTCGCTGATCTGATTGTTTTTTGGGAAGCCTTCCTAGAAGTAGAACCATGGGGCCAAAGAGTATGTGCATTTTGTGGTTGGTGATACACAGTCCAACACTCTCTCCAGAAGGCTGTCCATGTGCTCCTCCCACCTCTGCGCCAGAAGAAGCCAGTTTCCCCAGGCTCTTGCCAACAGCAGGCATTTTCCTTCTCTTTAAATTTGCCAACTTGAGGGATGCAAAAATGGTATTCTGTACTCATTTGCATTTCTTATTTAGTGGTGAGTGGAAGCATTTTTTTCCCCATGTGTTTCTTAGCCATTTGAATTTTGTCTACTACAAATTGCCTATTTATTTACTTTGCGTATTATTTTTCCAGAATATTTTTCTCTTATCTAATCTTTCCTAAGAAAGTATATTTAGCAATATTTTCTATACCTTATTTTAGGATGTAGAGATTCATATCTTCTTAAAATGTGATTTCCCCAGTGCAGTCTCTTCTCATAGAACAAAGGCAGACAATAATTGTAAGAAGCAAAATGGACTGACACTAAAATTTCCAAAGAGCATATTTGATTTTTTAAACTAGTATTTTATCCCTCAATTTTTAATGTGTAATCACTCTCTCTCCTTCTCTCTATCTTTCTCTGTGTTGATGATCTTGTACTTATGGTTTGGGTTTGAAAATAAATAGGCTATCTAACTTCCCTGCTCAGTCTGAGCTTCAGAAACTTCTATAATAATGTGTTTGTGTATGTGTGTGGGTAGGGAATTGGGTATAAGCTGTAGTCTCCACAGTTGTCTTTATATCATTACCTGAAGGGCAACCGAACCACTTATGAAAACAGCACAGGCAACTAGTTGAAAATGACAGAACCTATATTTTGGTACTAGGAAAAGAACTATATATATAATTCAGTATATAGACAATTTAAGCAAAATTTCATGTAACAGATCATAAATGATACATCATAGCTTCTGATATTAATTTCTAAGCCTCCACCAAGAATTACAAAGACCTCCACCAAGAATTACAACTCTTCTGTTGTTTCAGATCTCTGATTTCAGCCTCTCCTCTTGCCCCAAGTTGCTATCAGGGCCCTGTTTCCTAGTCACTACAAGCTCCCATCTTCACAATTGCCTATGTTACTCTCCATTCAGTCTTGAATTGGAGCAGTTAAGCATACTAGCTTCCTCTGATGCTTTCTGCAGAACAATTGCTCTGGTTGTTGTTAGCCTTCACTTCCTAGTGCTGAAGCTTCTCTCTCCGAGAACACTCTGCCATCCTGTGCTTCAGTAGCACTGGTTCACTTCCTACCCCTGCTGTGGCAGTGGGAAGGGTTTTATAAGGTTGAGCAGAAGAGTATCCTCCAGACTGGGACCTGGGTGAAAATTATTTCCTGTTCTCATTCTTTAAAGATGAGAACACTATGTCACTTCAATGAGACACCCGTAAACAATCCATCTAGCTGCTTGACCATGTAAATCTCAAATTATAAGGGCTGTTTACACCTGCAGGGGTCCTGCAAATCTCGTTTACGTAAAAAAGTATTTTAAGTCTCTAATGAGCTATATATAGCTCATAATTTGGAGATATTTGGGACTTCCCTGGTGGCACAGTAGATAAGAATCTGCCTGTCAATACAGGGGAAAGTGAAAGTGTTAGTTGTGTCGGACTCTTTGCGGCCTCATAGACTGCAGCTCCCCCAGGCTCCTCTGTCCATGGAATTCTCCAGGCAAGAATACTGGAGTGCACGGCCATTCTCTTCTCCAGGGGATTTTCCTAACCCAGGGATTGAACCTGGGTCTCCTGTGTTGCAGACAGATTCTTTACGGTCTGAGCCACCAGGAAAGTCCCTATGCAGGGGATGCAGATTCGATCCCTGGTCGGGGAAGATTTCACATGCCAAGGAGCAACTAAGCCCATGACTACATCTAGTGAGCCCTCTGCTCTAGGGCTCATGAGTTTCAACAAGAGAAGTCACCACAATGAGAAACTTGGCACACTGCAAAGAAGAGTAGCCCCTATTCACCGTAACTAGAGAAAGCCCACACAAAGCAACGAAGACCCAGTGAAGCCATAAATAAATAAATAAAAATAATTTGGAGATGTTTACCAATTGTCCACCTCCATTTGAGATTTCCTGCTCCATTTGGAAATCTAGGGGTTCATAAGATAAGAGATACACTGACTTTGCCTAAATATGGACATGGCGCATTTTTCATTATTCTGCCATGCCATGTTTAAGACAAAGCAGGTTGTGTCTAATTGATTTCTACTGAAAATATTTAGAGATATCAGAGAAATAGCACTGAACAGGAAGAAACTTTAAGTTGCGTTGTCAGGGATGACTATCCCTAATATTTTATCTGCTGTTCTCTAACCCAGAGAAAACTTCCCCTGTGTGCCTCTGCCCACCATATTGCTGACTCCCCAGTCCCCCCTTGTGAGAGCTTTCTCCTGTCTCATCTCTCAATTGCCAGGCCTTCATCTCCTGTTAAACACCAAGATTATTATTTCACAATTAAGCAGAGCCTTTTATCTTTTTTTTTTAGAGGCTTACTTTTTAAAAATTAATTAATTTTTAAAATTGAAGTATAGTTGCTTTTCAGAATTTTGTTGTTTTCTGTCAACCTCAACATGAATGAACCATAGGTATACATATGTCCCCTCCATCTTGAACCTCCCTCCCATCTCCCTCCACATCCCACCCCTCCAGGTTGGTACAGAGCCTCTGAGTTCCCTGAGACATACAGCAAATTCCCATTGGCTATCTATTTTATATATGGTAATGTAAGTTTCCATGTTACTCTCTCCATACATCTCACCCTTTCCTCCCCTCTCCCCACAATTAAGCAGAGCCCTTTATCTTTGTTTTATCTTAAACTTCTTCTCTCAGATTATGCTAAAACTTTGTCTTATTCAATAGAGCCACTCATGTGTGTGTTATTCATTCAGTCATGTTCAACTCTTTGCAACCCTATGGACTGTAGCCTGCCAGGCTCCTCTGTCCATGTAATCCTCCAGGCAAGAATACTGGAGTGTGTAACCATTCCCTTCTCTAGGGGATCTTCCTGACCCAGGCATCGAACCCAGGTCTCCCACATTGCAGGTGGATTCTTTGCCAACTGAGCCATTAAGAAAGCCCCTGAACCACTCATCAAAGAGCTTAAGCTCTCTGAACACAGAACCGATGACAGTCGGTCAGTAAATATATAAAACACACCTTTTCCTGCACTGACCATCAAGCAGCACAGCCCTTAGAGACTGGTCTACCCAGGCTTCCATCTTGTCTCTCTGGGTTCACACATATTCCTCTCACTTTCTTTTCCTTTGCTTTCTCTCTCCTGTTGTATGTAGACAGCCAACTTTGTAGCCCTTCCTACCTTGTTGTGGTTTAATAAAACGATCCAGACACCAGCTCTCTCTGCTCACTCTTGAATAGCGGGTCCTGGGCCAGGATGTTTAATGCCATTCTCCTCAACACGTGCTATCAGCCAATATCCACTTCCTCTATTTCCATTTCCTCTTGCTCATGGGGTTTTTCAAACTGCTGGAGGCAGTCCAAAGGGTGCAGTAACCAGGTCTTCTCCAAGTTTATTTTTCTCTTTCTTTGACCTGCACCATTTAGTAAATGTTTTAGCATGCCACACGGTTGAAGTAGCCTCACAGAAGTACTTCACCCCGTTCTTGAGAAAATCCAATGCGATGTTTGCTCATCAGAAGGGAGCCTTAGCCACTGCTGCCAAGTGCTCTTACTCTGTTCTCCTTCAGAAAAGCCATACATCATCAGGCCTGGCCCAGTGCTGTGCAGCCTGATGCTCTAACTGCACTGTGATTACCTGCACTGGGCCTCTTGCCTGCCTTCGATGTGATCATTTCTCGTGGGTATAATTCATTGCCGTCATTGAGGGCTTGGAGGTGATTCATTTCCACTGTCTCCTGTGGCTTCTAAATAAAACATTTTAAGCAAAGAATAGACAAAAGGGGAGGCTGAGAACAATGATGAATCTCCCCGTCACTCCCAGCTGACATGTTCCCCTCTCAGACCAGGATCAGTGCATTAGGAGTTAAGAGATCACTCATTTCGTGGTATTTTTGTAATAAATTGCAATGTTCACTATTGTGTGATTGAAGTCTTTTTTTTCTAAAGGAAGATGCTATTAAAAGAAAAAAATTCTCCCACTATTCACTGAAGATTATACTGACTTTCTGAAGAAAGTCTTGCTGTTGAATCTGATGCCAAGCATTTAGCTGGGAGGATGCCGCCTCAGTCTGAGATGCCTGGGCCCTAATAATATTAATGTATTTTAGCTCCTCTATGCCTGAAACCAGAGCTTACCCCAGAGGGTGATGGACCTATCAAAGTGTGTCTCCATCTAATGTAAGTTTTCCTTTGTTGCTTATGCCCAGGTATGCTGAAAAGAGCTGCTTTCTGTTCTCTGGGAGGGGGAAATACTCACTCAACAAAAGGATTCTGTGCATAGGGTTGGAAGTGGGGAGAGTGTGATAGCCTCAAGGGGAGCTGGCATATGGATAAGGACACAGAGGGAGGGATAATAGGCAAATGATGTGGGAGCCTGCCTTCCTCCAGATAACAAGTGTGTAAACCATTCCATTTCCTCATTCCAGCCTGCTCAGCTGTTATTAGCAGCTTAAAGCATCTCACAGACACAGCTTTGATGCAGCAAATAAACTGCACTGGCCTAGTTTTGCTGATGGCCTCAACCCTCTCCAAACACAGGCATGATATTCAAACTATTCCAAGGCTGGTACAGTCCAGGCACTGACCAGTTGGAGGTGATAAATGAAACACTTTTGCTATTAGATTACTAGAGTCCACACAGATCAACCTTCTCTCTGATTGCTCCTGTAGCAATGAGGGCACCCTTCTACAATATGCCATCAGGGTAACGTCTAATTTCTTCTTTCTTCAGTGAGTAATTTTTGCTACAGCACGCTTCCTACTGAGAATTTCCTTGCACTTTAATATCAGTACTTTTTTTGCTTCCAATTCTTCTATACATGAAGAAGCAGCTAGTATTCATATCTTAATTAGCCATAAAATGCTTCCTTCAATTCTCTTCCTCCCTTTCCTTCTTAAATATTCAAATGTAACAAAATATTGATGAAGAGTAAAATTAATAAAACAAGTTATTTTAAAAGACTCATTAAAATTAAATCAGTGTTTAAAAAAATTTGTATCAGAACAATGCATGTAAATCTAAGGTATTAACTATTTTCAGATTATTTTAGTGTTGAGTTGATTTTGCTCTAATTCTTTGCAAATTGTTAATGGCTAGGTAATATGTTTATATGGTGAATGTTATCTATTAATTAGAGTATTCGATTCACCAGAAAATAACTCCATATATCTCAAATCATGTAGTATGGTATTTTAACCTAGTCTTTGAAGAGATGTAGAATGGTTAAATTAATTTATTAAAGTCAGAACTCAGAGCATTTAACATAATGATCATGGGTACTGTGGTGTGTGAGATGAGCCATACACGTTTTAATATAATTTTTGCATGTATAGCTATTGATAACAGCTAGAGCATGATAGCCTGAAATTGCAGTCTCTTTGCTGACTCCTGTTTCCCCTGTCCATCAAAGGCAGCCCATTTCACTTGAGTGTAAGAGATGAGCAATGAAGACTGTGATGATTAACAACTTCATCTCTCTCTTCTGGAAGAAGATGATACTATGTCATATCTTACAGTTTTCAAAAGGAAAAATACCATAGTAGGATTCTACTTTAACTCAGATCTGGATGTAATCCTGATGACACCGATAGATATGGAGACATGTCGCTGGGCAGAGCTGAGTGAATCATGGTGATGACATTTTCATCACCAAGCACTTTGCTTATTTCTAAGCAATCAGTCAAATATTCTAGAATCATTTGCAAATTCTTATGAGAGCAGTAGCTAGGAAGATATTTTTTTAGTTTTAATATAAAGTTTATAAAATCAATAAAAATTTTGTTTTTTTAAGAGGATATGTATAAAGTCACAGACTCCAACTTTCCAGACTGATCCAGATTAACAGTCCCTCATATCAAGATCACGTGTTTCCTTGAGGTTGGGCAGTCTATATCTGATGATCACACTATGCCACATAATAGATAACTTCAGAGATAGCCTTCCTAGTGACGTTAAAGCTGGTATCCAGCCCCTTGGAACAATTAATCAGAAACTATAACATAATCCAGAATTTCAAGTCTCATTCTTTGCACTTAAGCTTACAAAGAACATGACTGGCAGAGACCAGAGTTCATGGTGGGGTCTTCTAGGACCACTTCTTTCTAAACCCCTCAGGCAATTGAGGACATAGCTTTTAACTCCTGTTTTTTCTCATGCTGCTTGAATTCTAGAATCTGAAGCCAAGAAGCTGACATCTTTAATGTGAGGGGATCAGAGAAAATGTCTTTTTATTTCTTTAAGCATTAATTCTTTTGTTTACCCTTCTGATCTTCTTCCAGGTTTCTGACAGTGCACACACCGGCTCTCTTGAATCTATTCTTTGTATCTTTTCAATCTATCAACGTTCAGTTACTAAGTCACGTCTGATTCTTTGTGACTCCATGGACGGTAGCCCGCCAGGCTCCTCTGTCTATGGGATTTTCCCCTCAAGAAAACTGAAGCGGGTTTGCCATTTCCTCCTCCACAGGATGTTCCCAACCCAGGAGTTGGACCCACATCTCCTGCATCTTGGCAGGTGTATTCTTTACCACTGAGCCACCTAGGAAGCCCGTTTTTCAATCTGTCATTTTGCCCCAAATTCTGCAAGAGCAAGCCAGCCTTTAAATAAACTGCATTGATAGATTCTACTATTCAACATAGTTTTCTTGTCTTCATTACAAATATTTTAAGCAACTGTGTGTATTATTTGATTGTAATCTTGCCTGATCTTAGATCAGCTCTTTACTCTTGCCGGGAAAATCCCATGGATGGAGGAGTGTGGTAGGCTACAGTCCAAGGGGTCGCAAAGAGTTGGACACAACTGAGTGACTTCACTTTCTTTTACATTGATGCAGATTCCATCAAATGTTAGTGCTTTTCTGATGTTTTTTTGTGTGTGTTTGATATGTGGGCTGAGAGCAGCAGGGGCAGGTATAGTGAGCCAGTGTTAACTAAATCCGTCCCTGCTGAGTAACTTTGGTAGGATGCAACCTGGGAGATAAAAGGACCATGAATGAGTTAGAAGATGTCACTCAGTAAACTTCACAACACATTATGGTGAGAACCAAACAATTCCAGCGTAACAAAGAAAAAATTTGCATTCTCCCTCTCAGATTTCAAGAGATTGATGATCTTCCACTACCTCATGAGGACTGAGGTGACCAAGGAAAATCTACCAGCACCGTTAATAGAGACAGAAGCCCAGACAGGACATAGAGGAAGCCACTGGCCTTGTAAACAGTAAAGGTGAGTGTCAACATACTTTTGGATACACATAAGACACCTATTAGGGAGTCCCAGAAATTCACTGGAGGTGGGAATGTCTTTTTAAGAGACTGAATTAATGCAAGTGTTAAGCAGGGGCTTGGAGCTGTTTGGATTCAGCTGTAAGTATTAATGTGCCATCATTCAATTTTTAAAAAAATTATTTGTGATATTAATGAGTTTTAGGCTATGATTAAGTTTGGGTGAACCTATTATCTATATAAAAAACTAGCATGGGCTTTCCTGGTGGCTCAGTTGTAAAGAATCCGCCTGCCAATGCAGGAGACACAGGTTGGATCTCTGGTCTGAGAAGATTCCCGTGCCATGGAGCAGATAAGCTTATGTACCACAGCTACTGAGCTTGTGCTGCAGCTCAGGAACCACAGCTACTGAAGCCCATGTGTCCTCATGCTCATGCTCCACAACAAGAGAAGCCACTGCAATGAGAAGCCGACGCACTGCCACCAAGAGTAGCTCCCACTTGCCACAAGTAGAGAAAGTCCACATACCACAAAGACCCAGCATAGCCAGTAAATAAATAAAATTATTTTTTAAAAACACTAACATAAATAACACCATGGAATATATTTGTGGGCACCTCTGACCCTATCTTCCTCTCTGTTCTTTAGGTAACAACTATCGTGAATTTTGTATCTATCACCCATATTGTTATATATGTAGTTTATTCATTTTCCCTGTTATTTAATATTCCATGGTGTGACTATGCCACAGTTTACCTATGTATTCTTTTATCCAGGAAAGTTAGATTGCTATGGTTTTTGTTTTTAAAAACGATTCTGCTGTGATCATTGTTTACATGTGTCTTGATAGAAATATGCCAGCATTTCTCTAGAGTGGAGATGCTGGAACATAGGGCGTATACGTCCACAGCTTTGTAAGATAATGCCAAACTAAACAACTGGGGAAAGTGAAAGCGAAGTTGCTCAGTCGTGTCTGACTCTTTGTGACCCCATGGACTGTAACCTATTAGGCTCTTCTGTCCATGGGATTTTCTAGGCAAGAGCGCTGGAGTGGGTTGCCATTTCCTTCTCCAGGGGATCTTCCTGACCCAGGGATCAAACCCAGGTCTCCCGCATTGTAGGCAGACACTTTGCCGTCTGGGCCACTGGGGAGATCATACAATTGGTAGTACCAACTAATTCTCCGCTGTGAGTGATTAAGAGTTTCTTCTGCTCCAAATCCTACCAGGTTTGGTGTTGTCAGAACTTATTTTTTTCCAATATTGTAGGTATAAAATGGTTTCTTATTGTGACTTAGTGTAAATTCCAGTGTTATGAACAAAGGTGAGTGTATTTTCATATTTGTGTTGTGTTTTTGTGAAACGCATGCTAACGGCAGTGAGACTCAAAACACCTACAACTGTTGCCATCATATCAAATGCCTGAGAGTACATCAAATCAATGAAAATTGGCTGCAAATTAGCTCTATTTATATCTTTGGCTGAGTCTTCTATTGGGTCTTTTGACTACTTCTTACTGATTTCTAGAATTTTTTTTTACATATTCAGTATGTGTGTGTGCTTAGTCACTCAGTCATGTCCAACTCTTTGCAACCCCATGGACTGTAGCCTGCCAGGCCCCCCTGTCCATGGGGATTCTCCAGGCAAGAATACTGGAGTGTGTCATCATGACCACCTCCAGGGGGTCTAACGAAACCAGGTATAGAACCCAGGTCTCCTGCACTGCAGGCAGATTCTTTACTGTCTGAGCCACCAGGAAAGTATACTAATCCTACTATTTAACACAAGTTGAAAATATTCTCTCTTAGTCTGTGGTTTATTTCTCACTTACTGTCTGGTGGTATTTGATGAACAGGAATTATCCATTTTAATATAGTCAGATGTATAAATCTTTTCTTCTGTGTTTTGTGATATTTAAAAAAAAAATCATTTCTTGCAGCTCATGTAGCTCAATACCAGAAAAATAAATGACCCAATCAAAAAGTGGGCCAAAGAACTAAACAGATATTTCTCCAAAGAAGACATACAGATAGCTAACAATCACGTGAAAAGGTGATCAACATCACTCACTATCAGAGAAATGCAAATCAAAACCACAATGAGGTGCCATTTCACGCCAGTCAGAATGGCTGCCATCAAAAAGTCTATAAACAATAAATGCTGGAGAGGGTGTGGAGAAAAGGGAACCCTCTTACACTGTTTGTAGGAATGCAAACTAATACAGCTACTATGGAGAACAATGTTGAGATTCCTTAAAAAGTTGGAAATAGAATTACCATATGACCCAGCAATCCCACTGCTGGGCATACACACTGAGGAAACCAGAATTGAAAGAGACACATGTGCTCCAATCCTCATTGCAGCACAGTTTACAATAGCTAGGACATGGTAGCAACCAAATGTCCATTGGCAGAGGAATGCATAAGGAAGTTGTGGCACATACATACAATGAAATATTACTCAGCTACAAAAAAGAACACATTTGAGTCAGTTCCAATGAGGTGGATGTTCAGTTCAGTTCAGTTCAGTTGCTCAGTTGTGTCCGACTCTGCAACCCCATGAATCGCAACATGCCAGGCCTCCCTGTCCATCACCAACTCCCGGAGTTCACTCAGACTCACGTCCATCGAGTCAGTGATGCCATCCAGCCATCTCATCCTCTGTCGTCCCCTTCTCCTCCTGCCCCCAACCCCTCCCAGCATCAGAGTCTTTTCCAATGAGTCAACTCTTCTCATGAGGTGGCCAAAGCATTGGAGTTTCAGCTTTAGCATCAGTCCTTCCAATGAACACCCAGGACTAATCTCCTTTAGAATGGACTGGTTGGATCTCCTTGCAGTCCAAGGGACTCTCAAGAGTCTTCTCCAACACCACAGTTCAAAAGCATCAATTCTTCAGTGCTCAGCCTTCTTCACAGTCCAACTCTCACATCCATACATGACCACTGGAAAAGAGGTGGATGTAACTGGAGCCTATTATACAGAGTGAAGAAAGTCAGAAAGAAAAACACAAATACAGTATATTAATGCATATATATGGAATTTAGAAAGATGGTAACGATAGCCCTATATGTGAGACAGAAAAAGAGACACAGATGTATAGAACAGTCTTTTGGACTCTGTGGGAGAAGGCGAGGGTGGGATGATCTGAGAGAATAGCATTGAAACATGTATATTATCATATGTGAAACAGATCCCCAGTCCAGGTTCGATGCATGAGACAGGGTGCTCAGGGCTGGTGCACTGGGATGACCCTGAGGGATGGGATGGGGAGGGAGGTGGGAGGGGGGCTCAGGATGGGGGACACATGTACACCCATGGCTGATTCACATCGACACATGGCAAAAACCATCACAATATTGTAAAGTAATTAGCCTCCAACTAAAATAAATTAAAAACAAAAAGAAAGATGGTAATAATGACGACCGTATATGCAAGACAGCAAAAGAGACATAGATGTAAAGAACAGACTTTCAGACTATGTGGGAGAAGGCAAGGGTGGGATGATTTGGAGAGAACAGCACTGAAACATGTATATTACCATATGTAAATCAGATGACCAGTGCAAATTCGATGCATGAAGCGGGGCGCTCAAAACCTGTGCTCTGGGACAACCCAGAGGGATAGGGTGGGTAGGGAGGTGGGAGGAGGGTTCAGGATGGGGTGGGGCACATGTACAACCGTGGCTGAATCATGTCAATGTATGGCAAAACCCGCCACAATATTGTAAAGTAATTAGCCTACAATTAAAATAAATACATTAATTAAAAAGTAAAAAAATCATTAAACAGTAAAAAAAAATCATTTCTTATCCTGGGGTTAAAGATATTAATCTATATATATTATTTCAATGTTTAACTCTAGCTGCTCATATACTTGTCTTTAATTAACTAGAAATTGATTTTTATGTATAGAATATAAAGGGATTCAATAGAAGAGATGTGAGAAAGAGTCTGAAGGTAAATCCAACAGGATTTGCTGTTGAGTTGGATGTCAAGAGTGAGAGAAAGAGAAGAATCAAGTACAGCTCCGAAGTTTACGAACACGGGGCACTGTGAATGCAGTGTTAATAACCAAATGGGAAGATTTTTTTTTTTTTTAAGGCAGAAACCAGGAGCTTGGTTTTGATCATGCTAAATTTGACATGACTGGTATGTATCCAAATGAAATTATTGAGGAGATGGTTGGGTCTCTGAGTCTAAAGTTCAGAAAAGAAGTAGAGCTGGAGAAGTTATGAACATAAGCCCTGAAACTCTTCAACCTTCCTGTCACTTTCTGCTCGCTCTCAGGTGTCTTCTCATCCTGCACGTGAGTAGTTCAAGTGTCAGCCAAGGAGTGCAGGGTAATTAACATGCAGAATGGGGGGTCCCCCCTTTGGGGAACTTTCCGCATTAGAGTTTCAGCTTTCTAGCTACCCTAAGCTCTGACTTCTGACTCGTAGTGTCCGCAAACTGTTGCTCTCTCTTGAGCAATTCTCTAGGCCAATTGCAGGCAAACTGGCGTGTAACTTAGAGAAAGAGTTGTTTACATGTAGATCTCACCCAGCAGGGTCTTTTCTTTCAAGGGTCACAACCTCTCCATGTCTAGCAGCATTTTGTCAATCTCCAGAGCCTTCATATTGTTCTGGTTTTTAAAACAGTTCCCCACAGTTAGTAATTGTTATGAGGAGGAGGGTTGCTCTGATACCAACAAGTCCCCTGTTAGTGAAGTCTAAGTTTCTGCCTATCTTCTGTTGAAAAGCAGTCCACATTTTCCCCTATGCTGTGTCCTTAACTTTCTTTTAAGTGGTCCATCCTTTCTAGGAAATCTGACTGATGAGGAAAAGCTTTCTGGGGTCTTACACTCAACTTGGGGAAGAGAGAAGAGAGACCCCTGACCACCGGGCAGCTCATCTCTCAAAAAGAAAAAGCCTAAGTACAACTTGGGTACAGGAGAACACTTTTCCCCACACCCCCACCTCCAAGAGTTTTCCTCCCATGGTGGAGGTTTCCCACTAGGCAGGGTGGAATCAGGAAAATCAGCAAGAGCCACGGTGCATTTCCTGGTGAGTCATCTGTAAGCAAACCCACTCTACAGTGGGGCTTTGTTTTCTTTAAAAGAAAACGCAGATTGGTCTCTCACGAATAGTGCATTTGCTTCCTAATAAAGGGGTTTACCTCTCCTCTGAGAAGGAGCATTTGCCTCCTTCCTAATGATGCTCTGTTTTTAATTAATTTTTATTGCAGTATAAATGCTTTCCAATGTTGTGTCAGCTTCTACTGCGTAGCAAAATGAATCAGCCATACATATACATATATCCACTCCCTTTTGGATTTTCCTTCCATTTAGGGCACCATAAAACACTGAGTAAAGTTCCCTGTGCTGTGCAGTAGGTCCCTATCAGTTGTCTATTTTATACGTGGCTTCAATAGTATATATGTGTCTTCTTACACAGGTTCCCCTTTTAACTGAGATGGGCTGCCTGCTCCATCTGAGAACGATGCCAGGTTCAGACAGACTTCTTCTGGCAGCAAACCTCTCACCTTATTGGGCAGCTGAAGTTCATCTCACCACATGGTGTTGCTATGTCTACAGTAAGGGAACATGGCCTCAGCCTCTCTCACCCCCTTTCCAAGGCTCCTTTCCACATCCTTTTTTCACTGTACCTGCCTCATTCACCCTCCCCACCCACTTGTTCTTGTGCTTCTTCTGGTCAGAAGACAGACAATAAAAATTTAGAATAAAGTTGGTTCACTGGGGCTTTCTCATGTTCCAAAGCATAAGAAGAGAAGTTCTGAGGAGCTGCCTCTGCATGATACAATGATAAAAATTTCAGATGCTGCAACCTTGAGGAACTTTCTGGAGATTACCAATCCCCCTGCTCAGTGTGCTGCCCCATCTGTCAGTTTAGAAAGTCAGACCCACTGACAGAAGAGCTTTCCTAGAATGTGAGCTGCCCTGAATCTTGCCAGAAGCCACAGGAATCTCCTACTTCTTGTCTCCTATCTCCAACATACCGATCTGGAACCTCACGTTCAATAAAAACTAATATGCAAAGAATGCAGATAACGTGTAATGTGTTTCCACTAATCTTTTCTCCTTTTTTTTTTTTTTTTTTTTTTTTTTACCTTCTAGCGAGAAGGTGGCTGAAGATCTTAGAGATTAGTTGATTTAAGCACAGCCATGCAGCTAGTAAGGACTTAAACTGAGAGTTGATCCAAATCCAGGAGCACTGCAAATTTCTCCATATCGTGTAGTTATAGAAATTTAAAATCTCCCTTAACCTTGAAGGACTTGCTAATAAAACCATCTAGGTTCTGAGCTATATTTTCTTTTGGCCAATTTTTCAAAGGAAAATCTCTCAAAGATTCCCATCTCCAGGAATTGAAGGCTGTATTTGAAAGCAAGAAAGATTCTTAAATTTTCCTGTTAATCCCTATCTTCAGAAGGAAGCCCAGAGTCCTAACGCTTATATTTCTTTTCTTTCCATATGACTCTTTGAATCATAGGCAGCTCTTTCCATGCTACATAATTTTGGTTGAGCTCCCAAACATGGTTCCATAGACTGAATGCATAAGAATACCCTGTTCAATTCAGTTCAGTCGCTCAGTCGTGTCCGACTCTTTGCGACCCCATGAACTGCAGTGCGCCAGGCCTTCCTGTCCATCACCAGTTCGGAGTTCACTCAAACTCACGTCCATCGAGTCGGTGATGCCATCCAACCATCTCATCCTCTGTCATCCCCTTCTCCTCATGCCTTCAATCTTTCCTAGAATCAGGGTCTTTCCAAATGAGTCAGCTCTTTGCATCAGGTGGCCAAAGTATTGGAGTTTCAGCTTCAACATCAGTCCTTTCAATGAACACCCAGGACTGTTCTCCTTTAGGATGGACAGGTTGGATCTCCTTGCAGTCCAAGGGACTCTCAAGAGTCTTCTCCAACACCACAGTTCAAAAGCATCAATTCTGGGGAGGGAGGTGGGCGGGGGGTTCAGGATGGGGAACAAGTGTACACCCATGGCGGATTCATGTTGATGTATGGCAAAACCAATACAAAACTGTAAAGTAATTATCCTTCAATTAAAATAAATAAATTTATATTAAAAAAACCCCAAAGCATCAATTCTTCGGTGCTCAGCTTTCTTTATAGTCCAACTCTCACATCCATACATGACCACTGGAAAAACCATAGCCTTGACTAGACGGACCTTTGTTGGCAAAGAAATGTCTCTGCTTTTTAAATATAGGTGACTAGGCCCCCATCAAAGGTCTGGCCCAGCAGGCCCCAGGTAGGGTCTCTCAGTGGTTTTGATGCACCCCCATGTCTGGGAGATCTTGCACTGGCTGAAGAGTCAAGTCGCAACATTGGAGACTGGAGGTTTGGTCCCAGCATTACCACCACTGCCTGAGAATCAACATGTTCACTTGTGATTTGGGGATAAGTAATTTTTGCCTTTTATATACCCTCTGAGGCCAATGTATGAGAGCAGAGTATGCCATGGGTGTTAATACACATGGTGAAAATGCTTTACAAATTAGTTTATTTCTATTCTTCTTCACAGGTATGGCCAAGAGAGTATCTAAAGTGTGTTATTGACTCGATATTTAATACCCATCAAGTTTCTATTCAGGCTTCCCAGGTGGCTCAGTGGTAAAGAATCCATCTACGACTGTAGGAGCCACAGGAGACGTGGGTTTGATCCCTGGGTCAGGAAGACCCCCTGAAGGAAGAAATGACAACCCAGTCCAGTGTTCTTGCCAGGAATACTGGACAGAGGAGCCCAGGGGGCTACAGTTCATGGGGCTGCAAAAGTTGGACGTGACTGAGGGATTAAGGGTGAAAATGCAGTGACTTCCTCAACAGGGGCAGAGAATAATCTTGAGACCTGCTATATCACCAATCCCCAACCTTTTTGGCACCAGGGACCGGTTTCATGGAAGACAACTTTTTCAGGGATGGAGGATGGGAGGCACACAGTTCAGGTGGTAATGTAAGCAATGGGGAGCAGAAAATGAAGTTTGTTTGCTCACCTGCTGCTCACCTCTTGCTGTGGGGACCAGTTCCTAACAGGCTGTGGACCAGTACTGGTTTGCAACCCAGATGTTGGGGACCCCTGTCCTACATGATCTGTTGGCCGACATCTAGTCTATTGACCTTCTTCCAAATCTAGAACTTTACAACTGGTCTTTTCAGCTTCAATCCCACTCACACACTCACTTTAACAAAAAACTTCTTTTTGCCTTCAGGTAAGTGTCACTTAGGTTCCTTTGTCTGTAGGACTTTCTCAATAAGCCTCTATGACCATCATTTTCCTTTCTACCATTTGGTGTTTAGGGCTACTCCAGTTCTCCTCAAACTTGAATGTAAATTAGAAGGGCCTGGGAGTTTGTCATAAGTGCAGCTTCCTAGGTCCAGAGGGGCTGAAGTGATGTCAGAAAGTTGCATTTTACTAGTATTCCAGGAAATTCGTGAAGATGATCTAAAGGGCACACTTTAGGAAATACTATGCTATACCTTCTGTGTAGCATCAAGTCAGAATGTGCTTATTTTGATGCAAGACATGGGATTTGTGGCTTTTAGAAGGGATGGGTCAGAGGATGGCCTTTTTTCACTATGAAGCAAAGTTTAGCTGAGCACTGTAGAGCTTCAGTACTCAACTTGTGGTCTGCAGCCCACCAGTCTCGACTTACCTGGAAGTTTAGCACAAATGCAGAATCTCAGGCCCTTCTCCATACCTTATGATTCAGGTTCTGCATTTTAACAAGATCCCCAAGTGATGCACATGTTCACTGAGGTGTCAGAAGCACAGGGTTAATGACTAGAACATGGTTTTGGATGGAAGCCAACTTGAGTTTAATTTTTGGTACCCTAATCTATCAGTTGTGTAAACAGAATTAGGAGCTTCACCTCATTGAGTGCCTTTTTCCTAGAGAGTAAATGGAAATGATAGATACTGCAAATATCATTTGAGTTAATGTTCTCTGAAGGAAAGTTATGACCAACCTAGATAGCATATTAAAAACCAGAGGCATTATTTTGCCAACAAAGGTCTATCTAGTCAAGGCTATGGTTTTTCCAGTAGTCATGTGTGGATGTGAGAGTTGGACTATAAAGAAAGCTGAGTGCTGAAGAATTGATGCTTTTGAAGTGCGGTGTTGGAGAAGACTCTTGAGAGTCCCTTGGACTGCAAGGAGATCCAACCAGTCCATCCTAAAGGAGATCAGTCCTGGGTGTTCATTGGAAGAACTGATGTTGAAGCTGAAACTTCAATACTTTGGCCACCTGGTGTGAAGAACTGACTCATTTGAAAAGACTCTGATTCTGGGAAAGATTGAAGGCAGGAGGAGAAGGGGACAACAGAAGATGAGATGGTTGGATGGGATCACTGACTCAAAGGACATGAGTTTTGGTAAACTCCAGGAGTTGGTGATGGACAAGGAAGCCTGGCGTGCTGCAATCCATGGGATTGCAAAGAGTCAGACACGACTGAGCAACTGAACTGAACTGACTCTTGGAGAATTCCTGACAGAAAATCGTACTTCATAAACATCAGTTTCTCAGCACTCATTCTACCTTAATAGTGCCCCAAATTTATATGGGAAATGAGAAAATTGCTTAAGAAACCAAATTGTTTTTTAAACACTACAGGTGGAAAATTTAGATTTCTAGAGGTATACAGAGATGTCCTTGAGAGACCTTAAGCACTGTCTGAGAGGAGCAGACCAGGGACACTTTCTATGTGACTGAAAGGAAAGGAAAATGAGGATATGTAAGAAAAGACATAAGGGGTTATAACTGAGCTGGGCCTTGCGGGGTCTTCCTGGGACAGACACCTCCCCTATATCCTCGGCTGTAGCTTCTCTCTGAAGTACCCAGATAATAGTATATGACGTACATTTCCTGAGTCGTTCTGTAGGTGCTAAAACTACCACCAAACGGAAGAAATTAACTACTTGATGAGCGTGAGCACATAATTTGCAGACCTACTGAGACCTGAGGAATTTGATAATCTTAACCCTTGTGACACCACTCTGTTACCTCCCCATTATTCAAAGACCTATGCAGGACCTGATGACATACCCTGCAACTGCACTCTGACTTAGCCTTTAAAAATGCTTCTGATGAAATCCTTTGGTGAGCATGAGCTACCTGTTCTTATATTGGCACTTTACAGTAAACGCTACACTTTCCTTCATCACAAGCCAGGATCAGTAGACTGGCTTTACTGAACGCAGGAAAGTAGACCCATATTTAGTTCAGGAGCAGAAAGAGTAACAAAAATGACTGAGTTCTCTCCAGTGATTCTACAGGGTTTAGGCAGTGTGGAATTGGAGGCTGAGAGAAAATGTCAGGCACCCAACAATGACAGCCTGCCCATGACTTTCCTGAAGGTGGCTGAGAGACAGTTATGCTGAGGACAAATCAGAGGGTTTTCCACCTGATGCCCAGTCTCGGTGTGGGAAGTCAGGATGACATCTGTGGGTGTGGTGAGCTTTGGAGAGGCTCTGGCCAAGGCATTCAGGGACTTTCCATGAGAGCCAGGAAACAGGAAGGTTGCCATCATGGCCAGCACGCCCTCCTTGTATTACTTTTTTGCCTGGAATGGGAGTTACTCTATAATTCATGGCTCAGCCTCTAGCCTACCACCTACCTGCACACTCTGAGCTGGTGACTTCTTTGTGTCTCTTTTTATTTTCAATACACAGCTAATGATAGAACCTATGTCATAGAATAGTATGGGGTTCAAATCTGATAATGCATATAAAAGGTCTACCTGTGACTCAGTTATCTACACTTTTGGTTTATTTATCATTAGAGTTACTATATAACATCCATAATATGAACAGTAAATGAATATTTTAATGTGGATGTCAGCCAGGAAATCTTGTGCTTCTAAATAACCCCAAGGCACTTAGTGTTTGACCTGTATATAAAAGTAATTTCTGTTAGTTAAACTTAATATAATTTTATGATAAAATTATCATAAAATTATCAAAAATTATAATATGGTGCTCAAATTATAATTAAAACATTTCCAGGAGCTCTCAGAAAGGGGAATTTATATCCAATGATAGTCAGTAAAGCTAATTACCCAATTTGTGGAAAACTGCACTGATTTATCAGTTATATATCTGTTATCTCTGTGACTTGTTCACAGAGCTTAGCAAACAGAGAGCTTCCATCACTCTTCCCATGTTTTTCATTGTTTTGCTCCACTGCTCAGAAGAGAGCAGCCCTCAGTGAGGTACTCCAGGCTCAGCTTCCCATCAGCAGGCTCACTTGCCTGCAGTCTCCCACAGCTCCTACTGTTCAGATCGAAGCCAGGCATTCTGTGTTCTCAATTGAACAAGATACCTTATTTTTTTTAAATTAGATCCCCCTAGAAAACATCTAAGGAGCCAAAGTTTCAGCTGCTGTCAAACACTGACAAGTCTGTGTGATACGATTGTGGAGAATGACTTTATAGGCCATTCAAAAATGAATTCAACTAAACAGTGGCCATTTCTGTTAGATGCTTTCGAATTTATGTTAGTTTGTGTGACCTGAAAGATGCTTGTTTAGCTTTTGGGTGGAGGGTTAATTTTGACACTTCATATTTTACCTTTTGGGTTTCCCAGGTGGCTCAGCAGTAAAGAATCCATCTGCCAAGAAAGAGAAGCAGGTTCTATCCCTGGGTTGGGAAAATACCCTGGAGAAGGAAATAGCAACCTATTCCAGTATTCTTGCCTGGGAAATCTCATGGACAAAGGAAGCTGGTGGGCTACAATCCATGGTGTTGCAAAGAGTTAGATACGACTTAGCGACTAATCAATAAACCAACCAATTTTACCTTTTATAGGACGGATTTTTTACTCTATGGATGGAGGCCAGTTTGAGAAATATCCAGATGACGTTGATATCTCTGTGGCTGCCATCACTGTCATCATCATCATCATCCCAGCAGTTCCTATGTATTGAGCATCAGGAATTTCTGCCAGGAATTTTTGCATACAAAATAGAAAGTTTAATGTTAAGCATAGCACTTTCTGGTAAACCCTTTAGGGTAAATATTTGCAAAAATGTACTACGGGTAAAACTAAATAACTTAACCTTCCATTAGAAAAATGAATATACATCTTTTGAATATTGGAGGATGTCTGCCAAACCTAATGATTTTGGTTTAAGGTTGTCATCGTAAGCCATTCTTTTTGACAATAATCAGATTACAATGCAAATTATGAATGGGAGTCACTTGCATTACATCGTGATGTGTAAGAGAACAGTAAAGAATGTGTACATTGTTGAGAGCAGAAAGGAGTACTTGCTTATTCTGTCACAACTTACGGTCCAATCATTGAGACATAAGTTAAGAAGAACCAGGGCCAGAAGACAGTTGTTTCTTACTGCCCCAAATTGCTATTAATCTGTAATATAACTGTTTCCACCAGTTGTAACCATCACCTTGTTAAAGAACAAATTCAATAAAGACATCCATGATCTGGTCAATAAGGCTTCACCCATGACATATGAGTCAGAGCCTGGAGAAAGGTCAATTCAGATGGATAGATAACTACATTGTTTTTCAGACATGTACCTTCTCAAGGTGATAAGGAAGTGTAACAGACCACTAGTCAAGCATATTGGAATCAAATTTAAAGATTTATTGTTCCTTAAACTAAGTGTTAGTGTAAGACCCACCAGTCTTCCCTTTGTTCATGAATCAATTGGCATAAGGGGCTGGAGAGAGAAGGGGGCTTCCATTAAACTGCTCTGCTTATGGTCGTGAGAGCATCAAGGAAATTTCTTTAAAGGGTGAAACTTATGCAAGGCCTATACAGTTAGATCTGATCTGACAAGTTAGTGAAGAGAAGGGCTCAACAGAATGTCAACATTCTGGTGACTGAAAATCTTACTATGCATGTGTTAAAATGTGAACTTATAAATCACTAGCATCCTCTAGAAACAAAACAAGGTAAGGTAAGTTCCTCAACGTTCACTGGATTACGAAGTTGAGAAGAATGGGTGTCCTGGATATCAAATGAGATCTGGGCTTTCAAGATTTTGTTCACTAGTTCCTCTAGTTTCCCTCTCGTCTCAGTTTTCATTGAGCCCAAGTCCTCCCATAAGTACTTATTACTTGTGAGTGTTTTGTAGGAGATGATAGTTTTACAGTAAAATTTAAATTTAATATTATTCTGAGTAGACTTCATTGAATTCTTTCCTAAATTCTGTTTCATTCATCACATCACCAAACTGGCTCTGTTTTATCTGGCTTACCGACAATGCTTTATAAACCATTGACTGGAGGAATGATAATAAAACATCACCGGTGGAATTTAAATGTGCTTTGTTCTCTTTCAATATTTAATCCTCAGTACAAACCTTGGTCCAACTATAAGTAGACATAAACATTAGGACTATTTTAACAAGATCACACCAGGGGGAAGATTATCACCTTTGGCCAATTCAGTATACCAATCCTTAGAAGAATTAGCACTAGTTTAAAGCAAGTTTCCCCAATCTACCAGAATAGTTACCATTCAGCAAAATCAAATTATAGACGACTGTCATTTCATCCTCAGGGACCCTTCCACAGAGGCCCTTGGATTTGCTCCCAATGACATCTTCAGCACAGAGACACATGGAGTATTGATCTGATATCAAAGGCAATTTTACCCATGGAAAAGATACATCATAATATAGAAACAAAGCATGCTTAGCTTCTTAGAGAACTGAGTCAGCACCAGAAGGAAAAAACACTCCTGTGATTTGAACTACGGGGCTTAAGTTACATTTCCTTTATGTTCACATTCCTTTAAACTTACATTTTATTTAATCTTTAATATGAAGATTGGCCAGTCTACCCTAACTCCAAAAATGTTTCCCTTTTGTTGCTATTGTTCAGCCCGTAAGCCCTATCTGACTCTTTGCCACCCCATGGACAACAGGCTCCTCTGTCCATCACTATCTCCTGGAGTTTGCTCAAATTCATGTCCATTAGGTTGGTGATGCTATCTAATCATCTCATCCTCTGCCGTCCTCTTCTCCTTTTGCATTCAATTTTTCTTAGCATCAGGGACTATTCCAATGAGTCAGAAAAGGTGGCCAAAGTTTTGGAGCTTCAGCTTAGCATCAGTCCTTCCAATGAATATTCAAGACTGATTTCCTTTAGGATTGACTGGTTTGATCTCCCTGCTGTACAAGAGACTCTCAAGAGTCTGCTCCAGCACCACAGTCCAAAAACAGCAATTATTTGGCTCTCAGACTTCTTTATGGTTCAACTCTCACATCCATACATGATTACTGGAAAAAACCATAGCTTTGCCTATATGGACCATTGTTAGCAAAGTGATGTTTCTGCTTTTTAATATGCTGTCTAGGTTTGTCATGGCTTTCCTTTCAAGGAGCAAGCATCTTATAATTTCATGGCTGCAGTCACTGTCCGTAGTGATTCTGGAGCCAAAAATAAATAAATAAATAAATAAAGTCTGTCACTGTTTCCATTGTTTCCCCATCTATTTGCCATGAAGTGATGGGACCAGATGCCGTGATCTGTTTTTCTGAAAGTTGAATTTTAAGTCAGCTGTTTCATTCTCCTCTTTCACCTTCATTAAGAGTGGTATCACCTGCATATTTGAGGTTGTTGATATTTCTCCTGGCAATATTGATTCTAGCTTATACTTTACCCAGTCCAGCATTTCACATGATGTACTCTGCATAGAAGTTAAATAAGCAAGAAGACAATATACAGTTTTGTCATACTCCTTTCCTGATTCTGAGACAGTCTGTTGTTCTATATTTGGTTCTAATTGTTGCTTCTTGAGCTGTATACAGTTTTCTCAGGAACAAGGAGGATGGTCTGATATTCCCATCTGGGGCCAGCCTGGACTCCCCATCTCTTTAAGAATTTTCCACAATTTGTTGTGATCCACATAATTAAAGCCTTCAGTGTAGTCAATAAAGCAGTAGTAGATGTTTTTTCTGAAATTACTTTGCTTTCTCTATGACCCAACAAATGTTGGCAATTTGATCTCTGGTTTCTCTGCCGTTTCTAAACCCAGATTGCCCATCTGGAAGTTCTCGGTTCACATACTACCTAGGACTTTGAGCATAACCTTACTAGCATGTGAAATGGCATTGCCCTTCTTTGAGACTGGAATGAAAACTGATCTTTTCCCGTCCTTTTAGTACAGAATAATTTAAAAAGGTGCCTATATAATTTAAGGAAACATTTTTGGAATTTTACAGTAAGATGTGATGTTAAACTCCATTTTGAAAAGGATATTGTGATTTTTCTTTGGGATTCCAACTAGAAAAATTTGAAGAGAGGGCCTTCAAAAGTTTGAAGAGATTCCCATCATAATACTGGGAAATATATATTCTAGGGACTCAACTGGACATAAAAGAAGACAGTCACTGTGCATGCTGAGTCACTGAGTTTGGACTAAAATCATGGCTGTTTAATGAACAATTTGACTTACATTTCTCTAATCCAGTCCATCAAACTCAAATATTTTCTATGTCTCGAAGCCCTCAGGTCTCACCACAGTTGCAGGGTATTTCCTGAGATGTGTTTTTAGCCTCCAGGATCATTTTGTTTCTCTGACTTCTATCTTACTAGATTAAACTTGGTTTCTTCTTTTCCTCCTCACCCTTTAAGCTTACTGTGTTGTGTCAAAGGTGTATGCCTGACTGTTTCATTTTGATTTTGATCTGAGATGCAGACTTTCTGAACCACATACACATGTGGTAAGATCTATCAGAACTGAACACAGGTGTTAGAGTTCAGCAGACCGCCAGTGCCCCCAAGTTAGGGGTCCTGGGACTGACTCAAGAGAACACACTTTACAGCTCTGGTCATATGTGCAATGTTGGGGTGGGTCTGACAGAAGGAAATAGTTCCCTTCATCTGAACTAGGCAAGGGGAACCTTGACAAGGTCTATAGGGAGAAACCTGCCAGTTGTTGAAGGTTCAGCACTATAATGGAATCCTGATTATAGCGTGGAGGGTGTTTTCAGGCAGAGAGAATCACATTTGAGAACCCAACCACATGAAAAATGCTATTGCTTGATCAAAAGAACAAGAACATTAACACAGTTGGTGCAGCAGTTTTACGCAATGAGAGTGGGGAGTAGCCAAGGAAGAAGAGACTAGAAATATAGCAGATGATGAATAATCTTCTAAGCTATGCAGAGAGATTAAAACTTGATCTTGTACATGTTGGGAATGCTATGTATGATGGTAATGGGATAAGAATCAGACATATTTCCTGGTAAAATGTGTGGAGTGTATAACGAGTCTTCCAGAGATAGCAGAGATGAAGATGACATTACAGAAACATAAATGTCACAGATTCAAAGCAACTACGAAGCTAGCACTCTCCATCTCTCACCAACGGCAAAAACATCTGTATTTAATTTGATTGCTCTACAAATGGTTGTTTGAATTTCACTAATGGTGTCTTGATGGTCCACATTGGCCACTCCTGGGAGTTGACGGGGTCTTCTGTCCACTTGACTCCGTCTTCTGTTGATGCTCTCCTTTTCATGCTACCTCTCACGGCAGGTTTTCTGAACAATATTTTAAAATATTTAAAATTTAACAATATTTAAAATTCATTAAAACTTTTAAATGAAATAAGCATTTAAAAGTCTTGCTATGATTTAATTTCTGATCAGGAGCCATCAGTTTTCAGCTAGACATGCTGTGGGTATGAAAAATTGCTAGAACACTTTAGGATAGAACTTTCTATTTACAATTGGTGTCAGATGATAGGTGGATTGTATTTTTTTGTCTCTCAATGTTTTTCCATTTTTTACAATTCATACCGTGTCAGGAAAAAAAAAATCAGAACTCACTTCTGCTGCATTTTGGTGCATTTCCTGAAAGATTATTAGCCAAATCAGTCATACACTCAGAGAGATGATATGGTCCAACTTATTCTCATAACTTACAATTTGGACTCATTTTTCCTTTGCTTTCTTCCAAACTACTTTTTACTGGCAGAAAAAAAAAATGGACCTATTTAGCTATCAGATAATATTTTGGATCCAGTATCATTTTCACTCTCATAAAGGCCAGCTTGAAATGATCAGCAGGGTTATCAAAGTAGCAAAGTTTTGTCTTTTATAAATGGCTGGAAATGTTTGGAAGTCCTGCCCAAGGAATCTTTGGATTCAAAGATTATGATTTGTGGGTAGCGAATTATGATTTCAGGGTAGTGAATTATGATTTAATCTTTATTTTGAAACTGATTATCCTAAACTAATTTCTAGTTTGTGTCAAGGATTTCAAAGAAAACTGATATGTTTTACATAAGATTAGGCCACTGGCTTCAGTCAAATAATCTTGTGTAATTGCTGGTGGCCTCTCCTGAAGCACATGATTCTTGTTATTGAAAGAAAGCACATTTGCTTTAGTAGTCTCTGACTATTATTATCCATTACTATTATTCTACTGAGGGCTCTGTGTGTTTGTGTGTGGGTGTGTGTATGGCTGTAACTGTCCTCCACTGAAGCCTGGCATGACACAATGGGTAAAGATGGGTCCTTTATGATTCTATTCTTAAATGGGGTCTTTGAGTCTTTGGGCAGAGATGGTGGCTGTGAACATTCAGTCTGGTGGTAGGCCTTATAGATGACCACTTGTGACAAGAAACTCATCCTTCCATATGCTCTGTCCTCAGCTAAGCAGGAAAATTTTCCTAAACTCATATAGTCCTTGGCTTTGAAGCTCTGTCCAGGGACAATGGTAGGATAAAGATTCCCTTACCATAGGTATGATGTGAAATGGTACTACACGAATATTTTCACTCATGTGAGATTTTGTCCCAGGTTCCTTATAAGAATTTGAAAAGGTGTTTCAAATTAAGGAGTAGACACATAAGAGTGATAAGCTAAGAAAGCATGCGTTTTGCTTTGAGAGCCATGATAAATGGTAACACTAGCAGCTGACCGGGGCTCAGTCAGAGCAGTGTAAGTAGAAACAGAAAGGTCAAAAAGGACTGGGACAAGTTGAAAGTACCACCAACCATGGCCAAATTTTCTCAGAAAGTCAGATCTCATTGCCTGGAATAATGTCAAAGGCGGGTGATTAGTCTGCATGTAAGGAATTCCACAGTCTAGGAAAGAACTGGAAAGATATCAATACAGAAAACATTAGAGGCACACACCTTGGTTTTGGAGGGACAACATTATAGTTGAGGAAATGTTATAAGGCCATGGCATAGAGATACCTCTTTTTTTTTTTTTTTTTTTTTCCTGAAGGAGGCCCTCACTGGTAGCCATGGAAAAAGGAGCAAGTTATCTTAACAGTCTAGCTGGAGGTGGAAGGGGGGATGTGTGTGGTGGGCAGTAGAGATGTGAGCTCCAGGAATTCCGATGGAGAGGGCTCAAGTGAGACTATGGTTGATAAACCATGTGATGCTGCTGCTGCTGCCGCTCCTGCTGCTGCTGCTAAGTCGCTTCAGTGGTGTCCGACCCTGTGCGGCCCCATAGACGGCAGCCCACCAGGTTCCCTCATCCCTGGGATTCTCCAGGCAAGAACACTGGAGTGGGTTGCCATTTCCTTCTCCAATGCATGAAAGTGAAAAGTGAAACTGAAGTCGTTCAGTCGAGTCCAACTCTCAGCGACCCCAGGGACTGCAGCCTACCAGGCTCCTCCATCCATGGGATTTTCCAGGCAAGAGTACTGGAGTGGGGTGCCATTGCCTTCTCCAAACCTATGTGCTATCTAGTCTCAAATAAGAAAGAACTGGTAAACGTGAACACTTTATTAGAATTCACATGAGAAAACCACAGGAATGAACAAAGTACCACCCCTCCAACTCTTGACATGAATATGAGACAAAACTCCTTACTCTTTGAAGGTCCAGTTCTCATCTCAAACTGAGACCCCATCTCTTTGTGGGCAGTTCATAGAGCAGCAAGGTAATATTTTAATTTTGAATCACCTATAAAGTCTTGGGTAAGATAAACTTTGAATACCCCTGGAGATAGTGGCCTCAGCTTGCCCTAGACTTCCATATTTTGTTGTTTAGTCACTAAGTCATGTCTGACTCTTTGGTAACCCCATGTGCTGTAGCCTTCCAGGCTCCTCTGTCCATGGGATTTTCCAGGCAAGAATACTGGGGTGGATTGCCATTTCCTTCTCCAGGGGATTTTTCTGACACAGGGATCAAACCTGCTTCTCTTGCATCAATAGACAGATTTTTTACCACTGAGCCAATAGGGAAGTCCAGACTTCCATTTTAGGTAGGCTAATAAGAAAGAATAAATACATGGTTGGTAAGAGATGAGGGGTAGTGTCTCTTAACAAGGAAGCCACTGTCTTCATCCTCACTCTTAATTCTAGTTTCAGTTTCCTATATTGACATTAACGGCATGTCTATCCATAAATCTAGAATTGTTTCATACTTGATATGTCTTATTCTTATTACATCAATGCTTCACTTTTTATCAGCAGAATATCCTTCCATTCTCCCAACCTGGAAACATCTTTCATTCCCTTCTTAAGACTCTGAAAATCCGTAAAACATACATCCTTGAATTATTCTGACAATTGTTCTTAAAATAGATTAATATCTTGTTCTTCACATGGCCACTGTACAACATAATCAGAACATACACTGATTCACTTCTCCCCCATATCCATACATCCCTGACATGTTCGCATGTCCCTCTGCTCTTCAGAAATTTAGTGTTTTCCCATTGTTTGAGTAGTCAAGTTCAGTCTCATGTTCCATCAGGGACCTACCTCTTAAGTAGCAATATCCCCACCGCTTCTCAGTAAAGGACCTCAGTTCTGAAGTCAAAATCTATACAGACCCCATGCATTTTCATATCAGCACCACTCTTTAGCTAATTTCTGGGACTGGCAACTCCTTTCCTTCCTCTTCCTACCATAGCTTTACTACTTTCTACTGTCATAGAAAGCTCACTTTAGTTCTTTCCATGTTGGCAAAGTCATCCTTGGTAACTTTTGTTGCCACCAACCTTGAATAGCTCTGAGCTACACGTTTGTTGGCCCACAGTGGGCATTTAATAAACATTTAAATTAAATTACATTCGGGTATATTAATCTCAGTCTCCTTCATGTGTAAAAGTATTGTCCTTTAAAATTTAATAAACACTTGCCAAATTGAATTTATTCACTTATGTTGGAAATAATTTTAATTTTTAAGTACATGCTTGGGCAGTGGTCTATCAAATGTGGCCATTTAAACATAAATGAAATTTAAGGGAATATTTTTCTTCTATGGTTTATCAGAGGAGGAAAATTGATGTGATTATCCCACTATTTTTCCCTTTATGATATATAATATTCTCTTAAGAAGAGGTGGCAAGAATACACGGAAGAACTGTACAAAAAAGATCTTCACTACCCAGATATTCATGATGATGTGATCACTAATCTAGAGCCAGACATCTTGGAATGCGAAGTTAAGTGGGCCTTAGAAAGCATCACTATGAACAAAGCTAGTGGAGGTGATGGAATTCCAGTTGAGCTGTTTCAAATCCTGAAAAATGATGCTGTGAAAGTGCTGCACTCAATATGCCAGCAAGTTTGGAAAACTCAGCAGTGGCCACAGGACTGGAAAAGGTCAGTTTTCATTCCAATTCCAAAGAAAGGCAATGCCAAAGAATGCTCAAACTACCGCCCAATTGCACTCATCTAACATACTAGTAAAGTAATGCTCAAAATTCTCCAAGCCAGGCTTCAGCAATACATGAACCGTGAACTCCCTGATGTTCAAGCTGGTTTTAGAAAAGGCAGAGGAACCAGAGGTCAAATTGCCAACATCTTCTGGATGATGAAAAAAACAACAGAGTTCCAGAAAAACATCTATTTCTGCTTTATTGACTATGCCAAAGCCTTTGACTGTGTGGATCACAAGAAACTGTGGAAAATTCTGAAAGAGATGGGAATACCAGACCACCTAACCTGCCTCTTGAGAAATCTGTATGCAGGTCAGGAAGCAACAGTTAGAACTGGACATGGAACAACAGACTGGTTCCAAATAGGAAAAGTAGTACGTCAAGGCTGTATATTGTCACCCTGCTTATTTAACTTCTATGCAGAATACAGCATGAGAAATGCTAGGCTGGAGGAAGCAAAAGCTGGAATCAAGATTTCTGGGAGAAATATCAATAACCTCAGATATGCAGATGACACCACCCTTATGGCAGAAAGTGAAGAGGAACTAAAAAGCCTCTTGATGAAAGTGAAAGAGGAGAGTGAAAAAGTTGGCTTAAAGCTCAACATTCAGAAAACGAAGATCATGGCATCCGGTCCCATCACTTCATGGCAAATAGATGGGGAAACAGTAGAGACAGTGTCAGACTTTATTTTTTGGGGCTCCAAAATCACTGCAGATGGTGACTGCAGCCATGAAATTAAAAGACGCTTACTCCTTGGAAGAAAAGTTATGACCAACCTAGATAGTATATTCAAAAGCAGAGACATTACTTTGCCGACTAAGGTCCGTCTAGTCAGGGCTATGGTTTTTCCTGTGGTCATGTATGGATGTGAAAGTTGGACTGTGAAGAAAGCTGAACGCTGAAGAATTGATGCTTTTGAAGTGTGGTGTTGGAGAAGACTCTTGAGAGTCCCTTGGACTGCAAGGAGATCCAACCAGTCCATTCTGAAGGAGATCAGCCCTGGGTGTTTTTTGGAAGGAATGATTCTAAAACTGAAGCTCCAGTACTTTGGCCACCTCATGTGAAGAGTTGACTCATTGGAAAAGACTGATGCTGGGAGAGATTGAGGGCAGGAGGAGAAGGGGACGACAGAGGATGAGATGGCTGGATGGCATCACGGACTCGATGGACGTGAGTCTGAGTGAACTCCGGGAGATGGTGATGGACAGGGAGGCCTGGTGTGCTGCGATTCACGGGGTCGCAAAGAGTTGGACACGACTGAGCTACTGAACTGAACTGAACTGAACTGAATATTCTCTTAGGAGTCAGCAGAGGTTCTGTCATTTTTAGCTTTTGATAGCATTAGAGCACACATATTCTGATATATGGCATTGTGTGGGAAGACAGTTAAAAAAACAGTCCCTAGTTTTTGGATTTCAACATTCTAGTTAAGAGAGTGATGAAACTATGCAAGACTTTGTGCCCAAGTGGATGTTTTTGGCAGTGTGCTAGAGGAGTACATAGAGGGATTCTTCAGTTCAGTTTAGTTCAGTTCAGTTGAGTCACTCAGTCATGTCCGACTCTTTGTGACTCTTTGACCCCATGAATCGCAGCACGCCAGGCCTCCCTGTCCATCACCAACTCCCGGAGTTCACTCAGACTCATGTCCATCGAGTCGGTGATGCCATCCAGTCATCCCATCCTCTGTTGTCCCCTTTTCCTCCTGCCCCCAATCCCTTTCAGCATCAGAGTCTTTTCCAATGAGTTAACTTTAACTCTTCACATGAGGTGGCCAAAGTACTGGAGTTTCAGCTTTAGCATCATTCCTTCCAAAAAACACCCAGGGCTGATCTCCTTCAGAATGGACTGGTTGGATCTCCTTGCAGTCCAAGGGACTCTCAAGAGTCTTCTCCAACACCACACTTCAAAAGCATCAATTCTTCAGTACTCTGCTTTCTTCTCAGTCCAACTCTCACATGCATACATGACCACAGGAAAAACCATAGCCTTGACTAGACAGACTTTGTTGGCAAAGTAATGTCTCTACTTTTGAATATGCTATCTAGATTGGTCATAACTTTCCTTCCAAGGAGTAAGTGTCTTCTAATTTCATGGCTGCAATCACCATCTGCAGTGATTTTGGAGCAAAAAAAAAAAAAAAGTCTGACACTGTTTCCACTGTTTCCCCATCTATTTGCCATGAAGTGATGGGACCGGATGCTATGATCTTCGTTTTCTGAATGTTGAGTTTTAAACCAACTTTTTCGCTCTCCTCTTTCACTTTCATCAAGCGGCTTTTTAGATCCTCTTCACTTTCTGCCATATTAGTAGGTACAAAAACAGAAGGCTTCATAGGGAACAGGGGCACTGGAGATGAACCTTGAGTAAAGGGGTAAGATTTTAGTGGGGAGGAGTAAGTCTCTATGAGAGTTGATGCAAATCAGTAACTCTATGTGTCTTAGTATTCCCTTCCATAAAATGTGGAACTTGGGTAAGGTCATTTTCAGGGCTACTTCCAGGGACCCAAAGTAAGGAAAGATCAGTGGAGGTGGGACAGTGATCAGTGGAGATGGGACGTGGTGGGAGAGGGACAGTGATCATAGTAAAATAAGTGTTTCAACAAGTCTGAGCAGGGAAACTGGTGAGGGTTAGAAAAGATCTTTGGCTAACATTTCATCTTGAGGAAATAGGTAGCAGGGGGGCAGGGAATATTCAAAGTAAACAGTTAAAAGAAGACTGGGCTATGTGGTTTCTTTTGGTCAGGTATAGTTCCTGACACCAAAATCCCAAGGATTTTGGAATTTGTATATCAGACTCAGCTTGAATGATGGTTTCCAGTTTTATTTTTATTTTTTTCACTTTCTTTTTTTTAATTTTACTTTATTTTACTTTACAATACTGTATTGATTTTGCCATACATCAACATGAGTCTGCCACGGGTGTACACGTGATCCCAATCCTGAACCCCCCTCCCACCTCCGTCCCCACACCATCCCTCTGGGTCATCCCAGTGCACCAGCCCCAAGCATCCTGTATCCTGCATCGAACCGAGACTGGTGATTTGTTTCTTACATGATATTAAACATGTTTCAATGCCATTCTCCCAAATCATCCCACCCTCTCCCTCTCCCACAGAGTCCAAAAGTCAGACTTTTGGTTTCCAGTTTTAGATAAATGTGTTACATTAAGGGGAATGAAGAAAATTCATCTGGCTAGGTTTTAGAATTCATTTTGAAGAAAAGAGTAAAATAAAGTCACACTAGCTACATTTCAAACACTCAGTAGGCACACATGGCCAGTGTCTACCATAATGGACAGAAGAAATGTAGAACACTGCATCATCATAGAAAATTCTATTGGACAGCTGTGCTTTAACTCTCCTGTAAGTTCATTCTAAGCTCCAGAGGGAGATCAGAGAAGAGGAAATGCTCCCCTTTTCAAAGCTATCTTTGATTTTATGGCACTTCAAATATTCCCAGAATATCTTAAAGAATGTAACCAAATTATTTTTAAATTAATTTATTCCAATTCAGGTCAATTAAAACAAACAAAGAAAAAGGTGTCATGCTCCACTTTTTTCTGAGAAGAGAAAAACTTATATTGTTCATATCTTCTCAGAAGAGCTATTTGAGCAGGTCTGAAAACAGAATCTGTTCCGAGAGGGCTTGTTTGTTTCACCAATTACATTACCAGCACCTTTTGGAAGCAGCAAAGGGCACTGGGCCCCTTGGTGCTGCTAAAGTGTTTCATTGATCTCTTTGGGTTTTCTGCCTTTTTCATTGAGAGTTTCTGGTGCCTTCCAAAGAGTAGGATCCAAGGTTAACTGATGAGTATATAGAATATTCTTATGAAGGAGTCACAGGCTTGTCAGGTCGGCATCTTGAGTGGAAATGTCCCACCTGGCCTTGGCTCACTTTAAAATAGACTAATCATTTTCCGGACTAAAATCCCTCTCCTTGTCATTTAATGACTTGACAATGGAGAGGTACTTTGATTTCCTTTTTTTCTGGGACAAACACTAGACACACCAGGCTGGCTAACACGGAGCTAGGAGAGGAGGTGCAAGAGTAAAAAGTGAGGGACATGAAGGTATTCCTGAGGACTGGAGGAGAAAACAATAAATGCAAAGCCTGTCTCACAATCTCCCAGCCCCTCTGGCAGCTGCCATCTCCCTCTTCATTCTAACCCTCAGGCGGACCTGCTGTTATTTCCCAACGTGGCGGGAGTGAGGGTGGTGGGGCAGGAGAGTCACACCTCAGTGAACACATCTTCGGCCACAGAAAGCATTCTTTCTGCAGGGGTCCATCTGATTCATTACAGAGCAAAAGACAGAATGTGTACCATGACTTGGTCTTCCTCCTTCATGCCTCACATCAGCACAGACTCTTTGAGCTTTACACGTCTTTCAACAGTGCATTTATATAGCAATAATATCTTGTTCAATAGACTAAATGAGGTGACAAAGACACTAAGAGAAATAAGATGTTGTCCTTCCCCTTGAAGAGTTCAGTGGCTATTAGAGGAATGTAAAATATCCAGCATGACCGTAACCACCTAAGCCTCTCTTGCTATAGGAGACATCGCGAACTTACTACTCTTTCATACAAATGAGCATCCACTGTGTACTCAGGCTGAAACAGGCACTATAGACATGTGTGCTTAGCTGCTTTATTCCTGTCTGACTCTTTGCCACCCTGTGGACTACAGTCCACCAGGTTCCTCTGTCCATGGGTTTCTCCAGGCAAGAATAGTGGAGTGGGCTGCCACGTCCTCCTCCAGGGGATCGTCCCGACCCAGAGATCAAACCTGTGTCTCTTACATCTCCTGTATTGGCAGGCAGATTCTTTACCACTAGTGCCATTGGGGAAGCCCTGGCACTACAGATACTAAGATGTAAAAGTCAGGTGAGGTCTCTGCCTTTATGAAGTCTGCATTTAACAGCCTGATGGGCTGCTGTCTATGGGGTCGCACAGAGTCGGACACAACTGAAGCGACTTAGCAGCAGTAGCAGCAGCAGTGAATTCAAATATGCCTTCAAAATTCCTTCTCAGCCCAGTGATCTAGTACCACTAATTTCTTAGACTGGTACAGAAGAAACCCACTATCTGAACCATGCTCTGGCAGCAGAAACAGATTCATACATAAAATAATGTGATACTGAGTGACAAACACTACAACCAAAACGCACATTAAGCTGTATTGAAGCATAGAAAGTGAATGACTCATCTGTGCCCAGAGAAATCAAGGTCATTCCTAGAGGGCACATGTTTTAAGGGACTTACATGAAAGAAGGACAGGAGTCCATGAAGAAGATGAGACGTGGTCAGTGGAAGGATAGCGCTGCAGGCAGAGGGAAGAAGAGCAGAGCCAGGGCAGGAAAGGGCGCAGGTGATATTCAGGGATCACGAGATGAGAGTCCCTTGGGTGGCTGGTGGGGGAGGTGCTGTAGTGGCCAGAGTTCAGAGGAGGGAAGACTGTAGAGACAGGATTAGGCTTCATCATGAAAGGCAATCTACTCCACTTTGTGGAGTTTGGACTTCATGCTGGTGGTGATTCTGGGAGAAGCACTTTAAGAAAAGTGACATGTTCAAACCTACAGAAGCAGTAGAATTTAATACTTTTGAGAGCATGGACACCCAGCCAACTGCCTAGGTTTGATTCACTCTCTGTTACTCACTAGCTGTGTGGTCATGCCTATTAGTACCCCTGAGCCTCTGTTTCCCCAGCTGTAAAGTAGAGATGATAATAATTGCATTCACTGCTTCATGATGATTTAATGAGCTAATATATGTAAAGTGCTTAAACACTGGCACACAGAAGCCCTCTTTGTGAATTGCTTCTATGCTTATCACTCTGTTTTTGCAAAGTTGGAAGCTGAGGCACAGAAAGACAAACTAATTTACTCAGGACCACGATGCTCCTTTGTGTTAGAGGCTGGATACCTATCCATCATAGCAAACTGCTTTGAATGTGAGTGTTATCAAACATTCATCTCTCCCAATGGTCCCAGAAGATAAAATTTTTGTTTGTTTAGATGATGAAGAGGAAATTAATTATTTTCAAAACTCTTTGTCATTTCTACTTCCCTCTTTTATCTTAAGATGCTCCAGCTGCTTTCCATATTGTGTTCTTCCACTCTGTTCTTTTAACATGTACCATTTCAACTTCCCAAAACACAATGCAATTTATCATAATATAAAACAGACAAATAAATAAAACTGAGCAGAAATACAAAGCACGTTTTTCTCTAGGAAATTACCCTGTTCTCAAACCAGACAGAGAAAATCCTGTGGCACCTTCAACAAACATATACATCAATAAGTGCATTAATCATCACAGTATGAAACTGGCCCAGCTCTGCTGGAATTTCTTGCTTAAGATTGAAAGAGAATGCATGTCTTTCAAGATTGGGCTGATCTATCTAATCGCTGCACCAATCCAAGCCATTTCAGGTTTTGCAAAGCTTCCCACTTTGCAAAATAAGCATAATGACTGTTAAGCTGTTTTCAAGGAGGCATTTCTCTGGATTTCTATATATAATAACCAAAATCCTTTGCTCCCCAGATGAATCCTATAATATCTGTGGTCAGAAGAAGAGATTCTTACCATCACTTTGTGTTAAAATCAGGCTGTCTGTCCATTCCCAAAGTCCTGTGAGTGATTAAGAATTGGGATCTGTGATCAGGAGCAAGAAGAGGAGTCAAAGTGGAGAGGAGAAAAGGAAGTGATATTTTTAGTTGTTAAGCTTTGTACAAGGTAAACTTCTTAGAAGTTTTGCACATAGGGGTCTTAGAATTCTAAGTTTTCAACTTTGGAGGAAGAGAACAGCTGAAGCTTATTTAAGGGGAATTGATATAATGGGACTTATATTTGGTATGCTCTGTTATTATCTAGAGGAAGGATTTTAGGAGTAGAGCAGAAGGTGAAAAATTCCATGGGTTGGGGTACAGGGCAGGTATTTGTTCAGGTGAGGGGTCTCCAGCAGTATGGCTATGCCCAGTGGTACTTAGATTAACCAAAGTGCCATGAGTCCAGCAAGGCTGCAGTTAGTCCAGCTGGGAGTCGGAGCCTCACATACAGTTGGCTGAAGAAGCACAAACACCAGCCCACTGTCAAGGGTCCCAGAGCTTGTTGTTCTCTAACCTGAGGCACATTAAAATTCCTTAAGGAGATACTTTTTTATTTGCTTATTAAAAAAAAAAAGAAGCATAGTACATTCTTATAAAGTACAGAAAACCTAAGCATATATCCCATGAATATTTAAAGTGACCTCACCCCTACATCACTTGGAACAGAACATAGAGCACTGCAAGTACACTCCTACAAGTCTCCCCTGAGCCCGTTACCAGTATCTGCTGGACCACAAAGGAAATTGACATCAGGCTTGCCTCACCAGAGAGTTCTTTTGCCTGCTTCTGAACTTTATTTCGATGGGATTAAACAGTATATAATTTTTTATGCCTGGATTCTTCTGTCAGCATGATGACATTAATTCATGTCGTTACATGTGGGAACTGTTTGCTCTCTCTCTTTTTTAAATTTTCTGTCTACACTGTAAACATGTCATTCTCTTGTCTGGTGGCTTCCATTGTTTCTATTAAAAATTCAGGTGGCAGTCTTATCGCTGCTTTTAGAAGGTCGTGTGTCTTTTTTCTCTGGCAGCTATTAAGATTTTCTTTTTCTTATTATGAAGTGCCAAGCTGTGCTTGTCTTTGTATTTACCTTGTTTGGGTTTAAGAGATTCCTGACTCTGTGACTTTTATTTTTTCACTAGTTTCAAATAGTCTTTGGCCAGATTTTCTTTGAGTATTTCTTCTGCTCCATTTTCCTGTTCACTTCTTCTTAGATCCTAATCACATAGTCTGTACATTTCCACTATATTCCATTTGAGACTTACCCTTTTTTAATCCCCCCCCCGCCCTTATTTTTTTGTATGTACTTCAATCCAGATATTTTCTGATTACCTTCCAGCTGCTTAATTCTCTCTGGTTTGCCTAATCTGCTGTTGCTGTTGTTGGTTAGTCACTAAGTCATGTCCTACTCTTTGTGACCCCATGGACTGTAGCCCTCCAGGCTCCTCTGTCCATGGGATTTCCCAGGCAAGAATGTTGGAATGGGTTGCCATTTCTGTGCCCAGGAGATCTTCCAAACCCAGGGATTGAACTCATGTCTCCTGCATTGGCAGGTATATTCTTTACCACTGAGCCACCAGGAAAGCCCAATCTGCTGTTACACTGATCTATTTAATTCTTAATTTTAGTACTGTATTATTTTTGGTTCTAGAATTTCCATTTGATTCTTTTCTCTGTATTTCAGTTCACTGGAGGAATGACTCAACTTTTCATCTTTTTCTTGAACACATTCATTGTGAGTATTTTAAAATCCATGTCTGATAACTTGAATAGTGTGATTACCTATGATTTATTTCCACTATGTTTTCTTTTTTCCTTTATCTCTTGCCTTTTAATCATTTGGGTACAGTTTCCTGGCACACCAATTAATTTGAATACCAGTCATTATCCATGAAAAATGGTCTGAAAAAAATGGGGCTCCAGAAGATTTTATCTTCCTCCAGAATGAACTTAATATTCTTCTGGCAGGCAGATAGAATAAAGGCAGATCATGTTAATGTAAGCAGCAATTGCTATAATTTTAGGATTTTTGAGGCACACGTTTTTTGCTTGTTTTTACTCTTAGGGAGTAGCTCTTTTAAGGGGGTATTTCAACTTAAATCATATTTGTGATAGCTTCACCTCCCTGGCAGCCCTAACTCCAGTACCAAGAGACTGCCCGAATTTCTATTTAGCTTTTTAGCTTCTCAGCAGATGCTTTTTGCTTGATTTCCTAGCCTCTAGCAGCAGCAGCAACACCACCTACTCCTACCACCCCACGCACCACTTAAGAACTGACAAATGTCTTAAGAGGAAATGGTGTACATTTTGGGCTGTTTCATTTACGCCTTCGAAATCTCATACACATTCCTTCCTTTGGCAAAAGTCCAACCTAGGAAGGTCAGTGGATGAAGTGTATCTCCCCAAATTCATATGTTTAAGCCATAACTCTTACTATCTTAGAATGTGATCTTATTTGGAGATAGGGCCTTTAAAGAGACACTTAAGATTAAATCAGGTTATAAGGGTGGGCTTCTAATCTCATAGGACTGAAGTCTTTATAAGAGGAGGAAAAGATGTCAGACACATGAACATACATAGAAGAAAAGCTTTTAGGAAAAAGAATGTCTATTTTTCTTAAAAATATTAGTCAAGCATTTTTTTTTTTAATTTGCACCTATGAAGAATCATTCTGAATCTCTAAGCCAGTTGCTGCTTAGAGATGTTCTGACAGCATTCGACCATTTGGGTTTACTACTTATTGGGTCAATTATAGTCACTAATGGGATTTCTTTGGAAGGAATGATGTTAAAGCTGAAACTCCAGTACTTTGGCCACCTCATGCGAAGAGTTGACTCATTGGAAAAGACTCTGATGCTGGGAGGGATTGGGGGCAGGAGAAGAAGGGGACGACAGAGGATGAGATGGCTGGATGGCATCACTGACTCGATGGACGTGAGTCTGAGTGAACTCTGGGAGTTGGTGATAGACAGGGAGGCCTGGCATGCTGCAATTCATGGGGTTGTAAAGAGTCGGACATGATTGAGCGACTGAACTGAACTGAACTGAACTGAACTGAATGGCTTTCCAGGAAAGTATATATGTCATACTATGTTTTAGGTGCATTGACATTGCCTCTTGTTTTCCAAACCACACCCCCCACAATTGTTATATCCCTTATGTTGCAAGTTGAATTGTATCTCACCAAAAGATATGGGCTTCCCTGGTGGCTCAGGTGTTAAAGAATTCGCCTGTAATGCAGAGACTCAGGTTCGATCCTTGGGTCGGGAACAACTCCTGGAGAAGGGAATAGCTACCCACTCCAGTATTCTTGCCTGGAGAATTCCATGGACAAAGGAGCCTGGTGGACTACAGTCCATGGGGTCGCAAAGAGTCAGACACAACTGAGCAATTAACACACACAAAAGATATGTTTAAGTCCTAACACTAAGTACCTGTGCATGTAATCTTATTTGGAAATATGGTCTTTGCAGATATAATTAGTTAAGGTCATACTGAATTAGGGAGGGCTGTAAATAACATATGACTGGACTCATTATAAGTAAAGAAGACACAAAGATACAGACAGACACATAGGAAGAGGGCCAGATGATGATAGAGGCAAAGATTAAGGTTATGCAGCCACAAGCCAAGTAAAGCCAAGGATTGCAAGCAACCATCAGAAACCAGGAAAAAACAAAGAAGGATACTCTCATAGAGCTTTCAAAGAGAGTATAGTCCTGCTAATACCTTCACTTTGAACTTATAGTGTCTGTGACTGTGAGAGAATAAATCCCTGTTTTAAACTACTCAGCTGGTGCAATTTGTTTTGACAGCCCTAGGAAACTAATACTAATGCTGATTTATATCTTATATCAATTCTTGATTAGATTTGCTTATTCTATTAAAAGTTTAAAAGAAAAATAGTCATTTTTACTTCTTTTAAATTCACTGGTTTATGCTTGTATTTTTAGCATTTTCTTTTTCTTACCATTCTAGCTTTTGTCTGACTATATTCTTATAACATTCTGTAGCTGAGTAATTAACACTGTTATCACATGCAGACTCCAGTGGTTGAACTTGACAAAGATTGAGAAAAGTCTGATGAGGCCTGACTGGCCCTCTTCTCTCCTCTAGTTACATATCTGAAACACTAGCCACTTTGGTGCTGGAGTAGCAGAAGAGAGAGAGAAGACATACAGTCTTCTAACTGCCTCAGTGCTGGAGAGAACTACATCCACTCATTTTATTGGTTAGAAATAGTTGCAAAGCCTCAATATGATTGCAAGGTAGGATGTGGAATGTAAGGGAGCACTGGAAAACTTATTCAGATCTGTGTTTCTGCAGCAATCTTTTATTTATTTTTTCATTAAATAGTATTAAGCTAATGATTTTTTTTGCACATATAGCTTAGGTACATCTCATACATTTTAGACCATAGTTAGCCGGTAACTCTTCAAAAATGTATTGTCTCCAATTATACATATGTGGGATCACTACAATTGTCCCACAGGTCTCAGATGTTCTTTTCTGTTTTCTTTTCTTTTTTTTTTTTTCATTTTATGTAAGTTTGGATCAGGCTTCCCAGGTGGTGCTAGGGGTAAAGAACCCGCCTGCCAATGCAGAGGATATAAGAGACATGGGTTTGATCCCTGAGTCAGAAAGATCCCCTGGAGGAGATCTTGGCAACCCACTCCAGTATTCTTGCCTGGAGAATCCCATGGACAGAGGAGTCTGGTGGGCCATGGTCCATAGGGTCACAAAGTCAGACATGACTGAAGCGACTCAGCATGCACACACAAGTCTGGAGCATTTGACTTATCTTTGGTTCACTGACCTTTCTCAATGTCACCTGAAAGTCTAGGGTATTGACCAAGGTCTCTCCCATTCAATTGACTCAGAACTCGAACATGTCCCCACTCCATGTAGCCTCACTAATCCCCATTAGTCCTTGTCAGAGAGCAGCAGCTGCTTTCTGCTATGCCTCCAGAGTCTTACTTTGCACTGCACAGTTAGGATTCTACCCAGGATGAGACCCTACGTTTGATGGGGCTGTATCTTAGAAGCTTCCTTCTCTCAGGTGTCGTGACTCACAATTTCAGATATTTTAGTGATCCAGCCACAGTGTTCCCTTCACCAGCCAGACTTAATTCTGCACAAAGTCTCTACTTCCGTTTGGGAAATTTCCCAGAGAGGAACCCAAGATGGGTGTGGTAGTGCTTACCTTGGTACTCCCTGCTCAAGCAGTTACATCCTCTTTGGGCTGCTCTACAATGGCACATACTTTATCCAGTTTCACAGATGTTCACTGTAATACTAGCAACTCTGTCCCAGCCTGAATGGAAATCTGTATCACATACATTTTAAATGTATTCTTTTTTTTATTGAAGTACAGTTATTTACAATATTGTATTAGTTTCAGGTGTAAAATATAGATACATATAAAATATATATCTATATTTTTTTCTGATTCTTTTTCATTACAGTTTATTACAAAAGATTGAATATAGCCCCCTGTGCTATACAGTAAACCCTTGTTGTTTGTTCATTTTATATATGGTAGTATGCATCTGTTAATCCCATACTCTTAATTTATTCCCCCCTTCCCCTCTCATAACTATTAAGTTAAAAAATAATACAAATGAACTTATTTACAAAATACAAACAGACTCAGACATAAATGTGGTATTCTTTTAATATTTTCATGGTCTTCTAAAAAGTGTAATTAAAATTTTTATTTTTTATCGGATGAAATGGTTCTTTAGACTTTTTTCACTTTTTTTTCATTTTTATACTTTATAGTTTTATTATTTTGACACCAAATAATATAGCTGATACATTTATAACTTTTCAAAATGCACTGAGGCTAATTTTTGGTTTAATAGAAAGTCAGTTTTAAGATAATTATTTCATATTTCATGAAATGTTTTTATAACAATATCCAATATTAATTTATTCAGCCATCAATCATGCTATTAAAAATTTCTATGTTCTTACTTGATTTTAGTCTATTGAACACACGTAATCTTGTGTTAAAGTTTCTCACCATTATTGCATTATTGTGTTCTTATAAATTTATTTTCTTTTTTATCTAATAGTGTTTGTTTTATATATTTTACTTACATATATTGCACCAGTCCAATATGAATTGCTTTATTAAAATAGGTACTTAGCAAACGTTGCTGTCATGCTTTAAAATGAGGAAACAGAACTATAAGGAAATAATTTCAGGTTGCCTGATGACATTGTTCATCAAATGGCATCAATCATTCATACTAATGTAATATTCTCTTGAGTTAATAAGAAAACCAAATCATATAACCAAATTTTACTATGGTAGATAGATCACTATAATTCATTTTAATACAATTTGTTGGGTGTCTACTACATGCTTGATTTTTCTTTCCTGAGTGAATGATACTTTGGGTCACAGGAAATATTTGACTAAATATGTTGAGTAAAGTTAACCAAAACTGATTCATCATCTTAACCAATTTTTTCTTTATAAAGGTAGAAATTTTATTTTTCTAGCTTTTCACATACCTACAGTAAGTTGCATTCATGAAAGCTGACTCATTAGCAACTCCACACCCTTAAAACAGCAAAGCTTTTCCACCTGCTAACTGTTCACCAGCAATAACAGTTGCTAGGTGTGGGCAAGATTGTAAGCCACCAACACAATAGTCATAACTCATAATTTTCCTTACTAATAGAATGCCAGTATTATTTGGGGTGCCAAGTAGATCCAGATGAACCTTGCTACCTGGTCTCCCCTGTGTTGCTATACATATTTAGATGCTTTGTTACTGGTTGAATAAGAGCTCATGCCTTGCATTCCTAATTTTATATTTCATCCTTAACTATTCTTTTTATTAGCATAAAATGATCTTCCTCACTCAAGTTTAATAATTTTTGCTTTGATTTCCAGATTGGCTGAAATTAATTTTGCCATTTTGCCTTCTTTTTCTTTTGCTTTTTTTGCCAGATAAATTATTGCCCAGCCTTTTTAAACTTCAAGGTACTTCATTTAGACCTAGTATGTTAGGGAGCATGCAGTTTAATTTTACTTTTTAAAACAACCTGAATGCCTTTGAGAGCTGCATCTAGCCATTTTAGCTCCTGCCACAACTGGTATGTTTGATTTGACATTGTCTTGCAACACGATCTGCGCCTGTGTGTGTGCTCAGTGTCTGTGTCCAACTGCAACACAGTAGTTCTGTTGCGACCCCATGCACAGTAGCCCACCTGGCTCCTCTGTCCAAGGGATTTCCTAGGTAAAAACTGGAGTGGGTTTCCATTTACTTCTTCAGGGAATCTTCCCAATCCTGGGATCGAACTCACATCTCTTGCATCTCCTGCATTGGCAGGCAGATTATTTACCTCTGAGCCACTCGGGAAGCCCATAACATGCTCTGAGGTCTCCTTTAATGACTATATGGTGCTTCATAGCCTATTTTTGTTGTTATGTTTATTTTTATTTTAAATAACTAGCAGGGTTTATTTGCTTTTATTTTCTCCAGTAATTTTGAAAGTATTATTGTCAGTCACTAAGTCGTGTCCAACTTTTTGCCACCCTATGGACTGCGGCATGCCAGGGTTCCCTGAACTTCACTATCTCCCAGAGTTTGCTCAAACTCATGTTCATTGAGTCGGTAATGCAATCCAACCATCTCATCTTCTGTTGCCCCCTTCTCCTCCTACCCTCAACCTTTCCTAGCTTCAGGGTCTTTTCCAACAATTTGGCTCTTCGCATCAGGTGGCCAAAGTATTGGAACTTCAGCATCACTCCTTCCAATGAATATTCAGGGTTGATTTCTTTTAGGATTGACTGGTTGGATCTCCTTGCAGTCCAAGGGACTCTCAGGACTCTTCTCCAGTACCACAATTCAAAAGCATCAATTCTTTGGTGCTCATCCTTCTTTACGGTTCAGCTTTCACATCTATATATGACTACTGGACAAACTATAGCTCTGACTAGATGAACTTTTGTCTGCAAAGTGGTGTCTCTGCTTTTTAATATGCTGTCTAGGTTTGCCATAGTTTTTCTTCCAAGGAACAAGCATCTTTTTATTTCATGGCTGCAGTTACCATCCACAGTGATTTTGGAGCCCAAGAAAATAAAATCTGTCACTGCTTCCACTTTTTCCCCATCTACTTGCCATGAAGTGATGGGACTGGACGCCATGATTTGAATGTTGAGTTTTTTGAATGTTGAGTTTTAAGCCAGCTTTTTCACTCTCCTCTTTCACCTTCATCAGGAGGCTTTTTAGTTCCTCTTCACTTTCTGCCAGAGTAGGATCATCTGCGTATCAAGGTTATTATTTCTCCCAGCAATCTTTGGAAGGTATATATCTACTTAAAAGTTCTACTAGCAGTTATCTTTAAATTACATACACACACAAAACACTTTTTATAGTAGACATCAATGGAAGTGATGAGATGCTATTTGATTTAAAGCACCTGAGGAGAGAGGATGCTAAAAGCATCTAGTGAGTGGAGGTCAGAGATGCTGCTAAATACCCTACAGTGCACAGGGTGGTCCCACAGCAAAGAATTATCCAGCACCAAATGTCAACAGTGCAGAGATTAAGAAACTCTGATCTAGTTAAATCTTTTTATCTTGCATGTGAAGAGTTTAATACTCACAGTTGTGAAGTGTCCTATTCAAATTCAGTTAGCTAGTTTGTGTTGGAATGAAGGCAATAACCTGACTCTAGCCTTTTCCACTGCAGCACCCTACCTCCTTAATAGGCTGTTCATTTAAAATAAGCCACTACTTTGGCCACCTCATGCGAAGAGTTGACTCAATAGAAAAGACTCTGATGCTGGGAGGGATTGGGGGCAGGAGAAGGGGATGACAGAGGATGAGATGGCTGGATAGCTTCACTGACTCGATAGACGTGAGTCTGAATGAACTCTGGGAGTTGGTGATGGACAGGGAGGCCTGGCATCCTGCGATTCATGGGGTAGCAAAGAATTGGACACGACTGAGTGACTGAACTAAACTGAACTGATATATGTCAGAGAATTTTGCACAAGACACTCTTGTTGACTGAAAGATGGCAGAAATAGTTTGTTAGGAAATGTGAGATCTTATCTGCTTATTCAGGTTTTCACTTGAGTAAGACCAGCTAAAATGTGGGTAGTACCACAAAGCTTCAGTAATTTAGAATAGCAGTGTGGGCACCAAGCACTTTTGTGGTTTTGCAGGATATTAAATGTGAAATACACAGAATTGAGAGGAGAAAATTGGCTTAGAGGTCATCTTATTCCACCTCTCATCCATCATGGTCATCTAGACTGTCTCTGCTTGGACAATTTCAGGGAGGGGACGCTTAAGACACTCAGATGTAATGGAGATTACTGGAAATACAAGTTATAACAGAAATTGTAACTGTGATTATGGTGACCATAAAGTAACAATTGAATTTACATTCATAAATCAATCAGAGAAGACTGTGTCGAACAGAACAATGTGAGTATTGTTGAGAAAATGATCCTAAGAGGGTGAGGAGGAAGGTATGAGGTTGGAAAGTGCTTTGGCATGACAGGTGATACAATCAACTTTCTAGGTCCTTAAAGGAGTCTCTACTTCCAAAGACAAAGGGGCTGACTCCCTTTGAGGACCTATTTCTGGATCAGAATTATTATTCCTGCAGGGAAAATTGTAGGGAGAATTCCAAGATTTATGTCATGATGGCTGACTAACTGCCTAGTTAGTCAGTGGCTGCAAGAGACAGAATCAAAGTCCAAAATGTTTCTTAGAAGAAGTCAAGCTGGTAAGATCTCTGGGATATTGTCTGTCTTCTGTATGGCAAAAGAAGAGGAGGAGAAAATATTCTTTACTTGGATTAACATTTTGGATGTGGACAAAGAGAAAGAAATCACCAAAATTAAAATAAAAATCTACATTTTGGTTTTGAAAACTATACTATTAATTTCTCAGTGTGTGTGCTAAGTCACTTCAGTCGTGTCCAACTCTATGTGACCCTATGGACTCTAGCCCTCAAGGCTCCTCTGTCCAAGGGATACTCCAGGCAAGAACACTGGAGTGGGTTAGCATGTCCTCCTCCAGGGGATCTTCTCAACCTAGGGATCAAATCCAGGCCTCCCATGGTTCCTGCACTGCAGGGAGATTATTTACTGCTGAGGTAACAGGGAAGCCTCCACTATTAATTTCTAAAAGTGGACTTTTGTCCTATCATCAAACTTTGTATTTCCCTCCCACCTTCAACCTGGCCTGTCCCATCAGTCTTCCCCAACTCAACTAATAGTACATCCATCTACCCAGATGTTTAAGCCAGAGACCTAGAGTGCTGATTCCTTGCTCCTCCGCAACCTCTTACAACCAGTCTAATACCAGATTATATGGATTCTACATCCTAGAGTCATCTTAACTCTAGATGCTTGAAACATCTACACTGCTGTGATCTAGGTACCGGCCACTATAGTCTCCTATTTGGAAAACTGCCATCATTTTTCTGGTTACCCAACTCTTGACCCCTTTTAAATTATTTTCTATACAACAGCAAGAGGTTGCTATTGTTTGTTTGTTTGAAAAATGAAATGGCAGCCCTCTTCCTGGATATGGCCAAATTTTCCATTAAGAAATAGCTTCAATAATAATAGTAATGCCTTTAATTTATGTATTATTACCAACTGACCCTAAAACAACACTATGATGTAGTTTTTTTTATTGATCCCTGATCTATGAATGAGAATATTGATGTTCAACAATGCTAAGTAACTTGTCCAAGATCACAAAATTAGGGAGTGCCTGAACTGTGATTCAGCTCTGTTTGATTTCAAGATGATATTGGCTGTTCTTGCTCCTTGTGTTTGGGAAATGGCACACCCTCTCCCTTTTCTTGCAAGGAAAAAATTTTTTAACATTTTCCCAAGCTGACTCTTCCCACAGGCAGAAGGGTGAATTCTACTTCTTATATGTTAAAACACTGAATGTAAGCTGGATGTTGCTATTAAATTTTCAGTAGTTCTGCACTATTATTTAAGAAAATAACTGAAGGAACAAGAGAAATAATCATGGCATCTCTGAGGTGAATCTTCAATGATTCTTTTCTCACAATGAAACATAATTCTAATTTTCCTTACATAAATAGGGTTTAACAAAGACTATCAGCCTGTCAGATCCATGAATCAAGACAAATTGGAAGTGCTCAAACAGGAGATGGCAAGAGTGAACGTCAACATTCTAGGAATCAGCCAACTAAAATGGACTGCAACACGTGAATTTAATCCAGATGACCACTATATCTACAACTGTGGGCAGGAATCCCTTAGAAGAAATGGAGTAGCCATCATGGTCAACAAAAGAGTCTGAAATGCAGTACTTGGATGCAATCTCAAAAATTACAGAATGATCTCTGTTCGTTTCCAAGGCAAATCATTCAATAGCACAGTAATCCAAGCCTATGCCCCAATCAGCAATGCTGAAGAAGCTGAAGCTGAATGGTTCTATGAGGACCTACAAGATCTTTTAGAACTAACACCCAAAAAAGATGTCCTTTTCATTATAGGGGATGGGAATGCAAAAGTGGGAAGTCAAGAAACACCTGGGTAACAGGCAAATTTGGCCTTGGAGTACAAAATAAAGCAGGGCAAAGGCTAATAGAGTTTTGCCAAGAGAACACACTGGTCATAACAAACACTCTCTTCCAACAACACAAAGAAGACTCTACACATGGACATCACCAGATGGTCAAAACCGAAATCAGATTGATTATATTCTTTGCAACCAAAGATGGAGAAGCTCTATACAGTCAGCAAAAACAAGACCAGGAGCTGACTGTGGCTCAGATCATGAACTCCTTTTTGCTAAATTCAGACTTAAACAGAAGAAAGTAGGGAAAACCACTAGACCATTCAGATATGACCTAAATCAAATCCCTTATGAATACAGTGGAAATGAGAAGTAGATTTAAGGGACTAGATCTGATAGACCAGAGTGCCTGATGAACTATGGACAGAGATTCGTGACATTGTACAGGAGACAGGGATCAAGACCATCCCCATGGAAAAGAAATGAAAAAAAGCAAAATGGCTGTCTGAGGAGGCCTTACAACTAGCTGTGAAAAGAAGAGAGGCGAAAAACAAAGGAGAAAAGGAAGGATATAAGCATCTGAATGCAGAGTTCCAAAGAATAGCAAGGAGAGATAAGAAAGCCTTCCTCAGAGATCAATGCAAAGAAATAGAGGAAAAGAACAGAATGGGAAAGACTAGAGATCTCTTCAAGAAAATTAGAGATACCAAGGGAACATTTCATGCAAAGATGGGCTTGATAAGGGACAGAAATGGTCTGGACCTAACAAAGCACAAAGAAGAGGCGGCAAGAATACGCAGAAGAACTGTACAAAAAAGATCTTCATGACCTGGATAATCATGATGGTGTGATCACTCACCTAGAGCCAGACATCCTGGAATATGAAGTCAAGTGGGCCTTAGAAAGCATCACTACAAACAAAGCTAGTGGAGGTGATGGAATTCCAGTTGAGCTATTTCAAATCCTGAAAGATGATGCTGTGAAAGTGCTGCACTCAATATGCCAGCAAATTTAGAAAAGTCAGCAGTGGCCACATACTGGAAAAGATCAGTTCTCATTGCAATCCCAAAGAAAGGCAATGTCAAATAATGCTCAAACTACTGCACAATTGCTCTCATCTCACATGCTAGTAAAGTAATGCTCAAAATTCTCCAAGCCAGGCTTCAGCAGTACGTGAACTGTGAAATTCCAGATGTTCAAGCTGGTTTTAGAAAAGGCAGAGGAACCAGAGATCAAATTGCCAACATCCTCTGGATCATGGAAAAAGCAAGAGAGTTCCAGAAAAACATCTATTTCTGCTTTATTGGGTATGCCAAAGCCTTTGACTGTGTGGATCACAATCAACTGTGGAAAATTCTGAAAGAGATGGGAATACCAGACTACCTCACCTGCCTCTTGAGAAACCTATGTGCAGTTCAGGAAGCAACAGTTAGAACTGGACATGGAACAGACTGGTTCCAAATAGGAAAAGCAGTACTTCAAGGCTGTATTGTCACCCTGCTTATTTAACTTCTATGCAGAGTACATCATGATAAATGTTGGGCTGGCAGAAGCACAAGCTGGAATCAAGATTGCCGGGAGAAATATCAATAACCTCAGATATGCAGATGACACCACCCTTATGGCAGAAAGTGAGGAGGAACTAAAAAGCCTCCTGATGAAAGTGAAAGAGGAGAGTGAATAAGTTGGCTTAAAGCTCAACATTCAGAAAACGAAGATCATGGCATCTGGTCCCATCACTTCATGGCAAATAGATGGGGAAACAGTAGAAACAGTGTCAGACTTTATTTTGGGGGGCTCCAAAATCACTGCAGATGGTGATTGCAGCCATGAAATTAAAAGATGTTTACTCCTTGGAAGGAAAGTTATGAGCAACCTAGATAGCATATTGAAAAGCAGAGATATTACTTTGCCAACAAAGGTCCATCTAGTCAAGGCTATGGTTTTTCCAGTAGTCATGTATGGATGTGAGAGTTGGACTGGGAAGGAAGCTGAGCACTGAAGAATTGATGCTTTTGAAGTGTGGTGTTGGAGAAGACTCTTGAGAGTCCCTTGGACTCCAAGGAGATCCAACCAGTCCATCTTAAAGGAGATCAGTCCTGGGTTTTCATTGGAAGGACTGATACTAAAGCTGAAACTCCAATACTTTGGCCACCTCATGCGAAGTGTTGACTCACTGGAAAAGACTCTGATGCTGAGAGGGACTGGAGGCAGGAGGAGAAGGGTACGACAGAAGATGAGATGGCTGGATGGCATCACTGACTCGATGGACGTGAGTTTGAGTGAACTCCGGGAGTTGGTGATGGACAGGGAGGCCTGGTGTGCTGCGATTCATGGAGTCGCAAAGAACTGGACACGACTGAGCAACTGAACTGAACTGATCAGCCTAATAAAAAAAATATGGATTTTAAAATGCTTTAGCTTGGTGTTCCATATAAATTTGGGAATTTTACTATCAAGAACAATTTAGTTTTGAATTGCATTTTGCATTTCACATTCAATTAAATGCAATAAAATATATCAATATGTAGTTTGGGAGGGCAGGCTGTGGAGAAAAGGAAGCTGATGTTCCATAATAGGCCAGATTTGGGCTAAAGACCCATGTTTACCATCTACTCAGTGTATGAAAGTATAGCCTCAACAACTCTCTGTAAATCTCAGTTAAAGTCATCTGAAGAATGGAGGCCAGTTCTTACCTCAAAAGGTTACTGTAATGATCTGCTGAGACCATGTGGCCTAAAAGGGCTTACCATTGTGCCCAAACCATGGAAGATTGCCAAAGGATTGGTTTTATCCTAGGTGTAAGAGATGTACAAACAATCAGGGCTATAGAAACTAGAGGAGGTCATGGTAAATGAGTGATATTGGAAAGATTCCATGGAGTAGGTTATGTTTAAGTTGACATTTAAAAAAAGAGAATTTCCATAGGTGGATATTAGTGATAACAAAATTTCAGTAGAATAAATGGATTAAATAAAAGCAGGAAAGTAGAGATGTGACTCAGGAATCATTAGTCATGAGAACTGGCTTGAGGTAATAGGTTAACTGGGGGAGAGATGAGGAATGTATGTGATGATTAGGCTGATATTTTCCCATTTGAAATCTAAAAAACACCATCCACTGTAAGATGCACTTATTTCATGCTCCATTGAGAAAGAAAAAACCCAGCCAACTAAACAGTGACAAAATATTTATTTTGTTGAAGGAGCTTTTCAGAATTCATCATACATCATTCTTATGCATGAGCAGGAAGGAATAAAATAGAAAAGTAAGTTGGTTGAAGAATGCCTAAAGCATCTTCGCTTTCAGTATCCTGAGTCACTTGTGCATTCAGAACAATGTGGTCCTCTGTGGCACCAAGAGATCTGAAGATGCGATGTTTCTTAAAGGAATGCTCTGCAGTTGTCTCTGGGGTTTCCTCCAAATTGCTGACACCCATTCTGCAAATTCTGATGTGTGTTCTTCGGCAGTGGCAACCGTATCACTCCCACCACATGGCTGCCAGAGACTTTAAGGCACAAACTGATTTCAGAGATGTTAAATATGAAGGGAAAGGTGGGAAATGTTCTATTTAGAAAATCTTTTGAAGCTGGTGGCTGTGAACGGTCTTGAAAATTCGTTATGCTTTGACTTTAATCTGTAGCCAATTGAGAAGCCCAAAATGCCTTTGAATCAGATGGGTGTTTTGGGTGACTCATTCTGGCAGTAGGATGTGGAGGGATGGGAGAGTGGGGAACTCCTTGAGCTGTAGGCTGCTGAGAGAAGAAGAGGCTGGCAACCAGGGGAACAGCTGAGACAATGGGAAGAAAAAAAGAGACTTTTATGGGGAGGTCACTCTCGAAAGTTCATAATATTTCCCTGTGTTATTTATACATAAAGTCAAATCATCTAAATTAAATTTTGTTTTTCAGTAATCATAGGTCTGGGCCCTAAAAAAAGAATGAGAATATTTATAGAAGAAATCTGGGAAACTTCAGTTATGCAGATTGACAACAAATTATTTCCATCTTTTAAGCCGTTCGTATGTTGCTGGGCCCCAAACTAGGTACGGAATAGGCAAAGATGGGTATGACTCAATCCCCAGCCCTAGGGAACCCACAATTCTGCAGGGAGTATAGAGAAAACAAGAGTCAGAGTACATGATGCTGGGGAGGAAGAGTGGGTGCAGAGGAGAGAGAGGGAGTCTGATGGGTGGGGGCAGAACTGCTTTTTGGTTAAGATGCATAAAAGCAGAATTGGAAGCAGGATGGGGTGGGTTTTCCTGCCCAGAATTCACATCATTTTCAATGGGTAGCTTTGTTCCTCAATTCCTTCAAGGCCAGGTGTGCGTACGGGTTCTGAGCACCATGAGGCCCCATGGAGACAAGCATGACCAGCACAAGATTTGCTCATCTTGTCTCCTTGTAAGGACTCAGGATGTGTCGGGACTTCATGCGGCCCTGACAGTGGTTCTTCCCTTCTCCTAAGTATGAACCAGGCTTCCCAGGTGGTGCTCGTGGTAAAGAACCCACCTGCCAATGCAGGAGACATACTCGGGCTCGGCCCCTGGGTCGGAAAGATCCCCTGGAGTGGGAAATGGCAACCCACTCCAGTATTCTTGCCTGGAGAATCCCATGGACAGAGGAGCCTGGCGGGTTAGGTAGTGTCACAAAGAGTCAAACAGGACTGAAGCAACTGAGCACCTAAGTAAGTATCAACCAAGCTGGGGACAGAGCACCTTCCCTCACCAGCACACCCAGTGTTCCGGAAACCTGCATTCCCTATGGAGGATGAACATTCAGGCTGCTCTTTTTTCAGGCCAATATGTAGCTGCCTTGCAAAAGATTTGCCTCTTGTGATTTTCACTCTGACTTAGTGAGAAGGTAGATAGAATTTTCTGCTAGATCAATATGACTGACTTGGATCTAGAAAAATTTCCAGGGAGGGGATGTGGTGATAAATGCAACTCCACCGTCTTGACTCATTATGCCAGTGATTGGTGTGTTCTCTGCAGGATTTGTCTCCCTGAAGGAAATCCCAGCCTGGACATAAAGATGCTGCTTGAGGCGAATGCCTGTCAGTTATTGAGAATAACTCTGCAAATATATATTTCTAATGCCAAAATAGAGAGTATGAACACTGAGAATAAAATATGCCTAAATTCAGCACCCTACTGATGCCTGGGAATTAAATCTCTGGTGGCATTATTATCCATATGTTTATGATGTTTTAGATTTAATCTTCTATATTTAATGTTAAAGAGATTTTCTAGCTAGGATGAGCCCAACTGTGTTAATAACAATTGGAAAAATGCAAAATAGCTCATGCAGATGATGGGAAAAGTCTATTTGTTACTCACACAGAGTTCAAAATGTGTGTTTATAATTGACAAGCAGCGGTCAGCAACCCAGGCTTGCTCCTGCTGCTTCAAAATTCACCATGCTCACTTGTAAGAACCTAGCATGCAGAGAAAGGCATCAAGGATGATGTTGTTCAGTCGCTGAGTCATGTCGAATTCTTTTGGATCCCATGGACTGAAGCCTGCCAGGTTTCTCTGTCTTCACCATCTCAAGGAATTTGCTCAAACTCATGCCCATCAAGGATGATGTGCGGGTGTTTTCTAGGGGACAGGCTTAAAGGGAGTGCATATCACTTTTGATCACATTTTGTAGGTTAGAACTCAGTCACCTGTATACACTTTACAGCAAGAGAGTTTGGGAGATGCAGATTAGTTGTGTGTTTAAGAAGAAGAGGAAATATATTACAGGTTGGTAAAGAGTCTCTGCTATCTGGTAACCAGTCCATCTTCTGGTCACCAAACACAGCATCTGTCCTACTTTTCTTCCCACACAAACAATACACTCAACTTCCTTATTAAGGGAGGAAACTAAAGTTTCACACTGTCCTCACATCCAGTCTTGATCTCTGTGTCATGTACAGTACTGTTCACTAGTTACCAGTGAAAATATGCTAAGTCCCTTCATCATGTCTGACTCTTTGTGACCCCATGGACTGTAGCCCACCAGGCTCCCCTGTCCATGGAATTTTCCAGGTGAGAATACTGGATTGGGTTGCCATGTCCTCCTCCAGGGGATCTTCCCAACCCAGGGATGGAACTCGTGTCCCGTGTCTCATATCTCCTGCATTGGGAGGCGGTTCTTTATCATTAGCACCTCCAGTGGAAGTGAAGTGAAAGTGAAAGTCATTCAGTCGTGTCCAACTCTTTGCGACCCCATGGACTGTATAGTCCATGGAATTCTCCAGGCAGCATTACTGGAGTGGGTAGCCTTTCCCTTCTCCAGGGGATCTTTCCAACCCAGCGATTGAACCCAGGTCTCCTGCATTGAGGGCAGATTCTTTACCAGCTGAGCCACAAGGGAAACTGGTGAAAGTAACCTATAAATAAATCATTTGAGTCTAATGAACTCCATGGGCAACAGTGGAACATAGAAAGAACAGTAGCAAAGCTCTCATTCAGGAAAAGAAAACACGCCTTCTGGTCCACAGGAAGGATGGAACCCTGCTTGACAGGCACTGTGAAGGCCATCTCATTTGGAGGCTTCTCCATCAAGCCCTGATTCTGCTGAATGGGAGGACACCATGGTACCTGGTCCCATCTACAGGGAGACTCTTTCTTAATATTTTTCCTCTCTCAGTTTTGAAGTGGATACTGGAGAGTTTGCCTTCCCTGGGGCATGTAGGATTTTTCCTAGCCCATTTTCTTTCCCATGAACTTTTAAAGATTAAACTGTCAAAGATGTTTTCACGCCCAGGGCCATGGTTTCTTGGCAACACAAGTCCCTCAAAAACTGTGTAAGCTTCTGGTCTATTTACTTCAATAAATCTAACGTACTAGCAACAATGTCCAAATCTTTCCCTACCCAATTTTTAATCAGCTTTGTTTCTTTATCCCTCCCTTCTGCCTCCCTCTTCCCCACCCCTCTTTCAATAAAGTTAGTGGTAGCCTTATTGATGCTATCTAAATACTGACATATTTAGATATGCTATAGCGTACACTTTGGGGGTACCCCCTACACTTTGGGGGTAGGAAATGGTGATTGCAGCCATGAAATTAAAAGACTCTTACTCCTTCGAAGAAAAGTTATGACCAACCTAGATAGCATATTCAAAAGCAGAGACATTACTTTGCCGACTAAGTTCCATCTAGTCAAGCCTATGGTTTTTCCTGTGGTCGTGTATGGATGTGAGAGTTGGACTGTGAAGAAGGCTGAGCACCAAAGAATTGATGCTTTTGAAGTGTGGTATTGCAGAAGACTCTTGAGAGTCCCTTGGACTGGAAGGGGATCCAACCATTCCATTCTGAAGGAGATCAGCCCTGGGATTTCTTTGGAAGGAATGATGCTAAAGCTGAAACTCCAGTACTTTGGCCACCTCATACAAAGAGTTGACTCATTGGAAAGGACTCTGATGCTGGGAGGGATTGGGGGCAGGAGGAGAAGGGGACGACAGAGGATGAGATGGTTGGATGGCATCACTGACTCAATGGGCGTGAGTCTGAGTGAACTCTGGGAGTTGGTGATGGACAGGGAGGCCTGGTGTGCTGCGATTCATGGGGTCGCAAAGAGTTGGACATGACTGAGCGACTGAACTGAACTGAACTGAACTCTATTTATCTGATATTTGGGGTCACTCTATGCTGTCACCTCTGAACTCTTATATTACTGGACAGCTAGATCTCAGCATTACCACTTTTGAAAAATAATTTCACACCTCTTTGAGTGTCTTTCAACTGAGAGCACTGATTGTGTTGGTTAAGTGCTTGTTTAACTAAAGGAGAAACTGGTCTCATTGACTTCCTGTGTATTGAGGGGTGAACCTCTGTCTTACCATGATTCAGTCCCTTAATCAGCCCAAGAGCCATATATATCCTTTCCATTTTAAAAACAAAGCTGCTATCTAATTATTCTCCTAACAGAAAAACATAGTCACCAGTTCCCTGAAAGGAGACATCTCAAGTTACACTGAGTGTTGCATCCTGTTCAAAGCCTATGATCTCTAGGTTATATTCACTTCTCCTCTATTTTCTTTCCCAGTAAGTCTGATATTCTACATCTATAAACCAAACTGTAAAATTCAACATCAAGAACCTGTAATGTGAGAAAGAAATAAAGCAAAATGGAATTTATGGAAAATATATAAATATGTATGCTTGAGAGAATAAGAAAGGGCTTTCCAGTAGATGACATGTTTTAAAGTAAAGAGTTATACAGACTGTACCTTGCTGGAATTAGTCTTCTCTTGCTTTTCTACCAGATCTATTCTTCCTTTGCTTCAGTACATTTGCTTGTTGATACTCTTAACCCAGGGGAACTGACCCAAACCTTTATTCCTGAGAGATTTGAATCCCTGATAGTCCTTCCTGTTATATGAGGACACACTCTGGGTTTCATATGCCATATTACTCTTCAGCTATACAGCATGCAAAAGCATCTCTATATCTCCTTGATAATTATGATCATTATGATAATTACTAATTAGAGTCAACACAGTGACCTCCTTTTATTATGTTTGTTTGCTTAGTGACATGAAATACTCCAAATGGCCATGATCTAATTTGATGGAATCAATTTGAGTCTCCTAAGAGAAGCATTACTCTTTCATGCTTTTATGTATGTAACTGACTAATGTAATCATGGACTTGTGAGTTGGTGGCGTGGTAAATTTTCCCATAAATAAACCGTGCTGCACATCTGCAGAGAAGTAACCCTGTAGCAAAACATACTACTGCCTTGTCTGGTACAACCATTCTGTTTCTGGTTATTTATCTTTAGTTGTTGTTGTTCAGTTGCCAAGTTGTGGCAGACTCTTTGCAATGCCATGAACTACAGCATGTTAGGATCTCCTGTCCTTCACTATCTCTTGGAGTTTGCTCAAATTCATGTTCATTGGATTGGTGATGCTAACTCATCATCTCATCCTCTGCCACCTCCTTCTCCTTTTGCCTTCACTCTTTCTCAGCATCAGGGTCTTTTCCAGTGAGTCAGTTCTTTGCACCGGTGGCCAAAGTATTGGAATTTCAGCTTTAGCATTGGTCTTTCCAATGAATATGCAGGGTTGATTTCCTTTAGGATTGACTGGCTCAATCTCTTTGCTGTCCAAGGAACTCTCAAAAGTCCTCTCCAGCACCAGGTATTGGAGCTATAGCTCTTGTGCTGATTCTCAACTTTAATTGAGCCATTTCACACAGTCACCCTCATAATTATTTTTTTCCTTTCACAGATCAACATGACTTCTATATGTTTAACTTTAGACAATTGGAGTATGAGGGGAATTACCATCCCTGCAAGTTTCGAGACTGAAAGTGGAACCAAACTCTAAATCACACAATGATGGAGTATTGTTTTCGATCTATTCCTTTGACAGGATGGATGAATTCCTAGGGTGCTAGCTTGCCCTTCCGACCACAATAGCTTCAATAATAGACGTGGGAATCAATGCAAGAATTCCCTCTGTTGCTGAAGGTTTTATATACCACAAATGAGAACTGCATCTCACCTTGTCTACCAGGAGATGGTCTAAAGTAAAAACTCCTTATTATTTCATTTTACTAATCTCCCCCAATTTTCATTAAGAAAGGGCTAGGAGGTATAGTTCTAGTTTTTTGTTTGTTTGTTTGTTTGTTTTGTTTTGTTTTTTAATGACTGTGATTGTAGTATTCTTCCTCAGAGGTAAACAATCAGTTCTATTTAAGGAGCTCTCCAGGTCTGGGAGTGGATGAGTGGCCCTTGTGTAGATTACAGTCAACTTCAACTTGATTTTGATAATTGACTCTCTTCTTCCTTAGATAAGCACCCTCAGAAGAGATTTTGATAAATATTTTTTGTTCTTGCCTATAATACCAGTCGACTGAGCAACTTCACTTTCACTTTTCACTTTCATGCATTGGAGAAGGAAATGGCAACCCACTCCAGTGTTCTTGCCTGGAGAATCCCAGGGACGGGGGAGCCTGGTGGGCTGCCGTCTATGGGGTGGCACACAGTCAGACATGACTGAAGTGACTTAGCAGCATAATACCAGTCATTAGTTATTTTAGCAGTTTATTATGGACATTTTCAAATATAGAGAAACAATGAAAGAATTTTACAGTGAACACATGTATACCTACTATCCATCTTCTACATTTATCACATGTGTTTTATAACATTTATTTCTTATCCTTGTATCTTTCTTTAATCTTCTTGTCTGCATTTCAAAGTATGTTGTATATTTGATACACTTCTGCCTAAATTGTTCAGCATGCATCTGAGTTTTGCAAAACACATGCAAATGTTTAACCGAACTCACGATTGGGATATAGAACTTAAGTCCTTCATATATAAATTTTCTCTTTTTGAGTTTAATTTTGTAATGATCTCCGGGAAAATGGTGAGTTATTACTTTCCTTATGACCTTGGGATAGTGAAAGGTGGATATGGACCGGAGTATGAGGAGAATTGATTTCCTCTCATTTAGTAACTTACTCAGGCAAAGGAAACTCCATCAATAAAGCAGAGGAGCTGCTTCAGCAGGCAAAGGAGGGTCAAAATTTATGTAAAGTGAGATTCTTATAGACAGAGTATCATTTGGCCTGCCATTTTATTCAACATTTCTGTTTTTCTTTTTCCTGTCTTACTGTGAGATGCTAAAACCTTTCCTTGGAATTCTATTTTATCTTTACTGCATTTTAGTACAGCTCTGTGTATAAAATTCTAAGTGACTTTTCTAGGTATTATGTTATACATACATAATTTATCAACAGCCTACTAATGTTAACATTTTGCCAGCACATGTAAACTGTAGAAGCCTTATCTCACTTAAAGTTCCTTTACCCTTTCCCATTTATAATACAATGTCTTACATATTTACCCTGCATACATCAACAATCACATCAAATAATGCTACAATTCTTTTGCCTCAAACATCACAAATAATTTAGGAAACTGGAGAAGAAATGTGTTTGGTACTTAATCATATGTACTCTTTCCATTTTTCTTTATTCTTTCCTGATATACTTATGTTTCTTGTTTTACCATTTCCTTTCTGTCTCCAGAACTTCCTTTAGACTTTTCTTTTTAAGATAAGTCTGCAGGTGACAAATTCTCTTACTTTTCCTTCATCTGAGAATGTTTTGATTTCACTTTCGTGAGAAATTCTCATTCATGAAGAATGTTTTTCCTGGATATAGAATTTGGGTTTGATAGCTCTTTCCTTTTAGCGCTTATAAATTATAGCGTGATTTCTTCCTGGTTATTTCTGATAGAACTCTGCTGTGATTTGAGTTGTTTTTTTTTCCCCCTGTAGATAAGGCGAAACTTCTTTCTCAATGTTTTCAATATTTTTGTCTTTAGTCTGTATTTGTTAGGCTGCATCGGGTCTTGGCTGTGGTCCGTGGGCCCTTTGTTGCGTCATGTGGGGACTTTCACTATGGGGCACAGACTCTCTGGTTATGTCACGATGGCTTAGCTGCCCTGTGGCATGTGGGAAATTAGTTCTCCAACTAGGGATCAAATCAGCATATCCTGCATTGCGAGGTGAATTCTTAACCACTGGACAACCAGGGAAGTCCCAAGTTTAGTGTTCAGAAGTTTGATTATAGCAAGTCTTGGTGTACATTTTTTGAATTCATCTTCACTGGGTTTCACTGATTTTCTTGGATCTAGGTTTGTGTAGTTTGCCAAAGTGGGAAAATTTGACTCGTTTCTTTGAATATTTTTCCTCTTCTTCTGAGACTCTGATAACATAAATATTAGATTTTTGTTATACCAGAAGACTCTATTTTATCTCAGTCTACTTCTTATCTTGAATTCAGTCTGAAGAATTTCTGTTATTCTATCTTCCAATTTACTGATTCTTTCTTCTGTCCTTTTTAGTCCACTGTTGAGCTCATCCATTGAGTTTTTCATTTTGGCTTCATATTATTCAGTTCTAAACTTTCCATTTGGTTCTTCTTTATAGCTTCCATTTATCTGCTGAGATTTTCTTCTTTTTCATTTATTTCATTTATTCACAAAAGCAATTTTATAATGGCTTCTTGAAAATCTTTGTGAAATAATGTTAACATCTGTGTGGTCTTGGTGTTATCATCTGTTGGTTGTCTTAAATTATTCCAGTTGACATTTTTCTTAGTGGGACAAGCAGTATTTGATTGTATCTTGGGCATACTGAGTATTATGCTATAAAACTCTGGATTTCTTTTTTGAAACTCTAGATTTTATTTAACTTATTGAATTTTCTGTTTCAGCATGCCTCCTCTGACACCAGATGAGTGAAGGAAGGGAGTTTCCCTTTTGTTACTACCTTACCTGTTCTTCATTTGACTATGATTTAAATAATAGATTTTTACTGTGTTAGGCCACTAAGATTTTAAGATTGTAAGTGTAGCTCATATTAATTAGCCTAATACTTTAGGAAAACACATGTTTGTGTATCTGAGCTATACAGATCACTGACTTATTTCTCCATTTTCTAAAAATTAATGGGTACAATACAATGTGTGGTAGGAGACGTGGGGATGTGGGTAGGGAGGTGAGGGGATAGCAGTTTCTTTCTGTGCTCCTTTAGGGCTATTTAATAAAATAATGTTTTCATACTGGGCCATAAAACTCCATGTGATTATTTCCCCACACCTCTCTACTCCCCCAAGAGACAGCAGTCTCCAGTTGTACCCTCATGAGCACCTTGCTTTTTGCAGTACTTTTCTGCTATTAGGCCAAAGCAGTACCCCTTGCAATCTAAAAAAAAAATGCTATACCCTACCCTGAGGAATGTTCTCACTTCACTGCAGGATCCAACGTGCTGTTTGTAAGCAACTCTGAGATCTGTGTGTGGCAGGTGCAGCTTACCAAGGGGGCGTGTCAGGAAGCATAATCATACTGCTGTGGTAGAGTGGGGCCCATGGAGACTGTTCAGGGACACCGTCTGCTTCTTTCTCCCACCGAGATCCTGATTTCAGGAGAAGAGAATAGAGTCCTCTCTCCAAATTAGATTTTCCCTCTTATCCCTGGTTAAGGAGAAAGAGTAAGGTGACTGCCTGCCCACTCTACTGAGGCTGGGGTCCAGTGTGGGCATCAGAAGTCCTGGAAAGACCTGCTTTCCAGATGGTGCAGTGTTGGTTAAATTAGAAATCTCTCCAAACTTCAGTTTACCTGTATGGAAAATGTCAGTGATGGCTTCCACAGAAAACATGGTGAAATACAAAATCTATATATATTCACGGAGCCATTGGCTCAGATGGTAAAGAATCTGCCTGCAGTGCGGGAGACCTAGGTTCAGTCCCTGGGTTGGGAAGATTCCTTGGAGAAGGGAATGGCTACCCACTCCAGTGTTTCTTGCCTGGAGAATTCCATGGACAGAGGAGCCTGGTAGTCTATAGTCCATGGGATCTCAAAAAGTTAGACACAACTGAACAACTAATACTTTTCATGAGCATAAATATAAAGTATTTCAGTAAGCTTCCAGGATACCTTTTTTCTTTCTGTCTGCCCTGTTTTTCTATGCTGCTGAGTGGCTTGGGCTCCATGCATCTTTTCCAGACCCATTGAGCAGCTGTGTTTTATACACAAGGGTGGTGCTTTGGCTGGACTCCCATCACCTTTCTTTGCTCATGTCAAGAATGGTTTGGTTTCAGTGTATGCTACTTTAAAACATCCCCATCAAAGTGGAGCACAGTGAGAACATACTATCTTTTCCGGAAGATTTTATTTTTTGTACACTTGCTTCCATTCATCCATAGATCTCTAATGCGGTTTAAAAATCTTTGTTAAGGTTTAGTGAAGTCTCACCCCAATTCAGTGCTGGCCATTTTACAAGTAGAAAAGTGTAAAAGCTAACATAGCCAGCAGACATGAAATACAATGTATGGATAAGCTGTCTGAGATATTGTTACCAGGGGAGTAATCTATTTGAATTTTCTGACTTGAGTTAAAAGCCTAACCACCTTGATGTTTGTTTAAACTTGAATTCAATCCATTAAGGGGTAATGTTCCCATTGTCTCATTTATATATTAACAGAGCTTTGTACGTTGGAGAATATATTTTCTTACAGTCGGAGGCTTTCGGATCTCTGCTTTATTTCACAGCTGTCTACACTTGAGGCCATGTTTTTGGACACTGACTTTTAATTTTCCTGCCTCCAGCCTCTTTGGATCCAATTCAAGTTCTCCTCCAAAGCTACATGGGGACTCACTTGGGGAGCATGTGCCTGTTTTCAAGGAAGAACACTGACGTTTGAAAACAGTAGAATAGTAATATAGAAATATCATGTTCCAACTCCGTTCTGACTCATTAATTCTCTCTATGTGATTCCTTGATGATCTGAATCATCTACCTGCCTTCAGACAGGCTTTGATTTCTTGGATTGAATTCGGTCCCTTGTATGTTTCTTCTGCTGTCTAGAGTTTTCCTCAATCCTTGGACTTTGACACTGCAAAATTATGTTCAACTTCTGCTGCTTTTTTTTTTTTTCTTTTTCTCACTCGGGTCTCCTGAGCTAAATGGATCCTGCACAATTTACCTCATGCCTTATTGCAGCTGTTACCACTTTGCTCTGAAAATGTTTTCCTCATATTCGATTACTTTGTCACTCAGGTTTAATGTTATGTTGACATGCTATTCACTCCTGTGTCTCATTAACTTTAACATTCTGATGTGCTGCATAAATAGCAAACATATTTGATGTCTGGAAACTGTAGTCCTGTGTGGGAAAAATGGTTGATTTGTAAATTTGTCACTCTAATTGAACATTTTGCAAATCCATTTTACCATCATTTCATTTCTTTTGATTCTGTTTAGGAAGCAAAGAATAGTAACTTTCAGGGGACTACTAAAATTCTTTTATACAACAATAGATATTCCAGAAAGAAAAAAAGTCCATTTATCTCTGTTTTCTTCCTAGACTTTCTTGTTCTCAAAGGCTTTATTAGGATGCTGGTATTATATGCCATGAAATTTGTCAGGGTTTATTTTTTTAATTTCTTTAAGCAAGGAGGCTTTAATCTCTCCCCTTTAAGAAAAATTCTATATTCAATTAAGCTTTGACTAAAGAAGTCTATGTTTTAGACTAACCTTAACTTTAATTTTTCTAATTTTATCCTGTTGTTTCTGGTTAGGAACTGGAGGAGTTTTTGCCTTGTTCTTTGTTCATAGGATTTTAGAACTGGTGGGAAACTTATTGGAGGGAATGTCTCATCTATTGTCTCAATTTTTCAGATATCAAAGTTCAGTGTGGCTGAGTGTCACAAAACTGGTCTTAGCAGGACTGAAATTTTGCAACTAAACAACAACAATTTCCCTTTCTAGGGATAGGACATTTGGATAGCTAAATACTGAGAAGGATATTCATTGATTCTTTTATTGCTTGAGGCCAGGAATGGCACTATATTCATTTGATAGTTCTAAGCTGAGTGCCATTCTTCATACATAGACAGTTCTTCATAAATACTTGATGAATAAATGAATGGATGAAGAAAATATCTCTTATCTTACAGCTCTTTGTAAACTATGAGGCATGTAAAAAAAGGAAAAAGATTTATTGCCATCAGTGAAAAGGTAGTCTTGTACAGGTGGAAAGTAGCAAGGTTAGAACTACATTTAATTGCCAGAATGAGAGAGAGTGCTATAGAAGTTTCAGAAATAAAAAACTAATATAGCTAAATATATAAAATGGTAAGAGCTGGATAGAGTAAACATCAATATATGTTGTGAAAAATCAGGACATGTCTCCAGTTTGAAGGGTATATCCTCTTGAAAAATAAAGAAAGGAGAAATAAGGGAGAAAATTCCTTTGTACAGAGAAATAGAGAAAAATACCTCTCTCCTAGGTAAGAGAAAAAGAGGAAGCAGAATTTGTATGACTAATTCAAATAAATTCATGAACAGATCTATAGCTTTTAATTCATAGTTTAAAAATATGCCATTTTATTATGTAGGTTTTAAGAGCAGCTCATGAATACACTCTAGGGCCCTTGTCTCATTGTTGAGAACTTCTTCTACTAAGTAGGACAAATAACTTTCCCAAATAACTCATTATTATAAGTTAAATTCTCATTAATTCTTTGTAGTAGATTAAGAAGGGGCAAATATATTTCTTGGCTATTGATTAAAAACATAGTGTTAGTACTTAATTTGGTAAGTAGTTTAGATTTTTAAGTCACAGATGACATATCTCTTCATAAAACACAAAATATCAAATGACTTCAGTACTGAAGTTGGCCACTCTTAGGGTCTGGGGCTGCGGGTGATTTCTAAGGATGGTAACAACAGTCCATCTCTCTGGACTTTGATTTCTCTATCTTCATCTGAAACATTAAAATTCTATCTCAATTCTGCTTCTCCTATGGAATGGAGGAAAGGCACTGGATTGAAAAGCAGAAAAGCTGGGATTTGATTCTGGCTATATACTTGAAGCAATGAAATTAAATGTCCTAAGGCCTCAGTTTACTCATCTACTAAATTAAAGCTATATTCTCAGATTACTTTCTCTTAAGATTTATGTACTTCTTAAGGCTCTTTGGTGGCAAGCATCAAAGGAATTCACTGAAAGATAGAATCAGAATTTACAAAGAAATTATCTATGTATTTTTTAATTAATTAATTCATTTATTTATTTAAATTTTAAAATCTTTAATTCTTACATGCGTTCCCACACATGAACCCCCCTCCCACCTCCCTCCCCATAACATCTCTCTGGGTCATCCCCATGCACTGGCCCCAAGCATGCTGTATCCTGCAAGACATAGACTGGCGATTCGATTCTTACATGATAGTATACATGTTAGAATGCCATTCTCCCAAATCATCCCACCCTCTCCCTCTCCCTCTGAGTCCAAAAGTCCGTTATACACATCTGTGTCTTTTTTGCTGTCTTGCATACAGGGTCGTCATTGCCATCTAACAACCAACATAACCAGGCTTCAGAAAGAAGACCTAGGATAAGTCACGAGGAGGAGGATGGAACCACCTATCCCCTCAGGATGACTTCCCTAGGGAAGCATGAAGCTTTCATGTCACATTACTTAAGGCTCAAGTTCCCAGGAATAAGCATTTGATTGTCTGACACTCATTCTTGGGCAAGGGGAGGGCCTCTAACTCTAGGTAGGCTTAACCAATGCTCTCTTAAAATGACTGAAATGTTCAAAGGTAATGAGCTATGTTCCCAGGGAAGTTGAGGCTGTAATTTTTAAGGACTTAGGTCCAAGATCTTGTCTCCCAGTGACTCTAACATTTTTTTTCTTCCCAAGGATATACATATTTTTGATATAAATAGTAACCAGATTTTGCTTCAGAGAATGTTCTTCCTATATCAAATGCAGGTTTTGGAGATGTTTCAGACTGCAGTAAAGCCACCCTTAAACATAGTGGCAGGCTGCAAACAAAAACCATGACTTTGGCCATGGTACTTTGGCTTGAGATTTGGGGCAGGGCTGCATGGTGATGGCTTATCTCAGGGTGGTGCCAGCCAGGAAGGTTTGATGGGGCTGGGGCATCCACTTTGGCCTTACTCCCATGCTGGGAAGCTGGTGTTGGCTGTCAGCTGGGGAGCCCAAAACTACACCTATGCTTAGCTTCTTCCCTTGCCTAGCCTGTGTCCCCACTCCCTTCCAAAAATCCCATCTCAGGCCCTGATTCCAGGGAAGTTGGTCTAAATCTCTGGGCCTCCATGTCTTTACAGGCACGTGAGAGGCAGGGTTAAATTGTGTGTCAAGGCCTCCAGGCTGGGCGTGGGCAAGTTACTCTCTTCTGCTCCCCTCTCTCCTCCTCCCTGAGTGAAAGGGGAGTTTCCCCTAAATCCTGAAACTGTTAACATTAATGAGAAGGAGACAGTTCACAGTCCTCAAGTCACAGAGATCTAAATTGACTTATAACTGTGGAGCCTTGATTTTCCTGAGCTCCATTTCTTCTTCAGGAAAATGAGGGTATTCATGTCTATCTCAGAGGATGGTTATGAGGATTAACTGCTGTGAAACATAGGAAGCACTAATAGAGGACTTGATACATAGAAAGTCTTTAATCAATATTATTTTTCTTTTTCCCTTAGCTCAAAGGCTCCATCCTTCTGAGATATTGCATTCCCCTTGAGAAAGCACACAATAAAAATTCCAGTACAATGCATTTTCCCATGGTATAACTTGATGATTCAGTTCAGTTCAGTCGCTCAGTCGTGTCCAACTCTTTGCGACCCCATGAATCGCAGCACTCCAGGCCTCCCTGTCCATCACCAACTCCCGGAGTTCACTCATACTCACCTCCATCGAGTCCGCGATGCCATCCAGCCATCTCATCCTCTGTCGTCCCCTTCTCCTCCTGCCCCCAATCCCTCCCAGAATCAGGGTCTTTTCCAATGAGTCAACTCTTCACATGAGGTGGCCAAAGTACTGGCGTTTCAGCTTTAGCATCATTCCTTCCAAAGAAATCCCAGGTGGATCTCCTTTAGGATGGACTGGTTGAATCTCCTTGCAGTCCAAGGGACTCTCAAGAGTCTTCTCCAACACCACGCTTCAAAAGCATCAGTTCTTCAGTGCTCAGCCTTTTTCACAGTCCAACTCTCATATCCCTACATGACTACTGGAAAAACCATAACCTTGACTAGACGGACCTTAGCCAGCAAAGTAATATCTCTGCTTTTGAATATGCCATCTAGGTTGGTAGCATAACTTTTCTTCCAAGGAGTAAGCGTCTTTTAATTTCATGGCTGCAATCACCATCTGCAGTAATTTTGGAGCCCCCAAAAATGAAGTCTGACACTGTTTCCACTGTTTCCCCATCTATTTCCCATGAAGTGATGGGACTGGATGCCATGATCTTCGTTTTCTGAATGTTGAGCTTTAAGCCAACCTTTTCACTCTCCTCTTTCACTTTCATCAAGAGGCTTTTTAGTTCCTCTTCACTTTCTGTCATAAGGGTGGTATCATCTGCATATCTGAGGTTATTGATATTTCTCCCGGCAATCTTAATTCCAGCTTGTGTTTCTTCCAGTCCAGCGTTGCACTGCTTAAATGATTGTTCTCAGAGAGTACAGTGATTAAGTCTAAAGTGTCAACAGTTGATATTTGATCTTGACTCCTAACCCAGGGCTATGGTAAAGTTCTGAGAGCCACGATTCACTAGCATGTAAAGGAATCTGCTTGCATGTGTGCTAAGCTGCTTTAGTCATTTATTTTACTCTTTGCACCCTATGGACTGTAGCCGGCCAGGATCCTTTGTCCATGGGATTCTCCAGGCAAGAACACTGGGGTGGCAACCCAGGGCTCAGTAACAACCTAGAAGGGTGGGATAGGGAGGGAGGTGGTAGGGATGTTCAAGTGGGAGGGGACATGGATAAATCTACGGCTGATTCATGTTGATATTTGGTAGAAATCAACACAATATATAAAGTGAAGTGTTAGTTGCTCAGTCATGTCTGACTCTGCGGCCCCATGGACTGTAGCCCGCCCGGCTCCTCTGTCCATGAAATTCTCCAGGCAAGAATACTGGAATGGGTTCCATTCCCCAATTATCCTTCAATTGAAAATAAATAAATTTTAAAAAGAAATAAAAGAATACATGGTGGGTTGCCATGTCCAGGGAATCTTTCCAACCCTGGGTCAAACCCGTATCTCTTATGTCTCCTGCATTGGCAGGTGGGTTCTTTACCACTAGCACCACCTGGGAAGCCCATGTAAAGGAATAAAAGCTATGTAATTTGAGCTGTTCGTTGACAAGGTCACTGAATTCAAAAATGAAAACTAGATGAGATAACCTTTTTTTTTTTATTCATTAAAGAAATGCATGTCTATCAGCCCCATTCCTGCCTCAATTTAGTCTGTGCAGGATTAAAAGAAAAGCTATTCAGACTCCAAGTTAGAACCTCATACCTATCTGCTTCTGAGTCAATAAAACTCAATACTAACTTCAGAAATGAAACCAACAAATTTGTTCCCTTATTTTACAACCAGGTTCTCAGCTTCTCTATCCACTAACTGATAAACTTTCTCTGAATTCTTACATTTTTAATGTTTTGCCAATTAAAAGTGAGCATGACCCCTTTCTACCTACAGGGAGCAAGCTGAAGATATATTTACCTGAGAGTTCAGACTGCATGGCTCCATGGTTGAATTCATCCCACCCTAGTGCCATTGTGAAGAATAGCCTTTGAGGGCCATTTTTTATTATATGTCTTTTGGAGACATCATTTTCTCACTCACATGGCTCGCCTGACAATTTGAGTTTCCTTCCTTCACTAGAGAGCCATAAATGCTGATTGTTCCATTAATTTTAGAGTAAGACTGCATGGGATTCACAAGAGTGTTCTAGGATCATTTGTTAAGCACCATGCTTCACACACCAGGAAGCAACTCAAACCAGCTTTCAAAGCATTTACTTTAATTTACACTCATTGCAGACTTGCTTAGGAAGTTAGATAGCATGCAGCAACGGAGATTGCATGCATATAGACCTAATAAATAACTTAATAAACCACAAGAGAATTTACTAACGGGGTTAAGTTTTTATGTATAATTTATATTCTTATATCCATAGTTTAAGAAACCTTCATGCTTCTTTAAAGGAGCTCCACTTTAAAGACAAAGCACAGAAAAATAAATAAAAGGAACATTATATGTGTTTAGCTTCACTAATATTCAAGGAATATACTAGCTAAAATAGCTTCAGCATTTCTATCCATTAACTTGGCAACTTTAAATTATAAGGGGAGAGTTTGAGGAAAATGGGCGCCATTATGCACTTCTGACAAGAGTATAAATTAAGAAAATCTTTGTGGATGGCAGTTTGACATTCACATCAAAACCCTCAAAAAGAAAATGTTTGATCACTTCAGATAGTTTCATTTCAAATAATCAGTCTAAAGAAATAATCAGAGACATGCTCAACAACCTCTTGGCAAAGATGTTATTGAAAGTGTCACCTTTAACAATAAAGAGTGAAAAGAAATGACTAACACCAAGAAATTAGTTCAATAAATGGTGACACATCCATTCAATGAAGTACTGTACACCTATCAGAAGTGATTTTTCAGGAGAATAGATGAGAAACATAATTATTACAAGAAAAACATGGCATGAAGTCACAGTATGGAGGCCATTTCATTAAATCAGAAATATATTTATATGTTTATATATATATATTTCTTTGTGAGTATGTATATATGTTGAGGTTCCCAATGGTTCAGTGGTAAAGAATCTGCCTGCCAATGCACAAGATGCAAGCTATGGTGGTTTGATCCCTGGGTCGGGAATATTCCCTGGAGGAGGAGAGGGAAACCCACTCCAGTATGCTTACCTGAAAAATCCCATGGGTAGAAGAGCCTGGTGAGTTACAGTTCAAAGGGTTGAAAAGAATTGGACACAACTTGAGCACACACACATACACACGTGTATGTATGTATCCAAACGTATATATTTATACATATACATGTGCGAGTATAGCACATTATCTCTTTCCTGGACCATCTGCACTAAACTGGTCCTGTTTCCACTCTGTCAGTCCAGGTAACTCTCCATAAAGCACTGAGAGTGACCTTTTTAACCTTGTTGTTTAGTCACTAAGTCATGTCTGACTCTTTGTGACCCCATGGATTGTAGCCAATCAGGCCCCTCTATCCATGGGATTCTTCAGACAAGACTACTGGAGTGGGTTGCCATGCCCTCCTCCAGGGGACCTTCCCAACCCAGGGATCAAATCCACCTATCTATGTCTTCTGCATTGGCATGCGGACTCTTTACCATTCAGCCACCAGAGAAGCCCAGATCATACTCCCTTGCCTTGACTCTCCAACACCTCCTTTTCACATTTAGAATAAACCTAGATTTTTTACCAATGCTTTCAAGGCCATATATGGTACGACTCCTTTCCATCTTTACGGCCTCATCTCTTTAACTCACTAATTCTAACTTGGGGGTGAGGGTGTGGACCAAGCCTCCATATTTCAGAGTTAGCCTTTTTGCAAAGACAAACAAACAAAACAACAACAACAAAACACATAAACATTACATGTTGTGTTGGACCCTGGGGTGGGAGGGACCAGGAAACAATGGGGCAGTAGAAGCCTGGGGATCTACCCTGCTGGGGAGGAACTAGTCCTCACTGGAGGAAGGCCAGAACACAACATGCATTTTTTAAATTAATATCCTGGTGGAAAAAGGAGAGGAAATACAGCAGAGAGGGTGCAAGCTGCAAACAGTTGAAGCAAGAACTCTGATGGCTTCTCAAAGTTTTGAGTATAATTGCAAAAGGAAGAAATCCATCACTGGAAGCACCAATTTACCAAGCACTTATGAGGCATCACCTTTAAGTACTTACAATACATCACCTTGTATAATTTTTAAAAAATTTTTCACATGGATAATCACTAATCCCATTTTAAAGATGAGGTTACTGAAGCTCTGCAAGGCTAAGTAACTTGGTCAGAGTCACTTAGCTAAATAGCAGCAAGTTGGGATTTGAACCCAACTTTATGAGCTTCCAAACGCATGGTCTCATCCATTTGGTTACACTGACTCTGGGTGGAGATGGGAGTGGTAGAGGTACGGCAATACTTCCTGAGAAGAGGTAGGGAAGGAGGTCCCTACCTCCTGATCCGAAATAGGCAGTAACTAGCCTGGAGCAGGATATACCTCTTTGCTGCACTGCTGGTGTGCGTGTGTATGTGTGTGTGTTGGTGGGGGGAAAGAGAGCAAAAGAGCCCCTGTAGCTTCTCTGTTCTGACACTAATCAAGGAACACCCCTGCTTCTTGAGGACATAGCCCAGGAGATTCAAGGATTGTGGCTACTGACAGGAAAGTTTGGGACTTAGCTGGACCCAGTCCAGTGACAACGGCTGTCAGGCCATCAGCTACTTCAATAGGAAGAGGAGCTCTGGCCATGAAGACAGGGGAATGTGGAGTGTCACCAGCAGGGGAGGTGCTAGCTCATAGCCATTGATGGTGTGGGAAACTGAGGCAGAGAAAAGGCCGCAGTTACAGGAAGCTACTGAGAAGAGATACGGGGGGAGAACACTGGTTCTTGCTGATAAGTTGGTAAGTTGAGCTCAAATACCTAGCCTTGTGTTTACTTACTCTCTAACTGTGCATCTTAATCCTTGATCGGAGATCCTGTTATACAGGGTCTACATAAATACCTGTATTGAAAGCGGGTGAAGGCCCTTCACTTCCCCAGGGTTTACTTTGGAACACAAAATAAAATATGGATTCCTCCTGCTCTTCGGCACCATTTTGCACTGACAGCTGTGTCTGAGAGAAAGAAAGCTCTTCTACATCCTAAAATTTTAATTAGAGGTTTAGGAAGTTGTTAAAGGAAAGCTAAAGAGGAGAACCATGAGACTACTCAGTTCAGAAAAACATATTAATAATTCTTTTACTGTGAAATGGAAGCGATGGGAGAGGATGAAATCCTGGAGGCTAAGTTGCTCTACTTAACAAATTAATAGGAATTTTGAATGTTTCCATGGTCAGCTGATATGAGAGGGATTTATGACCCTGCAGAATGGAGATAAAAGAAGTAGAAGAAAGATCTTAGTAGGGAGGGTAAAAGTGGGTCCCCATATAGTGAAGAGGACTAACTGGGGTGTAGGGAGGAAGATGCACCAATAAGGGTCTCTTTCTAATTGTGAAAGCTAATGAACTTAAACATCATCGTCGTCTGGTGTTGTATTCAAGCTGTTTCCTACCCTGTGCTTGTAGTATGTATGAACTGCAGAAGCTATAAAGCCAAATGTGCAAAAAAAAAAAAAAATTTTTTTTCTAAAGTGAAAATTAGTATTACATTTTTTCTTGAGCCTGTATATCTTATCAAGGGCCAGAAATGTAGTCTAATTCAATTTGGTAATCAAGAGAGAAAACCAGCCTTTTTTTTCTCTTTCTCTCTAGATTTGCATCTAAGTTTAGAAGACTTATGGAGTCTAAAATCATCAGGAGAGTAGGGACATTGCATCATGGGGACTGCATGTGGTAGCAAGTATGAGAAAACCCAATTAATTAGTGACTAGCAATAATCAGAGATGTAACTTTTCTCATTTGATAAAAAGACTGGAATCAAGGGGTTCAGGGCTGATATGATGGCTCTTTGATGTCATCAAGGGCCCAAACATTTTCTATATTTCTACTGAGTCATTATTTGTATGTGAATTTTATCCCCATGCATGTCTCCTAGTAGACACTAGGTACGTGCGGCATCTTCAGCATCTTGTGTCCATTCCAGGAAGAAAAAAAGAGAAATAGCAAAGGTCAAAAGGCACATACTAGCTGACTCAGCATCTGTTGGAAAAATTTCCCCAACTTCTGTTTATATTTCAGTGGCCTGATTTGTGTCACATAGCCATTCCTAGCTTGAGCAAGGTTGGAAAATGTAATGTTTCTTCAACATTTCCAAATACAATAGCTGTGTGAAAGGAAAGAAGAAGAGATCATGGTGATTAGGCTGGCAACTTGTGATGTCTTGCACAGGCAGCACACTCTGAGACATTGCTTGTCCTCAAGTCCTCAGTTAATGGTCTCCATCTCCACTGACACTTAGTTTCTTTCTCCATTGAGACACAATGATCTGAGATTGTGATGGATTTTGTGCAGGAGTCTGGGTGGGTGAAAGGATGATGTTGCTGATTTGGGCACTTAACACAAAGGGAACGCTCAAATGCCCCATTTCAAAAGCTGCTCATTTGAGTAAGAAAACCTCAGTGGTGTTTAAGCCAATCTCTTTGATTATTGGTTACTCTTGGGACCTGGACACTGAAGTAACATTTGCAATTGACTATAGGCTAGAATAGATCTAAATCTCATGGAAAATAAATTGTTTCCTCTCTTGCTACTTGCAGATAACTTTTAGTGTTTAATTAACCTCAGAACCTCAAACAACACTCTGTAAATCCTCTTTGAGCAGCACAATCTTGATAATGTCCTGCTATTCTGGGGTGCGAATGTCTTTGGTAAAAAAGAAAAACACATGATCCGTTTTCTCCAGCTAGTGAAAAGCAAGTCTCCAGATAACTTAAAGTTAAAAGAATACAAGTTGTTTCTGCCCTCTGACAGGATTAGAAGATGATTTGAAAAGAAATAAATTGATATTCTCAATATCACATATTATCCCAAGTTTTCTTAAGCTATTGTCTGCTGTGTCAAGGGAATGCTTTGGGATCAACATGTTTGCACAACACTTCTTGAGTTTCTCTTGAGTTAGTGATTACTTAGGATCTTTTAGGATTCTCAGGCAGTCTGGCTTTCCAGACACCCAGCATCCCCTTCTGATAGCAATGGATTCACAACAACTTCAGGGAATCCTCCCCGAGAGCCTGGTGTCTGCAGGTCTTAGTTTATGACACGGGGAAGGCTTTCCAGGGAATGGGTCCAAAAGAACTGTTGTTCTTAGAACTCAGAAAGGAACAGGATTCCTCTGGGAGAGGATGGGGAGCTATGAAGACTTGAGAAACTAGAGCAATGACCAGTCACAGACATTTCAGGGGATCTCAGGAAATCTACTAATCCTCTATCCAGACACACAGATGCTCCAGGACTCCTTTTTTGAGTATTCTTTCTGGGGAGTCAAAGAATAATTTAAGGTCAATTTAAAAGGCTTTGCTCCTAGACACTTGCTACAGCGGCAGAAAGTGTGATCATGTCTCACCTATCATGGCATGTTTTGAGGTGCTACTGTTGCTGCTGCTAAGTTGGTTCAGTCGTGTCCGACTCTGTGTAACCCCATAAACGGCAGCCCACCAGGCTCCGCCGTCCCTGGGATTCTCCAGGCAAGAACACTGGAGTGGGTTGCCATTTCCTTCTCCAATGCATGAAAGTGAAAAGTGAAAGTGAAGTTGCTCAGTCGTGTCCGACTTTCAGCGACCCCATGCAGTCAGGAAGAAAGGCTGAGTAACAGCAGAAGGCAACAATGGGGAGATTGTGGTCTGACCTGACTTCTGCCCTCAAAGCTTTCAGCTTCAAAACTAGGGATTTCACCCTCCCTTTCAGTTCCTGCCATCTCAGATGTATGGACCAAGCCTGGCATTTGGTCTGCTCTGTTCTTTCACTTGAGGTTTAGATCTAGGATCAAAATCTAGGAACCAAGATTTTGTCATGCTGTTATGAGCATGCCCCTGCCATATATTCTATTTTTCAGGCCTGACTCTCATCTTTTTCCCTTTTGAAGTTTCAGAGTTCTGTCCCCAAGATGTGATTGGGTCTTAGATTTTTTTCCCTATAGCTCACCTCTAGCCTTTCTGTGCTGTTGGCCTTGATCACAGGCTGATTACAGTTCCTATTGCTTCCAGATGACTCCAGGACAAAGTGTCAGCAAGAAGCAATGGATTTTCTTAGGTCTTCTGGAGTTTTTCAGGTTCAAGCTTATCAGTGAGATAGATACACTTTCAATCCCTTTGTACCTTCTATCCTTCCCCTCATGAAACATTAGTTTGCTCAGTTCTATTAGATGCAAGGTCTTAGCTCCTGTCTTCAAAAAGTTCATATTCTAGTGGGACAAAAAGAGACGTAATGTGATATCATGAGACTAAGGTAGATAGTGAGAAGATAGTTTTCTAAGATAGTTTTCACTTCGGTGAAACACAGAATTCTCGGGTGTATGTGGGGGGCGGGGCGGGGGACGGGGGTCGGGGGGAGAGTACTGGCTGTGAGCCAGAGGCTTCGGGAAGCAAGAGATTTGACCAGAATTCTGACGGATGGTGATGTTTTCCACAGGCCAGCCATTCTCAATCTTTTCTTTTATAGACCTTTAAGAACCTGATGAAACAGGGGAAGAAAGGCTAAAAATGTCTATGAGAGCTGTGGTAAAACCAGCTCAGAATTAAAAGTTGAGGTCCTGAATTGCAGTCACAAAGAGTGACCTGAACAAGTCATTTTTTAAAATACATCTTGATTTTTTTTTTAATCTATAAAATATCATTGGAGATATGACTGGGTATCAATTCAGATCTCTACTTGCTTTAAAATTATATAATTCTATATGATGACCCAGTTCATCACCTTTGGATGGAGTCATATTTAGGGTGTTTCAAAGAAACAACACTTTCCTATCAAAAGACAAAAATAGCCTTTCTATCTCATCCAGAAGATTGTAAAATTATTGGAAAATCTATGATGCACACAGTGGGATCTTTTAAATTAATTTATTAATTTTAATTGGAGGTAAATTACAATATTGTGGTGGTTTTTGCCATATATCACCATGAATCAGCCATGAGTGTATATGTGTACCCCCCCCCATACTGAACCCCCCCACCTCCATTCCCACCCCATCCCTCTGGGTTGTCCCAGAACACCAGCTTTGAATGCCTGCTTCATGCATCAAACTTGCACTGGTCATCTATTTTACATATGATATTATACATATTTCAATGTTATTCTCTCAAATCATCCCACCCTCGCCTTCTCCCACGTAGTCCAAAAGTCTGTTCTTTATATCTGTATCTCTTTTGCTATCTTGCATATAGGGTTGTTGTTATCATCTTTCTAAATTCCATATATGTGCGTTAATATACTGTATTGGTGTTTCTCTTTCTGACTTCCTTCACTCTGTATAATAAGCTCCGGTTTCATCCACCTCATTAGAACTGTTTCAAATGCGTTCTTTTTTATAGCTGACTAATATTCCATTGTGCTATGTCCCACAACTTCCTCATCTATTCATCTGCTGATGGACATCTAGGTTGCTTCCATGTCCTAGCTATTGTAACCAGTGCTGCAGTGAACACTGGGGTACATGTATCTCTTTCAATTTTGGTTTCCTCGGTGTGTATGCCTAGCAGTGGGATTGCTGGGTCATATGGAAGTTCCATTTCCAGTTTTTTAAAGAATCTCCATACTGTTCTCCATAGTGTAGTGGCTGTACTAGTTTGCTGTACTAGTACTAGGCTGTACTAGTGGCTGTACTAGTATAGTGGCTGTACTAGTTTGCCTGCCCATCAACAGTGTAAGAGGGTTTCCTTTTCTTCACACCTTCTCCAGCATTTATTGGTTTTAGAGTTTTTGATCACAGCCATTCTGATCAGCATGAGATGGTACCTCATTGTGGTTTTGATTTGCACTTCTCTGATAATGAATGATGTTGAGCATTTTTCCATGTGTTTGTTAGCCATCTTATACCGTGGGATTCTAACAAACCTAACATTTTACACATGTTCAAAGCCTGTCATAATAATGAAGGCCATCCTTTAATAAGCAATTAATATGTGTCAAGCAAGTTGCTAAGTACAAGCATGCATTATATTATTGAACCCTTGCATTATTCAATGGATTAAGTGATATTATTATTCCCATTTTATAGAAGAGGAAACTAAGGCTTGGAGAGATTAAATTACTTTCCTAAGGAATCTCGTTTGAATTTGAATTTAGGCATTCTGACTCTACAACCCAGGTACCCCATCTCTGCCATGGCTTATTTTTCCAGTAGAGTGAGATTTTTTAAATCAAGAGTTTATAATGTTTCTTGGGTCACAGACACTTTGAAAATCCAATGAATTTCCAGTCTGAAAGGTATCATCCAGAAAGATGAATATATATATATATATATACACATATACACACATACAACTACCTATGCCCACTTATACATGGGCACATGCACACATATTTCCTATATATATCAGGATCCTAAAAATTCTTGAGATTTGTTGCACAGACTTCAGTTCAAGTTTTCCTCCTGAAAGCCAAGAATAGTTGGAGGAGACTGAGGAAGGTCAAGATTAGTCAAGAGCATAGATAATTCACCACGCCCATCTTTTCTGAAGAGTATAGGGTTCTGGCTGCTGGTTCAAACAGGCGTAGAGTTCGCAGAAGATGCTGATACAAGGATTCCCAGGAGGAATCCAATGAGGCTTCAGATCTGCCCCTGTTCAAGGCACATTGGGACTCACTTTGTCCATAAAAGTGGAATCAACTTTCTCTATTTACTCTTTTACACCATGAACTTGATTGGCTTGTCCCCAAATCCAATGTCTCCTAGGAAGGGACTTAGGCCTTTCAAAACCAGTCCTAGACTGAATCAATTGTGTTGTAGGTTGTAGTACCAAAAACTTAAAAAATGTCCTTGAACTTGGTTAGCAATTGTTTCTAGAAATTTACCCTAAATAAATAGTTTAAAATATGAGCAAAGATTTTACTACAAGAATTGTCTTTGAAACTTCCCATTAGTTAAAAATTGGAATAAATGAAGTATTGGAAAAAAAAAAAACCAGTCCTAGCATTCTATCGACTTATTTATTCTTCCTTATATTGAGACGTAGAGTCATAGTCAACTGATAATAGCAAACACTCTAAAGGTAAAAATTCACAAATGATATGCAAAATATTCAACTCAGTATTATTTTCCACTGAAATGAATCCCTTAGAAATCAAGACTGAACTACATATCATAATAACGCTTTTTCTTCTCTTAACAGCTCTGCTCTATGAATTTTTGTTTCACGCCAATGAGGCCGTCTCTGCAAGTGCAATGTGATGTCATTTGTCCACTAGGGGGAGACTTGCCCACACTTATAACCTATTCCTCCAGCTCCCTTTCCCTTCTTTAGGTAAGAATTGGAACTTGATTACAGCAGCAGCTCGTTTACCAGGTTTCCTTTGCTAAGCAAGGCATTTTAGTTTGATTAACAAAATGTACTAGTTAATGTTCAACTCTCAGGTCAGGAAGTGAAGAGGAAGGTGAGAAATGACTCTTAGGCAAATAAGGTAGTGACTTCCCTCCTTTTCCCTGTCCTTTGAGATGAGTGACTCTAACTGGACCCTGGAAGGCTCCAGCAGTTCGCGCCTCAGGAGAGAAGGCACAGCTGCAGCGTTGCCAGCTCCAGTGTGGGCAGGACAGCGGACCCAAAATACGCACTCTGCAGCCAGCCCTGTCCCTGCCTTTTTTAGACTGTTTCCGGCCAGGCTGACTCATAGCAGCTAAGACAGCAAAATGTACCTGGGGCGACTGCTGATGGTATTCAAACAGCCTTATTTTTCTTTCCTGTTTTTTTCTGCTATACTCTGCCCTGCTTCTTTCCCTTTCCATCACCTCTGCCGACTTATTCCTCAGGCCTCTGAGCTGCCCTTGGTAATGGCCAGACCTTTGAATAGTTCTCAGCAGTAAAAGAGCAAGGGACCCGACCTTGTCTAAAGGTTATTCCTCAAGTTCATAAATTTTCTGAGCAACGTGTATCCACTTTATGTCTGGGATCGTATCTGTTCTACTGAGGTTTGCAATACACACTTATATGCACACACATCATCGAGTTTTATTTTTCTGATTTCAGGAGTCAGTTGAATTGCAAGGCTCAGATGGTAAAGCGTCTGTCTACAATGCGGGAGACCCGGGTTCAGTCCCTGGTTTGGGAAGATCTCCTGGAGAAGGAAATGGCAGTCCACTCCAGTACTATTGCCTGGAAAATCCCATGGACAGAGGAGCCTGGTAGGCTACAGTACATGGGGTTGCAAAGAGTCGGACACGACTGAGTGACTTCACTTTGAATTGCAAGAATTTTCTCTGCTAACTGGAAGATGAATGCATGAAAGTCACATCACATGCCCATTTTTATCCTTACTCCTCCTTTAATTTCAGTTTGTAGTAGGCACACACACAAGAGAATAGTCAGGGAGCTGAGCTACATATATCTCCATTTTCTTTTATTTCCCTTACAAATGTAGCAATTGATTCCAAAGCAGGAAGGTTATCCTTACATGTCACTATCCTCCCATCTAAGAATACAGTCTTAATTTAATACCTACCTAATATCTACTTTTAAAAAGAGTTGTTTTAAATGGCACACTGCTGCAAATGGCATTATTTTGTTCTTTTTCATGACTGAGTAATATTCCGTTGTATAAATGTATCACATCTTCTTTATCCATTCCTCTGTTGACGGACCTTTAGGTTGCTTCCGTGTCCTGGCTACTGAAAATAGGGCTGCTATAAACATTAGGGCGCATGTATCTTTTCATATTTATGTAAAGGTTGTCACACTGAGTGAAATCAAACATATATCATATGATATCACTTATATGTGGAATCTAGGAAAAAAAAGGGTACAAATGAACTTATTTGCAAAACAGAAGTAGAGTCATGGATATAGAAAACAAACATGGCTACCGGGTGGTAGGAGGGGGAGGGATAAACTGGGAGCCCAGAACTGACAGATGCACACTATTAGGGCTTCCTGGATGGCTCAGTGGTAAAGAATTTGTCTGCCAATGCAGGAGGCACAGGTTTGACCTCTGAGTCAGGAAGATCCCCTGGAGAAGAAAATGGCAACCCATCCCAGTGTTCTTATCTGGAAAATTCCATGGACAGAAGAGTCTGGAAGGCTACGGTCCATAGGGTTGTAAAGAATCAGACACAACTGTGCACATACACATATATAAAACAGATAACTAATAAGAACCCTCTGTACAGCACAAGGTATTCCACTCAATACTCTGTAGTGGCCTATATGGGAAAAGAATCTAAAAAAAAGACTGAATATATGTATGTGTACAACTGATTCACTTTGCTGTTCCCCTGAAACTAATACAACATTGTAAAATGTCTATACCCCAGTGAAAATTAAAAAGAAAAAATAAATTGTTTTAAACCAAAACAGATGGCAGGTATCTTGCCTTCTAAGGGGAGAAGGAAAAATTCATCAATAAAGAGGATACCGGGGTCTCCTTTTTTAGCTGTGGAACAACATCATAATCAACCCAAACTGCAAGCAGATACACACATACCTGCTAAGGATTACATGGCATTTAGCCTGGCAGGCTAGAGTCTGCAGAGTAGCAAAGAGTCAGACATAACTGAACATGCATGCGTGATGAAGCAATCTATCCCAAGACATTGGCTGATACAGCTGTGGGGGCTGACTGACAAGCCCAAATTCACATGGGAAGGCCAGCAGGCTGGAAATTTTGAGGCAGGAGTTGATGCTCCAGTCTTGAGGCTGAATTTCTTCTTCCTTAGGGGAAACCTCATTAAGTCCTTCCCATTGATTGGATGAGGCCCACCCACATTATCAAGGATAATCTCTTTCACTTAAAGTCAACTGTTTGTAGGTGCTAACCACAGCTAAAAAATACCTTCATAACAACACCTAGATGAGTATTGTTGAGGAGCTGGGTACCACAGCCTAGTGAAGAGACACAAGAAAACTTTCCATCACTGGCATGTACCTGTTTAACCTCAAACTTAATGAAGATACAGAACAGTCCCATCATCCCAGAGAATTTGCTCATGCCTCTTCGTGATCAATCTTTCCAACCTGCACAACCTACGCACAGCCAACCCCCTGAACTCCTAATCTGTTTTCTCCCTGTATTGTTGTCTTTTCCAGAAAATCATATAAATGGAACCACATGATATGTAGTCTTTCAAATCTGGCTCCTTTTGCTTGGTGTGATGCAAATGAGATCCCCCCACATTGTTGCATGTGGGTAGATTGCTTCTTTTTATTGCTGAGAAAATTCCCTTGTATGGAAGTACCATGATTCTAAATTAATTTTGTTAATGGGAGAGATATTATCTCTCATATTTCTCCAAGTCAGGTACACTACAGAAGTTTGAAACTGTATAGGCATGTACATGGAATAGCTATAACCCAATGAAGAATCATATCTGAAGCACATTCCTCCGTGCCTGCACAGGTATTTTTCCTTGAAAAAAAGATGATTTCATTGGCCACACAGAGTCAAGGCCAGGGTGGATATTAAAAGCATCAGTCTTTATAATCTTCTAATTGGCCATATGGCATGGCTAACTATTTCAGAGCAGACTCAGTTGGCACTGATTATAGTAAATGGTCAAAGGCTGAGCCACAAAATCAGATCAGGGAAGAGCTGGATTCCTGAACTAGTCATGAAGGTGCTAAAAGGCATAACACTGATGATCAGACATGACAGATGGCCAGACAGGACAGACATACATGTTACAGCATAGGTGTCAATCAGTCTTCATAAAATGGAAGTGGGACTTCCATCCACACGATCTGACATAAGACCTGTGCTTAAGAAGTCAAGGAAGTCCACAGTCTCGCCTGGTCCAGGGGGGCCAGCTCCTGTGTATCTGATGGACCCTCAGTCTGCTGTGACTAAACTCTCACTCTGTTTATGATGTAGGGGTGGAGTGCTTTAGATGGAGCAAGATCTGAGTGTCCTATAAGCTCGATACAAAGATGACCTCGTATCTCCCAATGTCAGTAGTGTTGGGCTGTGGTCTTCCTTTCTCAGTCAACACATACTTATCCAGAAGTTTCTATGGATTCCTCATGGTGCTCAGCCCTGGGGATATCAGAACAAATCAGACTCTCCTGGTCCCTCTCTTCATGGAACATAAATTCTGTTGTAGAAACGTGTATGATCAAGTAATGTGATTTTTAATGTGAATCGTCCTGGTTCCTGGCTCATAGCTCCCCAAACCTTTGAAATTTCCCGAGTGATAAGAACAATGGAATCACCTTCTGTTATAATCTTCGGTCTCTTGTCCTCTGTTCCTGAAATTGATTCAGAGCCATAAAGGTGAAATGGGTGTCTTATTATTCATTACAGGACATTTTCCTCTAACAATCTGGTTTGTGTTAATGAGGTGACTTTTAGAAAGCACCTAAGGAAAAGGCAATGGCACCCCACTACAGTACTCTTGCCTGGAAAATCCCATGGATGGAGGAGCCTGGAAGGCTGCAGTCCATGGGGTCACTGAGGGTCGGACACGACTGAGTGACTTCACTTTCACTTTTCACTTTCATGCATTGGAGAAGGACATGGCAACCCACTCCAGTGTTCTTACCTGGAGAATCCCAGGGACAGTGGAGCCTGGTGGGCTACCATCTATGGTATCACACAGAGTTGGACACGACTGAAGTGACTTAGCAGCAGCAGCAGCAAAGATGAGGGTGGGAACCAACTTCAAATAGAGGATTGAAACTTTCTGTCTCACTTCCTGCTTTCTATAGGGAAGGGTGAGGAGCTGAAATTTAATCAACCATCAATGGCCAGTGATTTAATCGATCATTCTCATGTAATGAAGCCTCTATAAAAACCCCAAAGGAAAGTATTTAAAGAGCTTCCTGTGTGGAGAACCAGAATACTTTCACACATCACCAAGCTGAATTTCAAACTTCAAGAGGACAAAAAAGATCCTTTGTTCAGGAGGTTATCCTATGTATCCCTTGATCGGATTGTTGAATCATATCCTTTAATATCCTTTGTATTAATAATAAACCAGGAATCTAGTGTGTAAACTGGATTTTTGAGTCCTGTAAGCAGCCCCAGCAAATTAATTGAACCCAAGAGTGGGCTGTGAGAACCTCTCATTTATAGCCAGTGGCTGAGAAGCACCTGGACCTGTGTGATTAGAGTCTGAACTGGAGGACAGTTGTGTGGGACTGAGTCCTCAGTCAGTGGGATTGGATACTATTTTGAGGAAATAGTGTTAGAATTGAATTGAATTGTAGGACGCCTAGCTGGTATTGCTTGGTGGGTATCAGAACCCTTAATTAGCAATTTAGTTATATTTATTAATAAATAACTCCAACCATCCCCTCAATAGTGCCTAAAGAATGATATTGGCTCTCTTATTAGAAAAGCAGCATGGTATATTGAAGAGAAAATGAAATTTAAGTGTAGATGGATCTGACCTTGATTCCTGACTGCCACTAGTTGGCTACGTATTCTTAGGCAAATTGTTCAAATCTCTGACTCTCAATTCCCTGATCTGTAAAGCGAGGATGATATTAATGTTTATCTACATACTTATTCTGAGGTATACATTAATTAAGGTAAGTAAACAGTTTGTAAAATTGCAAAGTCATATGCAATGTTAGTGTAGTAGGAATGAATCCTAGTCCACAGACAGGTATATAAGAAAAATAGTTTTATGGTTTTACTTTATATCATTTTATTCTGAATTTGGGTACCCACCCACTTCTGAAATGGGTGAAAATTCAATTTCAGCCACTATTCAACTTCCATCTACTCCTACTGTAATACTCAGTCAAGATTCTTAAGGTTTTCCATAAGACCACAACATTACTTGGGTACCACAGGTCCCACTAGTTACCATGGAAACATCATATGATTCTTTCAGGCCCAGCAACTTCTGTGCCACACTTGAATAAGGGGCAGCCTCCCCAGATAAACTGCGCAGTCATCCTTCTACAAGGACTCCTGCAAGGGAGAAAGCCCAGCCTACTGGCGTGAGTAAAGGACCTCTCTTTCTCCTCAGCCTTGGGCAATCTTCCGTCTCTTTCCTTGCCCTTAAAAACCTTCCAATTATTATGCTGTTCTTCTGGGACACACATTTTCTTTGGAAATGCCATTAATTGAGAGTCATTTTGCTTTCAGTTTTACCAAAATTCCTAAGATAAGGAAGCCCCAAGGGTCCTGGCTATCTCTAGAAAAGGATTAGGAGTTGGGAAGGTAACAACAGGACAACCAAAACTATTTTAACAAATTATGTTCTATGATAGTTTATTTTATTAATTTGCACGGGATCTTTGGTAGTCTTGTTGGAACATCTGCCTTACACAGGGATTGGCCCATTCAAGATCTTGGAAAATATTGGCTTTAAGAGTACAGGGGATATATGTAAAATTTTTAATTCTTTAAAGGAAGGTGCTTCTCAGATACCAAGCATGGAGTAGGAAAAACTGGCCCACTTGCTGATGCAGGTATTACCTCTCTCGGTTGGGAACAGTACTCTTTGTTAGGCACCATTTGAGAGATCACTGGGGCTTCCCTGGTGGCTCAGAGGGTAAAGCATCTGCCTGCAATGTGGGAGACCCAGGTTCGATCCCTGGGTTTGGAAGATCCCCTGGAGAAGGAAATGGCAACCCACTCCAGTATTCTTGCCTGGAGAATCCCATGGACGGAGCAGCCTGGTAGGCTACAGTCCATGGGGTTGCAAAGAGTCAGATACGACTGAGCGACTTCATTTCACTTCTTCACTTCACACATTAACTTAACACATAAATGGATACTTACAAGGCAATTTCTTCTAAGAATGGCTGTGGAGGAATGAAGCAAATTTCCTGGTGAGGGCCTGGTTGCCATGTTCAGTCAACCAAGGAAATGAACATCATTATCTATTTGACTAGATAGTGGTCCATTTGGCTGCCCACACGGTTCCATCCTCACCTAAGTTTCTGTGCCTGAAACAGCAGTAATAGATATCTCACTTAATACACTGGCCTATGAGTTCAGAACAGCAACAAACTGAGGGTCAGTATAGGATGTGTACAATTCACCAGTATAAAGTCCCTAAGGAGATGCCAGACACCAGCAGAAAAGCCATCTCCCCAAATTACTATATAATAGTGAAAATTCGCGTTCATTATTCTAACATCAAAATAAGAAACTTTGAAATATTATGTAGTGTTTATCTTTACCTGCATGCAGCCTGCATGCAACGTTTATCCCAAGTCTCTGGACAAAGGAAGTCTGGTGAGGCACAAAAATCCCCTTTCCGCCCGTTGCCGTCTCTGTATACTCCTATAGCCTGTTTGAGTGCCCAGTGAAAGATCCCCAAACTTACCAATGTCTCAGGTAAAATCAGGTGGCTGGTAAGTGAGATCAAGGTCTCAAGCCAGCATTCAGATTTGGAGGGCTTAAATATTTTACAGATAGGTTAGTTAATTTGCAAAGAAAACAACAATGTACTACATTTATCTTACAAAATAATATACAGAACACTCTTATCCTTTTGCCTAATTTTTTAAATGTGGGATTGTATGTAATAAAACGTTTAAATATATGCCAATAATACATTGTCTCATGAACTACAACAACGTTATTAAGGTAAGTTTTGAAAGGATACTCAAACCCAGAGGGATAAAGAAAATGCCCCAGGGACTTCCCTGACAGTCCAGGAGTTAAAACTGTGCACTGTTAATGCAGGGGCATGGGTTTGATCCCTGGTCAGGGAACTAAGAACCCACATGCCACACTGCACAGCCAAAAACAACAACAAAGGGAGAAAAAAGAAATTGGCCCAATGTCACACAGCCAGATGTGGGAAAGCCTTGATTTAAACCCAGCTGTGATCAAATGCTTTATGATGACCAAGCATTTTAAGAATAGTTCAGAATACTTTCTTGCTTTCTGTCTCTCCTTGTTTTTCTTTAGTTTTGGTTAATTTAGATTTAGATTTAATTTAGATTTTGAACACTGTAAAGTACTCTATCATATTTGTTCAAAGAAAGAGTGAAACTCTTGGCTTCCCTTTTTATTCCTGAACTGGTGGCCGGGGTCCTCACAGCTGTATCAGCAGTGGGACATTGAGGCCCACCAGGTTTACAGCTTCAGCCTAAATTTGACAACTTTTGTTCTCCACTTTCTCCTTTAATTCTTTAAAGCTCAAAACAGTTCAGCTGAACCAGTGTGTTAATTCTATCTATGAGAATAAATAAAAATTCACATTGATGAAACACAGTGTCTGGGTGGGAGGAAGGAAAGCATAATCGGAACCTGCTTCTTAGGAAGAATAAGAGGTAGCTCAGCTTTAAAGAATCTGCCTGCCAACGCAGGAGATACAGGAGGCACAGTTTCCATCCCTGGGTCGGGAAGATCCCATGGAGAAGGAAAGGACAACTCACTCCAGTACTCTTGCCTAGAAACTCCCACAGACAGAGGAGCGTGGCAAGCTGCAATCCATAGGATCTCAGAGTCAGACATGACTGAGAGAGCACAGCGCAGCGCAGAGCAGCCAGCTCCGGAACACACACACATCTAAATTATCCCCCCTCACACACCTATATCTATGGCTCTTAGTCCTGACTAACCTCGTTTGCATGGTCCATTAGCACCTCTTCCGACAGCTGAAGACTAGTTTGATTTAGTCCCAAGGGGCATCCTCATCAACATTGTCTTGCTACCATCCTAGAATTCCTTGCCTTCCAAACTTCAGAGACCTGCTTTGCTAATCTCCAAATCAGTATCTGTCAGTGGACATCTGTCTCCAGTGCTAGAGGAAGACTCAATATTATGCAGCTTTTTCTGTTCCAAGCACACACTGTCAAAGATGAGGCACTTGGTGGCTCAGCAATACTTTATATCATCTTTTGTTGATTCCCTGGTATAATGATCTTGACCTCCATGCTATCTCAGCCACTTATATCCAGAGATAAACCTTACACACTGTATAGAATAATAATTGTAGAATCTCAGTTTCCATCATCCCAATTTTGATCATCTCTACTCCCTACGTTTTCCTGCCCACTTCCTCTACTACTCTAATAATTTTTCAACCCCTCAAACACAACTAATCCATTAACCTTAACACGCTTTCTCTACAGATCTCCTCACATCCTTGCTTCCCTAGTTTTCCCACTTACATTCCATAGCTCATGATAATAAGCACTCTTGTACATGCTCTTAAGAGTACATTACACTCACTAGGAAAACACAAACCCCGGTTAAATCTCCACTTATTTAAATGCCTTGAACTAGTAAGTCTCTTCAGCTTTTGTTAAAGGATTCTATGTTTGTTCTCAGAGCATGACTCCATTGCTCTGCAGATAGTTTACAATTCTATTTTAGCCTTCAATTCCTGTTTGTGCACAGCCTCAAGATTAGGTGAGAGGTTAGGAGAGTTTCAGATTTTTCCTGAGGATATGTACAACCCAGCATATGTGTGAAGTCTTTTAGATTCTCTAGAAGATGTCAAAAGTTTTTCAAACTATTGAAATCATGTTTTTAAGCTATTCCTTTTAACAGTTCTTATCAGCTTTCCTTTTAACTGTTCCCGATCACTTATTGCACCTAGGCTGCTATGATATTAAACAATTACCACTGGTTGTTTTGAAAAAATGCTATAGGAAACATGCTGGTAGCAATGAGTAAGCTCAAGTTAGGTCAAATAAAGACCAGCTTTGTAAGCTGGGGTTCATAAGCAGCTGTTACACAAGTCAGGTAATAACAGTTCTTGGGGACGGGGCTTTTTTCATGGCTCCTGATTTGTTCTTCCTTTCTCCATGTGCTGGTAGGCCATTGCTGGATTTTTATGGCTACCTTGAGTGGAGGAGAAGGAGATGAGAAAAATGTAGGTTAAAGCATCATGAAACTTCCTGTTCTTATCTTAACACCCTGTGACTTATCTATTTTTCTTGGATAAAAATTCCTCAGATTTTTGCAAGCCTTTGGTTAATTTCCAGAATTCTGAGAAAGTTGAATTTGTTTTTTGTAAATGTTCTCATTGCTTTTGGAGAAGCAGAAATTCAGAGATTTTCACACTGCTTGTCTGAGCACTGTATTATTTTTGTATCACACAAACCCAGCTTATCTCCCATCTTAAAAACTAAATCCCTTATCACCACACTGAGGAACACTGGGAAATGTTAATGTCACATTTGTATTTTCCCAGAAACCTTCGGTGAGGATGTTTTACCTTAAAGTAATGGGTACTTACAATTGTGCTGCAGTAGATTCTTAACAGAGTTATCTGGAAACAGACCATCTTTTCTTCAATCCTATGTTTGAAAACCTACTCCATTTCATCCCAGCGACCCACTTAAATATGTAAGCCCTATTTTCATGCTCATTTGAAGGAGACCTATTAAGTAATCATTAATTTTAATCAACAAACAGCGTATTAAAAACCAAATACATCATTTTGCCGACAAAGGTCCATATAGTCAAAGCTATAGTTTTTCCAGTAGTCGTGTACAGATGTGAGAGTTGGACCATAAAGAAGGCTGAGAGCTGGAACTGATGCCTTCAAACCATAGTGCTGGAGAAGACTCTTGAGAGTCACTTGGACAGCAAGAAGATCAAACCAGTCAATCCTAAAGGAAATCAACCCTGAATACTCATTGGAAGGACTGATGCTGAAGCTGAAGCTCCAATACTTTGGCCACCTGCTGTGAAGAGCTGACTCATTGGAAAAGACCCTGATGCTGGGAAAGACTGAGGACAGGAGAAGTGGGTGGCAGAGGATGAGATGGTTAGATAGCATCATCAACTCAATGGACATGAATCTGAGCAAACCTCAGGAGACGGTGAGGTGAAGACAGGAAAGCCTGGCATGCTGCAGTCCACAGGGTCACAAGAGCTGGACACAACTTAGTGACTGAACAACAATTTCGATCAAAACATTCATTCTCTGTAGTCTGTTTTACTGTTTTGAACTAAACACAAAGGTAGGTTTTAAAAGTCTGTTTAAGGAAAGTTTAAGCCTATCAAAGGAAAATGTAATAAACTGGATAAAAGGGGCTTTCTTAGATATATTCATGTCTAAAGTCTTCTGAATCCATGCTACTAAATATAAGTTGTAATTTAAATAGCCTCAGGTTACAAGGACAGTGACTAATGAATTATAAAGGAAGATAATTAACTTCCTACACTCTCTAAAAAGCTTGCTTTGAGAGACCCTCTCTGACACTCACTTAGAGAAGACCAGAATATCTGATCAGCATTGTTAAGAAAACTGCCCACTTCTCTCCTATTTTCAGACTCCTTTCAGACTGGGGGTGTAGCTGCAGCAGACTGTGGAAATTTTGGAGTGGATCAGAAAAAGAAGCATGGCATGTCAGAAGCTGTTTTGCTATTAACCAGCAGTGGTATTGGGGAGCAGGTAATTTAAACTCTCTATGCCATGGTTTCCTTATTTGTAAAATGAAGGATTAAGACACAGTGACACAGAGAGCTCAGCTCAATATTATGTGGCAACCTAAATGGGAAAAGAATTTGAAAAGGGGTGGATACATGTGTATGTATAACTGAATCACTTTTTTGTACACCTGAAACTATTACAACATTGTTAATCAACTATGTTCCAGTACAAAATTAAAAGTTTTTTTTTTTTTAAGACACAATAACCCATAAGCTTTGTTCCCCATCTTATGATCAATGATCCAAGTTTTCTCATCCCAAAGCATGTGAAGTATGGTAGGATATTCCACAGCTCACAAGGCTTTAAATAATATTTCAAATGAAATAAAAACTGAACAAACTTTCTGACCTGGATGACTTATTTCTGTGACTTATCAGAGCATTAAGAAAGGAGAATGACTATTTTTCTTTATGCAACTGACATATTGATCAAACTCAATGTGTGGTTTGGAATTAAAACATGATTTAGTTTTTAATGTCCCCCCATCCCTTTAAGGATTATCCCTTGGTGGGAATCTTTTATCTGTGATAATCTCTCTTCTGCATGTTTCCTTCACTCTTAGGAAACAGTGCAACATTTGCTCCAAGTATCCAACACTCTCAGTTCAGAATATATAGATGAAGTCCAGCTTCCTACGATTAGCAAAATGTCAAAACTGGTATAACATGTTCTTCCCATTACCAACTTGGACATGCTTCTCAGAATAAGGAGCCTGGTCCTGCTGACTTCTCCCACTTGTGTTATTCTTTAGCAGAGTCCTGGTAGCGAAGGCTTAGAAGGATAAGTGACAGGACGAGTCTCTCTAGGTGCGTGGTATTGTCCTTTATGGGCTCTGCAGTTGATGAAAACTGTTTCCCACTTCTCCCTTAAAGTGCTTTGAGAACGCCCTTGCTGCCTGTTAGATTTCCCCTCTTGCGTTTTCTTTGATTCAAGCAGAAACATACTTAACCTGACTTGCCCAGTGAACCTCCTCTCTCAGCCCTTGGTTCTGTTGTTAATGCTTCCAGTTTCCCCCAACACCCCAACACTTCCAGTCTCTCTCTGCTGGACAGGATCTCAAACAATTCCATTCCAGTTTAATTTCACCTCTTCTCTCTCTCACTATGGGAAAACTCAATGTCCTTTGCCCCTACAGACACTGGGAGACAAGTCAGTTGCAACAAAGCAACTATTCAGGCCCTCTCTATTCTTCAGATTTCTGGAGCAAGCTCAGACCACACTCCACAGCTGGCTTTACTTTCTCAATAGTACATCAAGGACCAGTCTTGATGTTAGGGAACAGAATTTCAAAGCTTTCTGAGTGAAGACCTTAGAGATCACCCCATCCACTCTAAGGACGACCACCTTGCATATCTCTAGGCTGGTGGCTTTTTGCCTTCTGATGCCCCATGTGCTCCCCCAAAGAGGAAAATGGGGAAGCAGAGCAAGACAGCACATCTCTCCAGGAATAAGAAAATCTTCTTCACTAAACTCCTCCCCAAACCTTCTGTCTGATGTTTTATATGCTTTTGATTTCATGGAAGTGTCCAAACACTTCAGTTCAGTTCAGTTCAGTCGCTCAGTCATGTCCGACTCTTTGCAGCCCCATGAATTGCAGCACTCCAGGCCTCCCTGTCCAACACCAACTCGCGGAGTTCACTCAGACTCACGTCCATCGAGTCCGTGATGCCATCCAGCCATCTCATCCTCTGTCTTCCCTTTCTCCTCCTGCCTCCAACCCCTTCCAGCATCAGAGTCTTTTCTAATGAGTCAACTCTTTGCATGAGGTGGCCAAAGTACTGAAGTTTCAGCTTAGTGATTCCGATTAACTATAAATTCTGCGTTTGGAAGTGGTGGACAGATTTCTCTGTCTTTGTAATCCAGTATCTATGGTAAGTCGTTCTTCATTTTAAACTAATTATAAGAAGATTCTCATTCTAAAATCCTGTAACAGTTATATTAAGCTCAGGGCTGACATGCTACAAAAAAAAAAATTGAGAAGGTAATGAAATAAAGAAAAATATTTTAATTACCCTAACATAAACATGATATTTTATTGGTGGCTCAGCAATATAGAAGATTCGGTTTCAATTCCTGTGTCAGGAAGATCCCCTTATTTTGGAGGTCAGTAAAACAATACTTCTTTTATAGCTGTAATCTCATTGTACATATGCTTTTGCAATATTTTTTTTTAGACTTAACTCCTCACAAACATTTTGTGACATCATGCTTGGAATTTTAACGTGTGCATATTATCGTGAATATTGAGGTGTCATTCATTTATCAAAGACCCTTTGAATGTCTACTCTGTGTCCAGTACTGGTTCAGGTGCTGAGTTTGCAAAAGTTAAAAAACTGAGTAAACAGTCTGTTTAGGGAAGTGCAAATTATTATAAGGCAATACTGTATTTGTTGCAAGTCAGTTAACCAAATACTGTGTTTGTCACAAGACAGTTAACCACACGAGGTGGGAGTAGAGAATAGAATGTATTTATGTTTTTTAAAGGAAATTCGAAAGGAATCACAAAGGAAGTGTTGAAGCTGAAATGTTTATGGAGGGTGCGTGGGAGTTGGCTGGGTAGGCAAGTAAGAGGAAATCACCCTGGGTGGATGGAGCAGATTGTACAAGGCAGGGAATTTATTTTGATCTTGTATAAGGTGTGAGCGTTTTTCTTTCTTTCAAACTGCTATTGAATCATTCTAAAATGACTCATTAAATAATCCTTGCTCCTCACATATAGAGTTATACTGGAAAGCTTGTTTTATTGTAGAACTGGACATGGAACAACAGATTGGCTCCAAATAGGAAAAGGAGTATGTCAAGGCTGTATATTGTCACCCTGCTTATTTAACTTATATGCAGAGTACATCATGAGAAATGCTGGGCTAGAAGAAGCACAAGCTGGACTCAAGATTGCTGAGAGAAATATTAATAACCTCAGATATACAGATGACACCACCTTTATGGCAGAAAGTGAAGAGGAACTAAAAAAGCCTCTTGATGAAAGTAAAAGAGGAGAGTGAAAAAGTTGGCTTAAAGCTCAACATTCAGAAAATGAAGATCATGGCATCTGGTCCCATCACTTCATGGGAAATAGATGGGGAAACAGTTGAAACAGTGTCAGATTTTATTTTGGGGGCTCCAAAATCACTGCAGATGGTGATTGCAGCCATGAAATTAAAAGACGCTTACTCCTTGGGAGGAAAGTTATGACCAACCTAGATAGCATATTGAAAAGCAGAGGCATTACTTTGCCAACAAAGGTCCATCTAGTCAAGGCTATGGTTTTTCCAGTAGTCATGTATGGATGTGAGAGTTGGACTGTGAAGAAAGCTGAGTGCTGAAGAACTGATGCTTTTGAAGCATGGTATTGCAGAAGACTCTTGAGAGTCCCTTGGACTGCAAGGAGATCCAACCAGTCCATTCTAAAGGAGATGGGGTGTTCCGTGGAAGGAATGATGCTAAAGCTGAAACTCCAGTACTTTGGTCACCTCATGCGAAGAGTTGACTCATTGGAAAAGACTCTGATGCTGGGAGGGATTGGGGGCAGGAGGAGAAGGGGACGACAGAGGATGAGATGGTTGGATGACATCACCAACTCGATGGAAGTGAGTTTGAGTGAACTCCAGGATATGGTGATGGACAGGGAGGCCTGGCGTGCTGTAATTTATGGGGTTGCAAAGAGCTGGACACGACTGAGTGACTGAACTGAACTGAACTTTATTCTGTTGCTTGGTCTCGCTATTGCAATTCCAAGGATTTATAGTCTTTTGAGAGGGCCAAAACCACACTTCTGAAAGTATTGTTGGTTTTTAATAGTTTCAAATATCTAATATGCTAATCTGCATCATAACTTCTTTGCCAAGAAATTCTTTTCTAAAGCATTCTAAAGTTTCCTTAAAGGAACCCAGCTTTCTTTTAATATTTTGCGACGTCAACAATATTTTTGATATCTCAAACACCTGAAGACAAAACTGCTTCAAATTTTAGCTGAATTAATCAATTTTTTTACTTTTTCTCTGCTTTTGGCTATAGATTAAAAACTTACTCAAAAGTTTTGCAAATCCTACAGATTTTTAGAAAATGTTTTGTTGCTGTTCCTTATGTGTGTTCTTTTTGTTTGTTTCTTGACATAAGCCTAAATGTATATGCCTTCATAATCTCCTAAATAATTTCATAATATTGGTATCTTTTTTTAAAGCATGGAGTTTAGTCCCAGTCTTCCAAACTGTGTAATTTGACACATATTGAGCAAGACCACCAGATAACTGCGAACATCTCTACTTTACTTTACATATGTGGGCATTCTTAGGAACATTTGAGGATGGTTAGGTCGTTATTTTTATGCTTAGTTTTAGGTTTACATAAATTTAGCTCCACAAATTTCTCCTTACTCCTAAAGCTCAGAAGAAAATAACACATACAGTGTAAAGGGACCCATTCTGACAAAACTCTGGGTTCAGATGTGCCCCCAAAATACCTGATCAACAGATGGTCATTGACTTGCATGAGGACTGTAGGCCACAGGAGAGGGAGGAGGAGGTGATCATTCCCTGAGGGAATGGCACAGAAACCCAAGACTCTTCCCCTGATTCTTTAGAAAGTGGGTAGGATTAAAGTTTTCAAAAGGTATATATGCTCTACAATATGTGCACCCAAGCAGTACTGCCAAAACAACAGAATGGCCCTGGAACTTCAACACTGCAACCAGGGAATATTTGCAGCAAATTATCACCTTTTTGAGGCTTCCCAGTTGGCTCAGTGGGAAAGAATCCGCCCATCAATGCAGGAGATATAAGAGACGCGGGTTTAATCCCTGGGTAGGAATATCCCCTGGAGAAGGAAATGGCAACCCGCTCCAATATTCTTGCCTGAAAAATCCCATGGACAGAGTAGCTTGGTGGGCTATAGTCTATAGGGTCACAAAGAGTTGGACATGACTAAGTGTGCACACCCAAATTGTCTTTTTTTTTACTTTAACCTTCTCATCTCCTCCTCTTTGTTCTATAAAAAAAAATAGTATCCAAATCTGGGCAGTATGGTTCTTTGGGACACTATTTCACCATCTTCTTGGTTTGCTGGCTTCCCCAATAATGTTCCCATTCCTTATTATAACAACTTGCCTCTCAATTTATTGGTCTGTCATGCACTGAGCAGTATGGAATTGGTCTCAGTAACACTTAGCTAATGAGGGTGACACTTTCATGAATGGGATTGGTTCCCCCATAAAAGAGGTCCCACAGAGCTTTCTAGCTCTTCACACCATGTGTGGGCACAGCGAGAAGTCACCACCTATTAAGTAGGAAGCAGGCCCTCTCTAGGCACTGAATCTATCAACATCTTGATCTTGGACTTTCCAGCCTCCATAACTGTGAGAAATAAATCTCTGTTGTTTATAAGCCACCCAGTAGCTTTTTCTTATTATTATTACCACTGCCCAAACAGACTAAGACAAAAGGTTTACTTCAGACTTGGAAGCAGAGATCAAGGTTGGCAATTCTGTTAATGGAATTCATTACATAAATATTTTAAAGGAGAAAACGATAAAACATAGGGTTATCTTTATAAATTTCAGATTATTTTGGACACTAAGCAGCACCTATTGTGATAAACAAAACAAAACAAACTTCTATGCATGGTAGATCCTCCTTATCTTGATAAAAGCTAGAACCAACAACAAATATCAGTGAAGAGCCTAAAACATTCTTGTGGCCAGAGTAAAGATAAGAATGTCCACTGAGGTAGTTAGTCTGCAAAGACACCACCCAGTGGACACACTCCTTTATTCACACTTCCGTGCAGTCACTGCCATGTTGAGTCCAACCAACCAGAACACAGCAGAAGTAATGCGGTGGTTACATGGTCCTCAGTTAGAGGCCTATGCCTTAAAAAACCTGACAGCACACGCTTTGGTGTTGCTTGGAAGCCATCCACCATGTAAGCATCTGAGTCCCGTTCTGGAGAGGCAGGTCACTGGAAGACGGTCTGGTGGATGAGATGACACATGGAGAGAGGCTTATGGAAAGGCTCCAGGCTCATGAGTGAAGAAGCCAACATATTATGTGAAACCTGCTATTGTAAAATTTACATTTCAGTGACAACACTGAAGGCTCATCAACTATAAGAACTAAATCATCACAACATTTCTATAAAACTAAATATATAAATAAACTGATTAGGGAACCAGGTACAAACTCAAGTATCTAAGAAAGTCTAAGGTACATATATATATATATATATATATATATATATACATGCGTATATATACAAACACATATGCAACTGTATACATACATAGTTAAAAGGGAATCAGACTGATGCAAAAAAGATGACTCTTGCTGCTACAAACTGTTGGGACAAGTAACATTCAGATGTACAAAACTGAAAAAAAAAAAAAAGAAGAAGAAGACTTAGATTGTGCCCATAATAAACAAAAATGAACTACAGAGAGATAAAAGATTTTTAATGTAAAAATGAAATTCTGGAAACACTAGGGAACATCATATGCAAATATTTTTTACTCCCTTGGAATGCAACAGCCATTACAAACAAATAAAGCGGTCACAAACTATAAATGAAATAATATAAAGAGACTAAATAAAAATGAAAGCTTTGGTAATATTAAATTATACTACAAACAAAATTAAGTAACAAACTGAGGAAAATATTTGCAATCTGATTGACATAAATGGATAATCTCCTTACTATACGTTGTTCTCAAAAATCATTATAAAAATAATGAGTACCCCATGAAAATGAGAAAAAAGTATGTTTAAGCATTTTATAGAAAATGAATAAAAATATTTCATAACATCATTACTAAAAATGAAAAATTACAAATGAGAGGTTTATTTAGCTATTCATTCTAGGAAATGGTCACTTCTAATTGTTCTCTGGGTTCAAGATCTCTTTCTTAAAAATTTCTTTAAAATGTTACTGAAGAATAACAAACAGTGAAAAGTGCTCAAAACCTAGTGTGATTATTCATAAAGTATCATGAGGTAAACATCTATATAATCCACAGTGGGTTAAAGAATAAAATCTTCCCAGCATCTCAAAAGCCCACTTCATGCCACCCCAATTTCTACCCCTTTCTTCCTATTCTATGGTAATTAGCATTCTGATTTCTAACACTCTGGTCTAATTTCACCCATCTTTGAACTTTATATTTAATTGGAGTCATTCTCTTATGTCTGCCTTGTTTTGTTCAATTTTATGTTTACAAGATTTACCTTGTTATTACATGTAATCAAAATTCTAATAGGTTAAGTGAATAAAATTTCACTGCTTGAATATATCCAACCTACCATTATGCTCTTGAGATTCAAGATGTTTCTAGTTTGGGGCCATAATGAATAATGATTCTTTGCATATTCTCATATGTGCCTTTTGATATAGTGTTCAGATATTGCTGTTCAGTTCATACATAGAATTGGAAACACTTACCCAGAGGGAATGTGTACTTTTGATTTGAATAGATGTTTCCAGAATGTTTCCCAAAGTTGTACCACTTTACATTTCTATCAGCATTGCCTAGGGGTTCAAGTTGCTCTACATCACTGTCCACTTCTTATGTCACACTTCAAGCCATTCTACTATGTGTATAGCTTTAATTTTCATATTCTTGATGACTAATGAAATCTAGCACCTTTTCATGTATTTCATTAACCATTTAAATAATCTTTATACACAAGTGCTACAGTTCAAGTATCTTGTTCATTTCGCCCTTCCTGTGCTTTTCTTATTGAGCTACAGGAGTTCCTTAAATATTCCACAAATAAGCCCTCTTTTTTAAAGGTATAGCTAACATATTTTCCCATTCTATAGTTTTTTCCTACTCTTTTAATGGTATCATGTCATTAAAAAATGTTCCTAATTTTAATATAATAAAATTATTGATATTTCTTTTATACTCTGCTTTTCATGTCCTGTGTAAGAACTCCTTTCCCTGTCTTAGGTCAGAAAATAGTCTTCCATATTATCTTTTATAATTTAGCTGTTCATTACAGTAGCAATTAACCACATATGGTTAACTTGCTAAATTAATTGAAATTAAAATAAAAAGTTTTGTTTCTTTGTTTATTCTAGTTATGTCTTTAAGGGCTCAATAGCCAAAGATTTAGAGCATCTCTATCAATGCAGAAAGTTCTATTGGTCAAATACGTCCTAGAAGGTCCTTTTATTTTGTCTTTTGTTGTAATAGCGGTACGAATGTAGGCGGAAAGGTTGTGGGAGGAAATGTGAGAACATTAATGTTCTCATTGTTAGCAGAAAGGCAATCAATGTTCTCTAAAATGAATGCAAGTAGAAAAAGTTATTTTTATGACTTTTTACCATTAAAAAAAATAATGAATTCCCTTAGCTTTGGAAGGAATCTTTTAGAATATATTTATGTTGTGAGGAAATATTGAAAAAAAGTTTGTTCATTGTTTTGGTTTAGCTTGTCTCTTTTTATTGTAAGTTCAGGTACAACTAAATTCATGACTGAGTAAGTTACGATGATCTCTGGAAATGAATTAAATCAGACGCCTGTATTCTTTCTTTTGACTCTGGCCTCCTTTCCTTTGTTTTTCTTTCTATTATGTCCCTCTTATCCGCTGCTTCTTCTGAACCTTGACAAACCACAAAGCTTGCAAAAATAGCTCTTGAAAGAATTGTTCTGACAGTTGCTTGAATGGCATTTACCAAAAATCCTGAGCAAAAAGCGTGGGAAACCAGTACATTCTCCACCTCTCCCAACCACAAGTTTGCAATAGCTAGAGTTTTTTTTTTAAGGCAACTCAAGCCAGACCATGAGAAAACATAGGCCTCCCTTCTTCTGTAAAACTCCAAACCTCCTTTGTTCTGGGGAGTTACCTGGTTTTCAGGTTTCCTCTGATGTACAATAACTAATAAAGACTTTGTTCTGTATTTGAATCACTTAAACTATTTGTTTCTTTCACTTCATGCCTTGAGGCTTGAAAAAAAAAAAAAAAAATCAAGGTCTGAGTAGAATACCTTGTTTTTGCCAGAACACAAAGATGCCATCAGAAAACCCCTGAGTATTGCTTGGGGCACTAATTCACCAAGTTATGGCAATTTTATCATCAAACAGCCTAAAAGCAAGTGTCATTTAATCAAATGTATTAAAAGACAGCTGTAAAATAAAAACAATGTAGTAGTATATGCTTATTTTTCTTAATTGTAATGTATAAAGGGTAAGTGTTGTTCATGAAGTTTATATTGAATTTTTATTGAATATATTGAATTTTATGTAGGCAGGAATGGGTATATTTTGGGAATGGTGAGCAAACAAAATATTTCCAGGAGAAGAGAGAATTTTATTCAGACTAGGAAGGATTGGTGGAACTTAGTGCTCATACACTACCCAGGAAGAAAAGGAATTCCAGAGAGTGCATGGAGATGGCGGGCCAACCAGAGGAACTAAAGGGGAAGGCAGACTGCACACACTAAATTCTCATCTCATGAATTACAAAACCCTGGGCGACACTTTTAATCGTAATAAGACATGGATAAGTGAAAGTGAAGCCGCTCAGTCGTGTCCGACTCTTTGCCACCCCATGGACTGTAGCCTACCACGCTTCTCCATCCAGGGGATTTTCCAGGCAAGAATACTGGAGTGGGTGCCATTTCCTTCTCCACAGGATCTTCCCAACCCAGGGATCAAACCCAGGTCTCCCGCATTGGAGGCAGACACTTTACCATCTGAGCCACCAGGGAAGATATGGATAAAGCATCCTCAAATTTCCAGAAGTTCTAACAGATTATATCAGAGCTATAAATAAACTTGAGAAGATAATGGGTTTTACAATGTAGGGTGTAAAAAAGTCCAACTTTTCTTCTGGCAGGGAGTGGTGTTGGGAGTGTGTGTTGTTTAAGGGGATGAGCATGAAAAATCCCATTTGCAAGTGAAGGTTAATTGTAAAAAAGAGGGTCCATTGTGTACCATCTAGGTTTGAAAGAGCTTAGACACAACCAGATTTCATTCCATGACCAAGAATCAGTTATTTAGTGGTCCAGAAACTATCATTTTAGCAGATTTGTTGGAGATTATATTTTCTTTTGAGTGTGGCAAGATTACTGTATTCCTTAGGAGGTAAAATATAAATACAGTGAAAAGTGAAGAAATAAATCAAAATCATATCATCACCAATTTGTATTAAAGTAAGTAAATATAATAAAAATAAATTGTGAAATCATTCTGGTACTCCATGCTGCTGCTGCTGCTGCTAAGTTGCTTCAGTTGTGTCCAACTCTGTGCAACCCCATAGATGGCAGCTCATGAATATCGTCTATTTCTCAGGTAGTTGGATAAATTAACAAGATGACAAATTAGACTTGATTTTTATTAAAATATTTTGGAGAACTTAATTACATTTAAAATCCATGTGTAAATGTTTTCTGTTTGTGATGTTTAAAGGTCTAGAAGATTATATTAAGTAGATGTATACATTTTAACAAAAATAAAATAGAGAAGCCATAAATATAAGTATTTTTCATAGACAGGCACTAAATGTTCATAAAACAAAAGCTGATTTTCAACCCAACAAAAGATATCCTGAAGCACTCACACGAGGCAGTCAGTCTCTTTGTAATGATGGGACAGTCTGTACCCTGATTACAGTGGTAATTACTTGGATCTGCATATGGGATAAAATTTCATAGTATTACTATTCACTTTCCCAAAATAAGTAATGTTAAGAGAGAACGTGTGAAAACTGATGAAATGCAGATGTCAGGGTCCTGGTTTTACGTGTTCATGTAAGATATTATCACTGGGGGAAGCTGGGTGAAGGGTACATGGGAATTCTTTATACTACTGTTGAAACTTGTGAATCTTACACTATTTCAAAATAAAAAGCTTATAAAGTACATTTAGAGATATTAGCTATTGCATAAGAAATAGGCATAGGCTGTCTCGGTGCAGACAGATGGGTCAGCTGAACGTATGTCAGCTTTGCCTCATTTGCTTGCTCTGCGTATGAACTCAGCTATTAACATGACACAGGAGTAGATCTTGCTGAGTCTGCTAAGGTAGATTAATATTTTTTACTGGTATTAATATTCTTGTAGGATGTAAACAAACAGGAACAGCTATAAGTGGAAGCACTACAAAATAATCATATACAGTAATTCTTCTCTCTGGAGGATACCCCCTTGAAAATGAAATCTTCAGGCATCCTCCTAGATCATTTCTCCCCACCCAAAAGCTTTTTGGCTATTAAAGATGCCACTCTCCCATTTAGAACCACCCAATCGTTTCTCTCGGCATTTAGAAAACACAAGTCTCCTTACAATGTCTCAAGGACTTAAAAAAAGAGTCTGCCTCTGAGAGAAGGAAATGTCAACCTGCTCCAGTATTCTTGTCTGGGAAATCCCATGGAAAGAGGAGCCTGGCAGGCTACAGTGCACGGGGTTGCAAGACTCAGACACAATTTAGCAACTAAATCACCACCACCACTATTGACTTTCTGGCTGCATTCTGTACACTCTCTCCTCCTCAGAGCATCTGAACTGCTTCGGCCCATTGGCTGTTCCTAGCACGCGCCTAGCACACTCCTGCGGGGCCTGCTTTTGCGGCTCCCGTTGCCGTGTGGTCATCTTCTCCCCGGAGATCTCACTTGTCACTCTCAAGTCTACTCTAGACCACTGTGCTTTATTTTTCTCTGTAGCACTTATGACTGATATTATTTTGTATATCTATTTATTGATTTTTGAATCCCTGTCTTCATCTACAGAGTTTAATGTATAATTGATGGTCAATAAATTTTCTGAATGAATGAATGCAAGCTCCTATTAATGGTGCTTATCCTGAGAAGTATGACTAGGGGATGATTATACTTACATTATATTTCTTATATTTCAAGGTAGTTTGATATTCTTATATCAAGCATATGCTAATTTTGCAACAAAGTTCAATAAAATATACACCCACATACACATATTTATGTTTGGAACAACAGATGACTACAAAGGTCTCTATATCTTTAGCATTATAAGATCCTAGATTTTTCCAAGTTTTTCTTGTAAGATTTAAGGAAGGATTGCATGGCACAGCTTAGTTCTAAATGGTAAAGTATCAAGGTAAAATCAATTCCATTTTTCAATTGTGAATTAATATAAAAGCATGAATCATAGTCAATATGTAAGAGCCTGCCCAGGTATCACTCAATACATAGATTAATATGAGCACCTGTGTTCTCACCCTTAATTCCTACAAAGAATAGGTCAAGGACATCAAGCACCTCTGAACACCGATCATCCTTGGGAGAAAATAGAAGCAGTATCATTTTGGAAGATGGAGGCAGGTATTGTGTGATGATTGCTTGCGTATTGATTCTTTCTTTCTCCATCTGGTCTTCACAAACAAAAAAGCAAAATATGCGCTCCTATATCGTGGCCCTCATTTTGACCATAATGACTGTTATATTTGAATGATTTGACTTATCTTTCAGAAGTAGGAAGAGTTCAAATACAGTGATCATCAAGTTTTTGGTATGCCCTTTCCTTTTCCATAAAGTGTCTAGGCATTTTTTAAGGATCTAGAAGATACTCCAAGACAAGATTAAGGCAGAAGACAAAGAAAGGGCCAAAGGGGCATGAATAAGAAATGGAAGCAGAAATGAGTTAAATAAAACTGTGCCTCTCAGAGACCTACGCTTTTTGCAAATGGGGTACAAATATTGGCTATAACCTTTCAGAAATCCAGTCTAGAAAGAGAAACTGAATTAGTTACACTTTTTGCAATATTTCTAACATAAGTTAAATCAAATCAACTGCTTTGTCAATTCACAGCTATTCTGCATAGCAAAGCAGAAAGGGATTTCCGAAAGTTTCTGTAAAGAAGATGTTATTTTGAATTTCCTTGCCATGATGTTTAACTTCTTTTAATATAGGGCAATGGCATAACTCCAAGATGCAATTAGGTTGAAACAATTATCTGGCAATGGAAGTGATGGTGGAGTGTGAAGTGGGGGTGGAGGCTGTGAATGACACTTTAATATAAATATATGAGCCTTTAACATAATCTTGTACATTTTCTTTCCTCAGTCATTCCAGAATGGAAATTGGCAGGAGTACTTTTTTTTTTTTTTTTCCTGTACCAAATTAGCATCTGCCCCTAGGACTGAGGTGAGGGAAACAGAACTGGGGAGACTGATAGTTAAAAGCCAGTAAGAATCATTATTTCTGCCTCACTGGTCAGGCATATTTTGAGCAAATGAGTCAGCACAGTGTGAGAGGCATGTTGGGGCTAGACTTTATCAGAAGTTACATAAATTTTTCAGAGTGACTAAAGCTGTTCTGGCTAGTTATTTAAAGCTTTGGGGAGCAGAAGGACTGAGGAGGTAGGAGGGGGGAACTGAACTTATTTTGTACCTAAGACAGCTCTGATTGGGCAACTTCTCTGCTCTAGTTCTCTTGGAAATGCCCTCTTTCCGGGGTTTATAATGTCACTGACTTAAGTTTAAGTTGTTCAAATTTTCCAAAACCCCATGGGTTCTCAACTCTGGAATGAATATCCGACAAAGATCCCAGCTTGTAAAATCCATTCTTCCGTATCAGATCAGTTGCCCAGGGTGTTTGCTGGCCCTTAGGGATAAGGCTGGAGAAGGCAATGGCACCCCACTCCAGTACTCTTGCCTGGAAAATCCCATGTATGGAGGAGCCTGGTGGGCTGCAGTCCATGGGGTTGCGAAGAGTCGGACACGACTGAAGCCACTTAGCGGCAGCAGCAGCAGCAGGGGTAAGGCTATCTTGGTGATTAGTTCTGATTCCTCAGGCATTAACTAAGTATGAACTCTGTACTTGATATGCATGTGATTCTTAAAGAGATGACAAAGCTCAAAACATATTTTCTGTCCTCAGGATGCTCATGATAAAGGGGTAAAGACGGCATGAAGGTAATTAACACTCAGAGTGGGAAGTAGAATATGATCAAGCAGACGCAGACCAGGGATTCTGGAGCTAGGAGAGAGCAGAATGCATGTTTTGGGAAGGTTCTCCTGTGTCTCTTTTCCGGAGGCATCTTAGTATGGAGCAGATGCTTAAAATGGAGCAGACAACCAAAATTGGCTAGATACATGAATTAACAAGAGAGATGTTGACTGGAAGAGTCGAGTATGAAGAGATGGAGACAGGCAGAGAAGACATCCAAGGAGAGAAAGACACATGGAACCCATCCAGCCCACATGAGGAAGGAAGGCCAAAGCTCCTCTTCCTCCCAAGACTTTGGGAGGCCCCATTTATTCACCTCATGACTACTTTGATTACCATGACATTGTGAATTTATGGTCACTTCTGCATAATTTAAAGGCTAGACATTTCAACAGGCTAGACTGTCCATGATACAGAACTGTCTGCAAGCTCTAGCTAGCTCATTCTCCTATGTACTAAGTGATCCTCTCCCACAGCAGTCAAGAATAACATTATTTTCTCAAGTGTTGGTGACATGTGTAGGTACAATATCACTAATGAGGTGGTGAAATTGCCAGATGACACAGAGGCTTCCCAAGACAGGTGGCTCTTTTTAAGATGCCACAAATCTATTTCTCCTTCACCCCAAAACAGCATTCATCCACCCAAAGCCCTAAATCCCAAACAGTTTATCAATCTGCAAGGGAATAAAGGGTAACCTTTATTATAATTATAAGGCAGGCTGTAAATAAACCTCCAAGTAATATATTCAGATGTGCGCTTCCAAGGTTAGTTTAATATGCCAGATCTGGGGAAGGGCATTTTATGTGAGAAAAATGTTTTGCAAGGAGAACAAAGGAAGTGGAGGAGGCTGTCAAGCCTTGGAGAAAGTATTACTCATCTCAGAGGCCCCTAGCTAGGATGACAAGAAAGAGGCAGGCAATTAAAGAAACACTCTCACCTTTAGAGAAGTTCAGTCTAGTTTGTTTTGAACATTAATTTATTAAGGGTGAATTTTCAACTATAACCTCTTATATAAGAAGTGTTAAAATATTTTCAAAATAAAAAAGTCTGGATTTGCATCTCTATAATGATGGGCCCACAGGACATAAAATATCAGCACTGATTGCTCTGGATTCTCCCCATTCCCAAGAGTCCACGTTCTGGGCTCCATAGCCAGAGTCCCTCCCCATCTGGCTACCAGGGGCAGAACCACAGGCTCCAGTATTTGGGGAAACCACTGCCTCCATTCTCTTCTATTTACTGAGAATCTTCCAAAGGCACTCCCTCTCTCCCCTGCTATGTAACATAACCTCAGTGAGTTTTGTTGTTTATCCATTGCTAAGCCATCTCTGATTCTTTGCAACTCCACGAACTGCAGCAGGACAGGCTCCTCTATCCTCCTGTGTCTCCTGGAATTTCCTCGAATTCCCTTGATTCAGTGATTCTATCTAAAATTCTCATCCTCTGCTGCCTGCTTCTCCTTTTGCTTTCAGTTTTCCCCAGCATCAGGGTCTTTTCCCACTGAGTCAGATCTTCGCATCAGGTCACCAAAGTATTGGAGCTTCAGCTTCAGCAATAGTCCTTCAAATGAATATTCAGGGTGGATTTCCTTTAGGGCTGAATGGTTTGATCTCCTTGCTGTCCAAGCGATTCTCAAGAATATTCTCCATCAGTCAGTTCAGTTCAGTTCATTTCATTCGCCCAGTCATGTCCGACTCTTTGAGACCCCATGAATCGCAGCACTCCAGGCCTCCCTGTCCATCACCAACTCACAGAGTCTAGTCAAACTCATGTCAATAGAGTCAGTGATGCCATCCAGCCATCTCATCCTCTGTCGTCCCCTTCTCCTTCTGCCCCCAATCCCTCCCAGCATCAGAGTCTTTTCTAATGAGTCAACTCTTCACATGAGGTGGCCAAAGTACTGGAGCTTCAGCTTTAGCATCAGTTCTTCCAAAGAACACCCAGGACTGATTTCTTTTAGGATGGACTGGTTGGACCTCCTTGCAGTCCAAGGAATTCTCAACAGTCTTCTCCCACACCACAGTTCAAAAGCATCAATTCTTCAGCTCTCAGCTTTCTTCACAGTCCAACTTTCACATCCATACATGACTACTGGAAAAACCATAGCCTTGACTAGATGGACCTTTGTTGGCAAAGTAATATCTCTGCTTTTCAATATGCTATCTAGGTTGGTCATAACTTTCCTTCCAAGGAGTAAGCGTCTTTTAATTTCCTGGCTGCAGTCAGCATCTGCAGTGATTTTGGAGCCTCCCAAAATAAAATCAGCTACTGTTTCCACTGATTCCCCATCTATTTCCCATGAAGTGATGGGACCAGATGCCATGATCTTAGATTTCTGAATGCTGAGCTTTTTAAGCCAACTTTTTCACTCTCCTCTTTGACTTTCATCAAGAGGCTTTTTAGTTCCTCTTCACTTTCTGCCATAAGGGTAATGTCATCTGCATATCTGAGGTTATTGATATTTCTCCCAGCAATCTTGAGTCCAGCTTGTGCTTCCTCCAGCCTAGCGTTTCTCATGCTGTATCCTGCATAGAAGTTAAATAAGTAGGGTGACAGTATCCAGCCTTGACGTACTCCTTTTCCTATTTGGAACCAGTCTGTTGTTTCATGTCCAGTTCTAACTGTTGCTTCTTGACCTGCATATAGGTTTCTGAAGAGGCAGGTCAGGTGGTCTGATATTCCCATCTCTTTCAGAATTTTCCATAGTTTATTGTGATCCACACAGTCAAAGGCTTTGGCATAGTCAATAAAGCAGAAATAGATGTTTTTCTGGAACTTTCTTGCTTTTTCAATGATCCAGTGGATGTTGGCAATTTGATCTCTGGTTCCTCTGCCTTTTCGAAAGCCAGCTTGAACATCAGGGAGTTCACAGTTCACGTATTGCTGAAGCCTGGCTTGGAGAATTTTGAGCATCACTTTACTAGCATGTGAGATGAGTGCAATTGTGTGGTAGTTTGAGCATTCTTTGGCATTGCCTTTCTTTGGGATTGGAATGAAAACTGACCTTTTCAAGATCTGTGGCCACTGCTGAGTTTTCTAAATTTGCTGGCATATTGAGTGCAGCACTTTCACAGCATCCTCTTTCAGTATTTGAAATAGCTCAACTGGAATTCCATCACCTCCACTAGCTTTGTTCATAGTGATGCTTTCTAAAGCCCACTTGACTTCACATTCAAGGATGTCTGGCTCTAGGTGAGTGATCACACCATCGTGATTGTCTGGGTCGTGAAGCTCTTTTTTGTACAGTTCTTCTGTGTATTCTTGACACCTCTTTTTAATATCTTCTGCTTCTATTAGGTCCATACCATTCTGTCCTTTATTGAGCCCATCTTTGTTGAAATGTTCCCTTGTTATCTCTAATTTTCTTGAAGAGATCTCTAGTCTTTCCTATTCTATTGTTTTCCTCTATTTCTTTGCATTGATTGCTGAGGAAGGCTTTCTTTTCTCTTCTTGTTATTCTTTGGAACTCTGCATTCAAATGGGAATATCTTTCCTTTTCTCCTTTGCTTTTCGCTTCTCTTCTTTTCACAGCTATTTGTAAGTCCTCCCCAGACAGCCATTTTGCTTTTTTGCATTTCTCTTCCATGGGGATGGTCTTGATCCCTGTCTCCTGTACAATGTCACGAACCTCTGTCCATAGATGATCAGGCACTCTGTCTATCAGATCTAGGCCCTTAAATCTATTCCTCACTTCCACTGTATAATCATAAGGGATTTGAATTAGGTCATACCTGAGTGGTCTAGTGGTTTTCCCTACTTTCTTCAATTTGAGTCTGAATTTGGCAATAAGGAGTTCATGATCTGAGCCACAGTCAGCTCCGAGTCTTGTGTTTAGCATCGATTCTTGGGCACTCAGCTTTCTTTATGGTCTAACTTATATATATGTACACGGCTACTGGGAAAAACATAGTGTTGACTATTCATGCCCTTGTTGGCAAAGTGATGTCTCTGCTTTTTAATATGCTGTCTAGGTTTTTCATAGCTTTCCTTCCAAGGAGCAAGCATCTTTTAATTTCATGGCTGCAGTCACTATGCTCAATGATTTTGGAGGCCAAGAAAATTGCCACTGTTTCCATATTTTCCCCTTCTATTTGCCATGAAGTGATGGAACTGGATGCCATGATCTTAGTTTTTTGAATGTTGAGTTTTAAGCCAGCTTTTCACCCTCATCAAGAAGCTCTTTAGTTCCTCTTCACTTTCTGCCCTTATAGTAGTATTATCTGCATATCTGAGGTTGTTGATATATCTCCTAGCAATCTTGATTCTAGCTTGTGACTCATCCAGCCTGACATTTCTCATGATGTGATCTGCACATAAGCTAAATAAACAAGATGACAATATATAACTCCTTTCCCAATTTTGAACCAGTCAGCTGTTCCACGTAAGGTTCTAACTGTTGCTTCTTGACACACATACAGGTTTCACAGGGGACAGGTGAGGTGGTCTGCTATTCCCATCTCTTGAAAAATTTTCTGGTTTGTTGTAATCCACACAATCAAAGACTTAAACGTAGTCAATGAAGCAGAAATGGATGTTTTTCTAGAATTCTCTTGCTTTCTCTATGATTCAGTAGATATTGGCAATTTGATCTCTGACTTTTTCCTCTGCCTTTCCTAACCTCAGCTTGTACATCTAGAAGTTCTTGGTTCACATAATGCTGAAGCCTAGCTTGAAAAATTTGACTTTATAAGATCATAACTTTATAAGCATGTGAAATGAGCACAATTGTGTGGTAATTTGAACAATCTTTGACACATTCCTTCTTTGGGATTGGAATGAAAATTGATCTTTTCTAGTCCTGTGGCCACTGTTGAGTTTTCCAAATTTGCTGGCATATTGAGTGCAGCACTTTAACAGCACTCATATTTTAGGATTTTTAATAGCACAGCTAGAATTCTATCATTTCCTCTAGCTTTGTTCATAGTAATGCTTCCTAAGGACCACTTGACTTCATACTCCAGGATGTCTTGCTCTAGGTGAGTGACCATAGTGTTGTGGTTATCTGGGTCATTTAAGACATTCTTTTTATAGTTTTTCTATGTATTCTTGCCACCTCTTCTTAATCTCTCTGCTTCTGTTAGGTCCTTACCATTTCTGTCCTTTATCATGCCCATCCTTGCAGAAAATGTTCCATTGATATCTCCAATTTTCCTGAAGAGATCTCTAGTCTTTCCCATTCTATTGTTTTCCTCTATTTCTTTGCATATTTCATTTAAGAAGTCTTCTTATATCTCTTTGATATTTTCTGAAATTCTGCATTCCGTTGGGCGTATCTTTCTCTTTCTCCCTTGCCTTTCACTTCTCTTCTTTTCTCAGCTATTTGTAAAGCCTCCTCAGACAACCACTTAGCCTTCTTGCATTTCTTTTTCTTGAGGATGGTTTGGTCACTGACTATGAACCTTCGTCCATAGTTCTTCAGGCACTCTGTCTACCAGATATAATCCCCTGAAGCTATTTGTCACCTCCACTGTATAATCATAAGGGATTTGATTTAAGGCATACCTGAATCTAGTAGTTTTCACTACTTTCTTCAATTTAAGCCTGAATTTTGCAATAAAGAGCGTATGATCTGAGCCACAGTCAGCTCCCAATTTTATTTTGCTGACTGTATAGAGTTTCTCCAATCTTTGGCTGCAAGGAGTATAATTTACCTGATTTCAATATTGACCATTTGGTGAAGTCCATGTGTAGAATCATCCTTTGGGTTGTTGGAAAAGGATGTTTGCTTTGACCAGTGCGTTCTCTTGACAAAACTCTGTTAGCCTTTGTCCTACTTCATTTTGTACTCCAAGGCCAAACTTGCCTGCTACTCCAGGTATTATTGACTTCCTACTTTTGCAATCCAAGGCCCTGTGATGCAAAGGACACTTTTTTTTTTTTTTTTGGTGTTACTTCTAAAAGGTCTTGTAAGCCTTCATATATCTGGTCAACTTCAGCTTCTTCAGCATTAGTAGTTGCAGCATAGACTTGGATTATTGTGATATTGAATGACTTAGGAAGTCTGTACCTTGTTTCATCAAATTTTTATTCTCACCATCTATCAGGATTCGAAGTCTAAGTTTCTGGAGAGCAGCCTCTCTTCCAAGTATTTAAGAAAATCTGAACGCACTGACCCCTTCAGAGATCACAGCTATGTCATGGCAAAGGGGCATGTGTAACTCAGTGGAGCTATGAGCCACGCCCTGCAGGGCCACCCAGGATGAACGGATCATAGTGAAGAGTTCCGACAAAATGTGGTCCCCTGCAGGAGGAAAGCAGGAATTCTCTCATCCTTTCCAAATCTCTTAAGACAGGAAACAAATACAAATTAATAATATCTACAAAAGTTACCCTGCCCTAATGGTCTTTCCCAAAACCCTCCATGCCCAGTGAGCACTGGAGAATGCTGATCTCTCCAGTGCTGATGATCACGGAAGTGTAAGGCATTGTGTTAAGCCCTGGGCTGAGAGATAGGACTTCAATCTGCTGCCAGTGAGTTTATTGTCTAAGGGGCAGCAGCCATGCCCACAACTCCAAAGTCAATACCTGGGATAAATGCTATAATGGAGGAAGGTGCAGTGAGAGGAGCATACAACTGGAACCATTCATCAGAGGAACAGCAGAGATGGAGGATATAATATTTGGACTGCAGGTGGTGTCAATGACCAATATGACTTGGCTCAGCAAACATCAGATGTGTGGGGTGGTGAAGGATTGTTCAGAGCAGAAGGCATAGCATAGGTAAATCTATCAAACAAAGGAGAATCCAGCACGTTATGGAAATAAAGGATCTCACTGGTCAGGTTCCCTAGGAAACAAACTCTGCATCAGAGATTTGCATGCAGGAAGCTTACTGGGGAGTCATCCAAATGGGAACACAGACTTAAGAGAGAGATGGAAGCAGGATTGAGCAAGTTAACCTGCAAGGTAATTGCAGCAGAAGGCTTGGCAGACCTCATGGGGAGTCTAGAACTGGGATGGTTCTGCAGAAATGTCTCATATTGAGGCAAGGGGACCAAGGCTTACAAGACAGGGCTTTTCTTGGTAAGGGGGCATGTAACATTGGGAAGGGAAATTCCTTTTGGCTAAAGGCAATGCCTGGGAAGCACTCAGCTGTGAGCCTGGGGCAGACAACACTCCCAGGAGCTAGAGGAGGGAATTCCTCTGACCTGAAGGAGGGGATCTGGGTGATAACCCATTGCATCCACTGCAGCAGCCACAACTCAGCACTGCTGTGTCGTGTGGCGGGTCAAGAGAAGACTAAGTATTAGTCAGAGTATGCTCAGCTACGCTGCAGGAACAGAAACTCTCATATCTCATGACATAACAAAGCTTTCTTTCTTGTGCATGACTCTTTTCTCAGGATTGGGAAGTTACCTGTGGTAACTCAGGGACTCAGACTCCTTGGGTCTGTCCAGAGCTGCAGTAAAAGAGAGAGAGAGAGACAGGATGCTCACGCAAGGGCTTCATGGTCTGGACTGCAAGACATATATAGTGCTACCTTCTACGTTTCACTGGTGAGATTCAGCCACATGGGCACAACTTAACTGCAAGAGAGACTTGGGCATATACTCTTCTACATGTCCAGAAAGAGGAAATGGAGTTGGTAGTGTCTAGCCAATCTCTGCTTCAGGCAACCATGTTTGATGTCCAGTCTAGAGCAAGATTACTGGGTGGCATTCACTTGCTAACATCCAGTACTGAAGAGGACAATTCAAGATTTTTCCTTTGTTTATAAGCATTAATATTTTAAAATTGTCCAGATTAGCGTTTTCCTCAGCAACACCAAGAATTGCTCTAAAATTATAGAAAGGTGAAAGGGTTAGTCACTCAATCTTGTTTGACTCTGCGATCCCATAGACTGTAGCCTGCCAGGTTCTTCTGTCCAGGCAAGAATACTGCAGTGGGCTATTTTCCTAAAACTTGAAAAATCTCATGAAGCATACATTGCAAACAACTTATTAAAATGAGCAAAGCAATATTTTTAATCTGTGACCAATGCTCCATTCCTGGCTGGTATTTTTATATTTTTGTACAGAACATCTGTCAACCCAGCTGTGAAGGAAGGTAAAAGGGCTGCTGGGGAGGGGTATCATGGGTCGGGGGCAGTTCTTGAGACTTGACTCAGTCCTCTTGACCTACAGACACTTGAGCCTTTCCAAGGGCATTGAGCATTACTCGGAGGGAAATGTAGGTCTGGAGGTTCAAGCAGGATGATAATCTGACACCTTCTTTTAGAATATGGTCACCATAGAAGCAGGCAACATGTGGGGAATGTGCCAGCACTTTATGGTTGTTGGTTCTTTATTTTTCTGCAGGCAATAGCTGCGTAAGAACAGGGGCCTCGCCTTCTACATGTTATTTGCCCCATAGTATTTGGTGGGCTTCCCCAGTGGCTCTGTGGTAAAGAACTCACCTGCAATACAGGAAACGTAGGAGACATTGATTCAGTCCCTGGGTTGGGAAGATCTCCTGAAGGAGGAAATGGCAACTCACTCTAGTATTCTTGCCTGAAAACTCCCATGAACAGCAGAGTCTAGTGGGTTATGGTCCAAAGGGTTGCAAAGAGTTGGACATAACCAAGCAACTGAACACACACACAGCATTTGGTGGAGCTCCTTACCCTCTGCAGAGAATAGATAACTCTTTGTTACAAGGGTAGGAGTGGGAGCCACGATTGCCCAGTAATTTTTTCTTACCACTACTCCCCTGAGTAGATCACAACCTTTTTAGTCCTCATCTGTGATGAGGTCAGACTTCTCTAGACATCTTGCTTGCAAGTTGATGAATACAACAATTCAGTTTTGGGAAGAGATTGTGATAAAATGCTGCTCAGGAGTGAGGAAGATCTGTGTTTGAATCCCAACTCTGCCACCAGCTGGGTGACTCAGGCAAGTCATGTAAACCCTCTAAGGAAAACATTTTCAATTCTGTGACTTACAGACAGCATGAAGCAAACACAGACTTAATAACATGAGTCTAGCAGTAATACCAGACTAACACTAGGTGTTACCACATCCAGAATTTCTAAATGCAAATTAATGATTGTGGCAAAAGTGTATTCAGGTTTTTGACACCTACTGGGGCTAGGCTCTTAAGATGATGCTGGACATAAAAGATGCCTAAGTTTACTGATAATCCAGACAATTAAACAGAGGATTATAATAAATTACGATGTGAGTGCAACAGATCATGTTTTATTTGGGTTGTCTTCTTCAGAAGGGTTGGTTGCTCAGTTGTGTCCGACTATTTGAGACCCAATGGACTACAGTCTACCAGGCTCCTCTGTCCACGGAATTCTCCAGGCAAGTATAATAACCCAGGGATTGAACCTGGGTTTCCTTTATTGCAGGCAGGTTCTTTACCTTCTTGAGCCACCAGCCTGGTAATAATAGCAGGTAAAAGAGAAAACAGTTCTGAAAAGTAGGAACCATTTTATCAAGAGTAAAGCCAGAAAGCTGTACTTTTCAATATTTGAACAAACCTTTGTAAAGCTGATCTGTGCCTAGACTTCACCAATGATGTTGCATGTACTGGTGTGTGTGTATGTGTGCACATGTGACTCTGTGTGACTGTGTGTGTGTGACTGTATGTGTCACACATGCGCACACACTTGCCTCTTCCAGCAAACACCCCCCAGATTTTGCAGGCATGTTCACGCACTCAGATGGCAAGAGCATCAGCAGCTGTCGTCTTTTCACACCAAGAGAAGTAGAGCATGAGCACACTGATGTAACAAGAAAACATGTCCCTCATCAGTTCTGAAGAAAGGACAGATGACAAATAACTATATTTCTAAAGCTGGGAACAATGCAACTTCCAAGCAATGCTGGTAAAAGGTTCACTTGCTCATAAATACAGAGACTCAGCTGGCAGAAAGGGGTAGATTTTCCCAGCAAGATGCCCCTAAATGGCAACTGCCTGATAGAAAAAGATATATGAGATGCTGAGTTAATTTAGCTGTTGTTTGTACCCTGCATGGCCCCCTGGTTGGGTCCAGTCCTGGAATACAAATGTGAGCTAGAGGCAGCGGGCTCCTATGCATGATTTCTGCATATGGAAGGTCTGGGCTGGTGCTAAGCGCCTAAAGCTCATGGGAATGGGCAGGGTCTTTAGGAGATCCCTGTCCCCCTTGACCTCCATCTCCAGAGTGTGTGAAAATCCATTGTGAACCTCGTGCTTTAGGAACTTTGTAGGACTGCATGATATTTTGAGATGTTGTTTTATTTGTTGTGTGCTTACTGTCTCTGATTTTCCCTTTTTCTCTTTGGCCCATTTCTACAGGCTGTTTGTGCTTCACTGCACAGATAAGGTGTATGGCCGAGAAGAAAGCAGAAGTCACTGACAAGAACACCTGGCTGTTTCTTTATAAGCACAGAGAGTCTAGGGGTTTGTGAAAAAAAATAGAGGGATGGAGCATGTTCAGTGGCAGAAGCACAATGACATGGAAGTACAGGGAGAGTTGGGCTCATCAGAGTCCCGCCCTACAAGGACTTGAGCTGCAGGAAGAGAAACGTGGAGTGCAAAAGTCTGGCGCAGTGGGGATCAGCTTGGCTTCCTAGTAGCATCCTGATGAGGGGCTAAGACCCCAGAAAGGATGTTGTGTGCAGTGTCTCAGCAGACAGGGCGACAGGTGATGTTTCCAAAGGAGACCAGGTATGCCCAGGTCTGAAGACTGGATGTCCCTACCCATCACCAGGCAATCCGTCTAGGCTTAACCCTAAGGATGACTAAGGTCAAGTTTCACAGTGGTTTCGGAAGAATAAATAAATGCAATCTATTTTTTTGCACACCTGAGTTTGTGAGGTGGCATTTCTACCTGCTACATATGGATAACAAATATTTTCCAGACTAGCAACTGGTCTTTATTGGAATGCTTATATATAGCATCTAATGCTAAGAATCTCTTAGAAGGGGCAGGAAACCTGTTCATAGGAAGGGTAGGAACCAAGAAAGGCTTACTAGAAGAAATAATTATTAAATAAACACTAGCCATATGTAAGGAGTTCAAGGTAGGAGAAGAATGTTAGGGAAAGAGAATGGCAGAGCTGGGAAGAGAGGGAAGGTGTGAAGTGTTAGAGGTATTTTCTAAAAAGAATATATTTAATAAACTTATAGTGCTTACTGTAACCAACCCCATGGAGTCGATAGTATTATTATCTACATTTTACAGATAGGGACACTGAGGCACATGGATGAATTTGCCTGAGAAGTTCACTGTGGCTGCCCTTACCTTAGAGTGATTGCCTATATCATGGCTTCATGGGTGCTGTGGGGTCAGGAAAGCCATGGTCCCAAATAGCAGAAATCTAGAAATAGGGTTAAATAGGCTGACTACTGTGATGGTCAATACCAAATCAGATTGATTGTATTCTTTGCAGCCAACGATGGAGAGCTTTATACAGTCAGCAAAAACAAGACCAGGAGCTTACTGTGGCTAAGATCATGAACTCCTTATTGCCAAATTTAGACTTAAATTGAAGAAAGTGGGGGAAACCACTAGACCATTCAGGTATGACTTAAATCAAATCCCTTATGACTATACAATGGAAGTAAGAAATAGATTTAAGGGACTAGGTTTGATAGACAGAGCACCTGATGAACTATGGATGGAGGTTCGTGACATTAAACAGGAGACAGGGATCAAGACCATCCCCATGGAAGAGAAATGCAAAAAAGCAAAATGGCTATATGAGGAGGCCTTAGAAATAGCTGTGAAAAGAAGAGAAGTGAAAAGAAAGGAGAAAAGAAAAGATATACCCATTTGAATACAGAGCTCCAAAGAATAGCAAGGAGAGATAAGAAAGCCTTCCTCAGAGATCAATGGAAAGAAATAGAGGAAAAAATAGAATGGGAAAGACTAGAGATCTCTTCAACAAAATTAGATCTACCAAGGGAACATTTCATGCAAAAATGGGCTCAATAAAGGACAGAAATAGTATGGACCCAACAGAGCAGAAGATGTTAGGAAGAGGTGGCAAGAATATACAGAAGAATTGTACAAAAAAGATCTTCATGACCAAGATAATCACGATGGTGTGATCACTCACCTAGAGCCAGACATCCTGGAATGTGAAGTCAAGTGGGCCTTAGGAAGCATCACTATAAACAAAACTAGTAGAGGTGATGGAATTCCAGTTGAACTATTTCAAATCCTGAAGGAGGATGCTGTGAAAGTGCTGCCCTCAATATGTCAGCAAATTTAGGAAACTCAGCAGTGGCCACAGGACTGGAAAATGTCAGTTTTCATTCCAATCCCAAAGAAAGGCAATGCCAAATAAAGTTCAAACTACCACACAAATGCACTCATCTCACAGGATAGTAAAGTAAAGCTCAAAATTCTCCAAGCCAGGTTTCTGCAATACATGAACCATGAACATCCAGATATTAAAGTTGGTTTTACAAAAGGCAGAGGAACCAGAGATCAAATTGCCAACATCTGCTGGATCATGGAAAAAGCAAGAGAGTTCCAGAAAAACATCTATTTCTGAACATCTTTTTCTGCTTTAGTGAGTATGCCAAAGCCTTTGACTGTGTGGATCACAATAAACTGTGGAAATTTCTGAAAGAGATGAGAATACCAGACCACCTGACCTGCCTCTTGAGAAATCTGTATGCAGGTCAGGAAGCAACAGTTAGAACTGGACATGGAACAACAGACTGGTTCCAAATAGGAAAAGGAGTACGTCAAGGCTGTATATTGTCACCCTGCTTATTTAACTTATATGCAGAGTACATCATGAGAAACGCTGGACTGGAAAAAACACAAGCTGGACTCAAGATTGCTGGGAGAAATATCAATAACCTCAGATATGCAGATGACAGCACCTTTACGGCAGAGGAACTAAAGAGCCTCTTGATGAAAGTGAAAGAGGAGAGTGAAAAAGTTGACTTAAAGCTCAACATTCAGAGAACTAATATCATGGCATCTGGCCCCATCACTTCATGGGAAATAGATGGGGAAACAGTGGAAACAGTGGCTGAATTTATTTATTTATTTATTTTTGACTCCCAAATCACTGCAGATGGTGATTGCAGCCATGAAATTAAAAGATGCTTGCTCCTAGGAAGGAAAGTTATGACCAACCTAGATAGCATATACAAAAGCAGAGACATTACTTTGCCAACAAAGGTCCGTCTAGTCAAGGTTATGGTTTTTCCAGCGGTCATGTATGAATGTGAGAGTTGGACTATAGAAAAAGCTGAGCACTGAAGAATTGATGGTTTTGAACTGTGGTTTTGGAGAAGACTCTTGAGAGTCCCTTGGACTGCAAGGAGCTCCAACCAGTCCATCCTAAAGGAGATCAGTCCTGGGTGTTCATTGGAAGGACTGACGCTAAAGCTGAAACTCCAATACTTTGGCCATCTTATGCGAAGAGCTGACTCATTTGAAAAGACCCTGTTGCTGGGAAAGATTGAGTGCAGGAGGAGAAGGGGATGACAGAGGATGAAATGGTGGGATGGCATCACCAACTCAATGGACATGGGTTTGGGTGGACTCTGGGAGTTGGTGATGGACACGAAGGCCTGGCTTGTTGTGGTTCATGGGGTCACAAATAGTCCAACACTACTGAACTGACTGACTGATTATGATGGTGCCTTGATGAAGTACTAGGATCCCTGGTCAAGATCAATGAAGTACTACTCTGCCCTTAGGTCCTGGGCCCAAATAATCAAATTTTCTTAAAAATTCCCTTTGCTCCAAGCAGTTCTCAATCCCTTGATCCCATATTTATGCCAATGGTTTGCTCAGCAAGGCTTTTCACAGAGAGAATTCAAAAGGGAAGCAGCAGTCAAGACTCAACTCAAATTATCATATATTTTGAGTGAAAAAGTTCGAAAAAACAATTCTTAATTTGCAGATACATCATGATCGTTTCATGAATAAGTTAAATAAAGCATAACTTGGAGAATGATAACCAACCTGAAAGTAATTTATGTTTCAAATCGGTGATTCAGTTCAGTTCAGTTCAGTTGAGTCGCTCAGTCGTGTCCGACTCTTTGCGACCCCATGAATCGCAGCATGACAGGCCTCCCTGTCCATCACCATCTCCTGGAGTTCACTCAGACTCATGTCCATCAAGTCCGTGATGCCATCAAGCCATCTCATCCTCGGTCGTCCCCTTCTCCTCCTGCTCCCAATCCCTCCCAGCATCAGTGTCTTTTCCAACGAGTCAACTCTTCGCATGAGGTATGGCATCCCAACCCAACAGCTATTTATTTATTAGCTCTTATCCTACAGTTTCATACCCTGCCCTCCTCTGATTTTGGGTTAATGGTCTCTTGCTTTGAAATGTCCTTGCCTTCTTTATTTGGTTTATTTGATGAGATTTGGTGAGATGAGGACATATTTTAAAATAAATGTCTGCAATAATATTTGGGTAACTTTTGAATTTTATGATCATATGCCTCTACTGGAATTTTGTAATTAAGATACTTGTAAGGAGGATTATGCCAAGCAAAGTTTGCATGGAGCCAAGTCCTGTCAAGTAGGACAGCCAAGTCTTTTCATACTACTGTTATCTATTTATAGGAGAGAATGTGGTTCATAATGATTATCCTGAGACTTATCCTAAAGTCTCAGAGGGCAACTGAAAATTACAGACCATCAATATACTTTTGAGAAACTTTATTTTGGGGGGCTCCAAAATCACTGCAGATGGTGATGCCAGCCATGAAATTAAAAGACACTTGCTCCTTGGAAGAAAAGCTATGACCAACTTAGACAGCATATTAAAAAACAGAGACATTACTTTGCCAACAAAGGTCCATCTAGTCAAAGCTATGGTTTTTCCAGTAGTCATATATGAATGTTAGAGTTGGACCATAAAGAAAGCTGAGCGCCCAAGAATTGATACTTTTGAACTGTGGTATTGGAGAAAACTCTTGAGAGTCCCTTGGACTGCAAGGAGATCCAACCAGTCCATCCTAAAGGAGATCAGTCCTGAATATTAATTGGAAGGACTGATCCTGATGCTGAAACTCCAATACTTTGGCCACCTGATGTGAAGAATTGGCTCATTTGAAAAGACCCTGATGCTGGAAAAGATAGACGGCGGAAGGAGAAGGGGACAGCAGAGAGTGAGATCGTTGGATGGCATCACCGACTGGATGGACTTGAGTTTGAGCAAGCTCGGGGAGTTGGTGATGGACAGGGAAGCCTGGCGTGCTGCAGGCTGTGGGGTTGCAGAGTCAGACACGAGTGAGTGACTGAACTGAATATACTTTGATGTCATGATAAGTATTCATTCATTCATTCATCCAGCACTTTTTAGTGCTAACTCTAGGCCAGTCCCAATGTGTCTTTGACCTGCTATCACCCAACTGACAAGTATTCAGACCCATAAACTCTAAAATAGATACTTGTGTGAAGTACTGTCTTTGTCAACAATGCTTCTTCAGAGGAAGGGAACTTCAGGCAAGCCCTTGAAAGAGAAGAAAAGACAAAAGAAAATTCATGTAAAGGAAATGTGCAAAGTCATGGAGGTAGAGTAAAAAGGGAAGAGGCTATAGGACACTTACAGATTATGGTAGCTGGCTTCCAATTTGGCTTCCAACGATCCTCATCTCTGATATACATGCAATTGTACAGTCCCCTCCCACACCTAAGCAAAGCTAGTAGTGCACGGTAGAAGTAATGGTATGTGACCAATGCAATTAGTCATGAAAGACATTGTGTCTTCCACCTTGGTCTTTGGATTGCCCACCGTAGAAGTCAGCTGCCATGTTTTAAGTACCTTATGGAAAGACCCTAAGGGGAGGAAAGAAGGCTTCCCACCAACACACTTGCCAGCCGTGAGAATGGCACACGCTGGAGGATATACAGCCTCCAGTCCAAGCCAAGGCTTCACAGCCTGTAGTCCCAGTGAGCCTCTAACTAAAAACTTAAAAGAAATGCTATGCCAGAATTCCAAATCCAAGCTTCTCTGGAGGTCATGACTTGTAGGAACCATAAGATAATAAATAATTGTTGTTGTTTTAAACCACTAAGTTTGAGATGATTTGTTGAGAATCCGTGGATAAGTAATATGAAACATTTCAGTGGTTTTTAGCTCTACCAGTGGGACATGCCCTTCTTGTCTGTCCTGGGGAAAGATGCTTCCAGAACTCCAGAGAACCATAGTTCCATGGTGAATGGAGTCTTGGAGAGGGAGTAGGTAGATTTTACTCCTCCCACAATCTCCATTTGCACCGCTACACAAGCCACTCAGAATCAACATAAAATCTACATATAGTAATGTGGTGGGAATTTGACTTCAAACCTAACAAACTCCCTGGTCTCCTTTGAAAGGTCAGTTTGTGGTTTTTCTACCAGGCTTCCCAAGCCTCTCCTGGAGAATGCACTACTCCAGGCATTTCCCTCCTTCGAGAAAATGAGTTCTCCATTTCACAGTATGGAATCCCTGCTTTCATTACTTGAGAAATTCTTTCTTTGCCAAGTGCCTGCTTGAAAGTTGTCTCCTTAATCAAAGTGTCACTAATTTTCACCTCTTCCTTAAGACTTTCACAGACTTTTGTTCATATTTCCATGATGTTTTTTTAATTTATTTTAATTCATTTTGCTACAGGATTATATTTTGTAAGTGGGTGGGCTTCATGCTTTATATGTAACCCCAACAGTTTACAAGTACCTCAGGACATAGTAGGTCCTTACTTTGTAGAATGGTAATGGAAACTGGGCAGGTTAAAGTCAACCAGCAGTCTCCTGTCTTTTGAGACTACATGGATTTTTCTTGTATAACATGTTGCCTCTCACTCTGTTGTTTAGCTCATTTAGTCTCTGAACATGAACTGTTTCACTTCCTCCTCCTTTGCCTGGCAAACTCCTGCATATCCTTTAAGATTTGGTTTAGGTATCATTCACCAAACTTAGGAAGCCTTCCTTGACCCTTTCAGGTAGTTTTAGAAACTCCCTGTTAGGAATCTCTATATCTGTCCATGAACATACTGCACATATTACTGTACGTTGTTCTAGATTATCTGTATGGGTTGATGCCTTCATGAGACTGTGAGCCTCAGTGGCAATTTTCAACACACAGTTATGCAACAAGGAAATGTCTATGAAATGAATGAATGAATTTTTGTTCTCTACCACATGACCCTTATTGTTAAAATTCGAGGCAAATCTGTCCACAAGGAGGACCATTATCTTGAGACAATTTTGTAAAGCTCTGATCCTTAACACCACCCAATTAAAAATCACAAAGGAAGCTGAAGGAAGGAGCACGATTCCTAATAAAACTCTCAGCCTCGCCTTTTGGCTCCTGCATTAACATTTCTAGGCTTGAATTTAGAAGGAGGTAACTAGAATAAATTGTGTTACATGCCAATGCACTCAACTGCAGTTCAATTATAATTTATGGATCGCTTTGGTCATCAGAGACCATTATCATAACCAAATGCCACAGCCTTATTATGGCACCTGCACTCATCCATCTTGCACAAATGGACACTCAGACACCAAGTGCCTATTGAGAAGGCCATTCCCAAGCTGTGCAGGTTAATGCTGATCTCTGATTAGTCCCAGATTATGTCTCTGGACTGACATTGTAAATCTGAGTTCCCCTTTTAGGGGAAAGATGACAATACAACATGGTATAGGATTTGCACATCTTTTTAACCTTCTCAGTTTGTTTCAAGATACCCCTCATTTTCTTCTAAGACTACAATCATGTCCTCCTCTTTTATCACATTGGTTTTCCCTCTTTCCAAAATGTGGCTACAATTGGATATAGATCCCTACTAGACCTTAAATGTTACTTTCATCTTAAAATGGGGTTTTCTCTTCTTTTAAAAAAACTACAGTTAGCAAAAATGAGATTGTCAAAATCACTTTATCAAATTACGGTTGACATATAAAGAGCTGCACTTATTTCTTGCATAAAACTAGATGCATTTGAGGGTAAGTATACACCCGTGAAAACATCATCACCAAGGCCATACACATATTCATCACAAAGATTTCTCCAGCCACAAAAACAAGATTTATGGACTATTTAATAGCATACGGAAATGTTATATTTATCGGAAATAACATTCACAGAGGGAAAAATCAATTAATTAAGAAATAGAGTCTCTGAGAGCTGTTTGTTCCCTGTAAACATTAACAGATTACTTGGAATTTATATTCTGCAAGTTGATGTTCCTCTCTAGGAAGATTTCTTATCTAAAAATCATTTTCTGTTTTGTTTTTAGTTGAAATGTTACAGTCTGGGGCCCTACCCATGAGAATCACTTCTGAATCCCAATAATGTATTCCAGGTGACTTTGTCTGGTTGGAAAGATTGGAGGCTAACCTCAGAACAACTCTGGGAAAGGAAGCTCTGCTTTGCTTGGCATGGTGCTTAGTATCATTGCACTTCCAAAGAACAGGACTGGAACTCTCTCAGCTGCACAGCCTGTCTCTCATGGCACCTGCTTCTCACTACACAGCTGCTAATTGCTTCTCTGTCACCCTGCTGGCATCTTTTCCCCCTGCTCTTCATTCTTTTGTGTTATTCAGGTACACTTGGCATTGCCATGTCCTCAACTCAACATCAGGAATTTGATTACTGTCTACCCCTACTACTAACTCAGGTTCAAAACTGCCAAATTCCAAATTCCCAAGAATAGAACCTGAATAGCACAGCCCATCTTTCTGAGCCAGATCTCATAAGGAGTTGGTCACTAGCCAGCCTGTCCATGATTCTTTTTGAGTAAGATGTGCAGCATTGTTCCAATTGCCTGTGACTTTAATGAGGGTCATATAATATAAACATGACCTATTTAAGCAGAGAGTCTGAAGATGGCAAAATGTATTACAACAGAGGTGTCTGAAGCATACGTTTATCTTTAGCATTTGTTTTAGGCCTGAAAACAATGTTTGCTTGGGCCCATATAGTTTTTCTATATGGGAAAAAAAAGGACAGTCATCACTTTTTATGAGTGATCCTTCAGCCAAGTGGTCTCAAGAGACTACCTCAGAAAAAAACCAGAACTGGAACCAGTGCTGACTTCTTGCAATCCCAACAACTTGCTTGAAAGTGACACAAGGGCACTTCAAATTACTTTAGCCAAATTAACATAAATATGAACACCTGTAACCTCGCAGATCACCTCGCTGGCCTATGCACAGGTACATGAGATGTCCTAGAAGCTGGGCGGTGCACACGGATGAACAGTGCCACACGGACAGGAAGTGAGACAGGAGGATAGTCACTTTACACAGTCTGTAATCGCCATGCAGTCTCAGCACGTGCTCTACTTTTTCTTTTTTGTCTTGCCTTCTGACAATAATTTGCTTCTCATAGACTCCAAGGATTAACAAAATGTCTGGAAGAAACAACACACACAAAATCATAATGCAATGTATTTATTATCAATAGACAACACATACATTAATAATCAACAAAAATTAAACGATGCTACAATTTCCAAACAGTGAGCATGACTCATGCTATTTTCTTTATCTCAGAGTTATACATCACTAATTCATTCAAAGGATGCATTGTGAGTGCAGCTGTTTGACAGCAGCTGTGTGGCAGTGGTGATGCACAAGGCAGTTAAGATCTTTTATGTATTTCTATCCTGGCCCCTCACCCCTTTATTGCTTATTTATCCACACGTCTATCCCATCTATCCCATTCTACTTGAAACAAAAAAATGGAGTTTAAGTGAACTACTTGAAGTCAAGGTCTTTTGACTTTGAGCCCAAGGCTATTTAAAGGGTGTAGCCTCACAAACCCACAGCATCAGGATTATCTGGGATATCATGGGAGATGCAAAGTATTGGGTTTATTAAATTAGGAAACAGTGACAGATTTTATTTCCTTGAGCTCCAAAATCACTGCTGACGGTGACATGTAATTAAAAGATGCTTGCTATGACAAAATTAGACAGTGTATTGAAAAAGCAGAGACATCACTTTTCTGACATAGGTACATATAGTAAAAGCTACAGTTTTTCCAGTAGTCATGTACGGCTGTGAGAGTTGGACCATAAGGAGAGCCAAAGAATTGATGCTTTCAAACTGTGGTACAGGAAAAGACTCTAGAGAGTTCCTTGCACAGAAGGGAGATTAATCAATCCTGAAGGAAATCAACCCCGAATATTCATTGGGAGGATTGATGCTGAAGCTCCAATACTTTGGCCACCTGATTGGAAGAGCCAACTCATTAGAAAAGACCCTGATGCTGGGAAAGATTGAGGGCAGAAGGAGAAGGGGATGACAGAGGATGAGATGGCTGGATGGCGTCATTGACTCAATGGATATCAATTGGAGAAAACTCCAGGAGATAGTGAAGGACAGGGAAGCCTGTCATGCTGCAGTCCATGGGGTCGCAAAGAGTTAGACACGACTGAGCGACCGAACAGCAGCAACATCAAATCAGGTTCATCTGGACTTGAGAATTGGTGAATCATACTTGCTGGGGGTGGGATTCAGGCATAGGTTTTTTAAAGTTAATTAATTTGGCTGCATAGGGTCTTTGCTGTGGCACGTGGGATATTCACTGCATCATGTGGCTCTTTCATTGTGGTGCAGAGGACTCTTTAGTTGTGGTGCCTGGGCTCAGTAATTGCAGCACACCAGCTTAGTTGCTCCACGGCATGTGGGATCTCAGTTCCCCAACCAGGGATAGACCTGGACTCTTCTGCATTGGCAGGTGGATTCTTAACCATTGGACCACCAGTGAAGCCCTAGCAGGCACCTGTCTTAAGCAAGCTCTCTAGGTGACTCATGTACCACCAGAGTCAGAGAAAGGTTTTAGGCTACTTATTTTTATCTTCTGCACATATGCAGGGTATTAGTAAACCTTGCTTTAATTGGACTGATTCACTGTCTCAGATCTTCTCAGAAGAATCTCATTTTAAGAACTTGAACCAGTCTGTTCTGTGCTGTAAAGCATCCCAACACTCCAGTCAATCAGCATCTGCATTGTCCTAAGGCAATGCTGCTCAACTGGGGGCAATTTTGTCCCATAGGGGACATTTGGCAATGTCTATAGATATTTTTCTGAGTGAACTCCAGGAGTTAGTGATGGACAGGGAGGCTTGGTATGCTGCAATTCATGGGGTTGCAAACAGTCGTACATGACTGAGCGAATGAACTGAACTGAACTGAACTGATAGACATTTTTGATTGTCATGGCTTTGGGGGGCATGATATGACCAGCATCCAGTGGGCCAAGGCTAGGGATGCTGCTAAACATACAATAATGCACAAGGCATCTCCTTATAACAAAAATTATCCAGCAGAGAATAGCAATAGTGCTGAGGTTGAAAAACCCTGCCCTAGAGGATCCTAAACAGTCGATGACCAAGATGCCTCATGAAGGCATTTTGACCTGTTTTCTTCCCTCTCCACTCCCCAAATTATTAATTGCCACTTAGAAATGGCAAAGTTTGCTTGCCAGGCAGAGAGGTATTCTGAATTTAAACTTGATTCAGAAAAAAAAAAAAACTGCCACTTGACAGCAGAATCACAATATATCATACCAAACTCATCCATCGTCGTCCTCATTTTTTTCAAATCGAATGAGCCAACATCACCCTCATTAATATTTTACATAGCTATGCTATACATTTAATAAAATGCATGCCCTTTAAAAGTCAAAATGTTCCCACCAGGACTTGTATATGAAACCATATAATTTTTCTTGAAACGGGATCTGGCTTGGAGAATGACTTCAATTTGTTTTCCAGACACATGTGACATAAATCACTATTTCACTGACTCTGATCACCAGACCATTGCTGGCCTCCAATAAATATTTTCCAGCCTGCAAGCCTTTTACCACAGAAAGTTCTTATTTTTGAAAGCTATAAACTGAAACGATGACCCTTGACAGGCAATGAAACGTATAGCATTCCTTGTTAAAGTTCTAATTTTTACTATATCTTAGTAATAAAATTAATAATTGAAGAGAGAAAATACAGTAGTGCCATCTTAGCTTGGTGTCACCCAAAGCAAAATCTGTGGTGGAGGTTTATGATGAGCAGTTAATTTGAGAAACTGATTACAAAAAGGAGAAGCAAGGGGCTAGAGAATGAAGCAGGAAAAGTGGGAAACCCAACTACACCTTAAGGCAGCTGCACCCTAAGTTGGCTACCCGATGGACAACTGGTCACTTCATACCATGAGCCTTTGGGAAACCTTATGAAATATATCTCATTTTTTATGGGATAAATGAAAAATCAAACAGGGGCTCTGTATCAGCCTAGAGGAGTGGGTTGGGGAGGGAGATGGAAAGGAGTTTCAAAGGGGAGGTGATTAAAAAAAAAATGAAATGTGTCTCAGAATCATCAGCCTGGGTAAGAAAGGAGGAGGCAGTTTCCTTTCACTGCCAGTCTCATAGGTCAATGTTGTTGTACAGGATGCCTGAGTACTAACTGTTTCAGAGATGCCCAAAGACAGGAAATGTGAAGGGCCTAAAACAAGAAAATATTAAGTTACACCTGTCAGAAATTTGTGGACAACTGTAGAACTTGCCCTTGTAGAGCCAATTACAATGAGAGGTATGGCCAGAGTACTTCAAGAGATGAAGAGGTGTCTGCAACAGAACTCTTTAATGACATGCTTATATTACCCATCCATCTGTAGTGTATACAATGAATATACAGATGTCTGGGACATGTTCTATACACCTTATATATATATATCTTATATAGCCCTGTAAGTATTAGGTACATATGATACACACATACACACATATGCATGTACACATACAATTTATAAGTATATAAGTCAAATAAATATATACTAACATGTTAAATGCTTATATAATACTTGATAATCATCATAGAGATTTTCAATGTTTTTCTTGTCTAAGCTTAAGGACTTCCCTGATAGCTCAGATGGTAAAGAATCTGCCTGCAACATGGGAGACCAAGGTTCAATCCCTGGGTCAGGAAGATCCTCTGGAGAAGGGAATGGCAACCCACTCCAGTATTCTTGCCTGGAGACTCCCATGAACAGAGGAGCCTAGCAGGCTAAAGTCCATAGGATCACAGAGAGCTGGACATGACTACCACAAGCTTAGAGTTGCCTAAGATGTATGGAAGAACAGTTAGAACTAGACATGGAACAACAGCCTGGCTCCAAATAGGAAAAGGAGTACAACAAGGCTGTATATTGTCACCCTGTTTATTTAACTTTTACATAGGGTACATCATGAGAAACGCTGGGCTGGAGGAAGCACAAGCTGGAATCAAGATTGCCAGGAGAAATATCAATAACCTCAGATATGCAGATGACACCACCCTTATGGCAGAAAGTGAAGAGGAACTCAAAAGCCTCTTGATGAAAGTGAAAGAGGAGAGTGAAGAAGTTGCCTTAAAGCTCAACATGCGTAAAACGAAGATCATGGCATCTGGTCCCATCACTTCATGGCAAATAGACGGGGAAACAGTGGAAACAGTGTCAGACTTTATATTTTGGGCTCCAAAATCACTGCAGATGGTGATTGCAGCCATGAAATTAAAAGACGCTTACTCCTTGGAAGGAAAGTTATGACCAACCTAGATAACATATGTAAAAGCAGAGACATTACTTTGCCAACAAAGGTCCATCTAGTCAAGGCTATGGTTTTTCCAGTAGTCATGTATGGATGTGAGAGTTGGACTGTGAAGAAAGCTGAGTGCCGAAGAATTGATGCTTTTGAACTGTGGTGTTGGAGAAGACTCTTGAGAGTCCCTTGGACTGCAAGGAGATCCAACCAGTCCATCCTAAAGGATCTCAGTCCTGGGTGTTCATTGGAAGGACTGATGCTGAAGGTGAAACCAATATTTTGGCCACCTGATGCAAAGAGCTGACTCATTTGAAAAGACCCCGATATTAGCAAAGATTGAAGGCAGGAGGAGAAGGGGACGACAGAGGATGAGATGGCTGGATGGCATCATCAATTCGATGGACATGAATTTGGGTAAAATCTGGGAGTTGGTGATGGAAAGGGAGGCCTTCGTGCTGCGATTCATGGGGTCACAAAGAGTCGGAACAACTGAGTGACTGAACTGAACTGAACTGAACTGAAGATGTATGGTAACTCTCATTTTGGCCTCATTTGAAAGGAATTATCATTTGACACTGAAATGCATGGCTACACATCTTATTGGAAGTTCATGACTAGTATACCTTTCTAGTGGATGTTAGTCTTATATCCTTTGGATAATATATTTGATACTGACCCTTTTTGCTGTTTTAACTTAGAATTTGAGTACTTCTGTTTAAATCCTATCTATACAACATAACAGCTGTGTGACCTTGGGCAAGTTATTGAACCTTGTGGGCATGAGTTTCCTCAATTATAAAATGAAGACAATGATAACACCTACCGCATATGATTTTTATAGGAACTAATAGTTAAATATGAAAAACCTTTAGGTTGGGGCCTGGCACATAGCAAGAGTTCCTAGTATCTTAGCCATTCATACTGAATAAATGTTAGCTATCATTTTTATACATGCATATCCAAACTGTACGGAAGGAGATAGGAGAAGAAAGAGGAAGAAATTAGTTGGCCTAACATTTCTCGGGTCATTTCCTACCAATAAGCAATCTTCAATGTATTTGTAAACTGAACAAACACTTTAAATTGCATGTCTTTGTTTTGTTTTTAAGCACTTTGCTTATCCTAAGTTTTCCTCAGAGATAAACTTTTAATGTGTTTTGGAGAGCATTTAGCATGTCATCTGAGAATTGCTGAGTCACACTAGGGAGTTATTGAAGGGAACAGAGCCTTTAAAGTAAAAATCCAAGAAATGTTAAAAGCAAAACATCACATAAGTGACTGCAGATAAGTTGACTTGGGAGTCATACTTGCAATTAGGTGACTGAAGGGTAGGAAAATCCTCAAATGAGACAAATCAGAAACATTCTCTGTCCTTTTTTCTAAGTCCTGTGTTAAGGCTAGATAGAAGAGTCTGTAACTCAAGAAGCTCATAGCCTAGTAACCCTGCTACTTAGCTTTAAACCAAGTGTATATGAACCAAATGTAGAAATATGTTTTAGATATGAAACAAAAAATAAATCAACCAATGTTTTGTCTGAGTGGTCTCAGTAAAAATTCAGCCATTTGGTACAAAGAATATGATTCAAGGAGGACTATATGGGGTTTTAGAGTTAATGCTTACATGTGTCTTGGTTCCACTATTAGATATAAAGGGCAATCTGGAGCCACACCCAGGCTGTTGTATTCCTACAGAGAAAGAACAAGAGTCCAACCCTAGTCCTTGAAAATGAGAAGAAAACCTAGAAGGGAACAGGAAAGCAGATTGTAAATGAAAGTTGTAAAGCTCTTCCAACTGAAACACATTCTGTCTAAAGCAAGAAATGTCACATTAATTGAGCACCTACTATGTGCCAGTTCTCTACGTAAGAAATATCATCATTTCCATTTCCAAAGATCTCTAATATCTCAGAAGTTAAGTTAGCAATCCTCAAAAGATTATAAATATAATAAGAAGCCAAAGAAGAGCTGTAACCCCTGCCTATCCAGTAATACACATCATCAGAATGCTTTTTCATCTATGTGAACACCAGTTTACCAAATAAGCAGTTGACGTATCATAGCCAGCTGGTCAATGACCATGTGAGGTCATCGGCAGTGACTTGGTATTAGTCATTTTTAAGCCCTGGCAGTGACAGAAAAATGCTCTTGATATTTCAGAGCTATAGAGTGGGAATCATTTACTGAATCAAGTAATTGCCTCTCAATGTCTGCAGCAAGTTAACTACCTAAGGCAAGTGAGACAAATACCCTCAAGAGAATTGTATTTGTTTATCCTGTTGAGCAGGCTTTTAATTGTGGTATGTCCCTTTGCCTAACCTCCTTGACATTTAAAGGGTGATGGTCGATTCTATACTTATTATTCATGCTGACAATAAATAAAACAAGGCAAAGAATTGATCTTCTACTAAAGGCCAATTATGTGCAGGAAAACAGAATGGTGAGCACAAGACTTTCTGTACTGTCTCTGTCCTCTGCTATCTATCAAGCTAAGCCCAAATGGTTTCTTCTTTTCTAGAGGTATTGGGATTGGAGCAGAGATCATGCATCAGTCTCTGGTCCCAGGATCACCACTGCTCTGCAACCTTGGGAAGACCTTTAACCTCTCTGATCCAAGTAACCGCATTAGATGTAACTGATATTCATTTACACACTTTGAGAGTGGCTGAAATTTTCACATACACATATTCTTTTACTTAGTATAAACATCCTCCACAAATCCTGCCATGCTGGTGATACTACCTCTGCCCTTCAGGTAAAGAAACTAAGGTTTAGAGATGGAAACTTTTTTTTTAATCCAGGTTCCAAGAAAGAACTGAAATGACCCCCCAGTTCCTCACACTGCCTACTATAGTGAGTTGGTCATGGCCCTCTTCACTTTGGTAAAATTAGAATTTTCTTATTTCAAATTAAAAGCAATCAGATGTTCAGTTCAGTTCAGTTCAGTCGCTCAGTCGTGTCCAACTCTTTGCGACTCCATGAATCGCAGCACGCCAGGCCTCCCTGTCCATCACCAACTCCCAGAGTTCACTCAAACTCACATCCGTCGAGTTGGTGATGCCATCCAGCCATCTCATCCTCTGTTGTCCCCTTCTCCTCCTGCCCCCAATCCCTCCCAGCATCAGAGTCTTTTCCAATGCGTCAGCTCTCCGCATCAGGTGGCCAAAGTACTGGAGTTTCAGCTTTAGCATCATTCCTTCCAAGGAACACTCAGGACTGATCTCCTTTAGGATGGACTGGTTGGATCTCCTTGCAGTCCAAGGGACTCTCAAGAGTCTTCTCCAACACCACACTTCAAAAGCATCAATTCTTCGGCGCTCAGCTTACTTCACAGTCCAACTCTCACATCCATACATGACTACTGGGAAAACCATAGCCTTGACTAGACAGACGTTTGTTGGCAAAGTAATGTCTATGCTTTTCAATATGCTATCTAGGTTGGTCATAACTTTCCTTCCAAGGAGTAAGCGTCTTTTAATTTCATGGCTGCAATCACCATCTGCTAAGAACATTCAAATGTAACTTTCTTCTTAGTGCACTTTGCTCTAGGAGCAGCAATCAATTACTTAGATTTAACTCCTCTCCCTTCCTTTCATGCTCAACTTCTGCTAAGACCTTTTGAGTATCTGCTGTAAACTTTCTTGATTCTCTTTTCTTCCATTCTCCATCCCACTGCCTAGTTCAGACGTGTGCCAAAGACTTTCCTGGGCCGCAGCCTCCTCCTCACTTCCTTTCAATCTATTCTCTGCACTTTTGGCTGCTTGACTTTCATATTATAGTTTTCTTTGCTGTGAGAAACCCTTGACTCACTCCACTACTCTCCCAGGTTCAGCTCCTATACAGCCCTCATCCCATCTCAACCCAACACCAGCTGTTTTCAGCAGTCTCGGCACCCTGGGTTGCTTCACGCCTCCATGCAGTTATTTCTGTTGGAACCCTACTGTCACCTTACCAAAGAAAGAATTTTCTTTATCCTTGAAAGCTCAGCTACCCCATGACTTTCCTCCCCCTCCTTCTCCTCCTTACTCACACCCACTTCCCCTTTTAGTCAGATCTACTATTCACCCACAATTGTCAATTTTATGAAGATGACAGTGAAGAGTTCCCACCAACTGGGAAACAAGGTAAGTAAAATGATTCTCTGAGAGCTAAACCTTAAAACCAATATATAAAGAATCAAGGCAGAGAAGTGCAAAGTTATCTTACAGAGAATAGTTTTCAAGCTTTAAAGATTGGGTTATAATAATCTGAAACCCTTAGGGCCAGATTTGCTTTGGAATTCAGAGGGGCGGTTTTGTTGTTGTTGCTGTTGTTGTTGTTGTAGTACAATGCAACTACCTTATATTCTATATATAACGTGTGCGTGCTCAGTTGCTCAGTCTTGTCTGACTCTTTCCGACCCCACGGACTGTAGCCTACCAGACTCCTCTGTCATGGAATTTTCTCATGGAATATTCCAGGCAAGAACACTGGAGTGAATTGCCATATCCTACCCCAGGGGATCTTTCCAAGCCAGGGATCAAATCCACATCTCTTGCATCTCCTGCATTGGCAGGCAGATGCGTTACCACTGCACCACCTGGGAAGCCCCTCTGTATATAATATTCTCAATATAATGCATCATGGAAATCATCAGTATTTGTTCAATGAAAGTATGAACTTCACACTGCTGCTGCTGCTGCTGCTGCTGCTGCTGCTGCTGCTGCTGCTGCTGCTGCTGCTGCTGCTGCTGCTGCTGCGTTGCTTCAGTCATGTCCGACTTTGTGTGACCCCATAGACGGCAGCCCATGAGGCTCCCCCGTCCCTGGGATTCTCCAGGCAAGAACACTGGAGTGGGTTGCCATTTCCTTCTCCAATGCATGAAACTGAAAAGTGAAAGTGAAGTCGCTCAGTCGTGTCCGACTCTTAGCGACCCCATGGACTGCAGCCCACCAGGCTCCTCCATCCAGGGGGTTTTCCAGGCAAGAGTACTGGAGTGGGCTGCCATCGCCTTCTCTGGAACTTCACACTAAGAAGCATAAATAAAGATTATGAATAGCTTCATGTTATTTCAGGTCACATTTGCCCTCAATTTACTTTTGGTTTCAGAGCTTTGAGGATTTCAGAATTGTGAATAATGGGTTGTGAACCTGAATCTCTCTAAATAAACAAATTCTCCATCAGGAAGGGAAGCAGTCAGCTACAAAGAACTGAGTCAATAAGCCCATATTCAAGAGGAGGGGCTTATACACGGCATGAGGACTCGGAAGCTGGACCACAGAGTATTGGAGGCTGCCTACCCTACAAGGGATTGTGAGGTATTCCAGGATTAGATAAAACTGAGCTGTTTTCATCCCTAGAGAAAGGGTCAAGGAGAGAGAGTAGTTTACAGAACCTGGAAGGATAGAGTCATGTGGAGAGGGCAGCCTTGAAAGACATGTGTCCTTGGTTAAGGGAATAGACATCTTCTGATGACCCCATAGGTGGAAAGCAGGTGGAATAAATACCCCGATCTCTTTTTTCTCTCCTCTTCCATGTCTTGATGGACCTCTAGACTGGCAGAACCCAATTAGACACCCTGAAGCAAGAGGGCACATTGATGTAGTTGGTTCAGGTAAAACTGCAAGGACAGAGAGTGAGTCTGGAGGGATTAGAAGATAGCAACCAGCACATAATACTAGTATCTGGAAAATTACCTGTCAGGGACATTTAGGTCCCAGGGAACTTGCATTTGAAAGGCTAATTTGGTACAAGATATTAATGGCTTATAATGGAAAATAATCTGAAAATGAATATATATACATATGTTTAAAAGAAACTGAATCACTGCCATATGCCTAAAACTAACATCAATACTGTAAGTCAACTACAGTTCAATAAGAAAAGGTTAACTTGAATTATGATTATTTTTAAAGCATGAGATAGCTTAACAACTGCATTATAAATTTCTGGTCATCAAGAATGGAGCCAAATTTACCTCTGAATATTATGTAATAATTTGTTCATGCCAACACAGGTTCTCAAAAATTTCAGTATTTGAGAACTGGAAGGAACCTCAACTATTACACAGTAAACACACTTTTATTTTAAGAATGAGAAAATTGCTGAGATGTTAAGTGAATTGCCTAAGACCACACAATGCTAAGCCCACATGTTCCAACACTATCTGTAATTTACTAATTCCTTAATAGTAATGATAATAACTTTGCAAGTATACAACATTTGAAAGTTTACAAAGAGCTTCCACCCACATGATCTCACAATAATTCTGAGTTACTTAGAAGGTAAATGCTATTTCCATTTTATAACTCAGAGAGTGACGGACATAGATGCTATTTTCAACACAACAAAAATGCCATAATAAGCATAGAAAATAATATAGAAGTTTGGAGTTTATTGAATTCAGCCATTCATTCTCATTACATAGAATTATCTTCTCTAATTGGCTATGGCAATTCTCTGAACTACAGACTGAAGGGCTGCTCAATGAGAAACCAATATAGGATCATGCTGTATGAAATTGCTGAGAGCAATGTTATGTTAGTTTCAGGTGCACAGCAAAGTAATTCACTTGTACATATATATGTATCTATTCATATATACATTCTTTTCCATACATCTGAAACTAATACAACATTGCTAATCAACTATACTCCAATAGAAAATAAAAACAATTTTAAAAAGGAAAAGGCAAGAGCAGACTGAAATAGATCTCAGGGAGTCTTCCAAGGGGAGAAAGGGAATAAAACAGCCCTGCCAAGGGCCTCTCCTTCTATACCGTAGATAGAGCGCCTCCTCGTGACATATCTGTAGCATTCTCCAGGAAACAAAGCCTATAATCTCTTGGAGGACTCTACACAATGAACTTGTGTACACACATACAAAAGACAAAAAAATAAATGAAACAGTAGGCTGAGGGGCAAAACAGGGTAGAATTTGAAGCCTATAGTACTGTTCTAGTTTAATCCACTGCTATTTAACAAACTGTAAAACTCGATAGTTTAAAATAACATTCCTTTTTATCATAGCCCACAATTTCATGGGTCAAGAATTCCCATAGGGCTCTGCTGGGCAATTTTCCTGTTCACATACCAATGACTGGAATGATTTAGTGATATTCAGCTGAAGGCTGACCTGGTCTGGAAGAGTCAAGAGACTTTATTCACATATCAGCATCTTGATGGGAATGTCTTGAAAGTTTAGCTCACCTCTGCCTCTCTCCCTCCATTTAGCTTCAGGGCCCTCTATGAGATATCCAGTAGCATAGCTGGATTTCTTACCTGGCCATTCAAGATTCCCAAAGCCTTAGCAGGCAGTCACTAGCCTCTGTTCAAGGACAGGCCCAGAACTGTTACAGCACCAATTCAGCTGTGTAGTTTTGGTCCAAGAAGTCACAGGTTGACCCCCTTTAAGGAGAAGCCAAACAGACTCCACCAATTGGTGGGAGCAGCACCAAAGAATTTATGACCGTCTTTGGTGGTGGTGGTTTATCACTAAATTGTGTCTGACTCTTGTGACTCCACGGAATATAGCCCGCTAGGCTTCTCTGTCCATGGGGTTTCTCAGGCAAGGATACTGGAGTGGATTGCCATTTCCTTCTCCAGAGGATCTTCCTGATCCAGGAATCAAATTCGGATCTCCTGCATTGCAGGTGGATTCTTTACTGACTGAGGATTAAGGGAAGCCCCCATGACCATCTTTAATTCCATATGATTCTTACCATAAACTGCTCCTATTTTCTCCATTCTTTTCACTGTTACCACTTATTCGATGTTTCTACAGTTATAACATGAAGAAAATAATGAGGGCACGGGCTGGAGGTAATTTTTATTTCCAGGAACATGCCCCATCAACTGGGGACATAAGTTGAAATAATTGATCTCTCTAGCATCACTGGTATGTGTGTTGTTTCACCAGCCTGGGTTTAAGTGATGTAATGTATTCATAGCCTTGAATATGATGCCCTTCTTTCCTCTAACCACCTACTCATATTGCAAAGGTTTACAGACTCTCCATCCCAGGTATTTTAGGAATCCTTAGGCTTGTTTATCCATGTCTGTTGCTCACTTCCCTCTGCCATGAAGGTTGGGGCAATCTCGTGGGAGTGGCTATTGCTTCTGTCATTCTCTCTGGTTTTGATACTCGTTTACTTCAATACACCTCCCGAGCACACATTATTAAGGGAATTTGTTATTGTTATTTTAATCCTCATGGTGCTAAAGAAGAAATGACCCTTCCTTTCCAAATGAATGGGACAAAACTTCCTCTCTATTTTTATTCTTACAGAAGATGTGTCTCTTTGTGCAGCTGCCCAATTGTCCAGTGTTCAGTTCAGTTCTGTCACTCAGTCATGTCCGACTCTTTGGGACTCTATGGACTGCAGCACACCAGGCCTCCCTATCCATCACCAACTCCCGGAGTTTACTCAAACTCATGTCCTTTGAGTCAGTGATGCCATCCAACCATCTCATGATCTGTCGTCCCCTTCTCCTCCACCTTCAATCTTTCCCAGCATCAGAATCTTTTCAAATGAGTCAGTTCTTTGCATCATGCGGCCAAAATATTGGCATTTCAGCTTCAACATCAGTCCTTCCAATGAATATTCAGGACTGATTTCCTTTAGGATGGACTGGTTGGATCTCCTTGCAGTTCAAGGGACTCTCAAGAGTTTTCTCCAACACCACAGTTCTAAAGTATCAACTCTTTGGCACTCAGCTTTCTTTATAGTTCAACTCTCACATCCATACATGACTACTGGAAAAACCATAGCTTTGACTAGACACACTTTTGTCGACAAAGTAATGTCTCTACCTTTTAATACGCTGTCTAGATTGGTCATAACTTTGCTTCCAAGAAGTTAAGTGTCTTTTAATTTCATGGCTGTAGTCACCATCTGCAGTGATTTTGGAGCCCCGAAATAAAGTCTGACACTGTTTCCCCATCTATTTGCCATGAAGTGATGGGACTGGATGCCATGATCTTAGTTTTCTGAATGTTGAGCTTTAGCCAACTTTTTCACTCTCCTCTTTCATTTTCATCAAAAGGCTCTTTAGCTGTTCTTCCCTTTCTGTTGTAACGGTGGGTGTTACCTGCATATCTGAGGTTATTGATATTTCTCCCAGCAATCTTGATTCCAGCTTGTGTTTCATCCAGCCCAGCATTTCTCATGATGTACTCTGCTGCTGCTGCTGCTGCTGCTAAGGCGCTTCAGTTGTGTCCGACTCTGTGAGACCCCAGAGATGGCAGTCCACCAGGCTCCCCCGTCCCTGGGATTCTCCAGGCAAGAACACTAAAGCGGATTGCCATTTTCTTCTGCATATAAGTTAAATAAGCAGGGTGACAATATGCAGCCTTGACGAAATCCTTTTCCTATTTGGAACCAGTCTGTTGTTCCATGTCCAGTTTTAACTGTTGCTTCCTGACCTGCATACAGATTTCTCAAGAGGCAGGCCAGGTGGTCTGGTATTCCCATCTCTTGCAGGATTTTCCACAGTTTATTGTGACCCACACAGTCAAAGGCTTTGGCATAGTCAATAAAGCAGAAATAGATGTTTAGAAGTAGAAGTTTTTCTGAAACTCTTGCTTTTTCGATGATCCAGTGGATGTTGGCAATTTGATCTCTGGTTCCTCTGCCTTTTCTAAAGCCAGATTGAACATCTGGAAGTTCACAGTTCATGTATTGCTGAAGCCTGGCTTGGAGAATTTTGAGCATTACTTTACTGGTGTGTGAGATGAGTGCAATTGTGCGGTAGTTTGAGCATTCTTTGGCTTTGCCTTTCTTTGGGATTGGAATGAAAACTGACCTTTTCCAGTCCTGTGGCCACTGCTGAGTTTTCCAAATTTGCTGACACATTGAGTGCAGCACTTTCACAGCATCATCTTTCAGGATTTGAAATAGCTCAACTGAAATTCCATCACCTCCACGAGCTTTGTTTGTAGTGATGCTTACCTAAGGCCCGCTTGACTTCACATTCCAGGATGTCTGGCTCTAAGCGAGCAATCACACCATCATGATTATCTGAATCATGAAGATCTTTTTCATATAGTTCTGTGTATTCTTGCCATCTTTTCTTAATATCTTCTGCTTATGTTAGGTCTATACCATTTCTGTCCTTTACTGAGTCCATCTTTGCATGAAATGTTCTCTTGATATCTCTAATTTTCTTGAAGAGATCTCTAGTCTTTCCCATTCTATTGTTTTCCTCTATTTCTTTGCACTGATCACTGAAGAAGGTTTTCTTATCTCTCCTTGCTATTCTTTGGAACTCTGCATTCAAATGGGTATAACTTTCCTTTTCTCCTTTGTTTTTTGCTTCTCTTCTTTTCACAGCTATTTGTAAGACCTCCTCAGACAGACATTTTGTGTTTTAGCATTTCTCTTCCATGAGGATGGTCTTGATCCCTGTCTCCTGTACAATGTCACGAACCTCCGTCCAGTATTACCATATGTTTCATTCAGCTACGCAGAACCAGATACCTTGGGGGTGCTGATGCAGCCAGGGAAGTTGGCACTAGAGGAGCTCCCGCACCTACGTGGCTATAAGTTATGTTCGGATCTCTCCTCCCATACTTTGATCAGACAACTGTGCTACCAGTGGCTCAGGGTGTAACTTTCCCCTTTACTTATGGTGTGTCCTCTCTCAGGAGTGCTGTCTGCCCATTTCCCCTCCCAGCTTCTGTTAGGACATGCCGTCTCCCTACCCTTCACTCCCCTTTTTGCAGTCTCTCATGTATGTCTCTATACCTGGAGCGTTGATGTTCATAGACTTCTTTAGTTACCTTTGTGAACCCCTTTCAAGCTCTAAATAAATCAATAAATGCAAACAGATGTGTGATGTGTGTCTGCATGTTTGCGGGTGAGATAGTGCGTCTAAATCCCTTCAACAGAAACATCTTTTTTACAGTCCCTGTCAACCAAAAATTTTAGATTGCTGCATTCTATTCAAACCACATATTTGCCCCATTTCCTTCACCTTTGCCTTGGCTAGAAACATGAGTTGGAAGAAAAATAATTTCTGCATTTATTTCCAGTATAGAGATAATTCTCTTTCCTATTTATCATTCAGGGGACTAAACCAAAATCTGCTGTCCCTCAAAGTCCATTCTGATTGGCCTGGTTATGAACACAGGTGCTTGGCACAGAGTAGGGCCCATTTGCTGCTTCTGCCCAGCCTGGGGTGGAGACGGGGATTGTCTGATTCCTTTTTTGGGGGGAATATAATTGGTTTGCAGTACTGTGTTAGTTTCTGCTGTAACACATGGTGAATCAGCCATATGTATGCATATATCGCCTTCCTCTTGAAACTCCCTCCCCAGTCCACTCCTCTAGATCATCCCAGAGCACTGAGCTGAGTTTCCTGTGTTATACAGCAACTTCCCTCTAGCCATCTATTTTATGCATGGTAGTGTACATGTATCAGTGCTACTCTCTCAATTCACCCCCCGCCCCTTGCCATTCCCCTACTGTGTCTACAAGTCCCTTCTGTGGTTCTTTTAAAGGCTGAAGTTTGAGAAATGATCCCCAATGTTCCTCCCTAATTCTCAAGTTTGGTCGTTCACATGCATGGGGAAGATCTGTCCCTCGGGAAGGATCTGTAGTGTCAGGAGTTATCACCACTTCTATGGATGATCACAATGATTTGAGAATGTACCACCCACAGAATCAGTGTGTGAGTTTGTCCCTTTTTCTCCTTCACACACAGAGAGAGCACAAAAAGGGGCCCTGGCATGGGATGAACTGCTTTCTAAAGTCATTCAGCCTTACAAACAGTTAGATAATTCTAATTATACATGAATCATCTGTGTCTGATTTATTTCATCAACATATCTCTCAATTAGTTACCATTACATACTTTGAGTTCTCACAGCATTGTAAATGCACAACCCCATGGACTGTAGCCTTTCAGATTCCTCTGTTTGTAGAATTTTCCAAGCAGGTGAGTTGCCTACTCCAGTGGATTTTCCTGACCCAGGGATCAAATCTGTGCTTCCTGTGGCTTCTACAATGGCAGGTGAATTCTTCACCACTGTGTCACCAAGCTTCCCAAGAAGCCTGTCATTCATCGCTGAATGTTCTTTTGCCTTGTGCTTTTTTGGGTATCTTTTGACACCAACATCATCTCTCCCCTAGAGGTGCAAATATCCTGATCTCAGAACCAAATTAGATTCTGTAGAACACCACAGGCAGTTTCAAAGAAGGAAGGAAGGAAGGAAGGAAGGGGAAACTGAGGGCAGTTTTGACAAGAAATAAGAGGATCTTTAAAAGAGACTTCCCACAGCCCCCACTGCAATCTCCTTACTGTCTGTTGACAGAAAGTTCCTGGTAGGTCCCTGTGAATCTCCTAAATGCTTTTTTTTTTTTTTTTTTTTTAAGGAAAACAACTTAATGATTTTTTTCTTGTTATCAGTGCAATACACATTCATGATAGGAACTGTGAAATTTCCATATAAGCAAACAGAAAATTTTAAAAATATCATTGGGAAATAAAATCTATTGACACTATGGTAAATGTTCTCCACGTTTTTTTTTTTTTTTCTGTATATATAAACAGATTTGAGAGCATATGGATCACACTATACATGTTTTGTAACCAACTTTCTCATCTGACAAACTATCTTGAATATTCTTCAGTTCAGTTCAGTTCAGTCACTCAGTCGTGTCCAACTCTTTGTGACCCCGTGAATCACAGCACGCCAGGCCTCCCTGTCCATAGTATTCATATAAGTAATTTTTTAGATAATCATTTAAAATAGATTATAGCATCTCCGTTTATGGATTCACCATTATTTCACTATTTCCATGCATGCATGCTCAGTTGCTCAGTCATGTCTGATTCTTTACAATCCATGGCCCACCAGCCTCCTCTGTTCATGGAATTTTCCAGTCAAGAATACTGGAGTGGTGTTGCCATTTCCTCTTCCAGGTTGAACCCTAACCCAGGGTTCAAACCCATGTCTCTTGTGGTTTCTGGATTGGCAGGAAGATTCTTTACCACTGAGCCACCTGGGAAGTCCCATTTCACTATTTACTTACTGGTAAAAATGTAGGTTGCTCTATTTTTCAGTCTTATAAATTATGCTGTGTGGAAAATGCTGTATAAGTACATCTGAAAATACACCTATTTTTTTTCTTAAAATCAACCCCAAACTCCCATCTGTGCAATTGCTGGGTCAAAGAGTTTGCACACTTTAGGACTTTTGATACATAGTACTAGGTCTCTATTGAAAGTGGGTTCAAATCATCTTGAGTAGTAACGGTATATACAGTGAATATTATCATTATTTATAATTTTTGCCAACCAAATTAAAACTAGCATTTGTTTAATTTGTAATTCTTCTTCTTCTTTGTTTTTTTTTTTAACTTTATTTTACTTTACAATAAATAAAGTAAAATAAAGTAAAATGTTGATGTTGGTTTTGCCATACATCAACATGAATCTGCCATGGGTATACACATGTTCCCAATCCTGAACCCCCTCCCACCACCCTCCGCATACCATCCCTCTGGGTCATCCCAGTGCACCAGCCCCAAGCATCCTGTATCCTGCATCAAACCTAGACTGGCGATTCGTTTCTTACATGACATTATACATGTTTCAATGCCATTCTCCCAAATCATCCCACCCTCTCCCTCTCCCACAGAGTCCAAAAGACTGTTCTATACATCTGTGTCTCTTTTGCTGTCTCACATACAGGGTTATCGTTACCATCTTTCTAAATTCCATATACATGTGTTAGTATACTGTATTGGTGTTTTTCTTTCTGGCTTACTTCACTCTGTATAATCGGCTCCAGTTTCATCCACCTCATTAGAACTGATTCAAATGTATTCTTTTTAATGGCTGAGTAATACTCCATTGTGTATATGTACCACAGCTTTCTTATCCATTCATCTGCTGATGGACATCTGGGTTGCTTCCATGTCCTGGCTTTTATAAACAGTGCTGCAATGAACATTGGGGTACACGTGTCTCTTTCAATTCTGGTTTCCTCAGGGTGTATGCCCAGCAGTGGGATTACTGGGTCATAAGGCAGTTCTAGTTCCAGTTTTTTAAGGAATCTCCACACTGTTCTCCATAGTGGCTGTACTAGTTTGCATTCCCACCAACAGTGTAAGAGGGTTCCCTTTTCTCCACACCCTCTCCAGCATTTATTGCTTGTACTAGTTAAATTGAGTATTCATCCCTTTATATATTACTATTTTCATTTCTTCTTTTGATTTATCTATTAAAAATATTTATCAAATATACAATACGTGTCTCTGATGATTTTGTGGGGTTTTTTCCTTATGTACAGAGCTGGTGGCTCAGCTGGTAAAGAATCCGCACACAATGCGGGAGACACGGGAAGATCCCCTGGAGAAGAGAATGCCTACCCACTCCAGTATTCTGGCTTGTCCTATGTAAATTGGGCCATCCAGGAGTGTTGTTTGTTTTACCTGAGGTCCTCACTCCGGTCCACGGACCTTCTTTTGTTTCATTTTCACGGGCTTTTCCCTTCCTTGTCTTGTAGCCACTGCCATTTTGGACTCCTTTTCCCTGTTCTACCTACCTAACACTTCCAATGAACACCCAGGACTGATATCCTTTGGAATGGACTGGTTGGATCTCCTTGCAGTCCAAGGGACTCTCAAGAGTCTTCAACACCACAGTTCAAAAGCATCAATTCTTCAGCACTCAGATTTCTTCACAGTCCAACTCTCACACCCATACACGAGTACTGGAAAAACCATAGCCTTGACTAGATGGACCTTTGTTGGCAAAGTAATGTCTCTGCTTTTTAATATGCTATCTAGGTTGGTCATAACTTTCCTTCCAAGGAGTAAGCGTCTTTTAATTTCATGGCTGCAATCACCATCTGCAGTGATTTTGGAGCCCCCAAAAATAAAGTCTGACATTGTTTCCACTGTTTCCCCATCTATTTCCCATCAAGTGATGGGACCAGATGCCATGATCTTCGTTTTCTGAATGTTGAGCTTTTTGTCAACTTTTTCACTCTCCTCTCTCACTTTCATCAAGAGGCTTTTTAGTTCCTCTTCACTTTCTGCCGTAAGGGTGGTGTCATCTGCATATTTGAGGTTATTGATATTTCTCCTGGCAATCTTGATTCCAGCTTGTGCTTCTTTCAGCCCAGTGTTTCTCATGATATACTCTGTATAGAAGTTAAATAAGCAGGGTGACAATATGCAGCCTTGACGTACTCCTTTTCCTATTTGGAACCAATCTGTTGTTTCATGTCCAGTTCTAACTGCTGCTTCCTGACCTGCATATAGGTTTCTCAAGAGGCAGGTTAGGTGGTCTGGTATTCCCATCTCTTTCAGAATTTTCCACAGTTTATTGTGATCCACACAGTCAAAGGCTTTGGCATACTCAATAAAACAGAAGTAGATGTTTTTGGAACTCTCTTGCTTTTTCAATGATCCAGTGGATGTTGGCAATTTGATCTCTGATTCCTCTGCCTTTTCTAAAACCAGCTTGAACATCTGGAAGGTTACGGTTCACGTATTGCTGAAGCCTGGCTTGGAGAATTTTGAGCATTACTTTACTAGCGTGTGAGATGAGTGCAATTGTGCGGTAGTTTGAGCATTCTTTGGCACTGCCTTTCTTTGGGATTGTAGCTTAGGCTAGAGATTCAATGAATTTTCCCATTTGTAAACAGTATCTTAGCTGATTCAATACAATCTAATGTTCCTTCATCCCCAACAAAGTTCTAGAGGAGATGGAAAAATAGATACCAAGAGAAAGTACTGAACTTGCCTGCATGTCAGCATGGCAGAAATTTACGACGAGGCTGGAATGTCGGAGAAGAGAGCTCAAGGAGATGTACCCAGGGGTGTTCTAAGGTCCTGGGTTTCAGGTCAAGGCTCCTGCTCAGGCCACCAGGTGTAAGAAAGAAAAGAAGAAATTAGCTACTTCTGACCTTCTGGTGCTCAGTGAGTCTATCTATTAGAAACAGGGCCCACAAGTTGTCTTGGGGCCTGGCTTTTGAGATGAGTTTTGGAGAGCAGAAGTAGGGGACATTAATGATACAGCTTCCTCTTCCATACAGGCCCATCCTCTTGGTCAGGAAAAGGCTATTTCTTTGAGCTAAATTTGCAAGGGATAGCAATAAAAGGAATAGGAATTGATTTCCATTTATTACTCAGGTGACCTCAGGGGCAGAGTGACTCACCAAAGACAAAATTCAAATGCTCTGGGACATTTGAGACCAAAGCTATTTTTACATCACCCCTTTAAATGGGAGTAAAGTGGAACACAGGAGGAGAGACTCTTCGGGGCCCTCGTTTGCTCTGATTCTTCTGATTCTTTGCTGTCTGAAAGGCTGGCAGAGATAGGGAAACGGCCTTGAAAGGCAGGCACTCTGATGGTGAGGCATATTCACTGATAACCTGAGCACAGAGGAGGAAGAAAATCCACAAGAATCAGGAACTCAACCATGAGAATAGCTTATAGCTATGAAATATAGAGACATATCTCTGAATAAGGCCTGTGAGTCAAGACATCAGAAAACAGAGAGCTATGTTCCAGAAACTTGTCTTTAGGGGGAAGATAATGCAAGTTAACTTGACATCCACTTTGGGAACAGTTCAATCCTAAATGGTTAAAAGTCAAATATTTTGGTGTTTAAAGTTAACGCTCAGTTAAGGGATGTAAAGGAATCGATCGCCTCAGAACCATAGATAACATGGAGAGCAGTTGCTAAAACAGGGTCTTATGGTAACGCAGTGTCCAGGTTCTTTCTCAGCACCCAACAACTCACCAACAGTGCACCCAGAATCATTATTTTTGTCCAGAATTCATGTTTCTTGTTAACCATTGCCAGCATTAGGGTGCTTCTGGGAAAAATAAGCTGTGTAAAATAGATATTTGAAGATGAGGAGGAAGAGGAGTTGTTTAATTGCCATATGTGGCAAAATTCATTTGGATTTGAAATTCTCCCTCTCTTTTTTCATTTTGCTATCCAGTGGGGTACTGGGAGTTCATACTGTTCATGGGGTTCTTGTGGCAAGAATATTGGATTTGGTCTGCCATTCCCTCCTCCAGTGGGTCATGTTTGGTCAGAGCTCTTCGCTATTAGTCATTTGACTTGGGTGGTTCTGCAAAGCATGGCTCATAGCTTTATTGAGATACACAAGCCCCTTCACCATGACAAGGTTGTGATCCACGAAGGGGTATGATCTAACAATGGCAAAAAGCAAAGAGGGACTAAAGAGCCTCTTGATGAAGGTGAAAAAGAAGAGTGAAAGAGCTGGCTTAAAACTCAACATTCAAAAAACTAAGATCATGACATCTGGTCCTATTACTTCATGGCAAATAGATGGGGAAAAAGTGGAAGCGGTGACAGACTTTATTTTCTTGAACTCTAAAATCACTGTAGGCTGTGACTGCACCCATGAAATTAAAAGATGCTTTCTCCTTGGAAGAAAAGCTTAAACAGACTTAAGTGAAGTTAAGTGAAAGTCGCTCAGTCGTGTCTGACTCTTTGCAACCCCATGGATAGTCCATGGAATTCTCCAGGCCAGAAAACTAGAGTAGGTAGCCTTTCCCTTCTCCAGGGTATCTTCCCAACCCAGGGACTGAACAGCATATTCAAAAGCAAAGACATCACTTTGCTAACAAAGGTCTGCATGGTCAAAGCTATTGTTTTTCCAGTAGTCATGTATGGATGTGAGAGTAGGACCGTAAATAAGGTGGAGCACCTAAGAACTGATGCTTTCAAACTGTGGTGCTGGAGAAGACTCTTGAGAGTCCCTTGGCCTGCAAGGAAATTAAACCAGTCAATCCTAAAGGAAATCTTCCCTGAATATTCATTGGAAGGACTAATGCTGAAGCTGAAGTTCTGATACTTTTGCCACCTGATGCAAAGAGCCATCTCATTGGAAAAAGACCTTAATGCTGGGAAAGATTGGGGCCAAAAGGAGAAGAGAGAAGCAGAGGATGAGATGGTTGGATGGCATCATCAACTCAATGGACATAAGTCTGAGCAAACTCCAGGAGATAGTGAAGAACAGGGAAGCCTGGCGTGTTGCAGTCCACGGGGTCACAAAGAGTCGGACACAACTTAGTGACTGAACAAGAACAACAACTGAGAGATCAGTGCCCATGCCCCTGGTAGCATCCCCTCCTCCAGGCCTGCTTGGTCTCATCGGCTGCCCCAACACACATTGACCTCTTTCTTACCCAGGGTTCTTCCATACTGTACTTACCCCAAATTGGGACAAAAAGGCAGCACATTCCTTTAGCTATTTTTTATATTAATACCATAGACAAGGATCTTTTTTAAGGACTAGAGTTAGTAAATCAGATAAGCAAAAGAGATAATACCATATGATTTCTCTTATATGTGGAAACTATACAACAAAACAAATAAACAAACATAAAAATTTGCATTCGTCTTTAAAGAGCATAGTCTCTGTTTCCCACAGCCCTCCAGCTGTCCCATATCCAAGCTCCACTGCTCTTCAAAGCCATGCGTCTGAGTGCTTATCTTTCTGGTACAGGATCCCCAGACTGGGGAGTTCGATGTAGGTCTCAGACCCCTCATACTTTGGAGAGAACCTCTGCACTTTTTATCATTTTCCCATTTGTGGGTCGACTCCCTGGGGGTATGGATCTTGACTGCCGCATCTCCACCCCTCCTACTTATCTTGTTGTGGTACCATTTTCATACCTTTAGTTGTAGAAAATCCTTTCTACTAGTCTTTAGTTTGTTCTCATAAATAACCCTTCTGTAAATAGTGGTAATTTTGATGTGCCCATAGGGGGAGGTGAACTCAGGATCTTGCTACTCCACAATCTTGGCAAGTCCCTCTAACTCCCACTTTCTGGATTCATATAGAGGTTGAAATTTTATTTCAAATAACCTTTTTTAAAATTTTTTATTTACATTTGTTTTTTGCTGAATTTATCCCCAGGCTGGAAGCTTTTGTTTCTTCAGTTTCTTCTGGGTTCTTTTTCTTCTGTGCAACCTCTTTCGGCTTAGGAACAACCTGTCCTCTTTCAGTAAAAGCCGTCTCAATGCGGCAGGGATGGCTCATGTATGGGTTGATTCGATCATGAGCTCTGTAAGTCCTGTGCCATATCTTGGGGGCTTTGCTCTCTTGGATGAGCAAAATGACCAGAGAGTCTACATCTAAGCCCTTAAGTTCAGCATTACTCTCTTCAGTTTTGAGTATGCACAGTAAAAATTTAGCACTCTTCTTGGGCCACCAACCCTGTGTTCAGCCCCACTGTTTGGCCAGAGCACACCTACCAAATCCACCACTGTAACCACACACTGGCACACATTGCTTCTTTGAAGTGACAGCCTTCACATACTTGGTGGCTTTTCAGATATGCATACCCTTAATGGCCTGTGGAAAATTCTTAAAGTGATGGGAATACCAGACCACCTGACCTGCCTCCTGAGAAATCTGTACGTAGGCCAGGAAGCAACAATTAGAACTTGACATGAAAAACAGACTGACTCCAAATCAGGAAAGGAGTACATCAAGGCTGTATATTGTCACCCTGCTTATTTAACTTATATGCAGAGTACATCATGAGAAACGCTGGGCTGGAAGAAGCACAAGCTGGAATCAAGGTTGCCGGGAGAATCTCAATAACCTCAAATATGCAGATGACACCACCCTTATGGCAGAAAGTGAAGAAGAACTAAAGAGCCTCTTGACAAAAGTGAAAAAGGAGAGTCAAAAAAGCTGGCTTAAAACTCAATATTCAGAAAATTAAGATCATGGCATCCGGTCCCTCACTTCATAGTAAATAGATGGGGGAAACAGTGGAAACAGTGACAGAATTTATTTTTAGGATTCCAAAATCACTGCAAATGGTGACTGCAGCCGTGAAATTAAAAGATGCTTGCTCCTTGGAAGAACAGTTATTACCAACCTAGATAGCATATTAAAAAGCAGAGACATTACTTTGCCCACAAAGGTCCATCTAGTCAAAGCTATGGTTTTTCCAGTAATCATGTATCAATGTGAGTGTTGGACTATAAAGAAAGCTGAGCAGCAAAGAACTGATGCTTTTGAACTGTGGTATTGGAGAAGACTCTTGAGAGTCCCTTGGACTGCAAGGAGATCCAACCAGTCCATCCTAAAGGAAATCAGTCTAGAATATTCATTGGAAGGACTGATGCTGAAGCTGAAACTCCAGTACTTTAACCACCTGATGCAAAGAACTGACTCATTAGAAAAGACCCTGATGCTGGGAAAGATTGAAGGTGGGAGGAGAAGGGGACGGCAGAGGATGAGATGGTTGGATGGCATCACTGACTCAATGGACATGAGTCTGAGCAAGTTCTGGGAGTTGGTAATGGACAGAGAAGACTGTCCATGGGATAGGAAGCCCCAGGGCATGCTGCAGTCCATGGGGTTGCAAAGGGTCAGACACGACTGAGTGATTTAACTGAACTGAACTGAACTGAACTGAATGGCCTGGGCAGTTTCAGGAGTGTTAAAGTGAACACAAAGATTTGAGCTTCTTGATTTGCATGATTTTATGGGGTTTTCTGGGTCAAGTGAATAGCAGCTACTATTGTCCTATGGAAACCTGAAAACTCTCATATTTTTACTGATTTTTAAATGTCCTTTATACATAAAGACAATTGATCAGATACACAAATGGTACTGTATTCATTATTTCCTCTTAATTTTTTGTTAAAAATTTGAGCCATCAGATTTTTAAAAGTTTATGTCAAATTAATGAGTACATTTTGTGACATTTACCAGTTTTTACGTGTGTGAAAATGCACTTCTTATCCAGAGAGTACATAAATATTTGGCTGTAATACCTGCTGATTTTTTATCTATCTACCTATCTGTCATCTTATTTTTAATAATTGAAAATGCCTGAAATATTGAAATATGTTTGGCCTATAGAATGGATTGATAATCTTCAGGATCCCCCACCCCCTACATAGCTATTTTTCATACATTTGTAAAACATAATTGCTTCCTCAGTGATTTATGATGATCTTTCTTTATGGATGTGACTTTCTTATCAGTGTATATTAAAGTGTATTTCAGAGATAAGTATTGTGGAGCAAAGTTATTTATTATTGTTATATTTTTATATAGTGTAAATTGGAGAAAAACTTAGCTTTTAACTAAGCAGTTATATTATATATACTCAAAGTAATAATGTTCTGTTGCAAAGACATGCTGCTGCTGCTGCTGCTAAGTCGCTTCAGTCATGTCCGACTCTGTGCGACCCCATAGACGGCAGCCCACCGGGCTCCTCTGTCCCTGGGATTCTCCAGGCAAGAATACTGGAGTGGGTTGCCATTTCCTTCTCCAAAGCATGAAAGTGAAAAGTGAAAGTGAAGTCGCTCAGTCATGCCCGACTCTTAGCGACCCCATGGACTGCAGCCCACCAGGCTCCTCCGTCCATGGGATTTTCCAGGCAAGAGTACTGGAGTGGGTTGCCATTGCTTCTCCTACAAAGACATAATAGAATCCAAAATTGATATATAAAGTTGTTTACATCAGCAATCCCCAACCTTTTGGGCACTAGGGACCAGTTTTGTGGAAGACAATTTTTCCATGGGGGTAGGGGGTAGTTCAGGCAGTATAATAGCATGAGTGATGGGGGGAAGTGCTTCAGGTGGTAATGCAAATGATGAGGAGAGATGGAGAAGGACATGCTTGCCCGCTGCTAACCTCCACCCATGAGGCCCAGTTCCTAACAGGCTGCAGACCAGTACAAGTCCACAGTCTGGGGGTCTAAGGGACAAATGTAGGTTTTATACATATGGTGGTTGTGGTTTACTCACTAAGTCATGTCTGACTCTTGTAACACCGTGGACTGCAGCCTACCAGGCTTCCCTGGCCATGGGATTTCCCAGGCAAGAATACTAGAGTGGGTTGCTATTTCCTTATCCAGGGGATCTTCCTGACCCAGGAATCAAACCCACATCTCCAGCTTTCAGGCAGATTCTTTACAGACTGAGCTACAAGGGAAGCCCAGGTTTTACATGTGTGTGTGTGTATATATATATATATATATATATATATATATATATATATATATATATACATATACACATATTTTTAAATATTTATTTTTTAATATTTATACACACAGGCAAATATCTGGAAGAACATTTTCAAGTTGAAACTGGTGATCATTGAGAGTTGAAGTTCTGGTTAAATTATAATTTCTGTATTTTTATATTTCTCAATTTTTCTATGTAATCTAATATATATGCAATATTCAGAAAACAAATGTTATGTATTTCTATTTCTGTTGCTTAAATATAACTAGATTAACATTTTGTTAAACTTTATTCCAGTATATTGGATTAAATTTTGCCTTTGGCATTTTTATAATTAGACTTAATTAACCTCTGTATCCGAGAGAGGGTTTTCCTTAAGGGCTACTTTTTTGCTCAACAAAATTAGCTGTAATAATGAGAAATAATAATTTGCAATAAAATAGAGCTGTTTTATAGCCCTATCTCCAGGCCATGGTTGATGTATCTTTACCATTTTTGAGTGAAGTAAGTTGTAGGTTTTGAGGTGATCTTGAAGGGCAGGGGGCAGGTGATTTTCCCCTACAGACTTTTCTGGTAAGTCAAGTGTGGGCCTCGTGGCTTTCTCAAGGATGGGCACCCAGTCTTCTCATCCAACAGGTTCCTTACCTGGGTTTTCATATTTTTAAATTTATTTCTTTAATTGTGAAGGCATATCTTGAAGAAATTTTGTTCCAGGTAAACTCTGGCATATCTAAGACTACCTTTACATATAAAAAGAAATTTGGCCATGTATAAGATTTTTCAGACATAACTTTTTTCTTCAAAATTCTGCAGCTGTTGCAGTCTTGTCTTCTAGTGAAGTTGGTTCCTATTTTAGAAAGACTATAATTTCTGTCTGGAAACTCCTGAAATATTTTTTAAACAAACTCATCTTATTCAAATATCCTGCTAGTATATATATTCGGGTATACACCCATTTTCCTCAGTTTGATCTGGTACGTATTTCATATTGAGTATATAACAGAATTGGATTTTTTTGTTTCTTTTTCTTGGTGTATTTTATTTAATTTTGTGTTATTGCTTCTGTTACAATGTCCTAGCTTCTTCCTAAATCACACCTATATTTTATATTGGATCTACGATTTTTGTTGGTCTCTGTTACTCTCACTCATTTGGGATCTTACCATTTTCATTGTGTTTTCCTTTCACTTTTGCACTTTGAGAAAACAGTTGAAGTTGTCTTCAGTAAAAGTGATTACATTTTCTTCAGTATGAATTATACTTTTTACCAGCACCAAAGATGCATTTGTAGCTTACTGTTACATATTTACTTTTATGGTATTAATTCTTTATAGGATTCAGCTGTTTTGTGAATCTTGATTGCTTTTAAATCTCAGTTTGTCCATAAGACTGTTTTTCCACAGAAGTCCAGGCTTCTCAGTGATGTAAGGAAGAAAACCTTCTCCACTCCCTCCTTCATTACGGTTCCAATAAGAAATCATATTTGGGGACTTTTCTCTGAAGTCTTTAGTATGAATTCCACTCTTGCTTTTACTAGGAGGTTTTGGGGTGTTTTGTGTTTTTTTGCATTTTTAATTTTTGTTGTTCTTGCTATTAATTTACTCCTTGTATATAAGGCTTATTCCATGTTGGAGCTTACTGCAGAGAAGGTAATTGCTCTTAGCCCCAGCATTTGTTTACTGAGAGGTGCTGACTGCATATTCCTCTCAGTTCTAGAGTTGGATCAAAGATTGGCCCAATTTTTGGCGATTAAGTATAAAGCTGTTATACACATTTGAGAACAGGTTTTTGTGTGAACACAGATCTCATTTCTCTGGGATAAATGCCCCAGGGCATAATTACTGGGTTGTATGGTAGTTGCATGTTTAGTTTATTAGCAAAGTGCCAGACTATTTTTCAGAGTGGCTGTATCATTTTACAGTCTCATCAGCAATGTATGAGTGATCTAATTTCTATACATTCTTGCCAGAATTTTATGTTGGCATTATTTTTTATTTGATCCATTCTGATAAGACATTTAATGATATTTCATTGTCATTTTATTTGCATTTCCCTAATAGCTAGCGATGCTGAATGTCTTTTCATGTGCTTATTTGCCATCTGTACATCTTCTTCAGTGAAATATCCCTCGTGTCTTTTGCCCATTTTCTAATTGAACTGTTTTTTGATGGGTATTTTATTTTTTGGAATTTTAGGAACTAGTCTTTTCTCATATATATGGTTTGCAAATATTTTCTCTCACTTGCTAACTTTTTATTTTTATCTTCTTAACAAGGTTGTTCACAGGGAAAAGTTGTTAAATTCTGATTTATCAGCTTTTCCCCTTATGGATGATGCTTTTGATGTTAATTCTAAGAACTCTTTCGGAGAAGGCAATGCAACCCACTCCAGTACTCTTGCCTGGAAAATCCCATGGACAGAGGAGCCTGGTAGGCTGCACTCCATGGGGTCACTAAGAGTTAGACACAACTGAGCGACTTCACTTTTACTTTTCGCTTTCATGCATGCTTTGGAGAAGGAAATGGCAACTCACTCCAGTATTCTTGCCTGGAGAATCCCAAGGACGGGGGAGCCTGGTGGGCTGCCGTCTATGGGATTGCACAGAGTCAGACACAATTGAAGCAACTTAGCAGTAGCAGCTAAGAACTCTGCCTAGCACTAGATCATGATAATTTTATCAAATTTTTTTAAATGAAAACTTCATTGATTCATATTTTACATTGAAATCAGGAACCCATTTTGAATTATTTTTTTATTAGGTGTGACGTGTAAGCCAAAGTTCAATACGCAACCTATAAATGTTCTATTGCTCTAGAACACTTGTTCAAAAAGTTTTCCTTTGTCTATTGAATTGTTTCTGCATCTTTGTCAAAAGTCTGTTGGAAATATTTGTGTGGGTCTACTCAGTTCTCTATATGTTCTATAGATCTGTGTATCTTACCTTTTGTCAATACCAAGTAGTCTTGATTATTCTAGTTATATAGCAAGTCTTGAAACTGGTAAGACTGATTCCTACTTTATTTTTATTTTTCAAAATTATTTTAGCTATTTTATCATCTTTGCTTAGAATAATATCTATAATATCTACAATATCTAATAATATCTTAATGTCTATATCTACAAAAAATTTTATTAGAATTTGAATAGGAACTTTTCAAATTGTTCTACGTTTCTTTTTCTGGTCCAAGATTCAATCCAGGATGTCACATTGCATTTAGTTTCATTTTTTCCTTACTCTCCTACAGTCTGGAATAGTTTCATCATTTTCCTTTCCGTTTATGACTTTGACAATTTTAAGAATACTGGTCATTTTTTTAAGAATGTCTCTTTTACTTCTTAGAGTAAATTTAAATTTAATATACAGTTAAAATATATATTTAAATTAAAAATAGACATTTATATTAAGCTTTCACTATGAAAAATAAAGTAACAGTCCTTTGTTTTCCTTTTGTGGATGATACAGGCTCTATATCCAACCTCAAGAATCTTTGTGTGTCTCTCTTAAACTTTCTATAAGTTTAGAACATTTTTGACATGTGTTTATCATTAAAGTATCATACAGAGTAATTTCACTGACTAAAAATGCTCTGAGCTCTAATTATTCCTCATATCTTTAAGCCCTGGAAACCACTAATATTTTTATTGTCTCTATAGTTTTGTCTTTTCCATACTGTCATATAATTTGAAACACATCACATGTAATCTTTTCAGACTGGCTTCTTTCACTTAGCAATATATATTTAAGATTCCTCCATGTCTTTTTATGACTTGGCAGCTTATATATTTTTAGTACTGATTAATATTCTACTCTCTGGGTGCACCACACTTTACCCACTCATTTACCAGAGAACATCTTGGTTCCTTCCAAGTTTTGACAATTATTAATAACGCTACTATAATCATCCATGTGCAGGTTTTTGCATGGATATCTTTTCAACTCCTTTGAGTAAGTACCAAGGAATGTGATTGCTGGATGATATGGTTAAGAGTATGTCTAACTAAGAAACTGGCAGACTGTCTTGCAAAGTGTCTGCACCATTCTGCATTTCCACCAGCAATGAATGAGAGTTCTGTTCTTCCATTTTTCACCAGCAAATGGCGTTGTCAGAGTTCTGGATTTTGGCCATTCTAAAAGGTGTATAGTGGTATCTCACTGTTGTTCACACTTTTTGAAGACATATGATGTGGAACACATTTTCATATACTTATTTGTGTATCTTCTTTGTTGAAATGTCTGTTACAATCTTCTATTTCTTAATTGGGTTATTTGTTTTATTATTACTTAGTTTTAAGAGTTCTTGTATATTTTTGATATATATTTTGCATATATTTTCTCCCAGTCTATGGCTTGTTTCATCATTCTCTTCACAATGTCTTTCACAGAAAATATTTTTTTAACTTTAACGAAGTCCAGCTTAATGATTATTTCTTTCAAGGATCCTGCCTTTGGTACTGAATCTAAAGAGTCATTGCTATACCCAACATTATCTCTATTTTCTCCTTTTTCACCTTCCAGGAGGTTTGCCGTTTTGCTTTTGCATTTAGGTTTGTGATCCATTTTGAGTGTGTGTGTGTGTGTGTGTGTGTGTGTGTGTGTGTGTGTAAAGTGATAAGGTCTACATAAAAATTTATTTTTTTGCTTGTTAAGGTTTGGCTTTCAAGCAACCTTTTTGGAAAAGACTGTTTTTACTCCAATGTATTGCCTTAGCTGCTTGTCAAAGATCAGTTGACAATATTTATTTGAGTCTATTTCAGGGCTCTCTATTCTTTCCCATTGATCTATCTGTCTCTACTTTTGCCAGCTCCACACTTCTTGATTACTGTAGCTTGTAAGTCTTGGCTAAGAGTGTCAGTCCTTTGACTTTGTTCTTCTACTTCAATATCACGTGGACTATTTTTATTTTTTTGTCTTTCCATGTAAACTTTAGAGTCACTTTGTCAATAGCTACAAAATATGTTACTGAGATTTTGATTGAGATTTCATTAAATCTACAGATTGAGTTGGGAAGAACTGATATTTGACAACACTGAATTCCTATCCATGAATATGGAATATCTTTCCAATTTTTTAGTTCTTCTTTGATACTTTCATCACAGTTTTGTAATTTTCCTCATATAGAACTTATGCATATTTTGTTACTTAAGTATTTCTTTTCTTTTTTGGTGGTATTGCAAAAGATAATGTGTTTCGTTACCTTTTGTTTGTATTTCATGTCAAACCCCGTTTATTCTTTGCTGGTATATAGGGATACAACTGACTATATATTAACCTTTTATCCTACTATCTGTTATAATTGCTTGTTAGTTTCAGGAGGGTTGGTTTTTCTTTTCTTTTTTTTTTTTTTTGGAAATTCTTTAGAATCTTCTATATAGACAATCATGTGCTCTATGAACAAAGATTTTTATTTCTTCCTTCTAATACGTAGATCTTTTATTTCCTTTTATGTCCTCATTGCATTAGTTAGCAATTCCAGTACAATTTTGAAAAGGAATGGAGAGAGGAGACACTCTTGCTTTGTTGCTTATCTTAGCAGGAAAGTGACAAAGAAGTATAATGTTAGCTGTAGATTTTTGTAGCTATTACTTATTAATTTTGGGACATCCCCTCTACTCCTAGTTTATTGCGAGTTTTTTACCATGAATTGGCATTGAATTTTGTCAAATACATTTTTTACATCTATTGATATGATCATATAATTTTTCTTCTTGATGTGAGAGATTATATTAATTGACTTTTTAAATACTAAATCAGCCTTGTATACTTGGAATAAATCCCATTTGCTTGTGATATATAACTTTTTTAACACTGTTGAATTTGATTTGAAAACAATTTTTTGAGAATTTCTTCATCTATGTTTATGAGAGGTATTGATACATGTTTTTTTTTCTTTTAATGTCTTTGTCTGATTTTGGTTTAAGATGATGTTGAGTTCAAAGACAGTTAGGAAGTATTCCCTCTGATTCTATCTTCTGAAATAATTGGTATAACCTCTTTCTTAAATTTTTTGATAGAATCTACCAGTGGTGCTTTCTGTTTTGGAAGATTATTGATAATTGATTCAGCTTCTGTAATAGATATAGGCCTGATCAGATTGTTTATTTCTTCTTGTGTGAGTTTTAGCAGATTGTGTCTTTCAAGGATTTTGTCCATTTCATCTAGATTAGCAAATTTGTGGCCCAGAGTTGTTCATAATATTCCTCGATTATCCTTATAATGTCCTTAGGATATGTAGTGATGCCCTTTCCTTCATTTCTGATTTTAGTCATTTGTATCCCATACTACCTCTTTTATCTTAGTTAGCCAAGCTAGAGGTTTATCAATTTTATTGACCTTTTCAAAGAACCAATTTTTGGTTTTATTGATTTTATATAGTTATTTCCTATTTTTATTTTCATTGACTTCTGCTCCAATTTTTATTTCTTCCTTTCTGCTTGTTTTGGAGTAAATTTGCTCTTCTTTTTCTAGTTTTCTAAGGTTCAAGCTTAGATGATTGATTTTAGATTTTTCTTCTTTTCTACTACTTATTCAATGCTATAAATTGTGCTTATTTCCCTCTAAGGACTTTTGCTGCATCTCACAAATTCTGATAAGTTGTATTTTCATTTTCATGATATTTTAAATATTCATTAATAGTTTAAAATATTTTAAAATTTCTCTTGAGATTTCTTCTTTGGATAATGTGTTATTTATACATGTGCTGTTTATCATCCAGGCTTATTATCCACGTATTTGGGGATTTTATAGCTATTTTGTTTCTGTTTTAAGTTCACTGTGGTCTGAGAGAAGACACATCTTTTCCATTTTTAAAAATGTATTAAGTTGTGTCCCAACCCAGGGATTGAACCCAGGTTCCTGTATTGCGGGCAGATATCTGAGCCACCAGCGAAGCCCTGTGTTACGGCCCAATCTTGGTAAACACTCAATATGAGTTGGGAAAGAAGGTGTATTCTGCTACTGTTGGATTAAGTAGTCTGTAGATGTAATCATATTCAGTTGATTGATGGTGTTGAATTTACTGTGTTTCTGGTTGCCAAAGCTGTCTATTTTTGAAAGAAGGGTGTTGAGATCTTCAACTCTAATAACATACATATTTGTTTCTTCTTGCACTTGTACCAGCTTTTGTCTCATGTATTTTGACACTTGATTGTTAGGTATATGCATGCTAATGATCTTTACGTGTTCATGTCCTTGATTCCAGTTTCTTCTGTTTTCTGCTGGTTGTTTTTTTGAATGAATCTTTAGTGTTTATCATCAACTCCTATTTAAGCCTCTTTGTCCTTTCTCTCTGCTGTGGGGATAGTCAGGCCTGTTTGTCTTCTCTTTCACTAATATGATTCCTGATAATATCCATTCTGCTTTTTACTGCCTCCAACCAATGGATCCACTTATTGTGGCTGTTGGGCTGTTGGCATTTACTTTAGGAGGTTCCTGAAATGAATGAACTCTAATGATTCTAGTAAGTCCTTGATCACTCAGCTCAAGATTCAGATTCCTTGCCTGGCTTAAGAAGGTCAAGAAAGGCATGGTGATTTATTATATTAATATTGCAAAACACAGGGTAAAGAAGTTTCCCCGAGAGGAAAACAATGCAATTGCCAAAATAAAAATGGGAAGAGGCAGGATGGCAGAAAACAGCAAAGTCTATTGCAAACTTTTAACTAGGTACCTCAGTTTTAATTGGAAAGAGTCATACTGTGTAGTGCTGCTGAATAACTAAGAGAGAAAAATGCATGACTGACTCTTTACCCTGGCATCTTTCTCTTCCATACGACCATGCTGGCAAATTACATTTTCTAACATCTAAGATTTCTTTATCTACAGTTAATACCACCAATGAACATACATCCTGTACTTCATTTTATCTGTACTTTCTAATAATTTTGTACTTGTTTTGGAGTCACTACACATTCAAGAGGTAATCTTTACCATACACACGTTTATCATGTCATCATCTGTAATCCCTAGTGGTTCAGTCGATAAAGAATCCACCTGCAATGCAGGAGACCTGGGTGCAATCCCTGGGTTGGGAAAATCCCCTGGAGAAGTAAATGGCAACCCACTCCAGTGTTCTTGCCTAAGAAATCCCATGGTCAGAGGAGCCTGGTGGACCACAGTCCACTGAGTCACAAGAGTTGAACATGACAAAGCGACTGAACAACACATTCAAGATGTAATCTTTACCCTACCCATGCTCATCATGTCATCATTTGTAATATTAGTAATGAATGAGATCCTTAGATCATTGGGTCGGATACTCAGAAATGAGCACAGGTGCCCAAAACTCCCCTTTTCCTCCTTTAGGACAAATGTCATCTTCTCATAAAGTCTTTCCCACCATTGTGGTATCTAACTGGCCCATTATATCTACCCACCCTCTGTTTAATTTCATTGTAGCCTTTATCACAAGTTGGGATTATTTTGCTTATTTGTTCCCTTGCTTATCTTTGGGCTCCCTCCATGAGGACAAGTACCATGACCCTCTCTCTCCTCTTGTATCCCCGATTCTTAGCAGAGGACCCTGCAAACAGGAGATGTTCATCTTACCTGAATGTTGATGCTACTGTTTGTCAAATTTGAGTTTCAAGTGTGAAATGCAGGATTTAAAATATTTAAGTGTACTTGCTGAAATCTTCTTGTCCTTCTATGCTTATTAAACAACTCTCTAGCACTTTACATCTCTCATTTTTTCCTTCTAAATGCCTCAATAATTTGACCTCACAAAATAATCATAGTGGAATAATTTTCAACAAATTTTCTTGCTGCACTTTGCACTGTAAAAATAAAATAAATGTGAAAATAATAAAAGTAAAAAGAAAAAGTAAAAATAAATGTGCTGACATCTTGGAATTATGAAATTTACTATATACTATCCATTACTTATAGGAAATAATGATTTTGACTTTAGTCTCCCCTAATTCCTGTCTCATGATACTTTTATAGATAAGGTGAAAACTGTATCCTAAAATTTAAATGGCATTATTTGACATTTCAGGAGGCTGAAAACTTTTTTTCATTAATTATAGTGGCAAGGTAATACATGTTACTCCATTCCCAGCTATTTATTTTACTAGAACAGATTGTACACAACATATAAATTAGAGACCTGATGGTGCAACAAAGAATTACCACAAAACTATGTAGCAAGTAACTTCAACAATGCAATGTACTCTCATGTTAGGTAATCCAAAGTTGTGAAAATACAAAAATGTAGAATTATATATTGTTTTTTTCACAAATGATATCTTCTATTAAAAACTGAATTGCCACAAGAGTTTCCTGAACAACTTACTGCATAAAATAATAAATAATTAGTTACTAACTTGCTTGAGAGGAAACCTGTAAATGACAGGGGGAAATACCATTAAAATTATTTTAAAAAGTAATGAAGGTCAGGAGTTAATGGTTATTCATTCCTCCAGTTACATAACATTATTAGGTGCCAGATGCTATTAAGATCAAAAATCACATGTGGGAATAAATCATGGGTTGTATAGCCACTCATGAAAATTTTGTGCTATGAATTCAGTACCCAAAATCAAGTAATAATAATTAGCGTTTAGTTTTGTTTTGTTGCGGAAAGCTAGACACATTGGACTGTATTCTACTAAAATCCAACTCAGATTTACTAGAGAAAATTATAAGAGGCGGCTCAGATGGAAGTGGCCAGCCACCACCTACCTTTAGTCACAAAGACATTTGAATTTGTGAATATTTCAAACCCATGTGGTCTGTGATCTTTTTCTTTTTCTCCCTTGGCATGTGGTAAAAAGTTCATCTGTTTACTAAGCCTAGATTTGTTATGCAGAGGCAATGTCATTTTGTTGTATGCTTTATGTGCATACATGATCTGTAGTTTAGTTCAGTTCAGTCACTCAGTCGTGCCTGACTCTGCAACCCCATGAATCGCAGCACGCCAGGCCTCGCTGTCCATCACTAGCTCCCGGAGTGCACTCAGACTCACGCTCATCCAGTCGGTGATGCCATCCAACCATCATCCTCTGTCATCCCCTTCTCCTTCTGCCCCCAATCCCTCCCAGCATCAGAGTCTTTTCCAATGGGTCAACTCTTCGCATGAGGTGGCCAAAGTACTGGAGTTTCAACTTTAGCATCATTCCTTCCAAAGAAATCCCAGGGCTGATCTCCTTCAGAATGGACTAGTTGGATCTTCTTACAGTCTAAGGGACTCTCAAGAGTCTTCTCCAACACCATAGTTCAAAAGCATCAATTCTTCGGCGCTCAACCTTCTTCACAGTCCAACTCTCACATCCATACATGACCACAGGAAAAACCATAGCCTTGACTAGATGGACCTTAGTCAGCAAAGTAATGTCTCTGCTTTTGAATATGCTATCTAGGTTGGTCATAACTTTTCTTCCAAAGAGTAAGCATCTTTTAATTTCATGGCTGCAATCACCATCTGCAGTGATTTTGGAGCCCCCAAAAATAAAGTCTGACACTTTTTCCACTGTTTCCCCATATATATCCCATGAAGTGATGAGACCGGATGCCATGATCTTCGTTTTCTGAATGTTGAGCTTTAAGTCAACCTTTTCACTCTCCACTTTCACTTTCATCAAGAGGCTTTGGGTAGTGTCATCTGCATATCTGAGGTTATTGATATTTCTCCCACAAATCTTGATTCCAGCTTGTAATTCTTCCAGCCCAGCATTTCTCATGATGTACTCTGCATATAAGTTGAATAAGCAGGGTGTCAATATACAGCCTTGACGTACTCCTTTTCCTATTTGGAACCAGTCTGTTGTTCCATGTCCAGTTCTAACTGTTGCTCCCTGACCTGCATACAGATTTCTCAAGAGGCAGGTCAGGTGGTCTGGTATTCCCATCTCTCTCAGAATTTTCCACAGTTGATTATGATCCACACAGTCAAAGGCTTTGGCATAGTCAATAAAGCAGAAACAGATGTTTTTCTAGAACTCTCTTGCTTTTTCTATGATTCAGCAGATGTTGGCAATTTGATCTCTGGTTCCTCTGCCTTTTCTAAAACCAGCTTGAACATCTGGAAGTTCATGGTTCACGTATTGCTGAAGCCTGGCTTGGAGAATTTTGAGCATTACTTTACTAGCGTGTGAGATGAGTGCAATTGTGCGGTAGTTTGAGCATTCTTTGCAGGCCTAAATTAAACTGTGCTGTGTGTGTGTGGGTGGGTGTGGGTGTGGGTGTGTGCATATGTTCTAAGTTGCTCAGGATATTCATATTTATCCAGAAACATTTCAAGTTTTCTAGGATACGCGCCAGATGTCATAAAATTCTGAAAGATAATAAGAAAGCAGGTGAAATTATGTAATTACATTACCCAATTAAGGTTTTTTTTAATTTGCTTTGTTTTGTTCTGTTTCATTTGGCTTTTAATTCCTCCTCTACCTCTTAATAAAGACCTCTATTGCTTATTGTGAGTTGTGAGGTTTTATAACAGTAAAAGAAGCATTAATAAGGAAATTAAAGAAAGATGTTTCAAATCAGAGATGAGTTTAACCAGGACATATCTTTTGAGTGTTCACTCCTTGAAATTAAGCTCCAAACTCTCCACTACCTCTTCAATACTGCTAAATTATAATTATTATGGGGAGACGGAAGATGTAAAGATTATTTTTGACTAAGGACCTAGGGACTGATTCATGGAGAATTTGCCTGGCAGAGAACTTCCACTGTATTATTAATGAAATGCCCTGTGACTTTTTATTTAAGAACTCATTTTGTGTTAGAACCAGAAGGACAATTATAGACAAAAGTAGTATAGCCCCTACAATTTACACTTATAAAACTGAGTCTAAACAGAGTAGGAAAAAAGACTTACTCATGATTATAAGTAGTTACTAGCGAAGTTGGAATTTATTCTGTGATATAGTGTACTTTGCAGCTATGTTAAAGTGAAAACACTGGTCTTGAGAGGAACAGTCTGGCATCAGTGAATAACTTCCTCATTATGTATAAACAGCCTTACTCAGGGTAAACCCAATATGATCTGTTTTCCCTCTGGGAGTTGAAGAGGCTTCCGTCTATGTATGCGAAGTGCTATTGATATCATAAGACCCATTTTACCAGGTCAGCTTCTATTAACACATCTTTCAAAAAAATCATAATAGCCACTTTTGTAGTCATTCATTCTGTGTTCTTTTCATCAACAAAAATTTTTGAGTTGTATATTTTGGAATAATTAAGATTTGTCCTAGGGAAAGAAAAGACATGTTTTGACTGGTAGAAGAATTCATGCTTGCTTCATGAGAGATAAGCATCGAGTTTTTTAAATGTTTAGCAGGCCTATTACATCCTTTTAAAATTCTTCATGAAGTTTTAAAATGTGTACCATATGTTTACTGTGAGCAGGTACTATGGTGAGTAAAAGATAATAATAATTATATATTTATGAATTAAAGTACATAGGAAGTTTCCAGTACATGATAAATATCCAAGAAATATTACTTTTTTACCTTTCAAACTTTTTGTGGCATATAGCACTTGTCCATAGCCACAGTACAACTTTCAGTCCCTTCTTTTACTGTTTCTCCTTGAAAATTATTAAAAATATAAATATATCAGCTTAATATCTATCAAACTATATAAGCTATCAACATTCCTGCTGGAATCAAATGACCTCTTTGGGTTGAATTCATCAATCTTGTTTTCAGAAAATCATCAAAACAATTCAAAGAAAATAAAAGTAGTCACCATGAGAATGAGAAAGTAGATAAACTCAATATTTGGAGGGCATTAAAATTTCATATATGAATTCTACTAAATTTTTTTGAAATCTAAATGAATTGGTAAATATGGAAGAGAATATAAATGGCTAGAGTTGGCTCAAGAAGCAGCAGCAAACTTAATCAATAAGTTAGTAAAGCTATTTAAAGACTTGTTTATGAACTGTTCTCAAAAAGATGACAGACCATTTTGGAGAAGGACTTTCAAACTGTCAAAGGATGTATCATCTCCATTACATTAAAATGTCCCAGAAAATAGGGACAATATTAAAAAATACAGCTTCATTTTGCATATATATGTATATCTCTGATCCCCACATTGACAAATGTAACCCAGAAAAAGATCCATTTCACTGATGAACACAGATATCAAATTTTGGAATAAAATTCAGCTGAGATATTAAAAGGAAGAAAATCAATGACTAATTCTGGGTTTATCCAGTAACACAAACATGATTAAAACCTTAGAAAATGTGTGTGCATACAAAGTCTCTTCAGTTCTGTCCTATTCTTTGTGACCCTATGGACTATAGAGGGCCAGGCTGCTCTGCCTGGGATACTCCAGAAAAGAATACTGGAATGGGGTGTCATGCCCTTCTCCAAGGGATCTTTCTAACCCAGGGATCAAACCTGTGTCTCCTGCAGCTCCTGCATTGCAGGCAGATTCTTTACTGCTGAGCGACCAGGGAAGCCCCATAGAAAATGTATTCAGTTCAGTTCAGTTCAGTTCAGTCGCTCAGTCGTGTCCGACTCTTTGCAACCCCATGAATCGCAGCACGCCAGGCCTCCCTGTCCATCACCATCTCCCGGAGTTCACTCAGACTCGCATCCATAGAGTCAGTGATGCCATCCAGCCATCTCATCCTCGGTCGTCCCCTTCTCCTCCTGCCCCCAATCCCTCCCAGCATCAGAGTCTTTTCCAATGAGTCAACTCTTCGCATGAGGTGGCCAAAGTACTGGAGCTTCAGCTTTAGCATCATTCTTTCCAAAGAAATCCCAGGGCTGATCTCCTTCAGAATGGACTGGTTGGATCTCCTTGCAGTCCAGGGGACTCTCAAGAGTAGTTAATCCCACTAGTGGACCAAAGGTGAAAAAACTGAATCATCAATCAACTCAACAGATCCCGAAAAAGACCAGGTAAAATTCAACAACGGCTCCATTTTTTAAAATCCTTAATAAAATACAAATCTAAGGATACTCTCTTAATATATTTTTTAAAAGTGTTTTTTTCAAGGTACATAGTAGAAAGCATTCCTCCATCACTCCTCCAAGTCCGAAACAGAGACTGATAATCCAACTATAGCATGCTCGCTTACAAAGACCTCAGAACTACTTTCAAGCAAGAGCTACAAACAGTCAAAGTAGTAGATTGGAGTGGACACTGAAAACAATACTTTTTTTTTGCCATCCTGCAAATGGTTTCCCATTAAGGACAAGAATAAAACAAGATGCCACTATGATTTCAGTCATTTAATGCTATTCTACTAGTGCTGCAATTAGATAAGAAATAAGGGGAAAAAGAGCCTAAAACAAAGGAAATTTAACTTTGGGAGCTCTTAGTTTGCTTCTTTTGCTTACAATCGACTTTTGAACAGCACATGTTTGAATTGCTCCAGTATATTTTACAGGCAGATCTTTTTCAGTAGTAAATACTACAGTATTACATGATCTGCAGTTGGTTGAACCCATGGATGGGGAACTGTAGATATGGAGAAACCACATAAATGGAGGAACTGTGCATATGAAGAGCCAATAATAAATTATGCAAACGTTTTCAACAGTTCAGAGGGTTGGTACCCTTAACCACCACATTGCTCAAGGGTCAATGTATTTTGTGTTTAATTTTGCTGATAATTTAATGGTCTACTGGAAAACGTAGGGAAAACAAAAGGAAAAAAAATACTGTATAAGAAAAATTTATGCTTTGGTTGATTATAAAATAAATACACAGGAAGTTAGTACTTTTTTGTATATCAGTAATAGGCACGATGTCTTCATTGGTACATTATATATAATAAGTTAAGAGTTTGGAGATTTTGTTGAAGTTATGGCCAGAATTCCCATGAAGAGTTGGGGGAAGATACAGTCTCCTGATGTGGGAAGGCAGCTTAATTAACATTATTTTCCCCTTAACATAATAAAATAATATCCTTTAAAATTTTTGAAAGATAAAGAAGACTAAAGGTCAAAGAATTGATGCTTTTGAACTGTGGTGTTGGAGAAGACCCTCGAGAGCCCCTTGGACTGCAAGGAGATCCAACAAGTCCATCCTAAGGAAAATCAGTCCTGAATATTCATTAGAAGAACTGATGCTGAAGCTGAAACTCCAATACTTTTGTCACTGGATGCAAAGAGCCTTCTCATTAGAAAAGATCCTGATGCGGGAAAGATTGAAGGCAGGAGAAGAAGGGGACGACAGAGGACGAAATGGTTGGATGGCATCACTGACTCAATGGACATGAGTTTGAACAAGCTCCAGGAGATGGTGAAGGACAGGGAAGCCTGGTGTGCTGCAGTCCATGAGGTCGCAAATAGTTGGGCACGACTAAGTGGCTAAACAACAACAACAAAAATTTTTTGAAATATGTATTAATATATGTTTAAAATATGTATTTTATATTTATTCAAAATTTTGAAATATATACCCCTATTACCATCACAGTGCTATGCACTGTATATGTATATATATGTATATACACATATACATATATGACTATACACATATATATGTATGACTATACATATAATATCTGACTATATAATACTGTAAATCCGGATTACTTACATTATAAATAATGTTGCTTTATATTGGCTTATAATATATTAGTTTCAGATGTACAACATTCAGTAATTTTATACAGCATGAAACGATCACCATGTTGTCTAGTTACCATCTGTTACCATACAAAGTTTTTACAATATGACTGACCATATCCTCTCTGCTGTACATTACATCCCCATGACACTTATTTTAGACGTTCGTACTTCTTAATCCCTTTCACCCATTCACCCACTTCGTATTCCCTTTCCGCTGGCAATCACAAGTTTAGTCTTTGTATCTGTGAGTTTGTTTGTTTTATATTTGTTCTTTTTTTTTTTTTTTTTTAGATTCCAGGTCCATCCATATTGTTGCAAATGGCAAGATTTAATTCTTCTTTACATACACATAGAACTTTACCGAGTTCATTTATTAGTTCTAAAAGATTTTTTTTGGTGCCATATTTAGGGTTTTCTATGTATAGTATCATGTCATCTGCAAATAGTTACAGTTTTACTTTTTTATTTCCATTCTGGATGCTTTTTGTTTCTTTTTTACTTTCTGAATGCTGTGGCTAGGACTTCCAATACAATGTTGACTGAAAGTGGTTTGAGTCAGCATCCTTGTCTTGTTTCTGATCTTAGAGGAAAATCTTTCAGCTTTTACTATTGAGCTGATCATCCCAGCCATGTCACCCTAAACATATCCATTTTTTTAACCTCACTTTAATAATATGAGATAACATCTCAAGGCTTTATGGTTCTAAAGTTACATGGTTCTGCTTTCTGATAGATGCCTGAAGGTATACATCAATCATCTCTGCAATCAAAACTAGAGATGTGGTATTTAATGAATATTTGCACAGCATGGAATTTGGTAAATACCAGATTTTCTAATTCTAAGGTGTCATTGAACCTTGATAAGATGTGGGGAACTATTTAAAGCAAAGGGAGATATGCCTTAGATATATGGTTCTTCATCTTCTTGAGAAAGTGGCTTTCACTGACAGATTGATAAAAGATTAGATCCTTTCCTCAAAATATGTACATGTACATACACAAACACTTTTCTCATAGAACCATTAAAGCTCACTCAAATGTTCAGCCAAGGTTAAAAATTTTGCTCTGTATGTTTTTGAGAAATTATCCATTTTTGTTTCTGAGAAAGTATAATTTTGGATTTCAGGTCCTTTCCTCTCTAAAAAAATTCTACATTCATCCTATATCCACAAGTGTTTCTAGCATAGCATTACAAATATGCTTAAAAAAATATTGTTTTGTTAGGCTAGCATTTAAAATAAAGAATACTATTAAAAAATGAAACCTTATTTCAATGTTTATTCTCAACCCTACTAAAATAGTTACTCATCTTACTTTTAGGACTATAACCTTTATTGTTACTTATGTCAGCCTCCTCCCTGTATTTATCATGCTAGTTCATCAGTTTCTAACTAGTAATATTTGTCAATATGTAATTGAATGTTTTTAATTTATTCAAAATTCTACTAAATGTTTTCTAAATTTCAGTCATATATATTAACACTATCTGTAGCATAACACAGCATTTATTCATCAAAACATGAAGAATCACACAGCTGAAAAATATAAAACAGCAACAAAAAATATGGGTTTATTGCTTTCTTGCTATATTAGTTTTTCCTTTCAACATGTTAATATAAAGTTTTGCAGTTTCCTAAAGCTTAGAAAACTTTTGTCAAACAACAACAAGAAGATAATTGGGTAAAAAGGTAAATAATCCCACTGTTTTTCCCCACAGTTAAATCATATGAGGACAGGAGAATCAGTTAGAAGACCCAACCCAGTTTCCCAAGTCGGCTTCTCTGGGCCATGGTTAATTTCCTTCCTTTCATTATGTTGCTTAATTTGAGAGCTAAAGCTCATTGCACACAACAGTCTTTCCAATTTACACTGACTTTGGGCCAGAGACTCTGACAAGCAACTTGAAGGAAAAAAAAAAAAGCAACAGAATTTCATTTTTATTAGATTTTCCAGAATTCTCTTTTATTTGCTCCAAAGAACTTTAATTCTAATTGAAGGCTTAAAATGTCATAGGACATTCATTTTGAAGATGGAAAATAAGAAAAAAGGAGCAGTTCCTTTCATTATATCAACTGAGCGTAAGGAATGTAGTCTTCAGATTTCAGTCTCACTTGGTTCTCATTTTGTAAGTGAACGTGAAAGCCACTCAGTCGTGTCTGACTCTTGGCTGCCCCATGGACTCTGAAGTCCATGGAATTCTCCAGGCCAGAATATTAGAGTGGGTAGCCTTTCCCTTCTCCAGGGCATCTTCCCAACCCCAGGATCAAACCCAGGTCTCCCACATTGCAGGTGGCTTCTTTACCAGTTGAGTCACCAGTGAAACCCAAGGATACTGAAGTGGGTAGCCTATCCCTTCTCCAACAGATCTTCCTGACCCAGGAATCAAACTGAGGTCTCCTGCATTGCAGGCCGATTCTTTACCAACTGTGCTGTCAGGGAAGATAAGATTATTTTCTAAATTCTGGGGTAACTGATTCAATGGTGGAGAAAAGAGTTCCTCTGATGTTACTTTTGCAGAATCTTTGAGTCAAAAGTATAATAGAACTTTCGGGAAATTTTAGATGGTTAGAGATTGTTAGCTATATCCCTTACAGCAAAAGATTGATCAATCTTTTGCTTGATTGATCAGTCAAGATTGATCAAATCTATACCCAACTGCCTTTATAAGGTCACTTTAAATAAGTAAGTAAAGTCACTCAGTCATGTCCGACTCTTTGTGACCCCGTGGACTGCAGCCCACCAGGCTCCTCAGTCCATGGGATTCTCCAGGCAAGAATACTGGAGTGGGTTGCCATTTCCTTCTCCAGGGGATCTTCCCAACCCAGGGATCAAACCTGGGTCTCCCACATTGGAGGCAGACGCTTTAACCTCTGAGCCACCAGGGAATTTGATGCACTATAAATGATCCAAAAATATTTATTTAGTGATTAAAAGCTAGACTTATTGCTGATGCTTGTCCAGTAGTATTATCTCTTGGGGGTCCATAAAGTTTCTATATCAAAGACAAAATGATGCAAAAGCAGAAATATAAATGCATGGTATTCAGAGCAAAAGAAAATTTACTCAACAGTGGATAGCCATGTCTGCTAATTAACCAATCCGTTAGCAATCAGAACTAAGAGTCTTGGTATTATTGGTGTTTTGAATTATTATTTGTAAGTTCTTTATTTTTTATAAAACACTTTTTGATCAAGTAAGTTAATATAGTCACCATTTACATTTCCAATTGTGAAATGCTTTGGTATGCATGCTGTTAAGTCACTTCAGTCGTGTCCAATTCTTTGTGACCCTATGAACAGTAGCCCATCAATCTCCCCTGTGAAAAGGATTCTCCAGGCAAGAACACTGGAGTGGGTTGCCATTTCCTTCTCCATGCTTTTGTGTATACATGCAGCTTAAAATCTCATAGTTCAGAATCAAATCCTCTCTCTTTTTATTTCTGTACAATTACTTGAAATGCCCTGAGCAGAGATATTTGAAAGGTCTTAAAGAGGCCAGCCAGGGTCAATCTGGTTCTGAGTTGTTGTTAATCAGTGTTGTTGCCTTGCTTCCTAAAGGAGTCAGGTGCTTTACAACTGAGCAAGTAAGAACTATGGGCTCTTAGGACAAAGCCTAGCAAGCAGGAACCAAGACCACTTTTCTTAGCCTATCAGAGTCTTGGTGTTATTAAAGGAAATCTGGGGACAGTATAAAATATTAAGGATAAAATGAGATGGAATCTCTCTTAGATTTAAATCAGATTTCATTTGAACCCTCAGGCTGTTTTCGCTAGAATCACTCTCGTCTTGTGGACAGATTTTACGTCTTGTTTTGCATGTTTTAGCCTCTGGACTCCATTTCAGTCTTCCATAGCTGGTAGCCATGACAACTCATTGATTAGGGTGAGGGAAGGAATCCAGCACACAGCCTGCTGCAGTCCAGTTTTATCTCAGATCTTGAGGGTCCTTGCTCCATTTCCCCAGCCAATCTGGCATATGGGAAAGGCCATCACGTGAGCAAACACAAGCTAATCAGAACAACTGCTCCTCAACACTTCAACAGTGCCCTTTAAATTTTCCACTGGAGAGGTGGCTAAGTCAGTATGTCAGCAACATATCCATTGCTCCTAATATGGGGCAATGCAGTCTTTAAATATTTAAAGTGGTCAGTTCCATCCACTGAAGATGGTTCTTGATATGGTTGCATTTTCAGCAAGGCTATGAGAGATGAAAGACTACCTATCCCTAACCTTTCAGCCTCTGCTGCTGCTGCTAAGTCGCTTCAGTCGTGTCAGACTCTGTGCGACCCCATAGACGGCAGCCCACCAGGCTCTGCCGTCCCTGGAATTCTCCAGGCAAGAACACTGGAGTGGGTTGCCATTTCCTTCTCCAATGCATGAAAGTGAAAAGTGAAAGTGAAGTCATTCAGTCATGTCCGACTCTTAGTGACCCGGTGGACTGCAGCCCACCAGGCTCTGCCGTCCCTGGAATTCTCCAGGCGAGAACACTGGAGTGGGTTGCCATTTCCTTCTCCAATACATGAACATGAAAAGTGAAAGTGAAGTCACTCAGTTGTGTCCGACTCTTAGTGACCCCATGGACTACAGCCTACCAGGCTCCTCCATCCATGGGATTTTCCAGGCAAGAGTACTGAAGTGGGGAGCCATTGCATGAAAACTCAAGGAATTTATTTCCATGAATTCTTGAGGGCAGAGTTGAATATTTGACTATAATATTTTTTTTTTTTTTGCTGGTGGCTTGGAGTTTGTAGTAATGCTACCCTGCTGCTGCTGCTGCTAAATCACTTCAGTCGTGTCCGACTCCATATTCGGCAGCCCACCAGGCTCCACCGTCCCTGGGATTCTCCAGGCAGGAACACTGGAGTGGGTTGCCATTTCCTTCTCCAATGATTCTACTCTACAATCTGTTTATTTCAGAACCAACTGATACGTGTGGTCCTGACTACTCATTGTTCATGTTTGTGTTCATGATAGCAACCACTAAGAATGTATTAATAGGAAACACTTGGCTCTTCTTTTTCATGTTTCTTTATGAGAGGTTTTTCTCTGCCTTCAAAACATGGAGAATGTTAAAGTCATTTTTCAAAAATTGTGAGTTACTGCTTATTCACTTTAGAGTAGGAATGACCTTTCAGATGGGTAAAATTAATGAGAATCTGACATCCGTTTGGCCATGTTTACATTGGGACTAGTTGTTTGACCCTCTCCATTTGCTAGAACCTCAGATTTTAGGACAGACAATGGTCCTCAGCTTAAGTAACTGAATAAGTGAGCTCTGAATCCATTCATACCCAAGTCTCTCTGCAAGTTTGTGCCAAGTTCTGTGTTTGGTTTAAATTTAGAAGGAGATTGGGGAAACTACTTGTTATGTTCCTGAGTGCTCTCCACTTGAACATTACCCAAGGAATTCTATGCTTTATGAGTTATTGGGCCTTCATGAATAATGATGCTTTGATATGTATTTCACTGTTCTGCTTTATTGGTTCTCTAGTGCATGGAATCTGACCAGAAGAAAATCTCAATCTTTCATTAGAACATTAGAACAGAACAATTTCTGATAGTCCACAGAAATACTGCCCTAACTTCAAGAAGGCAGAATGCTTCTGAAGATATCTTCAACAGAATGGAAGGTTTGGCTACAACTTCCTACTTGACAAAACTGCAGGAAAAGGATGGTGACCCAAATCTGGGAAAATTAAAATTGGAGAAGACAGTATGTGGAAGTTATCATAGAATTTGCTACTTTCTGAGAACCAGTCATATGTTTTATTAATAGAACTGGACAGAGATTCTGGAGATACTATTTATTATTTATAAGGCATATTTAGACACACCTGAATTGTCAAGGCTTCTGATGTGACTGATAGTAAAAAAAAAAAAAACACAAAAAACAAAAAAAAACTATGGAATGGAGATAATTATTAGAAAAAACAGTGAAGGTATCATTTTGTGAAGAGCCTTTGCATCAGCAGAAACTTCTACTTTCTGACTTTACCGTAGTAATTCTGCATGTTTGTGGTCTGATTCTTTTCTATTCCTACTTTTATTTTGGATAGTGTTTAATGTTTAGGAGCATCCCTTTATGTCCATTATCCTCTTTTCAGTGGCATTTCTATAATGGATGATGAGAAGGTTGGCAAAAGAATGGTTGCTGTGTCTAGTTTCTCTTTTATTTTACTGGCTTCTTAAATTTCAACTCATTTCTTTCTTTCTTTCTTTTCACTTCATTGTCTCCAAGGTATATCACACCTTCTCTATACATCTGATTCTTCCCCAGAAGCATCATGTCTCCGCTTTCACTTGTGATCTCATAATAGGGGGCCCAGGGAATAGAATATAAGGAAAAGAATCATGCTCCATGGCTGGACCAAGCATGTAAAAATGTTCCTGAGTGTAATGCTGTACCACTCATGTTGGCAGAAGACTCATCACACCAGAGACTCTCCATAGATGGTTACAGGAGTTAAAAAAAGGGAAATTATCAAAAATTAGTATCAGAATTTTATATTATGCTAAGTGCACACTGTTTCCTATGCATTAGAACCACTACCTGAGATATTCATAGGCTACATTATGTTGCCCTTGGACTTATATAGTTTTGTGTTATTTTTTACCCCATTCTAAAAATATTTGTTTGGTTGCCTCTGCTTGATACACATGTAATATGAGTTAAATTTATGTGAAGCAAAAGAACTCTGAATGGTCCCAGCTCCACAAGACGTGCAGAGTCAGGTAACTGAAGAAGCTGACAGAGGTGCTGCAAACGCTCCAAAAATACACTATTATTTCTATTACTGTTTGGAATAATTCACCATTTTCTCTACCTTAGAATGGAAAAAAAATCACATCACAGGAATTGAAAAAGTAAAATATTTTTCACTATTTCTTTCATTCACTGAGAGGATAGCATGCATATGTACCCTCCCTGAGAAACTTATTATAAAGCACAATCTTCGTTCAAACAAAGACTGAAAGAAAGTTCTTTAAAAGGACGTACAATAAGGATTTAACATATTTTTAATTGTACAGCAAGGACTAAAACAAGATGAGAATATAGATTTAAAAACAATATGTCAATATTCTAATGAAGTAGGGAGAATGCAGATTTTAAAATGGGAGGAGAAGGGACAGATAATTAAGAAAATAGAATAACACCATTGACTGATGTATAGGTCATGGGAAGAGTCAACAGATTCTTTTTAAAACTGAGGATCAGAGACTAGAGGGATTAGAAAGCAAAAAGGAGATTAAGGGCAGTATAAACAGCATTCATATTATAGGAAACTTTGCAATAAAAATACTTAGTTTCTTAAATATCAAAAGCAACTGAGATTTAAAAAGGAGGGACAAACAAGACACAGAATTAAACTGATTTGGCTTTAAATTTAATGTAATTCTGAAACAACTTCTGATGAATTTTTGTTTTTAACTTCTCAGTTCAGTTCAGTTCAGTCGTTCAGTCGTGTCCAACTCTTTGCGACCCCATGAATTGCAGCACACCAGGTCTCCCTGTCCATCACCAACTCCCGGAGTTCACTCAGACCATGTCCATCGAGTCAGTGATGCCATCCAGCCATCTCATCCTCGGTCATCCCCTTCTCTTCCTGCCCCCAATCCCTCCCAGCATCAGAGTCTTCTCTAATGAGTCAACTCTTTGCATGAGGTGGCCAAAGTACTGGAGTTTCAGCTTTAGCATCATTCCTTCCAAAGAAATCCCAGGCCTGATCTCCTTCAGATTGCATTGGTTGTATCTCCTTGCAGTCCAAGGGACTCTCAAGAGTCTTCTCCAACACCACAGTTCAAAAGCATCAATTCTTCGGCACTCAGCTTTCTTCACAGTCCAACTCTCACATCCATACATGACCACTGGAAAAACCATAGCCTTGACTAGACAGACCTTAGTTGGCAAAGTAATGTCTCTGCTTTTCAATATGCTATCTAGGTTGGTTACAACTTTTCTTCCAAGGAGTAAGTGTCTTAATTTCATGGCTGCAATCACCATCTGCAGTGATTTTGGAGCCCCCAAAAATAAAGTCTGACACTGTTTCCACTGTTCTCCCATCTATTTCCCATGAATTGATGGGAACGGATCCCATGATCTTCGTTTTCTGAATGTTGAGCTTTAAGCCAACTTTTTCACTCTCCACTTTCACTTTCATTAAGAGGCTTTTTAGTTCCTCTTCATTTTCTGCCATAAGGGTGGTGTCATCTGCATATCTGAAGTTATTGATATTTCTCCCAGCAATCTTGATTCCAGCTTGTGTTTCTTTCAGCCCAGGCTTTCTCATGATGTACTCTGTATAGAAGTTAAATAAGCAGGGTGACAATATGCAGCCTTGACGTACTCTTTTTCCTATTTGGAACCAGTCTGTTGGTCCATGTCCAGTTCTAACTGTTGCTTCCTGACCTGCATATAGGTTTCTCAAGAGGCAGGTCAGGTGGTCTGGCATTCCAATCTCTTTCAGAATTTTCCACAGTTTCTTGTGATCCATACAGTCAAAGGCTTTGGCATACTCCGTAAAGCAGAAATAGATGTTTTTCTGGAACTCTCTTGCTTTTTTGATGATCCAGCACATGTTGGCATTTGATCTCTGGTTCCTTTGCCTTTTCTAAAACCAGCTTGAACATCTGGAAGTTCACAGTTCACATATTCTCAAGTTGATGTTAAATTTCACACAGAAAAATAAACTTAGAAAGAGATTTATCTCTGAGTGAAGATTAGCCCTTACCAGATATAAAAACAAACTACAAAGCCTCTATAATTAACACAGTGTGGCATTGGCTTATAAATGTACAGATGAAATAATGCAATAGAACAAACCAGAGGATACCAAACTACAGCTCACAGGCCAAATACAATTCACCATCTCTGTGTAAATAAAATTTTGCTGGAACAGAGACATTCCAGAGAGACTCATAGGGTTCACAGAGCCAAAACTACTTGCAATCTGGCCTTTCACAAAAAATTCCCTGACCTGTGGAGCAGACTATTCAAAAATAGATTTAGTTACATAAAAAAATATAGTATATGATAAAGATAATACCTCAAATAACTTCAATCTTGATTTTTTTTTTTTAAATAAATGCTAGACAAATGAGGAACCATTTGGAAAAAGGTAGAATTGGGCTCCGGAGAAGGCAATGGCAACCCACTCCAGTACTCTTGCCTGTAAAATCCCATGGATGGAGGAGCTTGGTAGGCTGCAGTCCATGGGGTCACTAAGAGTCAGGCATGACTGAATGACTTCACTTTCACTTTTCACTTTCATGCATTGGAGAAGGAAATGACAACCCACTCCAGTATTCTTGCCTGGAGAAGCCTGGGGACAGAGGAGCCTAGTGGGCTGCCATCTACGGGGTTGCACAGAGTCGGACATGACTGAAGCGACTTCTTAGCAGCAGCGGCAGCAGAATTGGGCTCATTCAGTATACATATATACATTCATATGAACTCCAAATGGATCAGAGATTCAATTAAGGCAAAAAAAAAAAAAAGTCACCAACTATGAATACTAGAAGAAAATACAAATGAATTCCTCTCTAATTATAACTAAAAATTCAGATGCATTAAGAAAAGACTGTTTAAGTTTGACTACATAGAAACCAAAAAGGTTTGCAAGACAAAAACATTACAAGTAAACTAAAAAAAAAAAAGATAAACTGGGATAAAAGCCACCTATATCAAAAATAAAATTATATTGTCCCTAGTTTATAATAACTTCTAAAAAGTGAAGAACTTTCTATAGCTATCTCAATAAGGATGTAATACCCCAATAAGGAAATTACACATATGTGGTATTGTGGCCAAGAATATGTAACTGGAGTATAATGATGAGAAACACCAAACAAACCAAAAATATGGCAAGTTCTATTTGAAAAAGGAGGGTGGGAGACTCTATACTTTAAACTGTTGATGTTTTAAAATATATGAAGACACATGACAGTTGAAAGCAAAACCAGACACTAGCCTGGATACTGTACTGAAGTAGGGAAGTGATATGAAGAATTTCAGATCAGTTGATATCACTGAATTATACATTATAAATTAAATAAAAACATTATGGTAAATTTACTTATAACTGTTAGGGACCAAACGATGGGCTCTAGGACCTGAGTCATGTTTACCAGAAAGAGACAGGACATGCGCTTATCCTGCCTGGCCAATCATGTAACGCCAGCTACTACTGTAACTGAGACAAAGAACTGCCTGTATATAAGCCGCCATACTCCTTTGTTTGGGGCTCTTGTTGGATTCCACCGTTCTGGATGAGACTTGGGCCCTAGCGCGCTACAAATAAACTCCCTTCTTGCCTTTGCATTACTGTGGTGGACTTGCTCTCTCTGTCGGTTCGGAGATACAGGCTCGGTGCACAACAATAACTGTGTTCTAGTTATTAACACAAGAGCATATTCTTAATCTTAATAAATGTAGCCTAAAGTATTTAAGAGTGAAAGTATACAGTTGTTTTTGTACTATTTTAATATTTTTATTATTATAACTTATCTATAATTTTAAAATTATTGCCAAACAGGAAGTTTTGAGAGCACCATACCAGCATTTTGGAGTTTGCTTTCTCTTGCCATCCTTCTCCCCAGCTTCCCCTCCCACCCCAAAATGGATTAGTGAGATATGTCAATGAGTACTGCTTTCTTAGGGTGATGCAGAAAGACAAATAAACCAACAGAACAGAAAAGAGAATTTGCACAAATACCAAACACATATGGCCACTTGATATTTGACAGGGCTTCCCTGGTGGCTCAGAGGTGATATTTCAGTTGAGTAATGAAAAGGATTAACCTTTCAATAAGTGGTGCTCCGTTCTTTGGATATTCACTTGGAAAAGAATAAGGAGACTGAAAGGGGCAGGAGGAGAAGACAAAAAGGAATACAGATCCCCTCTCTCACACAACAGAAAATCCATTTTAGGTAAATGGCAATTTTTAATGTGAGAGGTACAAAAAAGTTCAATGAATAAAAGAAAACATAAGAGAATAACCTCACGGCCTTAGCATGAGCAAAAACACACAAAAACAGTAAGCATTCATCATAAAGGAAGTAATTTAACCAGCATATTCTGTTCATCACATTTTTTAACTTCAGACACGACTGAGCGACTGAGCTGAACTGAAAGACAATGTAAACTATATACTAGTTCAGTCTCCCGGAAATCTCCTCCCCAAATGATACAAAACAACTTCATAATTACGGGATTTCTGCATAAGTCCATACCCTCAGCATTAATTCAAGACAGAGGATGCCGCAGCAACAAAGCAACCATGAAAAGAAAGAGAAAAATCAACAAAGTCCTCAGTATACTCCCTCATCTTCCCGTCACTCCCTTGTCCCATTGGAAAACTGGCGAGCCAAGGCGGATCCAGATGAGTGCAGGGAAGAAAGAGGCCTGGCAAAGAGGCCTGGGACGTATTTGCATCAGTCACTAGAAAGACTGGCCATTCCTAAATCTGAAAATACTACCAATATTTTGAGGCATGGATTATAAAGCAGAGACTTTTAAAGTATATCTGACTTAAAGGCCCGATATCTAATTTAAGGACGGCTACCTCACATAAGACTGTTCAAGCAGGCAGGTAACTGTTCAAGTTATCTAGATAGGAGGAGAAAGAACCCGAAGCTGGGGCAGCGGGCAGTGGTGGGGGGTGGGGGTGCGGGGGAGTTGCGGCGGGGGCGGGGGGGACCAGGGCGGGCAAATAGGAGGAAACCGTGCATCTTTTAAACAACCTGGGTCCTTGCGGCATCTCCAGAATGACAGGAAAGCACACACTTTGGGCAATAAGCGTCTGGGGCTCTCAAGCATCTGAATGTTACCATTTGCTCACTATGCCTTTATAACAATAAAATTTTCCTTGCAGATAAGAGGTTCCCATCATGCACTGAGGCCATGACCCCTCTGATCACGGATTAAATGAGAACCAAAAACCTTCCTCCTTTCAGTAAGGTGGACCTGAGATGAAAATCAGGGGAAAGATGTCCAAATCCCTCCTAAACAACTGAATATTCATCTCTTCATTTCTGCAGCTCATGTAACCTGATAGATAACCAAAGAAAAACAGTGCAGCTGCTAACCTGAGGCTGCCTCCTCTCCCTTGGGGATGTACTTTAATTTAAATAACTGCTCACTTTGCTTTCTTGACCTCAGTCTGTCTCTGAATTCTTTCTGCCACAAGACTCTACCCTGGGTACTATCTTTGGCAGAACCATCCAGAACCTTGCAGAATTTGGTGAGCCTCAGCCTCTCACCTCCTTTGCACTTGAATGGCACCGCCTGAATTCTCGCCATTTGTCTCTTTTTTTTTTGCCTGTCCCTGGCTGGCTGGCATCACCGACTTGATGGAGGTGAGTTTGAGTGAACTCTGGGAGTTGGTGACGGACAGGGAGGCCTGGCGTGCTTCAATTCATGGGGTCGCAAAGAGTCGGACAGGACTGAGTGACTGAACTGAACTGAACTGATCTCTCTGTTACTTTCCATTCTTACTTTCATGCCTTGCTCACTGGTAGTGGGGAGAAAGAAACCAGCCAGCATTTTCCCAGGCTGAGTCTGGCCCTCCTTGTTACCCAGGTGCAGAGCAAGCTGAGAAAGGTTTCTGGCCATTCTCACTGGCCATTAGGGACCGAACCACAGGAGCCTTGCCCTCAGGGTTTGCCTAATCTACCATTTAATTAACTACCATCAGGCGAACTCGGGTGGGGCTGAGTTTGGCACATGGACGAAAATAGGAAAAAATGTAAGAGGAGATTGAATTCAGGAAAGAAGTAGAAGGAAAAGATAAAAATTTCTGAGCAACGAATGTTGCAAGAGTCCAAGGTAGAATAGACGCCAATGAAAATTTAATAAGAGGCATTAAAGAAAGGTGATAAAACAAGTAAGAAATTAAAAATGACACAAAGAATGAAGTAAAAAATAAATTCAAAGAGTAGTGGAAGAGAAAGACTCACAGAGAGGTAATAATATCCACATTACTGGAATACATAAAGAAGAAAAAGTAATGGAAGAGAGTTAAAATAATTAAGATTATAATTCACTTTCCAGAAATAGGAAAACATCTGAATCTTCACATTGAAATAGCTCCCTGAATACCTTGGAAGATGAAACCAGAGTGATTAACTCTGAGGCATATCCTAGTAAAGCTATTAAATTTCAAAGATAAATTCTTTGTGATCTCCAGACAGAAAAGATAAAATATTTACAAAGGGAAAGTAATTAGATTAACAATTCCCTTCAAAATTAGCATTAAAATGAGGCAATGATGGAGCAGCACTTTTAGAAACCTCAGTGAATGAAAATGTGAAGTAAAGATTCTATATCCAGCCAAGCTGTCCTTCAAATATCAACAAATATATAAACAGTTTTGGACATACAAGAACTTGGGGAACACTGAGCCCTCCAGGCCTTCCTGAGGAACCTACTAGTGATGAATTTCATTCAACAGAGGGATGACTGGGGGAAATTCAGTGAAAGAACTAAAGTGAGCATTATAGAATAGGTATATGAGGTATATGTATTAATATATATAAGAATAAAACAAAGGTGGAGACAAGAGTGGAAGAATAATATGTAAATGTTATATATTGTGACAAAGTAGAAATAATGCAAATTTGGGGAGGATGTTGGTGAAGGAAAGATCAAAAATGGAAAAAGCTCATTGTTATTTGAACAGGTAACATTAATTGATGGGCTTCCCAGGTGATACTAGTGGTAAAGAACCTGCCTGCCAATGCAGGAGACATAAGAGACAGGGTTTGATTTTGATCCCTGAGTCAGGAAGATCCCCAGGAGAAGCAAATGGCAACCCCTTCCAGGATTCTTGCCTGGAGAATCCCATGGACAGAGGAGCCTGGCAGGCTATGGTCCATAGGGTCACAAAGAGTCAGACACAACTGAAGTGACTTAACACAGACACACATTAATTGATACAAAACAAAAACAGAAATCTTTGAAACATCAAGAAGTAAAAGGCCAAATAAGGAAAAGAGAGAGTAAAGACTTTTAAAAGGCATAAATGCAAAGGTTAATCTAAAACAAAAATATACATTTTCCTAAATACCGAAAATAGGAAATGTATACAAACGCATGCGTATGCTTGACTATATACTATATGTGTGTGTGTATGCTCAGTCGCTCAGTCACATTCGACTCTGTGACCCCATGGACTGAAGCCCACCAGGCTCCTCTGTCCATGAAATTTTCCAGGCAAAAATACTAGAGAGGGTTGCCATTTCCTACTCCAGGAGATCTTCTCAACACAAGGATCAAACCTCCATTTCTTGCATCTCCTGCACTGGCTGGCAGATTCTTTACTAATGTACCACCTGGGAAGCCCATAGATTATTTGCAAATAAGTAAATATATGTATAGTATACATATGCAAAGAAATACACATCTCATAGATAAAGAAGCATAACATATAGACCAAAATACACAGAATTATAAAATATTATGATAAAGTTCAGATAAAACATATTGGTCATAACAACAACAGAAAACTTACTATCAAACAAATAGATTTTCAGTTTGGTTCACACAATGTAACCCGACTCTGCGCTGTATCGAGAGACACACTTAAAATGATTCAGAAAAGCTGAAAATAACAGAATGGACACACTTATACCAGGCAAATGGAAATAGAAAAAGAGCAGGGTAGCTCTGCTAATACTAAACAAATAATTCAAGTCCAAAAGCTGTGACAGGACAAAGATGGGTATTTTTCAATGCTAAACACTAGAATCCTCAATGAAGATACAAGACATGAATATTTATGCATAAATAAAAGATCAATCATCTTCATGAAACAACTACAAAACTTGCAAGGAGACAGAGACACATGTGTAAAAGAAAACTTTAATATATCTCTTTCATTATAACTTAGATCAAGAAGACAAAAATAACTAATGAGACAAAATATATAAACAACATAATTAATTGAGTTAGGGTTAGGGTCATGTGGCTGTAGATACAGATCATGTGGATATCTATCAACCCTTGCACCACAATGGTAGGGACTGTGTATTCTTCTCAACTGTCCATGGCACATTCAAAAAAAAAAAAAAAAAAACTGATCATATATTGAGAAACAAAGAAAATGTCAGTGTCTCCCAGAAAGTATAAATAGTGTAAGCAACACTCTGCTCACAATGCAATAAAACTAAAATTTACCATAAGACAGAATGCTTCCCTGGTGGCTCAGTGATAAAGAATACACCTGCCAATGCAGGAGACCCAGGTTCGATCCCTGGGTCAGGAAGACGTGGAGAAGGAAATGGCAATCCACTCCAGTATTCCTGCCTGGGCAATCCCATGGACAGAGGAACCTGGAGCACTGTAGTCCATGGGGTCCCAAAGAGTTGCACACGACTTAGTGACTGAGCACAGAAAAGACAAAATATTTATAACAGTAAAGAGAAAGTCTCTTCTACCTTGGAATTTTTAAAACAAAGAATTTCTGAATTCTCATTTGTTTGGAGGATTTTACTATTAATCGAACTGTTGTTATGAATGATTTTTAGATGAAAGAGAAGATGGTTCAAGAGATTCGGAAGGAAGCCTTTTCCCTCTGCTGTTTCTTTTTCCCTGTACTTGTCTTATAAGAGAGTGATGAGTCAGAATGAATCTTTTCATATACAGGCAGAATTACATAGAATCGAAATGACGACAGGAGCGAAGCTATCCTAGTGTAGCTATAAACCACAGAAGGCAGAAGCATCATCAGATAGATAGAAGGTCCGCATTTGAGCATGGCCATAAAGACATGCATCACAGTTAACTTGGCAATCATATGAGTTAGAGGAGGAGAAATGGGAGAGAGAAGGAAGGAGAGAGCTAGCATGGGAGAAAAGGAAACCTCTCTATGTCAATTTTTTTTGTTAAATGCTTTAGCATGTATCATCTCATTTAATCATCCCCTGTGTAGTGGGGGAAAGATATTTCCTCCTTGTTTTATATTTTAGGGATCTGAGTCTTTGAGAGATCCGTGGAATCATAAAACTAATTAGTGATTGAAGTACAATGTAAATTCACATTTTTCTGTGTCCAGAGCAAAATACTCTTTTCATAACTCTGCCTTTGCATCCTTCTCTTCCTCCCATTCTTCCCATTCTTTCACTCATTAAATATTTACTGACTAGCAGTGTGTCAGGGACTGCTCTCCCTACTAGGGGTGGAGCAGTAAAGAAGTAGGTAACAGTTCTGCTCTCACAGACTAAAATGCAATGGAGGAGGCAGAACAGGAATAGATATGTAAATAGGAACGGTACCAGATCATGATACGTGATGGGAAGATTATTAAGATAACATGATAAGACAGAATGGTTGGGTGACTGCTTTAGATTGGAGGACAGGGAAGACGTCTCTGAGTTATTCCAGGCATCAGCCCTCATGGGAAATAAACTTATGTGTCTGAGGGGCAAAAGGAATGCTAGTGGCTCTGGGGTACAGAGAGCAAGGCAGAGTGATTAGACATGAGGTCGGAGAGGTAAGGAAGAGGCTGATCTTGTTAGAAACTGTAGACCGGAATAAAGAATTTGAGTTCGATTTTGAGATTGATGGGAAACTTTTGAGTGTTTTAAGCTGGAAGTTGATAAGATCTGCTTCACATATCGAAATGACATTGGGGCAGTGGGATTATGCCAAAGATGTAGTTTTAAGTCATTGCAAATCATTTCCACCCAAATGGAGCACCTAGGATAACAAAGGAAAAACTCCCACAAACTGTATCTTCAGTAAAATAATGGGCAATCCTTGGGAATGCTTTCATGAGCTCTGAGGTAGGGAAAGGGTGCAAGCCGCCAAAAGATACAGACACATTAGTCCAAGCCCACTCTCAAAATTATCCAGTAAACATTTTCTCTCCAAAAGACTAACCCTAACTCTCACCTTGAGCAGTTAGTTATAGAAAAAGGATAAAAACTTAGCAGAAGACAACAAATGTGGGTTAAGGGGTAAAGGAACCCAGAGGAAGCAGATCCCAGGAAATACTGAGCAGGAAATGCATACCAACTAAAGGTGAGAAGACTGTTTTGGAAGGTGAGGCCTTTGGGTCCCTGGTAAACACAAGTATGGAGGCAGAAAATCTCTGAACCAGATCAAACTCTGAAAGAGTGGAGTTTGGTGATAACACTGAGACCATATCCTGGTGCAATAAGGAAATTCTTGAATCTTAAAGCTGGGAAATCACCCCTACCTATCCTTTTCCCATCACAGAAAAACCTACCTCACTTAAACATGAAAACAAAGGAATATGACATATTTGATCACAGAGCAAACAAACTGTAACTGTATTTCAAACCAAGTTAAAAGAAATTTTTTAAATGATCAGAACTTTAAAATTGACACAAATCAAAACTAGATGAATTTAGAAATTATATGGCTAGACAAGAAGATATGAAATGAGAACTGACATAACACAGGAAATGACGTTAAAATGAGATGAAGACATTGTTACCGAAAGAGTGTGTGTGGGGTCAAGCTACTCACTTTTCAAAAACCAAATGTTATGCCCAGTGTCCGAGTCCCCAAAACTGAGAGAATAAGACATCCACAGCAATGCAAAAGCATAAAGGGGTTTATCGCTAGCTCGAGCTAGGGCTCAAGTCTCATCCAGCGCAGTGGAGTCTTGACGAGAGCCCTGAGCCCTGAGCCCTGAATTGCAGCAGTATTTATAGGTTTAGGACAAAGACAGGGAGTTGGCAGGGGCGGATTGGTTGCAAGGGTTCCTTAGCATCTACTAAATTGGCTAGATTTTGCTTTCTTAGAGGATTTTTATCCTCATCCTGATAGGCTTGAACCAGGCTACAGGGAGTACACTGATTGGTCGAGTCCTGGCGCCGGCAGAAGATGATCTCAGCGCCTCCTTGGCAATAACTCAGTCCCTCTGTAAAGGAGACTTAGGCCTCCCTTGGCCCCCTGAAGCCTGTCATGGCGCCTGTTTGGTCCTAACACAATAAACAGGCTAGATCGGTGGAACGTTTGATTTATTTCAGATGCTGGCAACTGGCAGTGTAGAGCAGCGGGTGGCAGACATCTGTCCAAAGGCAAACTTCCCCCACTGACAGGCAGGGGGTGAGAGCCTTTATAGATAGATTTGGGGGTGGGGGGTGGCTACATGCAGAAACAGCACAGTCATCTCTCACAGTCATCTTCAAATTGCTCATCAGTAGTCTGACCAGCATCACCTTGGTTGTTTTAGGTACAGTTAATCTTCAGTTCCTAGGGGCTTCCCAGATGGGGCTAGTGGTGAAAAATCTGCCTGCCAATGGAGATATAAGAGAAGCACATTCGATCCCTGGGTTTGGAAGACCCCCTGGAGTAGGAAATGGCAACCCATTCCAGTATTCTTGCTTGGAGAATCCCGTGGACAGAGGAGCTTGGCGGGCTACAGTCCACAGGGTCGCAAAGGGTGGGACACAACTGAAGCGACTTCACTTCAGTTCAGCTCAGATGAGTCGCTCAGTTGTGTCCGACTCTTTGTGACCCCATGAATCACAGCACGCCAGGCCTCCCTGTCCATCACCAACTCCCGGAGTTCACTCAGACTCACGTCCATCGAGTCAGTGATGCCATCCAGCCATCTCATCCTCTGTCGTCCCCTTCTCCTCCTGCCCCCAATCCCTCCCAGCATCAGAGTCTTTTCCAATGAGTCAACTCTTCGCATGAGGTGGCCAAAGTACTGGCGTTTCAGCTTTAGCATCATTCCTTCCAAAGAAATCCCAGGGCTGATCTCCTTCAGAATGGACTGGTTGGATCTCCTTGCAGTCCAAGGGACTCTCAAGAGTCTTCTCCAACACCACACTTCAAAAGCATCAATTCTTCGGCACTCAGCTTTCTTCACAGTCCAACTCTCACATCCATACATGACCACTGGAAAACCCATAGCCTTGACTAGACAGACCTTTGTTGCACGTGTAATCTGTAGTTCCAGGGTCCATTCTTCCCATTTCTCTGTGGCCAGGACTGGGAATTGTGGCAGCTCATGGCCTGGGTACAGTCTGGTCACCATGCAGTTAACTTCTCCACCTGGTGTTTTAGTGTCGATAAGACAGCTCATAGGATATGGCTCAGAATATTATCTATAGAGCCCTTGAAAAAGAACTAAAGGTCCTTGACTATGCTTAGTGACTACATTATTATTATTTAGTCTCCTTTGACTGTTTTCCTTTGTTTCCACGTTTCTCTGATTAAACTTATTCCTTGACCAAAGTTTTCCACAGACAAAAGGAGGCAGAGGACATGGTGAGGAGGCAAGGACCACAGGATCCTGCTCTGTTTCAACATAATGAGCAGGTACACAGGAAGGAATAGACCCCCATGGAAAATATAATAAAGGGAGATATGGGATGTAAAGAAGAAAAGTGAAAAAAATCAAAGGGAATTTTTAAAAAAGGGAAAAAATAGATTTGGGGGAAAGAGATATTCATATGAAACTCAAGAAAAAGGAAATCAAATATTCATATAATTGAAGATACTGAAGAAGCTGTGAAACAGAATAAATATTTAAAAAGCATAATTCAATAAATCTTTCCTAAAATAAAAGAAGCTTTGAATTTTCATATTCAAAGGGCACATCATCATGTACCTTGGAAACACAAACCAGAGCATTCAAGAGAGAAATATATTATGGTAAAGCTAAAGGACTTTAAAAAAAGAATCTGAGAATCCAGGCAAAGAGACGCATTATTCGTAAAGGAAAGAAAATCACATTAGGATGATATCATGACAGGTTCCCTTTTTGATGTTTAAAAAACAATGGAACACTGTGTTTAAGATATTCAGAGAAAAAAAAGAAAACATGAACTAGGATTTTATAGTTAGAAAAATTCTTCTTTAATTATAAAGACTACATTCACACAATTAAGAATATAGAAGGACTCTGAGAACATTGATCCCATAAGCCCTTCCAGGAGCATTTATTAGAAACTGAGCTTTAGACAAGCCCAGAGACTGAAGAAGCTTTAGCATGAAGTCTGGGGGTAACCACTGAGTATATTTCACTATGACACTAAATTAGAACACAAGTATCTGGTGATAAAATACGTAAATGTTTATGCTTAGACAATGTAAAAACAATAAAATTAACAAAAATGGGTTTGGAGAAGGGGAAGATTAATTGAAATGTGAGAAATTTACTGATTGCATTGTGTATATTAGCTGGGAATAAAATGATACCGTTTAAAGCGAATAACAGGGTCATAGTAGTTAAATATATTTTAATTACTCTCATTAACCCTAAGATAATACTAGGGAACTAAAATAGTGAGAAAGAAGGAGGGAAGGTATAGTGAGAAGAAGTTACAGGTTAGTTCAATATTGGTTATAATGTAAGTGATACTATTTAGGGAAAGAAAGGACTAAGAGGGTGCTAAATAAGTATTAGTAACCATTAAAACAAAAATACAACCTTTCCTAAGCACACACACAAATAGCCTCACAAACGAGAAAATAAAGCAGACATATGGTTAAGGATTTTAATGTATCAGTAAATATACATGGTATTATCTCCCCTTCTAAAGAATGAGATTTTCAGACAAAGCGAAATCCAACAGTGTACTTTATTCTTGAAATGCATCTAAGATAAATTATTCAAAAAAGTTAAAAACAAAAGCATGCCCAAAAATTTCCTGGGGACATTCAAAGAAAAAGAAAAGAGTAGACTTAATTTTGTTATCAAAGTAGAATTAAGATCAAAGACTATTAAATGAGACAAAGAAGGACACATTATACTAATAAGAACTATAATTTACAGTGAAGATGTAATTGTTAATATCTATGCATTAAGTAATAGCATCAATTTTCATAAAGCAGAAAATACAGGGAAAAGAAACATGTAAGAAACACACTGTAAAAACAGAAGATTTCAACAGTCCTCCCACAGATATAGACAGATCAAAGATGAAAAATTCTTAAGGATTACAGAAGATCTAATAAAGCTTAATAATTAGTAAGGAGCTTATAGATATTTATTGAATAATGTAGTTGCATGTGAATTATTTATGAAATCGCTCAGATAACTGGCAGGCTTAAAGAAAATTTTAGCAAGTCCCAAAGAATATCTGAAAAAAAGTATATAGAGAGTATTTTATATCCATATAGCATTCTTATGCAAAGCTTGAACTTAATAACAAAGTAAGAAAAGAAATTCCCTTCCATATTGATATCAAAAAGACTTAAATGACTAGCCTGGGATAAGGCTTGAGACAATAGAAAGTGAGTGACTGTGCTGCGTGCTTTGGAGATAGAGAAACAATTAGCTGATGGATTGCATATGGACAGTAGATATAAAAAGCAATCAAGGACATCTACTAGATTCTAGCCTTAACAAATGGAGGACCAGTTATTGAGGTGAGAGTAACTGGAAGCAACTTTAGTGAGGACAAGATATTAATGGTAGAACTCGTCTATTTTGATCATATTAATATGAGCTGCTTACTTACTCCAATTTCCATCAGAGTTGGATATATTCCTCTTTGTCCTGGGTGGCCTATCGAATGTTCCTTTTGAACACATCCATTAATCTTCTTGAAAGGAGTCCTGGTCAACACAGTTTACGCCATCTATTGCTTTCCCAGATAGCCTGGGGCTGTAGTGTTTCAGTACTCGATGTATAGTACTGACCTCAGCAGCTGCCCAGCTAGCCCACCCCTTGGTCTAACTCTTCTGCTAACTGGTGACTTCTCATCCTTTCTCCTCATTAATGGCACCAACAGAACAAAATGAAAGTACATTTCAAACAAGTACACTGCATTAGCGGTTGCTAACTGTAAAGCTCTTTTCAATTTTTTTTGTGCTCTCATTTTAGTTATCTATATTTTTTATTGAAGTATAGTAGATTTACAATGCTAATTTCTGGTTCAGAGTAAAATGATTCAACTATATATCCGCCGTATATATCCTTCATATACCTTCATATCCTTTTCCATTATGGTTTATTACAAGATATTGACTATAGTTACCCGTGCTGTATAGTAAGAGCGTGGTGTTTATTTTTTTAATTTTTATCATTTAAAAAAATTAATTGGAATATAATTGCTTTACAAGGCTGTGTTTGTTCTGCTGTACAATGATGTGAATCAGCTACATGTATATGAATATCCCCTTCCTCTAGAGCCTCCCTCCACCCCCATCCGACCCCTCTAGGTCATCACAGAGCTCCCTGCGCTATACAGCAGCTTCCCACTGATGATCTGTTTGCACATAGTAGTGTGCATAAGTCAGTGCTACTCTCTCTATCTGTCCCACCTTCCCCTTCCTCCGCTGTGTCCTCAAGTCTGTATTCTACATCTGCATCTCTATTCCTGCCCCACAAATGTGGTCATTAGTACCACTTTTCTAGATTCCATATACATGTGTTAATATATGATATTGTTTTTCTCTTTCTGACTTACTTCGCTGTGTATCACAGGCTCTAGTTTCATCCACGTAACTACATATGACCCAATTTTTGTTCCTTTTTATGGCCAATTGTACCATATATGAACCACATCTTTATCCATTCATTTGTCAATGGATATTTAGGCTGCTTCCATATCCTGGCTATTGTAAATAGAGCTTCAGTGATTTACCCAAATATATGTGCAACTGCCTTCCCTTTGGTTTTCAGCAGTTGCTTTGGCATTTATTTTGGAAATGTGAAGAATCTTGCTACCAGTTGGTGTTGGAAACCAGTAAGCTAAGACAAATGTCTTCTTGTCACCCTGAGCTAAATTTGATAGCTTCTCTTGGGACAGAATAAGTTTTGTTTTACTTACATCTTTGGGATTCGATCACACAGTTTACAAAACCCAATGCAGATTCCAAGGCCAAGGATCCAAAAAATGTCAGGAAAAGAACTAGAAAAGGAAAAAAAGGGAATCCGCAGGACTATTACTTGGGATGGAGTAGTCATGACTTAACAATATTCTTAAAGACTCCAGCAGATCTACCTTGGGTCAAAGCATCCAAGCTAATCCCTGGTCAGAGTAAGAGTGGGAACCCAAAAAAAGGGGCAAAGCCAAGTCATTACCATATCTTCCTGCCACCATAAATCTTAGAGTTAGAAGAGAACTTAAAAATCATCTGGTATTGAATTTCTCGACTGTAGAGCAGTAAGTTGTATTATCTTTACTTTAGAGATGAGATACTTCAGATCAGACAGTTCAGTGGTTGTGTGGAGGTTAGAGTCAGACAATCCTAACTCTTAGCACAGTGTTTTTTTTTCTGGGTCCATAACTTGGATTGATTAACTGTTGTCACAGCTACCACTGGGCCACTGGTCTTAAGACTTCTAGAACAAAGGAAGGAAGTAAGGACAAGATCCTTTTTCTTTTTATTTTTTGGAAGGAAGTCATTGACTATGTGTAGTCCACACATAGTGAGGAATTATGCTCCACTTCCTTGAGGGAGGAGTATCTCCATAAATGACTTGGAATTTTTCATAAGAGAATTGTCTCTTTCTACCCATTTATTTGGGTTTCCCTGTCGCTCAGTGTTAAAGAATCTACCTGTGATGCAGAAGACACAGGAGACACAGGTTTGATCCATGGATCAGAAAGATCCTTTGGAGAAGGATATGGCAACCCCTCCAGTATTCTTGCCTGGAGAACCCCATGAACTAAGGAGCCTGGCGGGCTACAGTCCATAGGTTTGCAAAGAATTGGACACAGCTGAAGCAACTAAGCATATACACACTTATTTATCCAGTTATTTGTTTACGTGAGTATGGACTCAACAATTGCTTTCTTTTATAGTAAATTATAATCCATTACTACATTGTTTGTTGATCAAACTGTTCCAACTTTAGCCACTGGGAGTTTTTTTAGTTGGATGCTGTGTCCCTTTGACATATCCTCATCAGAGCTGAATATCTAGATTTCTCTCTCTCTCTTACACACACACACACACACACACACACACTTTCTTACTTTCTGGCACTCCAAGATACTCCAGGCTCATCTTAAATATTTCTTTTCCTTATTATAGAATCAGTCATTTCTTTATGGAGCTCTGGTTTATTTTATTGGTATTTGGTATTATTTATTGGCAAATGGTATTAAAATCAAGATATGGGTAGTAGGTGGACTTGTTGCTGTTAAGTGAGTGAGTGATAGTCGCTCAGTCATGTCTGACTCTTTGCAAGCCCAGGGACTATATAGCCTGCCAAGCTCCTCTGTCCATGGAATTCTCCAGGCAAGAATACTGGAGAGGGTTACCATTTCCTTCTCCAGAGGATCTTCCCAACTCAGGGATCGAACACCAGTCTCCGGCATTGCAAGCAGATTCTTTACCGGCTGAGCCACCAGGGAAGCCTTGCTAATGAGGTGTTCTATTAATAGATTAAGTTTACAGAGCAAGGAAATATATGTATGTTTACTAAACCATATATGTAAATGTATCTATAAATATTTCTATATATAGCCATCTATATTGGCAGTGAGCTAAAAATGAAATACTAGTATCTTTAATCTATTATCATATAGATTATTCTAGCCTCTTTCCCTTGCTTCTGTATAACCTCCCACTCCAAAAGTGAGAAAGTTGGTTCCTACCATTTGCTGTTAATTTACTTCATTGTTCCATTCCAATTTATATGTACAGTGCTATCAGAATTCTTAACCTGTAAACTGTGAGAATTTTATTAACTAGAATACAGAGCTTATGTACAGTTTTGTGGTTTTCTTGTTTTGTTTTTGCTTTAAATCTTACAGATGCCACTCGTTTATAAAGTTACTTAGGTTAGTATCTTTTCCCACCATCTCCTTCAGTGAGGTTGCTTCATATACCTATAGCAGTTGAATTATTTTGTCACATTCGGCATTCCATGCTGAGATTCCCTAAATTTCTAAATGATTTTTTAAATTGCTATTTTAAGGTTTATTCTTTGTTGCAAAGTTCTATGCGTGTGTGCTCAGTTGCTTCAGCTGTGTCTGACTTTGTGACCCTATGGACTGTAGCCTTCCAGGCTCCTTTGTCCATGGGATTCTCCAGGCAAGAATGCTGGAGTGGGTTTCCATGCCCTCCTCCAGCAGATCTTCCTGGCCCAGGTGTCAAACCTGCGTCTCCTGTATTGCAGGTGGATTCTTTAACCACTGAGCCACTTGAGAAGCCCACAAAGTTTGCAGGTTTCAATAACTGCACGGTGTCATGGATCACCACTGCAATATCATACTGAAGAACTTCTCCACTCTAAAATACTTTGGCCACCTGATGCAAAGAACTGACTCATTGAAAAAAGACCCTCATGCTGGGAAAGACTGAAGGCACGAGGAGAAGGGGATGACAGAGAATGAGATGGCTGGATGGCATCACTGATTCAATAGACATGAGTTTGAGCAAGCTCCAGGAGCTGGTGATGGGCAGGGATGCCTGGCATGCTGCAGTCCATGGGGTCGCAGAGTCAGACACAACTGAATGACTGAACTGAACTGAAGATATCCCCTGTGCTTCCTTTTTTCAACTCTCCTCTATAACCCTGGTAACCACGGATCTTTTTACTCTCAGTGTAGTTTTACCTTTTGAAAAGGTCATGTAATTGGAATCATACATTAGAAAGTCTTTTAAGTTTGGCTTCTTTTACTTAGCAATACATATTTAACATCTATCCATCTTTTTGTAGTTTGATTATTAATTTCTTTTTAATTAATAAGTATGTACATTCCATAAGTACATACACATAGATGTACCACAGTTTGCTTATCCATTTACCTACTGAAGGAAATCTTGGTTTCCTCCAACTTGGGGAAATTATGAATAAAGCTGATATAATCATTCATGTGCAGGTTTTGTGTGGACATAATTTTTCAAATCTATGAGGGCTTCTCTCATACGTAGCTCAGTCGATAAGGAATCTGCCTACAATGCAGGAGACTCAGACTCAATTCCTGGGTTGGGAAGATCCCCTGGGGAAGGAAATGGCAACCCACTCAAATATTCTTGCCTGGGGAATCCCATGGACAAAGGAGCCTGGCAAGCTACAGTCTATGGGGTCAAAAGAGTCGGAAACAACTTAGTGACTAGACTACTAACTACTAATTTTTCAAATCAGTTGGGTAAATACTTAGGATGCAATTGCTGTATCATATGTTAAGACTATGATTAACTTTGTAAGAAATTGGCAAACTGTCTTCCAAAGTAGCTGTACCACTTTGCATTTCCATCAACAATGAATGAAAGTTCTTGTTGCTCAGGATTCCCACCAACTTTGCTCTTGTTGGTTTTACGCACTTTATTCTAATAGATGTATAGTGGTATCTTATTTTTATTTCCTTAATTTATATTTTTAATGCATTAAGGCTATTTATTTAGTCACAACTCACAATTCTAGGGTATATAAGAAATTCATTAATTTTCTTTTTAACATCTGTAACAATATATCAATACAGTTCAGTTCAGTTCAGTCGCTCAGTCGTGACTCTTTGCGACCCCATGGACTGCAGCACGCCAGGTCTCCCTGTCCATCGCCAACTCCTGGAGTTTACTCAAACTCATGTCCATTGAGTCGGTGATGCCATTCAGCCATCTCATCCTCTGTTGTCCCTTTCTCCTCCTGCCTTCAAGGTTTCCCAGCATCAGGGTCTTTTCAAATGAGTCAGTTATTCCCATCAGATGGCCAAAGTATTGGCGTTTCATCTGTATACTCAGTTATATTTTCAACATAAGCCATGTGTTCTTCAGTTATATCTTTCAACTGTTGCTTCTGTTCCAATTCTTGTGATTTATTTTTCAAGAAATTCATAATTCTTAAATTGGATTTCCATTTATTGTCTTTGCATTACTATGATATTAACTATTTTCATTGTTTTTGTCATTTTCCCCTACATTACATGACATCTTTTTAAATTTGACCTTTATATCCCTTATTCAAGATTCTTCTAAATTTGTAATTCTGTCTTCTAATTGAGGTTTTTAATTTAACTGTTGATTTTGTTTGCCTAGTTTCCTTATAGCATCAATTTCCTGTTAAATTTCTGTTCTTATTTTATCTCTTCTCTTATAAAGATTTCATGTCCTTGTTTTTTAAACCTTGGTTTATCCACAAAATTTATTTTTAGTGATATGATATCCTCCAAGTCTTCAAAACGATGAGAAGAGAATCAGCTTGGTCTAGTGTTTGCCTATAGTCAGGTTTTGTGGCATGGCTTTCTCTTTACCTAACTTTTGTTGCTGTTCAGTCACTCAGTCACGTCCAGCTCTTTGTGACCCAATGGACTGCAGCACACCAGGCTTCCCTGTCCATCACCAGCTCCCAAAGCTTATTCAAACTCATGTCCAGTGAGTCAGTGATGCCATCCAACCATCCTGTCCTCTGCTGTCCTCTTCTCTTCCTGCCTTCAATCTTTCCCAGCATCAGGGTCTTTTCAAATGAGTCTGTTCTTTGCATCAGGTGGCCAAAGTATTGGAGTTTCAGCATCAGTCCTTCCAATGAATATTTTTGTCATTGTTGTTTTCCAAATTTTAAACTTTTTATTTTGCATTGGGGTATAGCCGATTAATAACCAATAGTTCCTTTTAAATACAAATCAATAAGTTCCAAAAACTTACCACTTTTTGAATTCTTCAATATAAAAATCCTTAAACTAAAAGCTGTCTCTTTTTTTCCCCTTTTCTTTTTTTTAATTTAAATTTATTTATTTTAATTGGAGGCTAATTACTCCACAATATTGTATTGGTTTTGCCATACATCAACACGAATCTGCCACAGGTGTACACATGTTCCCCATCCTGAACCCCCCTCCCATCTCCCTCCCCTTACCATCCCTCTGGGTCATCCCAGTGCAACAACTCGGAGCATCCTGTATCCTGCATCGAACCTGGACTGATGATTCGTTTCTTATATGATGTTATACATGTTTCAATGCCATTCCCCCAAATCATCCTGCCCTCTCCCTCTCCCTCTGAGTCCAAAAGACTGTTCTATACATCTGTCTCTCTTTTGCTGTCTCACATACAGGCTTATCGTTACCATCTTGCTAAATTCCATATATATGCGTTAATTATACTGTGTTGGTGTTTTCTTTCTGGCTTACTTCACACTGTATAATAGGCTCCAGTTTCATCCACCTCATTAGAACTGATTCAAATATAATCTTTTTAATGGCTGAGTAATACTCCATTGCATATATGTACCACAGCTTTCTTATCCATTCGTCTGCTGATGGACATCTAGGTTGCTTCCATGTCCTGGCTATTATAAATAGTGCTGTGATGAACATTGGGGTACACGTGTCTCTTTCAATTCTGGTTTCCTCGGCGTGTATGCCCAGCGGTGGGATTGCTGGGTCATAAGGCAGTTCTAGTTCCAGTTTTTTAAGGTATCTCCACACTGTTCTCCATAGTGGCTGTACTAGTTTGCATTCCCACTAACAGTGTAAGAGGGTTCCCTTTTCTCCAAACCCTCTCCAGCATTTATTGCTTGTAGACTTTTGGATCGCAGCCATTCTGACTGGCGTGAAATGGTACCTCATTGTGGTTTTGATTTGCATTTCTCTGATAATGAGTGATGTTGAGCATCTTTTCATGTGTTTGTTAGCCATCTGTATCTCTTCCTTGGAGAAATGTCTATTTAGTTCTTTGGTCCATTTTTTGATTGGGTCGTTTATTTTTCTGGAATTGAGTTGCAGGGGTTGCTTGTATATTTTTGAGATTAGTTGTTTGTCAGTTGCTTCATTTGCTATTATTTTCTCCCATTCTGAAGGCTGTCTTTTCACCTTGCTTATAGTTTCCTTTGTTGTTCAGAAGCTTTTAATTTTAATTAGGTCCCATTTGTTTATTTTTGCGTTTATTTCCAATATTCTGGGAGGTGGGTCATAGAGGATCTTGCTGTGACTTATGTCAGAGAGTGTTTTGCCTATGTTCTTCTCTAGGAGTTTTATAGTTTCTGGTCTTACGTTTAGATCTTTAATCCATTTTGAGTTTATTTTTGTGTACGGTGTTAGAAAGTGGATTTTGGAGCCCAAGAAAATAAAGTCTATCACTGTTCCCATTGTATCCCCATCTATTTGCCATGCCCTTCCCTTAGGTGAAAACCATTTGCCAATGTCTCTTTCATATTTTAATTCTCATTTCTGCTTCATATGTTTTTACATAACTAATTGCAGTTTTTAAAAAAATTACTTCTTTTTTCTTAGAAAACATAAATTATAGATTGGACATACGAAAAGCTTTAATGCCCAAGGTGCATTGTGGCGTTTTCCTCCAGAGGACAATATAGCAAAGCCTCACAGTGCCCGCCTGTCACTGTCTGACTCATTTTCTGGGGGTTGGGATCTCTGAAGCCACTTGACTTAAAGGAATTTTGGAGTAGGGCTTGGAAGAGTGTCTCACTACCTCAAAATTATAACTCTCTGTAGCAGAGAAGTAGATTTGCTATTTGGGGATGATAAAGATTTGTGTTTCTGATATGCGAGCAAAGATGTCAGTGAGAAATTTTATTTTCTTTATACTGCAGGTAAGAATGTTTCCCTTCCCTTAGGTGAAAACCATATGCCAACGTCTCTTTCATATTCTAAGTCTCATTTCTGCTTCATATGTTTTTAATTAACAAAAATGCTCCCTATGGTCAGGCAATATGTTGACTGTCAGCCTTAGTTTCAAATGAAATTACAAATTATAATCATTTCCTGAGTTCCCATAGATATTCCATTAGGAATTGAGCAAAACTGAATTAAAGCTAGCCAAATGTTATAACATGATGGTTAAAAAAAAACAAACAAACAGTATTTCAGTAGAAATAAAGGATTTTCTTTACATATATACACATATATATATCATAAAAGTGGGAAACCTTATAAAACACAAAATAAAGTTTAAGAAATCATAACAGATTACATCTGCAACACTTTAATAATTAAATCTCTAGTATATGCTTTTAGTAAAATAAAATATCTGAGATGCAGGTATTAATCCAGTGCTGACAACACATTGTTATGATTTGCACAGAGACTGAAACAAAGATTTTGAGATATACAGAGGAAACTGAAAAGAAATAAGACATTGTAACAAATCATAATATGACATTAGTAAAGAGGGACTTAAAAAATTAGCAGTTTCTAGATACTTTCCTTTATTCATAGAGATTATTAGCAAATGAGAAAAGGACCTTTAGGTCATGTTTTTGTAAATTTTTAGACGTGTGCTTTTTATACAGTAAAGTTCATCCATGTTGAGTGCACAGGTTGAAAACCTTTAATAATGTATATAGTTGTGCAGCTACTAGCATTTTCAAACTTAATATTATTTCCATCCCCTACTCCAAAAGTCCCTGATACCTGTTGCCGTACCATGCTCAGTCATGTCCAACTCTTTGGGACCCCATGGACTGCAGCTCTTCAACTCCTCTGTCCATAGAACTTTCTAGGCAAGAATATTGGAGGGGGTTGCCATTTCCTATTCCAGGGGCTCTTCCCCACCCAGGGATCAAACCCACGTCTCTTGCATCTCATGCATCAGCAGGCAGATTCTTTACCTCTGAGCCACCTGGGAAGCTGATATCTCTTATATCAGATATATCTGATATCTCTGATATCTACAACTTGTCAACACGATAACATCAGTTTTTTAGATGTGAGAAACACATTCAAAGGCAAAGCATGTTTTTATGTCTCTCCAAGCTTGCTTGGTTCCCTGGGGTGTCACATACACATGTGTATTTTATCAGCCAGACAGGCAAGAATGGAATATTTATTATCTGTACTTTGACAGTCTCTTGGCTCTCATTACTAAAATTCTTCTGTAAATTCTTAGCTGTCCTGCAGCCTATTCCACACTAAGCCCACGCTCTTTGTCTGGTAAAGTGATAGGTTTTAACTACTTAAGTGTGGGAGGGATAGGAACAGGCATATTGTAAGAAAGCTATAAAGTCACCATTATTTAACAAGAAAGCATCAGTTATTCCTGAGTAAATTTTTTCAAGTTGTTGTTTGCATTTGGTCATTTTCCTGTGGCTGAAATTTTTGTTTTTAATCATTTTATCCAGTTTATTCTTGTTTTCATGGAGGAGAGTATCTTTTCCCTCTGCCTTCCACCTCTCATTACCACCACTGGGAGTAGCATGATCAGTCCATTTTTGTGAAGAGGAAAAAAGCTATACATACACACACACCAAAATGATGCTAAATACCATATAATATCTGCCTCAGCAGGCTGTGTAGGTTTTGAAAAGCAGTGATGCTGAGGCTGAGGATGTAATGGAGTTGGGTGTTTTTCAGTGCGTGACAACAGGTCTTATACATAACTGGTCAGAGGAAAGAGTGTGCTAAGTTGCTTCGGTCATCTCCAACTCTTTGCAACCCCATGGACTCATAGTCCTCCAGGCTCCTCTGTCCATGGGATTCTCCAGGCAAGAATACTGGAATGAGTTGCCATGTCCTCCTCCAGGGGAACTTCTCAACCCAGAAATCAAACACCATGTGCCCTGCGTCTCCTGCATTGCAGGTGGACCCTTTACCACTGAACCACCGGGGAAGCATAAATCATAGCAAGAATAAGCTTTATCTTCAACTTGGGAGAAGAGTCAAGAAGAACACGAAGAATAAAAATGATGAATAATTCAGTTGTCTGTGGATGGTATCCCATGTTATTTTAATGATAATGACAGTCCATTATTCTTTGTCATTAGTTATGATTTTAATACAAAAAAAAGACCAAAAGTAAAATTAAGAATAAAGAGAAATTTCTTTTGTTAAATATTTGAACAGGCCAAAGGGGTAAGTTATAAAATTTCTTTTTCTTTAGCACATTATGCGTAGAGAAAAAAAAAATCTCTGGCAAGGATTGAAATCAAATTAAGATAAAGTTGACAAATACTTGATACTATTGCCAGGTGCAGATGACTATAAATTATATTAGGCTATAAACTGTGATGAGATTTTGTATATCAGTACTTGGCAATTAATTATGATTGATACACAGTATCTAAAGTACTACTAAGCTAATACTTGTTACAATTATTTCCTACCCTCTCTCAACTTAATATACAAAACACATTACACATTTTGTATTAGAATATTTAATTACTGAGAATCAAAAGTATTATGTAGCTAGAATATGGGTTTTAAGACAAAAAAAATCATATATAGGCAAAGGCTTCGTATTATCACTCACTACTTATTATCTGCTGACTACCACTTTTGGGCTCTAGCCACTGTATCCTGTGCCTTTCATAAAAATGACTCTACTGAGATAAATGAATCTGCACAAATAGCTTAAACATGGGCAAATCACTATGTATTCTGAATATTCTCAGAAGAGTAAATGTTGCATGTAGGTCTGACAAAGAAAAGAAAATTATATGTGTAAAACACAATTGTCCCTGATAATAGATGCCAGGAAATCTCAATGAAGCCATTTAAAATGGTGCAAAATTATTACCCTCCCACCCACATTTTTGTAATTCTTTTTTGATTAAGGCTGGAATTTTATTTTCCCATTTGTTTACAGATTTTTCATTTACCTGTGCTAACAATAGTGCTTTATATACTTTGAAATTTTTTTATATACTTAATATACTTTGAAATATTTTCACTTGATATGTTTGACTGCAACAGCTCTGCTATTATCCTCAGTTCAGTTCAGTTGCTCAGTCGTGTCTGACTCTTTGCAACCCCATGGATCGCAGCACGCCAGGCTTCCCTGTCCATCACCATCTCTCAGAGTTCACTCAGACTCACGTCCATCGAGTCTGTGATGCCATCCAGCCATCTCATCCTCGGTTGTTCCCTTTTCCTCCTGCCCCCAATCCCTCCCAGCATCAGAGTCTTTTCCAATGAGTCAGCTCTTCGCATGAGGTGGCCAAAGTACTGGAGCTTCAGCTTTAGCATCATTCCTTCCAAAGAAATCTCAGGGCTGATCTCCTTCAGAATGGACTGGTTGGATCTCCTTGCAGTCCAAGGGACTCTCAAGAGTCTTCTCCAACACCGCAGTTCAAAAGCATCTATTCTTTGGCACTCAGCCTCCTTCATAGTCCAACCCTCACATCCATACATGACTACTGGAAAAACCATAGCCTTGACTAGACGGACCTTAGTTGGCAGAGTAATGTCTCTGCTTTTGAATATACTATCTAGGTTGGTCATAACTTTTCTTCCAAGGAGTAAGCGTCTTTTCATTTCATGGCTGCAGTCACCATCTGCAGTGATTTTGGAGCCCCCAAAAAATAAAGTCTGACATTGTTTCTACTGTTTCCCCATCTATTTGCCATGAAGTGATGGGACCGGATGCCATGATCTTCGTTTTCTGAATGTTGAGCTTTAAGCCAACTTTTTCACTCTCCTCTTTCACTCTCATCAAGAGGCTTTTTAGTTTCTCTTCACTTTCTGCCATAAGGGTGGTGTCATCTGCATATCTGAGGTTATTGATATTTCTCCCGGCAATCTTGATTCCAGCTTGTGCTTCTCCCAGTCCAGTGTTTCTCATGATGTACTCTGCATATAAGTTAAATAAGTAGGGTGACAATATACAGCCTTGACGTACTCCTTTTCCTATTTGGAACCAGTCTGTTGTTCCATGTCCAGTTCTAACTGTTGCTTCCTGACCTGCATATAGGTTTCTCAAGAGGCAGGTCAGGTGGTCTAGTATTCCCATCTCTTTCAGAATTTTCCACAGTTTCTTGTGACCCACACAGTCAAAGGCTTTGGCATAGTCAAGAAAGCAGAAATAGATGTTTTTCTGGAACTCTCTTGCTTTTTCCATGATCCAGCAGATGTTGGCAATTTGATCTCTGGTTCTTCTGCCTTTTCTAAAACCAGCTTGAACATCAGGGAGTTCACGGTTCATGTATTGCTGAAGCCTGGCTTGGAGAACTTTGAGCATTACTTTACTAACGTGTGAGATGAGTGCAATTGTGCAGTAGTTTGAGCATTCTTTGGCATTGCCTTTCTTTGGGATTGGAATGAAAACTGCCCTTTTCCAGTCCTGTGGCCACTGCTGAGTTTTCCAAATGTGCTGGCATATTGAGTGCAGCACTTTCACAGCATCATCTTTCAGGATTTGAAACAGCTCAACTGGAATTCCATCATCTCCACTAGCTTTGTTCATAGTGATGCTTTCTAAGGCCCACTTGACTTCACATTCCAAGATATCTGGCTCTAGATGAGTGATCACATCATCATGATTATCTGTGTCGTGAAGATCATTTTCAGAGGAGTTTAAGAGAATTAGTTAGTGGTTATATTAGTGGATAGCCATGATTCTATCCAACGGCCAAAAGTTAAATTAAACAAAATCCAGACTTTGCTCTCACGTACTTTTTTAGGCCAAGTCAAATGTGATTTTTTTCCCATCTTGCATGCTAGAGAAAATACTGTTTCTTTTATAGTCAGAAAAATGAAGGCATTTGTAATTGTCAAAAGGAGGTATCCCTTTTCTTAAATGTATTTTTAGATGCAGACACCCTAGCAAGACATGACCATTGCTAAAGAGTCAGTTCAGTTCTGTTCAGTCGCTCAGTTGTGTCCGACTCTTTGTGACCCCATGAATCACAGCACACCAGGCCTCCCTGTCCATCACCAACTCCTGGAGTTCACTCAGACTCACATCCATCGAGTCAGTCATGCCATCCAGCCATCTCATCCTCTGTTGTCCCCTTCTCCTCCTCCCCCCAATCCCTCCCAGCATCAGAGTCTTTTCCAATGAGTCAACTCTTCGCATGAGGTGGCCAAACTACTGGAGTTCAGCTTCAGCATCATTCCCTCCAAAGAAATCCCAGGGCTGATCTCCTTCAGAATGGACTGGTTGGATCTCCTTGCAGTCCAAGGGACTCTCAAGAGTTGCTAAAGATTAGGAAGACGAAATTCTGGGTAAACATCCATTTTTCCTCTCTTATACTTGGTCCATCGCTTGTATGTTACAACATTTGCCATGCCTTGGCAACTGTCCCTGGCCTCAAGTGATTTACGTGATAATACTAAGTTCTAGGAAAGTGAAAGTGAAAGTCACTCAGTCGTGTCCGACTCTTTGAGACCCCATGGACTGTATAGTCCATGGTATTCTCCAGGCCAGAATACTGGAGTGGGTAGCCTTTCCTGCTCCAGGGGCATCTTCCCATCTCAGGGGTCAAACCCAGGTCTCTCGCATTGCAGGTGGATTCCTTACCAGCTAAGCCAGAAGGGAAGCCCAAGTTCTAAGAAGTCAAGTGCAATGTTTTTTTCCTAAAATTTTTTGCTTTTTTTTTTCTTCCACAACAAAACTTAAGAAATATTCTGAGTTTAAATTGAACTTAATTTTTCCCTTCTAGTTGGTCTACACATGTTTAGAATTTGTTTCTATGTTTTTGAAACCCAGGTTATAAGAAGAAATGACTAGTTAGTTTGTGAGATTTGCTTCATTCTCTGGAAAAACCTCATTACTTACACAAATATGATGTCTTTTAACAGACATTCAGATCTTTTTCTCTTTAACCTGTTTGTTACGAAGCTTTTAACAAGGCAGAGCTCTTGAGTGGGTTTTGTAAGACAGATATGTTAATCCCTCAGTGGGAATGCAGACATTTAGAAACAAGAGAACACAAACGAAGGCAAGCACACTGCTTCTCAGGCTTGTTTTCCTCCCAACAGGCTTGAGAAGAAAGTAGAGAAAGCCTGCTAAATTAGCTGGCACAGAACATAAAAAAACTGGATGGGGAATTTTAAAAGGCAGAAAAGACTTTTAATGAGGCAGTACCCTGAGGGAGATCAAAAGCCTGTTAGATACAATAGTTGTGATGGAATTAAGTAGTAAAAGGGCCATTTGGATAATTAAAGCCTCCTTTGTGACTGTTCAATCCCTGTGTCGGGAAGATCCCCTGGAGAAGGAAATGGCAATCCACTCTAGTATTCTTGCCTGGAAAATCCTATGGATGGAGCAGTCTGATATGCTAGTCCACGGGGTCGCAAAGAGTCGGACGCAACTGAGTGACTTCACTTCCACTTCCACTTGTGACTCTTAGGGCTTCCCAGATGGCTCAGTGGGTGAAAAATCTGCCTGCGATGCAAGGAGACTCGGGTTCAATCCCTGGGTCAGGAAAATCCCCTGAAGAAGGGCATGGCAACTTATTTTAATAGTCTTGCCTGGAAAATCCCATGGACAGAGGAGCCTAAAGGGCTACAATCCATTGGCTTGCAAAGAGTTGGCCATTACCGAGCATACACACACGCACATGTGACTTTTATAGCCTCCATCCTTAGACATCTCTGTCCTTGTAGATAGAGATGTGAGCAGAAATCCAGTTACAGATTCTGCACTAGCTGAGAGCAATGTGGTTGGGAGGGGTAGCCTGGCAGCCCAGGGACCACATTTGACCCAAATATAATTATTTTTTGACCTGTATGGTGTTTTGAGATTCACATAATGTAGGGAGGGAAAAAATCCAGTTCTATGACTTCCCTTGAAAAACCAGATCTAGAAACTCTGGTCCTAAACTCCCTCATAGTAGCTGCTGGCTAGTTCTGAGTAGCATCAGTCCCCTTTAGACAGGACATGGAGACTTGATACCCCATAAACTTAGTGCATGAATTATTGTTTTAGTAATAGTTTCTATATTGTTGTCTATATAAAAATGGGAAACTAAACACTGAAAATTAGACAAAGATGACACAATTTTTCTTGCAAGTGGTCCTCCTCCTCTGTCTGTATCATCTACCTAGTCTCTACTGCATTTCATTCTGTCACCCTTGCCATGGAAAATGCTTATTAGCCTGAATTTGTTGGAATGGCTTTGAAGATACCCATGAACAGCTGCCTTTTAGAAAAAAAAATTGATTCTGTTTTTAAATATATTTTGCTGTAAAATGGATTGTTGCCTTCCTAATTCCTGTTTGGTTTATTAATGTGAGATGACAGTGTGATAGGAAAGAGAAAAACAGGTGTTAGAGTTTGGCAGCCTTGGTTTAAGTTCCAATTATTAGCTTTGCTAATAATCATGGATAGACCTGAGAAAAGTCTCATTCTGGCCACAGTTTCCTCCATCCTAAAAATAGATATAATAAAAATTGTTACACAGTGTGATTCTGTACGTTAAATAGGAGCATCACATAAAGCTCCCAACTGCTCATTAAATGACACTTTATCAATTATAATCAAATGATTTTATATTCTAACTCCAGATTTAACTAAGATTTTGTGACAATCAAATTAAGTAACCTGAAATATGTCAGAAGCAAGCAGGCTATACAATGAGTAGCCCCCTCAAGAATGTATGAGAAATATGATTGCTCACTCAGAGATTAATAAAATAAAAATAATGAATTAGAGCAAGGGTCAGCAAATTTTTTTCTGTTAAGAAACCCATAGTAAATACTTTAGGCTTTGCATGTCACAGGGTCAGTGTCACAGCTTGTAGGTTGCTGCCCTTGTAGCAAGGAAGAAGCCCTAGACAATGCATAAATGAATGAGTACGGCTGCCTTCCAATAAAGCTGTTTGTGAACACTGAAACTCGAATTTCATATAATTTTCACATGGCATGAAATATTATTCTTTTGATTTTTTTCAACCATTTGTAAAAGTAAAAGCTATTTTTAGTTCTGGGCAGTATAAAATCAGATGGCTGGCTGAAGCTGGCCTGTGGGTTGTAGTTGGCCAACTCCTGTATTAAAACAGTAATATGAAAAGTCATAAAAAATATTCTGGTTCACAGAGATACACTTAAGGCTTTGTATCTAAATAATCAGAAGCAAACAGGGAGTTCCAGAAACAAATTTTGGCAGAATCAATCCTCTCAATGTCTACCTGGCTCCAAGCCCATCTGGAAGGACTAGCCCCGTCTGGAAATCGATGTGTTGGACTAACACAGCCTGATGCTACTCAGTAGTCAAATCACACCAAACTCCCCTTACTCACCATGAGTCCTTTTATATATCATTTGGCTTTACTTTTTTCTGCAGTGTTGTTTACAGGGAGGGAATGTACTGGTCAAGCTGACACAAATATCTATTTTGTTTGACAGGTATTTCATGTTGCAAATGGATAAACTGTGATTCTGATTTGCTCATCTGTCTTTTACAAGTCCTTTTTTTTTTCTTTAAGCCTGAATCAGCATTTCCAAATCCAATTAACTTGAGGATATATTTGAGAGTATTTTTATGAGCCTACATGGTGGAGGACCATGTCCTCAACACTGGTTAATTTATGAAGGTAATTTTGCTTTAAAGACCCTCTCTGTGTGGCCAGTCATCCTCCCATAGGAAGTCTGATGCTCAGTCTGGGCTACATTGTCTTCATCCAACGTCAGACTCTTTTCAGAAGGTTAGTGCAGCAATGTGTTGAGTTATTACAGGTAAAGGAATAGGAAGTGCTCCATTAGTTTTCACTATTATGATGATCAAGGCTATGATTATTGACAGTGCTGTCACTTTACCTTGGTGTCTTAATTATACCTATAAGTAGGCCTCACTCCTTTTTATGATCCTGATATTAAAAGACTATAATTCATTTAAATTGGTTGCTGGGATAGGGTGAATTACATTAAGACTGTTTAAATTCCTTACCTAATTTAAAACTACTCTGAAATAGCTCATTTTTCCATAAGATGTTAAAAAGTGCTTTCTACTTACAATCAAGGTTACATTTAGCAGAAAAGGAGAGAAGGGTTCAAATGCATTGAGCACTTACTCTTTGTTAGAATCCCTAGGCTTTAACGTTTTTGAGAGTCCTATTGGTTGTTATAGCTGTTCTCTTTGTATCAGCAAGGAAAACGGTTGCTCAAAAAAATAAAATCATGTTTGTAAGGTCACAAAGCTAGGAAGCTGTGGCTCTGGGATTTGACTTGGAACTCCCTCCTCTCCCTGTTTGTAAACAGTATAGATCCATTTATGCATACATTCTTTGTACAGGAATTGTCCTATAGATTACATCTAGATATGCTATAAACTCTACCACACAATGCTATAATTTTACTCTAAACTGCCATATGTCTTTACAAAAAATAAAGAATAAACAAAAGATAATATTTGTTTATTTTCACATCGCAACAATTTCTGATATGAATCTGAGTCTCTTTGGCTTCAAGGTTGAAGGTTGTCTGCTACATGATGACAGGCAGCTCCATCCGATCCCCAAGCTCATTTAAGCTTAGACATAGGACTACTCTACTATGGTATAAGCCACAGTCTGTAGAAAGGCACAAAAAAGAATAAACTGCCCCACAAGTTTAAAACAAGAGTAGGAATAACATATTTACTTAGGGCTTATGATGTGTCAGGATTCCACTTAGTGCTTTACAGGTACTTTCTCATTTAATTGTATTGCTATTAATAATAAGCAGGTAATATTGTTAGCTCCAGTTTGTAGATGAAGGAACTGAGAATTAGAGTGGTAATTTTCTCAGTATAAAAGAGCTAGAGAGAGGCTGAGCTGAGATTAAAATGCAGGTCTCTCTGGCTGGAGAGCTTATATTTATTTTCACTAAGATATCCCCATTATTTTGTGTTCTGTGGTTGTATCTACAATCATTACATTGCCACGTACTTATTCAAATCAATGAACACAGGATTCATCTTGTAATACTCTAAACAATACTCTAAAATTGCCATATATTCACAAACATAAGGTAATGTCAATTATTATAACGTGTTTCCAATTTTTTCTGATAGAAAGAGTCCCCCAAAGTGGGTTTCAGATTTTAGCTTTTTCATAAACTTTTAGATTATAGATTAATTGCCTCATTGTTTTCAGTCTGTTAACTTACTTATGTATAGATATGCATATATATCTAAGTTGCCATAGAAAATCATGGATTAATTTAGAAATATTCTTTTTTTTTTTTTTTTGCTTTTGCAGTTCATGGAATGATTTTTTTTTCCTCAAATTTTCCACTTGTATCTTTAACTCCAGGGCTGTATTCACAACAGAACTACTTTTTGAGTCATCTAACATGGTTTTCCAGAACACATTATCTTTATTTCCATATAAGTAAATTGAGACATGGCCCATTTTAAGTTTTAGTTTGAATATGATGTAAAAAATTTTCCTAAGCCATGAGACTCATTTTCAAAACTTAGAAGTTTGTTTTTAATGTGCCCTGTAATCTCTTTGACTTAACCATTAACCATACTGTGTTTACGCCCTGAAAACTTTACAACTAGATCCGTCACTGACAACAATATAAAAGTAAACCCAGGACTAACATTATATCTGTCAACATTATTTATCTTTTCCTCTTTTTATTTTGAAACAGTATACACTTAGATGTATTAATCCTCACACAATTGACTGGAAGCTTCAATGAGACAGCAAATGATGTCTAGAGTGAGGGCTCTGCACGTAGTAGGAACTCAGTTGTTAGTTCCACAAACCAATGCAGCTCATACTACTGATGAAGGCAATATTCTGACTCTGCCTTTTGTGGTTATAGTACTTTTGACCTTGAAAAAGTTAGTTGATGGATCATCTCCTTTATAATCAGAAGACTAAGAGGCAGTGCATTCAGCTGGTGCCTGCTGTTCCATCTGCTTGCAATCTGGTCACTACAACTTTTCTTCCCAGAAGAGGCCTTAAACTGCTTCTCTTGGTTTATTGCCCCATGGTTCTCATAATAATGACAATGCCAATGACAATAATTTTTCTGATTTGGGTGGAGAGATACAATCTACAAGCTCCTTTACATGTGTTAGAGCATTTGTATCTAGCAATGAGGCTGCAGCCAAGGTATTAGTATCTCTTATTTTCTAGATGAGAAAATTGAGGTATGCAAGAGGTTTGATAAGTTTCTAAAGTTCCCAAAGCTAGTATCAAACAGCTGTCACATAAACCTTTTTGGGTCAAAAAATGAGTCATGTAGGGCAAAACCTACGATGACCGCAGTTATATTCAATAATACTGTGCAGTATACACACCCTTTCCTTTTTCCACTGTCGAAATTAGATGGAATGAAAATTAAAACTTATGTCCAATGGATTAAGACAATGCTATATAATTCTCTACATAGAAACAAGATATTCTGTTGCCCAAAGAGTATGGTCTCTGAATCAGAGGCAAGGGAAATCCTCCAGACAAACCCAATCAGTCCTTTCTGTAAGGGCTTCTAACTTTTGAGCATTACTTCTCTATCAAAATACACTTCATCTTTGTCTATCTACTTTCATTGTTGGGCGAATTTCTGAGCAGTCTTGAAGAAACCAATGCAAAAGCCAAGTCCTCTATCAAACCCTCTGATTACCCCTAGATGTAAGTAGATGTTCCTTCTCTGTGCTGCCATGGTCTATGTGATCCCTGGGAGCTAGGACAAAAATTTATTTATAACTTTCCCTGTGCCCAGCAATGGTGGAGTTTCCATGTAGTGGATATTTGATGGCATTTTTCCCAGAGTCAGCCATATGGTCTGGGGAAAAACTTATCCACCCCCAGCTCCAGGATTGTATTTTTAAAAAAATAATCAGTGTATCTGATATCCAGGCAATGTGGTTGATCCTTGAAAGGCAGCAGGTTCAATTCAACTCAATAAAATATAAGATATTTGCTAGAAGTTTCTGAAATGAATAGAAACTTCCTTCCTTGCCGGGGTCCAGCCCTGGTGGATCCAGGGAATTCGAAGAGTGGACGGAGTAGGCGAGGAGAGATTTATTTAATTAGAAATATAAGATTAGATTAGGAAAGAATAGTGTAGTAGGAAAAATAGTGGAGAAAAGAGGCTGAATAACTTGGTTTACGTGGAGAACTAATAAAACCTCGAGACAAGAGGTTTGCACCATCTATGTTAGGCCACCGGCACCCACTTGAATAGCGGAGGGTGCCCCACCTTGAGCTCCCTCTCACGTGGGTCTTAGAAGCCAGGGCAAGTAAGTAGACATGGCGAGCCTCCATGCCCCAGATGGGAATTCAGCCAGAAAATAGAGTAAAGAAGACATGGGGAGACCAAGCTGCTTCAGTGAGCTAGGCCCCAGTAACTTTATTTTTAAAAGGACTTTTATACCTTTCCCACAAATGATGTTGTGTACATTATCTTCTGGCCTTGGAGGCCTCTGAACATTTTAAGACCCTCTTTTGATAAAGGCTGTTCAACTAGAAAACTTATTTTCCCTTGAAGTTTTTTTTCTTTATATTTCTAATCTATGTCAGCCTCAGAAAGTATCAAGCAAAGTTACATTTCCATGAAGCAAAGGTGCAGTAAGTTACAACAAAGTAAGAACCAATTAGCTCAAAAGTCTGATGTGGTCAGTTTTAAGGCTACACTTGTTTTTCTTACATTCTAACTATGTTAACGAATGTGCTCCCAAGTGCACAGTGGATAAGAGATATGGGAACTTAGCAACAAGTATTGGCTCAACAGTGAAATCTTACACCAGCACCACTCTAATAACTCTTTAACTCTTTGAAAGGCTTTATGTTTTAGGCCTCCTGTGCCTCTCACAGTTGGGGGGTTGTAAACAATCACATGCGTAGTTGTAAAGTCCAGGTAAGGCAAGTTAGAGAGCCATCAGAGGGGTTTGAGCTGAAACACTCCTTTTATATGCAGGAGACTGTTAACTGGGGCTCTAAGTTAACTTTTTCCAGAGAAAGGTGGTGGGAATAGCCCCCTGTTATGTCAGAAGAGTGGAAAGCACAGTACAATAAAGCAGGCAGACTCTGGTTTTGGGGGTAGATGCTCAGGAAAATCCAGGGGTACCCCTCAGGCCTGATCTCAGCCTCTGCCTTTTGCCAGGCCCCCTTCCTCATGACCTTTGCTACGGGTGGGATTTCCCATGCTGGCTCCCAGCACTTCTTCTGGGCGAGCCAAAGGAAAAAAAGTGGATTCTTTTCCTCTGGACTCCCAAGCCTCTTAGGTAACCTCTAAACACTTCAGACTCAACACCTGCCAAGCAGAGGCCACCACTCTTTAACCTTGCCTCTCCTTCTGCCTTTCCCGTGTTTGCTACCTGCACTCAGACCACACAGGTATTTGGGAACCTGCTACTCATAATGACCCCTCCTTCTTTTTGACCCCATAATTTCTCAGTGTCCTGCCACATTTTTCCCTCCTAAATATTCCTATAATTTCTCACTTTATTATTTTAATCTACACTTCACTTTCTGGGTTCAATCCCTCGGTGAGGAAGATTCCCCTAGAGAAGGGAATGGCTATCCACTCCAGTACTCTTGCCTGGAAAATTCCATGGACAGAGGAGCCTGGAGGGCTATGGTCTATGGGGTTGCAAAGGGTCAGACACAACTTGAGCAACCAACACTTTTTTAGTACAAAGTAATTACCATTACTACTTCCAGTACCAGTACTCCAGTACTCTTGCCTGGAAAATTCCATGGACCGAGAAACCTGGTGGGCTACAAACCATGGGGTGGCAAAGAGTCAGACACAATTGAGTAACACTTCACTTTCACTTCGTGCTTTGTTTTAAAATTTTTATTCTCATAATTTAATGAAATAAATAGTATTATCTTACAAAAAGCTATTCAGAGAATGTGAATAAATTTCCCAAAGATACTTAGTTCCTATGTGATAAAAGCAGAATTTGAAACCAGTTTAATTCAAAGTCTGGTGCTATTTCCAGACAATTCACTCTCCATGGACCAGAACCAGCTTGTCTATTAGAACTACATGGAGTGAGTAATTTTGTCAAGGAGTAATTTCAACTTCCAAATTTTATCATTTAAAAAATACATTTCATAAAGCTATAGCTGTCATTTCTAGTGATTCCTCTGATGGATTTGGGCAAAGTCAATTGCAAATATTTTGGAAAGGATTCACCACTTTAGAAACCATTAAGAACATTTGTGATTCATGGCAAGAGGTCCAAATCTCAAATTTAACAGGAGTTTGGAAGAAGTTGATTCCAGTTCTCATGGATGACTTTAAGGGGTTTAAAACTTCAGTAGAGGAAGTAACAGCAGATGTAGTGGAAATAGCAAGAAAACCGGAAGTAGGGCTTGAAGCTGTAACTGAATTGCTGCAATCTCATGATAAAACAAGCAGGTGAGGAGTTCTAATGGATGAACAAAGAGTGCCTTTTTGAGATGGAATCTACTCCAAGTGAAGATGCTGGGAACATTGTTAAGATGACAACAAAGGACCTAGAATTGTACATAAGCCTATTTGCTGTAGCAGGGGCATGGTTTGAGACAATTAACTTCAATTTTGAAAGAAGTTCAACTGTGGGTAAAATATTCTCATACAGCATTGCATATTACAGAGAAATCGTTGGTGAAAGAACAGTCAGTCGATATAGTAAATTCCTTGTGCATGTAGTATACTCCTAGTAAACTGACCAAATGGACGGTAGGCTCCTCTGTCCATGGGATTTTCCTGACAAGAATGCTGGAGTGGGTTGCCATGCCCTCCTCCAAAGGACCTTCCTGATCCAGAGATCAAACCCATGCCTCTCCCATCTCATTCATTGGCAGGTGGGTTCTTTACCACTAGTACCACCTGGGAAGCCCAGAAACTGGCACAGCCATCAATCTCAAGGCAAGACCCTCTATCAACAAAGAGATAACTACTTACTGAAGGCTCAGATAGTGGGTAACGTTTTTAGCAATAGAATATTTTAAAATTAAGATATGTACATTGCTTTGGGGGGCATAATGCTATTGCACAGACTATTAACAGACTATGGTGTAGTGTAAAAATAACTGTTACATGCATTGACAAATTTAAAATTTTGTGTGACTTGCTTTATTGTGTTATTTGCTTTACTGTAGTGGCCTGGAACCTAACTCACTATATCTCCATGGTATATCTGTACTTTGTTAGAGATTCAAGGGACATATTTTGCATGGGAAACATTTAGGAGATGTGATCCAGAAGAAGCAGGCAACAAAATGCCATAGGGAAATGTTTACAGAAAGCTGTGTGTTCAACTAAATAGAAGACCAGATGTTACCATAAACTGCTCCACGTTAGAAAAATTCTTCTTTAGAGTTCTGGCTTGGAAAAATAATTGGCATCTTCTTGAAAACATGGGTAGCTTTTAGTACTGGCAATTGGGTACCTCAATTTCTTTCAGTTATCATGTAGAGTTATCACTTCTTTCAAGTCAAATACTAACAGGTTTGGCCATGTTTCAACACAAATTAGAAATGTTCAAAGAATATCAAGATTATAATTCCCAGTGAACCTTTTAGTTTTTGTCTTTCCATGACCTAAATTATGTTAGATAAAGAAAAATTAAGCTATTATCCTTCAATTCAGTTCAGTCGCTCAGTCATGTCCAACTCTTTGCAACCCCATGAACCGCAGCACACCAGGCCTCCCTGTCCATCACCAACTCCCAGAGTTTACCCAAACTCATGTCCGTTGAGTCAGCAATGTCATCCAACCATCTCATCCTATGTAGTCCCCTTCTCCTCCTGCCCTCAATCTTTCCCAGCATCAGGATCTTTTCAAATGAGTCAGCTCTTCACATCAGGTGGCCAAAGTATTGGAGTTTCAGCTTCAGCATCAGTCCTTCCAATGAACACCCAGGACTGATCTCCTTTAAGATGGACTGGTTGGATCCCCTTGCAGTCTAAGGGACTCTCAAGAGTCTTCTCCAACACCATGCTTCAAAAGCATCAATTCTTCTGTGCTCAGCTTTCTTTATAGTCCAACTCTTACATCCATACATGATTACTGGAAAAACCAAAGCTTTGACTAGATGGACCTTTGTGGGCAAAGTAATGTCTCTGCTTTTTAATATACTGTCTAGGTAAATTCAGAGACAACTATTTAGGGTGGATCAGTGAAAACTTGCCCTGGAAACCTAAGGCTTCCATGTAACCAGTTGGTAAATTCTTTTGGGAAGAGTCAAGCTAGACATGAAAGGAGGAGAAACTCTCCACTAAAGATTTAAGATCAGTCTCTATGAGGAGAAAAAGAAAGGATGTTCAGTTTCATCCTCTACTGAGCAAGGTAGTGAGGCCCATTGACACTGTCCAAGGCTGAAGTGAGCAGCATTCCCAGATGCTTTTTTCCAAATAAAGTAGCCTTTACTGCAGTAACATACTAGTGTATTGGATCTGGAGCCAGGGTACAGAATGTATCAATGGGCCTGGCTTTGTGAATTTACATTCTAGCTTTATGCATAGTCTTCAATCCTCAGGAGCATCCTAACGGTAGGCAGTATTATCATCCCCATTTTATCAATGGGGAGATGGAGGTATAGAAAAGTCTCAGTCTGCCAGTCAGTGGTATTGTGCTGTGCTTAGTCATTCAGTTGTGTCCAACCAACTGTGCAACCCCATGGGGTATACAGCCTGCCAGGCCCCTCTGTCCATGGGGATTCTCCAATTAAGAATACTGAATTCGGTTGCCGTGCCCTCTTCCAGGGGATCTTCCCACCCCAGGGATTGAACCCAGGTCTCCTGCATTGCAGGCAGATTCTTTACTGTCTGAGCCACCAGAGAAGTGCAATCAGTTGTAGAGCTGGGATTTGATCCTTGGCAGAGCAAATGCTTTCACCTACCATGCTATGCTGCCACTGCTGATGTCTGATGACAGTCACTCTTTATTATTCCCAGTATGACAAAGGGAGCTAAAGAAAGTAGGACTTGTATAATTGTTAGGTCAGATGGATTAATACAATTGTTAGGTCAGACACATGCTAAACTAAGTGGCAAATTATCCTGTGTGGAATAACACTAAGCTTCAAGGCTACCTCTGTTCATTAGCGGGATGGAAACGTTAGTTCCTAAGGCAGTGAGTTCAAGTCTGCTTGGGAAGGATTGGCTCAAACCCCCAAGGTGATGTTAGGGCAGTGTAAGGCCTTAGCACCCAGAGGGCATACCTTTGAATCCCAGCCCAGTACTGGTGTGAATCTTAGGTTCTTCATCTATAAAATGAGCATTAAAATGTCATTTTCCACACATAGGTTTATTGTAAGATTAGAAGTGGTAATGCATGTAAGTGGAGTCCTGGGACATAGAACGTTTCCAATAAATCGTTATCCATTGTGTCAAATGGACTTAATATTCCTTTTTACACAAGAATTAACCAGACTTTAGCAGTTACTAGTTCAGGAAACTTGAAAGAGTGAGAGTAATGTGTGGAATGGGAGGATGTTGAGAGGGTTACATTCACACAGACTGCCAAGGCTCCTTCTCCTTTGCTCAAGAAACAAGTTCATATCATACAATTCTCCTCAATGTCTGCTTTGTCAGACTTCCAGCATTCATTTCTGTTGTAATCACATTTTGTCTAATTAACATCAAAATCTAATCTGTAAACACTCTAGGAAAAACATCTCCTGGGCAACATTTCTTTTAATCCCTGGTGGTGTGCAATCAAGCAGGGGATTTGCTGAGCCCGGGACAAGTCCTACTAGCCCAAGTTGTAATCAAAGGGGCAGAGAAACTCATAGATTGAATAAGAGCACCTGAACCACCACTAGAAGAATTTTCTTTCAAAAGCTATTGGTCCCCTTAAGGAAAAGTATCAAGTATTACGAAAGAGAGAATTTGGGACAATTTGCTCTCAAGGGGCTCAATTATTTCTAAATATATTTCCAAATAAATGAGACTTTCTTAAACCATTTATCACCATAGCAACTAAGCTGGCAGAGTTGGTGGGAGTCTCAGCTTCTATCAACTGTGAAATATGCTTGTTGCTTGCAAAGCCTGTAGAAAAAAAGTGCTATATTGAATAAGTAAGGCAGTAAATTCATGAAGACTCACAGGAAATGAATGAATAAGGAATGATGGAAACATTTGCAAAGATGTACAATCTTACTCTGAGAGTTTAATAATAAAATTTCATTAGAAAAAAACCTTATTGTGCCCCCAATTTGGTTATCTCATAAATAAAATAATTCTCTTAAAAAACAAATATGTTTCTCTAATCATACATCCCAGCATACATGGCGCCTAAAAGGTTGTGGCCTGGAGATTGAGATTTGAGTTCTAGTCCCAACGTTGATGCTAATTAGCATCTGTGTTGAATAAGGCTTTCAACCTCACAGGAACTGTTTCCTTTTCTGTACAATGAAAGAATGTGGGATTCTATTACTCACCTTGAATAAGTGAGGTAAACACTAACTTTTAAAACTCCTTTATGGCTTTAAAAAATGTCTTTCTGTTTGCCTGGTTGTGTGTGTGTGTGTGTGTGTGTGTGTGTGTGTGTGTGTGTGTGTGTGTTTAAGTTCTGGAAAATGAATCAGGTATTCAGGCTCACGGATTACCTGTACATCTAAGACCCTGACTTCCTATGTGTCTTCTCAGTTTCAGTCAACCTCAGAAGGAAGGCAGGTAGACCACTACAAGGCAATTTTGATAAAGGGTGGAGGTAGATATTTATATTTACTGTACAATTTTGCACTTAGCTTACTTTTACATATTATCTCCTTTCATCCTTACAACCTTGTACATTGTATGTATAATTTCCATTTTAGATTATAATTCCCATTTTGAGGAAAGAAAGTGTTTAATCCACTTCCTCACTGTCCCACCACCAGCAAATGAGGTGGTTATGACTTTACTCCACATCTGCTGAACTCCAGGCTACCTCTCCTTTAAAACCATCTCGGTCAATGGCATAATGCTGTGCAAAAGGCTTGATCAGGAAGTCAAGACTTGTGCTTAAGTTCCAGCACAGTCACCTATAGCTGTCTGACCTCAAGCAAGTCAGTACTATCCTTGGGCTTTCATCTTCATCTCTAAGAGACTAGATCATAGGGAGTGACTACCCCTTGAGACAATGGGCATCTTCAGATGAAAAAGGATCAGAAAGCACCCAGAGGAGGAGTAGGAGGGTGAGGGTTTCAGACTCCCTGGGGCCCTGGGTATTTACTGCCGGAAGGCAGTGTGGTGACCACACGTGGAAGAGGAGGTTCAGCCTTTTGAAAATAAGGATGAACTCAGGTAGCACAGATTTTGAAAGGGGTTCACTCAGCATTCACAATTGGAAACAAAAGTCATACACTGAAATAAAATAAGCTAGAAAAGAGCTTTCTGACAACTGAGGCAAGGGTTAGGTTGAAAGCAGCAGGCTGCATTCAGCTGTCTCTATATTTCTCTGCAGGTGAATTACTTTCAACTAAACCCAGTGTCCAGACTTGAGAGGAGTAGACTCTACTGGAAAAGTAGACCTTGCTTAAATTTGTTAATATATCTTTTGGGGGTTTTTGCTTATAAATTATCTCTTAATGCTTTGATAGTATCGATAGGATATGGTCATTGGAATCACATCACTTCCTTCTATTGCTGTACACTCTAAAGGGATAGTCAGCTGCAGTAAAGAGAAGAAAAACATATGCAACCCTCACCTGACCGCTGGCACCTTTTCAACCAGGCTTAGTAACTCTAGCAAAAAGTACTTGATAGAAGTCCATCAAGCCCAGCTCTAGCTCCCTAACTCACAGCTTAGAAGAGAAGCCATTAGATATACTTCATGACTACTAACCCTCTAAATACAAGAGGAAGAGAGAATTTCTGCTTTGAGAGGAATAATGTAAATAAAACAAAAGTCAAGGACCTGGAGTCAGCCAAGAGTGGATCCAGTTCTGATTCCTTCATTTGCTAGTGTGTGACTTAAATAAATTACCTAAGGGACTTTCTTGGTGGTCCGGTGGTTAAGACTTTGTTTTCCAATGCAGCAAGTGAGGGTTCAATCCCCAGTAAGGGAGCTAAGATTCCACATGCCTTGAGGCCAAAAAGTACAACATAAAAAAGAAGCAATGTTGTAAAAAACTCAATAAAGGCTTCAGAAATGGTTCACATCAAAAAAATCTTTAAAAAATAAATAAAAATAAATTACCTCATCACTCTGTACTTCTTTCTCCTCCTCTGAAAATGGCTAGGAAAATTCTAACAGCTGTCAGTTTCATAGAATTTAAACGTCGAGCTGAAAGCAAAAGATACAACAAGGAGTCAAAAATGAGAATCCTGGGGAAAAGTTGGAAGATAAGATTCAAAGGATGAAGTTTCAAGGCCAGAACACGGATTGTGTTAGGAAGTTTCAAGGCCAGAGTCTCCAATTACCAGCCAGCTGCAAAAATGTTGGCAAGCCTGCTGTGACTATCCACATTGAGACCAAAATCACCAAGACAAAGGAGGAGAGGAAGCCTTTAAACTGAGAAGCAACAACAAATGCTTTGGACAATAGGAAGGAGCTTGACTGCAACTTGCTTTGTTAGTATAACACTGTTTAATGGTGTATTTCATGGGGCATCAAAGGCGGAAGAAATCATGCAAAGGCCTCCAATTCTTTTTTTTTCTTTCTTTTTAAAAATTTATTTTAATTGGAGGCTAATTACTTTACAATATTGTGGTGGTTTTTGCCATGTATTCACATGACTCAGCCATGGGTGTGCATGTGTTCCCCATCCTGACCCTCCCTCCTACCTCTCTCCTCATCCCATCCAACTAGTACAGCCACTATGGAGAACAGTGTGGTGATTCCTTAAAAACTGGAAATAGAACTGCCATATGACCCAGCCCTCCGATTCTTATGCTTGTTCTTAGCTTTGCTTTAATGTCACATACCACAATGATGACATTCACACTGTTCTTCATACAGCGTGAATCCAGGCACCCCTCATGCCTGAACCCAAGAAGAAAGATGGAGGCTTTGTGAGAGGTGGTCTTCTGAACATGGCAGAATTGGAAGGTGCAAGAGCAATCCTTCTTTCCACAGGAAGTGGCTTTCAGCCTTAGTCTCCATCTGTGCACCTCCTTGTCACTTTGGCCTAAGCAGCTATACTCCCAGGCCTAGAGGGTGTGGGTTAGGATGTCCAGAGTCCTCCACATAGACCCAACACTGGCAAGCCAGATGGATAAGCCCAAAAGGGGCTTCAGCAGCATCTGTGCGTAGTCATGGATCACTCACTTCCCTAGGGCTGGGCTTCACACTTGCACAGTGAATTACCATTCATCTAGGCCAAGGCCAAAGTTTTTTTTAATTTTGCTTTACTTTGTATTCTTTTAATTTTTATTTTTGAAATAATTCCAAATTTTAAAAAATTACAAAAATAATGCAATGTACTCTCATACAGACTTTGTCCCAGATTTAGTTTCAAGAAGCAAGAATACATAAAGAATTCTCATATATCTGTCACCCCAGTTCACCACTTTTTCACAATTTGCCACATGTGCTACATTATTCCCTGTCTCTCATATGGCTTCCCTGGTGGCTCAGTGGTAAAGAATCCACCTGTCAATACAGGAGACGAGGGTTCCACTCCTGGGTCAGGAAGAACCCCTAGAGTAGGAAAATGGCAACCCACTTCAGTATTCTCGCCTGGAGGATTTCATGAACAGAAAAGCCTGGAAATCTCAGTCCATGGGTCACAGAGTCAAATATGATTGAGCAAATAACATTTTCACTTTTTTCATATATATATATATATAATGTATATATATTATATATATATAATGTTCCACTAACCATTGAAAAGTAAGTGGCAAACACCATGCCCCTTTACTCCTAACCTGTGTAGTATATTAAATATATTTCTAACGGCAGAACATTCTTTTGTATAATTACAATACCATTTTCAAGATCAAGAGATTTAGTATAGACACAATACTATTTTCAAATCCACTGTCCAGATTCAAATGTTGCCAGTTTTCCTAATCGTATCCTCTATAAATTTTTTCCAAAAATCATATGCTGCATTTAGTTGCCATATCGTTTTAGTCGCTTTTAACCTGGAACTATTCCTTCATATTTCTTTGTCTTTCAGGAATAATACTGACATTTTCAGAGAGTACAGTACATTGTACCTTTGAAAAAATATTTCTCAGGTTCTGTTTACTGCATTCCCTGATAATTAAATTCACGTTATGCCTTTTTTTTTGCAGGAATATCTCAGAAATGATATCATGTCCTTCTCAGCACATCACGACAGGAAGCATGGGATCTCACTCTGGCTCATTATTGGGATGTTAACTTTGATCTCTAGACAATTTGTCCTGATCCTTACAATACTACGTGCGAGTCTGGATCAGTGGCACTCAATCTTTGTTGAGCATTAAAATTGTCCTGGGAACTAAACAACAAGCTTGAATATCCAGCCTTCACCCTCAAGCAGTGACTCTCTACCTTACCTGTGCATTGGAATCACCTGAAAAAAATTTTAAGATGCCATAATGCCTGACTCTTACATTTAGAAATTCTGGCATGTATAGTTTGGGTTTTTCCTGGACATTAGAATTTTTAAAAACTCTCCAGGTCAAGCCAAGTATGAGAATCACTGTTTTAGATCAGTTAGGTCAGATTTTCTGTTGGTGGGCACTGGAATATTTTCAAAGCTCACCCGGGTATCTTGATGCATAGGCAGAGTTGAGAACCACAGGTGTACATCTAGAAGATCAGAGTCCAACTTTAATCAAAGAGGCAACCTGGAGCTGGGCTGGTTTTCTCAAGATCATATAGCAGATAAGTTGTGGGGTCATGTACAGCAACCAAGGCATTCTTTCCTGTTAACCATAGCTTTTCTGTGAATGAAGCAGAAGTCAGCTAGTTGACATTTATTTCACCTGAGAGGAGACCAAAGGGGCTATATTTCTGCCCCAAGCCCCAGAAATCTGAGAAAATCAGACAGTTATTTTCACACTGTTCTGTTCTGCTAACTTCAGGTTGTTCTGTCAATGGCTACATCCTTTCTGCTCAGTGTGGTCCATGAACAGCAATATCAACATCAGAACTTCAAGCCTCACCTCAGATAAATTATTCAGTTTGGTGCAGGTAATCCTTACATAGAATCCCAGAAAGATGGTCCATGCATGAGGCTATTTGGTTACAGAAAGCTTAGTTGTGAGACATCTAATTTATTAGAGGGCCACTTTAAGACAAGAATTGCTGGGTTTTCCATTTAGGATGATAATTTGATCACCTTTATTGTGTACTTCTCTCTACCTCATGAGCATCCAAGTGACTGAGAAAATAAAATAGACATCCCTAGATCCTGGCAAGTATATCACTCAGAATTCAGAATTTTGGAAATTCTGGGAGGAAATGTGGTTAAGGGATTAGCAGGTCCTTACATATTATCTGGTACAAAGAGAAAATGTACCTGGGAAATAAGTGGATATAAATACCTGGCAGAATTCTAAGCTAATAGGAATATGGGGAGAGGGGAGGTAGGAGTGGGCTACAAGAGACAAAGAACTTGACCTTGATTCAAGAAGTATGCCAAGACTGAGTCTACAATTCTCCCTCCAAAGTTACAGGTGCATGCTTTTCTGAGGAAAATGACATTTCTTTTTTTCTGCTCTTATATGTAAGAATAAACAAAATCCACCAATTGAAAGGATTTAGCTGTTCAAAAGAAGAGGAATAGAGGTAAGGAACTGAAACAAAAAGAATTTTGTAATTAATATTTTCAATGCGATGCCAGATGGCTTTGTAAGGAAAAATTGTTAGAAAATAAATAGTCAATATCAGGAAAACATTGTTCCAGAATGCGCTTCCCAGCTGGCACCGTGGTAAAGAATCTGCTTTCCAATGCAGGAGACGCAAGAGACGGGTTTGGTCCCTGGGTCGAGAAGAAAAAGCAACCCACTCCAGTGTTCTCACCTGGAAACTCCCATTGACAGAGGAGCCTGGCAGGCTACAGTGCAGGGGGTTGGAGAGTCAGACATGACTGAGCACACTTACACACAGAAGTGTTTCAGATAATAACCCCAATCCCTGCATTTAAAACACGCTATGGAGGCAGTCACTAGCAAGTTGGACAACAAAGGAAACTGAGAAGCTGATAAAAATTGATCACAAAACATTGCCTCAGGACTCAGAGAAAAAAATAAAGGTAAGAATATACTAACAAGCAAACTGGCAAGACACTAGGAAAAATGATCCAGGATTTCCAACACACATGATACATGGAGTAGTTAGTATTATTTGCTCAGGCATGTCCAGCACTTTGCGACCCCACGGTCTGCAGCTCACCAGGCTCCTCTGTCCATGGAATTCTCACCAGGCAAGAATACTGAAGGGAACTGCCATTTTCTACTCCAGGGGATCTTCCTGATGCAGGGATCAAACCCGGGTATCCCACATTCAGGGCAGATTCTTTACCATCTGAGCCACCTGTTAGGAGTCACTACATAGTCTTGAGTACAGGAAGATGAAATTGAGCAGGTGATATTTACTGATTTGAAAATTTATATCCACACAGAATTCTTCATATTTGGGTTTATAGCAGCTTTTGTCCTAATTGCCCAAACTTGAAAGCAACCAAGATGTCCTTCAGAAGGCTGATAGATGAGTAAGCTATGGCACATCTGGACAATAGAATGTTATTCAGCACTAAAAAGAAACCACAGTAATGGTTGTCAAGGGTTAGGAAGAAGAGAAAGACAAATAGGCAAAACACAGAGGACCTTTACGGCAATGAAACTACTCTATATGATACTGTAACGGTGGATACATGTGCCATTTTACATTTGCCAAGCCCATAGAATGTACATTCTATGTTGTAACAGTGAACGTAAGAGTGAATCTAAAAGTCAGCTACAGACTTTTAGTGACTGTAATGTGTCAGTGTGTGCTCATCAGTGGTAACGTACCACTCTGGTGGGGGGTGTTGAGAGTGGGAGAGGCTGAACACGTGAGGATAAAAGGTATACGGGAACTCTCTGCATTTTCCACTCAATTTTACTGTGGTTGTAAAACTGCTCCAAAAAACTAAGTCTATTTTTAAACATATCAAGCATCAGCAAGTGATCAGAAGCGTTTTCCAGAAGAGATCTTTCCAACAGCCTTTGCATTTATATCACTGGCAGCTACCTTGCTGCTGCTGCTAAGTTGCTTCAGTTGTTTCCGACTCTGTGCAACCCCATAGATGGCAGCCCACCAGGCTCCTCTGTCCCTGGGATTCTCCAGGCAAGAACACTGGAGTGGGTTGTCATGTCTTTCTCCAATGCATGAAAGTGAAGAGTGAAAGTGAAGTCTCTCAGTCGTGTCCGACTCTTAGCGACCCCATGGACTGCTGTCTATCAGGCTCCTCCACCCATGGGATTTTCCAGGCAAGAGTACTGGAGTGGGTCGCCATTGCCTTCTCCGAGCTACCTTGCCAAGGCCTCTCAACTCAGAGTACAAACACCATTTCTATGAGGTCAACATGAGTTGTTTCACTTTCAGTTCAGTTCAGTTCAGTTGCTCAGTCCTGTCCAACTCATTGCTACCCCGTGAACTATAACACACCAGGCTTCCCTGTCCATCACCAACTCACAGATCTTGCTCAAACTTATGTCCATCAGGTTGGTGATGCCATCCAACCATCTCATCCTCTGTCATCCCCTTCTTATCCTGCCTTCAATCTTTCCTGACATCAGAGTCTTTTCCAAAGAGTCAGTTCTTCGCATCAGGTGGCCAAAGTATTGGAGCATCAGCTTCAACATCAGTCCTTCCAATGAATATTCAGGACTGATTTCCTTTAGGATGGACTGGTTGCATCTCCTTGCTGTCCAAGACTCTTCAAGAGTCTTCTCCAACACCATAGTTCAAAGCATCCATTCTTCAATGCTCAACATTCTTTATAATCCAACTCACATCCATACATGACTACTGGAAAAACCATAGCTTTGATTAGACGGACATCTGTGGGCAAAATAATGTCTTGATTTTTTATATGCTGTCTAGGTTGGCCATAGCTTTTCTTCCAAGGAGCAAGTGTCTTTTAATTTCATGGCTGTAATCACCATCTGTAGTGATTTTGGAGCCCCCCAAAATAAAGTCCGTCACTGTCTCTGTTGTTTCCCATCTATTTGTCATGAAATGATGGGACCGGATGCCATGATCTTAGGTTTTTGAATGTTTTAAGCCAACTTTTTCATTCTCCTCTTTCACTTTCATCAAGAAGCTCTTTAGTTCTTATTTGATGTCTGCTATAAGGGTGGTGTCATCTGCATATCTGAGGTTATTGATATTTCTCCTGGCAATCTTGATTCCAGCTTGTGCTTCTTCCAGCCCAGCGTTTCTCATGATGTACTCAACATATAAGTCAAATAAGCAGGCTGACATATCAGCCTTGACATAATCCTCTTCCTATTTGAGACCAGTCTGTTGCTCTATGTCAGGTTCTAACTGTTGCTTCCTGACCTGCATACAGATTTCTTAGGAGGCAGGTCAGGTGGTTTGGTATTCCCATCTCTTGAAGAATTTTCCACACTTTATTGTGATCCACACAGTCAAAGTCACATATTGACTATGTGATCCGCATAGTCAATAAAGCAGAAGTAGATGTTTTTCTGGAATTCTCTTGCTTTTTTGATAATCCAATGGATGTTGGCAATTTGATCTCTTGTTCCTCTGCCTTTTCTAAAACCAGCTTGAACATCTGGAAGTTCACAGTTCACATATTGCTGAAGCCTGGCTTTGAGGATTTTGAGCACTACTTTTGCTAGTGTGTGAGATGAGTGCAATTGTGTGGTAGTTTGAGCATTCTTTGGCATCACCTTTCTTTGTGGTTGGAATGAAAACTGCCCTTTTCCAGTCCTGTGGCCACTGTTGAGTTTTCCAAATTTACTGACATATTGAGTGCAGCACTTTCACAGCATCCTCCTTCAGGATTTGAAATAGCTCAACTGGAATTCCATCACTTCTACTAGCTTTGTTCAAGTGATGCTTCCTAAGGCCCACTTGACTTCACATTCCAGGATGTCTGGCTCTAGGTGAGTGATCACACCATCATGGTTATGAGTCATCAAGATCTTTTTTGTATAGTTCTCTTGTGTATTCTTGCCACCTCTTCTTAATATCTTCTGCTTCTGTTAGGTCCATACCATTTCTGTCCTTTGTTGTGCCATCTTTGCATGAAATGTTCCCTTGGTGTCACCAATTTTCTTGAAGAGATCTCTGGTCTTTCCCACTATGTCATTTTCCTCTATTCCTTTGCATTCATCACTAAGGAAGGCTGTCTTATCTCTCCTGCTATTCTTTGGAACTCTGCATTCAAATGGGTATATCTTTCCTTTTCTCCTTTGTCTTTAGCTTCTCTTCTTTTCTGTTATTTTTAAGGCAAGCTCAGACAACCATTTTGCTTTTTTTTTCATTTCTTTTTCCTGGGGATGGTCTTGATCATTGCCTCCTGTACAGTGTCATGAACGTCCATCCATAGTTCATCAGGCACTCTGTCTAGCAGATCTAATCCCTTGAATCTATTTCTCACTTCGACTGTATAATTGTAAGAGATATGATTTAGGTCATACCTGAATTGTCTAGTGGTTTTCCCTACTTTCTTCAATTTAAGTCTGAATTTGGCATAAGGAGTTCATGATCTGAGCCACAGTCAGCTCCCAGTCTTGTCTTTGCTGACTGTATAGAGCTTCTCCATCTTTGGCTGCAAAGAATATAATCAATCTGATTTCGGTATTGACCATCTGGTGATGTCCGTGTGTAGAGTTTTCTCTTGTGTTGCTGGAAGAGGGTGTTTGCTATGACCAGTGCATTCTGTTGGCAAAATTCTATTAGCCTTTGCCCTGTTTCATTCTGTACTCCAAGGTCAAATTTGCCTGTTACTCCAGGTTACTCTCTTGACTATCTGCTTTTGCATTCCGGTCCCCTATTATGGCAAGGACATCTTTTTGGGGTGTTAGTTCTAGAAGTTCTTGTAGGTCTTCATAGAACCATTCAACCTCACCTTCTTCAGTATTACTGGTTGGGGTATAGGCTTGGATTGCTGTGATGTTAAATGGATTGCCTTGGAAATGAACAGAGATCATTCTGTCATTTTTGAGATTGCACCCACGTACTCTATTTTGGACTCTTTTGTTGACTACTCCATTTCTTCTGAGGGATTCTTGCCCACAGTAGTATATATAATGGTCATCTGAGTTAGATTCACCCATTCCAGTCCATTTTAGTTTGCTGATTCCTATAATGTCGATGTTCACTCCTGTCATTTCCTATTCGACCACTTCCAATTTGCCTTGATTCATGGACCTAACATTCCAGGTTTCTATGCAATATTGCTCTTTACAACATCAGACTTAACTTCCATCACTAGTCACATCCACAACTGGGTGTTGTTTTTGCTTTGGCTCCATCCCTTCATTCTTTCTGGAGTTATTTCTCCACTGATCTCCAGTAACATATTGAGCACCTACTGACCTGGGGAGTTCATCTTTCAGTGTCCTATCTTTTTGCCTTTTCATGCTGTTTGTGGGGTTCTCAAAGCAAGAATACTGAAGTGGTCTGCCATTCCCTTCTCTAGCGGACCCTGTTTTGTCAGAACTCTCCACCATGACCTGTCTGTCTTGGGTGGCCCTACACGGCTTAGCTTGTAGTTTCATTGAGTTAGACAAGGTTGTGGTCCATGTGATCAGTTTTACTTTATCAGTTTGTTAACATCGGATATATAACCTTGAGCACATCATTTAACCTGTTTCTTCTCTCCTTTGTAAAATTGCTGTAATGATAAAAGAGATAATTCTATCCTGACAGGCCAGTTCAGTAAAGAGTAGTTATTGTGATTTTTGTCGTTACTTAATACATACCAGAAGAATTATATGGTTAGTGGTAGGAAAATTTGAAAGAGAAGGAGAGTCAATGATTTTTTTGTACCTACCACACACTCATTTACATACCTGCATCCCTGTCATGTAGCTAGCTCCTTAAAAGTCCAATGCATTTATGCCAATGCCTTCCAACAAATGTCATCACATATCAGATCTGATGGAAGAGTTAATAGTTCAGAGTGAGAGCCCCAGTACTTTAGTTCTACTTTTCTGAGATGTTAATCTATTCATCAGTTTATGGAAAGAAAAGAAATAAATGAGAAAATAGAGAAAAAATGGAAGGAAAAATATGTTATGAAATATGTGCATAAATAATAAAAGTGTAGTTTGTAAGAGAAGGGGAAAATGATGTGCAAGTATAAAATGTTGTTACCTACAAAAAGTAATTGTTTTTCTCTTTATTAAATCCTGGTTGCTATGGAAACTTTTTTGCATTAAGTTAAAACTTTAAAAATACTTATGAATTATCTTGCTCCAGAATTTGCATTTAGTTTTAATATTTTAAAATAATAAATGGATTTTAAATGCTGTTTTGTTTTTTTTTAATCAAGACTGTGGTTTGACAACTTTGATATTCACATTTCTCCATGAATTGCCCCAGCCAAACTTCTGCAAAGGCAGTCACTTTCTGAAAGGGTCCTATGCATGCCTCACTGCTGTTCAGCCACTCAGTAGTGTCTGACTCTTTGTGACCCTATGGACTGTGATCTTCCAGGCTCCTCTTTCCATGGGATTCTCCAAGCAAGAATACTGGAATGGGTTGCCATGCCCTCCTCCAGGGATCTTCCTGACCCAGGGATCAAACTCTCATCAGCCTCCTGCATTGGCAGGTTGGTTCTTTACCACTAGCGCCACCTGGGAAGCCCACCTGACATTTAAACTTGGAGGGAAAAGACAATAACAAATAATCTGAATAATTTCAGAGAGATTAGAGTTCTATGAATAAAATAAAACAGTGTAATGGGGTAAAAAAAAGAGGCAAGAGAAGTAAACTTTTTGAGAGGGTAGTCAGGCAATTTTAAGAGAAAGAAATATTCGAGTAGAAACTTGAGTGAGAAAAAATATTTCAAAGAGAAGCCTTTCAGGGAGAAGAACTCCCTGCAAATATAAAAACCCAAAGCAGAAATGAACCTGAACTGTTTCAGGAAAATTAAAACAGTCATGATGGCTGGGAGCACAAGGAGTGATGTGGTTCAAGATCTGGTCTGGGAAATAGAAAAGAACAAGATCATTTAAGGCTTGCACGCCCTGCTAAGGACATGGGTTTTAGGTTGAGTATAAAGGAAAGTCATCATATAATTTAAAATTGAAAAGTAAAAATTTCTTATTTATATTTACAAAATTACTCTGATAAACAATAATGAATTCTAAGAGCAAGAAATATACAGAAGACCAGCAAAGAGATTATATAGCAGTGAACCAAGTAAGTGAGGATACAGAGATAGAATGTTAGGATTAGAAATGGTAAAACATGATTAGTTAAAAAGGATACATTTCAGAATGTTATGGGTCCATGCTGAGGAAGATGGGTAATTTATATTATATGTTACTGTTATTATTTAAGAGATGCTAAATTTTATGAAATATAACTTCAGAATTAATAGGGATAATATTATGATTTTCCCATTTTATTATTAAAAGGTACTTAATATTAACACATTCTTGCATTTTTGGAACCATAGTTAGTCTTGCTTTATTGATTCATTTAAATTGCTACTGCATTTTCTTTGCTAATAGTTTACTCATTGACATTACAATGATACGTATAATTACAATTAACTTGTAATTGACGTCTTTGTAGGATTCCTGAAGCAGTATTCATGTGTGTGTAAGAATTTTCACGTTCTATATTAAAACATTTTCTATGGCTTTAAATAATCACTTCCTTGATGGTTTGTTTGAATTCCCTTGTGAAATTACTTGAACCTAGTGCTTTTCATTTAGATGTAGCTCAATGATAGCTTTTAAAATTTCTTCTGTGATATAATTAGTCTGTTTAGGATTATTTTTATATTTTGAAGTCCATTTTGCTTATTTATATTTTCCTAGAAATTATCATCATTGTAACAAAAATGGGGAAAAGCCACCTTTTGAGACATTTGGAAAAGCATCCATTGTATTACCAAATGTATATTCATTTAATAATTCTTTCCATTTCTGCTCCCTTCTCAAAACTTCACTCCCTCACAATAAAATAGATGGTAGGAATCTGGCCAGAACATTATTTGAAAGTTCAGCTTTCCAGCTCAGACTGTTCGTTGTTCCAGGACTGATGGAGATTTGAATGAATCACTGGGAATTCTCCAGAGATGGCTTTTAGTGGTGGACTCATGCCGCCTGTGTCTTCAATCACAACATTGCCTTTGGGCCGCTTGTATCCCCAGCTGAGCAGAAGTCCACCTGCCCAATCCCTAAGCTCATAATGAGGAAGTTTTGCAGGAAGCAGAACTGACTTTAGCATTTCTTCAAAATATTTCCATTCAAGTTTATTTCTAGCTCACTGGACAAACTTATGCTTTTTTATTTTTTGATTGTCACATGTGGTGTGGTTTAAAACAGACATTTCTTCCTAATATATAAACCTTCCATATTTTTTAACTTCCTCTATGGAAAATCCATAGACCCTTTAAAGTATATCTCCCCATTGTCCTAGCCACACTTCTGAGTATATTCCCATTCTCCAAAGAAGAGGTTCTGAGGTAAGGATGAAGTTGTCAGGTCTCTCAGTTCAGTCGCTCAGTCATGTCCAACTCTATGCAAACCCATAAACTGCAGCACGCCAGGCCTCCTTGTCCATCACCAACTCCCAGAGTTTACCCAAACTCATGTCCACTGAGTCGGTGATGCCATCCATCTCATCTTATGTCATCCCCTTCTCCTCCTGCCTTCAATCTTTTCCAGCATTAGAGTCTTTCCAAATGAGTCAACTCTGCATCAGGTGGCCAAAGTACTGGACTTTCAGCTTCAACATCAGTCCTAGAAATGAACACTCAAGACTGATCTCCTTTAGGATGGACTGGTTGGATCTCCTTGCAGTCCAAGGGACTCTCAAGAGTCTTCTCCAACACCACAGCTCAAAAGCATCAATTCTTCAGTGCTAGCTTTCATTATAGTCCAACTCTCACATCCATACATGACCACTGGAAAAAACATAGCTTTGCCTAGACAGACCTTTGTTGACAAAGTAATGCCTCTGCTTTTTTATAATATGCTGTCTAGGTTGGTCATAACTTTCCTTCCAAGGAATAAGTGTCTTTTAATTTCATGGCTGCTATCACCATCTGCGGTGATTTTGGAGCCAAAAAAAAAAAATAAAGTCTGACACTGTTTCCACTGTTTTCCCATCTATTTCCCATGAAGTGATGGGACCGGATGCCATGATCTTACTTTTCTGATTGTTGAGCTTTAAGCCAACTTTTTCACTCTCCTCTTTCACTTTCATCAAGAGGCTCTTTAGTTCTCTTCACATTCTGCCATAAGGGTGGTGTCATCTGCATATCTGAGGTGATTGATATTTCTCCTGGCAATCTTGATTCCAGGTTGTGCTTCTGCCAGCCCAGCGTTTCTCATGATGTACTCTGCATATAAGTTAAATAAGCACGGTGACAATATACAGCCTTGACGTACTCCTTTTCCTATTTGGAACCAGTCTGTTCCATGTCCAGTTCTAACTGTTGCTTCCTGACCTGCATATAGATTTGTCAAGAGGCAGGTCAGGTGGTCTGGTACTCCCGTCTCCTTCAGAATTTTCCACAGTTTATTGTGATCCACATCAATAAAGCAGAAATAGATATTTTTCTGGAACTCTCTTGCTTTTGCCATGATCCAGCGGATGTTGGCAATTTAATCTCTGGTTCCTCTGCCTTTCCTAAAACCAGCTTGAACATCAGGGAGTTCACAGTTCACGTATTGCTGAAGCCTGGCTTAGAGAATTTTGATTATTACTTTACTAGCATGTGAGATGAGTGCAATTTTGCAGTAGTTTGAGCATTCTTTGGCATTGCCTTTCTTTGGGATTGGAATGAAAACTGCCCTTTTCCAGTCCTGTGGCCACTGCTGAGTCTTCCAAATGTGCTGGCATATTGAGTGCAGCACTTTCACAGCATCATCTTTTAGGATTTGAAACAGCTCAAGTGGAATTCCTTTCACCTCCACTAGCTTTGTGTGTAGTGATGCTTTCCTAAGGCCCACTGACTTCACATTCCAGGATGTCTGGCTCTAGGTGAGTGTGAGTGAGTGTGAGTGATCACACCATCATGATTATCTGGGTTGTGAAGATCTTTTTTGTACTGTTCTGTGTATTCTTGCCACCTCTCCTTAATATCTTCTGCTTCTGTTAGGTCCATATCATTTCTGTCCTTTATCGATCCCAACTTTGCATGAAATGTTCCCTTGGTATCTCTAATTTTCTTGAAGTGATCTCTAGTCTTTCCCATTCTGTTTTTTTTTTTTTTTTCTATTTCTTTGCATTGATCACTGAAGAAGACTTTCTTATCTTTCCTTGTTATTCTTTGGAACTCTGCCTTCAGATGCTTATATCTTTCCATTTCTCCTTTGCTTTTCACTTCTCTTCTTTTCACTGTCTATTTCTCAGTCTTTTTGCTTTTTTGCATTTCTTTTCCATGAGGATGGTCTTGACCCCTGTCTCCTGTACACTGTCATGAACCTCCGTCCATAGTTTATCAGGTACTCTGTCTAGCAGATCTAGTCCCTTAATGCTATTTCTCACATTCACGGTATAATTAAGGGATTTGATTTAGGTCATACCTGAATGATCTAATGGTTTTCCCCCACTTTCTTCAATTTAAGTCTGAATTTGGCAATAAGGAGTTCATGATCTGGGCCACAGGCAGCTCCTGGTCTTGTTTTTGCTGACTGTATAGAGCTTCTCCATTTTGGCTGCAAATAATATAATCAATCTGATTTTGGTGTTGGCCATCAGGTGATGTCCATGTGTATATAGAGTCTTCTCTTGTGTTGTTGGAAGAAGGTATTTGCTATGACCAGGTCTCTAGGTATTTGATTCTTCCATGGGGGAGAAAAAAACAGAGTGTGCACATAGTAGATTTGGTTCAGTTCAGTTCAGTTCAGTCGCTCAGTCTTGTCCGACCTTTTGCAACCCCATGAATCACAGCATGCCAGGCCTCCCTGTCCATCACCAACTCCTGGAGTTCACTCAGATTCACATCTATCAAGTCAGTCATGCGATCCAGCCATCTCATCCTCTGTTGTCCCCTTCTCCTCCTGCCCCCAACCCCTCACAGCATTAGTCTTTTCCAATGAGTCAACTCTTCTCATGGGATGGCCAAAGTACTGGAATTTCAGCTTTAGCATCATTCCTTCCAAAGAACACCCAGGGCTGATCTCCTTCAGAATGGACTGGTTGGATCTCCTTGCAGTCCAAGGGACTCTCAAGAGTCTTCTCCAACACCACACTTCAAAAGCGTCAATTCTTTGGTGCTCAGCTTTCTTCACAGTCCAACTCTCACATCCATACATGACTACTGGAAAAATCATAGCCTTGACTAGATGGACCTTAGTCAGCAAAGTAATGTCTCTGCTTTTGAATTTGCTGTCTAGGTTGGTCACCTATATTTAAAAGTGTGCATGCCAATTCCAAATTTACTTGATCACATGGCATATGACCATCCTGGTAACTGACAACTCAGTGAGCCACAGAGATATATGGGGATATGCATGTCTTGGATATTCCATTTTGGAAGGGAAATGTTTCTGACACCAGAATGGAAATACTAGTTTAAACCTTCTATTGTTAGATTTCTCCCTCTAAATATAATTGTGGATTTGTCAACTTCTTCTTTAGTTATGTGTTTGAAGCACTGTAATTAAGTACATATCAGGGTTGTTATGTCTTCTTGATGAACTGGCCTTTTCATTCTTATGAAACATTCTTCTTTATCTCCAGTAACACAGTCTTTTTCTTGAAGTCTGTTCGGTCTGATATTAATATATAATGTCTCCAATTTACTTTCGACAAGCATTTGTATGCACATTATCTTGTTCTACTCTTGCCTTTTAACCTCTCTGTGTCTTTTTTTAACTTCTGTCTATGGTAGATTGCGTTTATGGATCTCTGTTTTTTTATCCAATCTGGCGACTTTTACATTTTAATTGATTATTGACTCTATAGCTAATGTAATTATTAATATGATTGGATTGAAGTCTACCATTGTCTTATTTTTTCTGTTTAGCTCATACTTTTTTCAACTTTTTTTCTTTATGTTCTGCTTTTAAAAAGTTAACTATTTCTTAGTATTCCATGTGATCTCCTCTACATTTGACTATTTCTTTTTTTTTAGAGGTTACAAGAAGCATTTCAATCTAACACAATCTATCTCAAATACCACTACATATGTAACATAAACCATTACAAGAACATGTCTTCTTTTGCCTTCTCTTGTTCTCTAGTTTATAGTTTCCATACCTCTTACATCTGTGAATGTAATAAATCCCAGAATCCAGCTGCCTCAAAGGTAGAGAACACTGCTTTGCTATTATTCTTTCCTATGTATTTCTTATCTTTTGGCCAAATTTTGTCGCTATTCAACTATATACCTACCAAAAAAAAAAAAAAGCTTTGCTCTAACATATGACTAAAATTCAAAATATTAATCAATAAAATTATTATTTATCATTAATAAACTCAACACAATGAGATCCCTAAAATGAAAGATTCCAAGAATTTCCACTTGATTTTTAACATATTTGTATAAATGACCAACCTTTCTTAACAAAGATTTTTAAGAAGAATGTGCATTCAGAAGGCAGAATCAGGAACTGAAATACACTACAAATAGCACTGTCAAGCAACCAAAGTTTCCTTTTGCATATGAACATCAGAGAAAGAATAGATAGTTCACACCACTCTTTTTGACCCCACTACTACTTACAGGGCGTTCTCTTTGATAATGATGGCCACAAATGCAATCAGTTTTACCTTTGCCTATTATGTGAGTGTTCTCTATGCCCAGAAATTAAACTCCAGTTGGAACAACACAGAAAAAAAGAGTTCTAGTTTTTTAAAACAGTCAAGTGAATGGAGAAAATGTATGGCTGTTGCTGTGTTTACAGGTTGGGTAGGCTTTGGCTTGCAGAAAATTTTCTCTATATATTTTGTCAAGAGTATTGCAACTTTTATTGAAATGGTTTCTGCAATGATAAAGAGCCAAACTTGATAAAAGACCCTTTTATAAGTTAGATATAGGGTGATACTAGAGACCCTCTGAAATGTAACAGTTAAGTTGCAAGAAAACAGACAGCATGTCGAAAATAGGGTAATTCCAACAGAGTTTTTAAGAAGCATGAATTACAAAGGCATCAGAAATATGTAGAGAAATGATGAAGAATGATGCAGTCCCCTGGGTATAGGAATAGTGAAATGCTCTTACTAACCCTGAGCCTGAAGGCTTAGGGGGAAGAAGTAGTTACTTGCATGAAAAGGAATACTCATACAGAGAGTCTCAACTTGAGGGCCTATATCTGATAGATAGAGTACCTGATGAACTATGGAATGAGGTTCGTGACATTGCACAGGAGACAGGAATCAAGACCATCCTCATGGAAAAGAAATGAAAAAAAGCAAAATGGCTGTCTGGGGAGGCCTTACAAATAGCTGTGAAAAGAAGAGAAGTGAAAAGCAAAAGAGAAAAGGAAACATATAAGAATCTGAAAGCAGAGTTCCGAAGAATAGCAAGAAGAGATAAAAAAGCCTTCTTAAGTGATCAATGAAAAGAAATAGAGGAAAATAATAGAATGGGAAAGACTAGAGATCTCTTCAAGAAAATTAGAGATACCAAGGGAACATTTCATGCAAAGATGAGCTCGATAAAGGACAGAAATGGTATGGACCTAACAGAAGCAGAAGATATTAAGGAGAGGTGGCAAGAATACACAGAAAAACTGTACAAAAAAGATCTTCACAACCCAGATAATCACAATGGTGTGATCACTCACACTCACTCACACTCACCTAGAGCCAGACATCCTGGAATGTGAAGTCAGTGGGCCTTAGAAAGCATCACTACACACAAAGCTAGTGGAGGTGATGGCATTCCAGGTGAGCTACTTCAAATCCTAAAAGATGATGCTGTGAAAGTGCTACACTCAATATGCCAGCAAATTTGGAAAACTCAGCAGTGGCCACAGGACTGGAAAAGGGCAGTTTTCATTCCAATCCCAAAGAAAGGCAATGCCAAAAATGCTCAAACTACCGCACAATTGCACTCATCTCACGCGCTAGTAAAGTAGTGCTCAAAATTCTCCAAGCCAGGCTTCAGCAATATGTGAACTGTGAACTTCCAGAGGTTCAAGGTGGTTTTCGAAAAGGCAGAGGAACCAGAGATCAAATTGCCAACATCTGCTAGACATGGAACAACAGACTGGTTCCAAATAGGAAAAGGAGTACGTCAAGGCTGTATATTGTCACCCTGCTTATTTAACTTATATGCAGAGTACATCATGAGAAACACTGGACTGGAAAAAGCACAAGCTGGAATCAAGATTGCCGGGAGAAATATCAATCACCTCAGATATGCAGATGACACCACCCTTATGGCAGAAAGTGAAGAAGATCTAAAAAGCCTCTTGATGAAAGTGAAAGAGGAGAGTGAAAAAGTTGGCTTAAAGCTCAACATTCAGAAAACGAAGCTCATGGCATCAGGTCTCATCACTTCATGGGAAATAGATGGGAAAACAGTGGAAACAGTGTCAGGCTTCATTTTTGAAGGCTCCAAAATCACTGCAGATGGTGACTGCAGCCATGAAATTAAAAGACGCTTACTTCTTGGAAGAAAAGTTATGACCAACCTAGATAGCATATGGAAAAGTAGAGACATTACTTTGCCAACAAAGGTCTTTCTAGTCAAGGCTGTGGTTTTTCCAGTGGTCATGTATGGATGTGAGAGTTGGACTGTGAAGAAGGCTGAGTGCCGAAGAATTGATGCTTTTGAACTGTGGTGTTGAAGAAGAGCCTTGAGAGTCCCTTGGACTGCAAGGAGATCCAACCAGTCCATTCTGAAGGAGATCAGCCCTGGGATTTCTTTGGAAGGAATGATGCTAAAGCTGAAACTCCAGTACTTTGGCCACCTCATGCGAAAAGTTGACTCATTGGAAAAGACTTTGATGCTGGGAGGGATTGGGGGTGGGAGAAGAAGGGGACGACAGAGGGTGAGATGGCTGGATGGCATCACAGACTCAACGGACGTGAGTCTGAGTGAACTCTGGGAGTTGGTGATGGACAGGGAGCCTTGGCGTGCTGCAATTCATGGGGTCGCAACAAGTCTGACACAGCTGAGCGACTGAACTGAACTGAACTCAACTTGAGAAGAACTGTGAACTCATTTGAAGGACATGGCCAGTTTAATAGTAATACACTGAGGGAGCTGGAGCAATAAATATCTAAATTTACTCTTCTTTTTCCAAAATTTAATTCAACAAAATACAAAATTTGTTGAATTAAAGACTTCAACAAACAATAAAATGTTTTCAATTTTAATGAGAATCTATGAAAAAATTTTAGCAAATATGATTCTGTAGTCTGAAGATAGACCATTTTAGCCATAAGATTGGGAGGAAGGCAAGTCCATCTTTTCTTAACACTCTTAAATAACATTGTATGTGAAACTTTTCCACAATAAAACCTCTACATACCAAAGTCTACTGACAAATTTCTACAAACATTTAATAAAGAAATAACAACTCTACACCAATTCTTCCAAAAATTTGAAGAAGACATCTCCACCTATAGACTAGCTTTCCTTTAATACTGAAACCAAACACATAAAAAGAAAATTACAGGGATTCAAGAGGGAGGGGACATATGTACACTTATGGCTGATTCATGATGATGTTTGGCAGAAACCAACACAATTCTGTATGGTAATTATCCTGCAATTTAAAAATTAATTAAAAAAATAAAAAGATTACATCAATCATGAAAAAACACATTTAAAAATCAGCAAATTGAGTCCAAGAATATACGAATATAACACATTATAATCTATAACACATTATAATCTATTCTATAATCCTTGTAATGCAAGATTAATTTCACATTTGAAAATTTATTAATAAAAGATATTATGTTAAAATAATTGAAAAGGAGAAAAACATATGATGGCCTTGATAGATGCAGAAAAATTATTAGACAGAATTCAACATTCATTTCTGATTAAAACTCTTAGCACACTGGAAACAGAAGAGATCTTCTTAAACCATATTAAGAACATCTAAAAGCATAATGAGTATCACACTTAATAGTAAAGAAAATAAATATTTTCCTCTGGAAATTATGAACAAAGAAAGGATTTAACTGTCAGTATTCAACACTGCATTGGAGTTTCTAGCTGTTCAGAAGGGCAAGAAAATAAAGTAAAAGGAATCCAGACTGGAAAGGAGGAAACAAAACTACCTTATTTGTAGAAGACATGAGGATATACAAAGATTGAATATATATTGAATATATAAAATATATATATTTATATATACTAAATATTAAATATATTATTACATATTACATTATATTTTATATATAATATGTTGAATCTATAATAAAAGTTTCTAGATTTAATAAGCAATTTTAGCAAGGTTATAGGATATCAGTTATATAAAAAACCAACTGAATTTTAATATACCAGCAATGAACAATCAGAATACTGAATTAACATAATACTGTTTAACAATACCATCAACACAAGAAATCTTTATGGATATACATGACAAAAACTGTGAAAGATATGTTCACAAAAAAACTACGAAAACTGATGAGAAAAATTAAAGACATTAACACGTGGGAAGATATGTCATGTTCATGGATTAAAAACACACAATATTTTTAAGATATCATCTCTTCAAGTTGATCTATATATTTATTACAATCCCATTCAAAATTTAAATATGGATGTTATAGAAGATGACAAGTTGATTATGAAGTTCACTTGGAAATGTGAAGCACATAGAACATCTTTGAGCTCAGTTCAGTCGCTCAGTCGTGTCCAACTCTTTCCGATCCCATGAATCGCAGCACACCAGGGCTCCCTGTCCATCACCAACACCCGGAGTTCAATTAGACTCATGTTCATCGAGTCTGTGATGCCATCCAGCCATCTCATCCTCTGTTGTCCCCTTCTCCTCCTGCCCCCAATCCCTCCCAGCATCAAAGTCTTTTCCAATGAGTCAACTCTTCGCATGAGGTGGCCAAAGTACTGGAGTTTCAGCTTTAGCATCAGTCCTTCCAAAGAAACCCCAGGGCTGATCTCCTTCAGAATGGACTGGTTGGATCTCCTTGCAGTCCAAAGGACTCTCGAGAGTCTTCTCCAACACCACAGTTCGAAAGCATCAATTCTTCGGCACTCAGCCTTCTTCACAGTCCAACTCTCACATCCATACATGACCACTGGAAAAACCATAGCCTTGACTAGACGGACCTTAGTCGGCAAAGTAATGTCTCTGCTTTTGCATATACTATAAGGTTGCATATACTATAAGGTTGGTCATAACTTTTCTTCCAAGGAGTAAGCGTCTTTTAATTTCATGGCTGCAGCCACCATCTGCAGTGATTTTGGAGCCCCTCAAAATAAAGTCTGACACTGTTTCCATTGTTTCCCCATCCACTTCCCATGAAATGATGGGACCAGATGCCATGATCTTCGTTTTCTGAATGTTGAGCTTTAAGCCAACGTTTTCACTCTCCACTTTCACTTTCATCAAGAGGCTTTTTAGTTCCTCTTCACTTTCTGCCATAAGGGTGGTGTCATCTGCATATCTGAGGTGATTGATATTTCTCCCGGCAATCTTGATTCCAGCTTGTGCTTCTTCCAGTCCAGCATTTCTCATGATGTACTCTGCATATAAGTTAAATTTACATACTTAAAAAAATAAACTCAACAATAATTCCAGAAAAAACATCTATTTCTGCTTTACTGTTTGCTAAAGCCTTTCTCTGATTGTGTGTATCACAATAAACTGTGGGAAATTCTTCAAGAGATGGGAATATCAGACCACATTACCACCTGCTGAGAAATCTGTATGCAGGTCGAGAGGCAAGAGTTAGAACCTGATGTGGAACAATGGACTGGTAACAAATTGGGAAAGTAGTACATCAAGGCTGTATATTGTCACACTGCTTATTTAACTTATATGCAGAGTACATCATGAGAAACACTGGACTGGAGGAAACACAAGCTGGAATCAAGAGAGAAACATCAACAACCTCAGATATGCAGATGACACCACCCTTATGGCAGAAAGTGAAGAAGATCTAAAAAGCCTGTTGATGAAAGTGAAAGAGGAGAGTGAAAAAGTTGGCTTAAAGCTCAACATTTAAGAAACTAAGATCATGGCATCTGGTCCCATCACTTCATGGCAAATAGATGGGGAAACAGTGGAAACAGTGGCTGCACCATCATTGCAGATGGTGACTGCAGCCATGAAATTAAAGACACTTACTCCTTGGAAGGAAAGTTATGACCAACCTAGATAGCGTATTGAAAACAGAGACATTACTTTGTCAAAAAGGTCTGTCTAGTCAAGGCTATGGTTTTTCCAATAGTCATGTATGGATGTGAAGTTGAACCATAAAGAAAGCTGAGTGCCGAAGAATTGATGCTTTTGAACTGTGGTGTTGGAGAAGACTCTTGAGAGTCCCTTGGACTGTAAGGAGATCTAACCAGTCCATCCTAAAGAAAATCAGTCCTGAATATTCACTGGAAGGACTGATGCTGAAGCTGAAGCTCCAATACTTTGCCCACCTGATGTGAAGCACTGACTCACTGGAAAAGACCCTGATGCTGGTAAAGATTTAAGGCAGGATGAGAAAGGAATGACAGAGGATGAAATGGTTGGATAGCATCACCAACTTGATGGATATGAGTTTGAGTAAGCTCTGGAAGTTAGTGATGGACAGGGAGGCCTGGTGTGCTACAGTCCATGGTGTTGCAAGGAGTCAGACACAACTGAGAGACTGAACTAAACTGAACTGATATATTTTCCATGATGTTTTTTGTTTTTGTTTTTGTTTTTGTTTTACTATCCCCTGCAGCATATGGGAGCTTGGTTCAGGGATCAAGGATCTAATCTTCAGTCCCTGCATTGGAAACTTGAAATCCTAATCACTGGACCTCCAGGGAAGTCCCCCATCTCTACAATTTGTATAAGTATAAAGTTGGAGAACACAAATTATCTGATGTCAAGAAGAGTTTTTATTATTGCTCAAGTAATGAATACAGCCTGGTATAGTGTCATGACAGATAAATCAATCAAGGGAAGAGTGTCAAACATTTTTGACAAAATTGAAAGTGTGATTTGCTTCTTCAACAAATAGTACCAGAACAATTGTAGAACCACATGGTAAAGAGAGAGGGAGAGAGAAGTTAGGAAGGAAGGAAGGGAGGGAGAGAGGACAAAGACATAAAAAAGTTGCCTTCCTAAGAGGAATAAAAGTATATATCCATACAAAGATTTTTTTCAGACTATATGATTCTACTTTTATAAAATTCTAGGAAATACAATGTAGGGATCTACAATGACAGAAACTCGGTCATTGTTTCTTGAGGAATAGGTTTGCCTTAGTATATAGCCAGAATGGGTGGATTTCAACAGAGGACAAAGAAGCTTTTGCAGTGATAAGTATATTAACTATACTGTAGTGATGGCTTTATGGGTGTATATATATATAATATCAAAATTTATCAAAATGCACACTTGAAACATGTGTAGTTTATTGTATGATAATTACACTGCAATAAAATTGTTAAAAACCACTATTAAGAACTGAATAGGCAATGAAACATGGGTAGAAAATATTTCAAGTGTATATATATGGAAAAGGATTTGTAACCAGAAAATACTTAGTTTAAAAATGTTCTACATCTAAAAAAATAACTAAAAACATCCTTTAAATGGACAAACATTTAAACAGATATTTCACAAAAGAAGACATATAAATGGCCAATGTTAAGCATAGGAAAAGATGCTAAAATTTTTTAACATCATGGAAATGCAAATTAAAACCACAAACATATAACTATGTATCCAGTACTACAATAAAAACACAAGGTACTGGAAATATACATTGCTGGTAGAAGTGTAAAATTGAAATAATTTTATAGAAGTGTTTGGAAATTTCTAACAAAGTTAACTCTACATCTTCTCTATGACTGGAATATTCACACATAGGAATTTGCTTAAAAGAGATAAAAACATTTGTGAACAGAAAGTCTTTTTTATAAGAGTGTTCATAGTGGGTTTTTTGTTGTTTTTATTGCTGTTTTACATTAAAAATTAAATGATCTTAGTATAAACATCTGCATAGCTGATATATTTGAGAAATTTTGAAAATTTTCCTTCTTCATTTTTTTCTTTCTGTTATCAAAACAAAATTAACATCTAACATTATTAGTTTCAGGTATACAATATAATTATTTGATATTTGTGTATAGAGCAAAACAATCACCATAGTAAGTCTGGTTAGTATCCAACATCACACATAGTTATATTTTTTCCTTGTGATAAGAACTTTAAAGACTTATTCTCTTAGCAATTTCAAATATGCTATACTATTTTATTAACTATAGTTACAATGCTGTACATTACATCTGCATGATATTTATAACTAGAAGTTTGTAGTTTTTGACCACATTTGCCCATTTTACCCACTCCCACTCCCCAAGCCCCAGGACCCTTATATTCTCTTTTTGCTATCATTTATTTTAAACAATTTCTGTGAAATCTCTCAGTAAAATGGATTTTGTTTTTACATTGTTTTATTTTATTTTATTTTATACATCCTTCCATCGTTTTCAGGATGGTGTCCATCTTTAGACCTATCCAGACCAGGAAGAATCTTTCAGGAAGAAAGATTTTGGCTCCAGAATCTTGGGGCAGAATTTTGAACTCCAGTTCTCTTAAGCAACATCAACCTCCCCAAAGGAACTAATAATGACTTTCAGTGCAGCTATGGACCATTCTCTGTGGAATCTTCTTGTTCCTGCTGCCTGTTTTGCCAGGACTCTGTGCTCCTCTGGGAATCCATAAGGAATACTTCCATAGAGCCACGAAAGGGACATCAGACACACCTTCTCAGCTCCTCAGGGTGGTCTCATGTGACCCAGGGACAGAACTGCCTTCTGTGGAACATGGTGAAGGTGGTCAGATAGACAGCAAGCCACCTCCTCCAGCAGTGCCCAGTTCTCACCAAGAATGGTGCTGCGCACGGAGCCAAGCGGGGGCTGGGGGACTGACAGCAGCACACCAGGAAAGAAGAGGGGAAACACTAGGCGTGGCCCGGGCTGTGAAGCCAGGACTCCAAGTTGGGAGGAGCGAAAAAGAGAGAAAGAGCAAGAGAAAGGAGGAGTCTGTAGTCAGAAAGGACTCCACAGACAACGTGGAGGAAGGCTCTTGTCCACAGACCAGTCCTTGGTGCCAACCTCCTTATCGCATTGCTAAGCCAGCTAGAGTCCAGGCACCAGACCAGAAGACCAGAGAAGCCTAAGCTCTTCTGTCCTCTCACCTAGGCTATTGGCACTCATGTCTAACGGCAGGGAGCTTGCTTACCTACCTTCTCTGCAGGCTAAGCCTCAATCAGACCAAATTTTAGAACCTTAAACAGAATGCAACCTTTCAGACAATACAGTAAGGTGAGTGTATGGGGGGGTGTTCAGTTGTGCATGACTCTTTGAAATCCCATAAACTGTAGCCCCACAGGCTCCTCTAACCATGGGATTTCCCAGGCAAAGAACACTGGAGTGGGTTGCCATTTCCTCCTCCAGGGGATCTTCCTGACCCAGGAATCAAACCTACATTTCCTGCATTGGCGAGTGAATCCTTTGTCACTAGCACAAGCTGGGAAGCCCCACAGTAAAAACATAAGCTCATCTAATTGCTCTCTGAAGTTTTTGGGCCCAGAAATGGCAACCCACTCCAGTGTTCTTGCCGGGAGAATTCCGTGGATGGAGGAGCCTGGTAGGCTACAGTCCACGGGGTCGCAAAGAGTCGGACACAGCTGAGCAACTTCGCTTCGCTTCATAGGTGGTAATATAGTACACCATCAATCCAAACCTTGTCAGAGAGAATATTCTAAATTGCTTACTTTTCTTTTACCTTTTCAGAAGTTACCAAACCTGACTACACATCAGAATTACCTGAGAGAGTTTCTTAAGTTACAGATTCTCAAGCCTTATCTTTACCTGGGTACATGGGAGTAGGGCCTAGAAGTATAATTTTGAACACCTGGTCCCCATGCATTCTGAAATTAATTGTCCAGTGAGAACTGGGTTTGGGGAACCACTGTGCCTACTGGGAAGGTCTTGGGACTGAGATCCTGTCTCAGTCATGTTCTCTCACTCAGCCTCTGACGTCCTGCATAGAACATGGGCGACCCCACAAGTGCTTTCTGTCCTGAACTGAATTAATAAATGCACATCTGAAGTGCAGTCAAGATGCTTTGGGGAACACTTGCAAGAATCAGTTGCACTGACTAAGGGATTTTAAGAAGAGTATCAAAAGATAAGCAGAAGAGTGGCAGGCAAATTTGAGGTGGAGGATAAAGAACTTCCCAAATAAGAAATGTTTACAAAGAAGGGATATGGAAGAAGGTAGGGGCAGGTGATGCGAGTGGGCTTTGGGGTTACTCAGCCCTGCTATTTCTCATTAGGCACAAAAATAGGCGAGGTCAACTTAGCCAGGAGAGCACCTGGGTTCAGCCATGTATTAGTCACTCAGTCGTGTCCGACTCTCTGCAACCCTGTTGACTCTAGTCCACCAAGCTCCTTTGTCCATGGGGTTTCTCCAGGCAAGAACACTGGAATGGGTTGCCATATCCTCTTCCAGCGTTCAGCCATAGGGGCTGACTATAGGAGGCAGGTGATCTATATCTCTTTGACCTCCTCAAGCCTCAGATACTGCCAGTGCCAATACACTTCCTAACTGCAAAACCTTTTCTTTTATCAGCTCTCCAAGCCCATTCCTCTCCCTTGCTGCCTGCGCTTTGCCCTGTTCTCTGACTTTTCTCTCCTTCCCTCATAGTGCCCGGAGTCAGTCTCCTCTCTGTCTAGATCTGCACGGTTCTTTCCTGTAAATATCAGCTCTATCACAGAAAGAAGGGAGGAAAGGGGAGGGGATGATGAAAAAGGAAGGGAGAGGAGAAAGAAAGAAGGGAGGGAGGGAAAGAGAGAGCAAGGATGTGAGGAATGAACATTTATCAGGCATCTATTCTGGGCAGATTGTTTTCCTAGAAGGCATTTTGTTCAATCCTCATGACAAGTTTATGGGATAGCTGTTATTAATACTAGCAACACCCTATCAGGCTCCTCCGTCCATGGGATTTTCCAGGCAAGAGTGTTGGAGTGGATTGCCATTTCCTTCTCCAGGGGATCTTCCCAACCCAGGAATCAAACCTGGGTCTCCCACATTGCAGGCAGACGCTTTACCATTTGAGCCACCAGGGAAGCCCCCTATACATGCGCAAACCAGGTTAATTACATGTCCAGTATCACACAAGGATTTGCTTCTCCTGGGTAGATGTCTGCTAAAACAGTTGGCCCCAGATAGACACAATTTCAGTCATCATTTCCAATCATGTTATAAGAGGTAGGTTTGCATTTTCTTGTTTTCCAGTGGTAATTATTAAATGCTAATATCCCATTGTCTTAGAATGCAAGATTGCAAGAGAAACATTTCCAGGACCAGTTCCCTGTTGATAAATATGCTCAAGGAAAATGTTGAGAGCTTTTCACTATTCAGAAGCAATTGCTGCAAAGGAGAGAAAATCCCCAGTAGAATTTGGACTCATTTCCTGGTTTGAGAATTCATTCTGGCTGGAGTCAGAGTTTCAGTGAAATTCCTCTGAGAGCAGAGGATACTGGCTCCTAAAAACTCAATCAATTATTCTTAGTGGACTCTTTTAGAGAATGACATGTTTCTCTTTGAAAAGGTTTTATTCTTTCAATTGCCTGATAAAAAGTGGGGACAGCAGGATGGACCCAAATATTATATGATGTTGAATATGGAATGACAAGACGGGCCAGAGAGTCTCTCCCCTGAGAGAAGGAAAATGACAAAGAATAAGCTCACACATCTCATCCCTCACAATCCCTGCAGCCACCACTCCCTCATGTTTCCACAGCATTCTGCCCGTATCCCCAAAAGAGCAGCAGCAGGATCCAACCACAATCTCTATCCACGTGCCTGTCTGACACATAGCAAGTTCTCAGTCATTCTGTTAAATTTTTTCCTTTTATATCAGTTATGGAGCTAACCCATTTCTTCTCGGTCTGACTGTGTAAACAGTTGCTGTGAAGGGAAGGAAAGAGGAGATTGTGTGCTTCAGTTTCTGACTCCTTCCCCATGTTCTCTATACCTTTCTGTCAGCTGAGACATATAACGCAGAGGCCCTAGGAGGTCCTTGAATCCTAAATAGGGGAGAGCTGCCCATCATACAGAATGATTCATCTCAAACCCTAGAGTAAAGAAATAATTTTTTTTAAATTTGGTGCCTATTTGCGAAGGTAACCCAGTCTACTCAAACTCCAACAATAGGAACATGGGTTGCATGTTAAATTTGTGACAAGTGGTATTCTTTCATACACCAACATGAGATCCTGCCACACAGCTGGAATTCTACATACATTGCACATTAATGGGTTAGTTTGGCCTTGTTTAAATTAACCAATAATTAATTTGGCCCAGTTTAAAAGTTCAAGGCATGGGAAGTAGTTTTGAATTTCACCCAAGTTCACAAAGAAACAATTGAAGTATATTAAGTAGGGAGGCAGCAAGATTAAATTCATATTTTTGAATGACCAATAGAGCAAGACCCAAAGCAGGGAAACTAGGTTGAACCCTGTTGCTGGAATCTAGGTTCCTGGCGGTACTGACAGCAAGTAGCAGATGTATTCAAAACACATCTAGGAGGGAGAAGGGGGAAAAACACTAAAGAATGAGTGGTGTGAATATTTAAGAGATAAGGAGAGACTCAGGAAGCTTGCTAAGGAGACTCAGGGAAAGCATCTTGAGAAGCAAGAAAACACAAAGATGTTTTGCCCAAGGAAGGGAGCCCAGGAAGAGACTTTCCAGGAGTGGGTTATACACAGAGACAGAAAATGATGCAGGGCAACTAAGCCAGGCACAAAAGGGTGCCCATCGGATTCAACAAATAACCACACCATGGGGCAGTGGGGCCAAGTGGGGGTCACTAACTCACATTACTGTGGCCTGAGAAATGAATAATGCATGAGAATATAGAGACAGAAAATTTAGAAAACTTTTTCAGGAGGCTTGGCTGTGGCGACCAACCAGGAGAAGTAAGGAAGTAGTCAGAGGAAAACATGAGTCAAAGGAATTGCGTGTGCACGTGTGTGTTACATTTGTTTTAAACATGAGAGAATTTTTGAAATGCCATTGGGAGGGAGCATGCAGAGAGGAGAGAATAATCAATGGAGCAAGTCCCTGCTGAGAGAGCTGTGGGGAGTATGGGAAGCAGGGTAGATAGAAAAACTAACTGTTGGCAGGATGAGGAACACCTTTTATGATAAACAGAAACAGCAAAAAAAAAGGTACAAATGGAAGTAATTTTTGTTCGGTAGATTTAACATAAATGGTTAATGGAAACAATGTATTGGCAGAAAATGAAAGAGAAACTATCTATTAAGCCTATTCGAATTTCTGTTCATTGAAGGGAATGCAAAATGGCCCTACATAAGGGTGGTTCAGACGAGAAACACAACTGAAAATGAGCTAGGCAGGACTCACAGTAAAATTTTAGAAACTGTGTGACCATATAAACTAATGGTTGAAAACATGGGCTTTGAAATCAGCAAAACAATGTTTTGTATTCCAGTTTCATTATTTAATGACTTCACGATCTTGTGCAGTTTGCCTGACCTTCATAAAACTCCAATTCCTAATACCTTCAGTGGGATTATGTACACAAAGCAATGACCATTTGGGGTAACACATTATTACTCAAAATTCTTTTGACATCATTATTATTTGTCAAAAGTGTTTGAGAAATTGTGATCTTCATGAAACAAGCAAAAAAAAAAAAAAAGCAGGGGTTATAGGTAATGATGAAGAGGCAAATGGGATAGCTTCCCAGAATATTCAAAAAATAAACAGATTTAAACAATAAGAGAGTTGATGAATATGGAGGACTGATATGAGTAGTCGATGTTCAGAATGAAAGATCAAAGAATAACAGAAGCTTTAATCAAAGACAGACATCCATTCATTTGCCACCTTTATGAGCTTCCACACTGTATACCCATACATTTATAAACCACCCTCTTTTGCTATACCAAAGAGGATTTCTTTCACTTCTGCAACATTGAAGCTGGTTTTAGTCAGCTCAGAGGCATATGGCATAAATTTTCGCACATGTTCTTCTCAGTTTTTAGAGCCTGTGTGCTTAGTCACTTAGTGATGTCCAACTCTTTGTAACCCTTTCGACTGTAGCCTATCAGGCTCCTCTGTACATGGGATTTTCCAGGGAAAAATATTGGAGTGGGTTGCTATGCTCTCCTCCAGGGCATCTTCCTGACTCAGGGATCTAACCTAGGTCTTTTGCATTGAAGGTAGATTCTTTATCATCTGAGCCACCAGTGAAGCCCTTCTGAGCCATGAGGCCTCTTTAATAATATTTTACTTTCTTTCAAAAGTGTGTCCTAGTTACATTTCAACCACCTCTTGTTTGCACAACAGAAACAGAACAATAAACTGGAAAAATGCAAACACTAATGTTACCACCATTGTCAAAATCCCTAATTTAGTTTTTTAATTTAATTGCATAATAATAGAGATTGTGATTATCTGCAGTATGTAATTACCAACACATTACTGATATTAACAGTTTAACGCTTGAACATTTCTTTTCATTAATAGAAGCACAGCAGTTTTCACATTAATGTTAAAAATAAATGTGTTTTTGCCCACTAGCTAAAATTTTGGAGCGAATTATGCTTGTGCGGCCGGAATTAATTGTATCAAAATACTCTGATGACCCAGGGACATCTGTACATAATTGAAATGGCTCCTTGCAATGGAGACAAGATCAGTGACAAGAGATCCTTATTAGGGTCCACATCCTAGCAATTTTTCCAATTACATAGACAAAGGAAACTTTTCAAGTGTTGAGGTTTTGAGTGGTTGCTAGTATATCAGACCTCTTTCCCAATCCCCGCTTTAAGGTTGAGAAACCAGACAACATAGACAGATGAAGAACACAAGAAGAGCCTTATCACTGATAAAGCTAGTTGCGGAATGAAACTTAGAGCTGGTGCCCAGGGGACATCCTTAACCATCTATTGCTCTCAATGCCACTCTCAAAACAGACATTAAACCTGCCATCCTGATTGCTAATAGAGTGGATGACCTCGTGGTTCCCTTAGAGAGGTAGATGCCTTACACGTGGCAGAGGAAGAGAGACCAAATGTTCTCGTGGAGGAAAGTCACACACGGGGAACTTCAGAGCTCCAGCACATGACCTCTCTTCCAGAAGACTAGCCTAGGATTCTTCTATGCAGCTCAGGGCTTAGCAGGGAAGAAGCAAAAACTGCTAGTCCTCCTAAAAACTAGCCCCATAGTTGGCACAATGTCACTTCTACCATATTTTACTGGTGAAAACATTTAGGCCAGCCAAGAATCAAGTGAGTGGAGGGATAAACTTCTCTGCTTGGCGCAGAACTGGTAAGAGGGTAACAGGAAGGGAAAGAACTGACAGCAGTCAAGAAATCCCACACTCTAAAGGATGGAGGGAGAATGCCTCACAGTTGCCTCTGTGTGCAGAATCTGCCTGCAGTGCGGGACACTTGGGTTCAATCCCTGAGTTGAGAAGATCTGGAGAAGGGAATGGCAATTCTCTCCATATCCTTGCCTGGAGAATTCCATGGATAGAGGAGCCCAGTGGGCTACAGTCCATGGGGTTGCAGAGAGTCAGACACAACTGAACAACTAACACTTTGATTTTCATCAATGTCAAGCCCATCCACACAGTGTCCATAGTCCCAGTGAGCAGTGTTGGTCTGGGCTCTGAGAGCAGAATAAAGAGAGCCCTGGCATGCACAGGATTAATAAAATTCTCCGCAGCTATGGAGGCTTACCACTCTTCAACTGAGAGAATGACATATGAAGCTTGTTATGCTCTGACTATTCAGTGAAAAATGAGTCTCATGAAATGTGGATCAGTAGTGCCTGAAGATTTTATTCATACTGAGTCTCACATTCTTAATGCTTAAAATCACCTCTTCAATTTGAAAAGCTGTAAGAAAACTACCGTAATATATGTTATCATTTCCTCATTTTTTCCTTTATAAAATTGTTTTCTCATACATTTGAAACTCTTGACAGTCCTATGAGACAAGCATACATGAAAAAGCTTTGGACATGGATTAAGAACTTGGGCCTCTTCCTTTAAAATAAAGTGTTTTGTGTGTTCATAAAAATAACAAATGTTCTTGTAGAAAGTCTGGATATACAAAATGCTTTAAGAATTCAAGAAAACAAATTCCCCATGAAAGCACATCTCAGAGATGAGCATTATTACCCTTGTGATTTAACTTCTAATATACTCTTATTTGTTTCCCCTTAGCTATCACCAATGGAAAGTGAAATCGCTCAGTCATGTCTGACTCTTTGCGACTCCATGGACTGTAGTTTACCAGGCTCCTCAGTCCATGGAATTTTCCAGGCAAGAGTACTGGAGTGGGTTGCCATTTCCTTCTCCCAGGGGATCTTCACAATCCAGGGATTGAACCCGGATCTCCCACATTACAGGCAGACGCTTTACCATCTGAGCCACCAGGGAAGCCCAATTGAAAGGTCTTACAAACTTCATAATCACATATGTAGTTTTCCAACTGTAATCATATCATAAAACAATGACTAGGTATATTCTTATTTCCCCCAGTTATTAAAGACTCCTTAAAACACAATTTGTAAGTGATATGTTTTTTAACCTGCCTATATAGACGGATACATTGTGTAATGGGCTTCCCTGACAGCTCAGATGGTAAAGAATCCTCCTGCAATGCAGGAGACCCCGGTTCAATTCCTGGGTCGAGAAGATTCACTGGAGAAGGGACAGGCTACCCACTCCAATATTCTTGGGCTTCTCTGATGGTTCAGCCTGCAGTGTGAGAGCCCTGGGTCCCATCCCTGGGTTGGGAAGATCCCGTGGAAGAAGGCATGGCAACCCATGCCCGTATTCTTGCCTGCAGAATCCCCATGGGCAGAGGAGCCTGGTGGGCTATGGTCCATGGGATTACCCTCAGATATACAAATGACACCATCCTTATGGAAGAAAGTGAAGAGGAACTAAAGAACCTCTTGATGAAAGTGAAAGAGGAGAGTGAAAAAGTTGGCTTAAAACTCAACATTCAGAAAACTAAGATCATGGCATCTGGTCCCATCACTTCATGGCAAATAGATGGGGAAAGAGTGGAAACAGTGACAGACTTTAATTTGTTTTGGCTCCAAAATCACTGCAGATGGTGACTGCAGCCATGAAATTAAAAGACGCTTGCTCTTTGGAAGAAAAGCTGTGGCCAACCTAGACAGCATAATAAAAAGCAGAGACATTACTTTGCCAACAAATGTCCATCTAGTCAAAGCTATGGTTTTCCCAGTAGTCATATATGGATGTGAGAGTTGGACTATAATGAAAGCAGAGCGCAGAATTGATGCTTTTAAACTGAGGTGTGGAGAAGACTCTTGAGAGTCCCTTGGACTGCAAGGAGATCCAACCAGTCCATCCTAAAGAAAATCAGTCCTGAATATTCATTGGAAGGACTGATGCTGAAGCTGAAACTCCAATACTTTGGCCACTTGATGTGAAGAACTGACTCATTGGAAAAGACCCTGATGCTAGGAAAGATTGAAAGCAGGAGGAGAAGGGGATAACAGAGGATAAGACGGTTGAATGGCATCACTGAGTTGATGGACATGAGTTTGAGCAAGTTCCAGGAGTTGGTGATGGACAGGGAGGCCTGGTGTGCTGCAGTCCATGGGGTCACAAAGAGTTGGATACAACTGAGTGACTGAACTAAACTGAACATTGTATAATATTTAGAAGTTCAAGAGACACAATAAAAATTAATTAAAAAATTTTTATATGCTTATTACTCACAGCCAACAACTGCTATCTTTTTGCTATTTTTCCTTCCAGAAGTATTTTAATACAGGTAAAGATATTGAAAGTGCTATATACATACCTATCTCTATCTATCTCTATTGGAGAAGGAAATGGCAATCCACTCCTGTATTCTTGCCTGGAGAATCCCATGGACGGAGAAGCCTAGTAGGTTACAGTCCACGGGGTCACAAAGAGTCGGACACAACATATATATCTATCTCTATATATGTGCATATACTTGGCATATATAAATATACATATGCATTTTGTGTTTACAAAAATATGATTATAGTGTACACTGCTTTGTAAACTTCACTTTTACTGAACAGTGTATGGTAAATATTTTCCCATCTCTGGTTTTTACCATCCCAACCAATATGTTACTCTGAAAATTTTCAAGCTTTCAGAAAAATGTGAAGATTGTGCCCTGTGTACCCATACACCACCACCTAGGTTCTATCATGGATGACGCCAGTTCCCATTACTCTTCAGTGAAGAGTGTTCCTGGGACTCCCACCAGCACTCCTGACCTGCTGAGCAGTGGAGATGGGTGGGTGCAGCACCCTCTCCTACAGACAAATACCCCCAGGAAGTTCAGGACCTTTCTTCCAGTGACACTGGAGTGGGTGAGGGTCTTTAGGCAGGACACTGACAAAGTTAGCTGCAGAAAGAAATCATGTCTGCCTATATAGCCCATGGTCAACGTTCTACTCATAACAGTTCTCAGAAGCCTTTCTCTCACGTGTGTATAGCTCTTCAACTTTCTTAAGGTGGTTGAAGAGGAAACAATTTCTGGTTCTAGTACTGTCAGTGTGAGGCAGTCATTTCTACGTTGACTGGTATTTATTGTACTGCAAAGAAACTTCATTTTTGTGCTTGAAAATGGTTGATATTGGTCTTTTAATCCTATTCATGTAGTCTGTGCTGTGCTGTGCTTAGTTGCTCAGTCGTGTCCGACTCTTCGAGGCCCCATGGACTGTAGCCATCTAGGCTCCTCTGTCCATAGGGAATTCTCCAGGCAAGAATACTGGAGTGGGTTGCCATGCCCTCCTCCAGGGGATCTTCCAAACCCAGGGATCGAACGCAGGTCTCCCACATTGCACATAGTCTAGAAACCCCTAATCCCCTTGCTATTTGAGAATACAACAATCCTCTAAGAAAGCACAGACTTTTATAACAACGGCAACAACAAACCACACCGTCTATAAAACAGATATAGGAGTTAGGGAAAAAAATCCTGCACTCAAATTCTTTTTGGAACTGCCTCGTGCCTGGTCTAACTGGTACCCAAAAATCTGCAAAGAGATGGATACAGCTGAGTGGCTTCCCTAGAGTTCACTTTCTGCAGATGGAACTTCAGAAAGAGCTCTGCTGTTCATCAGGGGACTAGATTCCACACTCTCACTGAGCAACAGAATGACTTCGATCTTGACTTCTTCCCTTCAATAACCCTTTCTCAACGGTGTAGTGAAGTCTAATAGAAAACAGCTTTAAGCTTTTCTTTGAGAAAAACAAGTGATAACTACAAACTTTCAATAATTTGTTTCCACTACCTTTGTGTAGTGCAGGAGACATAAGAGACTTGGGTTTGATCCCTGAGTCAGGAAGATCCCCTAAAGGAGGAGGGCATGGCAACTCTTTCCAGTATTCTTGCCTGGAGAGTCCCATGGACAGGGGAGCCTGGGATGCTACAGTCCACAGGGTTGCAAAGAGTCAGACACAACAGAAGCGACTTGGCACACACAGATGAAGTAAGGGAATATATAATCCCTTTCTCTCATGCTGGAGAGCAGGACTCACGGGCTCAGACAGGTGTTCAAACCTAGTTCTCTTGACTCCTAACAGACAGCTCCTTCCACTCCTCTACTCTCACTTGCTGCTGCTGCTGCTGCTAAGTCACTTCAGTCGTGTCCGACTCTGTGCGACCCCATAGATGGCAGCCCACCAGGCTCCGCCGTCCCTGGGACTCCTCCAATGCATGAAAGTGAAAAGCGAAAGTCAAGTTGCTTAGTCGTGTCCAAGGCTCCTCCATCCATGGTATTTTCCAGGCAAGAGTACTGGAGTGGGGTGCCATTGCCTTCTACTCTCACTTACCTCTCCTCAAAAGCAAAGAGAAAACTGATCAACACAAAAGACTGAATAAAACATTGGGCAAAGCAATTTTTTTAAAAAACCACTCACTTGACAGCTCTCCTGCTTGTACAATATGGTGCCTATAAAATGTGCATGGCCTTCAAGGATTTTAAGAGATTCAATCTTCCTCCTTTTTCTCATGTAAGTCCCTGAAAATTGAAAACTATTCTGATGAAATGATTGAAGGCAGCCATGTGCTTGCAACAAGGTCCCTTACCTCTCATTCTGCTAAAATAAAATTATGAGGCAACTGCCCACCTGAGAAACTTCAGACAGTAAGTAACAGAGATGGGCCCATTAATCGACTGGGCATTTGTTTACCCCAGTCTGGTTCCTGGTCTCAGAGGACCACCTCCTCAGCCTATAAGCCACAAAAGAACCTTAATACTTTATAGTCATAAAAATGAAAAATCACTGCCTGGAAGTGAAGTAAATGAGTTCTGCGCAACGAATAGGAAATGCCTTTTTTTCCCTCCTCCCACAAAGTGTTCCTATCAAAGGAAAGGACTAAATCACGGAATTTCTGAAGTGCTGTCTCTTCTCTTACACAGATCAGTTAACCTGACTTCCTGATTTACACTCACAGCAATCTGTCATTTGGCTGTGACGAGTTCTCTCATGAAAAGAGTTCTATGGACTTTTTCCTGGGAGGATGCTGACGTATTTAGCCAGATAAATTAAATCATTTTCCTTTAACTGTTGATGTATGCATTCTCTCCACAGTGTTGGACCACAGTGATTTGGATATTAATTGGCTTTTGAAAGATTAAAAGCTCATACCAGAGCCACTGGCAGTCTGTAATCATTCCTCCCAGTGAGTGAAAAAATACAGAGGCAGAAAAGTGGAAATTCTGAAAAAGTATGCTTTTCCTCAAATGAAACAAACATGAAAACTCAGGTGTCAGCAGCTTTTTTTCATAATCCTACTCTAGTACAATTAGATCTCACTATTTATTTCCTCTGATCTTAATTAAGGAAGCACTTGAGACTCTCAGGCCAGCGCAATTATCTAAAGACAGAAATTCCAGGAGTTCAACAGTCTCACCCACAGGAATGTCTGCAACAAATCAGGGTAAGCAATTATCATGATTTCCCTTGAAGACTAAACATAAGCACCTACCAAACTTCCTCCTTCATTCAGTTCCAGGCTTCCATTTCAAACTTACAGCCTCAGGCTCTTAATCTGCTTGAAACCCTAGTCAACATGGAAAATTGAGACAAAATCTAGCAATACTTCATGGGGTGATATGGCCGCTTTGGGGTCATGTGGGCACATTGCCTTGTTTCCTCAGCTGTAAGATAAGCCTGTGGCATCAATTATTGTGCTTCCTATAATGTGCCTCCTTTGCTTTCTCTGTCTTCCTGACTTCTGCACACACTAACCTTCTCCTCTCACATTGCTGTTTACATTTTTACTTTAATAAAGGTTGTGCCACTGGCCTAAATGTGTTGTAATTAGCCCTGGCAAATCGCACAAAGTTAGAGTGGTGAAATTTTTTTAAAGGTCACCTAGTGAAACTTTTTCCTTTTTAAAATGAAGAAACCAAGCTCAGAGAGTTAAGCAATTTCTCAGTGTCATTGTATGTTTTGACAGAAGATCGATCCTGGTCTTCTGACTCACCACTTCACTCTTTACTCACACACCACTCGTTCAAAATATTTTTAGCCACTGGAATCTTTCTGCAGATGAAATAAGAGGGGGAAAGCAATACAAAGATGATAAATTCAAAGCAAGAGTGGGGGCTGGAGACACACCTGGTGGGCCTTCTCCATATCTTTCTTTGAGGCATGGCCATAAGACCTCTGGGGAAGGTGATAATAAGAACTTTTAATAATGTGGTAAGGCAAAGTCACAAAACAATCAAAAGAGATGCATCAGTCACCACTGTCAGCCACTCACACGTGCGCTCGCTGAGCACCGCTGCTGCCTCCAGGAGTCCATCAGCACAGTTTGTAAACCACTGCACTAACCATGTTCATAGGGCTGCAGGCAGAAAAAAATTAGCCATCCAGTTTAACACCAACCAGAAATTTCTAGAAATTGGACTTTACAACATTGCCTGACAGTGTTATGTCTGGTTACTGATGAGTCACAGTGTCAACTTCTCCTGAAAGAAACTATATACAGAGTTAAAGTTAGTACCAGTAATGCTAAAGAAGCTGAAGTTGAACGGTTCTATGAAGACCTACAAGACCTTTTAGAACTAACACTGAAAATAGATATTTTTCATTAAAGGGGACTGGAATGCAAAAGTAGGAAGTCAAGAAACACATGGAGTAACAGGCAAATATGGCCTTGGAGTATGGAATGAAGCAAAGCAAAGGCTAATAGAATTTTGCCAAGAGAACACATTAGTCATAGCAAACACCCTCTTCCACAACACAAGAGAAGACTCTACAAATGGACATCACCAGATGGTCAACATTGAAATCAGATTGATTGAATTACTTGCAGCCAAAATAGAGAAGCTCTATAGAGTCAGCAAAAATAAGACCGGGAGCTGACTGTGGCCCAGATCATGAAAATCTTATTGATAAATTCAAACTTTTAAATTGAAGAAAGTAGGGAAAACCACTAGACCATTCAGGTATAACCTAAATCAAATCCCTTATTATTATACTGTGAAAGTGAGAAATAGATTTAAGGGACTACATCTGATAGACAGAGTACCTGATAAACTATGGATGGAGGTTCACGACATTGTACAGGGGACAGGGATCAAGACCATCCCCAAGAAAAAGAAATGCAAAAAAGCAAAATGGCTGTCTGGAGAGGCCTTACAAATAGCTGTGAAAAGAAGAGAAGCAAAAAGCAAAGAAGAAAAGGAAAGATACCCATTTGAATGAAGAGTTCCAAAGAATAGCAAGGGGAGATAAGAAAGCTTTCCTTAGCAATCAATGCAAAGAAATAGAGGAAAACAATAGAATGAGAAAGACTAGAGATCTCTTCAAGAAAATTAGAGATACGAAGGAAATATTTCATGCAAAGATGAGCTCAATAAAGGACAGAAGCAGAAGATATTAAGAAGAGGTGGCAAGAATACAAAGAAGAACAGTACAAAAAAGATCTCCACGACCCAGATAATCATGATAGAGTGATCACTCACCTAGAGCCAGACATCCTGGCATGTGAAGTCAAGTGGGCCTTAGAAAGCATCACTATGAACAAAGCTAGGGGAGGTGATGAAATTCCAGTTGAGCTGTTTCAAATCCTAAAAGATGATGCTGTGAAAGTGCTGCACTCAATATGCCAGCACATTTGGAAAACTCAGCAGTGGCCACAGGACTGGAAAAGGGCAGTTTTCATTCCAACCACAAAGAAAGGCAATGCCAAAGAATGCTCAAACTACCACACAATTGCACTCATCTCACATGCTAGTAAAGTAATGCTCAAAATTCTCCAAGCCAGGCTTCAGCAATATGTGAACTGTGAACTTCCAGATGTTCAAGCTGGTTTTAGAAAAGGCAGAGGAACCAGAGATCAAATTGCCAACATCCGCTGGATCATGGGAAAAGCAAGAGAGTTCCAGAAAAACATCTATTTCTGCTTTATTGACTATGCCAAAACCTTTGACTGTGTGGATCACAATAAACTGTGGAAAATTCTGAAAGAGATGGGAATGCCAGACCACCTGACCTGCCTCTTGAGAAACCTGTATGCAGGTCAGGAAGCAACAGTTAGAACTGGACATGGAACAAATGACTGGTTCCAAACAGGAAGATGAATTCATTAAGGCTGTATATTGTCACCCTGCTTATTTAACCTATATGCAGAACACATCATGAACAACACTGGGCTAGAAGAAGCACAAGCTGGAATCAAGATTGCCGGGAGAAATATCAATCACCTCAGATATGCAGATGACACCACCTTTATGGCAGAAAGTGAAGAACTAAAGAGCCTCTTGATGAAAGTGAAAGAGAAGAGTGAAAAAGTTGGCTTAAAACTCAACATTCAGAAGATTAAGATCATGGCATCTGGTCCCATCACTTCATGGCAAATAGATGGGGAAACAGTGGAAACAGTGGCGGACTTTATTTTTTGGGCTCCAAAATCACTGCAGATGGTGACTGCAGCCATGAAATTAAAAGATGCTCACTCCTTGGAAGGAAAGTTATGACCAACCTAGACAGCATATTCAAAAGCAGAGACATTACTTTGCCAACAAAGGTCCGTCTAGTCGAAGTTACGGTTTTTCCAGTGGTCATGTATGGATGTGAGAGTTGGAGTATAAAGAAAGCAGAGTGCCGAATAATTGATGTTTTTGAATTGTGGTGTTGGAGAAGACTCTTGAGAGTCCCTTGGACTGCAAGGAGTTCCAATCAGTCCATCCTAAAGGAGATCAGTCCTTGGTGTTCGTTGGAAGGACTGATGTTGAAGCTGAAGCTCCAATACTTTGACAACCTGATGAAAAGAGCTGACTCATTTGAAGAGACCCTGATGCTGGGAAAGATTGAGGGGTGGAGGAGAAGGGGACAACAGAGGATGAGATGGTTGGATGGCATCACCGTCTCAATGGACATTGAGTTAGATAAACTCTGGGAGTTGGTGATCGACAGGGAAGCCTGGTGTGCTGCGGTTCATAGAGTTGCAAAAAGTCAGACAGGACTGAGTGGCTGAACTGAACTGCACTGAGACTACTTCAGCTAGGCAGAATAAACTCAGTGTGGAGAATAATAACTTCACCAATATTCTACACAGTGGGAGAGCAGAAATTGTCAGCATTCCACAGAAAATGGCAGACATTTGAAAAAACTTAAAAGTTTATATATTTTTAAAATTCATGTATGAAATAAATATGAAAAAAAAGATATAAATATGTCCGTGTGTGTGTGTGTCTGCATATGTATAGGTAGATCTGAAAAGTAACATGGCAATTGCAAAATGCTTGTTTAAGTGCATTTAAACACACACACAAAAGCATTTAAATACACACACAAAATCCCAAGACACCTCTCCATCACTTGGCAGATGGAAAGAACGAAGAGGCTGAATCAATGTTATTTTTGCTCACATCAAAACCGTATTTTCTCTTAGCTGGGAGGGTAAATATAGACATGAAAGTTTAGCATATCTTAAAAATGACAAGAAAATAGGTTTGAAATTCTAAAATTTTCCACTTGTGCATTCCTTTGTTTCTGTCCTGGGGTGTCCATCCTGTGTACCTCAGAGTCAGTGTCACCCAGCAGGTCTGATGGTTTTCTTCCAGCTGAACTTATGACACAGAGGACAAGCCATGAGACCACAAGTGGGAATCCAGGCTCTGTTGGATTACATTTCTCTCCTGAATCTAGGAAATCCTTAATTTTTAGAAGCCTCACTTTCCTCATCTGTTAAATGTCATGAAAGATTTGCATTCACTTTGTTGCTAATGTAATAGCTGGGGATTATAAATTAAGTGCTATTGTTAATATTTCATGTTTAAATGTATTTTATTTAATGAACATATATACCCCTTACTATATATGTATGTTGGAAGAGGGTGTTTGCTATGACCAGTGCATTTTCTTGGCAAAACTCTATTAGTCTTTGCCCTGCTTCATTCCCCATTCCAAGGCCAAATTTGCCTGTTACTCCAGGTGTTTCTTACTTCCTACTATTGCATTCCAGTCCCCTATAATGAAAAGAACATCTTTTGGGGGTGTTAGTTCTAAAAGGTCTTGTAGCTCTTCATAAAGCCGTCCAACTTCAGTTTCTTCAGCATTACTGGTTGGGGCATAGACTTGGATAACTGTGATATTGAATGGTTTGCCTTGGAGACGAACAGAGATCATTCTGTCGTTTTTGAGATTGCATCCAAGTACTGCATTTCAGTCTCTTTTGTTGACCATGATGGCTACTCCATTTCTTCTGAGGGATCCCTGCCTGCAGTAGTAGATAAATGGTCATCTGAGTTAAATTCACCCATTCCAGTCCATTTTAGTTCGCTGATTCCTAGAATGTCTACGTTCACCCTTGCCATCTCTTGTTTGACCACTTCCAATTTGCCTTGATTCATAGACCTGACATTCCAGGTTCCTATGCAATATTGCTCTTTACAGCATCGGATCTTGCTTCTATCACCAGTCACATCCACAACTGGGTATTGTTTTTGCTTTGGCTTCATCCCTTCATTCTTTCTGGAGTTATTTCTCCACTGATCTCCAGTAGCATATTGGGCAACTAATGACCTGGGGAGTTCCTCTTTTGGTATCCTATCATTTTGCCTTTTCATACTGTTCATGGGGTTTTCAAAGCAAGAATACTGAAGTGGCTTGACATTCCGTTCTCCAGTGGACCACATTCTGTCAGACCTCTCCACCATGACCCACCCATCTTGGGTTGCCCTGCAGGCATGGCTTGGTTTCACTGAGTTAGACAAGGCTGTGATCCTAGTGTGATTAGATTGACTAGTTTTCTGTGAGTATGATTTCAAGAAAATGCACTGGTCATAGCAAACACCCTCTTCCAACAATACAAGAGAAGACTCTACACATGGACATCACCAGATGGTCAACACCAAAATCAGATTGATTATATTCTTTGCAGCCAAAGATGGAGAAGCTCTATACAGTCAACAAAAACAAGACCAGGAGCTGACTGTGGCTCAGATCATGAACTCATTACCAAATTCAGACTGAAATTGAAGAAAGTAGGGAAAACCGCTAGACCATTCAGGTATGACTTAAATCAAATTTCTTATGATTATACAGTGGAAGTGAGAAATAGATTTAAGGGCCTAGATCTGATAGACAGAGTGCCTGATGAACTATGGAATGAGGTTTGTGACATTGTACAGGAGACAGGGATCAAGACCATCTCCATGGAAAAGAAATGCAAAAAAGCAAAATGGCTGTCTGGGGAGGCCTTACAAAGAGCTGTGAAAAGAAGAGAGGCGAAAAGCAAAGGAGAAAAGGAAAGATATAAGCATCTGAATGCAGAGTTCCAAAGAATAGCAAGGAGAGATAAGAAAGCCTTCTTCAGTGATCAATGCAAAGAAATAGGGGAAAACAACAGAATGGGAAAGACTAGAGATCTCTTCAAGAAAATTAGAGATACCAAGGGAACATTTCATGCAAAGATGGGCTTGATAAAGGACAGAAATGGTATGGACCTAACAGAAGCAGAAGATATTAAGAAGAGGTGGCAAGAATACAAAGAAAAACAGTCCAAAAAAGATCTTCACAACCCAGATAATCACTATGATGTGATCACTAATCTAGAGCCAGACATCTTGGAATGTGAAGTCAAGTGGGCCTTAGAAAGCATTACTACGAACAAAGCTAGTGGAGGTGATGGAATTCCAGTTGAGCTGTTTTCAAATCCTGAAAGATGATGCTGTGAAAGTGCTGTACTCAATATGCCAGGAAATTTGGAAAACTCAGCAGTGGCCACAGGACTGGAAAAGGGCAGTTTTCATTCCAACCACAAAGAAGGGCAATGCCAAAGAATGCTCAAACTACTACACAATTGCACTCATCTCACATGCTAGTAAAGTAATGCTCAAAATTCTCCAAGCCAGGCTTCAGCAATATGTGAACCATGAACTCCCTGATGTTCAAGCTGGTTTTAGAAAAGGCAGAGGAACCAGAGATCAAATTGCCAACATCCGCTGGATCATGGAAAAAGCAAGAGAGTTCCAGAAAAAGATCCATTCCTGCTTCATTGACTCTGCCAAAGCCTTTGACTGTGTGGATCACAATAAACTTTGGAAAAATTCTGAAAGAGATGGAAATACCAGACCACCTGACTTGCCTCTTAAGAAATCTGTATGCAGGTCAGGAAGCAACAGTTAGAACTGGACATGGAACAGCAGACTGGTTCCAAATAGGAAAAGGAGTACGTCAAGGCTGTATATTGTCACCCTGCTTATTTAACTTGTATGCAGAGTACATCATGAGTAACGCTGGACTGGAAGAAGCACAAGCTGGAATCAAGATTTGCGGGAGAAATATCAATAACCTCAGATATGCAGATGACACCACCTTTATGGCAGAAAGTGAAGAGGAGCTAAAAAGCCTCTTGATGAAAGCGAAAGAGGAGAGCGAAAAAGTTGGCTCAAAGCTCAACATTCAGAAAACGAAGATCATGGCGTCTGGTCCCATCACTTCATGGGAAATAGATGGGCACACAGTAGAAACAGTGTCAGATTTTATTTTGGGGGGCTCCAAAATCACTGCAGATGGTGACTGCAGCCATGAAATTAAAAGACGCTTACTCCTTGGAAGAAAAGTTGTAACCAACCTAGACAGCATATTCAAAAGCAGAGACATTACTTTGCTGACTAAGGTCCATCTAGTCAATGCTATGGTTTTTTCAGTAGTCATATATGGATGTGAGAGTTGGACTGTGAAGAAGGCTGAGTGCCGAAGAATTGATGCTTTTGAACTGTGGTTTTGGAGAAGACTCTTGAGAGTCCCTTGGACTACAAGGAGATCCAACCAGTCCATTCTGAAGGAGATCAGCCCTGAGATTTCTTTGGAAGGAATGATGCTAAAGCTGAAATTCCAGTACTTTGGCCACCTCATGTGAAGAGTTGACTCATTGGAAAAGACTCTGATGCTGGGAGGGATTGGGGGCAGGAGGTGAAGGGGACAACCGAGGATGAGATGGCTGGATGGCATGACTGACTCAATGGACGTGAGTCTGAGTGAACTCCGGGAGTTGGTGATGGACAGGGAGGCCTGGTGTGCTGTGATTCATGGGGTCACAGAGTCGGACACGACTGAGCGACTGAACTGAACTGAATATATGTATGTGTGTGTGTTCAGTTCCTCAGTCACGTCCAATTCTTTGCAACCCTATGGACTGTAGCCCACCAGGCTCCTCTGCCTGTGGAATTTTCCAGACAAAAATACTGTAGTGGGCAGCCATTCCCTTCCCCAGGGATCTTCCCAACCCAGAGACTGAACCCAGGTCTATTGCATCTCTTGCGTTGGCAGAAGGATTCTTTACCACTAGCACCACCCGGAAAGCCCTCCTATTTGTAGGGACTATTTTTCAAAGCTCTATGAACATGAACTTATTTAATGTTCAACTCTATAAGGCAAAAAATTTTCCCACTTTATATAGAAGAAAACAGAGACATATAGAGGTTCAGTCATTTTCTCAAGATCACACAGCTAATAAGTAATAGAGTTGGAATTCAAACCCAGGTAACTGACTCCAAAGTTCTTGTTCTTACTTATTACACTCTGCTGCAGTATTAAAAGTAAAATGTTCCTTTAAAAACATTTCTTGACATTGTAGAAACTGAAAAGTAAATCAACAACCTTAAGCAATGTCCCAGGGGTAACTGGGAGCCAACAATCAAAAGGTAGAATGATTTTCCTAATCTCTTCTTGACTGCTGGAATTGTGTAAGTATTTAATCCTCTTCATGCAGAGTATTAATCTTTAGCAAGTGGATGCCTCCTAAAAATTTGGAGGGATAAGCTAAAGTGAGTCTTACAGACAAGGTTACATTTTCATTGCACTCTCTGCATTAGCAGAATGGCAAATGAGTAGATTTGGGACTACAGTAGAGTCCCTTTCCAACAGACTTCCTCCAGCTTTAGAGAATCTGTTTGAGCAGAAGCTGCACTCAGTGCTGTAAACATGAGGTTGCAATGGCTATTATGTGGGGGTGATCCCTTTCATGGGGACTTAAACCTAAAGTAACTCAATCAGAGTCCTAAAACCTACAATGTCTGTATATTTTCTCTGCAAACATTAAAGAGAACTGTCTCTCCCTGCCACGTTTGTCTCAGAGCCCCAAAATCTTAAGAGTAAAGCATAATAAGACATCAAGAAAACAAATGACTGAACTGAAGCATGTAAAGGACATCTCCTTGGTGATGGGGCCTCCATCTATGATCATCTGCTAACATGGGCCTTTGTAATGAAGATAGGTCCAGAAAGGATGCTACTGTATCTTCAGCAGAAGACCAAGGTAGGGTCAATGTCATTGCTAATATCCAAATGTGAGTTCCTCAAGCAAGTCAACCCTAGTTTCTGTTTGGAAGAAGGTACATAATTATGGTAGTTAATGTGTTTTTCTTTAGTTGACTCAGGAGAAAATAAGTATATCCTCACTGATGGAGAAAGCAGACATATAGGGTAAGTCAAGATGTGCTGATGTTGCCTAGCAAGGATCTACTCCTCCTGCCTTCTGCGAATTTCTGAGCATTAAATACCCTAGGACAAAAAAAATGTCCACTTTTGTGCCATACTTCATTAGGAGAACCTTAAGTGTCCTCAAGGACCATGCCCCATAATGAGACCTTCTTGGTTTTGGAACACTGCTTCATAAATAAGGAAAGTGGTTTTACTTACCTAAAATTAGAGTATCTATTTTTCTCCTCTAATCATTGCAACTAACTTTGATAAATAACTTTTGACATTTAAAATGTAGCTCTTGAATCTCCCTTCTCATTAAAAGAAAAAAAAAGAAAGAAAAGAAGTTTAGGAAATAGCCACCCCTCCTGGCTTTATTACTGGATGAATTGCTTTTTAAATAAATGCTTTCAGTATAAAAGGAGAACACACATATTAGACAACATTTGGAAAATCCAAAAAGTACACAGAAGGAAAAACCATACTTAGCCCCATTACCCAAGAAAAAAATCACTGATAGCACTTCAGTGTTTTCATTTATGATTTCCTCTTAGATTTTATGCTTATATTTCCTCAGGTTGAAAATAAGTCAATTACCCATAAATTAAGCTATGCAGTTAATGTAACTCTAAATTGCAATTCTTAATTAGAATGTGATTGTATAATAAAAATCCCTGTAGGTTTCTCCTAGAACTTGATTCATTTTAAATTCAACCTACAGTATAAATGGATGAGACTATGTAAGAAAATCTTCTGAAACAGCAAAAAAGGGAGTCTGATAATATATATTAAATTTAAAAAGGCATATACCCTTTGACCTAACCATCTTATTTTAAGAAACTTTCTTGAAAAAGTATAACACTTGTGTGTATTTTGGAGTGGATTATTTGTTTTGCTTTGGACCTTCGGGTACAGAGCATTGAATTCATCACACTTCCCAATTCATGGAACATTAACATATTATCCACACAGGGAAGGAACAAAGGCCTCTTGTTTTCCCTTTTCCTATTAGTTTGGTTCCTTTTGATCTTTAGTCCTCATCTCTCCCCCATTTCCTCCTTCCCTAGTAACCACACATCACATTACAATAATCCAGTCTTTTAGGAATGACATTTCATTGCCCTTAGACCCTTTTTATCACAAACAATGCGGCAATGAACATCCCCAGGCACTTTTCCTTATGAATCTATGTACAAATTTAGCTGGCATGTAGGAGGCAGGGAAGAGAGACTTACTTTTGTAAAGTACTTTTGAATTGCTTTTCATATTGCTTGTATCTATTTTATTCTCACCAGTGGTCCATGAAGTTAACCCTCTCATTCTTGCCAATTCTTGTTATCAACTTTTGTCAATGTAATGGGAATAAAGTAGCAGTTCACAGTTGTTTCATTTCACATGTACCCAATTAACTAATAACTTTGACTATCATATCATACACTTAACGGCCATTTGATTTCTCACATCTGAGATTCACATATACATCATGTTCTTTGTCCACTGTTTCTTTTCAGTGTCCTGACTTTTTCCTAATGTTTTGTAAGAAATTCCCTAACTATTCTAGATTTTAATATCTAGCCAGTCTTAGATTTGGCAAATATCTTTGTTTAGTACATTTTGCATCTATTAATTTTGTCCATGATGGTTTTAGCTTAACAGAAATCCAATCTTAATATATTTGATTGTAATCCAATCTTAACATTTTATATGTGGATTATACATCTTTGAGTCTCCTTTAGGAGTATTCCTCTGACTTGATGTCAGAAAAATAACCTTCTGTATTTTTTCTATGAGTGTTTCTCTTGCCCCAGATGCTCACCAGCATTAGGTGTTGTCAGTGTTCGGGGTTTGGGCTATTCTAATATATGTATGTGTGCATGTGTGTGTAGTATCTCATTGTTGTTTTAATTTGTAGTTCCCTAGTGACATATGATATGGAACACCTTTTTGTATGCTTATTTGCCATCTATGTATCTTCTTCGATGAAGTGTCCGTTAAGGTCTCAGCCTTTCTTTATGTGGGTTGTTTGTTTCCTTACCACTGAGTTTTAAGAGTCCTTTGTATAACAGTCCTTGATCAGATGTGTCTTTTGCAAACATTTTCTCCTAGTCTGCAGCTTGTCTTCTAATTCTTTTGACCTTGTCTTTTGCAGAATGGAAGTTCTTAATTTTAATGAAGTCTGGGTTATCAACGACTTCTTTTATGTGTTATGTCTCTGGTTATATCTAAGACATGCTGAACTCAAAGTCATCTAGGTCTTCTTCTATATCATCTTCTACAACTTTTATAGATTTTCATTTTACATTTAGGTCTGTGTTTCATTTTGAGTTAATTTTGTGAAGATGTTTATGACTTTTTTATTCAATGTTTTATAGGAGTCTCTATTCAGAATAGTAAAACATGAGAAAAGAAATACATTAAGATGAAAAATATAAAACTATCATTATTTACAGGTAGCATGATTGTATACAAAGAAAATCCAAAAGACAAGACAATTTTGTTTTAGATTTAATTCATGAATGTATCAAGTTTGCTGAAATCAAAGAGAGTATGCAAACAATGATTGTATTGCTATATGACAGCAACAAATAGGAAAAAAAAAATTTTAAGAGTCTATGTAGAATAGCATCACAAAATACCAATTAGTCAAGAATAAATCTAACAAAGATATGTGTGACCTCTAGTTTCAAAACTACAAAACATTCCTAAGTGAAACTAAGGAAGATTAAAATAAATGGAGACATCTACCATGTTTGCATTCTCTTGCTCAGGCTACCATAACAAAACACCACAGACCAGGTGACTTTAACAACAGCTATTGGCTTTCTCACAGTCTGGAGGTTAGGAAGTCCAAGATCAAGGTTCCAGCTAATTCAGTTTCTGATGAAAGCTCTATTTCTAGCTTACAGATGACTTTCTTCTGTTTGTGTCATCACATGGCAGAAAGAGAGCAGTCTCTCTGGTGTCTCTTCTTATAAGGATAGTAATCCTACAGGATCAGGGTTACCCTTATGACCTCATCCTACCTTAATTACTTCTTTAGAGGTCATACAAGAAGTCAGGCTTCAACATATGAATTTGGAGGGGAACAAGTATTCAGTCCATAACACACAGTGTTCATGACTAAAATCTTCTATAACCTAGATGTAGGAACAGGCAGTCTAAGACACAAAAGAAATAGAATTCCTAAGTTCTTTTAAAGTTTTAATAAATTTTTAAAAGCTTCTGCATGGCATGTGTGTGTGTGTGTGTGTGTGTATGTGTATGTATATGTATGTATGTGTGTATATATATATATATATATATATGAGAGAAGGAGAAAAAGAGAGAGCAAAGCAAAAGATAAATTGCAAGGTTGTAGAAAATACTAGGACAAATATTGTAAGTAAAGATTTAATATCTCTAATATACAAAGAACTCAAAATTCTGATAGAAAAAAATGGATAAATGACCTGAACAGAAAATTCACAAATAAAAGATATAAAAATGACTTAAACATATGAAACAATGTTTAACTTTTTTCTCACACATAATAAATGAAATGTACACTGAGATACCATTTCTCACCACACAGTGTGGCAAATATTAAAAACCTTGGCGACAAATGCTATTGGTCAGGCTGTGGGGAAGCACGCACTCCCCTGTGCTGATGATGTGAATGCAAACTGTTACAGCCCTCAAGGAAGGCAATTACTAGCAAAATTACGCATGCATTTATATTGTGTCAGGCTTCTCACTTCTAAGAGTTTACACCTCAAGCAGCATGAAAATACATATCCATAAATTTATTCTGGGCAGCTTTGTGATTGCAAAAATCTTGTTAATAATCTAAGTCCCTATAAAAGAAAGTGTATGAATAATCTATGGTACAGCCACACTATGGAGAACTATTAAAAATAATGAGAGAGATTTTTAAAAACCGATACTTTGTGCAAACCTAGAGACGGATTAGGAAAAGTGGTTGCCACTTTTGGGTGCAAATTATGAAGTCGTCTCGGAGAGTACAGAAGGACAAACTTACCAGGATGGCAGACTCCTCCCTGTCTCTCTTCATTTATAGATCTCAACTCTCCTAGGCAGGCCAGTTCAGCACACACTGTATAGGACCTGGCACTTCATCTGTGAGAGGACCACGTCCTGGGCACTGGTTCCATCACTCGTGAGCTTTCTTGCTCTGAGAGTGTTGATACCAAGTCAGGACTCCAGTGCAGGTAGGTTAGCACCATTCTCAGAGTTATAAACATCTCCTGATGAATGTGTTTTCCATGGTGGGATTTCTATCAGTCACTTTTGCCCTTTTCCCAAGAATTACACCCTTTAGGAGGCTTACTTGGAGGACAGAGAACGTTGTCAAAAATTAATGATACAGAAAAGAACAGGATTTTGTGACCTGGAAAGTTGAATGCATACAGTGACTATCTTCTCTCTTCCTGAAACCATCAGACCAGGAAGGAATACATGGTAAGATACTTTCCTAAGAGTCTAGAGAAAGTTCTAGAGAAAGATGACAAGAAGGCTTCAGTCTTCCCCAAAGTGGATGGAAAAGGAGAGAAAGAAGCCCCTTCAGAAGCTCTTCCCTGGAATGTAAGCCTTGGGGATACTCAAGAAGTCCTAGGATGGACAAGAATGGGTCCAACCTAGAGAACAGGGCGAAGCAACATGAGCCACAGAACTGGCCCCTGTTCTTTCTGCTTCCTCATGTTTACCCTTCATCTCTCAACTTCAGAGAGAGATGATTACAGAGCTGTAAGGAGACTGATGTACTTAAGAGAAGGATGCAGGGCTGTTCTCAGCAAATTGCCATCACTTCCTTTCAAATGGTTCTTGAGCAGGTGGCAGCCTGAGATCCCTGTGGAGAGTGTGTGGCCAACCACCTCGTCCCTTCCATTTGAGCACTGGAATAGTCTAGGAAGCCAGCTCTTCATCTACTATGAAAAATAAATATCTCATACCTAAGCTTATGGAAAATTTGAGTTTGGTAAAACAATTCTATTCTCTCCCTCCTTATGAAAGGAAATAATCACATTTTTAATGAAATTTTAAAACATTCTCTTGTCTCATTATGGAATAAAATGCAAAAATCCATTAAGAGTTTATGTTTCTTGTATATGAAAGGTTACAGTAGAAAATACCATAATAAGAGAGCTCCAGATGAAAGAGAGCCAGAGATAACCTTAATAAATATTCATTTCAAAAATATCCCAGTTTCCAGATCCCTATCTTCTTTATTTTCTTGCAATAAAAATTGAAACAGTAGCTGAATGAAAGTGCAGATCAAAATAAACTGTTCTAAAAGATTATATGAACACCATCTGTCATAAGGTCATAATTCATAAAAAGGGCATGTTCAAAATAATTTTTTTGTTGTCAACCTGACAGTTTGTCTTATGGAAACAAAACTTTAAAGAAAACTGGTTTATTGGTGTGCTGTGTGCTCATTTTTGTTCTGGTCAATGTTTTTGTTATGGACTGGGGCATGGATAGCAAAGGTATGCTGACCTGAAAACCCTGGCCAAAGAGCAAGGAGATCAGCCTGACTACGCCAGCATGCAAAGCAGAAATCACTGATATATCAGAAGGTGGAATGAGGGTCCAGTATGTATCATCATATTGACTGGGAGCCATTCTCTGTCCACCAGGGTTAGGGTTTGTTTGGTTGCAAGTTCAGTAGAAATCTACAGTTCTGGATGTTTTCCAGTCTAGTTGATGTTAAGTCTTAGGTTTGCATGGTATGCAGAAAAAGGAAGGTCATCACCAACACGTGTGCTGAGCCCATCATAGAGTCTAACTCTGGGACAGGGTTTAATTACAGATTCCACTTATGAAGAGTTACTCAGAAAAACTGGATCCAGTTCAGAGCACAGCTGAGACGGTGAAGACACGAAAGTGTTCTTACGTGGGGAGCTGTTGAGACAGAAGAAGAGAAGATTTATGGAAGACATGATATGTCCTCAGATACTTGAAGCACTGTCATCCAGTTAAAGGACCAGAGTGACTGCTGCTGCAGAGAGGCTGGCTGCAGTTCTGTGGGAGGCAGAGCAGGGGAAAAAATACATAAGCTGCCTGAGCAGGAAGTGAATGCCCAACGTGGAGGAGTGCAAACAGACCAGCATCTCTTAGGGATATTTGCAGGGATTCTTGGCTTTAGAAATAGTGGTGGCTACAGGATTGGAAGACTGGCCTGGGAAGCCTCTGCAAAATTCTACAAGTTACAGATGTCAGTGGGGTTTCCTCTGAAGTCTCCCTACCTCCTCTCACTGCTGCCTGACGCTCCCTCTTATGTGTGCTGCCTTCTTCGGGGACATCAGACATAGAGCACTTTTTCTTCTTGATTTTGAAGACCCCCTGACAGTACTTGTACATTCTGTTCTGTACCACACTGCTCGTGTATCTGTCCCATATTTCTCCCCATCCATCTGTGAGTTCTGACATGTTAGGAGGAGGCTTGCACTCCCTGTCCAGTACATGCCCTTTGCATAAAGCTTCTTGTCAGAAGAGAATTTGTGTATCTTTGTAAATATTTACATAAACAACTCAGAAAACAGAAGAATCTGCTTTGAGAAAGGTGGGGGTAAGGGATTGGTTAATGAGAGACTTTTAATACTTTTAATAAAGGATGAAAACTTAAAGACAAGTCAAAGCACAAATGTTCCATTATGTAATCAAATAACATTTTACTTACATAAAAAATCTTTTCTTCTGAACTGGGAAATCTCTTTCACATACTGAGGAAGCTAGTGTTTTCTGAGGTCAACCGTACCACTGACTAGAAATGAAAAGAATAAAAATCAGGAACTTAGAAACACAGAGTAGGAGCTCCTTAGAACATTGTGGGAAGCCCAGTGTTCTGATTACAGGTCTCACATGCTGGACCACCAAACCCGAGACAACAATGGTCAGTTTTGAGAATCAAGTGGAAAATTTTGTCCAGCCATCTTCTGGATGTGCGACCTCTGTATGGGGTTCTACTTAGGTGTACCTGAGGCCCAGAGTTGGCTTGTGAGTGCGTGGCCTTCACTCTGTGGGGAGAAATTGCGGGATGGGTTTCTTCAATCCCTGGGCGGGCTGTGCTGTGGATATAGCCTAGGGAGCTGCCAGCCTCACCCTCATGATTATAGTGGCTGGGAGCAAAGCAAGCATGCTCATGTTAAGCAAGAACAGATATACTTGAGACCAATATATTGGAAGCAGTCAAAAGTAAAGTTTTAGAAAAGTTTCTCATAATGTCAGAATTAGAATATGCCTCCATGTCATTGTTTGGAATTCACTTTAATTTTTAAATGATTTGCATCAACATTTGTTCATGTATTTACTACTTTACTACTCAGTAGCATCACATTAGGAGAAGGCAATGGCTCCCCACTCCAGTACTCTTGCCTGGAAAATCCCATGGACAGAGGAGCCTAGTAGGCTGCAGTCCAGGCGGTCACTAGGAGTCGGACACTGAGCGACTTCACTTTCACTTTTCACTTTCTTGCATTGGAGAAGGAAACGCAAACCCACTCCAGTGTTCTCTCGGGGGAACCTGGTGGGCTAGCCGTCTATGGGGTCGCACAGTCGGACATGACTGAAGCAACTTAGCAGCAGCATCACATTACACAGACTAGGGGCTTAAAGCAAGTAAAATAAGGAATCTGTGGCCTCAGGGAGAGAGCCCTTTGGGGTGTAAGTCTGGAGTTTAATGGGCTGCCCAGTTGACAGTAGTGGTAAAGAATCTTCCTGCTAGTGCAGGAGATGTGAGAGACGCTGGTTCTATCCCTGGGTTGGGAAGATCCCCTGGAAGAGGAAATGGCACTCCACTCCAACATTTTTGTCTGGAAAAGCCCATGGAGAGAGGAGCCTGGTGGGCTGCAGTCCATGGGGTTGCAAAGAGTCAGATATGACTGAGCACTTGAGCACACAGCACTGGGTTTTAATACAGATTAATGTTGGGAAATAAGGGACAGAAGAGAAGCCAAAAGAACTGAAATAGTGAGTTCTCCTCCTTTAAAGTGCCCATGCTGAGAGGACCAGGAGATACAAGCAGTCTTCTGTGATTGTGTCTGGGCATCCTGGACTGCGGGGTCTAGGCAAAGATCAGAGAACAGATGTCAAATCATAGGTCAGGTTATCAGAGCAAGAGAACCCAGGCTCCCGAATCCAGCATGGCTAAGTTGTGCCATGCTTCCGGCTCGTCTGACTTTTCATGGCAGGAGACCAGTTGGGATCAGGGGACACCTCAACAGAAACTCTCTGTGGCAGGAGGATGACAAAAGCTGGTGACCATCAGGGCAGGACCCAAGGAGGCCAACTGGGTGCATCAAAGACATCATTATATAGATTCCTATAAGGCAGCAGTTCTCAGTGTTTCTCTATTGGGCTACACAGGTTGAATGATTTTCACTTGAACAACATAAACAACAATATAAAGTACATAAATGTAATCCCAACTTAGGCAAACAAACCAGCCCTCTGTGCCCAAATTATTTGTCATGGCATTTTTGAAGCATTTAGTAATAATGATAATAAAGAAATCAAGGACTAGTCTTTTAAAAAGTTGTCATTAAAAAGGAAGGATATTTAAATGTAACTAAGCTCATTTTTAAAATTTTTGGAATTAAAAAATGAGTAGAACTCCAGTAGGGCTCAGCTGAGATAGGATTAGTGGAGGACTGTATCAGTTATGACTGAATTACCTGTCAGAACTCCTCTTTCTCTCTTGCTCAGAGTTCAAGTACTAACAACAGGCTGATCTCTCATCTGTGTCATAATCTCTAATTGCTGATAAAGTTAAAGTATTTGCACACCTCAGTACTGAAGTACCAGCAATCCCCCTCACTATTCATCACAGTATACCGCTGTGTCTGCAGTAGGGATAGTGTGTTCTGGGACCTGATGCACTCTTCTGAGAATTCCATTTTCTCTAGCTGTGCAAACATGCTCACATCCAGGGTCCATTCTCCTTGCTGATTTCCCTCTGGTCCTGGATGTACAAGAGCAGGACCTTAATCCAGGAATAAGTGAGAGAGGGGATGGACAGGGAGATGGAGACAGAGAAGGAAAATTAGGAGTTTTTCTCTCCCACTCTCTCTCTCTCTCTTCTTTATCATTCTGTCATTTCAGGGAGGAGAGAAATGTCTTAATATTTGCATGGGATTATTACGAATATATCCAGTTAATGTGTGATAAAAGCACTATCTTTTTTTTTTTTCTTTCCCACAAACTTTTCCGGAAATTGAAGGACCAGGTTATTATAGCCTAAGATAAAAACCAGAAAATCAGTTAGTTCTGAAACCCAGTCACCTTAAAACTGAGTTCCCTTATTGAATTTATGATGAACCTCTTTATCCAAACTTTATTCCATTTCTTGTCCCCTCTGACCTCGATCCTGAGCTAACTGAATACCAATCAACCAGAATCGGATTATTAAAATTTCTGTTGTTGATAATATCTTTAACGTACTAAAATTACTATCATAGATATCATCATTAATGTACAAACTCAGATTGCTCCCCAGGGCAAGATAAGTTAATAGACCCCCTAAGCCATGGATCACCTGGCCTGAGGATTGTAAACCAAAGACATCCTGATTCCTGAAACTATGATTAAGAAATGTCACAAAGGGACTTCCCTGGTGGTCCAGTGGTTAAGAATTCATCTGTCAATGAAGGGGACGTGGGATCAGTTCCTGGTCCAGGAAATAAGATCCCATATGCCACAGGCAACTAAGGTGCCCCCACAGCAACTGATCCTGAGCCTAGAGCATGTGCTCTGCAATGAGAGAATCCACTGCAATGAGAAAATTACATATTACAACAAAGACCAAGTGCAGCCAAAAAAATTTTTTAATTAATTAATTCAGGAAAAAAAGAGAAATGTCACAAGAAGATGATGAATCCCAGCCTTTCTGTTCTTCCTTATGAAAAATACTTCTAACTGAGAGACCAAGTTGGGGAGGATCTGAGGCTCGTCTCCCACTCCCTTGCTTGGTGCTGAAATAAACGCTTTCCTTCCCAAGGACGTCAATGCTAAGCGTTGAAGGAGTGGACTCAAGTTCTGTTTGGTAACAGTTGCACCTACTTGGGTTGCTTGGTTATTTTTCAAGTGAGGCAGAACTGTGCAATAAAACAAAGGCAAAGACTTAGGCGTAGGACTGATGCATTTCACGTCATGGCCATTTTGTTTATCAGCTGTGTCATCCCGGTCTTCAGTTTTCCCATCTGTTAAATAGAAGTAAAAATATTATATCATTGAGTTTTAAAAGGAGATACTATATGTAAGTACAGTTCCTGACATGCAATAAGCAAGCCCCTTAGGTCAGTTGGTACATAATTGTTAACAAAAATGATAATCATGTTGGCAAAACACATGGATTCTGAAGTCAGTCTGGTTTCAAATCCTAGCTTTAGTTCTTTAGGTGACATTGAGCAGGTTACTTGATTTTCTGTGCCTCAATTTCCACATCTGTGAAAAGGGATAAAGGTAGTAACTACTTTATAGGGTTGCTATGAATAGTAGATGATATAATCACAAAATGCTAATAAAATAGACTCTCATAATGTTAACCACTGGGTTTCCCCGATGGCTCAGAAGGTAAAAAATCTGCCGAAGATGCAGGAGGTGCAGGTTCAATCCTTGGATCTGGAAGATCCCCTGGAGGAGGAAATGGCAAGCCCCTCCAGTATTCTTGCCAGGAGAATCCCAAGGACAGAGGAGCCTGAGAACTACGGTCCATGGGGTTGCAAAAGAACCAGACATGACTGAAGACTGAAGTGGCTGAGCACACACACAATGTTAGCTATTAATTGCTACTACCCAGTTGAGGAGAGAGACTTGTTTCTGCCCACACCCCCTTCCCCTCTAGATGTATAGGGATCAGCACCAGTATTTCCCACCCAGACTAATTTATGGTTGGATTGGAAATTAAAGATAGTGGCTTACTTGGGCTGATTCTAGGTGGTTGTTTTTGTCCCCTCTTGTCAATGGGATATCTCACTGATATCTCACTGGGTTCTCCTACTAGCAATGGCAATCACCACTTCTTTAAAAATTCTGAACAATCCTAAACAATTCATGCTCCTGGAGCCCTGCATATCAGATTCCTCAAGGTCATGACTTTCCTGTCCCCTGCTCATTCACCTGGCACATTCCTACTCAAAATGTAGCTTTGACAGTTACCTCCTCAGTGACTCCCTCAGTTGGAGGTAGACCTTGCCTCCTCTGGGTTTCCTGGCTCTTGTTCATAATTATTACAAGATTTATTACGTGGCATTTTTACTGTTTTATCATACGTCATCTTTCCAGCTAAAATGTGAGCTCCAGGGTAGTGATTGTTCTGTTCATCTCTGCTTCCCCAAGCTTTCCTGAGGCTGCCACAAAGTATGCATAAAAGTCCATGGTATTCTCAGATTGTTCCAAACTCCCCCACAAGCCTGAAAGTCCTTTAGTGCGAGGATAGTGGACTTTTAAAATCTCTGTAGCCCCAGGATAAGTGAAATTCACTCAGTTGTGTCCGACTCTTTACGACCCCATGGACTATACAGTCCATGGAATTCTCCAGGCCAGAATACTGGAGTGGGTAGCCTTTCCCTTCAGAGGATCTTCCTAACCCAGGGATTGAACCTGGGTCTCCTACATTGCAGGCAGATTCTTTACCAATGAGCTATAAAGGGGATACGGCCCCAGGATAGCCAAGTACAAAAGAGGGGCTTAATAATCATTTATGGAATAAACAAAAAAGATGAATTTGCAAACCGATACCTTTTGAATATAAGCCTTTTAATAGAGTATAAAATAAATGGATAATTTTCCGATAAATAATATAATTTAATCAAAGTAAAGGGAAGCCGTATAATTTAATCAAGGTTAAGGTAGCATCTGTTAAGTAGAATGTTTACTTGATGTAACAAATCAGCAGTTGTCCAAAAATTCTTACCCTTGCTCCTTTGGCAAATTATGGCAGTGGATCACTCTCACTGAGTTTTAGTTTCAGTTCTTAAGTTCCACTCCAATTTATTGAGTCAAAGTATCTAAATGTTTTGGGGTTTTTTTCCAAATATCTCCAAGATCACTGGAGAAATGCTGGACTGGATGAAGCACACACCGGAATCATGATTGCCAGGAGAAATATCAATCATCTCAGAATGCAGATGACACCACACTTATGGAAGAAAGTGAAGAACTAAAGAACCTCTTGATGAAAGTAAAAGAGAAGAGTGAAAAAGTTGGCTTAAAACTCAACATTCAGAAAACTAAGATCATGGCATCCGGTCCCATTACTTCATGGCAAACAGATGGGGAAACAGTGGAAACAGTGGCTGACTGTATTTTGGGGGACTCCAAAATCACTGCAGATGGTGACTGCAGCCATGAAATTAAAAGACACTTGCTCCTTGGAAGAAAAGCCATGACCAGCCTAGACAGCATAATAAAAAGCAGAGACATTACTTTGCCCACAAAGGTCCGTCTAGTCAAAGCTATGGTTTTTCCTGTAGTCATGTATGGATGTGAGAGTTGGACTATAAAGAAAGCTGAGCACTGAAGAATTGATGCTTTTATTCTATGGTGTTGGAGAAGACTCTTGAGAGTTCCTTGGACAGCAAGGAGATCCAACCAGTTCATCCTAAAAGAAATCGGTCCTGAATATTCATTGGAAGGACTGATGTTGAAGCTGAAACTCCAATACTTTGGCCGCCTGATGCGAAACGCTGACTCATTTGAAAAGACTGATGCTTGGAAAGATTGAAGGCAGGATGAAAAGGGGATGACAGATGATGAGATGATTGGATGGCATCACCAACTCAATCAATGTGAGTTTGAGTAAACTCCAGGAGTTGGTGATAGACAGGGAGGTCTGGCATGCTGTAGTTCATGGGGTCGCAAAGAGTTGGACATGACTGAGCGACTGAGCGACCGAACTGAACTGAACTGATTTCCAAGATTAATGTGAAACCAGGGTTGAGAATCATGCTGGCCCTCTAACTAGCCAGACTTGAGCAAGCTTTAATTTCTCAAAGCCCCAGTATTCTCATCCATAAAATGAAGATAATTATCATGCCTCTCTTTTTAAGTTGAGCAACGTTTAAATGAAAACAATCCCATTAAAAGTATTAAATGCAGCACCTAAAATGTGAGATGCATGGAACAAACAGTTTTCATTATTTTATTAGCAGTATAATTTTCAATATCAGAGCATGTGTCACTCTGCCAGTCATGAGCCAGCATGCAGGTTCTCATGCTTTGTGTTCAAATAATTGAAACTGAACTCACTTGCTAGTCCTAACTCATCAATTAAGAGGGAGGTTAGTTCATAAATATTCCAACCATCCTCTCTTCTACTAATCTCTGCTATGAAGTCCCTAAATTTCTTCAATTATTCCTAAGAATTAAATTATGCAAGTTTTATTCAGACTTGAGGTTACTTCTACTGGAAATAGCAACAGAGAAAATGCTCTGGGACAACACCTCCTAACTATTATCTATCCCCAAAGAGTAAAAAAGATGGCTTGAGAAAAATCTGCTTTGTGGGAAACTGTTTTGAAAGATAATTTGGATTTATACATTAATTTCCTCTCTTATCTCTCTAAAGTCCTTATAGCTCTGGCAAGCCTCTGATGTTTATTTCCATTGAAAAGGAGCCAAATTAGCACATACTATGCAAATTGCAGCAGATGCAAACTCTTTATAAATTCAGATAACAATTAATCTAATACCCTTATGGAAAACAAGGTAAATACAAATACAGAAAATTAATGTTTCAAGTAGAAAAAAATTTTCCTTGATGAAAATGGCCCAGGCATTCCTATGTTAAGAGAGTGGAGGGGACAGGGAAACAGAGTTCTGGAGTTGAGAAACCATGGATAGAAGGTCTACCGTTAGAGACAAGGTCAGTCGTTGTTTAGTGGCTAAGTCATGTCCGACTCTTTTGGGACCCCATGGACTGTAGCCACCAGCGTTCTCTGTCCGTGGGATTTCCCAGGCAAGAACACTAGAGTGGGTTGCCATTTCCTTCTTCAGGATCTTTCTGACCCGGAGATGAAACTCGCATCTCCTGCTTAGCAGGTGGATTCTTTACCACTGAGCCACCTGGGAAGCCTGCAAGATTAATATAATGTCTATTATATACTCCATCTTCACATTTATTATCTGAAGTAATCTTCCCAGTGACAATGAGAGGGCAATGCTGTTATCCCAGTATTAGAGATGAGGAAGTGCAGACACGTGAAGGTGAGTCCATATAACTGTTAGTGGCAAAATGGAGTGAGACTCCACGCATGGCTTGCTCCATTTCACGGTTCATCCTCTTTCTATTAAACTGTCCTGTGTGGTACAGAGAAGAAGCCTAAAACTACCAAAGAACGCTGCTGACTATAACAGAAAACTGTAATTGATCTGTAAGAAAAGCTCCGGAAATGAACTCAAGGCTCTGAGGGAAGCGTTTGCCTCATGGGAGGCTACCCTGGGCTGCGGAAGACAAACAGGTCAGAATGGTTTTCACACACTTGCAGGACATGAACAAAACAATTGTAGACTTTGGAACAGAAAGAAATTGGTCAGGATGTAGGGAACGATATTTTCTCCCTTGGGTCTTCATAATTTAATTTGGAGAATTTTTCTTAACATATTCCCTGATAGCTCAGTTGCTAAAGAATCTGCCTGCAATGCAGGAGACCCCGGTTTCATTCCTGGGTCAGAAAGATCTTCTGGAGAAGGGATAGGCTACCCTCTCCAGCATTCTTGGGCTTTCCTTGTGGCTCAGCTGGTAAAGAATCTGCCTGCAATGGGGAAGACCTGGGTTTGATTCCTGGGTTGGGAAGATCCCCTGGAGGAGGGAAAGGCTACCTACTCCAGTATTCTGGCCTGGAGAATTCCATGGACTCTATAATCCATTGTATCGCAAAGACATGACTGAGCGACTTTCACTTTCATGAAAAAGAAAAGTGAACCTCAGGACCACACCGACATTTTTTTTTCTACTTTGTCAGATAAGTAGGACTCTACATTTTTTTTCACTCTCCCTCCATTTATACGAACAGAAAAACAAAGAGTTTACTCAAGATACTTGATGTTTTTCTATCAGTTCCTCAAAATCTTTACCCTACATTGACTGGAAACACCTCCACCTTAAGGCTCATTTGTTCTCTCTTACAAAGGCCTGAGTGGGAAAGAGGGTTATAAAAAGATGACACTCAGGGAGACCCCTACCTGTCCAACTAGGTCTGAAGCAATTACCACAGGCTTACTGCAGTGTCCTTGAATTATCTCTGAGCTTTGTGTTCTAAAACTGACTTCTATCTCACAAAGTTATTTGGGGAAAAAGAAAAAATGATTGACAAATGAACCACTTTGCAAAATTTTACCAGTATTAAGTGATGGTGCTAAGTTCAGGTCCAAGGTAAGGAGCAGCAGCTGTGCCTTGCTGGAGCAGCCGTGAAGAGATACCCCACGCCCAAGGTAAGAGAAACCCAAGTAAGATGGTAGGTGTTGCAAGAGGGCATCAGAGGGCAGAAACACTGAAACCATACTCACAGAAAACTAGTCAATCTAATCACACTAGGACCACAGCCTTACCTAACTCAATGAAACCAAGCCATGCCTGCAGGGCAACCCAAGACCGGCGGGTCATGGTGGAGAGGTCTGACAGAATGTGGTCCATTGGAGAAGGGAATGGCAAACCACTTCAGTATTCTTGCCTTGAGAACCCCATGAACAGTATGAAAAGGCAAAATGATAGGATACAAAAGAGGAATTCCCCAGGTCATTAGGTGCCCAATATGCTACTGGAGATCAGTGGAGAAATAATTCCAGAAAGAATGAAGGGATGGAGCCAAAGCAAAAACAATACCCAGTTGTGGATGTGACTGGTGATAGAAGCAAGATCCGATGCTGTAAAGAGCAATATTGCATAGGAACCTGGAATGTCAGGTCCATGAATCAAGGCAAATTGGAAGTGGTCAAACAAGAGATGGCAAGGGTGAACGTTGCCATTCTAGGAATCAGTGAAATAAAATGGACTGGAATGGGTGAATTTAACTCAGATGACCATTATATCTACTACTGCAGGCAGGGATCCCTCAGAAGAAATGGAGTAGCCATCATGGTCAACAAAAGAGTCTGAAATGCAGTACTTGGATGCAATCTCAAAAATGACAGAATGATCTCTGTTCATCTCCAAGGCAAACCATTCAATATCACAGTTATCCAAGTCTATGCTCCAACCAATAACTCTGAAGAAACTGAAGTTGAACGGTTTTATGAAGAGTTACAAGACCTTTTAGAACTAACACCCAAAAAATATGTCCTTTTCATTATAGGGGACTGGAATGCAAAAGTAGGAAGTAAGAAACACCTGGAGTAACAGGCAAATTTGGCCTTGGAATGCGGAATGAAGCAGGGCAAAGACTAATAGAGTTTTGCCAAGGAAATGCACTGGTCATAGCAAACACCCTCTTCCAACAACACAAGAGAAGACTCTACACATGGACATCACCAGATGGTCAACACCAAAATCAGATTGATTATATTCTTTGCAGCTGAAGATGGAGAAGCTCTATACAGTCAACAAAAACAAGACCAGGAGCTGACTGTGGCTCAGATCATGAACTCCTTATTAACAAATTCAGACTTAAATTGAAGAAAGTAGGGAAAACCACTAGATCATTCAGGTATGACCTAAATCAAATCCCTTATGAGTATACAGTGGAAGCGAGAAATAGATTTAAGGGCCTAGATATGATAGATAGAATTCCTGATGAACTATGGAATAAGGTTTTGACATTGTACAGGAGAGAGGGATCAAGACCATTCCCATGGAAAAGAAATGAAAAAAAGCAAAATGGCTGTCTGGGGAGGCCTTACAAAGAGCTGTGAAAAGAAGACAAATGAAAAGCAAAGGAGAAAAGGAAAGATATAAGCATCTGAATCAGAGTTCCAAAGAATAGAAAGAAGAGAAAAGAAAGCCTTCTTCAGCGATCAATGCAAAGAAATAGAGGAAAACAACAGAATGGGAAAGACTAGAGATCTCTTCAAGAAAACTAGAGATACCAAGGGAACATTTCATGCAAAGATGGGCTTGATAAAGGACAGAAATGGTATGGACCTAACAGAAGCAGAAGATATTAAGAAGAGGTGGCAAGAATACACAGAAGAACTGTACAAAAAAGATCTTCATGACCCAGATATTCATGATAATGTGATCACTAATCTAGAGCCAGACATCTTGGAATGTGAAGTCAAGTGGGCGTTAGAAATCATCACTACGAACAAAGCTAGTGAAGGTGATGGAATTCCAGTTGAGCTGTTTCAGATCCTGAAGATGATGCTGTGAAAGTGCTGCACTCAATATGCCAGCAAATTTGGAAAACTCAGCAGTGGCCACAGGACTGGAAAAGGGCAGTTTTTATTCCAACCACAAAGAAAGGCAATGCAAAAGAATGCTCAAACTACCGCACAATCGCACTCATCTCACATGCTAGTAAAGTAAGGCTCAAAATTCTCCAAGCCAGGCTTCAGAAATATGTGAACTGTGAACTCCCTGATGTTCAAGCTGGTTTTAGAAAAGGCAGAGGAACCAGAGATCAAATTGCCAACATCTGCTGGATCAGGGAAAAAGCAAGAGAGTTCCAGAAAAACATCTCTTTCTGCTTTATTGACTCTGCCAAAGTGTGGGTCACAAGAAACTGTGGAAAATTCTGAAGGAGATGGGAATACCAGAGCACCTGACCTGCCTCTTGAGAAATCTGTATGCAGGTCAGGAAGCAACAGTTACAACTGGACATGGAACAGCAGACTGGTTCCAAATAGGAAAAGGAGTACGTCAAGGCTGTATATTGTCACCCTGCTTATTTAACTTATATGCAGAGTACATCATGAGAAACGCTGGACTGGAATAAGCACATGCTGGAATCAAGATTGTTGGGAGAAATATCAATAACCTCAGATATGCAGATGACACCACCCTTATGGAAGAAAGTGAAGAGGAGCTAAAAAGCCCCTTGATGAAAGTGAAAGAGGAGAGCAAAAAGATTGACATAAAGCTCAACATTCAGAAAACGAAGATCATGGCACCTGGTCCCATCACTTCATGGGAAATAGATGGGGAAACAGTGGAAACAGTGTCAGACTTTATTTTGGGGGGCTCCAAAATCACTGCAGATAGTGATTGCAGCCATGAAATTAAAAGACACTTACTCCTTTGAAGAAAAGTTATGACCAACCTAGACAGCATATTCAAAAGCAGAGACATTACTTTGCCGACTAAGGCCCATCTAGTCAAGGCTATGGTTTTTCCATTGGTCATGTATGGATGTGAGAGTTGGACTGTGAAGAAGGCTGAGTGCCGAAGAATTGATGCTTTTGAACTGTGGTGTTGGAGAAGACTCTTGAGAGTCCCTGGGACTGCAAGGAGATCCAACCAGTCCATTCTGAAGGAGATGAACCCGGGGATTTCTTTGGAAGGAATGATGCTGAAGCTGAAACTCCAGTACTTTGGCCACCTCATGCAAAGAGTTGACTCATTGGAAAAGACTGATGCTGGGAGGCATTGGGGGCAGGAAGTGAAGGGGACGACCGAGGATGAGATGGCTGGATGGCATCACAGACTCGATGAACGTGAGTCTGAGTGAACTCCGGGAGTTGGTGATAGACAGGGAGGCCTGACGTGCTGCGATTCATGGGGTCGAAAGAGTCGGACACGACTGAGCCACTGAAGTGAAGTGAACTGAAGTTCAGCTCTTCACATCTGTCATCTCATTTAATCCTTAAAACCATTGTTATGATCCTCTTTTATCAAAAAAGGACACAGAGGCCTGGAGGGGTTGGTTAGCTTGTGCAAGGTCAAGCAGATCCTGAGAGGTCCAGCCAGCTTTCTCTGACCCCTGACCTGAGTACTTGTGCAGTTAAGGACTTTAGATCCGAAATACTTGGATTCAAATTCTGGCTTCACTAGCTGTTTAACCTTGGGAATGATTTCTAATCTATCAATGCCTTTATCTCCAAAGCAGGGAATAGTGATAGAGACAGTAAATCAGAGAGCTATCTCAAAGATTAAATGAGTTAATACATAGGAAGTTCTTAGATCTGTGATTCCTATCTGTGTGCCAAGGTGCGTCAGGGCACTACGATGAACTCTAGGGGGTGGTTGGGACTATTGAAGTTTTCAAGGGACATGTGGTGATACTTGACATCTGTTAGACACTGAGCAGACTCCTAGCTGGAAGTAGTTCACAGTTACAATATTAGGTCACACTGCATTCCTTTTGATGATGATAGATCTTCACAAAGTTAGATTTTCAATAAATACTACAAAAAGAAGGCAAATGCCACCCAAAAATCAATGCAGAGCAGGGTTAAGCATGCCACTGTCCAATCGATCCCATTTGCAAAGTTGTGCAGCACCCAAAAGCCACACAAGTCCCATTATAAGTAATTGTGTTATTTTAAAATGAAATAAAATTATCTTTTCTTTATATGTGTATGTCATTTTTTTTCAAATGGCTGCATAAGTTGTCAGGACATAAATATTATAATATATAATTCTATAAATAACATATTATAAATAATATTATAATCTATAATACTATAAATAACATTGTTGTTGAGACCTAACTACTTAGTAAATGGATATTTTTTTTGGTCCCAGATGTGCCATGAAAAAAAAGTTATCGTCACTTCAAATGCCATAAAGTGAGAACGTTTGGAACTGACTTGGAACAATTTCACATGGCTAGTCACAATGTGTCAGCTGTTCTCATCAACCCCCATGCTTTACTGAGTCTCATATTAAGTTCTGTCGGTTCCATATGAGTAACAGAGCTGATGTGTATGTCTGCAAACTGCCTAGCCAGGTTAGGAGAGAGGGACCAGCTTTTACAGCTGAAGAGATGAGCTTAAGACTGGCGTGTGACTCATCCCAGATTACCTAGCTCACCTGTGTACTGCTGGAACTTCCACAGGCCACTTGCTTCCCTGAACCAGGATGCTTCTCCAAAAGAAAGAAAATGACACAAAACAAGAAAAATGTGTTACAACAGATAAAATTATTTGTGCTCCCCACAGTATCCCCTGAGGATGGGGGGAGTTGCATCTCTTCCTTCCTTTAATGATCAATTCATTTGAAAATCTTATTTAACAATTCTAATGAGCATCATTCAACTGATTAGAAAGATGCATTAATTTTCCTCTCTAACTGAGAAGGCTCAGAGTAAGCTCCCCACACAGAATTCTAGGACTCAGATTCCCATCTGCTACTTTTACCTCTGGGAGATTCATGCCCCGTGGAGATGGGATCTTTCTGTTGCTTTTTAGGAACATGATTGGATTCTTCTGAGACCTGGCCTGGGGTGCCAACAAAGAGGAGAGGTAGTAGCTTGGCCACTTTGGTCAAAGGACCTTGTTCTGTTTGTCCTAAGAAGCAAGGGAAAATGTGAAGAAAAGATTTCATCTGATACAGAGGTGCTTCTAGTGCTAGTAGCTCAATCGTGTCCAGCTCTTTGCAACTCCATGGAGCATAGCCCTCCAGCTGCTGCTGCCGCTAAGTCGCTTCAGTCGTGTCCTGAATCTGTCTGACCCTGTCCGACCCCATAGATGGCAGCCCACCAGGCTCCGCCGTCCCTGGGATTCTCCAGGCAAGAACACGGGAGTGGGGTGCCACTGCCTTCTCCCATAGCCCTCCAGGCTCCTCTGTATATGGGACTCTCTAGACAAGAATACTGAAATGGATTGCCATTTCCTTCTCCAGGGGATCTTCCCAACCCAGAGATCGAACGCAATGCTTCTGACAGTTTCAAGAAGCTACCTTGAAGACTGGATGGGAGGGAAGTTTGGGGGGAATGGATACCTGTATATTATGGCTGAATCCTTTTGCTGTCCACCCAAAACTATCATAACATTGTTAATCAACTGTACTCCAACATAAAAAGTACTTTTTAAAAAAAGAAGCTGCCTTGAGGGGGGTGTGTTTGTTTATATTATTTTTTACATTTCCCCATAAATGTTTAGGAAATTGGTTTACCCTAATATTTTCATAGCATCCCTGGGGGTATCCCAAGGGAATGCTTCAATTCATATCAGTGACAACTGTACACACTTATCCCTGGACCTGTGATGCTGTTCCATTATATAACAAAAGGGATTTTGCAAGTGTAGTTAAGGTTATGAACCATAAGATAGGGAGATTACCATGCATTATCCAGACAGGCCAGTCCAATCATGTGATGCCTTAACAGCAGAGAGAATGCTCCAGCTGGAGTCAGAAAGTTGCGGCAGAAGGGAAGTGGGAGAGATCTGAAGCATTAGAGGGCCCAACTTGCCCTTCCTGGAGGGCCCACGTGGAGAATATGAGAAGGAGCTCAGGTAACTTCTAGGTGCAAAGATTTGTCCCCAGATGACAGTCAACAAGGAAATGGAGACTTCAGGCTCACATCCATAAGGAAGTGAATTCATCCAGCAGCCTGAAGGAGCCAGGACGCAGATTGAGTCTCAGGACAGCAACACAGTTTTTCCAGCTCCCCAATTCCAGCCTTGAGAGACCCAAAGCTGAGGGCTCAGCTGAAGCACTCTATGCCCAAACCACCAGCCCACACAACTGTAAAACAATACACTGGTATCGCTTTAAGCCACTTGATTTGTAGTCACTTGGTACGGCAGTGATAGAAAACTCATACAGAACCTGGATCAGGTCAAGGTCGGAAAGCGACTTCTAAGGAAATGCAGAATTTGAGTCACCACCAAGGGTTGCCCCTCAGAGGCTATGGGGGGCGGAGCAGCACACAGCAGCAGCAGCGAAGCGCCTGTCATCAGGAGGCAAAACTCAAGAGCAGAGGAATCTGCACAATAGCGCTGCTCTTACAGAGGCTGATGGCTACAGCCAGAACTGTGACACGTCTGACACCAAGGGTGAAGCGTGGAACATGGGGAGCTGGCATGCTAGCCCATAGGACTCAGCCCAAGGCTGAGGCGGCCAGGGAACCATATGTTACTGCCAAGAATAATACAGTTAATCAGCAAAGATTGGTATGATGCGTCCACATCATCGCTAACACACAAATTAAGTTGGCTTTTCTAGTATTTCTTGCTCCTGCACATATTTGGTGAATATCTTATTTAGCACTTTGCTCCACTCCTTGATACCCACTTCAAGGGATAAAAGACAAGTGTCCCAGTGCTTGGAGAAATTAACCTCAAGGAGATCTGGGTTTCAGACACATTTAGACTTGATTCCAATATCAGAGCTCACATGTCTCCATTAAAATTTACAGTCTGCCTTCACCCTGTAATGTAATTTATGATAAAGCTGCCTCCTGCTCTCTCTGAAGCTACCTCTTCTCCTGGTCCACAGACTGAGAGCATCATAAACTTAATATTCTTATTTTATTCTATAAGAAACACCATCACCAGCACTTATTGGAGGAAAAAAAAAATAAGAGCTCCATGATCTGGCTCCTGCCAATCGTGAACTGCTCTGGAGGTGGGAGAGAGGGCAATGCTGAGTCATGACTTCATTCTTCCTGTGTATTGTTTTCTGTCTGAAATGTAATTCTGTCTTCCTCGTCTAATTTCTACTCATTCTTCAGAATTTAACTCAAGGAAAAAAGAGAAAATTATAAACCTGAACATGAGTGGAAACAAATGAACTCAAATAAATATACACATATGTGATTTTCAAAAGATGAAAACATCATAGTGAAATGAAGAATGGAGACTTTTAAAGAAAGTAAGAGACTCTATAGTCAAGTTTAATATGTCAACTTTGACTGGAACCTGGTTAAAAGTAAACAGTAACAAAAGATTTGGGGTCAACTGAATACGTTTAAGTACACAGAATATTAGATAATATTAGGGAACTACTATGGTTGGATGGCATCACAGACTCGGTGGACGTGAGTTTGTGCATGCTTCAGGAGTTGTTGATGGACAGGGAAGCCTGGCGTGCTGCAGCCCATGGGGACGTAGAGTCAGACACGACTGAGTGACTGAACTGAACCGAGGAAACTATTAGTTTTCCTAAGTGTGACACTGTAGCTAAATGGAAGAGTGTCCTACTCTGGGGCACTGCATGAAGAAGTATTTAGCAGTGAGATTTCAAAACTGGAACATGCTTTCAAATAATTCAGCAAAAACAACATATATGTGTATAAAATGAGAAATATGTGCCTCCCAGGTGGTGTAGTGGTAAAGAATCTGCCTGCCAATGCAGGATTTGCAAGAGACATGGGTTGATCCCTGGATCGGGAAGATCCCCTGGAGTAGGAAATGGCAATCCACCCCAGTATTTTTGCCTCAAAAATTCCATGGACAGAGGAGCCTGGCGGGCTACAGTCCATGAGGTCACAAAGAGTTGGACACGACTGGGCGAGTAAGCAGACTGAGAGAGTACGCACACACGCACGTGAGAAAGAAAGGCGAGCAAGTGTGATTAAAAACAGGAGCAATTTTTAACCTACTTGTAGTTGTACCATCCTTTCAAATGTTCCCCGTGGTTGGAATGTTTTATAATAATGCATTAGGGGAAAATAAAGAATTTAGGATATAGTATTGAAGTCCATGGGGTTAAAGTTTATATAAAGTTCAAGATAACCAATGTTTGAGAAAAGGTTTAGCACAAAGGTGGGGATGGTGACTGGAGACATTTGAAAAGGTGCTGTCCTTGTACAGTAGGGATAGAAATCAGAATAGAGAGGTTTTGGAAAGGAGCAATGTAGTCTGAGAAGCTCACTCACTCCGGAGAGTCAGAAGCAGAAAGAAGGAAATGAGTTGAATAGCTTAATCAAGTACTGGATCATTGATTTTTAGCAGGAAAGACAATATCACAGTAATATTACAGGGCCTTTGAAAGTGATAATGATAATAAACCATCCATCATTCTGCACTCGTGTTTATTAATATTGCCATGCTTGCTATTTTATAGTCAAGTTTAACTATGTATTATGTCAAGTATTTTCCATGTCGATAAAAATGTATTCAAATTGCTTCATGTTTCATTATGCTTTATGTACCATGGTTCATTAAACCATAAACATTTAGGTCTCTGCCTCCTCCTTTTTTTCCTTATGTAAGTAGTACTGCAAAGTATATATTTGTGTATATTCCCCTTCTAGTAGATTATTTCTAACCCCCAGTGTGGCTATATGTGGAGTAAGAAAGCAAGTGAAGTTAAATGAAGCCGTAAGAGTAGAGCTGCAACCCCACAGAAGTGTTCTTAGAAAAGAGACTTCAAAGAGCTCGTCTTCTCCCTCGCTCTCTCATTCTCTCTGTCTGTCTGTCTGTCTCTCTTTCTCTACATGTACTAAAAGCCATACAAAAAGACATCCATCTACAAGCAAGGAAGAGAACCCTCAACAAAAACCAAATTTCTCTGCAACTTAATAATGGACTTAATTGGAGAAGGAAATGGCAACCCACTCCAGTGTTCTTGCCTGGAGAATCCCAGGGATGGGGGAGCCTGGTGGGCTGCCATCTATGGGGTTGTCCAGAGCCGGACACGACTGAAATGACTTAGCAGTAATGGACACCCAGCCTCTAGAATTATGAAGAAATAAATATCTGTTGTTTAAGCCGTCCGGTCTGTGGAATTTTGTTATGGCCACCTACACAGACAAATATGCCATGCCATAAAAGTTTCAGTTCTCAAATTAACCTGTAAATTGAAATCATTTCAATCAAAATGTCAATTAACTGTTTTTGAAGACTTAACTTTGGTACCCCTACAAGCCCCTTAAAATTTAATTTGAGAAATATTTTTTTCCCTCAAATAAAAAGGAAGAAAAAATACATGCGACACTAGCACGCGCTAACATGTAGACTACATGGTTACAGTAACAGAGAGGCTGGCAGGTAGGAAGTGTTCGTAAAACGTTAATTATTATTTCCACCATCCTCCTTATCATCATTGCTCACTTTTGGAATACTATAAATGTTTTAACCTGTAGTGAGGGAGATTGGGCAAAACTTGGTTTTAAAAAAGCCATAAAAATGTAGACTAAAGGGCAAAGATGTTTACTGTAGTTTTGTTTATAATGGTATGAAACTGATGCATTCCAAGTGTTAAGTAATGAAGTGAGATTAAATTTTAAATGTTTTATAGCATAAGCACAAAAAGGAAAATGTTTCATCAGTGGAGTCGCTGCCAGTCACAGTGCAATCAGGAAACTGGTTATACAGGTGACAGAAAAACTGAGAAGGCGAATGGGATGATGAGGCAGTACAGTGTTTAACGAGAGCAGGAAGCTGCTCGCACCCCCAGACCTGGACTAATGACGGGAAAGAAGTGGTGTCACTGGAACCGAAGATGAAGCCTTCCTGTGGAAGGTATGGTCCCAGGGAGAACCACAGCAAGGTGCCAGGGGAGTCAGGGGCCACAGAGGAAAGGGCTGTTCCATTCTTGCTGGAACCAAGGAAGAGACTCATGGCTGTCAAAAATAACACTCGATGCAAAGAGAAAGAGAAATACCCTGGCTTTTGCTTTTCAGTCTTCCACCAGTTCCTATTTTTGGCGAATCTACCTGCAAATTAGTGAGGCAATGACATCTGGAGTATGTAATTCCCTGCAATTTAGAAAAGGCTAGGAAAAGATGGGGAATGAATCCAAGAGGAAATAGGAAATAAGCCAACATAACTATTCCATGATACTTACTGGTGAGGAAAACATATTCATGATATATTTTAAGGAAAGAAATGGGCTACATACATTTGGTATATTTCCAAACAGGCATATAAATGCATACATAAATACTTATGCATAGAAAAAAAATCTAGAGAACCACACCAAGATATTAATGTTATATTCATCTGGATGATACTATTTTTGGCTGCTCTGTACTGCCTAGTTATTCTCAAGTAAATATATAGCACTAATGACTTAAAATAATAAAAGGATAATTGTGTTTCTGTGTTCAAGAGCAATTAGATTATTGGCTCCTTGAATATTGGATACTAAGATGAGCTATCTTTATCATGTTTAGAGCCTTTATATTAGAGGGGGAAAGGGCTAAATTCATCTACCAAAATGAAATACACAACTGCGTCTCTCTTGACATTGACCATCAGAAAAAATACTAGATGTATTTTTACTGCTGCTTGCCCTTTTCTACCTCCACATACAATTGAGATAATAAGGTATGTTACACCTGATTCCTTTTTATCTCTTTCAACAATACATTATGAATCATCTCCTTTAAGAATCCCTTTCACATCTGTTTCTTTTATTACCAAGCTAACCTCTATAATTCAGATAGTTCCATTTTATGGTTCTCATAGTTAGTAACATTTATTTTATAGCATGCATTCTCTCTCCCTCAGATTTTAATTCTGTTTCTCTTCCCTTTTGAAACACCATCCATATTATTTAAATAGTATTAGAATGTGGATCTTGTTTGGGAGGATAATTCTGATGCCAACCTGAAACAGTAAAATAAGAACTCCTTGCTTCTCCACCTAAAACCAGTTATCCTTCCTTTAGGCTTTTCTCAGTCAGCATCCAGTCTGAAGGTAGCACTCATACCAATTATTTTACAAAAATAATTTAATATAATGTAAGCTAATTAGGTTTTGTAGAACTGAACATGCAAATAAGGGAATCTGAGGGACTATTCGGATTGTAACTGCAAGTATTAGCAACTGTCCTGAGGCCTGGCAGGACAAAGAGAAGGAATTGGGATTACTAAAATGTAGATGCTTCTGAGAGGGGCCTGGATGCAGACCTCTGGGGAGAGAGCACCGCCACAGCGTTATGGAAAGCTTCCTGAGGAACTGGGCCCTGACCGGCTGGTCCCGTTATCCCTGAAGGGATACATGAGGCTAATTCTAGCAACAAACAGGATAGCGACTGCTACTGCCAGGGTAAACATCCATTGCAGTAGTGTTTCTGAGATCAAAATGAAACAGACTTGAAAAAGCTGTCCCTTCTCAGCCTTCCAGCCGGCCACCTTCCCTCTAGCTCCCCCTGTTGGCAGAAATACCAAGTAACAGGCTGACAAAACGAATAGGGTTTGCAGAGACCTGGTTAGAAGCTGAGTCCAGAAGAGTGTTCTGGAGCTCAGCGATATCAGCAGAGGTCCATTGTCACACACACCCATGTCCAGAATATCTGCAAATAATAGGACCCCATGCCTATTTCTGAGAGTAAAAAGCAGGACTGGGGACAAAAGCAGAATAAAACAGGCTTGTAATAAAAAATGGGGGAGTTATTTAACTTCGTTAGTAAAATAGCAAGACAGAACCATCTTCCCCCGACTCAGTCAGTGCTCAAGAGGCACAAGCTTTGTGCTTCTTGATGCTGAGAGGCCCTCGTACCTAATCATGTTTATTCAGCTCTCTGCACCTCCTGGTATTTTCTATCTCATTTCCTGTTTTTCAGTTCAGTTCAGTCGCTCAGTCGTGTCTGACTCTTTGCGACCCCATGAACCGCAGCATGCCATGCCTCCCTGTTTATCACCAACTCCCGGAGTCCACCCAAACCCATGTCCATTGAGTCGGTGACGCCATCCAACCATCTCATCCTCTGTCGTCCCCTTCTCCTCCTGTCCTCAATCTTTCCCAGCATCAGGGTCTTTTCCAATTAGCCAGCTCTTTGCATCAGGTGGCCAAAGTATTGGAGTTTCAGCTTCAGCATTAGTCCTTCCAATGAACACCCAGGATGATCTCCTTTAGGATGGACTGGTTGGAGCTCCTTGCAGTCCAAGGGATTCTCAAGAGTCTTCTCCAACACCACAGTTCAAAAGAATCAATTCTTCGGTGCTTAGCTTTCTTTATAGTCCAACTCTCACATCCATACATGACCACAGGAAAAAACAGCCTTGACTAGACGGACCTTTGTTGGCAAAGTAATGTCTCTGCTTTTTAATATTCCTGTGTCCATTGAATGAGATAACTAGGTTGAATGTCTGAATTTGGACCTCAAGAGCCTCCCTCAGGTACAAAGCATTGATATAATCACCCTCCAACCTTCTAAATGATATGCCCTCCCCTCTAACAGTACAGCAGCCCATTGTATCAAACCCTTGTATCACATACTTCCACAGACCTGCGTTGGTCTTGAAAGTGAAAGTGAATGTTAGTTGCTCAGTCAGGTCTGACTCTTTGTAACTCCATGGACCATCGCCTGCCAGGTTCCTCCATCCATAGAATTCTCCAGGCAAGAATACTAGAGAGGATTGCCATTCCCTTCTCCAGGGTATCTTCCTGACCCAGGAATCGAACCTGGGTCTCCTGCATTGCAGGCAGATTCTTTACCATCTGAGCCAGCAGAGAAGCCTATGTTGATCTTAGGGAGCCTTATTCATCCATGTGTTCATCCATTCACTAATTCAGCAAGTGTCTGCTTATAACTTTTTGTGTTAGACATTGTTCAACACACTAGAGATACAGTGTGATCAAAGTAGCTCAAGTCTCTGCTGGAACTTGCATTCCAGTGGGGGCTGAGAGGGAGAGGCAGGAACAGGCAGAGAATGCACAAATTCCTGATAGAGGTCAGGGAATAATAAGTCCTACGGAGAACAATACTGCAATATGAAAAGAGAGAGAAGCAGGGATCTAGAGAGTGATCAAGAAGGACTCTGAAATATACCAGTTGGACAGATATGCATTTTAGGAATATCTATGAACAAAGCAACACCAGGTAGAGGGAAGAGAAAGTGTAAAGATGCTGAGGTAGAAGCATGTCTGGCATGTTGGCAGAGAAAAGGGAAAAAGTCAGTGATGCTGGAGAGGTTCTGGTTTAGGGTCAAACATGAGGATGAGGCTGGAGAGGGAGCAGGTCACACAGGCTGTATCAGCCACAGTAAGGACTCTGTAGTACACTCCAAGTGAAATAAACAGGAGAGCAAAAATCTTTAAAAAATTCTCCTGGCAACTGTGTGGGTGATAAGTCATAGACTCTAAGAATCAGTTGATTAGAAGAGACTCCATTGTATGTACTGCCAAGAAATTTTAAAAAGAATACTGCCTATTAAACCACACATGGGGCTTTCTAGTGAACCAGGAAAAACAGTTGTTAAAAAAGTTGTTTTAAGTTTATTCAAACATAGACTTTTAAAATCATATATCACTCTTGCACGTACAGAGAAGGAAAATATACGTGAAATACATTAGTTGAAAAATTTGTCTTTACATGCAGAGCTCAACCCTTCTGAAATACTTTTCAATTCAGAGTCAGCAAGGAAGCTCAGATGCTCATTCAACAAAGTCAACCAAGCACTTGCTCTGTGGTAAGCACTAGTCTCGGCTTTGGGAGGCATTGGAAAATATGCCAGATGCAATCCATGGCTTCAAGCTTACAGTCCAGCAGATAACAAAAAGCAAGGAAAGGGAAGGGCAGTAAACAGAGGAGAAAGCAACATTTCTGCAAATGTTCTATCACCATAAGACATAGTCCACAAAGGGAACTTTAATGTCAGACAAAGCTGGGATTGAAAACTGTCTCTCCATGTACTATCAAAACTGTATATTTGCATCCTTGAAACAATTATTTAATCTCCCTAGTCATCAGTTTCCTTCTAATATCAACCTCATAAAGTTGTTATTAAAGTAAAATAATGTAATTCCCTTAGCTGAGTATTGATACTAATTATGGAATTAGAGCATATATATTTTTGTATTTAAATATGTCTTATATGCTTCTCAGAATAATTCATGTGCCCATGATGCCTCAGATTATTCTTGCCTCTGTGCTTATTCCTTCTTTCTGTAAACTTTTAGGAATCTTCCAAATATGCTACACATAATAAATTATAAAAACATATGACTATTGGGTCTTCTTACAATTATGCATTGAGTTGACATCTTGTTTCTCCTTCCCCCAACTCATACAATCTCAGAGAAAGAATATATTTTGCCTCTTAATGGTATAAAGAAAATTGTTATTATTTGCCACTCCTTTTATTTGGCAGAGGTAAAAATTGCAGGACTGAAAAGAAAGTGATTGGAGCACAGGATCAAAGAAAGGTGTCAGATTTTTGCATCTAAACAGGTTGACCAAAGTTAAAGGAAATAGTAAGCTGGCGCCATTCAGGAGTCGCCGTTGTTTTCTCAGCTGTTGTGTGAGTAAGTATAATGAGCAGTTCTCTGTAGATCTATGGAGTTCCTTGTGAAAGACCCCTTAGCCCTACAGCTAGGAGGCCGATGGCAGTCATTATAATACACTTTAGGATACTCTATTGTAACCATCATTCTAACAGAACTTAAAGTATCTATGGTCTGGTCATCTTCCTGGCCAAATATTTAAAGCTTTGATCAGACACTGCTTACTGGCACTTCAGAAAGCCTTGTGTAGACAAAGAAAACACAACTGCAACTGTTTCTTTCCTTTAAACCTTAAATGATATAAATTGTTTCTTGGCTGAAGTTTTCTTGGCAGGAGCTTCTTAGAAGCAAAGCGGATAATCTATCTCCAAGATGTAGTTACAATCTCTTTCTCTTTTAAATTCTAGACCTGATTAGAGACCTCATTTGCCATCTGGCTCAGCTGGGAGAATTTTTTTTAAAAAATGGAGTTATGAATTGGAAAATATGTATCTTTTTTTACATATCCTCTATTAATACATTAGCATAGTGCGTGTATGATCAGCACTATTTCCATGTGAATTAAAGAGGTTCTCTGCTCCCTGCTAACCCTTTCTGTTCCAAAGCAGAAAGGGTCCTAAAATCAGACAGTACAACTGTCTGATAAAAGATGTACTGATGTACAATTGTCTGATAAAAGATAAAATAAAAGATTCCATGGTTCCAGTATAGTTACCAGAGCATAAGGTGCCCCTTCAATTCCTAAATGTTCTTAAATAAATAATAAATATATATGTACTACTTGATTCATTCTCTTTCAAAAGATATTTTCTTTGTAATGAGCAACTTGAGGCAATATGAATCTAGAGCGGTAACAAATGGTTAATGATTCAGTTCACTTCAGTTCAGTTCAGTTCAGTGACTCAGTCGAGTCCGACTCTTTGCGACCCCATGAATCGCAGCATGCCAGGCCTCCCTATCCATCACCAACTCCCGGAGTTCACTCAAACTCATGTCCATCGAGTCAGTCATGCCATCCAGCCATCTCATCCTCAGTCGTCCCCTTCTCCTCCTGCCCCCAATGCCTCCCAGCATCAAAGTCTTTTCCAATGAGTCAACTCTTCGTATGAGGTGGTCAAAGTACTGGAGTTTCAGCTTTAGCATCTTTCCTTCCAAAGAAATCCCAGGGCTGATCTCCTTTAGGATGGACTGGTTGGATCTCCTTGCAGTTCAAGGGACTCTCAAGAGTCTTCTCCAACACCACAGTTCAAAAGCATCTATTCTTCAGTGCTCAGTCTTCTTCATAGTCCAACTCTCACATCCATACATGACTACTGGAAAAACCATAGCCTTGACTAGACAGACCTTAGTTGGCAAAGTAATGTCTCTGCTTTTGAATATATGTTGGTCATAACTTTTCTTCCAAGGAATAAGCGTCTTTTAATTTCATGGCTGCAATCACCATCTGCAGTGATTTTGGAGCCCAAAAATATAAAGTCTGACACTGTTTCCACTGTTTCCCCATCTATTTCCCATGGAGTGATGGGACCAGATGCCATGATCTTCGTTTTCTGAATGTTGAGCTTTAAGCCAACTTTTTCACTCTCCACTTTCACTTTCATCAAGAGGCTTTTTAGTTCCTCTTCACTTTCTGCCGTAAGGGTGGTGTCATCTGCATATCTGAGGTTATTGATATTTCTCCCAGCAATCTTGATTCCAGCTTGTGTTTCTTCCAGCCCAGCATTTCTCATGATGTACTCTGCATAGAAGTTAAATAAGCAGGGTGACAATATACAGCCTTGACGTATTCTTTTTCCTATTTGGAACCAGTCTGTTGTTCCATGTCCAGGTCTAACTGTTCCTTCCTGACCTGCATACAGATTTCTCAAGAGGCAGGTTAGGTGGTCTGGTATTCCCATCTCTTTCAGAATTTTCCACAGTTTATTGTGATCCACACAGTCAAAGGCTTTGGCAGTGTCAATAAAGCAGAAATAGATGTTTTTCTGGAACTCTCTTGCTTTTTCCCTGATCCAGCAGATATTGGCAATTTGATCTCTGGTTCTTCTGCCTTTTCTAAAACCAACTTGAACATCAGGAAGTTCACGGTTCACGTATTGTTGAAGCCTGGCTTGGAGAATTTTGAGCCTTACTTTACTAGCATGTGAGATGAGTGCAATTGTGTAGTAGTTTGAGCATTCTTTGGCATTGCCTTTCTTTGGGATTGGAATGAAAACTGCCCTTTTCCAGTCCTGTTGCCACAGCTGAGTTAATAATTAGAGTCCCATTATAAGCAAATAACAGAAAAACAATGAGGAGAATGAATTCTTATCCAGGCAACATAAGGTCTTTAACTACAACAGATACATGAGTGTGTAATGTTTATAAAATTTCAAAAGATTCCAAGCAGCTCAAATGAATTGTTGACATGTGTTACTTCTTAAAACACATTCCACCTTTTGATTCACAAAATAAAATCAATTTTTTTCACTTGAAGTTTTAACTGATGTGGATAATCAGATCAATTGTATAAAGAAAATAATTTCATCCAAATTATGGATAAATTATTTTCTAAGTCAATGATGTTTATTTCTTTCAAAAGTCTTGCCTATCTTACTTTTCACACAATTCCCTTTAGGTCCCAATCTACATTACACATTAATTCCTCCATATTTTAACTTCCCAAAGGTACTGTGGAGCTGAGATGGGACATACCCCAGTACAAGGCTCATACTTGATTTCCTTTCTCTTTTGAAAATTTCCAAATTATTCCTTAACTTTAGCAATGATGACGAGGAGGAGAAAGAGGATATGTTCTATTTCCTTCACCCAGATGTCATTCAATTGTCTCACGCGTTAGTGTTCTTATATTACCATCGTTTATTACCTCACTTAATCCTTGTTCCTGCAGATTTAATCCTTTAATAGGGGTTTCACGAGATCGGCAGCCGCCAACCCCCGCAGCTCCCCTGCTGCACTGACACCACAGCCTTGGCTCGGATTTCCTCCTGATCCCGCCTCTCCTGGCCTGGATCTCTCACAGTTCAGTGGAAGGTGGCTCCTCACATGCCCTTCCTTGAGGAGGTGAGTCAGCAATATTGGCCTGGAGCTACTCCACGTTCAAGGTCAAGAGGGGCGACCTCGTCCAAGGTAAGGAGCAGCAGCTGCCCTTTGCTGGAGCAACCGTGAAGAGATACCTCAAGTCCAAGGTAAGAGAAACCCAAGTAAGATGGTAGGTGTTGAGAGAGGGCATCAGAGGGCAGACACACTGAAACCAAAATCACAGAAAACTAGCCAATCTGTTCACACCGGACCGCAGCCTTGTCTAACTCAGCGAAACTAAGCCATGCCCTGTGGGGCCACCCAAGACTGATGGCTCATGGTGGAGAGGTCTGACAGAATGTGGTCCACTGGAGAAGGGAATGGCAAGCCACTTCAGTATTCTTGCCTTGAGAATGTCATGAACAGTATGAAAAGGCAAAATGATAGGATACTGAAGGAGGAACTCCTCAGGTCGGTAGGTGCCCAATATGCTACTGGAGATCAGTAGAGAAATAACTCCAGAAAGAATGAAGGGATGGAGCCAAAGCAAAAACAATACCCAGTTGTGGATGTGACTGGTGATAGAAGCAAGGTCCAATGCTATAGAGAGCAATATTGCATAGGAACCTGGAATGTTAGGTCCATGAATCAAGGCAAATTGGAAGTGGTCAAACAGGAGATGGCAAGAGTGAACACTGACATTCTACGAATCAGCAAACTAAAAGGGACTGGAATGGGTGAATTTAACTCAGATGACCATTATATCTACTACTGTGGGCAGGAATCCCTTAGAAGAAATGGAGTAGCCATCATGGTCAACAAAAGAGTCCAAAATGCAGTACTTGGATCAATCTCAAAAATGACAGAATGATCTCTGTTTATTTCCAAGGCAAACCACTCAATATCACAGTGATGCAAGCCTATGCCCCAACCAGTAATGCTGAAGAAGCTGAAGTTGAACTGTTCTATGAAGACCTACAACACCATTTAGAACTAACACCCAAAAAAAGATGTCCTTTTCATTATAGGGGACTGGAATGCAAAAGTAGGAAGTCAAGAAACACCTGGGGTAACAGGCAAACTTGTCCTTGGGATACGGAATGAAGCAGGGCAAAAGGCTAATAGAGTTTTGCCAAGAGAACAAACTGGTCATAGCAAATACCCTCTTCCAAAAACACAAGAGAAGACTCTATACATGGACATCACCAGATGGTCAACACCGAAATCAAATTGATTATATTCTTTGCAGCCAAAGATGGAAAAGCTCTATATAGTCAGCAAAAACAAGACTGGGTGCTGACTTGTGGCTCAGATCATTAACTCCTGATTACCAAATTCAGACTTAAACTGAAGAAAGTAGGGGAAACCACTAGACCATTCAAGTATGACCTAAATCAAATTCCTTATGATTATACAGTGGAAGTGAGAAATAGATTTAAGGGATTCGATCTGATAGACAGAGTGCCTGATGAACTGTGGATGGAGGTTCGTGACATTGTACAGGAAACAAGGATCAAGACCATCCCCATGAAAAGAAATACAAAAAAGCAAATAGGCTGTCTGAGGAGGATTTACAAATAGCTGTGAAAAGAAGAGAAGCGAAAAGCAGAGGAGAAAAGGAAAGGTATAAGCATCTGAATGCAGAGTTCCAAAGAATAGCAAGAAGAGATAAGAAAGCCTTCCTCAGCGATCAATGCAAAGAAATAGAGGAAAACAATAGAATGGGAAAGACGAGAGATCTCTTCAAGAAAATTAGAGATACCAAGGGAATATTTCATGCAAACACGGGCTCAATAAAGGACAGAAATGGTATGGACCTAACAGAAGCAGAAGATATTAAGAAGAGATGGCAAGAATACACAGAAGAAGTGTACAAAAAAGATCTTCATGACCCAGATAATCACAATGGTGTGATCACTCACCTAGAGCCAGACATCCTGGAATGTGAACTCAAGTGGACCTTACAATGCATCACTACAAACAAAGCTAGTGGAGGTGATGGAATTCCAGTTGAGCTATTTCAAATCCTGAAAGATGATGTTGTGAAAGTGTTGCACTCAATATGCCAGCAAATTTGGAAAACACAACAGTGGCCACAGGACTGGAAAAGGGCAGTTTTCATTCCAATCCCAAAGAAAGGCAATGCCAAAGAATGCTCAAACTACTACACAATTGCACTCATCTCACGTGCTAGTAAAGTAATGCTCAAAATTCTCCAAGCCAGGCTTCAGCAATATGTGAACCGTGAACTTCCTGATGTTCAAGCTGGTCTTAGAAAAGGCAGAAGAACCAGAGATCAAATTGCCAACATCTGCTGGATCAGGGAAAAAGCAAGAGAGTTCCAGAAAAACATCTATTTCTGCTTTATTGACACTGCCAAAGCCTTTGACTGTGTGGATCACAATAAACTGTGGAAAATTCTGAAAGAGATGGGAATACCAGACCACCTGACCAGCCTCTTGAAAAACCTATATGCAGGTCAGGAAGCAACAGTTAGACCTGGACATGGAACAACAGACTGGTTCCAAATAGGAAAAGGAGTACGTCAAGGCTGTATATTGTCACCCTGCTTATTTAACTTCTATGCAGAGTACATCATGAGAAATGCTGGGCTGGAAGAAACACAAGCTGGAATCAAGATTCCCAGGAGAAATATCAATAACCTCAGATATGCAGATGACACCACCCTTATGGCAGAAATTGAAGAGGAACTAAAAAGCCTCTTGATGAAAGTGAAAGTGGAGAGTGAAAGAGTTGGCTTAAAGCTCAACATTCAGAAAACGAAGATCATGGCATCTGGTCCCATCACTTCATGGGAAATAGATGGGGAAACAGTGGAAATAGTGTCAGACTTTATTTTGGGGGGCTCCAAAATCATTGCAGATGTTGGCTGCAGCCATGAAATTAAAAGTCGCTTATTCCTTGGAAGGAAAGTTATGACCAACCTAGATAACATATTCAAAAGCAGAGATATTACTTTGCCAACAAAGTTCCATCTAGTCAAGGCTATGGTTTTTCCTGTGGTCATGTATGGATGTGTGAGTTGGACTGTGAAGAAAGCTGAGTGCCGAAGAATTGATGCTTTTGAACCGTGGTGTTGGAGAAGACTCTTGAGAGTCCCTTGAACTGCAAGGAGATCCAACCAGTCCATCATAAAGGATATCAGTCCCAGATGTTCATTGGAAGGACTGATGTGGAAGCTGAAACTCCAGTACTTTGGCCACCTCATGTGAAGAGTTGACTCATTGGAAAAGACCCTAATGGTGGGAAGGACTGGGGGCAGGAGAAGGGGATGACAGAGGATGCTGGATGGCATCACCAACTCTATGCACATGAGTTTGGGTGAACTCCAGGAGTTGGTGATGGACAGGGAGGACTGGCATGCTGCGATTCATGGCGTTGCATAGGCTGAACATGACTAAGCGACTGAACTGAACTGAACTGAGATAAAATTATCTTGGAGATCTGAATGCCAAAAGGGCTTGCACCACACTCCTGGTTTAAAACTCAGAGAGAAGACAGCCATGCAAATTGGCTGACTTCAGCATAGGTAGACTGCTATGGATTAGTAAGGGCATAGCAAGACCAACCCATCCCAGACCTTGGAAGAGGTTTTTAAAAGTTCCCAACCTTCTTCTAGAAGAGGCCCAGAAGATAACTGAGAATTAGAAGCTGGAGTGCCATCAGGGATTCGCAAGCCCATAGTAGAGACAAAGAAAGTGATGACATGAGAGAAATGGGAAGAAAAAGTAGAAATAAAATTCAGGGATTAAGTTTAAAATGAGTTACGTGAAAATGAAAAGATTTTGAAAACAAAGGGGTTTTTTCTACTATAGAACAGAAATGGTGTTTTATGAACTAAGGGTTATTTCTGCAATAGTTTCCGTTTTCCCATCTGAGTTGGTATTAAAAAAATTAAAGTTGTAGCAGACAATTTGACATTCCTAGGACACAATGTACTAGCACTCATTTACCTGAGCTAACAACAATTTTCCCAGACTCACCAACAGCCAATTTGACATTCCTAGGACACAATGTACTAGCACTCATTTACCTGAGCTAACAACAATTTTCCCAGACTCACCAACAGCAGGCTGCCCTGTTGCCATCATGTCTGACTGATTTGTCTGGATCAGAGGACTACTGACTTGTGTTTTCATCTGACCTGGGGGAAAGAGCCAAGCTGAGGATCCCCAGGTGCAGAAATCCTACATGTTAAGAATTTTTAAGCATGGCTGTTATTTCACAGTTGCGAAGAGGAGGCACAAGCCCACCAAATGAAAATAACTTGATCAACATTTTCCATCTCTCATCACAGAGCACGTCCATGGTCAAGAATGGACCTTGTTCCCAAGAAGCATCACTCAACTAGGTTTGCCATCCCCCAGGTTCCTAGGGGGACCTGCCTGTTGTGAGTGACACTTCATGGTTGACAAATAGGCTTTTTGGTTCACTGTGAATGACTTTTTATGCTATTCAATGTTCTAAAGAACCCAGAAAAAGAACATTTAAATTACAGGCTACATCAGCTACAACATCAGAGTTTATAGCATCCGCTTAGACCACTACAGAATATTAGAATGATTGTGGGTGTGGTGTCAGACTACCTGAAGCAAATCCCAGTTCCATAACCTGCTGGGCATATTACTGTTTCCTCAATTTTCTTGTTTGTGAAATGTGAAGGCAAAAATCTATCTCAGCATATTTTTCTGAAGAATCAAAGGAGTAACACAGATAAAGCACTCAATTTCACTGACTTAGAAATGTAACAAATATCAGTTTCTTTTTCACCTTTCTCTTGTTATTTTTTGCTCTAAATTTTACATTATTCTGAGTTTAAAAACAATGTGTTTAAGGTTTAACAACCATGGTGACTTCATCCTTTACTCAGTCTAATTAATTTCAGCATTGACTGTATCCAGTAGCCACTGTAGATAATAACAGGGCCACTAAACATGAAACTCTCAGGTACCCACCTGTAATCCACTGAAACAGCTAGGGATGGCTCCACCGATACTTATTCCACAGATGTTCACCCTGTGCCAAATGTGTGTTAATCTCACCCACGAGGCCAGAGAACAGGAAGGGGGATAATAACATGCTCTGTAACACATGGCAAAGATAAAACAGAGTGATATGGGACTACGATGAAAGAGATCAAACTCAAAACCAAGACCTTGAAGCAAGGAGAACTGTATCAGACTGTTTCAGTAATTCCAATGAGGGAATGACGGTGGCCTGAAGTAAGATTAGAATGCTGGAGATGAAAAGAAATAGATATTCCAAAAAAAGCACTGAAGAGGAACACAGGCAGACTTTGACCATCAAACAGATGTAAATAGCAGGTGGAATAGTTGGGGCAGACATGACCACATGACAGAGTCTATTAATTCCAGTTGAGAGCCTGAGTGGGAGAGACACTTATCTGGGTGACTTGGGTGATACAAAGAGGAGAAGGCACGTTCCTGCCTTCTAGAAAATATGTAATATACTTAAGGAAATAAGATATAACACCCTTTTCCGTTCTCCCCTAATTCATTATTTTATTTTTTAAAGAGCCCTATTCAATAAAGAAAAAAGCAGTGAAAATGAAAACGGGTGGGGCATCGGGGAAGAGGCTTTGAGGAAAATCCCAATGAAAGCTCCACATAATTATTTTAGTTTTACAGAGAGAGTGGATAAAAAGAACAGGTTGTGTCATTTATTTTTGAGCCAGGTACCCCAAAGCCCAAGTGTCCCTAGTTTGATTCCTACAAAGAGGAAGGGAAACTGTAGTATCTGAAAGCATTTCTTTGAAAATTACTCTTTGAGAATTATATTGAGTCAAACGTTTTCATTTAAAATCCATATTGCTTAAAATTACATATCTTTTGATATTTATATATGTGTATGTATATATATCAGAGAAGGCAATGGCACCCCACTCCAGTACTCTTGCCTGGAAAATCCCATGGATGGAGGAGCCTGGTAGGTTGCAGTCCATGGGGTCGCTGGGAGTCAGACACGACTGAGCGACTTCACTTTCACTTTTCACTTCCATGCATTGGAGAAGGAAATGGCAACCCACTCTAGTGTTCTTGCCTGGAGAATCCCAGGGACGGGGGAGCCTGGTGGGCTTCCGTCTATGGGGTCACACAGAGTCGGACACGACTGAAGCGACTTAGCAGCAGCATCATGTATATATATAAGAAATTATCCTATCAATGCCCCAAAGAAAGTAAGAGAAATTTGCTGTTAGGTGTCAGTATGGGCCCTGCATTTCTGGTCTAGATAAAAAACAAGCATGACGATGCTTCCCTAAACCCCGAGTCACACCCCACAATCTCCTTGTCATATCTGAATGGCCCACACCTTAAGCTGTGGGCAAACTCTTCTTTTACTCTTCTTCACCAGGTGTGCTTTGCCCCTGCCACCTGGGGGACCCTAATTCTGTCCACCATTTTCAGACAGAGAGGCCAAATCCACTGTAGAGCATGTTTATATTATAGTTGATGGGGAGTAAAGGAAAAAGGCAACCTGAATAACCATGCTATTGCTCCAGTTTCTGTTTCACTGTGGATTCATCATCAATCATGGTCTCACTCAGAGAAGCTGCTCCAGAGAGCATTGCAAGAAAGAGTGTAGGCGGGTTTCTAAAATCGAATTCATAGACCTAAAGCCAAGACTGCTGTAACAAAGTCAGGAAATAAAGGGGAAGTTGGAGAAGGCAGATCAAGCAGGAGTAAGCATGAGAGTATAGGACAGAGGTGTCAGTTCTGAGAATGTAAGTCTGAGATGAAGTTAGAAAAAGTCACGGAAGAGCACGTTGAGTGAGGGAGGAGGCAGTAAGCAGGCAGTAAGGGAGCCTTAAGGGCTGCTTCCATCATCGCCACTCCGGTCAAACACACATGGGCACTGGTACCTTGCCTTCTGAATCACTGGGATGGTACACTGACTATGGCATTTACCTTGGGGAGATGTTTTTTGAAAGTAGGATAATAACCCTGGTTCTCAGATAACCAGAAGTATGTCAGAATATAGAGAACGGGAATCTTGTTATTCTAAACTTATTCCTCAGGCAAGATAAAATTCTAGCTCACTATAACCTTCCCTCTCTGATTTTGTACTAACCAGAAACATAATAACTAACTAAGTCTTCCCCAGATACACCCCACATCCAGCTAATAGCTGACTTCACTGCCTTGTTTGCTAGAAACTGCAGCATCAATTTGATCCCTTTCTGATACGATCCAGTGGGTATTGTTGCCAAGAGACATTTTGGTATTGTTTCACTAGTTCTGCAGAAACTCTGTAACCGGCTAGACTTACTGAGATCAGGGACTGTTCATTCCCTTGTCATCCTACCTTAAGAATTTTAATTTCTCTTTTCCCTGCCTTAGATACATTCCATAGATCAAATGGCTGATGCATTCTCTGAAACAGTGAAAAATGAAGACATTCTTGGGGAGGCCTAGGTGGTCTCCTAAACCAGACAAAACCTCCTCTTCAGCTGACGTACCCAGGAGACCTGATATCATCCTGCATTTGGGTTAGAGCAATGAATTTTCCTTTATTTGAGTGACAGGAGATTGGGCTTACTAATTTCATTTTCAACAAAGTCACCTCAACATTGCTATTTCTAAGATTCTTTATAGTGTTCTAATTTAAAACAGACTTCAGTGTAACAATATGGAGCATGATGTTATGATTCTGGTACAAATTTGTCACCTAAGTGTGAAGAGACAAGAAGAAAAGCTGGCAATTCAGATAAGAAAAAATAATTGACTGAGAAGTTCTTTCACTTGAGAAAGATATAAAGGTAGAAATTGAAATCATTGACATGAACTGTGGACTTTGAAAACCCTTTCCTCTGAAACTGAAATTACCCAGATATGCCTGGCATCGTTCCATCCAAAGTCACAGTGCATTTAGTTTGACATTATTTGTAGGAATACTCACGTTGGATCCCTCAGCCACCATGCAAGATATTCAGTTACCCTGGGTTTGCCATGCTATGAGGAAGCTCAAGCTTGGAAAGACTATGTGTAGGCACTCAGGTCAACAGTCCCCACTAAGTTCAGCATGGAGACATCGCAGCTCAAGTGCCAACATATGAGTTTAAAATTCTCAAAAATATTCTAACCTGCTGTCATTTAAATTACCTAGTTTTCAAGTTCTCCTACGGAGGCTCCAGACATCATGGAGTAAAGACAAATGACTTCTGCAATGTCCTGTCCAAATTCTTGATTCACAGAATCTGTAAGCCCAATAAATAGTTGTTGATTTGTGCCACTAAGTTTTTCAGTGGTTTGTTCCACAACAATATGCAATCAGAACATCTCCCGACTTTTGCTGCTGCTGCTGCCAGACTTTCAGGCAAGAACAAATTATGGGATTAAACACATTTACAAACTGCTGTTCCGTATTGTTATGCTTTTGACTATGCTCAGTGTTTGATACATATAATGCATTCCAAACACAAAAATCAAGTAAACTAGGATGACAGCAGCTCAAGAAATCTCTATGTATATCCAAGTTTGAATTGCAGCAGAGCATATATCAAAACAGACCACAAACCTCCTTTACAAGAACCTTCTAATGAAAGTTCTCAAGAAAATGCCTTAGTGTAATGGTTTTCAGACTTTGATATGCCAGAACCTGAGAAACTTGATTAAAATACAGAGGCCCAGGTTTTTTACCTATTAATCGTTAATACTTGCACCAACCATTAATATTTAATGTGTCTGTATCTCTGTTCTTCATTAGGTCTCCAGGTAATTCTGAAGCACATTAATGGTTGAGAATCACTGACACAGTGGTATGGGAAGTGAGTGAAGTGCAGAATGTAGGTCAGATGGCAACATTTTTCCTGCCTGTCTACCCACTGCCTGCACGAAAAATTTGAGGAAAGGTTTAGCTGAAGGCTGAGTCCGTTTTCCACATTTCTCAGATAGTTTCTGAATAGTGCCTTAATTGCAGTGCCTTCTCCTTCTGATTGGAGTGGAAACCACATGCTCATGTACACATGACCAACGTGAAGGTTATGCGGCCACGCCATGGACTCACATCGCCGGTGAAATAAGAACCAATTTACTTGCCAGCTAAGCGTGTAGCGGTGAGTTATCTATTGTCAACAGACAGAAAACTCCAGGCACAACTCTTTGTTTAGCTTAGTACTTCTCAACCTTGGCAGCACATTAGAATCACCTGGAGAACTTTTTTTTTTTTTTTACTTTATTTTACTTTACAATACTGTATTGGTTTAAACTCCCCATTACCCGAGCTATACCTCAGGGTGTTTACAACAAAATCTGGTGGTTGATCATAGGCAATGATTATGTATAAGGCTCACCAGATGATTCAAAGTCTATCCAAAGTTGAAAACCACTACCACAAATTCTCACAAATGAGGTTGACTCATCCTGAATTAAGAGAAAAATCTGTAACTCCAATGATACTTTTTCTATTATGATGCTCTTTTAATCTGATATCACATTAAATAGTTTAAAATATGAGAGAATGTGCAGAAAGAAAAGTCCCAGAGATCCGACTTTCTGAATTTCTGCCTTCTCCTTGTGGTCCTCAGTCTACATGACACATTGTTAATATAAATGTGCTCATTTCACTAAGAAAGCATCTGCCACACCAATATATGGAAATGGAAAGTCTGTATAGACTACCTCCCTTTCTAAGAGGATAAAGCAATAAACAACAATAACACATATAGAACCCAGAATATAAAATGAAGTCTTTAAACTCAATAGAAAGACAAATAACACATTTTATATGGGCAAAATATTTGCACCAGAGAAGGTATACAAATGACTGATAAGAACATGAAAAGACATTCAAGCACTCCATGGGAAACAGATGGGGAAACAATGGAAACAGTGTCAGACTATTTTTTGGGGCTCCAAAATCACTGCAGATAGTGACTGCAGCCATGAAATTAAAAGATGCTTACTCCTTGGAAGGAAAGTTATGACCAATAGATAGCATATTCCAAAGCAGAGATATTACTTTGCCAACAAAGGTCCATCTAGTCAAGGCTATGGTTTTTCCAGTGGTCATGTATGGATGTGAGAGTTGGACTGTGAAGAAGGCTGAGCACCGAAGAATTGATGTTTTGAACTGTGGTGTTGGAGAAGACTCTTGAGAGTCCGTTGGACCGCAAGGAGATCCAACCAGTCCATCCTAAAGGAGATCAGCCCTGGGATTTTTTTGGAGTGAATGATGCTGAAGCTGAAGCTCCAGTACTTTGACCACCTCATGCGAAGAGCTGACTCATTGGAAAAGACTCTGATGCTGTGAGGGATTGGGGGCAGGAGGAGAAGGGGACGACAGAGGATGAGATGGCTGGATGGCATCACTGACTCGATGGACGTGAATCTGAGTCAACTCCAGGAGTTGGTGATGGACAGGGAGGCCTGGCGTGCTGCAATTCATGGGGTCGCAAAGAGTCAGACATAACTGAGTGACTGAATTGAACTGAACTGAACTGATGTATATTTGAAAGCAGGGAGTACATGGAAAATCTCTACCTTCCCTTAATTTTGCTGTGAACCTAAAACAACTCCTTAAAAAAAGCAAAAATGTAAAATATAGAATAAAGTGGACATTTTGATATTTTAATACTTTTTTCATGTTTTAAATTTGTTTCCATTTCTGAGTATGTGATACTCTTATATGTTTCAAAAATTAAACTAAATAAGCAAAATTTAAACATATATTTACCATACAACTCAAAAATTCCACTACTAGTAATGTATTCAAGAGAGATGAAAACATTTGTTTGCAAAGACAAACACAAGGTTCATCTGTGAATGTTTATAGCAGCATTATTCAAACTCACCAGAAGTGGAAATGACCCCAAAGTCAATCAACTGGTGAATGGATAAGTAAAATTGGGAATATCTGTACAATAAAACACTTTCAGCATTAAAACAAAAAACCCTGATGTACCCTACAATATGTACGTGCTTCAAAAGCATTATGCAGTGTGAAAGAACCCAGACACAAAAGTCAACATATTTTATGATCCTTTTACATAAAATGTCCAGAAAAGACAAATATATAGAGATAGAAAGTTAATTAGTGGTTTCTGGGGCTGAGGTGAATAAGAGGAACAACTGCAAATCGATGTAAGAGGTTATTTCTGGATAATGAAAATGTTCTAAAATTGGACTGTGGCGACGATGGTTCTACAACTTCATAAATTTACTCAATAAATTGAACTATATACTTCAAGTTGGCAAATTGTACAGTATGTAAATTATTTAATATATCATAATAAAACTATTTAGAAAGACAAAATATGGAATTAGTTTTAAAGTTCTGAGAAATGAAAGGTGAAAAAACATAACCTACATAAAGAAAGATTATTACGTGAAAAATTACTTTAAGAAATAGAAAATTTAGTCTTTTTTAAGGAATTTTTAAAACCCTTGCGTTATATATTTAACATTTACTATACATCAGCTATTGTTCTATTAATAAGTGTATTATATCATTTTACCATATAAATGATCTTCTGAGGTTGATATTATATCCCTTTTTTCAGCTATCAAAACTGAGCTTAACTGGAAACAAAAGATGAGATGATAGTATAAAGAGACAAAATTATATTTAAAAAGTCTGGTAGTGCGAAAGAAACAATTCAAGAAATTAATAATGCCATCATTATAATAATTATAAGTGGTGTTCAAACAAATAAAAAAAAGAATAAAAACTCAAAACTAGTTTAGTCCGGATCAAAATGGGATTGAAGAAATCGCAATGCAGAGGAAGCGGAGAAAGAGATGAATGTGACCAGAAGTAGATATGGATGACATAAACCGAGAGCCAAGGAAAGGGTAATGGTGTTCTGGGGACTTCAGGAGCGAGTCAATGTTAAAAAAGTAAAGAGGGACTTCCCTGGTGCTCCAGTGGTTGAGAAGCAACCTTGCAATGCAGGGAACATGGGTTCAATCCCTGGTCAGGGAACTAAGGTCCCACACCCGCAGATCCACTGAGCCCGCGCGCTGCAGCTCCCGAAGCCTGCGCACAACTAGAGAGTCCAATTCTCCACGACGAACGATCCCCCACGACACAACAAAGACCCTGCGTGCCACAACTAAGGCCCAATGCAGCCAATAAATAAATATTTTTTAATTAAAAATATTAGTTAAATTTTTGTTTTAGTTGAAGACAGTTCTAAATATAAATTAAACTACCATTAACAAGAAGAACAACACTCTAGCCACTGCACTGAACCCTTCACATACAGCAACTTGTTTGACCATTACAACAACCCTAGGAAGCACAGACTATAATTATGTCCACGTTACAGAGGGTCCTTAGAGTAAAATGATATAGTCCAACATAAGTACACATCATAAATTTTTCTATAACATAAATTTTTCTACAACACTAAACAGTACAAGTAAAAACCTACAAGAAATGCAAGATGGCACTTACAGAATTTCATTTACAATAGAAAACATAACCAAACTTCTCTGGGTCTTTGAAAAATCATTAGACAAAAATCAAAAGGTAAGGAAATAGAGGTTCTAAAGAACACAGTAAAACTAATATGGGTGCCCTGACAGATAACGCATACAAAAGTTTTTTTGTGTGTAATTTTCTTATCAATAGAATTCCATGGATTATTTTTCAAAATTGATCATATAAAAATTTTTAAACATTTCAAAATGTAGATTTTTGGCTTTTTAAAACAAAATTCAAGAAATAAAAATAGTAATTTACATTGGCCTGAACAAAGATAGCAATATTTAGAAGTCGTTCAAGTAATTCTTTGCTATAAGAAGAAATCAAAGCATCTATTGCATAGATTGTAGGAAATAATAAAAATAAGACTAGGACAGATCAGAATCTACATGACATAGCTAAAAGCATAATCAGAGGAAAATTCATTGCCTTAAGCATGAAGGAATAAAATAAATATTAATTATTTAATCCAAGGGTTCAGATTTTAAAAACAGAAAAATAGAGACAGAAGAAGGAATAAAGAAAAATCAGAAATTACACATCAAGAAAATATTTTGAGAAATTTATCAGACAAATACTCAAAGACTTGTTGTGTTCAGTGTGCAATTTCTGAAAATTCAGACAACTTAAACTCTCAGTTATTGTTAAGATGACTGAATAGATCATGGGAACATCACATTTGTATTACAGAGAGACACTAAAAATAACCATCATATTTATTGATTTAAAAGCCTACAATGTGTAGAGTTACAAAGTAGAACGCAAAGCCGAGTGTATGGCAGGATCTCACCTGAGGACTGAGGAATAGATTAGCAGTTAATACAACTTGTGTTTTTGCATGTTCAGGTATTTATTTAAAGTAGGCAAGTTTGCTATTTCATATTTCTCCCAGTGTCCTAACATTGCATTCCATTTCTTTATGAGAGTGTATCTCTTAAACACTGTAACATGAATAACTTCTATACCTATTACAGCAAGCAATTACCAGATGTAATACTCTGCATTTATCTTTTCTCCAGGATCCCAAGGATTTATCTCTGCCTTCAAAGCAATTTTCTCTCAGAGGCCACTATTATTTCACACTAATGATTCAGAGCCCTCACAACCATATCATAATACAATGGAAAAATTGAGGGACTAGGAAAAGTTAACCAACAAGGAGTCAGTAATTGTTTCTAATTCTTTTTTCCTACTTAAAAAGATCTCCTTTACCCAAATCTCTCTGTACCTTACTAAGGAACTTGTACACACTGTAAAGTATTATTCTGGGAATTAAAAGTGACAAATGTAAGACCTCAGCACAGTGATTAGGTGGAATTTCCTATTTCTTCCCCCCAAATCCTTTCCTACTCTTAGCACATAATTAAAATTCCTCTAACCAACACGTATTTACGTAGATTCTACAATAGGCACTTAGAGATTTAAAGTTCCAGTGCAACAGCTATAATGTATCTAACTTAGATCATGTATACAACATCATGGCTACCGCCAGTATCAGCTATCAGCTCTTCCCTTTGAGAGAAAAATCACAGATGATGGAGTGTCTATTAGCACTTTAACCATGAGAAATTTGGCCTCTGCAGGCAGTGGAGCATTTTGGCTTCAGAGAATCAAAATCCCACCAGAGGCAGCTAATTTCCTTTGTCTTAAACCCACCCTTATTCAACCAGTCTCCACACTGGTAAGAAAAAAAAAGTTATTTGCTTCATCCAAAGTAATTAAAAACAGCTAAACCCAAATTTAAACCTCAAAACTATGATCATAGCTTCCTTGGATGTCAAAATATTCATTCTCTTTACTATTCACTTGGAGATGAATCACACACTGCCTGTGTCATTTCCTGCTTTGATGTTATTTCACACTCTTTCTGTGATGTAACCTGGAGGGTCATATCTTTTCTCTCCAACAGAACCATGAACTTTCCCACATCTGAATTATGCATCCCTCACATAACAATTGCTTAAACCTATTTATGACCAATAACAAATTCAATTCAGTACAACATGCATTTTTTAGCAGTTTGGAGCTGTCAAAGAACAGTTTGGGACTTTGGTAAGAAGTGATTTTACTTGAAAGGATTGTGGCAAGAGGGGAAAGGGACCACTTGCAAATAGGGAAAGTAGGACCACTGCAGTGAAGAAAGGGTCCCCCTGCTCCCAGGAGATCTGCAGGTATGTCTGAAGTGAAGTGAAGTGAAGTCAATCAGTCATGTCCGACTCTTTGGACTGTAGCCTACCAGGCTTCTCTGTCCATGGGATTTTCCAGGCAAGGGTACTGGAGTGGGTTGCCATTTCCTTCTCCAGGGGATCTTCCTGACCCAAGAATCGAACCCAGGTCTCCTGCATTGCAGGCAGACACTTTACCCTCTGAGCCACCAGGGTTAGGCAAAAAGGAGTGATGAGTCTGGAAAGAAGCAAGCATGAATAAGGGGGATGGACAGATGGGCGCAATTTGATAAGAGCACCATCATCCTATTCCAGTAGCTGTTAAGGAGGGATTGTAAGCCAACTTAGGCTGAGGACTACCCAAGTTTAGCCTGTGAGAAGAACAGATTCATAACAAAGTTTGTTTTTACCAGCATTTTATTCCAATTGACCAGAGGGGAACTAAACAGCTTAGCTAACCATTTAGGAGACAAAGAGAATTGGAGTGTCTGTGTCTAGCCTTGTAAAAGTCAAGGAGGCATCTGTGAATATAATCTCAGTCATGTGGGGAATGATGGTTACTTGCAATAAGCCAGTTCGGGACCACAGTGAAATGAAGATCATAGGGTTCAGATGAAGGTCAGTGTTGCCAGAAGACACAAAAAGAAAAGGGGCAGCGTCTGCCCTTTAGGAACTTGAATACTAAATGGAGAGCCCCCCAAAACACTTGTACATGTAAAAAATAATAGTCATAAGAACATGAAGGAACAATGGAAGACAATTAACATTAAGGGACAAGCATTTTCCCATTTAATTCTGCAACACCCTCATGATGCAGGTGCTATTGTCATCCCAGTTAACAGACAAGGAAAGAGCCTTGCGGGTGTCCATGGACAAAGAAAGCAGAAGAGCCAACCTAGGATCCAGATGGTGCTGATAACCCAGGTCACGGTTAATACATGAAAATGCCAAGATTTCAAATAACTAATGAGTGTTGGGAATTTCAGGAGATGCATCAGAGGCCCAGAACTCTCCCTTTCATTTACATACAACTAATGAAAAACCTTGGGCTTTCAGACTGCAATGAGGCAGAATGGCAATTCTTATTGAGTTGGACCCTAATAATCATTAAAAATACATGTATAAGAAACAAGTTTAGATGTTTTGCCCATACTTTTTATTACAAAGCCTATGAACTCTTTCCATTTAGCCTTTCAGGAAAACAATATATGTGTTCAGGGATAAATACTGTAGCCAAGGCTCCCATAAATAAATGTATGAAACAGGAAGCTGAGGGGCATTCATGGAACGGCGAGCATCTCTCTTCCAAACCTCTCCATTATTTTATTTGCTGAAGTTGAAATTCTTGTCCCAGGGTAGAGCTTTTCATCCTTAGAAGGTTAAGACTTAAGTACTGCTACAAGAAAGCTCCAAGGGGTAGGTATCTGATATGAGACTGATTTTGAGCAAAGGGGATTATAGTAGAGATGAAGAAGGGAGCCAGTAACCTGGGAAAGGTAACCTTCATCTAGAAGGGGAAGAGGCTGAGAATAGGGAGTAAAGAACATAGAGAGGCCTCAGGAAGAAAAAAGAAAATCTTGTTTCTTCATAATGATCAAAATATGTCAATACTATTTCAAAGTAAAACTCATGTATTCCTTTTCTTCCGTCCTTGTAAAATCCCATTACTTTTAGCTCAAGGGCATCTGCCTGTCAAGCGTAAAGAGACTGACACCAGCCACTGCTTTGGAGGAAAAGAGTTACTGTAGGGAAAGTCATTTGTGAGCCAGCGGCAGAGGACTTTATGAGAACCAAGTTAGCACCCCACTGTCCTTTTACTGACATCTACTAATAGTTCATAGTCAACAGTTGTGGACATGTCCCCATAGACTGCCCATTCAGTGTCACGCTTATTGAAGCCCTGGGACTTGGGGAAACTCTCTGGTGACTCAGATGGTAAAGAATCCACCTGCAATGCAGGAGACCTGGGTTCGATCCCTGGGTTGGGAAGGTCTTCTGGAGAAGCAAATGGAATACACACTCCAGTATTCTTGCCTGGAGAATCCCGTGGACAGCAGAGCCTGGCAGGTTACAGTCCATGGGGTCGCAAAGAGTCAGACCCGACTGAACCACTTTCAGTGACCAGGCCCAATTTCAAACCATTCTGGCAATGGGAGACCAGCTGGGAGCAGAGTCAGTCTGATTTCATGTGGTCCCTGACATTGGTTACCAAGGTTATTTTTGTTTCAGCTGATATTTTTAGGTTCTCCATCAGGGCAGGAACACTGCTCATATCTCAAGGGCTACCAGAGATTGAAGAGTAACCAAGACAGTGAGGGACAAGGGGCAGTCTCACTGCCTGCCTGGGCCACGTAAAGTGCCTTCCTCCAAACTAAATGTTTCACGGATAAATTGGGAAGGGGTAGGGAAGTCTGAGGAGAGGATAACAGGGCATGTACCCGGGACAAAAGTGGACAAAAAACAAAAGATGAAACTCCCCAGCTCCCCAGACAGCACATTTTCCCCAAAGTCCCACAGCCTAAATGTGCCCCAAAAGCAGGAACAGTAAAAAGTATGCTCCAGAAGCACCTGTTAAGGCAGTTTCTCCCTGTCTCCAACCAAGCCTTATTGATGTCTTATTGAGATGCCCTAGTCCAGGATCTGTTACATTCTTAGATATAAGAACTAACCTGAGAGACCCACTACCCTGAGATCAGAAAGGCAGAATGAATTACTGGACCACACCAAAGACAGAGAAAATCTAAGGGACGGACAGCTGAGAGTGTTGTTGTCCCCTCCTTACCTGAAACATCTTCTTTCAGATTCTTGCTATTGTTGTTCACTTGCCAAGTCATGTCCAACTCTTTTCCACCCCATGGACTGCAGCAAACCAGGCTTTCCTATCCCTCACCATATCCCAGAGTTTGCCCAAATTCATGTCCATTGAATCAGTGATGCCATCCAACCATCTCATCCTCTGTCACCCTCTTCTTCTTCTGCCTTCAATCTTTTCCAGCATCAGGGTCTTTTCCAGTGAATCGGCTCTTTGCATCAGGAACATATCTCTTTCAGGCTCTAGTTGGATATTTTTTAAGAAAGGTAATACTTAGTTCTAGAAATGTGACACAAATTATTTATCTGAGGGTCTCCAAAACGGAAGTTAACCATGACTTCTGGTGTTGAAAAAGTGTAAAATTGGTGGTCCAAAGATAAAGAAAATTCCCCTCCCTCCTGCTCTCCTCTGAGATGACAGGTGTTCAGTGGCTCAAACTAGGTCTTGAGAAAGCAGAGCCCAGAAATGAGATCAGGCTCACTATGGGTTCTATGAGCCCCAGGAACAGCCCGCAGGGCTGAAGACGAGACAAGAGCAGACGACCAGGACAGCGGCGCCAGAATGAACTCTGTGGGCAGGTACCAAAAATCACAGAAATGCTAGCCAGGTGGCTTGCTGTCCTAATAGGACAGGGTTTCACATTCCTGGAAGCACATTAAAATCACCTGGGGAGACTTTAAATATCCTAATGCCCAGGCGGCACCCTAGAAAAATCTAATCAGAAACTTTGGGGAGGCTACCCAAGGATTAAGAGTTTCTAAAGCACTCCTGATTATTCCAATGTGCAGCCAGGACTGAGAACTCTGCCCTGGGAAGCAGTGAGCACATAAAATACAGGGACTCCCAGTTTCTACAGGAAACATACAGTTTTGAGGCTTACTTCATTGCAATCTGTCAGTACACCGTTAACTACGTCTTGTGTTAGGGAGGTGGCATGATGGGGAAGGGTGGGCTGTCCCTAGTGATACATTTAGTAGAGACCAGTGCTCTCAAACGGAGAAGGCAATGGCAACCCACTCCAGTACTCTTGCCTGGAGAATCCCAGGGATGGCGGAGCCTGGTGGGCTGCCATCTCTGGGGTCACACAGAGTCGGACACGACTGAAGCGACTTAGCAGCAGCAGCAGTGCTCTCAAAATAGAGTTCCTGTAAGCATACCTGTCACACTCTCCCATGAGCCAGCCCCCAGAACTACTGGATATTCAAAGCAAAGATTCTCTACTGCACCATCACAGTATGCTGGGTTTGTGGCTATTGTTATTAGTGAATTATTAATAATAAAGTCAATGTACTGACATTTCCTAATGATTCACATGTTTTTGTTAAATTAGAAAAGTTTCAAGATCATCCTTGTAACAGTACCACACTCACATGGAACCACTTGCATTCTGATGACTTTATTCATTCAACAAAACTATTTAGTGCCTATCGTATGTGTGCCAAGCACTGTGTTAGACCCTAAAGACACAGCAGTCAACGCAATAGCTATTGTACCCTCCCTCGTGGAGCTTATCATCTATCAGAGAACAGAGATATTAAACAAAATATTCCATAATAAGAATATACCCTACTTTGTTTACCCATTCTTTCATTGATCACCTGGAACCTTTGTAGTTTTGGGCTATTATTATGTGGGTAGTTTCCAATTAGGGGCAATTTCAAACAGAGTTGTTCTATTTTTCTTTACCTGTTTTGATTAAGTATTCATTTGTGTCAGGTATTTTCCTAAGCGAGGAAACTATTGGGTCAGAGAATATGCCGAACTTTAGATAACAATGCCAAGAATTTATCGAAAATGTTTTGTATCAATTTAAATCACTTCAGTAGTGTATGATGGTTCTTCATCCTGCAAATCCTTACAAACACACGGTTCCCATCTTTATCATTTAAGCCTTTCTAGCAGGTATCATATGGTTTTACTCTAAGTTCTGTAATTCATTAATTCTCTTCCTATTTTTGTGAAATCTGTAGGAATGAACGGAGAAGGAAATGGCAACCCACTCCAGTGTTCTTGCCTGGAGAATCCCAGGGACAGAGGAGCCTGGTGGGCTGCTGTCTATGGGGTCGCACAGAGTGGGACACGACTGAAGCAACTTAGCAGCAGCAGTAGGAATGAATTCAGGTGAAGAGCCAGATGCCATGTCTAATACTGGGGTTTCTCCAAAGAAAACAAAACCAATGAGAGATATATCAAGGGAGAAACTGATTTACTCTAGGGAAACGGCTCCTGTGATCAGCTAGCCAGGTTAGATAATATGTGTTTTCAGTCTAAAAGCTTGCAGCCTTGAGAACCAAGAAGAGCTAAGGCTTCTGTTCAAATCTAAAGGCTTGAAAGAAACCAATGCCCCAGCTCAAAGCAGGCTGGTGGGAGGAGTTCCCTCTTGTTCGAGGCAGGATCGGCATTGTTGTTCTATTCAGGTTTTCAATAGATTGAATGAAAGCCACCAACATGCTTTACTCAGTCTGCTGTTGCTGCTGAGTCGCTTCAGTCGTGTCCGACTCTGTGCGACCCCGTAGACGGCAGCCCACCAGGCCTCTCTGTCCCTGGGATTCTTCACGCAAGAACACTGGAGTGGGTTGCCATTTCCTTCTCCAATGCATGAAAGTGAAAAATGAAAGTGAAGTCGCTCAGTTGTGTCTGACTCTTCGTGACCCCATGAACTGCAGCCCACCAGGCTCCTCCATCCATGGGATTTTCCAAGAGTTCTGGAGTGGGGTGCCATTGCCATCTCTTACTCAGTCTAATGATTCAAAAGTTAATGTTATCCCAAAACATCCTCACAGACACACTGAGAATGTTTCACCAAATATCTGGGCACCAACCTCCCCAGTTGACATATAAAATTAACCATCACACCATACTAGTTTGCCATCTTACCTGCAACCATTCCTTTCAAATAGTGTGTAGTGTTCTATTGTAAAATACATACATATGTATGTATATGTATATTATACATATGTGCACACATACATTGTCATGGTGGTGGTGGTTTAGTCACTATGTTGTGTCCGACTCTTGCAACCCCATGGACTGCAGTCTGCCAGGCTCCTCTGTCCATGGAATTTCTCATGTAAGAATACTGGAGTAGGTTGCCATTTTCTTCTCCAGGGAATCTTCCCAACCCAGGGACTGAACCTGTGTGTCGAACCCATGTCTCCTGCATTGCAGGTGGATTCTTTTTTTTTATTTTTTTTTACTTTACAATACTGTATTGGTTTTGCCATACATTGACATGAATCCTGCAGGTGGATTCTTTACTGCTGAGCCATCAGGGAAGCTCATATGTAGTCACACTTCATATAAATTTAAAAATATTTTGTTTAGCTTTATGTTTGTATATTTCATCTATAATTTTACATTTGCTATAGATTACTCATCTTGTTGATACAAAGTATTTCATTATATGATTACATAGAAATTTATTTATCCAGTCTACTGTTGATAGGCATGTGGGTTATTTCTGGTTTGGAGCGTCTCATTGATTTTGTCACTGTAAATATTTAGGTTACTTCTAATTTGTTTCTAAGGAGCATTGCATAGGCATCTCTTGCATGTTTCCTTGTACACATACATAAGTATTCTCTTGGGTAGCCACAGGTCAAAAACTAATCTAGCTGGACCGTGAGTGGAGAGAAAACAGCACAAACAGAAGTTTTCTCTCCACCTGTTTGTGGCATCTACCATTTTCTCTCTCTATCCTCACCACACTATGACTTAACTGGCTTCTGTTCTCTCCTAGAAGTTTCTCACAGATATTGCTTTATAAATTCTCATTGAAGTAAAACAGACCTACGAAAATATGCATGCATTTTATGTGTGTAGTGCAGTGGATTTCCCTAAATTAAATACATGTGAGTAACCCAGATGAGGAGAGGGAAATTTATAGACTACTTAATCTTAGCTTTACTGGATACTGCCAAATAGCTCTTCAAGGTGAGCATATCAGCTAATTCTCACACCGTTTCTTCTCATCTTTGTCAATACTTGGGGTAGCCAGATCCTAGTTTTGCTATGCCAACAAATAAAAATTCTGCCTTGTTTTAAGTTGCTTTTGTTTCACCAATGGTTGAGCACTTTGTTCATGCTTATGTGCCAGGTAGAACACTCTTTGCTCATTTTACTATTTGGTTATCATCTTGTTTTGACCTTTTCCCTAAGAGTCTACAGCTCACCCTGGGGCTTCCTTCGTGGCTCAGCTGGTATTTTCTGACAGCTCCCTCCTATTTGCTGTCCCTTCCGCATAGATAATATCTTCTCATCTCTAGGACACTGCACTCCTCTTAGGCTGGATGGATTATGCTACAACTTTCCCAGGAAGTATCATGGGGGCTATAGTCTTTTATGACATTACTAACTCTTATACTAGGTGTTGTTAACAAGTGGCTGTGCAAGTTTGGCTCACGGAGCATCTTCAGCGTAAGTTATCAGGTATCACGCTTGATTGCAATACAAGCAGCTTAGTACTCTTGTTTTATACCTGGCCTGCTCTCCTTACTCCTTTAGCTTCATATCTTAACAGGCTCCTGAGGTTTGATACAAATTATAGTATGTTACAGTAAAAGCACCACTGTCTAGGAATTTCTGAAGAACTGAGTTATCATCTCATTTCCATCACCAGCTGTGGGATCTTGGGCAAGTCGTTTCACCACTGAGCAGCAGCTTCTTCTAGTATCAAATGAGAATATAAAGATACATTCCCTGCCTACCTCTCAGAGTTGTTTTGGACATCAAATAAAAGAACATCAAGATGATAAGAATATCTACAAAACACCAGTCCCAGTCACATCATGAGAGGTGGTGGTTGACTGACAAGCACAAATCCCAGGCTTTTCTGAAGCATTGCCCTCTGAAAACCTAGAGTAGAATCAGGGGTGTGAGACTCAAGCGTGCTCTTTGCTCACATTTACTGAAATAACGTGCAGGCTACTAAGCAAATGCTTGAGTGAGGATCGTAAGTCAGAAGGTAACCTCAGTTGAAAAAAATGCATCATTATGATTTGATTTCAGAAAGGCAAACATGACCTGAATTAATCAAGGGGCTGTGGAATCCAAATTCCTGTCTTGTTGAAGCTGGAGCAGATGTGGGGGGCAGGGAGGTCTGTTCCAGAAGTGAGGAAAAGTGCAACTGAGCAGGAAGGACTGCCTGGGGAGCCATGTGGATTGCTGTGAGGGGCTCCTGCCAGCTTTTTGGGGCAAGACCACCCCCACCTCTGGGCAGGTACATGGAGTGTTGAGGCTGCGCCGGCTACTGGATCATAACTGCCGAGGGGTAAGCACCACGTGGATTGAGCAGGCAGGCAGAGCTCTTTAGTGAGGTGGGTTCCGGGAGGGCTCTGAGCCTATTCTCAGCTGAGCTTCAGAAGAAGCTCAGGGAGGCAGAGGAGGGCAGAGCCGCAGCTGCTGCCTGGCTCTCAAGAAGAGGGCTGGACTCTCTCCATCGGCTGCAAGCTCAAGGACAGGGGGACTCCACTCCACCTGAGCCATGCCGGCCAACCTCACAGAGGGCAGCGCCAAGTCCGATGGGACTCGGCAGGCACTGAATTCTCCTGTCCTTTGTACTGAAACAGTAACTTTCACTGCAGAGGTGGAAGGAGAGGAATGGGGCTCCTTCTACTACTCCTTCAAGGTAAGTTTCCTGCCTTACACTCTGAACACTGATTTTAAATAATAAGACAAAGTAGAATTTTAAGTTAAAAGATCACAGCCAATATTATGAATGAGTGTAGCTTATTTTCTTTACTAAAAAGAGTTTAAAAAAAAAACTGATGAGCTATAAAAGTAAGTTTTTCATATTGTGCTAGGATCTATATCATCATTTCTTAAGAATATTTGTTTTGTTTTGTTTTTTTCCCTGCTGCTGCTACAAATGTAAGAGTCATGAGTAACATTTGTAAGTGGATGACTTTTAAATTTTCCCCTGTCCTTAGATGAAAGTACTTTCAGTTAATCTTTTAGTAGTGCTTGAAATGTCTGTTCCTCGTAAGGGTTATTGTTGTGAGTTTTTTGTTAGGAGCATCAGAGGTTTTGTAAAGCCCACATCACCCAGGACAGTACCTGTTGCAATGAGGGACATAGCGCTGAGTAAGGAAAGAAGGACCGCACTTTCTGTGCTGATCCTTTGCAGTGAACATCAGAGGGAAATAAGGTCCTTAACTGTAGTCGGTGATGTTACTGTTCACAACAAGTTCCCTCCTAAAAGAAATGAGGAAATCAGAGCTTAGTAAGTTTCACTTTCAAAATATCCAAGGGCCACACTGAGGAAGAGGCCATTGTTAGGCTGATACTGTTTCCTCTTCCACAAAATTGTGGTCAGGAATAAACTGGGCATCCAGAAAATAGTTTCCTGCTTCTTGCATGGAATGCAGGGATGTCAGGTTATTTCACAGGCTGCCTGATGGTGCATTCAGCTGTTACGCTAATTCCCAGGACTCAAACTGGTCTTTCATACTTCAAGAAAAATTCTAGCAGTTTTTTCTTTTTTTTTTAATCCTCTGGATGTTCTTGAAATGATTTGGTTTTTATTGACAAGGTAGAATTTGCTGTAATATCTACCTTGGAGCTTTGCTTCTTTGCCAACACTCAGAATAAAACTTTCAGCAGGGAGCTGCCCTGGAAGCCAGCCTCACTGGTGTTTGAGAGCCCTAGAGAAAATGTAGCAAAGCAGAGTGGAACAAGTCACTTAGGCGGATTGCATGGCCCCATCCCTAGGCACCACTTCCTAATGCATTCGTGCACACACACAGCCCAGCTGCCCAGATCTACAACAGAAAATAGAAACTGAAATTGGAGTGGGGTGCCATTTACCATTGACTGAATAATCCCCTCTGAAATCAGCCTTCAGATCCAGAGATTCTATCTTGGAGAGGCACGCTTTCTGCACCCAGGAAGCATACTGCTCCTCTCAGAGATGCTGCCTCTGCAGCCTTTTTGGTATTTATAGAACATGACAGCAAACAGAATGAAGAAAGAGTGGCCACTGCGGAAAGGACAATAATCAGCAATAAGACAGTTGTTCTGAGAGTCAGGCAATAATCAGCTGAAATCTCATTTGCCATTTTTTTTTTTAATACAGCTCCGAAGGGGAAGTTTTGAGTGTTTGGACAAACAAACCCCTACTCACTCTCTTCTGGTGTTTGAACTCTGTCCTAGCAACATCATCTCCAGGCACTACGGAAAATCACATCATTTTCATCTCATTTCTATTAATAAGTTTGCCCTCCAGCAATTGAACCACTAGACAAGGAGAGAAACAGAAAGAAAGAAAATACATCTGATCAGGAACTTAGAATGTTCTGTTTCATTTTTTGAAAAATATAATCATTCATTAAAGCAGTGATTTTTAGCTATACAACAGTCAGTAGTAGTGTTGGTAAAGAACTAGCTGAAGTGTCTTAAGCTAATGTGTAACTTTTTCCACCACCCCCTTTGAGCACAAGCAGTTTTGATGCAAGCTCTTGTTCCTTGTGATCCCTTTATCCCACACGTGTCTCAAGAAAGTCAGAACTGTGTTTGTGAATTGTCTCCCAACCATGTCCTTTTAATCTCCATCGCCTTTTCCAAAAGCAGTAGAAACATCATCAAAAACAAAGTGGTAACAGCAGTAAAAGTAGGAGAATAATAGCAATAGCAAAAGCCGTACATTTCATTGGCTGTGGGCTTTCTTGGTGACGTGAATCTTTCTGAATGACTTTTGTGAAGTGTCTCATTTAATCCTCAACCCATGGTGTACCTTTCATTTCAAATGCCTTTCATCTTCATCTCAGTTTATCTAAATTCAACCCGGTCTTTAAGGCTCCTCTTGGGTTGCTTCCTCCCTGAAGACCCCCAAACTCATCCCTCCTCCGAGTTCCGGTAGTGTCTGGAGGACACCCCCTCTCTTTGCACTTAATCCAACTCTGTGCTCAACTGCTGTTCCAATAATGTGTCAGGTCAATGTGCAACAGTCATTAAGCGCCTCAAGTGAAAGTAATGACTAATGTTTGTTTCATGTTTGCTCCAAAACCCAGCACCCTGCGTGTCCTACTCAATAAACATTTACTGCATAAATGAACTGTGGGTCTGTGTTCTGTTTCTGTCTGCCATCTACATGTTGTCAGACTGGGCAACAGAAAGTTTGCTTTCTCAGTGACAGAGGTGAGGATCTTATTCACTGCTACTCCACAGGTCAGCCCCTGCCCTGCCAGGTCTTTGTCAACTGTATTCACTGAGGTCTTTCTCTGTAGGCACATTTAGCTCATCCTTATTCCATTTCTAAGCCAATGTGATGAAGGTAAGTAATAGTTTCCAGTGGGTGGAATACAAAAGTAAATGTATCGTCATACACTGTAGCTCATGCTGGTTTAGCCCTAGCGAACCCACACCCACCCATTGCTGTCTGCCCTAGTCTTAGCTGCTTTTCTCAGTCTACATGCCTGGGCTTCTAACCTACTTACTTATGTAGCCCTCAAATTCTCCTCCAAACCCAAAGCTCTCTTGGCAGAAGATAAGATATCCATGTCTAAATCTTACCAGCCCTTTCTTCACAAGCTTGGAGGCTTTTCTTTCTTCCCATCTCTATCTCCAAATTCTTGCCCCTGCTCCCCACTGCGCTAACCCACTCTGCCATCCTTTGTATATTCTTGGATACCAGCAGGAAGGGCAGAAGTGAGTTCACCACTTTCTTCTTCCATCGTGGGTTTCACATGACTAAAGCTCTATGGTCCTGGGTTCAAGGTTCTCAGCTCAGGCCCTGGTTTCTTTCACAGTTTTCAATGTCTCATATGTTCAAGTTTCCATCTAGTTCACCTCATCCATTTCTAGTCCCCAGCACCAAGCACCCCTATGGGCTTCAAGAATCTACCAAACATCTTTAAGGAAGATGGGCCCTGGCTCATAAGAAAGTGAATGGAGGGCCTGAATATAAGACTGTTCAGTGGAAGACAAAGATGAAACTCTTCTCAATAGCCTTAATTTTGCTGGTAAATTCACTTGCAAAATTTCCTGAATCCCTGATTCCTGACGATGAGAAAATTAATTCAAAGTACTGGGAGGGAAACCTACTTGAATTAGTAAATTGCTGAAATTACAAAATAATGCAAAACAACTCAGTTTTATTACTCTCAGGTGAGGGGAGAAACATGAACCAAGATTGCAAAGATATTACTTGACAATGATCTTTTTTTGAATCTCCTTTAGTGGGTCATTGCCAATGATATGCAATTAGTCTAACTATTGTTTATATGTAAATGGTTGCTTCTAAGTGCTTGAGGGTGATTGGACACAGTTTGTTCCCTTTGTTTTGCTCCCTCTGCCTGCTGTCTCTTAATTTTCTTAAAACATTTCTCCTCCATTAATATAACAAAAGCAAATTCCAGTTCAACCCATGTCTCAATTATCTCACACTAGACTTAAAGAAACATTTAATGATATAAAGAATCTGAAGTATATTGTTCTTGTTCTTATAATATTTAGATTGACAATTCCTTTGTAAGAACACACTCTACCTACTGTGGACCAGCACTTTCACTTTCAGTGGCTGCCACTTCAGCTCTCTCTGTGCGCACCTGCCTGCTTCTCTGCACACTCCTTTAGTCCCACCTTGGCCCTATAGGACTTGCCTGTCTCCTTTCCTGCCTTGGGCCTCAGAACAATGTCAGGGATACCCTTCCTGGAGTCCAGGAGCCCTTGGTTCCTGTCCTTTCAAGGTACTTCCTGAAACTTATAACAATGATTCTTACATTTTATCACTCATCTTTCTGTCCTCTTCTGTTCATCCTGAGTTTCTAGAGCTGAATACTGTGACTGTTCATAGGGAATTACTACTAGTTTTGCAAAGTTAAATAATTATTAAAGGTCTGCTATCACTGCCTAATCCTGTTGGGCACACCTAGCACGCTACTCTCCAATCCCCTGCCCTGGACCAGCACTGTACCACATCCAACTTCACCCCATGCCCCTGAGAAAGGCACACATTTCATTGGTTGGCTTTATTTACAAGCCTGTCATGCAATTCCAAAGTTATGTACTCTCGTGTGTGAAAAGGGAAAACTCTCTCAACCAACTTTCTCTTTGTATCACTGATCTCTTTGTATCACATCATCTTATGGCAGGTAACAATCATAGTTAATTCAGACTAAGTGCAGAATTGCAGTTTTTCAGCCTGTGAAGGGTCCGACTCAGGAAAGGCATCTAAGTTCTAGGAATGATGCTTCTAGAGTGTGTGTGTCCATATATGTGTGGTTGGAGTGAGGGAGCAAGTCTGACCTGGGGAGGAACCTGGGCCACTAGGCATTGACTGAGATGAAGAGTCCTGTCTGGCTTTCAGAAGTGATCGCGCTTGTTCCAGATTCTTGTCAGGATCTACATTAGGCTCGGGTCAGGCTGCGCTGCCTTCTGCGGGAGCATCTGTCTGTCCCATCTCCCTTCAGGTGCACGGGTGTTCACACCTCCCTCCTCCCCTCTCTCAACCCTCTGAAATTCTGCATCCTTCCTGGGAAAGAAAAGTTTGACTGCTTGCCTCCCAGCTTTGGTCTGGTCCTCTGTCTCCCCACGAGGCCATTAACTATCCAATTGCCACCTCACGAGAGCTGGGTGAATCCCCGGGGTCTGCCATCCCCTGATTCCTGTACAGTAAATGGAGCTCGCTGCTCTCTAATCCTGTACAAATCCTCTCATCATTGTCTAAGTCTCCTCACACTCCGCACCACTGTTGTACCGTCTGACACTCCTGTCTCCCACTGCCTGCTTTCTCTGTGGTGGGGAACATGACTAGACTGTTTGCCACCAAATGAATTATTCCAGACTCTTTTGAGCTGAAGGCTCAAAAGACACATCCTCTTGCAAAGGAAAAAGACATGTCTCTTCAAGCTGTTTATGATATCCTTCAAGAGGTATTTTGAGAGCCGGGAGCTGACTTATTTCTCTTTGTCTGCATTGCTGGAGTAAAGACTGTACCCAGAGGCCAGATGGAGTAGAGCTCTCTGGCTGCCTAAGCTCCGAGAGGTTTTCTCAAGAAAGTGGAAAAGAGCATATTCATTAATGCTTCAAAAAGAAAAAAATTATATATATATCTCACCCTGTCATCCTTGAAGTAATTTCCTGTTGATAGTGGGTAAGAACATTTCGAGCTATGTACTGAAGTAGACGAGAAATGTAATTTTATTTTCTGTAACTGAACTTGGCTTCTCCTGGACCTCTCAGCTCAGCTGATGGCAGAAGAAGTAGCCTAGTCATGCCCAGGTATACTCAGGCTCTTGAATCCTCCCTGTCACTGTAGCGAGGCACAGGCTGTAAAACAGGACTGCTGACGTCAGCTCCCAGTGCTTCCGCCATCTGGCTGAGAACTCGAGGGAGTTCCCGCCTACCTATGCATCGGTTTATTCGTCTGACAAATGGTGCTAATAACTGAATCTTCCTTCAGAGGATTGTTGTGACAAGTTAAGTGGTAAAATGTTTGTGGGGCCGTTAAGGACAGTGATGGCCTTGAGTACAGTGTTTCAGAAATGTTAGCGGTTATAGCCCCAGGGGTGAATTGTTACACTCCTTTCTGAAGCTCCTGAGAGATGAGGCGCCACCGTTACCCACACAGAAGAAACTTCTGAAGATACTAAGAGAGATCGGTGTACTGGAAGATCTCCAAGATCGCTTCAGTATGCTTTAGGCCCCCAAACAGTGGTGCTGAACTGTTTCATTTCTCTCAATTAGACCATGGAAAATGTAGGATAAGGGATCTAGAGATGATTCCCCTTCCTTCTTTACATCCAGATGCCACATCTAATTTTTACCTATGCAAGCTTAATGGCTTACTATAAGAAGGGCTTTTTACAGAGATAGGAAATAATACCCCATCCAGAAGGGATGAATTTCTACCATGGGAGAAAGATTTTCTGGGCCACAAGATGGCAAAACCACCAAGGTCATGATGAAGTCATTAACGAATAACCAGGGTTTTTATCTTTTTGTAGAGGCAATATTGACATCTGCCTAAAAATGATGGGTCTCTTATAGTTGGCAGCACCTTACAGTTAACAACTTGATATCATATGATTTCATCTGACTCACCATCAGCTCTAGGAGGATTTAAAAGTAGCATTCCTTTTTTTAACCTGATGTGAACACAAGGCCTGATAGAAGTTAAGGGTGTGAATTTTCTAAAACATAAATGAAAGAAAGCAAGAAACAAACAAAGAAAGGAAGGAAAAAAGGAAAAATAAACATGGTTCTACTGCCGATTTTAGTTGGATAGGATAGGTCTCTGTAATAGCAAAAAACTAAACCCCAGGGTTTCCCTAGAGGACTGGTGATTGGGAATCTGTATACCCACTTTGGCGGGGGGCAGGGGGTTGGGGGAAGAGGGTTATATCCCTGGTCAAAGAAGTAAAATCCCACAAGCCTCATACAGCTTGACAATAATAATAATAATAACAAAGTCCCATTAATTTAAAAAACGAAACCAAAAAAGTCTACACCCTGAATCTCAGTGGTTTAACACATTAAAAGTTTATTTTTCTCTCACATCCCAGTTGCAAACAGGTCAACTTGTATCTCTGCCTTCTAGAATAAGCAGTTTCCAAGGGAGATGGCAATACTTACCCTGTCTGCTTTGGCCTGAAATGATGCATGACTGACTCCAGTTCTGCTGGCAAGAATTAGTTGTTGGGCATAGGAAATGTAGCTTAACTGAATGCCCCCAGTGCAGGCAACATAGTACCAAGCATGGTTTGACCTTCACCTTCTGCACAATAAAACTCAAACTCTCCAAACTAGCCTTCTGGCTTTTCACAATATGACTGCCCCTCCTCCCCCATTTCTCTCCTCTCCTGCACCATGCCTCACTGGATACTGTATTCCAGGGAAATATTATCTTTGGCAGAAATGCCTTTTTCATAGCATTTCTCACCATGCCTTTTTCTTCTGATATCACATCTAAGCTCAATTGCCCCATCATCTGTGAAGAATTCAAGTTTGTTTAGTAGATCAGCACTGCCACTATTCTTATGTTTCCAAAGCACTTCAAGTCTTTGTGTGACAAGATGCATCTCTTGACGTGCATGTCCGCCTACACACACACACACACACACACGTGTGTGCACATAAACATAGACCAACACACGTACAGATACATACACACATACATGATGTCAGTCATTTTAAGGCAGCTTGAGATCCCACTACCCCTGGGGTAGTGCCTGACAACATGGTAGACAAATGGTCAAAACATGTTTTATTGAATGAAAGAGCATATTGAGAAACAATCTGTGTAACAAGTTTATTTCTGAGGTCTCAGCAAATTCATGTGAAAACATTAAAGTAGATGGAGTCTTAATCCTTATTCTCCAAGCCATTGGGTTAAACTTAAAGGCGCCATGATTTGGGGGAATTCCTGACACAGACAGAGAAGCATAGTAGGCTATAGTCCATGGGGTCGCAAAGAGTTGGACACGACTGAGTGACTTCACTTTTTTTCACTGACACCATAGCAAGCCCTATCGGCGGGGTGTGTGTGTGTGTGTGTGTGTGTGTGTGTGTGTGTTTTAGTCTCTTGGTCATGTCCAACTCTTTGCAACCCAAAGGATTGTAGCCCGCCAGGCTCTTCTGACCCTGGGATTCTCCCAGCAAGAACGCTGGAGAGGGTTGCCAGTTCCCAATCCAGCGATCAAACCCACGTCTCCCACATTGCAGGCAGACTCTTTGCCATCTGAGTCACCAGGGAAGTCCAGATCATTAGACCTAAAGCAAACAACATCCCCTTCCCTTGCTGCCAGCTCAGCTTCAATATCTGAGGCTAGAAAGCCATACACTTCTGAGCCCTAAGACACCAGGTGGGTATTGGGAAAGTGTGTTAGCATTCACATCCCTGCTCTCTGTTTATGTGTTCTGATGCCTGATTATAGAAGCTCAGTCACAGAGATCTTCTGCAAAGTGCAGAGGGCAGAGAGTACCATCTGTGGACAACAGGAAGAATCAGCTCCAGTGGGGTGAATGGATTAGCCTTGTCTACTAGAATGTCAATCAGGTGGTCACGCATGGTTCCTGTCTGCTGCCTCTGGACACTTCAAGCAGAAAAGGTGTTTATCCTGTGAACACTGAGACTACAGCTGCTTTCACTGTGTAGGGCCCTATTCTAGGGACTAGGGAGTCAAAGAGGATTTATCATTGTCCTAAGGGGCTGGGAAACTAATGTTTTCATTCAACAAATATTACTAAGATTATTTAACCTTTTAAATTCTTAACACCTATAGAAATTAAAAGACGCTTACTCCTTGGAAGAAAAGTTATGACCAACCTAGATAGCATGTTGAAAAGCAGAGACATTACTTTGCCAACGAAGGTCCGTCTAGTCAAGGCTATGGTTTTTCCAGTGGTCATGTATGGATGTGAGAGTTGGACTGTGAAGAAAGCTGAGCACCGAAGAATTGATGCTTTTGAACTGTGGTGTTGGAGAAGACTCTTGAGAGTCCCTTGAACTGCAAGGAGATCCAACCAGTCCATTCTGAAGGAGATCATCCCTGGGATTTCTTTGGAAGGAATGATGCTAAAGCTGAAACTCCAGTACTTTGGCCACCTCATGCGAAGAGTTGACTCATTGGAAAAGACTCTGATGGGAGGGATTGGGGTAGGAGGAGAAGGGGAAGGCAGAGGATGAGATGGCTGGATGGCATCACGGACTCGATGGGCGTGAGTCTGAGTGAACTCCGGGAGTTGGTGATGGACAGGGTGGCCTGGTGAGCTGCAATTCAAGGGGTAGCAAAGAGTCAGACATGACTGAGTGACTGAACTGAACTGAACTGAATTGATAGATAAACATAAATAGTTTTTCTCAATTTAATTTAAATTTGAAAATAAATTAAATATCATATCTAAAAATAAGTCATGCATGCATACTAAATTGCTTCAACTGTGTCCAACTCTTTGTGACCCTATGGACTGTAGCCCACCAGGCTCCTTTGTCCATGACGGTTCTCCAGGCAAGAATACTGGAGTGGGTTTTCATGCCCTTCTCCAAGGGATCTTCCTGACGCAGGAATCAAATCCATGTATCTTATGTTTCCTGCGTTGGCAGATGAGTTCTTTATCACTAGGGCCACCTGAGAAATCCCCAAATCAAGATATAATTCAGAATATAATCTTTTAAACTATATTCTTTTCCTTCCCATGTCATGTACTCCTTTATGAAGTTGAGAATCACAGATGGGATTGACTGAGTATTACTTTAGGCAGTGGGGTTTCAAAGATGCACAAAACAGGTATCATATTGTCAGACAATTCTGTCTAACAGGGGAAAGGTATACTCAGCCAATAGTTATGACGCAAGGGAAGAGAAGGCAGTCACTTAGAAGAAAAGACAGTCACTTAGAAGAAAAGACAGTGAGGGGATGACAGAAGGAGGTAAAACAAATTAAAAAGAAGGATTTCTGCATAGGAAATCAAGTTGATCTTCATTGAAGGGAGGTAAACGGAAGCTTTCAGTTTAGATAAAAGAGTTAAAGAGATTAAAAAAGACCCAGGTGGACCTTCAGACTAAACAATATGGATTTTTTTTTTTTTTGTACTTATAGGCCATAAGAAATCTTTAGAGTTTTTTTTAGCAAAAACGCTAACAGCAAAAACTGTGCCGAGAGAGGTTAATCAGGCCGCAGAGCAGGGAGTGGGGCGTAGGGAGGGAACACTGAGGAAAGAGAGTCCATTATGGTGACCCAATGAGAGGCGTCAGTGCTCAGCAAGATAAGGATTGCCTGAGAGAGGGAAGGCAGAAGCAGTGGGACTTTCTGTCAGATCATATGCAGGGCTTGGGGAATCGGAGAAGATTGGCAGAGGCAAGGAATGGCGATGACATAGGGGCTCAAATTGATAAGCTGATTCTAAAGTGTATGTGGAAAGGCAAAAGAAATTGACTAGCCACAATAGCTCTCAAAACAATAAAGTTAGGGAACTCACACTGGCTGGTTATGACCTTCTCTAAAGCAATAGTGTGGTACCGGGGAAAGGATACACATCCAGAAATGGAACAGGATGAAGAGTCCAGAAATAGACACAGTCATATCTGGTCAACTAATTTTTGAGAAAGATATAAAGGCATCTCAATAGAGAAAATCAAAATTGTTGCTGGAACAAATAGATAACTACATGTGAAAAGGGAACCCCTGCCCAAACCTCACACCCCATAAAAATTAACAGCAAATGGATCATAAAGTGTAAAACCTAAAATAAAAGAAAAAGAAAACATAGAAGGCAAACTTTGTCACCTTAGATTAGGCCATGATTTCTTACGTACAACACTAGTGGCACAGTCCATAAAAGAAAAATCTGATAAACTGGACTTCATTAAGAACTTCTATAATTTAAAAGATGCTATGAAGAGAATAAAAAGGCTAACCACATACTAGGAGAAAATGTCTATAAATCACAAATAATTTTCATCCAGAAGATACAGAAAATTCTTAAAGCTCAATACAAAGAAAAAGACCCCAACTTGAAACAATAGCAAAGTTTCAAACAGACATATCACCAAATGGCGACTAAACACATGAAAAAATTCTTAACCTCATTTGTCACTGGTGAAATGCAAATTAAAACCTCAATGAAATACCATCACACACTCATTAGAATGACTAAAATAAAAATATACTGAAGATATCAAGAACTGGCAAAGATATGAAGCAACCGACTAGAACCATCATACATTACTGAGAGCAAAGAAAATGATAAAGACAGTTGGGAAAACTTTTTGCCATTTTCTTATAAAGTTAAACATACGTTTATTACACAAGTCCAAAATCCTACTCCTGAGTATTTGTTCAAGACAAATAATGTAAAAGCCTCTATGTCAATACTTACAGTGGCTTTATCTTAAATTGCTAAAAATTGGAAGCAACTCTAATGTCCAGTGGCTAGAAAATGGATAAGCTGTAGTATATCTGTGCAACGGAATGTTACTTGGCAATAAAAAGGAATAAGCTTATAGATATACAGAACAGAATGGATGAATTTCAAATGCATTATGCTAAGTGAAAGGAGCCGGATTCAAAATGCTGTAATGACTTCATTTACATGATGCTGAGAAAGCAAAACTCTAAGGACAGAAAGCAAATCAGTGGTTGCTGTGAAGAGACTGGCTACGAAACGGCACTGGAGACCCCCTTTAGATGACAGAAATATTCTATATCTTGATTGCAATGATGGTTAAGTTTGTCAAAACTACAAAACTAACATTCAAAGGATGACTTTTCCTCTGTATAAAGTACTACTTAATAAAAAATTATTCTATAGAGAGTTTCTCCAATGTCAACAGCCATGCCACCTCAATAAGACACTCAGAGAGTCTCAAAGAGTGAATGAACCCTATCATAGACTTAGCACTTTGCTTGGCATAAATATAGGCAAGTAATCCAGAATATGGCTCTATGAATGTTTTCCAAGGGTCCTCCTTATTTCTACTTTACAAGTAGACATTAACCATTAGCTATTTAGTATGAGTCTTTACTATGCAAGCTTCCCTGGTAGCTCAGTGGTTTGAACTCCATCTGCCAATGCAGGAGATGCAGATTTGATCCCTGGTCCAGGAAGATCCCCTGGAGAAGGAAACGGCAACCCACTCCAGTATTCTTGCCTAGGAAATCTCATGGAAAGAGGAGCCTAACAGGCTACAGGCCACAGGATCGCAAAGAGTCAGACATGACTTAGTGACCAAAAAACAACTTGACTATATAATATTTACTACTAGTGAGAAATATTGATGATGCTACAAATTTTCGGACAAATCAACAGCAGAGGTGAAAGAAGGAGGTCTTATATAGGTTCCTGAAAATAGCAATGCTATTTGGTTGACCCCATAGTTATTCTCAACCCTCTTCTCATTTTCCCAGCCAAATACTCACTAGCCTAGTCTCCCTTGCAATAAACAGCCTAGTGCTCCCTTGCAGCACAGTTTGAGAAACTTAATTGGAAGTCTATGAGATTTCTGACAAAGATTCCACTTTTCTTTGATAGAAGGAGAAAGACATGGCTTGAATTTTCTTTCCTCCCTTGAATTCAGACACAATGCATGGCACTTCAGCAGCCATTTTGCAGCCACAAAAGAAAAGCTAAGGCAATTTCAAAGAGTGCAGGACAGCAGCTGTGTATCTTCAGATTTCTTATTGTATGAAAAATATCTTTGTTCAAGCCACTGTAAAGTGGACTTTCTTTTATTTTGAGTCATAAACTTGCCCAAGTGATAAAAATACCAAGTGCAAAACTATATATCCAGGTTACCAAAGCCAAGCCCTTGAAAGTGGACCACAGAGAATTAAAGACATTTCATTTATTCTACATTTGGGCAGGGCAGGAGCTGGCTCTGCTCATGTTTTTCATCCTACTATTATCTATTATCTAGATTACTGTTATCTAGATTACAAAAGGATTGAATAGAGTTTTATAAACATTGATTCAGACAGGACTGTATGTTTCCGAGTAACCAAGAAAGAGATGGTTTCTCCTCCTTCCCAAAGAAAAGAGCCCTAAATTTTTCAGAATGATTCTTCACATTTCAGATAATGACAGTGCTATTCACTTAGGTAATTTCATGGGGGAAAAACAATCTGAAGGCACTTTTAAAAACATTATTTCAAAAAACTACCCAAAACATTAGCTCATTCTTTTCATGACAGCTCAATAAGAAGATTTTTATTCTCTTCCCTGATGCACAAGGAATCACATCCCTTCCTTACAGTTTAAACAAGCAAGGGAAGTGCAAGAAATGGGCTTTGGGCCTCAAACCAATTCTATATCATGCTACCCTGAGCACATCACACGGCTTCTCTGGATCCAGGAAGCTCAGCCGTGAGAGCAGAACAATAACGATGTCCCTTCAGGATGGTGAAGAAGGGAAGGAGCCAAGTCTTAGGTGAGAAGCGACATTTTGGGTGGGAGCTGGAGGAGGGTAATCATGGAATTCTACTCAATAATTTCCTGGGAGGGTCCTACCAACCCAAAGGGGTTCAGGGGTGAGGGTGGGCTAATGCCCTTCTCTTCAAAGACCAGCCTCACAGATCCTTCAGCTCAGATTTATCCTCCCAAACTCCCCACCCACTCAGATTCTCCATCCTCCCCCCATCCAAACTATTCTCCCTTCTTAAAGATAAATAAAGCCAAAACTTCCCGGGACATCTCTCCTTTTTAGTTCCATTGATATTTCTCCTGCGGAAAAAAATAGGTGGTTGTAGAGAAATAACAAGCAAGCATGACTTTGACATGATTCACAAGAACCCAGACTAAGCTTTCCCATTCTCTCACACACCATATTTCTCTCTCCCCAACCTCCTCTGCCTGCCCTCATCCCTACCACGGCATTCAGTGTGGACTTTGCATACATGCAGTGTGTGCTAAGTGGCTTTAGTCATGTCAGACTCTTTGCAACGCTATGGGCTGTGGCCCACCAGGCTCCTGTGTCCATGGAATACTCCAGGCAAGAATACCAGAGATGGTTGCCATTCCCTTCTCTAGGGGATCTTCCCAACCCAGGGATCAAACCCCTGTCTTTTACGTTTCCATGTTGGCAGGCAGGTTCTTTATCACTACATGGAATTTGCATGCTCTGCTTTTAAAAAAATTGTTTTTCTCCATCTTTTGCTTAGTCCTCCTGTCATCCCCCAATTTTTTTTCCCTCAATAAATCGATTCCAAGTATGTGCATGAAAGCCATTCTGAGTAATCAAATTCCTTCCCTCAGGTGTCTCTCCCACAGCCTTCCTGATCTTCCAAGGTCATTTGCATTTTTTAAAAGAACGTTGCTTCCTTTAAATAAACCCCTACTCTCCTGAGCATACTGGGCATGAGATAGCAAAGGTTACTTAGGATCTAGAGGATTGTTGGAACTTCTTGAAAAAGCAGCAGCAGCAGGGAATAAGATTACCCTTGATTCCGCTTCTTCCAGCTCTTGAAGTCTCCTTGCCTTGCTCTTCTGCTGGGCAGGAGCTGTGATTCACCCAGGCCCGCGGTGTTCCAGGCTCTGCACTGGACAAACGATTTCCCCACAGCACTCAGAATTCCATTTGCATACAAGTATTGAACCCAAGTGTTTGCTTAAGAACAATTATTCACAGCTCTTAATTTAATAAAAAATGAAAGGGAACACTGTTAGTGCCCAAGTGGAAGTTTCCTTTCTTTTATCTGGTATTGTACACCATTGCCCTTGGTAATCCATACCTATAGAAGATGTTCTTTTGATTAAGAATAAATTTGATTACCTTTCCAATGTACTCAGTCCCTTTTGAGATTTTTTTTTTCTTTTTTTCGGGCACAGGTTGGGATAAAAATGCAAAAATGCAAAAGGTGTTCAAGCATACAGAAACTATGAGAAGACTTTATAAACTGGGAAGCCGTAGTCAAATTTAGGATAGCAATAATTCACAGCGCTAAGCATTAGAACTTCTTGTACCACACTGCGCTGTGTGTGCATGCTCAGTCGGGTCTGACTCTTTGAGACCCCATGGCTTGTAGCCCACCAGGCTCCTCTGTCCACGGGATTTTCCAGGCAAGAGTGAGATCAAACCCTGGTCTCTTGTGTCTCCTGCATTAGCAGGTGGATTCTTGACTGCTGCACCACCAGGAAAGCCCATGCTAACCATTAGTGAAATGCAAAAAACAAAATTTGAATAAATGAAAAGGCATGTGATGCTCCAGGACAGGAAAACTAAATTTGGTGAAGATGTCAGTTCTCCCCAGTTTCTTTATAGTGTTAAAAAACTTAAATCAAGGCTTTAATGTGATTGTTTTAATTTGACAAAATAACTTAAAAGCTCAATTTTAAAAAGGTAAGTAAAGCTAAGAGATTTGAACATAAATGTTAATGAGGAAGAGGGATTTTTCTCCATCAGTTACCAAAAAATATAAACCTGCATTAAGCAGAACATTTTAGAATTAGCACAGTAATAGACAGGTTCATAATAACAAATAGCTTTCTTTAAAAATAAAACCTTAGTCATATATGAACTTAACACTACAAAGAAACTACAAAAATAGTAAGAAGGAATGAATATTTTGGCAGTTAGAGCATTGGGTGAATGGGCGGTGAGTCTTACCTCATGTAAAGTTGTAAGATCAATTTCAGTTGGATATTGTAACTAAGTTTTTACAAAATAGATAGGAAAAAAGCATACTTATTAGACTGATTTCAGATGAGCAAGAACTTTCTAAGCCTAACAAAACATTTAAACAGAAACAAAAAACTAAGGAAAGTATTTTCAATAAAATAAATATATAATATTTATATACATAGAAATATTTATAATATTACATATTATGTCTTATGTAATAATACTACAAAGACATCATGATTAAAGGTCTTAATATATAAAAGCTCTTAGGAAAAAATGGTATTTCTATTAGAAAAAAACAGGCAAAGAAAATGAAAAGCATTTTAGATTAAATGTAGAGTTAAAAGAGTGCATAAAAGTTTTATTTGCTAGTGTCCTGAATAATACAAATTTAACCATGAAACATGGTATGAAATATATCAAACTGGTAAAAATTAAAGACAAATATTACAAAAGCATATGACAGTCTTGTAGACTGGTGGGAGAGTAGATGCGGACAACCAGGTGAATGCACACAATTTGCTGTGTCTTTGGTAATACACGGCAAGCCTAAAAAATATATTTACATATTGACTTGGTAGGTTTGCTTGCAGGATTAAACCTTAAGAATAGTAGAGAAATATTCAAGAAAAGTTTTGGCATGGTCTTATGTGTTAGACTATTTCATGTAGTACACATCTGACAATAGAAAATTAAAATTGCAATGCAACCATAAGATGGAATATTAAGGAATATTATGCACCTATAATAATCATTGTTCCTCATTCAATGCTAAAGATTTTTAAGTACAATAAACTGCATATATAAAATATTCCAGTTCAGTTCAGTTCAGTCGCTCAGTCATGTCCGACTCTTTGCGACCCCATGAACCGCAGCACGCCAGGCCTCCCTGTCCATCACCAACTCCTGGAGTTCACCCAAACTCATGTCCATTGAGTCAGTGATGCCATCCAACCATCTCGTCCTCTGTCATCCCCCTCTCCTCCTGCCCTCAATCTTTCCCAGCATCAGGGTCTTTTACAATGTGTCAGCTCTTTGCATCAGGTGGCCAAAATATTGGAGTTTCAGCTTCAACATCAGTCCTTCCAATAAACACCCAGGTTGTACAGATATTTAAATATCTATATATATCCAGATATTTAGATATATAACCAGAAAATATGGAAAGGAATATATCCAAAGTGGGAAAGTGAGTGAGAAATTCTCTCTGGAAGGTGAGCATTTGTCTTCGTACTTTTAAAATATTTTACTAAGTTTTGACCATTAGTGCATATTACTTTTATTACCAGAAAAGACAAAATAATCACATATAATATACCATGCAATGTCTCAAATATATTTTGCACATTGTATTTCCATGAAAGTAAATGAAAGAATCAGTTTCCTTTGCAGACAAATGACAAGGGGGGCTGAAAAAAGCATCTGAAAGCAAACACCTTTGTGGTAGAGAAGTTGGCCAAAATGGGGGGAGGAGAGGTACCAGGTAATGAACTGGCCCCCAAGGATCACACACTGAGGGGCCTGAGGACTGCCAGTGTCTCCCTAGTAACTAACTGTGCGGATGCAGGTGCGATTTGCTCTTTTAATGATGAAGGTTATGCACTTTCAAAGCTAAAGCAGAATTCAGGAATTTAGCGGGGGAAATGCAGTGATTCCTCTATTTCATTTCTTTTTTCCCTCTCCCATATCGCTCCTCTTAGAATGTTTTTCCACTGTGACCCCGATAGATATTTTAATAGTGATTTCTGGATTAAGCGTGCAACCTGTGAATTATCTATTTCTTTAAAACTCCATTTTCCAATTGTGTTGTTTTTCTACTATCATTGGGAAGGGCTGACCCATAAAGTGCACTTGGTTTCCATGTTGAGAACTGCAGGAAGGTGGATTAGACAGAAGCAAACATCAGGGTTAGAGGACCAAGCCCACCTAGGGCACTGGCCACTGCTGGGAACTAGGGCTTCTGAGCGTAGGCCCAAGGTGATGTGGCCATCTCCATCAAAATCCAAGAGGCTCAGGCGGAGTGGGAGCGATGCTTGGAGTCAGGCAGGTGCCTGCATCTGTCGACCTTGGCTAGGCTCCCATGGAGCCTATAAAGTGACTGATGAGAGGTGGAGGGACTAGTGTTCAACCCTGGGCTGGGGCGGCCTGCATGTAGGGAACCGCATAGGACACAGGAAGCCAAAGAGACAGGCAAGGAACTGCAAGGACGACAGAAACCAAGGCAGAATACCAGCTGTCACTAGGTGTGCACTAACTCACTAGCTTTTTAAACTCTGTTGACCAACCACTCAATTTAGATGCACAGAAAATAATAGTAATATAGGACAGTCTCCCTGGAATCGTCATTCAGGCCTTCTCAGGCCTCTTTCCCCAACCCATTCTCATTTACCAGGATGTTCAGCTCCATGCATTATCCTCACATCTGCCTGTGCTCTTTCACTTGCTCACTTTGCCAGATTCCTTCTGGCTACTTGAGTTTGAGCCTCCTGGATGGACTGTAAACTATGGAAGCGACAGATTAAATGTATCACAGATTGAAGGTCTGAGCTGAGATAAACCCTCAGGGGGAAGGCTCCTCAGACACTTTTCCCTACTTAGTAGCACCTCCAAGACAGAAGAGAAATTCCTGCAGGCTTATTTTTTAATCTGTGAATCATGCAGAAGAATAGTTTCTTGGTATTTTTATCACACAGTAATCCTTTGATTTCTACTACATTGCAGAGATTTGGATCCAATTTACCCAAATGTTAGTTTTCTATATTTCAAGGGTCTGGAGCTCAAATAGCAATTTAAATGTTAATCTCCGTTTTTGGTACATAGCAGATACTTCATTCGTTTGTTCAACAAATATTAATTTCTACCTGGACTTGGAGCCCAGTGGATTTTAAGATGATTTCTAGCATGCGCAGTCTGATATACTATGAGAATTCGGATGGAATACCAGAATTTAAATGCCTCAAAGCTTCCAATACACCCTATTTGTGATTAATCTGGAGGTTCTTTTGAGATCCAAGAATGACTCACAAGAAGGAACTCACGCTGAAATGAATGTGGGGCATGGGCATTTCTGCTTCTGGTGAAATCCAAGAATTCACTAGTAACCAGGAAACTGCATCACCCAGTCATGCAAAGGCAGTCCTGATCTGCACCAAAGCCTGATAGAAATGAGAACAATTAGGCAGTGAGCGGCTAACATTGCTAACTAAACATAAAATATGACCCATGGCAGTAATGATCAAATACCCCAGGTCAATATCTAACCCTTTCTGGTCAGAGTAGAAAGAGCTTATACAATATGTCCTGGAAGCTAAACTAAGAAATAAATGTTAGGCAGAGAATTGCTTCTCTGTTCAGCCCAGTTTGAAGAAGCTAAAGTTGAATTCTCTCACCCATGATAGTGGTATTAAGAGATAAGGCAATGAAGATAAGTGGAGAAGAGTCCAGATAGAGAGGAATTTTTTCTTTTAGTAGCAAGTTCTTTTAACTCAGGACAAAGACCCAGAGTGGACCTTTCTCCACTTTTAAAATAGTTTTTAGGACACAAATCTACTATCTTCTTATAAGCCTTTCTCTGCTCCATGACCACACCTAATGTTTGTGGATGGGCCCTGTCTGTCTTCACTAACCTAAAATTTTTCAGTCTGCCTTTCCTCATACTGTTCCCAGGCAACCTACTTGTTTGCTTGATTACATCTACTCATTTTTCAGACCCAGCTCGCACCTTAATCTCTCCAGGCTATACCTTTTGATCAACCATCCCAGTCCCTCCTCAGTTTCTTCCAAGATGCCCCTTACTGGGGATTCTGCAGCACCTCCATCCCAGTAGCTCACATTGGACTTTTTTGTTTACATATATGTCTCTACCATCAGACTAGGAGTTCCTTATCCTAACCTTTCCTCTATGGTGCTATGGAACTTCTGTGGACCTGTAGTAAAGATCCAAAATTATGCTGAACTTTGCTGCTAGATTCTCAATAAATGTTTGTTGAGCTTGATTATACAGAATGAGAACCAATATAACCATAATCACAACATGATTTCAAAGACAGTTTCCCAGTTTCAGCCTGAGTATCATTTGTACCCCAATCTACAGGTATATCAAGGCTTTCCTCTCAGGCTAAATGCCTTGCGCCTTTATATACCACATGAGAGATCGCAGGACAGTTCTTAGTGCCCAACTATTTGGGACCATTTTGGCTGACAGCCCTACTGTCAACCTCAACAGACTTGGGCTGTGACAATACCTCCTAACCCATTCACGTTCTCTGTTCTTCACGCAGGAGGCCCCCTGCCAGCAGGTCCCACCAGGCGTTAGTAAGAGGATGCAATGTACATTTCTGTTCTGGACCCCTGTTAAAATGATATGAAAAGGCTTATAAAAACAAATAGCTGAAATTAACATCTACATGTACATGTAGCTTTTTGTAATAGCAACTAATTAAAAACTCTCATAGCTATTTTTTTCATAATTGAGTGCTACCAATGAAAGTTATCCTGGAAGTTATCCAAGACAGAATCCCCAGTGGTCTAGGTAAAACAGCTAGAAAAGGTGAGTGTAGATAAGTGGTTGTGATGACAATAATTCCACAGAGGGTGTCTCCAAGCCGGGTTACTGGCAGGATGGTGAAAATGCAGATTTTCAAAAGGGGCATCAGTAGGAAGTGGTTGTGGGGAAGAAGCCAAGGCGAGCACTTGTGAGCAAGCTGAGTCCTACCCTGTGCCTCCTGGTTGACTGCCTTACTGGTTGTTGACCGCTTGGCAGTGCTTCCTTAGCAGCAGGTGGGGCGAGGCTTGGGGGAAAATTGGGACAAGCTACTGAGTGACAGGTTTCCAACTGTTCAGAAATGGTCATTACCCAAGGATCTACAGATCCTCTTAATGCATCTCATTCCCCAAGTCTAATGAAGCAGCTTTGGGAATCCAAAGCTTTGTAGTCGGGTCCTGCCTGTCTCACTTTAAACTGTGTGCTCCCTGTGTTATATAGTGACTCAGCCTCAGTGGAACAGGATGTTTTCAGAGCTCTGCTTTTGGTATTTCCAACCCACCTAAGCAAAATTTCTGAGGCTTGGAGTAGGATTTAGAACATGTGTGCTATGAATGACAGGGGGCACACGGGTCTCAGTGACAGGACTGTAGAGCTTATTGGTTTGCTGATTGAGAACTGAGTCTGAATCATAACCTTTCTGAGACTTCATTTCCTCTCTTGCGAGGTACGATGTATTTGCTGCTTCCTGTGTTTGAGATATTCATCCTCAACATCATAGAAATAACAAGAACCACAAAATGAACCGTGAAAATGTAAAGGGTACAGAAAGCCCTGTACTCCCTGGGGCAGACGATGCGGCTGCAGCTTGTGTGATATTTACAGCTTCCGTTGCATGGAAGCCACATGTCAGTTCAGGGTTCATCCATACAGACGCATATTGAGCACTGACCTTACTCTCAGTCCTCGGGGAGGCAGTTGTGAAGCTGATTCAGCTTCAGAAACCCAGCTTCAGACAAGTTTGGGTCAGAAGGAAAATGAAGATCTACTTCCCACCTGAAAATTGAAAATAAATGAGGCAACTTTACCATCTCTGGCCCAAAATTCAAGCAGAAAATCACTACCAGTAAACATGGTATGGACTTTTCCGTCAAGCGAAGCCATGTTCAAGTTCCGGCTGCATTGCTTAGGAGCCAGGCACTCTAGGTAGCAACTTCTTCTTACTTCCTTACCTGTAAGATTGAGGACAGAGTCATCTCGTCAGTCAGGCTGCAACAACTGCACATGACAATCACCAACAAGGGTTTACTGAGCACCCATCATACGCTACAAACTCAGTCAGTCAGGTGCCAGACCAACAACGGGATTCGCTCAAATAATGTTAGTTCCCACTCACCCTGTGATTGTTAAAGATACCTTAGGGATGTTTTGTTTGCTTTCAGTTTCCAGGAAAAGAAGATTCTCATTCTTTGGGTTTGGATAAATCATGTCTTCCTCTTCAGACAAATCTGACATATCTAGTTTCAACTAGAGTCATTTAGCTAAATGTCCTGTATTTCCTGGGATAATGTTCATTCTTGTGATGTTTATAAGTACCTTTGGCCTTGTCATCAACCGTATTACTAAGTTCTTTCTATAGGGAAGATCGGAGAAGGCGATGGCACCCCACTCCGGTACTCTTGCCTGGAAAATCCCATGGATCGAGTAGCCAAGTAGGCTGCAGTCCATGGGGTCCGGGAGAGTTGGACACGATCGAGCGACTTCACTTTCACTTTTCACTTTCATGCATTGGAGAAGGAAATGGCTACCCACTCCAGTGTTCTTTCCTGGAGAATCCCAGGGACAGGGGAGCCTGGTGGGCTGCCATCTATGGAGTTGCACACAGTCAGACACGACTGAAGAGACTTAGCAGCAGCAGCAGCATAGGGAAGATAAAATGCCAGTCTGGAATGGTGACCCAGAATTAATGCCTGATCTCATGGAAATCCTTTTGACTCTGGAAGCATGTCCCATGGGGTCAAATTCCAAGTATCAGCCCTGTCCCAGCACCAGCATCATCAAGAGAATGCTACAATTCATCCCTCTTAAACCAATGTCGTAATTTTCTGATCTGCTGGGAGCTGGCATCATTTCATGGTGTCATTAACTTTAGGTTAAAAGCAAATTAATTAGTCATAAGCCCACAACTATGTAACCGAGTTGAAAACACACTCAGTTCAGTTCAGTCACTCAGTCGTGTCCGACTCTTTGCGATCCCATGAATCGCAGCATGCCAGGCCTCCCTGTCCATCACCAACTCCCAGAGTTCACTCAAACTCACATCCATCGAGTTGGTGACACCATCCAGACATCTCATCCTCTGTCTTCCCCTTCTCCTCCTGCCCCCAATCCCTCCTAGCATCAGAGTCTTTTCCAATGAGTCAACTCTTCTCATGAGGTGGCCAAAGTACTGGAGTTTCAGCTTTAGCATTATTCTTTCCAAAGAACACCCAGGGCTGATCTCCTTTAGAATGGACTGGTTGGATCTCCTTGCAGTCCAAGGGACTTTCAAGAGTCTATAGTCATTGAAAAAATTCCAAATTCACTTACTACCTCTGTTCTGTATTAAGCCTCTGGCTTGAATTTTTGCCTCACTAGGCCACTAGGGGGCATTTAATCCCCAACTATATTCTGAAATAGTTCACAAACTCTACGTTTGCAGGAAGGAGTGCAGATTAGGTTCGGGGGAAAGTTCAACAGACTGGCACGGAAAGTGGGATGAAGAGGGTAAATTCAAGCATCATTCTTAAAAAGTAGTCAATTATTTATAAATCACTGCCCAAACCTAAATATAGTCCATGAACCTAAAAAGGAGATAAACCAATTTTTATGTTGTGTGTACTATGCATCAGACACTGAGCTAGAAATATTCGTTTTCATCATCATCTCTATCCATCACAAGTACCCTGAGACAGATTGCATTTCTGTCATCCTTTTATAAGTGAGAAAACAGGCTCAAAGAGGTTATCACTTACTGATGCGTCACGCATCCAGCAATCAGTAAAGAATCTGATCCCAGATCAGGCGGGTTTGAAAACCTACTCACTTTTCTACTAAACAGCTCACGGGACTGTGATGCTCAAGTGCCTCTAAACTTGTTTCCCCGATCCCCATCATCGTAGTTTTCCAAATCTTCATATTACCTTGGGACGCGTGTGTACGTTTTGGTGTATGTGCATGCATAGGCTAAGAATGCTATGAATAAAAGGATCCTACAGCTCGGTGATTGTTTTTATACTTAATGACCTTTGGACAATTGATGACACACACGGGATCTAATTTTAACAGTATAACTTATACAGTCTACGTGCTTTAGTCTGCTTTGTAGTGTCAACACTTTGTACTATACCCAATTCATCGATATTGGATGAATTAACAAATAAATACACATGGCTCTTAGAAAATTACAGGAGGGAGCTTCTTCCATCTAGAAATTTCCTGAAGCCAATGAATTAAGATGAGACTGTCTTTCAATAGAAAACTGCAAAGCAGAAGGAGTAGACTTGATTTCACAGAATTTGCTCAACGTGCCCCCCCACCCCCCGCCCACAGATGTCATCTAATCCCAAGGAGAGTACTATAGACCCGGGCCTGTTCACAGAGCACCCTGGGCCAGCCAGCCCAAACCATGGTTACTGCAGGTTCTTCACAAGAGGCTCAGCTGCAGAGCCAGCACTCACTGCTCCAAGCCCTCCTGACACCTGACCTCCAATTCACTGATACGTCAAAATGGGATAATTTGATTTGCAGTATTTGCCACTCTCTGCTCCCAGCAGGGCAGTTCTGAGCCCCAAGCCTACTTTGAAGAGATTGGTTGCCTGGGGCAGGATCCTGAAGTACAAAGATGGAAAAAGCAGCCCTCCCACGTCCGCTGGGAGTCCACTGGCTACTCTACCAGAGAAAAGTGATTTCTGGAAATCTGAATCTTGGCGTCAGCAGCATAATCCCCAGCATGCTTGGTGACCAGCAAATCATTTGCCCACTTCAGGGTTACCTTTCTGGAGATGTGGCCTAACTGTACTTCCCATAGGCACTTAGTTATATCAGGAAAAGGGAGTGTGAAGAGAGGTAGATTCTGGGAAAAACCTTGGCTTCTAGTTCAAAATTACCCTGGGTTCACTTAATTCTCCTCTTTCTAATTCTCATCCAAAAGTCCTTCAGAGTGTAACTTTAATTGGAAAAAAATTGGTGTCAGAAGTAGAAGATGGGGAAGGTTGGTGCCGACTTGCTAGAAAGTTGGAGGTTGTCTCTCTAAGGTGTGGAGGTGCGAAGATGCCGGAGCACAGCGCGCAGGCTCGTTCACTCTCTCCCGTGAAGGGTCATCCTGTTGAATCAGGGAGGGAGGCCAGCCCCCCAGGGACTCCCACCCAGGAAGGCTCAGTCCAGAGGCCAAGGCTAGGGCAGATTTCTGTGGGGAGTTCACTGACTGCCTCAGACTCCAGGAAGGAGAATGATGGCCAGCTGCCTTCTCCTAGCTAAAGGGAGGCTGGAGCTGGGCAGGGCCAGGAGTGGTGCTGGTGAAGACAGGGACTTGGTGAGGAAAACAGCCTGTATTCACTGCCTCTGTTGTCCTCTATAGAGTGCCAGGCCTCCTTCTTTGTCTGCTTCAAAATGTACTCTCTCCCCATTCACTGTGGAGAGCTGGATTTCTGATCTGATGAAAAAGAATCACAAGCATTCTAACGTTCCTTTTCTTCTTCATCTGAGGTTGAAAGAGTTCAACAGAGATTGACTTAGTCCTGGACAAGTATAGAAATAAACTACCCTCCACCTCCACCTCCACCTAAATGGAGAAAATTTTCTGGATATAGTACAGTGTTTTATAATTCAAAGCAAGGAACTTTTTAAGGCATTGAAACATTTCTCCAGGTGAAAAAGATCTCCTAAGTGAAATAGGAGAAATTCTTTGAAAAGCTCTCATTTGTGTTCTCAGTGGGGCTGTAAAGGACTTTGCAGGCCCCGCCTGCCACACCACCTGCTCTAAAGGCTCCTTGATCTTTCCTGAACCATGTACATTACCAGGATGCCATCATCTTCCCAGAGAGCAAATGACATTAGGACCATATTGGGGACATAGAGACCTGATGCATCCCGTGTGTCATCTGCCAACATCATAGTGTCCGCAAGATCTGCTCAGACTTCCAAGCCACCTATTTTCTTGCATTGGTCCCCAGGTTGCTCTACAGTTTTAAAAAGCAGGTCTTCCAAGTTCAAACCACTTATTTATGTTCACTACCTACACATGAGCTGCTGAATGGGGAAGGTCAGCCTGGCCCATCAAGCCTTCCCCTGCTGTATCTGTTCCTGACAGCACAGCTGTCCATGCATCTCAAAGGAGAGAATTCTCTTACAAAGACTCAGAAATAACCCTTTTCATAACAATTAGTTTCCATTCCTAATGCTTTCTCAGTGCAACCTATTTTTAGGCTGGTAGAGAAATGAGTCATCCAGAAAAAGGTATCCCTTCTGATCAGAAAAGGACCAGAGAAAAATCAGGAAGACTGGTGCTGAGCAAAGACACTGTCTTCCAAATGAGAGATGATGTAAGCATGTTGGAGGTGAGGCATTGTCACCTGTGCCCTTCAGGGCAGAGATTGTCCAGCCTCTGGTCCTCTCACTGCGCTTGTGCATCCACCCTTCCCCCAGCACCACCCCGAGGAACATTCCCTGACTTCCACCATCCTGTGGCCCAGACCTCCACCAGGGCCTCAGAACTCATCAGTACATGTGAGATGGAGAACTTTAATATCAGTTTGATATTTAATTATCATGGGGGGGGGTGTGTGTGCACGCTTATGATGTGTTTTTCAAAGGATAAGAAGAATGTACAGTGTAATTGAAAGGATATTTACCTTCTGAGAGAGGGGACTTGATCATGATTGAAAGTGGTGGACAAATGGGATCTGAGCTTTATCTGGTTCATTATAGTTTTTAAATAATTGATTTGTCTGTTACTGTGTAATTTTAAATTAATATAGTATAACAGAAAGTGCTGCTGTGATGCCTCAGATTTTCAGGGAGTGTTTCAGTCAGAGTTCTCCACAGAAAATAGAACCAGTAGAAAGATAGATAGATTAAACAGAAGATAGAGAGAGAGATATGTTGTTTAGTTGCTAAGTCGTGTCCGATTCTTTTGCGATCCCATGGACAGTAGCATGCCAGGCTCCTCTGCCCATGGGATTTCCTAGGCAAGAATACTGGAGTGGGTTGCCATTTCCTCCTCCAGGGGATCTTCCTGACTCGGGGATCACACCAACATCTCCTGCACTGGCAGGCGGATTCTTTGCTGCTGAACCACCAGGAAAGCCCACATAAATATTTAATATATTATATCGAGAGAAAGAGAGAAAGGAGGAGACTTACTTTAAGAAATTTGCTCACATGATTGTAGGGACTCCAAGTCTGAAATCCTTAAAGGAGGTAATGGGCTGGAAACTGAGGGTTGATATTTATGTTCTACAAGGAATTCTGCAGGGAATCTTCCTTCTTCTCTGGGAAACTTCAGTTTTTTCTCTTAGAGCTTTCAACTTATTGGATGAAGTCCACCCATATTAGGTAGGGTAATCTGCTTTATTTAAAGTCAAGTGATTGTAGACCTTCACAACAACCACCTTACACTGAAGTTTGACCAAATAGCTGGGTCCTCTCACCTGGCCAGGATACAATTTTATCATTATAAGGGATTTCTTCAGGGTTTTCTGTTTTTATAAGATTTTTTTTTATGTAGATCATTTTAAAAATTTTTATGGAATGTATTACAATATCACTTCTGTTTCATGTTTCGGTTTTTTGGCCTCGAGGCATAGAGGATCTTAGCCCCACTAACCAGGGATCAAACCTGCACCCCACACACAGGAAGGCAAAGTCTCAACAACTCTGCTGCCAGGGAAGTCCCTTCTTCAGGCTCTTCTTACTGTCTTCTCCAAACAGGAGAAACACTTTGCATCCTGGTCTTAGATGTGCGCATTCTTATCAGGATTCCACCCAGACATTTTGCACTGAAGTCTCTGGGCTTCTGATCTCTGACTTACCTCTGGGTCCCCTTGGCTCCCTGTTCTCACCCACAGCCCAGCCCTCCCCAGTCCCTGGGTCCAGCCCATCCTGTTGCCTCTGTTTTTCTGGGCTTTGGACTTAAGATAGCTGGAAAGTTCCATTAAAGGGAGAATGGAAAGCTTTTTATAAAGAACTTGACATTTTGAATGAGTAGCATTCCTACTTTTTTTTCACTTTTACTAATTATACATTTTCTCAGTGGAATTTTAATATTCCTATATTATACAATTCGGTCAAAGGAAAAAGAGTAAGAAAACCCATAATCATACTACCCTAAAATAACCACTCTTAACATTTTAGTACACTTCAGTTCTTTTCTTACATGTATAATTTTGCAGAGTTGTAATCATACCCAATATATAATTTTATTATGTTTTCCACTTACCATTATATTATAAGCATTTTTAATGTTGCCACATAATCTTCAGGTCTGCCATTGTTAATAGCTACATAATAGTTCACTGAATTGAAGTGCTTTATTTATTTAACTATACTGTTATCTTTAAACAATTTCAAATTTCTTCTTACAATAAAGAGATACATCTTTGTGATTGTAGCGCTCTTTTTAACACCTAGAATTCTTTCACATACGCTTAAAATTGCTCAGCCAAAGAATATTGTGCCTATGTTTTTCTCTGCTGACATATATTTCCAAATAGATCTTTTTAATGGTTGTGTCAATTTACTCTGCTGCCAGTGTAAATAAGGACCATTGCATTTTTGTTCTCTTGAGATCAGAGCTTTGACAGGTGGGGGACAGGAGACCAGGAGGAAGACATTTTGACAACAAAGCCTGAGCCTTGCTTTCTGGAAAGTACTAGGGTTCTCACACTGGTTTTGTGTTGCTTTGCTTTTCACAGACTGAGCAGCTGATAACTCTATGGGTCCTCTTTGTTTTCACCATTGTTGGAAATGCCATTGTGCTGTTCTCTACGTGGAGGAGGAAGAAGAAGTCGAGAATGACCTTTTTTGTGACTCAGCTGGCCATCACAGGTAAGCAATTGCAGAAGAGGAATGAGCTGAGTAGAGAATTCCAATGGCTCCTCACTGTGAAGTATTTTACCAACAGAACTGGTGTATTACCAGCCTAAAAGACAGCTGCAGATTTGGGAATAATTTCTGTAGGGATAGAAAACTCAAATTTGAATTTTTCTTCCAACAAATTTAACATATTTAAATATTTATAAGATTCCATTATAAAAATAACTCTCTAAACAACAAAGTTGAGTATACCATTGTTGGTGCTACCAAAGGGTTCTACTTTCCCTATACACAGCAGCCTCTATGGTTCACTAAGGTAATATTATCATATCATACTATATGATGAGCTTAAAGAATATACCCCGGAAAATGCACCGGAATTATCTTCACTCAGTAATAAATGTTAAGTCTCAAGGACTTTGCTGATTTAAATCTGTGGGCATTGCTTTCGAAACGTAAGTGACATGTAACACCACTGCTGGGCATAGTACAAGGATCATATCTTAGATTGAGATGCTTAAGGGTGGATTTAGGAACTGGGTAGTACTGTTGAAAAGCTGTGGAGTCCTGAGCTATGGGAGCCAGATAGCTGTAATATGCTTTTAATTTGAATCTTACTGAGGGCAAATGCAAAAAAAAAAAAAGTTTTATAAGTGTTAAGTGCTAACAAGGAGCAATGGTAGATGACTGTTAGGAAGGGCTGTTAGGTACATTTCAACATGTTTTGTGCTCTGAGTTGCAGTAAAGGCCGTGAGAGTTCCTGGGAATTTGGTCTTAAACTCCAATATATGAAACATATGACATTGTAACCTATAAGAAAACCTTAGCTATACCTTGTTGATATCCTGAAATTCCCCTCTTCCTCTTTAACGAAGTGTAGGAGGCCCATCTGCTTAGGTCAGGCTACAGTGACCAGGGTGAAAAACAAGGGCACTACTGACAAATATGAAGATGGAAGAGGAGCCCCCCGAGTAACAAAAGTGGGACTTGTGATGAAAGAGACTCCTTCAATCTTTCCTATAAAGAGAAGCCCCATTTTCCACTAGGAGTAGAGAGTAGGAGGTGGCTTCCCAGGTAGCACTAGTGGTAAAGAAACTGCCTGCCAGGAGACATAAGAGATGCAGTTTCAACCCCTGGGTCAGGAAGATCATCTGGAGAAGGGCATGGCTACCCACTCCAGTATTCTTGCCTGGAGAATCCCAAGGACAGAGGAGCTGGGCAGGCTATAGTCCACAGGGTTGCAAAAAGTCAGACATGACTGGAGTGACATAGCATGCATGCAAAGGGTAGGAGTAAAGGGTAATTAGAATCATCTGTTGATAGTAAATGTAAAATTCTTAGATGAGGTTATAATAACTTACTTTCACCATATTTTTGTCAGTTACAGTGCTGTAACCAACATTCTATGAAACCATATATTCTTTTAGAGTGTAAGAATTTAGGAGGTGTTAAGGATATCAGCTTAGAATTTAAGCTTTGTCAAAAATAATAATAAATGAACAGCTAAAATCTCACCATCTGTTTCCAAAAAGAAGAGTTGTGTGTTCTACTGAAATCCTTAGTCTGCTGCGTTAACCTGGGCTTAATTTCCCTTGCATGTTCTAGATAGTCTGGTTTTTATTTGTTAAGTCCCTATGGAAAAACTCAAGGAGTCAGATCAGGAGGATTTCAAGTGAAGAATTCTTGGAGAGAGCAACTTTGCCTAGGGTCTGAGAATGGGCTAACTTCTTATGTAAGATGTTAAAATTTTCTTCACTCACATTTCACCATGATCTCAGATCCTGTAGTAAGGGATCTGAGAATACAAATCGGAGTCTTCAGTAGCACATATGAAAATGCTGCTCCAGTATCAGCTGAAGGATCTTACACTTTGAGATTTATATAAATTTGATTTGAGTCTCCTAACCTATGTTAATGGCCTCCCCAAGATTTCTTCAAATTTCCTGGACTTTGTATTTTTACTTGTCACTTCTGGTTCTCACTTGCTATATCTGCTGAACTCTTGCTCTGTTTTATAAGCATCTCACCTTCCCTCATTAGTCTTTCTTTTTTAAAGCCAGACTGACCCTAACAAAGCACTCAGCTCTCTTTTCTTTTATTTTCTTTAAAAATTATCCACAGAAACATAACTTTCTATGTTTAAAAGATTTTGCCAAATGTTTCTGGCAACAGAGAGAGACTGCATTATAACAAAGCAAATATATTAAAGTTGAATTTATTTTTAAAACTTTCAGCTACCACCAGGTGTCTTTGATTCTCCAATGTTGTTCATAGGATGACCAAATTTTTTCACATAAACATATTCTTAAATCATCAGATTCAACTGACATCATCAGTGACAGACATATTTGGAAAACAAAATTCAGAGACATTTTTATACCTGGCTCTTCTAATAGAGAAAAGTAAATGCTAACAATTGTTATAGGGTAAGGCAATATTCTTAAATATTCAAAATTCTTAGAGATGGCCTGACCTGCCTCCTGAGAAATCTGTATGCAGGTCAAGAATTAATAGTTAGAACTGGACATGGAACAACAGACTGGTTGCAAATCAGGAAAGGAGTATGTCAAGGCTGTATTTTGTCACCTTGCTTTTTTAACTCAAATGCAGAGTACATCATGTGAAATGCTGCGCTGGATGAAGCACAAGCTGGAATCAAGATTGCCAGGAGAAATATCAATAACCTCAGATATGCAGATGACACCACCCTTATGGAAGAAAGCAAAGAACTAAAGAACCTCTTGATGAAAGTGAAAGAGGAGAGTAGAAAAGTCAGCTTAAAACTCAACATTCAGAAAGCTAAGATCATGGCATCTGGTCCCATCACTTCATGGCAAATAGATGGGGGAACAATGGAAACAGTGGCTGACTATTTTTCTGGGCTCCAAAATCACTGGATATGGTGACTGCAGCCATGAAATTAAAAGACACTTGCTCCTTGGAAGAAAAGCTATGACCAACTTAGACAGCATATTCAAAACCAGAGATATTACTTTGCCAACAAAGGTCTGTCTAGTCAAAGCTATGGTTTTTCCTGTAGTCATGTATGGATGTGAGAGTTGGATTTTAAAGCAAGCTGAGCACTGAAGAATTGATGCTTTTGAACTATGGTGTTGGAGAAGACTCTTGAAGGTCCCTTGGACAGCAAGGAGATCCAACCAGTCCATCCTAAAGGAAATCAACCCTGAATATTCACTGGGGGGACTGATGCTGAAGCTGAAGCTCCGATACTTTGGCCACCTGATGCAAAGAACTGACTCATTAGAAAAGACCCTGATTCTGAGAAAGATTGAAGGCAGGAGGAGAAGGGGATGACAGAGGATGAGAAGGTTGGATGGCATCACCAACTCAATGGACATGAGTTTGAGTAGGCTCTGGAAGACAAAGAATCAGACATGACTGAGCGACTGAACTGAAAGCAATATTAATACTCTTCATTAAATAATATCGTCCATCATGACTCTCCTGACAAAAGCCTCCTACTTACAGTGATTCTTTGAGGAAGCTTTTAATTTCCACTTGGTCTCTGTTATACTTAGTTGGTGAATCAGTTGGAATTAGATTCAGCTGAATATCTATAAAATCCAGATAAAGGTGGCTTAAGTCTACAAGGATTTATTTTCATATTATGTAAAGAATTCTGGAGGTAGGCGGTCCAGGGCTCATATTGTATTTCCCCATCACTGGCAACTCAGGCTTCTCATATTTCTACTCTATTAAAGAATGTTCAACCTCAAGGTCAGCTCGAGGTATATGGCTCATGGTCAGTTGTTGGTTCAAGATGGCTGCTGGAACTCCTGCCGTCATTCCCAGATTCCAGTCAACAAAAAGGCAGAGAGGGCAAAGGACAAGAGGGGCTCATGCCCCGCCACCTGTTCCTCTTAGCTGGCATTCCTAGGATGCCCACTCATTAATTTTTGCTTGTATTTTATTTGCCATGTCTAACTAAAAAGAAGCTAAAATATAAAGAAGTAAATGTTTTTGGTTTTTTTGTTCATTTGTAACCCACTGGCCAGAAAAAAATCGTTTCTCTTCCTAAGAGAGAACAGAAGTAATTAGCAGTCTCAAGCATAGCTTGTCTTCTGTTCTTTAGTTTCCTTCAAGAAAGAGAAGTTTAGACTGTGAATCTCTGACCACCCATTTCCCTGCTTTGAAGATACTTCTACCAGATGCTGTGCTTTCTTCTTCAGACCTCACATCTTGGCAGGTAGCACTTTTCATGTTGTCCAAACACTGCAGTGATCCACTGAATGACTGCACATTAAGTAGAAAAATTCCTATTGCTGACTATTTACATGAAAGAAGTGAAAGTGTTAGTCAGTCATGTCTGACACTTTACGAACCATGGACTGTATAACCCACCAGGCTCCTCTGTCCATGAAATTCTCCAGGGAAGAATACTGGAGTGGGTTGCCATTTCTTTCTCCAGGGGATCTTCCTGATCCAGGGATCGAACCCGGGTCTCTGTAAAGAATCTTGTAGGCAGATTCTTTACCAGTGGAGTTATAAGAGAAGCCTGTCCTCAATTTTTGGCTGCTATCATCAATTCTGCAATGAATATTCTCACAATTAAATCTGACAAGCATCCTTTATTATTCACTTAAGAAAATTTATAGACATGAACTTAGTGCATCAAAGGAAGACACTTTCATGACTTTCTAATTGAGCAATGTCCTTTTAGGTCACCCAGGCTAAATGATGATGAAAAATGGCATGCAACAAACCTTCCAGAAGCCACCAACACAGATTCACACTAAGTCTTATTTTTAAAAGATCCTAAAAACAGAAGCCTTCAGTTCAGTTCAGTTCAGTCACTCAGTCATGCCTGACTCTTTGTGACCCCGTGGACTGCAGCATGCCAAGCTTCCCTGTCCACCACCAGTTCCTAGAACTTGCTCAAACTCATGTCCATTGCGTCAGTGATGCCATGCAACCATCTCATCCTCTGTCGTCCCCTTCTCCTCTGCTTACAATCTCTCCCAGCATCAGGGTCTTTTCTAATGAGTCAGTTCTTCACATCAGGTGGTCAAAGTATTGGAGTTTCAGCTTCAACATCAGTCCTTCCAATGAATATTCAGGACTGATCTCCTTTAGGATGGACTGGTTGGATCTCCTTGCAGTCCAAGGGACTCTCAAGAGTCTTCTCCAACACCACAGTTCAAAAGCATCAATTCTTCAGTGCTCAGCTTGCTTTATAGTCCAACTCTCACATCCATACATGACCACTGGAAAAACCATAGCTTTGACTAGACAGACCTTTGTTGGCAAAGTAATGTCTCTGCTTTTCAATATGCTATCTAGGTTGGTCATGGCTTTTCTTCCAAGGAGCAAGTGTCTTTTAATTTCATGAGTGCAGTCATCATCTGCAATGATTTTGGAGCCCCCCAACATAAAATCTGTCACTGTTTCCATTGTTTCCCCATCTATTTGCCTTGAAATGATTGGACTAAGATGCCATGATCTTAGTTTTCTGAATGTTGAGTTTTAAGCTGACTTTTCTACTCTCCTCTTTCACTTTCATCAAGAGGCTCTTTAGTTCTTCTTCTCTTTCTGCCATAAGGGTGGTGTCATCTGCATATCTGAGGTTATTGATATCTCTCCTGGCAATCTTGATTCCAGCTTGTGTTTCATCCAGCCCGGCATTTCCCATGATGTACTCTGCATATAAGCTAAATAAACAGGGTGACAGTATACAGCCTTGACATACTCCTTTCCCAATTTGGAAACAATCCATTGTTCCACGTCCTATTCTAACTGTTGCTTCCTGACCTGCATACAGATTTCTCAGGGGGCAGGTCAGGTGGTCTGGTATTCCCATGTCTTTAAGAATTTTCCACAGTTTGTTGTGGTCCATACAGTCAAAGGCTTTGACGTAGTCAATAAAGCAGAAGTAGATGTTTTTCTGGAACCCTCTTGCTTTTTCTATGATCCAACTGCTATTGGCAATTTGATCTCTGGCAATTTTTAGGTCACCCAGGCTAAAAGATGATGAAAAATGTCATGCGACAAACCTTTTAGAAGCCACCAGCACAGATCCACACTGAGTCATATTTTTCAAAGATGCCCCAAACGGAAGCCGTATTTATTTGCAATAACATTAGGGCATGATTAGTTCCTTGAAGGCGTAGATCCTGTCTGTTCATCTGTTAACATTCAGTCCACACCTACTCAAATCTAATTTACTTATTGTTAAAAGGAGCAGGGCTTCCCTGGTGGCTCAGTAGTAAAGAATCTGCCTGCCAGTGCACAAGACACAGGTTTGATCCCTGGTCCAGGAAGATCCCACATGCTGTGGAGCAACTAAGTTCACAGCTATTGAGCCTGTGCTCTGAGGCCAGGAGCCACAACTCCTGAGCCCATGTGCCTCCACTACTACTGAAGTCCGCATGACCTAGAGAGAGTCCGTGCCCTGAGGCAAGGGAAGCCACAGCAGTGACAAGCCCACCGCAGCTGGAGGAGTAGCCCCAACTCGCCACAACAAAGGAAAGCCCCAGTGGCAGAGAAGACCCAGCACAGCCAAAAATAAATAAATGTTGAAAAATCATTTCAAAAAGAAAAAGGAACATTTTCTCCCCTCCTAGCTAGTGTATCAGAGAAGAAGCCACATCTACTTGCCCTTCTTTCCCCCACAGTTCCTATAGCAGCGCTCATGTATTTGTGAAAACAGTAAACACATCATTTACATTTGAATGGAAGAATTGTTTTCGTTTTACATGCATATACTTCAATTCACTTCCTTCTTCTCCACATTTCTGATCCCTTCAAAAAACACTTAATTCTCTATATCTTCCATTAGAAATTTTGATTGTAGGATTTAGCCTTGAGAATATAAGAAAACCAGATCTTAAAGCTGCTATTTTGGCATATTCTGCAATTTTTAGTACATCCATTTTAACAATTTTCTGGATGAATTTAATGACTGTTTATATTTTATGAGCTAAAGTGCCAATTAAAATTTATTATTCATTTATCATCTTTAGGACTGACGTCTGTTTTATTCAAATGCCATAAAGAACGGGAGCTAATGAGAGTAACTCCCATTGAGTGTTCAACCAAGGAAAGATAGAAAACATATTTTTTGGCATATATTCAAATCACTTTCTTCTGATAAGACCAAGTCGTCTCACATTGGTGGAAATTAGCTCTGCCTCAAAGCACTTTCTGGAGAGCAACTTACTAATAAACTAAGGAATGTACCATCCTCAAAGGCTCCCTGTTAATTATCTGACAGAGAAAACTGAGAGCTTTAGCAAGGGAGGTGAGACCAGGAAGAGTGAGGTGTTCAAGGTCATACATAGAGTTCACTACCACTTACAAAGCTGATTTCACTCACTGAGTTGCATATTCAGTTCATTTCATTTATACTCAGTTCATTTGAATTCTGCTTATTCATTTACTTTTTTTTATTGTTTTCAATAAGCTTAACATGTTCAAAGTAATGATATGTGATACGTATATATAACAATAAGTTCAGTTAACAACCATCACCTCACATAGTTACAATTTTGGGGGGAAATGTCAAGAAATTTTAAAATCTACTCTCTAAGCAACTTTCAAATATGCAATACAGTATTGTTAACGACAATCACCATGCTGTACATTATATCCCCAGAACGACTTCTTCTAAGTAGAAGTTTGTTCCCTTTGACCATCTTCACCCATTTCCCCCAGTCCCCACCTCTGACAGCCACCTATCTGTCCTCTGTTTCTGTGAGTTCATGTTTTTTTTCTCTTAGTTTCCGCATACAGCGTTTGTCTTTCTCTGCCCTTTCACTTAGCATATTGCCTTCAAGATTCAACTATGCATTGTCATAAATGAGAGGATCTCCTCTTTATGGTTGAATAATATTCCATTGTGTATATAAACCATGTATTCTTCTTTATAATATTTATTTATTTTTGGCTGTGGTCTTTTGTGGTTTGATGTGAATTTTAGGAATTTTTTTCTATTTCTACGAAAAAATATCCTTGAAATATTGATACAGATTTCATTAAACCTACTGATTGTTTGGGGCAGTATGGGGCAATACTTTAATAATATTAAATCTTCCAATCCATGAAAGAGGTTATCTTTCCATTCATTTGTGTCTTATTGAACTTCTTTAATCAATATCTTACAGCTTTCTGTGTGCAGATCTTTCACCTCCTTCATTAAATTTACTCATAAGCATTTTATTGTTTTGAATGCCATTGAAATGGGGTTATTTCCTTATATCTTTTTCAGATAATTGTTAGTGCATAGAAAAGGAATTGGCTTCTGTATGTTGCTTTTATATCCTGCAACCCAAATCAGGCAAAAATAATGACTAAGCTCCCTAGCCAAATGGGGTCACCATCTGTGATCTTTGCTCTCATGCATGTGTGAAGAGAAATGTGGTCTGCCAAGACCTGAGCACTGGTTGCTCTGGCTCCACCCTCCTTCTCTGTTTGTTTCTGATCCACAGGAGTCAAACCCTGCATGGTTCCCCAGTGATCCTTGAGGAGTGAGATCATAGCGGGCATCCTGGGAAGCATTCTGCAACATCAGGGGAAGTGGATGCTCACTTTGGTATATTTCTTCCCCACTGGAGAAACTGTAGGCCAAGTAGGGCCCTCTCAGGTGTGGCCTTGTGCTTGCCTGGGGGAGGGGCAATGCAGTCAGAGTGTAGTTCTTCCCATTACCCTTATATTAGAGTCCTTCTTGATCTCTGTGGTTCAACAGGCTATTTCACCTCACCTCTTTGTTCAGGCATTTTCATAATCATGTCCTGTCTATGGACAGTGGCTAGTTGGTCTTCTTGTGAGGGGGACTATAGTTAGGAATGATCTGTGTTGCCATCTTGATGACATTATTTGTAATCCTTCCCTTCTGTAATGCAAATGCTTAAGACTATGATTGATTTTCTTCTAAGGGATTCTTGTCCGCAGTAGTAGATATAATGGTCATCTGAGTTAAATTCACCCATTCTTGCCAACATCCGCTGGATCATGGAAAAAGCAAGAGAGTTCCAGAAAAACATCTATTTCTGCTTTGTTGACTATGCCAAAGCCTTTGACTGTGTGGATCACAATAAACTGTGGAAAATTCTGAAAGAGATGGGAATACCAGACCACCTGACCTGCCTCTTGAGAAACCTATATGCACATCAGGAAGCAACAGTTAGAACTGGACATGGAACAACAGACTGGTTCCAAATAGGAAAAGGAGTACGTCAAGGCTGTATATTGTCACTCTGCTTATTTAAGCTATATGCAAAGTATATCATGAGAAACGCTGGGCTGGGAGAAGCATAAGCTGGAATCAAGATGCCAGGAGAAATATCAATAACCTCAGATATGCAGATGACACCACCCTTATGGCAGAAAGTGAAGAGGAACTAAAAAGCCTCTTGATGAAAGTGAAAGTGGAGAGTGAAAAAGTTGGCTTAAAGCTCAACATTCAGAAAATGAAGATCATGGCATCTGGTCCCATCACTTCATGGCAAGTAGATGGGGAAACAGTGGAAACAGTGTCAGACTTTATTTTGGGGGGCTCCAAAATCACTGCAGATGGTGACTGCAGCCATGAAATTAAAAGACACTTACTCCATGGAAGAAAATTTATGAGCAACCTAGATAGCATATTGAAAAGCCAGAGACATTATTTTGCCAACAAAGGTCCGTCTACTCAAGGCTATGGTTTTTCCAGTGGTCATGTATGGATATGAGAGTTGGACTGTGAAGAAAGCTGAGCACTGAAGAATTGATGCTTTTGAACTGTGGTGTTGGAGAAGACTCTTGAGAGTCCCTTGGATTGCAAGGAGATCCAACCAATCCATTCTGAAGGAGATCAGCCCTGGGATTTCTTTGGAAAGAATGATGCAAAAGCTGAAACTCCAGTACTTTGGCCACCTCATGAGAAAAGTTGACTCATTGGAAAAGACTCTGATGCTGGGAGGGATTGGGGGCAGGAGGAGAAGGGGACAACAGAGGATGAGATGGCTGGATAGCATCACTGACTCGATGGACGTGAGTCTGAGTGAACTCCGGGAGTTGGTGATGGACAGGGAGGCCTGGCGTGCTTCAATTCATGGTGTCACAAAGAGTCAGACACGACTGAGCGACTGAACTGAACTGATGTATAATTTTTCCTTAAATTCATATATTTCATGAATTAATTGTTTTATTTTCCAAATATTTAGTGCTTTTTTATTTCCTCTTTCACTATTAAATAACCATTTTATAGGTTTTGATTATTTTTATCTTTAATTTTCAGATGACTATTTTTCCATAACATTTTGTAATTCACAATTAATTGTATCACCTTGCAGTCAGAGAATATTTTTAGAATTCCTGCTCTTTTGAAAAATATTTAATACATACTAAAAATTAGGACATGTCAACTTAAAAAGAGTAGTCACAACCTAAGTTTAGAGTTATGTTTGATTTGGTGGGAGTTTTTAGGACTTCAAGCACAGAGACAGCATCTCAAGCAATCCTGAGAGAACTGCTCTGAGGAGGTGAAGGGGAGAGTCAGGTTATATAAAAGTTTTACAACAAAGAGCAGGTAGGCTTAACATCAAAAGATTATTGTTGATTAAAGAAAATCAGATATCCCAGGTTAAGGAATTTAGCCCTTTTCCATGTAGGGGAAGATGCAAGAGTCTGAGCTTGCTGAAATCATTCCTTTCGTATTCCTCTCAGTTATCCTGGGGCCAGTATCCTGTGTTTTTCACATTCTGAGCTCCCTTGGGGCTCACCATAGGGACTGGCTGCAAACTGATTACTATTAGATAGCAGGTTGGAGAAGGAAATGGCAACCCATTCCAGTGTTCTTGCCTGGAAAATCCCTTGGACAGAGGAGCCTGGCAGGCTACAGTCCATGGGTTCACAAAGAGTTGGGCACAACTTAATGACTGAGATGCACGCAGATAGCAGGTATTCTTCCTGAATGCCCTTAGGACTCAACACTTCACACTGGAGGGCTGGAATTGCTGATGATTGTGACATCCTTGTGTATTGATATGGCAGGAAATATTTCATTTCTCAGACTTAAATTTTTCATTTCATTTCATTTAATAATAATTAAAGTTGTGGAAATTTTAAAAAAATCACCTAAATGAGAAAAAGCAATGGTTGTTTATTAAGAGCTAACAATAGCAAGGGAGTCAATCATTGTCATTTGTGTTGGCAGACACTCAAAGATAAGCAAAACAGTGGGAGTGCTTTGTAATGGAGGAAAAAAAAGACTTCAGGTATGCCTTGATTGGAGGCTATTGGCACAGGAAATGGTAGGCAGGCTAACTAGAAGCATGGCATCTGTGTGATTGGTTAACATTGCATATTTGGCTTTGTTCAATTGGTTCTAAGTTGGAAGCAGAGGTGGTTATTCATTAGGGAAGCTGTCAGTTTTCAATCACAAGCTGGCTGTTTGGGGCAGATCACTATAGCAGTTGTTGTTTGGTTTTCCAGACTGGCTGCTATAGATAGTAGGTTGGCTTCCTGAGTTGATCACTGCAGGTTGTGGGCCAAAGTTCCATTTTTATATAGTGTGGTCATTGTCCATATGTATATTTAGTTTTTATATTCTTTGCACTTAACTTTCTGAATTTTCTCTGGTTAGCATCTTCAGATTTTCTGTATTTCCATATATGTACTTCACTATGTCATGAGTAACTAAAAGCGCTGTTAAAAACTTTCATGCTTTCTCTCACTTTCTCCCAGTATCTTTTAATCATTATTTATTTTATAAATTTTAGCATTCTGTTACTTGGTTCTTAAAGTCTCTTAATATATCTTTAATACAGGTTTGAGTGCTTAATATTACATACACAAACACAATCCTTCTACTTTCATTTATTAACTTGCTTAAATTTTATTTATGTGTTACTAATATTAAATGCATCTATTTAATTTTTATTGGATTCATTTTTCACACATTGGACTAAGCATTTTAATAAAACCTCATTTAAAAACTATATATTTATCATACATGCCTCTGCTTTGTGACTATGCTTGCAATAATTATCAGCAAGTATTTCTATATTTGAATATTTCAAAGATTATCAATAGTTGGCTTCCCCATTCCTGGTTCCTTTATTTTGGTAGAGCTTCCAATCTGGAGTAGTTTGAGTGCTTATTTTGTTCCCACTTCAGGATAGGATTCTCAAGAACCTGGCATTAGTGAAAAAGACTTTCTCTTGCCTCCTCCAAATAAAAATATAGGTGAGGAAATGTTGAATTCACAACTTAAATCGCCAAAGATGTTGCTCTATCGACTCCTGGCATTTCATGTTACAGAGAAGTATAAAGTCAGTCTGGAATTTCTTCCCTTATAGCTTATCAGATTTTTTTTCTCTCGAGTATTCATGCTTGTACCTGGTTATATCTATTTATTGATCTGTTGTATCAGTTCTGCTTTTTGCCAAGTAAGCTCTTTTGATTTGCAGATTAAAGTGATTTCTAAGTTCATTTTGTTTGTGTCTGAATATTGATTACCTTCCATTAGTTCTGATCTTATGTTCAGGAACACTATCCATATGTTAGGAACTATGGTCCTTTTCTCTCACCAATTATATATCTTGGTCCTATTCTTCCGTATTTGGAAGAACTATGAAAACTTTTTCTAATGATTGATTTGATTTTGATTAGCAGTGTAAAACTACTTTTCAATGTTTCTAAAGTCTCTTAAAAGTTGCTTTTCCTTTGAGCAGTTTCAAAGCATTCATTCTTTATATTATCTAGTGCCTTTTTATTGCTGTCAACTTCTCAGGATTCCTCTTTTTACAACTTACTTAATGACTTCCTACTTCCCAGGTGGCTGGTTCTAGTGGTAAAGAACCCGCCTCCTGATGCAGAAAACATGAGAGACTCGGGTTTGATCTCTGGACTGAGAAGATCCCCTGGAGGAGGGCATGGCAACCCACTCCAGTATTCTTGCCTAGTGAAACCCGTGGACAGAGGAGCCTGACAGGCTACAGTCCATGGGATGGCAGAGTTGGACACGACTGCAGCAACTTGGCACACAATGTCTTCTTAGGTGGCGCTAGTGGTAAAGAAGCTGCCTGCCAATGCAGGAGATGTAAGAGACACAGGTCGTAAAAGATGAGGGTTCAATCCCTGGGTTGGGAAGATCCCCTGGAGGAGGAAATGGCACCCAACTCCAGCATTTTTTCCTGGAGAAATCCACAGACAGAGGAGCCTGGTGGTGTGCAGTCTATGGGATCGAAAGAGTTGGACTCAACTGAGCATGAGAGCATGTCTTACTACCTCATCTTTCATCTTGCCACAATGTCAAAGTTTTTCTAAAATGTAATAAGAACACAAAACACTGCCTAAGAGTTAAGTATGTTTCCTGAACTAAAGGGTTTTGTTTAAGGATTTTTTTCTGACATCTGTGTGTTCTTTTCTACTTAATGTTATAAAATTTCACTACTCTATGACTCACTGATTCCACTAAAAGTTGTTTGATTGGCTAACATCTGAATAAGTGCATGTCCTTCATTTAGATTATTCCCACAGTGGCTACACTATGCCATCATTGTTCCCTACTCTGAGAAGAGGTGGTCTATGTTTGTAAAGAAAACTGGTTTCTCTTGAGCAGGAAAAGAAGGTACTGCCTTATCACTCTGGGAATAATCTAACTAAAAGGAATGAATGCTTATCCCAGAAAATCTTTTTCTTCTTCAGAGAAATTGGGTTTCTTTTTGTTCTCTCCCTTTGCTCCTGATCATTACACTGATCAGGCATCATCACTGGGAAAGGCACTTCACCTCACTAAGCCTTCTGTTTTCTCAACTCTAAAATGAAGAAGCTATCCAGATAGGCTTAAGAGATCAGAAGTGATCTGGTTCTAGCAGTCTTGTGCTTCTAATTAGAAATTTGCAGTTGTAGAAATTGAGGGGATTTTTTTACACCTTCAGATGTCTGCTGATTAAGCAACTTTTGTCATAATGAGTACAGGTCACCTTCTCAATTAGCTCTGTTGCTTAATAATGGTACTATCTGGCTCCTCGTCCATATGGAAGGAAAATGGCCAATGGAATGTAGTACTAATAGTGATACTAAGATTGATTCCCTCCTCTGTTGCTTGCTGCCTCACCAGGCTTCCCTGATCAACACACTACAGTTCCGTTTGTGGCTTATTCTTTCATCCCTTCCTCTAGTCTTTCAACAAATATTATTAAGCACTAATTATGTCATCACAGGTAGTTGCAGATACCAAGGACACAGTGATGTATTTGGTTCAACTGTTTAAGTTACATTTGAAACAATAAAGCAAAAAAGGGGACAATTTTGCTTTCATCAAGCAAATTTCAGCAGCAGAATAAGCCCTGGGCTTGATTTTGCTTTAGCAATTCAGGAATGCCACCAAGGATGCTGTCTCCAGCATTATAGAAGTCATTTCTTTCAGCCTTGTTCTTCATCTTCATTGTAGGATGCTGTATTCATTTGCTTGGGCTGCCATAACGATGACCACAGACTGGGTGGCTTAACAGAATTTTTTTTCTCACAGTTCTGAATGCTACAGGTCCTGGATGAAGATACTGGCAAGTTTAGATTCTTCTGAGGCCTCTCTCCTTGAATTGGTGGCCATTTTTTTCTTTTGTCTTTTGTTGACTTAAAACAGATAGACAGCAAGTTATTTCTCCAGGAAAAAAACGGATTTATTCAGAATCAGCAGAGAACTGCCATTCCAGATGTGCAAGCATGGCAAGCCATGTGAAGTCCTCTCACAGGAAGGAGAGGAAAACTCTTTTAAAGAGGGGAAAGAGGGACTTCCCTGAAAGTTCAGTGGTTAGCACTTCGCTTTCCAATGCAGGGAGTGTGGGTTCAATTCCTGGTTGAGGAGAGAAGAAATGTAGGAAGCCACCCTTCCCAGCAGTGCTTAAGAAACCCCTACATGCCCCTCACCAACCTAACAATCTATATGCTCACACATGAACTAATCAGTATGAGCAAGATACACAATTACTGACGAGCTCAGACTGGAGTCACACGCCCCACTCCTAGGGATTCAGCTTTCCCCAAAGCATGTGATATTGGAACCAAAACCTGAGTTCTTACTAAAAGAAGCAGATGTTGGAGAGATAACCTCACAACAAATGGTAGTGGGGTGGGGGTGGGGGGCCGGTGGGGGGAGGTGGGGAGACAGAGTCTCTAATCCTCAGGAACTTCTATTTGGAGCGGGAGATGTTTTTCTCAGGACTAGGACGCTGAGGGGTTAATGCCTGGAATCACAGTAGGCAGAATATATCTCTGTCCTAGAGTTAGGAGCCTTCTGAATATCTTTGAAGATTAAAAACATTAAAACACTGCCTGGCAAAAGTAAAATTTATGAACTCATAAGTCAGCCTATTCCATTCAACTTAGGGGTACTTAGATCAAATGAACTGCCATTGTATTTGTTTCCCTGATATTCAGAAGCATTCAATGACATTATTATAAATAGAAGGGTGAGTCTGAGCATAAACCTTCAGGAGGTCTAAAAATATTTCTTTCAATCTTATACCAGCCTTGTGAGATAAATATTCCCATTTTCCAGATGAGGATAATAAGAGGGTGAGTGTCCTGGGAAAGTCTTTGCATGCCCTCCCCCATAGTAACTCCACAGTGTAAGAACTCAAGAACCAGGAACCTGGAGTTGTAGGTAGTCGTTTTCTGCTAAAGGGGCTTAGAGAGTCACCAAGCATCTGTTCAAGGGGCCGTGCACTGAGGAGTCCCAGAGCAGAGTGACCTAGTGTTCAGACAGGCACTGCAGCTCTGCCCTGTGCAACCCTGTCTTTGGCTCAGATATCATTGGCTCCATTCTACATGAACTCAGCCAAAGATTTTAACATTAAGAATTGTTGCCTGTCTCTAATTTTAATAATTAATGGAAGTTTTACAACTTTCGGTGACTTTTAGCTCAACTTTCTTTGGCTTATTGTTTCTTGAGCAGTTACAGTGTGATCATTGTTACACAAAGACTGGACATGATCTACGATTAACTTTTTCCTCCATAATAATGTCATTGAATGCTTCTGAATTCCCTAGCTTTACGTACAATTGGGTCATTGTCTCAAAATTCGAGCAATCACTATTTGGATTTAAAATGAGTCTTTGTAGCACACTTTTTGGGCCGATCCAGTTCCCAATGCTCCGACTTGTATTGCCAACCACTTACCTGACATGTCTAAAAATGCTCTTCTCCAAGTACTGCTTTCCACGCCTCAGTTGATGCCAGCACACCTTTGCAGTCGCTTAGAACAAATAAGAAGTCATCCTAGACATCTCTCTTTTTCTTACACCACACATCCGATTCATCAGAAAATCATCTGCTGTAATATATAAATGTGTGTGTGTGTGTGTGTGCATGTGTGTGTATTCAGCTGTATCTGACTCTTTGCAACCACATGGACTGTAACCCTCCAGGCTCCTCTGTCCGTGGGATTTTCCAGGCAAGAATATTGGAATGGGGTGCCATTTCCTCCTCTAGGGGAGATTCCCGACCCAGGGATCAAAACAGTGTCTCCTTTGTCTCCTACACTGGCATATTCTTTACCACTGAGCCACCTGGGAAACCCTTATAATTCAACCACTTCTTGCCATCTCTATTGCTTCCACTCTGTTCTGAGCTTTCATCACCTCCTGCAGAGATTACTTCAGTAGCCTCCCGACAGGTCTTCCTGTTTCTATAGCTGTCTCCTTTTAGTTCATGCCAAGGGTGGCAAACTATGCTTCATAAGTCAAACTCTGTCAACCATTTGTTTTTGTAAACAAAGTTTTATTACAACACAGTCCATTGGTCTACATATTGTCTATGGCTACTTATGTGCTAAAATGGTACAGAAATGAACAGATTTGACAGGTTGTATGGCCCACAAAGCCTGAAGTATTTACTATCTGACCCTTTAAAGAGAAAGTTTCCTGGTCTCTGGAGTACTCTTGACTTTGCAATCTTGAAGGTCCTTTCGAAATAGAAATAAGATCAAGCAATTCTTTCATTCACATCCCTCCTACGATTTCCATTTTTACCAGGAGTAAAATCCAAAGGAGAAGGCAATGGCACCCCACTCCAGTACTCTTGCCTGGAAAATCCCATGGACGGAGGAGCCTGGTGGGCTGCAGTCCAGGGGGTTGCTACGAGTCGGACACGACTAAATGACTTCCCTTTCACTTTCATGCATTGGAGGAGGAAATGGCAACCCACTCCAGTATTCTTGCCTGGAGAATCCCAGGGATGGGGAGCCTGGTGGGGTGCCGTCTATGGGGTCACACAGAGTCGGACATGACAAGCGACTTAGCAGCAGCAGTAAAATCCAAAATGCTTTACAAAGGCCTTGAAGGTAACATTACCTCTCTGGCTTCTTCTACTGCCATCTCCTTCATTCACTCTGCTCCAGCACAAATGAGCAGAGTTATTCTTGAAAAATGCCCCACACAATCCTACCTCAGGGCCCTTTCATATGCTATACCTTCAGCTTACAGAGCTCTTTCCCCAGATGTCTGCGTGGCTCACTCCCTCATGTTCTTCAGATCTTTCCTCAAATACCAGTTTCTTGTGGGCTTCTAATTAATACAACCCATCAGCCCTACGTTGAAGGCAGAAGAAGGGAGTAAGAGAGAACAAGATGGTTAGATGACATCACCAATTCAATGGACATGAACTTGGGCAAACTCTGGGAGGTAAGGGAAGCCTGGCCTGCTGCAGTCCACGGGGTTGCAAAGAGTCAGACATGACTTGGCAACTGAACAACAACAACAAATCAGCCCTAAATACCAGAATTCCTGAGACTTCCTTTATGCTGTTCTATTTTCCCTTGTTTTGCACAGTAATTGTTATATTCTACTATACTATAATTTCCTTATGTATTGAGTTTATTATTTATTGTTTATTGTATACTCCCTGAAATATAGGGCAAAGATTTATGTTCTATAAGAACTCAGAAAAGGAACTAGACACAGAGTAGTCATCTGATCAGTGTCAATTCAGTTCTGTCACTCAGTCATGCCCGATTTTTTGTGACCCCATGGACTGCAGTATACCAGGCTTCCTTGTCCATCACCAACTCTCAGAGCTTGCTCAAACTCATTTCCATCAAGTCAGTGATACCATCCAACCATGTCATCCTCTGTCATCCCCTTCTCCTCCTGCCTTCAGTCTTTCCCAACATCAGGGTCTTTTCCAATGAGTCAGTTCTTCCCATCAGGTGGCCAAAGTATTGGAGCTTCAGCTTCAATATCAGTCATTTGATACATATTTGTTCAAGGATGAACAAATGAATAAATGAAAACTGAATATAAAATATTTATAGGTCCTAACACTCTGCTAAGCACTGTGGAGAAATGCATACTCACACTCCCCAACATATGACATATTCCTTTATCTCAAGAATTTATTATCACATACAAAGTTGGAGGAATTCAGGAAAATATAATGGAATACATCAATTATTAGCACTAAAATGACTGACTAGTATAGCCAAATGCACATAGTGTATTAGAATAAGAGAACAAAGTAGGACAGAGTTGTTTAGGAAGGCTTCTTGGAACATCATGAACCTCTCCCAGAAAAGCAGAGAGAATTAAACTGAATTCAGCAGTGGGTAGCAGGAGGAACTCACAGAATTCCATATAAAGAGCACAGCATAAGCAAAGCCAGGGAAGTGGAAAAGAATACTCTTCACCATACCCGCTCTTCAGAAAATTATTAGTCAGCCTAGCTTAACAATCTGGAGAAGGCAATGGCACCCCACTCCAGTACTCCTGCCTGGAAAATCCCATGGACGGAGGAGCCTGGTAGGCTGCAATCCATGGGGTCGCTGAGGGTCGGACACGACTAAGCGACTTCACTTTCACTTTTCACTTTCATTCATTGGAGAAAGAAATGGCAACCCACTCCAGTGTTCTTGCCTGGAGAATTCCAGGGATGGCAGAGCCTGGTGGGCTGCTGTCTATGGGGTCACACAGAGTTGGACACAACTGAAGTGACTTAGCAGCAGCAGCAGCAGCAGCTTAACAATCTAGAGTTTAAGTTTTGATCTTCCTCCATCAATCATCAACCCATGAATTAATCAATGCGACATTGAGGAGCTTGGTCTCATATGCCTGCAGGTCAGTGCAGGGAAGGCAGATACAGAAGGGAACATGGAACTTTCTGGAAGACACCTGCCCAGGTTGTGCTGGAAGAGCGCAGATGAGGAGCATGCCTTTAGTAGAGCATCTCAGCATCTGCACATAGGAAATCCTGATGGGCATTCACAAAGCCCCAAGCCCCAGACATGAAAGAGAGGGAAAGAAGGTTTCCTTTTAAAAGTTAAATTTATGTAACCAGTCCACAATGGGAAAAGGCAAAGTCTTCTAGAACCACTGAAATAGTTACTTTGCTATAGTGTATTCAGTGGTATGCAATCCCCTAAATATGTAATATGATAATATAACATGTAATAATACATGCATATATATTAGATATATACATTATAGTATATATATAACTATATATAATATATACATAAAGTATATAATATAATTTGCATAGTAATTGTTATATTCTACTATACACAGAAATATAGTTTATAATGCATGAAGATACATTATACTATGTTATATATACATATATATTATATCTGTTTGTCTATATATCACATATATTCATACAGATATATAGATTTAAAGAGACTGACAATCTGAAATATTTTAATACAAAGAGAGAAACTATAGAACTAGGAATGTACTACTGGTCAAATGAGAGACGTGCTAAATCAGGTCACTAGCATGGTGTTCTGTCCTTTGAATCAAGGATATGTCCTCAGGATATGTCCACGATTATATATCCATTCAGTCGATCAAAGTTCATGGAACAGCTACCATGCATCAGGCTTACGTTAAGTGCCAGGGATTGCGCGGTGAACAAAAGAGTGCCCCAGGCCCTGTGGAACAGAAGTCTAGTGTGGGTGCAGATATTAAACACACACTTGTCTAGGAGGGTTTGAAGGGGTCTCCAAGAGCAGCCACTAATTCTTGTTCTGATTATATGATCATGAAACTACCTTCTAATGACTACTTAAGTCTCTCAGAGAGACTGTTATCAGAGAACTGTGAGGTCTGGGGGAGATGGCTGCAGATTGGAAGCCTAATTTGTAGACCTGCTATGCTAAGAACTAAACCACAGACCCTGGCAAATTCGCCACAACAAAGTCATTCTGTGAGCCTTGCCAGGGCAAGCACACAGAGGCACTTTCCTGCTGGCTACATACCTCCACTTTCAAGAAAAATGTTTTCTTGATCTTTCTTTTTTATCTATTTGCATTTTTTATCCTCTAAGTCTTCCCCCAAATAAGCTTGTCTTGACTTACCTTGAGTTCATTTTGCCCGATTGTCTGTTGTTAATTCCATGTCATCTCTCCCTCTCTCCAGATTTTGCTTTGTATTGCAGGGGAGAAGCCTTCATTTCCCAGGATTGTTTTTCCCATTTGCTTCCAGATCACATTCTGCCACTGAGGGGTACAGACATGAGGTCTGAAAGAGAATTGAGAAAGAGAAACTGCTTTCTCCAGTGGCAGTTCGGCAAAAACATAAGAAGTCAAACAGGAGATTATCAGCATTAGCTTCCAAGCAAGTTCTTAGAAAGTTTCCTAAAAAAAAAAAAAGAAAGAAAGAAAGTTTCCTGGTGTTTCCAAAGATTCTTGAAGTTTGCCGAGTCCTGGTGAGCTCCTGCAAACTGCCTGCTTTGGTGCCAAGGGAAACTAAGATCATCTGTACTAGCTTTGTAGCTACTCAGGTGCTTTTTGGCTTAATGAACTCAGGCCAAAACTTCCCTGAGCCCTCTTAAGTCTCATTCCCTGTATCTAAAACCTTTCCTACTTGAAATACCTAGAAAGGCTATTTTGTGACCAAACCTGAAAATTTTAGTGAGTTTGTGTGGAAAGAACTATTCTTAGTTATTTTGGCCCTCTCCTCAAGATCCTTAAACAAAATATACAATGGCCTGCCTTTAGAGAGAGGAGAGAAAACCACCATGAATTACCTATTAGTGACTAATGTGCTCTTTGTACTTCCCAGATTGGAGCCTCAAAGACTAATTAGAAGCTTGAAAGTAAGTCCTCTAGCCAATAAGAGAAAGATCTTTGTATCTGGCCTGATGCTGGATAATTGAGAAGCTCTCCTTGGCCTGTGGGTCTTCTCAGTTGTATTTTCAGGCAAATAGGCTTGCTTGGCTAGGGAGTAGGAACTCCACAGAAGAGTGAGTAGGTTTAAAAATATATGCACTAGAATCACCTCATGGGCTCCAAAACTAGTGGTTCTCAACATCCTGCAGATAATCAACTGCAAGAGCATTTACAAAAAGAAAAAAAGATCATGTCCTGACTCATACCAAAGTTTTGATTTAATTGATCTGGCTTCAAACCAAGGCATTAGTAGCTTTTCAAAGTTCTCAGATGATTTTAATGTGCAGTCAGGGTTAAGAAACACTAAGAAGATGTCCATAAAATGCCCAACACAGATCCTGCTCAAGAAATGTTAGCTTTTTTCTCAGGAAATCTGAGACTTGAGCCCAGGCTTCCTGGCAGTGTTGCTTCCATTGCCCCACATCAGCCCAGAAGTGTGGATATGACTATACGGCACACTCTTTGTCACTGGCTGAACATTCCAGTTAATGGGGACTTTGCAAAAGCATTGATGCCTAGTTCTATCCTGACCAGTTAAATCAGCACCTCTGGGGTGGGACCCACATCTCAGCATTATTATTAATTTTTCCACAAACATTGGCCACATCATCTGATCTCCATTTCCCCATTAGAATTTTTGTGTTGTTCTTTATGCCACTTCAGTTACAACTGCTTGTTTATATTATCTACCCCACTGTACTGTGTACCCAAGGTCAAGGTGGGTGTTTTGTTTCATAGTTTTTATAATCCTTTTTCTCCTTTCACTCAGAACTACCGGAGTTCTAACATATTGTATATATTTAAGTAACACTAATTTAATTAATTGTCTGAGGCCAAGAATACCCATCTGAAACCCTCCAACTTCTCCAATCTACTTTTTCACTTACATTCCTTGCCGCATTTTTTTCTGTTGTCTTATAATGTCTTGTTTCACCCTGTAGCTAAAATGATCTCTTCAAAATTCAACTCCATCAGTGAAGTTGGTTGATGGGTATGATAGCATATACATAATGTTATAATTAGCATGCATGTTCATTATAATGTTGTATATGTGAGAAGGCACCCACGATTTATAGATCTCTCCAGTGATTCAAAAATGCACCCAAGGTTAAGTACCACTGTTCTAAGAGTAGGTTAAGACCAGATTGCAGAAACATCTGAGACCCAAGACCAGCTCTAGAAGTTGGAGTGAAATCAATTAAGGCACTGGGTCATCACTGAAGTCTTTGAGCAGAGGTACAACTGAACCAGAGATGTTTTTAAGTGTATAAGCCAGAAGACAGCATATGGATATAAGAAGGAGAATTAATTAGTTCTGATTGGGTCCTTTATTCATTTCTCAAAGGACTTATGTAATCATCTAAGTTCTGTTTCCATGCTTTTGAACTGTGAGGTTGGAGAAGACTCTTGAGAGTCCCTTGGATTGCAAGGAGATCCAACCAGTCCATTCTGAAGGAGATCAGTCTTGGGTGTTCACTGGAAAGACTGATACTAAAGCTGAAACTCCAATACTTTGGCCACCTCATGCGAAGAGCTGACTCATTGGAAAAGGCCCTGATGTTGGGAGGGATTGGGGGCAGGAGGAGAAGGGGACGACAGAGGATGAGATGGCTGGATGGCATCACCAACTGGATGAGTTTAAGTAAACTCCGGGAGTTGGTGATGGACAGGGAGGCCTAGCGTGCTGCAGTTAATGGGGTCACAAAGAGTCGGACACGACTGAGCAACTGAACTGACTGATTGATAATTATTTTTTCTTTTTGATAGCCTTATACTCATTTGAGCATCTGTCAAAGGGCCACATTTCAGTATATTAATCCTTTTACTGAATGTTACAGCTTGAAGTCCTATCTGCTAGTTTTATTAAAATATAAATGAGGGGGGAAATAAACCTCTACATTATCTAGGAGCATATCCATATGAGCAGACTGACTCCATTAACTGTTATCTGTAGCGGAGATGGATTATGAGTGGTCGTGATCTTAAGGACACAGCTCTTCGGTGGCTGTTAAAAAGAAGACCAGACTGGGCAAGAAAGGTACCTCCCTGATCAGTAACTACCATCACTGGTCCCCACAGGAAACAGAATTTCCATTGTCAGAACCATCCTAGTGGATCAATAGAACACAACTATGAATTTTATCATCTAGAAACCAAGGATATAGTCTCACTTTTCTGAATGAATTTACATCTTTTAAAAGAGCTAGCACATTCACAGTTTTGCTAACACAGTCCTGTGATGTAGGGAGCAAATGCCCAAAAATATTCTAGAGAGGAGATAAGGAAGTGAGATTAAAACATCAGATGGAGCAACCTCTGGAATTCCTCCTTTGTAACCCACCTTTACCCCCACTCCAAATTAAAACTTATGGAAGAGAAAAGATATATTTTAAAAAATTACTAACTTATCTTAAAGGCAGAAGGTGAAACTTTCAGGTGTCAAAAATAAAAGTAAAATCCTTAGACTGGAAGGCTATGGGAGCCGAAGTCCTGTAGAATGTCTGTTATTATTGTTGTTTCTTAGTTGCTCAGTCATGTCTGATTCTTTTCAGTGGCATGGACTATAGCCCACCAGGCTCCTGTGTCCATGGGACTTTCCAGGCAAGAATACTAGAGTGGGTTGTTGTTTCCTTCTTCAGGAGATCTTCCTAACCCGGGGCTCAAACCCAGGTCTCCCACATTGGCAGGGGGATTCTTTACCACTGAGCTACCTGGGAAGCTCTGCAGAATATAGGGAGAACAAAGATGCAAAATTGTAGGTGATGTGTTTTCACATCTCTGAGGAGGTCAAGGCTTCAGGACTAGAGCACAGAACTGGGCTCCCTGAATGACTCTGGGAACTGAGGAGACTGCAGCGTCTGTGACTGGGAAATGAAAATTTTCCCCACTGGCTGGGAAGCCAATCCTCTCTCCCAGGCCTCGTTTCAGGTCGCTCCAGATATGAGAGCCTCGGGAAATGGGATCTCAAACCGACTGTGCACCACACACCAGGCACCAAACCCACTGGACACTCCAAAGGACATGGCTCACATAAACAAGGGTCCTCTGTTCTGTCACTGATTCCTAGGTGGCAAATAATACAAAATGATAGTGACTTAAAACATCCCTCATGTTTCTCACAGTCAAGAAATCAAGCATGACACAACAAGGTCCACAGTGTGGACTCCACAAAGTCTGGGACTCAGCTAGGAATGTCTTGATTGGCGTGACTGACGTGTTGATGCAGACGGACCACTGGGAGATTATCAAGGACTGTAAGACAGTGTCTTCACCTCCTCTTCACAAGGGTGTTTTCAGAGCTTCCTTGGAGAGTGGCAGCTGGGTTCCATGAGGACAGGTAGAAGCTGGAAGGATTCCTATGGCCCAAGCTTGATGTCTCACTTCTGCCACATTTCATTGCTCAAGTATGGGCCACAGAACCAGCCAGGATTCAAGACACAACCACACAAGAGCGATAACATGAAACATGGTTCTTAGCAGGAGTGGGTTCTTAAGAGACTAGTGATAATGCTGCTGGAATTGGACTATGTGTCAGGGCTTGGCTGCAGTTGTGGAAATCCTGGTGTAAAGGCCTAATAGAAATGGATTCAATCCAATGGCACCCTTTCTGCTCTGCTGAGTCGCTTCAGTTGTGTCCGACTCTGTGCGACCCCATGGAAGGCAGCCCACCAGGCTCCCCCGTCCCTGGGATTCTCCTGGCAAGAACACTGGAGTGGGTTGCCACTTCCTTCTCCAATGCATGAAAGTGAAAAGTGAAAGCGAAGTTGCTCAGTTGTGTCCGACTCCCAGCAACCCTATGGACTGCAGCCTACCAGGCTCCTCCGTCCATGGGACTTTCCAGGCAAGAGTACTGGAGTGGGGTGCCAGTGCCTTCTCCAAATGGTGCCCTTTAGAAGTGGTCATGAAACTCCTCCCGTAGAAGGACCTCTGCATATTACAGCATCCACACGACTGCCTCAGAATTCCCACAGGTGATAGGGTCCCTGGAAGATGAACTCCAAGAGAAGTAGGTGCCTCTTAACCGACACATGAGCTCCAAAACTGACTAAGTGGGGCTCCTCTGGGTTGTCCCCCATCCAAGATCCAGTGAGCTGTTCTGACCAGCCTCAGGAGTAAAGCAGAGCTGGGGTCGGGACTAGATGGGAGGTAGGCTAGCCAGTGACTCTAACCATGCATCAAGAAGTGCCACAGAGACCAGGGGCCAAATGAACGAGGACATACCATTATTTGAAGAATGTAAGACCACTTGCATGTTCATAGAAATTGTACAGCACAATTCACAGCAGAGATGTGTGTACTGCTGCTGCTGCTGCTAAGCCACATCAGTCGTGTCCGACTCTGTGCGACCCCATAGACGGAAGCCCACCAGGCTCCTCTGTCCCTGGGATTCTCTAGGCAAGAATGCTGGAGTGGGTTGCCATTTCCTTTTCCAATGTGTGAAAGTGAAGTTGCTCAGTTGTGTCCGACTTTCAGCAACCTCATGGACTGTAGCCTACGAGGCTCCTCCGTCCATGGGATTTCCCAGGCAAGAGTACTGAGGGGTGATGTGTGTACAGATGAACACAAATGACAAGTCTTATTGTCATTTTCCTCTGTCTGGAGGGAGATTAATTGAGGAAAACTGATGGGGGAAACAAGTGAGAGGAGCCTGGCTATCACGGTTGTGGCAAGTTCCTCTCTGCCTGGCTGATGCTTCAGAACAGAGCACAGGTATATGTCGGCCTCATAATTCAGACTGCTGGAAAGACAGCAAAGAAAGAATACCTACTTTAGTAAAATCAAGAAGCACAAGCATGTAAAGGCAATGCTGTCCCAGGTCAACATTTCTCGTGGGATAAGCACATGGGAATGTGAGTCCAGAAAGTCCTTCTCCCAAGAAAATCCCACTTTTGACAGCCAATCCAGTGCAAGTGGGTTACAAGCAGCTCATGCCATGAAGCATTTAAAGGGGTCAGAAAATTATTGGAGCCTCCACCAAGGAGTTGTCAGGCAGCCTTATAGAATATTCTGTGTGACCTTATCTTAAACGTGTAGCAGAAATAATTCTTCCCTCAGGATGGGGTCATGTATTATAATTTGTTCAATTCAATAAAATGTGAGCAGAAGTGATTGTGTCACTTCCAAGCTGAAGTCATGAAAATGTCCCCTTAAGATTACCCTGTCTGTCTCTCCTCCACTTTCAGTAATGAGTGTGGAGGCTGTGTTGACACAGCAGGGTCTTTAAAGCGAAGCTGCCTGAATGACTCTGTGTTTGGAGGTCGTCTGCTACTGCAGGTAGCCTCATCTCCGCTGTTACTCCAGAGCTCTGGTGGGCTCATCTTTGTAGCCCCAGCAGTGCCCCGATGCTGGAGCAGCCATGTGGGAAGACCACTGGTAGGGGCAGCACTGGGATGGGTAATCTTGTTACTCAACTTGGAGTGGCATTAGTGGAAGCAATCCTAGAATATGCCTCCAAGAGAAAGTTGAGTGAAGCCACAGTCAGAATGAGGGAGAAAACCTGGAGAAGGAGGGATGGTGTGGGTGGCCTCCAGAGCTGAGGTGCTAGACGTGGGTAAATTGCATTCAGGATTGAGCTGTTCAGGTGTTAGTTTACAAATGTAGCATATGCTTCTGCTTCCCTGGTAGCTCAGCTGGTAAAGAATCCACCCACAATGCAGGAGACCCCAGTTCAATTCCTGGGATGGGAAGATACCCCGGAGGAGCGCATGGCAACCTATTCCAGTGTTCTTGCCTAGAGAATCACCGTGGACAGAGGAACCTGGCAGTCTACAGTCCATGGGGTCGCAAAGAATCAGATATGACTGAGCAACTAAGCACAGCACAGCACAACACGTGCTTCAGTCCTCATTCAGCAGAGAACGTACTTGAGATTGAAGACCGTGCTCTAAATTCTATCAGTGGAGAGTATTGTTACTTGAACCATGAGATGATTATAACAAAAGCATTGCTGTTTATCCACCAGAGAGGAAACAAGCGATTGTATGGTATTTACCAACATATAAAATGATGGCAAACAACACACCCTCTAGTGCAAGAGTCCAGCTCCAGTAGCCAGGGAATCAACCTAAAGAGATGGATGGTGTTGGTGAGAAAAATGAGGCAGCCTCTCAGTTTTCTTGGACTGCCTATTTATTTCAAGATTTTCTTTTATACTTTTACAAAAGCATTAGGTCAGAAGTTTGACATTTTCAATTCCCCCTCACCCAGATTTATTATGTCCATAAATCATTGTTGCTCTTCAAACAGAGTTCGTGCTTCAGTGATTCTCTCAGAATCAGCCTTACCATCTATTATCTGCTTCCTCTAATGTGTCCTATAGTTAACTTGTGATTACACTGTAACTCATGCTACATTCCTCAGTTTACTACTTATCTTCCTAAATCCTGTTTGCCCTTAACATCCTGAGCTCACTATCTCTTAAAAAGGCTTCTAGCTACAGCGTCTCTAAAAATTCCTAACTTCTATAAGCTATAGTAAAATATGCTAACTTTACAACGTTTCTTAAATCTTTAACTTAAAACTATTTTAATTATTTCTATGCCCTAAATTCAGTAAACTCCTTTGCCATAAACATTTTCCTCACAAATAGGCTTCAGATAGCAATCCCTCCCATGGCCTCAAGCTGCGGCCTATGTGCTCATCCTGGAACACTCTTTTGTAAAGTCCTTGAACAAATGTCAGTGATTAACTTGATGAATTATTCTCTGACCACAGCTGCAGAAGGCTTTGTGCCTTCTCATGCTCCTCTCAAGAACAATAAGCACCTTAATATTCCTTTTCAGTCAACTCGGCCGAGGAGAGGAAAAAACAAGTCAGAATTACAAGGCCTAACTCCTTCATCCCGGGTCCATGCCTGTGGAATGAGGAGAGGGGGCTGGGTCTGTGCCTTCATTTTGTCAGTAATGCCTAACACGGCTCCCGACACTGTAGACACCTTACTTGATTATTGGGAAAGTTGATCATTGCCACAAAACGCTATCTCCCTACATTAACCCTTATCTGAGAAGAGCAAATGAGCATATCTATTGACAGCAGGTTGCAGAGACAGGGTTTCTGGTTCAAATCTTGGCTCACCTGTTTTCTGTTGCGATATCTTACAAGGTGGTTACTTGACTTCTTTCTGTTCCAATATCCTCAACTGTTAAACAAAGATGAAAGAAGCTCCTCTGTCATGAGGTCAGCATATGAATTATACTGGATCAGGAAGAAAAGTGCTAAGTACTGTGTCTCATACATGAGTCTTAAACAAATGTTAGACGTCATGATTTAACCAGGATCCATTAAAAGTACTGCACAGGTATCCCTACCCAACCCTTTTCCTCCCTTTCCCCCTGAAATGCTTAAGTCAGTTCACTTCTTCCCTCTCCACACTTGCCACACAATTCCTGGGAACACAGAGCAGTACTGGGGGGTCTTGCTCTAGGAGGAGGGCATCACAGCTTAAGGTCTTAATTCCCTTCTCTCCCCTTGTGTGTGTGTGCTTAGTTGCTTAGTCATATCCAACTCTTTGCGACCCCAAGGACTGTAGCCCTCCAGACTTCTCTGTCCAAGGCAATTCTCCAGGCAAGAATACTGGAGTGGTTAGCCATGCCCTCTTCCAGGGGTCTTCCTAACCCAGGAATTGAACCAGGGTCTCCCACATTGCAGGCAGATTCTTTACCATCTGAGCCACCATGGAAGCCCAAGAATACTGGAGTGGGTAGCCTGTCCCTTCTCCAGGGGATCTTCACAACCCAGGAATTGAAACAGGGTCTCCTGCATTGCAGGCAATTCTTCACCAGCTGAGCTGCCAGGGAAGCCCTCTCTCCCTCTAACTTGACACTATTCTTATCTGCTTTCTGCCTAGACCGGGTTGTTCAGGAGCCTGCAGCTGCTTCTCTTAGAGGGAGAGTGACCAGATGATGCCCTTCTTGGTGTGCTTTACTAGATATCAGAAAATCCCCGCCACCAAGAACATTTTATCGCATTCTAATGTCTAAAATCCTATAAGTCAGGACACATTCATTTAGTTAAAATATAAAAATTCCAGGGAGAAGATATATAGCAATACTTATCACTCACATGGGATTCTCAGGTAGCTGAGTGGTAAAGAATCTTCCTGCCAATGCAGGAGACGCAGGAGACTAGAGTTCAGTCCCTGGGTTGGGAGGATCCCCTGGAGAAGGGAGTGGCAACCCACTCCAGTATTATTGCCTGGAGAATCCCACAGACAGACTGTAGCCTGGTGGGCTATAGTCCATGGGGTCACAAAGAGTCGGACATGACTAAGCAACTAACACTTTCATTTTTCATATACTTCAGTATAAATGAATTTCTCAGATTTCTTTTCTGAAAGCAAGTTAGACAACAGGGAGATATAAAAGAATATGAAAAGCCTGAGGATTTGAGAAGCAGCTGAAGAGAAAAAGAATCCAAATGAGAGTTTTGGAAACCTCAGAGACAGTCATTGTATAGGAACCATTTGGACCAAGGCTGCTCTGAATGAGTCATGTCCCCAAATGAGATGTATCCCCAGAGGCCCCACAGGGTTCTCAGGGTCTCATCTTAGGAAGAAATTACTTTCAAATCCTGGGACTGCAGAGAGTATAATGGTTATCTGAGCAGTTATTCATCAGGGAACAGAGAGTAATCAGAGTGCTCATCCAGAAAGTGTGGGCTTTGGAACCAAAGACATTTTTATCAGGACACATCCTGCATGGAGAACTTGGACTTCCCCATCAAACATGTCAAATGCCTGCCCTCCCACTTGGTTAAAGGCTCTGGAATCCCCTGGCCTTCTAAATGTGTCACTGTGGCCTTTTAGGAGAGTATAAACATAGGAATAAACACAATGGATGAGCAAATCTAGCTGAGAATTATTCAGGCATCACATTTTAGAGCAGAAGTTTTAAATTTTTTAGTTTACACACTTTAAAATAATATTGAGGCTCCAAAAAAACTTGTGTCTATGTGAGTTAATTTATCTCTAGAAGTATTTATGATTTTAGAAAAACTGAGAAATTAAAAAATATTTTTATCCATTTATTTTAAATAAAAATAATAAAATATAAACAGAAATTACATACATTATGGAAAGTAACTATTTTTTGCAAAACATAAAAACGATTGCTTGGTTTCTTCATCCGTCAGCTATACATGTGTAGTATAGTAGGAAATAGATATATTGACCTTTGTCCCACCTTGGCTCAGAGTTCTTAAACTTCCTGAAATTTCCTGAGTGATAGAGGTGAGAGAAGCACTTTTCGTTATTCCTAAGAAGCCCCTTCCAACTGTACCTGCATTTATACTAATGAGGTGACTCTTGGAGGGCCCCAGATAGCTTCAGGATGGGAGCTGGTTGCCAGAGGAACCAAACCTGTGATTAGAGGGTGGGAACTTTCAGCTCCACCCCTGAGTTCTGGAGGGACTGGAGATTGAGTTCAATCAACAATGACCAATGATTTAATGTAATGTAATGAATGTAATGAAACATCCATCGAATCTCCTAAATGGGGTTTAAGAAGCTCCCTGGTTGGTGAATTTATCAAAGTGGTGAAGGGCATGTTCCTAAAGAGGGTATGGAGCCCAGGTGTGCACACTGCACCCTGCCCTGTGCATCTCTTCTGTTTCCTGAGTTGTAGGCTCTGTAATAAACTGGTGGACGTAAGTAAAGGGCTATCTTGTGTTTTTTGAGTTGTTCTAATGAATTGTCAAAAGGGGCAGGGAAGGTTGTAGGAACTCCCAAATCTGTAGCCAGCCGAGCAGAAGTGTGGGTCACCTGGCTCCCCATTTGCGGTACGCGTCTGAAATGGGCAGTCTTGTGGGACTGAATTCTTAATCTGTGATGTCCATACCAACTCTGGCAGCAAGTGTCAGAACTGAGTTCAGTCGTTGGATAACTGGCTGGTGTCAGAGAATCAGAGGCAGGTATCATGTAACTTCTGGAAAACACCACATGAAAGAAGAAGAGTGAAAAAGCAAATAACATTTCAGCACTGTTATAAAAATAGTTTTGACTTTGCAGGACCCCCCTCCCAAAAATGTTTCAAGGGACCTCCGGTGTCCCTAGACCGCACCTGAAGACCTCTGTGTTAGAGGATTGTTTTCTGGGATTGGGCTGATCTGAAATTATCCATTCCTTAGTCCCTGAATACCTCATGCAAGTCTCAGAGGTTCAAAAAGTGTTAGAAATAGCTTTTCCATAATTAAGGACACTCCTAGATCTAAGATGAAAACTCTGGGGAGTTCTGGAGTTTGTAGAATGACTATAGACTGGGATAGAATAGAGTGTTTGTAGGTATCTTTGCTGAACCTCCGTGTTTGTGAATCTGGGAACCAGAGGGGAAGTAGCTGTAGCCTAATGAATCCAGAGTGCAAAGTACCCAACTCTGCCACTTCACGGCCTTACAACCTCGGGAAAAGTCATTGCATCCTCCTGAGATTTCCTCTTTTGCAAAATGGAGATAATATCCAGGCACATTGCAGATGTGACCTTACTTCACTCACATGCACATTCTCCACACATTCTCTCTATAATGCCATGAGACATGCAAAGTCAAGGGGACACAGTTACCTCTCTTTTAGCAATGGGAAGTCACGTGCTCAACAAAGTGCTCAGTAGATGCAAGGTGCTTAATTGGAATCTAGGTTTGTTTGACCTTGAATCCCATGCTTTTCCTCATCCTACTGGCTTGGAGAAAAGGGGTCCAGGATCAGCACAGAGCAGAGGATGGTGGGGAATGGGGTTTGTTCTGTAAGTTTAACCAGAGCTCGTGGCATGTGGTGACAATGCCAGGAGTGAATGAGTGCTCAAAACCCAATAACTGAAGAGGATGTTTGCACAATGAGTGGAAAATGGGAAGGTAATTTCGCTGGTTGTCAGAGGGCTAGAGTGAGAAGAAAGGCCCTCAGAGCAGATGTGCTGGGTAAGCAAACACCCTCCCCACCCCTGCATATCTCAGGGGAGGGCAGAAGAGGGGACTCTCCATTTTATTTAGATGCTGATGCCTGGCATAATTTGCTGCAAATCCATTTTCTCTCTCATGACTTAGGAGAATGGAGTCAGATGGTTAGCATGCTGACTGTTCATAGCTATGTTAAGAAGCAGGTGACCTAGAAAAGATTTGCCCCAAGAAAAAAGTGATAACACATTATCCTTGGATAATGATACTTTGTCTGTATGCACTGTTAAGAAGTTTCAGAAATATTATGGGAAACAAGAAAAGGTTTTTTCATACAGCTGGGACCTTGCTAAATAAATGTATATTCTATACCTGATTCTTTAATGAGGATTCCAAATGCATTCTCACACTGCTGCCAGACAGATTTTGTCTGTCTTTTCTTATGCAAAAATCTAGATGGACTTTCAACTTGAGATTATTCCTGGACAACAGTCTTCAATACAACCTGTCCCATTTCTCACTTTAAAACGTGTGGGAAAAAAATGAAAACTCTCGTTATTATTGAAAACCTTCACTGACAGACAGTCTAATATCAGAATCAAAGAGGAAAAGATACTACTTATGAAGCAAATGGAGCTGCATTGAGACACACCAAGCCAAAGAGCTCTCTGCTCCACATAAAACACAGACTGTCAACAAATGTGAGACAGACGCATTGCCTGTGGCCTGAGCTAAGCTCATCCTTATATGCTGCTGGGCTTAGACAAACAGGGAATGGACTCTTTACCCCATTAACTACTCTCTAGAAAGAATACAAGGCTAAGGGGAAAACTGGGCAGGAGGTAGGAGAAGACTCAAGGTATAATGCCATGTGCGGTCCCATGAGTAAGGAAGGAGTTGGTTGTATGAGCAGAGAGAAGTCCCCTCATAATGGACCATGTTGGGAGTTGGTGGGAGTTGTGTGGTGTGTGTGTATGTATGTGGCATGTGAGGTGTGCAGTATATGTGTGCGGCATGTATGAGCATGTAGTCTGTCTAATGAGTGGCATGTGCGATGTGTTGCATGGTATGTGTTTGATATAATGAGTGAACATGTATGTGTGATATGCAGTGTGTATATGTGGTATATATTTGTGTGTGTGTGTGGTATGCATTTGCATATGCACATATGTGGGTGTGGTATGTGTGGAGGGTATATGTGCTAACTACCATAATTAAGACTCCTAAAGAATCAGGCAATTGAAAGAGAGGGATGACTTCCCTTGGATAAAGACCCATCAGAAATTTGGAGTTGGCCTGGAGCTGTTTGTGCATGTTGACCTGGCCTGCAAATGAAATAAAGGTTGTTGATTATTGGTCTGTGCTTCCCAGGTGATGCTAGTGGTAAAGAATCTGCCTGCCAATGCAGGAGACATAAGAGATGTGGGGTCAATCCCTGGGCTGGGAAGATCCCCTGGAGGAGGGCATGGCAACTCACTCCAGTATTGTGGCCTGGAGAATCCCATGAACAGAGAAGCCTGGCAGGCTATAGTCCATAGAGTAACAAAGAGTCGGACACAACCGAAGTGACTTAGCACACATGCATTATTGGCTCATCATATGCTGAGCAGAGAGCAGGAATAAGAGTCATTCATTTACTGTATCTGATTCTAAGCATCAAATCTGAAAAGAAATCTGGCTATTTTTTTGAGAAAAAGAAGAAATCCATCAAGTAATTTGGAACTGCAGAAGCATAATTTATACCAAGAAAAAAAAAAAATAACATCTGGAAGGCTCAGAAGAAAAAGATGTCTCTAAGAAAATACTCCTCAATGAACAGAAAAAAGATATTTCAAGGAAATGTTTTAGTGTCATGCAAAGATGTAAGACAGCATAAGCAGCATCATAAACAAAAAGGCAGGGAGAGGGAAGGAAGAAGATGTCATGAAAGGAGCCATCATGGGGAAAGGAGCTGTTAAGACAACATTTGCTGCACTGGCAACCAAAAAAAGACCAATTCATGGTGCAGAAAAATCCCATCAGTTACTGGAAGGGCAGGTTTGAGAAGCCTCTAGAATGCCAAAAGAAAGGATAAGAAGTCAAAACAAAGTAAGAGGAGATAGGAATGAAAGACATCCGAGGGTGTTCCTGGAAGAGAAACAAGGGGGAAACAATGAGAGAAAAGCAGATTCAAACTTATAAGAAATCTTTCCTGCGCTTGCAAAGGAGGGCAAGAAAGTCTTGTGGAAGCAGGTTCAAGAGCTTATCATTTCTAGATATAATAATTGAAAGCATACCTGGAGTATCGCCACCTCCACCATCATCTACTCAACATCCTAGCAAAGCATTTTTATTCATTCACTCAACAAATATTTATTTTATGCACCAGGCACTAAAATTATAAAGATCAAAGGAAAAGCCCTCAAAGATTCAGGCAGGACAAAATTGTTTACTTATAATACCCACAGTAAACCAAATATCAGATCGTTAGAAGACATTCATCATCTTAAGGGGTTGTTTAGAGGCTCAGGGATTTCATAGGCTGCCAAGTTGCCTTTTTTGTATGAATATAACAAAATGACAAATGCAGATATATCGTTATTACCAACTGAACTTGGATCCACTTGCCTACCTCACAGCCAGGCCAATTTACTGCCACCACGTTGTGGTGAAGCACCCCACTCCAGTACTCTTGCCTGGAAAATCCCATGGACGGAGGAGCCTGGTGGGCTGCAGTCCATGGGGTCGTTAAGAGTCGGACACGACTGAGCGACTTCACTTTCACTTTTCACTTTCATGCATTGGAGAAGGAAATGGCAAACCACTTCAGTGTTCTTGCCTGGAGAATCCCAGGGATGGAGGAGCCTGGTGGGCTGCCATCTCTGGGGTCGCACAGAGTCGGACACAACTGAAGCGACTTAGCAAGCAACCAAGCAAAGTACCGTGTTTATGGCAGGCACCAAGCAAGGAGAACAAGCAGCTCATGCTCAAAAGACCCGAAGTCTCCTTGACTTTCAGCAAGGGTTTTAAAGACGTTGTTAGGGGAGGGGATTATAGGTGATCAGCTTATGGACCTTCTTCTGATTTGTTGCTGGTGAGGTAACAGGGTGGTGTTTCAGGAATCCTAACCAGCAATCTTCTGGTTCCAACCAGTCAGGGGATATACCACAATCCTCCTCCTGGGTAGGAAAGTCTTTGTTCCTGCAGAACAACTTGAAGATACATGTCAGATTATTATGTATATTCTTCAGGAGGAACTAAGTAAGACTCTTTCATCATTGAACTGTTGTTTCTTGACTGCTTTTCCTTCATTTCTCTTTTTCCTCCTTTCCCTTATTAGTAACTAGTTGACTCTGCTCTTTGGAACTCAGAGAAGGCCTAGGAGACTAAATCTTTTTTTTTTTCTACAAACAAGAAATGGGGGACATGGGGACTTTGTACCTGGGAGAGTCCCACAGGATTCTGCTTGGTTTCACAGTGGTGTGAAGCCATGGCATTAGTATTGAATGTTTAAAAATATATATAAAGATGTTTGACAACTAGTGGAGAGCTGGAGCAAAATCAAAGGCCTAAAATTGAAGAAGTCATGCATGGAAGTCCTAAAATTATTAAAATATACACTTTCATAAATAATTTATACATGTGGTTGTAAACTGAAAATATACATCACATATTATACCAGAAAAAGCATATATATAAACATACATATCCTTACCTCAACAATTCTATGAGTAGAAATATTTGTGCCAAAGAATTATTTAAGAATATGTAATAGGCAATGGCACCCCACTCCAGTACTCTTGCCTGGAAAATCCCACGGACAGAGGAGCCTGGTGGGCTGCAGTCCATGGGATCGTGAAGATTCCGACATGACTGAGCAACTTCACTTTCACTTTTTACTTTCATGCATTGGAGAAGGAAATGGCAACCCACTCCAGTATTCTTGCCTGGAGAATCCCAGGGACGGCGGAGCCTGGTGGGCTGCCATCTATGGGGTTGCACAGAGTAGGACACGACTGAAGCGACTTAGCAGCAACAACAGCAGCAATGATTTCTAAATAAGGATATAATTTACAATGTTAGTTACAAAGTGAAAAAATAGAATAAGAATAAAACAATGGTGGCATTGCTTATATAAACAATAATTTATACTTATGATGAAACAAATAGAACAATGTAGATAAAGTCCATTTATAGGGTAATAAGCTGTGGCATTTTTACCCAAAAAATGGATTTGCCTGTTGGTAGGTGTCAAACCCAAAGACACAACTAAGATCAGGAGAAGGAAGGATTTATTATTACTTGCAGCAAGTAAAGAGGACACCAGGGCTCTTTTCCAAAGCAACGTCTCTCCAACAGCAAAATAGGGGAAGTTTGAAGCTAAGCGTACATGCATATTCATGAAGGGACTTAGTTGGTCCACTGAGTTCAGACTTTAGTGGATTGAGGTCACTAGGGTCAGAAAATGTTGACATCACCATGTATTAGGTTTCAGTTGATCTGGTGGTTGAGCACTTCAGGTTAATCTTTACTGCTAATCAGAACTGGGAGTCTTTAACAAATGATCAGATACTGGGGTTCAGTCCCTGGGTTGAGAAACTCCTCTGGAGAAGGGAATGGCAACCCACTACAGTATTCTTGCCTAGAGAATTCCATGGACTTCTCCTGGTGGGCTACAAACCATGGGGTCTCACAGAGTCAGATGCCACTGAGCAACTGAGCAGGAGTAACAGATTATCTTTGCTGTTGTAACTTCTTTTGCCTGACAGTAGTTGTTTGTTCCCTTAAGATGCTTAATCTTGAGAAATGTTAACCTTGAGAACTGTTCAAAGGCAACCCTTGTGGCTAGGCTTAGATTGAAAACTGGTTTAAGCCAAAAATGGTTTCTCTTAGGTCAAGAAAGCCATGCTTGGTTCTCTTCCTCCTGTCCTATTTGTTTACAATACGTTGCCATGTTGGAAAAAAAAAAAAGCATGTTAAAACCCAGTATTTACAGTCTAATTCTACTTTTGAAAAAATTATATGTGTGTAAATAGAAAATAAATTCTAGTAATTTCTGCAGTTAAATGTTAAGAGCTGTTATATCTAGATGGCAAGATTCTGCATGCTTGTTATTTTCTGTTTTATCTTAGTTTGTTGGGTTCATCTGGATTTTCCAGTTTTTTGGAAGGTGCGTGTATGCGTGTGTGTTCCATCATGTCCAGTTCTTTACACCCCCATGGACTGTAGCCTGCCAGGCTCCTCTGTCCATGGAATTTTCCAGGCAAGAATACTGGAGTGTATGCCATTTTCTACTCCAGGGGATCTTCCTGATTCAGGGATAAAAGCTGTGTCTCTTGTGTCTTCTGCATTGGCCGGCAGATTCTTTACCACCGTCCCTCCTGAGAAGCCCAAGCTGCATGTCAGAGACTTAAATAAGGTTGTGATATAATTAGATTTTCAAGGGTAGAGACGGGATTGCAGGACAAGTATAAGGGACAAGGTAATTGAAACAAATCAGATGAGAGATAATGGCAGTTAGAAGCCAGACAGTGGGAATGGGCAAAAGTGGGAAGAACTGAGTGATTCCAAAGACAAGAACGGATGGGGCTCGAGATTGGTTAGATACAGGAGTGGTGCTGCAGGTAATTACAGTGCAGTAAGAAATCATGCTTCCTTGGAGTTTAAAGTAAGGAAGAGTCAGCCAGATGGAAAGGAAAGGAAGGGCATTTCAGCCAGAAGTGTTTATTCCATTATTTGACCTGTCTTCCAGTGGCCTTTCCCAGCCAAATTGCAAATACACCCACCGAAGCTGAATTAACATTTTCAAAGGGAGCAGAAAGCACAGTTCCCTCTGGAAACTCAGAGCACATTATGTCAAAGTGAATCCATCCGTCCTCGCTATAGCAATCTCCAGACAAGCTGCCCAAGGCTGCTTTGCAGAAAAGGGTTATTCTCTGCTGAGTGCCTCATTTACACCTGAATGGAGAACTCATGGGAATTCTGGATCAGCCAAGCACAGCACAGTTACTATTTCTAGGAAATTTTCATTTGACTCCAGTGACTTACAATAACAGAATGATGTCCCACTGCCCAGTAATAATCACTGTGACCTTCATTGGGAACAAAGGGTCCTTTCCCCAAGGACCTGATCCAAAATATCGTCCAGCAGATAGGAGCTCCTGTCAGAATAGGAAGATCCATCACACTGACAGGCTCTCCCCGAAGACTCCAAGCGCCCCAGGATTTGAACAAATCCTTTTATATGCAGGGTGAAGGAGGCGCAAATATCTAAATGACACAAAATAAAGTGGATTGTAATTATCTATCTTTAGCAGACATTTGAAGTAGGAATAGGTCACTGGGATTTCCATTCCAAATCTGCACTGCAGTTTCCTCAAAAAAAAAAAAAAAAGACTTGTTTTTCACTTATTCTATTCAACATTTCTTACTAGCTATAATTTATAACAATAATAATTATAACCATAGGAAATAACATGAACAGTTCTTAGTTTGCCAAACCCTAAACCTATTGTTTTATTTTTATAACAACTGATGAACTAACAACTTTATAACAACATGATGAAGATAACTTAATTTCTACAGATGTCAAAGAGAAAACTTATCCGTCTTGTCTGGTTGAACCAAAACCCATCTACCTCTCACACTGAGGTGTTAGGCTTTTATTTTAAAGAATATGCTGTTATCAAGAAAGACCTATTAAACACTCACTTTGACCTTTGCCCTCAAAGTCATCAAAACCTGAGTTACTGGCTGGTTTCTCAAAAAGAATAGTTAATGTTGACTTTCTTTCCACCCCCTTCTATAACTAGATCTGGGAAAGAGGCATAACTAGCATAAAGGAAAACCTCTAAAAAGTATAGCCATATTGCCACAGAAACAGATTCAGAAAAAACAAACCAGAGAACTCTGGGGAAAGAAAACATATTATGTAAGTTTTCCCTTAGAGTTTGGCAGCCTTTGTTCATAGTTGGATATAAACTCATTTAGTTCTACCAATAAGCCCACACAACTTTACTTCCTGACATGGGTTCTCTCCTTCCAGGATCTGGAAGGTTTCTTTCCTCTGATAAGTGTAAAACGTTTGTGGGGATACGATAAGTTCACTAAGGGGCACAAAGTCGACTGCCTGATTCAGCAGGTCTAGGGTGGGGGTGGGGCACCCAGAAAGCTGGATTTCTTTAAACCACCGCCCAAAGTTTTCCTCAGGCTTCCCTGATAGCTCAGTTGGTAAAGAATCGCCTGCAATGCAGGAGACCCCTGTTCGATTCCTGGGTTGGGAAGATGCTCTAGAGAAAGGAAAGGCTGCTCACTCCAGTATTCTGGACTGGAGAATTCCATGGACTGTAGTCCGCGGGGTCACAAAGAGTCGGACATGACTGAGTGACTTTCACTTTCGCTTTCTGAAGTTTTCCTTACCCAGCTGGTTTTGGAGCAATGATTTGAAATCTCAAGTCGGTATCTGGTGGTGGTATGCACATAGTGGCATCATAGTGAAGTAGCTCAGTCGTGTCCGACTCTTTGTGACCCCATGGACCGTAGCCCACTAGGCTCCTCCATCCATGACATTTTCTAGGCAAGAGTACTGGAGTGGGTTGCCATTTCCTTCTCCAGGGGATCTTCCCAACCCAGGGATCAAACCCAGGTCTCTGCATTGCAGGCTGACGCTTTACCGTCTGAGCCACATCATAGGGTCACTGTCAAATCGTCAAATCCCAACTCCGTGTCAGCAACTGGATGAAGGTGACAAGCCAATTAACTAAGTCTCAATTTTTCTGTTTATCAAGTGGATGTGATAACAATATACATACATTAATAAGATAATGTATATATGCAAAGTGCTTAGCACAGCGTCAGCATTTCAGTAAGTAATCAATAAATGGAAGTAATTATTATCATTATATGAAAAGTTAGATAGCAATACAGTGAAGCCCTTATTTTATTGGGCAGAACTAATTAAGCACAAATCACTGTATGTGTTGCCCATGGGGTTAGGTGAGAGAAATGTCTAGTGGTAACAAACAACTTGTGTTATCAAGCTGCCCAAATTAATAATCCATTTAAATTTCACTTTAGCTCAGTTAGTGAGAGTCGTGTCTGACTCTTTGCGACCCTGTAGACCATAGCCTGCCAGGCTCCTCCGTCCATGGAATTTTCCAGGCAAGAATACTGGAGTGGGTTACCATTCCCTTCTCCAGGGGATCTTCCTGACCCAGGGATGGAACCCAAGTCTCCTGCACTGCAGGCAGATTTTTACCACCTCAGCCATAAGGGAAGCCCCTTTAAATTCCACTTTAAAAAGGAACAAAAAACAGAAGGGACCTCCAAAACCTTTGAACAGAGCTCTCAGAACAGTAGAATGCTGACTGCCACCAAGGTGACTGTAGATACAACTTTCATAACCATTCCTGAAATCACTCATATTCTAAAAAGAGAATGTATTTCTAAGAGTAAAACTTAGTAATTAAGACACTAAAGGCAGAAAAAAAAAAAAGACATCACAATACATAACACCCATAATAACACTTTTGGAGAATTTTCTATGTCCCATCAACTGTGCCAAATTCCCAACTGGAATTGGCTCATTCTATCCTGATAGCCTGGAAAAATCCCATGGACAGAGGAGCCTGGTGGATTACAGTTCATGGGGTCACACAGAGTCAGACACAACTGAGCACAGCAAAACACATCCTGACAGCCACCCTAGGATGAGTGTTGGTTTGATCTCCATTTGCTACGGAGGGTACTGAGAACAGAGGCATTAAGTAATTTATTGAGGTAACACACCTCATGCATGAACTGTTGTTCAGTTGTTCAGTTGTATCTGACTCTTTGCGACCCCATGGACTGAGTCAGACATGACTGTAGAACCAAGTTAAACTCAGGATGCCTGTGTTAATGCTAAGTTGCTTCAGTTGTATTCAACTCTTTATGAACCTATGGACTGTAGCCCTCCATGGGATTCTCCAGGCAAGAATACTGGAGTGGGTTGCCATGCCCTTCTCCCCACCCAGGGATCAAACGCGTGTCTCTTATGTTTCCTGCATTGGCAGCCAGGTTCTTTACTACTAGTGGCCACCTGGGAAGCCCAATAACACATCCCCAAACCTGTACTCGTAATCAGAACCCTCATACAGAACTGTTTATGCAGTCGAGAGAACAGTTATCCCCAGAATGTAGGCAAAACCCAGTGAAGAGATTGTTCAGTGTACTATGCTAGCTAATTGTTGGCACCAGCATGTTAATAAAAAGGAAGTCAGTCAAGGGAATGGGAAGACAAGCTACAGACAGGCCACAAGATCTTATAAAAGACTGCTAACCAAAATACAAAGAACTCTTAAAACTTAACAGTAATAAAACAAACAACCTGATTTAAAAAATGGACAAAAGACCTGAATAGACACTTCACTCAGGAAGATATACAGATGGGAAAAAAAAAAAAAAAACATGTTCTCCATTTGTCATTATGGAATTGTAAATTGAAACAACAATGAGATACTGCTACACACTTATTAGGATGGCCAAAATCCAGAACACAGACAATATCAAATGTTAGTGAGGATGTGGAATAACAGGAACTCTCATTCATTACTGGTGGGAATGCAAAACGATACAGCCACTTTGATGACACTATAGTAGTTTCTTACAAAACTAAACATTCTCTTACCACACAGTCCAGCAACTGAACTCCTCGGTATTTACCCAAGAGAGCTGAAAATTTATGTCCATACCAACAAATAGCGCATGGATTTTTATAACAGCTTGATTCATAATTGTCAAAACTTGAAAGCAAGCAAGATGTCCCTCAGCAGGTGAATGAATAAGCAAACCGTGGAACACCTGTACAATGGCATACCACTTGGTGCTAAAAGAAATGCGCTATCAAGCTATAAAAAGACATGGAAGAAACTTAAATGTATATTACCAAGTGAAAGAAGATGACCTGAAAAGGCTACGTATTGCATGAATTCAACTATATGACATGTTGGAAAAGATAAAACCATTCTAAAACTATTCTATTCTAAAATTAAACTAGACAGAGTAAAAAGATCAGTGGTTGCCAGGGGTTAGGAGAGAGGGAGGGATGAACAGGCAGAGGGTAGGGGGTTTTAGGGCAGTGAAACTACTCTGTATGATACTGCAGTGGTAGACATCATTATATACAATTATCAAAACCCACAGAATGTACATCAAGAATGAACCTTAATGTAAACCACGGACTTTGGATGAGAATGGTGTGTCAATGTAGGTTCATTGATTGTAACAAACGCCAAGTAAGGTAGGTGTCTTAACCCCTACCCTTTGCAAGAACCATTACCTATTTCCCCCACTGGAGGCTCAGGTCTGAGTAAAACCCTCCGAGCACATCATCCTCTCCCCATGGGCCTTGTCAGCCCCAGGGTTCAGACTATTCAAGTGTCTCACCTGCCTAGGAGTTGTGGCAGTGCAGGGGTCTCTGGAGACCCCTACTTGAGAGGGAACAGAGGAACAAAACCCATTGGCTGAACTCTGTTTGCCTCTGTGTGTCCTAAAATTTCCATCTCCTCATAAATAAAAGAAACAGACTATATCTTATCCCACTGAAAAGGTATATCCCTGAACTTTACAAAATCTAAACATCTTAAAAAATATATACCAACCTTTGATAGAAAAATCAGTGAATACGTACAAAGACTCTATAATTTAAAAGGAAAGCCTCTAATTTAGCTAACGCAACCCAATAGGAAGACAACAGAATAAATGGTGTAAGTGAAAAAATGAGTGAAATTATCAATTTGCAAATGATGTGACTATTTTAGAAGGAAACACAAAAAAATCATTGGTTTTAGTAAGCGATTTAATTAAAGTGGCTGATTATAAAATCAACAAATATAAAAAGCAATTAGCTTTTCTATATACTAGCAATAACCTATTAAAAATATAATAAAAACCTAAAATTTAAATTTTCAATAGCAGTCATAACACAAAATGCATATGAATACACTTTAAAATAAATGTAGTGACTTACCTATATGAAGAAAATTATAGAATTTTACTTAGTGACATTTTTAAAATTTAAAATCCATTCAGTATTTCTGGTCAGAAACCCCACAATGTAAAGATTGCAATTAAAATTGTAGTTTCATGCAATTCAGATGAAGACTCCAATTGAATTTCTGATTTTAAAACTAGCAGATACTATTTTAAAGCACATCTGGAAACACATATTCTTGATATTTTCCAAGACATTCATCAGAAGGAAAACAATAAGTAATATGTAACTGCTCATCTTGGAATGACGCTGCATTGGCTTAAGACTCAAAAGTGAAGGAAGAGAATGAAAGACCAGAAACAAATCAAAGATACTTAAGACTTTTGGAAATAATAAAAATGCTTTTGAAATGCACAGGAGGAAAGAAACCTGGCTGAATAAACAGAATAGGATGTGTGTTCCAGCATATTGGCACTTACTCTGTGCTGCCTGCGGCCCTCTTGACTTACTCTGCCCTCTAACCTGAAACCTTCCCCCAGAGCTATCCCTGGTCTCTGTTTAATGCTCCCTCCATGGTGAGATCTTCCTTGGTCTCCCTAACTGTTAATAAAATAGCACTCTACAGAGGGTTTCAGGGATCTGCGGGCTAATCAATGAAAAAGATGTGAGCACAAGGTGCCAATAACACACAAAAGCCTTAGTTAATAGATACCCCTTTGACAAGAGTGCCTCATGAGGAAGTCCTTCACGGTCATCAACTGTCCAGTGGCTATGGTACAGGGATCACTGCTCAGAAGGGGAGGAAAGTAGGGGAGAGTGGGATCAGATCGGGGTTTATGAGTCCAGATGATGTCATTCCGCAGCATAGGCGGGAGTCTGGGTCAGGGAGTTGTGAAGTTGACATCTGCTTGAGGTCTTTATAGCCTATGCCTATAGCTACGGCTGTAAAGCTAACAGATGTTGGGCACAGTCTGTCAATGGCTGTCAGTGGTTAAAAATCTGTTTCTTTGGGCTATATTTAAAATAATTGAGTGTAATAAAAGCTTGAGTTTGGTGCCAGTGGGCTTTTGAGCTAATAGATCTCATCCTGCAATGAAGAAACAAGCAACCTAAGAGCTAATATACAGCGACTCTCTTTGGCTTATTTATATGACACACCCCCCACTTCATTCAATATCAATACCCCTCCTAATATTTTTTATAGAACTTATCCCTCTGTGACATTGTAATCTATATTATTTGGATTTTGCCTTTATATCTATTTTTCTTATTAGAATGTTAACTCCATGAAGACAGATAGGAACTATCTCATGTTTGTATATCGCTACTTCCTTAGCACCAAGAAATTGACTGCCTGAACAGAATGGGTGCCTGAAAGACATCTGCTCGAGGAATGAAAAGAGGAAAGGAAGAAAGGAGGAAACCATACTAAGATAAAGATTAAAATAAGTTTAATTCCAATATAAACATGGAATTATTTTTAGGGAAAAGTGTCAAAAATTGGGATGGAGAAAGATTTTTCTTAAGTATGATATCAAGGTAGAAATTATTAAGAAATTTAAAACTTTAAATTTTTAAATTTAAAAATACAATTTTTGAATTTAAACTTGTAAAACTTTAAATTATAAAGTTAAATTTTAAAAAATAAAATTATAAATCAATTTAAATATTTACAATTTAAGTAGTATTTACATAGCTGATAAAGAGTTGATATACTCACTAAATAAGGACTTCCTACAAATTATTAATAAAGAGAAATGTACTTCATAGAAAAATAAACATAAATATGTGAATAGGAAAGACACAAAAAGAAAATGAGGTTCACTACTACACCTATTTTAAATCTTTAATGTCATGAATTAAGTAAATGAAAAAATAAAAACAGTGAGCTACCATCAATTCGACTTCCCTTGTAGCTCAGTTGGTAAAAAAAACCTGGTGGCTCAGAGGCTAAAGCGTCTGCCTGCAACGCGGGAGACCTGGGTTCAATCCCTGGGTTGGGAAGATCCCCTGGAGAAGGAAATGGAAACCCACTCCAGTATTCCTGCCTGGAAAATGCCATGGATGGAGGAGCCTGGGGGGCTACAGTCCATGGGGTCGCAAAGAGTCGGACACGACTGAGCGACTTCACTTTCACTTTCACTTTCACCATCAGTTCAGTTCAGTCACTCAGTCATGTCTGACTCCTGCAACCCCATGAATCACAGCACACCAGGCTTCCCTGTCCACCAGCTCCCAGAGTCGACCCAAACCCATGTCCATTGAGTCGGTGATGCCATCCAACCATTTCATCCTCTGTCGTCCCCTTCTCCTTCTGCCTTCAATCTTTCCCAGCATCAGGGTCTTTTCAAATGAGTCAGCTCTTCGCATGAGGTGGCCAGAGTATTGGAGTTTCAGCTTCAACATCAGTCCTTCCAGTGAACACCCAGGACTGATCTCCTTTAGGATGGACTGATTGGATCTCCTTGCAGTCCAAGGGACTCTCAAGAGTCTTCTCCAACACCACAGTTCAGAAGCATCAATTCTTCTGCACTCAATTTCTTTATAGTCCAACTCTCACATCCATACACGACCTGGAAAAACCATAGCCTTGACTAGACAGACCTTGGTTGGCGAAGTAATGTCTCTGCTTTTGAATATGCTATCTAGGTTGGTCATAACTTTTCTTCCAAGGAGTAAGCATCTTTTAATTTCATGGCTACAGTCACCATCTGTAGTGATTTTGGAGCCCAGAAAAATAAAGTCAGCCACTGTTTCCCCATCTATTTGCCATGAAGTTAATGGGACCAGATGCCATGATCTTCATTTTCTGAATGTTGAGTTTTAAGCCAACTTTTTCACTCTCTTCTTCCACTTTCATCAAGAGGCTCTTTAGTTCTTCTTCACTTTCTGCCATAAGGGTGGTGTCATCTGCATATCTGAGGTTATTGATATCTCTCCCAGCAATCTTGATTCTAGCTTGTGCTTCTTCCAGCCCAGAGTTTCTCATGATGTACTCTGCATATAAGTTATATAAGCAGGGTGACAATATACAGCCTTGATGTACTCCTTTTCCTATTTGGAACCAGTCTGTTGTTCCATGTCCAGTTCTAACTGTTGCTTCCTGACATGCATACAGGTTTCTCAAGAGGCAGGTCAGGTGGTCTGGTATTCCCATCTCTTCCAGAATTTTCCACAGTTTATTGTGATCCACACAGTCAAAGGCTTTGGCATAGTCAATAAAGCAGAAATAGATGTGTTTTAGGAACTCTCTTGCTTTTTCGATGATCCAGCAGATGTTGGCAATTTGATCTCTGGTTCCTCTGCCTTTTCTAAAACCAGCTTGAACATCTGGAAGTTCACGGTTCACATATTGCTGAAGCCTGGCTTGGAGAATTTTGAGCATTACTTTACTAGCATGTGAGATGAGTGCAATTGTGCAGTAGTTTGAGCATTCTTTGGCATTGCCTTTCTTTGGGATTGGAATGAAAACTGACCTTTTCCAGTCCTTGGCCACTGAGTTTTCCAAATTTGCTGGCATATTGAGTGCAGTAGTTTCACAGCATCATCTTTTAGGATTTGAAATAGCTCAACTGGAATTCCATCACCTCCACCAACTTTGTTCATAGTGATGCTTCCTAAGGGCCACTTGACTTCACATTCCAGGATGTCTGGCTCTAGGTGAGTGATCATACCATCATGATTATTTGGGTCATGAAGATCTTTTTTGTACAGTTCTTCTTTGTATTCTTGCCACCTCTTTTTAATATCATCTCCTTCTGTTGGGTCCTTACCGTTTCTGTCCTTATCGAGCCCATCTTTGCATGAAATGTTCCCTTGGTATCTCTAACTTTCTTGAAGAGATCTCTAGTCTTTCCCATTCTATTGTTTTCCTCTATCTCTTTGCATCGATTGCTTAGGAAGGCTTTCTTATCTCTCCTTGCTATTCTTTGGAACTCTGCATTCAAATGGGTATATCTTTCCTTTTCTCCTTTGCTTTTTGCTTCCCTTCTTTTCACAGCTATTCGTAAGGCCTCCTCAGACAGCCGTTTTGCTTTTTTGCATTTCTTTTTCTTGGGGATGGTCTTGATTCCTGTCTACCATGTCTGCCTATTTTAAAGTAGGTTTCAAGAAACTGGTACTACATCAGGCCATTTCTATTAAATTCTGAAAAAGTACCAACAAAATGTTAGAAAGCGCTTGTGTGTGGGTCATATTTTCCTTTTTGACACTTTCACATTTTTATCATTGCATATTACTTATGTAATTTTAAAAAGTAACTGTACATAGAAAATAAATACTTGTAAATCTCTGGCTCCCAGGGTGGGTCAGTCCAATGCCCCGGTACTGAAACTGCCTAGGTTTGTGGCTATTTTGATTACACAGAGGAGCGGGTGATGTTTCTCTCTGCTTTGTATGTAGGCCAGGGGATAAGAGTAAGTTCCGCACAGACAGATCTTGAAGTCCCAGCAGAAGTTTTCCAGGTGGCCAACGGAGGCAGGGATTGTAGAGGGAATAGAATGGGCAAGGAATGGGTATAGGATAACATGGGGGCACCGTAGTGTCATAATAAAAACAGGTAACACTTTGGATTCTCAGTTTCCAGAATTCACAGTTGACACTGAAAGCCTATCATGTTATTGGGCTCAGGAAGGAGTTCATCTCACTGGTGTTTTTAATGCAACTTGCATAGCAAGGGTTAGGAAAAAGAGCACATTTCTCTAATGTCTTACCCTAGGGAGTGCTGGGACAGGCCACAGGGTACATTCCAGGGGAGGGACCCAGCTTTCCCAGTTGCTCACCTTTCTTATTTATCAGTGGCTGACTTTATTTTTCTGGGCTCCAAAATCACTGCAGATGGTGATTGCAGCCATGAAATTAAAAGACACTTATTCCTTGGAAGGAAAGTTATGACCAAACTAGACAGCATGTTAAAAATCAGAGACATTACTTTGCCAACAAAGGTCCGTTTAGTCAAGGCTATGGATTTTTCAGTGGTCATGTATGGATGTGAGAGTGGGACTATAAAGAAAGCTGAGCGCCGAAGAATTGATGCTTTTGAACTGTGGTGTTGGAGAAGACTCTTGAGAGTCCCTTGGACTGCAAGGAGATCCAACCAGTCCATCGTAAAGGAGATCAGTCCTGGGTGTTCATTGGAAGGACTGATGTTGAAGCTGAAACTCCAATACTTCGGCCACCTGATGTAAAGAGCTTTTGAAAAGACCTTGATGCTGGGAAAGATTGGAGGCAGGAGGAGAAGGGGACGACAGAAGATGAGATGGCTGGATGGCATCGCTGACTTGATGGACGTGAGTCTGAGTGAACTCCAGGAGTTGGTGATGGACAGGGAAGCCTGGCGTGCTGCGGTTCATGGGGTCGCAAAGTCGGACACGACTGAGCGACTGAACTGAACTGAATTTATTTATCAAGAGATAGGCAAGGTTATCAGTTCGAGGAAGGGCATGGTCAGTGGCAGGAAAAGGACCACTTGAGTACAGGCCAGTACGATGTAGAGGTCTGTTGCTTAGGAAAGCCAGTTGCCAGGTGTAGCCCCGCCTCTTGACTGGAGGAAACCCACTGTCGTCACAGTGGCGCATCACATCCAGGCAGCTCAGTGAGAGTCCCCAGGTGACTCTATTCAGTTTATCTGTAACAGAATCTTAGGGTCACTTCTGGGCTATTCTGGTATCCATGCCAGAGATCTATGGCATTTTATGGACTTTAATTTCACTGAGGCTGGACTGGGCTCACCCTCCTGTAAGGGTAGTGTACAGAAACATCACTAAACCGGTGGCCTGAGGTTAGCTACAAGCCCAGCAGTCACATCTCTGTTAGACATTTTTTTGTCTGTCAGTACATACACATGCACGCTTATAATATGAGGCTGTTGTTTTGTGAGAAGTAGCTACAAACTACTTTTTTTGTACTAACTGCTAATAAAGGTGACAATAAAGAGTGAGGGATTAACAGTTCTTGGATAAATGACAAAGAAGAGAAATATTAACTCATGTATTTGTTAAAGTATGAATGATAATAAGTACAACATTTAGAAAGAGGTAGGATGATTCATAATACTTTTAATGATCACCCAATTTAAAAACTGCTCATCCGGCTAGAGATAAAATAAATGGAAGATAAAATTGCGGTTAACTTAACAGTGTTAGAAGGTGTTTGACTATACAGGAACCCACGCACAGCAAAAGTATTCTTAAGGCTTTAAAGAGTATATGCTGAAAAATAGAAGTTGGTTGGAAATTTTAAAATATATATTTTTTATTTGAAGACTGTGGATAATAGGCCTTTGTGAGGAGAGGGCTCCTTAATCACACACCTCTGTAAAAATGTGGTTTCTATGGGAATAATTAACATCATTCATCATTCTTGGTTAGTGTTACTGTAGAGATGTAATACAATATTGTGTGGAGATTATTTTCATGACAAAATATACTATATAACTGCTATTTAAATTACCTTAGTCCTGCATTTATAGAGTCATGGAAGTCACACACTTTTCAGTTATAGAACGAATTCATCTGACATTCAAGAAAATGGAGTTTCACAACTGAGTTGAGATATTTCTCCTTTGGAGTATCAAATAGCAGTAGTTTGGTACTGCTATAGAGCAAACTGGGAGGGCAAAGTCACAGGAGATGATACTGAGGAGATGGGAGATGGGAAGCCAACCATGAGGTTGAGTTTCAAGCCATGCCTGGGGGTTAGAGACAGAAGGCTCACAATCATAGGAGTGATGAAATCAGATTGGTTCTCCTGACACCAATTTCACTGAATGATCCCTATGGAAATGGACAGACAGATTGGCGGAGGACAGATCGATAAGAAACCAGACTGGAAGAGTCAAGGTGACAGCTTAAGATACTATTTTCATAGTCCTAAAAAGATGATAAGGATCCCAAACCCAGGGGTCCTCAACTCTAGTCAAATCACAGGGTCAGCTGGAGAGCTTTGGAAACTACAGATTCCTGTTTTAATGATTGCCCCATTCAAAAACTGCTCATCTTGGTAAAGATAAAATAAATAGATGATAAAATGGTGGTTAACTCAAGAGTGTTAGTGGGTATTTGTACAGGAACACATGCACAACAAATGTAACATTGAGGCTTTAAATAGTAGATGCTGAAAATATGTTGAGAATATCTGCGGGTGGTTTCTGGGCATTACTATACTTTTAAGTTCCCCAGGTGGTTCTGATGTAAGATGAGAACTGAGAATGCTGCTCTGAACTACACAGTGGCAACTGACATGGAAATACTAAAAAAACATTTAGGAGATAGACCTCCATGATGGCTAACAGATGAAAATGGAAGAAGAGGAAATGTCTAAACTTGTGGTTAGACATGGACAGCTTGGAGGGTTGGGTGGCACTTGTTAAGACAGAAAATATAGAGAACTTCTTGAACACATTTCAAACTTTTAACACATTGCAACATGTAGTCTCTTCAAAACCTAACATGTCCTACAAATCCACAAACTTGGGGTGGCAATTAGCAACGAAAGCTTATATAATTTGAAAAATAATTCTTTGGTAGTTTCAGGGAAATTACATTCTTTCAAAAGTTACAAGAAAACCTGACTATAGGTGCCTGTTCTCAAGGGGAATCTAGATATTGAAATAGCAACATCTCAGTATGAAAATTTTGCTCCTACCTGCGATTAGATTTATCATTTCCTTTTTTTAAGACTGAGATGGAATAGTTCACCAGAGGACAATGTTTCTCAGCAAACTGGTCTATATGGCTATGAAGTTCTTAGATTTCAGTCTTGAAAACTCATGTCCACCTGCAAATGTCTTATCTGTCATCTCCTTTTGGCCTTATCTGTTTTTCACTTGCTGTTCTCTCATTTAATGGTTACATTTTTCTCTGAGAAGGTGCTTCTCTGCATTTTTCTCTGAGAAGATGTTTCTTCCAGGCAAGATCTCTCCACAAGGAACCCCAGAAGCATTCAGTTCAGTTGCTCAGTTGTGTCTGACTCTTTGTGACCCCATGAATTGCAGCACGCCAGGGCTCCCTGTCCATCACCAACTCCCAGAGTTCACTCAGACTCACGTCCATCGAGTCAGTGATGCCATCCAGCCATCTCATCTTCTGTCGTCCCCTTCTCCTCCTGCCCCCAATCCCGCCCAGCATCAAAGTCTTCTCCAATGAGTCAACCCTTCGCATGAGGTGGCCAAAGTACTGGAGTTTCAGCTTTAGCATCAGTCCTTCCAAAGAAACTCCAGGACTGATCTCCTTCAGAATGGACTGGTTGGATCTCCTTGCAGTCCAAGGGACTCTCAAGAGTCTTCTCCAACACCACAGTTCAAAAGCATCAATTCTTCGGCGCTCAGCTTTCTTCACAGTCCAACTCTCACATCCATATATGACTACTGAAAAAACATTAGCCTTGACTAGATGGACCTTTGTTGGCAAAGTAATATCTCTGCTTTTGAAAATACTATCTAGGTTGGTCATAACTTTTCTTCCAAGGAGTAAGCATCTTTTAATTTCATGGCTGCAGTCACCATCTGCAGTGATTTTGGAGCCCAAAAAAACAAAGTCTGACACTATTTCCAGTGTTTCCCCATCTATTTCCCATGAAGTGATGAGACCTGATGCCATGATCTTCGTTCTCTGAATGTTGAGATTTAAGCCAACTTTTTCACTCTCCTCTTTCACTTTCTTCAAGAGGCCTTTTAGTTCCTCTTCCCTTTCTTCCATAAGGATGGTGTTATCTGCATATCTGAGGTTATTGATATTTCTCCTGGCAATCTTGATTCCAGCTTGTGCTTCTTCCAGCCCAGTGTTTCTCATGATGTACTCTGCATATAAGTTAAATAAGCAGGGTGACAATATACAGCCTTGACGTACTCCTTTTCCTATTTGGAACTAGTCTGTTGTTCCATGTCCATGTTGCTTCCTGATGTGCATATAGGTTTCTCAAGAGGCAGGTCAGGAGGTCTGGTATTCCCATCTCTTTCAGAATTTTCCACAGTTTATTGTGATCCACACAGTCAAAGGCTTGAAGCTTTAGGCTTGCATTATCCTCAACACTGGGCTTCCCAACACTATGAAACAATCACTGTGACCATGGGGTAGACAACTCTCGTGGGGTCATGAGTCCCTAACAGGCTGGGGGGTAGGGAGTCAACACCACCTAAATCATGTGGATTAAAACTGGTTCAGGAAAAGATAATTGAGATAATATTATCATGAGAAGAAATATTAATATATGTAGGGTAAGCAAAACCAACAGATGACCTCAAAATCAACAGTAAAACCTCAGCGAATGAGCCTCACCATGGTTCGGTGATTCACAGGAATAATCCATAGGTTCCTTCCCAAGTCTCCACTCATAGCCATGTCTGGAGGCAGAGATGGCTGTGCTTCATGGGGAGGCCCTGGAGGTTTCAGAAAAAGGACTACTCTGGAGATGAAAGCTAAAATCAACCCCAACTTGTTGTGCCATTCATGGCAGGTCATTCCTCTTGTTTCTTAGCCCACGACCCTGTCCCTTTCCTCTTTTTCACTGTTTCAGTAAGTAAATGAATGTATATTTGGATCCCATTCCTATGATCCCTATAAAATCCATGCCAACCTTTCTTTCTTTTGAAAAATAAACTGAGCAACTATTAGAATTTAATAGCAGGAAATGGTAAAAAAAAAAAAAAAAAAAAAAAAAAAAAAGTTGGCTTAAAACTCAGTATCCAGAAAACTAAGATCATGGCATCACTTCATGGCAAATAGAGAGGGAAACAATGGAAACAGTGACAGACTTTATTTTCTTGGGCTCCAAAATCTGCAGCCATAAATTTATAAGATATTTGCTCCTTGGAAGAAAAGCTATGACCAACCTAAACAGCATATTAAAAAGCAGAGACATTACTTTGCCAACAAAGGTCTGTCTAGTCGAGGCTCTGGTTTTTCCCATAGTCATGTATGGATGTGAAGTTGGACTGTGAAGAAAGCTGAGCGCAGAAGAATTGATGCTTTTGAACTGTGGTGTTGGGGAAGACTCTTGAGAGTCCCTTGGACTGCAAGGACATCCAACCAGTCCATTCTAAAGGAGATCGGTCCTGAATATTCTTTGGAAGGACTGATGCTGAAGCTGAAGATCCACTACTTTGGCCACCTCATGCGAAGAACTGACTCACTGGAAAAGACCTTGATGCCGGGAAAGATTGACGGCTGGAGGAGAAGGGGACGACAGAGGATGAGATGGTTGGATGGCATCACCGACTCAATGGACATAAGTTTGTGCAAGCTCTGGGAGCTGGTGATGGACAGGGAAGCCTGGCCTGCTGCAATCCATGGGGTCGCAGAGTCAGACATGACTGTGTGACTGAACTGAACTGAACTGAATAGCAGGAAAAGGGAAAGCTCTCAACTTCAGATCCAGGGAAAAGGGCATGGGTCCTGTGAAAAGTAATGCTTAATGAGTTAATTTCCAAAAGCCCAAAACAGAGCTCTAAAAATATTCATTTATTTGAAATAGTGGCTAAGATTTTCATAATCTACCCTGAGGAAGTCATATAAAACTGCTGATAAAGCTTTTTGCAAAGAAATTTTGCAGAGCTATTTATAAAATAGAAAATTGTAAACAAATTAAATGTCCAACACTGAAAAAACAGTTAACATATGTTACATTTCCTCAAAGAATATAATGTACCATTAAAATAATTTTAGCAATAAATTTGTAATAACAATGAAAAATCTTCCAAGTAAATGAAAAGCAAGATAGAAAATTATATAGCTACATAAATTCCAGCTATATAAAAATTAAAGACTTACATAGAAAAATGAACATAAATAACTGTTGATTTTGGTGATGATAGAAAGTATGATCCTCCTTCTCTCCCAACTTTATACTTTTCTTCAGTTTCCATACTTTTGGTAAGCATAACTGATGTTCATCTCTCAATCATCTCGATTGACCTGTCAGCAGAATTTGACATAGTTATTCGCTCCCTCCTCCCAAAAAACAGTTTCCAAACTTGCCTTCTAAAACACCATACTCTCCTGGTTTATCACTCACCCCTTGGTCTATCTTTCCTTGTCTCCTTTCCTCGTTGCTCATCTTTGACCTGATCTTTTAGTGTTGGGTGTCCCAGAGGTTGGTCCACAGAACTTTACTCTTCTCTGTCCACACCAGCTTCCCTAATGACTTCACACAGAGGCATACCTGTATATATTATCCATGTGCCAACAACTCTCCCATTTATATCTTCACGCTAGACCTTGCTCCTGACCTCTAAATAAGAATATGCAACTCTACTATACATCACTGCAAAAAGATATCTCAAACAATTCATGTCCAAAACTAAATCTTGATCTTCACTTCCCAAATCTATTCCATTTGGATTCTTTCCCATCTGTATCAGTCAGGATTTGGTCTGGAAATCAGAGTTACTCTAATTATTATATGAATCAAGGGACTGAAGGGGCTTTCCCAGTGGCTTAGCAGTAAAGAATCTGCCTGCCAAACAGGAGATGCAGGAGACGCTGGTTTGATCCTTGAGTTGGGAAGATGCCCTGGAGGAGGAAATGGCAACCCAGTCCAGTATTCTTGCCTGGAAAATCCCATGGACAGAGGATCTCTGTGGACTATAATCCATAGGGTCACAAAAGAGTCAGACACAACTGAGTGACTAAACAACAACAGGGGACTGAGGAGATAAACTGGTGCTTTCCTAAGTGTGAGCAGAGTTTGAAAAGGGAGGATCAAGAAGGCGGAAGCCAGAAGATCAAAGAAACATCCCCAAAGTTTGTGGGTCTTAAATGTTCTTTGGGGAACTGCAGCTTTTCTCAAGATCTGTGGCAAAGCTCTCAGTTGCCTCAACTGCAGCAGCAAAGCAGGCTCTTTCAGAATTCTGAGAAGCTATATGCCTTGCGGTTGCTCATAAATCTGCCTTCTATGGCTGCTAGCAGTAATGGCCTCTCTTCACTTTTCCTTTAAAATTTCTCATTGAAAAACTCTAACTTGGAACCACATGGGGAAGGAGAATCTAGAACATGTGGTTCCTAGATTCTTCTCTTCCAAGGAAAGGAGTCCCCTAGAAGTAGACAGACAGCTGAAAACACACAATCACAGCACTTTGAGAGAAAGGTTTGTGTTATTCCCTGTGGCACTAGCAACCTGCACCAGATGTGCAGTATCTTTGTGCCCCCTGTTGACCTGGGGGTGGAGGATGGCAAGCGAGCAATTTAAAATTTCATAGCACTCTCTTACCATAGTGCGCTAAGTTTCTTCACTAGGCTTTCTCCTGGTTGTTGTAAATTGCTGACTGTATCCCAGAGTTCTCTGCAAGTTGATCCCGACAGTTTTCACTAGTGCATTAGCTGCTAGAATGATGGAGCACTGGAGCTCCCCACTCGGTCATTTTCAACAACGTCACCTCTAGCTTTTTTAAGTTCTTAAGTTAGATTCTTAGATCTTTTGTCTTCATGTTTTTTTCTTTTCTGTTATAGGCATTTAGGCACTATAAGTATTTGTCAAAAGTGCTTTAATCTCATCTCACAAGTTCTGATAGATATTATTTTCATTTCTATCTCATTATGATTAATTAATCTTTAATTTCTATTATTATTTCTTTCTCAACAATTTTAACAAATTGTTATTTATAACTTTAATTTTCAAAAGTACTGGACTCGTCTTTGTGATTATTTCCTAGCTTAATATCTGCTTTTAGACTTTTTGAAATTGAATGAAACCTGACATATGGTGTAATGCCCAACATTTTTATAATGTGCCATGTGCCCTTAAAAACAGTGTTCTCCAGATTTGAGAAGTATTATTAATTATTTACATCAGGTCAAGGTTGTTTCCTGTGTGATTCAAATTTCCTCTATCCTTGGTGATGTTTAAAATCTACTTGATGTATAAATAATTAAAATAAGTTGCTAAAATCTGCAGTTATGGTGGGGAATTTGTCTGTCTCTCCCTGTAGTTTATTAAGTTTTTACCTGATTTATTCTGACAGGTTTAGAATGGATACATCTTACTGGTGAACTGAACTTTTTCAACCACTGTTCAGTGACTCTTATTGTCTCTAGTAATGTTTATAAGGATTTGACCTTATATTGCTTTAGCTATAGCATCTTTCTTTTAGTCAGCATTTGTCTATATCATTTTTTATTTTAATAGCATGTGGTTTTTATGTTTTAGATGCTTCCTTCTTCTGCCTTCCTGAGAGCAAGTACTCATATGTCTAGTCCTGTGTCCAGTTTAACCAGCTGCTCCCAAGGGGTGGGAGGCACACCTCAGGGTAAGAGGAACAGGGAAATCAGAGGATATGGGAAGAAGCTCTGATCTTTCATCTGGCATCAAAGTGAGTTAAATTGCCAGGCCTTCTCCCTAGTGTTGGCCTTGGACTCAGATAAATTATCCCTATGAGCTCTTTGTGTTTGAAACTCTAGGTGTACCATGATCCGCAGGTGTTGTGTTTATGATAAACATTCTATTTAGTTTCTCATTGAAAACAATAGTCATTATCTCTGTGAAACCATTTCCTCTTCCAAAAGCTGTGACAGTGTCTGAAAATAGTATAAGATATTTAAAACTGGGACTTTCTCAGGTTTGCTGTACCTGAGACTGACATCCTTCATTAAGTATATAAAGCTCCTAGGCACTATCTTTTTGAATAATGCCTCTCTTCCATTTTCTTTATCATCTCCTGGTACTCCAATGAGATTTTTATTAGACATTCTCATTCTATTCACTATATCTCTTAAATTTTATTTCCTTCTTTGTCTCTATCTATTGCCTTCAATGTGATTTCTTCAGATCTCTCTTTAAGCTTACTGATTCTCTTTTCATCTGTTTCCAATCTTCTACTTATCATGCATATTAAGATACTAATTTTAATTCTTACATAACTTTTTGTCATTTCTAAAAGTTTTATTTTGCTCTTCTTTTAATATACCTGGTCAATTAGAGAGTCACTTTTTAAATATTATCAAATTTATAATCCCCTGCTTTATTTCTTTTAATATATTTTTAGATGCTACATAATATTGTTTTTCTGATGTTTTCACTATATGAAATCTCTGAACACTTGGTTTCTGTGTGTACACAGATGTTCATGTTTGCACAGTGGAGCTTTTCAAAGGTCATAGTACACTCATGAGAGATGAAAGGAAAAAAGGCAAAGTCTTAGTATTATTATGAAAATAATTTTGATCTGATAGATTGAGGGTCTCAGGAACACTTAGGGGTCCTCAGATCACTTGAAAATCACCTCCCCACAGCATCCATTGACTTAAATGAATTCCTTCTCTTCTGTGGATGGAGAATACCCTTGGGAATTGTCCTGGGCACTTTTAGGAAGGTGTGAACACTGGGAACATTGAGAAAATGAAAGCACCAGTCATTTTCTCTGGAGCTTGGTCAAGAAAGACTGAGTTTTGACATCCAGTAGAGTAAGAGTTCAGAGATGAAATTAATTTCAGTTTTAGGAGTTATTAGAAGTTATTGAAAATTGTATCTAATGTAACTGTATAATGTTTTTGCTTCTTAATCATTGTGTTCTTTCCACCTCCTCTTCAGAATTTCTAGCACTAATAATCCTCCACTTAGAAGTTTTTTCTGCTACAATGAAGGTTTATAAAAGGAATAGGAAAAGAAAATAGTCTACTTCTCGACTTTGAGTTTCAAATGATTTGGGAGGAAAAATGAAATGCCTGGTTCTGTGGATCTAACAATGGGAAAGGATGAGAAGAGCATGTGTGGGAGACAAGCACTTCAACATCAGGGCCTTGCTGGGAAGCAGACCCTGAGCCCTGAGCCACTAAAGGACAAATGTTGAGGAGGATATGGAAGGGGAGATAGCAAGTTGGAGAAATTCGAGAGCAAGAAGACATGTAACTCACTCTACCCACTTTCTCAAGAGACAGTCCAGGGAATGAGTGAGGCACTGGGTTCCGCCTCCCATGTAGCACTGACAGTGAGGAGAAATGGGTATGTGCGTACCCAGGCAGAGAGCTTGAAACAACTTCATATGGTCTCTGCACCTGAATTCTGTCGTGGGTCAGAGAACGCTTTCTAAGGAACCCAGAGCAGAGAGAGTCCGTGTCTTAAAGAGGTCCTGCAGTTGGAAAACAGGGGCGGACCACTTTAATCTACTGACAACGAAATGCAAGATGGGGTTGGGGACATCATTTCAGTAGATGTCAGCGAGGATAAGGAATGATGCCAAGGACCAGACACAACACACACACACGACTTGATACTGAATAAGCTTTCTAGAACTTTAAAAGGACTACAGAGACAAGAGAAGGGTAAACACTTAATTGACTGCAATTAAATTTTGACATCCAGTAGAGTAAGAGTTCAGAGATGAAATTAATTTCAGTTTTAGAAGATGAAGAATGTTATCTTTCTTGTACAACTACAATCAGAAGTGTAATGAATGCTCAGATTCCAGAATTCCTTAGCTAGGTGACAGCTGGGAGGAGATGAAGAGGGGATAGAGGGTAGGGATCTGGGTACCCCTGCCTCGCAGTTTGCTTTCGATGGGAACTGCATCACAAATGAGGCTCATCGTGGCTCCAGGAACGCTTACTGCCTGGTTCTGCTCAGCAAGGCTCTCAGTCAGAAAATATAATTGATGTACACAGAGCTCTTGCCAGCTCATAGAGAAAGGGCCTCTAATTCAGAGGAAAAGGAGCTGGGCCTCTGCCAGTCATATACGTTTTATGCTTCACATGGGCATCAGTCAGACCCTGATTTCAGGCTGACAAACCAGGAAAAATAAAACTGTCAGAATGCAGGCAGGCTCTTGACGGGGACTGTTAGCTTGGTAATGGAAGGGAATGTTATTGCTCTATGCATTTGCATAATATCTATTGATCAAGCCTCCTTAACGCTACTATTCTTCCTGTGAGGTCTGGCAGTGTGGGTGGATGGCTTAGGCTCACATCACAGCCTCTGCACACTCAGGGTGGACCACAGTCCCCAACATGGCTCAAGAATGGGGCAGAGAGTCCCCAGTGTCCAAACCAGAGGCAGACTTCATCAGTATGAGACGGGAAGTCGGCATAGTCGGGTTTTATTCACAGCTCTGGCGACCACCTAGTTGTGTGACCCTGGGCAAGCTGCCAGTCCATTCTGTTCCTCTGCATTCCACACTGCCTGGAATCCCTCCATTAGAGATCCCTCCTGGGCCATGGTTTGACGCCCCTATTAAAATGAAAATGTTGTTGAGAGAATTAAATGCCTTCAGCCATTCAGTTCAGTTCAGTTGTTCAGTCATGTCCGACTCTCTGCGACCCATGACCTGCAGCACACCAGGCTTCCCTGTCCATCACCAACTCCCAGAGCTTGCTCAACCTCATGTCCATTGAGTCACTGATGCCATCCAACCATCTCATCCTCTGTCATCCCTTTCTCCTCCTGCCTTTAATCTTTCCCCAAATCAGGGTCTTTTCAAATTAGTCAGTTCTTTGTATCAGGTGGCCAAAGTATTGGATCTTCAGCTTCAGCATCAGTCCTTGCAATGAATATTCAGGACTGATTTCCTTTAGGATGGGCTGGTTGGATCTCCTTGCAGTCCAAGGGACTCTCAAGAGTCTTCTCCAGCACCCCAGTTCAAAAGCACCAATTCCTTGGCACTCACTTTTCTCCAACTCTCACATCCATACATGAGTACTGGAAAACCATAGCTTTGACTAGACCTCAGCTAAGTTATGTCTCTGCTTTTTAATATACTGTCTAGGATGGTCATAGCTTTTCTTCCAAGGAGTAAGCGTCTTTTAATTTCATGGCTGCAGTCACCATCTGCAGTGATTTTGCAGCTCAGGAAAATAAATTTTCTTTAGCCTCTTTAGCCATTAGCTCCCAAGAATTAGTTTGTCAGATTCATTTGTTTACAGCTGAAAGCTTTCAGTTTTGGTGGACTGACATGAGGCAGGAGCAGGTGGGAGAAAGCTAAGTGGAGTGTTGGGAATCTCCTGCCTGGGAGTCAGGTGGGTGACATGGGGAAGTATCCTGGTGAGTCATGATAGGCTCAGAGATGCAAGTGCATCCATCTCCTCACAGTGCCTGAATCCCTGACTAGGGGACTGAGGATCTGGAGTAATCCGCTCCTCCTAAGTAAGCTATTTGAAAGCTCCAAGGTAATGCTGAGAAAAGACCCTGAGCCTAGCCTTATACAAGCCTGAGGCCTAATGCTCCTCCCAGGTGGCAATCCTTAAGAGAAGGTGTAACAGGCACACACTGAAGTCAAGCATGTGACCCTGAATCTCCTCTTCTTCCAGATAAATAATACCCTATTCCCTCTCTGCAATCTGTACAACCCCAACAAAACTGAGCCCCCTTGAAGCCACTCTCAGCTTGATGTTTCTGAAGAAATCTCCAACTTCAGTCTAAAAGAAACCTCTCAGAGGCAATGGTATTTATCTTTGGTGGTAAATCACATGAAACATGAGAAAGTATCTTAAATTTCCTCTGGGTCCATTCATTTACCTTCAAATTCAAAGTCTCCATCAGCTGCTCAGAATCGCTTCTTTCTCTGCCTCCTAGGTACTGTCTTCTCCAAGATTTCTTCCTAAACATTCCAAGGAAAAGGGGAAGAGGGTAGAAAGGGGAAAGAGAAGGAAGGAAGGAAAACTCACATTATTGAGAGCCTACTAGTTCCAAACACTTTGACATTTAATCTTGACAAAGTAAGTATACTTACTTCAGTTTTGTAAGATGTCTAAGTAAGTTGCCCAAGGTCACAGAGCAATTAAGTGGCAAACGATGGATTCAAATAATGCCTGTGTCAAAGGCCAGGCCCAGTTATGCCCAAAATAATTCCTATCCTCCTAAGAACCTGAGAGCCAAGCCCCAGGGATCCCAGGGTGTGGATTGAATAGGGCAGAAAGTGAGGAGGATATCAGCTGCTCATCACAGTTTCACTTCAATTCATTCAGTCATGTCTGACTCTTTGCAGCCCCATGAACCGCAGCACGCTAGGCCTCCTGTCCATCACCAACTCCTAGAGTCCACCTAAACCCATGTCCATTGAGTCAGCGATGTCATCCAACCATCTTATCCTCTGTCATCCCTTTCTCTTCCTGCCCTCAATCTTTCCCAGCATCAGGGTCTTTTCAAATGAGTCAGCTCTTTGCATCAGGTGGCCAAAGTATTGGAGTTTCAGCTTCAACATCAGTCTTTCCAATGAACACCCAGGACTGATCTCCTTTAGGATGGACTGGTTGGATCTCCTTGCAGTCCAAGGGACTCTCAAGAGTCTTCTCCAACACCACAGTTCAAAAGCATCAGTTCTTCCGTGCTCAGCTTTCTTCACAGTCCAACTCTCACATCCATACATGACTACTGGAAAAACCATAGCCTTGACTAGACGGACCTTTGTTGACAAGTAATGTCTCTGCTTTTGAATATGCTGACTAGATTGGTCATAACTTTCCTTCCAAGGAGTAAGCGTCTTTTAATTTCATGGCTGCAATCACCATCTACAGTGATTTTGGAGCCCAGAAAAATAAAGTCAGCCACTGTTTCCACTGTTTCCCCATCTATTTGCCATGAAGTGATGGAACCAGATGCCATGATCTTCGTTTTCTGAATGTTGAGATTTAAGCCAACTTTTTCACTCTCCTCTTTCACTTTCATCAAGAGGCTTTTTAGTTCCTCTTCACTTTCTGCCATAAGGGTGGTGTCATCTGCATATCTGAGATTATTGATAATTCTCCTGGAATATAAAACCTGGAGAAGGGAATGGCAAACCACTTCAGTATTCTTGCCTTGAGAACCCTATGAACAGTATGAAAAGGCATCACAGTTTGGCCATGATTATAACAAGTACTCCAATTAAAGTTCGATTTTATTACTTTAGGTTTCTTTTATATTTCAAATCTGATGGGAAGTTCACATTCTAAAAATGGAGATCCGTTGAATATTTAAAATTCAGGTCTTCAATTAAATCTTTTAAGAAGACTCTTACTGTGTTTGCCCTTACTCTTGTGTCTATCTAATTTTAGTATCCAGAATTTTACTAGGTATTTGAAAGAGTCGGGGATAGAGAAGCCTAAGTTATGAGTCTTATCCAGGAGTCTCTCATAGTCCAGGGGGAAAGCCTAGTAAATTAAATGACATAAACTTATTAAATGGTGAATGACAGTATATGCTTCATAGTTCGACACCTTCACAGGTGCTGCTCTTGCTACCTGAGTGCCCTTCTCTCGCTTGGGTCTGTCTAGCAAAGCCAGGCTCATTCAAAACTCAAGGGATACCTATGTGAAGAATGCTTTGTCCTCCTGGTTCGTACTTTACCAGATTTGATCAATTACCACATCTTTTATACAGATACCATGCAATACTGTCTGATATTTTACATGCCTCCCTTTGACACTGGAATGTGAGGAAGTTGAGGACAGAAATAATGTTTTCTTTCTTGAATTCCCAGCACATGGCATGGTATCTGAAGCCTAGTAAACAGAAATCAACAATTATAGGCTGGTGATCAAGTGCTAAATGAAGTTATACAAATTGAGGACCTCCAGGGAAACATGGTGGGCACTTGATGGATGGGGGTTGAGTTTGCATTGTGTCTTAGACGATGAGTAATATCTGGAGTTGTTGATGCTGCAAATAGTGTAGGAGAAAGTTATCAGCTAGAAGGATAAGATAGAATAAAAGAATATCTTCCCAGGTGTTTCACGGTAGCTTTGCTTTCACATATCCCACCCTATTGTTACACGTTGTCAGGTTCAGAATGAGGAATATTGTTCCACAGAGAAGAATGGGTGTTACTCTAAACCACATATCATGTTGAATGTTCATCATGAACAGAAGACCTGAGGAGCAGAACTGCCCAACAGGACACCTAGAGTTTTAAACACAAAGACATAGGATGACCTTATATGGGGCCCAATCCAACATCAAGAAGAAGGTCCAGCCATCTTGAAGCCCCTAAATTCTCTTTGACTGTTGTCAACAAAACCTTGCCAGCTCCAAGAGGGTCACCCAGCATCAGGACCCTTTCTCATCTCCTCTTCTCTACCTGACCTCCTGAGATCTACTGTCCTCTTTGCAGCAGATGGTTGACTCGTCAAAAGGCCAGCTACATCAAAACTTGCTCTCAGACAGAGGGTTTTCAGGGCAGCAAAGGATGCTATAATGATAGATACATGTTATTATACTTTTGTCCATCCTCCAGGATGTACCATCCCAGGAGTGAACCCTAATGTAAGCTACAAACTTAGGATGATTATAATGTATCACTGTAGTTCATACATGCGTGAATGCTTGCTCAGTAGCTTCAGTCGTGTCTGCCTCTTGGCAACCCTACGGACTGTAACCCGCCAGGCTCCTTTGTCCGTGGGAATTCTCCAGGCAAGAATACTGGAGTGGGTTGTCATGCTCTCCTTCAGGGGGCCTTCCCAAACCAGTGACCAAACCAATGTCTCATGGATTCTTCACCCAGTGAGCCACCTGGGAAATCTCACAGTAGCTCATCTCTCGTAACAAATGCAACCCTCTTCTGCAGAGTGGGTAGTGAGGGAGGCTGTTGGGGCAGGGAGTATATGAGAGCTCTGTACTTTTACTTGATTTTTCTGTAATCCTAAAACTGCCCTAAAAAATAAAGTCCTCATAAAATAAGGTAAAAACTTGCTTTCAAGAAAGAAGAAGAAGAATGCACACCTTATATACAGGTAGACATGTTATTATATACTCAGTGACTGTATATTCTCTTTGATGGTAACAGTGGCTGCTTTTGAGGGGGGGACTAAGTGACTAGGAGTCAAAAATAGGAGGAAATTATATTTTTATTTTTAGATTTTATTATTTTTATTGAAATATGAAATTGAATCCCATGAAGTATTTGTAAGAATCTGTTGATGTCGTTCCACAAACTGAACACAGCTGAGTAACCAGCACCCAAATCAAGAAACACAGCATTATTAGCTGCCTGCTAAGCCGCCTCCCTCCAGTTTCCCATCACCACCTCCACTCAGGGCAATTCCCTGAGGCAGAGGTGAAATTTCGCCTGATTCTCTACCTTATCTAGATGGAATCTAGATGTGTGCTTTTCTGTCTGGCTTCTTTTGCTTAGCATTTGTTCAAGAGATTCATCATCATTGTAGCCGGTAGTTACAGACCATTCACTCTATTGAATGGCATTTCATTGTATAAATATACCACAATCGATTTCTCTGTTTTACTGGTGATGGGCATTTAGGTAATTTCCAGTTTAGAGCTATTATGACTATTACTACCTTGAACATTTCAGACACATTGTTTTGTGAGGCAGTTATTTTTTATTATTTGTACTACTTGAATTTTGTATTATATGCTTGCATTATTTATAAAGAACACAGAAACCATATTTAAAAGCACCTTCTAGGGTATTTTAATTTGGATCAGAGATTTCTCTCCTTCCCTGCCTATAAGTAAGCAGAAAAATTAATAACAATAACTAATACTTAATGGGACTTCCCTGATAGCTCAGTTGGTAAAGAATCTGCCTGCAGTGCAGGAGACCCTGGTTCGATTCCTGGGTCAGGAATATCCGCAGGAGAAGGGATAAGCTACCCACTTCAGTATTCTTGGGCTTCCCTTGTGGCTCAACTGATAAAAAAATCTGCCTTCAATGTGGAAGACCTGGGTTCAGTCCCTGGGTTGGGAAGATCCCCTGGAGAAGGGAAAGGCTACCCACTCCAGTATTCTGGCCTGATGCTGACTGAATCAACTGTTTGCAAAACAAACAGAAAACCTTTTCATTTTCTCATTTATTGTTCCACGTTACCTGAGCTATAGATACTCTTGTTACTCTCATGTTTGACTTGCAGAAACTGAAACTGGGGAGTTTAAATAATTTCCTCAGAGTCATAGTTAGCAAATGGAGTTCAAACACAGTTCAAACACAGGTCCCCAACTCTAAAGCTGTGCTTTGACCTCTGTGCACAGTCTCCATTAGACAGGGCTGGGCATCCAGGGAGCCAGTCAGAATGGAGAAGGAGGAGCTCCAATACAGCAGGCCCGAACGCCCGCTCAGCCTAGCCCTACAGCGCGGTTTGCCCTTTGCCCCCTTTACGTCCTAATGACCAAACAACACAAATAATATCGACCGGTATCTTCAAAGTTTCATGTAACACGAAAGATTCAGTGCATGAATTGGAATTTATTGCAAGATACAAGAAATTGGAAAGTCAAAGCAATCTGGTCCACCAGCCTCGGTAATTTAAAGAGCTAGGCATCTTAAGCCTAAGCAGAAATAGCACTTTCATAAGAGCCAGATAATAACATAGTTTGAGGCCATATATTCTCACAACAAACTCTGCCGGCACGAAGAGCAATAGTAAGAATGATTTGGCCAACAGACACCAAGGATGCAAATCTGATCCATTTCAGTACTCATATTTTTTCTCTTGGTTTTTCAAATAAAACATGTTTTAAATCTCTAGTGCAGATCAGCAGTCTTTTTCTATTAAGAGCCGTATGATACTGAGTAGAACATGTTTAGGTTCTTGAAGGCCATATGATCTCTAGTGACAACGACAAAATCAAGTGTGCGTCTGTAGGACCAAACATGGCCAGGACAGGTCTAACGGACATGGTGGCCTGAGTTTAGTCCAAGCAGAAACTTTACCTAACTCCCAGGGATTGCTCGACCAATCTGAAATTCCCAGTTACTTCCACCTGACCATCAATAGGATGCGAGTTTAATCCTTCGCCATACGGTTCAACAACAGCATGGTTAAGAACATAGAAGTCTTATAAAATATGTCTTATCAGAGACTCGGTCTTATTATAGAGACACCTGTATGAACATTACTGAGCTAGAGTAAACATGTTTTTAAATCTTAAAGATTCTTCTAGGCTGAAGGACAGGAAGCAGCCTAGGTTGTCTGAATGAGGAAGAGAGGGGGGATGAGGCAGGGAGGAGGGGGGGGTGGGGCAAGAAGGTGGAGGTCGGCCTTCAACAACATCTCCTGCCACTACATAACCCTTTATGCTTTTGCATTGCTGTGGATGTCTTATTCTCTCAGTTTTGGGGACTCGGACACTGGGCATAACATCTGGGGGCTCGTCCGGGATCCCTTCAACTGGGAAGAACAACACTCTCCCGGCAGAAGGTTTTCTCACTAGGAGGAGAGATCTCTGAACACCGGTGTTAATTCTGGTAAAGTCCAGCGTAAGGCCGAGGCCCAGCATCGTGCTGGGGAGGCTGCTGGCTCTGTTTTCTGGTTAAGTCCAGCGTAAGGCCGAGGCCTGGCATCGTGCCGGGGAGGCGGCTGGCTCTGTGGATGTCCTGCCAGTAAGATACTCTCAAGGGGGAAAAGTGTTAAAAAGGGGGGCCCAGGAAGACCAAGTGCTGTGTTCTCGGCCGATGTGTATCTGTTATCTGTTTGTCGTGTCTGTGTGAGTGCCGGCATTGTCTCTGCTCTTTGTGAGTTCATTTTGTCTCCTGTATTCTTCTCTGTAATCATGGGGCAAGTGACTTCTACTCCTTTGTCCCTTATGACTGACCATTTTCCTGATTTCAAATATAGGGCGCAAATTGTATTGTTATTGGTGAAAAAGCTGAGACTGATATCCTGACCATTCGGGGTACTCAGGGGCCAGCTTGCCTGCCAATGGACCAGACCCAGTGGCCGCAATCGGGACCCTTTTGTCCCTGGTCTCCTCCTGACGTGGACAACTGGCCAGAGTGCCCCGACTGGTAAGGAACAAGAGACTTTATTGACCTCTCTCCCCTCCCCTCTCTCTTTCCTCTCCTTAACCCTTCCTATCCTTCCCTGTTTTTCTAGTCCCTCCCCCGGTCCTGGACGTAGGAATCTGGTCGAAGGGCCCTCAGCCTGAGCTGAGGATTGGAGATTGATCACCTCCTCTTGGCAGAGAACTTGAATTCTGGTTCTGATTTCTGGTAGGGCCGAGTTCCAGTCCTCCCTTCTCTGGAGGCCCAGGGAAAAGTCCTATAACCCCTGGGTATCTGTAGGTGGCAGGAGACGTTTGTAAGGCCATCCCTTTTGCCCCCCTCTCCTGCCTCCTCCCCCTTCTTCTTTCAACCTGGCTTCCTTTCCTCCCTTGAAATCTTTGATGTTAGTACTTAGATTTGAAGTTCTGTGTCTCTATAGGAGGTTTCCTGAGAGACTATATTTTTGTATTTAAGGGCTTCCATAGTGGAGCCGAGGTTAAAGCATCTGCCTGCAATATGGGAGACCTGGGTTCGATCCCTGGGTCGAGAAGATCCCCTGGAGAAAGAAATTTTGCTTTGTCTGGCCACCATGTGGTTTAGACCTGCCGCCATTTTGTTGGAACTTGATTTTCTTTCCCTGTGCCTTGAGACCAGGGCTCTCAGGAACACTTATCTAGACCATCTCTAACTCCTGACACTGAGGGAAAAAAGAAAAAGGCTTAAAGCTAGATCTTGCACTGTGTCTGTCTAAATATGTCTTGGTAATATTTTTTTGGTTAATATGTATATGAGCTCTATTTATTTGCCTTAAATAAAAGGGGGGATAAGTGCTTACAAATCAAGTAATTCTAAATTAAACAATAAATTCCAGGTTCATGTGAACTGGGAAATATTCAATGTTAAATACCTGATATTAATGTTTGTTTGTTGACCTATCTAATATAGACATGTCTTAAAATAATTAATGTTAAGTAAAATATTTTCATTGTACCTAGGATTAATATAAGTTAAATATTATATCTGTTACAAGTTTGTCAACAAAGAAATTACCTCAAGTGAAGAAAATTCTAAAAATGTAAATGAGATATGAGCTTTTATATCTCTAGCTAACTTTGGGGTGCTTCAGAGGTCCCCTGAAACATGCCAAGGAGAGATATTAAACTGTGTTTATTTGGTTGGTTAAATTACATGGAAAAGATTATCAAATGAGTAATAGATCCGCTCATGTTATAATGTATGGTAAATTAACTAATACAGATATCCTAGAAATTATATGGAGTTTTTAACATTCTGATATGTCCTGGTATTTTAATGGAAAACCTGATGACTTCACAAAAGTTAACAAAGGACTGAATGAACCAGCGAATATGCTTACAACTTTTATGGTTTCTATCTGAAAAATTATGGGTTTGAATCTTATGTTTTCAGGGAGTAGGGAAAATCTTCCTCTCAACCTAATACTTTGGTAAAATTAAATGTTATAAACAAAACAATTATATTTTCTGACTCTTCTAAAAATTGGGAGTTCTTAGGTTTCCAGTAAGTCCATCAAATGAGTTAAGAAGGTTATCTCACGGATACAAAAATCTCAAGAAATTTTTGAGACCTTAAAAAGGAAAAAATTCACCTAGATTTGTTAGGCAGAATCTGTGATAAGCCTTTGGTGTGAGTTTCCCAGCCCTGTTTTATCTTAAAAATTCAGTCTGAGACTCTATAAATGTTTCAACAAAATAAAAAGCCTATAATCGATTATGGTTATAAAAATCATCAGACCAAAATCAGTGAGAACAGACGTATTTTGCAAATAAACTAACCTTAATTTGGTTATATTTAATAAAAATAAGGGTAACTATAAGGAAAAAAAGAAATTTCAAAACGCTAAATCCCAGTTTGTTAATGGAGGTTTGCATCTAGTAAGACTCATCTCTTAGATAGTTCTTTGCTGTTATGTGATATTGATGAAAAATTTAATTGAATTCTTGAAAAACACCCTAAGTTTGTTTCTGAAGCTTATCTCAGTAATCTATCTTTGGATGAAGATCAGATGCCTCATGACCTGCAACCAGGACTGGAAAAAGACATAATTTAAGGGACTGTCTCCAGCACGGATGGAAGGACTTTTTTATCAGGAGAAACTACACACCAGGATGAGAAGACGACGACATCAGAGGTAGACAGCTTCCCTGAGATGCTGGACCTGATTTGTATGATCATTTATGTTTTCTTGACTTCTTAGACCTTTGCATATAAGTCAAATGCTTTTCTATCATAGGCCTGATCCTATACTAGTTTTAAAAATCAATCCGATTGTTGGGTTTGTGGCCAATTACCTGTGTCTAGTTCTGGGTTACCTTGGTAAATTTCTCTACTACCAGACTCTAACTGGTTGGCCCTGAGAAAATTTACTTAAAAATTATAGTCATATTCAGGTCACTATGGTATTACAAGATAGGATCCCCTCACCAGGCCAATTAATAATGCCTGCTCTGACTCTGGCTATAAATTCGAGCTTTATTCTACTACCCAAGCTCAATCAGAACAAGAAAAGTTTCCACAAAGAAGGGAAAAATCTCCCACAATTATGGGATGGATTTATATAGATAATACCAGGCTACAATAATTTAGGTTTAAAGTCTCCTCTGTTGGAAAAAATAAATAAATAAGTAAATCATACTAAAGATAATCAGTCTAGTAACACTAGAAAACTGGGCCATGTGCCTTATAGATGGTGCCAATATATAATTTCCCTGGAAGATAAAGATTCTGCAGGACAGACTAAGTCAGATGACCTGAAGATATACTGGGCTACATCTAATGGAAGTTCTTAACATAAGTCTTACTTGTGACTTTACTAATACTGCTGGCTATGTTATTTGTATTTCCCCTGTCTTACAAAATTGCTGTTTCTTACACTGTCAAATGTGTATATGAGGCCTCTAATAGAATAATATATAGTCCCATATGAGATCGATGATGGTAACAGTGTAACTCTAGATATGGCAAGAAACAACAAGAGGGAATATTTTCCTGGACCAAGAAGCTAATAAGACAGGTGGTCTAGAGAATTTTGGATACTGTTTTATGGCCTAATCCAGTAACAGCACATTGAGTGGCCTGTCAACAGAATCTTTGCCAGACCTGAGAATGGACATTCTCAGCACCATGGGATAAAATGGTCATGAAGTGCCCCCCCTCATAATCATGGTCAAGTTTATGAGCAAAAAGGGGCTCTGCCAACTGAAGACTGACACTCACCATCTGCATCTACAAAGATTAAATCATGGCCGCTGCAACTGCTGACTTTCAATGCCCCTGCAAGGAGCTCAGGGTGAAAATCAGGAATGAGGCACTCTGTGCTCTGGGAAAAACTGGTAGAACAGGCCTTCAGATAATTAGATCTTTTCAGGAGAAGATTTTATGAGTCCCAATTCTTGCATCTTCTCATATCTAGAGAAACACTGACGTCATTAACGGTGAAATCTGCTTTGGCTATTAAGAAATAGTTTACAATTAAAAGTCAAAATAGAGTAGCTACGGTTCAGATATCCTGGAAAATAACTAGGTGATGCTATGGGTGTACTTTCAGATTAGAGCTTATATTGCTCCAAGCTGGGGCAGTCCTGTGCCCCATTTTGACAGGAAGTTATCATAGTCATTGTTGCCTAGTTCCCTAAAATTAAAACTGAGTGGGACTCTGTGGGGCTCTGGAGTACAGATCTGCTCTGTGTTCTCCATTTCTTATCTGTAGGATATAGACTTTGTTCAGCCTCCTTGGCCTTCCCTGAATTCCAAAACATGGATTCAAACAATTGCTAATCAGGGAAGAGAGGGGATACAAAAACAGAAACAATCAAAGGTTGGTACAGCTTCCAGACAGAGTCCTGGTTCCTACTCAAAGAAATATGCATAACAATGTCTTTGAGCCCCCACCCAGGTGGAAGATGGTAGCTTCAGACTGAACACAAGATTCTTGAAGCACTGCTCTGTTGCCTCATTACCAACCAATCAGAAGGGGTCACAAACCCTGTAACCCTCACCCCAAATGTTGCCTTCTGTTTCCGGGGACCAGAGATGACTATCCTGTTAGGTCTCTTGTTTGGCCCTTGTCTATTTCATCTCTGAGAGGGGCCAACTAAATTGCTGCAACTACAAGGGTAGAAGCTGGCTTCAGATGTGGAAAACCCCAACTTAGATCAGGTAGAGAGAGACTTCTGCTCTGCTAGGCAGGCCTACGCCCATGCACAGCAGGAAGAAGTTACAGAAGAAAGAGACCTCCGCCCCAATTCCCAAAAAGTATCTTGAGTATGAAGTCTCTCAGGGGGCCTATGTGCTGTGTTAGGGAAAGAACGTTGTTTTTATGTGAATCACTCAGGGGTAATCAGGGAGTCCCTGGCCAAGATAAGAGAACGGCTAAATCAGAAAAAAAAAAAGAAAAAAAGAAAAATGTCTCAAAATTGATTTGAGTCCTGGTTCCAACAGTCCCTGTGGTTAACAACGCTAATTTCCACCCTGGTGGGCCCTCTAATAATGCTACTATTAATACTTACTTTTGGTCCATGCATAATAACTAAGCTTGTTGCCTTTGTAAATGACTGTGTCAATACCGTCCAACTGATGGTACTGAGGCAACAGTATCAGGCCCTGCCCCAAAATAAAGAGGAAGATTCCTCTATGTAGCTGAAGACAGGGGGGAATGTTAGGACCAAACTGAAGCCAGGACAGGCTCTAAGGGGCAGGCTAGGCCTGAGGTTTAGTCTCTAGGAAAGCTGAGGCACTGGGAACTCCCGCAGGCAGTGTAGCTCGACCAATCAGAAAAAAATCCCCGTACCCCCCGCCAGCGCCAGACCTGAGCCAATCCGGATAGGGATGGGAGGTTTAAAAGTCCAGTGTCCGCGTACGGTTTAACCAATCAGCTATGCTGTTACAGGAACAAAGAACCGTCTGTATAAAAGTAGATGTGATTCAGAGCTCGGGGCTCTCGTCAAGACTCCACTGTGCTGGATGAGACTTGAGCCCTAGCTCGAGCTAGCAATAAACCCCTTTATGCTTTTGCATTGCTGTGGATGTCTTATTCTCTCAGTTTTGGGGACTCAGACACTGGGCATAACAGGGTCTGGAGATCTGGGTTTCATCCTGACTCATCATTTATTATTTACATGGCTTAGAAGCATTACTTGAATTCTCCCAGCTTCCTTTCTCTCTTGGAGAAATGAGCAGAGGAGGCTCCATGCATGCAGGTCCTCTTTTGTGACTGGCACTAAGTCTGTGCTTTACTGAACTTAACCCTCATAATGACCAAAAGGAGCAGAAATTATACTATTGCCTCTTTTTGAACAGTTATAGTGTTGGGAAGAGTTTTTGTATATAATTTTGCCTGACTTGGCCTTCCTTGTTTATTGAGGTCAATCCTTATTATATGCAGAAGTTTCTATATTGGTTCAATGATAGTTTTCTTGCTTCTTCTAAGATTCTGTGATTTTTTTTTTTTTTTTTTTAGTATCTGTTGTTGTACTGCACTTTAGAGTGAATTGTTTCATCTAATTATTCTATTCAGTTAGGAGTATATAAAAGTCCAATTTATACTCCAAATATCACTGAAGGAAAGCTGAATGCACATTCTGAATGAATGGTCACTATTTCTATTTATGTGCACAGAGTGTGGCTCAGACACACTCATATAAAACACTGCATTAAATAAGAGAATGTCTGTGAATTGTCTAGTACAATACCTGGCACAAGGTAGTCTGACAATAGTTGTCCCCATCCTGCTTAAAGACAAGGGTCAGACTCAGAGAGCTTTTTCTTGGAAAAAGTGTCACCTGGAAAGATGAAGCCAAGATGACACCTTACTTCCATACTCACCTTGTACTCTTCCCAGCCCCAGGCCTGGAAACAACCATCTTCAAGGAATCATGGAGACCAGGATATATTTGAGTGAAAGGGCTATAGGAACTGCACACCAGTTTATTTTCTTGGTCAAAGCCTCAATATCCTTTCATATTTCAGTGATTCTCAAATGGAAGCAATTTAGGGGTATTTGAAGTCATCAGAGTGTCCAGGGATGTGAAATTTCCTATAATGCATAGAGCAGACTAGACTGATAAAGAATAGCCCCACAAACAGCATCCCTGCTAACAAATAGCTATTCGATCCCTAAATCAGTCATCACAGCTTGTCTTTCTTGAGTTCTGTTTCCTCAAGTATTGGCTCAGTTGGCAGGCACTCAGTTAACTTAATCACCACCCTTTCCTTAGTAGGTGCCAAATGTATTGAATTAACTACCATGCCTTATAGTAGATAAAACAGCAAGCCTTGACTGTTGATCTGATTTAAACAGAGCCTCAACCTATTACTTATCATTTCTTTTTAGAAAACTATCTTCCAGTTTATTGGTTATGAACTCAGAACTTATGGTGAAGTCCCATTCATTTCTAGTCTATGCAAGTGCTCCATCTAGTCATTCAGCCCTGTTTGTTGCATCAACACCAATTAGAGGTATCTAGGACTTACACCATGCATTTTACCAAGCATTTTACAAGCTATTTAACCTTCACAATATCCCTATAAATCATGTACTCTTATCATCATTTTTTACAAAGAATCTGATACTCAGCATGGTTAGTAATATACCCAAGATGGTGCAGCTATTATGTGGCAGAACCAACATTCCAAACCCCTGCAGTCAGACCTCAGGACCCATGCTGCATGCATTGCCTGTAACATGTAAGACATACCCAGTAAAATAGAAAATACAAAACAAAATACAAGAGCCATGGAAAATGTTAAACTACAGGGACAACAAAATCAAAAACAAATTTAAGTTTCGAGGTACTACAAAGTTATCGTGGCTGACTATATTTCACTCTGTGTTTCCTAGTAGCCAAAACTAAGGGCAAAACTCCTCAGATATGATTCCTTCCTGCCTTGAGGGAAATGCATCTCAAGAAGTTTCTGGATCATGAACATTGATCCTGTGGAGTCCTGTATGCAGGCCTTTGATAAGACTTCAGTAAAACATTCCCTCCAACGTCCTTGTGTGTGTGTGCACGCACAGTTGCTTCAGTCGTGTCTGACTCTTCACATCCCTATGGACTATAACCTGCCAGGTTACAGGTAACCTGTAACCAGACAGGCTCCTCTGTCCATGAGATTCTCCAGGCCAAAATACTGGAGTGAGTTGCCACGCTCTCCTCCAAGGGATCTTCCTGACCCAGGGATCAAACCCACATCTCCTGAATTCCGTGAATTGCAAGCAGATTCTTTACTGCTGAGCCATTGGGGAAGCCCAAAAACATCCTTACGTAAGTGATTCTCATAGACCTTCAATAGGAGACGAGCGCATGAAGACTGTTTCAGGACAGAGGGAATGAAAAGTATTCATTGAATTGAGAAGGCATCTTGAGACCATAAAACAAGGCAGGTAGCTTCATATACTCAATGAGTCAGTTTATCACAGGGTCACTTACTTACAGGGTTGGAATAGGTTGGGGGCAGACAATGATCTGGAAGCATTCACAGCTGCACCCCACATTGGTCAGGAGCCACTGGGACAATTTTACAGTTAACCTAGGGTATGGAAGTAGGTACTAGGAAACAGGATGTATGCTCCTAACTTAAGATTTATGAATGGATAACTTATCTCATGGGTGTCAGGAATATATCAGCGAAGGTTTTCATTGTTTGAGGATTAATAGAACATAGAGGCTACCATGGAGAAGGCAATGGCAAACCACTCCAGTACTCTTGCCTGGAAAATCCCATGGATGGAGGAGCCTGGTAGGCCGCAGTCCATGGGGTCTTGAAGAGTCGGACACAACTGAGCGACTTCACTTTCACTTTTCACTTTCATGCACTGGAGAAGGAAATGGCAACCCACTCCACTATTCTTGCCTGGAAAATCTCAGGGACGGCGGAGCCTGGTGGGCTGCTGTCTGTGGGATTGCACAGAGTCGGACACAACTGAAGCAACTTAGCAGCAGCAGAGGCTACCTAGTTCTCTATGACTATTTGTTGTTGTTGTTGTTTGGTAGCTCAGTCATATCTGACTCTCTGTGACCCCATGGACTACAGCATGCCAGGCTTCCCTGTCCTTCACCATCTCCTGGAACTTGCTCAAACTCATGTCCATTGAGTCACTGATGCCATCCAACCATCCCATCCTCTGCTATCCACTTCTCCTGCCTTCAATCTTTCCCAGCATCAAGGTCTCTTCTAACGAGTCTTCTCTTCGCATCAGATGGCCAAAGTGTTGGATATTCAGCTTCAGCATCAGTCCTTCCAATGAATATTCAGGACTGATTTCCTTTAGGATGGACTGGTTGGATCTCCTTCCAGTCCAAGGGACTCTCAAGAGTCTTCTCCAACACCACAGTTTAAAAGCATCAATTCTTTGGTGCTTAGCCTTTTTGATAGTCCACTCTCACATCTGTACATGACTACTGGAAAACCCATAGCTTTGACTATTCAGTCCTTTGTTGGCCAAGTAATGTTTCTGCTTTTTTCAAAATATGCTGTCCAGGTTTATCATAGCTTTTCTTCCAAGGAGCGTCTTTTAATTTCATGGCTGCAGTCACTGTCCACAGTGATTTTGGATCCCAAGAAAATAAAGTTTGTCACTGTTTACATTGTTTCCACATCTATTTTGCCATGAAGTGATGAGACCGGCAAGAATACACAGAAGAACTGTACAAAAAGGATTTTCACGACCCAGTTAATCATGATGGTGTGATCACTCATCTTGAGCCAGACATCCTGGAATGTGAAGTCAAGTAGTCCTTAGGAAGCATCACTACAAAGCTAGTGGAGGTGATGGAATTCCAGTGGAGCTATTTCAAATCCTGAAAGATGATGCTGTGAAAGTGCTGCACTCAGTGTGTCAGCACATTTGGAAAACTCAGCAGTGGCCACAGGACTGGAAAAGGTCAGTTTTCATTCCAATCCCAAAGAAAGGCAATGCCAAAGAATGCTCAAACTATTGCACAATTGCACTCATCTCACACGCTTGTAAAGTAATGCTCAAAATTCTCCAAGCCAGCCTTGGAGCAATACGTGAACCATGGACTTCCAGGTGTTCAAGCTGGTTTTAGGAAAGGCAGAGGAACCAAAGATCAAATTGCTAACATCTGCTGGATCATCAAAAAAGCAAGGGAGTTCCAGGAAAACATCTATTTCTGCTTTATTAACTATGCTAAAGCCTTTGACTGTGTGGATCACAATAAACTGTGGAAAATTCTGAAAGAGATGGGAATACCAGACCACCTGATCTGCCTCTTGAGACACCTATATGCAGTTCAGGAAGCAATAGTTAGAACTGGACATGGAACAACAGACTGGTCCCAAATAGGAAAAGGCATACATCAAGGCTGTATATTGTCACCCTGCTTATTTAACTTCTATGCAGAATACAGCATGAGAAATGCTGGGCTGGAGGAAGAACAAGCTGAAATCAAGATTGTCGGGAGAAATATCAATAACCTCAAATATGCAGATGACACCACCCTTATGGCAGAAAGTGAAGAGGAACTAAAAAGCCTCTTGAAGAAAGTGAAAGAGGAGAGTGAAATAGTTGGCTTAAAGCTCAACATTCAGAAAACAAAGATCATGGCATGTTGTCCCATCATTTCATGGCAAATACATGGGGAAACAGTGGAAAAAGTGGCGGACTTTATTTTGGGGGGCTCCAAAATCACTGTAGATGGTGATTGCAGCCATGAAATTAAAAGACACTTACTCCTTGGAAGGAAAGTTATGACCAACTTAGACAGCATATTCAAAAGCAGAGACATTACTTTGCCAACAAAGGTCCATCTAGTCAAGGCTATAGTTTTTCCAGTAGTTATGTATGGATGTGAGAGTTGGACTATAAAGAAAGCTGAGCACAGAAGAATTGATGCTTTTGTTCTGTGGTGTTGGAGAAGACTCTTGAGAGTCCCTTGGACTGCAAGGAGATCCAACCAGTCCATCCTAAAAGAGATCAGTCCTGGGTGTTCACTGGAAGGACTGATGTTGAAGCTGAAACTCCAATACTTTGGCCACCTGATGTAAAGAGCTGACTTATTTGAAAGACCCTGATACCTGGAAAGATTGAGGGCAGAAGGAGAAGATGACAGAGGATGAGATGATTGGATGGCATCACTGACTCAATGGACATGCGTTTGTGTAAACTCCAGGAGTTTGTGATGGACAGGGAGGACTAGCATGCCCTGGTTCATGGGGTCACAAAGAGCTGGACACAACTGAGTGACTGAACTGAGCTGAACTGATGAGACTAGATAGGCCCAGCATTTTGCATGACGTACTCTGCATTTAAGTTAAATCAGCAGGATGACAGTATACAGCCTCGATGTACTCCTTTCCCGATTTGGAACCAGTCCATTGTTCCATGTCCAGTTCTAATTGTTGCTTCTTACTTGCATACAGGTTTTGCAGGAGGTAGGTAAGGTTGTCTGGTAGTCCCATCTCTTTTAAGAATTTTCCACAGTTTGTTGTGATCCACACAGGCAAAGGCTTTAGCATAGTCAATGAAGCAGAAGTAAATGTTTTTCTGGGATTCTCTTGTCTTTTCTATGATCCAATGGATGTTGGTAATTTGATCTCTATGTCTATTAAACAACATAATTAACTACAAAACCCTTGATGACAGAAAGGTGCACAGTACAGTCCTGGGCAGCGTCAGTGAAATAAGATAGTTACTGAGATCTTAAATTATACAAAAGGGCAGCCATAAAGACCATCCAAGACAATGATGGTCCAAATATTTCTTGATACAATCTACCACATCCATCCCAACCTGCTACAACTCATTTGTCCTTGGGCAAGAGGACAAAGGGGAAAAAAGATATTCAAAGAACTTGTCTCTTGGATAACTACAAATGAATTTCCCCACCCCCACACTTAGATTTCTAAACATCCTATAATAAATTGATGCACTGATGTCAGTTCTTTTTAAAAGGAAAACACAATCTCATTACAAGAGGAATTAAGTTGTCCACTTCTTACATTTATACTGAGTCAGTTTGAGTCCCATGTTGTGCAGTGATGATTGTGCATGACCCTGCCTCAAGACATTTCCACGTAAAATGGAGAAGTAGTAGTGACTCAGTGCCTTATTTTCCCTTATCTTAAGGAAACGTTTGCTCTTGCTGAACTTGATGTTTGTACATATGAGTGTAAGAATTCTTCACCACTCAGCAATGACCAATGACCCAGGCTGACCAGTTGGCCTCATTAAATGAGATTTTTGGCTTTTGAGTACCACAGAAGCAAAGGGAATATGTTTTAGGAGGACTTGGGTTTCTTTAATCGGACATATGATTTTTATTTGTTTGGTGGACCAATGGAGAAAGAGAGACATTAGTGGCATTTTATGACTTGTTAAGACTAATTGAAAAATCTGAGGAATTAAGCTTTCTGTGAAGAGAGTGCTCTAATGGGAATGGATGTAATGATTATTTACCTAATTGAGCAATAATGATGGAGGTGCAGGCCACTTTTCCCGGGATTAATAAAGAACCTGGGAGTTGACAGTTTAGGCCATTAAGCTCAGCTAGTACTCAATCTTGGTGAAGGGCATGGTGCCAGAATTATATTAGTATTGTAAAATGAGCCCAAAACTTAGAGACACGAGAACTTACTTTTCTGAGAAATAATTTTACTTGGCAGTTAATCATCTGACATCAGTTTGGGCAATGCAAGTTCTCTCATTAAACTAACTTTCACATAAGGTCTTGAAATCTTATTCCATTTAGAGTGTTCTCAAGCATATGGTTGTTATAAAAGCAAAGTGGGAGAGAGTGGGATCCTTAGTAATATCAAAAATAGTTTCCTGCACAACTGCAAGCAAACAAGCCATTATCACCTCCCTTGCTTTTAAAACAAAACAAACAAGACAATGACACTGAGTTGAACTAGAAGCATCACAAACTCTGGAGATTCATGGTTGAAACTGTTACTCAGAGTGTCCCTACAGTAAAACCAAGCAACACTACTCCATAATCCCTAGTTGGCACTAAACATATCTTACATTATCAGAAATCTCAATCTTACAGAAATTGTGTTTGTATTCAATAGCCCCCTATCCAGTGCAACAAATGTTCATGTACTACTCACTTGCCAAGAAAAAGAGTTACTCAGCTTTCTGCTACTGCTGCTAAGTCGCTTCAGTTGTGTTAAACTCTGTGCGACCCCATAGACGGCAGCCCATCAGGCTCCCCTGTCCCTGGGATTCTCCAGGCAAGAACACTGGAGTGGGTTGCCATTTCCTTCTCTGATGCATGAAAGTGAAAAGTGAAAGTGAAGTCGCTCAGTCGTGTCCGACTCTTCACGACCCCATGGACAGCAGCCTACCAGGCTCCTCCGTCCATGGGATTTTCCAGGCAAGAGTACTGGAGTGAGGTGCCATCTCCTTCTCCACTCAGCTTTCTAGGTGTTCACTATTCCTATAATTCTGCTCCACATGGGAAAGTTCAAACCTCAACTTAAAGCAAGTAGAAATGGTGCTTCAACTTTCTCTCTATGCAGAGTGAATCCTACACTGGTGGCCTTGCATTTTCAAGGTATTCGCAAATATGTTTTGTACGCCAACATTTCCTTCTTTTTCTAGCAAACACTGAATATTTTGCAAGACAGTATAAAAAGGGATGAGAATAAAAACATGAATAAGGCACAGCCACCATGGTACTGCAACCTAGCACAGACCTTAGAATCAAGAGAGCTCTTTTAAAAAGAAAAATTGGGGTATAGTTGCTTTACAGTATTGTGTACAACGAAGTGAATCAGCTATACATATACATATATCCCCTCTGTCTTAGACCTCCCTCCCACCACCACCCCCAACGCCCCCCATCCCGACCCCACAATCAAGGTCATCACAGAGCACCAAGCTGAGTTCCCTATGCTATATAGCAGGTTTCCACTAGCTATCTATTTTACATATACACATGGAATATTACTCAGCCATTAAAAGGAGTGAAATTGGGTCATTTGTAGAGAGAGCTCTTTTGGAAACCTGTTGAGGGAGCAAAACTTCCAATCATATTCATCCTTCCAGCATCTGGATTTCTAATCATTATCTTAATCTACATTGAGTGAAGTCGCTCAGTCATGTCCGACTCTTTGCGACCCCATGGGCTGTAGCCTACCAGGCTCCTCTGTCCATGGGATTTTCCAGGCAATAATACTGGAGTGGATTGCCATTTCCTTCTCCAGGGGATCTTCCCGACCCAGGGATCATACCCGGGTCTCCCACATTGTAGACAGACGCTTTACCGTCTGAGCCACCAGGGAAGAAGTAATCTACGTTGAAGAAGATGGTTAATGTGGCTCCATCTGCTCTGAGGCATTACCTCTCTAGCAACCTCTGCAGGAGCCTGCAGCCAGCCAATTAAGCAACAGCAGTAATAATGTAGTCATTTATTTAGTAGGAAGTTACCAAGCTTTTACCACATAATAAAACAATGTCAGGGTCCAGAGACATAAAGGTGAATTTTTTAAAAATCTCTATCTTCCCAAACTATAGTGTAATTGAAAAGAAATATTAAAAACGTTACTGTGTTACAGGTACTTCGATAGTAGGGTAGGGAGAAGCCCAGAAGTGGGAATCAGCCAATCTCAGTGGTCTTCAGGAAGAAGAACATGCATCATAAAGGAGCTAATCTTGAACTAAACTTTAAAAAGTTAAGAGATATCCTTCAGGTAGAGGTACATAAAGAACTTGCCAAGTCAAGGGACTGACATAAAGAAAAGGGCTGGCAGAGGAAAACGCTGGGGATGGTCAAGGAACAGTAAGGTCTTCTCTCTTAACTACATCTTAAGTGCCTCACTTGATTAAGCAGCACTTCCACTCTTTCTGCAAACTGGCAGAAAATACCCTACCAGCATCTGTGGCAAGTCAGATGGACACTAATGAGCCTGTCCCCTTTCTGCTTCCACTTCTTGTATTATGTGAGTCACAGGAGTTTGTTCCCAATCAGTTTGTGGCAGTGGTACTCATTACTGAAATTATATAATTAACATAAACAACACTGGAGAGTTGTTGTTTCTGTGAAAATTAAGTTGGATATTTTGAAAAAACTTGACTTTTATTTTTACTGAGTCACTAAGAGAAGCTATAATAGAAGCAAGCCCAGGAAATGGAACTATAAAAGAATAAAGGAGGATTATAAAATTCCCTATGATGAGATTCTGCCTCAAATTGCTTTGCTGATATCTCAAGTTCTCACTCTAAAGAAACCAGGACTGGAATTCATGAAAGATGCATTATGGAGGCATTTTATGCACTAAAAAAGATGATTCATAAAATCAAAGTCTTGCCCCTATGTGAAAGATAAGAAAAATGTACACTCAAGTTTTATGTTAAGATATTTTAAGGTGGTTTTTTGGGTGTGCTTTCTTTCTTTAACCAATGTTTGGACCATCAAACTGGTGTCACTATTAAGGTACTGGTTGAAAGAGTTTCTCTTGTAGCATGAATTTAGGAGAGGATGAGAAAAGATCAAACTGAAGAAAGAGGCAGGAAGGCTCCAAAAGTCACAATAGGGCATTTGGACTTTATTCTATAGATCAGGGAGTGGCAAACTATAGCTCACAGGTCAATCTCAGCCCAAATCCATTTTTATAAATAAAGTTTTATTGGGACATAGCCATGTCCATTCAGTTAGAGGAGTACCTATGGCTGCCTTCACACTACAATGGCAGAGCTGAAGAGTTGTTATAGAGATGGTGTGCAGGTATACAAGAAGGTTTAGGCTACGCCTACAGGAAAAGCATGAAATACTTCCTTCTTGCCAGTCACTTCTTTCAACAAAAGCCCTCGGCCACTGCAGGACCAAATGCCCTAGAGAACAAGGAAAGGCACAGAAATAAAAATCCCTCAGCTCTTGGGGATGGAGGTATAAAATGGCTGGTCCAGGATATTAAGCTAATACTAATTAGAAGTCTCCTACCACCAGGGAAAGACATTGAAAATCTCTCCCGCACAAGACCCACCACTTTGATTTCCAAGGAGGAACTGGAACACTGAGAATGTCCCACCCCCAGGGCCCAGGTGTACAGGTCTATGTGAGACTGAGGCTTGGCCAGGAAAAAATAGAGCATTACAACTACCTGCTTAGTAAGCACTGAGCAGCAAATAGTAACAATGCTACAGGACTACAAATGCATCTGAAAGCCAAGAGTGGAGTATTAAAACCCTCCAATACCCCAACTCCCACGCTAATAGAGCATCCAAAAGGAATCTGAAGCCTCTAGGGACTGAGGATGTCCACAGCAACATCATTAACCATTAGGGAAATGCACACTGAAGTCATAATGAAAGGCCACAGTCTGGGCTTCCCCAGTGGCTCAGCGGGGAAAGACTCTGCCTGCAATGCAGGAGACACAGGAGATGCAGGTTCGATCTCTGGAGTAGGAAATGGCAACCCATTCCAGTATTCTTACCTGGAAAATCTCATGGACAGGGGAGCCTGGTGGGCTACAATCCAACATGTTGCAAAGAGTCGGACATGACTGAGCAACTGAGCACAGCACAGTACACTCATGGCTGAGTAAATAAAACACATTGAGAATATCAAGTGGTACCAAGGATGCAGAAGTGTTTCTCATACTTTATTGGTTAGGAGCACTCTGGTGCAGCAACTCTGGAAAACAGTTGAGCAGTTTTTTATGAAAAGCTATACTTACCCTAGGGCCCAACAGTCTACTCCTGGGTATTTACCCTAAGAAAATGAAAACTTATGTTCACATTAAATCTTATATAGGAATGTTCATAGCAGTTTTATTTGGGACAGCTGAAACCTGGAAGCAACCCAAACAGAATGAGCTTATCTTCCTGTATTTGCAGGAAGCACCACCATCTACCCATTCCAGGACCCTAATAGAGTGTTGACTCCTCCCTCTACCTCACTTTTAAAACACCAAAGTCCTCCTTATTTGACCTTCAAAATATATGTCATATCTTCATTTCTTCTCTATTTTTGCTCCTATTTGACATACTCTAGGTACCAACGATCTCTTTCTTGAACTTCTGCACAGTTCCCTAACAAATATAAATGGCAATTCCAGTATTGTGTGTTAGTCACTCAGTCATGTCTGAGTCTTTGCAATCCCATGGACTGTAGCCTGCCAGGCTTCTCTGTCCATGGAATTCTCTAGGCAAGAATACTGGAGTGGGTACCAATTCCCTCCTCCAGGAGATCTTCCTGACCCGGAGATTGAAATCAGCTCATCTGCATTGCAAGCCAATTCTTTACCATCTGAGCTACCAGGAAAGCCCAAATTCAGTATTAGACCTACCAAATGGATCTACCCCTTCCCCTCACCCATGTAAAACACATGTTTGGATACATAAACATTTAATTTTCCCCCCAGTATATGGCGGGGGGGGGGGGAGCTCCTTTAATTGGCACATAAGATCTTAAAAATCCTTGGTTCTTGACTCTCCAGGCCCATTTCTTGCCACTTTCAAGCGCCTATTTTAGGCTTCAGCAACAACAAATAGATGTTGTTAAATATGCAAAAGCAACTGAGTTTCTCCTCTCACTCTGTCTCACCTCCGTGACTTCATTCATGCTGTCATCTGTGCCAGAGTTAACATCCTTCCCTCCCTCTTCCACTGACCTGTCCAAACCTTTAGGGTTCAGTTCAGGGGTCACCTCATTTTGACTTCTCCCTACAATACCCATTCTCCTGCTCCAACTGGGAACCCACTTTCATGTTTGTAACAATCTGTCAAAGGAGCACTAAAGACTGCTGTGAGCCTGGTTTTGGCTTTTCTGAGTATGACAGTTTCCTAGAATTGTTCACAGAAGAGATTTTAAAAAGCAAGCATAATACATAGAAGTGATTAAGCCTTTCAAATATGCCCTTTGTTCCCAAGGTTCCATTAATTGCCATTTAGGGAAGGCTTATTTGCAATGTCCTCAATTACTTAGGCAACTAAATAGCATTTACCGATCAGATAGAGCAGCATTTGCTTAACAGCAAATAACAAATGCAGTGGCACAGTCCATTGATAGTCTCCTTCCAGAGATGGCCTTATTTAAGTTTGCGCTCCAGAGGGAAATTGCTTTTTTTTTTTTTACTGGAGTACATTATAATTGTTCACATAACCACTTAGATCTAGAGATTGGGGTTTTTTTCCCTTAATTTTTTACAGAATTAAGTAATGAATAAACCAAAAGAGCATATCTAAGTAACTCCAGAGTCCATTCCACTCATTCAAATCTATTCCTGCCAGTAAAAGCTTCATGAAATTCCTATCTGATCAAATCACAGCCCCACAACTCTGAAGACCCTGCTCTCACCTGACCTTCTCAGCTAGAACATCTCTGACTACCCTGAATTGCTGTGAGATTTCTCTTCTCCAACTTTTTAGACAGTTTTGTGGTAGTTTCTATGTGCTTGCCAATGCTTCTAATTTTTGTTACCTATAGGGAAACAAAAGGGAAGAAACAGGCTGAACACTGATGTTCAATATAAAAATGCCAGCTGGGGACTTGGCAAGGGGCAGGCAAGACCAGATTGTGGAAGGCTTTGATGCTAAACTCAGGGCTCAGACTTTATTAATGGTGAAGATTCAGATAAAGAAGGTTTTCAGGTCCTTGACAGAGCGTTATATCCCATGTCTCAAAAAAAGTGGCCCTAAGTCAATGAATCCATCTTAAGTTCTAGTCCTACCTATTGATCAGCAGAAAACCCCTGAAGCACTGATTGGAGAATGATTCTGGATCACATAATTAATGAGAAATATCTGCATAGAGGTACAGGGAGAAGGAACTTCTCTACACACAGCATATTATGCCATAGCTCTGGACATCTATACAACTTATATAGTCTGCAATTATAGAACTGAGCACAAAGTCTCTAACATTGGTCTCAGATTTTGGCCTCAGTTCCTCAGTGGTTTAAAAAACTAAGTCAATTGATCATGCACTTGACTTTGTCCAAAGAGGAAAGAAGAAGAAAGTAGAGGAAGAGGACCACAGTTCATGTAGGGCGGTAACAAGAAGTCCAAGTTGTAAAATGATGGGTGCAGAAAGGAAAATTTTGAAAGGCTTCATGGGAATAAATATTTGCCTTTTCTCAGTTTTGCCTTATATTGGTCCTCACACTGTCCCTGGGCAATGGCAACCCACTCCAGTACTCTTGCCTGGAAAATCCCATGGACAGAGGAGCTTGGTAGGCTGCAGTCCATGGGGTCGCTAAGAGTCCAGCTCGACTGAGCGATTTCACTTTCACTTTTCACTTTCATGCATTGGAGAAGGAAATGGCCACCCACTCCAGTATTCTTGCCTGGAGAATCCCAGGGACAGAGGAGCCTCAGTTCAGTTGCTCAGTCATGTCCGACTCTGCGACCCCATGAATCACAGCACGCCAGGCCTCCTTGTCCATCATCATCTCCTGGATTTCACTCAGACTCACGTCCATCAAGTCAGTGATGCCATCCAGCTATCTCATCTTCTGTCGTCCCCTTCTCCTCCTGCCCCCAGTCTCTCCCGGCATCAAAGTCTTTTCCAATGAGTCAACTCTTCACATGAGGTGGCCAAAGTACTGGAGCTTCAGCTTTAGCATCATTCCTTCCAAAAAATTCCCAGGGTTGATCTCCTTCAGAATGGACTGGTTGGATCTCCTTGCAGTCCAAGGGACTCTCAAGAGTCTTCTCCAACACCACAGTTCAAACGCATCAATTCTTCGGCGCTCAGCCTTCTTCACAGTCCAACTCTCACATCCATACATGACCACAGGAAAAACCATAGCCTTGACTAGACGGACCTTAGTCGGCAAAGTAATGTCTCTGCTTTTGAATATACTATCTAGGTTGGTCATAACTTTTCTTCCAAGGAGTAAGTGTCTTTTAATTTCATGGCTGCAGTCACCATCTGCAGTGATTTTGGAGCCCCTCAAAATAAAGTCTGACACTGTTTCTACTGTTTCCCCATCTATTTCCCATGAAATGATGGGACTGGATGCCATGATCTTCGTTTTCTGAATGTTGAGCTTTAAGCCAACTTTTTCAGAGGAGCCTAGTGGGCTGCCATCTATGGGGTCGCACAGAGTCGGACATGACTGAAGCGACTTAGCAACAGCAGCAGCAAACATCTTTAAAACTCCTCTTCTATGACTTAAAAGGTCAACTCTATGATAATATTTCTTATCAGTCATTACAAAAATCCTTCCTAAGTGGCTGCGTCTGAGTGGCGACAGACTCTAATAATAAAATTTAACTCTTACTTTGCCTTACATTTTCTCTATTGAAAGTGAAAGTGAAAGTCACTCAGTCATGTCTGACTCTTTGCGACCCCATGGACTACAGTCCATGGAATTCTCCAGGCCAGAATACTGGAGTGGGTAGCCTTTCCCTTCTCCAGGGTATCTTCCTGACCTAGGGATAGAACCCAGGTCTCCCCCATGCAGGCAGATTCTTTATCAGCTGAGCTATCAGGGAAGCCATTTGCCACCTAATAAATCAGGAAAAAAAAAAAAGGCTCCAGGAATTCATTTCTACTGTAGCATAGCTGCAAATTTGAAAGAGACTGAAATTAACCACTTTTATGTGTTTTGTTAGATTCTTTCACAGGACTGGTTAACATCTTGACAGATATCATTTGGAGATTCACTGGAGACTTCATGGCACCTGACCTGGTTTGCCGCGTGGTCCGCTATTTGCAGGTATGTAGCACCTTCCAAATATGATGAGGCAAACTGACACCAAAATTACCTCTTGGATTCTTCATAAGGAAAATAGTATAAAACCCTATACTTTGCTGCAACAAATTGCTTACTTCTTCATGGTTGAAAGGACAAGCAAAATTTATATTTTTCATGTTTTTTGTTTGTTGAAAATAATACATGTATAAAGAAAACACAAGTAAGCAATAATAAGAACATAAGCATTCCTAGTTTAAGCATCAGGTAAAATTTCTGGGTTATTATTCTTTTTGACATATTCTGGCTGTCTTAGTCCAAGGATGCTGATATAAAAATACTGTTCTGACCTGGAGAATTCCATGGACTATATAGTCCATGGGGGTCACAAAGAGTCAGACACGACTGAGCAACTTTCACAGAGTAGGTGGCTTATAAACAACAATTTATTTCTCACAGTTCTGGAGGCTGGAAGTTGAAAATTAGTGTACCAGCCTGGTCAGGTGACGGCCTTCCTCCTGACTGCAGACATCTCATTATTTCCTCACACACCATGACCAAATGGGATTTATTCCAGGTATGCAAGGCTGGTTCAACATTCAAAACTCAATTGATGTAATTCATAACATAAAAAGGTAAGAAAAGATTATATGATCCTATCAGTAGATACAGAAAAAGCATTTGAGAAAATCCTATACCCACTCACGATAAAAATTCTCAGCAAACTATGTATAGAGAGAAACTTCCTCAACTTGATAACAAAAATCTGTAAAAAAAACCTACAACTACCTCAGGCTTAATGGTGAGAAGCTAGAAGCTTTCCTCTTGAGACTGAAAATAACACAAAGATGTCTCCTTTCACACTCATATTCAGCATCATGCTGGAAGTTCCAACTAATTCAAAATGACAAGAAAAAAAATAAAAGGTTACACAGATTGGTACAGAAAGATGAAATTAAAAACATCTGTGTTTACAAATAACTTTGTCTATACAGACAACTAAGTGAAAACCAGCAAGGTCACAGAAAACAAGGTTAGAGGACGAAAGAGGATGAGCTGGCTGGATGGCATCATCAACTCAATAGATATGAGTTTGAGTAGGCTCCAGGAGTTGGTGATGGACAGGGAAGCCTGGCGTGCTGCAGTCCATGGGGTTGCAAAGAGTAGGACACAACTGAGCGACTGAACTGAACTGAACATACAAAAGTTCAGATGTTTTTTCATATACCAGCAATCAACAATTTGAAGTTAAAATTTAAAACACAGTACCATTTATGTTAGCACCCAAAATATGAAATATTTAGGTATAAATATAACAAAATATGTGTAAGATCAATATGAAGAAAACTGGAAAAACTCTGAAAAAAAAATCAAACAATATCTTGAAATGTATAGATATTCCATGTTCATAGATAGGAAGACTCACTATTGTCAAGATGACAATTCTGCCAATACAACTTATAAATTCAATGCGATTCCAATCAAAATCCCACCAGGTTATTTTATATATATGGACAAACTCTAAAGTTTAAGTAAAAAACACAGAACAGTCAATACAATACGGAAAAAGAAGAATATGGATGGAAGATTGACCCTATCTGATTTCAAGAATGCTCAAAATGCTCAAAAAATCAAAACAGCATGATACTGGAAAAGAATCAACAAATAGATCAATGGAGCAGAATAGACAGTGCAGAAAGAGATACACACAAAAAGTCTAATGGATCTTTAACAAAGGATCAAAGGCAGTTCAATGGAGAAAGGATAGCCTGCTCAAGAAATGCTGCTGGAGTCACTGGATATCCATTTGCAAAAAGAATAAGCAAGAATCCAATCTCAGACTTCGCCCCTTTCACAAGGACTAACTCAACATGGATCACAGACTGGAATGGAATATGAAGTACCATAAAACTACTAGAAAATAACATAGGAGAAAATCAGGGGACTTTGGATATTTCTGTGATTTTTTTAGATATAACATCAAAAGCACAATCCATGAAAGAAACAATTGAAAGTTGGGGTTTTATGAAAATTTAAAATTTATTCTCTGCAAAAGACACTGTCAAGAAACTGGAAAAATAGGGCACAGAATTGGGAAAAATATAGAAAACATATATTTGATAAAGAAACAAAAGTGAAAGAAAGAAAATGAAGTTGCTCAGTCGTGCCCAACTCTTTGCAACCCCACGGACTGTAGCCTACCAGGTTCCTCTGTCTATGGGATTTTCCAGGCAAGAATATTGGAGTGGGTTGCCATTTCCTTCTCCAGGAGATCTTCCTGACCCAGGGATTGAACCCAGGTGTCCCACATTGTAGGCAGACGCTTTACCATCTGAGCCACCAGGGAAGTCAAAGAAACAAAGAAATCCTCAAATAACAATAAGAAAATAAACAGCCCTCATCAAAGTGGTCAAAAGACCTGAACAGATACTTCACCAGAGAAGATCTACAGATGGCAAGCAAGCATATAGAAAGAATTTCAACATTCATTACTCAGGCATTAGGCAATTCCAAATTAAAACAATGAGATACCACTACACACCTATTAGAATGGCTAAACCAATATTTTTTAAACTGACGATACTGAGTGGGACTGAGAATATGTAGCTATAGGAAGTCTCATTCATCTTTTCTGGAAATGCAAAATGGTATACTTTAGAAGACAGTTCGGCAATTTCTTATAAACTTGAACATACTCTTACCATAAGATCTAGCAATTGTGCTCCTAGGCATTTACTCAGTTGAGCTGACAACTTATATCCACATGAAAGTCTGCACAAGAATGTTTATAGCAGTTTTATTCACAATTGCAAGAAATTGAAAGCAAGATACTCCTCAGAAGCTGAATGGATAAATAAACCAAATGAGCTATCAAGCCATGAAAAGTCGTGGAGGAATCTTAAAAGCACATTGCTAACTGAAAGAAGCAAGTCTAAAAAGACTATGTTTGTGTGATTATAACTACATGACATTGGAAAAGGAAAAACCATGCAGACAGTAAAAAGATCAGTGGTTGCCAGGGATTGGCAGGGATTAAATAGATAAAGGCACAAGGGGTTTTTAGGACGGTAAATCTCTTCTGTATAACACTGTAATAAAGGATACATGGCATTACGCATTTATCAAAACCCATGGAACTGTACAACACAAATAGTGAATCTCAATACAAGCCATGGACTTCAGTTAATCATAATGTATCAATATCAGTCTGTTAATTTTAAAAAATTTACCCACACTAATGTAAGGTTTAATAAGAAGAGAAAGCATGTGTGTGGTGGGGTGGGGGGGTGGGGGGGGCGGAGCGGCATGGCTAATATGGGTACTCATTGTCTTATCTGCTCAATTTTTTCTGTAAAACTAAAACTGTTCTAAAAGATAAAGTATATTGATTTTTAAAAGTCAGTCCAGAGATTCTACTTTAAATGAATCCAATCTGGCATTTTTCTAAATAAAAAAATTGAAGTTTTCTGCATTTAAGTCTCATTTTTCTACAAGAATTTTTTTTTTTTTTTGGGTTTCGTATTTCCTAGGTCATTTTTGTCAGAATTGAGGGTGGGATGGTGAGAATTTAGACATATGTCCTCAAGCTTCCATCTGTTCTCCAAATGGTATCCCATATGTTGTTGACGTGTAGAAATTTTATTGTTGACATTTATGAATTGACTATAATTGTACTTTAATTTCCTTCTTGACTCAAGTTAATTATAAGGGTGTTTAAATTTCCAAGTGGTATTTAAAAAAAAATTCATGATACTAATTTCAGCTTTCATTGCTTGTTGTTTTAAATTTGTGAATTGTATAAATTTTACTTTTTGGAATATATTGAGGGTTTTTTTTCCTTGATAGCTTAGTTTATGATTAATTTTTGAAATACTGCTTAGATATTTTATAATAATGTGTATCATTCTTAGAGTTTGTTTAATTATTTCTACCTATGTATTATTGTACTTGTTTCCTCTGTAGAACTTTGAACATTTTAGTTACATATATTTCAGTTCAGTTCAGTTCAGTCGCTCAGTCATGTCCGACTCTTTGAGACCCCATGAATTGCAGCTCACCAGGCCTCCCTGTCCAACACCAACTCCCAGAGTTCATTCAAACTCACGTCCATCGAGTCAGTGGTGCCATCCAGCCATCTCATCCTCTGTCGTCCCCTTCTCCTGCCCCCGATCCCTCCCAGCATCAGAGTCTTTTCCAATAGTCAACTCTTCGCATGAGTTGGCCTAGTTACTGGAGTTTCAGCTTTAGCATCATTCATTCCAAAGAACACCCAGGAACGATTTCCTTTAGAATGGACTGGTTGGATCTCCTTGCAGTCCAAGGGACTCTCAAGAGTCTTCTCCAACACCACAGTTCAAAAGCATCAATTCGGCGCTCAGCCTTCTTCACAGTCCAACTCTCACATCCATAGATGACTACTAGACAAACTATAGCCTTGACTAGACAGACCTTTGTTGGCAAAGTAACATCTCTGCTTAAATACCATGGTCAGGTATTTAGAATACTTATTTATTTAATTTTGGCTGCATTGTGTCTTAGTTGCAAAGCACGGGCTCAGTTATTCCAGCCTGCAGCCTTAGTTGCCCATTGGCATGTGGGATCTTGGTTCCCTGACCAGGGATTGAAACTGTGTCCCCTGCATTGCAAGGCAGATTGTTAACCACTGGACCACCAGGGAAGTTCCCATTGTCAGGTATTTTAAATGTCACTCATTCCTGCACCTAGAACCACATCTAGCACGAAGTAACCACTTGCTGGTATTTGTTGAAGGAAAAAAGAAGGCGACTGGTTCTGGCTCTCACACCATTTATCTATACAAACTTTGAGTCACTCATTCTCAATAATCAAGGGTGGTCCATGGCTCTACAGCAGGGGCATCACCTGGGATCTTGTTAGAAATGCCAAATCTCGGGCCAACCCTAGGCCTATTGAATTAGGGGCTATAGTTCAACAAATCCCTGGTTGATCCCTGTGCACATTCACATTTGAGAAACACAGTTCTAAGCCACAAGGAGATAATATCAGCCCTCCCAGGAGAGTTAAGAGTGTCAGATAGGATGACTAATGTGAAAATGTCTTGAATATTGAAGCGTCTCTTAATTTCATGGCTGCAATCACTATCTACAGTGATTTTGGAGCCCCCCAAAATAAAGTCTGACACTGTTTCCACTGTTTCCCCATGTATTTGCCATGAAGTGATGGGACCAGATGCTATGATCTTCGTTTTCTGAATGTTGAGCTTTAAGCCAACTTTTTCACTCTCCTCTTTCACTTTCCTCAAGAGGCTTTTTAGTTCCTCTTCACTTTCTGCCGTAAGGATGGTGTCATCTGCATATCTGAGGTTATTGATATTTCTCCTGGCACTCTTGATTCCAGCTTGTGCTTCCTCCAGCCCAGTGTTTCTCTATATTTAGTGTTATGCTATTATTACATTTGGGCTTCGGTGGTGGCTCAGACCATAAAGTGTCTGCCTGCAATGTGGGAGACCCGGGTTCGATGTTACATTTAGGTTCATTGACATTCTGTTGCCATTGTGGTATTGTATCTATTATAATATAAATGATCCCTTCAATCCACGTAGTACTAATTGCTTTGAATTTAATTTGTCTAATAGTACTATTGCAAGGAATGCTTTCTTTTAGTTTTCAGTTGCTCATTATACCATTGGCCATCACTCTATTTTTAAACTTTGATAATCTTTTGGTTTTAGAAGTTTCCCTTCTAAATAGTATACAGTTGGATTTGGGCAAGAGTTGTGTAAACAATCTTTGTTTCAGTGGAGGAGCTCAAGCCATTCATTTTTATTTTGACAAATAGTGTTTGGTACTATTTCAATCATACCATTTTAATCTTTCTGTGTTAATTTTTTATTCACTCATTTTTTTCCCTTTCTATATATTTGGTTATAACTGTGGTAGGCTGAAAAATGGCCCCCCAAACATTTCTAAATCCTAATACATGAAACCTATGTATGTTACCTTATATGGCAAAAAAGACTTTGCAAATGTGATTAATTTAATGATTTTGAAATGAGAAGACTATTCTGAATTCTCTCAATAATTATTACTATTGAGTCCAAAGGCAAACATACACATCCTTGTAAGAGGGAAGCAGAGGAAGTTCTGACACGCAGACAGAAGGGGCGCTGTAACCATGGGCTCAAAGATGGTATCGGTGTGACCACAATTCAGAGTTCTCTGGTAGCCACCTAAAGCTGGAAAAGACTAGGAAAGAATTCTCCCCCAGAGCCTCGAGAGGGAGAGTGGCCCTACCAACACCTTGATTTTGACCCCATACAACTGATTCTGACTTCTGGTCTCCAAAAATATAAAAGAATAAATTTATGTTGGTTTAAGCCACAGTGTTTGTGGCAATTTGTTATGGTGGCCATAGGACTCTAATAGATCTTTTTTCTCGATTTCTATTTTACTCTATCATAGCTTATCTTTAAAGTGCAATACATCTCTATCAAAATAAAAACAACAAAAAAGATGTCTAAAGTATCTAAATAGAAATTTGATGCTATTGCTTTCCTTCTCCTTTCTGCCCTCATCCAACTCACCAAATTTTCTCTGAAATATTATGTAATGATATTCATAGCTATTTTAAACATTTTGTGTTTTTCTGACTCATTGCTTACTATGGCTTTCATAGTCTATCCCCTTTCCTCTTCTTGAGTACTTAATTTCAAAACAATTCTCAGTCAGCAGAAATGTTTCATCAATAAAGATTTTTTTCCAAAAGTAGGTGATGTTTTCCTTCTACTTATATGTAAGAAAATTATTCTGTGCCTTGGTACAAAAATATTTACCAAATTTTTGAATCACAATTTTTCTTTCAATACTCATTAATCTTTTTGTTCTGTTTTCTGGCATTTATTTTTGTGGGGAGGAGGCATGACAATTTGAGGTGTATTTCTTTCAGATAATCTTTAACATTTTTTTAAAAAAAAAACAAAAACCCTGTCTAGATGTTTGAAGATTCCTGAAGTTAAATATTCTTTTTGACCATGTCTCAAAAGTAGGTATCTTTTTATTAACTCTTCCTGCTTCTCTGGCCAGTCTGTTGTGAGCTTTTCTCTTGCCCCAGGTCCTGAATTTGTGTGAGCCAGTCATCTCACTCAGCACAGTTGCAGATGCCATGATTCCCATGACTGTCTCATCACAATATTCTAACCCATGCAGTTCTCCCAGTGAGAGTTCTCTTTCCCATCCTTCTCCTCAACTCAGTGCGGCCAGCATTAACAATTCTTAATCCATGGATCCCACAAAGAAACCCCAGTTTTCTCTAAGGAGACAGCCGTCTTATTTTTGTTGCTGTTGTAAAAATTGAATGCTGTTTTTCTCTCTGATCACTCATCAGATTCTCAGGAAGATGAGAATTTCTTCCTATATCCCTCAGGGAAGGCTTCAGTCTCTGGTCAGTTTTCAGAACACCCTCTCCATGGCACCTTCTGCAGCACAGATGCTGGGATGTATATATGGCAGTGTTACAGAAATAAAAATAATAAAGAATATTGATGTAGCCGATTATTTTTCTGAGGCAGGGAATTAACAAAATGGTACAAATCCAGACAAAGGTTCTTAACAAATTCATGTTATCCCTATTTCATCTTAGAAGAAATTCAGACACTCACCCTTAGACTTCAGTCTTCGAGTTAATTTCTACTTTCTATTCACTATGAATTTGACTAAAAGTTTACAAAGTAGTGATATGGCTAGACTCCTGGTAGCAATGAGGCTCAAAGTTATCCGAAAATTTTCCATCTTGATAATCCTTTCAGATATATTTCATTTAATTACCTTTTGAGTATGCTCTTCACAGAAGAGATATTAACCTCTTAAATCAAAATGTTCTTCTCTGCAAAGTAAGCAAATACCACTGTACATGGGATAATTAAAGGACATGGGTAAGCTTAATAAAAGAGGGTGGGAAGGCAGAAGAGAGGACCCAAAGGCTGACCCTAGTGGGCAGCTCTGCTGCAGAAGTGGATGAAGAGGAGCTCTAAGAGTGTCAACCCAGATGGTGATAAATGATTCAAAACAGCACCCAGGCTCCTTGAAGCCAGATTCCCTCCTATCATCTTTCAACAACTCATGTTGATAAAAGGCAAATGAACGTTTGTTTCTAATTATTCTGGAATGTCAACTGTAGCAGAGAAAATTAGTTTAGCTTTAAAAGTCAATTACAAACAAATGTACTGCGCAAATGTCAAGGGGGACTGATCCTTGGAGAAATGTGGAGTCTCCAAGAAGCCAAGCAAAAGAGTGAGCAAGTGAGAACTGGAGGCACTCTCACCTGTCACAGCCAGCAGTGCAAAGTCCAGCACCAAGAAGAGCCATCTTCTGTCTGGGCAGGAGTCAGGCATTCCTGTCCATACTCCAAACCTCATCCAGCCCTTGGTTTGGTGCCTAGATTTCTAAATACCACAAAATGCTCTTCTTTCCATGATGTGCATTTCCTCACCTTTATGAAACCACTCAACCTCCTCTCATTTCTGTCTTCAGGTTGTGCTGCTCTATGCCTCTACCTATGTCCTGGTATCCCTCAGCATAGACAGATACCATGCCATCGTCTACCCCATGAAGTTCCTGCAAGGAGGTGAGCAGGCTCAACCAAGTACTATCCTTGGGTGAGGGGTTTTTGCTAATATTATCCTCTTAGTAATGGCTCTTTTCCTCCCCCTTTCTCCTCTTCTTCCCCTTCCTTCCCCACTTCTTGAGTCTGATTGTCAAAAAAGACGTAGAAAAGAAACTTGGCTTCCTGGGAAAATGCTGACAGTTGGCCTGGACGGTCAAGAACTGTGAGGAAAGATGCTTTGCTGAGCCCACTCTGTGACCATTTCCCTTGACACTGATGCTTCCAGCTTTTTTTTCTTTTTTTCAGAGTAGTGGTGACACACATCTTTCCAAACTAAGGAACACTCCCGCTTCAACTTGCTTATTTTCCAGGAAGAAGCATTTGCCTTCCTTACCCCAAAACCATGGAAATAATCAGAAAAATGTTTCAAATTGATAATTATAATGGAAACAAGGAAAACCCTCTTTGATCCAGAGATAGTGAAAAATCCCTGAAAGAAGGAAGCAGACAGGTCAGCGGGAAGGCTGAAGGCACACAACCCACAGTACACACAGATGATGCTACAGCAATGAGGCAGGGGTCTTCCTAAATGGTGGAAATGCCTGGAGCAAGATGGACTCGGGGAAACTGGCAGGGTGATTCTTGGAGTACAATGAGGACCTTTTATCACAGCACATCTCCCCTCCTGCTGTCCTTCCCCTTCCCAGATGTGCAGCAAGGATGAACACCTCTGCTTCCAAGTAGCGGGGACACTGGATTTCAAGAGACAGGGTGGGGCCCTGGGGAGCAATGATACCTTGGAGGGGTGGTGATACCTAGTCACAGGACTAATTGTCCATTGCTCTGCCCACAGGCAGAGGCCACTTACATCTCTGACCTCCAAAAGCAAATAAGAGTCCAAAGTACTTCACTTTTCCAAGCAGGCTGTGAAACTGATAAAATGAAGAACCTAACATGAAATCTTGCCTACAAAAATGAGGTGCAATCAAATATCATGAAAAAGTGTGACAAAAGCCAAACTGTACAAAATAGATAATATGTTTAAAATACCGGTCTGCAGAATTTATACCTAAAGAAACAAAATTAATAGAGCAAGCAGAATTTTAGAATAAGTAGCAATAATGTCATTAGATACTGTTAAATATATCAGGCAGTACTGACACAGATACTTTGGATGGCAACGTAGCAATACCTAACTATAATGTAAAATGTGCAGCCCTTTGATATAGAAGTTCTACTTCTTGGTATCTTCTCTGGACAAATGCTGACATGTGTGCATATATACACATGTGTTGTGTATTATAGCATTACTCAGAATATCAGGAATTCAATGCTCACCTTAGTGTCCCTCAATGGAGGAATGGATAGCACCCTAGGTAGAAGTTTTAATAGCTTAGGTTCATTGATTGTGTACTATGTACTAGTCATGATTCTAAGTTCTTTGTATATGTTAAATACTTTAATCCTCACAACAGCTCTATGATATAGGTTCTATTACTATTTGCATCTTAGTCTGGGCAATTGCAATTCAAAGGGTTAAAGAAGTTTGCCCAAGATCACAGTTAGTAGTTGCAGGGGCAGGATTTGAACCCAGGTGGTCTGGGTTCAGCTCAGGTACACTCAAGTACTATATATCCTGTCTCTCAATGAAGAGGTAGGACAGCCATGGGGAGAAGATATGCATCACCATGAAAATGTCTGCATCATATTTTGAGTAATAAAAACAATATACATGCAGTATGTTTAACGTATAATATTAATACAAAGAAAAACCCAAAACAACACTAGATATTGTGCGGAGAGAGAGAGAAGAGCAGGAAAGAATGCAAGAAACAGGGAGGTCTCAGAATAATAAACAATTGCCCACAAAAATGCACACCAACTAGTACTTACCTCTGGGGATGGGAGTTGGAATCTCCATAGTGACCACAGGGACTTACATGCCATTAGGTAATTTTTATACTAGCAACACATCAGTGTGATGTGAAACTAATTTTAAGATAAAATTGATATCTATTTCTAAGGCTTTTTGTAGGTTGCATGTAAGTGTGTATGTGAAGATGTGCAATCTGTACTAAGCTTTCTGGACACTGTTATGGTCTAGTGATTATGGCAGAGAAAGAAGTAGGGGAGGAAATGGGGTAAATGGGAGAGACATTTTACTATATGTGTATGCAGAAGTATGATACATTTACTCATCCATCTACTTATAAACACCCAGCAAGCTCTGGGGAGGAGTGCAGACAATGTACAAAAAGACATCTATACCAGAGTATTTCAAGGTGAAGAAATTGGAAAAGAAAACATAAGTATAAGAAAATGTGTGAGGGGGTGTCCCAGGACATTTGCTAGAGGTAGAGGCTTTGGGATACATAGCCAAGGGGGCAACATGGTGAGTTACATGTCTAACCATATTCATTAGCTAAAAAACAAATCAACTATTTAGGTTATGGAAAATACGACTGGTTCTGGGAGATACTGCCCAATATTATGGATTGGTCTCTAAATTACAGGAAAGACAGCAATGAATATTATAGTGTTCTTTAAAATATGGAAAGCAATTTATTTCCTCACTATAAAATTAATAGAGGCTTCATGTAGGGCACTTGGAAAATAATCACCTCTAATAACTCCAGGGAAAGATGCAAGCTTGGAAACAGAAATTAGCCACTTTCCCTTCCTCCACCCAATTCCAAATGAAGTCATGGAAGAAGCATACAGATAGGAGGACACCTGCAGCCAGGAAGGAAGCCGAGGAAAGACGCCATCCAAAGACCAGAAACTTCAATGAATTCCCAGCACATGGGGATCAGATTAAACATAACATGGATGCCAAGCCCCCTAGGAAAGCTGCATGGCCTGGCAGGAAGATGAACAGATCCTCAGGGTTATAGGATGAGGTAGTCGGTGGCACAGGGTGGAGGGAACCATGGGCTAGAGCCTTCTTGGTGCTCCAGCTCGTTGGAATATAAGGGGCGAGGGGCAGGATTGAGAAGGCAGGCAGGAGATTCCCCACAGAGCAGCACAGAGAATGGGGCCAGTGGAGGCCAGCAGGGACTCTCCTGTGCCTGAGTAAGCACATGGCAATGGCAACACAACCAAAGGCAGGAGAGCAGCAATGGGGGTTGCACACATTTTACTGATGCTTTACTGCTTTTTACTTACGTGGTCGTTTCCTTAGCCAGCAACTCCAGAGGAGTCATCAGTTTTAAAGCTCTTCAGTAAAATTAAATGTGAGAATATTTAGGAAAGCATCAACCAATAATGAAGAGAGAGAGATAGTGCCAGATATTAAAATATACAACTCTTAATTATAACTGTTTACTACTTAAAGTCATTGATATCAAAGAGCTTTCCTGAGTTTTCAAGCAGGTGGAGGAGAGTCCCCACCCCTACTGGGTTTCTGGATACATGTACCTTCTTTGTAGGTGAAGACAGAGAAGCTGTGTACAGTTAGTAAAAGCAAGACCTGGAGCTGACTGTGGCTCAGATCATCAGCTCCTGATAGCAAAATTCGGGCTTTAAACTAAAGAAAGTGGGGAAAACCACTAGGCCAGTCAAGTATGACTTAAATCAAACCCCCTATGAATATACAGTGGAGTTGACAAATAGATTCAAGGGATTAGAGCTAGTAAACAGAGTGCCTGAAGAACTACAGTCAGAGGTTCATAACATTGCACAGGAGGCAGCGAACAAAACCGTATCAAGAAAAAGAAATGGAAGAGGCAAAGGGGTTATCTGAGGAGGCTTTACAAATAGCTGAGGAAGGAAGAAAAGCGAAAAGCAAGGGAGAAAGGAATGATGGGAAGACCTAAAAAGACCGTATTATAATTCTACCCCAAGGTTCCTGCTTGTTCACTGTGCCAGTTATATCTGTTTTCTAAATCTTTCCAATAGCTCTTTCCAGAGTGACTGTTCAACAAGAACAGAATCCCAGATATTATTGTCCCAAATACTTGGGATTCAAGATTCTAATAGAGTCCCTAGTTTCTTCTAGAATTGTTCTCACTTCTTATAGTCTTCCTGATCACACCCTACTCACCTCTCTACAATACCTCCCGATTCTACATTTCCCTCCCTCACCCCGAGACATGAACTGGCTTTCCAATTTGAAAGCTGGGAGGTGGAGGGAGGTGTCCTGTCCCTGGAGGAAGGGACCCACCAGGGTCAGTCAACACAGACAGCACAGCTACAGTGGAGATGAAGATGAAGAGCTTCAACACCAGCTTAAACGAAAGCATCATAAGAACTGTTTCAAAAGAACACTCTCATGTGTATTAATTGTCTCCATCCGACACCATCATGGTTAGATGAGCAGAGTGTATATTTTTTTTAATCCCACTTTCAAGAACTCAGTTTGAGACTGAGTGGTTTGCCCAAGGTCAAACATCACACCTGAAAGAGCCCAAATCTAGTGTGTGGGGTCAGAGCTACCAGACTTCAGAGCTTGGTTAAAAGAACTCTGCTCTCCAGAACCAAGCCCACTGCTCTTTCTCTGCCATACCACTCCTCCCTTGTTCCTTCAAACAAAAGAAGGCTATTGAACGTTTGCCAAACAGCTTTCAAACACTGTCACAGTGCTAGGTATGTGAGGAGAATAATAACCAGATCAAAGGCCCCATCTCTGCCTTTCAGGATGAGCAAGGCACCAGAGACAAGCATTTGCACAGCAACCTATCAAATGTACGTGATACAAACTGAGCTCCATAGTACTGTAGGAATGTGTCAGCATCTCAAGTCAAACAGGTAAATCACGGAAGAAGAAGAGGAGAGATTGGGCCAAGCAGTGCTCTAGCTTGTGTGATTAAATTCTCCCTTTAATCCTTGCATCAGCCCTAGATGCAGGTCCTATTATCCCCATTTTATGCATAAGGAAACTGAGGCTCTGAGAGTTCTAGAATTCCTCTCCCACCACGATCTTTTTCCACACCAGATACCAAGTGTTCTCCCAGAGGCTGTTCCCAGATGCCCAGGCATCCCTCTCTTTTCTTTGAGCAGAAAAGCAGGCCAAGATCCTCATCATAATTGCCTGGAGCCTCTCCTTCCTGTTCTCCATTCCTACTCTTATCATATTTGGGAAAAGGAAACTTTCCAATGGTGAAGTGCAGTGCTGGGCCCTGTGGCCCGACGACTCCTACTGGACCCCGTACATGACCATCGTGGCCTTCCTGGTGTACTTCATCCCCCTGACAATCATCAGGTAAGAGGCCAGCAGGCCAGACACACACAGGGGCTTTCCCAGTTCACCAACTGCTGTTCTCTTTCCTTCCAAGGCACTCATTGCTCCTAGTGTCCTTTGGGGAACTGGCTAGGAGACAAGATCTTATGTAAAGCTACCATATGCTAAGCTCAACTCCAAGAAGGAGGGAACTAACATTTTCTGATAATGTGTTATGGGGCAGGCCTTGTGAAAAGTGGCTAACAATTATCCCATCCAACACAACTCTATGAAATAATTACTCTTATCCCCATTTTATAAATGACAAAACTCAAGCACAAAGAAGTCAAGTAACTTACTCAATATAACATGGGATTTAACCCCAGGTTTGTCTGATTTCACATCCTGTTCTCTCTCCTATATCATGCAACTTTTCAAATATAAGACCTAGTACCAGTTTCAGAAACCTTATAACTGAAAAGACAGACAAACTTGAAACAAAAATGAAAACACAGTATACACAAAAATATGCTAGCATGTGTATTCCATGAAGTCAAACAATGGCAGGGAGAACTCCTTGGAAGCATCCTTTAAATGAGGGAAGCCTTCAGACAGGAGAAGGGGAAGCTAGGGAGAATAGGCTACCTGGTCACTGGGGATAAGGGTGTATATGGTGACTGGAAAGGACAGGCAGGCAGTGCCAATGGAAGAGAAGTTGGCAATAAGCTCTTTCTGGATAAGGTGAGGCTCATTGTGAAGGGCCTTAGGAAACAAGCCATAGGATGTTCCCTTTGCCCTGCAGCCAATGGTGGACCAAAGATGGTCTTTCAGTAGAGAAGATCGCAATCTCCTGGACAAGGCAGGGTCTCCCTTAGTCACATCACAGGATCCTCTCTGAAAGGGTGGCTCAGCACAGGTTGGTGGGATTGGGAACAGCAGGGAGACAACTGGCTTGTTAAGTACGAACATGGAACTTGCTGATTCTGCACCTCTTGAGTGTTCCTAAGTCTACTATCAAGTGCCACATAAGTTGTCCTGGGCAAATGAAGATCAGCCTTTGTGTTTCGATATTAATAGTATAAATAACGCTGTGATCAGAATCTTGGTACTTAAAATTATTCATGAGTCCCTGATTATTTCCTCAGAACTCATTCTAATGGAATTGCTAGATCATAGATGATGTTCATTTTAAGACTTTGGATGCATATTCATAACCTGCCCTATAAAAAAAAATGTGTATTCCTGCCAACAGCAAACAAGAGCTCTGATTTTTCTTCCCCTGACCCAGAGAAAGGTGATATCGTTTCTTTATTAAATCTTTCCTGATCACAAAGGTTTAAAAAAGTATCTCATTGTTTCCATATGCATTTCTTGGATTAAGTGATTGGATATTTTCAAGTGTTTTCTGATGTTATAGGAATGACTTTTTCTTGCTCTTTGTTCATCTTTGTCTCATAAGATGCTAAAGCTGGAAAAATGTTACCCATCACATGGTCCAGCCCCTAAACTTTTCACAAGTAGACCTAGAGCTAAAACAAGTGAAATGACTTGCTTTCCAACAAAGGTGGACAAGAGCAGAGTGATTCCCACGGTCAGCCTCTCAGCCTTTCTGAGATTGGATATTGTCCAGTCATCTCTGCTGAATCCACAAGTTAATATCTATAGTGTATTTCAACTTACTGCTCTCCTCTTCACCAAGCTGAATATGGAAGGAAGCTGGAAGGGAAGATGAAAGTTATTTAGACAGTCGATCAAAACTAGGTAACAGCCACATTTAAAGAAGAACAGAAAGAGGCCAGCTGCAATGGTAAGAAAGTATTTGGAAGGAAGCAAATCATGTCGTCACAGGCAACTGACACATTGATTTCAGCAGCAGCGAATATCCCTGCTTCTCTCCTGATTGATTTCCCATCAGCTCCTGAAATCAGTTCAAACCCCTGTTCCACAGGGTAGATGCAACCCTGAAGTACAGGCTCACAACATGCTGTCTGGCCAGATCTCTCACTCAGGGCTTTCACGGTCTGAAATTTTCCCCATTCATTCTAGCTGCCTCTTCTCCAACTTGCTTACAGTCCAGCTTGTGCATTTTTGTAGTGTCCTTGGAAAACGCAAAGTCTAACTTAATGATTAAAGGGGGTGATTTCAAAAGTCCTTTTCACTCAGCCCTTGTCAGACTTAAGGTATCAGTAAATCCTGCTCCTTGATGCTTGCTTCCAGCCAGGGCAGAACCATGAAAATGCAGAGTGACCTTGTTCTGTACTTTAGCTCCCCTGAAGCGTTTCCTGCTACTCAGTCATTATCTTCCCTCTTCTGCCTCCTGTGGTCAGCCTTCTGAGGGAGAAAGAGCTTCTCTCTGGGAGGATGCACCAGAGCCAATCACCTATTCTTGAACGAGGACCAGGCATGAACAAAGTTTTCTGAGGCATTTTTTTCTAGTTTGAGGGATAAGTTGCTATAATTTCATCTGTCTCAGAGGTAAAGAGCAACTCTTTTTTATTGTTTTCTTTTTTTCTTAACCACACTTTGGCACCCTGAGCTTGATCCTGTTGCTAGTGACTCTTTCAGATAAGTTTCAACTCTTAATTCCAAGAGTGAGTAGAAGAAAGAAACGACTCAAGTGTTCACTAGTTTTATTAACCATGTCTCATGCTTTATTGTCCCTCATGCATGATACATTTATATACAGATATATATATACACACATATAAGTGTATATTCTTGCCAATCATTTTGGTAAGAAATTTTGGCAAATATATATATGTTGTTGCTGTTTTAATTTGCATTTCTTTCATCACAAATGAGGTTGAACATATTGAATACCACTTCATTGAGTTATGCGAGTCCCTTTGCCATGACAAGGCTGTTACACATGAAGGGGAACACATTTAATATGTTCATTATTATTTTTGTTTTCTTTGCTTTTTATTTATTCATTTACTTCTGGCTGGGTTGGGTCTCCGTTGCTGAGCGCAGGCTTCCTCCAGTTGCCATACAGCAGAAGCCACTCTCTAGTTGGGGTCTGTGGGCTTCTCACTGCGGGGGCTTCTCTTGTGGAGCACGGCCTCTGGGCACAGGGCCCTGCTGTATTTGTCGCGTGCAGGCTCGGTAGCTGAGGCTCCTGGGCTAGAGCACAGGCTCCTTGGTTGCAGCACATGGGCTTAGTTGCTCAGCAGCACGTGGGGTCTTCCCAGGTCAAGGACTGAACCCATGTCTCCTGCATTGGCAGGCAGATTCTTTACCACTGAGCCACCAGGGAAGGCCTATTTCTGTTTTTTAAGTAACTTACCTATTCATATTCTTTTTCTCCATTTATCTTATTCTCTCTCTTTAGAGAGATTTTTATATAAAAACTTTCCCTGTTTTTATATGATTAGGATATTTCCCTAGTTTGTCCCTAGTTTGCCTTTTCATTTTGAATATGATTTTATTTTGCTTTCAGTTAATAAGACTTGACATAATCAAGAGACAGGAATTATGAATAACTAAAATTAGAAAGTCAAATGAATCAAATTATAGGAAAGTACTTGGCAAAAGTTTATATAAATTCATATGAAAAAATGAATGAAATGTAAATGGCTTTTTTGTAATATATAAATATTTTATATTTAAGTGTACTCACATCCACTCAAACTTTACATTTTTTATTTCTATTCTCTCTTAGGAAAGAATAAGTTCATTTCACAAACTTACCTATATTTTAATTTAACTTGTAAATGATTTATTATTTTACTTATTTGAAAATAATGGGAGGATGTTAAAAATATCACTTTAAAATTGTTTCATTTTATTGTGATTTCTGATTTGGAGGTTTTACTTGATTTTTATGTAATATAAATTTAAAATGTAAGTTAATTTTTTTTTTTTTTGAGTGAATGTTGGTCATTCACTCCAACATTACTTACTGAATAATTTACCTTTTCTCTATGGTGTGAAATGGTAATTCCATCATATGCATATTTATATTATAAATGTTCTTAGTGTTTAGGAGCTTTCTAATCTCTTCACTTTATTTTGTTTTTGTTTTCTCTATTCTTTATCTTTAGAGAAACCATTGTACAATAATTCTTTTCTTCTTTAATATGTTGCAAATATTTCCCCAGTTTTTCATTTGTTTCTTCATTTTGAATATGATTTCCTTTTTCTCATATGAAAATATGCTTAATAGCATTTTTCTCATATCAAACTGGCAACATTTTTAAAAAGACTTGGGAGTGAGGGACACAGTGGGAGGCAGAGAGTGAAATTTTTAACAAACTTTCTTAAAAAACAATTTAATAAAATACTATGAGAATCCTTCAAAAGTTTATACAGCAAAAAAAATCAATGGAGAGTTTCAGATTAGCAGATGCAAATTATTACACATACAGATAAACAACAAGGTCCTACTGTATAGCACAGGGAACTATAGTCAGTATCCTATAATAAACCATAATGGAAAATAATATGAAAAAGAGTATATATGTATAACTGAATTACTTTTCTGTACAGCAGAAATCAACATAACACTATAAATCAACACACTTCAACAAAATTTTTAAAAAGTAAAAATTTTTTAAATAGAAAAGAAATCAATCAAAAATGTCCAAGCAGAAGAGGAAATTACATGGTCCTGATTAAAAAGTACTACCTTCTGAAGGTATCCCCTTCTCATTAAAAAGTCTCTGGGAATATGAAATAGAATGCATGCATAATATTCCACAACGTGGTTGAATATGCTTTCATTTTGTTTCCAGTTAGTACAGATTGACACAATTAAGAAAAGGAGAGACCACACAAATAATTAAGTAGTGGCTTACAGGTTAAAGCTTCTGCCTGGAATGCGGGAGACCTGGGTTCAATCCCTGGGTTGGGAAGATCCCCTGGGAGAAGGAAATGGCAACCCACTCCAGTATTCTTGCCTGGAAAATCCCATGGACGAAGGAGCCTGGTAGGCTACAGTTCATGGGGTCACAAAGAGTCGGACATGACTGAGTGATTTCACTTTCTGCTACTAATATTATATTGTTTTAATGACTGTAGCTTTATATACATTTAATATCTGCCAAGACCAGATCTATGCCTTTTTTAGATTCTAAGGCTATTCCTGGGGAAACTGCTCACACACTCTCCTTGCACCCACTACTCCAGCCAGAACAAGCCATCTGAACACCCCACACTCCTCTCATCCCTGGGCCTTTGGGCACATCATTCCTTATGTCTGGGCACTCCTTCAAACTCACTCTGCCTCACTTCTGGCAAAATGATTCACATTCTTTCCGTCTTATTTCAAAGACTGACGGAGCTGTCTCTGCCAATCCTAGGCCACATCCGACCTCAACTTGTCCAAGCTGCCATTAAGGCTTCATGGGAGTGTCACTGCCTGCTTCTGCAACTGTATCTCTTGAGCATGTGACTCTTATCTCAATCTCTAGACTCCAAACTCAGCACATAATGAACACTTTGTAAATGTTAGATTAAATAAACAATGCAGACCTGACTGCTGAACTTCATCAATTAGACAGAAGTATTATGTCACTCCATCTCTCTCTCTCCGTCACACACACACACACACACACACACACACACACACACACACACGTGCACGCGTGCGTACACATCTAGTATGGAAATTTCTGGTTATTTAATGCCTAGATCAGTTTCTGGCATATGGCAGATACTCCATAAATATATGTGAAAGGAAAGAAGAGAGAGAGGAAGAAAGGCAGAGAGGAAGGGAAAGGGGAAGGAAGGAGTCATATTGTCAGCGGCAAACTCTCCTGAGAGCTGTGTGTGGATAAAGATTTAGCTGTTCCATCACTAATTAAATCAGGCTCCCAGGACCTGAAACCACAGTGACTGACAATAAAGGCAATGCATTGTTTTTCTGGGTCACCAGAACTCCTGTTGCTTCAAAATTTATCTGACTTGTCTGACTGTTGCTGGGAAAGGTTTTTAGCCCTACTGTAATTGATTTACTCTAGCTATGGTTATCTTCTTGCTACCTAATTGATTTTTCATTCTCCTATCATTTTTACTCTAGGAGATGAAGGTAGAGGCATAAAAGATCCATAGCTGGCAACTGCAAAGCAATAAGTGGAAAAATGCACATTGGTCATGGAGCACTGATTTATATTATGCAGGAAAAAAATCCATTTATTTTGTTTGGGGAAAGGGGGTCATGCTGTGGGGAAAGCCCCAGACAGAGGTCAGGACAGGTCTGTGGACTACAAGGTCATGGTAGATAAAAGGGCCCAAGGTCCTAGCCAGCACTGTCCATGGTACAAGATGTCCAAGGCCAAAGTATATTGTCTGAGGGATGGCAAGAGTTAGGTCTTTTGAAAAAGCCATCATTACTAGCCTGCTAGGTTATGGTAGATGCTTATATTTGAGTTCCCCATATCCATTCCACTCTAAGCTACTCATGGCAACCCTTCCCCTTAGCATGTGAATGCTTCAGATCTAATTCTAGGCAATGAAATGTGAGGCAGTGTCTTTTGAAGAGCTTTTGGAAAGATGTCCCCATTTTAAGCAAACAAAACAGTATGAAATGAAAAATAAAATTCTCCTTCCCCTGCTTCCCTCCTCAGAAGCAGCAGTGTTAAGATCTTGTTATACACCCTTCCAGGACTGTTCAATTCACATACCAGGATATACATATATACAGAAACAAACATACTGAAGGACATCTGATCTTCGAAAAAAAAAAAAAGTTGATCACTCGCTTCACTTTCCTGTTTAGAGCCATTCAGTGGATTTCTATTGTTTCGGGACAAAAAGTCCAAGACCTCAAACCCTGTACTCAAGGCCATGTGTGACCTGGTCCATGCCTCACTCTCCACCCTTGTCTTAGGCCACACAAGCTGCCTTACTCACCATGCTTCAACCACACTGGCCTTCTCCAAGTTCTTCAAATGGGCCTGATCCCTCCTGTCTCAGAGACTTTGCACATGCTATTCCCTCTGCCTGAATGACCACCTCACTTTTTTGCTTTTAAAAAAAAACATTTTATTCTTCAGATCTTAGCTGAAACTACACCCCTTCTGGAAAGGCTTCCCTGAAGCCTTTCAAGCCAAGCCTCTGTTACATACTCTTACATCCCCTATATCTTATCTTCATGGCATTAGTGTTAGTGAAACTAATTAATGAGGAGAGAGACACTTTTGATCAGGGAGCATGCTTAGGCCACTAGCAGGAGAAGAGTGGAAAGGACCACGTGAAGCATGCCGAGTGAAGCATCAGCTCCCCCCTACTCCGGCTTCTACTCCCACTCGTGCTTAGCTTCTAGTTAGATCTACAGAGCACAACTGGACCTCATACTCAGGCCCCAAAATGAGGCAAAGGTGGAGACAGAGATGGAACCCATGGCTCTAGACTGTGATGGGCATCCATCAAGTCCCTGACCTGTGCTGAGGAGGAGTCATGAAAGGGGCACTTTTGGTCTGAGTGGAATGTTCTCCCTATATCTTGAGGACAGAGGGAACTTTTGATTCCATTTCCTGACACTCATACACGATCTAGAAGCAAGACTCAGGAAGTAGCCTCAGGCATCCTCTTAAGTACTTAATGCCACTTGAAAAGTCTTCCTCTGGTTTGCACTCTCACATTCTTCAGTGGCCAGGAGCTGCCTTTGGAAGGCAACGGAAGAAAATGGGACTGTGTTTGGATCGCCTTCCATAAAATCAAGAAATAAACCAGCCAGGAAAGCGATACTTCACTCAATCTTGGTGCCCCTTAGGTTCTCAGGTTTCTAAGAAGCTTGAAGTCAAGCTATGCCTGCTGAGAGAATGGAGATAAATAAAAGACATGGAAGAAGTTGACCCGAAAGGATGGAGATGCTATTCCTCAGCTGTTTCCGAGAATGGGCCATTTCTGGATCTGCTTGATCTTTAAGATATGACTGCCGTAGACAAGGGACGTCCCAGGTGGCTCAATGGTAAAGAACCACCTACCAAATTTGGAGGATACAGCAGACATGGGTTCAGTCTCTGGGTCAGGAAGATCCCCTGCAACAGGAAAGGGCAACCCACTCCAGTATTCTTGCCTGTAAAGTCCTATGGACAGAGGAACCTGGTGGGATACAGTCCATGGGTCACAAAAAGTTGGCCGTGACAGTGACTGCGCACACGTGCACGGCATAGACAAGACTCAACATACCAAGTGTTATACCAGCCCAGAGGCCCCAAGGAGGAGGGAGCCAGCTGCCACCGAGGAAGAGAAAGGCTTCATATCAACGTGATGCGTGGAGAATGGGCTAAAAAAATGTATCTTTAGGAAGCAAAGGAGACACAGAGAAACGGAAGACATTGGACCTTGTGTTCACCCAAAGTCAACTACATATTAAGCATGGAATTGGGGTTAGTTTAGTTGGCTACTCCTCTTGCTGACATGGAAGAAGGTGTATTGAGAGACAGTGGAGTAGAGGGAGGCAGGATGATGACGACAGAGGTGAAGAAGGCAGAGATAGATTGTGGGAGGCTTTGGATGCCCTGCTCAAGAGACTAGATAGCATCATGTAGGAAAGCAGAGGCACTGAAGGGTTGTTAAGCCAAAGAATGATTCTCTGTCCTAAAGCTCCAATTCTGATGTCAAGTGGTATGGACATTCCAGATGGTAGCAAAGTGGAGATGTTTATAAGACTATGGCAATAAACCAGACAAGAGATGATAAGGAATGTTTGTTCTGGCAGCACATATATTAAAATTAGAAGGATACAAAGAAAATTTTCATGGCCCCTGCATAAGGATGACATATTAATTTGTGCATTTATGCATATTTCTGTGTTTAACAGATACAAAGTTTCAGCTGGGAAAGATGAGAAAGTTTTGGAGATGGATGATAGTAATAGTTGTACAGCAATGTCAGTGTACTTAATGCTGCCAAACTGTACACTTAAAAATGGATAAAATGGTAAATTTTATGTTATATTTATTTCATCACAATACAGAAGGTTCCAGATATTAAACAAGAAGAGACTGTAAGGGTATGAAGTGATGCTGAAGAGCAGAAGTGGAGAGGAAGGTACAGATGATGGAGACATTTTGAAGGGACAGTTCACAGAATTTTGCTGATTAATTAGATGAGAGGAAGCAGCAAGAAGGAAATAAATGCATTCACAGTTCTCTCTGATGTATGACTGTTACATCCTGAGAAGTGGCCGGATTTGGGAAATAAAGGGGCATCCTACTTATTAGTTTTCCTGGCTAACAGTAAAGCTGATCCTGGCTTTCTACTTGCCTGACTGATCCTAGCGAGACAAGGTGGGAGTGACTAAGGCTCAAACCCCTAACACATGAAATTTTTAATTTTCCACTGCGTATATGGTTGATAGTCAACAAATACTTGAATTATTGTTCAATTAAGCAGCGGGGTTGCAACTGTGGTACTCAATTACACTTAATGATATTGTAACCTTTCCTTGTATTTCATTTATCTGTGAAAAAGTTTTCCTGATCTAACAAGTATTCAACTTAGGGAAAAGAATAGTTTCACTAGCAATTTGCTTTCTCATTTTTTCTTTCATGTAGACAAACAATTTCCAGAAAAGTCCCTGGGTAGGTATAGGAAGGGTGAGGATGCTCCTCAAAGACCCTGAGCTTTCCTGGTAGACTCAGAGGAGGTTCTCTGAGCAGGGAAAAGCAATAAGCAGGGTTTTACCACAGTCATTAATTGAGTTATATTACAGAGATCATTAAAAGCAATTAGTGCTTTGTCAGCTACGGTGAACTAGAACTCTGATTTTTTTTTTTAACCAAGTGATTCTCAAGAGGGATGTTAGTGCAGTTTTAAAATGAAGCAGTGCTTTGTCTCAAAGTTTTTAGTCAAGGTTCTCAGTATATTAGAAATGTCAAATAACTAATTAAAGAAGGGTATGTTTATATTTATCAAAGGGGATAAAGGATACAAAATTTGCTAATGCTTTTGAGTCATTAGTCTTTTTTTCCTGTTAGGTGCATATTTTGCCGTTGTTGTTGTTGAGTCGCTCAGTCATGTCTGACTCTTTGCGAACCCGTGGACTGTAGCCCACCAGGCTCCTCTGTCCATGGAATTTCCCAGGCAAGAATACTGGACTGGGTTGCCATTTCCTCCTCCACGGGATCTTCCTAACCCAGGAATCAAACCCACGTCTCCTTTATTGCAGGTGGATTCTTTATTACTGGGTCACCAAGGAAGCCCCTAGGTGCAGATTACACCATGTAATATTAGGCGTGATATCATGTGAAAAATGAAGAAGGAAGGGAAAGAAAATGACATTCATTGAGCCTCTGATAATTTTAAAACACTGTGTATAGCACTTTAGAGGTTGTCACATTTGATCCCTAAAAAACTCTGAAGTTTGCATTATTAACTTGATTTGATGGTCTAAACTAAGACCGAGTCTTTTAGTGGGTTCTGGCTACTATGATAGAACACCACAGAGCAGGTGACTTGCAAACAACAGAAATATATTTCTCACAGTACTGGAGGCTAGAAGTCTGAAATTAGGTTGCCAGTTCAGTTGGGTGGGGCTCCCTGGTGGCTCAGTGGTAAAGAATCCACCTGCAATGCAGGAGGTGTGGGTTTGACCCCTAGGTTGGGAAGATCCCCTGGAGAAGGAAATGGCAATCCACTCCAGTATTCTTGCCTGGGAAAGCCCATGGACAGAGGAACTTGACAGGCTATGGTCCATGGGGTCACAAAGGAGTAGGACATGAATTAGCAGCTGAGCACAAGCAGGAGCACGGTTGGGTGAGGGCTCTCTTCCAGGTTGCAGACTTCTCCTTGTAGCCTCACACGACAAAATGTCACGAGACTTCTGTGGGAATATCCTCTTACAAGGGCATTAATCCCACTCATGAAGATGCAACCCTCCATATGACCTAAGCACCTCCCCAAAGTCCCATATCCTTATAACACCACATTGGACAGGAGGATTTCAACATGTAAATTTGGGGAGGAGGGACACAACATTCTTCCTGTTTCACTCAGTGTTTTAGTTGTCTATTTCTGGGTAACATTATTAAGTCACCAGGTTCATGATAATCTCTTAATGGGTTCGGGTTGCTATAACTTATTATCTCACAGTTTCTGGGGGTCAGAGTCTGGACATGGTTTAACTGGGTCCTCTGCTTAGGTGTCTACCAGGGCTGGGGTGTTATCAGAGGCTCAAGTAAGGAAGGATTTTCCTCCAAGTTTCCCTGCACTTCTGGCAGAACTGATTTCTTGGGGCTAAAGGACTCACAAAAGCTTGCTTCTTCAGAGCTAGCAATGCATTAGAGACACTAGCAAGACAGATCCCACACACTTATGTAATCATAGACATCCCATCACTTTCACCCCAATGCACTGATAAGCAAGTCACAGGTCTGGCCATACTCAAGGGGAGAGGATGACACAGTGATGTGAACACCTGAGGCAGGAATTATGGAGCTGAGGAAAGGCTGTCAAGGCCATACAACCAGCAAATAATAGGGCTAGTTACAAATCTAAATTTTTCTGACCCCAAACCCTGTGTTTGGATTCCAGTCTCAGTTGTACTTCTGACCATCTGAATTATCTTGGAGAAATCACTTAATTTCACCCAGTCCAAGCCTCCTGACTTAAAAAAGAAGCAGCTGCCATCTATTGTGACTCTGTAATCCGGAAGGATAGAGGGGCAGACCATGGTTGAGAGACCCTTGCCTCCATATCTCACACTTCGGGAACTGGAGTGGTCCTCAGAGTGCGGACCCACCAGCCACTTTAATACTATCTTTGGTCCTTTCCGCAGTGTCATCTATGCCATTGTGATCAGAACTATTTGGGTCAAAAGCAAAGCCTATGAGACAGTGATTTCCAACTGCTCAGGTAAGTCTTTCATCTGCATTACCAAATCCTTAGCTAATTTTGCTTCTGCAGAGGTTTTTCTCTAGCAAACATGAGCTGGGGTTTTACAGTTATAACAAGCCTGCTGTTATATCAGGGCCCAGCTAGCAGGTCAGACCCCCAAAAGCTGTTTCAGGCAGGCTTTGCCTTCTCCACATGGCTCTCCCAAAATCTGAGGAAGGAGGACTTTGGGTCTGGCTGAGCTGTGCCAGCAGAGCCCCTTGAAACAGCTCTAAGCCAAGGTCTGAGGGTAACCCTATCCTGGTGGGTTTGCAGAGAGGCACCCAAGAGGACTCTGGTATGAAAAGAGAGGACCGTGTAGGGAGGAGGCCACACATTCAGCAAAACATGAGGACGGACATTTCTGCTTCGCTTAAACTTACAGAAAAACTGTCATCTAACCACAGAACAGTCCTGGACCCTAGGGACAATCAAGGCAGAATACATGCCCTCCCCATGGCTTGGGCATACCCCCCACAGCAGAACAAGCCCAAGACTGCCTGCTACAGCCCTTCCCCAAATCCCATTTCAGCAGCCCTACTGCTGAGCACCACCTAGACAATAGGTGCTGAGACTTGGCGGCCCATCTGCTTCCCAGGCAGACAACGCTGGGCCTCTGAGAACAAGCTGGAGAGAACACAGCACACAAACATGCCCGAGAGAGAAGAGAAGGTCTCCCGGGTGTCTAGTTACTATAAAATGGCTAGTTCTGAAAAAGGAGACCATGGGGTTTCCATGGGCCAAGACCATACATACATATTCATTTTGCAAAAATTATCATCCATCTTTTACAAATGGAAATCATATCAATTTAAAATTATACCTATCTACATAAATATATCATTGCATTGCCTGGGTAGGTTTTTGATTGAGTTGTCACTTAACAGAGTTCATGATCCTAGTTTGACAGCTCAAGTGAGGTAGGACCAGAGGGCTTTGGAAAGCCCAGAGCTCTAGGTTGGAGGGGGAACACGGGGAAAAGGAGGGTGTTTTAGTGTGCTCAGCCTGCCGTAACAATATACCACAGCAAGTGGCTTAAACAATAAATTAATTTTATCACAGTTCTAGAGACTGGAAACCCAAGATCGAGGTACCAGTCAATTCTGTTCCTGGTAAGAGCTCTCTTCTTGGATTGCAGATGGCCTTGCTGGCTTCTTGCTATCTACTCACAAAGCAGAGAGGAGAGACAAATCTTTCTACTGTCTCTTCTTATAAGGGCACTAATTCCATCATAAGATTCCTGTTCTCATCTAACTCTATTTCCCAAAGGCCCCATCTGCAAAAATTAATGCCATCACATTGAGGGGATTAAGTCTTCAACTTATGAATTTTGTCATGACACAAATAGACAGTGCATAACAGGGGAAGAGTCAGGGGAAAAAAGTGAGGGGAGAGAGAGAGAGTGGAAATAAACATACACCAACCAAATGAGAATAGACAAAGGCTATTTATTCAAAGCTTGCTATAGCAAGGGAATCAGCCACCATCACTTGTCTTTTTGACAGAAACACAAAAGCAGTCAGAGGAATGGTAAAGCCTCAGACATGCCCTGACTGGGGACTGTTGCCATGGGGAAGCTGTAAGTGTGCTGATTAAAAGCACAGCATCCTGTGTGATGGGGTAGGCATGCATATTTGGCTTTCTCTGGTTGGTTTTAAGTTGACAATAGGGGCAAAAATTAATGAGCTATCAGTCAGTAGTCAAGTCTTGGGTATTTTGTGGTAGACTATTCCAGGAGGTATTATTCAGTTTATGGACTCTGGGTTAGAAACAGTGATCTGACTTTCTGCAAGTCTGACTCGCATAGAGTAGGTTGGTTTCCTCAACTGGTTACCATAGATAATGGGTTGGTTTCCTGGGTTGGTTGCTGCAGAGTGTGGGTCAAAGTTCCATCTTAAATATGATCTGGCTACCATCCATTTGTTTGCTGAGTCTGTCAACACAGACTGACAAGACAGAGACACACAGTGCATCTGCTGTCAGCCACTTCTGGGTCCTTTCCATACTTTACCTCCCTGAATCCTTACACAACTCTGTATGGTGGTATCATCATCTCTCTCTTACAAATGGAAGACAGGCTCAAAGGTTAAGCAATTTGCTTGTTTTCATAGGTCATGATATAGCAGGATTCAAATGCACATATGACTGGCTAGAAAGCCTATATCTTCTCTTCCACATCAGGCTGCCTCTCAGAAGAAAGAACATTACAGACAAGAAGGTGGTGAATGACTGAAAAAAGCTCAATTTTTAATTTTTTTTTTAAATTATAAAGCTCAAACTCAGGATTGTTGGCATGGCTGTCACCCGCCAGCCTCTTTGCTGAATGCACTCTTCCAGAATCATCTCCCGTAGCGTTTTGATGTATTTAAAAATCTAAAAGGTGACCTAATTTTGCTTAAGTAGACTGAGGTCTTCCTACACTTTCAGATTTAAATCAGATTGGTTTAAACCCTTGTCTGTGATTTCTGCCAGTTCTAGGAGACTGGTGTGTCCTCTCTCACTGTCCCTCTGAGCTCTCACCCCACGCTCTCACCTCCAACAGCTTGTCTGTTCCCTCTGCTCTTGATTCAGTGAATCATGGAATCCATCTCATTTCCTTAGGCTTGAAGTGATAAAGAGTTTCCACATTCTGTCAGCTACCCCGCCGCCTTGGGGATCTCCCACTTTTATCTCAGCAGGCCTTTTACATCTGTGATTACCCTGTCTCTCTCCAGAGTCCCCCAAATCTCCCTGCTACTCAATTTTCTAGTTCCTGCACTCTTGGATTCCCCCATCCTCCAGTCCCTGAGATTTTATAAAGCTGCAAAGAGATCCATTTTCCACTGATATACAGTATGCCTCTCCTTTCCAAAGGTGGAAATGGCTACAATCAGTTTTTAATCTCTAGTACATGTTTATATGTCCATCATATCAATTTTTTATTTGTCTATATCTTTGTATCAGCATCACTGACCCTTTTCTGGAATGAGGAGCAGAGAGTAGTTCCAAAAAGCCTGTGTACTTTCTGTATCTTATTCATAAGCAGCTCGATTTTCAATCTCATTACAGCCAAGTAACTCTAGAGTTGGCTGGGAAAAAGGTTTCCACTGGTTTTAGTATTCCAGGATTACTGCCCATCAACAAGGGGAAATAAGCAATGATTAGTGTGAACAGAAGCTAACTTTGTAAACACGGCTGCAAAATTCAAGTTTCAGAATCATTCTTCTTCCTGGCAAGTATGTCTATTTTCTCCCTCTCAAGTCTGACAGAAAGGAAAAGAAATAACTAATAAATGATCTACAGACTTTTCCCAAAACAAGTGCTTGGCAAGCGAAAGGTAGAGAATATGAGGTTTCCAATCCTATAGGTTATCCTTTATAAATGAGCTTGCTTTTGATGCCCAGGGATGTTTACTCCTATAAAGCAGGACATTTACTGCCTGTGGGCAGGAGATGGAAGAGGTGTACCCATGAAATGGACAAAGTGTAACATATCTGGATATAACTGCATCTGGCCAATATGACTTGGAAGATATGATGTGACCCATGCTATAGCCAAAGTACGTGTTTCCAATTAAATGGGGCAGAACAAGCTGAAGAAAAAAGTTTCTGATTAGGAGCAGTTGGGTTAAAGTCCTAATCACTTCCAGCTAAATAAACTTAAAATAAGCTCATTAAGTACTTTTCTTTATCAGAACACGAGAGTGAAATGGCTTGTCTGCAAACAACTACCTTCAACAAAAGGCATAAGGAACTTTATGAAAAAAAAAAAGTTGTTTAGTCACTAACTCCTATGTATGTACTGGAGCCTGCCAGGCTCCTCTGTCCATGGGATTTCCCAAGCAAGAATACTGGAGTGGGTTGCCATTTCCTTTTCCATGTGAAAAAAAATACAAATATAAAATAAATGAAACATATATATAGCAGGTTTGTGGATAGCAAGATTCAGTACTATAAAGATGTCAGTTCTCCTCAAATGATTCACAGATTGATAGAGTTAAAATCAAAATTCAAATGGGATGCTTTCTTAAGCTTGATAAGCCAATTTAAACACATACATGGAAATTTCAAGAGTCAAGAAAAGCCAGGAAGACAGTTCTGGAGAATTACAACAAGGTAGTAAAAGTGTTAGTAGCTCAGTCATGCCCGACACTTTGCGACCCCATGGACTGCAGCCCACCAAGCTCCTCTGTCCATGAGATTTTCCAGGCAAGGTCACTGGAGTGGGGTGCCATTTCCTTCTCCAGGGGATCTTCCCAACCCAAGGATCAAACCCAGGTCTCCTGCACTACAGGCAGATTCTTTACCGACTGAGCTACAAGGGAAGCCCAAGGTAGTAAAGGTTTAATGTATAAACAGTGATTTATCATAAAGTTAGAGTGACTAATAGAGTGTGGTATAGACACTTCAATAGGAAAAAAAAAAACAGCTCCCAAAGAGACCCACACATATAGCACTTGATATACGTCAGAAGATTATAGGGTAATCAATTAATTGGATCTTCACCTCAATTTATAGGCATAATTAAATTCCAGGGAAATTTGAAATTTAGATGTGAAATGTAAGACTTTAAAATTTTTTTAAAGACAATGAAGGATGTTATCTTTATGAGACTGGAATAAGAAAGGATTTCTTAAAAGATAGACAAGATGCATTAAACCAAAAAAGTGATAAATAAATTTGACTCTATTTATATTTAAAAGTCAAGCCAAAAAGTGGGAGAAGCTATTTGCAATACATTATCTAGGAAAAGATTAGTATCTAGAATGTATGAAGAATTCTTCAGAATCAATAAAAATATTTTTTAAAAAGATAAATAGAAGAAAAATGAGGAAGACACAAACACATTTCGTAAGAGGGAAAAGAGAAATAGCCAAAAACAAGGTTCTCAACCTCACTGATACACAAGGAAAGTATACATTTAAACTTCAACTAGGTACAATTTGTCAGTCCCAGGATTGGTAAAGTTTTAAAATCTGGTATTTCTAAGTATCAACAAAGATATAAACCTCATGTTTATCTAACGTCTAATTTATCTAATCTATCATGTTTATCTAACATCATTCCTAAAAATCTTAGTAGACTTCTGACTTATTTGCTTCCAGTCAGCTTCACCAGCAACCATATCCAAACAGTCTTTCTGAAAATAGTTCTTAGGTCTGACTAGTTTCTTTGCTTCCTCATTTAATCCCCTAGAATAGAAGCTAGCTTGAGGTCATCTGAAACAATAGGTGGGAGGCCACATCCTTAGTCTGCCTTTCTTCTCAGGAATGATTCTGAATGGGTCATTGCTGGTGTAAACTTCTGTTACAACTGAATTTGGATACTGGCTTCATTGGCACAAGATGTGCACAGTCAAAAAGTATGCACATTTGCTTTAGCAGTCCGTTTGCATTTTCAATTTGCATTGGGCCATACAAAGCATGTACTTGGTGCTATGAAGACAGGAAACAATCGAGCCATGCAGCTCTGTAAGATTCCAAATTTTAAGGGGCTTCCTTGGTGGCTCAGTGGTAAAGAATCCATGAAATGGGTTTGATCTCTGGTCCAGGAAGGTCCCACATGCCATGTGGCGGCTAACCCTGTGTGCCCCAACTATTGAGCCCCTGCTCTAAAGTGCAGAGGCCACAACTATTGCACCCACATGCTGCAACTACTGAAGCCCAGTGCCCCAGAGACCATGCTCTGCTCTAAGAGAAGCGACTGCAATGCAAAGCCCAGGCACCACAACTGCAGAGTATCCTCTACTCCACGCCACTAGAAAAAGCCCAAGTCCAGCGATGAAGACCCAGTTTAGCAAAAAAAAGAAATAAAATTTTTTAAAGGTTTCCAAATTTTAGGACTTTCCCTAATTTCTTTCATTTTTGTTCATACTCCAACCAACTCTTGTCTGAGTTCATCTCTTTTTTCCTAATACTTTGCTAAACACAGCTGGTGGCAATCAACACACACTATTAACATTCTGTTTACCAACTGAGTTAGTTAATTTCCTATGTCAACTTGATTGTGCTAGCCAGAGAGCTGGTAAAACATTTTTTCTAAGTGTGTCTAGAGGGTATTCCTGGAAGCGTGTGAATCTGCACACTAAGTAAAGAAGACAGGCCTCACCAATGACAGTGAGAATCATCCAATCCGCTGAAGGCCAGAATAGAACTAAAAGCAAAAGAAGGGCACATTTGCTCGAGCTGGGACATCCATCTTGTCCTACTCGCTTCTTGGGACCTAAGACTAGGACAAAGATTTACACTATTGGTTGCCTGATTCTCCAGCGTTTTGACTTAGATGTACCTCATCGTCTCTCCTGGTTTTCATGTTTTTGGATTTGGGCTGAATTAGACCATCAGACCTCTTGGTTCTGCAGACAGCAGATTAAGGAATTTAGCCTCCATAACTGCATGAGTCAATTTCTATAATAAATTTCCATATATACATGGATATAGCTACCGATGCAGACATGTATGTTCTCTTTCTCTGGAGAATCCTAACTCTATACCACCTTTGTACTCTCCCTGGGGGTCCAGTCTCAGTAAGCACACAACCTGCCTTCCCTTGATAACACTTCTATCCAGTGTATCTCTACCGTCCCAGCTTTCCCTATCAGTCTCCTCACTACCTGATCCCTGCCTATAGGCCAGTGCTGCTTGCTGAGCTTTGCATTATGACAGCACTGCATGTGAAGCTTCAATCTCTGCTTTAGTCAAGGAAGCACTAGCAGCTATATCAGAGAAACCCGCAAATACAGTAACCTTAACAAAATAGAAATTTGTTTCTTCTTCAGTTAAAGTCGAATTGACAGTAAAGGTCAAAGGGAAAGACACACAGTCATTCAGAAACTCAAGTAGATGACGATGCTGCCACTCTTTAACAAATGGCTACTAAGGTATGGCTTAGCATCAGTATCCAGCAGATTGAGGATGAGGGAAGACAGCATGAAGGATTACTCAGGGAGTGTATCTGAGCCAGGCCTGAGTTCTCTCCATGTTCCTATAGGCAGAACTTAATCACGTGACTACCCCCAGCTGAAGAGAAAACTAAGATCATGGCATCCGGTCCCATCATTTCATGGGAAATAGATGGGGAAACAATGGAAACAGTGATAGATTTTATTTTCTTGGGCTCCAAAATCACTGTGGATGTTGACTGCAGCCATGAAATTAAAAGACACTTGCTCTTTGGAAGAAAAGCTATGACCAACCTCAGTTCAGTTCAGTTCAGTCGCTCAGTCGTGTCTGACTCTTTGCGACCCCATGAATCGCAGCACGCCAGGCCCCCCTGTCCATCACCATCTCCCAGAGTTCACTCAGACTCACATCCATCGAGTCCATGATGCCATCCAGCCATCTCATCCTGTGTCGTCCCCTTCTCCTCCTGCCCCCAATCCCTCCCAGCATCAAAGTCTTTTCCAATGAGTCAACTCTTCACATGAGGTGGCCAAAGTACTGGAGTTTCAGCTTTAGCATCATTCCTTCCAAAGAAATCCCAGGGCTGATCTCCTTCAGAATAGACTGGTTGGATCTCCTTATAGTCCAAGGGACTCTCAAGAGTCTTCTCCAACACCACAGTTCAAAAGCATCAATCCTTTGGTGCTCAGCTTTCTTCACAGTCCAACTCTCACATCCATACATGACCAATGGAAAAACCATAGCCTTTACTAGATGGACCTTAGTTGGCAAAGTAATGTCTCTGCTTTTGAATATACTATCTAGGTTGGTCATAACTTTTCTTCCAAGGAGTAAGTGTCTTTTAATTTCATGGCTGCAATCACCATCTGCAGTGATTTTGGAGCCGCAAAAAATAAAGTCTGACACTGTTTCCACTGTTTCCCCATCTATTTCCCATGAAGTGATGGGACTGGACGCCATGATCTTCGTTTTCTGAATGTTGAGCTTTAGGCCAACTTTTTCACTCTCCTCTTTCACTTTCATCAAGAGGCTTTTTAGTTTCTCTTCACTTTCTGCCATAAGGGTGGTGTCATCTGCATATCTGAGGTTATTGATATTAAAAAGCAGAGACATTACTTTGCCAGCAAAGGTCCATCTAGTCAAAGCCATAGTTTTTCCAGTAGTCGTGTATGGATGTGAGAGCTGGATCATAAAGAAAACTGAGCACCAAGGAATTGATGCTTTTGAACTGTGGTGCTGGAGAAGACTCTTGAGGGTCCCTTGGACTACAAGGAGATCAAACCAGTTAATCCTAAAGGAAATCAGCGCTGAAGATTCATTGGAAAGACTGATACTGAGCTGAAGCTCCAATACTTTGGCCACCTGATGCAAAGAGCTGACTCATTAGAAAAGACCCTGATGCTGGGAAAGACTGAAGGCAGGAGGAGAAGGGGACCACAGAGGATGAGATGGTTGGATGGCATCACCAACTTGATGGACATGAATTTGATGAACATGCAGTCCATGGGGTTGCAAAGAGTTGGACACGACTGAGTGAGTGAACTGAAATGAACAACCCCTGCCGAAAAGGAGGCTGGAAAATGTCATCTCTCTGTGGGCCTTGGGGGCAAAGGAAAGAATTTGGTGGATAGCTAACCTGCCTGCCCAATTATTTTGGGTCTGCCAGGGTTCCTGGTTCCACCTGAACTGAGGAGCTGAGGAATAGACAAGGCTGTGAGTTAGGTGAGTTAGGTCATACTTCCTTGTATCTATGACCTTCTGTACACACACGAGGAAAGGAAGTGGAGGTGGCCAAAGTCCTGAGCTAAGTAGATGAGACATAATGCATCAAAAATAGTCCACATTAAGGTTATATTCATGAAGAGGTCATCAATTATCAGAAATTAAAAATAAATTTTAAATTCAAAATTTTTAGAAAACAGGCATAATTGTTAAAATGTTCAATTTTTGAAATTGATCTGAAATACATGAAGTTACCAACATATGAAAAAATAATGATTTTAAAATATTATCAGGTAGACTTCCTTGTTAACAAACAAATCACCCGGACTCTTGTAGGTCCGCGTACGCCTACCCCCAGCCCCAACCAGACAGGAGTAAATTTCGCTTCATTTAAAATCTCGGGACATCAGTAGCTACCCCCTCAGAGGCTCAGCCCACAAAAATTTAAAAAAAAGAAGGTTCCCAGTGGCTCTGCAAGTGGCATGAAGCATGAGGAAGGAAAGGAGCAGCAACTGGCCACTTAGGATTCATCCTTGAACTAAGACAGCCCAAGGCAGCATCCTGCTTCCAGTCCAAAATCTAATCCACCCCCTGCCTCTAGGCTACCCCTTATTAATGCACAGTGACAGATGAATTTAACTGCTTTTCACTCCTGCTCAGCCCCAAGGCCTGAGGGGAAATAATCCTTTTATCTCCCAATAAAGGAGAATTACTGGGATTTTGCAGTTCAGCTCACTTTGAAGAGCCATCTTCAGGAGCTGGAGGTTTTGCATTTCCTAGAGTGGTCAGATTAAAGATGCTTTTTACTGATCTCATTGGGAGATGGAATGGTAGGAGTTGATTATATTGTCACCCAGTTGCCCTGTGGAAAGTACTGCAAGTTTCCATTTTAAACAGATTTCAGAGCACAAATGTCATTCTCAAAAAGTTTTCTGAAAAAGTAAGTCTTCAGAGCCATGCTGTTTAGGAGCCAGCTGTTATACCAGCAAATGGAGATACTTTGAAAAGATATGATTTGATCTGCTGTCTTTTTTACTTGCCCCCATGGCTATAATCCCATCCTGATAATTATCTGATGTATATAAATTCTAATACAGATAACATGGAATAGTAGCCTATCTGAATGTAGTAATGAGTCTTCCCAGGTGATTCAGAGGTAAAGAATCTGCCTATCAAGCAGGAGGCTTGGGAAGATCCCCTGGAGGAGTTGGCAACCCTCTCCAGTATTCTTGCCTGGAGAATCCCATGGACAGAAGAGACTGGTGGGCTACAATCCATGGGGTCACAGAAGAGTTGGATATGACAGAGTAACCAAACAACAACAACAACAAATGTAGTAATACTTTCTGTTCACTTCCATAAAGGCAGGTCATCCTCCTGAAAAACTGTTAAAATCTCATTCATCCCAACCAATAAGGAAATTGACATTCCTGCTATGGGGATTGGCACCTTGAATATATTACTTTATTTTAATCTTCAAGACAACTCTGTGAATTAGGTGTTTCATGCTTCATTTTTGAAAATGGGAAAATGAGGCTGGGAATAGTAGGCAATTTGCATGAGATGACACCACTAGTAAGTTGTGGAGCTGGAGTGTGTATTCAGGTTTGATCTTGAAGTCTGTATCCTTTCCAAGATACTACTTTGGAAATCAGGGCTTCAACCTTGGCACTGTCAGTAGTTTGAACTAGGTAATTCTTCTTTTGTGGGGAACTGTCCTGTGCATTGAAGGATATTTATCTTGGTCTTTGCCCACTAGATGCCTGGAACACCCACCCCAACCATTGTGACAATCAAAAATGTGTCCAGTCATAACCCCGGGGGCAATATTTCCCCACCTAAAAACCACTGCTGTAAATACTCTTGAAGCATTTTCTCCCTTATACCACTGAAACTTTGTGCTTCTGTGAAATGCACGGAACAATCTGAAGGCCCTAATAGTGCCTAAGAGTGGCCTTCCAGGGTAGACATCAAGAAATAAAAATCAATTATATAATTAAATATAGTATTTCAGTTCACTGCACAGAAAAACCCCTTATTCCTATTATTCCTGCTAACAGCTTGTCTTCTCCAATGAGTAAGCGTTCAAACTGTGAAAACAGACAGAAGCTTCGATGACTTGCAGCTGCCTCAGAAATTCAGCCCAAACTCCTCAGGGAGACATTCAAGGTCTTCCTACTTTGGCCTCAGTCCTCCTCCCCGCCCTCAAACCAGCGTCCTTTCAGGCTCCAGCCAAGCGAGATGACTCACCAAGATTCTAACACTTCCTACATTTTCTCATTTCCCCGTCTTGGCTGAGGACTTCCCCTCTGCTTCAGGCATCTTTCCCAATCCTACGCCCCCACCCCCAGCTTGGCCTTGGGGATTTCCGCCTCTGCCTTGTGGCCACCTCTGCATTACAGTGGGGAATGGCTTCCTTCTTCGTTCATACTTGGTTTTTGGTTTTAGTCTCTCTCATCTCACCCAGCCTCATGCTGAGTGATCTTTCCTGCTGGATTGAAAGTTCCCAGAGAAGAGGAACTCTATTTTAGCCTATTTTGTTCAGTCCTTATCTCTTGATGGGTTGGGCTGGATTGGATTGCAGACAAGGTAGAATAAATAGCGCAAAGGTAAATTTCACACCAGTTTTCCATGAGGATTTAAATACATTTCAAATGAGACATCTGAAGGTGTAGTGAGGACCAGTGAGCATGGGAGCTGGGCTGTAGGGTAGTCCTACCTCGCATGACTTAGGTGTGCCGTGGGTGGGCCTCTGACCTTGGCCACCACTAGGCTTGTGTCCCTTGAGCCTTAATCAGTGGCACTCAGCTGAGGGTGTGTGGGGCTGGCCTTCTGTCCATGCCTCTCCCTCACTGAGGGTCTGCTTATGTCTGGAGGGAGGGCATCTTTTCCCAGTTTTCACAAAGGCACCATGAGGGCTGGTAGAAGCCATGATAGTAAAAAAAATCTCTCACAGCCTCAGAGACGGGTTTATATTAATTCATTCAATAAATATTAATTAATCATTCACTAGTTTAGAGGATACAGGAGTGAGGAAAACAAAGTCTCTGTCTCCATCAAGCTTACATTCTAGTGGATTCCTAAATTTAATCCTCACATGTTTAGTATCAAACAACCCACATAAGATTAAAGTTATAACGAGGTTCTTATTTGGAACAGGTTTTATTATATCTCTGGCTTGAGCTTTTGTTGGGAGTGGAATTTCTGAGTTAGATGAGTAAGTTCATCTGGGGTAAGATTTCTAGGAAAACTGCTTTGTCCTAGGTTGCTGCAGGGACAAGACCAATGTCTCAGCATCGCCCCCTGTGGTCACCTGGCTCATTCCAGATTCAGTTGATTCAGGGCATCCAGCCAAGTCTCTCGAGAGTCTGGATGTCCCAATGCATTTGCATTTTACATTAAACTGCAAACTGAGCAGTTTCCAGCATCCAGCCCATTTACTCTGAATGTGTCAAAGGGCAGGGCGGGGGAGGGGGGTTCCTCCTGGGCACAGGTGAGGAGGATGTAAGTGGTCCCATGACAACTGTGGGTCTAACCTACAACGTTCCTATTGGCAGAAGCAGCACTTCACTTTATGGTTCGCTTTTTGCATCTTCAGATGGAAAGCTGTGCACCAGTTACAACCGAGGGCTCATCTCAAAGGCAAAGATCAAGGCCATCAAGTATAGCATTGTCATCATTCTCGGTAAGCAACATCCCTCCTCGTGTTGTAAAACTGTTGACATTCCAAAAACAAATTTGTACCTGGGACCCGGTGACACAAAGTGCACACAAGGAAAAAATTTGTCTATGGGAACTTCTGCCTTTTCCCAATCAGAAATGAATGTGCGTGTGGAGCTTATCAGTGCCACTGTGGCTCCCTCACGGGCCAACATTTGGTTTCCTACATCTGTCTTTATGAATATTGTTGTCCAACACAGCCATGGGATGGATAATGTGGAAAAAAATCCAATTAAGACATTACTAGCTGAAGCTGATGCTCACCACCATCTAGTTGACCCAGTTGCTTTTCTGAAGGCATACATACACTCCCCAGAGCTGAAGTTCAACAACCAAGGAAGACAGAAGCAGCATTCCATTTTTTCTGGATATTTAATTTCAAGGTCACCATAAATTCTTCCCTAATGGATGCCTTATCTTCCCTGCTCGCTCCTGTCGTTTTCCCTTTCCTTTTGTTTTTTTGGTCTCTCTACTCTTAAGACCCACAAAGTCACCTCATCCAAGAAAAAAAGGTATTTCTAGAGCACCTAATATATGCCAGATTGGTGTTATATTCTTCGTCATTTCCAAACCTTCAAAACTTCCTCCCCCTTTCGTCCCCTCAGTTAATGGCCCTGATTCTTATTTCACAAGGAAAACACTCTTGTCAGAATAGAACTTCCTCATTCACCTGCCTTCATATCCATGGACCTACCTGCATCTCTGCCTTTTCTCCTATTACTATGGATAAACTGTCTCTGCTCCTTAATCCAAAATGCACTTGAGCTATCCCATTCCTCCCTGCTAACTCAAGAATTCTCTTCCTGCAACCATCTCCTCTCCCCAACAGACATCCCCCTAGACTGGATCATATGCACATACACATACTGTAACAGCTCCCTCTACAAACTCCCCAGTAACAGACCCTCTCCTTTAACACTCTCCTTTCTAGCATCTCTCATTCTCTGGAGCCTATTTCTATTAGCTTTCTTTCCTATTACCCTAGTACAGGCACACTTATCAAGGTAACCACAGCCAACAAAATGCCAGATTTCTAAACATTTGCTCAGTTCTTCTTTGGAACACTTCCTTTGCTTAGAAATTATATCTATGATTTCTACTTGAAAATTTTTTATAATTCTACTTGAAATTTTTATTTATGATAAGCTTAGCATACTCAATATGAAAAACCAGAAGTCTCAGCATGCTTTCTTATCTCCTGCAAGTTTACTCATCCTCCTGTGTCCCCGAGTTTAGCAAATGACTTGATCTTTCATCCATACCAAAAACCTAAGGGTCGGTCATCTGTCTGTCATTATACTATTTCTCTTCCACGCCGCATATGTAGTCTATCAGTAAGGCACAGAAGCTTTACCTGCAAAGAGTTCTCAAATTCAACCATTTCTCAGCTTCTATACAATTACTTCCTTGATCTAAGCTCCTACCAACTTCTCCTTGGAACACTGGAACTGCAACTGATCTTTTCATCCTTCTCTGTAAAACAGATAATGTGATCATTTTAAAAATGTTAATCAGACACTATCACTACCCTGCAAACTCACCTATGGATTCCCATTACACTGGAATAAAATCATACTTTTTCCCATGTCTTACAGTGTGTGTGATCTGTCCTCCAGGCAAGTATCCAGCCCCATGCCCCAGTTCTCTTCCTTGCCCATTCTATATATAAGTCACACTGGTTTTCTTGCTGTTTCTTCAAATGTCAACTTGTTCATACCTTGCAATATTTCCCACCTGAAATGCCCTGCCTTCAGATGGTGGCATGGCTTATCCATGCCATGGCTTGACATCATCTTGCTTTCCAACAACACCACCTCTTCAGAAAGGCCTCCTTGGCAAGTCTTAAATGTCTCTCCTATAGTCTTTACCCTACTTTATTTTTTCTTCATATTTCTACTTCCACTTGACAGTATAGGATATATGTTGATCTGTTTATTGTCTATTTGTGGGGCAAAATCCCCATAAGCAATGACTTTCGCTTTTGTTTTCCTTACATTATCACCAAGGGCTTATAGGGTCCTTGCACACTGTGCTTAATTAATATCTGTTGAAAGAACAAATGGGAATATGCATGAAGGAAAAGATTTGTGTCATTTCCTTTTTTTACTTAGCTCAAAATACTACCCCTCCCTACCCATCTTGTGGTTCTTAAGACCTCTGGGAGCATAGCTCTCATGTTAGCTCTGCGAGTACCTTGTCACCAGAACTGTCCCTCTCACCTTTCTAAAGTGCATCCGCAAAATGCCAAACAGACGGCATGCCGTGTGACTCAGCCAGGGGAATACAATCACAAGACAACATTGCAGGCAGACCCGGGCATAGAGCATATACCACCCACTGGGGCTCAAAGCCCTTTCTCAGAAGCTTCTGCAGTAGATCAGAGATTATCTTGCTTTCCCAGACAATCAGAAGCATGATACACATTCCCTGGATGTTGAGGCATGAAGCATACCTTATATATGTGTTTCAGAGCCAGTACAGCCTTTTATAATCAGGAGCCACATACATAGGCGTTGGATTCCCTTTAGTCAGAGAACAAGAAAGTCCACAGGAGGTCAGCCATGTCAACAGTGCAATCAGACCAAAATGCCCCTTCCTATAACAAATATTTTGTAATGCCCCTTTACCATTCTGAAATGAAATGTATACAAAAACCTATGTACCTACCATAATTCTTAAAAGATCAGTGTATAACATAAAGGGAGACTAGGAAGAAAATAATTGATAATAAAATAATACAGATTTCAATATATAAATACTTGGATACAGTCCTTAGTAGAATAATGAAGTAATAATAATTACAAATGCAAACCAATGCAGGTGTGTTTTCATGGAGACATAAAAAATAAAGCAGTATTGCTGTCAGTGACTTTATTTTCCCAGTAGGTGAACAAATCCTGCTAAAGTTCCAAATTAAACAAAGTAATCTTTCCTCTGTTTGCAAGGGAATTGGACTTCTGGAAAACTCAGTATTTATTTAAAATATTGTGGTCATATATAAAAGAGAATCAGGTTTTTAGACTGGGGTCATTATAAACAGATTCTCTGCTCCATAAATGTCCAAATGGGCATTTGAAGGATGTATGAGACAGGGATGGGACCGGCTGCATGATGCAGGAGGACGGGTATCCCCAGGAAAACCAGGACCCACACAGCACGCACAAATATACACACACGCATTTTCAAAATTCCCCCAACAGAAGCTTTGCCCCTCCATGCCCCAGAACTACGATCTGCGCCAATGCCAGGCTTTACCTCCAGAGCCTAGAGTGTTCAGTGGTCTTTGTGTTAGAACTGTTCCCTTTTAACAGATTGTCAAGGTCAAGGAGGGAAAAAATACATGTGTCAGTCAAAGAGTTATGGTGACAAGCTGATTCCTACAGTCAGATGGCAAAGGAAGCCTGACTTCCCTGAGGAAAGATCCTATGACTGAGAAAGCAAAGAAAGAGAGTGGAGAGGATGGGGCAAGAAAGCAAGAGAGAGCACATGTGGGTTCCAGTCAATCCCAAGAAGGTTTATCTCTATGGTTTTAATTTGCATTCTCCAGAGAAATTTTATATATAGATGGATAGATACATATAGATATAGATATTTATTGTAAACAATTGGCTCATTTGACTGCGAAGCTGAAAAGTCCCCAGATCTCCAGATCCAGGAGAGCTAATGGTGTCGTCTCAGTCTGAGTCAAAGTATGGAGGCCAAAGAGGATCCAAGTCTTAGCCAGAAGGCAGTCAAGCAAACAGAGTGACTCCTCTCTCACTCACCCTTTTTATTGTATTCACACCTATGGATAGATCACTGCCCACCCGCATTGGGGAGGACAATTTACTTTTCTTAATCTACAAATTCAAATGTTAATCTCATTCAGAAATACTCTGAGAACACAGAAATAATCAGAAGTAATGATTAACAAAAAAATCTGGGCATCCTATGACCTCGTCAAGGTGGCACATAAAATTGGCCGTTGCACTCTGGGTCTCCATTTCTCATCTCCTTCCTCTGAGGATTTCGATCCAAGCAGAATCAGGGTCTCACGCACACTAATGGACTCGGTAAGGGGTATATAGTGTGGGTGTTGCCTGGAGAGGCTGACTTGGAAATGGAAAATAAAATTGAGAATCTTGTGACTTAGCCAGGCTGTGTTTTGAAACATTAGCTACCACCCCTTCCCCTCGCCTACCCCAAAACAGGAGTCGCTGTAAAGTGTTCCTTGCTTTGTCTTTTACCATAGAGTCTCCAAAGGGATCTGCTGAATTTTCTTTCGCACAGTGTAGAATGAGAGGCTAAGGCCATGCTGAACAGCTCCCAGCCTTTCAAGGATCACTGCAGTAGTTAAATCAGACCTTCCCTTTACAGATAGAGAAGCTCCAGCAAATTTACTCAACTTCAGAAATGCGTCTGTGGGATGTAATGTATGTATGTGTAGACGTGAGTGTGTATGTGTGTGTTTAAGTAAACATGACATTAATATGAACACACACAACTGTTCTAAATATTTCTGAGATCCCAGGTGCTAAGGAACCTCCTCACTGAAGCTCCACTCAGGGCCAACACAGAGGGCCCTCTGGGCTGTGGGCTGCTACAGTGCTAATGGTTCTCTTCTCCCCAGCCTTCATCTGCTGTTGGAGTCCCTACTTCCTCTTCGACATTTTAGACAATTTCAGCCTCCTTCCAAACACTAAGGAGCGTTTCTACGCCTCTGTGATCATTCAGAACCTGCCTGCCTTGAACAGTGCCATCAACCCCCTCATCTACTGTGTTTTCAGCAACTCCATATGCTTCCCCTGCAGGTAAGAGGCATTCAGACATGGGGAAGCCCACTGCACTCACCTCCAACCTATGTCTTCCTCATGCTAGAGCTCCCTGGCGGGTTATAGATGAGAAACGGAGAGTCAAAAAGTTTCCGCTAGTGTGACAGATTCAAATCCAGGCCCCTCAGCCATGGCTCATGCTTTCTCCTATACCACATCACCTCCTATAGCAATCATCCTAATCGAGTCACATATGGACGATCCTTATTTTAGTTCAAAGCTTCTCCCCATGAGTTGGCTCAATACAATGCCATGGAGATAGCCGGACACAAAGAATGATCATTTTACAGATAAACAAATTAAGGCTCACAGGTTAAGGGACATTATTGAGATTATGTGAATAACTAGTTACAGAGCTGAAATGAGACCGCTCCCACAATGACTCAGCCTGCTGGTTTTCAGCTGTTTTACTGCACAATCTACAGGGGGCAGGTGGAAAAATCCGCAGGGGATGGACTCGTAGCAGAATTGTTTCAGGCTTGGGTTTGATGCCCTCCGTTGAATCTCTCTTCCATCAGTTGACAAGATCTTTCAAGTCCTTCTAGAATTATGGATGGATGGTAGCATTTCTCAGTGATCCTAAACATCACTGATATGTTAGAATGGCTGCCATGCCTCACCTGCTTTGCCTCTGGCCTCTCACCCATCAGCCTCTCCCTGCCCTCCCCTTTCCTCTTGTCTCCATGATAGAACTGCAGAATGGTTACAGGCTTGGGTTTGATGCTGCCATTGTTGATTCATAGCTACCTGTGACCTAGGAAAAGTGATTTAACTTCCATAAACCTCCATTTCCTCACATGTGAAAAGGGGCTTATAGCAGTAGCAGTGCCTACATCTTAGCCAGTGCTGTCTCTGTCACTGGGCTCTGGCGCTGATCAGTAGGAAGGAGGGCTGTGAGTGGTGGGGAAGTACGGTGGGGGCTAGTACATTAAAAGTGCTTAGCACAATGCCTGATCCTTTATAAGTTTTCCACAAGTGTTAGCTCCTAACAGTTAAATTATTCAGGACAAATGATTTTTCCTCTTTGTTCTTTCTTTAGGGAGCAGAGATCACGGGATTCCAGAATGACATGTCGGGAGAGAACTGAGAAGCATGAGATGCAGGCTCTGTCCAAGCCGGAATTCATGTAGATCATGGGGCAGTGGTAGCACTGGGCTGAGCCCCATCAGCTCTCCTGGGTTCCCATCAGCACCTTGGGCCTGCGTATAAAGCCTGAGCCAACCTCTCTGCCCTGTATCTTTATCACCTGGGGGATGCACAAGGCAAACATCCTAAAGAGTGCATGTCACCTGCCTCAGCAAGTATTGGCCGGTAGGAAGTTACAAACTATTCCCACCAGCCAGGAAAGATACCCCTTCTTTCCCTACCACTCCTAGCTGCCCTTCTCACTGGTCAGCACCAGAATCAACGGATAGAGACATTGCTGGCCCAGGGCCCAAGCTTGGGCAAGCAGAGAGGATTGACTAACAAAGCATGTTTGTACATATTCTTATAATTACAATTTAAGAAGTAAATAAAAGGCTTACCTGGGCCTAGATTTTCCTCCCATTTTTGGATTCAAGTTTCAGTAGCTGTGGCCAAAGAGATGTTTGTCCTTGAAATGTCAACAAATAATAAATTCATTTCCAGGCATTGAGGCTTTGTGTCTCCTCTGCAGATGGCCATGGTTGGCAGATGGATGTGTTGGCAGCAGCCAACCTCACAGTCCCATTGTATCGACAGATGATTTGCAGAAAGAACATAAGTGCTGGCCCTCCAGAGCAAAATTGAAATTGAGGGGTACTTTATCTGGTAGGAAAAGAAATAGCTCAAAAAGTCATGGGGCTCTGACCTCCAGGCTCTGAGAGTTGGCACCTGGGGCTCACACATGTCTTTCCGGCTCTCTGAAGGCTCCTCCCTTTGCATTCCACATTTAGGCCACTCTGGGTTCCATGTCTCATTCCTCAGGTACACTTCTCTTTCTATAGCTGGGAGCTGAATGCCTGTGGCTTTTCCAGGCATGATGTTTCTGTAATATCTTTATCATTTTTGCACATTTTAGCCATTGTCTATCTAACACCTTGGCTGGGAAGCGCTCGTGGGCCTTATTTTGACAAGTCTGGAGTTTGATATATATAAGCATAATCCAAGTGAAATATGACTAAATGTTTTCTAATCAATTTTTGCCATCAGATTTTTCCATAAGTGGAAGTGGAATAATTTAATTTGATTATATATACATCCCCACCCACAGCTCTAGGATGTGCGTGAGCTCCTTATTTTTAGCCTCACATACATTCTTGACATTAAAATCTCCTTGGCAAAATCCTCCTTCCCAAAATTATCCTGAGCTTAAGTCTTTTTTCGTCTACTGCTAGTGGAGTTATTATTTTAATAGCACTCCATTCCTCATTACGGTGTCAACCCAAAGACTTCATGCTTAAGGTCACAGTGGCATTTTTCCCATAAACTCTCTTTTCAATTCCAGCTGACCTTAAGAAAAGTATCTCTTAGGTAGAAATCAGACTCCTCAGTTACCATCTCTCTTAGAATTACTTTCTGAATTTGAGGAGACTGAATAATCTAGTTGTACCTCTACAGAACAGTATTGAAGGCTGCCTTCCTTTCTGTCCAACCAGCTAAATGTGAGCAAACCTGGAAGCTTTGAGTGGTTGAGAAGTGCTTTTTGACATTTCACTTTAAATCAAGATGTGCTACAGAAGACCCACATAATACATTGCTAAAATAACTGTCTGCATGGGAGCCAATTAGCAGCGCAAAATCTGGTGGCTGCCCTTCCTACATGGCAAAATGGGAAGCCTGGGTTCTTTTGACAGATGCTTTCAGCTCTGTCAAGCTCTGGTTTGAGAAAGGCATTACATGCCTACCTCATCTATCAATAGACCCTGAAAGTTAAGGAGATAGTCAAGTGAGGGTCTTTGTGGGCTTTAAAAACTGTGGATGTGATTTTGTAGTTATTGTAGTGCTGAGACTCCTATTCCCAGTGAAGACTGGAAATCAGTAAGATAATGGTGCAGGCTGCTGCAAGAGAAGCTGCCAGTGCAATGAAACTTGCTCCATATTGGTGAGGACTTTGGGATCCTCATTTTCATGTATTTTCTGAGCTTGAGGAAACATGATTTAAACACTAAGGAATGCTGGTAATAGTTCCATAGTCTTATGACCTTGGAACAAATTATTTAATGTTTCTGAGCATTAACTGTCTCATCTGTGAGATGGGAACAAAATAAGGATGGAGCAGAGAGTCTTGTGGGTTCTTTACAGATACAGGTTCTGAGATTATAATGGCTTAAATTAAATCCATAGAGTCATAGCTTCTGGAATTTCTTCCCCAGGGGAGCAATGACTGTATGACTCATAGCCGAGTTATTTGCTCTTTAGAAGGTGTAATTTCTCCATCTATCACCGTGAAGTCAGAGAAACATCATTTCCCAATCAGGAAATACAGTTTGAACTCTTGGAGAAAATGAGCAGCTTAGTGTTGTGATGTCATGTTTATAGCCTTGGAGCAGCCCAAGTGGGGCCAGATAAGCCAGCAGAGTGATATATAAAATTAAGATGCTTACTTCCTACACCAAGATGTCACAGACACCTATGATTGCATTATCACTTAGTTTCAGGCATAGGCAAAAATTTAGGATAATAAGGATAGATGTATTTAATATATTTAGCCATGCTAGAGAAAATAAGTGTCTCTGCTTTACTGAACTAAATTAAATATGAATGGTAAAAACTTTGCTTCCAGGGATTGTGTTGAGCATAATTTAACGGAAGTTTAATTTTGCCAAGCAACATTTCCCATACCTTTTAAATGGCTTTAATTTGTGATTAATGATGAGAAAAAAGTATCTCTTCTCAACCAAACACGCAGCTTCAACTTGCTTCCCCACATCACTATGACAACTCTAGACATCCATATACAGAAAGGACTTTGCCTCTTCCTTCTGCATCCACAGTGTCAGAAGGGACCACAAGCCTGCATCTGGTGGGGAAACAGGAAAACAAAATTATGTTTAGCAGGAAATAAAGTAGCTCTGCTCTTCTAGAGTCATCTTAAGTGAGCTACAGGCCTTCTGGCAACTATACTTTTTTTACAGTCATATGAATATAGCTCACTACAGCCAGCAAATTTGGAAAACTCAGTAGTGGCTACAGGACTGGAAAAGGTCAGTTTTCATTCCAATCCCAAAGAAAGGCAATGCCAAAGAATGCTCAAACTACCACACAATTGCACTCACCTCACACGCTAGTAAATTAATGCTCAAAATTCTCCAAGCCAGGCTTCAGCAGTACGTGAACCGTGAACTTCCAGATGTTCAAGCTGGTTTTAGAAAAGACAGAGAACCAGAGATCAAATTGCCAACATCTGCTGGATCAGGGAAAAAGCAAGAGAGTTCCAGAAAAACATCAATTTCTGCTTTATTGACTACACTATAGCCTTTGACTGTGTGGATCACAATAAACTGTGGAAAATTCTGAAAGAGATGGGAATACCAGACCACCTGAGCTGCCTCTTGAGAAACCTATATGCAGGTCAGGAAGCAACAGTTAGAACTGGACATGGAACAACAGACTGGTTCCAAATAGGAAAAGGAGTATGTCAAAGCTGTATATTGTCACCCTGCTTATTTAACTTCTATGCAGAGTACATCATGAGAAACACTGGGCTGGAAGAAGCACAAGCTGGAATCAAGATTGCCAGGAGAAATATCAATAACCTCGGATATGCAGATGACACCACCCTTATGGCAGAAAGTGAAGAGGAACTAAAAAGCCTCTTGAGGAAAGTGAAAGAGGAGAGTGAAAAAGTTGACTTAAAGCTCAACATTCAGAAAACTAAGATCATGGCATCTGGTCCCATCACTTCATGGGAAATAGATGGAGAAACAGTAGAAACAGTGTCAGACTTTATTTTGGGGGCTCCAAAATCACTGCAGATGGTGACTGCAGCCATGAAATTAGAAGACACTTACTCCTTGGAAGGAAAGTTATGACCAACCTAGACAGCATATTAAAAAGCAGAGACATTACTTTGCCAACAAAGGTCTATCTAGTCAAGGCTATGGTTTTTCCATTGGTCATGTATGGATGTGAGAGTTGGACTATGAAGAAAGCTGAGCACCGAAGAATTGATGCTTTTGAACTGTGGTGTTGGAGAAGACTCTTGAGAGTCCCTTGGACTGCAAGGAGGTCCAACCAGTCCATCCTAAAGGAGATCAGTCCTGGGTATTCTTTGGAAGGACTGATGCTAAAGCTGAAACTCCAGTACTTTGGCCACTTCACGCGAAGAGTTGACTCATTGGAAAAGACTCTGATGCTGGGAGGGATTGGGGGCAGGAGGAGAAGGGGACGACAGAAGATGAGATGGCTGGATGGCATCCCTGACTCAATCGACATGAGTTTGGGTAAACTCTGGGTGTTGGTGATGGACAGGGAGGCCTGGAGTGCTGCAATTCATGAGGTCACAAAGAGTTGGACACGACTGAGCAACTGAACTGAACTGAACAGTGTTTCCTGCATTTTTTCAGTTCCATTTGATTGAAAGTAGATGGTCCTGTTGAGGGGCCAATCTCCTCACTTTTGGAAACCTGAAAAACACATGCCTCATTTCTCTGCAGCTTCATTTTAAGACTGCATTATCCTCAGCAGGGCTGGTTTGATTAACATTTTTAAAGTGCAATAATACGTAGAGAATGTTAAGATGGACAGAGGCTTGAGTCATGTAGTCTCATGGTTTTCTGACTATTTGGGGACCCCCTAAGAGGTCCCAAAGAAGTGACTCAGTATTCATACTCACATATACAACAATAGTATATATATAAAGTCTAGACAAAATTAAGATAGCTAAATTGTTTAAAGTCCTTGCATTACCTGGAATGTGGGTAGAATATAGATTAGACATTGATACACCAAGATGCATGTTTTCATTTCAAGAATGTAGTTTGTAATCACTAAAATAATAGAAATAAAGAACTATATAACTTTGAAGCTAAAAGAGAAGAAAAACATAATAAAAGGGCTCAAGCAGTCTAAAAAAGGCAAGAAAAGAAAGAAGTAGAAATATGAATAGCTGGGACAAATAGAAAGCACACAGAAAAATGGCGGATTTTTCAAATATATTAGTAACTGTAATAATGTAAGCAGATTATATACTCCAGCTTTTGTTAGATTAGACTTTTAAACAACTATATGTTATTTGCAAGAGACATGCCTAAAACACAAGGACATAGAAAGTTTGGAAATAAAAGAATGGACAAAGGTATTCCATGGAAACAGTACTAAAAGCTGGTGAGACTCTATTAGTAAAGACTAAGTACATTTTAAGGGGAAAAAAAAGCATTAGTGGCAGTAAACAGGGACATTTCAAATGATAAATGTTTTAGTTCAGTGAGATGATATAACTCTAAATTTCTAAGCATTTACAAGATGGCCTCAAAATATGTATTTTCAGAAGTTTTCAGAACTATCAAACAAATAGACAAGTCCGCAGCCATAGTGGGGAATTTTGTCACACTTAATTTCAGTAATTGAAGGAGACAAAAACTAGGAATGATCTGCATAACTGGAACAACATGAATAACACAGGTAGAGCATATTATCCTATCACTCCAAAATAAATGGTTTTCAGGCACATGTGAAGCAGTTACAAAACTTGACCATATGTCAGCCATAAATAAAATAAGCTTCAAAACATTCAAAAGATTGAGTTCAAACAGACTGGTTTCTCTGATCACAATGCAATTATGCTAGAACTCAAGAGCAGGAGCTTAACTAGAAGATTACCAGGTTTAGAAATCAAAAACTATACTTCTTAGTACTTATACTCAAAGAAAAAAGTACATGGAAAGTAGAAAACAATCATATTGAATGATAATGAAATTATACCAAAAGTGTGGGATACAAACAAAGGACTAAAAAGAAGAATTTTTCTTTTCTTTTAAGTTAGCGAATAAATCATCTAGTTCATGAAGTTAAGGAAATTCACCAAAACAAAGCCACAGGAAATACAAGCCAGAAAATAGTGAGCAGGAGTAAATTTAATAAAATAGAAAACAAACATGTAATTTTAGAAGCTCAAGACAAAATTCTGTTTTTTGAAAAAATAATAAAAGCAATAAACCTCTTGTGAGACTGGTCAAAGGGAAAAGAGAGAGAAGGCTCAAATAAGCAGTATTATTTATTTTAAGGATATCTCTGCAGGTCTTGAAGTCAATAAAGAGATAATAAAGGGATATTATGACTCATTGGAAAAGACTTTGATGCTGGGAGGGGTTGGGGGCAGGAGGAAAAGGGGACGACCGAAGATGAGATGGCTGGATGGCATCACTGACTCAATGGACGCGAGTCTGAGTGAACTCCGGGAGTTGGTGATGGACAGGGAGGCCTGGCGTGCTGCGATTCATGGGGTCGCAAAGAGTCGGACACGACTGAGCGTCTGAACTGAACTGAACTGATGATCAAGTTTATACTAAAGCAAACTGAAAATATAGATGAACAGCCACCTTACTATAACTGACATAAGAATAAACAGAAAATTTGCGTAGTAAATATCATAACTACTAAAGAAAATATATGCCTTCATTGGAGAGTTCTATCACAATTTAAATAAAAAGCAACTCCAATTCTATATACTTATACTATTCAGGAGACTTGAAACTATTTATTAGAATAAAATGCCATAATGTCAAAACCCTACAAAGATATTACCAAACGGAAAATTACAAGTGAAATTTTGTCATGAAAATAAAAACAAAAGTTCCAAATTAAATTTTAGCAAACCAAATCCAGTAAAATATAAAAAGACTAAAACACGTGACCAAGTTGTATTCATTTCAGGAATGCAAAGTTGGCTTAATATTAGAAAATTACTCAAATAACTCATTATACTAATAGATTACAAGAGTTAAAAAAAAACACATTATCAGTGTAACAGATACAGGGGAAATGTTCAATAAAATTATTGGGCATTAAGGCACAATAAAAGATTTTCACAAATTTGAGTTAAAAAGAAATCCCTAACTCTAAAGATTATGTAACAAAAATCCTAATGATAAAACTTTGAGGTAGTCCCTTTGAAATAAAGAATGAATGAGTAAAAAATGCAATTATCATCACTTTATTCAACATTGTACTAAGATCCTAGCAACAAAAGTAAAGCAATGAAAACAAAAAGATAAAAGGTAAAAGGATGGGCAATGCATAATCAAAATCTATTTATTATTGATATAAATGAATAGAATATCAAAATAAGATACAATTATTAGAATTAATAATTATAATTGCAAATAATTAAAAGTAATCATAAAGTTTAGTATGGTTGCAGGATACAAAATCAATATACAAAAGTCAATATCATTTCCACACAAGAGCAACAAATAGAAAATTATTTTTCAATTGCAATTTACAATAGCCTTAAAAGATCAAATTCCTAGGAATAAATTCATAAATGGTGTATAAATCTCTATGGAGGGATCATAGTACTATTGAAAGGTATTAAGGAGGAACTAATTCAATGTAGAAATAAATACACCATGATTTATCATAAAATCATCCATTCTTCTCCAATCAATCAGTAAGATTAATATAGTACCAATCAAAGCTCCAGCAGGAATTCTGTGGAACTTTACAAGTGGCCTCTAAAAATTTATAGGGAAACGCAGAAGGCCAAAATTAGCCAAGACGTTTTAGACCAAGAAAAAAAAGTGGGAATATTTGATCAGCTTGATACTTGATCTTATCACAAAGCCATAATAATGAAAGTTATAGTATTGTGTCAGAGTAAATAAATTAACTGCATGAAATAAAATACCTTGAAAAAATAATGTAAGAGAATCTTTAAGATCGCTGAATAGGACAAGAGCTCTTTAAACAAAACACAAAAACTGCTGCTTTTAAAGGAAAAGATTAATAAATTTGATTACCAAAAAATTAGAAAATCAAAAGACATCATAAAAAAGGGTGAAAAAGCAAGTGATAGAATGGGAAGTATTTGCAGATGACCAAGATCTAGAATTTAAAATATGTAAAACTCACATAAATCACTAAGAAAAGACAATTGAAAACAGATAGAAAGTGATCAGGACTTGATTTCAGAAAAGAAATTTTCCAAAAGGCCAATAAAACACCAAATGAAAAGATGTTAAATCTCATTGAAGTCAGGGAAAAGTAAATGAAATCACAATGAGATACTAATATGCACCCACCAGATTGGCAAAAATTTTAAACTTTGACAATATCAAGTGTTGGTAAGGATGTGAAGCATCAGAAATTTTCATTGTTTTCTGGTGGTAAATATTTAGTACAACCTAAGGATCAAACCAGAGTCTCTCACATTGCAGGCAGATTCTTTACCATCTCAGCCACCAGGAAAGCTCCTACAACCATTCTAGCCTTTAACTAATAAAATTAAGGATGTATATACCCTGTGACTTTGCAATTCTGTTCCTGAGTAAAGATACTACAGAAGAGTATAATTATGTGAGTCTTAATATATGTGAAAGAATATTCATAATAATTAGAGAAGGGAATGGCAACCCACTCCAGTATTCTTACCTGGAAAATCTCAAGGACAAGAGGAGACACATGGGCTACAGTTCATGGGGTCGCAAAAGAGTCAGACACAACTCAGCAACTTAACAACAATCATGATAATACTGATTTATAAGAACCATAATTGGAGGTAAAACAAATGCCCACCAGGACAATAGATTTAAAAAATTATGATATGTTCATACAATAAAGTACTTTATAGCACCAAAAATAACCAAAAAAAACCCCACCCCAGCTGCTTGTCACATCATAAAAAAAATCTGTAAAAACATAAAAGTAAAGAAGATAAATACTAAAAGATTCTATATGATTTCAATTATGTAAAATTCACAACCACCCAATTTTTACTATTGTATTTAAGGATACATACACAGGTGATAAAATTCTAAAGCAAGGCAAGGAAATTACTTTTATAAAGTAATTTATAAAAGCCAAGAGTGGGGCTCCTCTGTGGGATGGGAAAGAGCTGTGTTTGGGAGGGAGCCTGCAGAAGAGGGGCTGGTAAGTTTCTATTTCTTGCTCCAGGTGTTCACTTTCTAATTACTCATTAAACTATATATTTACATTTGGTGCGCTTTTATGAATGTGTGTTATATTTCACAATTAAAAGTTTCTAAAACTGTAGCTTTCTAAAGCCTTTTAGAACCATTATTCTGGAAGTATTGCAGAGAAGGCAGCCAGATTGGAAACAGGAAGGTGATCAATTGGGTCTCGATTACACACAAGAAACAGCTGAGATGAGATGGCCCAAAGATGCTTCTGGGTTCCTTCTCTGCATTCTGAGCCAGCAATGTATCATTCACATCCAGTAACAGGAATATTGATGCCAACATTTTTCAAAATCTGCAGAAATATCTTGGCTCCTCCATGGAGTCTTGAGTGTCAGTCCACTGGAAATCAATATCTAGCTTCTGTTCTCTTGTTGCCTACTGAGGGATCCTGGAGTCCTGAAGTTCTTACTCATAACTCCAATCCCCATGTCCTTCCAAAGAGTCTCCTCCTCCTTTCTGCCCTTTCTCATCCCTCATGTATAGCAGGTAGATAACACACCTGCTGTGTTACTCCCCAAGTACAGCAACATCAGCATTCCTCCAGAGAGGACTTCATGTAAAGAGGGAACATTTGAGGCATTGCTGCCCTATTGCCAAAGAACTAACTGCCAAAAAAAGTAGATACTTTGAGCCTGCAGGAGGTGGCCAGGAGAAATATTTGGGTCAAAAGCATGTTGACTCATCTCCATGATGATTTGACAGGGTTTAAGAAGGCTGATCAAAGGGTCCCAAATCTTGCTGCATCACAGAATCACTCACAGGCTTAGGAAAGAAGTACAGATCTTGAGATCTCCGACTGCGTTCTGATTCATTGGTCTCTGAGTACAGCCTGGAAGTCTGTACGTACAGCAAGCAACTCAGGTGATTCTTGTGCAGGGGTTCCTGCAGCTCTTTGAGGCACCAGTACTTAGGAACCAGTGCTTAACAGCATGCCAGGTCTTTAAAGCCCAAGTTTCTCATGGCCAGGAAGGGTGTGGGCCATCTTGGCTTACCTCTGTCCAGTTGCCCTGGGTCCAACCTGAGGACAAATGTTCTTCTTAGAGTCCAACTTCATCACCTTGCAACTCTCCAGATAATGGTTAGGTAACCCCAGGACTAAATGTTGTTTCTTCTCTCCACTCTGGACTAAATGCTCTTTCACCACAAGAAGACAGGCCCTAGTATACAGTGTTCTACATGCAGGTAGGTACCCAAATGAAATCAAGTGGGGAAGCATGGCCACGAGTTTATGTGATGTCTGAGAACAAGGAAGGATGCCTCTGAAGGGATGTCTGGGGGCTGTAAAAACATGCAGATAGGGTATTACACTGAAGCCCTTGAGAGCAATCTTTCTTAACCTTTTCAGACTCGGGACCCCTTTATGCTTGTTTATAGAGTTCCCTGGAGGCTTAGATGGTAAAGAATCCACTTGCAAAGAAGGAGACTTGGGTTCAGTCTCTGGGTTGAGAAGATTCCCCTGGAGTAGGAAATGGCAACCCATTCCAGTATTCTTGCCTGGAGAATTCCATGGACAGAGGAGCCTAGCGGGTTACAGTCCATGAGGTCACAAAGAGTCAGACACAACTGACTGACTTTCACATGCTTGTTTATGTGGATTATACCCACTGATATTTACTGCATTAAAAATTAAATATGAGAAACTGTTTAATATTTACCTATGAATTCCTTTATAAATCACAATAATAAACTCAGTACTTAGTAACATAAATATCTTCTATACGGAAAGTAACTATTTCCCTCTTCAAAAAAAAATTTGCAGGAAGATCAACTTGTTTTAACTTTTCGTAAATCTCTTTAAGTTTGGCTTAATAGAAGACAGCTGGATTTTCAGATCTTCTGCATTCAATCTGTGGCAATATGTTGTTTTGATAGAAATATGTAAAGAAAATCAGGCTTCACACAAATATGTAGTTAGGGGAAAAAAGGAGTATTTTAATCTGCTTCTGCACTCAATCTGTTGTGCTATCCCATGCCATGAGACCTCTGGAAAATTCCACTGTACACAAGAGAAAAAGAAAATGAAAAAGGCCCCAGAAATATTCTAGTTCTACTATGAAAATAGTTTTGATCTCACAGACCCTTCCTGAAAGGTCCTCTCCACTCGCCAGGATCTGGACCACACTTTAAGGACTGCTGCCTTAAAGAAAAACAGTGTGCACATTTGTTTGCCAACAGCAATAGCTATTGCTTTAATACTGCTGTCCTGGCTGCAAAGTGGAGGCAGGATGAGGTGGGTAGGCTAACTGACCATGTGTATCTGTTTGCAAAGCAGGGTAAAGCACTAATTATAGGCAATTATGATTTACACTTCGCTCCAAGATGACACCTCAACAGGTAAACCTAGTGATTAAACCTATCTCTGCTGTGGGCCATAGCCCACAGTCCTACTCAAACAAGACACTCAGGGCATGTCCAGGATTGGGGGCAAGTGGTGGTTGGACTGAGAAAGAGAGTGATCAGTGCGTGTATGTATGCTTAGGTGCTCAGTCAAGTCTGACTCTTTGCAACCCCATGGACTGCAGCCTACCAGGCCCCTCTTTCCATGGAATTCTCCAGGCAAGAAACTGGAGTGGGTTGCCATTTCCTTCTCCAAGAATGGTCAATATTCACCTCTAAAACTATGGCGTTTACAGGGTTCTGAATGTGAGCAGACAAATGACTCTCTTCATATGCTCAAATGGACTTGCTAAGTCAGCCTACCCAGACCACTTTCTATAACACTGTGGCTGCCAACCCAGCAATCCTGATCTCCTGCACTGTTTTGTGTTTTGTGTTTTTGCACCAGCATCTATCATCTTCCAATGCCCTGTATAATGTGATTACAATTATGTTTATGGCTTATTGCCCACATCTCCCATGAGACAAGGATCTTTGCCTATTTTGTTCACTGCTGTATCCCCTGCACCAGAACAGTGCCCAGGATAGAGTACATGTTGATGAATGTTAGTGAACTAATAAGATTTATGGATAAAGGGGAAGAGGAGAACACTAGCATCCTGTAAGCAGTTTGCACTCAGGAGAGGAGGAAGGCTGAGCTGAGCAAGCCCAGTTTATTCTCTCTAAATTCATGACACAGATAAGGCCATTCCTTTCTCTTCAAACAACTAAAGAGCAAATAAAAGTTGAAAATGTGACATCTCTCCATGAAAGGACACATCAGAAATAAAGAAGCATCATCAACCACTGACTTTCCACAATTATTTGTTCTTAACTCTCTGTGATTAAATATTAAGCCTATGGTCAGCCAGGGGTGTGGTGATCCTCTGAAGAGGAGATCATAAATTCTATCAAGACCTTTCTATTCCTCTTTCATCAGGTACTCCCCCAATGCCACCCACTTCATTTGGACCCTTTATGCCCCTACTGTTTCCTTGCTCCAAGCCCACCTTCCACTCCATTTGATGCTGAAGCTGAGGCTGGGACTCTGCAAACCACATTTCCCAATTCCTTTGTTAGTTGTTTTTTGTTAGGTAAGGTCTGCCAAAGGGAGATGGGCAGGATATGGAAAAAAACACAATTTGGGGAATATAGAGGGCTTCCTTTCTGTATTTCAATCATCAGCTTCCCCATCATCTCTTCAGGGTTACTAGCAGGATTCAGACCACACCTCTCCTCAGGGGCCTGGAGCTTGCCCCAGAGACCTCAGCCCCTGTCCTGGGGGCCCTCCTCCGAACTCCTAGGGTAATGTCTCCTTCCTTTTGTTCTCCAGTCTTAGGGGTGGTAGCTGCTGTCTGCAGTTATTAATCCCTAGGCTACCATTCTGCTTTGCTATTTCAGCTCTCTAGCACTGGTGGGCTGCCACCTATGGGGTAGCACGGAGTCGGACATGACTGAAGCGACTTAGCAGCAGCACCTGTGCACCCAATTCTGCACTAAGTCCCTTCTTTCTGAAATATCTACCATGGTTCCTCTTTCCCTTGTGTGGCCGCTGACTGGTACAGCTCCCCTGTGGACCCTCCTGGCACCACTGATGGACACGTTAGAATTGATCCCCACAGGGCTCTTATGTGAGTCAGAAAATCTCAATTAAATCTCTATATTGCTGTTAATTAATTCCCTATTCCATTTCTCTTTCTTAACATTGTCCTTCCATGCTATCCGATATAGCTAGAGTGATCATACAGTCCAGCTCAACCCAAACAGTATAGGTTTATGACTGTTGTCCCAGCATAATTATTAATAGACCCTCCTTTTTCTTTCAGAACTATCCTAGTTTGGGTGATAAATTATATTGTCACTCTAATCATTATATTCTCTACAAAGAAATTAAATCATGTTAAGATATTCCAGCAATAAAATACCAATTACAAGATGTTCCAAGTTTGAATATCAACCCTTTCTCATCATGAATTTTCTAGGAAGAAATTAAATTTCAATGATTGAAGTCAATGATTAAGTCAGAGTTCAAATATATTAAAGTCCAAAGGATTTAAGGTCCAAAATCATATTCTTTACGCATCTGGTTTGAAGAAAATTAGAGTCCAATTCCCTCCAATTTGTTATGCAACTCCTGTGTTTTATTTCTCAATGTTCCGAGGACCTGCACCAAATGTTGTAGTTGAGGGGTCCAAAAATAGCCTCTGTTCCCCACGAGAGCTTTGAATAGATTATAAAATCAAACAAAGGGTGACAGGAGAGAGATTAGAACAACACCGTTATTACTAACAAATGTGCCTTGTACTTGCAGTCAAGCTACTGCTGCTGCTGCTAAGTTGCTTCAGTCATGTCCGACTCTGTGCGACTCCATAGATGGCAGCCCCCCAGGCTCCACCGTCCCTGGAATTCTCCAGGCAAGAACACTGGAGTGGGTAGCCATTCCCTTCTCCAATGCATGAAAGTGAAAAGTGAAAGTGAAATCGCTCAGTCATGTCCGACTCTTAGCCACCCCATGGACTGCAGCCTACCAGGCTCCTCCATCCATGGGATTTTCCAGACAAGAGTACTAGAGTGGGGTGCCATTGCCTTCTCCACCTGCAGTCAAGAGAGCCTGCTAACAATGAACTCTAGAATTAGGCTTCCCCACTGTGGTAAACAGGCTTCCCTGGTAGCTCAGCTGGTAAAGAACCTGCCTATAACGCAGGAGACCCCAGTTCGATTCCTGGATTGGGAAGATCCCCTGGAGAAGGGATAGGCTACCTATTCCAGTATTTTTGGACTTACCTGGTGGCTCAGATGGTAAAAAGTTCACCTGCAATGCGGGAGAACCTGGGTTCAATCCCTGGGTTGGGAAGATCCCCTGGAGGAGGGCATGGCAACCCACTCCAGTAATCTTGCCTGGAGAATCCCCATGGACAGAGGAGCCAGGCAGGTTGCAGTCCATGGGGTCGCAAAGAGTCAGACATGACCGAACGACTAAGCATGCATGCAAGCACTGTGGCACATAGAGCTACTGCTCACTAATATCTGCATTTACCCTTTCTCTTGGGCACAAATGCATTATGCATTTCTCAGCCTCTCTTACAGGTAACTTTGGCCATATGAATTTTAGGCAATGGATCATAAGAGAAGTCGTGTGTTCTCTTTTATAGTATAATCCATAAAAACTTCCCTTGAGTATTTCTCATGCTACCCCCAACCTCATCTGCAAGCTGAATGGGAAAAACTCTGAGGACTTAGAAAAGGGTGAAGCTAAAGAATTTCTGAAAGTTGTTTCTTGAAGCCCTCAGGCCACCCTGCCTTCTCTACCCTCCAATTTCCTGGAACTGACCCAGGACAGGTTCTCCCACAGCAGTGAGTTAGCAACTCAGGGGAGACATCAAGGAACAGAAGAAAACTTCTATATCCTGTGGACAGCTCAAGCCCAAGAGAAAGTGAGTGGAGCTGAGCTGAGCATGCTCAGTATCATCCTCCTGCCTTCAAATCACTCAGATTAAACCTCACCAGGTAGGACTGAGGGAGCCTCTTTCTAGAGAAAGATGATCACACCTCCCCAGGGAAAATTTCTCCCCATCAAAAGAATGTTTCCTTTTTTGTGCACCCCCTGTTTTGACTTTTAACAATCTTTCCTTTTTTCCATCCAGATTGTATTAGCTCTTTCTCAAGACATACCCACTCCTAATTTCCTTGGTATAAAACAGAGGAGAATCACCTTTGCTTCTCTCTTGTGACTAGTCTGTGGAAGGCCAGACAAATAGGCTTCCCTGGACAAAGTGAAAGTTGCTCAGTCATGTCCAACTCTTTGAGACCCCATGGGCTATACAGTCCATGGAATTCTCCAGGCCAGACTACTGGAGTGAGTACCTGTTCCCTTCTCCAGGGGATTTTCCCCAACCCAGGGATCAAATCCATGCCTCCCACATTGCAGGTGGATTCTTTACCAGCTGAGCCACCAGGAAAGCCCCTTGACAAAGTTGAGTGAAAGAGGAGAAACAGCCCTTCTTGACCTCCCTCTCCACCTACTCCTGACTGCAGAGTCCAGAAAAGTTCATTCTTAGTAGACATAACAGGGGATCCTTAGCACATTCTTTTATTGTTCTTTGAAGATTCATGGTATTTACTTACAAATCACCAGGCTCTTTCTGAAGGAAGTTTATACCCCCAGCAACTCCCTGCCTCAGAGTTCACCTGCCATGGAGACCACCTTCCTTTTCTTGAAATAGAGAGATGAGCTCAGATTCTCAGCACAGCAGGAATAATGCTGGCATGGGCTCCCTTTAGTGTGCTTTCCACACCCACAGTCTTTTCTGAAGGACACTGTCCTGCCTTTAATACTCAGGCCAGTGCTCAGTCTGATGTGGCCTAGTACCTTCTGGCTAAAGCAGATTAGACCAAGGTAGACCACCAACCCATGGGGTTTTATCCACAGACTCGTCAGCAGACCGTGGCCAAGAGAATGAGTCATTTAGTGGGAACTGAAACCCAAATTTTATACGATCAAATGGGAGAGGTCACAATGGACCATTTCAAGCTTGTAAGATAGTAGGACCCATGAGCATGCAGAGAAGATTAACTGATAGAGAAAGAACAATGGTGCATCTGTACAGAGAAACAGAAGTGGAGAGAGGAGGTGGGAGAGAGACCAGAGAGAGACAGACAGTTCAGAGGAACTCATCCACAGAGGTATCTTGGACCCTGCTGCTGCTGCTAAGTCACTTCAGTCATGTTGCTCAATTCCCTCTAGCCCCAGTTTTCACTGTGCCTTGTGTGACTAGAACAACTCATTTCCATAATTGTTATCAGAATGTCATTCCCTAGAAAACCACAAACATGTGAGCTTCTTCTTGCCTACCTGTCAGATGGCTTGAGCAACTAAGTTTGGGAATAAGGTGTGAATAAATAAGAGAGAGTTTGGCAAGATTGGCACTTTGGGAAGAAAGGAGAGTAAGAGAGTAAATCTGCTTTATTCTTTAGGTTAGTATGAGGTTCAGAGGTTAGGGTAAAGGAGAAGATATCCACAGCAAAACTCATGCCAAACTGAAGAATTCTCCAGGCCATAGGAGGAAATAAAGGCGGTTTCTTCAAGGACATTGTGGTGCTGGGCATTGTGTGTGTGCATAGCCTTGCATTCAGTAGGGAGCTCAGTTAGGAAAAGGAGGTGTTCTGAAATTTGCAGAATGAGTAAACTAATGAGGCACATCTACCCCAGATGGAGAAAGCCTATCAGTTTTATTAGAATTTTCCAACCCTTAAAATTTATAACATGAGAAGCTGGTAATATATTGAATTATCTCAATCCTCTGCCCCCGCAGACGTTAATAAGGAAACCAAGTGAGAGGAATCTAAGACTGACAGTTCAGATAGGCCAAATAGCCATAATATCTGGGCTATGTTAGAATGCTATTAAATAAGCCCCTGGTGAATTGCCTTTATTAAAGAGCAAGGAGTCCTCAGGAAGGAAGTTTCTTGACCTGCCAGAAGTAAAAGTGAGGAGGAGTCTAGACCCCCTTATCTTTCTGCAGCACCCTTTAGTGCTCCCTGGCCAGCACCCCCAGCATGCCCTTATGCCTGTCCAGCCTACCCATCTCCAGGTAGCTCTGATCTAGCCGGGGAGAACGTCAAGACCGGGAATTTTAGCATCCTGACCAATGGGAGCTGAAGGTCCCTTAGCAGAGAGTAATCCCCCAAGTCAAAGGAAGGGAATGAGATATGAACATACAGCTGCACTCGACATCCAGTGTAAACCCCAGCAGAACCCACCCCTGGTACACAGCAGCACTCGCACTTGTCCAGAGGATGGGTGGGGGTGAGCCTGCTCTTGGCATGAGAGAGAGTGAACTTGCCCTAAAGGGAAGAGCTGGGTGCCCAGCACAGCCCAGGAAGACGGGCCTGGTTCTTCAGAGGAGAGGGCAACTTGGTGTCCTGTGGTATCCGTCACTGTGTTGGCCACCTTGGCAACTCCAGCTTAGACACATCAGGGCTGCTTTGTCCCCCTGGGTTAAAGTAGAATACACATGGGGAGAGAGGCGCTGCCAGCCCTCAGCCTGCCAAAGGGCTGGGTAAGGTGGCCAGGACGAGGAGGGGCCCTGGCTGCAACACCAAGCCTGCTTGAAAGAAGCAGTGGCCCCAGGGGGAGTGCGGACCAACCTCTCCTGAGGAATTGGGATGACTTCACAGGGAAGCTCACTTGATGTAGCATTAGGGCCAGGGTTCTGAGGAAGAGAATCCCATAAAGACCGAAGAGAGAAGACCGGCCTCCTAGACCGGGCTGCCACAGTATGGTAGCGGGCAGGACTGTTCCTAAGCAGCAGCCTCTGGAAACTGAGAGCAAGGAGTGGCCCTTCATTACCAGGTGAGGACAAGAATGAGAGGAACAGGGATTGGACAATAGGACAATTCGTGTGACAATCAAATAATTCAAAGGGTAACAACGCAGGCCGGGTCACTCCGAGTGCCTGAACGTGATTATTCTAACACGCAAATGTGATGACATCAGATCCTGTTTAAAACTGCTGCCTTTTCTCCATTCCCACACGCCTCGCCTTAGCTCAGACCACAATGAATGACCCCCAGGACACTTGTCACAGTTCTCACTGCCACTAGACTTGCCTCGTCCCCTCCCCCACACTGCTTTTGGGGATCAGGCCTTGACTCTTTCTTAGGGTGTGGAACTGGCAGGGCTAGGGGCGGTGGTCTGTATTAGGTGACAGGCAACAGAAAGTGACATTTTCTGAACTAGAACTTACGATTTTTGTGCCAAGTAGGCTAGCTACTTTTTCACGCTCCATTCCATTTCATTGTCGCACCCCCTCGCAAGGCAAATGTCAGTATCTGCACTTCACAGATGAGGAAAATGAGACTCAGAAAGGACACGCAAAATGCCCAAGCCACGTAGCCCTAAATGGGGTGTGGGACTTGAACTTGGGCTTCCTGACATTATGTCTCATAGTGTGAACCACTGGTAACCTTTCTCTGTCCTCATCTTTCTTCTCCTCAGAGCCCAGTACAACATTTATTGGTCTACCTACCAACATCTCTTCCTTGAGCCGCAGTGGTCTGACTTAACCAAGCCTCACTGTCACCTTCTGTCCACCTGTCCTTCACCCCTGTATCTCCCCCTCCCCACTCACCCTTGGAAGACTCCATCAGAATTTGCTGTAGCTTCACTCTCATTTTCTTGAGAAGAGCTGAACAGACCTGAGCATGTCCAAGGTCTACAGTATTTCTGAGGAAGGTGGAGGGGCCCAGGCAGGGGCTTGTGGACAAAGGCTGTTACAATAGTGCTTTCAGGGTGACATGCACACAGTGCCTTGTATTTTGTCTCTTAATCATCCCCTGGTCTATCTGGCTGGTGTCTGACATTGAAATCCTGCAACATCCAGTGAATAAAGAGCCATTGTGTTTTTTCCCAAACAGAATTGGGCCTGTCACTCCAGACACAGAAAGGAGCCTGGTCTCTTTAGTCAGTTTTTGCAGCGATTCTGTCCCTGCTGGTCTTTATTCTCCCCGAACAATAGCAGCCAGGTGTCACCAGGATCACGAACCAGCACAGCTGCAGGTCTCCATAAAGTGCCGGGGCTTGACACCCTCTTGGAGAATGGCTTGAATCTTCACCTTAAACTTGGGGAGCTTCTGGCCAATCCAGTGACGAAGCTGCAGGGCCAGGTTCCTTCCTGAGCCTCTTGGTGGCTTGCCCGAACATGCATCCTCTGATGTCACCCCTTGAACCAGGTCCTTGAGGCAGGGCACTGGAAGCATCTATGCTCTTTGGAAGGTGTTACCCCTTAGAGCAGGGCTTCCATGTGTATGGGAATCCCCTGGGATCTGGGGGAAATGCAGGTTTGGATTCAGCCTGAGATTCTGTGTTTCTAACAAGCTTCCAGGTGAGATTACTGTTGCCCCCAACAGTAATCTCTGAAACTATGCTCTGGGACTATGTTTTCACTCACAAGGGCTTAGAGGCTCTCTCAGCCCCAGGGTGGGACTAGAGCTGAGATCTGAGTGGTGTCTGTGAGGCTGTGAGGCAGCTGCTCAGCTGGAGTCAGCTGTGATGCCATCGGCCCCTGAGCAGACACCCAGACACAGCAGCAGGGACCAGCCCTCAGGGAAGAGTTGAAGATGAAAGTAATGATCAGAGACGCTCACAGAAAAAAAAAGTGGGGGATAGATATCCGTGGTGGTCTTATTGGAAGATGAGATACAGGGTTGGGGGTGGACGATATGTCATGTGAGGAATTTCCAAAATGAAGTCACACACAGGAAGACCCCAGTCCTTCTTCACTTCACCCCCAGAGCTTTTGGGGGGTTTTCCCCAGAAAGGATGGGCCAGACAAACTAGGTATAATCATAAACTTAGGGTGGGAAAGTTTGAAGGATTTCAACAGGCTCTGGGCTGTGTGGGTGGTTTCTGGGTGTTTGAGACCTGGCTCTGGGCTAATTGAGGGCAGGAGGAATACTGGCTTGTTCTGTGTGAGTTTAATAAAGGAGATGATGTAGGTGTGGTCTCTGGGTTGGTTGGTTTGTATATCACAGGAGCACTCTTGGGAAAGTCATTCACTACCTTTAGAAATTAGCTGGCCCTGGGAGGGGCAGTCTCTCCAAGATCAGGGCTCTAAATGTCAGAGTATCAATAATGCAAAAATGTTTAAAAATATAGTCCATTTTACTATGCATAATCAACCTTCAAAAATGCCACTGAGGTCTTTAAATGACACAGAGCTAAATCAATTGCAGGGTAAGAAGTTTTGTGTACTTTTTAGAATCTTGTGAGCTGGACACAGGCTTCAGGGCTCTTCCACTCTCCTGTTTAAATGATGATCCTCAGAATTTTAGCATCAGCTTTTACAAAGCACTTTCTTTCACACATTTTACTTTATTTAATTTCCATAACCATTCTAAGAGATGAGCATTTGGTTCCTATTTGATTCATAAAGAAGCAGTCTGGTAGGGTTTGGGGTCAGGGGAGTGAAAAACAAGGGATACATTAGCATGTGTGAAGTTCTCCTAAGGGGACACACTAACACATATTAAGCTCTCCTAAAGGATTCCCTGGTGGCTCAGATGGTGAAGAATCTACCTGCAGTGTGGGAGACCTCTTTGTTCCCTGAGTTGGGAATATTCCCTGGAGAAGGGAATGGCTACCTATTTCAGTATTCTTGCCTGGAGAATTCCATGGACAGAGGAGTCTAGTGAGCTACAGTCCATGGAGTCCCAAGGAGTCGGACATGACTGCAAGGTAGTGTTCTCCTTAGGTTCAGAGAAGTTAAGTGACCCTAGGTGAAAGCCAGAAGCTGAAATGTCCCCCTGGGTTAGGCAATGAACCCACATTGGCTTGTTCTCAAAACCAATACCCTTTCCACTATATTCACTGATTCAAGCAGTAGTGGCAAACCCCCATATGTCCCAGATGCTTTTCTGGATGCCGTACAAAGCTGGATATACAAAGCTGAGCAAAATAGATGGCACACTCCCTCATCTTGAGCAGTTTACAGAAGAGTAGGGAGAAAGATATTAATAAATTTATCATCAAAATATAAAATGAGAATGGTGCTTAAAAATTTGAAGGAACACTTGTGAAGCACTGAGCCCACCTCCAAAATCCTGGGCCAGGAGCTGGGTCTAGGACCTGTTTTACCAACCCTGCAGCTCATGGCACCCCACTCCAGTCCTCTTGCCTGGAAAATCCCATGAATGGAGGAGCCTGGTAGGCTGCAGTCCATGGGGTCGCTAAGAGTCGGACACGACTGAGCGACTTCACTTTCACTCTTCACTTTCATGCACTGGAGAAGGACATGGCAACCCACTCCAGTGTTCTTGCCTGGAGAATCCCAGGGACGGGGGAGCCTGGTGGGCTGCCATCTCTGGGGTCACACAGAGTCGGACATGACTGAAGTGACCTGCTCAGGGCATTGTAGCTCTTTCCTGGTCCATGATAACTGCCAAGGCATCTCCTACATGACAGGTACTCCCTGACCCTTCACTGCCCATTTTTTCCTCTAGCAGGTCAGGAGAGTGATGGCCAGTCAAACTAGATTTCAACAGTATCAGAAGACAAGGTAGAGAAAGCCAAGAAATACGTTTTTAAGGGTGGTTAGGAAAAATCCCAGAAATGCGAGTCTGCCTGAAAGAGATTTCTTCTTCAGAAGCATTTGTTACCTACATAACAATACCAAGACTCCTCCCTTTTCTTTTAAAATTCTGACTCAGGGTGTGTTGAAGGGAAGATTTTTTTGAGAGGGGGAAGCTGTTGGGAAGGTTCCCCTGCTCTTTAGGGGGAGCCACAGGAAGAGACACTCTGAGTACTGAGAGGTCTGATAGAGATGCTTCAATGTGGCTGCTGACACCGAGGACACAGTGCCCAGGGGGCCTGAGCAGACCGTCAGACCTTGGTCCTCGGTGCCATCACTGGACCACCAAAGCAGCTGTGCCTGAAGTCCTCCTACCTCAGAACTTCCTAAAACCCAAGATAATAAAATCCTTGTTTAAACCAATTTGAGATGGAGTTTCTTCAAGACAAATATATTTTAACTGATGCATTAAAACTGTTTTATTTTTAGTGTCATGAAGTTTACTTTCAACTCCATGGGAGCAAAGTCATTGATGTCTTCTACCTAGATCAAAGGTATCTTTTTAAGTAAATGTTTTATTGAAATATAGCTACCTGATACAAAGAGCTGACTCACTGGGATGCTGGGAAAGATTGAGGGCAGGAGGAGAAGGGGATGACAAAGGATGAGATGGCTGGATGGCATCATCAACTCTATGGACATGAGTTTGAGCAAACTCTGGGAAGGACAGGGAAGCTTGTGCTGCAGTCCACAGGGTCGCAAAGAGTTGGACAGGACTGGGCCACTGAACAACAAGGATACATTTGAAAACTTGTACAAATCCTAGATACACAATTTGATGAATTATGATAATGGAAACACATGCATGCAATCATCCAGGTTGGACCTAGAAAAAATTGGAGAAATTTGGATAAGTAGAAGTTAAAGAGCCAGCCAGGCATGGTACGTAAAAGGAAAAAACATGAGTCTAAGTCCCAGGATAAGACCTTGTGAAGTATAGAAGGGAGACTATGAGGATACAGCTTGACAAATATGGATCATTAGGATAAAGAAAGTCCATTCAGACTCATTCATTATGTGAATTTTAATAGACTTGTCCTGCTGATGGACCTTGTTGTTGGGACCCAACAGTTCTATTCCTATTAGGAATATAAAGGGGAAGAATCCAAGAAATACCCAATCTAAGATGAACAGCCACTTAGAAAAACACAGGTTAGTAAACACACATCTATTTTCTTGCCCTTTTAGCTGAGAGGGACTAAAAGCAGTGACCCTGCAGGAGCAATGAGCACTTAGTGATTCTATTACCATTCTCTAATGCGAGACGTCATGGTTTCTCTAGAGCTGACTCCACTGCTGGGGCAGGAAATACAAGTTGAGGCTGGAGCATCTTGCAGGTGCACTTTTCTCCAAGAATGTCAGGCCCATCGTCATTGGCGCTCACCGTGTGATTGATTTTACAAAGGTCAGAGCTATGATGGGAGACCTGAAATGTCACTGTGGTCACTCATCTCCCTCCTTCATCCATGGCCATTGACAACGCTGGTGTAAAGATGGTGTCGTGGGTTGAAAACCGGTCACTCAGATATAACAGGTTGGAACTACTGAAACTTGTAAATGTTATAAAGAAGAAGAATCATTGTAGGTATGACTAAATTAAGGATCTTGACATGGGGAGATTATCCTGGAATATCAGGATGGGCTATAATGTGATTACAAGGGCCCTTATAAAAGAGCACAGTGACAATTCACACAGGGAAGAAAGGTAATGTGACTGCAGAAGCAGAGACTGAAGTAGCCACAAGTCAAGGAAAGCCAGCTGCCATCAGAAGCTGAAAGAGGCAAGGAACAGATTTTCCCCAGAGCACCCAAAAGGAGTGCCATCCTACACCTTGATTTCAGCCCACTGATACTGATTTCAGATCTCCAGAACAGTGGGAGAATAAATTTCTTCTATTTTAAGATACCAAATTTTGGGGAATTTGTTATAGCAGCGGCTGGGCCAAAGCGGAAATGACTCTCAGTTGTGGGTGTGTCTGGTGGTGAAAGTAAAGTCCAATGTTGTAAAGAACAATATTGCATAGGAAATTGGAATGTTAGGTCCACGAATCAAGGTAAATTGGATGTGGTCAAGCAGGAGATGGCAAAAGTAAATATCAACATCTTGAGGAATCAGTGAACTAAAATGGACATGAATGGGCAAATTTAATTCAGATGACCATTATATCGACTACTGTGGGCAAGAATCCCTTAAAAGAAATGGAATAGAGCTCACAGTCAACAATAGAGTCTGAAATGCAGGAAACTAATACCTATGGAAAAATATGCATTTCACTAATAAGTGAGAAAACACACCCTCTGAAGTTCCTGATCTTCTCTTGTTGGTCTAGGTCTTGTCTTGGGTTCTTAGTCTGTCCTCTTGGGAACAACTGCCCCAACCCCCGCCACAGCTACCCTAGGCAGTGACTGTGTCCTCTAAGCAGGTCTCCTCGTGAGGCGCCCTCATCTATGACAAATCTCTCCGCTTCCTGCCCCCAAGTTGTCCCACTGGTTCTCCTTCTCTGCCCCTGCTCATCATGCCTGGTGTTCTGCTCACAAGAGACAAGGAAGCACTGAGACCTCATCCCCGTTCCCATACGCTACCCTCAGACTCTTATCTTTGGCTTCAAAGAGAGCATACCTCTGCACTTCTGCTGTAACACTAATGTGCTCAGACTTCACAGGACATGTTAGGCCGTGGCAAGCTTTCTGGGGAAAATGGTCAATTGAGTAGCGTCACAAGGTGCAAAAGCAAGGACATGAATAAGAGAATCCAAGGACTGAATGAGGGAAATGGCACAACCTGATTGCTCTAGTGATGAAGAAAAAGTGAGCAAGGAGGGAAGGAGTTGCAAGGTCACTTGCAGGTGGCGGGAAGATGAGTGGCATCAGGAGCGAGGTTATGGGCAGTGGCTGGGGCACGCCTATCCTGGCAGGTGGAGTCAGAGCTGCCCTTTGACCTGGGGTCTGGTGCCACCACACTGAAAGAGGCATTGCCAGGCTGGGTGGGGCAAAGGTTGGATGTGGTCTCCCTATCCCACACAGCCAACTGTGGTGCTCCTATCCTAGTAGGTTGAGAAATAGCCAGCCCCCCTCCCAAAAGACGTTCGGCTCTCAGTCTCAGAATCGTTTACCTGACAGTGGAGGGAACTTTGCAGACATGGTTAAGTTAAGGGTCTCAGGATGGGGAGATTATGCCCAATGTAATCACAAGGTTCTGACAAGAGAGACGCAGGAGACTCAGAGTCTGTAGCGGGAGATGTGATGACAGAAGCAGAAGTTGGAATGCAGTGGAGTAGAGGTGGCTTCTAGATTTTGAAAAAAGGAAGGTAATAGACTCTTCCTGAAGCCTCCAGAAGGAACACAGCCCTGCTGACATCTTGGTTTTAGATTTCTGACTTCTAGAACTGTGTAGTTTTCAGTCACTAGGTTTGTAGCAATTTGTCACAGTGGCTGTAAGAGATGCATATATCCCCATATAGTCCAGGGAGGGCTGATGGGCGCACATGAGGCTTTGGATTTTTGCTGAGACCTCAAGGAGCAAGGTATGCTGCAAATGGCAGGATCAGCGCCGTCTGAGGTCCCCAGTTGAGAGTTAGGAAAGAAGAACAGAACCCAGCATCCCCACAGTGCCAGAGTGAAGCAAGGCACACTTCTGGTGACAGATGGAATGGCTGTGCCCCGCTGGCACTAGCATATACAATGCCATCATCTCCGGGTCATTCACTCACTTGAAAGAATGCTTTTTATGTTGCCCAAAAGGTCATCCATCTAGCTGGTGAGGCCAGTGTCCACCCAGAGCCCCTGGATCCTTCTCCAGGTTGACGGCATGTATGTGCTAGTGCCAGCGGGGCACAGCCATTCCATCTGTCACCAGAACTGTGACCTGCTTCACCCTGGCACTGTGGGGACACTGGGTTCTGTTCTTTCCTGATTCTCACCCAAAGAGAGGAAAGGGAGCCAGCAAAAGTGAGTTTGGGAAGACTGTGGGATGCAAGGAAGGCACTTCTCCAGCCCAGCCAGCCTGCCAGGCCAGCACCAGTGTCACCACTCTGCCAACTGCAGCTGGCATCCCAGACGCTTGCAAATTGAAGGTGAAGAAACAGGGGACCTCTGGCTGCCTGCAGGCTCCCTTTCTCCACTCTGTGTTCCATTCCCTTCATACAAGCAATTTCAAGCTACCTCCCTGCAAAGCATTAACGTAATAGGCTGAGCCCTGGCAGTACCATCCTGGTTCTTTCATTTGAAGCACGTGTTCATTATAGACTTTCAAATAAATCATATTGCTGGCTCCAAAACAGAATGTTCCTCTGGGCTCATGTGCAACTTAGGAAACAACAGGACCACAGTCTCTGTGACATGCCAGGCATTCAGGTCTGACTATCAAAAGCTAGAGAGTGCCTGAAATTAGAGCTATGTTCCTATTGTGTTCTGAAAGTAATGACCACCGATCTACTGGTGCATTTTCTGTAGAGAAAGTAACAGTAATAATAGAATAGTAATAATTTGCATGCACCTGCCCTGCCTGAACCCACTCCAGTGTTCTTGCCTGGAGAATCCCAGGGATGAGGGAGCCTGGTGGGCTGCCGTCTCTGGGGTCGCACAGAGTCAGACACGACTGAAGCGATTTAGCAGCAACAGCAGCAGCCCTGCCTGAAGGGGACTGGAACACCAGGATGTAGGACAGTAGCAGGCAGTGGCCTAAGCCCTGGAAGGCTATGCAAGGCAGACTTTCCAGGCAGAGTTGAGTCAGTATCAACACACTGAAACTTCTGATTCCAATACCAGTACTCTTTCCACTGCCCATTCGGTTCACTATTGGTAACCCCAATCTTTTTGCTGAAGCCCTCTGAATTCCAATATGCCTCCTAAGGGTAGTGCAACTCTCCAATAGTCCACCTAAACTCATGTTAGCTTTTTCTTTAACCTGACTTTTCAGGTTGGCTTGTGGGAGCAGACGATGATTGGTCCTCATGCACAGTGTCTTGCTCCCTTCAGCAGGACCTCCACCTCTGGGCAGGCCCACCTTGGGTTCTTTCTCATCCACCTGCACTCTGCCTATAACTGGGTAGGAGATTTAGGCTGATATCTTACATTTTCAGGTAAGGGGAGTGAAGTTGCTTGGATTCCTCTCTTTATACTAGGAGTTGTTGCCTCTGGCACTTAATGAAAAGGCATATTGATTTCCATTTGGCTATTGATCCTCGTGTATAAACCTCTTAGGTAATGACACTGGGAGGCCGGTGTGGTTGAGTCCAGATCCCTTAACAAGTCCTATAGTTCAGGAAACAAAGCCATACGAGGTCATTTTGCAGGCTTTGGTCAGTAAGTAACTATAATTGAAGGGGAATGAGATCAATTATATATCTTGATCAGTTGACACTTCATTATTTTAAAACCATATCATCGTATTTGGGCATTACTTAAATGACTTGCAAACTAGTTTTGATAAAGGCAGTAAATGAATTTGATTTAGGATTGTGTTGTACCAACACTTGTAGGACAAGGACAGACCTCTGTGGTAGGCAGAATAATGGCCTCCAAAAATGCCCACATCCTAATCTCCAAATTTAGGAATGTGTTAGATTATAGAGCAAAGGGGAATTAAGGTCGCAGATGCAATTAGGATTGCTGATCTCATGACTTGAAAACAGGGAAATTATCCCAGCTTATATGGATAGACCCAGCATAATCAGGGGTCTTATGTGAAAGAGGTCCTTAAGTGAAAGTGGAAAAGGGTCAAGGTATGGCCCCAGAGAACTTGGCCTGACATGGTTGGCTTTGAAGAAGCGCAGGAGGAGCAAGTCAACAAATCTGAGTGGCCTCTAGAAGCTGGAAAAAGCAAGGACATGTATTCTCCCTTAGAAACTCCAGAAGGAACATAGCCCTGCTGACACCTTGAGTTTTAGCCCAGTGAGACCCATTCAGACTTCTGGCCTCCAGAACTGTAATAAATTTGTGCTGTTTTAAGCCACTGTGTTCAGGAAAATTTGTTACAGCTGCAATAGGAAACCCTCTCAATCTGAATTTTTCATCTTTAGTACTATTGACATATAGGGCTGGAAAATTCTTTGTTCTGGGAGCTGTCTTGTGAACTGTAGGATCCCTCACTTCTACCCATTAGATGCCAGTTGAGCATCCCTCCCCAGGTTAAGACAACCAAGAATGTCTCCAGACATTTCTTTGAGTGGGGAGAAGAAGGGGAAAATCATCCCTGGTTCAGAACCTCTACTCTAAACCTACCATCCTGTCCATTTCAATATGTACTTGCCCTCACACACATGGGATTTTGGTCACTGACCTTTTCTTTGTGGACGCTTCTGGACGAAGTCTTTGATGCCAATTGAAAACGAACTACCACACAAAATTGGTATTAGTCTCTGATGTCTCAGAGTGAGTTTCTATCATTTCGACCAAGCTGGTTTGGAGTAGCTAATGACTTTGTTGTTTAGTCAGTAAGTCGTGTCTGACTCTTTTGCAGCTCTATGGACTGTAGCCTGCCAGGCTCCTCTGCTCATGGGATTTCCCAGGCAAGAATACTGGAGTGGGTTGCCATTTCCTTCTCCAAACAAGCTGGTTTGATAAGAAGAGAGAAAAAGGAATCTGAACACACTATTAAGTAAAAAAAAGGACATAAAAACTGATATCTAGATGGATACAAGGCAAAGTCTTCTCATTCCATGCAATGCTCTCTATCAATTAAGCCAGACTGGAGCATGCACGTGAGTAAGACATGATTTCTACCCTTAGGATCTCACCGTCTCATAAGGGAGACTCAAAGGCAATTAAAAAAAAACTTTCAGTAGAGATTAGAAGGACTGTATACACACCATGGTCATATATTTTGAATTAAGAGTCTATGGCCTGGACACAAGCTCTGAGAAAGTATAACAATAGAAACAAATATTTGAAATCAAGACTGTCTCAGAAAATATGTCCATTTCACCCGTAAGAGGTATATTCAGCAACGTGTATGGACCTAGAAAATATCATACTAAGTGAAATAAGTTAGAAAGAAAAAGACAAATATCATACAATATTGCTTACATGTGGAATCTAAAAAAATGATACAAATGACTTAAATGCAAAACAGAAATAGACTCAGACATAGAAAATAAACTTTTGGTTACCGAAGGGGAAAGAAAAGGAGAGGGATAAATTAGGAGATCGGGATTAATATATACACACTACTAAAACAGATAACCAATAAGGACCTACTATGTTGCGAAGAATACACAGAAGAACTGTACAAAAAAGATCTTCATGACCCAGATAATCACGATGGTGTGATCACTCACCTAGAGCCAGACATGCTGGAATGTGAAGTCAAGTGGGCCTTAGAAACTATCACTATGAACAAAGCTAGTGGAGGTCATAGAATTCCAGTTGAGCTATTTCAAATCCTGAAAGATGATGCTGCGAAAGTGCTGCACTCAATATGCCAGCAAATTTGGAAAACTCAGCAGTGGCCACAGGACTGGAAAAGGTCAGTTTTCATTTCAATCCCAAAGAAAGGCAACGCCAAAGAATGCTCAAACTACTGCACAATTGCACTCATCTCACACACTAGTAAAGTAATGCTCAAAATTCTCCAAGCCAGGCTTCAGCAATACATGAACCATGAACTTCCAGATGTTCAAGCTGGTTTTAGGAAAGGCAGAGGAACCAGAGATCAAATTGCCAACATCTGCTGGATCATCATAAAAGCAAGAGAGTTCCAAAAAAACATCTATTTCTGCTTTATTGACTACGCCAAAGCCTTTGACTGTGTGGATCACAATAAACCGTGGAAAATTCTGAAGGAGATGGGAATACCAGACCACCTAATCTGCCTCTTGAGAAACCTGTATGCAGGTCAGGAAGCAACAGTTAGAACTGGACACAGAACAACAGACTGGTTCCAAATAGGAAAAGGAGTACGTCAAGGCTGTATATTGTCACCCTGCTTATTTAACTTATATGCAGAGCACATCATGAGAAATGCTGGGCTGGAGGAAGAACAAGCTGGAATCAAGATTGCCAGGAGAAATATCAATAACCTCAGATATGCAGATGACACCACCCTTATGGCAGAAAGTGAAGAGGAACTAAAAAGCCTCTTGATGAAGTGAAAGAGGAGAGTGAAAAAGTTGGCCTAAAGCTCAACATTCAGAAAATAAGATCATAGCATCTGGTCCCATCACTTCATGGGAAATAGATGGGGAAACAGCGGAAACAGTGTCAGAGTTTATATTTTTGGGGCTCCAGAATCACTGCAGATGGTGATTGCAGCCATGAAATTAAAAAGACACTTATTCTTTGGAAGGAAAGTTATGACCAACCTAGACAGTATATTAAAAAGCAGAGATATTACTTTGTCAACAATGCTCCGTCTAGTCAAGGCTATGGTTTCTCCAGTGGTCATGTATGGATGCAAGAGTTGGACTATAAAGAAAGCTGAGTGCCAAAGAATCGATGTTTTTGAACTGTGGTGTTGGAGAAGACTCTTGAGAGTCCCTTGGACTGCAAGGAGATCCAACCAGTCATCCTAAAGGAGATCAGTCCTGGGTGTTCTTTAGAAGGACTGATGCTAAAGCTGAAGCTCCAATACTTTGGCCACCTCATGTGAAGAGCAGACTCATTGGAAGAGACCAATCCCTGGGAGGGATTGGGGGCAGGAGGAGAAGGGGATGACAGAGGATGAGATGGCTGGATGGCATCTCCGACTCTAGGGACATGAGTTTGGGTAAACTCTGGGAGTTGGTGATGGACAGTGAGGCCTCTCGTGCTGCGATTCACGTGGTTGCAAAGAGTCGGACACGACTGAGCGACTGAACTGAACTGAACTGATATAGCAAAGGGAACAATACTCAATATTTTATAATAACCTACAAAGGAAAATAATGTGAAAAGAACATAGATGTATAGACATATACGTATATGTGTATCCCCTTCATGGATCACTGCCTTGTCATGGCAAAGGGGCTTGCCTAACTCAATGAAACTATGAGCCATGCCATGCAAGGCCACCCAAGAGAGATGGGTCATACTGCAGAGTTCTGACAAAATATGGACTTGGGCCAACTCTAGGAGATGGTGAGGGACAGAGAGGCCTGGTGTGCTGCAGTCCATCTGGGTCGTAAAGAGTCAGACATGACTTGGTGACAGAACAACAATATATATGTATAAACATATATCTGAATCACTTTGCTTTAGACCTGAAAGTAACACAACATTCTAAATCAACTATACTTCAACTTTAAAAATTAAATTAAATTTTAAAATATTTAAAAGAAGTATATGCAAATTGCAACTGGAAGCTTCCAGAGCATGGATTCACATGGGCAAAAAAGAAGGAGGAGTGACCCACAACCCACACAGGAGAAATCCATGCACGAAGAGGCAGGACAGGAAAGCATATGGCACATATCTAGAGTCAATCAGCAACTCCAAATAGATGTGGCTTCTTAAGGGTAATTCCAAATATGCATCATACTCAAGTTTTAAAAAATTAGGTGACATAGGAATGATCTTTATTTAAAAATATATCATCAGTCAAGAAATCCTTGAAGAGTAGATGCTAAGGATTTAACCTAGATTCTTCTCCCTTCCTAATCACCCATGGTGCAACCTTGTGCAAGGCGCTTCTCTGTACCTCTGTTTCCACACGTGTAACATGGGAATAATAATGTCTACCCTGAGGGTCCCCGAAGGAGTCGTGTATCCAGACTAAGTGCTTTATAATCGTTCCTATGAAAATCACTAAAAGTGTTATTGCCAAGAGAGCTTAAATAATGGATGGACTATAGTTCACCTGTAGGACTCCTTGCTACAGGGCGGAGTGTTGGGTTTGACCCCATGAAGGCACTCGCACACGCTTCTGGGGGAGAGACCTAGGAGTGGGGAAAGCAGCCATGGCATGGGACACTCCAGGGCCAGCAGAGGAGCAGAGAAGGGGGTGTGGGGAGAAAGTCCAAGCTTCCTAGAACAGAGAAGGATGACTGTGTTTACAACCTCACCCACGCGCCGCAGGGTCTCAGACTGAGAAGTCCCTGCATGTACTGCACAAGAGGCCATGTACGGAGCAGTCACTGAGAACTTTCTAACTTTCCAGATGGACATTAGGCAGTGGTGAGGCCCCTGGTGAACTGGAGTCTTTGGAAGGAGAGGGTCACCCCTTATTTCCAGTCAATAGTTGTCATGAAAATGTTAGCAGATCTCATTTTTAAATGAGAAGCTGGAAATCAGAAATGTGCAACTTCCCATGTTTTAAGAAGATAGCTCATTGGTCTGTAAGCAGATTCAGCCTACAGACCACCCTTGTGAGACGCCAGGTTAGAGGCTTATAAAATAACCTTTTCTGCCGTGTCTTTTGATGTGAGAACACCATCAGCAAGAAGTCTGGGTACTTTTCTTGTAAGATTCTGATGAGCCCCAGAGGAAGAAATTATTTCCAAGTTTCTCTGGAAGAATCTATATATTGATTAAAGTAGTGTTATTACCTTAACACCGCTTTATTGCTACTTTTACTGCCTGAGCTGGCAGCTTACCAAGCTCTTCAAGGTCAGGAGGGTAGGAATCATTTGCTATCTCTGTCTCCTGGCCCCCACAGCCAGGTCCTATAAAATGGATCTCTTCAGTATCTCATACTTTCATGGAGTTCTCAAGGCAAGAGTACTGAAGTGGTTTGCCACTCCCTTCTCCAGTGGACCACATTCTGTCAGAATTCTCCACCATGACCCGTCCGTCTTGGGTGGCCCTACATGGCACAGCTCATAGTTTCATTGAGTTAGACAAGGCTGTGGTCCATGTGATCAGATTGGTTAGTTTTCTGTGACTGTGGTTTTCAGTCTGTGTGCCCTCTGATGGAGAAGGATAAGAGGCTTATGGAAGCTTCCTGATAGGAGAGACTGACTGAGGGGGAAACTGGGTCTTATTCTGATGGGCGGGGCCATGCTCAGTAAATCTTTAATCCAATTTTCTGTTGATGGATGGAGCTGTGTTCTCTCCCTGCTATTTACCTGGGGCCAAACTATGGTGGAGGTAATGAAGCTAATGGCACCTCGTTCAAAAGGTCCCATGCATGCACTGCGACAGGCAGTGCCCCCAGCCCTGCAGCAGGCCACCGCCAACCCACGCCTCCACTGGAGACTCCTGGACACTCACAGGCAAGTCTGGGTCAGTCTCCTGTGGGGATGAGGATGAGATGGTTGGATGGCACCACCGACTCCATGGACATAAGTTTGGGTAAACTCCGGGAGTTGGTGATGGACAGGAAGGCCTGGAGAGCTGCAGTCCATGGGGTCACAAAGAGTCGGGCATGACTGAGTGACTGAACTGAACTCAGTATTTCATAGACCTGCTATACCCACTGACACTTCAGGTGGTGCTATCCTATTGTGAAACCCTGCTGATGCTTCCTAACAGGTCCTCATGCATCCACCTGAGCAGGTCCTCCTGCACACTTCACTCTGAAAAGCACCCATCCAAAGCATACATCTTATGAGCTTGGGTCATTACTTCACTTTGGAACCACTCAATGATTTTACACCACTATTGGCAAGTCAAAACCTGAGCTCCTTGGCATTACATACATGTCCAGACAGCACTGAATATTTGCATGAGTCTGAGTGCTTGGCACAATGGGAAGCTGGAACTATCAGGTAGGGGCCATATTATAAAGAACCTTGAATGCCATGCTGAGGAGTTGGCTCCATTACATAAGTGGTGCAGAGCTATGGATGGTTTGAAGCAGAGATGAAACTCTGGTCTAAATTTTCTACCTTTCAATGTTGTTTGCTTCATTCATAGCACGTATTATAGTTTGTAATTATTTCACTGACTTGTTTACTTTTTCCAAATTTCCCATTTAACTCAAGACTATGAAAGGAAAGAAACCATATATGTTTTGTTCACATTTATTTCTCTACTACCCTGTAAGTGTCTGGTATATCATAGGAATTCAATTAAAAGTTGTTGAATAAATGAGTAAATGAATGATGCATGCAGGAATGAATGAGTAGAATGAACACAAAATTAACCATGGGTTTCATTCAACCCACACCTCACCATTCTCGTTTATATAAAGACCTTTCAGAACTATGTCAGGACAAGCTGTGCATTTTGATGAAGTTTTGTAATGAAGGATAGAGCAGCAGTGACTGGATGTTAATGACATGCATTTTTATTGACTAAAGCACAATGCAGAGCAGCCAGTAGTAAGTGATTAGAGGAATAAGACCTTCAAAAGTGCATACATACCATAATTAACTGAAAAGTCTGCTCACTGTTACTAGGAGCATAAATGCCAAGATTTGGTATTCAACTTGGTCTATAAACATGAAAGACCAAGAGAATTTGCAACAGACTTTAGTCAGGTGTGCCTTCTTTTAATTCAAATTGATCAAATTCTTTAAAAATTTGGATATTCACTGAAACATTATCAGAGGTCTTCGTTGGGCAGTTAGATTTTCTCAGTTTTCTATATTTTCAGTAATAAATATGTATTACTTTAGAAATTAAAAAAACAGGATAAACAACAAGGTCCTACTGTATAGCAGAGCAATACTCAATATCCTGTGATAAACCACAATGGAAAAGAATATGAAAGAGAATGCATAAATATGTATAACTGAATCACTTTGCTATATAGTAGAAATCAACACAAAATTGTAAATCAACTATATTTCAATAAAAAATTTCAGAAAGGCAACAAAACCTTAAGAAATGCTTTCTAAGAAGGGAATCAACTTATTGTGTGTTGTCTGAAGCCCTATAATTGATATTTTTCAAATCCTTTCTATACCTGTTTTGATCCTCACAATCATGAATTTTTAGAGTAGGTGGAAATCTTATAAGATCACCTCATATAACTTTCTCATATTTCACGGGTAAAATTTTGACTACCCAGTATCCTTTTTCCATTGCATGTAATTCTAATAAAACTATCAATCATGAGAATGAGTAGGGTGGGGAGAATGTGGAGAGGCTAAGAAACAAGATCCAAACTAAACCACCAGAGAGTAATTGAAATAATTTCTCTAGAAACAATAAATAATCCGGCAGTGTTCACATGACTCAGATGGCCACCCTGATTATTTCTGTTGGGGACAGGTTTATTCTTCTTGTGGTTGGCCCTCAAGTTAAGGAAAGATGTGGGCCTGGAATGGCATACAAACCTTGAATGACATGTGCTTGGCCCAACTCCTTGGATTTCCCGGAAACATATTAAGCCAATAAATTATTTTTTCTTTTGCTGAAGGTTGGAATTTATTTTCTGTCACATACATCAGAGAAATATCTTAATAAATAACCACCCATTACTAATGCCATTTGTCCCTTTTGTTTATTTAGTTTTTAAAAGAAAGGCAGACTGCCATATGCAGCACCTCATTTGGGTGTGTCTGCAATTTTGTAAGCCTGACTACCCTACACTGTCCTGCAAATGGACCTGAAGAGATTGACTGAAGATCATGGCAGGGGGGTGCAGCTACTCATGTAGGCTTGACTAAAGGCGGGTTCTACTCTACAAGTGAAAGCTGTCCTCTTCAACTAAGTGTGTAGCTTTGAGAGGGATGCACACAGGAGCAGTGAGGGAGGAAAGGGACACCTGCCTAGCCAGCCAGATCAGCTAGATCAACCCTAGTGATCAGCGGGGTGACAGATGTCACAGTCAGATCACCCTCGCTGCGGTCAGATAGCCCTCACATGCTGTCTTCTTTGTTAAGGTCTCAAAGATGGGGACTCCAAGATATCCCTGAGTCTCCTATCTCTATGACTTTTTTTTCTAGTAGTAATAGAAAAAGATAATTATTTATGTTCAACTTAAACTTTCTGCTATAATTTTCAGTTAGAGACTTTTGCTTCTACTGGAGATAGAATAACAAGAACTGAATTTGCTTTCCTACTGAAATAACAACAAAAAAAATGTGAAAAAAGATTTTCAAGTTACTGGATATTAGGCAATGAAGGGTAGTGATCCTGGAGATAGCTAACTAACTAGGTGACCCCTAGCACTGCCTCTGATGATTGCCTTGAGAGCATTTATAGTCTGCAGCCTATAAAGAGGGAACCAGATAGACCCTGATGGACTCCCTGAATTGAGAGTCTAGGGAGATTAAAGGAGCTTGAGTTTGCAAGGCTGAGTACCAAAAAGGAGACAACTTCTCAGAGGGTGATCTGAAGAGGTTCCTTGGGTACTCAGCACAGTACTGATCAGCATATGCACTTAAGGAAACTACCCAATTCTGGGTGCAAACTACCTTGCAGGATTAGAGAACAGCGTCCAGTGCTCACACAGGATAGTGAATCGTGCCTGTTTCTGCCAGTCAGAGAGAAAAACACATAGTTGATACACATTGGGTAGTGCCCAGTAAAATTATATAGTAGAGAATAAGTGGTCTCAGCTGAGCACAGTTCTGAACCCACCTAAAAAATATCATAAAAGCAAACATATTAAGATCTGTTTCAAAGTAACTTAATTCCATCCCAGAACAAAGTTCAAGGATATTTATAGGAATATAAAAATGCTCAGCACCCAAAAGGATAAAATTCACATTTGGCATAATCAAAGACTATCAAATATGCAAAGAAGAAAGAAATCATGACCCATAATAAGAAGATGAATCTATTAATAGAAACTGATCCCAAACTAACACAGATAATAGAATAAGCGGCAGCTGCTAAGTCACTTCAGTCATGTCTGACTCTGTGCGACCCCATAGATGGCAGCCTACCAGGCTCCCCCATCCCTGGGATTCTCCAGGCAAGAACACTGGAGTGGGTTGCCATTTCCTTCTCCATTGCATGAAAGTGAAAAGTGAAAGTGAAGTCGCTCAGTGGTGTCCGACTGTTCGCGACCCCATGGACTGCAGCCCACCAGGCTCCTCCGTCCATGGGATTCTCCAGGCAAGAGTACTGGAGTGGGGTGCCATTGTCTTCTCCATAGAATAAGCAGAGAGGACATTAAATCATTTGTTAGAACTGTTTTTTTATCCAGTATGTCCAAAAATTATGCAGAGACACAGAAATTTGAAATGGCAACCCACTCCAGTATTCTTGCCTGGAGAATCCCATGGACAGAGGAGCTTGGAGTCCACGGGTCACAGAGTCGGACACGACTGAGTGACTTCACTTCACTTAGAACTTCAGGGCATGAAAACTATCATGTCTAAGATATAAAATACACTGGATGGCATTCAGAGGAGATCAGATATTTCAGGGGGTAAGATCAGTGAACTTAAAGGCACAGCAACAGAAATTATCCAAAATCCCATGTGGCACTAAGTGGTAAAGAATCCACCTGCCAGTACAGGAGACACAGGAGATGTGGGTTTAATCCTTCAGTCAGGAAGATCCCCTGGAGGAGGGCATGGCAACCCACACCAGTATTCTTGTCTGGAGAATCCCTTGGACTGAAGACCCTGGAGGGCTACAGTCCATAGGGTCACAAAGAGTAAGACATGACTGAAGTGACTTAGCACACACACACACAAAATGAAAACCAGAGAGTAAAAAGAATCCCTTTATCTTGCCCCACCTACATCAAAAACAGTGAATTGCAGGTCAATTACAGGGAGCCTAAAATGTATGCAGTTGGGGTCTCTAAAAGAGACAACAGATAAATGGATATGGACAGAAAACATATTTGAAGAAATAATGGCTTAAAATTTTCCAAATTTGACAACTATTATAAACTCATGGTTTATTTTATATATATATATATATATATATATATATATTCAGTTCAGTCACTCAGTCGTGTCCAAACCTTTGAGACCCCATGAATCGCAGCACGCCAGGCCTCCCTGTCAATCACCAACTCCCAGAGTTCACTCAAACTCATGTCCATCGAGTTGGTGATGCCATCCAGCCATCTCATCTTCTGTTGTCCCCTTCTCCTCCTGCCCCCGATACCTCACAGCATCAGAGTCTTTTCCAATGAGTCAACTTTTCACATGAGATGGCCAAAGGATTGGAATTGCAGCTTTAGCATCAGTCCCTCCAATGAACACCCAGGACTGATTTCCTTCATAATGGACTGGTTGGATCTCCTTGCAGTCCAAACGACTCTCAAGAGTCTTCTCCAACACCACAGTTCAAAAGCATCAATTCACAGTGCTCAGCTTTCTTTTTAGTCCAAATCTCACATCCATACATGACTACTGGAAAAACCATAGCCTTGGCTAAACAGACCTTTGCTGGCAAAGTAATGTCTCTGCTTTTTAATATGCTATCTAGGTTGGTCATAACTTTTCTTCCAAGGAGTAAGCGTCTTTTAATTTCATGGCTGCAGTCACCATCTGCAGTGATTTTGGAGCCCCCCAAAATAAAGTCTGACACTGTTTCTCCATGTATTTGCCATGAAGTGATGGGACCAGATACCATGATCTTAGTTTTCTGAATGCTGAGCTTTAAGCCAACTTTTTCACTCTCCTCTTTCACTTTCCTCAAGAGGCTTTTTAGTTCCTCTTCACTTTCTGCCATAAGGGTGGTGTCATCTGCATATCTGAAGTTATTGATATTTCTCCCGGCTATCTTGATTCCAGTTTGTGTTTCTTCCAGCCCAGCGTTTCTCATGATGTACTCTGCATATAAGTTAAATAAGCAGGGTGACAATATACAGCCTTGACGTACTCCTTTTCCTGTTTGGAACCAGTCTGTTGTTCCATGTCCAGGTCTAACTGTTACTTCCTTACCTGCATATATATATGCATATATATATATAAACTCATGGTAAAGAAAGCTGAGCGCCAAAGAATTGATGCTTTTGAACTGTGGTGTTGGAGAAGACTCTTCAGAGTCCCTTGGACTGCAAGGAGATCCAACCAGTCCATCCTAAAGGAGATCAGTCTTGGGTGTTCATTGGAGGGACTGATGTTGAAGCTAAAACTCCAATACTTTGGCCACCTGATGGGAAGAGCTGACTCATTTAAAAAGACCCTGATGCTGGGAAAGATTGAGGGCAGGAAGAGAAGGGGATGAGAGAGGATAAGATGGCTGGATGGTATCACTGACACAATGGACATGGGTTTGGGTGGACTCTGGGAGTTGGTGATGGACAGGGAGGCCTGGCATGCTGCGGTTCATGGGGTTGTAAGAGTCAGACATGACTGAGCAACTGAACTGAACTGAATAAACTCATGGATCAAAAAAAGCTCAAGGAAGCCCAAGGCTAAGAAACATGAAAACTATATCACAACCCATCCCAATCAAACTGCTAAACTTATTGACCATAGAGTCCTGCTGCTGCTGCTGCTGCTAAGTCGTTTCAGTCATGTCCAACTCTGTGCGACCCCAGAGACAGCAGCCTACCAGGCTCCCCCATCCCTGGGATTCTCCAGGCAAGAACACTGGAGTGGGTTGCCATTTCCTTCTCCATTGCATGAAAGTGAAAAGTGAAAGTGAAGTCGCTCAGTTGTGTCTGACTCTTCGCGACCCCATGGACTGCAGCCCACCAGGCTCCTCTGCCCATGGGATTTTCCAGGCAAGAGTACTGGAGTGGGGTGCCATTGCCTTCTCTAATAGAGTCCTAGGAACATCATTTAAAAATTACTGTTCCCATTCAATGTCCTCATTGTATAGATAAGGAAACTAAATTTCAGAGAAGTAATTTGCCCAGTAACATACAGAATGTTAGCGTCAAAGTCCACTGTTTTTTCCTCAACATTCAGCCAGAAACCTTGTCATTCTTGAAACCTCCTTAGGAACGTGCTATCTTTCTATGGCTGAGCAGGAACCTATGGGGCCTTTCAGGGACAGGCCCCTCCGCCCATATCCTCTGATTTAGTTCTCCTCTGAAATACCCAGATAACAGTATCTGATGCACATTTTCTGAGTTATTTTACACACGCTATAACCTCTACCAAATGGAGGAAGCTAATGATGATCAAGTACCCACTTGATGATCATGGAGTACCCAAACCCCAGACCTGCTGGTGCCTGAGGACGGATAATGTAACCCCCTGGGACACCACCCTCTTCCCTCACCATCAACCAATCAGACAACTGTGCATGAGCTGATCACACGCCCTGCAATTCCCCTCCCTCCCCTTGCCTTTAAATGCTTCCCTGAAACCCATCACGGAGTTCAGGTCTTTTAAGCATTAGCTGTCCTGGACTCCTTGTCTGACACCTTTCAATAAATGCCACACTTTCCTTCACCACAACCTGATGTCAGGAGATTGGCTGTACTGCAAGGGCAAGCAGACCCAGGTTTGGTTTGGTAACACTTCCAAAACCAATTTCACAGTCTGTAACATTGCCTTTCACACTCAAGGTTTTCTTTCAGCACAAACTCTACAACTCTAAGAGTCAGTGAATGCCTGGGCATTTGGACGGGAATGAGACTAAACAACAGAAACAAAAATCTTAAGATCATAAGCCTCTGCAAGCTCACTGTGAACTGTTGGGTGAAAGACAGTGCTGTGTATTCTGAGGTGGCAGTTCTGCTTGGAATTGGCAGCCATTTTTCTGTCATCACTTAAGTCATTTTCCTGTTCAGCTCAGAAGGCAGCCCTGGCTCCGCTAGGAGTGACAGATGCTATGCTGAGCTGAGCGCCCAGCCCAGCCCATCTCAACAGCCAGGCCCACTTCAGCAACGGCTGAGTGAAAGGGGCAGATGTGGAGCCAGACTATTTTGACAGGAGATTGATTTTCTCCTCTCTGCCCTGCCCCCACCCCCAAGCTTTTTCTCTTTCTTTATGGATTATTCCTACTTTCAACGAAAAGCAAAGAGGAACAGCAAGAAAATTATTCTGGAAGGGTTGGGGAGACACCTGGGAGGAAAAGCACAGAAAGAAAACCTCAGAGATTTTCAGTATTAAGAATGGTTAGGGATCGGTCCACCCTGATTTGCTTGTCTGTGCCTGGTGGTATGATTACGGGAAGAGAAAGGAAGGGAGATGTTATTATTATTATTTTTTTAAAAGATATCTTGATACAGAATTCATTTCAAAGAGATTCCTGATCCTCTGGATGGGAAAAATAGCAGAAATTTTGATTATGAATGTGAAGCCCCCTGGGAATAGATAACCTAGATAAGAAGGTTACAGAAAAGAACTGAAATCAGGTTTTTTTCAAAGAGATCCTAGCACTGCCGTGTTCATTGCATTCATAATAACCAACTTGGGAAAACAAACTAAATGTCTACCAACAAATGAGAGGTTTCAGGAAAGGTGGTATATACATACAACAGAATATTATTTGCCTCTTTTTCAAAGAGGGAAATCCTGCTATATGTGACAAACGGATGAACCTTGAAGACATTACACTGAGTGAAACAAGCCAGTCATAGGCTGAATATCGCAAGACTCCACTTAACGTAAGGTATCCAAATAGTTGAATTAAAAAAAATTGTTGAATTAAAAAAAAACAAAGAATAGAATGGTGGTTGCCATGGGCTTGTGGAAGGGGGAGGTGGGGAATTACTAACCAAGAGGGACAAAGTTTCAGTTAAAAAAGATGAAAATTTCTAGAGAACTGCTGTATAACATTGTGCTACAGCTAACAATATATTGATTGTTCTCTTAAAATCTGATAGGAAGGCAGATCACAGGTTCCTACCACAAGTTTTCTTTTATTTTAAAAAAAGGGGGGAGGTGGTAAGACAATGAGGAGATAAATTGTTCTGCATAATGAAAGGGAATTTAGGATATGACCACAGGGTCAAATCTAGGGTCACTAGTGGTTGCGAGCTGGAGGCTGTTGACCGGAGGAGGAGGAGAGTGAGGGAGAGTAGGGCCTAGGCCGGCAGCGAGCAGGGCCAAGGGCACTGGAGGTTGAAAACCTTTATGTACAATACCTCATGTCATCTACATAAGAGCCCTGTGAGACTGGCACTGTCTTTTAGCCCATTTTACCCAGGGGAAACTGGGCATTCCAGATGTAACTGGCTTGTGCTTGTAGGAGCTGGGTGTCCGAGTCTGGCTTCCAAACTGATTAACTGTTCCCGAGGTCATGTTCTTTCCACCACAAGGTAAATGGGGTGGCTAGGGCTAGGACCTGGAGAGCAGCTTTCTAATTTCAGCTTTACTACTGAGTACTGGGCTTCCTAGGTGGCACTAGTGATAAAGAACCTGCCTACCAATGCAGGAGACATCAGACACCGGACTTCGATCCCTGGGTTGGGAAGATCCTCTGGAGGAAGGCATGGCAACCCACTCCAGTATTCTCGCCTGAGACTCCCATGGACAGAGGAGCCTGGCAGGCTACAGTCCATAGGGTCACTAACAGTCGGACAGGACTGAAGCGACTTTGCATGCACACGCACACGTGGAGTACTAGCATGAACTTGGGCAAGTTACTTCCCCTTTCAAAGCCTGTTTCTCCATTTATATATATTAAAAAAAATGTTGATTTCAGCCTTGTCAGCAAACCCTTTCTTCTAATAGCCTGTGGTTTTGGAACCCAGCAGAACCCTGTGCTCCAACCCTCTGCAAGTAAGTGCAAAGACCCCTCTATGTTTCCTGCCTCTTGTTTGTAGAAAAGCTGCAATCTCTCAGGCCTCCTTGAGTCAAAATAGAACAGCTTTAAACAGTTAAGGATTAGGACAATAGAGTCACAGACTCACTGTCTGATGCAGTTGTTTTACAGATACTATAACTGCCTTCAGCAGAACCCCTTTTGGCTTGTCACTTTAGCAAAGCTTCACTGTAACTAAATGTGGTTTCAGACACTCCCGTGCTCTGCTCATCTCTGCCCCAGCACACTTTCCAAATCTTTTGATCACACAATACTTTGCCTAACCTGTTGGTTCTTTCTGTAGATCAAAGAAACAGAAATGAAGACTAAGTAATTAACAGATGACCAGATCTCTTCCCTAGCTGTCCCTTCAGTAATCTTGTGAACAAACTGTGTGAACAACATAATATCTAGAGGAAGATCACAAAAGCTGAGGACCGTGCATGCATTGGGTTGGTGGCGGGAATGATCCTAGCCACCTTTCTCAAAGACTAACTGAGATGACTTCTTCCTTTCCCCTTAAAAGGTTCATGATCAAGTACAGTCTTCAAAGTTGGTTTTAGGGGAACGTAAGCCCGCCTTCTCCCAAGATCACTGACTCTCTGATTAAAAGCAACTTTCCTTTCCTCCAACAACTGCCTCTGGGATATTGAGTTTTGAGTGGTGAGCATCTAGACCTGGGATCGGTAACAGATTTTTATCAACCTAAGTGGCTGCTGCTACCTTGTAAATGAGACACCTGTCTCCCTACTCCCTCTGTTCCCTTCACACTGAACTGAGGGCCCATCATGTGCCAGGCACCAAGGGAAGTACCACTTACAAATCATGATAACTGGAGAAATTGAGGATTTTCTCTCAACCACCTGCCACATCTATGGTGGGTCTTTCTTTACATGTGTATTAGTATCTGAAAGTGTCTATTTGTTTTTTCAATATTGAATGGAGAATAATTATAATATATGCATAAAGTATAAATAGTTATAGTTAAGTCACACCTTTATACCCACTACCCAATTTGAAAGAACACATAACCTTCAACTGTGAAGACCCTTGTGTGTCTCCCATCCTCTGAAAGACAGTTACTAATTTTACTTAAAATTTGTTTTTCTTCATATTTTACATTTTAGACCCTTAAAAATGTGTTTAAATTTACATTTTATTGAACTTTTCTCTATATGAACTCATACCACATATATTCTTCTACAAATTAGATTTTTTTTTTTGGCTTAGCAATATTTCCCCAAGTGTCATGCATGTTATTGCCTACAACTGTTTACATGTTCAGTGGGACGCTGTAGGATGACTATACCTCAATGTCTTTATCCATTCTGTGGTTGACTGCAGACACAGGGGCAAGTGATCTTCTGGTTGTCTGCTGTTGAGAACATTTGGCAGTGAACTTCCTAGATATGGCTCCTGATGCTCGTGTTTGATTTTTTCTGGGGTATAAACCTAAGGAGTGGAGAAACTAGGTCATAGTATGTATAATCTCAAATTCATCAGGTAGTGCCATATATTTCCAAAAGTTACCATCCGCAGGGAGTGAAGACTTCCTGTTGTTCCACCCTTTTCCCAGTCAGACTTCCCTGGTGGCTCAGATGGTAAAGTGTCTACAATGCGGGAGACCTGGGTTCGATCCCTGGGTTGGGAAGTTCCCTGGAGAAGGAAATGGCAACCCACTCCAGGGTCTTGCCTAGAAAATCCCATGGACAGAGAAGCCTGGTGGCCATGGGGTCGCAAAGAGTCGGACACGACTGAGCGACTTCACTTTCACTTTTCCCAGTACTTTAAAAATCTAATCAATGTTGTGAATTATAAATGTTGTCACTATGGTTTCATTTTGCATTTCTCTGATTATGAACAGGTCGGATTTTTTTTTTAAAGATGAGCCATCTGCATTTCTTTTTCAGGAAATGTGATGTTTTGGGCCAGGTTTTCTTTGTATTTTTTTTACTCTTTGTTAGGATTTCTTTATTCTGGATACTGATATTTTTTGTCAGGTAGACAAGTTGAAAATACCTTCTACCCATCACGGATTGCTTCACTTGTTTCATTGTCTTTTGATGAACAGAAGTTATTAACCACAACACAGTGGCTCATTCACTCCTTTCCTTTATAGGTAAGAGTTTTAGGAAGTCCTTCTTTGAGGAAATCCTACTTGAGGACAAAAAGACAGTATCCTATATTGTCGTCTAGACTTCATTCTCTTTAGGTTTTCTATCTGGGATTTTTTTTATGTGTGATGTGAGGTATGGAAATAATGTTTTTCATATAGGTAACCAATTGTCAGCTTCATTTATTAAATATATGCACATGCTTGTTTTGGGCTATTAGTCAATTTTGATATTCCTGTGCTAATACTCATATAGCTGTTGCGGTAAATCTTTCTAGATGGTAAGGAAAAATGCCCTTATTTCATGTCCTTCTTCAGATTTGTCTTGATTATTCACCCATGAAAATTTTACAGCTTCTCAAGCTCTATAAAGAGCCCTACTGGTATATTAAAATATAGGTCAATTTAAGGTGAACTAGTATTTTTATATCTTAAGTTCAGTTTATTGCTAGATTCTTGTTTGCATCTTTGTTCATGAATGTAATAGACCTGTGATTTTCCTATCCTGACTCCATCCTACCTACTCTTGTTATTTAATGTTCAGCTCAGTTCAGTTCAGCCGCTCAGTCGTCTCCGACTCTTTGCGACCCCATGAATCACAGCATGCCAGGCCTCCCTATCCATCACCAACTCCCAGAGTTCACTCAAACTCACATCCATTGAGTCGGTGATGCCATCCAGCCACCTCATCTTGTGTCGTCCCCTTCTCCTCCTGCCCCCAATCCCTCCCAGCATCAGAGTCTTTTCCAATGAGTCAATTCTTCGCATGAGGTGGCCAAAGTACTGGAGTTTCAGCTTCATTCCTTCCAAAGAACACCCAGGACTGATCTCCTTTAGAATGGACTGGTTGGATCTCCTTGCAGTCCACTGGACTCTGAAGAGTCTTCTCCAACACCTCAGTTCAAAAGCATCAATTCTTCGGTGCTCAGCTTTCTTCACAGTCCAACTCTCACATCCATACATGACTACTGGAAAAACCATAGTCTTACAGTTGCCCCGAAACTGGGGTTATTTCCTATTCTCTAGGTGTTTGTATGGGATTGATATTATCTGTACCTTAAATGTTTGGCAGAAGTCTGTAAAACTCTCTGGATTTATTATTTTCTTTGAAGAGAGATCTTTAAAAATTATTAATTTGATTTCTTTGCTGGGGATAAGACTCCTAATTTCTATTTTTTCTTGGATTAATTGCATTTCTCTAGAAACTTAACCATTTATCTAACTGTTCAAATTTATTGACAAAATTGTCATAACTTCTCCTCCACCTATTCTCTGCAGCTTCTGTAATTCACCATTCATAATTTTTGTCTTGTTTTCCTTTCCATTAAGAATTTTTTTCAAATAACCAACTTTGGCTTTTTTGATATCTTTATTTCATTAAGTTCTGCTTGTATTTCCTTCAGTTTGGGGATGCGGTAGTCTGCTGTTCTTTGTCTATATGACTGACATTGATATTTGAATTCATTTTTAGTTTAATATATGCATTTTAGACTAGAGAAAAAACATATGCCTAGATTTGCTTTAAATATACCCCACAAGCAGTTTGTAGTATATCATTGCTCTATTTTCTCAAATTTTCACCATAGATTCATTGATTTGTGGATTTAAAACTGTTTTTTAAATTTTATATTGATTTCTCACATTAAGGGGTTTTAATCATTACTTCTTTTGAGAATTGCCATGTGACCCCATTTGGGACCACTTCTTTCATTTAACCAATATTGAGCACCCACATATGCCAGGTATTGTTCTAGGTGCCTGGGTTACATCAGTGAAATACACAGACTGAAAATGTTTGCCTTCCTGGAGTTCATGCTTTGTCGGTTCTTGGAAATATCCCACATGCTGGAATAGAAGGTGTATTCTTCATTTGTTTAGTGTAGTTGTAGTATATAGGATCATTACATCAAGGTTCCTTTATTGCTAAAACCATGTATATCCCTAGTGATTTTTTGTCTGCTTATTACATCAATTTCTAAGTCACATTTATTATAATTTCCTGCTGTGTTTGTGAATTTGTCCACTTTTCTTGTTTTTAAATACCACCCTAGGAGGCATAGCCTTTTTAAAGGTAAGAAGAATGAGTCTCAAATAATAACGTCTTATCTTACAAGTTTGCAAAGAATGGATCCAGGATTCTAATTTAGTTGTCTCAATTATGGTAATATGAATTGTATGACTGCTGTCATGTTTTGTCTAATATCCTTATCTAGTGATAACATGAGTCTCTCCCCATCCTATGTGAATCTCCTCCTCCCAGACTAATTGAACTCCTAATCAGAGTTCCCAGCTTCCTGGTCAGCAGTGAATGTACACAGCACTGGCCATCATAGTATCCTGGGCTACACAAACCAAACGAGGCCAAAGACAGTGCTTCCTTTGGAAACAAACATATCCATCTCTGCCATATTGCTTCCTAATAGTTATCGGGTTACCAGCCATTTCTGAATGTATCAAGGTAGCTAGTTAGGATATGGAGAAGGCAATGGCAACCTACTCCAGTATTCTTTCCTGGAAAATCCCATGGACAGAGGAGCCTGGTAGGCTGCAGTCCATGAGGTCGCTAAGAGTAGGACATGACTGAGCAACTTCACTTTCACTTTTCCCTTTCATGTATTGGAGAAATAAATGGCAACCCACTCCAGTGTTCTTGCCTAGAGAATCCCAGGGACAGGGGAGCCTGGTGGGCTGCCATCTATGGGGTCATACAGAGTCAGACACGACTGAAGCGACTTAGCAGCAGCAGGTAGGATATGTTAATGATGTTAATTTTTATTTATCAAAGAAATTTTTCTCCTACATATGATATTAATCTAATCTGAAGAGATCCTGCATTTCCTTATTATTTCATCTCCACAGTTAGGATACATAATCTTCCATTTCTTTTAGTTTAAAAAATTACAGTGCCACCTAGAATTTACTGCAATGTTGAATAAAGCATGTTTTATTTTAAAAAATGATTAAGCATTACCACTTCCTAGGCACTGTGTTAGGAGGAATTGTGGATTTGGAATGGACTAAGACACAGGTCCAATCTGAAAGGACATAATGCAGTACAAGCCATATTAAATGTGTGGAATTTAGGAGTGATAGGAATGTGGACAGTGGGGACAGTTCACTCTGCCAGGGGGAAGGCAGTTAGGGGAGTCTCCACAGAGGAGTTGACATTTGAGTTAAACTGCATCTTGAAATAAATACCGATCAAGAAAGTATAATCCAGGGAAATGAAAAAAAAAAATCAGCAACGAGAAGAAACAAGATTCTCCACAACAAATATAAAGTGAATTTTAAATTAGTTTAATTCTTTTTTTGCTTTTGGTTGTTGAATTCCCATTTCTCACTGGCACTCAAACCAGGGTTTATAAATATGTGGTACCTATGCTGTCGCTACCCTGCCTCTCATACCCACCATAGCAACTGCCTCTAACTGAACACACAATTCTTTCCTCAGAGAGTCTACTCAACACTCAGTTCCATGACTAATAAAGTATCAATAGAAACAGTCAATCATTATCAATAAAAGAGTGTATATGAAAGAAATTTGCTCACCATTTCTAATTTAATTGGGCAGAGACATGGGAAGAATGGACATCCAGACGTAAGGCAGGGAAGCCCGCATTTTTAAAAGGTCCAAATCTTAGGACTCCTCCCAGATTGACTAAATCCTAATTTGTGGAGATGGGGGAAAGGCTTCAGTATTTTTCAAGCTTCACAAATAATTTCCTATGTATCGAAAAGCTTGAGGATGACTGCCATTAAGCGTCTGTGTTAGAAAAAGTCAAATTCATCACAGATTTAAAAGAGCTGGGAAGATTACTGAATTACAACTCCTAAGAACAGAATGTTCTAGGGCAAGAGGGAGGTCTCTGAATCTGGACTCTGGTTAATAAGGAGATACCAAGAGTGAAGATCCAGGGGGACAGGGCCAGAGATGTGAGCTGTGTCTATAAAGTTGAGCTAAAAAGCTGGCCTTCAGGTATCTTTTTAAAAAATCGGTTTTCATGACCTGATGCCAAATCTTAGAAATGGTCATTTCTTATTTTCATTTCTATTTTTTTTTAGAAATGAGTAAGCACTAAAGCTTTAAGAGCAGTCAGCATCACAACTGAATGAGCTGAATTTTGCCACATTAAACTTTCTTTCAAGGTATTAAATTTGCATATGGGGGAGCCCAGATACTTAACAAAAAATCAAGGAAATTACATTATGCTGAATTTAAAAGAACATGCCTGTGTAAACAATACTCCATAGTGCTACTATTTATTTGCAAGTTATTTTGACAACTCATTGTTTATTTAAAGTAATTAGAATTGGGGGTTAGATAAAAAGAGTATAGACTTTTGGACTCAGGGAGAGGGAGAGGGTGGGATGATTTGGGAGAATGGGAATTATAACATGTATACTGTCATGTAAGAATTGAATCGCCAGTCCATGTCTGACATAGGGTGCAGCTTGCTTGGGGCTGGTGCATGGGGATGACCCAGAGAGATGTTGTGGGGAGGGAGGTGGGAGGGGGGTTCATGTTTGGGAACGCATGTAAGAATTAAAGATTTTAAAATTTAAAAAAAAAATAAAAAATTAAAATAAAATTAAAAAAGAAAAAGAGTATAGAAAGCACTGCTTTGAAAGCAGAGCCATTATCAATACTATCTGAATCTCTTACCTTTAATTATACTACAATGACTCAAAATCTTAAGCGAGAAAGTCTTCAGCTCTCAAGTTCATTCAGAATTTTAAAATCACTCTCATGGGAGGACAGGAAGGATGAAAACAGTTTTCAAGACTTTCCTATACCTTAATGTCTTTTTTAACTTTGAATGTAAAAGCATGTTCGTACTGACAGTACTGTGAAATAAAGATCAATTTAAGTCTGTACTGAAGTTCAAAAGCACCTCCTCTTTTTCTGCACAGGTAACACTTTTACTAATTTAAATTAGAAACTTCTAGTTGTGGGGAAGGAGAAGAGGAAGGCAAAAGAGAGAAAACAGGTGATCCGTGGACCAGAGCTGATCCTTAACTGCTCCCTAATAGAGAGAAAAGACTGAGGATTTCTGGAGCCAAACAAAAGTAATGAAGTGGAAAATGAAGTTTTAAAATTCACACACATCACTGAATTTATCTATTTTCTTTTAGGCAAAGTAATTTTACAAAAGTAAATTCAATCTCACATGATTTCACTCTTTTTCAATCTCTGAACTGAAAAGAAACAGGTCTAAGCCTAGTCTATAGTATACAAGTTCAAAATACTTAAATGGTCCATACTACCTGTTCAGCACAGTGCAAGTGAGCTATACTAATGTCTGATTAAAAATTACCTTATTTGTTCTTGGTTAAAAAGCACATTATCTGTTCTTTGCTCCCTGCAAATTCCACTGAAGCATGCTCCCTAAGAGGCAAAGAAAGAACTCTGTAAAATTCAGTTCCCGATATAGGGACCCTCTAGCCTGTCCTGGTGGGATAAGTACTATCAGGAATGGAGCGCCCCCTAGAGGCCAGTATTCCAGATAGTCCCTTCTCATCCATTAGAACAGCTTTTCTCAAGAATACTCCCTGCAAGAACAGCATAGCATTACCTGAGAACTAGTTAGAATGCAAATTCTGGGGTCCTATCTGGCTTACTGCTTTTGGACTACTATAACAAGATACCACAAACTAGGTATCTTAAAAAGAACCGAAATTTCTTACAGTTCTGGAGGCTAGAAGTCTAAGATCAAGGTGCCAGCTGATTATTTGGTGGGAACCCACTTCCTAGTTCATAGACTGCACCCTGTAGCTGTAATCTCACATGGAGGAGGCAGCGAGGAAGTTTTCTTGGGCCTCTTTTATAAGAGCTCTCATCCCATTTATGAGAGCTTCGTCCTCATGTCCTAATCACCCCAAGTGCCCCACCTCCTAGTATCATCATCTTGGGGATTAGGGTTTTAACACGTGAATTCTGGGGACACAAACATTCAGATGATGGCACCACTTTAGGCCAACCTTTGTTATGAGTAAGAAACCTTTGTGGTGAAGTGCAGTAGTTGGTTTTAACAAGCCCTCCAGGTGATTCTGATTCTCACACTTTCAGAATTAATCTCCTCAAACGTCAGAGAATGAAGGTGTTACTGTGTAAAAACTTAAAGAGGCATGAATTAAGCTAACCTGTCTTGCCTCCTAGCAGATTAAAAAAAAAAAAAAAAAACTAAGTTGATGCTTGTATCAAACTAATACAAGGAGTTATAATTTAGAAAATGTCATGAGGTCAAACTGTGATTTAATGTACAAAAAAATAGCTTTCAGCAACTCTGGAATTACCCTGAAAATATGACATTAAAGAATGATTGTGTCCCTTGACATAAACAATAAAGTAATGTTAATTGTATATAATGCCATAAACACGAGAAGAGTGTGGGAAACCTCAACAGCTATTCCACCACTGATGAAGAGGATTGAGTAGCTCCTAGGACCTTTAACCCTTTCCCTTTATTCAGGACTGCAATCTTCCATAGACCAGTTCGTGGTTATCTGACTACAGAATGAGGCTAAACATATGTACAGCTAAGAAGGAAATGAAAATAAGAATAAAAAAAACTTTCCATATTTTTCATGATCTATTTTATTTAACATACATAGTACATGTAAACAACTGGCATTAAATTCATAAAAATACAATTCCCCTATGCATTATCAATTTACTCTTGATACCTTCTTTCATTTTCTCCTTAGTATCACCGTCCTATTTTAACACTACACTGTTTCTGCTAAGCACTTTTAAGAGGCTTATCTTTTTTTAGGAATACTGCCCCAACTTTTTTTTTCCTTTCCTACTGTCATAGCAATAGCTATTTTTATCACTGCCTTGCCCATCCTAACCTTCCTCACACTAAAGCAAAAATATTTTTAAATGCTAAAAATGCATAAAATACTGAGCTCTAATACTGTTTATCATGTGTATCGAACTTACTACTACTCTGTGTTGCCATAAAAGATATTTATAACCTTCAGCACCGGCTGCTACAGATGTGACCAAGGCCGAGTGTGCAGTGTAGCCCAGGGCGTCTGTTCTAAACTGACTGGCCTAAAACATAATCATAGCTTGCTGGTGGAGCTACATGAATAAATACTGCTACGAAAGGAATCTTCTGAAAATAATAATTTAAAAAAAACCTCTAATTCGACTAGTTTTACCTTTTCCCAGCATATAAAACAGTTATAACACTCTTTTAATGTTTTTCCTATGTGGAATTTCAAATAATTACATACATGTAAACTTACTGGGAAGGGAATTATTTAAAGGTGGGAAAAATAGAGAATGACTTTAAAAGTAAAATTTAAAAAAGACAGTAAATGCTGGATATACAAAACACATTTCTGTGAGAAACAACGGGAAATAAAGCGGAGCACACACTTGTCCTCTCCCCACCCACGGCGGCTTTCATCCTCCCAGGCCTCAAGTGCCCACTTCCCGCGTTTCTGCATTGCTGCATCACTGCTTAAGTTCTACTCCTAATCCAAGCTCCCCAGATGTTTCCTTGTTTTCTAAAACTGGCTAAAGACCAAGACCAAGAAATAAGTCACCCAGTGAGCAGGAAAGAGGGAGAGGCACCTGAAGCCACTGGCCATCTCAGCCAGGAGGCCCTGGGAAAGACGCGCTCTGGGGCAGGCTCGGGGCTGCACTGCCTCAGCCTGGGCTGTCTCGGCAGCTGTCTGTCCTAAGCAAGCTAGTGCTTCCCCCAGACCAGGCTGGTCCTTGGGCTCTGGAGAGAAGGCAGAAAGAGAACAGCTCTTCAGAGGCTGCCTGGAGAGGGCCTCGGAAACCACCCCTGAGGACTCAGGTCTCAAGAGCAATCCACAATGAGGTTAATCTGCCTGCGGTTAATAAAGAGAGCGTAACTCAGTGTGTAGTCTGCCAGTCATGGTTTGCTTAGAACGTTAAATCTTAAAACCATTTCTCAGAACTATGAGGGTTCACTGTTTTGTGGAATCTCATTTCACACAAATTAACTTCTAAGAAACAAAAATTCATACTAGGAATTTAAAGCAGGTTGGAAAAGTTTCAAGACACAAATAAACAGATAAGAAAAAAGTAAAGAGGAAGACTGAATATATTAGTTCCTCATAGTGAAATGATGGTTTTTTAAACCAAAATTATAACATAAGGTTTAAGGCTTCGTCTTATTAAAGACAGGCAATTTTAAAAGTAAAATATAAAAACTCCATTCATTTATCATTATTTATTTACTGTGTGACCAAAAAACTAGTCATATTTTATGGTATCTTAATAATAAAAGAAAAATTACCATATACTACAGTCTTCCACTATAAATTATATCTACTCACATATACATTAGTTGCTAGATGCATCTGTAGTTGTTCAAAATAGCTTTTCTTAAAACAATTATACATGAAAAATTTTAAGTGGTTGAAAGTTATTAAAATATAAACATTCGAATATTACTAAAAATGCGAAAAATACACAATTGTCATTAAACTATTTAAACCAAGAATAGGTAACTGATAAGCAATTAAATGAGTAAATAGCACTTATTTGACAAAGAATATTGAGAAAGAAACAAACAGGCCAACATACACTAATGCCACATGGCTGGCAGTTATAGGAATCTGGTCATAATGACTAGGTCCAAGAACTTGCATTTATAACGGGCAGGAAATGCTTTATTACCAAGGGTGACAGAGAATGTGAAGAAGGGAAATAAATTATAGGTCTACATAGCAAATATCCATGTCTGCCCCAGCTATTCTTACTGAAGTTGATGGCAGGGGCTGACATGACTGAGGAGCTTACGATAATCACTGAAATGTTCCAAAGACAAGCGCAAAAGGCAGAGAACAAAGCAAGGGGCATCAATAGTCCACAAACTGTAAAATCAACCCCTACACAGTTCAGAAGTGACTGTATTTTCACATCACCCTTGTTATGACCCATCATATTTTTTTATACAGGTAGCTTTGCTCACTTTAGGACAAATATTTAAGTCAAGTACAAGCATATACTCATTTGCATAGCAAATTTTAAGGGGTGCATTGAAACAGTAACCAACTGATAAAGGTATAAGTATTTTTACATTCAGACTGACCAAATAAGACGTTTTCTATTTGAAAACAGTTACCTATAAAAGTTTTGGGAATCTGAATTAAAAACAAGGCATGAGTTATTAGCAAAACATGGAAACCATTACTGGTGGAATTCTCTGTAGGCAGCAGTCACTCCTCTATAACTTCTAAGACTTTGTAAACACTGTTCTGGAATACAGTGGTGAAGTGAGGCTTGGACTCCTTTACTAAGAGGTTACATAAGGGAGGTTTCCCAGCATTAGCAGGATCTTCCACATCCCAGATTTCAGGCATACTGCATCCAGGCCTAGAAAAATTAATGTGCAGATTAAAAAAAAAATCACTGTACGTTACATAATGGAAGATAAAGGAACACACTTTTTATGTTCCTACCCTCATTTCTTTTTCCACTTAAATTAGCTTTAAAAAAAACAAAAAACAAAAAAAACCCTACCATAGTTATTTTTAAGCTACCATAAATCCTTTCTAGAACAAGGTGAACACAGCAAAGGAGACAATAAAGAAAGAAAAAGACATATAATACACGTGAGTTCAGGTGGTGGGGTAAAAGATCTCAGTTGAATTCTGCCTCAGCTACTTACCAAAAATGTGGTCCTGGGTAGTTCACTCAATCTCACTCTCCACATTGATAAAATGGGACATACCCATGATGTAAGGGACTAAAGGAGAGATTGTATCCAGCATGATGCCCAGCACATAATAAGAGGAATACTGATGCAGATTATATACTGCATATACTGATGCAGAAAATTATACAGGATACCTCCAAGAGATCCCAGGTTTGGTTCCATACCACCGCAATAAAGCAAATATTAAAGTGAGTACCCAAATTTTTGAGTTGTATTGCCAAGTGCATGTAAACTTTATGTTTATGCTGAATTCTATTAAATGTGCAATAGAATTATATATCCTAATTTAAAAATTCTTTAATGCTAAAAAGTATGTTAATCATCATCTGAATCTTCAGTGATAAGGCTTCATAATCTTTTTGCTGATGGAGGGTCTTGCCTCAATGTTGATGGCTACTGATCAATCAGGGTAACGGTTGCAGATAGCTGGGGTGGCTATGGAAATTTCTTAAAATAAGACAATATAATGATGCTTGCCACCTTAATGGACTCTTTCTTTCATGAACGATTTCTCTGTAGCACACAATGCTGTTTGATAGCATTTTACTCACAGTAGAATTTCTTTCAAAATCGGAATCAATATTCTCAAACCCTGCTACTGCTTTATCAAATAAATTTATGTAATATTCTAAATCCTTTGTTGTTATTTTAACAATCTTCACAGCATCTTCACCAGGAGTAGGGTCCATCTCAAAAAACCACTTTCTGTGTTCATCCATAAGAAGTAACTTCTCATCTGCTAGTTTCATCATGAGATGGTAGCAATTCAGTTACATCTTCAGGCTCTACTTCTAAAGCTAACTGTCTTGCTGCTTCCACCACATCTGCACTGCACCACATCCTTACTCTACCGCAGTCTTGAACCCCTCAAAGTCATCCAGGAGGGGTGGAGTCAGCTTCTCCCAAGCTCCTGCTAACTCTGAGCCTTTGGCCTCTTCCCAGGAATCACAAATGCCCTTAATGGTGATTGGTGAACCCTTCCCCAAATGTTTTTCAATTGACTTTTCCCAGATCCAACAGAAGAATACTGGCTATGGCAGCTATAGCCTTACAAAGTGTATTTCTTAAATTATAAGACATCGAAATGGAAATTACTTGAACTGTGGGGCTGCAGAATGGATGCTGTGTTAGAAGGCATGAAAACAACATTAATCTCATTGTACATTCATTCGAGCTTTGGGGTGACCAGGAGCATTGTCAATGAGCAGTTATATTTTGAAATGAATCTTTTTTCCCCAAGCAGGTCTCAACAGCTTATCACAGCCAGAAACCATACTGTGAACAGTCGTGCTGTCATCCAGGCTAGGAGCACAGGCAAAGTAGGTTTATCATAATTCAGTAGGGCCCTAGGGTTTTCAGAATGATAAATGGAGCACTGGCTTCAGCTTCAAGTCACCACCTGCTTTAGCCTCTAATAAAAGAGATCAAGCTCCAGGAGTTGGTTATGGACAGCGAAGCACGGCGTGCTACAGTCCATAGGGTTGCAAAGAATTGGACACAACTGAACAACTGAACTAACTGAAGAGAGACAGCCTGTTCTTGGAAGATTTGAAGCCAGGCATTGACTTGTCTTCTCTAGCTATGGAAGTCCTAGATGGCATCTTCTTCCAATAGAAGGCTGTTTCATCATTGAAAATCTGTTGCTTAGTGTAGCCACCTTCAATAATGATTTCAGCTACACCCAGATAATTTGCTGCAGCTTCTACATCAGCACTTGCTGCTTCACCTTGTACCCTGATATTAAACCTTAAACCTCATGAACCAACCTCTGCTGGTTTCAAACTTTACCACTGTGGCTTCCTCACCTTCTCAGCCTTTACAAAACTAAAGAGAGTTATGGTCTTGCTCTAAATTCGTCTTTGGCTTAAGGGGATGTTGTGGCTGGTTTGATCTTTCATCCAGACCACTAAAGCTTTCTCCATATTAGCAATAAGGGTGTTTCACTTTCTTATAATTCATGTATTAACTGGCATCGCACTTTCTTTCAAGAACAATTCCTTTGTATTCACTATGTGGCTAACTGTTTGGCACAAGAGGCCTAGCTTTTGACCCATCCTGGCCTTTGATATGCCTTCCTTACTAAATTTAGTCATTTATAACTTTTGTTTCAAAGTGAGAGACATGCAACTCTTCCTTTCACTTGAACACTTAAAAGCCACTGAAAAATTATTAATTGGCTTATGTTTCACAGAATAGGGAGGCCCAAGGAGAAGGAGAGAGATAGGGGAACAGCTGGTTGGTGGAACAGTCAGCACACACAGCATTCACCTTTGCCATCTTACATTGGTACAGTACAAAGTGCCCCAAAACAATTACAATAGTAACAGCAAAGATCACTGGTCACAGATCACCAGGATAAATATAAAAATGAAAAAAGTTGAAATATTTTGAGAATTATCAAAATGTGACATGAAAGATATGGGAATACCAGACCACCTCACCTGCCTCTTAAGAAATCTGTATGCAGGCCAGGAAGCAACAGTTAGAACTGGACATGGAACAACAGACTGGTTCCAAATAGGAAAAGGAATACATCAAGGCTGTATATTGTCACCCTGCTTATTTAACTTCTATGCAGAGTACATCATGAGAAACGCTGGGCTGGAGGAAGCACAAGCTGGAATCAAGATTGCTGGGAGAAATATCAATAACCTCAGATATGCAGATGACACCACCCTTATGGCAGAAAGTGAAAAGGAACTAAAAAGCCTCTTGATGAAGTGAAAGAGGAGAGTGAAAAAGTTGGCTTAAAGCTTAACATTCAGAAAATGAAGATCATGGCATCTGGTCCCATCACTTCATGGCAAATACATGGGGAAACAATGGCTGACTTTATTTTGGGGGGCTCCAAAATCACTGCGGATGGTGATTGCAGCCATGAAATTAAAGGACGCTTACTCCTTGGAAGGAAAGTTATGACCAACCTAGACAAGATACCAAAAAGCAGAGACATTACTTTGTCAACAAAGGTCCATCTAGTCAAGGCTATGGTTTTTCCAACAGTCATGTATGGATGTGAGAGGTGGACTGTAAAGAAAGCTGAGCGCCGAAGAATTGATGCTTTTGAACTGTGGTGCTGGAGAAGACTCTTGAGAGTCCCTTGGACTGCAAGGAGATCCAACCAGTCCATCCTAAAGAAGATCAGTCCTGGGTGTTCGTTGGAAGGACTGATGTTAAAGCTGAAACTCCAATACTCTGGTCACCTGATGCAAAGAGCTGACTCATTTGAAAAGACCCTGATGTTGGGAAAGATTGAGGGCAGGCGGAGAAGGGGATGAGATGGTTGGATGCCATCACTAACTCAATGGACATGAGTTTGAGTAGACTATGGAAGTTGGTGATGGACAGGGAGGCCTGGCGTGCTGCAGTCCATGTCGTTGCAAAGAGTCGGACACGACTGAGCGACTAAACTGAACTGAACTGACATGGAGACACAAGGTGACCCTTTATTATTTACCAAATCCATTCTTACCTCCACTAAACAGTAACTGATATATTATTTTCAAATCTATTATATTACCTGTTTTATAATCACCAATGTATTAATAATAACTGATTCAGGAAAGTGTAAGAAGTGGATGAGTGGATTCAAGAACTACCTGGTGAAAGGCTTTGATTATAAAGGACATTTATTTGTCTCCTTAAAATGGAGAGAGCTGGGGACATTCTTTAATCAAGTTATCAAACTTACCATCACCAATAACAGAACAAAGTGACAGGTATCTCCAAAAGTGGCATAATGGAAAGTACACAACACCATCTATACAGTGTTCTTGTCAAATTTTGCCAGACTGAATCTAATAATGTGGAATAAGTTAGACAAATTCAAATGTGGGACATTCTTGCAAGACAACTGGCCTGGACTCTTCCAAATAAAATTTTCCATTTTTAAAATGTTAAAAAACAGAAAAACCAAGGAAAAATTATAGAGATATGACAACAGCTTGTGTTTTGTCATAGTTGCTTCACTTTTCTCTATAAGAGAAAACACCATTTCCAACAAGTCCCTTTAATTCCCAATGGCAGCCCCATGGCCCTGCTCTTTACCACGAGGCAAGCACTAGACAGGAATGTACATGCTTTCTCCTTTTCAATAACATCTTTAATTTAAAGGGAACCTTCACTCAAAAGGTGTCAAAATATGAACGTATCAAAATAAACAAGTAGGCACTGTCACCTCAATGCCCTTCCTCAGAGGTGCTTCTGTAAACAATCCAGCATGCATTCTGCTTGACCTTTTTTATTCATGTTCAGACATACAAGCACACAAAAACATAGGCACAGACATTTATATTCACAGGTGCTCCTGGGTTGCTTTTACAAAACTGAGATTAACCTGGGACTCCACACTTAGCAATAGAAAGTGGTCACTGTCCCATTTCATAAAGACCTACCTTATTCTTTTTCATAGGTGTAGTACTTTTATGTATTATTTAATCACTCTTTTATGGACAGATATCTTGTTTTTCATTTTTGTCATTATGAAACAATGCTGATATAAATAATTTTGTGCCTTTATCTTTCTATAAGCTAAGTTTTTAGAAGCAGTGCTATCACCATGTCAAAACGCTATTCAATTTTCACTATGCGTCTATCAGATTATCTGCCAAAAAGGTATTACCAGTGAGTGTTCCCACAAAAGAGTGTTCAGTGCACACTTTTCTTCACACCCTCGCTGATATGAGATTCTATTAACCTATGAAGATATGACTGGGCTTGGGTTTTCTATCTTTTAATTTCCTCACACATACCAAGGCCAAACTGTTATTATACTGCAGGCCAATGATAGTAGAGAATGAAACACACATGAAGCACCAGCTACTGAGTTCAACTGCTTTCAGGAAAAGAACAGGGCAAAGAGCCGCCTTTGTGAGCTCTCAGTGTAACATCCTTTAGTCCTTATCTGAATTTTCTAAAGTTTCCTGAGGCCAGTCAGCTATGTATTTAAAACAGCATTAGTGAAAATCTCAATAATTTTCTTCTGAATCAATGTATTTTAATTTCATGTCAACTCTATTATGGGAATTAATGAGAAAGAGCAGAGAACTGAGAATAAAAAAGGAGCTAATTAAAAACTGAATCTATAACTTGTATTTGAGTATATTTTCCTACTTGTATTTGAACACAGGGTATCAAGTATTTCAAGAATAATCAAGCACACAATTAAGCCACTCTGTGAAGAAGAACACATATATGTAGTGCCCACCATGGCAGATATTAGTTTAAGCTCCAGGTGGATTAGTCCCTCTTCCTTTTCTTCTCCTATACTAGTCCCCCATTTGCTCCCCCTGTTCGGGCATATTTTTCTTTTCCAATCACATACAACTGTCTTAGGCTGGCATGACAGAATTGGAGAGTGAGGGCTAAGGCAGTAAGGAAGGTTCCAACTCTGGTTGACAGCTCTGGCCAGAAACTCGGTTCTTTCTACTGTGAAAGTAAGAGTACTGAGTATTAGTCCTTCCCTTCCCTCTTCTGAGCCCTCCATTTGCTTCTCTGTCAGCACAGAGCGCTCAGCTGTGTTTTGTTTCAAGCTTTGAGCAGAGTGCACCTGCCTAAGATTTCCTGAGACTTACAATCCTGTAGAAGATGGAGAGTGTCGTTACTGAGGGGTAAACCAGGTGAGAGGAAGCCACTTCCTCTCTTTCCACTCCTGCTGCCCCGAACACAACAAGGGCGACCAGTGCAGCAGGGGAAACCCAGCACAAGCCTCCACCCCGCCCAACTCTCAGCCTTGTCCCTGGAGGTGAGCTCCAAATGAAGAGGATCAGAAGCCAGTTAATTCACTGCTGACTCTGTGCAGTGTGCAAGACTTATTGCCATACTTCCTGAATCTGTCTTTTGATCCTTTCTTGTGTACAAAAACCAGGGCTCTGCCCACCAGAACACGAGACTACAGCAATTATGCAACTCCAAGGAGCTCCATCAACATCTAAGAATGAAGGACGCTAGCCTCTGCAATTGTCACATATTCAAATATGCGTGGGTCTAGGGGACAATGAAGACTCTTGAATCAAGGTTCATCATTGGCTTGGGGAAGAGAACTCACAAAACAATTTTTATGTTCCAGTAACCTACAGGTGTTTCAGGTCGGCATCACTGAACTGGAGAGTCAGAAGGCAAACCCTGAGACAGTAAAGATCCCAATGCTGGCAGAAATCCCTGCCAAGAAACTGAGTCCTTATGACTGCAAGCATCAGGCCAACATTCATTCATTACAATGTCATCATCAAGTTGTTATGAGAGATGCTTACAACTTTTTGTCCTAAGTTTATACAACAAAGTTAAAGGCTATGTATATAAGTTTCATATATATCCTTATGTTCATAAAGACGTGGAGCATTTTCTCAATTATGACTCAGTAACATTTTCTGTAGATCTTGATTAAATTCCAGTCACTTCGGACATATTCACTGGAAAATCATTCAACAATAAACAATTATTTGAGTTTCTTTGTGGGCAACACTTGACAGATACTGCCTCAGAACTATTTTTACTCCTGAGTCAATATTTAATCATTTTATCTTAACACCTTCATGTATCACTGAAATACATGGTGAATGAGATTGATGAAGGCACAGATATACCAATCTCCTGAAGATTTCTGTTTACTTAAAGAGCAATGAAAATTTTTTTAAATAATAGTGTTCCATAAAATATCCTTGATTTCTGATAAAAACTACTTTCTATATTCCTTAAGGGATGATGCTTCAGTATTTTAATAACAAGCTATCATCTGCTATCGAATCACCTAAGTGCAACAGTTCTAAACAGTCTACTTTAGAATTTACATTTGCTTTTAAAATCTTACCAACTCTTACTGCTCTAATCTGCTTAGTGAACTTCTCTGCGGAAATGGAAAAAATTTAAAATATAAACCCAGGAGAATAGGGGTTGCTGTAATGTTAATCATTTTCCCACTCAAATAAGATATAAACAGTAAGATAGAAGTTTCACTCTAAGTCAGAAGTTCCCCAACCTTTTTGGCACCAGGGACCAGTTTCATGGAAGATAACTGTTCTACAGAAGCGGGGCAGAGGAGGGTTTCAGGATGATTTAAGTGCATTACGCTTATTGCGCACTTTATTTCTACTACAAAGCTCCAACTCAGATCATCAGACATTAGACCCAGAGGTTGGGGGTCCCTGCTCTAAGGTGATGCTGGGAGAGGGTCCCCTCTATTCCAGGATAAATGCTGCAGAGATGTGGCATGGACAAAGCTGCTGCACTTCATTACAGTGAGACTCTCCATTACTTGGTTTCAACTCTGCAAGTCTTTTGAAAGAAAATACACCCAACTTTGAATTAGAGTTTTTTAAAAAAAAAATCAAAGGCAAATATGAACAATTTGGGAAATTATCAATAAGTGCACATGCAAATCATTGTAAGTTAAATAGATATTTATAATGATTTAAAGAGAAAAAAACTCCAAATATTTATCAGAAAGGTTTTTCGGCTTATACTTTGCTAAATATACAACTAGTAAAGCACTTGCCATGAGACTGAATTAACTTTAATGTCTTATGAATACAAAGTACTGTTGCTGAGTACTCACTTGGATCTTCTTATACACCACGATTCTTCCAGAATGTAGTAATTCACTTGTAACTTTATCAATTCTCGCTTCACTTCTTCAGCTGATTTTCGACTATACATCGAATATACTATTTTTGTTCTGGCTCTTTAAAGAAAAATAATTGGGCAGAAGATTTTCAAGATCAAAAGAATGCAATCAACCTATTTGGATAGAAGTACTGGATGGAACTAGAAGACTCTATAGAAAAATCAGGTCAAGAGAACATTCTTCACAAGAGTTCCTGGCTCAGGGGCATTGGGGAGGTCAACCAGGAAAGGCACACTAGCACAAGAGTCCTGAGAGAAAAAGTTCAGTTTAATGAATCCTTTCATCTCCAAACTCAGTCTTTTGGTTTGTCTGACTGCTTGTTTTAAATTTTCCATCACTCTATCACTGATAAGAGTATGAGCTACACAAAGACAACCAAAGGACTACTTTAAAGGTGTGTTGTTAACTTTAAAGGTACGACAGTCCTAACTTTGATAACCAACAATTAGTATTAAATGGCTCTCCATTTTATTCTTAATTAAAACAAAAAAATTAAATGTATTCAACACAATTGCTCCAGAAATTAGTTTGCTAAAATTGATTTTTTAATGAAAAAGTTTTTTATTTATAAAAGGTAGGTTCCACTGTTACACAAAATAATATATTAATAGGATTCACCAATCACTTAGGAAATGACTAGCTGACGAACCTAGAAATTAAAATGAAAGTTTAATCTTTTTCCTTTTCAGACAGAACACGGGCTTCCCTGGTGGTTCAGACAGTAAAGAATCTGCCTGCAATGTTGGGAGACCCAGGTTCGATCCCCGGGTTGGGAAGAACCCCTGGAGAAGGAAATGGCAACGCACTTCAATATTCTTGCCTGGAGAATTCCATGGACAGAGGAGCCTAGTAGGCTACAGTCCATGGGGTCACAAAGAGTTGGACATGACTGAGCACTAAACATTTTCAAAGAGAATACAACATTCTAACTTATGAAAAAATAGTAGAAACAAAAAACATGATCATTCCAGTAGGGCTATATTGCTGAAAATTAGAGAATAAAAAATAAAACCTTTCCTTGAATTAGATTCCATTTCAACTGACTCCTCAGAGTTCAAGAAAAAATATCCTATGAGAAAACCTTAATAAAAACTATAGGCTAATGAGTTTTCTGGAGGAACTTAAAGGTAATGATAACTAACAAGGACCTGGGTGTCTTGGAACCCTGTATAACACAGACACTGTGTGATTTCCTTATGCTGCCAAGCAGAGAAGAGAACCCCAAAGATTGCAGCTTTCTTGTCCTATGCGGTCTTAACAGTTTGTACTGAACTTGACCATGTTATCTCAGTATTCTTTGTCCCCAGCCTCTATATACTCCAGTTTACCATATCCTCTTTGAAACACTTCTTGGTATGCTGCTGGTTCCCTCACTCATTTTCTATTTGTATGAAAAACTTGTTCTCAACAATGTGCTAATTGTGTACTAACCTTAAACCCGCATCTTCATAATGCGGATGATTCACAATGGGCCGAAGTGCGGAGAGTTTAACACTTGCCATTGTGGGCATGGCACCTGCAAACACTGCATCTGCAAAGCGGGAACAGAGGTCTTAGGGAGACACCTGGGGGATGTGACAAGGAGTCTCCCTCTGGTCAACTCAGTTACTTCCCAGGTAAAAAAGTTGAGGCCTGAATCGTGACGTAAAGATTGAGTAACAGAACCAGAATGAATTGGGTAGCTGATAAAATGGTGGTCAGCAACCAAGTCTGGATAAAATATTTTCCTTGTAAGACAAAGTCTCATCACTGAAGATTTCTGTTTCTTTTGGTTGGTTGTTTTTAGTGTCTTTTCCTGATTCTAAGAAGAAGTAACACATTGACTAGAGAAGTTTTACGGCACCAAGGAATTCTGGAAGATGATTTAATATTCAGTCACTTGATATTCGATGATAACAAAAAGTTCCCTTTGGATACATGAATCAAGTATCATATTCCTTGAGCTTATTTCAAGAAGGAATGTGAAGGACTGAGATTAAGAATTTATCAGGAAAATAAGCATACCATAAATCATTTTAAACTGTGCCATGCAAAACTTTGGAAACATTTTTTAAAAATTAGAATTTATGGAAAACAAATAAATTATTAAGAAAATACTTACAACATTTATTTTGCAAATTTCATAAGCAAGATTAACATTTCTCTCTTTCTGGATAATCGAGAAACCGTGTTTCTTAGAAAGATTAAAACCATTGGAAGTAACGTGAGTTGAGGATTGTGCAGCTGTATATAAAACCATAGGGAAAACCACAGCTAAATAATAAGACTTTTTTTACCTGGTTTAGTACTATATTTAATCCATTCTATAAGTTCTTCTTGCGGCAAATTGCTGAATTCCCCTACAATATTCCACTGGGTTTGTAAATTTGCAGAACCTTGTATTGACATTGCTGCTAACACAGCAAAAACAACAGCACCAGGATGCACTTTGCAAAAGAGCCATCCGAACAGCTGAAATCAAATTAAGAACACATTGACAATGGTTAGTACAAAGCAGCCTGCATCCTGAAATAAGCAAAAGTTCTTCCCAGAGAAGAATATAGTCTCTGCTAGCATCCCAGATATAGGACTAATAATTCGAAGGAAAAGTTCCAGAAACAATAACCTGAGGGGTCAAAAGAATTCTACCATTAGCTTTACATAGGTGGGACATGATTTAAGAAATTCTTCTCTCAATTTGCTCTCTCTACTTCCAGATTCCAGTAAGGTCAGGCCTACCTAAATAATTTGCCTAAGTCAGTGCAAAATAAAAACATGGGTTCGTTGTCTGACAATTTTTAAGAAGTTCAAAGCAGTGAGATAGCAATGCATCAATCTAGGTGCACAGTCCTTCTGAGTGTGGGCCCCTGTGTGATCACTGCTTTCTGTCAATATCTACATAGTTACCATTCATGAATTTAGCCTGCACTGAATGAGTGTTTGTTGTATGCCCCGGACCCTTTTAGAAGTTAAAAGGATAAATAATCTGCTTTGGCCATTAACTTTTGGAAAGATTATAACAAAACCATGATGAACTTTAATTATAACAATTTAAAGAACTTTGGGCAATTTAATATTATTTTAGAGCCACTTAATAACAAAGGCTGGGGTAAAATGATCATAGCAGCTATAATACCAACATAACAATCATCTCACCTGTCTTGAGCAGATCAAGGAAGCCATAACACACATGTGTGGTGTCAAGAAGAGTTTTAGTCTCATAATTAAAACACCAAGGACTGTATATGCTAGCAGTTGCAATGCGTGATAAACCAGCTGAAAGACAGAGAACATATTTTTACTCCTAATATTCATGAAGTTAATATATTGTTAAACTGAAAAAGAATAAAAAATTAGAAAAGAGTACTTTTTGTTAGAAACAATATTTTGATTTCTGAAATAAACAAGTCTTAAAACTCACTTTCAAACTTCTCCATTATATTAGAGGGCTAAAATTATAAAATCCTAAAGGCAAGTGGACCTATAATTCCACTCAGAATCAAGCCTAGGGTTAATAAAGCCTACACTTCTGAACCAGGTGGAAATATGAAATACAATGTCATCAACTATAGTCACCATGCCATTGCTAAGAAGAGGATCCTAAAAGTCTTCATCACAAGAAAAAAATTTTGAGTAACTATGTATGGTAACAATTTTAACTAGACTTACTGTAGTGATCAATCCACAAAGTATGCAAATTCAAATCATTATGTTGTACATTTGAAACTAGCATTATATGTCAATTATACCTCACTTAAAAATAAACAGGCTGAATCACCAGGAAATGGGAACAACAACCAGTCACATCTCTGAGGCCTCTGGGCAAGGTGAGCAGAGAGGAAAATGATCTCCAATCATGTGAAAGATACTCTGCAAAAGTGCCTAAATGGACCCCAGCAGTGAACTGCTATTACCTTGATGATGATCGAAACAGACCAAGTGAGTTTCCTAGCTACCTACTTTAACAAATGAATGGTCATGTTTGCAGTATTCTCATAAAAACACATACAGGCCTATTCTGAAGATGATTAGTGACTTACCAAAAGTGAGAAAATGAACTAGAAAGAAAGTCCAAATATATACAAACATTAAAACAAACCACATTTTGGTGATATTAAGTCTTTACCTCTCCATGATCAAACTGGTGTTTTCTGAAATGGAAAAAGAAATACTACCATTGAATCACCATTGAAGCACTTCAATCATGCGCATTTTAACCTGACAAATATGAGTTTTACAGCTTCTGTAATACTGCCTCAGAACACATACGTGTAAACCAAAAGAACTAAAAGTTATAAACCAAACTGGTGCTACAGTCTTAAAACAGCTTATTTTGCACATCCTACATATCTGACTACACGGGTATTTTTAGGCCAACAAGACTTGCTGGCCGCCATGTATCACACACCTCACGAGTAACAGCCTGACAAAGGAGAGAGTGGAAAGAAACTCTGAAGCCCTCGCAGTCCCAGAGCCCTACTTCCTGTCCCCAGCGGTCCCTCAGCTCCCACATAAACTATAAATGCCGCAGAGACAATGTAGGAAGCCACATGCAAGACTCTTTTACAGCAGCAGTTTTGAAACAAAAAATAGCCACAAAATGCCATCTTTAGTTTTGTTTGATGGTTTTAATTTCCTAAGAAAGGATACATCTTTATAGGCCCATCCTCCCCACAGCTCACTCTGGTCCCCTTCCCAGCACCCCAACCCTGTGTTGAGTCTCATTACAGCACTGAGAGCAAATTTCAAAAACAGGAATCCAGATATGCCATTCCTTACTTAAGACTTTCTAGTTCGTTGTGGGTTTGGGGTTTTTTGTTTTGTTTTTTTTTTTTTTTGGTAATTACACATAGTCTTCTTTAGATGGTCCCCATCTTTCACCCTTGAAATTCACCTTCTACTGTGTTCCCTCTTGACTAACTGTGCTCCATCACACTAGACTCATTTTACGCCTTAAAACATCAGACAGCTCCTTTGACTCCCTCCCATATTCAGTGCCTCCCACCTTGATCACGCACACTCCATTTCCCTGTTTATCTTCTCATAGAAAATAAAATGTTCAATTATAGGTTTACTTGAGTATCCTCTGAATTCCCCTACTGAGATGAACCCTTCAGGAGGACAGGGTACAAATCCATCCATCCACTCAATTCCACTGAACACTGAAGACACAGCAGTAAATAAGATTGGGGCGGGGAAAAACTGTGCCCCAGAGTTTACATATAAGTTGAAGGAGACAAACAGAAAGCAAATAAGCAAATATTACATGGCAATAAATACCATGCAGAAAAAAGGAAACCAGGGAAAAGATGTAGGGAGTACTGCATGTCCAGGGTGGTATATATTAATCTGTGTGGTCACCAACTGAGTGAACTCTGAGCAGAGCCTTGAGGACCCGAGAACTGGAGCCTGAGGATCCCCAGTGGAAGAGCACTTCAGGCACAGAACAGACATGACAAAGCCTCATGGCAGCCGGCTCCTTGGCAGGCTGACAGTAAAGACAGCATGATTAAGGAAGAGGGAGCCAGGAGGAAAATGAGCTGAAGAAGATCCCGCAGAAGTGTGCTGACAGGGAAGCACATTCAGAGGCTCAGTACTGCGTTCACAGAATTTGAGATTCTCACCAGACACCCAAACAGAGATGACAAACAGTGAGTCTATCTATAAATCTTAAGTTCAAGGGAGAAGTCTGAATCAGAGATACAAATATACAACTTGATAACACATGCCTTCTCTATCCTAAACACTGAAATATTTCAAGACCTAGAACAATGCCCAGCAAATACAGTTCAATCTCTTTTTTTTTTTTTTGAATGAATGAACAAATGATTCAATTAACCCCTAATCTAGGTAATCTGGGTTACATAAAATCTGATTGGACGATCTGGTTTCAAAAATACTTATGTACTAGCAAAGAGTAAACATATTAGGCAAATAAAGGAAGTGAATGGATCCTCCTTTATTCTTCTTTCATTCCAAGCACAAATTTTCCATTACCATTTATTAAGCACCTAGAATGTTAATATGACCATTAACATTACATTAACTCTGATCTTACAACTATTTATTATCCCAACTGACAGCTAAGGAAAGCAAGTCACAGGGCTAGCAAGCAGCAAAGCCAGGTCTATATATTGACTGGTTTCAGAATCAATACATTTTCTACTTCATAATGCTATCTTTATCCTCCTTTAACCCCTAAATCCCTGAATAAAGGAGACCCTGGTACTCACATCTTGAGAATTAAAATGTGTATCCTACCCCTCCCCTTTTTATATTTGCATATGACTTTGGTACTTAATGCAAAACAAAATGTCAATGTGCCTTTCTCCTTTCCAAAAAGCTCTGATCCTACCTAGATTGAGAGCCCCATGAAGCTCAGTGTTTTTCTATAATTATTTCTATAGTTGAGTTATTATTGAAAAGACGCTCTTGTTTCTGTGAAAAGTTCCACCTTTCTCTTCTGGATGCATATTATAGTTATAACCTTTAGCCCTTTTCTGAGCTCTTAAAATATTTTCATCTCAATCAAAGATAAATTTTGGCTTTATGTACTAGAAGCTTTTTCCTTTTCCCCAGCCCTCAAAGGTGTCAGGTAGAAGCAAGGGTACAGTTACAATAAATTGCTTCTAAATGAGAACAAGGATTGTCTCAAGAGTACGTGCAATAGTTTATTACTGGGTAGAGGTTAAAGAACAATATATAAGACTGTGTGTTATAAAAGAAAATATATAGACACACAAATTCAACAATCTCTATTGCCCCCAAAATAATTCCACAAAAGAATGAAACTAGAATTAAAACTTCCTTTACTCCATCCTCTAATCCCATCCCCTACTAATAATTATAAGTTTTATCTTTCCACATCCCTATATACAAACAAACATATAAAATCTTCATATTTAAAATAAAAGTATAATCATCCTTTATATGTTTTATAATTTTTAATTCAAGGATGTATGATGAAATATCTCTATAAGGTATTCTACTTTCTGACTGGGTCATAATTAAACCAATACTACTGAACACTTTGGTTGTTTTCATTTTCACATTATACACACCACCACAATGGGCATCTCTATACCATCACCTCTGCATTTCTATGAGAGTTTCTAGGGGACATACTTGCACCAGTGAAACTGCTGGGTTAAAGGACAGGCCCACCATATGTTTTGCTTTATTGCCAAACTGCCTTACCACCCTTGCAAGCACTGGGTATTAATTTTTACAAACCTGTCAAGTAAAAAGGTTTCCACATTATCATGGGACTGAGCACTTTTTCATGTATCTATTTACTCATGCACAAGCCTTTATCACTCAACTACTATTCTTTCCTCATATGCCAGGCACTGCATATAAACTGCTGAATTGAACAGAAATGGCCATCTCCCCTTTCAGGAGATATAGGCAACAACCCAGCAGTTTGTAAACACATGGTGATAAATGCTGAGAGAAAGAAAAGGGGTGTGATGGTGGAGAATAACAAGCAAGGAGACAAGGGATCTACTCAGAGATGACTGGCAGAGAAGGCTTCTTATAGGAGGTGACATTTAGGCAAGGATTAGAGAACTGAGTCATGCCAAGACAGGCTGTGGGAAGCAGGGGGCACAATCACGGGCTTAGGGTACAACCACTGCAAGGGCAGGAAACCAATTTTCATGGTCAGAGAGCACAAAAGAGATTAGTGGGACAGGAGTGGAGTGGGATAGGGAAAATGGGAACGTGTTTTCCCAACTGCCTGTGCGTGCCTTTCACTCATTTCTCAAATGGGTTTTTAGCATTTTTCTTGTTAACGTATAGAAGTTCTTCATGTGATGGTCATTATTACCTTGTTATGATCTGCAAATATTTCCCCCAAGTTGTATTTGCTTTAAACAACGCTTATGGTATTTTACCAAAGAATTTATCTGATCAGCCATATCAACCTTTCCTTCTAGCTTATCGGTTTTATGCCATTCTTAACAAGTCCTCTAACCCTAACATTATAATAAACTCTTGGTTTATTTGGGAGTTTCATTTTTCTCTATATTTAAATCTTTGATCTATCTGGAATTTATTTTATGTAAAAAGTGAGGTATGAGTCCACTTATACATTTCCCTCTTCTTCTGCCAAAAGGCTGTCCATTGACTCTAAAACCATCAACAGTAATTTGCTTTACCTGCCAAACTGAGGCACAAAGCTGTGTCCTCCAAGTAGAAATAAGTGTAGGGCTACTGTCAGAGCATACTGGATGGGACTTAGAGACAAGTAAGTGATGTGCTTAGCTCTGCTCAGAGAGGGAATAAGGATAAAAGCAAAGAAGGGGGATGGCAACAACTGAAACATCAGTTCACATAACTATAAAATTAATACACTGTCCTGGAGGAAGTAACAAAGGCATTAATGCCATATTTACCTTATATGTGTCTGTTGTTTAGTTAAGACAACCCACATGTCACTCACAACCTGCAAATAGATTTTTAAACACTTTATAACAGCTGTACTGAGAAAAAAAATTCAAGTAACATATGTTCTAGACTTTCAAACTTTTACTTACTCTAAACTACAGAAGTATGGAGATAAGAAGTAACTCAGAAATAGTAATTATGACAACAAAATCTTACATTTGTATAATCCTATCTATAACCAACCCTGTTCAGATAGGTTTTATGACCATGTTATAGAGGAGCAACAGGCTCAGAAGGATTAAATGATCTTCCTGAAGGTGGACAACAACTAAGAAGGGTCTTGAAACCTGACCTTTCAGCTTCTAATTCACCTTTATTGAATTCCACCACGTTCCAGTTTTTGGTAGCGCCTCTACTTAACTATACACATACAGGAATGATAACTATGAAGCCCAAAGAGGAGGGTAAAGGGGCCATCTGATTCTCACTCTTCCCTTGCTTTTTAATGGAGATGATGTGAGGCCAGTAACAACCTCTCCAACCTTCCAATTTTGCATCTGCCAAAATGGTAATAATAGTACCTGTACCCTAAAATGTTATTGAAGAACCAATTGAAATAAGGTATGTGAAATATTTAGTGATTATAAATATATGATGTGAATAATAATTACAATACAGAATATTCCACAAATACATGACATTGTACTAACACAGAAATAATAGCTCTGAATTAGAAAACCTTTAGGGTCTATGATTTATTTTTCAATCACAGACTAATCCCAAGTCATTCACTTACAACATTTGTAGTTATAAAGTTCACTAACTCTTGAGAAGAAAAAAGAATATTATCTCACTCTTTGCTAAAGATTGGAACTTCCTTGGCCTGATTTATATCTAGACTTAAGATTTCATTATCAAAGCTAAGTTGGGAGTCTATTTCTTTGGGTTTAGTAATACATTGTTAATATTCTATTTTTCCTTTTGATTAATAATAAACTCTATCCAGAATTTAATGAATACTGCACAAATGACTTAGAAAGGCATATGTTAAATATTTTAATAAAATATTACATAAAAGTTAAAAGTGAGTCAGTAATAATTTACATAAACAGAAACAATTGTATGTGGGTCAATATGATCTCTCTGATCCTATCTTTCAAAATACGTGACTATCAAAATGTAAGTGTCCTTTTCTTAGGTTTACTTTATGTTGGTAACTAGCACAATATTTTTTAAGATTTATAAATATTCATCAGAGGCTATTAGTAAGAAAATAATGTGTTTCAATAAATCTATATAAGTATTGTGTTAGATTAACATGTAGCCTTGTATATGTAACTACTATGAAGAAATAAGAACATGTTTTATTATGAGAAAGTACTCATAAGGTAAAGGATAGACTTACCTTTCTAATGATTACAATAAACACAACAAGAACAACTGGAAGCAATAATGTCTTTGTATACCTCAAGGGAGTCTGAAATTCAAAGAAGTGTTTCGTTAGAGAAAAATGTTATTCCAAATGAAACTGCAAAGCATGAACCAAGTGAATTTTAAAGCATGTTAAGAAACTTGTGCACTCACCAATCTACTCACTGATTCCCTTCATAAAAATGAAGATACATTTCCATAGAAATGAACTTCCCCAAAATGCTGAGTTGAAAACACTAACAGATACAGTTCCCAAACACTTGTAGTGTAAAGCACAACTAGAAACATTACTATTCACTTTTGCACAGTACTGTTCTAACTAGAGAGCCCAATATTCAACGAGGGTCAGCAGGATGGCAGGAGCTTTACTGCGCATTTTATCTCGAATAAAAATCACAAGCATGATGTCCACATACAAACACACACACACAATAATGATCAATGTTAATAAAAGGAGCAAAAACATTTTTACATTTTCTTCAGTAATAGGTAAAAAACTAAAGAAAACAAAACAAAACTTTTTTTAACTAAAAAAGCCCTACACATTGCAATCCTATACACCTCTCAATAATTTGAGATCACAGTCTCCAACAATTCTCAGCCTGAAGTTTCTAAATTGCAATCGATTTGCTCATTATCAACACATTCCCTCACAAAAGTTTTATCATTACATGAAATTACACATGCTTTCTTCAATATGTTTATAAACAGAAGGCTAGATTCAACCATATTAAAAATACTGGTACATTTTAATTCTACAAAACATAAGGTAAGTAGCATTTTCTGATTTCCCTCTCCTTAGTCCAATTTTCTCACTTTCTATTCTGTATTAGACAAGCAATTTTGATAATTTATAATAACTATTTTATTATTTCAAAAATTAGATATTTACTAATAATAACAATAAATATTAAGAAAAGTAGTAAGATTGATGTTTTCTTTAAAAAGGAAGTATTTAAAAAATCTTGTTAAAAATACTAAACAAAGTTTAATAGAGCTCAATTTTAACATTATATTCCAAGAGTTTATTAGCGTGAAGTATGTCAGAAAGAGAAAAATATCATATATTAATGCATATATGTGCAATCTAGAAAAATGGTACCTATGAACCCATTTGTAGGGCAGAAATAGAGACGGAGATGTACAGAACAGACATGTGGACACAGGGGTGTGAGGAAGGGGGAGTGGGGTGAGTTGGGAGATTAGGATTGACATACATACACTGCTACGTATAAAACAGATAGCTAGTGGGGAACCTGCTTCACGAGAGCTCAGCTCAGTGCTCTGTGGTGATCTAGAGGGGTGGGATTGTTGGTGGGGGGCGGTCTTAGAGGGAGGGGATATACATATACATACAGGTGATTCACTTTGTTGCACAGCAGAAACCAACACAATGTTGTAAAGCAATAATACCTTAATTTAAAAAAAAGAACAAATGCAAAGGAAAAAAACCACAGTGAGAGATGTGTGCACATGCTTGTTCTATTAGAATTATAACTTCTTTTATTTTAATATTTCTCATAATTATTGATTTTATTCTAAGCATAAAAGTTACATATGCTCATTGTGAACACTAGAAAATGGAGAAAAAATAAAGGAGACAATGAATCTCACATTTTAATCAGTTATCAGCATTTCCTCCCTGATGGATTGTATATGTTCACGTCCTTTGCCCATTTCTGCATAGGTGGGTAGGGGAACAGTGTGGGGCTGTACTTTTAGTGCTGAGAAAGAGTGAAGGTCCTTGATAAACTTTTATTGATTTGAACACTCTCCTAAACTAATTAATCTCTAGTTTCATTGATTTTATTTATCGCAAGAATCATCCCAGTTAGTCATTTGATTTTAATTTTTATAACATTTAATGTACAAAACTGTACATATAACAGTTTTAAGCAATATGCAGACAAATCTATTAATCATTCTCATATGCATTTTGTACTAATATGATACTCATTAAAATATGAAGTTAAGAAATGTTTCTCAAATTAATTTTTCAAGCTTCATTTAACATATCAACTGAAATGAAGTTTGGCATATGATACAAACCTGATTTCCCACCCCAGTTCAATTTTTCAAATAATATTCATGAAAAAATGCATCTTTTATCATTTACCTGTGCTGCTCTCTGCTCTCTTCATTTCATACCAAGTACACACACAAAAACATAGTTAAGTACATACACATGGGGTCTATCCAGCATTGCCTATTTTTGGCCATAACGTTCCTGTTTTGATGTCTTTGTACTTTAAATACTGTTGCTTTCCATTTTCATATCTAAAAGGCAAAGATCTCCCTCACTGGTTTATACTATCTTTCAATAGTGCAATTCAATTAAAATATGACTACTATAGAAAATTTAGAAAACGCAAATTACAAAATAAAGTTAATCACTAATTACCTCTTCACCAAAAAAAAGGGAAAAGAAAACCAGTGTTAAAATTTTGCTGACACTATATGTGTGCTAATCATAGCTCAATAAGATCACAGCATGTTGCTTACCCTATTATACATCTTAAGTGTCTTTCCATACCAGTATGATATTGCATTAAATTGTTCCCTCTTCCCACCATGCACCAGATGCCCTCTCTCTGAGCCTACACTGTGCTCTGTCTCTACAGCACAGTCCCTGTGAAGATACCTATGGAGATGAAGAATGGCAGGCTGGACACGGCTTTGCCATTTTCTTCAAATTGGCTGAAGCCACGCTGTGCCTTAGTAAACTATTTCTTCTGTTACATAACTGATGATTCATACTCTCAAGGCTATGTAGTGGTGTGTTTATTTTCAACAATGTTAAAGGATTTACACTGAGCCCGAATTTCTCTGTTGATGCCTATACTTCCTTTACCATCTCCTTGAAGGAGTCTTGATCTGCTATAGGCATGCATTTTAATGTTTTGCAAGATACTTTTCCCTAGTTTCTTTCAGCAGGCTCAACATTATCACTTATACACTTTTTATCAGCCATTATGTGTCAAAACCACTTGCCGGAACACAGGAAATGAAGACGGTAAGTCACTGGAGTAAAGAGTCATCTGCCATGTGGCACACTCTCTTCCAACTGGTCTGCAATTCAATGGCTGACCCAGTGGGGATCAGGGAAAATGAATGTGTCAGCAGAGGACTGTTGGCCAGTTCCGTACACACACACACACACACACACACACACACACACACGCACATGCGCACACACACACACACACACACAGCTTTGAAGAAAGTCTCAGAGATAATTAAATAGCCTCATAAATCAGGGCCACATGGGTGGTGTGTGTGTAACACTGCAGACTTCTGTCTGACAATGCACTAAACTACTCTCAGATTTCCTTCTAAACACACGAATAAAGACAAATGTTGTTGGAATGAAAAACCTGTATTCAATGATATTTCAAATCAATGAGATTATTCAAACAAACAATCACAAAGCAAGTGGAAACTGAAAAGCTTGAGAGTTTTACTGAATCAATGCTATCCTTGAAAGAAAGCAACTTGAAGTGCTTCTGTTTACTCATCCTAAAAACTATTGCTAGACTGAATGTATGTTTCTAAATTATCAAAATGAGAAGAGATCATATATTTCATGAGGCTGTGCTAACGTAAACAGGAACATCTTGGTTTAAGCTGCAAGGTTTTCCTTTTCCTTCAAACTGAGATAAGAGCACAGAGGTAAGAATCTGAATAACAGGAGCACCCTTTATGAAAAATGAACAGACCAAAACCTAGAAAAGGATAAATCCCATCTTACCTCCTTCTCCATAAAGTCAAACTCTGCTGCACATGTATACAGTAAAGTGTCAAAATCCTTGTAACTGAAGAATTTTGATGTTAATAAGTTGCCAATATGAGCCTAGTAAGGAGTAAAGGGAGGCACCATTAGGTTAGGCCGTACATTGCTATAACTCATTTCAATCTTAACAGTACCTAAAAACAGCTTCCAATGCATTGCAGAACTTGTTCTAACACACGGCTGGTTTTGGACCCTCCAATTTCACGGTCTCTGTTCTTTGGCTAACAAGTGATAGCTCCAACAACACCCTGCCTTCCATGCACCATCAACAACATTCCACAGGCTTTTACCCTTGGGTTTTCCCTGCTCAAGGTGTTAAATCTTGTGAAATACACTACAAGGTATCCACTGGGCTTGGTAACACACACAGGCATCCATCAATCACAAAGGGACATCATGTTTTAGAGTAAAGAAAAACAAACATAATTCAGAATTTCTGAAAGGCAGACTGAAAAGACTTTTTGAAAGAAGCAGACAATGGGCAGACCTTGGAATAAAACACACCTTTTGACTGACAGTCAGCATCTGTGTATTCTTCACACATCACCAAGTTCACACTTACATCACCTCATTTACTTCCCACAACGAGCCACGAGAGGAAGCTGGAATTATTTTCATTTAACAAATGAGAAAACATTTGCCTAAATTTCAATTAATTATTGTCTAATAGAGCAAGAACCGTAGGAAAGGGGGTAAATTATATCCAAAGCAAATCATGACTAAAATGATAAACGATACATAAACGAAGTGTTTGTGTATGGGGGGGTGTGGTCAGGGAGTGAATAGGAACTCAATGGCGATGGGATATCCTGAAGAATCTCAAATGCTGTGTCTTGTGGGGAAGAAATGTATGCTAATAAGTTTAAGAAACCAATAGGGAGAATACCCTGGCCTAAAATTGCATATGCAAACCACCAATCCAAGGAAAGGGAAAAGAATCTAAAAGGAAAGCAAATGCTTAGAAAATCTCAATAAAAGGAAAGAAAGAAGTCACAAAATAATGATAACGGCCATAAATGTAAAGACTTTTAGTTCACTAATTAAAGACAGATGCTCAATTAGAGTTAAGGGAAAAAATTCAGTATCATGTTGTCTACAAAAGATATGCTTAAAAGTTTGCAGAAAGGCTAAAAGCAGAAAAAGAGAACAAGATATACCAGATACAATAAACCACAGAAACTTGCATTAGCAAATGTAACGTCTCACAAAACCAAATTCAAACAAAAACACATGAAGACAACAAATGACATTATATGCTCATAAAACGAACAACAAAGGAAGATTATACATATCATAAACATCTTTTCAGTGAATGGTATAGATTCAAAGTGTATAAAAGCACAATTGAAAAAGTCTCTAGGAAGAAAAAATAAGTTCACAGTATTTGTTGGATATGTGAATTTCTACAATGCAAATTATATTTTTCTAATTACAAATGCAGCAGAACTGGAAAACAATAACTAAGAAAGACTTTTAAAGTCCTTTCAGCTAGATACTGAATAACATAAAACTGATCTTTGGGTTTAAAAAAAAAAAACCACAAAATAGTTCACCTGTAAGATGTGAAAGAGGTACTACTTATAGGGAAATTTATAGATTTGAAATGTGTTTATCATAATATAACAGAAGTGAAAACAAAAGAGCAAAGCACTTTCCCTCAAGCATCAGAAAAAGGTTCAGAGCAATCCCAAAGAAATAAGAATAAAGGAAATGAGGATGACAGATTTAGTTACAAAGAAAAATACAATAAAATCAAAGAGGAGTTTTTAATAAGTGGTACTTTGGAAATATTAATATAATAAATAGAAAGTAGAAAACATAGCAAAAAATAAAAGCACCTCCTTATAGATTAATATAACATTGATTCTAAATCCAAAGAAGGAAAGTTAAAGAACATAAAAGACAATTTCACATATAAGTAAAAAATTTCAATAAGAATTTTTTCACTAACTGAATCCTATAATAATTTTTTAAAAACATGACCAATTTGATGACATATATGAAATGGGTGAGTTTCTACTAAAGATATAAACTACCAGTAACTTCCTTAGAAAGTCGATTTGTAGTAGAAAATCTTCCCATGAACAAAACTTCAGATCCTGAGGGCTTCATGGTCAAATTCTAACAAACATTTAAGGAAGAAATAATATCAATTCTATATAAATTCTCACTGAGAACAGGAGATTGAACATTTTCCAATAATTTTAGCAAGCACAGCATTACCTTGAAACTAAAACCAGGCAAAAACATTATAAGAAAATAAAACTACAGATTAATGTTCTTAAAAATCAACAAAAGTCCTTAAAAACATTAGCTAACCAAATCCAGCAATATTTAGAAAAACTAATACATTGTAAACAAGTAAGGTTATCTGAGAAACACAATGTCACATCAACACTCAAAAATCAATGAATGTGGGGACTTGCAGATACAGCAAAGGACAACATTAGTAAATACCCTTCTCCAGTAACAACTATGAAATTGGACAAAACTGTCAAAAATAATATTAGGTTCAAGAAAATGATCAAAAGGAAAACAAATGTAGAAAATTCATTTATTTAAAAAAAAGGAAGAAAAAATGACCTCTGTGTGGAAATAGTGGGAGTTTGGGGCACTGTTGCTTTGGCCACTGGTATAGTGGCTACGTTGTGTTCAACTCTTGTGAGCCCATGCCGTGGACTGCACCCTGCCAGGCTCCTCTGTCCATGGGATCTTCCAGGCAAGAATACTGGAGTGGGTTGTCATTTCCTTCAGGGGATCTTCCTGATCCAGGAATCAAACCCAAGTCTCCTGCATTGATAGGCAGTCTCTAGCCATGCAGGCAGATTCTTTACCACTAAGCCACCAGGAATTCCCACTTTGGCCACTAACACCCAGCATTACATCACCACTGCTTCCCTGAGCTCAGTCAGCCCAATGGTGGTAACTGGATGGGGCTGACCATGGAAGAACATCTGAGGGAGCTGACTTGTTTGGGGGCAGAGAGCAAAAAAATCTGTGCACTGTCAGGAAAAGCAGCAAAGGGTTACAGTGTCAGTTTCAGTTTGGTGAACAGCAGATTTACAGACTAGCTAGAAATGTTAGAGTCTACAAAAGAGACAATCCATGAGGGGTAGATAAGTTCTCCCATCCCTGATGAATGGAAAGCTGTCCACAGAGGCTGAGGGATCTAAGAGAGCCCAAGCTCTCTACACATCAATGACCGTCTGAAAGGTGGTATGTACATTCATGCAAGATCCAAGAAGGTGGGTGGGCACGGCAGAAAGGAAAAGAAAGAGAGAAACTTAACATTCGGATGAGAGTCAACAGAGCAGGTCTGAAGGGTATCCTTTGAAAAACCTGCTTGCAAGGTGGACCCCTGGCTGACATCAAGGAACCTGGATTCTGTAAGGACCCCACCACCCTAAACGATACTAGTGGCTTATACTGAACACCTACATTGCTTCTGGGAGTTTGGAATTTTGATATGTGTGAGGCAGAGGGTGCCTGTGTTATCAGCCCCCAACAAAAAGCTTGGGGCACCAAGTGCTAAACTTCCCTGTTGGACAACATCGGTTTTTACCAAGGATGAGAAATCCAGGATAGGCCAATAAATGCCTCCTTGGATTCCTAAAAGACAGGAAAGCATGTGTCTTATTATCTTAACAGAAAAAAAACCCAATGCTTTTCAACAGCTATATGGCTTTGCCATTCTCTTTCCTCTGACCAATGTCAAAATTAAGAATTTAATGAGCTGATTTTCCTGATCAGTGTTACATATTTCCAGAAATACCAATGCTGCAACTAAATTATTTCTGATTTAGACATAACTTTTTATATTTTTTTTACCATGGTTCAACACCAGGCTGTTGACAGAAATGACAACAGTCACTTTAACCTGAATTAACAGTTTAACTGGATTGTCTTCCCCCGGTGAGTAGTCAGATTCCATAAACCTAGGATTTGAGCTATTTCCCATTTCTTCCTGCTCATTCTCTGTGTCCTGGCTGACTTAATCACCTTTTAGTACTCATCTTCACAGCTGACTTCTAGGAGCCTTCCTTGACTCCTCCTGTGTATTTGTGCAGCCCTCTGTACCTGTTTTTTTTTTTTTTAATGAAGTTTTAAAAATACATTTTGCAGTTTTAAATTTTTTATTTATTTATTTTTGGCCATGCCACATGGCATGCAGGATCTTTAGTTCTCCAACCAGGGACTGAACCCATGCCCGCTGCAGTGAAAGCTTGACGTCTGGACTGCCACAGAGGTTCCACTCTTTTTATCACGGCTTCTAGTACACTGTTTTATAGTTGCTAGAAACTGTCCCTATATCCCACTAGACTGTGTCTTACTCAGTTTCGTATCTCTAGGATGCATCCGACTGCCAGGCCCAGAGCAAGTATACTGAATAACTAAATAAATGCATTTTAGGCTATGCTTTTAAACTTTTAAAATATCTTTCCACAGGTTGTAGACTACCCCTTTAATAGTCCAGTGGTTCTCAATCTTTTTTAAGCAAACAATTCTCTTGTTCATATGAAAACGTGTATAGATGTCCACTATGTAACAGATTAAAGCTAGAATATCCTGGATGAAGAGAATCAACAAGGAGCCTGGGAAGTAGACGGACCTCACCAAAGAGCCTGTGAAGTCCCAGAACTTCACAAAACTCAGTTTCAAAACCACAACTTAAATCTATTACAGGAGGAAGAAAGACAGTCAATTAAAATAAATTACAGAAAAAAAAAGTGGTTTATGTTACTCTTTCCACGTTGGTTAGTGTCCTCTTTTAAGTAATGTACTCACCAAAATATCAAAATAAGCAAAGTTACACATAGGGTGAATCTTTTGAATTATAAAACAGACTTCTTCTCATTTTATTATCTTCTCCTACCCAAATACCAAAGAAAGTAAAACCAATAACAAAAATAAAAATGTCTCTTGCAAGACTAACTTGGATTAAATCATCTATAAAAGCTTATAAATAAACCTTTCATAAGCGGTGACCAGAAAACTGAAAAAAAAAAAAAAAAAAAAGGAATGAGTCTATAATACAATTTATTATTTACGAGGCTCTGAAGGTGGGTGGTGTCTGTCTGTTGCAAAAGGGGATTATAAAGAAACCAGAGGAAAATAACTGCATAGGTCTTAACATTTAAGCTTAAGTCTCTAGGGCTTTCTTTAAAATTTTAAAACCTTTGTGATATAGAAAGACCAATAAAATAAGAGACTGTGTCAAAAATTAATTTTGATGAATAGACTATATACTTAGTCACATTTACTTTCTATTAGATAGATAAAATAACAGGTGAATAGACCCCACCTTAAAATTTAGCTTAAACAGTGGCACTTGGCAACTCTGGTAATGCATTCTAAGCCTGTTTATTTTAAGTCTTTCAAGTTTAAGCAAAAATATACTTACATCATCTGCAATACCAAAGATTTTAGATGTCAAATACTTTAGTATGACAGTTCCAAATAACCAAAAACATCCTTGGATAACCTACAAAAAAAAATATAGCAAAACAAAACTAAACCAACGCATCATACAGCCATTGCATAGACATAGCCTAGAAAGAAAAAAATAAATACTTTAATCACATGTGAAGTTATTATCGCTATAGCCAAAAGAAAATGCTGAAACACATGCACCTTAAAATAAAGAATGTTACTTCAAAATCAACGGCTGTCACCAGAAAGAAAAATATATACAATCTTCTTATCAAAGTTAATATATTATAGGAGATTTACAAAGCAATTGCAGTTAAATTCCCCTTCTACTGAAAGTTTCTTACACATGTATTGCTCCTCAGAAAAAGCATAGGTAATAAAATACAAAAATTGAAATTCTTTAACTACCTATCCAATATTAATCTTGCTTCACGAAAAGAGCAATTTGGCACATTAAAATTGAGCCCTAGTATGTTATAAAACTGTTAGACCTCCTGCATTATATAGATCAATTCCTTGAAAGTAAAACATAAAACCAATGATATATTTTAGAGAAGGAAGAATGTATACATTCAAATAAATTGATTCTTACCCATAAACTAAGTTCAGATACATTTATTTTCAGGAAATATGGTTTCATTGCCAGTAAACCCTGCATGGAGAAAATAACATAGCATAAAGTTAACAATTACAGACACAAATTCAGGTACCAAAAAAATACTTATAAATAACATGACCCTCAAAATCTAAAATTCAGCACAATTTTCATTGTTTCACATAGAATCAATGCAAGCTTATTTGATTTCAAGAAGCCCTGTTTTGTCCAGAATATTTTAGGTCAGTTAGTCACTTTGTAAAGTTGAAAGAAAAATCTCCATATGTTAATTTCTATAATTGACTTCTATGACTGGTTCTGATTTACCTAAGAACCAAGAAATATATAACAAATTTCAGAATTTTAGATAGGTGTCTTATAAGATTTTCCTTAAGTTAAAATATTACTAACTCCTTGAATAAACTATAAATGAGTTTTTAATGAACCAACTAAATACTTCTCAACCAAATCTGATTTTTTTCCAGATACATAGCAAACTTCCAAAGCATAGTATCTATAAAGATCTAAATCTACTTCCAACTTGGCAAAAATATAGAGATCAAAACATAAATACATGAACCCAAATTAAATCTTTTCAGAAGTTTCCGAGTATCTAAGAATACAGAATGTGTTACGATTAAGGTTTCAAAGTGATAACTAGAAATAAAAATAGACAAATGTGCATTTATAGGTAAATATACAAAAACAGTCTACATTCTGTACCTGTTGCCATCATTTATTTTTATACATCAAAATACTGATACATGAAATATGCATAATGCTTAATCTATACCTGAGACACACCTCAGTATCAAGCATCCAGTAGGAAGCCTAACACACTGTAGGTGTTCAACAGAACTGAAGAGAATTTCCTGCAACATGTACTTAAGGTTAGATTTTATTGATAGGCAATCTTCCATTCAATGGCTTTCCTGTACACAAGTACCAACAGTCACGTACTTCACCTTGAGTAATACCAAGACTTCCCCCGTGTACGCATGTAAATATAGAATTGAGTCCACTGTCACATTTCCTAATTATAAGCAGAATTCATGATTGTAAGAACTATCAGTAATAGCAAAGCACAGCAATTCAGTGAATGAGGGGTGTGTTTTAGTCATTATTGAAAACAGAGCATCAAACACATGACGATTGCTAATTTCTGTGCCAGAGTATACTCAAGTCACACAACCTGAAAGGGATGGTGGTCTAGACTGGGAAGAGGTATTTGGGAAACAGAATCTTAAAAAAAAATTTACTTGTAAAATTGGACAAAGAAATAGCAGATTCCAAATTTGTTAATGGGTTCTAGAAATCAGGAACGACAACATGATCTGACTTACTTAAATGACTATTCAAGAAGTGGAATACATTTCAGTTAAGACAGTGCAATATGCTTTCATCTCCAAGAAACCAGTCTAAAACTAAAGCACATGTATGTTAAATATAAGGAATATTTTCTTTCCTCTTAGGTATGAAAAACATTGTAATAGAGAAATCCATTGACAAAAAAAAGGAGTAACCACCTCTGCAAGTCTTTAAATTCAGAGAGACATATTATATTTAGAAAATCATTCTAACGAAACTGGCAGAAGGTATTAGATGACCCGTTACCCTAATTCTGTAAGACTATCTCTCCATAATCTACATCTGCTCTTAGTGATCTAGAAAAATATAACTGAATCATTACCTGATTTAAATTATCTGAATAAGTCATACAAATAGACATGAAGGGAAAAAACTAAAAAAAAAACAAGTCCTGAAGCCTCTCTCTGACCACAGTGGAACAAGAAGGAGAGACTGCTGTGAGATGCCAAAACAAGGAAAGGAGGTAACAAAGTGGGGAAAGAAGAGAATAAACTCTGAAAAGAGGGGAGGAATCAAGAAAAAGAGGAGAGCATAGAAATCATTCTAAAATAAACCCTGGGCCAAATTTTAGGTGACATAAAAGATTAGAGAGAAAGGACAGATTGAGAGTACAAAGCAAAGCGCTATGTTTTCAGGCATTAATTTTTGTTGTGTTTCTTTGGAAGTGAGAACTTAAATACATTAGCACATTATATATATTTAGTAAGACACTTGAAACAGTTCTTGAAAGATAATCCCTCATGAATCTCAAGCCAGCGATAAACTGGTAAACCATTAGTTTCAAAAACAGACATTTACTTAAGGAACACTTACCCAAATAATTACCAAAGAGGAAGCATAATAAGAAGTTAATAACATTGAGTTTCCAAACATCAAAACAAAACAAAGTGCAAGAGAAATCTGAAAAAATCCAAGAAAAATATAATTAACATACAGAAAACCAAAAAAACGATTTTTATTCTGAAAACTGCACATGCCCATGATAAACAAAATTTGAACCATTCAAAAAGGAATATACAAGGAAAAGAGCTCGCATTCTATGCCCCACTTCAAAACCCCAGAAATCACCACCACCACCAACTCCCTGTGCATCCTTACATTCACATATACAAATTCTAGTTTATAACTTTTTAAAACCAGAAATGAAAAGTTGGCCCAGAAGCTATGCTTTCACTCTCAGTTTGTTTCAAAGAGCTTTACATATCAATTTAAACCAAGTTAATTCATTCTGTTGAATAACTGAAAAAAGTACTCTACTCTAGAGATACGCTATAATTTATGCAACCAGTACTCTGAACACTTAAGTGCTTTCCAGTTTTGTCTTGCTGTTAGTTTTGTTTTTCCTATTATAAACACTGCTGAGAAAACATCCTTATGTATCTATCTTATATATTAGTACATGTCAACACATTTATGGGATGAATTACTATTGTGGGTCAAGGATACAAACATTTTAAAATTTGAGAAAATATTGACAAATTTCCATACAAAATACCATACTCTCCACTAGTAGGGTATGAGAGTTCCTGCCAATACACACTCCTACCAATATCATGCACTATTCTTTTTAAATATCTGCCAATCTAACAAACAAACAAAAAAAGGTTACTTCATTGTTTCATTTTTTTCTATTCACTTTTCCATTCTTAGGGATGAGACATACAGCATCTTTTCTTCTATTTACTACTTACATTGTTTTGCGTGTATATGAATTGCCTACTCCTAGTGTCCATTTTCTATTGGGTTTTTGAATTTTCCTAAGCACTCCTTCATATATTATAGAGCATAGCTCCTTACAAAGCAAACATATTATAAATATTTTCCCAGTTCATTTTTATCTTTGTTTGTGATATTTATTATAACTGTTGCCTAAATTTTCACATTAGTCAGTTTATCATTCATTTCCTGTAAGACTTGAGAATTTACCTCCATTATAAGAAAAGCCTTTAAAAATAAAATAATCCATGCTTTCTTTCAGTAGTTTTATTTTTGATCTACATGCATAAAATTTACATAAGAATTTTATAATCAGCCTAAATTTGAAAAAATGACATTTGTCTTAAAATTGCTTTATCCTATAATGTACATTACACTATATTTTAGCTACATCTGCCCACTATCAAATCTTTAGATTTGAAAATAGTACACATTGTTTCCATTTCTTGAAGTCTTCTTTTACATATATCAAGTGTGTAAAGTTTTCTTCATATAGATCCTGCCTATTAAGTTTAAAGTATATTATCTGTGTTGCTATTATATCAGAAATATTTTAATATTTTTTGATTTTTTATATTTAGAAAAATTATATTAAGTATGAATAAATTAATATACACTTCCATTGTTTCTAGTAGTAATTACTTTATTAATTTGGTTCTTTTAAGTATTCAGAAGCATATCAATTACAAACAATGATACTTTTATATCTTCCTTTTCTATCTGAGACTCTTATTTTTTAGTCAGTTGTATTAGTTAACATTTATGCAACAATGTTAAGAGTGGCAGAGATATATTTCTTAAATTTCTGGCATTAATGGGAATAGTTTTATTGATTCATCATGTTGCATGATACTAGCTTTTGGCTTAAAGTACATGTATGTATCAAAAGTTCAATGAAACATGCATCTATTTTCATTTAATTAAGATCTTAAAAATCAGAAACAGATGCTGACTTTATCAAATGCTGTTTTAATATCAAAGGAAAAGGTATTGAATACCATTAGTAAATGCAAATCAAAACCACAATGAGACATCACCTCATAATCTCACACCTGTTAGAAAGACCATTATCAAAAAGCCAAGAGATAAGTATTGGTGAGGATGTGGGGAATAAAAAGCCCTTTGTCCCACTATTGGTGAGTTAGTACACTATGGAGGACAGTATGGAAGTTCCTTAAGAAATTAAAAACAGAACTATCATATGACCCAGAAAATCCACCCCTGGCATATACCCAAAGGAAACAAAAACAGGATCTCCAAGAGATATGTGCACTCCCATGTTCACTGCAGCATTATTTGCAACAGCCAAGACATGGAAACAGTCTAAGTTTCCACTGATGGATGAATGGATATGGAAAATGTGGCATATACACAACAGACCAAAACTCAGCCGTAAAAAAGAAGGAAGTCCCTGCCATTTGCATCAGCATGGATGGACCCTGAGAACACTTACACCAGGTGAAATAACCCATTCAGGAAAAGACAAACACCACATGATTCCACTTATATGAGGTACCTAGAGTAGTTAACAGTATAGACATAGGAAGCAGAATGAGGGTTTCCAGGGCACTGGGGTGGGGGACGGGGGGAAGGAGTATAGGGAGTATCTTGCTTCATTTTTGTAAGATTAAGAGTTGTGGAAATAGATGGTGGTGATGTTTGCACAACAATAAGAACGTACTTAATATCACTGATGTGTACACCTAAAACAATTAAGATGGTAAAGTTTATGTGTATGATATTATTTTATAATAAAAATGAAAAAAATTCATTTTGGAGGCAATTTCACATTTTCTTCCTTTATGTAATTATGGAGATTTAGGAGTTTGTAAAGCAAAGATAGTCCATAGTATGTAACTGATTCCATAGTTAGTAAGTGACATGATAAAGCATTTATCATTTACCCAAGATAGGTTCTACTATAAACTAAACCTGTGTCACGTTAGTACTTTTAAAACTAAAACTTTAAGTCAAAGTCCTCATCCATAGCTGCTTATGAGATGACAGACTAAGGGCTTAACAATTATTCTAATTTTTACTGCAATATAAAAAAGAAAAAGCATATTAAACACTTTTGGGGAAAAAAATCAAGTGTGAAAAAGGTTAAGTACTGTCCAATCCCATTCATACACAGGTTTGAAACCCTAACAAAATAACAGTAAATGAACCCAGGAATATATAGTTTTGCTTAGCTCAGAAAAGCAAGGTTGCTTAATGCAGAAAATCAATCAATGTAATTCTTCATAAGGTGAAGTCGCTCAGTCGTGTCCGACTCTTTGCGACCCCATGGACTATAGCCCACCAGGCTCCTTCCATCCACGGAATTTTCTAGGCAAGAGTACTGGAGTGGGTTGCCATTTCCTTCTCCAGGGGAATCTTCCCAACCCAGGGATCAAATCCGGGTCTCCCGCATTCCAGGCAGATGCTTTACCGTCTGAACCACCAGGGAAGCCCGTAATTCCTCAGAGTAACATATTAAACAGGGACATATACACAAGGTCTCTAGAAAGATGTAGAAAAGCATTTGATGAAACTGGGCCTTTACGCATTTCTTCGAAAAAGTACGCAAAGCATAATGAGAACAAAAGACAAAGAAGCCCCAGAAAGTAGCTGGTCAAATCAGGACCAACACAAGCATCAAGATAAATAATGAAAGTAGTGGATTACACTGCAGCGAATAAAACAAATGACGTTTTTTCTTGGACACAGAGAGAAATTGATGAAAATTTGAATAGGAATGACACAAAGAGAAAAGACAAAGGGCCGGAAACATACCAAAACATGTTCAACTTTACTGAAAACCAGAGAAAAATGCAAATTAAGGTCATAAGATATCATTTTATATTCTCCAGACTGACAAAAAAGAAGAAAAGATACAGAATAACAAGGACTGTTAAATGTTATTGTTCAAAGCAGTCTAATCACTTTTGAAAAGCAATGTAATATGAAATTGTGAAACTGAACATATATTTAATTTACCACCTAAAAATTCTACTACAAGGTAAATAGCTTAGAGAAACTCTATATTTATGTCCCAGGAGCTACGTGGAAAAATGCACAGCATTACTCATAAAAGGAAAAAGAGGAAAAAAATCTAAACATCTTTCAATAAGAACATGGATAAATAAACTGTTTAATTTATACAATAAGAAACATAAAGCAAAGAAAATGCCCAAACTCCAGTAACATACAAATTTCAGAAATCTGAGTGAAAACATATTTCACACAAAAATGAAACCATTTTATAACCTCAAAAACAATACAAAAATTTAATTATAAAAATCTATGATCTATGCATAAGTATATATATATGGTAAAGTTATAAAGGAAAACAATTATAATTTGAAAGGTCAGGCTCATGGTTATCTCCAAGAGAAGTGAGGCGGCTATATTCAGGACACAAGGGCTTCAAAGTAATGATGGTTCCAGTTTTCAGCTGGAGGGTAGGCTCATGATTGTTCATTTTATAACTCTGTTCATAATTTATCTTATAAATGTCCTCTTATAGGTACCAATTATTAGAGAACAAAAAATATATGGCTGTAGTATAAACCCTGATAGTTGGGATTTTTTTTTTTCTTTTTAGTAATACAAGTGCCTGACTTAAGCTTTCATTGCAGTCCACTTCAAATATGGCTATCTCTTGAATAAACATACTGCCAGCCACAGGACTAGAGAAAGTCAGGTCACCTGCCCCTACTGAGGCTCCTTTGTTTTAGAGATCTTTGTTAATTTCAACACCTGACCTCTGGGCCAGTCTTTTCCCTTCCTGTGATTTAAATTCCCACTCTTATGTTTTAAATCCACCAAAAAGAATGAGCCCTCAAAACCCTAGGCCCTCATCCTAGATGCCAACAAAGGCAGAATCCCAGGTGCACGCTTGCTCCCTCTCTCTCCTATACCTCCCCTTGTCCCCATGACCTAACTGCACGGTCCCAGATGTGCTGTGTAATTTCCAGGTCCTGTAAGTTATAAACCTTGATTATTTTTTCAAAATTTCCTGGTAATTATTGCTAAAAGGCATCTTTTAATGATAATAAGAACCACAAGTACCTGTCAAACCACAAAATCAGTTATTGATAGGCTAAGACTGGCACAAACCCATGGCATATTGTACTTACATTAAAATTATAGGAGAAAGAAAACAAAATTGTAAGAATTAATGATGGAGAAGGCAAATGTTTTTTAAAAAACCAGTATTCTTCAAAATCAACCATCCAGCCTTAAGACCTTTGCTCTATTTCATCAACCTGGAATAACTACTTAACTGACTTCCTCGCCTTCTTCCAGTCTTTGCTCCACTACCCTCCCCTCTTCTCAATAAGACCTCTCCTGACCACCTCATTTGACATCTCAATCTCCCATCCACTGACAGCTGGGCCCTCTTGACCTCCTTGGGGTATCATGGCTTATCCTTCTCTATAGTCCATACCACCTTCTAAAATACTATATAATTTACCAATTTACTATGTTTATTATTTATCTTCTGTCTTCTCTCCTTCCTCTACTCTTCTAGGATGTAATCCACATACATGCTGGGATCTTTGCAATTCTATTCACTGATATGTCCCATGTGCCTCAATAGTTGGTGCTCAATAAATGGATATTCCACTTTATTTTAACAGAAGGTTCCTGGATAATATACCATTCCATGGTCTCTTTCACGAATTATCTTTTTTACTGATAATGTATAAGTTGGGCACAAACTCAAATCAGGTAATATGACCCAAAATAAAATTTTCAGGGTGGCCTACTTAAAAACAAGATTTGTTAATTATATCACAGTTTTTGACTAATACTTGTTTTAGCTATGGAACTATGTTAAAACCAGTTTCAGCCATGAATAAATCAAATATTAATCAGGAGCTTGTTTTAAGGTCAAGATATATGGGAAAAAACAAATTTAAAAATCATTACCATGTGCATATAAATGATCTTCCGTAACTTGCTTATGTCAATGTATCCCACAACACAGAGTGCAAATAATGATGCAATCTGAAATTTAAAAAGTTATGTGAAAATTTAAAATTATACATATATAATGACTAGATTAAAAAATTAAGAAAGGATTATCTTTATTCTGCCTCAAATTCATATTTATATAGAAAGTTCTTTAGTTTCCTTCTTACCTGCTAATTTATTATTAAACAAAGTGAATACATTAATATAGCAAATATCAGTTGACTATTCTCTCTCAATTAACCACGTAAATTATCTGCTTTGCAGATTATCCAAAACAATACTCCTTTTAATGTCAGAGTGACTCTACTGCCGGCATGTACAAAGTGCCTTGCTCAAACATTATGAAAATGCAATTATAATGTGACAATTAATACATAATTGGGAAAGATACATTAAAAGCTAAAAAATAATTATTTAATGCATGTGTGTGTAAAAATATATTAGGTTCTGCTTGTTAGTCACACTTAAAAAGTATCTCCACTAGTATTCTCCTTCATACTTGTACAAATATTCCAGTGTTGGCTATAATCAAATTTATCAAATTTCAAGCTAGAAGTTCTTGTATTATAAAGGTATTAACTTTTTTTAACAGTTTTGAAGAAAACTGTGAATGTATTTTCCAAGAATTCTAAGAGTACTAGAGTTATTCATATGAATTAATTGATTATATGAATAAATTGATTAAATAATATACCTCTGAGTAAAATGGCTCAACTAGTAAAGAATCCACCCGCAATGTGAGAGACCTGGGTTCATTCCCTGGGTTGGGAAGATCCCCTGGAGAAGGGAAAGGCTACCCAGCCCAGTATTCTGGCCCTGAGAATTCCATGGACCATATAGTCCATGGGGTTGCAAAGAGTCGTACACGACCAGGCAACTTTCACTTTCACTTTTTTAGGTAAAATAGAGAGGTATTCAAACAGTGTCTTTCTATCTTTCTTCATGGAAAAAGCAATTCAAATTAAATTCCATGCGTCTCTCACTACACAAATACTTTTCAAACAAACAGCAAAATAGCTGAATACTTATAAACATGTATCTTAAGTTTTATTCATCAAGTTTTTAATCGTCAAGTAATCTACAATAAATTTTCCTAAAAGCAAGAAAACAATGTTTCCCTTTACCCAGATTTCTCCATGGGGACACATCATTGCTGAAGGGTGACTGATACGACACAACTGTGGACGAGTGTGCTGTTATTCAGTGTAAGCCCCCCAGGGAAGCATGTTACTGCCTCCTCTCCCTCCATGCAACTCCCCACGTTCCCCCTCCCCCAGACAGAAACCATAAAGCTGGCCATCTCCACTAACTGGAGGGTAGGAACTCTCCCTTTCCATTCCAGGGGTTAAGCAATACACAACAGCCCTACTGGGTTTTAAGGAGTGACCCTCAGGGACATTTTAAACCTGAAACATTTAAAATGTCATCAAACTATAGAAGACGAGAGAGTCTAAAAGGTAAGATCAAATAAAGAATTAAGTACAAACAGAGCCACCTGCAATGCAGGAGACCCAGGTCCAATCCTTGGGTTGGAAAGATTCCCTGGAGAAGGAAATAGCTATGCACTCCAGTATTTTTGCCTGGAGAATTCCATGGACAGAGGAGCTCAGCAGGCTACAGTCATGGTGTCACAAAGAGTTAGACACGACTGAGCAACTAACACTTTCACTTTTTCAAAGCTTCTCTTAAAAAAAAAAAATGATAGAAACAGCTAACCTGACATCCCGTTAAGTAGTGGTAATGTGTTAGGAGTCTTATAATACATACATGACCCCATCTGATCCTAATCACAACCCAATACAGTAGGTTATTTCATTTTCTCTACTTTATATATGAGAAAACTGAAACTAAGAAAAGTTAGGCTGTCTGTCCAACTAAGAAGCTAGTGAAGAGAGTTAGGTCTCAAGTCCAGGCTTGACTTCATTTCTCAAGCAAGACATTTCAAAGGACATTAAAAAAACAACTTAAGTTGCTTTCTATGAATAGGAATAAGGCCAGTGTAAGAAAGAATCAAAGCAGTGGGTGCAGGGAAAAATGAGCACACATTCTACTTCCCATTCTCACAACTCATTAATAAATAAATAAATCTTATTTATTGCCCTATCTTGAAATTTCTTTCAAAATATCAACTGAAAAAAACATTTTAGGACTTAGAATCATGTAACATATCAGTTCTATAATTTTAGATAATTAAGTTCTTATAATCAAATATACTAAACTTAATTCAGTTTACAAATGTAAGCACCTTACCTGAGTAAGAAGTACGAACTGAGCAAACTGCCAGGGAAGCATAAAAAATACATTGGAAATGCAGAGTGCAATCAAGCTTCCTCTGTAAAGTTTCGTAGCCCTTAAAAAGATAAAATAAGTTTAACCAGAAAAGATCCCCTGGAGAAGGAAATGGCAGCCCAGTCCAGTATTATTGCTTGGAGAATTCCATGGACAGAGGAGCCTGGCAGGCTCTATAGTCCATGGGGTCACATAGAGTCAGACACGACTGAGTGATTAACAGACACACACAACCAGAAAACATTCTAACATGGCTCCAAACAGCTACAAATTAGACTCTCTAAACACAATCTGGTTGTAAAGTATAAAATGAGCCGATGGATTAAAAATTATGCCTACTGACAGCCAATTACAACAATTTCCTATGAAAAGTAAATACCCAGTATAACTGTAACAAAGGCTTCCCAGGTGGCTCAGTGGTAAAGAATCCACCTGCCAATGAAGGAGACACGGGTTCAATCTCTGGGTTGGGAAGATACCCTGAAGAAGGAAATGGCAACCCACTCCAGCGTTCTTGCCTGGGAAATTCCATGGACAGAAAAACCTGGTGACTATAGTCCATGGATTTGCAGAAGAGTCAGAAAGACTCAGAGACTAAACAACAGCAATAACTGTAAAAAACAAAGTTTCCAAAGGAGAGAGGGGGAAATCAGAGTCAGTGTACCTACTGAGTTTTTTCAAACTATATTTTGGTGAATTCACAACCAAATATATATATGTAAAGCTGCATTCAATAGATTAATTTGGAGAGATAGATGATGTCTATGAAAATAATCACAAAGTAGCAGATTCTAAGCAATAAGTATTCTGCAGACAAGCAAGCAAGTGTTTAGGATATGGGCTGAGCAGCTGATAGAGGTTTCCTGGAAGAGATGGATAAAAGCTGGGTCCTGCATGAACAGGACACAGAAAAGAGAAGAGGAGGCAAAGGCAGGGGCGTTTGGATCTCTGATCTGAGCAGCTGTGGACAATCAGAGCATATTAGCAAGGGAATGAGAGGAAGAAAAAGTTTGCCAGCGGTGGATTTAAGACCGAAGCAGAGAGGTAGGTGAAAAGCAGAAAATAGAGACTGATGGGCAGTCTACTGTGTGCACTGTATTAGAGAAAAAAGCCAAGATCAAGAGTGTGGCTGTGGAGACACAGCACGTGCAGCGGAGAATCAGGTGTTCATTCAGCACATCACTTCTTCCCAAAGTGTTTGAGAAGGAAACGTCTATCCCCGTGCACCAGAACTAAAGGTTATGAATTCAGAGTTCAGCTTACCTGAATATGCTAAAGAAGCTCTCATTTCCATAATAAAAGAGGAATTTAAGGCAGAGCAATCAGGCTGGAGTTGCAAAGACTTTAAAAGCTAATACAAAAGCTGCCACCCATCCCATATTTTGTGAAAGGCCGGTCTAAAAACACTACCCAAGAGACAAAGCCACATATTCCTGCTAAGCTCATCATGGGGAAATGGATCACCCAAAGGGTTTGATGTAACAGACGTCAACCAGTTCTCCTGAATTCTGCACTGAATAGAGTTAGACTAGTCTGAGTCATCTCCATATTTTCATCATGCTTTGTTCTGTTGTTTCCTACACTCTATTTCCTTTTATCATCACCCTCTGAAACAAGGCAGCATCCATCTAAATTCTGTCTGTCAACAGAAGGGGAGGGAACTATCCTCCTCTAAACTCTCTACCAGTGTGGTGCCGGCATCTCTATCAGGTCTCTAACTGAAGCCCAGAGAAACAGGGATGAGCCCAATCCAATCCTGCGTTTCTAGCAGGAATTCTCCTAGCATGTCTTTCTCTTTCTACCCCTGCTATTCAGTTCTCAGGGATGCTAAACAAATGTAGAGGGAAGAACTACACATGACAGTTCCTGACCTCGCCTGTTCTATGCACTGTTCTTGTGTAGCGTACACTCTACTGCCACCAGCTTCCCCACTTCTTCCAGTTTTCGGAAGGCTGCTGTGGTGGCAGAAAATGACTTGGGGAAGCGGAGATGGCAGAAGAAGTGGAAGCAGACTTGCTGCTCCTCCAGCAGCATCTGTGGACCACTAACTAAAGGAAAGAAGACTAAAAGGCAGATTAAGAAAATGTTTGGGGTAGTAATATATTTTGAAGTTATATTCTTAAAATACCTTTATGAAAGCAACATAGCAACAGCATCATCTTGATTATTTTATTACATTGTTTTCATAACGGAAGTTTAAAAAATTCCAGCTTAAGTTATTCAATGCAAAACAAACAACCACCTCTAAAAATAGGTCATAGTTACCTGAGAATGTGAGTCACAAGCAACATCTGAAGTACAAGGAATGGATATGAGAAACTTTCACGGAGAGGAGGTGTCCACATCACACGGGTACACTAAAAAAAAAAAAAAAATTCATAGTGTATGGTACCTTTGCTAAATGTGTTGAGTAAGACATACCAACTGAAAGCTGCTATTAAGCTTTTCTCACAATGTAATGGTGTGCCAGAAACCAAACTACTGATATTAACATTTTTACCAACAGCCAAATTAGGAGGAAGGCACACATGGCCTAAGACCTTATGAAACAGTAACATCATGAATTGTCAACAGCAAAGTCCTAAAAAGCTTCACCTGCAGCTTAAAAGGAAAAGAGGGAAAGCACCAGCAAGAAAATGTTCTGCCAAAACTAAAAACACTACATTTGAGTTGACTATGAAAATTAACTATAGTTTGTCTTCTTTCACATGAATTTCAGCAAAACTATTCATAACTAGTTCAATAACCTCAGATATAACCTCAGATAATGCAGATGACACCACCCTTATGGCAGAAAGCAAAGAGGAACTAAAGCGCCTGTTGATGCAAGTGAGAGTGGAACAGCTGGCTTAAAACTCAACATTCGAAAAACTAAGATCATGGCATCCAGTCCCATCACCTCATAGCAAACAGATGGGGGAACAAGGGAAACAGTGACAGACTTTATTTTCTTAGGCTCCAAAATCAGTGCAGATGGTGACTGCAGCCATGAAATTAAAAGACACTTCCTCCTGGGAAGATAAGCTATGACCAACCTAGACAGCATATTAAAAAGCAGAGACACTACTTTACCGACAAAGGTCTGTATATTCAAAGCTATTGTTTTTCCAAGTAATGTACAGATGTGACAGTCATATCACAAAGAAAGATGAACGCCAAAGAATTGATGCTTTTGAGCTGTGGTGTTGGAGAAGACTCCTCAGAGTCCCTTGGACTGCAAGGAGATCCAACCAGTCCATCCTAAAGGAAATCAGTCCTGAGTATTCATTGGAATGACTGATGCTGAAGCTGAAACTCCAACTGGAAAAGACTCTGATGCTGGGAAAGATTGAAGGCAGGAGGAGAAGGGGAAAGAATGAGATGGTTGAATGGCATCACTGACTCGATGGACATGAGTTTGAGCAAGCTCCAGGAGTTGGTGATGGACAGGGAAGCCTGGCGTGCTGCAGCCCATGGGGTCACAAAGAGTCAGCCATGACTGAGGGACTGAACTGACCTGATTCATAGCTAATATTTCAAACTCTCTGGGGACATCACTGTTAGTATTTTTACTGACAATGCCACTTAAAAGGAGCAGTCCACTTTTGTTTTTACTTCTTTGACCTGAGCTGCCAAGTATTTATAAAAAGTGGTACAGGAGATCAATAAAATAACAGAAATTCTAAAATAGTTATCAGCCCTCCTGAAAGCTAACTTTAGATTTGATTAAGTAATATAATAGTCCAGTTTTAGTACTCTATCATGTTTCTGCATATACATTAAATATATTAATAAGTCCATGTTTCAGTTTGAAGAATATAGCACTGGATTAAATGTAAAACAATCTGATATCACTACTACTAAGCTAGTCACACTAGAAGAAATCATTGCCTCTTTCAAGTCAAGCAGGGTAAATTTAAGGAATATATAGAATGACAAAGATAATGATGGAAACAAGCCTTTATTTTAGCTCTGCCTTAGACTATTAGATATCTCTACTACCCATATAGAAAGTTTGAGTCAATTTATTTCTCTTTTTCTACCAAAACTCACCATTCCCTATGAAATTAATATAAATATAGATTTGTCAATGAACTTACATGGAAGAGAATATGAAAAGATTGAAAGTCTTTTAAAAATGCATATTTGTTGAGATGCAATTTTTTAAAATGTTAGTTTATTAATTAGTTTATTAGAGATTTCAGTATGATTGATAGAAGAAATATATAACCAAAATTTATAAAGCTACCAATCTCTATGTAAAAACCAGTAAGAAAATATTCAAACTATATAATACACAATTTGAAAATTTTCCTTAGACTGTTCACCCACATTTATTTCATTACTAAATTCAACTACGTTGTCATCTTAGAAATTCATTTCTCTTAATAGCAATAGTCACTCAGTTTGCTAAAACTCAATTACATCCTCTGTAAAGTATGGATAAGAAAGCTCAATTATAAATTATAACAAAGAGCAAGGTTTTCTCCTTCTAAAATGTTAAGAGTGAATGAATTCAAATGTATGTGAAAGTGCTTCTTGTTGTTTCTCCAATAACACAGGGCGCTTTTCTAAATCTGATACAAACATAACTGCTGATCCAAATGATACCATACAATATGAAATTTTTAAAAAAGACATTTTAATCATACCTTAAGTAACAATAAATAGGTATTTTTATTTAACTATAATTTTAAGTGGAAAATAAAAATCTATAATTCTCTTTATAGGTTGAAATGTAAGAATTAAAGGAGGAAATATACAGATAACTGCTTCAAAAAGGATTGCAGAAAAGCATTCTGCACTCTGACAAAGAATAAGAAATTCTTTAGTTGTGAAAATAAATCCAATAAAAAAATCTTGCACTGTTTAAACTGTCCTCATCCACTACATAATTTTTAATCTATTTTGGCTTGGTAAGGGCTAAATCCTTTAGTCATGTACTCAAGAATCAAAAACAAAGGAATTTCAGCAATAAACAGCTTCATTTTTCAACCTCTCTTTTCAAATAGTTGATTTATACTACTAGAGATTTGAGCATAATCTAACTGATTTCTTTTCATAATTTAAAAATATAAATAGAACTGACTAGTCAATTATAACTTATAGTTAGTATTAGTATCAAATAGATCATGTTTAAGGCTTGTTCCAAGAGTTTTAATTAGAGTTAATATATAAGGTTTGAGCTTAAAACAATGATCCTACCTCTTGACTGCTGCACTGTTGTATTAGCTACAATATTAAACACTATACAAGTGATTCTAAAATGACTCCTGACCTCCATGGACTTGGCTACTCCTTTTCTAAGAACAGTATAGGTTTAGTATTCAACTATCCAGATGTCAACCATAAAAGTGCTGGATGCAACAAAAAACGCAGCAGCCACACGACATCATCTAGCTGATGTTACCTGGGCAGTCCCATTGTTTAGGCAGACCCTTAGCTTGGCATTGGCTTTATGAGGCTGGTGGGACTGCACCTTTATAAGTCAGGTAGGTTTCTTGGAGCGTCTATCTCTTTCTGTACCAGGTACTGATACACTGCCCAATTAAACCGTCAGTTATTGATACATACATCAATTTGAATTGGTAATACAATTTTTGCTTACACAAAAGTTAATGCTTCAGTGCCATATAATTGCTATTAACAAGCTTTGGGTGCTTGTGTGCTTAGTTGCTCAGTCATGTTCCACTTTTTAAGAACCTGTGCACTGTAGCCTGCCAGGCTCCTCTGTGGGATTTTTCAGGTGAAGGTTGTCATTTCCTCCTCTAGGGGATCTTCCCAACCCAGGGATCAAACCCAGGTCTTCCATGTCTCCTCTATTGCAGGCAGATTCGTTACCCACTGAGCCATCGGGGAAGCCCTTACTATCTTAATAAAGTATTTCTACTGGTTCTATGGAAAGAAATGTTTATCAATTTTTCTCTTTGATCTTCCAGGATATCAACATATCCTACCATAAAGTTTTCAAAAAAAAAAAAACTTCTGTGAAATGAGTCAGCTTTGTTGGATAAGCAATAACTTACATCTTCATGACTCAATCCTTTGTAGCAATAACTCAAACCTGACCTTTCCTTACTTATTTAAACATAGAAAAAATCTCTGACAAGGTATCATCAACTCTACCACCTTTACTATGTGGTTGTAAACTAAACTCAAGGTTATCAACATGCTCAATATTCTGTATACAGTATGAAAGTATTCGTTATGACACAAAAGCAATATAAATATAAAATGAAACAAATGATTCCAACTGCATTGAATGGTAAACCTAACAGAGAAGCAAAAATAATTTAGGTATATATTGAGCTATTTTACTTTTGAATTCTGTATTCCTTAGCAGAATATGATCTTAGGAAACAAAGAACAGCAAAGAAATCTTAAACTTTAGTTAGTAGGTGTGTTGTTAGTAATCGTATTAGTGCACTAATTCTGAAATTATTTTGTATATACTACAGAATAAAGCAAATAAGTAAATACAATTACACTATGGGGAGGCAGAAGATACAAACATGGAGTAGGGGAAGGCAGAGTTTATAACACTGGATTACTAGATCAGAATTAATGGAGGAATCAGTGTGAATTAATGGATTTTGCTGAAAGAAGCTAGAAGTGATTACATCCAAGCAGTAATAAGTACACCAAGCACCCTGCTTTTGGTCTCTAAATACCATTTTCCACGCAGGATCTAAGATTCCTTGGAAAATAGCTGATTCCAAATCTAGGGACGGGAAAGTACTAAGTGATTCTGAAACAGATTTTTGGGCAAGAAAGTAAGTGTTCAAAGAACACTGAGGGAAATAAATAAAGAACACTGGACATATCAAAAGGGCAGAGAATAGTACCAAAATACACATGTGCCTACACACACACACACATAACTTAGGAATTAATCTAACAAAAATCTACAATATAAAAAATATTGCTGAAACAAGAGAAAGAAGACTGATATAAATGAAGAATGGCTATGTTTACAGATGGGAAGATTTGATATATTTAGAATGCCTCTTCTCCCTAAATTGATCTAGAGATCAAGGCAATACTAAAGTCCCAGCAGGTTGTATATGTGCTGAGGGAAGGAGGCATCATGGAAAACTGATTCTAAAATTCATATGGAAATACAAAGAACCTGGACTACTTCGAGCAACACTGGAAAAAAACAGAGAGACTTTTACTACCAGATATCAAACTTTTAAAGCTACAATATTTAAGATAGTGTGATAATGACTTAAAGATAAACAGCCAAACTGGAACAGATTCGAGAGTCTAAAAACAAATCTACCGATATTCAGTCACTTGATTAATGACAAAAGCATCAGTACAATTCAATGGAAAAAGAACTGTCTTTTCAACAAACAGAACTAAATTAATTTAATATTCAGATTCGGGTGAAGAAGCAGAGACAAACAGAGACTTTCCCTGGCAGTTCAGTGGTGAAGACTTCACTTTCCAATGCAAGGGTGCAGATTCTATCCTTGGTTGGGGAACTAAGATCCCACCTGCCTCGTGGCCAAAAAACCAAAACATAAAACAGAAGCAATATCGTAACAAATTCAATAAAGACTTTAAAATTTGGTCGACATAAAAAAAAAAGAAATAAAAAAAAACCTTGAAAAAAGAAGAAGCACTGAAGAACAGTCAGGAGGCAGAGAGAAGTCACAATCTCATGTTGTGTTTAGCTTCCAGAAGACTGCTGAAATTGAATCCAGTGATGGACTGATAACTAAAAAGCTAAAAATTAACCTCCTCCAAATTCAATTGCTTTTAAGACCAAAGAGCTTATACCCTGGAATGAGCATCTGGGAAACTGGAGAGTGAGCCACAGGGCAGAAATTTCCTTCATTCATTTGAAACTGGAGGAAAATTTAAATTAAAACTACAGCACTGCCCAGCTTAGCAAGACTCATGACGGGATCCAACTGCTTGGCTCTTACCCCACATGCCCAATACAGGAAAAGATAGTCCCTCTCTGATAGGGAAAAAAAAAAAGCAAAAACAATCATTTAATTCAGGCTTTATCATTCTGTTATACAAAATATCTTGCATTAAATAGAAATCTATGAGACATGTAAAATCAAATATATAACCCACAATTAAAAGGTAAATTCTAGTCAGAAAATTTAAATCCATAGAGAACATTAATGTCGGAATTAGCATACAGAGAATTTAACTATAATCATTAGGTTTAAAAATTTACAGAAAACGATGGATAAAATGGGTGAACAGACAGGAATTTTCAACAGAGAAATAGAAGCCCAGGGAAAAAATGAAACTTATAACATCTAAAATAAAAAATTCACTAGATGGGCATTAAAGCAGACAATGTATCAGAATAAAGTAACAATGAACTCAGGGACAAATAATATATCCAAACAGAGACAAAGAGAAACAAACAAACAAAAAGATGAAGGGAGTACCAAAAACCTGTGGGACAACATCAAAAGCTGAACATACATGGAACTGGAATCCTCTAAGACAGTAAGAAAGAGAACGGGGAAGACAAAATATCTGAACAAAAGATATTTGCTAAAGTTTTCTAAAAACTGATTTAAAAAATCAACCCACGGAACAAAGATGTTCAGTGAAATCTAAGCAGGGTACATACAAAGAAGACCACATTTAAGTTCATCACCATCAAACCAAGAGAAATCAAATACAAAAAGAAAGCTTCAAACCACTATAGAAAACATATTACATTTAGGGAAACAATAGTAAGTGTGATAGATGATTTTTCAAACAATGGAAGACAGAAGACAAAGAATGACATTTAAAGAGCTTAAACATAAAGCTTTCAACCCAGAATTCTTATCCAGAAAAAAAAAAGCACTTAAAAAATAATGAAGGAAAATAAGGATGTTTTTAGAAAGGCAAAAGCTAAGAGAACTTATTGGCAGCAGATCTGCACCACAATGCTAAATAAAGTTCTTTAGACTGAAGAGAAATTACACCAGATGGAAACCCAGATCTGCAGGAAGAAATGAAGAACACCACCGAAACCCAAATTGAGACATCCAGCTATGAAAGATGACTAAGAGTTAACCAGGCATAGATTAGGAGACACGGAGAGGGGAATACGCAGGATACAGGAGACAGCATGTGCAAAGGCCCTGAGACAGGAAAAGGGGCAGCCCCTTCTGGGAACTAGAGGAAGGAAGGACACAGCAGGACTGAGGCAAAAGGAAAATGCCTTACAGCAGAGGGACCCAGAAAGGGCCAGGGCATGCGAGATGCGGTAGGCTGGTTTTCTACCACACTAGAAGCTATTACTAGTCTTCAGACTACATCAACAGATTCACCTCCAACTAAGACTAGCACACACTCTGTTTATGGACTTTGGGAGTTAAGTTTCACAAATACACACAGCACTCAATAGCCTGAATAAATAATACATCTTGCACTTACGCTATCTACGAAATGAATGCAAAAAATACTTAAATCATGCCACTCATCTGCAGGTAACCTCCACGGCCTTTCCATCTGCTCCAAATGAACCTTACAATGACTGACAGGACTACAGAATCAGCCCTTTCCACATCCCACCTTCCACCTTTCATTGTCTGGCCTTATACCTTCCACTCTCTGCTCTTCCAAAGTGGCCTCCTTGCTTCTCCCCAAATAAATCAGGAAACCCCCCACAACCCCCCACCTTTAGCAGAAGACTGTTCCACCTTCACATCCACAAGGGACCTTTGTTTTACTACTGAAACATCTGTAGCCTCTACAGATCCTGACATAGGGTAGGCCCTCAGTATATGCTGCTGTTGTTTTTTTCCCTATTTATTTTTTTGAAGTATAGTTAATTTACAGTGTTGTTAATTCCTATTACACAGCAAAGTGATTTGACTATATATGTTGTTTTAAATGAGTTGAATAAACACAAGACTCAGAACAAATATCCTTACCATTATTAGGAATGAAAGGGAGGAAGGAAGAGGAAAAGAGAAAAGGTTCCTTAAGTTGGCAAGAAAAGATCTCATCATAAAAAGCTAAACAAACCTATTGCACATAAAATGAATTTTTAACAGTCAAAACTGGAGAAAAGTACTGCATTTAGCTTTTTTTTAATGTACCCATCTAAATGCTTTTCAATTAACATGCAAAAAATCAACCAATGCTATAAATATCTTATAATAAAAAAACATTTTAAAAGCAAAGCAAAATTGTTAGTTTCCATCTTAGCAAAAATTCTCAATAGGAACAGAATTAACATTTAATTAAAAAGTTTGATAAAACATCTGCATAGTTTTTATTATAAAATAAAAATTTTATATATAGGCTCAGTATTACTGATTATTACTATGAGCCACTAATGGCTTCTTTATTGTGTTTTCACATTTTTCAGATTTGAGGGTTTTAAATTTTCCTTTTAAATAATTTTAATCATTTATGCTACATAATTTGTAGTTCTTCTTTTAAAGCAAAAATTTCCCCTTGTAAAACCATCTGAGAAAGGAATACTTCGGAAAGTACATCATATAAAGATATGGCAAGCCACTCCTCCAGCATTCTTGCCTGGGAAATCCTGTGGACAGACGAGCCTGGTGGGCTATAGTCCATGGGGTTGCAAAAGAGCTGGGCGTGACTTAGCAACTAAACAACAACAATGAAAACAAAAATACCTATCTTAGACTCAATTACATAGCAAATTAAATAATGGAAATAGAACTTAAAAGCAGGAAACAATTCACAACTGTTTTTTAGCACATAAACCACTCACTCACATGATTTAAATAACTCTCCTAAGAAAGAAGGGTACCAGTTAGAAAACAGCCAGATATTCCAGGGTGACACACACTGTGATTCTCTGGAAAACTTCACTAAATATATGAATAGTTACAACCAGAGTAGATGCTGTGCCCCGCCCCCCCCAATATAAAAACTATGTACTTTAAACAACACTTTTAAAAATCAGAAGAAAACAAGGATCTGAAAATCTTACAATCTGAAAACCAAAATAAATAAAAAAGTATAATAAAATCATTTTCAGTTACTTGTGATCTCACAATTATTTTATCCAAAACTACAGTTTATGTTCTCAATTAATGTCATTACTCAAAATGGTCACATTATACTTTAAAGCTACAGTCATTGCTGCTGCTGCTGCTGCTGCTAAGTCGCTTCAGTCGTGTCTGACTCTTTGCGACCCCATAGATGGCAGCCCACCAGGCTCCGCCGTCCCTGGGATTCTCCAAGCAAGAACTCTGGAGTGCGTTGCCATTTCCTTCTCCACGGTCATTTATATAAGTACAATTATTTACTTAACTAATTCAGGAAAACTACAATTTTAATTCTAATCTCATTTAGTTAACCTTTCCTAAGTAGAAAGTAATCCCTAGGTATGTTTCAATATCCCAAGTAGCTGAAAAGTATTAAACTAAAAAAAAAAAAAAAAACTATCAACCTGAAAAATGAACTGAACTGTCTATTTCACTGCTGAAAACTGAAAAGACTGCTAAGAAAGATGTTCTTGTTACATGAGTATCAAAATTATTAGAAAAATGTACAATCAAAAATTAATAACCCCTAATGTCTAGTCAAGGCTATGGTTTTTTCCAGTGGCCATGTATGGATGTGAGAGTTGGACTATAAAGAAAGCTGAGTGCCAAAGAATTGATGCTTTTGAACTGTGGTGCTGGAGAAGACACTTGAGAGTCCCTTGGACTGCAAGGAGATCAGTCCTGGGTGTTCACTGGAAGGACTGATGTTGAAACTGAAACTCCAATACTTTGGCCACCTGATGCGAAAAGCTGACTCATTGGAAAAGACCCTGTTGCTGGGAAAGATTTAGGGCAGGAGGAAAAGGGGACAACAGAGGATGAGATGGTTGGATGGCATCACCGACTCAATGGACATGGGTTTGGATGGACTCCGGGAGTTGGTGATGGACAGGGAGGCCTGGCATGCTGCGTTTCATGGGGTTGCAAAGAGTCAGACATGACTGAGTGACTGAACTGAACTGAATTATACACTGAGAATAACACAGTAGACCTTTCTGCTTCAGAGATGGTAATATTTAAAACTGTGCCTTGGCTTCAAAATTTTCAATAATCTCTTTCTTTGCAACATCTCACTGTGAACACCCAATGCTCCTTTCTTCCACTGTTAAGCAATTATTTCCTATTTTTTTGGTCATTCTCACAGATCTGTGCTTCCAAATGTTTTATGGTCCACACCAAGGCACTAAGTAGCATCCACAGTCAAAAAGAGCCAAATAATTCTTTTATGTCTTTGTTTAAACTTCAGACCAAATCAATTAACTGATGTCACGTTACAATCGTCAAATAACTCTCATCTATAAAGTCACTCTAGCTTTAAATTTCTGTGATTTTAAATACTACGCATGTGCTAGTTTAAGTCTCATTACTAATCCACTAAATGATAAGAAAAGTAAGTTCAACCCCGAGTCTACAGTTTAGTTTTTGTATGACTACACTCAGAGCTTTGTAACATGTATATATTCAAATATTATAGACAGTGTGGAAACACTTAAAAGGATTAAGTTGCTTCACACAAAACAATCGGACCTTTTATATGAGAATTCCCCTCATAGAAAACTTTCATGAAAGAAAACCAAACATATATATATATATATATATAACTAGAAATTCATTTATAATTATAATTAAGTTAGTAGAAGGATTTTATTGGCATCTTGAATTTATATTAAAATTTAGCCTAAAATAAGTTACCAATAATAATACAAACAATTACACAAGCTAATAATTACTTAGCAGCAACTATGTGTCAAACATTGCTCAAGACACATTACAGATATGAGCTCATTTAATCTCCCAATAATCCAATGAGATGGATAACATTATTTTTCCAATTTACAAAGAGAAAACTAGGGTGGGTGAGATTAAAGGGCTTGCCCAGGTCACTCAGTCATGAAATGGCAGAGTCAGGATTTGAACACAGGTAGCCTGGATGCAGAGTCTATGCTTTTTACAATGTTATTCTCTTTAGAAAGAACTTGGATATATGCACAAATTTATAGATACAATAAAACATTCTGCAAAGGACACTTAAAAGTGTATCAAGGTTTAATATAAATGCATTAAAATAGAAACATATACTATAGCTCCTACATCAAAAAGTTACCCCCCACAAGAAGTTAATGGATACATGGCTAGCTTATTTTTATTACAGTTAAAACAAGAGTTTTCACAATTTTAAATTATATACAGAATTAACACAGACCCACTATTTCTTTAAGCCACTAAGAGATATATCAAAAGATACAATGGTTATAAAATTTAAGATAAATGCTAGTGTTTAAATTTTCAATCAAAATAAGATTAAACATTTAAAGTCTGCTGCTGCTGCTAAGTCGCTTCAGTCGTGTCCGACTCTGTGCAACCCCATAGACGGCAGCCCACCAGGCTCTGCCATCCCTGGGATTCTCCAGGCAAGAACACTGGAGTGGGTTGCCATGTCCTTCTCCAATGCATGAAAGTGAAAAGTGAAAGTGAAGTTACTCAGTTGTGTCCGACTCTGCGACCCCATGGACTGCAGCCTACCAGGCTCCTCTGTCCATGGGATTTTCCAGGCAAGAGTACCAGAGTGAGTTGCCATTGCCTTCTCCTATTTTAAAGACTGCTACTATAGATTAAATTGAAAGAAATTTAAATTTCTATATATTTCTATATTTTATATTGGTAAAATTTTGTATTAGTAAAATGTCTTAAAATTTTAAGAAATACTTAAATGAAAATCATTATTTCTAGAAGTAAAACCCCTAAACAGTTTGAAAATATTTGTTTACTACCTACCTCTCCATGATTGAAAAAGAAGCACAACACTGTAACCAAGCCTCCTAAACGGCTGCCGCTGGAAAAGAATATAAGAAAATGTAACTCCAGTAACAGAAACCAGGTCGAGCCTACTAAAACCCTGAAATAACATAGCATCTGCTAGTACTACAAAAAGTTTTAGCCACACTAGAACTCTATTATTTACAAAACAACTTATTTCCTCTGATGTATCATTAGTTTAAAAAAAAGTTTTGTTTTTTTTTTTAAAAATCATTCTCCATGCTCAAAATGTACAGAAAATCAGAAACTGACAAGGAATAAAAAATTCTTATTCGTCATGTTATTGTGTACCATGCAACCTGATCTTTCTTTTTTCATTTTTTAAACTTTAGTACCAACTATTTTTCTTTGTATATAATATATATTCAGGAGAGAGGATGGACGCTAGTACAGAAAAGTCCTTTATGGTCAGAAAGCTGGAAATCATCATACTGCCTCCTGCTCCTGGAAATTCACTAAGTGTGTTAGCACATTAAAGATTTAACTAATTTAGTACTTCCCAAATCCCATCTCCAAGCTACCTTTATACCTGCTTGTGAAACACTTGTTTACAGAGTAAGTTTTATCATTTATTTTCAAAAAATTGGGAAACACAACACAAACATCAAAATAAGAGAATCTGGCTTATACCTCTAGCTAAGAAACCACAATGGTATAGTTTGACAGTCCTAACAGTTAAAGCTTCACTTGCTCAGATAAGGGTGAAATACGTCCCCATTCTACTCTGACCCTGACCAAAAGCATCTGGGCAAGGGAAAGGAAGGCTCTTTTCAGGTTTGTTTCACCATTTCTTTCATCTCTACTCTTGAAGTCTTTGAGTTCTCTTTAGCTCATGCTGCTTTCTTGTAATTTTATCCAGATACCCTTCCTTCCTTCTATCCACCCAGAAATATGTGTATATCACAGAAAAGCAACAAAGAATCAGACACAGGTATTTCAGGCCATTATGTTTATTCTTCAGGGTGTACGAAAGAGGAAACACAGGGGAGATATACATGAGATGGCAGGGATAATTCATGTACAGAGAACATACACCCTCCCCAACATCCCCAGTAGCGAACAGGAAGGGCTGGGACAGTCAGCCTTGGCTCAAGAGGGAAGTGGAGTCTGGATGTTTAGTGGCAAGGAGTTTACAGAGTTGCTATTTTCCCCATAGAGTTAGGGCACAGAGCTACTTGCTGCTCAAGAGAACAGGGAGCAGTGCTAAAGGTAGAGGAAAGTGGAGGAGGAGGTATCTGAAATACCACTTGCACTTAGGAGAGAGGTAAGGAGGGAAAACAGAAGGGCTCTAGAGCCCTCTTTAAGGGATCAATAGAAGTTCAAGATCACAGATTGTCACAGAGACACTAACAGTAAGGCTGTGTGATCTTTCTCCACTGGTTATTAACTTGGACCGGCACAAATGAAATATAAAGGGGCAAAGAAAGCATGCTGGCCAGACAGCAGTGAAGTGATGGATTACAGAAATAAGAAAGGCAGATAAAGGAGCTAGATAGGGTACAGGACAGGGGTTGGAAGTTGGGGTTCTCTCCTCAAGAGGCATAGCATGGCTACTTCAAAAGACCAGCAAACAGGCAAACTCTAGCCTCACTTAAGTGATAAGACTTTAGGAAGCTTAAGAATGTATTATGGGGACTTCCCTGATGGTCCGGGTGTTAAGAATCTGCCTGCCAATTCAGGGGACACGGGTGTGATCCCTAATCTAGGAAGATTATGCATGCCGCAGGCAATTGAGCCCGTGCCCTCCAACTACTGAAACCTGCACACCCTAGAGCCCGGGCTTTGCCACTGGACAGCAGCCCTGCTCGCTGCAACTAGAGAAAGCCTGCATGTGGCAATGAAGCACCACTGAAAATAAAATTTTTTAAGAAAAAGAATGAGTTATGGACTTAAATAATTAAATGTTTAAATATTAGATATTAAAGAGACAAATATATTTTAACAATTTGAACATATTCTAACAAGACAAAAAGCCATAGATCTATATATTTTTTAATAATGGTTTCCTGCCAGCAACCCTCCTCCAATCCTATTCACCAAAGATAATCAATAACATTTGTTGGGTGTCCATCCTTCCAAATTCTCTCTATAACCATACAAACACATATTTTAATGTTATTACTGTTAACATCCCTCCAAAATGTTCCTTTCCTAATTAATCTGTTATTCCTAATCCATACATTTAACCCAAAGCATTCTTTTCAACAGATGTCATATACTGCACAGTACAAACACTTTGTAACTTGTTCCACCCTTTCCCTGTTATTGGTCATACAGATGTTTTTCAGTTCCTTGTTTTAATTTTTTAAATGATAAAATAACATCTTTGCACATGTAAAAAATAGTGTTTTTACTTCTATCAGATAGACCTGTGAGACTGTCAAGTCAAAGAATGTGGGCTTTCCAGAAAACCCACTCTAGTCCACACCCTCACCAGTGTACGAAGGGTTGATTTCACTATAACACAGAAGCCAGTGTGCCCAGACCCTTTTACATTTTGCCCATAGAAGGGTGGAGATTTTTTCTCACTGTTATTTTGATTTGTTCTTCCTGCCTATTTGTACAAAGCATTATGTCAGTGGGTTGTTTCATTTTGCTTTCTTCATTTACTCTTCTGTGAACTGTTCTGTTCACATTCTTACCTGTTTTTCTACTGGATTCTCTGTTTCCCTATTTAAAGATTAGGGATATAAATTTTTTACTGTTATATATGTGACAAAATCTTTTGCTATAACTTATGATTTATTCTACAATGAAAAATTTAACTTTATGTAGCTAATTTTATAGTAAAATGTCAATATTTTTTCTTTTTTCCTTCTGCATTTCCTGGCTTGTCTGTGAAGGTCTTCCCCATCTCAAAATTATACAGTGTTCTCCTATAATAAGATTATAGTACAGCATCTTTTGATTACAGACAGCTTTGCTTGACCAGGCAGAGAGGCAGATTTTCTGGTATATTGAGGCTCTGCATAGCCAAGAGCAGAGAAAAAACTGCTTATCTACAAGGAATGTTCTATGTTCCAATCATTAGAAAATGACATGACTTGCAATAAATCCAAAACAGTGTTCCCAGCGTTTAACTTCCTACCCTCTGATGTTTAAAGACTATCACATAGGTCATTTTATTGTGCTAAACAGAATATTTAAAATCATTTTTTTCCCATTACAGTTGATTAGTTGATATTTCAACATTCCCTAGTGGTTAAAAAAAGTTTCTTCTGCAATATTACCACCAACTGTCAGAAAATATGAAAGCTCCTATTGTGCAAATTTTAAAGCATTCTAAGCTTGGTAAACATTTGCCACAGTTATTCATACATCCCAATTAACCTTGGACCTTAATTTCCCTAGATATAAAATAAGGGGATAAGAATATAAAAAATCTTAAAAATACTTGTCAACTCTAATGATTAATAATCTTGTAATTTTCTTCTTTCCCAAATCTTTCTGTAAAGTGGATTTAAACCAGTCATCACATTTTGGTAGGCTCTGTTAATCATTGTGGTTTCTACCTCTATATACCAAAGAATTATGAAACATGCAAAGTTCAAAATAAAGAAACAAAAGTAATCATTGTTGTTGTTTAGTCACTAAGTGGTGTCCAACTCTTTTCTGACCCTATGGACTGCAGCCTGCCAGGCTCCTCTGTCCATGGGATTTCCCAGGCCAGACTACTGGAGTGGGTTCCAATTTCCTTCTCCAGGGGATCTTCCCGACCCAGGGATCAAATCTGTATCTCTTGCATTGCAGGCATATTCTTTACCGTTGAGCCACCAGGGAAGCCTAATATTAAATTACCCTGTGTAAATGCTTAGGAAAGAGAATATGAAAGAGTAATTTAGAAACAAATCAATCAAGAGGATTTCAAGTCTTGAATTTGAGATGTAAGCCTCAGCACCTGCTAGACCACCAGACCTGACTGAGAGCAGAGCATCCTCCCTTGAACTTTTTAATTGTTTAGTCCCTATGTTGTGCACGACTCTTTGCAACCCCACGGACTGTAGCCTGCTGGGCTCCTCTGTCCATGGAATTCTCCAGGCAAGAATACAGGAGTGGGTTGCCATTTCCTCCTCCAGGGGATCTTCCTGATCCAGGGATGGAACCTGCAACTACTATTTGGCAGGCGGATTCTTTACCACTGAGCCACCAGAGAAGCCTTCTCTTAGGGGCAGGGATATTTTGAACATTAAGAAAAGAAAAAGTAAAAGGTGAGAAAGAGAATGAGAATCAGGAGGGCTGAGAAAAGTTCTAAGCTTGGTCCTGCCAGTCTGTTATAAGCAAATAATCAATGCCTTTAATTTAACTCTCTTGTCTGCTAGGACCAAGGAAAAGAGTTTTATTTACAAGATTGTGAACTTCTTGATACATCACTGCAACTGTTGTAGTGCCAAATATTGAGCCTCTCCTAAGGCAGAGATTCAAAAGGTATCTTTAGAATAAGTGAAAACATGAAAAGTCTTCAATCAGAACACTGCTGGCATTCATTTTGGGGAACCTTGTGGTTAAATATACATTTCCTGTCATTGGTACTGGGACCTCCACTCCATGATGCACAATTTCCTCTCCATCAGCTCAGTCTCTACCCAGATGCTTCCTTCCCCTCCTGCCTTGAAACCTCACTCTGCTGGGAGAGTCATTCTGTCAGGCTCCTACATGGTTCTAGGCCCAGAGGTGAGGCCAGCAGCCTCCTCTATTGTCATCTTCTTTAAACCCTGCTCATCAGAGCTCATTTCTCTCACATGCTCTCCTCAGAGCTGTCATCTCCCAGTACTCTAGCTCATTCCCATTATTCACAGCTTTCTCCTACCTCAAAGGCACACCGAGTTTCTTAACCCTCTGCTGAGCACGACTGGAGAAAATTATACCAATGTGCAAACCTGTGCTGTCCTAAAATTATAAAACAAAATTTTAAAAACCTGTCAATCACAAATCCTCATGAACTATGCCTCCCAAATATCTTGGAGACCGTCCGCTTCTTTCCATCCCACCCCCACTAAACTAGCTCAGGCCACCTCCCCCTTCCCCATGGACAACTGCAACACCTTCCTGCACAGCTTCATTAGGCTGTGCATCCATGCTCACGCCTCCTACAATATATTCTCTACATTATGCCATCGTTACAAATAAATGAATACAACCACACTAACTATCCACTCAATACTTCACTGGCATTCCACTGTTCTCTGGAGGAAATGCAAACACCTAAACATGTCTAGGATGCTGTGTGGGATCTGGTTGTGTATGTACCCCCAGACCCTTTCACTATTCTTCCTTCTACCCCAAAACCTGTGCTCCAGTTGCACTGTACTGCTACAGTCCCTCAAATGGAATCACAATGACTGCAGTGAGCAAAACAGCCTGGTGGGGAACAGGACTGACGGCAGAGGAAGAGAGTCTAGGCAGAGAGAGGCCTACGGGAGAAAACCATGGTATCCTAGGAAGAGTGGTGCTGGGAGGTCCCAGAGATAGAGAGAGGATGTCAGACTGTCCCAAGGAGACAGAATGCTGGGGGGCAAAGAAAGAAGTACAAGGATGCCAGAGATATTCTGAAGAAAGAAACCAACGGGGTTTTGTGACTACTTGGACGTCAGAGGTAGCAAAAGGGGATAGTCATGGATATCTTCTCAGGCTCAGACTTGGACAACAAACAGTGTGGTTAGTGTCATTTGCTGAGATAATGACACAAGAGGAGGCAGATTTTGTAGAAAAGACACCAATATTTTCAACTAATAACTTTCATCAATTTATGCATGCTGAAGAGAAATACTTATCTTTTAAATATTCATATACAACTGTTATACCAAATGATTCAAGACGTGCTAAACCACCAAGCTAATAGAACATCCAAAAAAAAAAAAAAAAACAAAAACAAAAAAACAAGGAGCTGGAAAAGTTTGAGCTAATACAATTCACAGCCTATTTAAGACACGTTTTTAACCAAAAATCCAGCCTGTGTAAACAGTAAATGCTGATTTATTAATGAAGAACAAAAAATGTCAAGTAAAATAATGAAAAATAATCAGCATAAAGGATAAGAAATTCAACTTCTCCTTAAAACAGGTGAAGGGCTAGGGAAAAGTAAAATCTTGATATAAAATCTTAGTTCTGCCACAAAGCCTAAAAAGAAAAAAAAAAAAAAAACCCCACTGCATCACTTCATAGGTGACTTGGTCATGAGAAGGACATGTACGAAAATTAGTTATATTAACTACAACTATTCACTTCAGGACAGAAAGTGAAAGTTGCTCAGTCGTGTCCAACTCTTTGTGACCCCATGGACTATACAGTCCATGTAATTCTCCAGGTCAGAATACTGGAGTGGGTAGCCGTTTTCTTCTCTGGGGGATCTTCCCAACCCAGGGATTGATTCCGGGTCTCCCACATTGCAGGCAAATTGTTTACCAGCTGAGCTACCAGGGAAGAAAGGAGGGCATTAAGCAAAATTAAAAGGGAGGTCTGACATACAGACTAATCTTCCAGGTCCTCAAGGTATCTGGAACCTATTTAGAAATAAAGTAGTTAAAAAAAAAAACAAGAAAACCAATTCTAGTATCAAGGAAGCCACTGTGAATCTCCAATGGCCAAAGAAGATAACAGAAGAACAGAAAACCGGAAGAGCATTTTCTTTGCACTGTGTGACTGGTTGGTTCCTCATGTGAAAGAAAAGGCATTTTCTGATGAGTAGCTATGGTCTACCAAAGAATGGCCAGGCTTTTCTCACAATGCAAATCGAAGGAGGATCTGCAGGTAACAGACAATGCAAAAAACAAAACTTTAAGCTCAAAACTCTTTAGAAGAGCTGGAAATTTCATAAAAACTACACTAAAACATAACAGGTAAAATAAGGGAGGGGGAAAAAAAACCAGAAAATTATATTTCAATCCAAGAGTCCCCTATCCAAATCATAGGATTTTGAGGAAAAGAGAGACAATGGAGAGGAGAAAGTCATCAAAGAAGTAATATAGAAAGTTTCCCCCAGAAGAATGCACATGTCCAGAGGAACAAAGCTGTTAGAGCATCTGATATAAAGAATGAAACAAAATCTACTACATCATGACCTTTACTTAAGATATGGAAAAAAGAATCCCAAAGCTGCCAGAGAGAAAAAATGAACCAGGTACAAAAGGAACTGATGGCAGAACAGCACCTAACTTTTGAAAAGCGATAGTGAATCTCAGAAGACAGTGGAATAAAGTCTAAAGAAAACTAAAGTACTGAATCAGCTAAAAAGTTTACTCAGGTTTTTTAGGAAAAATCCAAATGAACTTTTCTAAAACCAGTCAAACTATTGACCAGTATAGTGTGGAGCCAAAAGACACAGGGTTCCAGGAGACAGGCCCCAAGGTTTATGAGTGGGAGAACTGAAAAGGTGAATTTTACATATTTGGCAACATATAAATTGTTTTACAGTTTACTTGCGGACTGTGAAGAAAGCTGAGCACCAAAGAATTGATGCTTCTGAACTGCGGTGTTGGAGAAGACTCTCGAGAGTCCCTTGGACTGCAAGGAGATCCAACCAGCCCATTCTAAAGGAGATCAGTCCTGGGTGTTTGGATGCTAAAGCTGAAACTCCAGTACTTTGGCCACTTCATGCGAAGAGTTGACTCATTGGAAAAGACTCTGATGCTGGGAGGGATTGGGGGCAGGAGGAGAAGGGGACGACAGAGGATGAGATGGCTGGATGGCATCACCGACTCAATGGACGTGAGTTTGAGTGAACTCTGGGAGTTGGTGATGGACAGGGAGGCGTGGAGTGCTGCAGTTTATGGGGTCGCAGAGTCGGACACAACTGAGCGACTGAACTGAACTATGGTTAATAATTAATCAGTATACAAAAAGTGAAGGAAAACAAAATAATAGATGACTCTTAACTACAAGAAAATAATTGTTTCCATGTAAAAAACTATTTACCCTACCAGACTCAGGGCTTCCCAGGAGGGACAGCAGTAAAGAATTTGCCTGCCAATGTAAGAGACACAAGAGATGCAGGTTTGATCCTTGGGTTGGGAAGATCCCCTGGAGGAGGAAATGGCATCCCACTGCAGTATTCTTACCTGGAAAATTCCATCGACAGAAGATCTTGGCAGGCTGCATTCCACAGGGTCATGAAGAGCCAGACACGACTTAGCGGGCCAAGCACAGAGCACAGCACTTGACTAAGCAGTGTGCAATGTTTATATGGTCATAACAACATAAATATGGACTACTGTCTGAAAGTGCTTTCTCGGGACAAAGAAATGGATGGGCGATGTGGACAGACAGGGCAAGGGACTGGTGCTTCATTTCATCACAAAAGCCAACACAGAAAATAACGACAATTAACTTTAAAATCACGCTAAAAAGTCTCATACCCAGCTGTAGAATAGAATAAAAAAATAGCTCAATAAACTTGTTTGGGAACTTGCTGATTTTCACTGGACAAAGAACTATAAGCAAAACAATCATAAAAATTTCCCAGGTAACAGGAAAACAGACATTCTTATTCATCACCAAAGGAAATAAAATACTACATTGTACTGTTTTTTTAAGCGAGGATAGTGGGTACTATAGAAGATAATCACAGAGATGCATGAAACATAAAATAAGGGGTTTCATATAGCTGTTTCTAATTAAGCCCTAAAAGAAATGTTCAGTAAAAGTATTTTCCATGGAGAACAACAAACAAAAGCCCAGGGAGACAGCAGGGTCTGGAGAGGTAACAGGCAGCTTAGGCAGACTCAGAGTCAGCTTTACTCACTGCTCAGGGTTTTCTACAGAAGATCTGCTCAGGTGATGCTTAATCTAAAACAGAAAGCCAAATGCTGAAGGAGCTCCAAAACCAAGAAGAGGTATTTTCTGGGCACCCTGGGGAACACTGAACGGAAAAGGGCTCAAAGATTCTATAACATGATCTAAAAATCACACTCAAAATCAGGGGCGGTAATGATTCTATTTCTTGTCTTATGAATTGTGGGGAAAGGATTTTTATCCATCCTTCAGCTACAGTTTCTATACGTCTTTACTACAGAAACTCTAAAGATGGTGGCAGCCATAATCAAAATCAGTGAGAGACTAAAGAAAAAATTAAGCACAAAAGTGCTGGGCACAGCACTTCTCTGTGAAGACCTTGAATGGCTTCATGTCATTATTTTACCATCCTTAGACTAAAAGCAGACAAAAGAATGGCTTGGCCTGGATGCCACATAATCTCCATAGAAGGGGCTGGTGGTACCGGTGGATGAGACCACATTCTCACCACTGGCGCGACCAGATTGCAGTAGAGGAAGGAACAGGAATTTTAAAGCTTAGACTGGGGGTGACAAGGACACTCAAGCAGTAGTCCAATCAAAAAATCTTGTTTCCATTCTGTTCTCTGAGAGGAAAATGAAGAGATGTTCCTTGGCAGAAGGGAAGGAATCAAGAAACAGACAGACTGAAGGACAGTGACGAATAAAGAATAACTACTTCGTACAAGGAGGGATGAACTCTATAAAACCAACAGGGGGATGAACCCTAAAACAAAAACACATCTTCTAAGGGACATCCCTCTTCCAGGGCTAATTCTGTCCTATATTAGTTTTCCACTAATAGAAATACTCAAGGTTTGTTTTGAATTCCTCTAAATTTCAAAGGAAGGCAAAATGATCAAAGGCAACAAACTTGTGAAACAGATGTACTTCTGGAGCACACACACACTCCCCAGACAGACACCTGTATCAGAGAAGTAATAGAGACAGAAGACAAGTCCAGTAGGAGTGAAAAGGAGAGTGAGATGATATGGAGAGGCTAGGCCTCCTTGGGTACAAGGCCTTTCAAATTCCCAGTTTCAGTTTTTACGAGGCCCAAATAGTTGGGTTTCCTGTTCCCTAATTCTACAAGACCTCTGTATCCCAGGACCACATCCCTCTTTTATTTGAACTAGTCAGAGTATCTCTGGTGAGCTATTTAGAAAAAAGAAAAAAGAAATCCTGTTTGGAAACTCTCTTATTATTTGTATACATCTTTTATATAAATAAAATTTATAATAAATTTTATTTAATATGTATTTTTTTCCAGAGAGCTGGCTGTTAAACATTTACCAGCACACCATAACTTCAGGGTGAATAAACAGTTATATGTACCATCCAATCTATTCTTACTTAACAATCTCAATTTCCAGAATAATACTAAAATCAAACAACAAAGAAGAAAGGATTAATATTACTTGCATGACATCTGCCCTTCAGGTCCAACAAGAAAAGCTTTTGGCATTTATCAGTAAGAGAATTCCATCTCTCAGGAATGAATGAATTTCCCCAAGAAGCAATGAGGACTTTCCTAACTGCCTGCTAACTACTCTCACATGTTCCAACCTCCCTGCAGAACAGAGACATGCGGGGTCTTGAGAAACTGGCCCCCAGAAACTTAGTCTGCAGCTGAGAAATATTAGCTTATCTTATGAAATATATAACTGTAACTATGACTTAACAACACAGCTTGTAGAAAATAATTAACAATAGGTATTTTGAAGAAATACTAAAATACTGAGAATTCCAGACAAAAAGGTATATTATGAATAGGTCGTGTTTGCAAAAATACCTTACTTCATCTCCTCAAGTCAGAGCTTGGCAGCCCAGCCCCATTTCATCACTTGTCTATGCTTTCTGTTTTCCCTTCCACTTCCATTTCTGCTGAAATGAACTGGCTTACTTGACCTCAGAAAACTTATATATATATTATTTTAAAACAAATATACTTCTGGATTTAAAAACACCATACTCAATTTACCTATACATTTCTAATCTGCTCAAGAAATTTCAACTTTCATTTCTCAATAGAAACATAGTTTTTATAAAAAAGATTCTAAATTCAATTAAGATATCCTCCTCTTTATTCTTAACCCACATGATAAGAAGTCTGCAGCTTTATCCCCCTTTATAAAATTAGAAGGGTGGCAAACCTAACAATCAAGGAAGAAAACATTAAGAACAACCTAGTAATTTGAGACTTCTAAAAATATTCATGTCAAGAACATTTAAAAATGCAATGAAAAAATGATAGAAAAAGTGATAGAAGACTTGATTCACCATAATATAAACCAAGGTCCCTATTAGAGTATAATTTACACACCTGGGCCCCCAGGGTGCAGCATAACTGTCAAGAGAACAGAAGTGACTCCACAATGCTCATTTGGGGATGGGTGAGGCTAGGAAGATTCTAGATTTTAGGATGTGTTTGGACAGGACTAAAGAGATTATGCAGGGAAATGAAAACATGTGACACTAGTGTGGTCTCTTTACCCAAGCACAGCTCCAGAGGGCAGGCCACCAGGCACAAGAGTCAGACAACACCAAGGGGGCCAGCGGGGCTCAGAGCAGTGAAATGGGTGCGGCTGAAACAGGACGCAGCACTCAGAGCTGGGGGAAGAACCAGAGACAGCTATTTGGAAAGACCCAAATCCTCTTAAGGTAAAGTCACTCCCTCCTGCTACCCTAAGCAGTGAGTGGTCTACAGATTTTTTTTTTTAAGCCTAAAACTACAGTAAGAAATAAGACTTTACACCACAACTCAGCACACATACATGTATATACATATATACAATAAGCAACAAACAGAAGTTTCTCTAAATAACACCTATTTTATAAACTATGGAGAAGGCAATGGCACCCCACTCCAGTACTCTTGCCTGGAAAATTCCATGGACAGAGGAGCCTGGTAGGCTGCAGTCCATGGGGTCGCCAAGAGTCAGGCACAACTGTACGACTTCACTTCACTTTATAAACTATGGTATGTGTTATTATTTATATTTGTATTCTTTTTTCACATAAGTAGGAATTGCTGGTCCCAACTCACTAAACTGATCTTAAAATCCCCTATGAGGTAACGCCCTCTCGTTTGACGAAGTGGTCACTGGTTGACTTTGGGGTGAGGTGGGTGTCAAAGGTCACATGAGTTCATAGCTCAGCTTTGAATCTTGTCCATCTATTGGTCACATTTCTACTTCCTTCACTTGCTTGGAAGAGGTTTCCAACCAGTCTAGCATTAAGGTCATTCATCAACAACCCCAACTCTTTGCTCCAATCTGATCTTCCACAATCCCTCCTCAGTCATTTGTATCCCAGGGAAACTGATCTGCTTTCTACCCCCTCCCTATCCCAAAATGTCCACCTTTGACCCTCCCCAGGGTTCTTTTCGACTCCACCTATCCAAAGTGCTCTGATCCTTCAAGACAGAGCTAGATCGACTGCTCCACACAGAACAAATTTCTCCTGCCTCCAGAACTGAAAGCACTTTATCCTTGCTGTCTATCTTCTACTGACACACGCCCACCACTGCTGCCATCTCCAACCTCACCCCACCCCCATGCTCTCAGAACCCAAACATGCAGTCTCAGAAAGGGACCACTTAGTATGCACTTCAGGTCCAGACTGAACAAATGAACATGGAGGGAGAATACTGCTCTCTGCAGACTAAAAAATTTCTGGCCAGGGCCCAAAGCACCAAGAATCCCTCAACCAAACCCAGAGCCTCATATTCTCTGCAGCAGATATTATGTCTTCAGCCTCTGAAATAATTGTCACAGTAAGCATTATAAGAAAATGATATTGCATGCTTACTTTTAATGTTTAGAAATTCTTCTTTCAATTAAAAAAGCATAACTATAGGTTAGCAATTTAGTAAGAATGTCATGTTCCATGTTTTAACTTCTCTTAAAGTCTGATTTCCCAAATGTATTAAAGACAGCTGGGTACTACTCAGCAAAATGAACAGATCCCCCCGCAAACTCATCTAACTTTGGCTCCTCATGAGACAAAGCACCCTGGCTTTGCTTTCCTTCAAAAGTCAGCTTCCTCTCCTGCTTATCAGATAACTTCTGTTAAGTTAGTTCTGTGTATCTTGTTTCAAAAACAAAATTTTTCACAATCTTTTAATCATGAATTTTCATTTCAGTCTCCCCTAATTACATAATTCAAAGAACTTACTTAGAGCAAAGTCAGAAATATTAGCATCAAAGTATCTTAAATCTTTATGCAAATATATTTCAAGTTGATCTTCTAACAGCTTCCTCATTTGACAAATATTTATCAAGCAACTGGTATATACTCAGACACTAAGCTAGGATGCAAGAGATCTTTGAGGTATTAAACTGAAAATGCCACACTTCCAAAGCAAAGAAAACAACAGGATAATAGCAGATTCGCATGCATTAACCCAAATTGAAAATTACATACATATGCTATACTTCTGGACCGCAAAGAATCAGGAAGAAGTCAAAAAAGAAAATTCTAAAAATACTCTGAAGCTAAAATAATTCAAACAAGTAGTAGAAGGAATGGTCAAAAAAAGGAGAAATGGAAACGCAAAACTCAGAAAATATGTTAATCTTTTAGTTTTAGAAATGTTGCTCAACTATGAAGTAAGTGAAGGCAGTTATTAAATATCTGTATAGACTATATTTCTGTTTAACATTAGCAGAATAGTCACTAACACCATTTGTCAATAAATGGTCCTTTCCCTTATGTTCCCAATATTTTAGGTAACCAATATATACTGCTGATGTACAAAAGCCCATGAATATTTAATATTTATCAAATATCCCTGCCCTCCTCTACTTTATCCTTTAAAATTATTTTAAATGTGGCTGGCTATACCAATAGTGAAATCAATCAATAGGAAATAATTTTTTATCTACTAATAGGTATATTAGAAATGACATTGTCATAAAACTGAACGATAAGTCAATCATTATCTCACTGTTCTTACTATTCTAGTATACAGTATAAACCATACATATTAAAAATGAATAGTCTTACCTCAAATATGTGCCATATATGAAGAACAATGCCATCATTAGTCCATTCAAAATAAAAATTACAGCAACATAAAAGCAAGCAGGATCTCCCAATCCTTTAAAAATTAAAAAACAAAATGCTTTAACTATAGATTACTTTATGTGTCTGACAATTCACATTAAATTGTGACTATTTTGAAAATGGTTGCCAGACATACTAAATGGTTGCCTGGGTTCCCATCTGAGCACATGACACCAGTGTGAAACATAGGTGAGACCAGAGAAGTAGCTGTAGCGGTTATAAAACAGGGCTGCAAATTCATGGAGACTCCTCCTGCAGAGGTCTGGGGTCTGTGCCCCTGCTTTTAAGTCTGGCTGGGCTTGTGACTGCTTCAGCAGGCCATGGCAGAAGCCGTATGGAAGAGGCCACGCGGTATCCGACTTGGAGCCCTGAGCAACCGCATGAGAAGCCTAACTATCCTGAGATACTAATACAAAAGCACAAGACGCATGAAAAGGGCACTTGCAGATGTTCCAGTGAGGCTCAGCTGGGCTCAGCCTTGCAGGTACCCCCGTCAAGCAGCCAGAATGTAAGTGAAGTAGCTCCAGGTTAATTCCAGTGTTCCCAGCCATTTGAGTCTAGCAGAGTCCTCTGACATCGCAGAAACAAACCAACCATTCTATACCCTGCCCAAATTCCCTACTAGCAGAAACCATAAACACAATAAAATTGTTGTTTACACCACTAAGTTTGCCGTAAATTTATTGTACTGCAACAGACAACAGGACAACATCACAGAAACTTGCCTTCACAGCTTTCAATAGGGCTGAGTCCTTCTCCTCTGGTAACTGTCCAACATATCTTGGTTTGAATACCAATCAAATCCATTATTTTGGTATAAATCCTGTACCAGCTGGCTAAGATTACCTAATTGAAAAAGAGAGGGAAACATTTTAAGAAAAAAGTATCCTCAACAGTTTCCTTACTAGAATATCTTTGAGATATTCTGACAATTGACAAATTTTCCCTTCCTGTACCATTCCCATCTGGGTCTCTTTAAATCTAGTAAAGAAGCTTCACAGTCCCCTATGTAGATTCTTCACTGGTCAGTCTTCACCTGTTCACCCATGGCTAAGAATAAGATATAACAAAAGATATACAATCTGTAATCTTCAAAAGCTATAAAATTCAACTAAGGGACATAAAACAAGAGTTGAACAAACAGAAAGATATTCTATATTCCTGAACAGATTTAATTTTTCAAGATGTGAATTCTTCCTCAAATTAATTCATAAACATAAAACAAAGCTGAGCAAAATCTCAAGTGTCTACTGAGATGTGTTACATGGAAAAATGACAAAACGGAGATAACTGAAGAAAATGTCCTAACAGATAATAAAATTTGCTACTTATGTAATTAAAACAGTGTGATGCTGGCACAAGAATAGCCAGACAGATCAAAGGAACTATGGCAGATGCAGTGGAGTGCCACAGGTCTCTCTTCGGGGCTGAGGCACTCATCCCCTGAGCAGTTGGGAGGGGTGGTGGCTGACAACCCTCAGCTGTGTCTCTCTCTGGGAGCTACCCTCTGCAGTAGAGAGTAAATTCACTAAACGTCACCCTCCCCAAGGGTAACTGCAGCCATAACTAGTCAACAGGGGGGAATATAAAGGTCAGAGGCCCTTGCTTCAGGTAGGACAACTCTGTAGGGTCATCCCAGTTCCAGAGCTTCCCCAGAGATTGGCTGAGGCCTCTGCTGTGACTGGATCACAGCTCAACTCCTCCGCCTGCCTCCTCCTAATTCCTTCATCCCCCTTCAGATATTGCCCCCAAGGGAGTTCCCCTATATACTTCAGGTACAGATCTCCATCTTAGAGCCTATTTCTCAGGACCTCAACATAAGGTAACACTAAACAGAAAGTCCAAAAGTAGTTGAAAGCATATGTGTATAATAATTTTGGAAATAATAAAAGAAGCAGGCAGAAGATGGACCACTCACCCAAGTGTTAGGTTACACAGAAGACCATTTTGAAAAAATAAAAGGTTGGATTCCTGCCCAAAAACTGAGTATTCAGACAAATTTCAGATAAATTAAAACTGTAAATCTCAAAAACATAATTATAAAAAGAATAAGTTTTGTTTATATATATGAACGAATAAAAAACATAAATCTTAAAGATTCATAGACATGATAGCTCTGACAAGGAAAAATACATTCACATCATACTGTACCAAGCTAAAGGGCAAACAAAAAGCTGGAGAAAATGTTGTATCCGTATAGCATAGTATTGACTTCCTGCATATAATGAGCTCTTACAAAACGTCAATAAAAATATAGACAAGGGCGTGAATAAGCAATTAGTTTTAAAAGTGGAAGTGCATTTAATACATAGCACTGAAAATACACATGTACATACACAAATATATAGCAATGAACAAAATGCATCACATGATCTTAATTTTTTTAGCCATTAAATTAGCAAGGATCCAGAAAAACATGCATTTTCAAAAACACTGCCTGTGGTAATTTTCATTAATAAATCCTATCCAGAAAGCATTTTGCAACATGTACCAAAATCATCAAAGCCTATATTCTGTTGAACTAAATAGTTCCACATCCACAAATTTATAGTTTAAAAAAACATAAGTATACGTGTATCCCCATCCACAAATTTAGAGTTTAAAAAAACATATGGATATGGGTAAAGATTTTGCTTCAAGAATGTTTATTGCAGCTTTAGGATATTTTAAAAGTTGAAAACAACCAAAATTTTCATAAAAGATGAACTAAATAAACAATGGCAGACTGTATTACTGCCATAAAAAATGATGCTGTTGAGAAAAGATGATTTAGGAAGATGGTTTTAAATATTCTTAAAAGACAAAAAGCACTTATAAAAAAGTGTTGTGTGATCCCATTGCTGGAACAGTAAATGCAGACATGTACAGAAAGTACTCAATAAGCACTTTGGTGGTTATTTATTGGTCTCTATCTCCTCCATAATTAAGCAGGCTAACTCAGTTCATCTGGAAATTAGCCTCCTCTTACTCAATGGGAAATGACCAAGAGCCCTGATTAGTGCTGATACTGAGCCCCAGCTTCAGATCTCACAGCACCAAGGCAGCCATGGCCCTGCTGCAGCAGGCAACACACCTTCTAGCAGCATCAGCATGCTATGAAGGGGGGGCCAAGGGGAAGCATGCTTAACAGGAGAACCTCAAGAAGGATGTCACTGAGGAAGTCACAACCCAGGTAGGTCCTGCAGAATGCCTAGGGATGCATTAAACAGTTACTCATAGCACTGCCTTCCTATCTCAGCTCCTTTCTTCCACTCCCACTAGGGGAAAAGTGCATCTGATTAAATGAAGAATCTCAGATAAGGAAGAAATAGTATTCGGCAAATGACATGTAAAGGTAATGTAATACATATAAACACACAAATCTAGTTTTCATATTTTCTAAACCATGCAATCATAATACTCATTTCCATAAAATCATTAAAGACCCCCCAAATTAATAATGATTTTTTTCATATTCCTTTCTAAGAAAAGATACCCATTTACTTTTTTAAAAAAGATAAAATTTAATATATTGAACTAGATCTTAGACTTAGAATCACCATTTAATATAAGCAATACTTTATAAAGTAAAAAAATCATAACTGAAAAAGTATCTTACCTCAGGGTAAAGATTGAACCTTTTTAATGTATTAATAACAAGGGGATATTCAGTCAGTTTATCATTCATAATCATCCATACTCCATTCAAAAATGAGGGTGCTTCCACAATAGTCTTAAAGTAGGAATAATACAGTCCCTGAAACAAGCACATGTTATAATAAAAAGTACGTAATTACTATGCCTCGTATTAGCTTAAAATAAAACTTAGTATACTGTTTTTTAAAAACAAAGCAATCCACGCACGTAACAGCTACAATTAATTTCACAGGATTCTGATCACTAATAAATGCTCAGGTTGTAAAAAAACTTACGTATTTTAGCATGCTGCTGTTGCTAAGTCGCTTCAGTTGTGTCCGACTCTGTGCGACCCCATAGATGGCAGCCCACCAGGCTCCACCTTGTCTTAATTGAACAACTGATCTCAAAACAACTTAAAAAACAGCTTTAACATTGAAAAAGTCATATAACTCAGACAGCATGCTCATTTAGGAAACCCCTATAACCCTGGTGTGCTGCAGTCCACGGGGTCGCTAAGAGTCAGACATGACTGAGCAACTTCACTTTCACTTTTCACTTCATGCACTAGAGAAGGAAATGGCAGCCCACTCCAGTGTTCTTGCCTGGAGAATCCCAGGGATGGGGGAGCCTGGTGGGCTGCTGTCTATGGGGTCACAGAGTCAGACATGACTGAAGCGACTTAGCAGCAGCAGCAGCAGCAGCATAACCCATACTAATCGAAGAGTTAGAAAAGGCTTCTTTCAGAGTTAGAAAAGGTTCTTCTCAGCTCAGCGTAAGGTAAGAAGCCTACAGAACTGGGGCTGTGAAAACAGAAGAGAGGGACCGTGGTAGTACTCCCATTTTGAGGAAAAAAATGCTTTACTAGTAGTTATGTATGGATGTGAGAGTTGGACCATAAAGAAGGCAGAGCACCGAAGAACTGATGTTTCTGAATTGTGGTGCTGGAGAAGACTCTTGGACAGCAGGGAGATCAAACCAATCAATCCTAAAGGAAATCAATCCTGAATACTCATTGGAAAGACTAATGCTAAAGCTCCAATACTTTGGCCACATGATGTGAAAGGCTGACTCCAAATGCAATATAACTGGTATCTTTATAATAAGAGGGAAATTTAAACTGAGATATAGGGGAAAATACTTCATGAAGACAGAGGCAGAGATTGGAGTCATGGTACCTTACAATGCAAGGCAAGGATTACCAGAACCATGAGAAGCTAGAATGAAGTCTCAGAGAGAACACGTTCAGCCATCACCTAGATTTTAGACTTCTAGCCTCCAGAACTGTGAGAAAATAAACTTCTGCTCTTTTAAGGTACAAGTACTTTGTTATGACAGCCCCCCAGGCAACTACAACCTACCTTGTTTATAGGTTTGATTTTGGAATCACATAAATATCTTATACAATTAAAATTTAAAACAAAAAATTTATATTCCTAAATATCCAAAAAATATATAAGAATTATTTATTAAATTGGGAAAGGATTTCAAACAAATTTAAGGTCAAGGCTGTATACTGTCACCCTGCTTATTTAACTTCTATGCAGGGTACATCATGAGAAATGCTGGGCTGGAAGAAGCACAAGCTGGAATCAAGATTGCTGGGAGAAATATCAATAACCTCAGCTATGCAGATGACCCCACCCTTATGGCAGAAAGTGAAAAGGAACTAAAAAGCCTCTTGATGAAAGTGAAAGAGGAAAAGTGAAAAACTTGGCTTAAAGCTCAACATTCAGAAAACGAAGATCATGGCATCTGGTCCCATCACTTCATGGCAAACAGATGGGGAAACAGTAGAAACAGTGTCAGACTTTATTTTGGGGGGCTCCAAAATCACTGCAGATGGTGACTGCAGTCATGAAATTAAAAGACACTTACTCCTTGGAAGGAAAGTTATGACTAACCTAGACAGCATACTGAAAAGCAGAGACATTACTTTGCCAACAAAGGTCCGTCTAGTCAAGACTATGGTTTTTCTAATAGTCATGTATGGATGTGAGAGTTGGACTGTAAAAAAAGCTGAGCGCTGAAGAATTGATGCTTTTGAACTGTGGTGTTGCAGAAGACTCTTGAGAGTCCCCTGGACTGCAAGGAGATTCAACGAGTCCATTCTGAAGGAAATCAGCCCTGGGATTTCTTTGGAAGGAATGATGCAAAAGCTGAAACTCCAGTACTTTGGCCACCTCATGCGAAGAGTTGACTCATTGGAAAAGACTCTGATGCTGGGAGGGATTGGGAGAAGGAGGAGGAAGGGGACGACAGAGGATGAGATGGCTGGATGGCATCACCAACTAGATGCACATGAGTTTGAGTGAACTCCAGGAGTTGGTGATGGACAGGGAGGCCTGGTGTGCTACGATTCATGGGGTCGCAAAGAGTCGGACGTGACTGAGTGATTGAACTGAATTTTACTGTACACTCCTAGCTGAATATATATTAAAGTCAAAAATAAAACCACAAACAAGTTTTAAATTATGTCTAGTAATCATTTTTAACAATATATTTGATACTTTTATGCCTCAAATATAGGTAATGTGAAACCAAGATTCTCAGGCTAACAGAGGAGATACAAATTTAGTATCAAAAAAGTAATCCTAAATTTGAATGTAGAAATATAAATAAATAATTTATTTTTTCTATTTAAAAAATTGTTTCCTAATTCTATCTACTAAAAAGGCCTAGGCACAATGGCCAATCTAGTATAAAATACTAGCAATGAATACCTCTATCACCAAAATTGTGGCCTCTAAATACCATTTGCTACTGGAAGGAATCAGGGCTCCTTAGAATACTGGATGATTCCAGGTCTGGAAAGGAAATGTTTTGCAGTACCAGAAAGTTAAGGAAGCTACAGAATACTAGTGAGGTCATATCAAGGAGAGTGTGTGTGTGTACATGTGTGCGTATGAGTATGCACACATGCTCAATCATTTCCAACTCTTTGCAACCCCATGGACTATGCAGCCCACCAAGCTCCTCTGTCCATTGAATTTTCCAGGCAAGAATACCGGAGCAGGTTGCCATTTCCTGCTCCAGGGGATCTTCCCTAGAGGGAAGGGATAGGGATCAAACCCATGTTTCTTATGTCTCCTGCATTGGCAGGCAGATTCTTTACCACTGAGCCATCTGGGAATCCCATATCAAGGAATCACAGAGCCAAATGCAAGGGCCCTCACCAGCGAAAGACAGGTAAGTTTAAGAAATCTGTTAAAAGCTATCAGGCCATAAACATACATCCAAAGACAGAACTCTGCTTGTCACCATTAAAAGATGCTAGAAAAGCAACTCATGTTTCCAAAAAGTTGTAATAGAAGGAAAGCATCAAGCACTTTCCTGTCTTTCTTGTATAAAGTGTAGCTCAGAGAAAAAGTCCAAATAAAGAGGAACATCAAAAGTTCTTCTTTATGGAGTTATTATGCTAAAGCTGAAACTCCAGTACTTTGGCCACCTCATGCAAAGAGTTGACTCATTGGAAAAGACTCTGATGATGGGAGGGATTGGGGGCGGGAGGAGGAAGGGGATGACAGAGGATGAGATGGCTGGCTGGCATCACTGACTCGATGGAAGTGAGTCTGAGTGAACTCTGGGAGTTGGTGATGGACAGGGAGGCCTGGCGTGCTGCGATTCATGGGGTCGCAAAGAGTCGGACACTACTGAGCGACTGAACTGAACTGAACTGATGGTTAGTAAATGCCCATTCCCCCAGGTCATTTAAACTCTGATTGATATTTGAGGATACTGAGTAACTGGTCTTCAATATTTTCAAGTATGACAATGATACTGCAGTTAACAAAAAAGTCCTTTGAGACATACATGAAAAATATTTACAGATGAAATGATATGGTATCTGAGGTTTCCTTTAAAAAGAGATGGTATGAAAATGTAGATGACAGAAAAATGGCTATGTGTCTTCAGTTGTTGAAGCTAGAGGAATGGGTAGGGGGAGTTGGGTCTACTCTTTCTACTCTAAAATATCTTTGAAAATTTCCGTAAGAAGCTTAAAATATTTAGGTTATTAAACTACTACAATAAAATACTACATGAAAACTAACCATTTCAGTGCGAAAAGCCATCTCTCTTTCCAATGTTGAGAGGTGAGAAAAATGACGATCATTTTCAAAGAGGTGTGTTATATGACTCCTATAAAACAAAACAGTAACAAAGCAACAGTGTTGAAACTTATACTAAGTATAATTTTTAAAGAAACTCTAAAAGCAAAAATAAAATATTAATACTCTACATATTTGCACTTAATTTTGTGATAAAACTCAAATAGAACAGTATCCATATTTGTTCTTCCATTCAATATATCTTATATTTCCACTAAAATTTCTCTCTATAAGAAAACACATCAAATTAGATTTTAAAATTAGAATGAACCAGAATAATGATACTGTAAGCCAAAAACAATAAAATTATAGATTAAACTATAAATGTCATTGGGTTACTATTTCAGAAATGTCTGATTTATGAAATTAATATTTCTTCCTATCCAGAAGATTAAAAAACTTAATCTTCCCAATATGAACACTATATTAATGTTAAACAGAGTTTCAAATATAACCTCATTAATAATAGATCTCTTTTTTATTAAAAATTGCATTTTCTGGCTCTGATTTATCAATTAAACTACATTTGCATACTAGTTTGCTGCATGTAATACATATTCATCCTTATACTGGAATTATATATATATATATGAAATAGGATGATAGGCTGTAAACATCTGCCTAAAATATACTATAGGAGAAAAACGTTCTTACCAGTGCAACACTGCTGCAAAGGCAGCTGCAAGAAAAAAGAAACATAAATCATTATTTTATCATTAAAAGTGTTTTCACCTTACAGAAAAGCATTGCAAAGATAAACATGATAAAGTCTGGGAACTGTAGATCCTGAACTCATAGGGAGTGGATAAAGAATAGGGACTCGTCAAAAAAATCCCAGAGCTCTGCTTAAAATACCAGTGGACTAAATTATAAAAGAATTAAGCATATAGCTATAATTTTCATTCACTCAACAAAATAAATTAGGAGCTATTAATATTATTTGCCAACAACCATACAAGAAATGTTTGGATGGTAAGTTCCACAAACTCAACTGCAAGAAGGATAGAACCAATGGTGAGAGGCAAAAGAATAAAGATATGGTAACTTCAGGGAACAGGACTGGAGAGGGACAGAAAAAAGGAGCTATCACTTTGATACATGCTGCAATATCTGAATTTTTATAATAAGTTTTAATATTTTTAAATAAATTTAAAACAAAACAGGAAGGAAGAAAAAGAGGTGGAGAAAGAAAATAGAAAAATAGAGAGAAAAACTGGTAATAAAACCAGTTTCGTACAAGAATCAATAGTTTGCCTTCTGTACAAGTACAAAGAACACATTAAAAAGAATCCAGAAAACAGTATTCTTATATCACAAGATTCATCCTATTGCAGGCTTCTGATTAAATAACCAGAAGGAAACCAACTATGAAATACTCTTAGAAATTAAAGACAAAGAGCTCAGATCTTATCGTCTTATTTTTATAGAGGTATTTCTATTTAAAATTTTTAAAATTCATTTTACCTAGAAGATACTAATGGTTACAAAAGACAAAGAGTTACTTTCTAGATCATTGAAACTACAAATATTTAACTAGGTTATCATTTGACATTTGTTTGTAAAGGGTTCTTTGAGCTTTTGAAACTTTGATTTCTTGTTGAGCAATCTACTGTCCACTTCCTTTAAAGATGTCATACCACCATAATAAAATTTGGGCTTTATTTGCTTAATGTCTTAACTATTATGTCCTGACTAAATCATTCTTCTGTCATAGAATGTAAATACCACCTTTATCATACTGAAGAACTGTTACACTTATACTTTGGTAATCCCTTAGAGATTATAATTTTTATATGGGAAGAATCTACATGTTTACAGCACGTATATGTTATTATCCATGAACATATAGATTCAATTATTCGAACTCTCTTTACAATTGCCCCTGACAAAACTCCTATCAGTAGAGCTAATAACATAAACTTAACTCATATTTCTTATTAAGTCTTTCCTGGGAGTTTTAATACTTTCTCCCCTTCTAATAAACATGAAATTTTGTTTTCATTATACTTCACTGGATATTGTTAATGTATTTAGTTTTGAAGTGTATTTATTTGTAATGTATTTCCTTTGCTATACAATTGATTCTTTTAGGGTGTATTTTTGTTTATCATCTCTAATTCTCCATTTTAAGTAATATTTTAAAACGATAATTTTGTTTCTGTTTAATAATTTTACTATTTTAGTTTATTCTTCCCATGTGACGATAATAATAAACTTCTAGAATAATACTAAGTAATTCTGGTAAAAGAGGGCAAACAGTATTCTGCGGACTTTAACAGAAATGCATTTTACATTATGCCTTTAAATTAGCCTCTGACCTTCACAATTCTCCAGTAATACATATGATTTTTCAAGATCATCAGCTCTCTGCTCCCTCAGAATACTATAATTTCTCAGAAGGAAGAAGACACAAAGTCCTTTTGGTGCCTTCCTTAATTTAATCCTTGCAGCACTAGTCAATTCTTGGATTTCTCAGCATCTGAATGACCCTCTTTCAGTTTCCAAGGTTGATTCATAATCTGCCTTCAATTCATAATGTTTTAAATTCCTGTTTTCATTTCAATTTAACAATAACAATAGTTAATTAGTAGCAGTAGTAGTAATAAAGCAGCTAACATTTGAATTCTTATTACCTGCCAGGCATTTTTAAGTGCTCTACCTCAACTAAAATAATAAGTCTTCACAAGCATCCTATATGTTAAGTACCAACACTTCCCTGGTATACAAATAATAAGGGCTTCAGGCGGCTCAGTGGTAAAGAATCCACCTGCCAATGCAGGAGACACGAGGTGCAGGTTCGAAGGGGAAGATGCCCTGGAGGAGGAAATGGCAACCCACTCCAGTATTCTTGCTGGGAAATCCCACGGACAGAGGAGGGCAACAGTCCATGGGGTTGCAGAGTCCGCAGGACTGAGCGACTTAGCATACAGCACACATATAGATAATAAGTTGATTCTCAGGGAACTTTAGAAACTAGCCCAAGAAACAAAGCGGATAAACAGAGAAACGGAAGTTGGAAGCAGGAATTCTGACCTAAGAACCCTGTACTGTGTGGCCTCTTGTGGAGGACGGAAGGGCTGCAACAAAAGCCTCCTTACCCTGAAGTATCTTATTCCCCTTCCATCTTTCTTTTATTATTTTAAGAAAAAAGAAAAAAAAGGCTACAATTCATCTGTTGTTACAGGCAGTGTACTCTATAGAAGCTATTTTTATATAAAAGTATAGAATTATGCTTTAATTTATTCAATTGAGATAAATTCTATGTATATGTCATCTGAAAATGAAAACCCCAGTAAATAAAGCAGATACTGCCTTGTGAGCACATAATTTAAGCATAAAGACATATAATGACAAAAACTTCTTAAAACATCCCCAAAGAGCTTTTCATGCCTTCTTGCCTACAGAAAAGATGATGATTTTCTCTAAATATATTCTGGTGATTATTAATCCTGTGTATAGTCTTTTGGGAGTTCACAAAATTGATAACCAATTTTTCCAGTTTAACACATATGTTATTTTTGTCATTCTAAACATCAGAACATTAAAAAAAAAAAAAAGCTTTCAAAAATTCCAAAACTATTCTATAAGAAAAATCGTGTTCAAAGAGTGAAGGTTTGCTTTGTAATCTAACTCAAAAGACTGCAATCCTGTGACTGAGAATTCTGTAAGGCTCTTAAGTTTTACTGGAAGCACACAAATTACCAATACTCTGAAACTAAACTGGCCACTCCTTCCACTTTCTGATTAAAGAAATTCCGTACCAGATTATATGTCAATTTTCAGCCTTACAGGATTTGAGCTCCTTCTTCATTGAAAATTATTATTCTCCAGTTATTAGAATCTTGTTTAAACAAAATAGAACGTAATTCCCTGAGGGGAAAAAACAATGTTTTACTGAATTCTACCATAGTAGTACTTAGCAAGAAGCTGAAAACAAAGTCCGACTCAAATGCTGAATTAATGCATATAAGGGGGAAAATTAAATAATCGTAAATCATGTCCACATAATAAACCAAAGTTGAATATACTTTGATAGTTAGCTATACACACACACACACACACACACACACACACACACACAGTGTGCATGTAATTGTTTTGTTTTCAAAAATAGAGTCCCCGTGATCAGTGCAAATCAGACCCTTTGCCCAGGTGCAGCCTGCTGCCTAAGCCTCCAGGTTCTCAGTCCTGAACCCCAGCACAGTGGAGTTCCAGAGGCCCGCCCCAGCTCTGCTCCCACTGACACGCCTCTGTCCAGCCACAGCTCAGAAAGTGCGGAGGGGGTGGCCCTTGTTGCTCCCCACCGCATCCATGGCCTGAATCGTTTCACTGCTGTGACGAGGGCAGAAGGAACAGAGAAAGAAACAGGACAGGAGGTTATTCCATGCTGTTTTGCTCAGTCTTCAAGGGCTCCTGAATCCCATCCCCTCTCCAACCAGCAGATCCCCCAGATCTCTTCCCAACTCTCGCAGTCTCTCCCTTTCTCCAGGCTGCCTTGCACTAGCAGGTGGCTCAGAAGTCCTGGTCTCTTCCGCAGACCCTCCCTCCCACCCAGCCAGCTGGGATTCCTCGGAAGTGGAGCTCCGCGACCTGCTTTCCTAAGGTTCCTCAGCCGCGTCTTCTGCATGCTAAAGCTGGACACCCACCGTCCTTTCTCTCTTCCTCCTCCTCAAGGTAAAAGCAGGAACTGCAAAGCTAGGGTGCTGTGGCTCCCTTCACCCCTCTGTGACAACGTGCTGGCCACAGAAAGTGAACGTGAAAGTGAAGTCGCTCAGTCGTGTCCGACTCTTTGCGACCCCGTGGACTGTAGCCCACCAGGCTCCTACTTCCATGGGATTCTCCAGGCAAGAATACTGGAGTGGGGTGCCATTTCCTTCTCCAGGGGATCTTCCCTACCCAGGGATCGAACCCAGGTCTCTCCCAGACGCTTTAACCTCTGAGCCAGCCACAACTGCAGCTGCCCACCCACCCTACACTGAATCCCTTTGGACTTCATAACTAGGACTTGCCTTAATTCTCAGAATACTTTCACAAGCTCTCTTGAGTCTCACAGCAATCTTGTATTCATTCTCATTTTACAGATGAAAAACTGGGCATCTGAAAAGGTATTTCCCCCAAAGCAAGAACCTGGACACAGCCTCCCTCCTGAGCCTCAGTTTCTCTCCACAGTGACAGAGCTGCCTCCCTTTCGATCTTCATGCACTTGATGACTCCATCTTGTAACAATATTTATATGGAAAAATACACTCTAAGTCCAAAATGACTTGCAAAATTTAAAAATACAACTTATTCCTAAATTGAGGCTAATCCGTACTTAAAACATTCTGCAGTTTTGGCCTCCCTAATGCCCAAGTGACAAAATGACATAAAAGGAAGTTAAGAACTCTTCTTAAATCCATTGGACAGGATTTTCAAATTAATCCTGACAAGTTCCATATTAAACCTCTTCCTAATAGTAATAACAGTTGTTTTCAAGGGACCATGCAGAGTTTAAAAGTTTCTTTTCAGAAGCTGAAGTCACTAGGAAGTAGTCTACCTGTTTCACACCAACAGTCTTTCCTAGAGAAGGAAGTCGATTTCTAAACATACAGAGTTAAGCATCTCCTCCCCATGTCTGAAGTCCCATTGGCTTTTCCATGGCTCATACCATGGAGCCCACATTCTGTGTCCCACCACACACCCTTCACATAGGCTACACAGGGCAACGATCCTCTGAAATACCTAGCATTTTAATGATGCTTCCTGATAGCTTCCCTGATAGCTCAGTTGGTAAAGAATCAGCCTGCAATGCAAGAGACTCTGGTTTGATTCCTGGTTTGGGAAGATCCCCTGGAGAAGGGAAAGGCTACCCACTCCAGTATTCTGTCCTGGAGAATTCTATGGACTACTGTCTACGCGGTTGCAAAGAGTCGGACATGACTGAGCGACTTTCACTTTAATTATGCAATATGCCTGAAAACTCTTAATTCGTCCTTCAAAGTTAAAGGCATTCAAAAGTGGTATTTAGAGAAGCCTGTCCTGCCAATAGGTATTAAACCTTGCTTGTTGTATTGCTGTTGTTTAGTCGCTAAGTTGTGTCTGACTCTTTGCGACCCCACAGATTGCCCACCAGGCTCCTCTATCCATGGGATCTCCCAGGCAAGGATACTGAAGTGGGTTGCCATGTTCTCCTCCAGAAGATCTTTTCGACCCAGGGATCGAACCTGTGTCACCTGCATTGGCAGCCAGATTCCTTGCCGCTGAGACACCAGGAAAATTCATTACACCTTGTTAGGGAAGTTAAAATGGAGGAAATCTTGTTCAGGCTTCAGAAGCAGGACAGCAGGCCTCTGATCCGCTTCTAACCTGCTGGACACTGCCTGGAATCCATGCCTGCCTGCAAGCACAGCAAGTCTGGAAGCACTTTAGGTAAGAAAGGGAGTAGGTCTTAGAATTTTCTTGAGCCCCTGATTGTCTGGCCAACCCCCTTTTCCCTGCTCCGTCTCTAAGATGTCTTGTGACTCACAAGATGAAACAAACGGCATTGTAAAAGAGCTGCTTTTTTGTATGCAAACTAATGATGGTATCAGTTTGTGAGTCAGAATTATAGTGGGATCCCTCAAAGCTGCAATTCAAAGTCTCACCTGCAGTCTGGTCACTGCCTGGGACCTTTGCTCAGCTGGGACTCCAGACTGCTCTCATTCAGGACTCGCCAGCGCTGTCAAGTCTGGATGTTGGTGATGTATTGTTGTTACACATGTATGTTTCACATATATGATAGTGAAGGACAGGGAAGTCTGGTGTGCTGCATTTCATGGGGTCTCAAAGAATCAGGCACAACAGCAACTAAACAACAATGCTATTACTTCTCTCCATTGTTTCTAATTTTTTTTCTTTTAATGAGTGAATGAGTGTATATTTAAATTAAGTCAAATAATCTATATAAGGTTGAAATTGTTTATGTGTTTGTAAGGCACTCTTTCATTAATGAATCCTTCAAACCTAAAGCGGAAGTAAAAACTTTCCACCAAAGTTACCTTTATCACAGTTCCCTATGCTAGAGTACTTGAGACTAAAATATAAGCCAGCATCTGCGCCTTTAAAGATAAAATCTTCGACAGATAAGATTTAGGTACATAAAATAACAAGAGAACATCCGCACCCAAGCAAATAGCACAAAGTCTATGAACTGTAAGAAATCTGAGATGGCAGATCAATAATGGCCACTCAGAGCAAGGTTTATTAAAGTGGGATTGGGTGGGCAGAAGTGAGGGGGAGAGGTTGGATTCAGGACACGATTACAACTTAGGTGAGGATTTATGTTGAGTAGCCAAGACAGCTACAATAAAGCTGGATGTGGACTCTGATCCAACACAGCAAAAGAATTCCCATCACTGATATTGATGATACAGAATACACATGATACTCACAATAATGAGGTATCAACTGAAGGCTCACTCACTATATATACGGTGTGTCTGGCTCTCAGAGCGTCATAGCTACTCAACCAGTGGTACCAAGAATGGGAGCCAGCAGAGCACCCCCTGGGTGAGACCATTTACTCTCACACTCATGCCACACAAACATTATCATTTTTTACTGTGCGCCACGATGTACAAAAACAGGTTCAGAAGCACTTTCAGTCAGTAAAGAAACAGAACCAGATTCAGAAAGAACGTCATAAAGCAGCAACATAGAGCAAAAGTGATCTAGAATCATCATTGAATTAGAATCATCAGTGTTGCTAAATAAAACTAGAGATGTCTGAGTATTAATCCAGGGCTTCTAAATCTGAAACTCCAGGTTTATTTTAATACTTGAATGATTCTAATATACAATCAAGGTTAATTATCATTGTACAGAAGCGGCTGGAGCAAAATATTCATACTTGTTCACAAAATGTAAGCATTGGCTGCTTTGTATTCCTCATGTTTTCTAGCAATAATTAGGTCACCTGGGAGCTTATCAGAAATTCAGGCTCTCAGGTCCCATTCCAGATCCCCAGACACCTGAGCTGATTTATAAACACTTCTAAGGGCAATATCTCAACACTGAGAGCACACTGAATCATCGCAGAGCTTTGGACATTGCTAGATCCGGTACTGGGGATGATTCTAACATGCAACCATGGATGAAAACACTGATGGCGGTGGAGCGTGTTAAGACTGCATTCCTGAGCCCCCACTCTCAGAGATCCTGATGCAACAGATCTCACTTGGGGCTTGGAAAGCTACATTTTTAACAATCGTTATTATGAAAAGGGAAACATAAATTCAAAAGGTATTCTGGAGGAAAAACTGTCAAAATCCTGACAGCTGAGAATTAAGAAAGGAAAAGAATTAAAATTAAGAATCAGATTATTTTTTACATTCTTAAGAAGAAATATTCCTTGGATTTCATATGTCTTATTTAGCCTCAGTCTCATTTTCATCAAATGTGAAATGAGGGTTTTTACTTGGTTATCTCTACTCCTAGCATTTAATAACTCTGCATAGTTACAACTGGGGACTTCCCTGGTGGCACAGTGGTAAAGAACCTGCCTTCCAATGCAGGAGACACAGGTTCAATCCTAGGTTGGGAAAATCCACTGAACAAGGAAATGTCAACCCGCTCCAATATTCTTGCCTGGGAAATCCCATGGACAGAGGAGCCTGGTGGGCTAGAGTCCATGGGGTCGCAAAGAGTCGGACAAAACTTAGCGACTAAACAACAACAATAGCTACAACTATTAACACTAATAAGGACTTCAGATTCTCCAAAGGGCCTCCATGATTATTTTCTGTTTTCCTTTTGGATATTTCTGCTCCCCAAACTAAAAGCCTTGGCAGGTTTGACCCTTTTAATTTGTTTTCTTGTTTCAGTACGCAAAAAATGCACTCAATTGATTAATACGACATTGACTCTCAAAGTGAGAAGCAGGATTATTTTAAAATTCAGTCATGACTGGAAGAAAACTATATAGCTCCTAGATAAGATCAAGAATTCACAGTGGTCTATGTAATTATACTTGTAAGGCTGACTACAGTTAATTTGAATCTCCTCCATATATTTGACACTGAGCAAAATAGTATCTTACAACAGTTAGGGGAAAATTCAGAAATTTCAATTATCATGAATAAACCTAACTATTTATCAGTTGCAGTTCACTGAGCACTTTTAAAGATTAAGCAAAAAGACCCAGAATTCCTTCTGAGGCAAAAAATGGCTCTTATTTTCCCATGAGGCCCAAGGTCACATGACTGGGATAAACCAAGGCTTCCAGGAAAGCCTGGGTTTCATGCCTCTGGTTTCCTTCTCGTTGGAAGCTCAAGCACAAAAAAATGCCAATAAGCACATTTAACCAAAAGGATGTACTGGCATAAAGGAGAAAACTCCTGAGAAATAATTTAAAAATCAAGGACAAAGGTTTACTTTGAGGTGAATGAAAACAGAACATGGAATGTAAATACCACCAGCCCCAAAGAGTATAAAAATTAGACTTCTAAACAGAGAATTATACAATGTAAATTTTCACACTTTAAAAATATTTATGTATACACATACATTAAAGTGTGTTGCTCGCTCAGTTGTGTTTGACTCTTTGTGACCCCATGGAGCCCACCAGGCTCCACTGTCCATGGGATTCTCCAGGCAAGAATACTGGAGTGGGTAACCATTCCCTTCTCTGGGGGATCTTCCCAACCCAGTGATTGAACCTGGGGTCTCCAGCACTGCAAGCAGATTCTTTACTGTCTGAGCCACCAGGGAAGAAGCCAAATATTAAAAATATTTATGTATATACATATATTAAAGCAGGCAATACTTAATACAACTACCTAATACATGTGTTTTTAAAGCAATAAATTCTAGCTTCCTTTTAAAATCATATCTTCACCTAATGGACAAAAATATTTCAGAAATTAAAGAGTAATATACATTAGCAATTTTAATAAAGTAACTTTCTCTTGACTGAAAAAAAATGCATTTCAGTTTTTAAAGAACAAGTAGAAGGATAAAATATACACCTGAAATAATATGCTAGGCTCACTAAATGCTTCTGAGCAATCAGTGAAACTGTAAAGCTTCAGTAAATCTAACAACAAAAAAAAATGCAGAAGCTGCATCTCTTCCCTAGAGAAAAAAAAAAAAAAAAGATCCATATATACACAGTACACCCCCAGGCCCATCATATGAAGCAAGAGATTTTAACAAGTTCATTAATCAATAAGCCATTTAAGTTTTAAGGTTATAGCTATGGATTCTCAAGGCTAAGTATTCTCTCCAAATTTCAAACTGCTCTTGGGTAGCATGTTTTGCTTATCTGTTAAACGATTAAGAAAACTATGACACTGATTTTTAATATTTTGCTCTGCTTTATTTAATGACAATCCCAACCAACCAATCAAAAACAATTCAAAATTTAGTAGTTTCCAAAAAAAAAAAAAATTAGTTATGTGAAGATAAAATGGAGGCTGACAGGTTGACCATAAGGATTTAACAAACAGAGCAATTCCCTAAGTGAGCATAAGCCACCAAAGTAGAACTCTTGCTAAAAACGTTATTACATCTTGGAACATATAATTAGGTGTTGGGACTACTAAATATGTTCCCATTACAGTATCTTTGACAGTTGCCTTAGATTGTAGATCTGAAACTACAATTTGACAGATGTATCAAACAAGTCAAGATAACTGTTGTTTAGTTGCTAAGTCACATCTAACTCTTTGTGACCTCATGGACTGTAGCCCACAAGATGACTCTGTCCGTGGGATTTCCCAGCCAAGAATACAGGAATGGATTGCCATCTCCTTGTCCAGGGGATCTTCCTGACCCAGGAATCGAAGCTGAGACTCCTGCTTGGCAGGCAGATTTTTTACTACTGAGCCACCCGGGAAGCCCCAAGAAGCCAAGATACCTTAACTTTAATCTCCGACCTCCCTCAGTGAATTCACAAGAGATGTCAGGCCATTCACCTCTCTCACTTTAGTTTCCTCACATATAAAACTCCAAGAGTTAATTTTTAAGTTTTGGATTTTCATGAAACTTCCAAGGAGATCAAAGATGAGAGGAGTGAGAAATCAGGTCTTTTGTTAGGGACATTAAAATGGAGGAAGTCTTGCTCAGGCTTCAGGAGACCAGGCCTCTGACCTGCTTCTGACCTCCCTGGACACTGCCCAGATTCCATACCTGCCTGCAAGCACAGTAAGTCAGAAAGCACTTTAGATAAGAAAGGGAGTAACTCTTGGAACTCTTGAGCCCCTGGAGGTCTGGCCAACCCATCACTGTCTAATGAAATCCTATGACTCACAAGGTAAAACAAACAGCATCAGTTCAGTTCAGTTGCTCAGTCATGTCCGAATCTTTGCGACCCCATGAATCACAGCACGCCAGGCCTCCCTGTCCATCACCAGCTCCCAGAGTTCACTCAAACTCATGTCCATTGAGTCCGTGATGCCACCCAGCCATCTCATCGTCTGTCGTCCCCTTTCCTCCTTCCCCCAATCCCTCCCAGCATCAGGGTCTTTTCCAGTGAGTCAACTCTTCGCATGAGGTGGCCAAAGTACTGGAGTTTCAGCTTTTGCATCATTCCTTCCAAAGAAATCCCAGGGTTGATCTCCTTCAGAATGGACTGGTTGGATCCCCTTGCAGTCCAAGGGACTCTCAAGAGTCTTCACCACCACCACAGTTCAAAAGCTCAATTCTTCGGCACTCAGCCTTCTTCACAGTCCAACTCTCACATCCATACATGACTACTGGAAAAACCACAGCCTTGACTAGACGGACCTTAGTCGGCAAAGTAACGTCTCTGCTTTTGAATATGCTATCAAGGTTGGTCATATCTTTTCTTCCAAGAAGTAAGCGTCTTTTAATTTCATGGCTGCAGTCACCATCTGCAGTGATTTGGGAGCCCAAAAAATAAAGTCTGACACTGTTTCCAGTGTTTCCCCATCTATTTCCCATGAAAAGATGGGACCGGATGCCATGATCTTCGTTTTCTGAATGTCGAGTTTTAAGCCAACTTTTTCACTCTCTTTCACTTTCATCAAGAGGCTTTTTAGTTCCTCTTCACTTTCTGCCATAAGGGTGGTGTCATCTGCATATCTGAGGTTATTGATATTTCTCCTGGCAATCTTGATTCCAGCTTGTGTTTCTTCCAGCCCAGTGTTTCTCATGATGTACTCTGCATAGAAGTTAAATAAGCAGGGTGACAATATACAGCCTTGACGTACTCCTTTTCCTATTTGGAACCAGTCTGTTGTTCCATGTCCAGTTCTAACTGTTGCTTCCTGGCCTGCATACAGATTTCTCAAGAGGCAGGTCAGGTGGTCTGGTATGCCCATCTCCTTCAGAATTTTCCACAGTTTATTGTGATCCACACAGTTACAGGCTTTGGCATAGTCAATAAAGCAGAAATAGATGCTTTTCTGGAACTCTCTTGCTTTTTCAATGATCCAGCAGATGTTGGCAATTTGATCTCTGGTTCCTCTATCTTTTCTAAAACCAGCTTGAACATCAGGAAGTTCACGTATTGCTGAAGCCTGGCTTGGAGAATTTTGAGCATTACTTTACTAGTGTGTGAGATGAGTGCAGTTGTGTGGTGGTTTGAGCATTCTTTGGCATTGCCTTTCTTTGGGACTGGAGTGAAAACTGACCTTTTCCAGTCCTGTGGCCACTGCTGAGTTTTCCAAATTTGCTGGTATATTGAGTGCAACACTTTCACAGCATTATCTTTCAGGATTTGAAATAGCTCAACTGGAACTCCATCACCTCCACTAGCTTTGTAGTGATGCTTCCTAAGGGCCACTTGACTTCACATTCCAGGATGTCTGGCTCAAGATGAGTGATCACACCATCGTGATTATCCAGGTTGTGAAGATCTTTTTTGTATAGATCTTCTGTGTATTCTTGCCACCTCTTCTTAATATTTTCTGCTTCTGTTAGGGCCATACCATTTCTGTCCTTTATCGAGCCCATCTTTGCATGAAATGTTCCCTTGGTATCTCTAATTTTCTTGAAGAAATCTGTAGTCCTTCCCATTCTGTTGTTTTCCTCTATTTCTTTGCACTGATCACTGAAGAAGGCTTTCTTATCTCGTCTTGCTATTCTTTGGAACTCTGCATTCAGATGCTTATATCTTTCCTTTTCTCCTTTGCTTTTCGCTTCTCTTCTTTTCACAGCTACTTGTAAGGCCTCCTCAGACAACCATTTTGTCTTTTTGCATTTCTTTTTCTTGGGGATGGTCTTGATCCCTGTCTCCTGTGCAGTGTCACAAACCCCCGTCCATAATTCTTCAGGCACTCTATCAGAGCCAATCCCTTGGATATATTTCTCACTTCCACTGTATAATCATAAGGGATTTGAATTAGGTCATACCTGAGTGGTCTAGTGGTTTTCCCTACTTTCTTCAATTTGAGTCTGAATTTGGTAATAAGGAGTTCATGATCTGAGCCACAGTCAACAAACAAACAGCATGGTAAAAGTTAAACCAGAGCTGCATTTTTCAATGAAATCAGTTTGCAGCCTGAGATTATAAGCAGGATCTCCCAAAGCTGCAATCTGAAGTCTCACTGGTGGAGTGGACACTGCCTGGGACCTTTTCCCAACTGGTACTCCAGATTGCTGTCATTTGGGACTTCCCAGCACTGTTCAAGTCTGGGTGTAGGCTGGCCAAATTTGGTGAAGTATCCGCTGTTACTTCTTTCTATTGTTTCTATTTTTCTTTTAATGATTCTAGATTTAAATTAAGTCAAATAATCTGCTATTAAAAACTTGAAACTGTTTATTTGTGAGTAACGAGTGGTTTCTTTCATTAACAAATCCTTTGAATCTAATATGAAAGTAAAATTTTGGCAAAACGGTCTTATTTAAAAAAAAAAAACAAACTTTTAACATACTAGAAAACAGTAGCACTCTGCTCGTTATGTAAGTACTTTATGATCAGTATGAAAACATGGGGAAAAGAGTCTGAGCTGCGGCATTCGCAGCACAACACAAAGCAGTGGTTACTGTTAGGAAGCAACAGGAAAACACGACGCAGAGCAGTAGCTTACTAGGCAGACTGGAGCTGGTGTGAAAATAAGCATGCATCCTCATTCTTCTCAATTAAAACAATATTCTCAAATTAAAAATCTGTCAAGATGGCAAGTTTTCATAAGTTACTGGCCAAGTGATTTATAAACTTCATTTTAAGATATAGTTGGTGCTACTGTAAACTAGAAGATAAACCCTTGGTCACTGCAATGAATCACTCAGAATTTCTGTGACTGATTTTGGTGACTATGCTATTAGGTTAACATTTGCTGCCATGATTAAAATTATAAAATGCCATCCAAGAATCAACTACATGTAGTGAAAGTACTGAAAAACACACTTGATAATTTGTTACTTTGGAAAGGAAGTCAAATATGAGGAAATATGTCAGGCAAACATGAAGATAAATGAGCTCTTAAATGCACTTACGAGGGGGGTGGGGGAGACAGTAATAATGCTAAGAAAATAAAAATTAGTATTAAAGCAAAAATAAAAGTTACAATAGTTGTAGATTTATGCACTCTAAAAATTAATTCTTCCGGTTTTTAAACTTGTTCCTGCTCAAGGACTGCTTTTTATAGGATTAACCATAATGTTTATAAGTAGTGTTTAAGAGCATGAACTCTGGAGCCATACTGCTTGGGTTCAAGTCTTGATCTTTCCACATTCTAGGAGTGACCTTGGGCAAGTTATTTAACATCTGTGTGCCACACATCCCCCATTTGGTAACATGGGTATGACAATCAGTGCCATGGTAAGGACTGAGTTAGTAGTAAAATGAGTTTGAGATAAGTCAGTTAATCTAAAGTAGCTGGAACTATGCCTGGTACACGGTGAACCGCACATATGCAGAAATGCTATCATCAATTTCCAAGAATTTAGTAACACCCATTTGCTGAAGACTCCCTATTTTAGGTTCCCATTCAGCCCTTTTATGTCCCTCACCTACTTGACATGTGTACTTCAACTTCTCACAAAGGTCTCAAAGGTAACATGTCCAAGATAGAATGAATTCTTGACCTTCTCCCTTAAATCTATCCCCTCACCACATCCCTAGTCTTCACCATCTCCATGAATCTCCAGTTAATACAACAGACATATCAGATGATAAATGGCAGCCCACAATCCATGTTGGGAAAACAATAGAAATTAAAAGAAACCTTGGCAAACTTGGCTGTCTGTGTCCACGTTTAAAAGAACGGAGGGGCAGTTACACTAGTTCCAGGGGACTACTGCCAAATAGGAATGTCAGCTCTGTGATGAGGGACATAGATATGAGATGCTCAGTCATGCCCGACTCTTTTGGACCCCATGGACCACAGTCCACCAGGCTTCTCTGTCCAAGGAAGCCTGTGATGAGGGACAGACTGTTCCTAAAGGGAAGCAGAACATCAGATTTTAAAGCTACTGACGCTTCCTTCCACGTCATCCCACCCGATTCTGATTTGTCTGACCTGTGGCTTAGCTATCAGGATTTTTTTTAAGTTTCCAGGTGACACTAGTATACAGCCAAGATTGAGAACTAGTCTAGTCCAGGCCTCCCATTTTAATATGTGTACAAACTGAGACTCAGAAAAGCTACATGCTTAGCTCAGGCACCAACAAGTTTCAAATGGGTACAGAATCAGCAAATAGTTCTTCCAAGGCTGTTTACAAACAGCATTTTTTGAAAAAGGACAGAACAGAAAATCAGGGTGTACTGTATATTACAGGATGAGTATAGTACATGATCTTTTAACTTTAAATATTGTGTACATACTGATCCTTAGTCTCCATTTCCCTTTTCAAATTCATTCTCCTCCCTTCTCTGCCTTGTTCCCAGCCCCAGGAGGCTGACTCTACACAATGATTCAGCTGGGCCTCTTGCCAAAGGTCAGCCAGTGAGAGGCACCAGTGGGAGATCAGAGGGTGGGCAGGAGTGTCTGGGATCCCTCCTCTTGGATGATCTTGCCCCCACTGCACAGCTTTCCCTGTGAGCTCCGGAGGGAGCCTCCTTTCCATTTCAGGTCCAGAAGTGGTAGCATCTTCCCACTGGTGACAATCCCTGGGTGCTTCAGTGTCCTTTGTGGGTTCCTTAAACCTGCTCATACTTCTGAAAACAGGCCACTTATTAAATCTGTTTCCTGCCAGGACATTGACATACACAAATAGTTTGACAGACAGACACATAAATGTACAGGGTTGGATTTTCACAACTGTGAGCAGGTTTAATGGAACTTATGTTGCTTACTGAAGGTTATATCAAAAAAGTTGGAGAAACACTCATGGTTTTTTTCTACTACACCACTGCCTCCCCTGGCTGATAAAGGGAGCTACTAGGTTGAAATTTCTAAAAATAAACATTTCAAAAACCTTCTTTATGACTGTTACCATTACCATTCTTTATGACTGTAAACAGTGCCTAAAAGAAAGACATGTTAAACAGATTTTTTTTAACAGAGCTTATACTGCTGAACAGTGGAAAGGGCCACTTTGACAAGAAGTGAGTTTCCCACCACTGCTTTGCACATGTGGACGAGATGACAGATAAGGAACACCAAGTCATTCTCTCTTTAAAATGTGTGCTTCTATCAGGGAGAACCAAATGGTTAAAATTTCTTCCAAAACATAAATGAAGCAATTTTTGTCATAGCAAAATACTGTACTAAAAAACCACACCATGTCAGCTCAACTATCACTGATTTGTGGAGGGGAAAGAAGAGTGAAATGAGGCAGCTTTCAAAAATGTCCAAACCCTGCTCCTTTTCATAGGATCTGAAAGTACAGATCCACAGGAAGAACTAAACATCCCAGGTCCAACTATTCTCCAGAACCATCTTTCAACCATCTCTCAGAAACATAAGCTGCCCTATGGCCTCATGTAAACAGCTATCAAGGACAGAAAGTCTCTAGACCTTGGTCTGATCATCCAACCTCCATCCATCTGATGGCTGCACTGCCCAAAGTACATCCAAAACTGTGGGACCTTCACTGTACCTCCTTCTAATACCCAAACTGCCACACTGCTACAGTAATATAAAATTGTACTTAGGTCTGAGCATTACTAGATCTAAATACCCATCCGATATAAGATTCAAAGGAAACGCAATTAGGAGCAAAGGAAATATGTACAAAAATGGCAACAGATATTCTCTGGTTTGTTTCCATAACCTCCCTGAAGGAGTGATACCATTCCATATTTTGCTACAAAGTGGTTAATGTTTACAGCAAGTAGTCCAGAAAAAAAAAAAAAAAAGCAATTTCATCCTGTTGTGCATGTGTGCTAAGTCGCTTCAGTCCTGCCCGACTCTTTGGGACCCTATGAACTGTGGCCCACCAGGTTCCTTTGTCCATGGGATTCTCCAGGCAAGAATACTAGAGTGGGTTGCCATTTCCTCCTCCAGGAGATCTTCCAGATCCAGAGATTGAATCCCACGTCTCCAGCGGCTCCTGCATTGCAGGCAGATTCTTCACCACTGAGCCACCAGGGAAGTCCCCTTTATCCTGTCACCAGATATCAAATCAGTATTATGCCTGTGCTTTTATAATAGCAACTAAAATTTATTAAATGCTTAGATACAAACTGTCTAGCCATGCTGTACCCCAGCTCCTTTGGGTTCTGCTCCTCAAGACATGCCCTGGAGTAAGCAGGGCAGGTGATAATCCCGTGTCATAGAGAAGGCAACACTCACAAAGGAAATAACTTCAAACTTAAACCAAACTTAAACACCTTGAACTGGATCAGGAGCCTCTGTCTCATCCACTGTACCATGCTGCCTCCCCAAGGTGAATTTATCTAACCTGCACACTGACAAGATTTTTCATGCTCACTACTGAAAAAAGAGAAATATACTGAAAATACTGAATTTTTTAAGCTTGAATCTATCACAGAAAAAAAAAGTACCCCAATAGTAATATCAACCTACCTGCACCCATTAAAATGTGTGTGATGACTGTGGCTTTTTATAATTGAGTGGCTTCTAGTAATGCCTGTGATCTCAGGGGAGGCTGATATGCTATATTTTATTCCCTGATCTATACTGAACTCCAAATTCTTTGATATCACTAAGGGAATTAGAAAGGACAAAGAGTTAAATAATTCAGTAGCCGAAGTCCATTAATGACATTATATAGGAAAGGCAGAGTTACATCTTTTTACTAGCTGACTTAGAAAAATCAGGCCTATCATTCAAACTGCTATAACTTGCCTTATCAGAATGTCAATCAGGAAACAAAGGAAATCTTAAGTCGTTCCACAACACGTGAATGTTTCAACTTTATTTTCTTCAGCATATCATTACACATTATCCGTTTGGTCAACGCAGTGGATGGAGAGGAGAGCCCTCCATACCAATCATTGCTAGGTCAGCAGGGTCCCAGCTTGGGCGCCCCAAACACAACGCGACCTGAAAAGTACTTGCGGAGGGGAATCACAAAGTGCCATCGGCGGTGTTTGCAGTCAAGACGAAAAAGGCACGCTAAAATTTAATGATAAGTTTAGCAACTTTCTAGAACAGCGGACGAGCTTTTGCTTTGAGCTCAGCAGAATCGCTTCCAACCCAAAGCAAACCATCCTCCCGGACAGGGGCCGAGATAACGGGAAGGCGGCCGGTCCGCGCCAATCAACAGCGCCTGAGTCTGGTTAGCGCAGACCTGCCAGTTCGCAGCCAGGCCGGGCAGCTGTTGATCTCGGGGCCATTTTTTTTTTTTAAAGCAGAGACAGAGAGCAAGTAGGAAGGGAGCGAGGAAGGCTGAGCCTGAGGGAGGGGGAGTGAAAGAAGAGGTAAGGACGTCCCAGGAAAAGTCGAAGAGGGTTGCAAACTGGCGGGGACCGACCGGCGGAGCTCGGCGGCGCGGAAGCTGGAGGAGAGCGGAGAGAAAGGGTAGAGGGGGCCCGCGCCTCAAAGTTGCGCGTCCCGGCGGCGCCCGCGCGCTGGGCTGCTCACCTAGCAGGAGCGTGGTCCAGGTTCGGCCGCGCCCCGAGCGCCGCAGGCCCAGCGCCCCGCGCAGCCCGGCCGCCAAGCGCCCCCCGAGGCCGCCCCCGGCGGGTGGCGCGGCGGACTCGGCTCTGGGCCCCTTCCTGCCCGCGGCGCCCTTGCGCCGAGGGGACGGGGGCGCGCGCTCGGGCCCGGGCTCCCCGGCGCCGACATCTGGCGACCCCCTCAGCGGTGACTGCGAGGCGCGGGGCGGCTGGGGCGGCTTAGGGGCCGCCTCCCGGTGCTTGTTCCGCGCCTGCAGGACCATCTTGGCATAGTCGCGCCCGCTCGCTGCGCGCGCCCGGACGGCGGCCGGGAAACGCCGGGCTGGCGGGGCGGCCCCGGCGCCTCTCACTCTCCGGCAGGCGGGCGGGCGGAGGGCGGGCCGGTCCCTCCCCGCGAGAGGGGAGGCGGGGAGAGCTGCAAGGCCGGGCGGCGGCTGCCTGCTGGCGGTGCAGCCGGGAGGCGGCGCCGGACTCGAGCGCCTGCAGCCGTTGCCGCCGCTCCGGTTGTCACGGCGACCGCGGAACGCCGGGGGGCGGGGGCGGGGACACTGTGAGCGGCCGCGGCCCCGCTCCCGCGGCCCCTCCGCGCCGGACGCGCGCTCCCGGCCGGCCAACGCGCACGCGCGGACTTCCGGCGGGGGCGGGGGCGGGGGCCAACCTGGGGCCGCCCAGCGACCCGTGCCCTGCTTCGGACCCGCATGGGGCTCGGCCAGACGAGGGCACGAACCGCCTTCCGGGAGCAGCTGCCCCTCCCATTGGCAACGGCCGGGAAGAAGAAAGGGCCCTCTGGGGGAGTGGGCCGCTGGTGGAAGTTTCGGACCCGATTAAGGCTGAAAGTGGAGCCCAGGGAAGCCCTCGTGGCCCCAGCAGCTCGTAGCGGGAGCGGCTGGACGGGGTGGAGGCTGCGGGGGCGGGAAGGCGCTCGGGAATGACCACGCGGGGGCGCTGTGCGAGCGCTCTGGCGCCTCGGTGGCCCAGCCGCTGGAAGAAGAACCTAACAAAGTAGAGCCCCTGGATCACGTTACTCCACGACGTGTGGCCTCCCAGTTTAGATTGCTGCTGAAAGCAGCTCTCTCGCTAACGGATGCGACAAGCAGGGCAGCCTGATTTAAAATGGCATCAGAGTACCTCCAGGGGAGCTGATAAGGATCGAGACCCAAGTGTGTGCCTGACATCAAAACTGAAGAACCGGGGTAGGAGGTGACAAAATTTAATGGACAGAGAAGAAAAAATGATCAACAAGTGTGTTCTGTTAGTTTCAAATGCTGTAACCTTGAGGCTTGAAAGCAGAAAAACTTTACTTGCTGTTAAAACACAAAACTAGTCGAAAACCCATTTTTCTTTCCCTTAGCAAGCGGAAGGCATGACTGATGGGCGCCTAGGAAGACTAGGAAAGCTAGGCAGATCCCAGTCACCCTTCTTCCGCCACCCCACCTTTGCATTCTTTGCACAAAACCCTACAGCCACGTGGATATGTTCTTTCCTTGCAGTGTCCAGTGAACTTGTTCCAAAAAATTGTCCTTAATTTCCAGTTTTGTAAATGAAGCCACATCATTATCTCCGTTATAATTCCAGGTGCTTCACGTGACTATGGATCCTTGCCCTTAAGTGTTTTTGTCCAGTGATTTCGTTATTTAAGGAGGTTAATATCAGCATTCATTCACTGTTATGCCTTTTTAAGGGCAATTATTTTGTAAAGGGGAAAAAATTGCCATGCTAACTAGTAATCCCTCATATTCTGTATTTTGTGAATTTAAATTTTCACTTGTCTTTCATCGAAGCAGGGAACAACTATTTTTAGACTCTTTTAAAAAAATTATTGAAGTGATATTACAGAAATCTTAGATTCTGAAATAATGTGTCAGATGATCCAGTGTGCTACCCTCTGGATTCAACTGGTACCGTTTTTGCCAGAGAAAACACTTGTTGAATGAATAAGTGAGTGATTGGGGGAATGAATGCAGGGGATAACAACCAGATGAAGATGGATTATGCTGTGTTCTGCAGTGCATCTGACAGTTACTCAGTTCCAGCCCTCCTCTCCCTTGGTCTCTTAATTTCTAGAGGACAAAGAAACTACTTCTCAGCCTCATATTGTCCCACAGAACCTGACTGTGAAAGTTTGTTAAACTGAATTAAAAGAGGAGCACCTGTTGTTTAAGACACACGCAGTGGGTTTTGACCAGTGCTGAGTCCCTTTGCCAAGTGGAGAATCCCAGAGAAAGGCAGTCTGGTGTATTAGTCAAGACACAGGCTAATGATAGGCCCATATTTCAGCCTCTGGCCTGATATGTACCGGCCCTGTGACCTTGGCTGAGTTACCAGACCTTTTAGAGTCTCCATCTCCTCATCCCTAAAATAAGAGTAATAAAGATGTCTACCTTACAGATCTGTAAAAAAGAAATAAATACAACAGTGTATGTAAAGTGAAGTCGCTCAGTCGTGTCCGACTCTTTGCAACCCCATGGACTGTAGCCTACCGGGCTCCTCTATACATGGAATTTTCCAGGCAAGAATACTGGAGTGGGTTGCCATTTCCTTCTCCAGGGGAACTTCCCAACCCAGGGATCGAATCTGGGTCTCCCGCATTGTAGGCAGATGCTTTACCGTCTTCCATCAGAGTAACTGCTCAGTAGATGTCCAAAGCAGTGGATGCTGTCTATAGAGGATGGTAAGTCCTCTGTCCTCCCAAAGCCTGAGGCTGACAGTCCAGAATGGATGTGAAGATGCAGGGGAGTAGAGTGCGGTCTGGGCTACAAGTTTCTCAGCTATCTGAGCAGTTGCTCCTCCCCTTGAAGTTCCCTGCTTCCCATACGTTCTTTACGAATAAGGACCATCTGGTGGATCGTTAAGCTTGTATAAAATCGTAAGCAACTCCTCTTACTTCTCTCTCCCCTCCCCCAAGAAAGAAGGCTGCTTCACACAGGGAGGGTGGTAGAGCAGAAAATGGAATAGTCATGAAGGTTATGTGCCAGATTTCATTTTGTTGAAATGCACAAGAGCAGGCAGTGCAGTGTATTCATATTCATATCTTTAGGCTAAGGACTGCCACATAGTGGTGAATGCTGGAGAGATACAGAGAACTGAAAGCTGCACTTAAAAAAAAAGTGTGTTGTGTGCAGATGATCCTATGAATTAATTCAAGATTATAATGAATATAGATTAAGTATTAGAATTACTGACCAACTTTAATGCCTTTTTCCCCAGGAGTTCCAGATGTACCGGGAAAGTACTTTCTTATGTGACCTTATAGAAATACTGGATCAAAGCAGACAAATTCTGACGAGAGAAAACCCACAGAGCAGGACTTCCTGGTGGTCTAGTAGCAAGGGGGGCCTGGGTTCAATCCCTGGTGGGGAAACTAGATCCCTCGTCCTGCAACTAACACCTGATGCAGCCAAATGAATAAATAAATACGTTTTTGTTTTTGTTTTTAAGAAAAAGAAACCCCACAGAACAACCACACGTGAATTCCTCATCTGGTCACCAAGGTATAAGCCCAGTCCTTTTCTTACTAAAAGCTACATTTTGGACATTTGAAATAAAAACTTTTAATCAAAAAAGTAATTTTGTAAAAAATGTTGGGGATGGAGAAATAAGAGATTAAAAGAAGGAAATGAGCATAGAAATAATAAAGACACAAGTAAATGCCCCCACATAAAGTTTAGTAATATTATAGAGACCAGGGAAATACTGTTAAATGAACCACAAAAAGTAAAATTTGGCCAAAGGAAGGCTGCTGGGAACCAATTTTCTTATTTGTTTCCACTGGCATTTTCAAAGCCCTATTAAAAGCCCTATCCAAATTTCCCCCTTTTCCTCTCACTCCCTCTCCTACCCGCAGAGTGAGAGCAAAGGAAGAATCTTGATCAGGCATCTACTTCTCATTTCCTTAGAGTAAGTCACTTGATCTCCTTTTGCAGAAGTGTCTGGGGCTCAAGTTCTAGATTCTGACAGCTGTGTCCCTCAGTGGTTGCTGGTATAGAGGAACCTGTGTAACAAAGGCACACTTTACAGAAGCCTGAAACGGGTGCAACAAAGTACATCTGTATAACATTCAACTTTCTACAAAGCTCCAACATTAACTTGTCACTGTGTTATAATGTATTGCTGTAGGCTCTGGTGAGAACAAATGTAAATTGCTACTTTATTGCTTTTCAGATTCTATCTTCTGTCTTTCTGGTAGCTGACCTTGTAATTTTAACTGTTCATATTCCAATGAGTGTTCCTGGGAAACTCAGAAAGTTCATTATTAGTCCTAGTTCCAGTGCATCATCCCTCTTACACTGTTGGTGGGCATGCAAACTAGCACAGCCACTATGGAGAACAGTGTGGAGATTCCTTAAAAAACTGGAAATAGAACTGCCTTAGGACCCGCACCCCACTCCAGTACTCTTGCCTGGAAAATCCCATGGACGGAGGAACCTGGTGGGCTGCAGTCCATGGGGTCGCTAAGAGTTGGACACGACTGAATGACTTCATTTTCACTTTTCACTTTCCACTTTCATGCATTGGAGAAGGAAAGGGAAACCCACTCTAGTGTTCTTGCCTGGAGAATCCCAGGGACAGAGGAGCCTGGTGGGCTGCCATCTATGGGATTGCATGGAGTCGGACACGACTGAAGCGACTTAGCAGCAGCAGCAGCAGCAGCAGCATGACCCAGCGATCCCACTGCTGGTCATACACACCGAGGAAACCAGAATTGAAAGAGACACATGTACCCCAATGTTCATCGCAGCACAGTTTATAATAGCCAGGACATGAAGCAACCTAGATGTCCATCAGCAGATGAACGGATAAGAAAGCTGTGGTTCATATACACAATGGAGTATTACTCAGCCATTAAAAAGAATACATTTGAATCAGTTCTAATGAGGTGGATGAAACTGGAGCCTATTATACAGAGTGAAATAAGCCAGAAAGAAAAACACCAATACAGTGTACTAACGAATATATATGGAATTTAGAAAGATGGTAACGATAATCCTGTATGCGAGACAGCAAAAGAGACAGATGTATAGAATAGTCTTTTGGACTCTATGGGAGAGGAAGAGGGTGGGATGATTTGAGAGAATGGCACTGAAACATGTATAATATCATATATGAAATGAATCGCCAGTCCAGGTTCGATGCAGGATACAGGCTGCTTGGGGCTGGTACACTGGGATGACCCAGAGGGATGTACAGGGAGGGAGGAGGGAGGGAAGTTCAGGATGGGGAACACGTGTATATCTGTGGCGGATTCATGTTGATGTATAGCAAAACCAATACAATATTGTAAAGTGATTGACCTCCAATTAAAATAAATAAATTTATTTAAAAAAGAAAGTAAAAAAAGAAAGAAACACTCCATTACAGAGGGGCATGTCTCCCTAAAATGCAGTTCCTATTACTGAGGGCTTACTATGTCCTTGGTGTCTTAGTGGATTTTAGAGACATTAAAAATTCAGATAAACTCTTCATCCCCAAAAGGCTTGCAGTTTAGATGGAGAGGCAGGGTAAGCCAGGAGCACATTTGATTGTGCAGGAGAATGTGTGATTCAGAGCCTAAGTACTGAAAGAGTTACAAAGAGGAGAGACCACGTCTGACACGATTTAGGAGTTTTCAGGGAGCAGATGAACCTTGTCTAGGCATTATTGGAACAATAGAGCTTGCTTAAACAGAAGGAAGCTTGGGAAACACATTATAGACAGGGAACAGCATGTTTCTGAAACCCTTGTGTGCCTGGCCCATAGTAAGTGCTAATAGGAACATCTTAAATCCTTTTCAGAATGAGGAAGGGAAGAAACAACTAATTTAAGGAATAAATAGATTAAAAAGACTGGAGCATGAAATGCTTAGAGTGCTCACACATGGATTCTGGGTCCCAGAGCCCCCAGATCTCTCTGCAGCTGAGCAGACTACTTGCTAAAGGATGCTGAGCATTCCTGCCCCCGCCTACCCTCCACTCCACCACCCCAGGGCCCCACAAACACACCCAGGTGGACTTAGAAACACTGGAAGCCAATGCATTCCACCATTCGCCTCTAATTTGGGCAGAGACTTGCTAGTATCCAACAGGACTTTGCTGACTCATAGCCTGAGCCTCATGCTCACCTGCCTCCGGATGCAGATAAGGTAGGGGATGGGATCATCTGGACACTGAATGGTCAGTGCTTGAGCCCATTCTCCAGGATAAGCAACTGAATATATCACACAACTTATCTGCTCCTTGCTAAACTGTTTCCTTGACCCCACCTTATCTTGTGCTCCCTGAGGCCGACAATCCATCCCTCACACACTCAGCTCATCTCAGTAGTCTCAAAACCTTGGCTCTTTTTAGAGGTCCTTTCTCCTATGACAGGTTCATTCCCTCATTAAGGCCACCCCCTCCTTTCCTTGGATCTCCTTTCTGCCTCCGGAAAGCTCCTCCGGGGCCCTTGTTGTCTTTGCCTTTCGTCGTGCTTTTCTCTTCAGGCAGCGCCATCTCTCTAGTCCTGGCCCCCAGTCCTCTTAATCCCTACCATTGCTACAGCTGACTTGAGCACCTTTCTAACACTGAGCCTCTCAGCTCCTTGACATTCTCGTCTCTGGTGACCTGCATTCCTACTTTATGTGACCCCCCACTCTTATAGTCCTACCCTGCTCTTTGTCATCACCCCAATCTGGCTTTACTCCTGCAGTTAAAATCCAAGCAACCCACCTTCAAGTGCCTCTAAGTCTCCTTGTTATTCCACCCCAGTCCATCACTGCAACTCCCTCTGTCAAGATCCCCACCCACGCCCCCTGCATGGTCCTTCCATCTCACTCACCTGGCAAAATCCCACTGTCTGACTTCAGATCCCATGCTACTGAGGAATGCTGGAGAAATCCCACAGCCTGGAAGGCAGGAACTCCTATGAATTCTTAGTTTCCACTGGCAACTGGCCCTGAGTGCTGCCCGGAAGTCGTCCAACATGCCCCTGGTCCCATTCTCCATAGCAGATACAGCAAATGTTCGCTGCTCAATGTATAATGTATAATTCCTGCTCCCCAGATTCATGGGTTAAAACCAAATCCCCAGTGTGATGGCATTTGGAGCTGGGGGGATGTAATTAGAACCTGAAAGCAGAGCCCTCAGGAAAGGGATTCGTGCCTATGAAAGAGACTTAGAATTCCTTCTCCCCCTTCCATCATGTGAGGATACAGTGAAAAGAGGGCCGTCTTTGAATGGGGAAGGAGGCCCTCACCAGACACTGAATTTCCCAGCACCTTGATCTTAGACTTCCCAGCCTTATCTCTCTCCATTCCCCAGTCCCCTCTGCCCTCTGTCCCCCTGAACTTCTTCACATGCTGTTCTCTTAAACTGTCGCACTTCTGTTCTGCCCAGCCCCTGGCAGTTCCAGATAACTGAAATCCTCAACCCCTCACTTAGAAATCCTCTTCTGCAGGAACTTTCCTCTCCTTTCTCCCCTCACATCCTGAGCCATACATCTAGTAACCTATACTTTCCCTTGTCATATCACTTACCACTATCAATTTGCCTGTTTATTTGTCTGACGTCTCTGTTAGACTGTAATTTTCTTGAGGAAAAGCTCTGTATTAGGCCAGGTTCCCCAAGAATCTCTAAGATAAAAATTTGTATGCAGGTGGTTCCAGAGTCGGGGGAGGTACTTTCAAGAACAAAGCTTTTAAGGGAGTTAAGAAAGTAGAGTTAGACAAAGAGAAATTGAACTGCAGACCAAATGCAGCAGAAGCCTCGATCAATCCAACAGGGAGCCCTGGAGCTAGGGTGGCCCTTCACAATCATTCTGAATTGTGGCAAGGGTCCCAAGTCTGTGACACCACACCAACTGGCTATTGGAGGTGGCCTCTTGCAAGGAGTGAGAGAGACATGGGCAGGCAGCTCCATAGAATGTGTACGGCTAAAAGGCAGTCCCCAAAGGGGTTCAATGGTGAGCTGTTAGCGACCTACACCCCTGGCATTAACTCGGGGGAAGTCTGGGTAGCCTACCGTAGCCCCCTCTGCTCTGTGCTGTCTCAAGGCCTGACACTCCAGAGGTGCCCATTCTCTTTGTACATAAATCATCAAATGTATGATTAAATGAATTAATTAAAATAGTAGAAAACAAGGTTAGTAGCCTTACAGAAGGAAGGACATTTTCTATTCGAAAACAATGAACTCTAGTGCTCAAAAGATTGATGGGTTGTAAATAAGATTTGAAAAAATAGCAAGCAGACATGCTCTGAGGATATGAATTTGTGGCGTGTGGATGGTAGGGATGGCTGAGATGATAGCAGTAATGTCTCTGCTTTTTAATATGCTGTCTAGGTTTGTCATAGCTTTTCTTCCAAGAAGCAAGCATCTTTTAATTTCATGGCTGTAGTCACCATCTGCAGTGATTTTGGAGCCCAGGAAAATAAAGGCTCTCACTGTTTCCATTGTTACCCCATGTATTAGGTATACTTGATCTCATATATTAGTTATAAGCAAAGAGTCACCATTTGAAATGTCAGGACTATAAATCAGATGTAAGTCTAACCTTCAAAGGTATTCACTGTACATTTCTAAACTATAATTTTTGATCAATTTAGTAGATATACTTAAAAACTAAAATATTTAGTTGTTTTACTTCCCGAGCAGCTATTAATTCAAGTCATCTCAGGCCTTGCCACTAATCCTGGTTTGTTTTTAGAAACTAATATTAAAGGCAATAGCTGTAGATAGTTTGTAGCCATCTCAAGATGACCTGAAGCCCACAATACTCAGCAATGTTGGAAATTCCTTATTTTTTTCCTACCTGAAACTCCACGTTGCTATGGTGTCCATTTTGTCCCAGGCAATAGTTTAGGGAGGAGGAACAGGTAAGGAACCTTTGACTCTTCAGAGGAAAGTGGCATGGGTTCCAGCACCTGATTTTGCAACCAGATAAGGTTGTGTCTGGACTCAAGACTGCTCTTGCGAGCGCTAAAGTGCAAAGTTTGGTGAAGCAGAGCACTAGCCCTGGCATCTTGCTGGAGAGGCGGTACACATCATGCTGGGTTGCTGGAAGCTTTGGGAGGCTCTGCGGTATGGATTCTGTGCAGCCTCAGGAGGAATCAAGATTCAGTTGTCATCGGCCCCAGGGTACCGAGAGAATAGGGGCACAGTAAGAAAGAGCTTACCCCAATCCTTTCTGACCTGTCCCAAATGGCCTATTTGTTGGGTATAGTGGACAAAGGAGCAAGAAGTGGCAATGACTGAGCACACAGCCCCAGAATCCATCCTCGGGCCTATGACTGCACAGTCCATGAACTGCTATACATATCTGAGGAGTTTCCAACTCAGGATTGGGGGCACTGGTACCAGGTGCAGTGGTGTTTGTGATGCTTTGGGGCCAGTGCTTTTCCTGACACTGTTCCAAGTGTGAAAGTCAGAGAGGATTAAGCTGGGCGTCCAGGGTCCCCTGAACAAATGCCACAGCAACCCACCCAGTGCTTGGCCCAAGTGCCACATCTTGCTGTGTGCCGCGTTTCATCACCCTTGGATATAGTACAGCCCTGTAAGCAGTTTTGCACAGCATACTCTGCAGTTCCTTTGGCAGCTTGTCTCAGCACACTTGGTTCACACACTAGACTAGGTGTTTGCTTGTCTTTCTTCATTTCCCAACACGAGTTAACACAATCAGTCCTTTAAGATTATCTGCAGGCACTTAATTCCTTCGTTGTCATCTTCAGACTTCTAATCTGCAGTATTATTTTGTTCATGGGAGTGAAACTTGCATGGTAAATCCGATACAAGTTACCTGATAAAACACAGAGAGTAAAAGAATACAAGATCAGCTCTCCATAACAGTCATGGACAACCAGAGCAATGCTTGAGCACACTTGAAGTCCACTCCAGCCAGACTAGGTGCACAATGAAATGAGAACACTGGGAAGTTACACACCTTTATTATTCATTACGGCTAAGATAAATAAGCTACAAGGATGCATTGTATAGCACAGGAAATAGACCCGATCTCATATAATAACTTCAAGTGGAGTATAATCTATAAAAATATCGAATCACTATGTTATATACCTGAAACTAATATAATATTGTATATCAGTTACACCTCAATTAAAAAGAAACCTTTTACAATTCAGCAAGTTAAATGAAATATTTTTAAAAATTAGTTCATCTTCCTAATACCTTACCACGTTCTAAATTTCTTTTCTTCTGTGGCTATCTGGACCAATGCATGTGTTTCAGAAGCCACTGAGTGAATCGGTTGGTTGAGGAAGAAAGAGTATGGTGAGACAAGAATTGTTCCAAGGAGGATGATCCTTGGAATGGAGAGGAGGCAGAGGCAGAAGGCGACAAGTCAGGGAACAGACAGCTCAGTAGAAGCACAGAGACAGAGACAACGCTGATGTCAGGGGCCCTACAAGCAGCTGGATCAGCACCTCTGGGAAGCTGCCCTGAACCCCCAGGACAGGCCACCTGTTGAACTCCAGACCTGCCTCGTCAATACTTTCACTGGAGGAGTTAACCTTTACCAATTTATTTACTGGAACTAAGTGCACAGTTTTGTTTTCAAGATAGCATTGCTGCCTTAACAAGTAGAGCCAAGCAAAACACCTGGAAGTTTGTTTTCCGGGTTGGTTTTTGGCTCTGACGGGTCTTCAGTGGTGCACAGGCTTTTCTCTCGTTGCAGCAAGTGGGGGTCACACTCTGGGTGTGATGCATGGGCTTCTCATTGCGGTGGCCCCTCTTGTTGCAGAGCACGGGCTCTAGCACTCTGGCTTCAATAGTTGCGGCCCATGGGCTCAGTACTTGTGGCTCCAGGGCTCCAGAGCACAGGCTCAGTAGTTGTGACCCATAAGCTTAGTTGCTCTGTGGCAGGTGGGATCCTCCTGGACCAGGAATCGAACCCAGGTCTCATGCATTGGCAGGCAGATTCCTCACCGCTGAGCCACCAGGGAAACCTGGAAGTTTGTTTAAAATGCAGATGACTGGCTCATGCCCCTAGAAAGTGAGAAGTTGGAGCTGAAGCCACAGGTAACCTGTGTGTCTAGCCAGGAGGCTTCTGACAACACATTATAAAACCTGGCCTGGGTGATAGTATAAGAGTCGCTTACTTTATATGAGTTCATTCTGAGTGTTTGGCGGTTGCACTTCCCAGTAAATTAAGATTGTTTTGCTTCTATTTTGCATTTGTTGCAGACAAAGGTTTTCTCAAATCCCTCTATTAATATTTATATTATTAGTATTTAATAATCTATTAGTATTAGTACTTAGTATTAATATTAATACTAGTCTAATAGTATCACTATTAGTATTTAACAATCTGTACATTTGAGAAGGATAAGCAAACAAATTGTGCCTGTAGAAAAAAAAATGGACAAAGCAATAGAGATTCATCTTCATAAAGTTTTTTCTTCATCCTTCTTTTTGGGGTTATATTTTGGATGAATAGCTATTAATGTCCATAATAATTCTTCTTTAGTAGTTTAAGATGGATCTTGGAAATAAGTCTTGAAAATACTGCCCAGAAAATGAGTAGGTAACAATAGGCTATGTACGATTAATAAAACTTTCCTGAAAGATTACACAATATATTATTATGAGTCCTGCCGGAAGCATCTATGGTGTCACCTAACCCTTTTCTTGGAACATGAGGTCGGAGGAAGGAGGTACAGGGAATACCCACAGGCACTCAGTGTGGATCCACAGGCCTGCCAAGTCGCACCCTGGAGCTCTGGCAACATTAACGTTACCTGGGAGCCTTTAAGAAATGATGCCAAAGCCCAGACCTGACTCAGATCAATGAAATCAGAAAGAATGAGCATCTGTATCTTTTAGAAGCTCCCTGGTGACTCTGCCAAACAGTGAGGCTGAGATCCAAAACTTTAGGGAAAGAGGAAATTGATCTCTGTTTTTATTCCTTAGCTGCATGACATATTTTTAGCATATATTAATTTATCTTTATGCAGGGTCTGTGCAGTAAAGGAGAAAACACGGACATTCAGGGAATGCAGGATGCTGTTCTGATCAAAAAAAGCGGCTTTCCCACATCAGAGGCATATCTTGTCCATGGCACTCATCTCTACTTGAGTCCCTCTTCAACACTTAGATCAGCTCACAAATGTTCATTTAATTTGCAGAGAACAGTAGTACACAGCACTGGTTTGAAAACTCTTTGGAAATTCAACCTGGAAAGCCAGGGATTCATCTGCTAAATTCCTACTCTTCTGCTCAGCCCAGCCTTGGCTTTACTTCAGCTTGGAAACCTTGAACAGGAATCTCCCCTTCTCCCTGCCCCCTCCCTGGACTGGGCAGGAACAAAAGAGCCTGAAAATGATGGACGTAGGGAAGGAGAAATGAATCAAGGTACAAGTATGAAGAGCCAATAAAGAGAGTCATGCAGTATTTTGGAGGAAAGCTCCTTGTGCCAAATCTCATTTTTCCTGGAGCTACCCAAGCCCAAGACATATTTCTGGAGCCAGCCATAGAAGAGGCCCGTGGAATTTTAAGTATCTTGAAAACAAAAGAAATCCAGGCTGAGATGTCCAATGTATTTATATTCAGGCAGAGTACAACACAGTAATGATATATTTGTTCTTTACATCCCAAAACAACATGACATACAAAACATTGAGGAAAACCCTCAAAAAAGGAAAAGGCTCACAATAACAAATAATAGTAGCTGCTATAAAACTAGCCTTGGCTAGATTTCAGGCACTGTTCTGTGTCTTTTATATACATCATTTAATCCTCCTCACAGCAACCTACAGGGCGCATGCTTTTATTATCCCCATTTTGAAGGGGAGCAATCACAGAAAGGCTGAGTAACTTGCCCAGGGGCAGAGCTGGTTAGAGGGAGCTGGGGTAGGGACCCCATGGGGCCACCCTGCCTCACCCTTGAGTCCATGCAATCTTGTGTGGTGGAACATTCTTAAAAGACAGATACCGTGAATTGTGGTTTCCTTTAAGAGCTAAAAATTGCTTCCTTCCAAATAAAGGCTATCCAACAATTGCAGGCTTTCACAAGAAAGAATGTTCAGGGCAACTGAGTGTGGCAGATCACGGGGATTAACTCGAGTTTTCTTTAATTTGTATATTGTTTTCAATGTAAGTCATTGGCAGACTTGGGAACCCTATTGTTAGTAACAGATGACTTGCACCATCACTGACAGCCCACTGCAACACCCCAGCGGGTTGTAATACCACCATTGTGGGAACCACCAGCCTGGCAAATAGACCTAAGGAGGAAGATATTTATGTGACTGAGTTGGAAAAAGTAGCTGGAAGGTGAGTGAAACTAGATATCAGCAGTTTGTGTCAGGCCTCCCAGTGCAGTGCTTTCTGGAAAAGTGGGCAAGTAAACGACGAGTTGGCTTTGGAACATACACATCACATTGTTGCAGCTGAGCCGGCAGAGAGAAGCTTCGGGGCATCCCAGCACCTGCCAAGAATACAGGACAGAAGCCCCAGAAGCCACAGTATTTATAGTCTAAGATAAAATCACTCCTGGTTGAGAATTCTCCTCTTTGACACAACAAATGACAGATGCTGGGGGGGCTTCCCTGGTGGCTCAGTTGGTGAAGAATCTGCCTGCAATTCAGGAGACCTGGGTTCAATCCCTGGGTCAGGAAGATCCCCTGGAGCAGGAAGTGGCAACTCACCCCAGTATTCTTGCCTGGAAATCCCATGAACAGAGGAGCCTGGGGGCCTGTAGTCCATAGGGTCACAAAGAGTCAGACATGACTGGGCACACATGCATTAGGGGAAGAATAACCACTTCTCCCAGGACATGTGGAGGCTTCCGTTTGGGCATTTTGGCCCCTAGACACCAGGTCAGCGAGGTGACTTTGGTCATGAGTTCATCTGCATTAGCCCCATTTAACCTCCATTCCCCCAAAAACAATCTAGCCAAGAAATATTATTCCCATTCAGTGTGAGGAGAAACAAAAGCTCTGTGGAGGTTTCAATGCAAAACGAAATTCTTTGAGTTCTTGCCATGAATACGAGACATCTATATTCCCTCCCCTAGAACAAAGGCATGACTTTCCACACCTCCTTGAAAACAATGACCTGTGAGGCTGGGTCACAAAAGGCCCTTGACTTCTGCTTTCCACTCTCCTGGGACAAGTCCTCTTGGAGCCTGGGCCTTGGTATTAGAAGTCTAGCTGCCCTGAAGCCACCGTGCTGAAGAGTCCATACGGAGAGATCACAGTGTTAGGGAAGAGTATCCTGAGGCGCCCCAGATGAGATATTCTAGCCCCTAGCTGTCTAGGACTCCCCAGGCCAGCAACCAGACATATGAATGGAAGAGAGTTTAAGAAAACTGGAGCCTGACCACTGTGCAACTTTGTAGAAGGACCAAGAAGTTCCTCACTGGGCTCCATCAACCCCAACACAGTGAAAAATAATACATGCTCATTTGTTTTATGCCACTAAGTTAGGAATGATTTGCTGCGCAGCAGGCTCAAAGAGAAGTCACTTTCCAAGATCACTAAGGAACTTCCCAATGGAGCTGGGGCTGGAATCAGTTCATTCCATTCAATGCAATATTTAATAACCAGAGAGGTGTGGCCCCTGGGGACCAGACAAGAATAAGATACTGCCCAAACCTTCTGCAATCAGGGTCTCCACCTTACACCTCCTGAAGGCAGCTCCTCCATGCTGGAGATAGATGGGGTCGGTAAGACCCACTGTCACTGGTTTCTAGAAGGAATTGGCTCCGGGGCATTCTGGCTATTTCTCTGCAGCATGCTGTGTACAGGTGGCTTCTGGCACCAACAGGTGCCAAGCCTGCCGCCAGCCTTGGCTTTCCCTCCAGCCCTACTCTGATGAGCTGATTGGCTGTGTTTACAGTTGAAAGCAGACAGCATTGCAAAGGTAGGTAGTTACCACACAGCCTGCCTGCAGAGTGTAGCTTGGCTCTGATGAATTATGTCCAGTCCCTGGTCTCACATTTGGCTGGATCTGCGGGAAAAATATGTGTGTTCTAGGCCCCAGCAGATCTTTTAATCTAGCTTCTGTTCTAACATAAACATTCTCTGTTAAAATTGTAAACTTTCAACTGCTTTTTGAAAATAGATTGTTATAAAGGCATAAAATATATAAAAATCATTTTTACTTTGTAATGAGCTCAGGGCTGTTGGGTGGCCAGCACTCACTCAGACTCATGAGGTTGTCCTGTTAGTCAAGGAGGAGGAATTTACAGCAAAAACCAAGGGAATGGAGCCCCAACTGCAGGGTACAGCAGTCCTATGGTATTCTCTGCTAGGCAAAAATAGTACTCTTTTTCATTTCTGAGGTATATGTAGTGTATTTTCATTTAATCTTCACATTTCATGAATGAAATCAACAAATATTGATCAAGTATTGACTTGACTAGATATCAAATCAGTTTTGTTTAAAAAATGAGAACTAGCTTATTTTTGCCTGTCATAAAATCAAAGCCCAATTAAAATTTATTTGCCAAATTTATATTGCTGCTTTCTAGGTCTCCTTTAATCAAAGAATTCCTAAACATAAAGAAGAAGAAGAAAGGGGAGGGGAAGAAAATGAGGGAGAATTCAGCATTGTGATAGAGAATAAATATTATGTTTAGAATATTATGCACAGTGCCTGGCCTATGATAGATACTCAATAAATGCGATTATAGATCTTTATTATTCTGCCTTGTCTCTCCAAGGCCTCTTCACCAGGAAGATACGAATGAGGTCAAACTCATGGGGCTATTTAAATTTATGTTACTGCTCGGCTGGCTCACATCTGCGGAACCTTTGAGAATCCTGCACTGTAAGTTCCACACCAGCATTTCTGGGACTCTCCGGACATGTCTGTCAGGTGTATGAGGACTAGCCTGCTGACTGCCCCTGCACATCTGCCTGTGCCTTGCCTGTCACCGGCATACCCTGCTTTCAGTTGCCACAGCCTGGAAGCTTCCCCTGATGGGAGAAGAGAGGTCCAGTTTCTCTGCCACCCACCTGCTCTGATGACCTGAGCAAAGCTGACAGCAAAGTGTGGGGAGAGAACCATCTCTGTGTTAACAGCTGTGGGAGGGATGCTGAGCAGGGCTCCTTGTGACTTTCTGTGTTAGAAATTTGCAGATAGAATGGTCATGTTTAAATAGGCATTGATGTTTTCTTCCCTCTCCCCAAGAAACAGACAAACACCTGCATCCCAGGGGCTGGGCTGGGTGGGCACCAACAGCTCCCTTTGCACCAGGCTTGGATGCGTCACTCTCTCCAGCAGTGGAGCCTGTGCTGTCAGCGCCAGTTTACTGCCCTCAAACCTCTTCTCTTGGAAGGTCTTCCCCCCAACCCCGGGGGGTCTGTTCAGCTTCCTACAGCGTCAGCCCATGGTGGGCCCAGCTGGCATCTCTCCCAGCATGCTCTTCTGCTTGTGCAAACAGGCTGCTGCAGGTCCATGTCTCGTCTGCCGGTCATTCACGCTTAGCCTCCCACCACTGCTGCTTCACACCTGCTCTGGGGAGCACTGCCTCCTGCATCTCCATCCTCCTCAAGGAATGGCCACTGTGGCTGCCACAGGTTCTGTCCAGCTCCCGTTGGACTTGGCTCTTCCTGACCCAAAGTGACAATTCTGGCAAATGAGAAGCCTGGCCTCTCAGGTGGATGGAAAGAAACCAGTATGCATTGAGCACCCCACTAAATGTCGGGGTGTCTGGCCATGTCTTCCCTAGCTGTCCAGGATTTCCCTTTTGCAGCATGAGTGAGAGAAGGTTACTTTGCCGTAGCCAGAAGCCTGACTTTGAAAGCAACTCTGGCTGAATCAAAAGTTCATGCTTCCCAGAACTTCCCTGTCTTTGCAACCCCTGAGGGAATCTTTGCCTGTCAATGGTCACACTTCATGGTGTCATAAGAGTCATTAAAATTCCCTCAAGAGCTAGGCTGAACATGATTCGGAGTAACAGTTCTGACCACCACGTTCCTCCCACATGGCCCCTAAACTAGCCCTAGACCGAATCCCCATCACTAGTTACGCTAGCACCTTTCTTGGGGTCTGCAGTTACAGTCCACAGCCCCTCCTTGAGAGTCATCCTAAGCTCTGAGGCATTGATATCTTCCTCCAGTGAATCTCCAGTGTCTCCAAGGGACCTGGGTCCCCTGGGAACATGGGGCCCCTGGTGGCATTCCTAGTGATGTCTACTCTTTCATTACTGATCCTGGTAGTTTTTGCTCCCCCACCATCCCTGTCTGTTGATTTAACTGGAATTTTATGCATTTTGTTGATATTCTCATTGACTCTGTTTATTGTTTTCTGATTTCACTTTCATTGACTTTTGCTCTTATCTCTATGTATTCCTTCCTCCTGCATACTTTTCATTGAATTTGTTCTTCTTTTCCAATTTCTTAATCTGGAAGCTTAGACTATTGATTTGAGACTCTCTTTTCTTAATATGAACATTTAATGTTATAAATTTTTTCTCAAAGCACTTCCAATTGTTATACTTTTATTGTTATTCACTTTAAAACATTTCCTTATTTCCCTCCAAACTTCCCTTACTTCTTTGACCAATGGACTATTTGGATAGTATTGTTTAGTTTCTAAATGTTTGGATGTTTTCTAGCTATCTTTCTGCTTTTGATTTTTTTAAATTATTTTATGGTCATACATATTTATTACTGTCTACATACCTGAGCACTTTCAATTATTCTTTTTTAATTTAGGTTTTATATAATGACCCAGAATATGCCCATATAGGCACTTTAAAAGAATGTGACTTTTGCTATTTTGGAGTAGATTGGCATCTATTCAAATCCACTGGAGATTTTTGGAGTTTTTCTCTCTTCAAATTCCTGGATACAATTGATTTTTTAAATTTTATAGAAATGTATTTATTTTAATCGGAGGTTAATTACTTTACAATATTGTATTGGTTTTGCCATACATCAACATGAATCCGCCACAGGTATGCACGTGTTCCCCATCCTGAACCCCCTCCCTCCTCCCTCCCCGTACCATCCCTCTGGGTCACCCCAGTGCACCAGCCCCAAGCATCCAGTATCATGCATCAAACCTGGACTTGCAATTCGTTTCATATATGATATTATACATGTTTCAATGCCATTCTCCCAAATTGTCCCACCCCCCTCCCTCTCGCACAGAGTCCAAAAGACTGTTCTATACATCTGTGTCTCTTTTGCTGTCTCGCATACAGGGTTATGTTACCATCTTTCTAAATTCCATATATACGTGTTAGTATACTGTATTGGTGTTTTTCTTTCTGGCTTATTTCACTCTGTATAATAGGCTCTAGTTTCATCCACCTCATTAGAACTGATTCAAATGTATTCTTTTTAATGCCTGAGTAATACTCCATTGCGGAGAAGGCAATGGCACCCCACTCCAGTACTCTTGCCTGGAAAATCCTATGGACGGAGGAGCCTGGAAGGCTGCAGTCCATGGGGTCACTGAGGTTCAGACATGACTGAGCAACTTCACTTTCACTTTTCACTTTCATGCATTGGAGAAGGCAATGGCAACCCACTCCAGTGTTCTTGCCTGGAGAATCCCAGGGACGGGGGAGCCTTTTGGGCTGCCATCTATGAGGTCACACAGAGTCGGACACGACTGAAGTGACTTAGCAATACTCCGTTGTGTTTATGTACCACAGCTTTCTTATCCATTCATCAGCTGATGGACCTCTAGGTTGCTTCCATGTCCTGGCTATTATAAACAGTGCTGTGATGAACACTGGGGTACATGTGTCTCTTTCAATTCTGGTTTTCTCGGTGTATATGCCCAGCAGTGGGATTGCTGGGTCATAAGGCAGTTCTATTTCCAGTTTTTTAAGGAATCGCCACGCTGTTCTCCATAGTGGCTGTTTGCATTCCCACCAACAGTGTAAGAGGGTTCCCTTTTCTCCACACTCTCTCCAGCGCTTATTGCTTGTAGACTTTTGGATCGCAGCCATTCTGACTGGTGTGAAATGGTAACTCATTGTGGTCTTGATTTGCATTTCTCTGATAATGAGTGATGTTGAGCATCTTCTCATGTGTTTGTTAGCCATCTGTATGTCTTCTTTGGAGAAATGTCTGTTTAGTTCTTTGGCCCATTTTTTGATTGGGTCACTTATTTACCTGGAATTGAGCTGCATAAGTTGCTTGTATATTTTTGAGATTAGTTGTTTGTCAGTTGCTTCATTTGCTATTATTTTCTCCCATTCTGAAGGCTGTCTGTTCACCTTGCTTATAGTTTCCTTTGTTGTGCAGAAGCTTTTAAATTTAATTAGGTCCCATTTGTTTATTTTTGCTTTTATTTCCAATATTCTGGGAGGTGGGTCATAGAGGATCCTGCTATGATGTATGTCAGAGAGTGTTTTGCCTATGTTCTCCTCTAAGAGTTTTATAGTTTCTGGTCTTTCATTTAGATCTTTAATCCATTTTGAGTTTATTTTTGTGTATGGTGTTAGAAAATATTCTAGTTTCATTCTTTTACAAGTGGTTGACCAGTTTTCCCAGCACCACTTGTTAAAGAGATTGTCTTTAATCCATTGTATATTCTTGCCTCCTTTGTCGAAGATAAGGTGTCCATAGGTGTGTGAATTTATCTCTGGGCTTTCTATTTTGTTCCATTGATCTATATTTCTGTCTTTGTGCCAGTACCATACTGTCTTGATGACTGTGGCTTTGTAGTAGAGCCTGAAGTCAGGCAGGTTGATTCCTCCAGTTCCATTCTTCTTTCTCAAGATTGCTTTGGCTATTTGAGGTATTTTGTATTTCCATACAAATTGTGAAATTATTTGTTCTAGCTCTGTGAAAAATACTGCTGGTAGCTTGATAGGGATTGCATTGAATCTATAGATTGCTTTGTGTAGTGATAATATTGATTTTTGTTTGTTTGCTTTAGCAATGAATCAACCTCATTAGGTACAGATAAAAAAAAATTCTGTGGAACTGGTTTCACCTCAGGTCAGGTTTCCAAGTAACTGTGATACGGTTTTAGGTCTGACTCTTTCATGTGCAGCCTGGGCAGTAAGCCCAGAGCCGTGTTGATTTGTTCACAGAATTTAGAGCATTTGTTTCTCCAGTTCTGGCCTCTCCAGGGTTTCCCACACACTCTCCAGTTCCCATTCCAGTCCATTTTAGTTCACTGATTCCTAGAATGTCAACATCCACTCTTGCCATCTCCTGTTTGACCACTTCCAATTTGCCGTGATTCATGGACCTAACATTCCAGGTTCCTATGGAATATTGCTCTTTACAGCATCGGACCTTGCTTCTATCACCAGTCACATCCACAGCTGGGTATTGTTTTTGCTTTGGTTCCATCCCTTCATTCTTTCTGGAGTTATTTCTCCACTGATCTCCTGTAGCATATTGGCACTTAGTGACCTGGGGAGTTCCTATTTCAGTATCCTATCGTTTTGCCTTTTCATACTGTTCATGGGCTGCTCAAGGCAAGAATACTGAAGTGGTTTGCCATTCCCTTCTCCAGTGGACCACATTCTGTCAGGAAGCAACAGTTGGAACTGGACATGGAACAACAGACTGGTTCCAAACAGGAAAAGAAGTACATCAAGGCTGTATATTGTCACCCTGCTTATTTAACTTATATGCAGAGTACATCATGAGAAATGCTGGGCTGGAAGAAGCACAAGCTGGAATCAAGATTGCCAGAAGAAATATCAATAACCTCAGATATGCAGATGACACCACCCTTATGGCAGAAAGTGAAGAGGAACTAAAGAGCCTCTTGATGAAAGTGAAAGAGGAGAGTGAAAAAGTTGGCTTAAAACTCAACATTCAGAAAACTAAGATCATGGCATCTGGTCCCATCACTTCATGGGAAATAGATGGGGAAACAGTGGAAACAGTATCAGACTTCATTTGGGGGGGGGCTTCAAAATCACTGCAGATGGTGATTGCAGCCATGAAATTAAAAGACACTTACTCCTTGGAAGGAAAGTTATGACCAACCTAGATAGCAGATTGAAAAGCAGAGACATTACTTTGCCAACAAAAGTCCATCTAGTTAAGGCTATGGTTGTGAGAGTTGGAATATAAAGAAAGCTGAGCGCTGAAGAATTGATGCTTTTGAACTGTGGTGTTGGAGAAGACTCTTGAGAGTCCCTTGGACTGCAAGGAGATTCAACCAGTCCATCCTAAAGGAGATCAGTCCTGGGTGTTCATTGGAAGGACTGATGCTAAAGCTGAAACTCCAATACTTTGGCCGCCTCATGTGAAGAGTTGACTCATTGGAAAAGACCCTGATGCTGGGAGGGATTGGGGACAGGAGAAGAAGGGGATGACAGAGGATCAGATGGCTGGATGGCATCACCAACTCGATGGACATGAGTTTGAGTGAACTCTGGGAGTTGGTGATGGACAAGGAGGCCTGGCATGCTGTGATTCACGGGGTCGCAAAGAGTCAGACACGATTGAGCAGCTGAAATGAACTGAACTGAACTGAACTGAACTCCAGTTCCCAGGGCCACTGGTACCTGGTTCCTCTGGCCAGAAAAATGGACTCCTCGTAGTTTACTTGGATCTGTTCGGCAGTTCTATGTGACTGGCACTACATTCAGGGCAGAGTGGTGAGATAAAAGAGAGGAAACAATAATGGAGCTTTCCCCTATCATCTTTGGGACACAGAAAACCCTTTTTGCCTGATCCTCTGACCAGAGAGACTCAATTTTTTTTTTTCCTTAGGGCTTTAGGTGTTCATAACACAACCACTGCAATGAAGTTCCAGACTGGGGCCACCCTTGTGTTACAAATTAAAAAAGAGGAAAAAATTGGATGTGTCCCATACTTTTCAGGTTGCAGGGGGGCCCCTTTCTTGTTTTGGTGACAAAGATAGGTTCAGATTTCTGATGTCTCTGACTGCTGTCCAGTTCCATAACTGGGCCCACTTTCCTGGGAGAAGGGTGAAATAAAGGAAGAAAAATGACCCCAAATGCTGGTTTTTCAATTTTTTACTTTCCTCTGCTTACTTTTCAGATTCCTTAAATATCTGAATTTCATCGTGTCAATTTTAGCCCTAGTTAGAGAAAGAGGGTACAGAGGGCTTACTTCATTTTGGCCAACAACAGCAGTTGCAGTAATATTAAATACCTAACAATTATTGAATTCTATATACAATTTACATCTTCCTGTCCTTCCCTTTCTGGAAAGGATTTTTAAAATGCCGAATTTGTGGGGATTTTGAAAATGCTGTGGGAATCTGACTTCTGCTTTCACTGAGAAGTGCTGAGAGTTTCACAGGGGGAAGGGGGGTGTCCATTAGTCCATATGTAGCTCTTTTGCAAACTGATAACTTCAACCTCCCATGAGTCATTATGATCCAGTGTCCATGCAGTGTTCATACGTGTTTCTGTGTTTATTTTCACATTCTGGAAATATATGGTGCCTGTAATACTGGGTGTAACTGTCGGTTTATTTGTCTGTCTCCTCCTGAGGGTCCTCAAGAGCAGAGAATTTTTTCAGAGGCATAGCAGGCTGGTGATCATTTGTTAAAATTGTCTGATTTTGCCTTGAAAGTGACTTTCTTGGCATGAGTGCCAGCATTTTTCTTGTCTGTTAACCATGTCTGAGGTTAATAACCTGTCACACATCTCTGAGAGCTATCCTGTACAGGCTCTGCTCCCTGAGAGAGGGTCAACACTTCACAAACATCAGTGTTCTTCAGCTGTCGGACGTGGTCACACTGAATATTCTCTACTTCAGGGACAGGTAAACTAAACCATGGCAAAGCCAAGTGTCTTTGGACTCACCCTAAAGTTACTGATCACCATGAAGAAGTTGAAAGAGAGAATCTGCATCAACCCAGACTCATAGCAGTTCTGATCTCAATTGCCCTCAGCTGCCTAGTTGACAGCTCAATATACACTAACACTCATTTTCACTCTTGTATTAAGACATCACTTAATAGGTTTTCGGACTTCCTCTGTATCTCTGGCTGCATAAACAATCAAATGCAGCAGCACGCCATGCTTCACAATCAAATGCAGCAGCACGCCATGCTTCACAATCAAATGCAGCAGCGCGCCTTGCTTCACAATCAAATGCAGCAGCATGCCATGCTTCACAATCAAATGCAGCAGCGCGCCTTGCTTCACAATCAAATGCAGCAGCGCGCCTTGCTTCACAATCAAATGCAGCAGCGCGCCATGCTTCACAATCAAATGCAGCAGCGCGCCTTGCTTCACAATCAAATGCAGCAGCGCGCCTTGCTTCACAATCAAATGCAGCAGCGTGCCTTGCTTCACAATCAAATGCAGCAGCGCGCCTTGCTTCACAATCAAATGCAGCAGCGCGCCATGCTTCACAATCAAATGCAGCAGCGCGCCATGCTTCACAATCAAATGCAGCAGCGCGCCTTGCTTCACAATCAAATGCAGCAGCGCGCCATGCTTCACAATCAAATGCAGCAGCGCGCCATGCTTCACAATCAAATGCAGCAGCGCGCCTTGCTTCACAATCAAATGCAGCAGCGCGCCTTGCTTCACAATCAAATGCAGCAGCGTGCCATGCTTCATCATTGTTCTCCCCCACCACCATATCATTTCCTTCTTCTTGTGGAGCAAAAGCCTTAAAAATGTTTGTTTGTTTGTTTTTCACATTCTGCTACTTTATGAGTGCAAGGCAATTTTATGTTATTTTTCAAGTCTTTTACATACTTGGGGAACTTTGCCTTTGAGAGGGATCAGCAAGATATCACATCAGCCATTCACTTCCATGTCCTAAATTGAGCGCCTATCCTGTCTGGCTGAATGCTCCATTCATATCATTGGGAACAGCTCCACACCCTCAGGAGCTACACGGAGTTGCACACACACCTCAGACCATCACAAAGTTGCCTCAGATGAGAATTTGATTTCCTCTAGAGCGGAAGAACTGTACAAAAAAGATCTTCATGACCCAGATAATCATGATGATGTGATCACTAATCTAGAGCCAGACATCTTGGAATGTGAAGTCAAGTGGGCCTTAGAAAGCATCACTATGAACAAAGCTAGTGGAGGTGATGGAATTCCAGTTGAGCTGTTTCAAATCCTGAAAGATGATGCTGTGAAAGTGCTGCACTCAATATACCAGCAAATTTGGAAAACTCAGCAGTGGCCACAGGACTGGAAAAGGTCAGCTTTCATTCTAATTCCAAAGAAAGGCAATGCAAAAGAATGCTCAAACTACCGCACAATTGCACTCATCTCACATGCTAGCAAAGTAATGCTCAAAATTCTCCAAGCCAGGCTTCAGCCATACATGAACCGTGCACTTCCAGATGTTCAAGCTGGTTTTAGAAAAGGCAGAGGAACCAGAGATCAAATTGCCAACATCTGCTGGATCATGGAAAAAGCAAGAGAGTTCCAGAAAAGCATCTATTTCTGCTTTCTTGACTATGCCAAAGCCTTTGACTGTGTGGATCACAATCAACTCTGGAAAATTCTGAAAGAGATGGGAATACCAGACCACCTAACCTGCCTCTTGATAAATCTGTATGCAGGTCAGGAAGCAACAGTTAGAACTGGACATGGAACAACAGACTGGTTCCAAATAGGAAAAGGAGTATGTCAAGGCTGTATATTGTCACCCTGCTTATTTAACTTCTATGCAGAGTACATCATGAGAAATGTTGGACTGGAAGAAACACAAGCTGGAATCAAGATTGCCAGGAGAAATATCAATAACCTCAGGTATGCAGATGACACCACCCTTATGGCAGAAAGTGAAAAGGAACCAAAAAGCCTCTTGATGAAAGTGAAAGAGGAGAGTGAAAAAGTTGGCTTAAAGCTCAACATTCAGAAAACAAAGATCATGGCATCCGGTCCCATCTCTTCATGGGAAATAGATGGGGAAACAGTGGAAACAGTGTCAGACTTTATTTTGGGGGCCTCCAAAATCACTGCAGATGGTGGTTGCAGCCATGAAATTAAAAGACGCTTACTTCTTAGAAGAAAAGTTTTGACCAACCTAGATAGTATGTTCAAAATAGAGACATTACTTTGCCGACTAAGGTCCGTCTAGTCAAGGCTATGGTTTTTCCAGTAGTCATGTATGGATGTGAGAGTTAGACTGTGAAGAAGGCTGATCGCCAAAGAGTTGATGCTTTTGAACTGTGGTGTTGGAGAAGACTCTTGAGAGTCCCTTGGACTGCAAGGAGATCCAACCAGTCCATTCTGAAGGAGATCAACCCTGGGATTTCTTTGGAAGGAATGATGCTAAAGCTGAAGCTCCAGTACTTTGGCCACCTCATGCGAAGAGTTGACTCATTGGAAAAGACTCTGATGCTGGGAGGGATTTGGGGGCAGGGGGAGAAGGGGACGACAGAGGATGAGATGGCTGGATGGCATTACGGACTTGATGGACGTGAGTCTGAGTGAACTCCGGGAGTTGGTGATGGACAGGGAGGCCTGGCGTGCTGTGATTCTTGGGGTCACAAAGAGTCAGACACAACTGAGCGACTGAACTGAACTGAACTGAGAGCATTTTAAATTCCAGCAAATGGGCTCTATTAAAAAAAAAAGAAAGAAATGTTGCAAAGGCCTGTGCCCTTGTCTTTTGTTCAAGGCTAATCTTGTGCTTGACTCAGCAGAGAAGCCTGTAGTCTGGACAGCAGAAACCTGAACTTCCCCAAGAACAAACAGGGTCCCTAAGTCTGCCAGTGAGCCTGGTGCTGAGTCAGCTGTGCAACTCAGTGTCTCTGCAGCTCCCCACTGAATCACTTTTTAAAAATTTTGTCTTCCTTTTTTATTGAGATATAATTGACCTATTATTGTGAGAATAGAAAGAGCAGGAGTCCTGCTGTGAGCTGGAGTTCCCGGGTTTGCAGAATGACCTGTGTGCCTGCCTCCCTTTCCCTCTCCTCTGCTGCACCAGCCAAGACTGGCTCCCCACCCCCACGTTCAGCCTTGCCTTGCACCCCCAAGCTATACCAATCCTACCACTGCTCCTTCTGTCACCAGCCATGAAAAAAATGCTTACAAAGTACTTAACTGAATTAAACTGGGTTGAATTCAGGGTCTAAGTGTGTTACTAAAAAAATCATCAACATAAACTTTTGGAAGGCCTTTCTTGAAAACATATTGAATGGAAACTTCCTTACCTTTCAAATGACTGACAGCATATGCCGTGAGACAGTCTATTTGTTATCCATTTTCACTTTTGTTTTGCAACAATAATATTTAAATTATTTCATCTATCTTCTAAAATTTCTTGTGAAGGTAGAACTCTAGAACTCCAGTGTTTACATATCTCTCACCTGAACCTAAAAATGTCTGCCATTTTCACATTTTAGTGTAAACTGCTTTGCTCTTCCCCTCCTCCTGAAATTAAGGTGTCAGTGGCAATGAGTCTTCACAGATCATGGGCTTTTAAGAGCCAAAGGCCTTACAGATCATCTGAATTAAGAGTGGAATGGGGATAAGAAGCATGTGTTCAGTCATGTCAACTCTAGGCAACCCCATGGACTGTAACCTGCCAGGCTTCTCTGCCCGTGGAATTCTCCAGGCAGGAATACTGGAGTGGGATGCCATTTCCTCCTCCAAGGACCTTCTCAACGTAGGGATTGAACCCATGTCTCTCGTATCTCCTGCATTGGGAGGCAGACTCTTTACCGCTAGTGCCACCTGGGAAGCCAAACTAGAGCAAGTTGCCTGCAAAAGAGACTTCTGCTGGTCAGGTGAGCGAGGAGTAGCTGCAAACAGAAAGACAGATACCCATCACAAAAGAGTGGAATTCATCTAAGCAGTATTATAATATGCTTGGTCATTTTTTTTAACTTCAAGACCCACTGATTTCCCTTATTTGCCTAGTCTGATTCTCCATGGAAACCATGTACACAGAATCTGTTTGTATATATAAATTCATCCAAGCACTTATGAAAATCAGGCATCAAGTTAGGTCTTGGGCATGCAAAGGAAGGCTTTTCTATCAAGGCCTGATTTGTACTCCTAGGGAAAACTGTCACCAGCAAAGCCCACTGGATACCCAGGAAAAATATTAGTAAGATGTAATCTGGGTGATAAGGCCTAATGTCTTTTGTGCTTAGTTCCACTCACCTCTAGGTGGCTGTGTGCAGAGGCCTGGTATGGTACCTAACATATCAGATTAGAGTTCCCAGTGTGAGCCACTGCACTGACACCTCAACTTGGTGGGCCACCTGCAGAGACATTGCACCCGACACTGCAAGCTGGAGGCCTGAGCAACATGACTGTGCCTGCCCCTAGAGAGCTCCTTACTCTTCACCTCCAAACTCTATAAAGCAGCCCTTTGGGGAAAGCATGTGTCTAGAGCAAAAGCTCACACCTCTCCATTCTCTTATCTAAGGATGAAGCTTTCCTTTGCTTCTGCACCAAACTTGGTTTTATTCCATTGGTGCAAGCAACACCAAGCAGGAGAATCGTTGATGGGCCCCAGCTCAAAAGGGTTGGAAACCAAATGAAGGTTAATAGAGTGAAAGCCACTGAAATGTTGATCCCGCAATGGAAGTCTTTATCCTATGGTGAAGGCATAAAGGAGGAAGCAGGAATTTCATTCCTATTTTTCTGGTCTGGAGAACGGAATAGGTGACCTAGTGAAAAGTCTTAGTATACTTTTACCGAACTCTCATATTTATCTTCTGAAATAGACTCAGTTAAGAAAACTGTTATAATGCCCAAAATTTCTCGCCTTAATAATGACTACATTCATTTTCCTACAGGAGGGGGTACTTCTAGAGAAAGCAATGTTTCTTCATCGAGGATCTCGTTCTACTTTTCTATGACCTTGCTTCTGACTCAGGATGTGGATACACCCAATATGAGGATGGTTTTGTGTGTATGTCAGATTTCTAAGTATGAAAGTAATTTCATACATGTGTATGAATCCATAATTAAAAACCACCTAAGCTGAGAAAGTGGCATCAGCTAAAACACTGTAAAATCAAAGTTTATTTTCTCTTGGGTGCTAGTAATAGTAGGAAAATAGTGCCTAGGGAAAAGAAAGAAATCAACTGCTGAGGGGAGCAGAGTGTGGAAAAGTCGGCTCGGTTGAGATTGAGTCCCCAGCCTAAGTAGATAATCTGAGACATTGGTCATACAAGACAAGTTTTATACTATGACTGTCCACCATCATGGCTTTATCTAATTACATGAAAAAGAGCTTCTGGGAAGCTGCTCTAGGCAAACCAGATAGCTACTATCATCTATCTCAACCACCAGCCACCGCCTTCCTTTCCCTCCACATCTTCCCCTCTTCCACCATCCCTTCCTTTCTCCGAACCTTGATTCCAGTAGCAGGAGCGAGAGGTAGAGAAGAGAGAGAGAATGACTTGTTAAAGAACCAAGCCACAAACCCTTGCCTCTGTTTACTCTTTCTCCTATTTGACTCTCTTAAGGTTAAGTCATCTATAAGAATAGGAATTTAGAAAAATATTTGCAAACTCCATCTAGAAGTAAACTGAGACAGCCAGTTTCACCAACCTCTACCCAACGAGCCTGTGACATTAGGTAAAATTTGTACACAGGACATCAACTCCCTTGATGGTATTTGTGTCCTTTTTAAAAGCAGTTATTTTTCTGTTTTAATTTGCCTTGCCTTTACTAGTAAGTTAAATCAGAAGCTAAACTTTGGAGACCTGAGATGGTTGGGTTTCTTATTTTATACCTAAAGGCAAAGCCAACTGAGTAAATTCTAAGTTATTTTCAAGGCAACGTGATCTGGCTACACTACAGTTACCAGCTTTTGTAGAATAAGCCATAAGTGACAGTTGCTCAGTCGTGTCTGACTCTTTGCGACCCCATGGGCTATACAGTCCATGGAATCCTCCAGGCCAGAATAGTGGAGTGGGTAGCCTTTCCCTTCTCCAGGGGATCTTCCCAACCCAGGGATTGAACCCAGGTCTCCTGCATTGCAGGCAGATTCTTTACCAGCTGAGCCACAAGGGAAGCCCAATACAGTCACATATTTAGGCTGTGCACATTTCTGTTTTTAGCAGAATGGCTTTTTTAAAGATAAAATTAGCCCTGATCAGAGAAACAACACAGTAGTAAAACTTCTGCAAACTGACATAGCAAAATGCTGACAATGGACTCTAGAAGAGGCAGAGACTCTCTAAGGAATAAAGAACCCCAACCTAGGCAGCAGTTCTCTGCGCTGATCTTCAGTCGGTTCCTGGAGTTTCATAAGAACAACAACAAACAGAACAACAAGCAGCTTAACTGTACACTTAACTCTGTTTTATACTCTTTACATGTGTTACCTCATTTTCTTTTTCTTCAAAAGGCCATTTAGAGGGATATACCTTTATTACCTCCATTTTGTAGATGGTAAAATTTTAAAATGTTAAATGAAGTGCCCAGCTAGTGAGTGACAGAGCAGGGATCCAAACTCAGTCTTAATTTAGATACTGATATTTTGAACCTGATCCTCAGAGCACCTAATACAGTGTTGGATACCTGAAAATAATTAAGACCATGTTGATCCACCTGTGGGATAATCAACTCAGCCGGTGAAGAATCTGCCTGCAATGCAGGAGACGCAGGTTCGATCCCCAGATTGGGAAGATCCCCTGGAGAAGGAAATGGCAACCCACCCCAATATTCTTGCCTGGAGAATCCCATGGACAGAGGAGTCTGGTGGGCTGCAGTCCATGGGGTTGCAAAGAGTTGCAAATGATTGGGCACACAAGCAAACTAGTAATAACTGTATAAGAGGGAGAGTAAACAGGGAAAGTGGAGAAGGCAATGGGGAGCCTGGTGGGCTGCAGTCCATGGGGTCGCGAAGAGTCAGACACGACTGAGCGACTTCACTTTCACTTTTCACTTTCCTGCATTGGAGAAGGAAATGGCAACCCACTCCAGTGTTCTTGCCTGGAGAATCCCAGGGACGGGGGAGCCTGGTGGGCTGCCATCTATGGGGTCGCACAGAGTCGGACACGACTGAAGTGACTTAGCAGCAGCAGCAGCAGCAGCAGACAGGAAGAGAGACCTAAAGGGATCACTCACCACTCAATTTTTCTAGTTATTTTCCACATTATTCCTTCACGCGGTATTTACTGAAATTTTACTAGGGAGTGCCTAGTGCATCTAGCACAGTGTACCTACCTAGTGCACTAGTGTACCTAGCACAATGCCAGGTACTGTGGTGGGTGGAAAACAGAAATAAATCAGAATCTTGTATTTTAGTAGCTCACAGCTCAATTAAAGACTCCCAAGGATAATCAGACAACTTAAAAGGTCAAACAACATGGGAAAGAGAAGTGACATTAGCAGACTACGGAGGAGCTGGCAGGACCCCAGCTTCCAGGAGGAGGGGGCTTCTGAGCAGAGACGTGAAAGATGAGCAAGAGGAGAACAACAGTTAAGGCCTTGATAGACTGAGGGGAGAGTGTGAGCACAGGCAAGAGAAAGGGACATGGCGATTTCAAGCTGTTCATTGTTGCTGCAGTGAAAGTGCTGTGTTGGGAGTATCAGTGTATCCGGGGTCCTGGACAGAGAGGGAGGGATGAAATCAAACAGAACCTTCTAAGACATGGGAGGTGGGAGTTGGATGAATTAAATAGCAGAGGTGTGGGGGCAAGGGAGAGAAGCAGAAATTATGCTTCTATCACTGTGAGTAAATCACAATGTAAAAAAAACAAAAACAAAAACAAAAAAGTGCAGTTCATGCCCTTGAGTTCTCTTCATTTCTCCTTTGGATTTTTCCTATTTTCTATTAAAGTGAAAGTGAAAGTGTTAGTCACCCAATCATGCTGGACTCTTTGAGACCCCATGGACTGTAGCCTGCCAGGCTCCTCCATGGAATTTTCCAGGCAAGAATACTGGAGTGGGTTGCCATTCTCTTCGCCAGGGAATCTTCTCAACCCCGGGATCAAACCCAGGTCTCCTGAATTGCAGACAGACTCTTACTCTTTACCAGGGACGCCCCCTATTTTCTATTAAAACACACGCAAACGTGAAACACATTTCATTCACGAAATAACATGACCTACAAAAAGTGTTCAGGAATCAGTTTGCTGAAATAACATACCTATAGAAAGTGTTAAGGAACCAGTTTGCATGGCAACCCACTCCAGTATTCCTGACTGGAGAATTCCATGGACAGAGGAGCCTCGGGAACACAGCCCTTGGAGTCACAGAGTAGGACACTATTTCATGACAAATGTTATAAGACGTCATAGCCAGCAGATGGCACTAGGCCTGCATAAAATAAACATTTTGTGCACTGTAACTTTTTAGTGGACATTCCTTCCTAGTTATTACAAAAAGAAATGGCTTTTATAATACAGCAAATCATTTTGGTAAGTATGGGGAATAAACATGAACTATGTTTCAGACTATGATAGCTTTGCTTTCCAGTATACTAGAGAGTGTCTAATAAAGCCCAGCTGTTACATTTAAGATAACTGGACTTGGCTAGAGTAATTTGTGATCAAATTTCAGTGTCTAAATCCTCAAAGACACGTGCATATGTATTTACTAAGCTTTGATGGTTTGAATGCCTGGCTTCTATGGTTCACATAGCACTTTGTTCTGGGAACTCTGAGGTTTGACTAAGGTCCAGGGTGTGAGAAGCATGGGTATCTATCTCACAGTCACGCAGTTCCCCTCTCCTGACAACAGCTACCACAATATAGCCCCAAAAGGGATTACCTTCAGGGCCTCAGTGAACTTCTAAAAAGAAGTTTCATTGGTGGCACCATCTCTGAGTTGTCAGGAAAATTCATGGAAAACTAGATTTTCCTACAGTCAGAGTTGTTTTGTTTTATACTTATAAGCCCTGCACACACACAGAACAGCACAACTCTCCAGAATCCCTAGCTGTGCTGCTAAGTTGCGTCAGTCATGTCCGACTCTGTGCGACCCACAGACGGCAGCCCAACAGGCTCCTCTGTCCCTGGGATTCTCCAGGCAAGAATACTGGAGTGGGTTGCCATTTCCTTCTCCAATGCATGAAAGTGAAAAGTGAAAGTGAAGTTGCTCAGTGTCTGACTTTTAGCGACCCCATGGACCACAGCCTACCAGGCTCCTCCGTCCGTGGGATTCTCCAGGCAGACTGAGACAAAACCCTGAACTTGCTCTGGTTGGGATTCAGGCTGGCATCCACCTAGGTCAGCTCAGATTCTTCAGGAAACAGACGCTGAGAGAGGACAAGAGGCTTATTGGAAGGGGGATCAGCTGTTAGAGGAGGGAGCTGGATTGGTTAGGGAAGATTTTAGGAATGAGGTGGATCTGATACCTACAACAGAAGGAGCAAGAAAGGAGAGCCAGGGGGATCCAACCAGGTCTTGATTTACTCAGTAGGGAGTTCCAAAGTCCAGCACTGGGCAGAAACGGCCAGGCCCTGGTAGCCTGCTATGCCTTGTCACTGGCTGGAGACTTCTCGGAAGAGTGTGACCTTGGCTTGAACACTAGTGGCAGATACAGAAGGGGCTTCAGGAAGAAGCCGTCAGTAAACTGTAGGTGGACAGTTAGTTTTTTCCCCGAAGAAGGTCTGAGGGCTGGTGTACCTTTGTGGCTGCCACACTAACCTAGTTAAAACAAACTCCAGTCATGTTAAGATTCCCTTTGTATTCTTTAGGTCTCTCTCAGATGAAGGTGTGTGAACAGGCTGTTTCTTTTCCAGTAGTTGAGGTGCTATTTCTATACAGATGTTAACTCCTATATTTTTGGGTTATGATTCAATCCAGAATATTCCATGAAGGGCCCTTCAGCTTCATTTGAAAAATCTCAATGTCTATATGTGAATCATACATACCTCTTTTATGGAATTTTAAAAAAAATAAAGACTGCTGTTTGTGTTTAAAAAGTTACAGATGAATTTTAGTATCAGGCAAGCATAATAAGGGAGTCAATATTTGCAAAGGCTCCTCTAAGTTCAATTCCGTTCAGCTCAGTCGCTCAGTCATGTCTGACTCTTTGCGACCCCATGAATCGCAGCACACCAGGCCTCCCTGTCCATCACCATATCCTGGAGTTCACTCAGACTCACGTCCATCAAGTCAGTCATGCCATCCAGCCATCTCATCCTCTGTCGTCCCCTTCTCCTCCTGCCCCCAATCCCTCCCAGCATCAGAGTCTTTTCCAATGAGTCAGCTCTTGGCATGAGGTGGCCAAAGTACTGGAGTTTCAGATGTAGCATCATTCCCTCCAAAGAAATCCCAGGGTTGATCTCCTTCAGAATGGACTGGTTGGATCTCCTTGCAGTCCAAGGGACTCTCAAGAGTCTTCTTCAACACCACATACTTGATTAGATCTTATTTCAAAGAAAAGCAGTGTACCCTAATAATATTAGTGAAACATGCTAGAAATTTTGCTTTTGAAAATCTTTGTAGTTAACAACAGGGGGAGAAAAGAAGGTAATTTAGCATGATACAAGAGAAACAGGGAGGCCAATTTGAAGTTCTAAACAAGGTACTGCTGAGTAATAAAAACCTTGACCTTTGAAAAAATAAAAACAAATTTGCATTTAACTATTAAAAAACTTTTAAATTCTTCTTTTCAAGAATTTACGTATCTGTTTTTGGCTGCTGTGGGTCTGCACTGCAGCATGGGCTTTCTCTAGTTTGCTGTGAGCAGGGGCTGCTCTGTGTGTGGAGCGGGCTTCTTACCGTGGGGGCTTCTCTAGCTGCAGAGCACAGGCTCTAGGCAGGTCTCAGTAGCTGTGGCACGTGGGATCTTTCCAGACCAGGGGTTGAACCTATGTTCCCTGCATTGGCAGGCAGATTCTTAATCACTGGGCCACCAGGAACACTCCAAGCTTTTTATTCTTAACCTTATATTTGAGATTCATTCCTATTGACATGTGAATAGATGATTTACCCCTGTAATATTCCATGATATGGAACTGTTTTGTTTTACTCACTCTCTCTATTGGTGCCTTTAGGTTGCTTCCAGCTCCCTCCACCAGGTACAAATAATGCTTCCATGAGCATTCATGGGTTTGAAATTTTAATAATTCTGCCTTCTATAACCTATAAAAAGCAGCTCAGATGAGATCAATAATAATGGTTTAAGAAATTTCATACATAAAACACAATTTACAAAGTCAGTGGTGTCCAAGCATGAAATTATGATTATTGAATCCTTATTTAAAAGCAGTGGAAGCACTGAGATTTTTAAACGTGGCATTTAATATTAAATATGACATCCTGGATACACTATAAAGTATATAGTATAAATTATAAACTATTTTAGACAGGCTGAAGCATCATGCCCAGCTTATTGAGGAGTAGGTAAACTAATATGGCATTTTTATCGACTTTATGGAATGCTTAATGACAAGACAGAATCAGCAACAGTGAGGATCTGTAACACAGCTGGTCTCAGTGCCAGGCTGGGCTTTCATAAAATATATGCAGACAAATGTAAACAGACAATGTATAAGAGGAAATGTAACCATTTACAAACAAGAACAGGTGGTCCAATCACACAAACCATGCTGCTGCTGCTAAGTCGCTTCACTCGTATCCGACTCTGTGACCCCACAGACGGCAGCCCAACAGGCTCCGCCGTCCCTGGAATTCTCCAGGCAAGAATACTGGAGTGGGTTGCCATTTCCTTCTCCAATGCATGAAAGTGAAAAGTGAAAGGGAAGTGGCTCAGTCATGTCCGACTCTTCGCGACCCCATGAACTGCAGCCCACCAGGCTCCTCCGTCCATGGGATTTTCCAGGCAAGAGTACTGGAGTGGGGTGCCATCGACAAACTATGGGATAAATGCAAATTAAAATGATAATGAATACCATTTGGGGTGTTACAAATTAGCGAAAAATTATTAATTGAAAACCCAATGCTAATGAGTGTTGTGAGATGAGCATTATCACACACTGATTTTTGGTGATGCATATAACACTTTTGCAGAGGTAATTTGAGGCAAACTGCATTGACAGTATACATAGTGTTTTATTGAAAGAAATTTATGGGAGTGTACCCTAAAGAAATAATTTGAAAATTAAAAAAAGAATTCATGGCAGAGTTCTATACATATCTTATATATTGTACTATGATATCCACATAGTCGCAAAAGTGGAAACAGCTAAATAATGGTTAAGATACAAATATCTGTGCATATATTTATATACAAAATAGGGCATTATGGAGCCATTAAAAATAGTTTGTATGTAACACTGCCATATTTATTGCATGAAGAACAAAAGATAAAACTGTTTACATTAAAACAACAAAAACTTATGCCTAAGGCTGGAAGAAAACAATGAGATATTAATAATGCCTTGGTGAACATTTCCCCTTTTAAATTTTCTGTTTTTTTCAAAATTAATTTTCCATAATGAGTTTGTATGGCTTATATAATACAAACATATAAAATATAAGCATAGTTTTATTAAAATTAACATGAAAAGTGAAGTGAAAGTCACTCAGTCATGCCCAAATCTTTTTGATATATAGTCCATGGAATTTCCCAGGCCAGAATACTGGAGTGGGTAGACATTCCCTTCTCCAGGAGATCTTCCCAACCCAGGGATTGAAACCTCCTGCATTGCAGGAGGATTCTTTACCAGCTGAGCTACCAGGGAATCCTCCATGAAAAATATTCAATGATTTTTTATGTAGTGGTTTTAGCAGCAAAATACTAGCATATAACACACGTATTATTCACTGAAGCTGTATATCAGCTTCTGACAACTTGATGGTGGAGGGAATTGCTGAGCTTGGGCACAACTCACTTTTATCATGGTTTCAAGTAAGTGTGCAAAAATATAACCATAGGAAACTAAGGAAAATGCTTCCTTTCACTGAGGAAAAATCTACCCATTACTCAACGAATAGCATTCATGCATATTTTTTTCAGATTTCCAAAGAATAAATAATAAAATGTTCACAGACAAGAATCTAATAACCTAATTTATATTAAAAAAGTAAGCAGTGGTCCAGTATTCTTATTATAGACACTAAAGAAAAGTGGGACTATTTGCATTAGTATATGAACCTATTTACTGGGAAGGAATGGAGACACAGATGTAAAGAACAGACTTGCGGCCACAGTGTGGGGAGGAGAGAGTGGGATGAATGGAGAAAGTAGCATCGACATATATACACTGCCACGTGTAACATAGATAGCTGGTACTAAGTTCCTGTATAATACAGGAAGCCCAGCCAGGTACTCTGTAATGACCTAGAGGGGTGGGAGTTGGGGATGGGAGGAAGGCTCGGGAAGGAGGCTCAAGAGGGAGGTGATATATGTTTAATTATGGCCGATTTACATTGTTGTATGGCACATTAAGCTGTGGAAAATTCTGAAAGAGATGGGAATACCAGACCACCTAACCTGCCTCTTGAGAAATCTGTATGCAGGCCAGGAAGCAATAGTTAGAACTGGACATGGAACAACAGACTGGTTCCAAATAGGAATAGGAGTACATCAAGGCTGTATATTGTCACCCTGCTTATTTAACTTCTATGCAGAGTACATCATGAGAAACGCTGGACTGGAAGAAACACAAGCTGGAATCAAGATTGCCGGGAGAAATATCAATAACCTCAGATATGCAGATGACACCACCCTTATGGCAGAAAGTGAAGAGAAACTAAAAAGCCTCTTGATGAAAGTGAAAGAGGAGAGTGAAGAAGTTGGCTTAAAGCTCAACATTCAGAAAACGAAGATCATGGCATCCGGTCCCATCACTCCATGGGAAATAGATGGGGAAACAGTGGAAACAGTGTCAGACTATTTTTTTGGGCTCCAAAATCACTGCAGATGGTGATTGCAGCCAGGAAATTAAAAGACGCTTACTCCTTGGAAGGAAAGTTATGACCAACCTAGATAGCATATTCAAAAGCAGAGACATTACTTTGCCAACTAAGGTCCGTCTAGTCAAGGCTATGGTTTTCCCAGTGGTCATGTATGGATGTGAGAGTTGGACTGTGAAGAAGGCTGATCACCAAAGAATTGATGCTTTTGAACTGTGGTGTTGGAGAAGACTCTTGAGAGTCCCTTGGACTGCAAGGAGATCCAACCAGTCCATTCTGAAGGAGATCAACCCTGGGATGTTTTTGGAAGGAATGATGCTAAAGCTGAAACTCCAGTACTTTGGCCACCTCATGCGAAGAGTTGACTCATTGGAGAAGACTTTGATGCTGGGAGGGATTGGGGGCAGGAGGAGAAGGGGATGACAGAGGATGAGATGCCTGGTTGGCATCACGGACTTGATGGACGTGAGTCTGAGTGAACTCCAGGATATGGTGATGGACAGGGAGGCCTGGCGTGCTGCGATTCATGGGGTCGCAAAGAGTCGGACACGACTGAGCGACGGAACTGAACTGATGGCAGAAACAATCATAATACTGTAAAGCAATTTCCCTCCAACTAAAGAATAAATTTTCTTTTAAAGTAGGAGTATTTGGAATTCTGAAATGAGACAACACACCAGGTAACACGGTATTACAGAACTGGTTATTGGTGGGTAACGGAAAAAGAGTAAATGGGCTAACAATTGTCGAGGGCCTGTATGTGCTGTAACACATCATCTCGCTAATCCTCAAAATGACTTTGCCAAGTAGGTAGTGTGAGTCTCCTTTTTGTGTTAAGAAACTAAAGTTTTCAGAGTCAAGCCACATAGCTACGAATAGTGCCTGACATTCAGTAAGTGTTCAAGAAATATCTTTTCGATGGAAGGTAGGTAATATATCTAGTAAATGAAAGTTATCAGGATTCACACTGAGATCCGCCTGGTTACAAAGCCACACTATTTCCTCCATAGTACATTGCCTTTTGTGTGAGACTACACAGAATTGTTTTAAAATGGTTAAAAAAACACTATCAATGTAAACATGGTCAGGAAACCATGATTTCTACTTTCATATCAGAGTGATTTCAATTTCCAAATGTGTTTTAGTAAAAAATGAAGAAAGACAGAAAACACATGCCAGGATCTTCAAGGACTTTTTTAATTTAAAACATATATAGCATGTGAAAATAACATAAATTCATATTAATACATTATATTTATATGAAATATGTTTTAGTTAATCCAACTCATCCATTTTTGTTGCTACATTCTAGCTATTTCTTTTAAATGTTGCTTATGAAAATACTATCCAAAATGTGCCACTTTAATTTCATTAATCTTAGGTGTTGTAGCTCTTTTCTTTATCTCACATTTACACCAAATGAAACATTTGAAAATGCTAAAATAATGCTTTCTTAGTGGCTTTGCCTCCTGTATTAAAATATTTTACAACTATAAAAGTTGAAAATAATTTTGATTCCCTATATATAAACCCATGTAAATATACTTGTACTGCATATTTTATTAACTGATAAAGTTCTTTAAAAATTCTACCAACTTCTTTAGAATAGTTCCTATGAAAGCATCATCCAAAATATATTTCAACTTTTGTGTTAGGTGTTCTACCTCCTTTACTTCTTTGCCCCATACTTAGATCAAAACAAAGTATCTGAAATGTGAATATAAATACAATTTTGTACTCTTAGCTGTCCTGTATCTTGTATTAAAATATTTTACAATTATAATAAAAGTTGAAAAATAATTTATTGGTTTTCCTGTATATGTAATTTTCTATTTCTACTATAAAATATGAACTAATCTATGGAATTAAGTCATTTTGCTATCTCAAACACAGAGAGGGCCAAAAACAAGGGAATTACAAACATTCCAAGATTATTAAAGCAGATGCACATTAAAATACTACAGATCTGGCATATTCAACATCTATCAGTCAGAGAGAGTGTTTACCTTTCCACTTGGCAACCATATTTTCCAGCTAACTAACACTTTTCAAAGCATTACTGTTGGATAGGTTTTATACTGGAAGAGAGGATCTATAAAACATTACTGTCCTCATCCAAAACCAAAGCTAAATAAGGACTTAAAACATATTATTAAAATAGATGGTGACTGGGGTAAAAATGACTATGACCAATGAGCTACAGGACTTCAAGATGAAAATGCCTTTGCTTCTTCAATTTTATTTGATAAAACTGGGTTTTCTTTTCTGATTATGCTTATGACCTAAATTTGGCTGTGTACTATAACAATTTTACTTGGATAGTAAAAGAAAAAAAAAAACCCACTGTATTCTAAAAGACAGATTAATAATCTGCTGAAGTTAAATTGAGAACTGATCAATGGAAAATATCTGGCTGGATAAATAAATTTAAAAAGATTGAAAACATTGCAAAATAAGCTGTTTTGAAAAATACTTAACTTAAAATGATTTTTAAAAAAAGTTGTTAAAAGCTATTAAAGACCTTTCCTGAGGGCTACTAAAAGCAAAAACAACCTTAATAGACACATGGTTACAAACAAATTTCCTCACAAAGATAGAGGTTGTGATCAGTACCAGGATCTTAGGGAAGTGTCATTTCAGAAACTGCATTAGTCTCTTCTAAGTGTTTTAAAGAGTTTGAGTTGGTACATCCTAGAATACTAGAGGAAATTAGAAGCAATTTGCCTAGTTGGATACAAAAGGACTTATATAGTCTTGATTTATTCAATTTCATTGTTCTCTTACATATATTTTTCTTCTTTAAAACTTTAAGATGAACATTTATTTACGGAATACGAAATGATTTACTCATTTATATGACAAGTTTAATAAGGCTGACATTCAACGGAAAACAATGAAATAATTTACCTTTTAGAAATTAGAAAAAGTTTAAATCATTTTTGTTATCTTGTTTTTAAGGGTCCTTATTAAAGCTTGTGATTTTTATTACTGTAAATAAACTAAAGTGATTGTTTTTGTGCACCTCTTTGCACCATAGTGTAAAGGGCGGTCTTTTCTCAATTAACTTTTAACACTCTGTACATACTATTCTGAAACACTGTGGTGAAGTATGGCCTCGCATCCTTTAGCAAGATGCTACATAAGGGAGGGTTAGCTGAGTTAGAAGGGTCTTCCACATCCCAAATTTCAAGCATACTGCAACCGGGCCTGAAAAAATAAGCACACATATATATATTAAAAATGCATTCATATCTAGAAGAACTATAATTATAAAATATCTCAGATTTTTAGAGACATTTAATAAATTAAAGATCTTAGTACATTTCAAAAAACATGTTTAAAATTTAGAGATATTAATAATAAAATGAAATCATGCTATATTCTTATATTCTAGTTAACCAAATAACCAATATATTATTGAATAAAATAATAAGAGCTCAATGTAATTCAGAAACATATATTTAAAAATCCACCTTCAAAGTGAAATATAAATGAATATATGTTCTAAACGGTACTGCTATCCAAATATAATACCCGTTTACAGTAAAATGAGACAAATTAAAGCAAAGTTAATAGTTAATCTAATTCCTGATGAATTACCTACTTCATATTCTTGAACTTAAGTTTTGAATTAAATTAGCATGATAACATATAAAGTCCAAAGCAGGAAAGAGAAGCTCTTGTGCCACTGTTACTCCCCTCAACTCTTCCCTTTCTGAGTGGACTGAATGAGGTATTTCCCACTAGAGAATAACCCTGCACGGGAATCATTACAGGGAAGAAGTCAGACAAAATCAGTCTATATTGAGGTATAATTTACATACAATAAAATTCACCCAGTTTATGTGTAAATTTTCACAAGCATGGGTAAATGTGTATAAGTGTGTGAGCATCATCATAATCATAACATGGAAAATTTCCATCACCTCAATGAGTTCCCTTGCACCCTTTCATAGTCAATCCTCTCCCTGAAACATCAGTCTAGGTAAGTACTGATCTTCCTTCCACACCATAGTGTTGCCTTTTTAGAATATGCTAGAAAATACATATTTAGCATACGCTACACACACGGTTGGTTACTCAGGTGGTAACATTTCTATCCTTTCTACTTCAACCTTTCTTTCATGTATTTGTACTTAAAATGCATCTTCCTGTAAGGAAGGACATAGACAGGTTTTGCTTTTGTATTCAGTCTCAACCTCTGACATTTGATTGGAGTGTTTAGACCCCACTCACATTTGCAAGTACTGACACACTTCTTCCTATACATCATTTATTCAATTTTAAAATTAGATACAAAGATTAGCTACTAAAATCTCAAAAATTAGCTCTTCAAAAGTCTCATATAGCCAATTCCTAATTATTCACAGGAGAAATGAAAATTCTTAATGTTAAGATTAATACAACTAAGGATTTTTTAAATCAAGGAGACTAAACAAAGGCCTGAAGATATTCATTACACATCTCAGAATTTGATGTATTTTTAGGTATTCAAAATTTAGAAATTTAAAACTGTTAATTAGAAACATTTTCTTATGTCCTTCTGAGTTATGTGACACTTTTCTTATATGTCTTATAAAGCCAATGTAATAGTAGCAGAATGCTAGTATCTCACTTTGCTATAAATTCAAATCTATTTTAGATATCTAATAAAAGTTTAAAAAACTTGAAAATTATGGAAAAAAGCTACATTCAGATGTTAAAATGAAAGAATTAGGATAGCAAAATACACTATCATTTCTGAAATTACATTATGCTTAAATAGTATAATTCCATGCAAGAATTTTAAATAAAATACCAAGATAACAATTTAATGGAATTAATTTAAAATAAAAATTTTTAGAGAATCAGGACTGCTGTAATGAAGTAAAACATTCACTGCTTTAATATATACCATATATCATAGAGCATAGGGCTCATACTCACTTAGTTCTCACAACACACCATGCCTCTTCTAAAATGTAGTAATTTACATGTAACTCCACCAACTTATCTCTCACTTCTTTTGCAGATTTTCGACTATATGCGGAGTAAACTATTTTTGTCCGAGCTCTTTAAATTCAAACAAGTTAAAAAAAAGTTTCTAAATAAGTGATAATAGAGTTGACTAAAGAAATTTTGTTACCAAATTAAAACCCCAATGCTTACTGGATGGAGCCCTGATTATACATGACCCCAAACAGCATGAATTATTTGGGGATAGAAATTTCCACATTTTACTTACATTTTAAATGTTCTAAAACTTGCAGAAATTTGAATTTTGCAGGTGCTGTGTATCAGTGTATAAGCCAGTTTAGAGTCTAGAGATAGGTAGCAGTATAATAGTTCAGAATATAAAAGTATCTTTGCATAATTTAAGAAGTCAACTAATCTGGAAGAAACTCAGATAGAGGCTAAATATAGTGAAAATACAGATTTCAGCAGATAATTTCATTTAGAGAAGGTTTGAAAGACATATGAGTTGAAGCTGAATGTAGTAAATAGAATAATTAGACAGTGAGCATCTACAGTAGTACTCAGGTAGAGAAAGTACCCTAACAGAAGCTTGAGAAACAGGAATGCTTACTAAAATATGGTAGACAGATGATTTAGTTCTAAATGGGAGTTTTTATAAAATCCTAAGTAAATGATCAATTATACATTAGACTTTTTTTAAGAGTTCAAGCATACAGAATGCCCAATCTTCAAAGTCAAACATAAAAGTTTAATTTAAAATATTACCTTTAACAATAAACCAAAGTCACATTAAAAGGAAAAGATTATCCAATTATTGGGTGATTAAAATGATTTTTAAAAGTCACTTAAGGAAAACAAAACTTTCAGATTTCAGTGGAAACTAGGGTTCCCATAATCAACTAATAAAAGAGCAACCCAAATTTTCGTAAAAGCATTTAACATAGTGGACTTCATAAACTGTTTTTACCTGTGAAGAAAAGGCTAATCATTGGCCACCAGTAAGATCAAGAGTGGTTTCTTAAATCAGGCAGAGGGGCTGTGGAATCTAGAACAGGGGTTGGCAAATGATGGCCATGAGCCAAGTGTATTCCCTTCTTGTTACTACTACTTAGGAGTGTCACTGGAATACACACACCCATAGAAACACACAGAGTCTAGTCATAAATGTGATCTATTTTTTTACTTTGAGCAAAATTCAGTTTTGCTTTTTTCAGTTTTCAGCAATTTATTAAGATTGCTTTAACAGGTACATGTTGTAATTTCTGAATTGTTACTACTTTTTAACTTCTAGAATGAACATGAGGATAAAAGAATGTGTATGTGTGTATATAAAAATTTTCCCTATTCCTATAAGTCAGTAGAAGTCATTGGTGTGTCTGGTTGTAGTATTCTATCAGTTGCCCACCTCAAGTCAGCATCCTCATAATGTGGGTGATTCACAATGGGGTGAAGAGTGGAAAGCTTGACACTTGCCATCGTAGGCATGGCACCAGCAAAAACAGCATCTGGAAAACAAGATTATATTTCTTAACATGTTTTAAAGAAAACCAAAAGTTACTCGTCTATAATATTTAAACCCAGTTAAGAAAGATGTGCTGTGCTTAGTTGCTCAGTCATGTCCAACTCTTTCTGACCCCATGGACTGTGGCCTACCAGGCTCCTCTGTCCATGGGATTTTTAAGAATACCAGAGTAGGTTGTTATTTCCTCCTCCAGGGGATCTTCCCAACCCAGGAATCAAACTCAGGTCTCCTATATCACAGGCAGATTCTTCACTATCTGAGCCACCAGGGGAGCTCAGGAATACTGGAATGGGTAGCCTACCCCTTCTCCAGAGGATCTTCCCAACCCAGGAATCAAACCAGGCTCTCCTGCATTGCAGGTGGATTCTTTACCAGAAGAGCTACCAGGGAAGCCCACGAAAGATGAAGTACTGCTACTGCTAAGTCACTTCAGTCGTGTCCAACTCTGTGCGACCCCACAGATGGCAGCCCACCAGGCTCCCCTGTCCCTGGGATTCTCCAGGCAAGAACACTGGAGTGGGTTGCCATTTCCTTCTCCAATGCATGAAAGTGAAAAATGAAAGGGAAGTTGCTCAGTCGTGTCCGACTCTTCGTGACCCCACAGACTGCAGCCCACGAGGCTCCTCCATCCAGGGGATTCTCCAGGCAAGAGTACTGGAGTGGGGTGCCATTGCCTTCTCCAAAGATGAAGTACAGTGAAAATAATTATCATTGACAGCATTCTTTTTTTTTTTCACTTAATATTTACTGATATTCTACACAATAATAGCCAACTTTTGTTAAATGTTATCTTGGTGGCATACACTTGGTGATTATACAATTTAACTTGCACAGCTTTGGGGGTGGGTTCTATGTTATACCTGTTTTGTAGGTTAGGAAGCTAAGAGACAGCAAAGCAATTGGCCCAAGACAGCATAGCGCGGAACTATCAGGGCCCACCCTCTTAGCCATTTCACTAGGGCACACTGTTTTGTTCAAATGCTATACTAACAGACAGCACTACAAAGATGGGACTGGAAAAAATTGTAAAATTTCATATCTTGTTCCAATAGTCTAAAGTTCTAGGAACTAAAAGACTTATAAAGGGCAAGTCTCATGGTACATGTTTTAAAGTGAGTTTCGTGGGTTATGAACTGTAATCCTGAGAACCTGCCAGATGAAGGCATTGTTTTCTTCCCTTAGATCACTTTTAAATATTCATAACTAAGCCTTGACTTTATAAATATACACATTTCATCAAACTATTTCATTACGTGTTAGTAGTACTTTCTGGAGTAATAACATGTATAAATTCATTGCTTTTTGGTTATAACTAGTGATACACCAAAATCTACTGTGTGGCTTCAGTTTTAGCTGTATTTCTTGAGAGACAAAAAGACCAAATGGAAAGAAATAAATATGACTTATTATAATCATATAATAAATGATTATATAATTATGATGATCATTATCACTTTTAATCAGCAAAGTAAAACCATCAATAAGAACTAGGCATATTACTCAGATCTACTGGCAACAATTGAATATTTATTTTCAAATATAATTAACCATTCTAAATGTAACTTTGAATGAATTTGTTGTTGCTCTTCAGTCACTCAGTCATGTCCAAATCTTTGCAACCCCATAGACTGCAGCACACCAGCTTCCCTGTCCTTCACCATCTCCCAGAGCTTGCTCAAACTCAGGTCCATTGAGTCGGTGATGCCATCCAACCATCTCATCTTCTGTCATCCCCTTCTCCTCCTGCCTCAATCTTTGCCAGCATCAGGGTCTTTTCCAATGTCAGTTCTTCACATAAGGTGGCCAAAGTATTGAAGCTTCAGCTTCAGCATCAGTCCTTCCAATGAATATTCAGGATCAATTTCCTTTAGGACTGACTGCTTTGATCTCCTGGCCAACTCTCAAGAGTCTTCTCCAACATTACAGTTCAAAAGTATCAGTTCTTTGGCACTCATCTTTCTTTATGGTCCAGCTCTCACATCCATATATGACTACTGGAAAAACCATAGCTTTGACTAGAAAGACCTTTGTCTGCAAAGTAATGTCTCTGCTTTTTAACATGTTGTCTAGGTCTGTGATAGCTTTTCTTCCAAGAAGAAAGCTTCTTTTAATTTCATGGCTGCAGTCACCATCTGCAGTGATTTTGGAGCCCAAGAAAATAAAGTCTGTCACTGTTTCCATTGTTTTCCATCTATTTGCCATGACTGGATACCATGATCTTCATTTTTTCAACACTGAATTTTAAGCCAAAGTTTTTACTCTCCTCTATCACCTTCATCAAGAGGCTTGTTAGTTCCTCTTTGCTTTCTGCCACAAAGGTGGTGTCATCTGCATATCTGAGGTTATTGATATTTCTTCCAGCAATTTTGATTCCAGCTTGCACTTCTGGTTCCTCTGTCTTTTCTAAATCCAGCTTGAACATCTGGAAGTTCTCGGTTAGTGAAGCCTCGTCTGGAGAATTTTGAGCATTACTTTGCTAGCAGGTGAGATGAGTGCAATTGTGCAGTATTTTGAGCATTTTTGGCAGTGCCTTTCTTTGAGACTGGAATGAAAACTGACCTTTTCCAGCCCTGTGGCCACTGCTGAGTTTTCCAAATTTACTGGAATATTGAGTGCGGTACTTTCACAGCATCATCTTTTAGGATTTGAAATGGCTCAGCTGGAACTCCATCACCTCCAGTAGCTTTGTTTATAGTCATGCTTCCTAAGACCTACTTGACTTTGCATTCCAGGATGTCTGGCTCTAGGCAAGTGATCATACCATCGTGATTATCTGGGTCATTAAGATCTTTTTGTACAGTTCTGTGTATTCTTGCCACCTCCTCTCAATATCTTCTGCTTCTGTTAGGTACATATCATTTCTGTCCTTTATTGAGCCCATCTTTGTATGAAACGTTCCCTTGGTATATCTAATTTTCTTGAAGAGATCTCTAGTCTTTCCCATTCTATTGTTTTCCTTTGTTTCTTTGCATTGTTGACTTAGGAAGGCTTTCTTATCTCTCCTTGCTATTCTTTGGAACTCTGCATTCAGATGAGTGTATCTTTCCTTTTTTCCTTTGCCTGTCACTTCTCTTTTTTTCTCAGCTATTTGTAAGGCCTCCTCAGACAACCATTTTGTCTTTTTGAATTTCTTTTTCTTGGACATGGTTTTCATCACCACCTCCTGTACAATGTTATGAAACTCTGTCCACAGTGCTTCAGGCACTCTATCAGAACTAATCCCTTGAATCCATTTCTCACATCCACTGTATAATTGTAGGGATTTGATTTAGGTCATATCTGAATGGCGTTTTCATACTATGGACTTTATTGACTATGCCAAAGCCTCTGACTGTGTGGATCACAATAAACTGTGGAAAATTCTGAAAGAGATGGGATACCAGACCACCTGACCTGCCTCTTGAGAAACCTATATGCAGGTCAGGAAGCAACAGTTAGAACTGGGCATGGAACAACAGACTGGTTCCAAATAGGAAAAGGAGTACATCAAGGCTGTATATTGTCACCCTGCTTATTTAACTTCTATGCAGAGTACATCATGAGAAACGCTGGGCTGGAAGAAGCACAAGCTGGAATCAAGATTGCTGGGAGAAATATCAGTAACCTCAGATGTGCAGATGACACCACCCTTATGGCAGAAAGTGAAGAGGAACTAAAAAGCCTCTTAATGAAAGTGAAAGAGGAGAGTGGAAAAGTTGGCTTAAAGCTCAACATTCAGAAAACGAAGATCATGGCATCTGGTCCCATCACTCCATGGGAAATAGATGGGGAAACAGTGGAAACAGTGTCAGACTTTATTTTTTGGGACTCCAAAATCACTGCAGATGGTGACTGCAGCCATGAAATTAAAAGATGCTTACTCCTTGGAAGAAAAGTTATGACCAACCTAGATAGCATATTGAAAAGCAGAGACATTACTTTGCCAACAAAGGTTGAGAAACTCTGGGCTAGAGGGACCCAAGCTCAGGACCAGGGTCATCCAGAAGAAACTAGGGAAGCCTGTCCAGAAAAAACTGAAACCATGGAGAAGAAACTGTCTATGAAACAGAAGGAGAGGGAGAAATACTCCTTAGCTGCTTCTTTCCTCTTGGGAGTACAGCATCAAATATGAGCATGACAGGGAAACCACAGGATCTTTTCTATAATATATTTAAATCTCCAATTAGCCTACTGCATGTATTAGAAAAAAGATCCCTTCAGATCTGACAGAACCTCACTAACACATGACTTGTGAGTGGACCACAGGCTGGATTAGAGTTCCCACTTGTCCTCTCAACTGAGCACCTTTGTGCTGTGTACAAACTATGCAGAGCTACATGGTGGACCTGAATGTAAGCTCTAGTCTCACCTTAATTACAGAATCTCAAGCTTCTTTTAATAAAACATGTGGTAACCATGAGAGAACTCATAATACAGAGATGAGAAAAATTGGTAGGATCAAAGAAGAGGCAAAAATGAGGTAAGAGTTTGTGGGAAATCTCTTAGAAGGTTAAGTTGCTAAACATAGGCTTTCTTTGCCAAGAACCCAAGACAAACACTGGAACAAAGACGCAAGCAAAGATGAAAAGAACAGATACCTTTTGAAGCTTTGGAAAAACAGGTGTAAGTGGTGAGGGGTGAGAGAGAGTAAAGGCAGTAACTACCTTGTACCTTATAGGGAAAAAATAAAGCATTAATTCAAAAATTCTGATTAAACTAGCCTGGAAGCTCTAGGACCTAGAGTCTAAGTGATGAGGCATTGCCATTGTCATCCTTTGAAAGCCACAGACCAAATATTTGAGTTGAAGTTTATAAGTTTACCTTCAGTTCAGTTCAGTTCAGTTCAGTGGCTCAGTCATGCCCGACTCTTTCTGACCCCATGAATCGCAGCACGCCAGGCCTCCCTGTCCATCACCATCTCCCGGAGTTCACTCAAACTCATGTCCATCGAGTCGGTGATGTATTCCAGCCATCTCATCCTCTGTTGTCCCCTTTTCCTCCTGCCCCCAATCCCTCCCAGCATCAGAGTCTTTTCCAATGAGTCAACTCTTTGCATGAGGTGGCCAAAGTACTGGAGTTTCAGCTTTAGCATCCTAGAACACCCAGGGCTGATCTCCTTCAGAATGGACTGGTTGGACCTCCTTGCAGTCCAAGGGACTCTCAAGAGTCTTCTCCAACACCACAATTCAAAAGCATCAATTCTTCGGCGATCAGCTTTCTTCACAGTCCAGCTCTCACATCCATACATGACCACTGGAAAAACCATAGCCTTGACTAGACGGACCTTTGCTGGCAAACTAATGTCTCTGATTTGAATATACTATCTAGGTTGGTCATCACTTTTCTTCCAAGTATTAAGCGTCTTTTAATTTCATGGCTGCAATCACCATCTGCAGTGATTTTGAAGCCCCCCAAAATAAAGTTTCCACTGTTTCCCCATCTGTTTCCCATTGAGTGATGGGACCAGATGCCATAATCTTTGTTTTCTGAATGTTGAGCTTTAAGCCAACTTTTCCACTCTCCTCTTTCACTTTCATCATGAGGCTTTTTAGTTCCTCTTCACTTTCTGCCATAAGGGTGGTGTCATCTGCATATCTGAGGTTATTGATATTTTTCCCGGCAATCTTGATTCCAGCTTGTGCTTCTTCCAGCCTAGTGTTTCTCATGATGTACTCTGCATATAACTTTAAATAAGCAGGGTGACAATATACAGCCTTGATGTACTCCTTTTCCTATTTGGAACCAGTCTGTTGTTCCATGTTCAGTTCTAACTGTTGCTTCCTGACCTGCATATAGGTTTCTCAAAGAAGTTTACCTTAATGATAGCTAATTAGTAAAATGATGACTACCAAATAAGAGATAGGAGAAAAGTGGCTCAAAGAGTCATAGGATAAACTTAAATAAATCATAGGGAAGAAATTAAGCCTGAAAAAAACTGTCTTAGACAGGACTATAGAGTAGTTGCAGAAAATAGCATAGAATATATTCATTCTCTGGAAAGGTATTTAAAAATGAAGTAAATATCAATCTGCTTGAGGCAGTCTTAGATAAAGACTGTAAGAGAAGAAAAACTAGAAGAATATTTTAAACTATTTTAAAGTAGCATGTATAATCATCTTTTTGAGATGAGTTAGTGAAAAAACCCGAACGTCCAAGATTTTAACCCGTCTATATGAGATTGGTTTTATAGACATGAAGCAGAGGGTATGCACTGGTGGAAGTCATGGGAAGGGTATTGCTAACCTCCCCACAGTCAAAACTGGTTTCTCCAGTGGCCTGCCACACAGTGCAAAAGTTTGTCATTAAAGGTTTTTTACTTTGATGTGTCACTGCTATGATTAAAATACAATAATAATCTCAGAGTTATAGCATATAACTTGTGAACAATTATTAACTCTAGATATCAATTAAAATTCTTTTTGACAGATATCCAGGAGGGGTTTAAAAAGGACACAAAATTTCCTTTTGGAAATTTGATTTAGTGAACACTGCAATTGACACACTGAAAATGTGTGAAGGTATGAATGCATGTGTTTTTTTAAATTGTATATATATCCACATATATATATGAAATGACAACTATACAATACATACAAATGTATAACAACCTATAATGTGTATAAGTATATGTGTGTGTGCTAGCTATACATATAATCAAAACAGCTACATACCTGGCCTGGTATTGTATTTGATCCACTGTATCAGTTCTTCCTGGGGCAAATTATTAAATTCTCCTATTATGCTCCATTGATTATAGAGGTTTGCATAACCTTGTATTGACATTATTGATACAAGACTGAGGATAAGAGGCATAAAACGAACTCTGAAAAAAAGCCAGCCAAAGAGCTGAAATGAAAGAAACCATTTATTTATAATTCTTATATGAACAGTGCTATTGGGTCAATAATATATTCTCACCTTTCTACCTAAGCCAAGATGGATTACCATTTGATACTAATAATATACAAAATATAATAATTATCTATTGTTTAAAACCAGCAAATATTTTAGAATTACATGATCCAGTCAAAAATGGAGCTTACTGTTCTCTTGAAAGAATTAAAGAAGAAATACCTGATCCTTCCAGTATAGATTTACAACCAGGAGTTAAGGTTAACAAATCATAACTCTGACATATCCTCGAACTAAATCCTGTCATATCTGGATGTCTTTTATGGACATCTTGAATATCTAGGAAAACATCATTAGTACTGAAAATTTTTATCCTCTCAGGAATTTAAGTATTATGATATTCTAAGGCAAAACATTTATAATCAAAACCAAGCAAGGGGTCTCTAGAAGTAACTTGGTCCCACAATTCTAGCTGCTTTATCTAGCTGTCTTGCATATGAGCTACAGTAACAGAACCCTAGAAACTGACAACTTTCCCACAGATTATCCAAGCCCAACAGGACGATACTAGAGCAATTGCACTGCATCTTCTCTAGCGTTCCAAGAGCACTCGAGGGTAGTTCTGATGGGCCATGACGCTGTTACACTGACCTAAACTTCAGAAACTATGTTAGTAAGAATGCTCATAGAGGGGAAAGTCGCAGAGTTATCAGCTAAAGTCTAGGAATAAATGTCAAGGCTGCTTGAATTTGCTTTTCTTATGCTATAATGAATCACAAACTAGTACTTTAAATCACTTAAGATAAAGAAACACCAAGTGCTTTTATGTTTTAGATTAGTGAGCAAAACCATGAGTAACTACATTGCAGTTGCTATAGTGTTACAGAGTAGTTATGAAAGAATGAATACCTTACCCGCCGAGAACATATCAGGGAAGCCATAACACACATATGAGGTGTCAAAAAGAGCTTCAGCCTCATAATTAAAATGGCAAGGGGAGTGAATGCAAACAACTGCAATGTGTGAAAAATTATCTATAAAAACACAAAACAAAATTAATATTCACTTCATATTTTAAAATTAGTATATGTACAATAAAGTATATTAAAACTATTGTTATTCACTAGGACAAGGATCTTTTAACTCAGTAATACATCTATTAATATTCATTCATTTATTCAACAAAGATTTATCAAATGCCTGCTATATGCCAGGTACTGTTCTGAGTGCTTTGGATATAGTCGGGTGCTAAAACGACACTAAGCAATTCCTGTCCTCATGAGACTCACATTTTAGTACATTTAGTAAGGAGAGACAGAAAATAAATGGACATATCAAATAACAAAGCCTATTAAACAGTCTTTGAGAAAGTGGTAAGTATGATGGAAAAGGAAGGAGAGCTGAAAAGGAGACTGAAGTGCAGGCTGTGGTGTGAGGTCACAAGCAGAAGGTGCAAGTGTACTTAGGATCATCAGAGTGGAACTCCTCGAAAAGGTGGTATTTGAGCAAGGACCTACACCAGGTGAAAAAGGGAGTCACAGAGACTTAAAAATATGGGATGCTTCAAAAATTTGTGATATTCAGTCAGCAACAAAAATCATAACACAATCTAGATTATTTTAGAAGTAGTGGGATTGTATAAATATTTGTACTAATCAGTAGGACACCCCATTTTGATTAAGATGGAGTTGCACTAAGTTTTCAAACAAAACTTTTCTAACAGACATATTCATAAAATATCAACAAACTTCTCAGTACATAAATGGACAAAGAATTAATACGAGTAAAAGTAACTAAAAATCATGTTCTAAACTATTAGTATTAAAACAAGGTAAATAGTAAAAATAATATTTTCATCTATAAAACTGACAAATATTAAATTAATATTGAGTATTAGAGAGGAGGCCATGAAACCACACACTGTAATAACTGGTATATTTTTGTAATTTAGCAATATTTATCAAGATCCTAGAAAAGAGCCAACCTTGGCTAGGGTCTAGCCAAGACCCTAGAACCAAACCAACCTAAATTTTGACTCTAGGTATTAAAGGGAATAATCAAAACATAAAAATACTTCTACAAAGATGGTAACTTAAGTGAGTTTTTCACACCAGAAATAGAAACAAACTAAATGAACAATATAGAAGACTAAGTAAATTATTGCATTTTCACATGTGAAAAGTAAAGTGTTAGTTCCTCAGCTGTGTCTGATTCTTTACAACCCCATGTACTGTAGCCCCCCAGGCTCCTCTGTCCATGGGATTCTCCAGGCAAGAATACTGGAGTGGGTTTCCATCCCCTTCTCCAGGGTATCTTCCCAATGCAGTAATCAAACCCAGGTCTCCTGCATTTCCTGCATTTTAGGCGGATTCTTTACCATCTGAGCTACCAGAGAAGCTCCATTATCACATGTTATATAGACATTAATATATTGGAAGACTATTTAATGGTGTGGAACAGTTTTCAAAAACAAAGATCATGACATCTGGTCTCATCATTTCATAGCAAATATATGGGGGAAAAATGGAAACAGCGACAGACTTTATTTTGGGGGGGCTCCAAAATCACTGCAGATGGTGACTGCAGCCATGAAATTAAAAGACGCTTGCTCCTTGCAAAAAAAGCCATGGCAAACCTAGACAGCATATTAAAAAGCATCTCCATCACTTTGCCAGCAAAGGTTTATATAGTCAAAGCTATGGGTTTTCCAGTAATTGTGTACAGAATGACAGTTGGACCATCACGAAGGCCGAATGCTGAAGAATTGATGCTTTTCAACTGTGGTGCTGAAAAAGATGCTTGAGAGCCCCTTGGACAGGAAGGCGATCAAACCAGTCAATCCTAAAGGAAATCAATCCTGAATATTCTTTGGAAGGACTGATACTGAAGCTTCAATAACTTTGGCCACCTGGCGCGAAGAACTGACTCACTGGAAAAGACCCAGATACTAGGAAAGACTGAAGGCAGGAGGACAAGAGGATGACAGAGGATGAGATGGTTGGATGGCATCACCAACTCGATGGACATGAGTTTGAGCAAGCTCTGGGAGATGGTGAAGGATAAGGAAGTCGGGCGTACTGCAGTCCACGGGGTTGCAGAGTCTGACACGACTTAGCAACTGAACCAAAGTTTTCAGAATATAAAATTCTACATTTACAAAATAATATTAATTCTATGAAAACCATTTATGTGTGTATATAATATATATGCACAGGGGGAAAGACTATAAGAGAGTATACCTAAAAAGTCTACAGAGATTATTCCTGATTGGTAATTTTTCTGGTTTTTCAAATTTTAAAAACAAGTGCTATTCTTACAATCATAAACATGTAATTGATATTTAAAACGGAATGGCATATGACCCAGCAATCCCACTGCTGGGCATACACACTGAGGAAACCAGAATTGAAAGAGATACGTATACCCCAACGTCCCAATGTTCATCGTAGAACTGCTTACAATAGTCAGGACATGGAAGCAAGCTAGATGTCCATGGATGGAGGTTTGTGACATTGTACAGGAAATAGGAATCAAGACCATCTCTAAGAAAAAGAAACGCAAAAAAGCAAAATGGCTGTCTGAGGTGGCCTTACAAACAGCTGTGAAAAGAAGAGAAGTGAAAAGCAAAGGAGAAAAGGAAAGATATACCCATTTGAATGCAGAGTTCCAAAGAATAGCAAGGAGAGATGAGAAAGCCTTCCTCAGTGATCAAGGCAAAGAAATAGAGGAAAACAATAGAATGGGAAAGACTGGAGATCTCTTCAAGAAAATTACAGATACCAAGGGAACATTTCATGCAAAGATGGGCTCAATAAAGGACAGAAATGGTATGGACCTAACAGAAACAGAAGATATTAAGAAGAAGTGGCAAGAATACACAGAAGAACAGTACAAAAAAGATCTTCACGACCCAGATAATCACGATGGTGTGATCACTCACACTCACTCAGAGCCAGACATCCTGGAATGTGAAGTCAAGTGGGCCTTAGGAAGCATCACTACAAACAAAGCTAATGGAGGTGGTGGAATTCCAGTTGAGCTATTTGAAATCCTAAAAGATGATGTTGTAAAAGTGCTGCACTCAATATGTCAGCAAATTTGGAAAACTCAGCAGTGGCCACAGGAATGGAAAGGTCAGTTTTCATTCCAATCCCAAAGAGGGGTAATGCCAAAGAATGCTCAAACTACCGCACAATTGCACTCATCTCACATGCTAGTAAGGTAATGTTCAAAATTCTCCAAGCCAGGCTTCGGCAATATGTGAACCGTGAAATTCCAGATGTTCAAGCTCGTTTTAGAAAAGGTAGAGGAACCAGAGATCAAATTGCCAACATCCGCTGGACGTCCGAAAAAGCAAGAGAGTTTCAGGAAAACATCTATTTCTGCTTTATTGACTATGCCAAAGCCTTTGACTGTGTGGATCACAACAAACTGTGGAAAATCCTGAAGGAGATGGGAATACCAGACCACCTGACCTGCCTCTTGAGAAATCTGTGTGCAGGTCAGGAAGCAACAGTTAGAACTGGACATGGAACAACAGACACGGAACAACAGATTGGTTCCAAATAGGAAAAGGAGTACGTCAAGGCTGTATATTGTCACCCTGCTTCTTTAACTTCTATGCAGAGTACATCATGAAAAATGCTGGACTGGAAGAAACACAAGCTGGAATCAAGATTGCTGGGAGAAATGTTAATAACTTCAGACACGTAGATGACACCACCCTTATGGCAGAAAGTGAAGAAGAATAAAAGGGCCTCATGATGAAAGTGAAAGAGGAGGTGAAAAAGTTGGCTTAAAGCTCAACATTCAGAAAACGAAGATCATGGCATCTGGTCTCATCACTTCATGGCAAATAGATGGGGAAACAGTGGAAACAGTGTCAGACTTTATTTTTCTGCGCTCTAAAATCACTGCAGATGGTGATTGCAGCCATGAAATTAAAAGACGCTTACTCCTTGGAAGGAAAGTTATGACCAACCTAGAAGCATATTAAAAGCAGAGACATTACTTTGTCAACAAAGGTCTGTCTAGTCAAGGCTATGGTTTTTCCAGTAGTCATGCATGGATGTGAGATTTGGACTATAAAGGAAGCTGAGTGCTGAAGAATTGATGGTTTTGAACTGTGGTGTTGGAGAAGACTCTTGAGAGTCCCTTAGACTGCAAGGAGATCCAACCAGTCCATCCTAAAGGAGATCAGTCCTGGGTGATCATTGGAAGGACTGATGTTGATGCTGAAACTCTAATACTTTGGCCACCTGATACGAAGAGCTGACTCATCTGAAAAGTCCCTGATGCTGGGAAAGATTGAGGGCAGGAGGAGAAGGGGACGACAGAGGATGAGATGGTTGTATGGCATTACTAACTCAATGGACATAGGTTTGGGCGAACTCCAGCAGTTGGTGATAGACAGGGAGGCCTGGCGTGCTGTTGTTCATGGAATAACAGAGTTGGACACAACTGAGCAACTGAACTGAACTGAGATGTCCATCGGCAGATGAATGGATAATAAAGCTGTGGTACATATACACAATTGAATATTACTCAGCTATTAAAAATATCATTTTCATAACAATATTTAATATTGATTAAACATTAATATCATTAATAATAATAAAATATTATTCAGCATTTGAATCAGTTCTAATGAGGTGGATGAAACTGGAGCCTATTATAGAGAGTGAAGTAAGGCAGAAAGAAAAACACCAATGTAGTACATTAATGCATATATATGGAATTTTAGAAAGATGGTAACTATAACCCTATATGTGAGACAGCAAAAGAGACACAGGTATAAAGAACATATTGTTGGACTCTGTGGGAAAAGGCGAGAGTGGGATGATTTGAGATAATAGCACTGAAACATGTCATATGTGAAACAGATCGCCAGTCCAGGTTTGATGCATGAGGCAGGGTGCTCAGGGCCGGTGCTCTGGGATGACCCTGAGGGATGGGATGGGGAGGGAGGTGGGTGGGAGGGTCAGGATGGGGAACACATGTACACCCATGGCTGATTCATGTGAATGTATGGCAAAAAACACCACGATATTGTAATTAGCCTCCAATTAAAATAAAAATAAAATAAAAACAAAACAGAATGGCAAAAATTGTACCTAAAGCTTTTTTTTTTTATGATGTTTAAAACCTGCCATCTTTAATTTTTAAAAATAATTCTTGAACCCAAGGTTGGAATGTGGAAAATGTATTTCAAAATCAACCCTTCATTTTCCTTTAGTCAGACTCACCCTTGGACAAAATCTGAATCATGCTTTGGAGAAAGAAAAGAAACCTACACATTTCACACCCAAATAGGTCCTTTTTGGAGGGCCACTAAATCACAGATTGGTAGATTATGTGAGCCATCTACTTTAATCAACTACCCAAAACAGGGATCACTTCTATAAATCTATGAACAGAATATTCACCATTTCCGGAATAGGAATACACCTATTACAAAGATAGATGCTGTATATATGTGAGAAAATCTTTTCTAAAACTGAACTACTGTTTTCCTGTAACTTCCACACCTATTGGTGCATCTCAGTTCTCAATTATCTAAAAACTGTAATGATAATTTTGCACTATTAACTTATGCTTTCTATCCAAACAACAAACTATTCAACAATGCTGCTGCTGCTGCTAAGTTGCTTCAGTCATGTCTGACTGTGCAACCCCAGAGATGGCAGCCCACCAGGCTCCTCCGTCCCTGGGATTCTCCAGGCAAGAACACTGGAGTGGGTTGCCATTTCCTTCTCCAATGCAGGAAAGTGAAAAGTGAAAGTGAAGTCACTCAGTCGTGCCCAACTTAGTGACCCCATGGACTGGAGCCTAGTAGTTCTATTAATCTGTGAATACAGAAGTGTACAGATTCCCAAAATATATTACTCAATACCAGTTTCTCAAAAGAAGTAATTCCTCCCCCAAATTCTGTATCATTCCACTTTTTCAACGGAATAGCTCCAAATAAGTTGTATGTTATGACATATGCCTTCAGCTGTATGTCATATAAAGCCCTTTGGCAATAACAGAAAAACTTTGTTTATAATATAAAACACAAAATAAAATGGACTTAAATATAAAGGATATAATATAAAGTAATCACATAATATAATAAACTAGGGACTAGACAAAAATGAAGGCTGATGCAATACTGACTGTCATGCTCACAATGAGGTATGAGTAGGTCAAAAGAATACTCAGGAGTTAATTCTTCTAAATGTTATCTCTCTCTAGCCTATCTTTTCACAAGTTCTTCACAGTATTATGATATTCTGGAACTAAACATGGTTTCTAAATCTCTTTCTTTTTCTTTCCTGTGAATTACTAATTCTTTCCTGTGAATTAGTATTCCTTCACTAATTTCTAAGCTTGTAACATAGAACAGTTGGCTAAAAGTAACTAATATGATGCAATAAATAAAACACAAGTACATTAAATTATGAGTAAAAAATCACAATAGACTCCATTGATCTAACAAACTTTAGTAACATCACGACAGTAAGGAGGTAACCCAAGGGTTCATTTAGTGAGCTGAGATTTGCAGACTGTCCCTGATTCAGAGGGTTGGCACAAAGCAAGGAACTTGGAACTTACTCCCTGGTGAAAAAATTATCCTAAGGAATTCTCACCTAATTTTGAAACAAGCTGGAATGTACAACCTTTTGTTATATCACATTCAGAGTTTGTCAACGTTTCTGCCTCTCACACCCTGTCATCCCTAAGGTGAAGTGCAGTCGCTCAGTCGTGTCCAACTCTTTGTGACCCCATGGACAGTAGCCAACCAGGCTCTTCCATCCATTGGATTTTCCAGGCAAGAATACTGGAGTGGTTGCCATTTCCTTCTCCAGGGGATCTTCCCCACCCAGGAATCGAACCCGGGTCTCCCACATTGTAGGCAGACGCTTTACCGTTTGAGCCACAAGGGAAGTCAAGGTGAAAACAGTCCCATCCCAAACCAAAGAGATTTATCAAGTGTGAGTCACAAGTGGGAGTAGGATTAGGTGCCAAGAAGACACAAGACTTCACATTGGGTACTGCCCAGAAAGCTATCATCTCCTATAAGATCTACTGTTTTTAGAAATTTAAATCTCTAATCTGTTTATGTATTAGGAGTTTAAAATGTCCACTTTAGTTTAAAAAAATTAGAGATTTTCTATCACTGTCCTCTTTTTGGTCAGCTTGATTTCTAATTCCCTTTCAAAAATATATATATAATCTTTAGTGCCAATAGACTAAAGTATTTAAAACTCAGATCTGACCATACCATCTCCAACTTTACAGCAAGGTCCTAATAACGTCCAGCTTCTTTGCATACAAAGTTCCCACAGTCTAAAGATGCTTACTTTTCCCACCTCCTTGTCTTTTTTATCCATCAACAACACTGATTTGCCTTATATCTATGGATAAATTTGGAAAACTCAGCAGTAGCCACAGAAAGGCAATGCCAACGAATGTTCAAACTACTGCACAACTGCATTCATCTCACACACTAGCAAAGTAATACTCAAAATTCTCCAAGGTAGGACTTAACAGTATGTGAATAAGAACTTTCAGATGTTCAAGCTGGATTTACAAAAGGCAGAGGAACAAGAGATCAAATTGCCAATATCTGCTGGATCACTGAAAAAGCAGAAGTCCAGAAAAACATCTATTTCGGCTTTATTGACTATGCCAAAGCCTTTGACTGCGTGGATCACAATAAACTGGAAAATTCTGAAAGAGATGGCAATACCAGACCACCTAACCTGCCTCCTGAGAAATCTGCATGCAAGTCAAGAAGCAACAGTTAGAACAGGACATGGAACAACAGACTGGTTCCAAATTGGGAAAGAAGTACATTGAGGTTGTATATTGTCATCCTACTTATTTAACTTATATGCAGAGTACATCATGCAAAATGCCACACTGGATGAAGCACAAGCTGAAATCAAGACTGTAGGGAGAAATATCAATAACCACAGATATGCAGATGACACTACCCTTATGGCAGAAAGTGAAGAGAACTAAAGAGCTTCTTGATGAAAGTGAAAGAGGAGAGTGAAAAAGTTGGTTTAAAACTCGACATTCAGAAAACTAAGATCATGGCATCCGGTCCCATCACTTCATGGCAACTAGATGGGGAAAAAATGAAAACAAAGAGAGACTTTATTTTCTTGGGCTCTAAAATCACTGCAGATGGTGACTGCAGCCATGAAATTAAAGGACATTTGCTCCTTGGAAGAAAAGCTATGACAAACATAGACAGCATATTAAAAAGCAGAGACATTACTTTGCCAACAAAGGTCTGTCTAGTCAAAGCTATGGTTTTTCCAGTAGTTATGTATGGATGTGAGAGCTGGACCATACAGAAAGCGGAGTGCCAAAGAACTGATACTTTTGAACTGTGATGTTGGAGAAGACTCTTGAGAGTCGTCCAGGAGATCAAACCAGTCAATCCTAAAGGAAATCAGTCCTGAATATTCATTGGAAGGACTGATGCTGAAACTGAAGCTTCAATACTTTTGCCACCTGATGTGAAGAACCAACTCATTGGAAAAGGCCCTGGGAAAGACTGAAGGCAGGAGGAGAAGGGAACAACAGATGATGGGATGGTTGCATGACATCACTGACTCAATGGACATGAGTTTGAGCAAGCTCTGGGAGTTGGTGATGGACAGGGAAGGCTGGCCTGCTGCAGTCCATGGAGTCACAAAGAGTTGGACACAACGGAGTGACTGAACTGAGCTAAACCAGATAAATTCATTACCTTCTGTCTTCCTAGATCTTCCCTGGTGGCTCAGAGGTTAAAGCATCTGCCTCCAATGCGGGAGACCTGGGTTTGACCCCTGGGTCAGGAAGATTCCCTTGGAGAAGGCAGCGGCACCCCACTCCAGTACTCTTGCCTGGAGAATCCCGTGACGGAGAAGCCTGGTGGGCTACAGTCCATGCGGTCGCAGAGTCGGACACGACTGAGCGACTTCACTTTCACTTTCTTTCACTTTCTGTCTTCCTTGCACGCATGCATCCTTTGTCTTTAGCTAGCTATTCCTCTCTATACATTTTAAAGACCTTTCTCCAACTACCACATCCCCTCCACACAGATTTAATCATTTCTTCTGTACTACTTCTCTATCTCCCTTTGTCACTGCACATATACTTGCATGTTCTCATTTTTTCCTTCTACTATACACCTTCATTTCCATAGAAATAAAAACTTGGTGTATAGTAGGCACATAAAAAAGATTAAATGGATAAATATACAGAATTAACACAAAAGATAAAAGTGGGCAAAATAAGAATAAATGGAGAAATGAATGACAATGAGAAGGTAGCAAACTAATGTGAAAAAGGGAGGCAGAAACTTAAAGAATACTTATGGAATTAGGTGGTTGCAGAGTGAGTGACAAACAGATTTTGTTGCTATACTGCCTGGATTCATAGTACTTGGCTCTACAAAGCTCAGGTCACTCTAGCTTTCTGACTTTAGGCAAATTACTGACCATCTCTTTGCCACATTTTTTTTTAAATACGTGAAATAAAAAGTAGTATTTACATCAGTGGGTTGTTGTGAGAATGAAAGTATTAAAGTATGTAAATAACTACCCCTTCCCCAACCAAAATACCTGGCACATAGGAAGCAGTAAAGTGCTGACTACTCCTCTGAGAGCACTGGAAATGGATTGGTAGTGGATAAACTCAAGATTTACTGCAAATTTGCTGTGAGACCTTAGGTGGACTATTTCATTTATCCAGGTCTCCAGTTCTTGGCAGAGACTCTTTGCTCTTATTCCTAGAAACAGCAAGGAATGCTGTTCCACTTCCCAGCTTCACTGGCAGTCAGGTGTGGCCATATGTCTGAGTTCTGGCTGTGAGCAGGAAGTGATATTTGTCTCTTTTCCAGGGCTAGCTTTTACAAAGCCTCCAGTGTGCAGTGTTCTTTTTTCTTTGCTGGCTTGTACAAATCAAGCCTGAAAACCACAAGTTAAAGATGGCAGAACCATAGGTGGAAGAAATCTGGGTCCCTGAAACACTGCTTGTTGGAGAACCACCTGCTAATCCGAAACTCTGGTTTTAACTTTATATGAGCAAAGAATTAAACCTCCACTGAGTTAAGTAATTTTGATGTTATAATTTATCTTTAACAGCTAATATCATTTAATTAACATTATTTTCTTATTTGCAAAGTGGGGATAATAATACAAGACTCAAACAGCACAGTACATGGCACATAGTAACTATTCAAAACATATTATTTATCATCATAAGCTATTTCTATTAAGTTCACAATCAGTTGTCCTTTTATGTAAATTTGACCTGTTCCTTAAGACTCAAAGTTCTATTACTTAGGAAATTATATTTCTAGCCCATGCTATTTTTTCTCTTATTGCAAAACAATTTAGCACCATAAGAAAAGACTATCCTGTTTTGTTCTCCACTGGAATATTAGATGTACCTGAGAGCAGGAACACTGCTATACCATCTGTTGTATCCTATAACACCGCTAAGATTATAACTGATTGACCATCAAGTCTGTGTGTGGCAAAGTCACCAGTCACAGTACCTACCCTGCTGATGGCCCATAGCTGATTGGCTCAGCAGGCTAGAAATTAATGTTTATTATTGTTGAATGAATGAATGAATGAAGGTAATTTAATTTAATTATACTTGGTGGTCATAAATCAACTTTCTGGTTGTCAAGTCCTTATCACTCTTCAAAATTGAGAGCAGCTTAAAAAGTGGGAAGAATCAGCAGAAATCTACTACCAGTATTGAATCACTTTAGCACTGCTGATGGTGTACCTGCAGCAAGATTATACCTTTGTGAATATCCTAGAACTTAAATATAATAGACAAATCTAGCAGAGATTAAAATGAAAGCTTTACCTCACCATGTTCAAGGAGCTGTTTTCTGGAATAAAACAAAAATATTCTCTATTAACTGACTGTTCATTATACTATGATTATATCAGAATGAAACTCTACTTATTTGTTCTTATATTTTAAATAAATTAATATATAAATAAAGCTGTTGGATAAAAATTACTAAGTTCTACCAAAAAATTACTAAATTAGATAAAAAAATTACTAAATATAGTGGAAATTTAAAAGGCATGATTTATAGTCATTCTATTTAAAGTATATCAAAATGCTCTTCTTTGGTTAAGATAAAGTGGGTCTTACTGATTGCTAAATACTACCTCTGGAGAAATAAATAATAAAAAGAATATTTATGAAATATTCAATCACATACATATATTATGCTTTAGATAAGCACTGCTGTGACTTTTGAGTTATTTTTATTTTTCACAATTATAAATATGAACATCCTTGTACTTAAAACTCTGTAAGCATCTCTGAGTATTTCCTTAGGATAAATTTCTAGAATAAATTTTTTGGGTAAAGCATATAAATATTTTTAGTTCCACAAAAGTTGTTTTACAAATTTTCTAAATATTTATGTCTAAAAATTTACTAAAACTTTATGGCATACCTAATGTGTTCCAGACACTGTGCAGTGAACACAGTGTGAAGAGAACAGATCCTGTTCTTATTCTCCACAGTTTATGTTAGATTGGCAAGAGGTACAAGACTGCTTATTTTATTGCCCATTGTAAAGACAATATCTCACTTTTATAACAAAGCTTTGCAGTATAAAAGGCCTTCTCATATGGATTTTGGGTTTGGCAAGAGAAGTAAGACAGTATAAATATGAAAGTATGAAGTACAACGGAGTTCAGGGGCACACACGGATCCAGAGATTAAAAAAAAGAGTAGGAGGGGAAGGCCTCTTAGAAGAGTATTGAAATCACTAAATTACTTTGCCACCACTGCAGCTCCTTCCTGACCTCTGCAGTCAAGAGTGGAAGTGGGGGTGGATGGATAGGTTCCCACATGTCCAGAAACCTGTCAGTCACAACAGAATCCTGTAGTGAGTGATTGCATGTAAGGGAGAGGCCTGGTAGATAAGTATGATAATCACCAAAGACCCCAACAATAACTATGGATACAAATAAATCTAGTAACTAATTTAGAATATCAGTATACAATCAAATCATGAGAAACAAGTAGGATAAAAGAAAAACACCAAGATAAATGAGCAAATGAACTCTCAAGAAAGTGTTTATAAGTAATAAGAGTATTAAATGAAAGTTCCAATTATTATCTTCACAGATGCTTACGAGAACATTGCTGCTGCTAAGCCGCTTCAGTCGTGTCTGACTCTGTGCGACCCCATAGACTGAAGCCCATCAGGCTCCCCCATCCCTGGGATTCTCCAGGCAAGAACACTGGAGTGGGCTGCCATTTCCTTCTCCAATGCATGAAAGTGAAAAGTGAAAGTGAAGTTGCTCAGTTGTGTCCGACTGTTCGCGACCCCATGGACTGCCACCTACCAGGCTCTTCCGTCCATGGGATTTTCTGGGCAAGAGTACTGGAGTGGGGTGCCATCGCCTTCTCCATAAGAAAACACTGCATTCATATAAATAAAACAAGCTGTACTAAAAAAGAGCTTTCAGAGATAATGAAAAAAACTAATTTGCCAAATTTAAAACCTCAAAAGAAGGTCAACTAGCAGTGTATACAACTGAAAGTTGTGTTGAAGATGCATTCATGAAATTCTGAGAAGAGAAAAAAGAAATTAAAAATGTGATAAATGTAATAATAGATGTTCAAAAAAGAGAGGCTAAAGCAAAAGAGAGAGGGAGAGAGAATATCCCTTGAGCTAAAGAAAAATTTGAGTGTTCAGATTAAAATTTCCATGAATAATTATATAAATAGGGCAGAAACTTTATTTAAAGAATAACAGCTGAAAACCTGCAAACTCTGGAGAGAGATATGGACATTCAAGTACATGAAGCTAGCTCATAGGTAACTCCCTCCACACACTGCAAATTCACTAGATATAATAAAACTGTCAAAAGCAAAAAATGAACTTCGAAAACGAAAAATCATCTCATATAAGGGAACTTCTGTAAGGCTATCAGCAGATTTCTCAACAGAAACCCTTGTAAGCCAGGAGAGACTAGGATACTTAAAAAGTGCTCAAATAAAAAATCTGCCATCTAAGAATATTTATCTAGCAAAGCTGTCTTTCAGATGAAGGTGAGAAAGACTTTGCCAGAAAAACAAAGTTGAGGGGGTCATCACCACTAGACCTGCCTTATAAGAAATGCTAAAGAGAGTCCTTCAAGCTGAAATAAAAGAATGCTAATTAGTAATATAAACATACATGAAAGTATAAAATTTGCTAGTAAAAGTAACAATATAGTCAATCTCAGAATACTGTAATACTATAATAGTGGTATATAAATCACTTAACTCTAGTATAAAAAGCCTGAAGCATTAAAAAATAAATATAGCTACAATAATTTGCTAACTGATACACAATATAAGAAGATACAGATTGTGACATCAAAAGCAAAATGGGGACGAGGGAAGTAAAAAAGCAGAATTTTTATATGTAGATGAAGTTGAGCTGTTATCAGCTTAAAATAGACTCATAACTATAAGATGTATTATGATAACCACACAGCAAAAATGTGCAACAGATATACAAAAGAAAAAGGAATCAAAGTATACCACTATGAAAATCATCACATGATGAAGAAAGATAGCATGAAAGGAAGACACTACAAAACAGAAAGAAAACAAGATGGCAAAAATAAGCCATCCCTATCTATCAACAATTACCTTAAGTATAAATTGATTAAATTCTCTAAAGACAGAGAGTGGCTAAATGGATAAAAAACAAGACCCAATCATGCTGCCTATGAGAGTCTCATTTTAGTTTTAAGGATACACATGAAGGATACACACTTTTAAGTGAATGGATGGCAAAAAAATATTCCACTAAAACGGAAATGAAAAGAAAGCACGGGTGTGTGTGTGTGTGTGTGTGTGTGTGTGTAAAATCAGGAGAAACAGCCTAAGTTGAAAAATGTAACAAGAGATACAGGATATCCCAGGATATCCTGGCCTGTTGGAAGTTTATCATCAAACCTTTGAGGATGACATAGCCCTTTAGATGATCACAAAGATCTAGGATCTTGAAAAGATCTAGGATCTTGATAACATCTAGGATCTAGATGAAAAGTCCCTGAGGGTCTCCTTCCCATCTCTCTTTGTTACTTGCATGTGTCTTCAAGAGGTTTCTAATCAGTATACGTTTCCTCTGCAGACACTACACCCAGAAAAAGTCCTTCCTGTCATTAAGGGACAGAAAGCTACTGAAACTGGAAAACCTGACTCTCGATCAATGCTGCTTTCAGAGAAAGGTCTTGATCAAAAGGGAGAAAGAAAAAAAAAAATGGAAATCTCAATTAAATAGGAGTTGGGAGACAAGAAGGGGAAACTTTCATGCCCTGAAACTATAGAAGAGTCCAACAAGAATAAGGATTCCTCTTCTTTCCTGGCAAGTATTCAGCCAACTAAAAGCCATGAATTTTTTGTTTACTATAGATCTCACGACTTTGTTTTCCCTTCCATAAAAGTGTTCTCTTCTCCTTGCTGTGCAGCGACTTGCATGTGGCTCACCATAGTGGTAAACCTCAAAGTGCAATCCTCTGCTGATCCCCAGTAAACCCAATTTTGCTGAAGAAATCATCTGGCCGTCCAGTTGTTTTGTTAGGTCAACAGTGAATAAAGGAAATGTGGCATGTGTGTATACTCTAATACAACAGAGTATTATTCCACCATTAAAAAAAAAGAAAAGAAAAACAAGGAAATCCTGTCATTCGCAACTACATGGATAAACCTGGAAGGCATTTTGGTATGTGAAATAGGGCAGATAGGGAAAGACAAATATTTTATGGTATCACTCATATGTGGAATCTAAAAGTGACCCCCAAAAACATAAAAGAAAGAGCAGAATGGTAGTTGCCAGGGTCTGGGGACTGGGCATAATGACGTGATGTTCCTTAAAGGGTACAAACATTTAGTTATAAGATGAAGAAATTCTGAGGAAGCAATGTACAGCATAGTGGCTATAGCTGATAATACTGCACTGTATACTTGACATTTGCTAAGAAGGTAGGCTTTAAGTATCTACACACATACAAATGCTCACAGTAACTCTGTGAGTTGATAGATGTGTTGAATATGTTAATTAACTTTGTTATGGTGATCACTTCACAACATTTATGAATATCAAATCATTGCATTATCTACTTTACACATATTTATTTTGCAAAAATCTATGAAAGAGAATATGAGGAACTATTTTTATGATATTGATGTGGGGAAGTGTATCTAAGCACAGAAATTAACAGAAAACAGAGAGAGTACAGTTATGATTGTATAGAAATTTTAACCTTCTATAGAGCAATGACCATTAATGTTATAAGCTGACATTCTAAAATAAAGCCTGTTATACACATAACAGACAAAAGATTACTGTCTACACTACAAAAAGACACCATAAATAAATTTTCAAATGGACAAGAAAGAAATACCAATAGCCAACAGACATATGGAAAGATGTACTTCACTGGTAAATATGTAAAACTTCACTTCACTTTGTAAAATGAGTTACTTCTTTAAAAACTACCAGTAAGAAAATGTGGTTAAGAAAACTTAATAACATTGGTGTTCATAGACATGCAGAGAAATGGACACTCTCACCATTATTCTCTCAGTATCCATCAAATTGTAAAATATTCATAGCCTATGATCCAGCAGTCCCATTTCAAATATGTTAAATATTCTAAATACTGAAATAAGTGTTCAAATGAATGTGTATAAAGTTGATAATTACTCATAGCATTGGTTGCTACGACAAAAAGAGAAATATAATTTAAACCTCCAGTAATGTGAGAATGGCTAAGTACATGATAGTCACTCGTGATAATGAATAAATAAAACATGGGGACTACTATAAAGTATGAGCAAGATGCTCAAGAGAAGCTGTTAAAAAAAGTAAAGTTACAGAATAATACCAGTAAAAAAAAAAAATACATTGTGCTTTCAGAAGTATTTTCTGAAATGATACATACTAAGCCATTTATAAACAGCACTAATTGAGGAATACATCTAAGAGAGTGGAATATTTCTTCTTTTCTTGATATACTATTTTTTCTGATTGTATCACCATAAGCATATAGTTGGCCCTTGAACGACACAACAGTGTGGGTGCAGTTGAAAGGCTGAGTATAAATTACAGTCAGCTCTCCATTTACTTGGTGAATACTGAAATTCAATCAACCACAGATCTAGTAATAGTGCAGTGTTTATTACTGTAAAAAGTCTGCAAATAAGTGGAACCATGCAGTTCAAATCCATGTTGTTCAACAGTCAACTGTATTATTTTTGTGGTTTAAAGGACCCTTCCGCCCAGATACCCATGGAGAGCCAGAACTTTCAGGAATGTAATCACCAAGAAAGACCTCATTTCCACCAACTCGCCGCTCAAGTCTGTCCTCTACATTGTTGTTCAGTCACCAATCATGTCCAGCTCTTTGGTAACCCCAAGGACTATAGTCCGCCAGGCTCCTCTTTCTCTGTTCATGGGACTTCCAGGTAAGAGACATTCCCTTCTCCAGGGGTTCTTCCTGACCCAGGGATGGAACCTGCATATCCTGCATTGACAGGTGGTTTCTGTACCACTGACTGAGCCACCATACCCTCTCAATTTTTTGAGACAGCAGCCATGTATCATGGGCTTCCCTGGTGGCACTAGTGGTAAAGAACTCACCAGCCAATGCAGGAGACATAAGAGACATGGTTTTGACCCCGGAGTGAGGAAGATACCCTGGAGGAGGGCGTGGAAACCCACTCCAATATTCTTGTCTGGAGAATCCCATGGACAGAAGAGCCTGGAGGGCTACAGTCCACAGGGTCGCAAAGAGTCATTCAAGACTGAAGTAGCTTAGCACACTTGCCATGCACCCCTTCATCTTCTACTATTCAATTAAATATCTCAAGTCTCTTAATGCACTTCTTCTGTGAATAGTTTCCAGAGCTCTAAAAACATTGTTTTTAGAATGTCAAGACACATTCTCAGGGCTCCATCTGACCAGAACAAGGTAGAGTGGATCTATTAACTCTCTTGAATCCGAAACAATTTCAACAAATAAGATTTAACCATTTCAACTATAAGATTCTAATTAGCTCTTCTGGCTACCATACAAAGTTGTTTATTGAAAATATAAGCAGAGGGCATATGGTTCATGGAAGCCCTGTGCACTAATTTTACAATTTTTCTATAAATCTAAATGGTCCTAAAAAATAAACTTTTTTAAAAAACAATAAATGTAATGGCTATATGTACAAATATAATGCAATTTGAGTTAAAATTTTTTCTCAGAGGAAGTTTTCCTCACAATTTATTTCTCATGTCCTATAACAGTGTGTGCTTTAGTTATATTTTGCTTGTATTTGTTCATACTATAATTTTAGTGACTACTAAAACCACAAATAAATGTAATAAACAGTTTTAACAATAAATGTAGGAAAAACTATTCCATGAATACTCAGAAAAGCAAGTTGCTTTCTCTGAAAGTTAAAAAAAATCACCAAAAAAACACTTCAGCTTACTTATTTACTGACTTTAAATTGTAGTGACTTTAAATTTACTGACTTTAAATTGTACTGACTTTAAATTGAATTACTTTGAGGTAATTCACAAATATAAATCCTTTAAAACAAGTCCAAATGCATAAAAAAGACACAGCCATCATATAGTCTTTTTTTTCCTTTCCAAGAAGAAGAAATCTAAGTTTGGTTCATGTTTCCTTTCGTAATCATGATGGTGAAGTTTAATGTACATTCATTTGGAAAACTGATATTATAGCAAGTTATTTAATAACCAAATATTAAAAACAACTATGATATAATTACCTTAGATATGTGTTTGCACATAAGACACACCGAATATCACGAATAGCCTGTGAACAGAATCAAATTGATGAAACGTCTAAGGAATTAAGTGATATTTTAAATGCCATGATTCATTAACAAAGACATCCCTACTAGAAAGAAGTATTTTTATTGTTAAAACAAGTCCTTGGAAACAATTTAGTTCCAGCTCTGCCTTAGGAAAGCAGGAAGTTGTAACCTCCTTCTCTATGAAAATGAAAGGTACTAGAGTAAATCTTTTGGGTCTAAAATTTAAGGTTTATATATGGGTAACTTCTGACTGGAGTTTAAGTTTATATTTTACCAGATGCAAGTGAGCTGTAGTTGGGGGACTGGTTTCCACAAAGGAGGCAGGTTTCTCCAAAATTTCAGAGGCTATTTTATGTCGAACTTCTAAGAAATTAGCTCGCTCTCTCTCTCTCTCTCTTTCTCTCTCTCTCTCTCTCTCTCTGTCTACAAAGACTGTATTCCTACTCAAACTCCTGATTATTATAAAATTAGCTGTGGCATACCTGCCTCCCTGGTCTACCTCAGCCTAAAGTGACTGCTACAGAAGGCTTAAGAGCACTTATCAGGATGTATCAGCTAATGATGAGAGAGGGAGAGGGGGAGGAGTAAAGATGAGTATGAAGCTATGTTGGCCAAAGAGGTTTTAGCAGCATTTATACACAAGAAATTTACAAGAACTTAAAATTTTTTACTCTGCATGGTATGTGGCTTATAACTCACAGATAAACATTGAAAAAATACATAATAAAATTTGGACTCAGATGTTATATCTAAGTTTAGAATTTTTAACTTCTCTCATTGATCCAAGAGCATCCTGCATGGAAGAATGTTTCAAATAACAAAAACGAGATTACACTCCTTGTGACAAGCAAAAGCCTATTCAAAGGTACGGACAACAGAACGCACACACTTATAGGAGTCTAAGATTCAGTAGTGTCATGGTAAAATGACACTACACACGTCTTGCTCCTTTCCTTCCCAGAAGTGATTTCACACAAGTGAAAAGTTAAATGAACATCAGAAGTATCCCTGACGTGGAAAATAAGCCATAACAGGACAAATAACGACTGAGGCATTTATGTGGATGCAAAAGTGGAGTTAAGCTTTAATGGCTGCAGGGATGGTTATGTCTGTGTATACATGTGGGCATGTTATGCCTGTGTATACTGTATGTTATGTCTGTGTATGTGTCTGGGGATACATGTGTGTGCATGCCGGCTACTACACAAACATGGTTTGAGCTGTGGTATGTTTGGGAGCTAGTATTTATGAGGCTGTATATCTTTATTTTTAAAACAGTTAATAGTAGATCTAGCTGTCATTTTCTCCTGTGCTGGATAGTTAATTCTTGCATTAGTACTTACAAGTGGGACCTCATAAGAGGAACACAAGCTGACATGATGGGATAGACAAACTGGCTAACAGAGAAAACCTGTAGCTCGAGCTGGGCAGGGTCAAAGCAAGGGAGAGCAGCACACTTGTGTGTGGTTTACTCACTCCCTCTCATCACCTCTGTCTATCCTGACTCTTTCCAAGTGGTGCCTAGGGAACTAGACCAAGGGTGAAGAAGCACAGATGTAGAGGGAATGCCTTTCTCACTCATAAATTAGTCATTTTCGATATGAAAACAAAATAATAAGAAATGTGGGAATTGAAACTACATAGAAAGACAGGCAATTTGACTTTAAATATAGAATACTGATTTCAACAGAACCAGCTGAAGTAGAGACAACTTGCTCTGGCAGTAGAGAAATAATGTTACTGCTATCTGCTTAAAAGCATAAAACACCTACTGACTAAAGGCAGGGCAATTTTTCAATAATATAAATAAAGATGGTTCAAAATTGCTAAAAACTGAAGACCCACTGTCTTTAACCAGGCTTTCAGACAAACTACTCACAGACCAAGAAAATCTTCCAGTAGTATTTTAAACATTAGTTCTTCTATGGTGATAATACTTTCTTTTTTTGTGTGAAAACAGTGAACAGTAGAGAATGATATTTTAATGGCTATACAGATTTCTATTCATGTTTCAAAATGGATCAAGACTTCTTTGAATGTGTCTAATTTTGAAAGATACTGAAATGGTCATTCTACTCTTTTTAGTACCAATAACAATTGCAATTATTTAATCATTTGGGAAATTATTTGTTCATTGTTCCCACTGGATCAGATTGTGAGTTTCAAGATAGGGTGGACTTGTCTTATTTATCCCAGTGTACCTACAGTGTGTATAGTTCTTACCATATAGTGGGTAACTGACACATTTCTTTTGAAAGAATAAATAAAAATATCTTTTCTAATGTAGCAGATTAAAAACTCCATATAAAGTGAGATAAAGAAAAATCTGAATAAAAAAAGTTTTAGGGAGGGGAAGAGTCATCCTAAAAGTAAGACAGAATTCTGAGCTATTAGCACTAATCTAAGTCCTTGTCTTAAACCCAAAAGCAAGTAAAAAAAATTTTTAAATACCTTTTTAAAGATAAAATAAGTAATCACCACAACAGTTGGAAGCAACAATGTCTTTAAGTATCGCACTGGCGTCTGAAATATAGCAAATTATTCAAAATATTTTTTATTAAATTTTATACTATAAAAGTCTATTTCAAATTGTCACAATGAGATTTCTTAAAGGTAAAAGATATCTTTGTTATTAACAGAATATATGTTATCAAGTTTCATATTCTAACATAAGAATCAAAATTATAATGAGTTATACAAATATATCAAAAATTATAATGATGAAAACTATTAAAGCAAAATTAGCTATGGATATTATTTTTTCCTTTCTTGAGTTTTATCTTCTCTTTATTTATATAATAGTAAGTTTTAAAATGTGTGTTTATTGATCCATGGGCCCTAGATTATCATCTCCTGGGCTTTCAGTTTCTATTATTTTCATTTGTGAAACTATAGGACTAACAAGGGAGAAAGACTAAGTAATTATTGAAAGTATAAATAAATACTGAAACAAAAACAGCAGCTAAATAATTCTCATGGGTTGTGATAGGGAGTGATTTACCACTTAACTAAATTATATATTTCTTAAAGGCAGGAACCAAGTTATTTAACTCTTTGTAGTCCTATTACAAACTGCCTCATAGATAATGGTCAATAATTGTTTTTGAATGAATGTATGACTGATTTGACAGATAAGAGATAATCATATATTATTACTAGAATATTTATTTGGCAATGTTTTATTATAAAATTTTGTAATATTTGAGATATTAAGTGAAAGAAAACTGAATTTTTAAAAAACAAAACAATAATTTGGGTTTATTTTTCCTGAATGCTCTCATACCACCAACTGACCTAGATTATTAAAAGTAACTGAACTGCAATAATAGTAATTGACCATAGGTCACATCCTGTGCACTTGCCCTGGTAGGGGCCATTGTTTACTGATTTTACAGGTAAGAAACTAGATGAGAATGGCCATATTATTAGCAAAAGTTATCATAAAAAATGATAAGAATAAATAAATTGGGTGTTTCTAAATAAAATTTTTGAATTTCAGATTAAAGAGAAACTTAAGAGCAAGAACTCATCATACATGTAGAGGAAAAAAATAAAAGAATCACTCATACCGCTTTTTCCATGAAGTCAAATTCAGGAGCACAGGTGTAAATTAAGGTATCAAAATCTGTATATCTTAAGATTCTGGCAGCAATAAGGTCACTCAGGCGAATCTGGAAGAAAAATTAAAATCACAAAAATAATTATAGTTAATAATAATTGGTTTGCTGCAGCAGTAATAATGTCTACAGAATAGATATATCCATGGTACAAGGACGCCTCTTCAAGAAAACAAAAAATACAGTGAACCCCATTATGTGCTGAGTAATGAACAAAACTGAAAACAAATAGAAATGTCAAGAGAAATGAAAAGGAAAAAGAAGTCAGGAAAAATAAGTAGATAAGATGGTAATACAAAGAATGAGCTAAAATCAACATTTACTGGGCACAAACCACCATGCAGTTGACCAAGAAATTTCATGATCGGATCATTTATCAAGAACAAAACATTTCATGTTAACCCCTTTTGTCACATATTGTAAATCATTAACAAATTTTCCGTGTGTTGTCATTTTCACAAAACCTCATACATTAAGCACAATTTTTTGGTGCTTCTTGAATTTTTCAGACATACGTTGAAGCCATTAACAATGAAGCTATTCTTCAAGAGAATTACAACTATACATACAACTCTGATTTAGTTACTTGGTCTGGGAATGCCTTTAAAATAAATACCATCAACTAAATCCAATGCAGAACTATTTTCTACTGATCACTTATCATTTACTTTGGTGAGACAATTATTTTTACACTGCATCCTTAGAAGGTAAGAAAAATTTCTGGTATGCAAAGCAGTAATTCAAATTACTTTACAAGAACATAAATTATTTTATATCAACTTTGATGATTATGGTTTTCAATTACTCATCATTGCGTTATCTACCAGGACCAAGCATAATTTACAGTTAACTTTATTTTTCTAATTTAGAGTAGGGCTGGTGACTAATGATAATTTAACCAAGCCACTTTAGTTTCAAGTCTTTCTCACAGTTGTCACATAGAAGTCACTTAAGAATACCAAGGGTGTATGCGTGTGTGTGTGTTTTAGGATTTGTAAAGAGTTGGGTGAAAATGTAAGGCAAGTAAATCACAGATTAACTTAATAATAACTTCAGATGCCTAAATAAAGTTTACCATAAAATAGACATCCCCTAAAGAATAAAAATTTAAGAATGACAAATAAACCTAATAAACCACAATGCAGAGCTAACAGTAAATGACAAATCCTTATATTTTGAAATTTCATTTACCATTAATATGCATATAGGGTCAATTGTACTGGATAGTGATGGCACTTGTCATTTTAAGAGAGTTAACTACGATAATCCCTTGTTAAGTTTGAAGCAACTTCATCAGCAGACAGGGTTCTAACTGGAGAGTACTAGATACGGTAAATTTCAGGGGAGATTATTGCATGATACACTCATCTATCTTCTATCCAAACAGAAAGTGCTAAAAATCAAAAGTTAAATTCATGTACTGCTTTCTAGGAATTTATCTTTGAAAAGAGCCATCATTTGAGGCATTAGCCTTAAAATAGACAGAAACACTGTACATTAGGGATGTGGTCCATATATGTTCTAGAAGATGAAAAGATAGAGAATTTTTATCATATTCTTTATATAAGAAAAACTATAAAGATATCAAATCACACCTTAATTTTAGTGTCTAATTATAAATAAAACTTTGAGTTCTATACTTCAAAGTTGAGGACAGACTGTTCATATTTACATTTATAATGAATCAATAACTTGCTAAACAAATTCTTTGTATTTTAACCAAAACATAAACAACTATTTAACATAATTTTTTCCAAGAAGGTTTAGTCACCATTCATTAATGTACTTTTTTCTTAGTGGGCTGAAAAAAATCTACAGGATTTTAGTACTGACTCTGCCAATAACTAGCTGGGGACTTTGAAGAAGGTACTCAGCCTCCATAAAATATAGAGGTTTCATTTTAAAAGAGATGGTTTCAAAGTCTTCTCCAACTATGCATTTACAGAACTTTTAATGTTCTAACTAGAAAGTACTTACATGGTCTGAAACACCTAAAATTTTAGATGTCAGAAATTTCAAAATGATTGTTCCAAAAAACCAAGCACTACCTTGAATTACCTAGAAAATAAACAAAATAGATAGAAGTCAGAAGACTAAAAAGCCCTTTCTCTTGGAAATTATTAATAACATTCTAATAACAAGTCCTAAGTGAAAGGGAAACACAAACTTGAAGAATTTTTTTTTAAATAAGGTAATGAAAACTACATACTAGAAACTAAGGAATGTATGTAAACAGTGATCAGAAGAAAATGCATGGCCTCAAAAACTTCTAACAAAAAAAATATGGGGGAGAATGGACACATGTATATGTATGGCTGAGTCCCTTTGCTGTTCCACTGAAACTATCACAACATTGTTAATCAGCTATATCCCAATGCAAAATAAAAAGTTTGTAAAAATTAGAGTAAAAATAAATGAAAAGCCTGACTCAAACATCTAGACAAAAAAACAACAAAATAAAAAGAAAAACACATGAAAGGAAATACTCAAGAGAAAAACAGTCAATTATATTTATACCTATGTGTATCCATTTTGTTGTCCTTTATTTCTTCTGAGTGTTCTAAGATTCTTTCATCATTTACTTCCTGCTTCAAGGACTTCCATTTAAGGGTTGCGCTACTAAAAACAAATTCTTAGTTTTCCTTCATCTGAGAATATGTTTTACTTTCCTCTTCATTCCAAAAAGACACTTTCACTGTATATATAAATTATCATTCACAATTCTTTCCAGCATTTTTCAAATGCTGTGCCCCATCCTTCTGGCTCCCATAGTTATAAAAAAGAAGTCTGGTATGATTGAAATCTGTTTGGGCCTAAAGGTAATGTCCCATTTCTCCCTATATGTTTTCAAAACATTTTCTTTGCCTTTAGTTTACAGCAGTTTATGATTGTGCCTTGACATGGATTTCGTTAGCTTTATCCTACTTTGGATTCAGTTTATATATATATATATATATATATATATATATATATACATACACATACATACATACACATACATACATACACATACACATGCATATGGCTACTTTTGAATTGCTAATCTTTTCTTTTGTATTTTAGATCCATGGAGTAATTTTTAGTATAGGTGGAATTTAAAAATCTGTGTTCATGAGTAAAGTGAAGTTGAAAGTGAAGTTGCTCAGTCATGTTCCACTCTTTGCGACCCCATGGACTATAGCCTACCAGGTTCCTCTGTCCATGGGATTTTCCAGGCAAGAACACTGGAGTGGGTTGCCATTTCCTTCTCCAGGAGATCTTGCCAACCCAGGGATTGAACCCAGGTCTCCCTGAGTGTTCATGAGTAAACCTAGGCTTAACCATACTGTTCATGCCTGACCTTCAGTTCAGTTCAGTTGCTCAGTCATGTCCAACTCTTTGCAACCCCATGAATCGCAGCATGCCAGGCCTCCCTGTCCATCACCAACTCCCAGAGTTCACTCAGAGTTGCGTCCATCGAGTCAATGATGCCATTCAGCCATCTCATCCTCTGTCATCCCCTTCTCCTCCTGCCCCCAATCCCTCCCAGCATCAAAGTCTTCTCCAATGAGTCAACTCTTCGCATGAGGTGGCCAAAGTACTGGAGTTTCAGCTTTAGCATCATTCCTTCCAAAAAAATCCCAGGGTTGATCTCCTTCAGAATGCACTGGTTGGATCTTCTTGCAGTCCAAGGGACTCTCAAGAGTCTTCTCCAACACCACAGTTCAAAACCATCAATTCTTTGGCGATCAGCCTTCTTCACAGTCCAACTCTCACATCCATACATGACTACTGGAAAAACCATAGCCTTGACTAGACGGACCTTAGTCGGCAAAGTAATGTCTCTGCTTTTGAATATGCTATCTAGTTTGGTCATAACTCCTTCCAAGGAGTAAGCGTCTTTTAATTTCATGGCTGCAATCACCATCTGCAGTGATTTTGGAGCCCAAAAAAAATAAAGTCTGTCACTGTTTCCACTGTTTCCCCATCTATTTCCCATGGAGTGATGGGACTGGATGCCATGATCTTCGTTTTCTGAATGTTGAGCTTTAAGCCAACTTTTTCACTCTCCTCTTTCACTTTCATCAAGAGGCTTTTAAGTTCCTCTTCACTTTCTGCCATAAGGGTGGTGTCATCTGCACATCTGAGGTTGTTGATATTTTTCCCGGCAATCTTGATTCCAGCTTGTGTTTCTTCCACAAACCAGATGCCATGATCTTAGTTTTCTGAATGTTGAGCTTTAGATTACTAGTAAGATTTTGTTTTCCTTTTTGTAAGGATTTACATTCTTTATGATACACAAAGAGTTCCCCTTGGGTTTTGAGTAAATTTCAGCATAAGCTCAGTTCAATATTTACCTTGCAACTAAAAACTGAGGTCTCCCATTAAGCACTGAGTTTGCTCCTATTGAGGAAAACTGTAAGTGAATCACTTAGGCCTAAAAGTACTTGTTTAGGCTTTATGTCATAAATATTTATCTTTCTAAAGATACACAGAAGCTAAAAATAGAGAATACCTAGTACCTAGCAAGGGGAAAAAGAGTCTTTCTTCCAACTAACCACATGATGGTAAAGAATATTAAAATTAGGATTTGATCACTCATAAGTGACAATTTTCCTATACATTGTTTTACTATCATTCAATTCAAAAACATAAGGATTTCCTTGTTTTAAAATTTCCCAATTATGACAGAATAAGATATGCAACATAATCTTTATTCCACAGGCATGTAAGAATTACTTGGGTAATAAAATAGATGTTTTCATTTAAAAAAAAAGTGTCAGTTCAAAAGTTTTGCCTTTTCTTTTACTCTTTTCAAAAAAAATTAGCCATATAAAGCGAGAATATCTTTTATGCTGTTTAGATGCCTATGATGGTTCATTTCTCCCTTTTGCAAGAGACTGGTGATATTAATTATATCAGTTTAAAAACATATATATAAGCTGAATATTCATAATATCTTTTCTCTGATTCAGATTTTTGTTTCTTTGAAATTCTTGAGTTGAAAGCTTTTTATTCTTTCTGATCTAAAACTGAAAATATACAAGACAATAAACTTTCCTCTGAGCACAATGTTGGCAGAATCCCCTAAATATCCACAGGCACTGCTGATTCGCTGTCATTTTACAATGATTTGTAATTAAAACTTTGCTTTTCTTTTGAGTTCAATTATTATATAAAAATCTTAAAATTTTCTTTTTGATTTCTTGGTTTAATCTTTTAAAAAACAGGCATTGACAATTTTTCTGAAATAAAATAAACTCATACATCATACATTAGAAAGGTAATGTGATTCAAAAACTTAAGTGTATTTTCATCATGGTTATGGGAGAATGCTTCCAGTAATGAGAAACTGGCAACTCATCCCATTTTGTTCATTTGCATTCTGAGTAGATATTTACCTTATATTTTCCAGTTTTACCATAACAATATATAATATGTAATCACACAGTTCTTCTATATGGCAGATTTTATTTTTTAGAAAGAGTACATTAAAGACCCAGAGAAAAAGAATGTTATCTGCCTGATATTATAAGAGGTAAGTCATCGCAACACCTACCTAATAAAATACTTACTTTACTTTGCAACATAACCCACAAGTATAAAGGTGACCTGGGCCACTCGTGTACATTTGGGGACAAGTGAAACAAAGATCAGGTAGTGGGTGAGTTGAAATTAAAAAGGGACTTTGAGATTGTAAGGAAAGTGTTAAAAAGACAAAGATAATAAGAATCTAAAGATGGAAAATGAAGAAAAGATTGATGATGAATAAATGCAGAAAAACCAAACAGGGACAGCAGGGACAGAACTACAGATTGAGTTATGTTGAAGAGAAGGTTACTAAGTCTAAAGGAAAAAAAAAAACCTCAAAGCAAATAGAAAAAAAAAATTAAAAGCCAGGTAGTAGGGTTATAGCAGAATGAAAAGTAAAGAACAACGGCCTGAAAGTAGTGCTGAAATAAATGAACTAACTTCTTGAAAAGGACTTGTAGGTGTTGCTAAGGACTATTTCCCACCTTGTGAAAGTAGCTTTAATATTTATTAACTATAAATCATTCAATTCTTAAAGTACATTATTTGTATTCAGTTTATAGAAATAAATAAGGATTTGAAGAAATTGTGGTAAAAATGTTAAACCTTACCCAAAAGTGGAGTTCAGATACTCCAAATCTTTGAATTTTATTTCTCTTTAGAATTATCACCTAAAATGCATATGATATAAAATAAAATAATTAAATAAAATTAACATTTATATTTTATATGAATGATACATTTCAAAAATCATGTAGCCAACCCCTTCTACCTTGGTTATCACCAGACATTTTCCTTCATTGTTGATTTTTCTGAATTTGGAAATGGAAAATTTTGGGGGGTGTGAGAGCCAAATGCTTTCTGTGCCAAAAAGTTGACTCTAGAATCAAGTTAATTCCTCACTAAGTTACTTGGGATGTTTTATGTATGAAAACTCTTCTGAGGAGGCAGATGGTGTGGGAAAGGTACATTCCATGCAAGTGTACACGTAAGTTACCCAGCAAAAGGAGAATTCTTCCTCTCCAAACTCCCACATATTTTTAAATGTTAAAAAATATGTCTAACTGAATTTATAATAAAGAAAAGGTACTTATCAGGTACCAAGGAAAGGAGGTGATTTTAAAAAACTAAACCATTAATTAGGAGAGAACCTATGACGGTTTTTAAGGAGGTCTGTAGACCAGAGTTACAGGGTTACAAATGTGAGCTTATATTAAAAGGGAGGGCAGCAGAAGTGACTTGAAGCAATGTAAGGTTAATTAAGACTCATGCAGACAGCTGGGATCCTCAAAATCCCTGGGATCCTTGATGCTATCAACTAAATATTTATATCCCTGTACAAATCCATATGCTGAAATGATAATCTCAAATGCAACATATTTAGATGTGGAAACTTTGTGAGGTAATTATATAACATTATGAAAGTGGGAACTTCATAGATGGGCTTAATGCCTTTCTAAGAAAAGACATAAAGAAAATCCCTTTATTCATCATGGGAGGACAAAGCAGATATCTGTCTATAAATCAAAAAGAAAGCTCTTCCACGAACTAAATCAGGTGACATCTTGATCGTGCACATTCCAGCATTTAGAATTGTAAGAAATAGATTTCTACAAAAGCTACCCAGTCTGGTATTTTTATTATAGTAGTCTAAACTGACAAAGATGTACAGGGACTAGGAATACTTCTACTACTGTCTCTGCAAGTTGGTAAGGTATTTGTTTATTCTCAAGTTGGCATTGAAAAACAAAGGCTCCAATGAGAAACAAATCTTAGACCTGTGCATTGTTTAGATCTGGAGGAGAATTTTCTATCATCTATTTGGCCCAAGATGAACCAGACTTCCTGAACTTCCAACAACAGAAAAATATAAATGTACCATATTATACAATGCAAAATTGCTTGTAAATGCAAAATAAAAGAAATAAATCAAGTGCCCAGACATAGGACAGTGGTTAAATTATCTATAGAATATGCAGAAGGGAATACTTACTATGAAATTATAAGGAAGGTTGAAGATCTCTATCCAGGAAAGATTACTAAGTGATACCCAGGATAGGTTGATAAATCAAAAATGCAAAAGACTATAGTATGCTACCTTTCATGTAATTAAGAGGGGTTATGATTAAATATATATGTAATATTTATTAGTGCAAAAAAGAAAAAAGTAAATGGGTAAACTAGAAAACCAATGAGCTATCTCACTTATAAGAAATAGGGAGGGGACATCCCTGGTGAAGTCCCTGTGGTTAAGAATCTACACTGCAATGCAGGGGACGCAGGTTCAATCCCTGGTTAGGGAACTAAGATCACATGTGCCTCAAAGCAACTGGGCCTCCTCGCCACAAACGGAGAGTCCGTGTGCCACAATGAAAGATTCCACATTATGCAATGAAGATCCTAGGACCCAACGCAGCCAAATAAATAAATATTTTTTTAAAAGAAATAGGCAGGACCAAAGTAAAAAGAAAAGTGGAGAGAATGAGGTGGAAGGGAGGAGAGAGAGTGGTATTTTCTGAGTATAAGATGTATATTTCTTATTCCTAGAAACATAGTACTTTTCACCACAAAAATAATTAAAATCAATCAAGAGGGAACTTTCTCCTGTGGTCAAAGTTGGTACAACAGGAAAGAAATTTACTTTCCCATCTTTAACAACTAAACACAAGTAAAATAGATAAGAGACTACTATGAACAATTAAATGTCAATGTATTATATTATTAAAAAAATGGATCCATTTCTAGAAGCATATAATCTACTAAGACAGAATCATGAAGGAAGAAAAACTCTGATCACATCTATAACTAGTAAGGATATTGAATCATATTTAAAAATCTCTCAAAAAACAAAAGAGGGACCAGTGGGCTTTACTGGTGAATTCTGCCAAATATTTCAAGAAGAACTAATGTCAATCCTTCTCAAACTCTTCCAAAAAACTGAAGAGAAAGGAATAATTCCAAACATATTGCATAAGGTCACCATGTTTCTGATACCAAAGTTAGACAAGGCCACTACAAGAAAACGAAACTATAGACCAATATCCCAGATGAACACAGATGCGAAAGTTCTTATCAAAATATTATCAAACCAAATTTAACATCACATTAAAGGATCAAGGTCAAGTGAGAATTATCTTTGAAATGCTAGGATGGTTCAACATAACAAGGGATAAAAATCACATAATCATTTCAATCAATGCAGAAAAGCATTTGATAAAATCTGACACCCTTTCATGATAAAAACTCTCAACAAACTAAAGGGAAATTATCTCAACATAATTAAGATCATATTTGAAAACCCCATTGCTAACATCATACTCAATAGTGAAAAACTAAAAGCTTTCCTCTAAGATCAGCAACAAGGAAAATGTAAAATTATCTCTGTTCACAGATGGCATCATCTTAAATGTAGAAGACACTAAAGATTCTATACACACACACAGTGTTAGAACTAATAAGTTCTGCAAAATAGCAGGGTACAAACTCAATAAAGAAACCATGTTGTATTTCTATACATTAACAATGAACTACCTAAAAAGGAAATTAGGAAAATAATGCTATTCACAATAGCCTAAAAATTATAAAATAGTAAGGATAAACATAACCAAAGAGGTGAAAGGTTTATACACTGAAAACACTGTTGAAAGAAATTAAAGAAGACACAAATGGAAAGACTGTGGCTGTCTTTCTCTGTCTGACTTATTTCACACAGTATTATGTCAAGGTTTACCCATGTTGTCACAAATGGTAGGAAAATCTTTAGCTACTATTTCCAGTGCCTTTCATAGAGCCAGACTGATATCTAATATTATAATATATTCCTTTCATATGAAGGACCTTCTTTAATATTTCTTTTAGTGGAAAACTGCTGGTCATAAACTCTATTTTGCCTTCATTCTTGAAAGACATGTTTGCTGAATACAGAATTGTAGATAGCATTTTTAAGTATTTTAAAGATGTTGCTTGACTGTTTTATTGCTTGTATTTTTTTCTTATGAAAAATCTGACATCCTTACTCTCTGTTCTTCTATATTTAATATGTCTTACTTCTCTTGCTGCTCTTAAGATTTTATCACTGACCTTGAACAAACTGCTAATATGCCTTACTATATAGCTTTATGTTTCTTGTACTTGAGATTCATTGAAATCCTTCATCCAGAAGATCGTAATTTTCATCAAATTTGGAAAATTTTTGGTCATGATTTCTTCAAATATTTTTCTACCTCCTCCCAACTCCACTGGTTTAGACATGTACTTTTCATATATAAACTGTAACTGGGGGATTAGAAGATCGGAATTTTGCAGTCCTTATTGAATTAATGAATCTGGTACTAAGCACTGGAGGCTGTGATCATAAAAAGAGAGGTACCAGATAATAAGTGCTTTCTGCTTAAAGAACAATACTATAGACTTGCCAAAGGTATTAAACTTGAACATGTCTAAGCTTTAGTTTCAAGTATTAATACAGAAGACAAAGATGTAAAGCTGCCTCATAATGACTCAGAGAGTTAAATCTAGATCACAGAACCCTTCACATGTTCAATGACCCAGGTTTTTCAACAAATAAATATTCCAGGAAGAAAACATGGAGACATATTAGAAGCCTGTAGATTAAAAACAGAAGCTTGATAAAATTATAAGGAAAAGCTTGCAGTGATCAAGTGATCTTGACCATAGCCAAGATAGATGCTACTGTTTTAGAGCTCCTCTAGTTCACGCGGAGGGCTTCTCGAATGGTTGAAAAAGTTCTGGCTTTGATGTGATGGTATTTTAAGGATGTATAACAGTCCTTAAAAACAGTATTATTAATACTTCTCAGTATTAGTCAGTATATGAAATATTGGTTTTATAAAGTTTTATACATCTGCTATATTTTAAAATAAAAAAGGTTTTCATAAAAAGAGGTGGATGAGCAGAATATAACAAGTTCTCTACTCTGTAATGCTGAAAATGTTTGGCAAAATGCTGAAAAGAGCCTGTGTTTTTGGAGATAGAAAGAGGAGAGCTTACTCACTGTGAGGCAAAAAAAAAAAAAAAAAAAGTATGGGGAGATAAAAATGTTAAAAACCTAAATTTCAAGAATTTGTGTGTGTGTGTGTATAACTGAGTCACTTTGCTCTACAGCAGACATTGGCGCAACATTGTAAAACAACTATACTTCAACTTTGAAAAGTGGGGGAAAAAACCTTAAATCTCGAAGATTCAATCAATACACCATATATGGAAGAGTGCTGTATTTTGGTATTTCTGTATTATCATTTTGTGATCATTGTGGAAAGGGAATATCCCAGGAAAATTCCAGTGAAGGAGAACATTCCAGGTACTGGCATATGAACATCAAAAGTGTGACTATAAGGTAATAAAACTGATTTACTGAACCACCATTCCAAATACAACTTCAAATGAGAGTTATTCCATGAAAGTAAGTTACATGAGGAGACTATACACTTATTCTAATTTATGTTGCCATCGCTCAAAACAGTTTGGAACTCCTCTTTATAAACTTTATAATTCAGCGTTTATTTCCTTATGGGTGCGAGAAAATCGGTCTTATCACTATTGTCACACCATATTTTTATCAAGATCTGTATTATCCAGTCCAATCACCCACCTTAGTCACAAGACTTTGGTCATTTCCAAAAATCAAATCCACCCTTGAAAGATGAAGATTTGCCACCATTGAGGATATTCAAAAGAATGTGCCACAGTCTGTGAAGGCAATTCAGAGGACTTCCAAAAATGCTTTGGGCAATGGCAGTGTCACTGCAATAAGTATTTAGCCTACTGAAGTGACTTAGAAGGAAATGAACAATTTTTATCATAAATTATGGCATATTTTAAAAAGTAAGTCATTACTTTGTTATTTAAAAAATAGTTACTGGGGTATTGGCTTACAAAGGCAAACCTTCCTTATATTATTTTTTAAGGATGAGATAAAGAAAAGCATTATCTCGGAAAAACTTTTCTTGTGAGTAATAATCCAGAAAGGGCCCTATTTGTTCTTGTTAATTGTTGTTGTGCTCAGTCTTGTCCGACTCTTGGTGACTTCATAGACTATAACCCATTAGGCTCCTCTTTCCATGGAATTTTTCAGGAAAGAATCCTGGAGCAGGTTGCCCTTTCCTACTCCAGGGGATCTTCCCAACCCAGGGATTGAACCCACATCTTTTGCATCTCCTGCATCGGCAGGCAGATTCTTTATCACTAGTGCCACTTGGGAAACCCATTTATTCTTTCTAACCCACATTAAACGGTTAAAATTGCTATTTGAAGGTAAAGAAAAATCTTTATGAGTTTAACAAACACTCACCAACGTTATTACCAGAGATGAAGAATAGTAAGAAGATAAATACATTGGATTTCCAAACATGAATACAAAACAAAGGAAAACTGAAATCTGAAAATTGAATAAATACATTTTATAGTTATTAGCTAAATATCATAATGCATACTTTGTCTACAAGGATACAGTCATTTCTAATATAAACTTTATTTGCATAGAATATTAATAAATAGATCTTGACCAAGTGATAACAATTTCAACACACTGACAGGCTCTAAGTACCTTCAACACCATAAATACTATATAACAGAATTTAATTTTTTTCTCACTTGCAACCCGGCACAAAGGAAAAACAATTATTTCTACTGATTTAATAATGGAATGATATAAAAAGAAAGACTCAGTTATAAGTATTAGTTTTCTAATCTGAGTTTTGTTAAACTACTTAAGGACTTCTCTCAATAAGGAAGTTTTATTTTACATTCTTAGTAAAGATTTTCATTTTTTATTTTCTTAAAGGAGATGTGTTTGGAAACTAATAAAAACATTAATGGAAAAACATTTACAGTCATGCAAAGTATTAAAAAATCTCAGGTCTCAGAGAGAAAAGGCAGTTTCAAAAGTAGCAACAATAATAATAAAACAAAAAATTTTAAAGTTTCATTGAGTATAAAACATCTGCAGTCTAGTTGAAAGCAGAATTACTCTAATATGTCATTCAGTTATCCTTCTAATATTATCAGCATCATATGTATTAAATACTACCTGAGAGGAGGTAAATAAAACAGTCAGTTATTTTATAAACTCTGAAATCTTATTTCAATATATGACTTATAAGTATTTAAAACTTTACCATGTTCGCATGAATTATCTTTTGAAACTTGTTTGGCTCAATGTACCCCACAATATACATAGGAAATAATGAGGCTATCTGAAATAAAAACATAAAAAAGCAGAAGTGAAAAAATGTAGAAAAGCATTTCCCTATTTATTAGCAAAGTAATTGTAAGAGGACAGTCATATTTCTAATAATTAAAGTCGGAATAATGTGAACCAACCTCCTCACCAATGACTGGAACAGCTCAAAAAAATACTAAAACTACCTGTATGAAAGGCTTCCCAGTGACTCAGTGATAAAGAATCTGCTTGCCAAGCAGGAGATATGGGTTCAATTCCTGGCTTGGGAAGATACCCTGGAGAAGAAAATGGAAACCCACTCCAGCATTCTTGCCTGGGAAACCACATGGACAGAGGAGCCTGGCAGGCTACAGCCCATTGGGTTGCAAAAGAGTCAGACACGACTTGGCAACTAAACAACAACAACCTGTATGAAAGCCACAGACTACTAATAAGGCATGAAAGAATTAGGAAGCTAAGAGCAGAGAAAAGATAGCAATCTACACAGATGACCATGACATTTTGGGTCACTTTTCTTCCAGAGGCATCTGTCAACTCCATCAGTAGCAGATGCCTGCCAGCTGAGAGGCAGTTGAGAGGTTTCTACATACTCAGCAGTCAGGTAATCCCAAAAGTGAGATCCCTGCTAAGTCCTTAAGATTTGGTTTGGGACTTCGAAGAGTTATACTGCAAGCGTGAGTGCTCAGCCACTCAGTCATGTCTGACTCTTTGCAACCCCATGGCCTGCAGCCCCCAGTGTTCCTCTGACCTGATATTCTCCAGGCAAGGATACTGGAGTGGGTTGCCATTTCCTCCTCCAGGGGATCTTCCTGACAAAGGGAGTGAACTCATGTCTCCTGTGTCTCTGCATTGGCAGGTGGATTCTTTACCGCTAAGCTACCTGGGAAGCCCCTAGATGACAGGCAACCAGAAATCAAAGCATCCCTCCTAAATACTGAATCCCATCTTTGAATTATCTCATTCTCTGATTGCAGGAGTATGATTAAAGATTGTTAGTCCCTGTATTTGCCTGCTGGAAGAAAATTTACTTTTCTCTGAAAGAAGTGAATATCATCTTAGTCTCAAAATAACTCTATTGAACTCAAATTGTTCATGTACAATGTCCAATACCATATCAAAACTAATCAGATGTAGGAGGAGATATGACATTATCACTAAGACAACAGAAACAGATCTAAGAAGAATCCAAATCTAGTTCAGGGGTCAGCAAACTTTTTATGGAAAAAGCCAGATAGTAAATGTATTATGATTTATAGGCCACACTGCAGACTCAACTCTATATTCTTCTATGTTTTTTAAACAACATTATAAAAATGTAAAAATTACTCTTAGCTCACAAATCATTCAAAAACATGTCTGGTATCATCAGACATAGACTTTATGTTTCACATATGCACACAAATAATACAGAAGATTGAAAATTCCAGGAGGGTACTGAAAGCCATAAAAAATAAAATAAAAATGTACAACTAGTATTACAATAATCAATAATAAGAAGTCAAAGATGGGTTTAAAAGCAGGTGAAACACAAGCAAACAAACAAGTGATTAAATTGGAAGATACATCAGAAGAAAGCATTAAGTGACAAAAGGATGAATGAACAACATATGAAAGAACATAAGAGATGTAAAACATACAGTGTAAAGATCATAATTTACATCTCAGAAAGGGTTGAGGGATTTATACGTAAAAGACATTATACCTGAGAAGTTCCCAAAATCTACAGGAAAAAAAAAATCAAGCCCTGATTCATAACTAACCCACAGCAAAGGCTAAATTATAACAAATAAAACCTAACCACACTTAGACACGTTGTAGTAAAAACTGCTTATAACCAAAGGCAAAGAGTAAACACTTAAATAGAGTATGAAACTGACTTTAAGACTTACTATAAAGTTTCTGTAGTCAAGACATCATGGTACTGGAGAAAAAATTACCAAACTGACCAAAGGAATAAAATAGAGGGTTCCAAAACAGATCCATGCAATCACAGGCAACTGAGCTTTGACAACAGAGCAAAGGTAATTCAATGGAGAAATGACAGTCTTTTCAGTAAAATGTGCTGGAAGACTTGGACATGCATGTATTAAAAAAAAATCTAGATCTATACATTACGTCTTTCAAAAACTGACATAAATTTATCTTAGATTTAAATGTAGAACACAGACTAAAAAACTTCTAAAAGATAATATAGGAGAAAGTCAAGGTGATCTTGTTTAAGGATGAGTTTTTAGATAGACAAGCACAAGCATGATTCATGGGGAAAAACTGATAAACTGAACTTCCTTAAAATTAAAAATTCCAGCTCCACAAAAGACACTATAGAAAAACTAAAACACAAGCTAGGTGTTTTGAGAAAATCATTACATAACTCATATCTAATAAAGGTCTAGCATATAAATACTAAGAACTCTCAAAACTCAGAAATAAGAAAACAAATAACCCAATTTAAAAATGGGCAAAATATCAGAACAAATACCTAATCAAAGAAGACATGCAGAGGGCAAATAAGCACATATAAAGATGAGAAAGACAATACTACATTAGGGAACGGTGATTCAGAAAAACAAGATACTGCTACACACCTATTAGAGTGGCTGAAATTCAAAAACTTGACACAACTGGCAATTTCTTACAAAATCAATCTTACCATATAGTCCATCAATCACAATCCTGGGCACCTACCCAAATGAGCTGAAATCTTTTGTCCACTCAAAAGCTTCACATGATTTTTTATAGAATCCCAAATCATGTTATTTGGTGACTAGTCATGATCTTTTCACGAGGTGAAAGGATAAACAAACCGTGGCACATTCAGACGACGGAATATTATTCATCAGTGAAAAGAAACAAGCTATCATTTCATGAAAAAACATGAAGGAACCTAAAATACATATGGCTAAGTGAAAGAAGACAGTCTAAAAAAGTGACATGAGATGCGGTCCTCAGATGGCGGCGGAATAGGACAGGGAGACCACTTTCTCCCTCACAAATTCATCAAAAGAACATTTCAACGCTGAGTAAATTCCACAAAACAACTTCTGAATGCTGGCAGAAAACATCAGGCACCCAGAAAAGCAGATCATTGTCTTCAAAAACAGTGAACCTCTCTGGGTGTCCCTCAATGTGGAGAAACTTTTCATCTTTAACTTAGATGTTTTATCATCGGTGCTGTATAGATGGAGAAGTCTTGAGGCTACTGTAAAATAAAACTGAAAACCAGAAGCAGGAGGCTTAAGTCCAAAGCCTGAGACCATCAGAGAACTCTTGAATCCAGGGAACATTAATCGATAGGAGCTCATCAAACGCCTCCATACCTACACTGAAACCAAGCACCACCCAAGGGCCAACAAGTTCCAGAGCAAGACATACCACGCAAATTCTCCAGCAACACAGGAACACACCCTTGAGCTTCAATATACAGGCAGCTCAAAGTTACTCCAAAACCATTGACATCTCATAACTCATTACTGGACACTTCATTGCACTCCAGAGAGAAGAAATCCAGCTCCACCCACCAGAACTCCAACGCAAGCTTCCCTAACCAAGAAACCTTGACAAGCCACTGATACAACCCCACCCACAGCGAGGAAACTCCATAATAAAGAGAACTCCACAAATTCCCAGAATACAGAAAGGCCACCCCAAATGCAGCAATATAACCAAGATGAAGAGACAGAGGAATACCCAGCAGGTAAAGGAACAGGACAAATGCCCACCAAACCAAACAAAAGAGGAAGAGATAGGAAATCTACCTGATAGAGGATTCCGATTAATGATAGTGAAAATGATCCAAAATCTTGAAATCAAAATGCAATTACAGATAAATAGCCTGGAGACAAGGATTAAGAAGATGCAAGAAAGGTTTAACAAGGACCTAGAAGAAATAAAAAAAGAGTCAATATATAATGAATAATGCAATAAATGAGATCAGAAACACTCTGGAGGCAACAAATAGTAGAATAATGGAGGCAGAAGATAGGATTAGTGAAATAGAAGACAGAATGGTAGAAATAAATGAATCAGAGAGGAAAAAAGGAAAACGAATTAAAAGAAATGAGGACAATCTCAGAGACCTCCAGGACAATATGAAATGCTCCAACATTCGAATCATAGGAGTCCCAGAAGAAGAAGATAAAAAGAAAGACCATGAGAAAATCCTTGAGGAGATAATAGTTGAAAACTTCCCTAAAATGGGAAAGGAAATAATCACCCAAGTCCAAGAAACCCAGAGAGTCCCAAACAGGATCAACCCAAGGCGAAACACCCCAAGACACATATTAATCAAATTAACAAAGATCAAACACAAAGAACAAATATTAAAGGCAGCAAGGGAAAAACAACAAATAACACAAAAGGGGATTCCCATAATGATAACAGCTGATCTTTCAATAGAAACTCTTCAAGCCAGGAGGGAATGGCAAGACATACTTAAAGTGATGAAAGAAAATAACCTACAGCCCAGATTACTGTACCCAGCAAGGATCTCATTCAAATATGAAGGAGAAATCAAAAGCTTTACAGACAAGCAAAAGCTGAGAGAATTCAGCACCACCAAACCAGCTCTTCAACAAATGCTAAAGGATATTCTCTAGACAGGAAACACAAAAAGGGCGTATAAACCTGAACCCTAAACAAAGTAAATGGCAACGGGATCATACTTATCAATAACTACCTTAAACGTAAATGGGTTGAATGCCCCAACCAAAAGGCAAAGACTGGCTGAATGGATACAAAAACAAGACCCCTATATATGCTGCCTACAAGAGACCCACCTCAAAACAAGGGACACATACGGACTGAAATTGAAGGGCTGGAAAAAGATATTCCACGCAAATAGAGACCAAAAGAAAGCAGGAGTAGCACTACTCATATCCAATAAAATAGACCTTAAAACAAAGGCTGTGAAAAGAGACAAAGAAGGCCACTACATAATGATCAAAGGATCAATCCAAGAAGAAGATATAACAATTATAAATATATATGCACTCAACATAGGAGCACCACAATATGTAAGACAAATGCTAACAAGTATGAAAGGGGAAATTAACAATAACACAATAATAGTGGGAGACTTTAATACCCCACTCACACCTAGGGACAGATCAACTAAACAGAAAATTAACAAAGAAACGCAAACTTTAAATGATACAATAGACCAGTTAGACCTAATTGATATCCATAGGACATTTCACCCCAAAACAATGAATTTCACCTTTTTCTCAAGTGCTGATGAAACCTTCTCCAGGATAGATCACATCCTGGTCCATAAATCTAGCCTTAATAAATTCAAAAAAATTGAAATCATTCTAAGCATCTTTTCTGACCATAATGCATTAAGATTAGATCTCAATTACAGGAGAAAAACTATTAAAAATTCCAACATATGGAGGCTGAACAATACGCAGCTGAATAACCAACAAATCACAGAAGAAATCAAAAAAGAAATCAAAATATGCATAGAAATGAATGAAAATGAAAACACAAAAACCCAAAACCTGTGGGACACTATAAAAGCAGTGCTAAGAGGAAAGTTCATAGCAACACAGGCATACCTCAAGAAACAAGAAAAAAGTCAAATAAATAACCTAACCCTACACCTAAAGCAACTAGAAAAGGAAGAAATGGAGAACCCCATGGTTAGTAGAAGGAAAGAAATCTTAAAAATTAGGGCAGAAATAAATGCAAAAGAAACAAAAGAGACCATAGCAAAAATCAACAAAGCCAAAAGCTGGTTCTTTGAAAGGATAAATAAAATTGACAAACCATTAGCCAGACTCATCAAGAAACAAAGGGAGAAAAAAAATCAAACTAATTAGAAATGAAAATGGAGAGATCACAACAGACAACACAGAAATACAAAGGATCATAAGAGACTATTATCAGCAATTATATGCCAATAAAATGGACAACTTGGAAGAAATGGACAAATTCTTAGAAAAGTACAACTTTCCAAAACTGAACCAGGAAGAAATAGAAAATCTTAACAGACCCATCACAAGCATGGAAATTGAAACTGTAATCAGAAATCTTCCAGCAAACAAAAGCCCAGATCCAGACGGCTTCACAGCTGAATTCTACCAAAAATTTCGAGAAGAGCTAACACCTATCCTACTCAAACTCTTCCAGATAATTGCAGAGGAAGGTAAACTTCCAAATTCATTCCATGAGGCCACCATCACCCTAATACCAAAACCTGACAAAGATGCCACAAAAAAAGAAAACTACAGGCCAATATCACTGATGAACATAGATGCATAAATCCTTAACAAAATTCTAGCAATCAGAATCCAACAACACATTAAAAAGATCATACACCATGACCAAGTGGGCTTTATCCCAGGGCTGCAAGGATTCTTCAATATTTTCAAATCAATCAATGTAAGTCACCACATTAACAAATTGAGAAATAAAAGCCATATGATTATCTCAATAGATGCAGAGAAAGCCTTTGACAAAATTTAACATCCATTTATGATAAAACCTCTCCAGAAAGCAGGAATAGAAGGAACATACCTCAACATAATAAAAGCTATATATGAGAAACCCACAGCAAACATTATCCTCAATGGTGAAAAATTGAAAGCATTTCCCCTAAAGTCAGGAACAAGACAAGGGTGTCCACTTTCACCACAACTATTCAACATAGTTTGGAAGTTTTGGCCACAGCACTCAGAGCAGAAAAAGAAATAAAAGGATTCCAAACTGGAAAAGAAGTAAAACTCTCACTGTTTGCAGATGACATGATCCTCTACATAGAAAACCCTAAAGACTCCACCAGAAAATTACTAGAGCTAATCAATGAATATAGTAAAATTTCAGGATATAAAATCAACACACAGAAATCCCTTGCATTCCTATACACTAATAATGAGAAAGTAGAAAAAGAAATTAAGGAAACAATTCCATTCACCATTGCAACGAAAAGAATAAAATACTTAGGAATATATCTACCTAAAGAAACTAAAGACCTATATAGAGAAAACTATAAAACACTGGTGAAGGAAATCAAAGAGGACACTAATAGATGGAGAAATATACCATGTTCATGGATCAGACAAATCAATATAGTGAAAATGAGTATACTACCCAAAGCAATTTACAGATTCAATGCAATCCCTATCAAGCTACCAGCAGTATTTTTCACAGAGCTAGAACAAATAATTTCACAATTTGTATGGAAATACAAAATACCTCAAATAGCCAAAGCAATCTTGAGAAAGAAGAATGGAACTGGAGGAATCAACCTGCCTGACTTCAGGCTCTACTACAAAGCCACAGTCATCAAGACAGTATGGTACTGGCACAAAGACAGACATATAGATCAATGGAACAAAATAGAAAGCCCAGAGATAAATCCACACACCTATGGACACCTTATCTTTGACAAAGGAGGCAAGAATATATAATGGATTAAAGACAATCTCTTTTAACAAGTGGTGCTGGGAAAACTGGTCAATCACTTGTAAAAGAATGAAACTAGAACACCTTCTAACACCATACACAAAAATAAACTCAAAATGGATTAAGATTTAAATGTAAGACCAGAAACTATAAAACTCTTAGAGGAGAACATAGGCAAAACACTCTTTGACATAAATCACAGCAGGATCCTCTATGATCCACCTCCCAGAATTCTGGAAATAAAAGCAAAAATAAACAAATGGGATCTAATTAAAATTAAAAGCTTCTGTACAACAAAGGAAACTATATGCAAGGTGAAAAGACAGCCTTCTGAATGGGAGAAAATAATAGCAAATGAAGCAACTGACAAACAACTAATCTCAAAAATATACAAGCAACTTATGTAGCTCAATTCCAGATAAATAAATGACCCAATCAAAAAATGGGCCAAAGAACTAAATAGACATTTCTCCAAAGAAGACATACGGATGGCTAACAAACACATGAGAAGATGCTCAACATCACTCATTATCAGAGAAATGCAAATCAAGACCACAATGAGGTACCATTTCACACCAGTCAGAATGGCTGCGATCCAAAAGTCTAAAAGCAATAAATGCTGGAGAGGGTGTGGAGAAAAGGGAACCCTCTTACACTGTTGGTGGGAATGCAAACTAGTACAGCCACTATGGAGAACAGTGTGGAGATTCCTTAAAAAACTGGAAATAGAACTGCCTTATGACCCAGCAATCCCACTGCTGGGCACACACACCAAGGAAACCAGAATTGAAAGAGACATGTGTACCCCAATGTTCATCACAGCACTGTTTATAATAGCCAGGATATGAAGCAACCTAGATGTCCATCAGCAGACAAATGGATAAGAAAGCTGTGGTACATATACACAATGGAGTATTACTCAGCCATTAAAAAGAATATATTTGAATCAGTTCTAATGAGGTGGATGAAACTGGAGCCTATTATATAGAGTGAAGTAAGCCAGAAAGAAGAACACCAATACAGTATACTAACACATATTATGGAATTTAGAAAGATGGTAATGATAACCCTGTATGCGAGACAGCAAAAGAGACACAGATGTATAGAACAGACTTATGGATTCTGTGGGAGAAGGAGAGGGTGGGATGATTTGGGAGAAGGCATTGAAACATGTATAATAATATGATATATGAAACAAATTGCCAGTCCAGGTTGGATGCATGAACAGGATGCTTGGGGCTGGTGCACTGGGATGACCCAGAGAGATGATATGGGGAGGCTGATGGGAAGGGGGTTCAGGATTGGGAACTCATGTACACCCATGGCAGATTCATGTCAATGTATGGCAAAACCAATACAGTATTGTAAAGCAAAAAATAATAATAATAAAATAAAATAAATTTTAAAAATAAATAAATAAAAATAAAAAAGTGACATATGATTCTAACTATATGACATTTTATTCTGGCTGTATTTTATTTCATTAAAAATTGCAGAGCTCAACTGTGAATTACACTATTAACATTTCTTGTATTTTAGATGACTGCATTCACAATAACAATTAAGACTGGACCCAGGAATTCTTTTGTTTGGGCCTTTGAAAAGTCCCATGCAACTTAACATTCAGCAGTGATCAGATTATGGATTTGTTGTAGAAGTAGAACAATGATGGATAATTCATTTAAGAATTCCAAAGAGATTTTTATTTCAAGAAGTACCAGTTGGAGATGGTTGATGACTTCCAAGTAACAACCAATTTACCTGAATATAGTTTCCCTGAATTTTGCTTATAACTTAATTGCTTGGAGCTTAAAGTACAGTTTTCTGGAAATGAGGCTATAAATTCAAATCTATTCAATGGATACCAGAGGGCCAATGCTATCTTCACCCCAAAGAAACGTACTTGCTGGTGGTGTGGGAAAAAAAGGCAAGGACACAAATGTCTCAGCAAACCTCTTTTCAACACATTATCAAGTGCCTCATGGAGCAAGCTCAAGCAAGGCCATAGAACCTCAGAGTCACAGAATGCATAAATTGTTACAGGTTTATTCTATTGATCAACTATCCAGAACTCTATGATTTAACTTATCAAGAATTCAAAATTATTTTTGTGGAAACTCAATGAGCTACAAGAAAACACAGAAACACAATTCAATGAAATTAGGAAAACAGTATGTGAACAACATGAGAAGATTAACAAAGAGATAAAAATTATTTTAAAAAGAACCAAACAAATTCTGGAACTGAAGAATCCAATCAATGAAATGAAAAATGCAACAGAGTATCAACATCAGAAGAGACCAAACAGCAGACAAAACAGCGAGTTAGACAGGAACTCCTGAAATACTCTATCAGGGGAGAGCAAAGGAAAAAGCAATGAAAAAACAGTGAAGAAAGCCTATGTGATCTATATGAAAACATCAGATGGTCAAACATCAGAATCACTGGAGTTTTATGAGAAGGCAAAGAGAAGAGGTAGAAAGTTTATTTAAAGAAATAACAGTTGAGAACTTCCATACCTACAAAGAAATCTGGACATTCAAGTTCACAAAGCTAATAAATCACCCCATCACTATGACTCAAAAAGACCTTCCCTAAAGCACACCATGATGAAACTGTCAAAAATCAGAGACAGAGAGAACCCCAAAAGCAGCAAAAGAAAAAAAGAAGTTGCCATTACACTATCAGCTATAGAAATCAAAACAGTATGGTTCAGGAATAAATAATATACATACCAGCAGAACAGACTGAGTGGCCAGAAATAAACCCAGGCATATACAGTCAACTAATATTTGACAAAGAAACCAAGAATACTTAGGGGGAAAGATAGTGTCTTAAATAAATGGTGGCAAGAAAACTGGATATTCACATAAAATTGGACTTTTATCCACATCATTCACAGAAAATAATTAAAATGGATTTTAAAGACTTAAATATAAAACCAGATGCCACAAAACTTTTAGAAGAAAACCTGGGGAATAAGCTCCCTGACCTTGGTCGTTTCAATGATCTTTTGGATTGTAACACCAAAAGCACAAGCAACAAAAGCAAAAATCAACAAGTGAAACTACATCAAACTAAAAAACCTCATGCACATCAAAAAAAAATGAAAAGGCAACCTATTCAATGGGAGAAAATATCTTCAGAGCATATATTAGGTGAAAGATTAATATCCCAAATGCATAAAGAACTCTACAACTCAATAACAAAAAATGATTAAAAATTGGTAGAAGAAAAATGAATATTTTTTGAAAGAAGACATCCAAATGGCCAACAGGTACACAAAAAGACACTCAACATCACTAAGTATCAGGAAATGAAATCAAATCCTCTATGAGATATCTGCTCACACGTATTAGAATGGCTATAATCAAGAAGACAAAAGAAAACAAATGTTGGTGAGGATGTGGAGGAAAGGGAACACTTGTGATGCACTGTTGAGAAGTTCAGTCACTTAGCCGTGTCTGACTGTTTGTGATGCCATGGACTGCAGCACGCCAGGATTCCCTATCCATTACCAACTCCCAGAGCCTACTCAAACTCATGTCCATTGAGTCAGTGATGCCATCCAACCATCTCATCCTCTGTTGTCCTGTTCTCCTGTCTTCAATCTTTCCCAGGATCAAGGTCTCTTCCAATGAGTCGGTTCTTCGCATCAGGTGGCCAAACTATCAGAGTTTCAGCTTCAGCATCAGTCCTTCCACTGAATATTCAGGACTGATTTCCTTTAGGATTAACTGGTTGTACTGCATGCTCTGTTAGTAGAAATGCAAACTGGTGGAGCCACTATGGAAAACATTATGGAGGTTCCTCAAAAAATTTAAATATAACTACCATACGAGCCAGCAATCCCACTTCTGGTACATATTCCAAAGGAAATGAAAACAGAACATTGAAGACATCCCTGCACATCTATATTCACAATAGCCAAGGTATGAAAACAACCTAAGTGTCCATCAATAGATGAATGGATAAAGAAGAAGTGTATACACACACACACTATGGAGTAATACTCAACCATGAGAAAGAAGGAAATCCGGACATTTGCGACAACACAGATGAACCTTGAGGGCATTATACTAAGTGAGAGAATTCAGATAAACACTAGGTTGGCCAAAAAGTTTTTTTGGTTTCTGGTAACTTCTCACAGGAAAAAAACCAAACAAATTTTCTGGCCAACTCAACACTTCATATCACCTTATATGGAATCTTAAAAAGCCAAACTTGTCAAAATAGAGAGTAGAATGTTGATTGGGGGCTTGAGGGTAGGGGAATGAGGGAGATGTTGGACAAAGTGTATAAATTTGCAACTAGAAGATGAATCGCGGAGTCAGACACAACTGAGCGAGACTGAACTGAGAAGATGAATAAGTCCTGGAGATCTAATGTACTGCATAGTTATTACACTCAGTACTATACTAGATAAGTCACAGTTGCTAAGAGACTAGATCTTAAATGTTCTCACCACAAAAATGAAATAATAATTATGTGACTTGATAGAGGTGTTAACACTATGATACTAATCAGGTGATAATCATATTGTAATACAATAATGTATCAAATCAACACACTGTACACTTTACAAAATGTTAATAATAGCTCAATAAAAAATTTAAAAAAAAGTCTAGTTCATCTTTTGAATGGATAAAAAATCATTAAGGCAATATCAAAATTACCCAAGGAACTAAACAGTTTCATCAGCACCACTAAATTAATACATTTGCTTGCAAGGAAATGATGTACACTAGAAATCTATTCTACTATGTTGGCATATGCAAATAATGAAAACCATAGAAACTCCGTGTTATTAATAGTTATAGATCAAATATAAGGAAGTAAGGCAGAGTGAATATTCTAAATATGCTTTAGACATGTGGCATAAACTAAATTGAGATTATAACTTCATTTTTTATAGACAATTCCACATACAAATGATTCTTGGCAGAATTTCTCACTGCCAATAAAGAATATCATTACACATTACCAGTGTTTGTTAGTTAAGTGGAAAGGAGTTCTAACAAAAATTCATAGTAGGAAATTTAATCAAAATTGATCTTATACTCTGCTTCCCTGGTGGCTCAGAGGGTAAAGAATCTGACCACAGTGTGGAAGAACCAGGTTTGATCTCTGGGTCAGGAAGATACCCCAGAGTAGGAAATAGCAACCCACTCCAGTATGCTTGGCTGGAAAATTCCATAGACAGAGGACCCCGGTGGGTTATAGTCCATGGGGCCAGAAATAGTTGGCAACTGACCACCTGATGCGAAGAGCTAACTCATTTGAAAAGACCCTGATGTAGGAGATTGAGGGCAGGAGGGGAAGGGGACAACAGAGGATGAGATGGTTGGATGGCATCACTGACTCAATGGACATGAGTTTGGGTAAACTCCGGGAGTTGGTGATGGACCGAGAGGCCTGGTGTGCTGCGGTCCATGTGGTCCAAAGAGTTGGACATGATTGAGCACCTGAACTGAACTGACTGATGAACACTTTCACTTTCTGTTTCCCCAGCTCAGTTTCTTGTCATTAATTACTTAGTTGTTTGGGGTAACAGGATATGGTCTCAGTTTACTCCATAATACCAAGATTAAAGCTCTGAGAAATGGTGTCCAGTATGATTCTGCTCTTCAGACAAAACAGCCAACATTTAGCTGGAATAGAAGCAGAAATCTCCTAGCATGAAGAGTTTAAGTGGTCCTTATCATGTTATGCAGGTTGGCACCTAAAATGATTACTCAGGCAAAAGGAGAATCTGCAGGTAGAATTACAGAGATCACCTCAAATACCAACAGGAAAAATTATGGATTGAAATAAGAGCAAAAACCCTGTTCTACAGGTTGACCTTTAATATCTGCCTAACCAGCACATGAACAGAAGGTAGGATTACATAATTTTTAAAAAATCAAACATGTATGTCAACTTTATAATCATTCAGTATTTTGAAAATCTATTAGGACACAAATATAATCATATTTAAAATTTCTCCAAAATGATAAAGAACATTTAAAAAAGAATGCATATATGTGTATAACTGAGTCACTCTGCTGTATAGCAGAAATTAGCACAGAACTGTAAATCAACTATACTTCAACAAAAATTTTTTTCAGTGGAAACAACCAAGTATATCTTGCATTCAGCTTAAATAAGTTTAAAATCATCTTACCTGTGTAAAAAGTATAAACTGAGCAAATTGCCAGGGAAGCATAAAAGCAACATTGGAAAGGCAGAGTGCAATAAAGTGCCTTCTACTATTGTTCGTGGTCCTTAATGAAGAGAATTGACACCAATAAGTTTTACTATATATAAAAGTAGCCTATCATTGAACTGAAAGACTGGTTGCAAAATGTTAAAATCTAATGATCCCCTTACCTTTGATGTAAGATAACAAAATACAGTTAACTTTTAAAAGCACATTAAAAAGAACAAAATATTTGAATTATAAAAATGCTTATAATAAAACAATCAAAATTAGAGCTTTAAATAAGACATTGTATCTAGTTTACCAGTAAGTATTTTAAACATATAGCACAATAATTACAGTCATTATTTTTTAATTAACTTTTAATGGAGTATAACCCATAAAAATAATGAATCACACTTCTGTATACCTAAAACTAATATAATACTGTAAAACAACTATATTCAACTAAAACTTTATTTTCCTTTAACGATGCATGACATTAGACATTTAATACTCCAGCAAGAAGGTCAGAAAATAGAATGTGAACTGACTTTGCATATCTTGAGATATTTATATTATATGAGCAGCAGTAGCTTTCATATACCACCACTTTTAAGTTTTGAAAAATATTAAGTGCTGGTGAAATTATAAGCTAATGACTAAGAGAGAAATTTAAAGGTCATTTTCAATGATGACTTCAAAGGAATGATTCTGGAATACAGTTAATCTAATGCATATTGAAATTAAAACTGTCCATTTTTCAATTATGAGATATATCAGTAACCAATACCTTTTACCATATAAGATGTTAGTATCTTTTAGAATATGAAAAAAGGAAATGCAAACATTTTGTGTAAACTATAAAACTCTGTTATTTTTCTAAAGGTGATACACTGTTATGGTACATAAATTTTCAAAAGTAAAAACTTTAATGATCATACTGTTTAGTAATATATCACAAAATATATTAAGTACTCAATTATGGTTACAAAATAAAAATTATTTTTGACTAAAGTCCATCCTAAAGGAAATCGGTCCTGAATATTCATTGGAAGGAATGATGCTGAAGCTGAAACTCCAATACTTTGGCCACCTGATGCAAAGAGCTCACTCATTTGAAAAGACCCTGATTCTGGGAACGATTGAAGGTGGGAAGAGAAGGGGACGACAGAGGATGAGATGGTTGGATGGCATCACCGACTCAGGGGACATGAGTTTGAGTAAGCTCTGGAAGCTGGTGATGGACAGGGAGGCCTGGCGAGCTGTAGTCCATGGGGTCACAAAGAGTCGGACACAACTCAGTGACTAAACTGAACTGAACTGAAAGTATGGAGTATAACACATGCATTCAAGCATACAATGCTAAGTGTTCTAATTCACTTATTTCCTTCCATGAAATCTCTGCCTGGCCAGACTAATATCACTTCAAAAAATTTAAACAAATAGAAAATAAATGGATAAAAATTAGATTTCCAAATCCAAATTCAATCTAAAAAAAACCTTTCCAATAGGTAAGGTAGTCTGCACCTTTTTAGAGGTTGTTACTACCCCAGTTTCCCTTTATATATCTTCTTTAAGTGAACACATAAGGGGCTTTAAACGGCTACAAGACAGTGTGCTAAGCGCTCCATGGTTAAAGACATAAATGTAGCATGGTCTCTGTTTTCAGTGGCATTTTACTATATTAAGTGTATATTCAGACATTTGTGCATGTGTGCTGTATTAACAAATTTATGGTTTTCAGAAAGAAAGAAGATGTACACAAATGATCTTAATATAGGCAAAATCTGAAGGGTACTAATAAGTAATCACTAATAATGATCACTCTCCCATTTCTCTGGGAGTTTGGAGGGGACAGTGATCACTATTTGATTCAGTGATAGATCTCAATAACATTCTATGAAACCTATCTATGTGATAAAGTTATTTATAGCATTCTACTATTTATGCTTCTGATGTTGTTGCTCAGACTTTCAAATTTTCTGACATGCTTATAAAGTTAATCCCAACCAAAACATATGTGCAGGGAAAAAAGCTGAGATGAAACCTTGGTTAAACCTCTAGAAATATCTGTAGTTCAGAAATATTAATAGACATATGAACATAGATACTCCTATGTAACTCAGCATTTCTCAAATTCATTTGTGCATCAAACACTTATTTCATGCTTCATCAAACCACAGATTGGAAAACAATAAGTCAGAATACAAGAGGACTGAGGGGAAAAAGTATTAGCTTCTCAAAACCCTTTGAATCTTTCTTGCTGTTCAGTGGCTATGTCATGTTTGACTCTTTGTGACCCCATGGATTGCAGCTTGCGAGGCCTCCCTGACTCTCACTATTTTCTGGAGTTTGCCCAAGTTCACGTCCACTGAACGAATTGGTGCTGCCATCCATTTCATCTTCTGTCGCCCTCTTCTCCTTTTGCCTTCAATCTTTCCTAGCATCAGGGTCTTTTCCAAAGTCTGCTCTTTCCACCAGGTGGCCAAAGTACTGGAGCTTCAGCTTCAGCATCAGTCCCTCCAATGAGTTTTCAGGATTGATGTCCTTTAGGATTGACAGGTTTGATCTCCTTGCTATCCAAGGGACTCTCAGGAGTCTTCTCTAATACCACAGTTGAAAAGCATAGTATTGTAAAGAAAAATAAAGTAAAAAATTAAAAAAAAAAAACTAGGAATAAAACTAAAAAAAAACAAACAAAAAAAACAGCATCATATCTTTGGTGCTCTGCCTTCCTTATGGTCCAGCTCTCATATCTGCACATGACAATTGGAAAGAACATTGCTTTGACTATATGGACCTTTATCAGCACAGTGATATCTTTGCTTTTTCATACACTGTCTAGATTTGTCATAACTTTCCTTCCAAGAAGCAAACTTCTTCTAATTCCAAGGCTGCAGTCATCATCTGCAAGTGATTTTAGGGCCCAAGAAGAGGACTGCTTCCATTTTTCCCCCTTCTCTTTGTCATGAAGTGATGGGACCAGATGCCATGACCTTGGGTTTTTTTTTTTTTAATGCTGAGTGTTAAGCCAGTTTTTTCACTCTCCTCTTTCACACTCATCAAGAGGCTCTTTAGTTCGTCTTCACTTTCTGCCATTAGAGTGGTATCATCTGCTTATATGAGGCTGTGAGTATTTCTCCCGGCAATCTTGATTCCAGCTTGTAACTCATCCAGCCCAGCATATTCCATGATGTACTCTGCACATAAGTTAAATAAGCAGGGTAACAATATGCAGACTTGTCATACTCCTTTACTAATTTTTAACCAGTCAGTTTTTCTATGTAAGGTTCTAACTGTTGTAGGTTTCTCAAGAGACAAGTAAGATGGTCTGGTATTCCCATATGTTTAAGAATTTTCCAGCTTTTTTAGACCCACACAATCAAAAGTTTTAGCGTAGCCAATGAAACAGAAGTACATGGTTTTCTGGAATTCCCTTGCTTTCTCCATGATCCAATGAATGTTGGTAATTCGATCTCTGGTTCCTTTGCCTTTTCTAAACCCAGCTTGTACATCTGGAAGTTCTCAATGCATGTACTGATGAAGCCTACCTTGAAGTATTTTGAGCATAGGCTTACTATCATGGAAAGTGAGCACAGTTGTCCAGTAGTTCAAATATTTTTCAGCACAGACCTTCTTTGGAATTGGGATGAAGACTTACTCTTCTAGTCTGGTGGCCACTGTTGGGTTTTCCAAATTTGCTGACATATTGAGTGCAGTAGTTCAACAGCCTTATCTTTTAGGATTTGAAATAGTTCAGCTGGAATTCCATCATCTCCACTAGCTTTATGAGTAGTGTCCAACTACTCAGTCATGTCCAACTCTTTGTGACCCCATGGAATTCTCTAGGCCAGAATACTAGAGTGGGTAGCCTTTCCCTTCTCCAGGGGATCTTCCTGACCCAGGAATAGAACTGGGGTCTCCTGCATTGCAGGTGGATTCTTTACCAACTGAGCTATCAGGGAAGCCCCTTATTGGTAGCAATGCTTCCTAAAGCCCACTTGACTTCACACTCCAGGATGTCTGGCTCTAGGTGAATGACCACAGCATCATGGGTATCTGGGTCATTAAGACCTTTTTTGTACAGTTCTTGCCACCACCTCTTCTTAATCTCTTCTGACTCTGTTAGGTCTTTACCATTTCTGTCCTTTATCATGCTCATCCTTGGATGAAATGTTCCTTTGATATCTTCGATTTTTTTTTGACAAAATCTCCAGTCTTTCCCATTCTATTGTTTTCTTCTATTTTTTTGCATTGTTCATTGAAGAGGCTTTTTGTCTCTCCCTGCTATTCTTTGGAACTCTGCATTCAGTTGGGTATATCTTTCCCTATCTTCCTTGCTTTCCGCTTCTCTTTTTCCTTCAGCTATTTGTAAAGCCTCCTCAGACTGCCACTTTGCCTTCTTGCATTTCTTTTTCTTTGGGATGGTTTTGGTCACTGTCTCCTGTATGAACCTCTGTCCATAGTCCTTCAGGCACTCTGTTCAGTAGATCTAAACCCTTGAATCTATTCGTCATCTCCACTGTACAATTATAAGGGATTGGATTTAGGTCATACCTGAATAACCTAGTAGTTTTGCCAACTTTCTTTAGCTAAAGCCTGAATTTTCCTATAAGCAGCTGATGATCTGAGCCACAGTCAGCTCCAGGTGTTGTTTTTGCCGACTGTATAGAACTTCTCGATCTTCAGCTACAAAGAATACAATCAATCTGATTTTGGTATTGACCATTTAGTGATGTCCATGTGTAGAGTCATCTCTTGTGTTGTTGGAAAAGGGTGTTTGCTATCACCAGTGCATTCTCTTGGCAGAATTCCGTTAGACTTTGCCCTGCTGCTTCATTTTGTGCTGCAAGGCCAAACTTGCCTGTTATCCTAGGTATCTCTTGACTTCTTACTTTTGCATTCCAATCCCCTATGATGAAAAGGACATCTTTTACGTTGTTAGTTCTAGAAGGCCTTGTAGGTCTTCATAGAACTGGTCAACTTCAGCTTCTTCAGCATCAGTGGTTGGGATGTAGACTCGGATTACTGTGATGCTGAATGGATTACTGTGATACTTGAAACTTCACCAAATATATATGATCACAAACACATTGGTTTATTAAAACATAATGCAATTATCTAAAATCTGTAGCCTAAACTATTTTAAGTGGAAAGCAATTTTTTTACATAGTGATTTTAGATTTTTTTTTAAACTGGATACAATTTAACTTTGAATAATATTTAAAAACTGAACCTAAATTTAGTAACTATAACAATAGGTTGAAGTAATTCTGAGAAACTCATAATTTATCTAGATTTGTTTTACAAATTAAAATTACCTGAGAATCACAGTTAAGACGTACATCTGAAGTACAAGAAATGGATATGAAAAACTTTCCCGGAGAGGTGGTGTCCACATCACCCGAGTAGCCTGAAATCAATAAAATGCTTACTTTACTCTACGTTCCATTGCAATAAACATCATTAACTTAATAATCATGGGTTGGTTGGCCTTGGCTGGTCTTAGTAATTTTCATATTAGGCTTATTTATTTCTGAATACCTGTATGGCTTCTCAGTTTTTGGAGTACTCTTATAGGACATAGTCATTAGGTAGAGAGCCATTAACTACCAAGTCCAGAAACAAGTGAAAGATAGATCAGGTCAAATGTAAGGACACCCAAAGGACAAAGAAGATGATAGGGTTAGGAGCAGTGAGGATTCTGGGAACAACAAACCAGATCCACACTCTAGCTCTGCAGTGATAACTGTGGCACCCCATGGCTTTGGGACTTATGCATGCTCAGAAAAAAATAAACAAATGTCACCTAGGGCATTCACAAACACCAAGAGTTTGTACATGACAAATATAATGAGTACAGACATACGCTATAAATAATTAAGATTGCCTTGAATTTGTGAAATATACCTTTGGAAGAGTTAACTGCAAACTTCTAAAAACAAAGAGTATTTGGGAATCACTGATATGATGTTTATAAGTATTAATTATCAATAAATTTCATAGTCTTTAAAACTATTTTCAAGACAAATGGGACTATGATCTCATGGACTATAGCCAGTCAGGCTCCTCTGTCCATGGAACTCTGCAGGCAGGAATACTGGAGTGGGTAGTCATTCTCTTCTCCAGAAAATCTTCCTAACCCAGGGGTTGAACTGGGGTCTCCTGCACAGCAGGCAGATTCATTACCATCTGAGCCACCAGGTAAACCCAGATAAATGGATGGGAATATTACAAAATTTTATATCAAGAATTCTGAAATTCTAGAAAAGAATCTAAACTCTTATAACCTTGCAAGAGTCTTAAAATTCATTGCTGTTCCTACAGGAAACTAAACTGTAAACCTTGGAAGATGAATTACACACAATATGTAGAAGATTAAAACTTAATGCATACTCAAAAGAAAAGCCTTGTCTTTGCATAAAGACAAGACACATTTTTTTGTATAACACATTGTTGACTGACAATATATTTAAGTTAATATATTTAAGATATTTATGTATAATTTTATGATTCCCTTCCCAGGTGGCGCTAGTGGGAAACAACCTGCCTGTCAATGCAGGAGCTGTGAGACACAGGTTAGATCCTTGAGTCAGGAAGTTCCCCTGGAGGAAGGCACGGCAACCTACTCCAGTATTCTTGCCTGGAGAATCCCATGGACAGAGGAGCCTGGCAGACTACAGTCCATAGGATCACACAGAGTTGGACATGACTGAAGCAACTTAGCACACATTTGTCTAATTGATTTTTTTAAAAATAACCATAACACATATATATGGAATTTAGAAATATGGTAATGATGACCCTGTATGCGAGACAGCAAAAGAGACACAGATGTGTAGAGTGGACTTTTGGACTCTGAGGGAGAGGGAGAGGGTGGGATGATTTGGGAGAATGGCATTGAAACATGTATACTATCATGTAAGAAACGAATCGCCAGTCTATGTTCGATGCAGGATACAGGATGCTTGGGGCTGGTGCACGGGGATGATCCAGAGAGATGATATGGGGTGGGAGGTGGGAGGGGGGCTCATGTTTGGGAACTCATGTACACCCGTGGCGGATTCATGTCAATGTATGGCAAAACCAAAACAGTATTGTAAAGTAAAATAAAGTAAAAATTAAAATAAAAAAAATAACCATGTATCTACTTTTCCCAACGTAATGAATAGAGACTTCTACCCTATATAATCTCTGCCATAAGAGATTACATATTTTGATTTCAAAAACTAGCAGTCAAGGTTCTTCCACTTTTCACTCCCAAAACCTCAGCATCTAACACAGAACCTGGCACACATTTTGTACTTGTTTTGTTGAATGAATCTATCATATCCTAAGTAAGTTTTCATGAGCTCTTTTTAGGTGAATGCTGTTTTGGTGGACTGAGTTACCAAGTTAATTTCTGTTTTGAATTCAGCTTGTGTTATTAAAAGGATCATGATGTAATAGAAGTGAAGTTTTAGAGCCAGAGAGAAGGATAAGAGGAAACCCAGCTTCATCATGGAGTCAATCAGGAATCTTGACTTTGTAATTTAACCGCTCCAAATTTCTATTTCATATCTTCCACTATGAAGATATCAACCACCTCTCTAAAAAGTCTGATGGAAGTATATGAGATAATGTATATAAGGTGCCTGAACTCAACAAGTATAATATTTCCTTTTTCTACAAAATATATATAACACATATACATGCTAAAAACCAGGCAAGATATTTTACATCATATATTCTAATGACTATGTAAAAAAGTGGATCAACATGATTAAAAAACAACTTACAACATAAGGTCCTTTAAAATATTGCAAAGTCCTAAGTAAGATACAATTAAATACTGCTTTAATATACTGCCCCTTTTATTTCTAAAAATTATTGTCTAGAAAACAAACCTCTCCATGGTTGAAAAAGTAGCATACGACTGTAATTATACCTCCAAGTTGAGTCCCACTGTAAAAAAAAAAAAATTTATATATATATATACAATCAAAATTCATGTAAAATATAGTGACTTTTTCACAAAATTATTTTAGATTTTAAAATGCCACAATACTAAACCATATAAAATAACAATAAAAATTGCAAAAGTACTCATGTAGTTGATGTTGTACTCTTGAATGTATAAGGATCCAAAGTATAAATATAAAGTAGTCTGAATCTTACAATTTATTGTATTTAAAATATTTTCTAAGTATATTAGATGTGAACATAAAATATTTTTTAACACAGGCCAGCATTTTAGAGTATATATACTCCATTCTTTGAATATTCTGAGTGGAGGAAAATTTTTGTCATCAAATTGGATATCAGTGACTGAAAGATGAAGAGTCTAACAGTTTCATTTAGCAGTAACTGAACCATCTAAACTACTACAAGTATTCTCTTGCTGAGTCCCAATGAACAACATTGTAGAATATAAAACTCAGATCAAGGATGCCTGATAATTATCAAAGATTAAGAACCATTTCTTAAGGTTGCCTTTCTTTAAAGTATTGTTCATCATTATACACACATCTTCACACTCAGAAGACAAATACTGGTTGAATGACTGAAAAAAGGGAAGAATGAGTTCAACAAAACAAGCAGAGGAAAGCCAGTTGGAAGTAATTTACCTTGAAGATATTTTCACTAAGGGGAATTCAAAGGGCACACTTTGGAGCAGGAATTGAGAGGAAGAAGGCATGAGAAGCAAGAATAAATGCTGCATATAGTAACTAGGAACAAGTAGATAAATCTAAAGAAGACTTGGCAACATAGAAGAAACAGTGGTGACTACTGTGGAGGGGTACTAGAAGTACTAAACTACTAATTATTATAGTTAGAATAATTATAAGATGCTAGGAACTGTTTTCAAGTACACTGTTCTAAACTCCTTGTATTGATCAAAAAGAAGAGGAAAGATATCAATCAATTTTAGACTTGGTCAAGTTAAATATGCATGTTAAAGTTTTATCTTTAGCCACCAAAAGAACAGAAACAGAATACCTGTGTCCCAAGTTAGTGCCCAGAGGGGAGAGTAGACATGGTTAAGAAATAGAAAACTTCTCCCCAAGCCCCTGTTTCTTTTGTTCCTCATATGCCATAGTTTCTAGTCTCCTCACAATTTTGGTGACACTTTTATAGTCAGCATATGTTATATCTTCATATTCTTCTTAAAGACTGGAGCTTAATAAAGTATTGATATCCTGGAACTGTGTAACTAATTTAAAGAAGACTGTAGCTTTCCTCATGGGTAGCTTTCCTAATGAAAAATACTAATTTTTAAAATGTCTTGGTCTAGTGTAAAATTTTCCATATTTGAAAAAAGCATAATAAGTACAAACTATTGTTTAAAATGGAACATCTTAAAGCCTGTTAGCACAATCTAAAAGCAATTCTTTTCCCTCAAAATACTGATGTTTATATATTTTTTCTATATAGCATACATATGGAAAAGTGCATTAAGATTTTCCGATAGTTTACAGAACCCTTACAAAGTGAATATTCTTTTAACCACCATATGTCACTGAAATAGAAAACAGATCACATCCTGACACCTCACATGCCATCCCTTGAGACAGGAACTATCCTGAGTTTTGTAATTATCAACATAACTGCTTCTATACACATCATACTATCATTTACTTTCACCTGTATTCGAACTTTATACAAATATAATTTTGAAGTATTTTCAGATTTTGTGCCTGCTTTGATTCATTCAACACTATATTTGTAAGATTTTTTCCACATTGATGCTGGTACCTATAGTTCATTTATTCTCACTGTTTATAATATTTCTCTATAATAATAAACTTAAAAGTGTACATTTCTCTGTCGAGGGATGTTTAAGTTGTTTCTAGTTTGGAGTTACTACAAAGATGTTATGTTATAGTACATACTTTCTGGTGTACATGTAGAAGAGTTTCTTAGGCATATTTACTTCAAACTGGAATTGCTGAATTATAAGGTATATACATCTTCAAGTTACTAGATAATGCACAATGTTTTTCCAAAATAGTTGTACTAATTTATATGTCCACCAGCCACGGATAAGAGTTTCTGTTGTCAATTTTCCCAACCCAGGGATCGAACCCAGGCCTCCTGCTTTGCAGGCAGATTCTTTACCATCTGAGCCAGCAGAGAAGCCCTTTGTCAACCTAGTAGATGTGAGATAGTATCTCACTGTGGTTAAAATGAGTATTTTCCTGATAATTAATATGGTGATCAATTTTATATACATTTGTTGGCAATCTGGAACTCTTCTGGACGATGTCTTTTCATATTTTTTCCAATTTTCAATTGGGTGGTCTTATTTCGTCTACCTCCTAGACTATAAATTCCATAAGGACAGGGATTATTTGTTTTTGTATTCCTAGCTCCTACAGAATAGTGCTCTCAGTCACAGTAGGCGTCAAATAATAATTGTCAAATTAAGTTTGACAATTAAGTTTGTCAAATTAAGAGCATAAGTTTGGATACCACATCCATAAGTCTGGATTACCCTACAAGGATAAAAAGGAGGCCTTTTAATATTTTAAAGATTTTATTTTAGTGACTAGCTCTAGTTTGAGGCTGCATATTTGGCTAAGCTTTTGAAAAAAATAAAATCTAAATGTTTCCATCTGTTAGTCAATTAATCTTGTTAATTATCCTTTTAATTTAATCAACAAATGTCAGAAAGTCCACCGAAATGTCTTTTAATACAGTAATCTTACCTCAGGTAAGCACCATACATGAAGAACAATCCCATCATTATTCCATTTAAAATAAAAATCACACCAACATAAAAGCAAGCAGGGTCTCCCAATCCTTTAAAAAGACACAGATTATTAAGTATTTAATGAGTAAATGACTATATAGCAATTGAGCATAATTATCTCAGTGGTTTGTAATCAAGAGCTCATGAATTAGCTAAAAGCTTTGTGGCTCAGACTGCTGCTCTGTTTAATAGTTACATTAGTACTTTCCCCATACATGAGGTATTATTGGTTATATTTGCATTTTTCTCCACCGAAGTATTATCATACTGTAATGATTAGTTGGTGCTTCATTTTATTTAGGTGATGCTCCTATGAACTTTTTGTAGAGTTACTTGATAAATCACAAGACAAAATCCACTACATTAATTTTATCCTGGATGACTGAGATATGGCCCCTGACCTTAAGGCACAGCTTTAGTCTATAGAAGATAAACTGGTCCATTACGATGTATAGCCAGGACCATAATATTTAATACATTCCATGTATAAATACCATGTACATGTGATATATTGACACAGACATAATCTACTAGGTGCTTTTTCACTATTATCTCTCACATAATACTCAGAACAAATCTTTGAAATTACCTGGTGTGAAAATAAGCTTTTCAATGGTTGAGAAAACAACACAGAAAACTTAACCTGCCAAAAGTTATTTAGGTGTAACTGGTGGAGGCAGGATTTGAGGGCTAGCCTTTCTGATTTCTTCTACTTCTCTGATCATTCCTTTTCAGTCTGTCCTAATAATTCCTCTTCCTATACACACCCTCCTTCAACGTTGGCCTACTTTAGGACCTGTCATATGCCCTCTCCTTTTCTAAGTCTGCATGTTCTCCTTAAGGAAATTCTTTGACTTCCGTGGTTCCAATTACCATCTACATACAGATGATGCCAAGTCTACATTCAAATGAGAACTTTCTTATTCCTGTATGTATGTACATAGGTAGCCACTCGACATCTCTACTTTGGAATCTCTCAGATACTTCAAATTAATGAACCAATTCAAACCTGCTACTTTTTTAATGTTTCTTACCATTTTGAATGGAGGGATTCAATTACTTAAGCCAGAAACCCAACAATATTACATAAACCCAGCCTCTTTCCTCTTTCCCATCAATCATCAAATCCTTTCATTTCTGCTTTATACTCTCTCTCAAATCCATTCATTTTCCAGTTATCTTTCCTTTAATCACTTGCTGAGAGCAAAATAGTTTCCTACCTGGACTCACTGAATTCACTTTTGTCCTTTACTAATTATCTTTTCCATGTAATTGCCAAAATCATGTTTTAAAAATAAAAATATGTCAAAATTCTTCAATGAATACATATAATATCCTTAGCCAGTAAATGGTTCTTCATTATCTGACCCTTGTTTACATTCCAAACATCATTTCACATCATGTTTTCTTCTCTAACTGCTCAAGGAAGTCTAGCTTTCTTTCAATTCTCTCTTGCTTCAGAACTTTGGAATATGCTGGTCCCTTTTCTGGAAACACTTCTCTTATCCTCAGCAACTTTATTTTCTTGTTTGTAATATCCACCACAGTTGTACCTGCTAACATCCCTCTTATGCTGTAAAATCTATGCTGGTAAGGCCCCATGTTTACCAGGTTTATCTTAGGATCCCAAGTGCCAATACTAACCTATCATTTGAAAGTGAAAGTTAAGTCCCTCAGTCGTGTCTGACTCTTTGCGACCCAGTGGACTGTAGCCCACCAGGCTCCTCCGTCCATGGGATTCTCCAGGCAAGAATACTGGAATGGGTTGCCATTTCCTTCTCCAGGGGATCTTCCCGACCCAGGGATCGAACCCAGGTCTCCCACATTAGAGGCAGACGCTTTAACCTCTGAGCCACCAGGGAAGCCCCTTAGTGGCAACTTAATAAATACCATATACACATATATAAGGTGATTTTTTCCCATCCCTCAGAAAAGGTTCTACCTTCCATGCTGGCCGAATCTCTCATTTTATGAGGCATTCTCTCAATTCCTTTGAACAAAAAAGTCTAACTGTCCTCAAATATCCTCTACCACCACTGTTTTAGATATTATAAAGAGCATCTGAGGGAATCAGTAAAAATGTAAGGGAAACATGAAAATACAGATTTAGGATATATTCTGAGAACAGAATGTTATTGCACACAAGTTAACAGAAAAATATATAAAACAAAGTTGTAGAGAATATGAAAAAGAAAAAAAACAACTATGTAAGTGTTATGCAAGTAGATACATGTGATTGCAAATAAAAGTTTCAAGGTATAGCATCATACTTAGATTGTAATAGTGCTAAATTCCAAATATCTTAAATAGCAATGACAATTATGGATTCGGTAAAACTGTTAAATGATTCTAAAAGTGGTTCTCTGACAGATACTAATGTGGAAGATGTATATGAAGAACTACTCATGGACTGTGAGAGCACAAGAAAGTAGAACTTCTAAAGTAATCTATTATTATATATGTCTGATTTTTAAATATTTATGCATGACTAAATGTTTACATTAACTTTCTCAAAGATTACAGATAGAACTATGGCTATTTGATCTATATCCCCCATATTTACATATTCAAGCCACCTCAGAACCATTTCTGTGCCTTCTGAAATGAAGGAATGTCTTATAATCAGTATGACCTTACACAGATATATATTAATATTCAAATTAAATTCCAAAATAATACTTATGTTAGTAAGTACATTGCCTTCTCAAAAATTTATTTTAAAGGGTAAAGGTAAATATTTAGGTGAATCAGTTCTATAATGTTTTTAAAGAAAAAAATCAAGCATAGTAATTTATAATAATTCTTAGAGAGTCATAATATTGTAAAATATTTATGTAAATATTAATGACAATATACAGCAGCATTTTAGGAAGAAACATGCCTTCACAGCTTTGAACTTCATTTAGAGGTTCTATTCTGGTCACGTTCCAGCAGGTCTTAGTTTCTAACCCAAATAAATTCATTATTCCCACAAATGTGCGATAGCAGAAGGCCATAATCACCTAAAAGAGATAAAATTAAAAAGATGATAGATATACATTATCTTTATAATTTTTCCAAAATATCATTTTATGATGGCTGTGATGAATTTATAACATTATAAACTTTGACGAATTTATTTAAATCATTTCATGTGGGAAACAGTCATTTAAATAATTTTATGTACACATACACTATAAAGTTGTGTATTACTGAGTAATGCACAGCTATACAATTTATGTTGTGATTGACATCTCTGTAATATACTCTTTTAAACAACTGAAACAGAACAGTAGCTGTAAAATCAAGCATTAAGTATATAATTAAAATATGAAGAAAATTAATAGCAAACATACAAAACTTTACAGGAGTATTTTATAACATTTCTCTTAGGCCCTTGAACTTATTATCTTCATAGTCTAAAAACCAACTCATAGTCTATAAAACAACTACATGTGGAATAATAGCTCCTATGCCCATTAAGCATTAACATTTGATTAAGCAGATTTAATTAACCAATCCTTCCCAATCTGAAATCTGCCTTAAAATTTTTAAAGACAAAGGGAATTAGCAACAAAAAATTACAAAAAAGTGCTGATTCCTGGGAGATTGTTTTAAAAAAATAATTTTATAGATTTGAGAAAAATAATGCAGATCACTGTGCGGGGGGGTGGGGGCGAGTTAAAAAATAAAGATTTCAAAGGGAAAGTAAACTATTTTGGTGACCATCCTTCCGGTTTCTCCCTAGGCACAAAAGACAAGTAGCTAGTGTCACTGGGGCTTCCCTTGTGGCACTAGTGACCAAGAACCTGCCTGCCAATGGAGGTTAGACCTAAGAGATGTAGGTTCCATCCCCAGGTCGGGAAGATCCCCGGATAAGGCACAGCAACCCACTCCAATATTCTTGCCTGGAGAATCCCATGGACAGAGAAGCCTGACAGGCTGCAGTCCATAGGGTCACACAAGGTCGGACATGACTGAAGCGACTTAGCATGCACACATGCAGAGTTATTCATTGCACAATATTATACAAGTAGTTAATGTAATACACATCAGTAAACACCATAAACAACTTTTCACGTATAATATAGATTTACTATATCACTTAATTTTGTAAAACTGACATTCTGCTCAAATTTATAACCCGTGTATTTTTCACAAATGTACAAAAATTTGTCACATTAAATGTGCAAAATCTAGAATTATACTCCTTTATGAGATGTCATTCAATATAAGAAGAAGGTATGACTTTGAAGTCAAAATAAACAAAATATTCTGACTCTGCAAGTTATAGTTTCTGTGGTGTGAAATAATCCTTCAGCCTCTGAACCTCAGCTACCTCATCTCTAAAATAATATTAATGACCATCTTACAAGAGTGATGGGAGATTAGAGCTCACATATATATATAAGTGCTGGTATAGAATAAGCATTAAATGCCTTTACCCTTTTAAAACACATTGTTTCACACTCATATTTTAAGATGAGAAATTAAGCTCCTTGTGAACACAAAGTATGGGCATTTACTTCTACACCGAAGTACCACATAAGGCTGCAAGCAAATTTAAGTGTTCTCCATATTATATCCATGCAATATGAAAATAAGACTGGACAAGTCCTTGTTGGCTGTCATTTACATGCTTTCAAGTTTTAAAAATGAATGAACTAATTATCATGATTATTTTTTCATAACATCAAAGAAACTGAAAATTGTGCAAATTCAATAAATTTTTTGTTAAGTAAAATGAAAAAACTAGTTAATGTTTTAGAGACCATACTGATGGAAATTAGTGGAACAAAAAACAGAGATTTAATGATATAAAATTATAAAAATAACTCAAAACTAAAAATAATAATTATCAAACACTGGAAGAACTTGGCCTAGTCCGATAAGCTAAATCCTTATCTTATTTACATAGAGTAAGTCAACATTAACTAAAGTTGAAGATTCAACAAATAGTTTTTTTTTTCCTCTTTGATTTTTCTATTTTCACTAGAATTATCCAGATAATCATTAGAGGAAATAAGGTCAAAGTGCCTCTGAAAAGTAAGATGGGATATGGAGAAAGCTGCTGCAGAAAACTGCTTCTTTCATCTTAAATCTTATGTAGGTCTATACAATTGTTACTACCACAAATTACATTGAAAAGCACTTATAGAAATCAAATGAAATAAATCTGAGAAACCCCTAAATTCTTTGAAATTCAATAATACAATATTTAAATATCCAATGGATCAAAGAAGAAACCACATGGAATATTAGAAAATATTTAAATAAGGCAAATGTCCACTTTGGGGAAATGGAGTAGATGTACTTTTCTCTATTCCTGCAAGAACAACTAGAACTTCTGCGAATCATATAAATCATAAGAAGAAAGGTAGAAAAAAGGCGGCACACTAGCTAGGAATCTCAGGACCCAAGGAATGACATGGTTGTAAGTTCCCTGGACTTTCCTTTTGCCTTACTTTCTCAGATTTGGAGTCAGAGTCTGGCAACCAGAAATACCACTGGGGGCTTACATGGCATTCAGAAAAGGCCTACTCTTTCTAGCCAAAGGACTAGGACAGTGGCAGCCTAGAAATAGATAACTTTTAGACAACAAAAACAACCAAACACTCAAAAAACAACACATATATATATGTACACATACACATATATATAGTACCATTCTCTTCAGTAGAGATTAAATGGAGTATGTAAATAAAAACTTAATCTAGGTTTTTAAATTCTCTAAACACAATGAATTTAAGCTACAAATTAATAACAAAGATAAATCTTCAAACACTTGAAAACTAAAAGAAACCCACTAAACCCACTAAAAAAAAAAGTCCATGGACCAAGTAAGCAACCTCAAGGGAAATAAAATATATTGAATCAAATTTTTTTTAAAGTATAAGGTTTCCAAGTCCAGCATGTAAGAAGCTTATAATTTGCCACTCCATTCTAATAAGAAAAAAATTAAACAAGCTGAAAAGTCAACTATTCTTAGATCCAAAAGAGAAGTGAGGTCACTAGGCAAACTGCTTCTCCCAGACTGTAAAGGTTGACAGGCAAATACAGAGAATCACAACTTATTGGAGCAAAAACCCAGGGGTAGAAACCTCCATGGGAACCAGATGGAGAGACGGAAAACCTAAATTATAATTGATGAATTGCTAGAGGCACAGTGTAGACAATTCTGAGAATCAAGAACTCCAGGGAGACCCAGTAATAGGGATAATGCATACATATTTATGAATTTTATCTCGAGGAGATCACTAGTTTCTTACAGTGATATCAGAAAAAAATCTGTTTCTGAGGGAGAAGTGGAAAGAGGAACATTTTGAAATACACCAGAGCACTCTGTTCTTAACAAGGCCTGACCTTGAAAGAGACTACTCTACAAGTAGGCCTAACCAGCTAGGGTTTTCAGTTCAGTTCAATTCAGTTCAGTCACTCAGTCACGTCCAACTTTTTGTGACCCCATGAATCGCAGCATGCCAGGCCTCCCTGTCAATCACCAACTCCCAGAGTTCACTCAGACTCACGTCCATCGAGTCCGTGTTGCCATCCAGCCATCTCATCCTCTGTTGTCCCCGTTTCCTCCTGCCCCCAAGCGCTCCCCACATCAGAGTCTTTTCCAGTGAGTCAACTCTTTGCATGAGGTGGCCAAAATACTGGAGTTTCAGCTTTCGCATCATTCCTTCCAAAGAAATCCCAGGGCTAATCTCCTTTAGAATGGACTGGTTGGATCTCCTTGCAGTCCAAGGGACTCTCAAGAGTCTTCTCCAACACGACAGTTCAAAAGCATTAATTCTTCGGCTAGGGTTTTATCAAAGCCTAAACTACAGGGTCGGAGAAGGCAATGGCACCCCACTCCAGTACTCTTGCCTGGAAAATCCCATGGACGGAGGAGCCTGGTGGGCTGCCGTCTATGGGGTCGCAGAGAGTCAGACACGACTGATGCGACTTAGCAGCAGTAGCAAACTATAGGGTGGCAGAGTAATACCCACCTCCACCCCTCTATGTGAGAGAAGGGAAATACCCAATTCCAGCCCACTCTAGTCATCCTGCTGTACCTAAATGGGAAAGAAAAAACCAAGAAGCACTTGCAAAGTTCACAGTCCAGAGGTACAGGTTCACAAAAGACTGAGACCTAATTACAGAATGCTTCTCTTACACTACCAAAGGCCTATTTATGGCAGCTCTTTGTACCCAGTACCTCAAGCTGGCTATTAAGAAAGGCATCATTAGGCACACTAAAAGCCAAAACATTGTTCGAAGAAACAGAGCAAGCATCAGAACTAGACTTAGATATGGCAGGCATGTTGAAATTGTAAGACTGGGAATTCAGAACAGCAATAATTAACGTGCTAAAGGCTCTAACAGATAAAGAAAGGAGCATGTAAGAACTGATTGGCAATGTTAGCAGAGAAGTTCTCTATACACTATAACAGAATACACTACAAGAGAAATCAAGAATGCCTTTGATGTGCTTATTGGTAGGCTGGACCTGGCTTGAGGAAAGAATCTCTGAGCTTCAGTATATTTCAATAAGAAACCTCCAAAACTGAAAATCAAAAATGTAAAAGACAATACCCAAGCACTGTGGGACAACCACAGAAGGTACACCATACATGTAATGGGAATGCCATAGGAGAAAAGACAAAGAAACAGAAGAAATATGAATAGAAACAATGACTGGGAATTTCCTCACATCAAACTACAGGTACAGAAAGCTTAGAGAACACCGAAAAACTATACCTATTCATAAATCATACATATTGAATATGCATATAACATTCAAACTATAAAAAAATTAAAGATAAAAAAATCCTTACAGAAGTCAGAAGAAAAACATGCCTTACTTAGGAAGGAACAAAGGTTAAGAAGTACCTCTGACTTCTCAGAGACTATTCAATTTAAGAAGAAAATGAAATATTTAAAGAGTTGAGAGGATAAAAAACCAACTTAAAATTCTGTATCATGTGAAATTATCCTTTAAAAGTGAAGGAGAAATACTTTCTCAAACAAACAAAAATTGAAAGACTTTGTATGTTTTTTAGAGAGATAAGAAAGACATGGATTAGAAAACTTGGATCCACAGAAAGAGCGTCAAAGAAAGAATAAGTGAAGATTAAAAAAACTTTTCTTTTTCTTACTCTTAATTGATCTAAAGTATAATAGCTTTGTTCAAAATTGACTGTGTGGATCACAATAAACTGTGGAAAATTCTGAAAGAGATGGGAATACCAGACCACCTGACCTGCCCCTTGAGAAATCTGTATGCAGGTCAAGAAGCAACAGTTAGAACTGGACATGGAAAAACAGACTGGTTTCAAATAGGAAAAGGAGTACATCAAGGCTGTATATTGTCACCCTGCTTCTTTAACTTCTATGCAGAGTACATCATGAGAAATGCTGGACTGGAAAAAACACAAGCTGGAATCAAGATTGCCTGGAGAAATATCAATCACCTCAGATATGCAGATGACACCATCCTTATGGCAGAAAGTGAAGAGGAACTAAAAAGCCTCTTGATGAAAGTGAAAGAGGAGAGTGAAAAAGTTGGCCTAAAGCTCAACATTCAGAAAACGAAGATCATGGCATCCGGTCCCATCACTTCATGGCAAATAGATGGGGAAACAGTGGAAACAGTCAGACTTTATTTTTGGGGGGCTCCAAAATCACTGCAGATGGTGATTGCAGCCAGGAAATTAAAAGACGCTTACTCCTTGGAAAAAAAGTTATGACCAACCTAGATAGCATATTCAAAAGCAGAGACATTGCTTTGCCAACAAAGGTCCATCTAGTCAAGGCTATGGTTTTTCCAGTGGTCATGTGTGGACTGAGAGTTGGACTGTGAAGAAGGCTGAGCGCCAAAGAATTGATGGTTTTGAACTGTGGTGTTGGAGAAGACTCTTGAGAGTCCCTGGACTGCAAGGAGATCCAACCAGTCCATTCTAAAGGAGATCAACCCTGGGATTTCTTTGGAAGGAATGATGCTAAAGCTGAAACTCCAGTACTATGGCCACCTCATGCAAAGAGTTGACTCATTGGAAAAGACTCTGATGCTGGGAGGGATTGGGGGCAGGAGGAGAAGGGGACGACAGAGGATGAGATGGCTGGATGGCATCACGGACTCGATGGACGTGAGTCTGAGTGAACCTCGGGAGTTGGTGATGGACAGGGAGGCCTGGCGTGCTACGATTCACGGGGTCGCAAAGAGTCGGACACAACTGAGCCACTGAACTGAACTGAAATGATGCATGTACTTAAACTTATGTGTAATAAACATAAATGACAGCAATGATTCAGGGTTGGAAGGGAGGAATTAGAATTATTTTGTTATTAGAAGGTCCTCACACACACACACACACACACACATACACACACACACACAGCCCTGAAAGTGGTTTAGTGTTATCTGAAAGTGATCTTAGATTCATTTTAAATGTATACTGCAATCTCTAGGTCAACCACCAAAAAACGTTTAAAAAAAAGAATTATAACTAATACGGTAAGAAAGAGAAAATGAAATAATATAAAATGCTCAGTTAGAACCACAAAAGGCATGAGAAGAGTGGAGTCAAAATAGGAACAAAAACAAGGGCAACAAATATAAAATATTGTAGCAACCAACATAGTTGATATCAATCTATGTCAATAATTACTTAGGACATCAATGATCTAAATGCACCAATCAAGAGACAGAGATTATCAGAGTAAATCAGAAAATCAAGACTCAAACATACTTTGTCTAAACTAACTTTAAATATAAAGACACATAGATTAAGAGTAAATGAAGAGGACTTCCCTGGTGGTCCAGTAGTTAAGAATCCGCCTGCCAATGCAGGGAACATGGGTTCGATCCCTGGTTGGGGAAGATTCCGTGTGCCACGGAGCAACCAGGCCTGTGAGCCACAACTACCAAAGCCCATGTACCCTAGAGCCCATCCTCTGCATCAAGAGAAGCCACCGCAAGGAGAAGCCTATGTACCACAAACAAGAGCAGCCCCACTTGCCCCAACTGGAGAAAGCCCTTGCACAGCAACGAAGATCCAGTGCAGCCAAAAATAAAATGTGTTTTAAAAAGAGCGAATGAATGCAGTAAGATATACTACGCAAAAACTAATTAAAAGAAAAATCAGAGTAGCTGTACTAATTTCAGACAGAGCAAAACTTCATGAACAGTTATCAGGGATAAAAAGTGGTATCACATAATGATAGAGGGGTCAGTTCTAAAAGGAGACATGCCAATCCTCAATGTGCCTGCATCTAACAACGGGGCATAAATAAAATCAATAAGCCTCCAGCCAGGCTAAGAAAAAAAGAGAAAGAACACAAATTACTAATATCAGAAATGGAAGAGAGGTCATCCTTATAGATCTCATAGACATTAAAAGGATAGTAAAGGATTGATGGGGCTTCCCTGGTGGCTCAGTGGTAAAGAATCCACCTGCCAATGCAGGAGACATGGGTTTGATCCCTGGGTCAGGAAGATCCCCTGGAGAAAGAAATGCCAATCCATTTAGGTATTCTGGCCTGAACAATCTCATGGACAGAGGATCCTGGCAGGCTATAGTCCATGGGGTTTCAAAAGAGTTGGACCTGACTGAGCAACTAAACCACCACAGCAAAAGGAATAATGAACAACCCTATGTCCACGAATGTGATAACCTATGAACCATCTCCATCTGTGAATCCGTGGCTCCTTCCCATCTGGCTTGTCTATTACACTGGCCATTACTGCCCTAAGGTTCTATTCTTTAAGTTCATGTAAGAATAATTTCTGGGATTTTTTGATTTAGGAAAGGAACTTTTGATGCGGTGCTCAACTGTAATCAATAAACTTTATAGATCCCTTCCTTCCTATAACATCCTCATTGTGCTTATAACTTCCATCTGATAAAAGAAACCCCTCTACAAACATTTTCCCCAAAACATTGCTTACCTCTGGATAAAGATGGAAGCGTTTCACTGTATTAATTACAAGGGGATATTCAGTGAGCCTGTCATTCATAATCATCCATAGTCCTTGCAAAAATGAAGGTGCTTCAACAATGGTCTTGAAGTAGGAATAATAAAGTCCCTTTTAAAAAGTATAAATTGTTAATGTAAGTAAAATTTTAAAATACTTATTTTTCTAACTCTTTTTAGACAATTTATTCTGAAAAGGAAAAAAAAGATCAATAATAAGACTTCCTAATTTCTACTTATTACTGCACTCTTGAATGCAAACAAAAGCATACCTTTTCAGGTCATCACTATACTATTCTTTCATATTTTCCATAGGTTTGAAAGAGTTAAAGGGATGTATTCAACGTTTTAAGGAATTTTTCTAACCTCACCTTATAATAAGTAAGCAATACATTTTAATTCTACCAAGCCTGATTTTTCCCCCATATTGTGAGACACCTAGAGACTGAGATCTGATAATTCTGGCATAAGTATGACTTTGTGTCACTGTATGTGTACAACTTTGCATAATTACTTATATTTGTCCAACTCTTTAGAAATAATAAGTGATGGTCACAAGAGCATCAGATGGCACTTCATGCTTTCCTTTTCCTTCCCAGTTCCACTGACTGGCTCTGCACAAAGTGAAAGCTGTGAGCTACTGTTCATGACAGAAATGTTGTGTCCTGAAAGAGGGGTTATTCTAGTACATTACTACAGCATGTGAAATGATTATTTTATTAAGCTAGTAAAATTGCTATTTAAAATTCAAAGACTAACAAAAGTATGCTGCTTCATATTACTTGCTCATCAGTTTTGTACTTTCTTTCCTAAAAACTAAAGGGTCACATAGTTTGTAATATATGTTCCTCTCAAAATCATTGAAAGTAACCTTCAACTCTATACTCACTCTGGCTTCATACAACTATAAGGTGCTTTATTTTTTTTACAGATTAAGCAACAGGGGTGACTATTAAAATTAAAGATTTGTTTTAACTAATATCTGAAAGGGCACTTCTTCATAATTTTAAATTAGTATCAATAGAGCAAGTTCATATAAGAATCTTTCCTTTTTGCTTACGAGAGAAACAAGGCAATACAACAAAAAGATATCTAATATGCATGTCTGTACTAACAGAAAGAGAACACATACACATTTTTATTAGTAAGTTATTATTTTTGTGTCTGGTACTGTGCTATGTGCTTCATTCAATTTCTCTTTCTTCATTTTCAATAAAATCCTATAAGGCTGGCATTAGTTCTAATTAACAGATGAGACTGAGAATCAGACAACTTACTCATCATTATACAACAAAGCATAGAACTGCTATCTGAATCTAGTGACCTGTCACGGAAGCCCAGACGCCGACACAGCTACATTTTCAGCCCAGTTGCTCAGTTGTGTTCGACTCTTTGCGACCCCATGAACTCCGGCGCGCCAGGCCTCCCTGCCCATGACCAACTCTTTATTAAATAATATTTTATATCCTCTCTTTGGAAATAACACCTATAAGATATTAAACATTCAAATGCCATACAAATGCTAACATGTCCAATTCTTCAAAGCTTTTAAGTGGCTATATGGTGAGAGATTTTAAAAAGCAATGGCTGAGATACCTAAATGAGGCCCATTTATAGACAGGAGTAGAATAGAGGTCAACAAGGAGCTAGGTGAGAAAGCAGTGGGAGTGGGGAGTTATGTGCTTAACAGGTACAGTCTATTTGTGATAATAAAGTTCTGGAGATGGATGAGGGTTAATGGTTGCACAATGTAAGTGTGTTTAATGCCACAGAACTATATACTTAGAAATAATTGAAATGGTAAGTTTTGCTAAATTTTATTCTTTAATTAAAAATTTTAATTTAGTCACAATTAAAGGCAAACAAAAGAGCCAATTTCAGCTCTTCTCTTGGCCCCTGATTAGCTCATCTGGAGAGTCCTGGCTTCTCTTAATTGTAAATTCTGCAACTCTGGCTTTCTTTATCCCATTTAACCCCCACAATTATGTACAATACAGTAGATTACATTATCCATTTTACAGATTCCGTGTCAAAAGAACAGAAAAAGTATTAAAGAAATAATATCAAAAGTTCTCTAAAAGAGATTATCTGGAAATCAAGAGAGTTTAAAAAATATTTTAAGTGCCAGCTAAAACTGGCCAACTCTACCCCAGGAGAAAGCAATTTCCAAGAATTCTGATAGGTCTCTATCACTTCCTAAACTTTGTTTTCCTTTCCTCACCTACTATAATTGATCTTTCAGTTCAGTTCAGTTCAGTCTCTCAGTCGTCTCCGACTCTTCACGACCCCATGAATCACAGCACGCCAGCCTCCCTGTCCATCACCGACTCCCGGAGTTCACCTAAACTCATGTCCATCGAGTCAGTGATGCCATCCAGTCATCTCATCCTCTGTCGCCCCCTTCTCCTCCTGCCCCCAATCCCTCCCAGCATCAGAGTCTTTTCCAATGAGTCAACACTTCACATGAGGTGGCCAAAGTACTGGAGTTTCAGCTTTAGCATCAGTCCTTTGAATGAGCACCCAGGACTGATCTCCTTTAGAATGGACTGGTTGGATCTCCTTGCAGTCCAAGGGACCCTCAAGAGTCTTCTCCAACACCACAGCTCAAAACCATCAATTCTTCAGTGCTCAGTTCTTCAAAGTCCAACTCTCAATCCGTACATGACCACTGGAAAAACCATAGCCTTGACTAGGCGGACCTTCGTTGGCAAAGTAATGTCTCTGCTTTGTAATAGGCTATCTAGGTTGGTCATAACTTTCCTTCCAAGGAGCAAGCGTCTTTTAATTTCCTGGCTGCAATCACCATCTGCAGTGATTTTGGAGCCCCCCCAAAAGAATAGTCTGACACTGTTTCCACTGTTTCCCCATCTATTTCCCATGAAGTGATGGGACCGGATGCCATGATCTTCATTTTCTGAATGTTGAGCTTTAAGCCAACTTTTTCACTCTTCTCTTTTACTTTCATCAAGAGGCTTTTTAGTTCCTCTTCACTTTCTGCCATAAGGGTGCTGTCATCTGCATATCTGAGGTTATTGATATTTCTCCCAGCAATCTTGATTCCACCTTGTGTTTCTTCCAGTCCAGCATTTCTCATGATGTACTCTGCATAGAAGTTAAATGAGCAGGGTGACAATATACAGCCTTGACATACTCCTTTTCCTATTTGGAACCAGTCTGTTGTTCCATGTCCAGTTCTAACTGTTGCTTCCTGACCTGCATACAGGTTTCTCAAGAGGCAGGTCAGGTGGTCTGGTATTCCCATCTCTTTCAGAATTTTCCACAGTTTACTGTGATCCACACAGTCAAAGGCTTTAGCATAGTCAAGAAAGCAGAAATAGATGCTTTTCTGGAACTCTCTTGCTTTTCTGATGATCCAGCAGATGTTGGCAATTTGATCTCTGGTTCCTCTGCCTTTTCTAAAACTAGCTTGAACATCAGGGAGTTCACGGTTCACGTATTGCTAAAGCCTGGCTTGGAGAATTTTGAGCATTACTTTACTAGCGTGTGAGATGAGTGCAACTGTGCGGTAATTTGAGCATTCTTTGGCATTGCCTTTATTTGGAATTGGAATGAAAACTGCCCTTTTCCAGTCCTGTGGCCACTGCTGAGTTTTCCAAATTTGTTGGCATATTGAGTGCAGCACTTTCACAGCATCATCTTTCAATTTGAAATAGCTCAACTGGAATTCCATCACCTCCACTAGCTTTGTAGTGATGCTTTCTAAGGCCCACTTGACTTCACATTCCAGGATGTCTGGCTCTAGATGAGTGATCACACCATCGTGATTATCTGGATCATGAAGAGCTTTTTTGGACAGTTCTTCTGTGTAGTCTTGCCACCTCTTCTTAATATCTTCTGCTTCTGTTAGGTCCAGACCATTTCTGTCCTTTATTGAGCCCATCTTTGCATGAAATGTTCCCTTGGTATCTCTAATTTTCTTGAAGAGATCTCTAGTGTTCCCCATTCTTTTGTTCCTCTATTTCTTTGCATTATTCACTGAGGAAAGCTTTCTTATCTCTCCTTGTTATTCTTTGGAACTCTGCATTCAGATGCTTACATCTTTCCTTTTCTTCTTTGCTTTTGGCTTCTCTTCTTCTCACAGCTATTTGTAAGTCCTCCCCAAACAGCCATTTTGCTTTTTTGCATTTCTTTTCCATGGGGATGGTCTTGATCCCTGTCTCCTGTACAATGTCATGAACCTCATTCCATAGTTCATCAGGCACTGTATCAGATCTAGTCCCTTAAATCTATTTCTCACTTCCACTGTATAATCATAAGGGATTTGATCTAGGTCATACCTGAAGGGTCTAGTGGTTTTCCCTACTTTCTTCAATTTAAGTCTGAATTTGGCAATAAGGAGTTCATGATCTGAGCCACAGTCAGCTCCTAGTCTTGTTTTTGTTCACTGTATAGAGCTTCTCCATCTTTGGCTGCAAAGAATATAATCAATCTGATTTCAGTGTTGACCATCTGGTGATGTCCATGTGTAGAGTATTCTCTTGTGTTGTTGGAAAAGGGTGTTTGCTATGACCAGTGTGTTCTCTTGGCAAGCCTCTGTTAGACTTTGCCCTGCTTCATTCCGTATTCCAAGGCCAAATTTGCCTGTTACCCCAGGTATTTCTTGACTTCCTACTTTTGCATTTCAGTCCTTGATAATGAAAAGGACATCTTTTCTGGGTGTTAGTTCTAAAAGGTCTTGTAGGTCATAGAACCTTTCAACTTCAGCTTCTTCAGCGTTACTGGTTGGGACATAGGCTTGGATTACTGTGATAATGAATGGTTTGCCTTGGAAATGAACAGAGATCATTCTGTTGTTTTTGAGATTGCATCCAAGTACTGCATTTCGGACTCTTTTGTTGACCATGATGGCTACTCCATTTCTTCTAAGGGATTCCTGCCCACAGTAGTAGATACAATGGTCATCTGAGTTAAATTCACCCACTCCAGTCCATTTTAGTTTGCTGATTCCTAGAATGTCGACATTCACTCTTGCCATCTCCTGTTTGAACACTTTCAATTTGCCTTGATTCATGGACCTAACATTCCAGGTTCCTATGCAATATTGCTCTTTACAGCATCGGACCTTGCCTCTATCACCAGTCACATCCACAGCTGGGCATTGTTTTTCTTTGGCTCCATCCCTTCATTCTTTCTGGAGTTATTTCTCCACTGATCTCCAGTAGCATATTGGGCACTTACCGACCTGGGGAGTTCCTTTTTCAGTATCCTATCATTTTGCTTTGCTGCTGCTAAGTCAAGTCACTTCAGTTGTGTCCGACTCTGTGTGACCTCATAGATAGCAGCCCACCAGGCTCTCCCGTCCCTGGAATTCTCCAGGCAAGAACCCTGGAGTGGGTTGCCATTTCCTTCTCCAATGCATGAAAGTGAAAAGTGAAAATGAAGTCGCTCAGTCGTGTTCGACCCTCAGCGACTCCATGGACTAGCACCTTCCAGGCTCCTCCGTCCATGGGATTTTCCAGGCAAGAGTACTGGAGTGGGCTGCCATTGCCTTCTCTGATCATTTTGCTTTGATATCCTATTAATTGGTCTTTACTGTCTTATAAAGAAGTCTGCCTTTAGGAAAGGAAGAGAATGTGACAAAAGAATCCTGAAACACTTCTCTGTGGTAGATATTTTATTTTTTAGATTCCATATATCAAAATAAGTGGTAAAATAGAAGGGAATTGCTGGATCATACGGTAGTTCTATTTGTAGTTTTTTGAGAAGCCTGTACACAGACTGCAGCCATGAAATTAAAAGATGCTTACTCTTTGGAAGGAAAGTTATGACCAACCTAGATAGCACATTGAAAAACAGAGACATTACTTTGCCAACAAAGGTCCATCTAGTCAAGGCTATGGTTTTACAGTGGTCATGTATGGATGTGTGAGTTGGACTGTAAAGGAAGCTGAGCACCGAAGAATTGATGCTTTTGAACTGTGGTGTTGGAGAAGACTCTTGAGGGTCCCTTGGACTGCAAGGAGATCCAACCAGTCCATTCTAAAGGAGATCAGTCCCGGGATTTCTTTGGTAGGAATGATGCTAAAGCTGAAACTCCAGTACTTTGGGCACCTCATACAAAGAGATGACTCACTGGAAAAGACTCTGATGCCGGGAGGGATTGGGGGCAGGAGAAGAAGGAGACGACAGAGGATGAGATGGCTGGATGGCATCACTGACTTGATGGACATGAGTTTAGGTGAACTCTGGGAATCAGTGATGGACAGGGAGGCTGGCGTGCTGCGATTCATGGGGTCGCCAAGAGTCGGAGATGACTGAGCAACTGAACTGAACTGAACTATACACTGTTTTCCACAGTGGCTGCACTGATTTACATTCCCATCAACAGGGTAGGAGAGATTCCTTTTCAAAATTACATTTGTTATTTGTAGACATTGCAATGGTAGCCATTCTGACTGTTGTGAGGTGATCTATCATTGTGGTTTTGACTTGTACTTCCCTAACAATTTGTGATGTTGAGCATCTTTTCATGTGCCTGTTAGCCATCTGTATGTCTTCTTCGGAAAAAGTTTATTCACATCTTCTGTCAATATTTCAAAAACTGTTTATATTGAGTTGTATGAGCTGTTTATGTATTTTGGAAATTAACCACTTATCAGTCACAGCATTTACAAATATTTTCTCCCATTCAGTAGGCTGTCTTTTAGTTTTGAGAATGGTTTCTTCAGCTCCCCCAAAGCTTTTAGGTTTAACTAGGCTCTATTTATTTATTTCTGATTTTATTTATTTTGCCTTAGGAGACAGATCCAAAAATAAACACTGCAGCAATTTACGTCAAACCGTGTTCTGCCTATGTTCTCTTCTGGGAGATTTACGGTTTCAGGTCTTACATTTAGGTCTTTAATCCATTTTGACTGTACTTTTGCTTACAAAGTGAGGACTAAAACACTTTTTATTTAAATAACAAACCTATAGGCCAGATTTCAAAAACAAACCTATAGTTACCAAAGGGGAACTGTGGGTGAAGGACAAGGAGAGACAAATTAGGAGCTTGGGATTAACATACACACATTACTATATGTAAAATAGATAACCAACAAGGACCTATTATATAGCACAGAGAACTCTATTCAATATTCTATAATAATCTATACAGAAGTAAAGAACCTGAAAAAGAATGAATATATGTATAACTGAATTGGTTTGCTATACACCTGAAACTAACACAACATTGTAAATCAACTATATCCCAATAAAATTCTTTTTAAAAACAGCAAAAATAAAATAAACCTACAATATTGTGAGAAACAGTACAATTCACCAAAATTCATTTCAGATCCTAACAAATTTGCACGTTACTATTCTTAAACTACAAATGAATTCATTAGAAGAAAGAACCTAACCATTTCAGTGCGAAAAGTCATCTCCCGTTCTAAGGCTGAGAGGTGAGAAAAATGACGATCATTTTCAAAAAGTCTTACCAAATGTACCCTAGAAGAAAAATAACATGTTTCAAAAGCAGGGCTAAACTATTATAAACAAAGTATAAAAACCATAAGATAGAAAAAAGAATAAATTTTTACAATAAATATTGAGATAACTTTATAGGTTGCCAATTTGTATATTTTTTGGCATTTATAATCCAGCACTATAACACAGATGATTGTATATTTCCCCTTCATGGATCACTGCCTTGTCATGGTGCAGGGGCTTGCATAACTCAATGAAGCTATGAGCCATGCCGTGTAGGGTCACCCAAGACGGATGGATCATAGTGGAGAGTTCTGACAACACATGATCCACTGGAGCAGGGAGGCCTGGAGAGTTGCAGTCCATGGGGTCTCAAAGAGTCGGACATGACTGGGAGACTGAACAACAACGACTGTAGATCTAAAACTCTTGTAGATTTCTCCATCCTTCTTCCCATTCCAGGCATCTAAATCAGAACTGAGGCGTGCTTTTGTTTATCTGTTATGTTTTTTACAAGTGCTTCTAACGTACCAGGTTTGGGGAATGTCTCTAACTGTTGAAAAGATTTAGAGTATAACTTTAAATAAAATTATTTTAAGTTAAATCAGTTTTTAAATAAGTAGAACACTACATAAAGTGCCAAAGAAAACAGGACTGTAAAGATATTTCATCAGTATGACTGAAAAAAAAAAAAAAAAACCAGCTGTAGGTACTGAAATAGGAGCATATGACAAGTAAAATTGTAGTCAGCAATTAAACTATCCTTAATTATACAGTAGATGCTTTCCAATAAAGTAGAAAATAAAACAAAATTCCATATGGCAACCCTGTCTTCCACTCACCTTCATTTATACCTAGGACATATACCAGGGTATCACAAGCTGTAGGAAATGTTTCCTACCATTACAGTCTTGGTTCTATTAACATCGAGATCTCCCTGCAGAATAATGGTTAGAAAAGCACTGTCCCAACAGGACGCGGGGCAGATCCCATTCTTCCCAAGAGCAGAAATCCTTGAGCTCAGGTAGAAATGAAGATATGTCAGAGGAAAATTATTTTACATATAGTTTTTACAAATATATCATTTATGTAAAATAATGTGTATGTGTATGCACACTGAAAGGCTCATTTAATTCAGTATTACCATTACAGGGTGTTTATCTTCATTTCTACCTGATTTCCAATTGACAGGTGCTACTAAAACTTTACATAAACCCTGAGTTTATATCACTGCTGCTGCTGCTGCTGCTGCTAAGTCGCTTCAGTCGTGTCCGACCCTGTGCGACGCCACAGACGGCAGCCCACCAAGCTCCTCTGTCCCTGGGATTCTCCAGGCAAGAATACTGGAATGGGGTGCCATTTCCTTCTCCAATACATGCATACATGCTAAGTCGCTTCAGTCGTGCCCAACTCTGTTTGACTCCATGGGCAGCAGCCCACCAAGCTCCTCTGTCCACGGGATTCTCCAGGTAAGAATACTGGAGTGGGTTGCCATTTCCTTCTCCCTTATGTCACTAACAACTCTCAATTACTATAAAATGAGGAAGTTTTTTACATGAAATAAACATGAAAACTATACTACAAAAGCTAGATATTTAGGAAATACAGTGGTGAACCTTTTGGTAAAGCAAAAATATTTTAATTCACAAATTACTATTCCCATAATGCATTCATTTACAAATGTTTCACACATGAGGTTTTTAAAAAGCTTTATACACACACACATATATATGTTAACTGGTACACATATAGACATTGTATATATATAGCAAGCAGTTCATTTTTTATATATACAAACAGTGATGGTCATTTTTATAATCCAAATGTTTATATATATATATCAAACCGAAACTAATCTTACCAGTGCAAAATTGCCACAAAGGCAGCTGGAAAAAGAAAAAAAAGGAAAAAGTCATTAAAAGTTGCTTTACTATAATATGCCTTTAAAATGACTATTTAATAACTTTTAAAACAAACACTGCAATGTTGGGAGCTTCCAATCATGCTGCTTCAGCTCTTTTCCCATATTCTCACCATCCTGAGCTCAGTCCTACCACTCTTCACCATTTCTCAGGCGTCTAGTTTTATGTCACAATCAGCAAACTATGGTCTGTGGTCTGACTGGTCTGTTTTGTCTGCGAGCTAAAATGGTTAATTTTTTTAAGGGTTGTAAAAAATAGGAAAGAAGAATAAATAACAAAGACTGTATGTGGCCTGAAGTTTAAAATTTTTTACTTGGGTCTTTACAGAAAAAGTATATACTCACTACATGTTAACTTTCCATTTAATATATGGTAATACTATCAACCACTTTAAAACTAAACCTATACCTTCCCTCTCAACTCTGATAAGGTTTCATTAACTCTAAGACAGACAATGTCCTACTCAACTATATTTGTATCCTCTGTCTTATTCTCAAGGCAATTACTCCTAAAAATAATACTTAAGAAAAAAATCCAATATCCTACTAAGTCCATCTAGCTTTCCAAAATCTTCAAAATATTAGTGTCTCTCACCCCCTCCCCTTAACCCACATTCCCTACCCAACAAAATTATAAGGTGTAATGATGTCAATACTGTAAATGCAAAGAAGGGCTTATCACAGCTCCTTCTAAAGTTGTGATTAAAAACCTGTCTCCTGTATCCTGCCTCTGTCAATTTCACCTCTGAAAGTGACCCAAAGACCATTTGACGCTAGCACTCTCAACATCTCTTATATCCATTTCAACATTTCTCTATACAGTGATCTTTGCTTCTCTGTTCTCTACCGTCTCAGAAGAGGAAGTATCTGTTCTCTTTTCTGCTGATAGCTTCTCAAATTCATGCCTTTAGCTCCATCCTTCCCAATTATTCCGAGACTGCACCATCAAGTATTTACTCTCTTCAAACCTCAATCTCACCCTCTCTCCTCAGTCCTTCCCCTTCAGCCTTTAATATTCCCAAGCCTTAAAATACTTCTGATATAGTAGACCTTCCAGCTACGAAATATTCTCTTCTCCATCCCCTGCCATGCCTGACAAGATAATCAGCCAACTTCTATAAAGTTCCTATAACCCTTTTAAATGACCGATGACCCTTCATTTATCAACATCAACAGTCTCTTTCAATTTTCCTGCTTTCCAATCTCTCTGTAGAATTTCACCAGATCCTCAGATTTCTTTCTCTATCAAGACTCATCATACCAACCTGCCAATTCTTCCATTTTCTGACCATTTTGTTTTTATATGCGTCTCTGTTTTTTATTTTTCTCTTCTCTCTTAAAACGAAGTATGCAGGGGTTTTCCCAAGTATCTTTACTTTGCTCTCTTTTCTATCTTGGAAATCTCATTCAATGTTAATGTTTCAACTCACTTCTACATGAATAATTCCCAAGTCTACACTCCTCATGCCTGACCAAATGTTCTCTCTTCCTTTCATCACATTCCTTTTCTCTCCTACCTCATCACCTACCCAGTTCCTCTCAACATGTTTCCATCAACATGCACCTCTGACTTCTCTTCTCCATTCCTACTGTCACTGCCCTCATTAAGGTCACTGCTGCCTGGGGCTTCCCTGATCCAGTGGTTAAGAGTCCACTCTGCAATGCAGGGACATCGGTTTGATCCCTGGCCCCAGAGGATCCCACATGCCACTGCAGAGCAACTAAGCCTGAGCACCATAACTACTGAGCCTGTGCTCTAGAGCCTGGAAGCTGCAACTACTGAGCCCACATGTAGCAACTACCGAAGCCCTGGTGCCTAAAGCCTGTGCTCCCCAACAAAAGAAGCCAGTGCACCCCAACTAGAGAAAGTCCACATGCAGCAACAAAGACTTATTACCACCAAAAAATAAAATAATAAATATTAAAAAGACTACTATCGTCTCGATTCTAGCATACAACTGTTTTTTTCTACCTCAGTCCATATCCAGTCCATTTTACACACTGCTGTCAAATTAATCTCTGAAGCACACTTCTGATCGTGTCACTCTATTTAAGTCATTCAATGTCAACATCAACAGAATGTACTAAATGTCACAAAACTGTTCACTTTAAAAATGGTTAATTTTATGTTATGTGCATTTCACCTCGTTAAAAAAAAAATTATTTTCCTAAAGAAAAGAATCCATCAGTGCCATCTTACTGAATGAAGTTCAAATGCCTTAAATGTAGACTTGAATTAGACTCCCCACGGCTGGTCCCAACCAATTTTTTGAACACTCTATGTTCTCTTTTTGTACCCTTACTTTTATTTCATATTTTCTTACTTCCATGGCTCTGATTATGCTGTTCTATAGGCCTCTAATACTTGTTCTTTGCTCCACACATCCAAATATTACCTTTTTTGGTCCCAATTAAAATCCCACATTTTCTGTAACTAGACATCTGACAAAATCTAAATATGAACCCCTATTATTTCTCAAGTATTGTCTACATGCTCCACATGTGGAGATCCATTCTACTTTAATATCAGCAATCAACTTACAATGGAAAAGAAATCACAGCTTACATTAGGAGACATCTATCTGTGTTTCAATATACAACAGCAGCCAGTATGAGCAAGGACTAGGCTCAAAATTGATCTTAATGAAACAGCAAAATTTACATGTTCAAAAATTAGGAATGCAAATAAAGAAAAATCTTTCAAGGGCTTAAATAAGAAGGCAATTTAGGCATCAAGCTCCTCAGCAAGATGAAAGTAAATAGATACCAACATGGAGAAATATATTGCCTAATTTGATCCTATTTCCCCTGTGAAAGATTCTCAACTCATTAAAACAAACACATTATTTTGCCTCATTCAAGGTGCAGAAAAATATAAAGTCTGACCTCCCCCTCCCCCAAAGCTACCATTTTCACTAGGGATAAATGGCTGCCTTAAGATGACATTTTGTTGGTGACACATGAAGTTATCACTGTGCCTGCAAACCTTTGAAAATGTTTTAAAATAAGAACTAAGGGGGCTCGGAATTCTTGTCAGCGATTTTCCAGATATCGGAACTCGCCATTATTGCTGCCAAACTTGCTTGTTAAACTGATATTCAAGATTCACAGAAACCACGTCCAACCCTAGGCTCAAGAGGGTACACGGGTGTCTCCATTGTGAGCCTAGCCTCCCGGGAGTGCTGGTCTCGGAGCTGTCGGGGCTCCAGCAAAGGGCTTTCCTCGGTCGGTTCCGCTCACCTATGCCGATGGCCCCCCTGCCCGAGACCTGACGTCTTTGCAATAGTTGCGCCTTGTCCCAGAGCTGCTCCAGCAAAGAGCTGAGAAACGGAAAGCGGCCGTTCAGAAAATCGGGCCTTGTGACCATCTCCACTGGCACGCAGTTCTGCGTTTTCAGGTTTCGGATCCTCCGCGGAGAATAATTCCGGGCGCCCCCTGGCAGGTTCCTCCTGCGTGTGCGCAAAGGCAGCTCCGGCCTTTTCACCTCCTTCTTCGGCTCCTCCTCCAACTCCCGCTCCCCAGTTCCTGTGGCCCGGCGCCGCCGTCTAGACTGCGTGGAGCGGAGAGAGTGCGACGGCTCTGAAGCCGCACCTCTGAGCTTATTCCTCGTTTGCCCGACCATTTTCTCATAGTCCCCGTTCGGATGGGGCTGGTACTCTCTCCGGCGCCGGCCCGGCCCGGCCCAGTCAGGGGAGGTCCGCAAGAGGCCTGGCTCGGCTCACAGCCTCAACGACTCGCCGCAGCGCCGTTGCAGGCTGCCCGGTCGTCAAGGCGACCGCGAAACAAAACCCAGGCTGCCTGGCGCCGCTCGTGCGCCTCTCACGCGCGCAGCCCCACGTGCGCTTATCCTGCGCACCCTGCCACGTGCACCTCCCACGCGTTCAGCCCCAGGTGCCCTTATCCAAAGCACCACGCGCAACCTCCCTCGTGCGCTACCACGCGTGCAGCCCATGTGCGCAGGTCCTTAGCACCGCCCCTCGCGGACTCTCCCACGTGCGCCGGCACGTGTCCATTCTGTAGTGAGCGGACTGCTCCGGGCCCCAAGCACATCTCCTCGCGCGTTTCCCCGCGCATCTTCTCACGTGCGCGGCTCAGCTGTCATACCTTGCTAGCGGACAAGAACTTTCTTCGTTTTAATTCCTTTCTTCGGGTTTAGCCTTAGCTTTGTTTTTGCCAAAAGGTTGTCTGTTTCAAGGTTATTAACAAAAAAAGGAGATCTCAATTTTAAAAGTAACAGTAGGGGGGAAAAAAGCGAGGGAAAGAAGCTAAAGCGTGTCACGCGCCTGGCACTTACTAGGAGCGTCTCTCCTCGCCTTCTTGGAACACTTGGCTGGTATGGGACACGTAGAGTTCATCTCCTACACCGAGGCAGTGGCCCGAGGCTGCAGGCAGCAGGTGGCAGAGCTGGCGTGAACCCGGTGAGTCTAACCGCACAGCCTCAGGTTGAATGCGAATTCAGTGTTCTCCCCTTTGAGGACAGAGTTTATCCATGTATTCTGAAGTGAAATTGTGTCCCAAACCAGATTGCTCAGAATTCCTCAGCAGTTGAGCGCGAAGCTGTGCTCAGCACTCTCACCTTTCTGAACCAGAAACCACCCGGGACCACGTAAAAGGAGAAACCCACAGTCACTGTAGAGCCATACGCGACGCCACAGCGACTGGCAAAGATGCACAGGTACCCTGGCGCTTGTCACGTCCTCTGCTCCCGGTCCTGCGGCCGGATCCCACACCGCCTCACGTGCCGTCTGTTTCCCGACCGATCCAACTCCGTAAAACCCCTTTCCCCCCATCTAGTCTAGACGCCCTGCGGCTAGGTTAATTTCCCGGATGCCACACCGCTCAGAAATGCTCGGGACTCCCATTAGCCCATAAATAAAAGTTAAACTCCTTGGCTTGTTTATTGGCACCTTTAGTAGCCTGCCCCATCTACCTTTTCAACTTCAGTTTCCCACGTCCCCGGACACAGATCTTCCTCTCCAGTCATTCCAAGTGAGGTCTTCAGTGTGACTCCGTAACTGTCCCTTTACTCATAACCTGAAGCCCTCTTGGGTTCTCATCCGTTTTTGCCTGCCTCTTTCAGTTTTGTTACTTTCCAAGCCCCACCCGGTTTCTCCAGCCCAGGTTAATTTCCCTATTCTGCAGGTCTAAAATCTTGTCACTTAAATTCAGTAAGTGTTATTATTAATTTGCTGGTTTGTAAGATTACCCGCCTCCCCGCCCCCCCCCCCCGCGCCCGCCCCAAGGAGCCTTTCTGTGTTACTGGCACTGTGTTTGCTGCTTAAAATGTTCACGCATTTAGGGAATTCCCTAACAGTCTAGTGGTTAGGACCTCACTCTTTAATTGCTGAGGGCCCAGATTCAATCCTCACCCCCATCTCCACCCCAACCCCCGCGGGGCTAAAAAAATTAACAAAATGTTTTCGTATTTAATCGTATTTAAATTCAGACAGTAACTGTATGAATTAGGAAACCGTGGACTAAGGATGTAGTGATTTACCCAAGTTTTCACAACTGAAAAATAGTCCAACTCTGAGTTTAAAATACAAGGCACTTATGGGTGGTTGATAAAAACATTGAAAAAATATGCAAATTCAAAAAATACCTTATTTTTTCATATGAATATTCTAATATTGTTTTTGGAGTGCTATGATTATGTTTTCCTTTAATGAAAAGGAAATTATAGAATTATGTAAGACATGAATTGGGTGCATTTGCACCTTTATGTATGTATTAGATAGAGCATCTGATTCTGGAGCTTTTTTATTTCTCTTTATTATTATATATTTATAGTATATATTATTAGTTACTCAGTCGTGTCCGACTTTTTGCGACCCCGTGGACTGTAGCCCGCCAGGCTCCTCTGTCCATGGGATTTTCTAGGCAAAAATACTGGAGTGGGTTGCCATTTCCTCCTCCAGGGGACCTTCCCAACTGTACATAAAGGAGACTTCATTAATGTGCATTAGAGGATACCCCAGGTTAACTGTCATAGAAAACTGTCTCTTGAGCCTTTTAAAATTCTATACCAATTCTACATCTCTGGTTGGCTGACTGTTTGTTTCTTTACTTAGGTTTTAAGGTGAATGACCTGGGGCTATTTGTTTCCATCAACCTGATTGTGAATCTATTTACAGGCTACTATTTCTGGTATCACTTTGGGAAATTTATATTTTCCAACAGACATTTCAAGTTAACTGAATTATACACTCTTTTACCTGAAATCGATATGGTCACCTGTGCCTTTTCTAAAAATCAGTGTTTTCCCAAATAATCTGTTTATTCCTCAACTCTGTGATTTTTCCTAGATGTGTTTAAGTTATGTCTTGTTGAATATTTTCAAAGGTAATTTGAGGGTCCCTGTTGATAGATTATCTACTTAAGTGATTTTATGTTTTACATCTTTGTTTTTTGTGAGGAGTGGGTAGTTTTCTGGGAGCAAAGAGTGGCTGCTACTGGGATGTTGGCCAAATGTCATTTTCAGTGACATTTTCTTGTATAACTCTGAACTGAAATTTATGATTTTGGTCTTCTCTTCAGTCTGTTTTGTCTGCTTCTTATGTTTCTCTCTTTGCGAATTTGTTTCTTCGAATTTCCTGTTGTCTTTTGGATCACTCCATGTGCAAACAGAATAAAGCATATGCTTACCCTTAGTCTAGCCCTCAAAGGTTCAAATCTGGTCATGTTCTCCATTTAAAAAATAATTCTTATGATGTTCATTGTACTATTATTTACGTAAGTGAAAATTAGAGCTCCCATGTCAAACAGTGAATTACAGAACACCGATGATGGTGAAGCATTACTAAATTCAATAAAGTAATTTTAAATGAATATTTAATAGTATGCTGCTGCTAAGTCACTTCAGTCGTGTCCGACTCTGTGTGACCCCATAGATGGCAGCCCACCAGGCTCCCCCGTCCCTGGGATTCTCCAGGCAAGAACACTGGAGTGGGGTGCCATTTCCTTCCCCAATGCATGAAAGTGAAAAGTAAAAGTAAAGTCGCTCAGTCGTGTCCAACTCTTAGTGCCCCCATGGACTGCGGCCTACCAGGCTCCTTTGGCCATGGAATTCTCCAAGCAAGAGTACTGAAGTAGGGTGCCAGTGCCTTCTGCAATTTAACAGTATAGGAAAATACTTATAGTGTTAAAAATGGGCTTACCGGGTGGAGCTAATGGTAAAGAACCTGCCTGCCAGTGCAGGAGATACCGGAGATGTGGGTTGATCTCTGAGTCAGAAAGATCCCCTGGAGGAGGGCATGGCGGCGCCTCTAGTGTTCTTACCTAGAAAATCCCATGGACAGAGAAGCCTGGCAGACTACAGTCCATAAAGTCACAAAGAGTTGGACACAATTGAGGTGATTTAGCATGCATATAGTGTTAAAGGTAAAATAAGCAGTGTATATATGATTCAGTGTATAGTAAACACATAGAATTAACTGTGTCCCATGGACTTCCCTGGTGGCTCAGATGGTAAGGCGTCTGTCTCCAATGCAGGAGACCTGCCTTTGCTCCCTGGGTTGGGAAGATCCCCTGGAGAAGGAAATGGCAACCTACTCCAGTGCTTTTGCCTGGAAAATCCCATGGACGGAGGAGCGAACGTAGGTTTAACATAGAAGTAACCCCATACATAGGAGTAACCCCATAGGCCTACAGTCCATGGGGTTGCAAAGAGTCAGATACAAATTGAGTGACTTTACATACTCCCCTCTAAATCTTTTACATAGAAGACTCATGTATGGAAAATTACCAGTGTTGTGACCTTTAGTTAGTAACTTAGTCACTCTAATATTTATCTCCTGATCTGAAAAATGCTGAAGCACTGAAAGCATAGTAAAGCATCTAAAAGAGTACATGCTTACTTTTAAAACTGTTACTATATCTTGGGGACTTACCTGGTGGTCCAGTGGTGAAGACTCCAAGCTCCCACTGCAAGGGGCAGGGCTTTGATTCTTGGTCAGGGAACTAAGATCATACATGTTTTACACTGTGACCAAAAAATAAGATAAAGTGCTCTACAGTGACCAAATTTAGAATATACTGATGAGTATTATTTCCAATTAGTGTTTTGCTCACCTATATTTTTGTCATTAGTTTTATGTTAGTTCTATTGTTAAACAGTAATAAGAATTCTGTGTTCACTAGTTAACTGAGAAAACTGAGAGTTGCCTAAATGATTTTGCATTCTCTCAGTAAGCGGAGGGATAGATTGTGTATGTGAGGGGAAACATGACACTCAGTTTTATTCTGTTGAACAGAATCATGGCATGTTTTCATCTTGTATAACTTCCCTAACAGTGTTCATTTATTTTGAGCTAGCTATTTTGGACACAGTTGTTGCAGTCATATTTAGCTACATGCTTGTTAATGACAATGACTTAAATCAGTATTCCTAATACTTATTTTCTGCTGAACTAACAGTGCATTATAATTTTATATAATGCAGTATATTCTCAAATTATTTCTATCTCTTTGAAATGAAGATAATATGTGATTTAGTAAATTGTTTCCCTCACATAGAGATTTTCCAGTTATCTATGTCTAAAACTTGTCTCAATTTTCTTTTAGTAAAGCAATTGCTTTTCTTTATGCCAAAATGCAGTGAAACTGTAAAACCAGCAGATGGCAGTAATGACTTGTAAATAAGGATTTTAAAAATTAACAAAGTTCATTTTTTTTAATGTGAAAAAATCACTGTTACTGTACATCAGTTAACTAAATAGGAAATGTAGGGAAATTTGAAATTAATCCATCATAAAGATATTACATTGTGTATTTCATATATCAAAATAATTAAGATATTCATCATGGCCAGTGTTCAGCTTTCATAAATAATAATGATTTTGCTTTCATTGAATCAGATATTTTTAATCAAGTTTAAGTGTTTTAACTTTGCACAAATATATAGATATAAATTTAAGTTGATAGTTGAGTTACATCTATATCTAGCTTAGTTATATGGATCTGGAAAGATTGAGATAATTAAGTGAATATTGCTTTGAAAATGTTATAGAAGTTGATAATTTAAAATACTAATTTCACTTTAATAATATGCATACAAAATGAGGTTTTATTTGTGCTATTTCACAGTTTCTTATACATTACTTCCCCCCCCCACCCCCCCCACCCCCCCACCCCCCGCTTTATGGAACAAAGAATTGGAATTGGCATCAAAGTGTTTACCTCTAGCCTGTCATCATTAACTAGTTCTAAAGATGAGAGCAAAATTCTTAGGCTCTCATGATTATGTTAACTATTATTGAGCCACATATCCAAGATTTTTTCAGAGCATTTAGATTTAGTGATTTTATTCATTTCAATTAAGTTTTTAAAAGAGGAACTGAATGAGATTCATTTTCTATACTTTTGTAAGACTTCCTATAAATTCACAAAGATAAAAAAAATTCTGTTTATTCATGTATCTCTGTATTTGCTTCAAAAACAGAATAACCATAGACTCAGTTTTCTTGGTGGCTGTTTATTTTCTGATTGGTCTGTTTCATATGTGTTAAAAGGTCCTTTCAAATTCATCTGCAGCAAGTTACTTCCACTAAAAGGAATGTCTTTGCACATGTATGTTTTATGAAACAACAGCTTCAGTCTAAAAACATTACATATCTTGCATTGATTCATTTTTACATAGTGCATTTGCTGCTATGAATTACTTTATAGAGCCTGTTTCGATTCCAGTTTTATGCACGTGCTTGTTCATAGAAGAAAATGGAAAGTCATCAAATTGCAGTGAAGCATATAGCTTGAATGTAAATACATCTGTATGTGACACTTTGTGTAAACACTGCCTTTTCATCCACAGGAGAAAAGATATCTTGTAATAAGTTGAAATTTCTGGAAGTTCTAGTCCTTCTATGTCTGTGAAGGTACTATTCTCCTTTTAAAACTGTCTCTCAACCACCCATACTGGTTAGTTCCCCAGGCCTATATCAGGTGAAATGAGATCTGCTTGACCTTAAACAGCCTTATATAGAAATATTTCATTCAGAGGAAGGAAGATAATCCATTAATTAATTGGGAGAATTCCTTCACTTCCCCCACAGAGAGACCACCTGATCGCATAATATGTACACACTGATTTGAGCAGAAGGGTACTCGGTAATCATTTTTAAATGACTTAACTAATACATACATAACCACGGGCATGTATTTATGTCATACCCCCAAAGTCCATTTTTCCATGAACCCAATGATGATAGTTCCCTGAATAATTTTCAACATATGGATTTTAAAAATTTTATAACCAAAGTAACTAATACAAGAACTACTACAAATAAGCAAAAGTCTTAGACCATATTAAAGAATGGACTGTTGTTTATGTATGAGCAGGTTAGATGCAAAATATAGCAAAAAAAGAAGTGAAACATAAGACACATGTGTGCTATGTTTTATATCTCATTTTAGATTGACTTAAGATTTAACTTTGATTATGACATAGTGGTAAAGAAATATCAGTGGGATATTAGCCAGTATGTCTTGGTAATTTACTTCACCAGCTCTGATTTCTTCAACTATGAAATAAAGACTTTGGACTGCATAGCCTTATTAAAGGGCTTCCTAAGTGGCCCTAGTGGTAAAGAACCCACTTGCCAGTGCAGGAGACATTAAGAGACACAGGTTCAATCCCTGGGTTGGGAAGATCCCCTGGAGGAGGGCATGGCAACCCACTCCAGTATTCTTGCCTGGAGAATCCCATGGACAAAGGAGCCTGGCAGGCTACACTTTATGGGGTTGCAAAGAATCAGACATAACTGAGGCCACTTAACATGCATGCACAGCCTTATTTAAGTCTTTTAAAGTTGATTCCAGTTAGTATTTGAACATATGTATAGGTAGCTGGAAAAATATACATGTTGAGTTATATAATGCCTTGTACCAAACTCCCTTGTTAACCGTGCTTCTCTTCTCTCCTTACCTGTCTCTAGCTATGCGTTCAGATTCCACCTTGATGGTCTTTAGTTCAGTTCAGTTCAGTCGCTCAGTCATGTCCGACTCTTTGTGACCCCATGAATCGCAGCACGCCAGGCCTACCTGTCCATCACCAACTCCCGGAATTCACCCAGACTCACGTCCATCGAGTCCGTGATGCCATCCAGCCATCTCATCCTGGGTCATCCCCTTCTCCTCCTGCCCCCAATCTCTCCCAGCATCAGAGTCTTTTCCAATGAGTCAACTCTTGGCATGATGTGTCCAAAGTACTGGAGTTTCAGCTTTAGCATCATTCCTTCCAAAGAAATCCCAGGGCTGATCTCCTTCAGAATGGACTGGTTGGATCTCCTTGCAGTCCAAGGGACCCTCAAGAGTCTTCTCCAACACCACAGTTCAAAACCATCAATTCTTCGGCGCTCAGCCTTCTTCACAGTCCAAGTCTCACATCCATACATGACCACTGGAAAAACCATAGCCTTGACTAGGCGGACCTTAGTTGGCAAAGTAATGTCTCTGCTTTTGAATATGCTATCTAGGTTGGTCATAACTTTCCTTCCAAAGAGTAAGCGTCTTTTAATTTCATGGCTGCAGTCACCATCTGCAGTGATTTTGGAGCCCCCAAAAATAAAGTCTGTCACTGTTTCTACTGATTCCCCATCTATTTCCCATGAAGTGATGGGACCGGATGCCATGACCTTCGTTTTCTAAATGTTGAGCTTTAAGCCAACTTTTTCACTCTCCTCTTTCACTTTCATCAAGAGGCTTTTCAGTTCCTCTTCACTTTCTGCCATAAGGGTGGTGTCATCTGCATATCTGAGGTTATTGATATTTCTCCCGGCAATCTTGATTCCAGCTTGTGTTTCTTCCAGTCCAGCATTTCTCATGATGTACTCTGCATATAAGTTAAATAAGTAGGGTGACAATATACAGCCTTGACGTACTCCTTTTCCTATTTGGAACCAGTCTGTTGTTCCATGTCCAGTTCTAACTATTGCTTCCTGACCTGCATACAGATTTCTGAAGAGGCAGGTTAGGTGGTCTGGTATTCCCATCTCTTTCAGAATTTTCCAGAGTTTATTGTGATCCACATAGTCAAAGGCTTTGGCATAGTCAATAAAGCAGAAATAGATGTTTTTCTGGAACTCTCTTGCTTTTTCCATGATCCAGCAGATGTTGGCAATTTGATCTCTGGTTCCTCTGCCTTTTCTTTTAGAACTAACACCCAAAAAAGATGTCCTTTTCATTATAGGGGACTGGAATGCAAAAGTAGGAAGTCAAGAAACACCTGGAATAACAGGCAAATTTGGCCTTGGAATACGGAATGAAGCAAGGCAAAGACTAATAGAGTTTTGCCAAGAAAATGCACTGGTCATAGCAAACACCCTCTTCCAACAACACAAGAGAAGACTCTACACATGGACATCACCAGACAGTCAACACCAAAATCAGACTGATTATATTCTTTGCAGCCAAAGATGGAGAAGCTCTATACAGTCAACAAAAACAAGACCAGGAGCTGACTGTGGCTCAGATCATGAACTCCTTATTGCCAAATTCAGACTTAAACTGAAGAAAGTAGGGAAAACCGCTAGACCATTCAGGTATAACCTAAATCAAATCCCTTATGATTATACAGTGGAAGTGAGAAATAGATTTAAGGGCCTAGAACTGATAGATAGAGTGCCTGATGAACTATGGAATGAGGTTCATGACATTGTACAGGAGACAGGGATCAAGACCATCCCCATGGAAAAGAAATGCAAAAAAGCAAAATGGCTGTCTGGGGAGGCCTTACAAATAGCTGTGAAAAGAAGAGAGGTGAAAAGCAAAGGAGAAAAGGAAAGATATAAGCATCTGAATGCAGAGTTCCAAAGAATAGCAAGAAGAGATAAGAAAGCCTTCTTCAGCAATCAATGCAAAGAAATAGAGGAAAAGAACAGAATGGGAAAGACTACAGATCTCTTCAAGAAAATTAGAGATACCAAGGGAACATTTCATGCAAAGATGGGCTCGATAAAGGACAAAAATGGTCTGGACCTAACAGAAGCAGAAGATATTAAGAAGAGGTGGCAAGAATACATGGAAGAACTATACAAAAAAGATCTTCACGACCCAGATAATCATGATGATGTGATCACTAATCTAGAGCCAGACATCTTGGAATGTGAAGTCAAGTGGGCCTTAGAAAGCATCACTATGAACAAAGCTAGTGGAGGTGATGGAATTCCAGTTGAGCTGTGTCAAATCCTGAAAGATGATGCTGTGAAAGTGCTGCACTCAATATGCCAGCACATTTGGAAAACTCAGCAGTGGCCACAGGACTGGAAAAGGTCAGTTTTCATTCCAATTCCAAAGAAAGGCAATGCCAAAGAATGCTCAAACTACCGCACTATTGCACTCATCTCACATGCTCATAAAGTAATGCTCAAAATTCTCCAAGCCAGGCTTCAGCAATACGTGAACCGTGATGGTCTTACTCTCTGCAATATACCCCTCAATTTGTTCCCTATCCTGTCCTTTGGTTGCTACACCTCTCACTGCCAACTCAGATGAACTAAGCCTATCTCACTCTACCTATTCAGCCCAGTCCCAACCTGGCCTCCACTGCATCCCTAAACTCTGTTCTGGTTCTTTCCTGATTCTATATGATGTCCAGTCTCTTAGATACAGTTGACTTCGTTGTTCCTATTCTCTAATTACGTCCATCCTTTAGAAGCCTAAATGGCAACTAGTATATAAAGGGAAGAAGAAACGTCCCTAAATAATAAGTGTTTTTATGAAGACCACCAAGCTCTTGCTTTGGACATCAGAGTCCTGCTTTCACATAAATATTAACCTGTTCTTAAAAGGTAAATGTGGAAGTTTAGAATTTCCTTCTTGTCATTGCTACAATCTGAAACTCTTCTTGAAACTCATCAGTGACAATGTAAAATTCGGTAGGAGAAAAATCGTTATGTGTTTATATTTCTTAATTAAGATTACGTACCTGGAGACACAGAAGACAATGTATTGTATAAATCCATGTATATGAAAGGCCCATCAGAAGGATATTCAGAGAAACATAAAGCTGAGGCAATGTAGGCCTTAATTTTTCTTTCTAAAATCTAGAAATATTTGTTATAGGGTTTAGCATAGAGTCTTAGTTGTGAATACAGACAGGGTTTGAAACCTGGCTATCTCACTTACTTTGTAGGTCTCTGAGCATATAATTTCTCTAAGCCTCAATTTTCTCATACCTCAAATGGGAATAATAATAGCACATACCTCAAAGAGTTGTTGCAAAGATTAAGTAAGATAATGTATATAAAGTATATAGATATAGTGTTTTATAAAAGTAAATAAGTATTACCATATCAAGGCTCAAGATGGAAATAGAATTATTTATATCATCTTTTTCTTTTCCAGGGAGTCCAAAGAAACAGCTACAGTTCTTCCGAGGGAAAAAAAGAGGAGATAAAAATAACCCAATTTAAATTGAGAGCCTAAAACCATACAATGCTATCTAATAGGCAGAATTATCTTCTTTTTACAGATAAAAAGGAATTTTGAGGCAGGGAGAAGATTTTAGACTGCTCACTCTTAACTCACAAGTACACATGATTTACTCCCCTGGAAGTCCTCAAAGTTGACAAGTTGGGCCCTAAAAAATGGAAATGAAATATTTTCTGGATAGCTTTTTTTATGTTTTAAAGTAACAGCTTTAGTGATATATAATTCACATAGCATGAAATATACTCTTTTAAAGTGTAGGATTCAGTGACTTTAGTATATTCAGTGTTGAGGTACAATCACTGCTATCTAATTCCACATTTTTGCTACCCCGCACCCCCAAAATACATCATACTAGCTAGCTGTCATTCCCATTTCCCCTTCCTTCTATCCGCCTAGCGGTCTGCTTTCTGTCTCTCTGAGTATCTTTCTACTGGGCATTTCATATAAATGGAATCACACAATATGTTGTTTTTTGTGTCTGGCTTCATTCACCTAGGATAATGTTTTCAAGGTTCATCCATGTTTAGCACGTATCAGTACTTCATTTCTTCTTATAGCTAAATAATATTTAGTTACATAAATATAACAAATTTCATTTATCTATTTACCAGTTAATGGACACTTGGGTTGTTTCTACTTTTATGGATATTATGAATAATAGGAATATATATATACAAGTTTTTATGCGAACATGTTTTCATTTCTCCCAGATATATACCAGGCATAGAACTCCTAGGTCATGTGGTAACTCTACCTTTAACATTTTAATGAACCACCAGACTGTTTTCCAAAGTGGCCAGCCATATCATTTTATATTCTCACCTACCAGTGTACAAGGGGTCCAATTTCTTTACATCCTTGCCAACACTTCTTACTCTCAATCTTTTGATTATAGCCATCATAGTGGGTGTGAACTGGCAGCTCATTGGCTTTTTAAAATTGTTGTTGTTTAGTCATTAAGTCCTGTTCTGCTCTTTTGTGACCCTATGAACTGTAGCCCACCAGGCTCCTCCTGTCCATGGGATTTCCCAAGCAAGAATACTGTAGTGGGTTGCCATTTCCTTCTCCAGGCGATCTTTCTGACCCAGGGATTGAACCTACATCTCTTGCATTGGCTGCTGGGTTCTTTACCACTGAGCAGCTCAGTGGTAAAGGGCTAATTGTTTTTAATTAATAGACTTTATTTCTTAGAATAGTTTTAGAATTACATAAAAACTGAGCAGAAGTACAGAATTCCTATATGTCCCCATATACCCTTCCCCTCTACTGTTGCACACAGTTTTTCCTGTTACTGACATTTTGCACTAGTTTGGTACATTTGTTACAATTGATAAATTAATAATGATACATTTTTTATTAACAGGTAATTATAGTTTGCATTATGGCTCACTCTTTGAGCTGTATGGTTCTTTGGGCTTTGACAAATGCATCATGTCATGTATCCACCATTATAATATCATCAGAATAGTTTCATCACCCTAAAAAGTCTATATGTTTCACCTTTTCATCCCTCTCTCTTCCCAAGCCTCTGCAAACCACTGATCTTTTTACTGTCTCCATGTGCTTAGTCACTCAGTCATGTCCGACTCTTTGAGACCCCATGGACTATAGTCTGGCAGGCTCCTTTGTTTGTGGGGGAATTCTCCAGGCAAGAATACTGGAGTGGGTTGCCATGCCCTTCTCCAGGGGATCTTCCCAACCCAGGGATCGAACCCAGGTCTCCCATATTGCAGGCAGTTTCTTTACCATCTGAGCCACTAGGGAAGTCTGCTATCTCCATAGTTTTGCCTTTTCCAGAATGTCATACACAGTGGCTGTACCATTTTGCATTCTCACCAGCAATAAATGTTATTCTTTGTCCTTATCAGCATTTGGCATTGTTGGTGTTTTGGATTTTAGCCATTCTAACAGGTGTGTAATGGTATCTCATTGTTGTTTGAATTTGCATTTTCCAAATGACATGTGATGTTGAGCATATTTTAATATTTATTTGCCACCTTTATATATTTTCTTGGTATGTTGTCTATTCACATAGATCTTTTGCCTGTTAAAAATATGGATTGTTTTCTGATTGATGAGTTTGAATAGGTCTTTCTATATTAATACAAGCCCATTATCAGATATGTGTTTTGCAAATATATTCTCCCAGTTGTGGCCAATCTTTTCATTCTCCTAGTAATGTCTTTCTAGAACAATTTTTTTAAAGTGTAATATAGTCCATCACATTAACTTTTTCTTTAATGGAGCATGCTTTTGACATTGTATCTAAAAATCCAAAATGACCTAGATTCTCTCCTGTTCTCGGAGTTTTGTAGTTTTGCATTTTACATTGAGATCTGTGATCCATCTGGGGTTAATTTTTGTAAAGGGTGAAAAGTCTTTGTCTAGACCCATTATTTTACATGTGGATATTCAGTTGTTCTGGCATATTTTTTTTTTAAGTTATAGTTTCTGGTTTGGGAGAATGGCACTGAAACATGTATATTATCATGTGAAACGAATCGCCAGTCCAGGTTCGATGCATGATACAGGCTGCTCAGGGCTACTGCACTGGGATGACCCAGAGAGATGGGATGGGGAGGGAGGTGAGAGGGGGATTCAGGATGGGGAACACATGTACACCCGTGGCAGATTCATGTCAATGTATGGCAAAACCAATACAATATTGTAAAGTAATTAGCCTCCAATTAAATAAAATTTTTTATATTAAAAAAAAGTTATAGTTTCTCCACTGAATTGCCTTTGCTTCATTGTCAGGGATCAGATGACTGTATTCATATGGGTTTATTTTCTGGGCTCTCCATTGTGTTTTGTGGATCTACTTGTCCCTTCTTTCACCAATACCATACTGTCTTTATTAATGTAGCTTTATAGTAAATTTTGAAGTTGAGTACTGTCAGTCCTCCAGCTTTGTTCTTTTTCAATATTTTGGTTGGCTGTTCTGGGTCTTTTGAATATAAACTTTAGAATCAGTCTGTCGATGGGCACAAAACTCACTGGAATTTTGACTGGAATTGTGTTGAGTCTATAAATCCAATTGGTTTTCACTCTTGAGTATCTGTATGCACACATAGAATATATCTCCATTTATTTAGATCTTCTTTGATTTCTTTCATCAGCATTTCATCATTTTCTTCATATAGATCTTGTACATATATTATATTTATACCTAAGTATTTCTTCTCTTAGATTTTGTTGCTGATATAAATTATGTTGTATTTTTAATTTCAAATTATAATTGTTCATTGCTGGTGGATTAGAAATTATTTGATTATTTTTATTGACCTTGCATCCTGTGACCTTGTTATAATTGCGTATTGTTCTTTGTTTTTTAAGTTTTTTGTTGGTAGCGTGTTAATATCATATATATATTATATATATATTGAGTAAGAATGAGAGGGAAAAAATCCTTAAAACTGTAAGCAAATGAAAAAAATGAACCTAGTTGTATTGCAAGTGAATAGCATAACCATATAGGAAGAAAAACTAATCTAATTAACTACTAAACATGTCATTTGACTGAATACCCTTAGTTGAGTGAGGAGGGAATGTCTACAAACAAATCCTAAACTTTTAAGAAGATTTATTGTAGTTGTAAGAAATAAGTAATATGAAATTATTTGGAGTGTATAGCAGAATTGAGTGAATAAATATGTTGATGTTGTTGAGAGCCAGGATTCTCACTGTGGGAAGAAGGCAGATACAGATATGAAATGGGGCAAAGCCTGGAAAAAAATACCCTATGGCAATACATTGGAGTATTGGATATAGCAGCATAAACTCTTAATACATTTCTAATACACATACATATATTTGAATGTGTATGCTTACATACACTTATGTATCCCTAACTCTGTCAGCTGAAAAGGCCCAGAAACATACCAGAGTGAGTACATCTGGCACCCAGATAATTGGTTCCTAATACAGTTTCCCAAACTAACAAAGGAATCAAGGCTCTGGTAGGAATTGTTAATTCCAAGGCTAAGGCAGGAAAGGTACAAGATGAACCTGGAACAACGTGTTATGCCAGAAACTGAAGAAGTACTTTAAAAAAGCAAATTAGGACATGTCAAGAGGACATAGGAGCCAACTTAAGGGGCTTCCAATGACCAAATCTGGGATGTTTTGAGCATCAAAATAACCAAAGGTCATAATAAACTATAAGCCATTGAAAAATAGGAATTATTTTGCTGTTAAAGACAAAGACAGACTGAGAATCTGTAGGTACCAGATTAGAGGAGACTAAAGAAAGATAATAGCTAAATGCAATATGTGATTCTGAACAGGATCTGATCCTTACTGAGGGAAAAAATATGCTACAGAGGACATCACTGGTGTCATTTGACAAAACGGGAGTAATATGATAGATCACAGTATCATACCGTGGTCAAAATTCCTGAAGTAGCTAATTCTGCTATTGATATTTAATGGAATCATCTCAATTTTAGGAAGTATACTTTGAGTTACTTAGGAGATAATGGGGCCTGATATACGAGCTTACTATAGGGATAATGGGGCATGATACACGAAGCTTACTGTCAGATGTTCAGAAAACCAACTTGCATGTATGTGTATATGCACTGGCTACTCAGTATGAATCCAAATGATAAATGGAGCAAAAACTTAACAGTTGGTGAATCTGGGTAGAGAGTATACAGAGTTTCTTTTGTATGTAACTTTTATGCAAGTTTGGAATTATTCCAAATAGAAGATTTTGTTTTTAAAGGCTGGTGTTTGGCAGGCACAGAATATTAAGGTTAACAGAACAGACTTCTGAAAGCACAAGGTTTGATAACGTCAAGCATTTTGAGGGACTGTTACATGGAAGAAGTATTAAGACTTTGAATCTGGCTAATCTTATTTTGTGTCAGTATGCTTTGTGTAATATCATTATAGCACATCCAAGAGCTCATGACTGGAATGAGAGGAGGGAGTTCTTTAAACTTTATGGAGTCTTCAGTATCATTCAGTACAGAAAAGTGCGAAGACTGGTTCGTCAGGTAGAGTGAATGAATGAATGAATGAAAAGAACTGGGTGTAGGAAAAATGGGAACTGGTAGCAACTTGAGAGCAGTGTCTTCTCTAAAGACTTTCAAGTACAAAAAGACAAAACCAAAAAAACCCTGTGTAGTACTCCTGTGGGTTGTGTCTGTTCTGGGAGTGTCTAGTGGGGACCCCTAATCTTGCCTAATCTTCCTCTTTTTATTCCAGGTGAGGAAAGGGTACCAAAAGTCACAAAGCAAAGTGTGTGAGATAATGAAAGGTGTAAGTGTGTGCATATATATCAAAAACACACCATATTTAATGAAAGAAATTAATATTCACACATTTGTACTTCTGTACAATTTTGAGTAATATATAATTTTAAGCTGTTTACAAATAGCATGTAATGCTTCAAATATTACATAATGTTGATAATACATTTCTAGCAGAAATAAATATATTGCACTTAAAAAGAACTTCATTAGATGTTACTTCATAGTATTAGGCTTATAACTTCTTTTTTCATAAAACATTTCCCATGCCCTTCCCCCCCACCCCAACACACACACTTCATTACAGTGACTGTTCTCACGCAATTCATTAAGCAAATAAACACAGCAAACAATAGAACTATGATAGAGTTTACTAAAGAGGCTAGATCAAATTTTATCCTTTAGGAAATGAAAGATTTTCTTTTAGGTTTCTGAAACTAAGAAAAGCAACAACTAAATATAGCATTTTAAAGTACCAGAAGTAAAATACAAGTTGTATTTTTTGTCCAGATGTACTATTCACCAAAATGTTTTTATTTTATTATGGGGAGAGGGGATTAGAATTACCTAAGGGAGAGACAGAGAAATAAAGACCGAAAAATACTTAATGGTCTATCAAATATTAATAAATGAACCTTTGCATATTTAAGCATGATGAAGAAAGCTAAGTACTGGAATATTTTATAACTGACATGGGATAGTAGTGACAAAAGGATATTATGATTTCCTGAAATTTTAAACATTTTCACCTTCCCTTTGCTTGTTTACATAAAAATCCTTATTCTAAAATAATATAAAAATTTATAAAATGCATCCTCCACCCAAGCCCAGCTCTCTAAGGGAGGTAGCTGAAACTCTTTTCTGTCCAGTGCTTTATTTCTGTCCAGTCTAGATGTAGAGTATGATATTGTTTTGTTTGTAGTAATTATCAATTCCATACACATTTAATAATGAAAAGTTTTCCTTAGTTAATGCGAAATTGAGTAAAAATGTTGTTTTTCTTGTAATACTTGATCCTGCACATTATACAACTGACATTTTGAACTTCAGTTACTAAGTCATGGTTTGAGTTTGACCGTGTTTTCAATGGGGTGGTCAAGTCACTGTTTATTTGAAGGTCATTTTCCTCAATATTATTCAACTTAAATATAAGCAGGACAGCCTGAAAAGCTAATGTGAAATTCAGAACAGGGATAAATATCCTAATATCTCTGTGAAAAATTTTTAGTCTCTATGAATAGGCAGCTGCTTTGCTACTAAGGATACATATTATTCTTGGGCTTTCGGGGTTTCCACTTTACCCCCCAGGATGGGTACTGTGACTAGAGAAGTGCAATGACAAAGATACAGATAATAGTGGAGGGAGATGGTTTTGGAATATCTCACAAGTCAGTGTGACTCCTGCACAGGGTATTTACTAGATGATATATCATCATCAGGAAGCTTAATATCTCCTACTCTGTGCCCAACTACTAGAAATGATGCTTGACCTTTCAGACAATATACCATTCCTATAAATCTACAGTGTAATACAAATTCATTAATGTAGACCTTGTTACTTAATAATTTGTGATATGTTAGACACAAGCTGGATAGGCTTACCTTTATACTGCCAAGGGTAGGCAAGGGGCAGGGAGTAGATTTACTAAGTAAAAGAAAGAAAGAGCTTACTCAGAATTATTGATAAAGGTTTTAAAAACATATCACATATATAGGGTCTACTAAGTTATGAATTAATTCTTTTGGGTTAGATAAAGCCATTCAGGTAGAGCTGCTTTTTAGCAGCACTACACATTACCCAAGCTTTTTGATACTGTAATATAACTGGGGGATATACCATAAATCATGCTCTTTATCATTCAATTGCCTTTCTCACTAAATATCTAGTTCTTGCAATTGCTTTTGATAAAACAGGCTTTATAGAGTTTTAAATGTTAAATACCCAAAGAGTTAAATAATAAACAAATAGAATAGCTCAGAAGGACCCTTGTGGGGCAAACATCTATCCCTAGTTCCCATGACTAGTGATTGATCAGGTTAAGCTCCATTTCACTTGTGCTTTTACTTTCTTGTTCAAATAATGCTAAATACTTTTTTAAAAAGTATCTGATTTAGAATTTCAGGTGTGAATTTCCAAGAGCATGCTTTGGTGTCTTTGTCTCTGCTTTTTTCTAAGTATGCTACTTATTTTTAGTCTTATATTGATTAATTACAAAATAAAGTTATGAATTCAGGACTTAATATCATAAAACAATATTTAACAAAAATATACAAACCTACTTTGAGACACACCAGTTGGGAAAAATGTCAAAATAGTATTAAAATGATCCGTTCATTCTCCTTGAAAAGAAGATTCAGATATGGGTTCACTTTAGTAGACCAGTCATTTATTAGAGTGTTAAGTAGCATCATATAAAATAGTATTTACTTTTGTTATTCCTGCTTTAAGTAGTAGTACTCTATATTAAAAGCACTGACAAACAGGCCAACTATTAAATAGTAAATCCTTATCCTAGCTTCTGTGGATATTTAAACATTATGTATAACTGACATTTTAAAGAAATGCACATCTGAGCTATGTTTGAAAGCAAACTACCTGTGAATACTATAGAATAACGTGCAAGAAGTTAGAAACAAGCTTACAGTGTCTGCCATAGGACTTTGAGATGTTTAGTTAATGCAGCTTCATAAATAAACCTTGGGGTACAGTGGAGAAAGGCAATTGCAAGGTCCAACAATAGCATCAGTTAGACAGGCTGTGCCAATTATACCTTGTTTCATTGGCTGGAAATGCCCAAGAAAGGCATTTGATATGGAAAAGCCTAACATTAAAACAACCAAATAAAACCCCACTTGAGTTTGATATGATAAATATATTACATTTTACTTTCAAATACACCTCTACTCTCAGCAGCAAGATTTCCCATCTCTTTGAACAGATTCAATACTTTCATAGTTAGAACAAAGTAGAATGGATATTACATTAAAAAAAAGAGTATTGGGGAGCTTTGTGAAGAAGCCAAGTTAAATCTTTTATCTAGAGTGCATTATATCTATAGCTGAAGGACCACAAACTTCATTAAGCCTCTGTTATTAGGGAAATGAACTGTTGCAAAATGCCAAATATACTACCCTGCTTATAAATGCCTACATATATATGGCTCAAAAATAATACAAGCATAACTATGATATAGTTAAACTATTATAAATATCAAAATAAGGCTTAAGAAGATAGCAAGAGCTGAAAATAAAGTGGATAAATTCTTTAGATTTACTTATAAGCACGTTTCAGTCAGGATATCATTGTGTTAACATACAATTTCATATTATGGACCTAGAAGAATGATTGAGTCACTGAATGTAACACAGTGAGAAAAAAGAACCAATCAGATATATGAACATATAACTATTCATGACCATAGGTTAAGTGGTTAAGTAGTGGCTATCTGGGCATTGAGAATGGTCATTCATAAACCTTGTCAGTCAGTGGCAGTGGCTGATCAACAACAAAGCAAATTTATTGAAAATGAGAATTTGATCTGGTGCATTTTAACATCCATAAGGTTTTCCAAGGGGCTTCCCTGGTGGCTCAGTGGAAAAGAATCTGCCTGCAATGCAGGAGATGCGGGTTCGATCCCTGGGTTGGGAAGATGCCCTGGAGAAGGAAATGACAGCCCACTCCAGTATTCTTGCCTGGAGAGTCCCATGGACAGAGGAGCCTGGTAGGGTACAGCCAAGGGGGGTCATAAAAGAGTCAGATACAACTTAGTGATTAAACAACAGCAAACAAAGGTCTCTCAAAGATGAAGCAAAAATGAAGGGGACTTTGGTACTCATGGCAGAAAAATTCCTTTCAGAACAGGGCAACCATCTTTTTATTATAGCTGTTAAGTGAAAGAAAGTCTCACATGTCAAGGTGTAGAGACTTTAGAGTGTCCCTCAGTGAATAAGTAAGCAGTGTATTTACAACGCAGCCTAGAAAAAGAGAACTTCAGTTTTACAATGTAACATACAGAGCCTCTAATTGCACAATTGTATATGGAAAATTTTTCCTACATAGATGGCAAATAATTGCAAGAAACAGAATTAGGAAGAAAGAAGACAAGACTGTGAAAAGGAACTTGTCAGGTACTGGCCCTTCAATATTATAGAAAGAACTTTGTGAAGTCATTACCACCTACTCATCCACAAAATGGGATGCATTAGCATTATCTCAGCTCCTTCCCCAGCAAACCAACACAAAGGAAAACTAAACATGCTTGAGCTACAGCACTATAAATATTTCTCTATTGGCTCTCGTTTCCACAGACAGAATTGACTTAAGTTAGTCATTATCCATTGTGGTCAGTATGTTATACAGTATTGCCTCTTTGAAGATTCTTTTAACCTGTGGAAACTGGAAAGAAAACCTATACGTGTTGACTTTATACACTACTGCATTGACACAGCATTTTTAACCACTAGGAATAATGCACCTTAAGATTCATCTGCTTTGTATTATTACACTTTCTGGGTAAATTGATATCCTTTTAGTTCCAGGACTTAGGCTGGCTAAGAACTTTATACTGATCCTCTCTCCAACTCAAAAGCTGTCCCCCAGCTACAGATGAAGCCTGGTCCATGGTGCTTTCCCTCAGTGGTAAGTTTTATTGTTGAGTCCAGCTCTCCTCTTTCATAGGTCCCATGTCTCCTGGAGAGCCCCTGCTCCAACACCCCACACCCCACCCACCCAACCCCGTCCTATATTTCCATACCCATCTGCACATTCTGGATCTGGACTCTCCTTTTAGAAGAGTCATACAAATGGCGTCATCACAGCAGAGGAATGGCGCAGTCCTTGGATAGCAGCATAGGGACCCTGCTGAAAGTAGTGATGATACCGGGGCATGTGGAATGAGGGGAATGTCGGGCCACTCCCCTGCATGGAGCTGGCAATGGCTGATGGGGTCAGAGGCATGCCAAGTCGGCTGTATGGTGGCAGAGAGCCCTGTATGGGGTGAGGAATGGGTGTTGCTATGGATGCCGTGCTGGTGCCAAGAGCAGTCAGGGACTGTGGGTGCTGAAATGCAGGAAAACTGGACGAAGACGATACCCAGGAGCTAAGAGACAAATTATCAGATGTTGTAAAGGCTGATCCTGAAAGGGAAAAAAAAAATCTCATTAGACCAGAAACTCTACTTCAACATGCAAATCAAGAATTACGTTATCTGTAAGCATCAATTAAAAAATATAAATATAGATACAGATCTACAGTTTTAAAAGAGGAACAGTTTAGTCAGAAGGCATCTCCACCTTTCCACACAAGAGGATATCATTTATACTATGTATGGAAGAGAGAACTTGATAAACAGAAAGACTTACTCTTTAGATTGCCTGCATACTCTCTGAGAGTGGCTACGGTGCCAGCACCCTGCCTTAAGATAATGACCTGATAGAAGTTCCCTTTAAAGAAGTTCCAAATAGCTGATCACTGTCTTAACCTCCAGCATCCCCATATGTAAGGCTGGACAGACAAGCCTCAACAAAGCTACCTGGTTGCTAAAGCCACTGTGAAAACCTACAAGAGTGTTTTTCTTTTCTTCTTTAATTTCTTTTTTTTTTTAGCTTCTATAACCCTTTTATTTTTGAAATAATGAGAACATTTACTATGTTGATTATATTTAAGACAGATACACAAAAATCAAACATCTTTCAATGTGCCAGCTATACCAGATGTTGAAATGTGGGAGTAATAAACATCAAAAATAAACAATAAATACTTAGAAATTACTCTAAAGAATGCATGATACTTGAAGTTTTTCACACAACTACTGAAAGATGGAAGGAAAGGTTTTAATAATTGGAGACACATGCCATATTCTGGGATGAAAAATAAAATGCCTTTTTAAAATTCATTTCTTCCCAAATTAATTTATTGGCTTAGTATAAAGCCAATGAATGGCTTCCCTGGTGGCTCAGATGGTAAAGAATCTGTCTGCAATGCAGGTGACCTGAGTTCAATCCCTGGGTTGGGAAGATGCCCTGGAGAAAGAAATGGCAACCCATTCCAGGATTCTTGCCTGGAGAATTCCATGGACAGAAGAGCCTGGTGGGGTACAGTCCATAGGGTGACAAAGAGTCAAATACAACTGTGTGACTAACACCTTAACTTTCAAAGCCAAATTTTTTCTACTGTCAATTCAATTTGCAAAATTATCAGGACAAATAATGTTTTGAATATTAAAATATTTTTAATTGTAACAAGCATAGATTTTCCCTACCAGATATAAAAACATGTTATCATGTTTTAAAAACAAAATAGTGTGTTTATGAAAATAGCATAGTACTGAGCAATGCAAAGAAATAGAGGAAAACAACAGAATGGGAAAGACTACAGATCTCTTCAAGAAAATTAGAGACACCAAGGGAATATTTCATGCAAAGATGGGCTCAATAAAGGACAGAAATGGTCTGGACCTAACAGAAGCAGAAGATATTAAGAAGAGGTGGCAAGAATACACAGAAGAACTGTACAAAAAAGATCTTCACGACCAAGATAATCACGATGGTGTGATCACTTACCTAGAGCCAGACATCCTGGAATGTGAAGTCAAGTGGGCCTTAGGAAGCATCACTACGAACAAAGCTAGCAGAGGTGATGGAATTCCAGTTGAGCTATTTCATATCCTGAAAGATGCTGCTGTGAAAGTGCACTCAATATGCCAGCAAATTTGGAAAACTCAGCAGTGGCCACAGGACTGGAAAAGGTCAGTTTTCATTCCAATCCCAAAGAAAGGCAATGCCAAAGAATGCTCAAACTACCTGCACAATTGCACTCATCTCACACGCTAGGAGAGTAATGCTCAAAATTCTCCAAGCCAGGCTTCAGCAATACGTGAACTGTGAACTCCCTGATGTTCAAGCTGGTTTTAGAAAAGGCAGAGGAACCAGAGATCAAATTGCCAACATCTGCTGGATCATCAAAAAAGCAAAAGAGTTCCAGAAAAGCATCTATTTCTGCTTTATTGACTATGCCAAAGTCTTTGTGTGAATCACAACAAACTGTGGAAAATTCTGAAAGAGATGGGAATACCAGACCACCTGACCTGCCTCTTGAGAAACCTATATATGCAGGTCAGGAAGCAACAGTTAGAACTGGACATGGACCAACAGACTGGTTCCAAATAGGAAAAGGAGTACGTCAAGGCTGTATATTGTCACCCTGCTTATTTAATTTGTATGCAGAGTACATCATGAGAAATGCTCAGCTGGAAGAAGCACTAGCTGGAATCAAGATTGCCAGGAGAAATATCAATCACCTCAGATATGAAGATGACACCACCCTTATGGCAGAAAGTGAAGAGGAACTAAAAAGCCTCTTGATGAAAGTGAAAGAGGAGAGTGAAAAAGTTGGCTTAAAGCTTGACATTCAGAAAACGAAGATCATGGCATCTGGTCCCATCACTTCATAGGAAATAGATGGGGAAACAGTGGAAACAGTGTCAGACTTTATTTTTGGGGCCTCCAAAATCACTGCAGATGGTGATTGCAGCCATGAAATTAAAAGACGCTTACTCCTTGGAAGAAAAGTTATGACCAACCTAGATAGCATATTCAAAAGCAGAGACATTACTTTGCCAACAAAGGTCTGTCTAGTCAAGGCTGTGGTTTTTCCTGTGGTCATGTATGGATGTGAGAGTTGGACTGTGAAGAAGGCTGAGCTCCGAAGAATTGATGCTTTTGAACTGTGGTGTTGGAGAAGACTCTTGAGAGTCCCTTGGACTGCAAGGAGATCCAATCAGTCCATTCTGAAGGAGATCAGCCCTGGGATTTCTTTGGAGGGAATGATGCTACATCTGAAACTCCAGTACTTTGGCCACCTCATGCCAAGAGCTGACTCATTGGAAAAGACTCTGATGCTGGGAGGGATTGGGGGCAGGAGAAGAAGGGGACGACCGAGGATGAGATGGCTGGATGTCATCACCGACTCGATGGACGTGAGTCTGAGTGAACTCCGGGAGTTGGTGATGGACAGGGAGGCCTGGCGTGCTGCGATTCATGGGGTCGCAAAGACTCGGACATGACTGAGCGACTGAACTGAACTGAGCAAGATTAGAAGCCACATCAATAGAAAATAACAAACTATCCCAATATAAAATATATGTGCATATTGTATTATATACTTCGTATATGGTAGGGGGGGCTTCCAGGTGATGCAGTGATAAAGAATCTGTCTGCCAATGTAGGAGATACAAGAAATGTGGGTTTGATCCCTGGGTTGGGAAGATTCCCTGGAGTAGGAAATGGCAACCCACTCCAGTATTCTTGCCTGGAAAATCCCATGGACAGAGGAGCCTGATGGGCTGTATGTAACCCATGGGGTCACAAAGAGTTGGACATGACTGAGGGACTAACAAACATTCAAAGCCTGAGCAAATGTGCACATCATTACAGACTATGGGGAATGACAGCTTAGTTTCCATATTTTTTATTAGCTAATTAACAAGTTGTAAGAGTAAGTTTTTCTTATATCACAATATCCAGAAGTTTAAACAAAGGTTGACAGTGAATTTTCCAACTGCATAATTACTAGTAGCTCATTTGGATTTATTTACAAGAGATGTCATATGTTTTGTCTGTTTATGCTATTACTTATCATGGACATAAAAATATGTCCATATAAGACTTTCCCTATGCAAACATCCTTGTGCCCAGGCACCCTCTAGTCTCTTTTGTCTGAATTCCCAGATGCAAAGAGCTCCTCCCTTAACATCTGCAACAGAGGAAATTTTTAATACTCCCGGACTCTCACCACCCAGGACACCACCTCTACACAAAATGTTCCACTAGGAGAATCTTCATTTTTCAAATATTTTCCATTCTGATTATTAATCCCAATAAGATATTTCTGATATAAGTAAAACAGATATACTCCCTGATTTTCAGATTATAAAACAGATTCAGAAAGACTAAGGAACTACCCCTCATATCCACTAGTTCTTTGGTAGTAGATAACAGAGGAATAACTCCTGAGCCCTGACTCAGAGGCTCCGTGTCCTTTTACTGGAAAACAAGCCACAGGAAAGCTTCAGGCAGCGTAGTCACTTAAGAGGTAAAGGCGAAATAATGATCAGCCTCAGGCTGTCCCTTCCTGAAGAGGCTCCTGAAGTACTTTGGGGCCATCTCTCCTCTGAGGACTAGGAGTCTCATCACCTCCCTGTCTTTGCTCTCCATTGGGCACGCTTGCTCCTAGCAGTTGCATAGCCTGGAAGCAGTCTCACCTCGGTTTTGTGTTGTCTGAAGCTCATCCCCTAGCACATCCTCTTCTCCTCCATAGGTACGGATGGGTGAGCGGGCATAGGAATGCTTTTGAATCAGGCTCTCCACACTTTCCCTAGGTTAGAGAATGACACATGGTGAGTAAACCAAAAAGTTAAGTAATCAGAGGAGAGGAGTCTTAAAAATGATTTACTAGTCAGTAAAGCCATTTTCTCAGTCAAAAACCCACCACTTCAGAGGCAGACAACATTCAAAACATGCACATTTCATTGTAGATGGCTCAGAAATATGACCTCAAGCATATAAATATAAGAAACTTTGTATTTGCTTCTCATAAATACAAAGAAACAAGTAGGACAGGATAGGGACAGTCCCCCAAAATTCTACAAAATTAGGGGCAAACGTGAACAAGAAGTTATAAAACATAACCATAGGAATATAGAGGTTAAGGACGTTAAAAAAAATAATAATGAATTTACCACAAGGAGCTGCAGTCCTATGACTTTATCAGCTAATGAACACAAAACACTCACCTGATATGAATGGCACTAATTGAACATCTGATGAAATACTGGCCCATAGTTCAAAATATCATTAGTCATACAAAGACTCTGTGTTTACTAATAAAACCAGTAAGTGCATAGCGTATATGACAATTGCTGAGTCACTTACTCAAGGTCTTAATTCACTATAATATTAGAGCATGACTGTCTTTCTGGGTAACTTGGGTCATTAAGAAAAAAGTCAATTGAGATGTGCAAACTTTAATAAAATGACAACTGTAATATTCAAGCTTATTAATCTAATCTGATTAATCTAATTCAAGCTTTTAATCTAAGCCATGTGTCATACTGTTACTATTTAAAATGAATTTAGGAAAGAATTAGTTATTTTCACATGAGAAAAGAACTTGCTTCAGATGCCCTGGAAGACATCTTCTCTTTGTAAAGTCATAAAGGCTTGATCATCAGTGGGCTGAAATCATGGATGATGTATTTCTAAGGTGTATTCCGCTGATCCTAGGCATTTAGACTGCTCTCTCTCAGCATTTAAGTTCAAAAACAGAGTATAGTATCTGCCTCTCTAAAAATGCCCTAATATAAAATTATTTAAACCTTTTTCACATACACCCAAGAAAAATTGTTTAACACAATAAATTGTGGCTGTGTGAAATATTTTGCTTCTCTATAAGAAGTATATTCATTTTTTCCTTGGAAAATCACTGGTATCATTACTTATTCTCATCTCTAAGAGGGAGAAAAAAAAAGGATTTTATTGAAGTGATTTATTTGTGTCAGGCCTGGAAGTGAACTGAAAGCAATGGCAGTTCTTATATAAAGGATGGCATAATTAAATTATTGCCTTTTAAGTGATTGAAAACAGTGGTGCAAATCATGGCCATCTCTTCGAAGATGTTACAAAGAATAGACAGCCCATGTTGTTTACTTTATGTCTAATCCCTGTTTCCAGTAGGATGAAAAGTGCAAAGAATTTGTTTAGCCTGGAAGACTATTGTGAGGATTTCTAGACTACTGTGCTCTGAAAAATAAGGGATGACTCATTTAATGAATGAAGTGATTTAGGTATTACAAGCTAGGACACTGCCTTGTGATGCTCAGTTCTGTTATATCCCAAGCAAGAGACAGTAGTTAGTTTGGATTTTAATAGATAAATAAAATGAGTAACATTATTGAAGGTTGAATTTTAAATATCTAACACTAACTTATTTTCCCTGGCAAAAAGAATACATCATTATCTTAGGTATCTTTAAGAGATCTCTTCTGACTAATACGTAAGCATTAATTCCAGTAATAATATACATGTGAGAGACGCAATCATAGCCAGAAGGTAGGCAAGATAATAGGATAGCTTCAGTTATTATGTTGACTCTGCAAAAATGCTCCAGAAATACTGGAAGTCATCTGAACTATTTGTTCAAACTCCAGACAAGCAAAACCAACACACTCATCAGTATTGTGACTGCCCTTCCTCTGTCTCTGAAACTTCAGTACAAATTTCTTAATGCTCAAAAAAGCAAAGTCTTCCCTTTCCTTCACACTCTTCTTTGCACCTCTGCTATACCTAATATATTCCTCTTTAAATGCATTTACTAGATGGATGGCAATTATGTGTCTGCATGATCGTCTCTACCGCTACACTGCTGGCCTCTGATTGAGGGAGAGAACAATGCTTTACCTAGGCAGTGGCTCTCAAACTTTAGTGTTTCATGAACTGTTTATGTCCCCCCCATTCTTGTTGAAATCTTAATCCCCACTGTGATGATTTGAGGATGTGCATTCTTTAGTAGACAATTAGGTCTTAAGGCTGAAGCCCTCATGATGGGATTAGTACCCTTATAAGAAGAGAAAGGAGAGTTTGCTTTAGCTTTCTTTTCCTCAGCCACGTGAGGACACAGTGAGAAGACAGCTGTCTATGAACCAGAAAGCAGGTCCTCATGAAAAACTGAAGTCTGCCAGCTCATTGATCTTAGACTCCCCAGCTTCCAATACTGTGAGAAATAAATGTCTGTTGTTTAAATCACTCACAGTCTATGGCATTTTTGCTATAGTAGCCCAACCAGACTAAGATAGTGTTCATCAAAATTACCCAGAGGGCTGGCCAAAACACAGATTTTTGGACCCCACCCTCGAGTTTTTGATTTAGTAAGTCCAAAGTGTGGCCTGAGAATATGATTCCCAGTGTGTTTTCAGGTAACACGGATGCTGCTGACATGGAAGTCACAGTTGGAGAACCACCACCCTAGTGCAGTAGTTACTGGAACCTGCTTAGCGCAGGTCCTAGTCCTGCCGCTTGTTTTGTGTGCCTCTGGGCAAATCACTTCACTTCTCTGTGGCTCTGTTTTCTCATCCGCAACATGAGGATATTAGGTCGTAGAATTATTATTAATTCTAATGGGAGGGAGGGGACATGGGGGTGCCTATGGCTGATTCTTACTGATGTATGACAGAAAACCACAAAATTCTGTAAAGCAATTATCTTTCAATTAAAAAATTTTTAAAAATCTCACTAGGATTATGTGATACAGGCTTTAGACATTAGTCATCCTTATCCTTGTTACTCATTTCGCTTTTGTTAAGTAGTGCAGGTAATTCATTTTCTATTCACTGGGAACTTCTTGCAAATTATCTTTTACCTGTGTGGGTTGTAACAGAGATGTGAAGGACTTGGTATATTTAATTAAGTCAACACTAGACTGAACTCAAAGAATAAACAAAATAATATAACTTAAAAAAAAAAAAGATTGAATGAGTTAAACACACAGAGTTTATATTGGCATTTGGCATATAATAAGTGCAGAGTAAATGTTTATAGGTAACAAAGTTAAGTTACTATTAAGTATCAAAATCATATTCCTAAAGCTGGCTACATAATCATAATCATTTTAAATTAAATTGAGACTTCTAGTCGCTATAACATGCTATACTTCATTTAAACCATCCTATAATATATATGTCACAGAAAATTAAGGAAAAATTAAATGTTATTTCAGTTTACATTCTAACTTTCTCTCTTTCTAAATATAGACCTGGAAAAAAGCTGCATTCAGGGATAAAATGTCAGATTCATTAAAATCAAATCTAATTTATAGGAAACAAAATATTTAAAGTTATCCTTGTTCATCAGTTTTCTCATGTTTATATCATGTCTTACTGAGCCTTTATAAATAAGTGCTTGTCACAATATTTTCCTAAAGATTTATGCAGATAATGTTATAAATTACCATTAGATAATATATCAATATTTGTTGCTTCCACAAAGTACTTAATAAATGAAAACTTTAGATAATATAATTGGAGATGTATTATAAATCATTAATTTTAATTTGAGAACAGAAATACACACAATATATTTTGGAAAAACAAAGTAACTCTAATCTTTTTAAAAGCTCTTTCAGATTTTAGTTTATTTTTATTTATTTGACTTAATCTTACTAATTTTTCTTTTCAATAGTAATCTGCATTTCTGGTTTTATATCATTATTAGCAACTTAAGTAAACTGTACCATTGTGGGGGAAAAAATAGTTCCCTAAGTCTAACCTTTGTGACTAGAACAAAGGTCCTAAGCAAAGCACAGATTATGCAGCCTCTAAAAATAAACTTTAATAAATTGTGAGGCAGGGAACAAATATCCTTCATACAGATAGAAAGACACAAGCAAGAAAAAAAGGAGGATAAATTATGACCATGAATCAACTGTGAATAACTTTGGTACTCTATCAAATTCACTGGTTTGTTTGACACTGTTTTGTAATATAAATGTTTCCTCTTAGAAGCTGTGAATAAATAAGTAACATTTTAAATGCAGGAACATAGCTTGCTAGTTAAAAGAGTTTTGTTATAACTGCTTATCATTCTGTTAAAAGTCATCCCTTCCTTTTTGTGGTTATTGTCATCAGACTATTTCAATTTATTACATTAATAGATTTTATTTAAAAGCAGGCTTTAACCTGGTTACCAAACAAAATAACTTTCATTTTCTACATACAGTCTCTTACACTAACTCTATCTTCATTGGAGATGATGAAAAAGAAGTTTCTCTAATAAGAAGCTGTGTAATCAGATTCCTTATCTGTATCTGGTCTCTGCCTTCTCCCATTTAAATGAAGGTATGGCAGGGAAATGGGGGGCTGGATAGATGATCTCTAATATCTACTATGGCTCTAACAATTTATGAACCTACAAATATATAAACAGAAGTAAAAATTTTCAAGAGTCATTTTGAAAAAGTCCAGTCCTAGTTGCAAAGAACCCTGAGCTCTAACCCCAAATCTCTTACTGATGGATTGTGTGATCTGGCAGGTCACGCTCTAGGTCCCACTTGCCTCATTGGTATAATGACAGGGAAACCAAAAATAGTTAAAAATCTTTTTGTGGTTCTTTTTGTCTTTAGTGTAGATTCTACCAGGGTGTTTTTGTTTTGTATGTTTTTATTTTGGTAGTCATACTACCAACCTAATGATACACATTTAAGTTCATGTTTTATTGTATTTTTAATTTTTTGGAATTTAAAAAAGCATAATTTTCTTATATGGTTATTTAATAAATAATTTACATGATTTCAAGACAAATCTCTGAGAAGGCAATGGCACCCCACTCCCATACTCTTGCCTGGAAAATCCTATGGACAGAGGAGCCTGGTGGGCTGCAGTCCATGGGGTCGCTGAGAGTTGGACACGACTGAGTGGCTTCCCTTTCACTTTTCACTTTCATGCATTGGAGAAGGAAATGGCAACCCACTCCAGTGTTCTTGCCTGGAGAATCCCAGGGACGGGGGAGCCTGGTGGGCTGCCGTCTATGGGGTCGCAAAGAGTTGGACACGACTGAAGCGACTTAGTAGCAAGACAAAACTAGAGCACATGGCGTATTCAAAGGCAAAAAAACAAAACAACAAAAAAAAACACCACTCTAGTAGAATCTACACTAAGGACAAAAATAGCCATAAAAAGATTTTTAACTATTTTTAGTTGTCACATTGTTGGAGATATCTAGACATACATGTTCTGAGATTGCTATACTTCTATATGCTGTGGGAAAAAGCAGAGGAGCAATGACAGAATATTCTATCATAGTTCCTGGTGTCACTGAGAACTAGAGGCTCAGCATGAATGAAAAGAGATACAGGTGTAAGGTCAGAGAGGTTCAGTAGAAACCTTACCATTCTGAATAGAAGTGGAAAGGATTAGTATGAACTCAAGTAGGATTTTACCTTTAAGGTACATGTAGGTATACACACACATGTACCCTTCATGTGAGAACGGAGTCTGTCTGGGGAGAGGAGGATTCTGAAAGGTGGAGACTCACATTTGACTTATTTAAAGCTTGAGCACTGGATTTTTACACATTTAAAATATCATTATTTTTCCATTTTATAATGCAAGTTTGGGAAACATTGGGTAAAGTATTTTCTACTTCCTTAATAATAAACTGGATTGTGTTTTAGAAGCTTTTCTAACACTTACTTTCCCAAATGCCTTTTATACTGTTTTCTAAAGGCCCTGCAAGTTTCTAGTACTCTGAAAGAGAAAAAAAAAATTACAACCTATTTTTCAATTATTCATAATTTCGGAGGCACAAGACAGAAGATATATAAAAGTGGCATAGATATTAAAATTTATAGATAATTTTTAAAAGTATGCATCTCCAGGTTGTTATTTGTCATCCTGCTCTGCTGTCTGTCTGCTGGCTTGCACTACAGGTGCTAAAATGACCCTAAGAACATGTCTCAAAAACTACCACTGTAAAGACAGGAAGGATAAAGTATTGGCAGAGATCAGATCTCACCAGCTTTGTCAATTAGCATCACCACATGGGCCTCAAAATGAAATTCTGAGTTTCTTCATTTTAAATATCATTCTAAGAAGGTAAAATTTCTGGGTAGGAGTTTTCCTTGCTGCCATCATTTCCACACACCCTTAAAGCTCTAAGCCTGGGATCAGCAATTTTTCTCTGTAAAGGCCAGATGGAAAATATGTTAAGCTTTGTAGGCCTTAGGATCTCTGCCATAGATACTCAGCTCTGTCACTGTAGCCTGAAAGCAACCACATATACATAAATTGAAAAATGTGATTGTCCTTTAATAAAAATTAATAAACAATGAATTTTAATTTTATATTATTACATATCACAAAATGTTATTATTATAACTTTTTCAACCATTTAAAATGTAAAGACCATTCTTATCTTGAGGGCTATACCAAACAGGTGGTAGACAATAGGGTTTTTCCAACCCCTGCTCTAAGCTATTTACCAGACTAGAGATGGGCCCCACTTACCCCACAGAGCTCTTATGAAAACTTTACTGCCTCAGAAACTCCACAAGCCAGCTTACAGCTATGTTAGAACCAACACTGCTTATCTCCTGTGAACCTCTTTAGCAGATCTGCCAAAAAATAATTGATGCTCCATTGCCTGATATAGATAAAACTATAGATTTTCAGAATATCAAATTTGCAACCTTGTTTCCAGAAGTTTTCTTCTTTGGCTAAACTAATAGAGAGTATTTGAGCCCTGAGCAAAAGGACCTGATTCCCACTGGGCTTGTGTCCAAATTTCATGTGTTTGAAAGTTTTGTTCAATGCCAGGGAGTTTTAAACATATTTTATAGAGACTCTCAGTATGAATCCTGAATGACTAAGGTGAGATAAGCGTATATATTTAATTCTCTGGCCCCCTGACGTGACTGAGAAAACACGGTGGGGTACCAGCTGCAAACTGACATTTTAGTCACAGGAAAGGACATGAAGGGAGCATCAAACAGCGTGGGTTCATTGCTCTATACGGAGGAAGGGGATCTGGGAGAGCGAGGGTGCAGTGGGGAAGAAATGAAAAGCCCTCTGCCAGAGCTTAACCTGAACCCCACCTTGGAGCAGCAGAGATCAATGATAGAGGCAGGTCTTTGAGCAGCTGATGAGAAGCAGATTCTCACACTGCTGGAGGCTTTGAAGAGGAATCCCACACCAGCACACTCTCAGCTGCACACACCGTGGCTTTGGTACACTGAAAGGTGTGGGGCCAGTGACCACCATGGGCTCTGGAAAAGGGCCATGAGGTTGCTTTGTTGGGCATGGAGAGGGAGCTGCTGATTTCTAGCTGCTGAGGCAGACAGGGTAATTTAATCAAAGTTAATGTAAAGTTAAAACTCCCTTTTCCAAGGCTATCTCCTCCTACCTGCAACAACTTCCTAACCCGAACAGAATAATTATATTTCCACACGGGCATACTCACAATAAATTTAAATTATTACCTCTTTTTCAGTCTGCACCTGAAAGATTTCATAGATTCACATGGTTTTATTCACAATTAATCTCAGCTCCTAACACTAAACAGATACTCCATTCTATACATGAGCTAGAGAAAGATAAGTAGACATTACAAAAATACTCTTCAATCCAAAAGGAGAAAACTAATTTTAAAAAATGTAACAAGCAATCTCTTTTGAAACTGCTTTGTTCCAAGAAACAGGGAGAAGTATTTTAAGTCTCTAACTGTACTTTCAAGTTTTTAGTGAGATTTAAGAACACCCTGTATTGATAAAGCAGGGACTGGCAGACATGAAAAGGAAAGAGTTTGGAAATGTAAAAGTATACTTGAAAAATGACAATATAGTAATTACCACATTTTAAAAGAACTCAATAAGGAGAGCAAACAAAATACCTGATGCCGTGGAAAACAGACTCAACAAATTATAAGATTCATATAAGAAATCCTTCCAGTATCAGAGTAAACAGTTAAAAAGATAAAAATTATCAAACAATAGATAAGAGAAGTAGGGAATTGATGTAACATGTATATAATAGGAATTTTAGTATGTCTGAATAGAGCAGACAGATTAAAAGCCAGAAGAGGAGAAAAATGCTCATCTCATTTTCTTGAGATGAGCAACAACTTGATTTTTCAAATTGAAGGGCTCAATCATATTGTAAATACGAATGAAAAAAAATTACAGCTAAACAAATACTGGTACAATTTCCGAATTTCAAAGAAAACTTTCTAAAAGCATATTATATCAGACAGAAAACAAAAAGGCAATTTTCTCACAATGGAAAGACAGTGGGTTTAGCATCAGCTTTTACCCTATCTACGGTATTTAAAAACTAGACAACAAAGACAGGTTGAAAGAGTTCTGAGGAGAAAAACTGTGACCCTAGTCAGGTTTATAATAATGGCAACAGATCCTCTCAGATATATAGAAACTAATAAAGAGAATAACCCATATATCCTTCCTCAACCAATTACTCAACATTTATCAACAGCTGAGAATAGTCTGAACACAATTTCAGTAATGAGTGCAAAAGAAGTGAACATTAAACGATGAAATGAATAGGACTAGAATTGAATTTAAATGATTTCAGTTGGTGGATTTCTGATCCTTACATTAACATTAAGAAAAAGAATTTAAAGAGAAGATGAAGAAGATACATGAATAAGAAACTGGATTTTAAGTCCCAGATAATTTAAAACAAAACTATAGGTTGAGGGAGGGGCACTACAAGGAAATAATCACATAATAAATATCTCCAGTATTCTGGCCTGGAGAATTCCATGGATTCTACAGTCCATGGGGTCACAAAGAGTCGGACATGACTTTCACTTTCACTTCACTTTCAAATATCTCCTATTTTACAAAAAAAGAAAATATATAGTTTCATTCCTAACAATAACATAGAAATATCAATTTTACAATTAAGTCTTTCACAATTTAAAAGCATATTTAAAAGAAATATAATGAATAAGAGAAAGGACTTTGGTTTCAGACAAACCAACCTGGGTGTGAGGCTCAGCTGTCACAAATTACACTATGTGAATTTGCATAAAGTATTAATCTCTTTAAGCTTCAGCTGACTAGGAATGATAATCATTCTTTATTATAAGTATAACTGAAATAAAATGTATCAACTATATAGCCCACTGCCTGTAACATGTGGTGACTATGGAATGTTAACCATAATAAAGAGGGGGAAGACTTGATAAATTCAACAAAAGACAGGAAGAGAAAATAAAAGGTAAAATGAATAGCTGAACTTAACAAAGAGCAGAAACAGTTACAAAGAAACAAAACCAAACATATCAGCAGTTGTAATACCTGGAGATAGACAAAATTTTTCTGTTAAAACACAAAGACCTTCAGACAAATTTTTTAAAATACAGATATTCTATATGACATTTTATAAAAATACATATCATTATTTACTCAACAAATATTTGAGTGTTTACTATGTACCAGGCACTATTCTAGGTTCTGGGGATATAGTAAGAAACAAAAAGCAAAGCACTGGACCAGTCAGATATAGGGGCTGCATATCTGAGTGTAAAGGCCCTAAATGGGGCTGAGATGGACCTGGCTATGTGAAAAAAAACAAGTAAGACAAAGGTAGATAAGTTCAGAAAGATAACTGGGAGGGTCGGGATCAGACTCTATGGAACCTTCCAGGCCTTGTCTGGACTTTGGGTTTACAGTGAACGGGAAGATGAGTCACCGGAGAGTTCTGAGCAAGACTGATGTGATCTGATTGACTTTTTTTCTTAAACGATCATTCTGATTGGTGAACTGAAAGCTGACTTAAGAGCAGTAAGAATGGACAGAAAAATCAACAGAAAATTAACAATCTAGGAAACAGATGATCGTGTCCTAGATAAGAGTGGTAGCAGCAGGAGTGGTAAGAAGTAGTTGGACTTCTCTGGATATAGTTTGAAAAAGTAGTCAACTGTATGTAGAAGCGAAAGTCGCTCAGTTGTGTCTGACTGTTTGCGACCCCATGGATTATACAGTCCATGGAATTCTCCAGACCAGAATACTGGAGTGGGTAACCTTTCCTTTCTCCAGGGGATCTTTCCAACCCAGGGATCAAACCCAGGTCTCCCAGATTGCAGGCAGATTCTTTACCAGCTGAGCCACAAGGGAAAGTGAGAGAGAAAGACAAGCCAGGGAGGGTGACTCCCAGTCTTTTGGCTGAGCAATGGGAAGGATGCAGCTGAGAAGGGAACTGTAAGAGAAACACAGATGTAGAAGAGTGTGATTGGGCATCCTGTCACAGATGTGTGAAACTTAAGGCACCCTTAAGGGAGAGGGAAGAAGAAAAGAGACAGCCAGAGCTTTGACTCTAGAGAAACCAGAACCAGAGATGTAAATTTGACAGAAGTCAGCATATAACGGCATTTAAAGACAGGAAACTAACTGCTCATATCACTCAGGAAGGGGATGTGGACTGAGAAGAGAAGAAGTCCATGGACTAAGGCCTGGACCATATTACTATCTTACAGATAGAGGACAAGGAGAAGAACCAAGACGTGGATGGAGAAAGAATGGCCAGTGGAGTAGAATAAAAACCAGAGATTGTGAGAGGTCTTGGAAGCAAAGAGGAAAAGGGAGAGAATAAATGACAATGTCAAACCCCTGTAACAGGTGAAACAGGACTGAGATGTGACCACTGAGCGTAGCAGCGGGGAGTTTACTGGTGACCTGGACACGGGTGGACTGGTGGAGGAGTAGATGGAACTCTAAAAGACAGGGTAGAGGAGACAAAGGGAAGAGAAGAGCTGAGAAGAAAATGCACAGAACTCTTCTTAAGGAGCTTCACTATAAGGAGTAGAAAACTGGGAGAATCAGTAACTCAAGAGACACATGGCATCAAGAGGAGGCTATTTTTTACTTGATGAAAGAAATGTCAAGATATTTGTTTAATGATGCAAGAGAAGAGGGATCTCTTGCTGTTAGAACAAAGATTTTTAAAAATTAAAAACAAATAAAACCAATAAATGTTAAGGTATAGCAATATAAGGTTAGACAAAGCAGAACTCAAGACAGGCATTAAATGGGATGGAAGTAAATGCATATCTGACTGATAAACTATGGAACAAACCAAAAAAGTAGTTAAAGGTAGTTAATTCACCCCAAGAATTCCCCAGATGAATTTATGCACAAGATTGTAAAGGACCACTTCTTTAAACTGATCAAGCAATAAAAAGCAGGAAGGTATTTCAGTTCATTCAGACTAACAGAAACCTGATACTAAAAGCTGACAAAGAAGGAAGAAGAAACAAAATGTATCTCTATTATGAAGACTGATACAAAAAGTCTTAAGCATTAATAAAATATGGGTAAATTAAATTCAGCAATGCATTACAAGAAAAACAGAATCCAGATAGGATGTATTCCAGAAATACAAGGATGGAAAGATGGTTCACCATAGAAAATATGACTAGAGTTAATCCTATTGTTTTTTTTTCTTTAATTTTAAAATCTTTAATTCAGTAGAAAAACAATTAAAATTGTCTCCATGCATGTTAAAAGAGCATTTAAATTCAGTAACATTCAGAATAGCAAAAAGTTCTTAATTTAGGCATGGGAAGGTATTACTTCAATATGATAAAGCACCAATCCAAAACCAAAAGCCAATGAAAACCGTATATAATGATAAAAAAACTAGAGGCATTACTAAATAAGTCAAGAACAAGAGAAAAATGCCATCACAATTACATTTTAATAGTGTTCTGGAAATTTTAGTCAATGTAATATAACAAGAAAAAGACATTGTAAAAAGCATGAATATTAGAAAGAAAAAGATAAAATTGTCATTTTTGCAGTTGATATGGAGATCTAAGTGGAAAACTCAAGAGACTAAAAAGAAAAATTATTAAAACTAATGTTTTTTCAGTTCAGTAAAATGGCAGGATGCCAATGACATACAGGAATCAATAACTTTTTATAGACTATAAAATTCTATTTTCAAAAGTAAGCCACCCCTAAAATAACCTTCTAGTACATGCAAGACAAAAGAAAGCTATCATGAGCCATATATGTAATTTTAAATAGTCTAGTTGTCAAAGTTTTAAAAAGCAGATGAGATTAATTTTAGTAATTTATTTAACCCAATATATCTGCAAAATATTATTTCAGCATGTTATCAATATCATAAAACTATTGTTGAGATATTTTCCATCTTTTTTCACACTAAATCCTGAAAATCAGTGTCAGGTTTTTGTTTTTGTTTTTTTTTGGAACTTAGAGTACTTCTCAATATGGAATAGCCACATTTCTTCACTAACCATCTGTGGCCATTGGCTATTAAACTGGACAATTTAATTCTAATAAACCTAGCTATGTGCCTGAAAAAAATGTGTAGGACTTACAGACTTGAAAATACCCTAACTTCTAAAGAACATAAGAAGTTTCAGTAAAAAGACAAACATATGATGTATTCCTAGAAGTCTCAGTACTGTAAAGACATAATTTTTCTCCCCCAAATCATTATACAAGTTCAACACAAGCCCAATCAAAATTCCAATAACTTTTTTTTTAGAAGACTGGACAAGATGATTCCAAACACTGGAAGTATAAATGTCAAACAGTATCAAGAAAATTTGAAAATGACAAGTAAAAAGACCTGGAGTTTGTCATATCAGATACCTGACTCCTCTTTTTTCCTGTTGCCTGGTAATGTCTATTCCACTTTCTCTGTCAGTATCCAGTACTATATATTTTCTAACGTATTCCTTTCCCACTTACTCTATTTGTACAAAACAAAAACAAAAAGCCTAACAGAAGAAACTTAATTTTGAACATTTAAATATCTTCATATCTTTAAATATCTTCATCTGTCCTTTCTCAGAAGTAGTACCATGCTTTCCCTTACTATCTTTCTTTCACTTAGAAAGTGTCCCTTCACTCCCCACAAATAAAAAGAAAACACCAACTGACAGACTATCTGTAAGTTATATTTACTATATGGCACTAGCAGGAAATTCTCTCCGTGAACTGCTGCTAAGTCGCTTCAGTCGTGTCCGACTCTATGTGACCCCAGAGACGGCAGCCCACCAGGCTCCCCCGTCCCTGGGACTCTCCAGGCAAGAACACTGGAGTGGGTTGCCATTTCCTTCCCCAGTGCATGAAAGTGAAAAGTGAAAGGGAAGTCACTCAGTCATGTCCGACTCTTCGAGACCCCATGAACTGCAGCCTACCAGGCTCCATCCATGGGATTTTCCAGGCAAGAGTACTGGAGTGGGGTGCCATTGCCTTCTCCACCTTGAACTAAATAGCTATAAATCAGATCATACTGAGAAACCCTTTTGGACTTTTGATTTGCTTCTTAGCTGTCCACTGTAGGTATATGTACAAAACATCTAATGAAAATACCTTCTGCTTTTGTTAATGACACTAGTTTTCTTTTACAAATGAGGGTGATGTTGTCCCTGGGAGTAAGGCTACATGTGAAGAATGTGGCACATTCAGGAATCTCACTAGAACTTCATAAAATGAGAGTGAGAAAATCAGAATGGCTTTTAGCGTATCTACAAAGCTTGTGCAGATGTGGAAGGAATAATACTGTGAGTTTGGAGGTATAAGGCATATAGATCCAGTCCTAAAGGCATTTTTTGTTTGGGTATCCCATACAGTAGCTGTAAATCTGGGATAGGAAACTTGAAATCATTAAGGTCACATATTTATAACACCATATTCAATTAGGTTAGAAAAGTGCAATTTCTGTCATCATGTCATAAAAAGATGTGTTTTTCTCTCAGATCTCTTATTTTACAAAAGCTCTCTATATTGTTACAAATAGGGCTGTTTTCAATCAGTTACAAGGGGCAATTCAATTACTAGATGGTTTAGTGCAGTAACTGACTCCAGACTAATTTAATTTCTTTAGGTCTCCAAAGATCAATTGATCTGATTTGTTCCATCCCCAAAGGCTGTTTAGGAAAAATTCAGACTTAAATACCTGGAAATGAAATCCAAAACCTTGGCCAATTTCACACTACTTAGGTCATCTTGCAAACTTGCAGCTAGTCTCATAAGATGCTCTTTTAGCCCTCAGACCGCTGAAAGCGTCTAAGTTTCATGTACATGTGAGTGTTCCCGACATCAGGATGTTTACTCAGTTAAGTGGAAAATGTGGCTGCATGCATTATCAAGTCCGTCACTCTAAATGGCAGTCAGTCTGGGTACTTGCCTCTCAAAAACATAAGTAAAACTTAAGGGGCTCTTTTTATTCTAGAAGTATTTTATTAAGATTATTGAAAGTAACTTGGAGGGAATAAAACTATGCTCATCTCAATTCAGTTCAGTTCAGTCATCAGTCGTGTCCGATTCGTTGCAACACCATGGACTGCAGTATACCAGGGTTACCTGTCCATCACCAACTCCCAGAATTTATTCAAACTCATGTCCATTGAGTTGGTGATGCCATCCAACCATCTCATCCTCTGTCATCCCCTTCTCCTCCTGCCTTCAGTCTTTCCCAGAATCACAGTCTTTTCAAATGAGTCAACTCTTTGTATCAGGTGGCCAAAGTACTGGGAGTTTCAGCTTCAACATCAGTCCTTCCAATGAATATTCAGGACTGATTTCCTTTAGGATGGACTGGTTGGATCGCCTTCAGTCCAAGGGACTCTCAAGAGTCTTCTCCAACACCACAGATCAAAAGCATCAGTTCTTCAGGGCTCAGCTTTCTTTATGGTCCAACTCTCACATCCATACATGACTACTGGAAAAACCAAACCTTTGACTAGACAGACCTTGTTTGCCAAAGTAATGTCTCTGGTTTTTAATGTGCTATCTAGGTTGGTCATAACTTTTCTTCCAAGGAGCAAGCATCTTTTAATTTCCTGGCTGCAGTCACCATCTGCAGTGATTTTGGAGCCCCCAAAAATATAGTCTTGTCACTGTTTCTATTGTTTCCCCATCTATTTGCCATGAAGGGATGGGACCAGATGCCATGATCTTTGTTTTCTGAATGTTGAGTTTTAAGCCAGCTTTTTCACTCTCCTCTTTTACTTTCATCAAGAGGCTCTTTAGTTCTTCTTCACTTTCTGCCATAAGGGTGGTGTTATCTGCACATCCGAGGTTATTGATATTTCTCCTGGCAATCTTGATTTCAGTTTATGCTTCATCCAGTCCAGCGTTTCTCATGATGTACTCTGCATACAAGTTAAATACGCAGAGTGACAATATACAGCCTTGACGTACTTCTTTCCCAGTTTGGAACCAGTCTGTTGTTGCATGTCCAGTTCTAACTGTTGCTTCTTGACCTGCATACAGATTTCTCAGGAGGCAGGTCAGGTGGTCTGGTATTCCAATCTCTTTCTCAATTTTCCACAGTTTGTTGTGATCCACACAGTCAAATGCTTTGGCATAGTTAATAAAGCAGAAGTAGATGTTTTTCTGGAACTCTTTTGCTTTTTTGATGAGCCAACAGATGTTGGCCATTTAATCTCTGCTTTAATCCTCTACTTCTCTAACTCCAGCTTGAACATCTAGAATTTCATGGTTCACGTACTGTTGAAGCCTGGCTTGGAGAATTTTAAGCATTACTTTCCTAGCATGTAAGATGAGTGAAATTATGTGGTAGTTTGAGCATTCTTTGGCATTGCCTTTCTTTGGGTTTGGAATGAAAACTGACCTTTTCCAGTCCTGTGGCCACTGCTGAGTTTTCCAAATTTGCAGGCATATTGAGTGCAGCACTTTCACAGAATCATCTTTTAGGATTTCAAGTAGCTCAACTGGAATCCCATCACTTCCACTAACTTTCTTCATGGTGATGTTTCCTAAGGCCCACTTGACTTTGCTTTCCAGAATGTTGGCCTCTAGGTGAGTAATCACATCATTGTGATTATCTGGGTCATGAAGATCTTTTTTTGTATAGTCTTCTGTGTTTTCTTGCCACCTCTTATATCTTTTGCTTCTGTTAGGTTCATACCATTTCTGTCCTTTATTGTGCCCATTTTTGCATGAAATATTCAGTTGGTGTCTCAAATTTTCTTGAAGAGATTTCTAGTCTTTCCCATTCTATTGTTTTCCTCTATTTCTTTGCACTGATGACTGAGAGGGGCTTTCTTATCTCTCGTTGCTATTCTTTGGAACTCTGCATTCAAATGGGTATATCTTTCCCTTTCTTCTTTGCCTTTTGTTTCTCTTCTTTTCACAGCTACTTGTAAGGCCTCCTCAGACAACCATTTTGTCTTTTTGCATTTCTTTTTCTTGGGGATGGTCTTGATCACTGCCTCCTGTGCAGTGTCACAAACCCCCGTCCATAATTCTTCAGGCACTCTATCAGAGCCAATCCCTTGGATATATTTCTTACTTCCACTGTATAGTCATAAGGGATTTGATTTAGGTCATACCTGAATGGCCTAGTGGTTTTCCCTACTTTCTTCAATTTCAGTCTGAATTTGGCAATAAGGTGTTCATGATCTGAGTCAAAGTCAGCTCCCAGTCTTGTTTTTGCTGACTGTATAGTGCTTCTCCATCTTTGCCTGCAAAGAATATAATCAGTCTGATTTTGGTATTGACGATCTGGTCATTTCCATGTATAGAGTCTTCCCTTGTGTTGTTGGAGAGGGTTTTGCTATGACCAGTGCATTCTCTTGACAAAATTCTATTAGCCTTTGCCCTGCTTCAATTCTGTACTTCAAGGCCAAATTTGCCTGTTATTCCAGGTATTTCTTGACTCCCTACTTTTGCATTCCAGTCTCCTATAATGAAAAGGACACCTTTTTTGGAGTGTTAGTTCTCAAAGGTCTTGTAGATCTTCATAGAACCATTCAACTTTTTCATCATTACTAGTTGGGGTATAGACTTGGATTCCTGTGATAATGAATGATTTGCCTTGGAAATGAACAGAGACTATCCTGTCGTTTTTGAGATTGCAGCCAAGTACTGCATTTTGGACTCTTTTGTTGACTATGATGGCTACTCCATTTCTTCTAAGAGATTCTTGCCCACAGTAGTAGATATAATGGTCATCTGAGTTAAATTCACCCATTCCAGTCCATTTTAGTTTGCTGATTCCTAAAATGTCAATGTTCACTCTTGCCATCTCCTGTTTGACCACTTCCAATTTGCCTTGATTCACAGACCTAACATTCCAGGTTCCTATGCAATATTGCTCTTTATAGCATCGGACTTTACTTCCATCAGCAGTCACATCCACAAATGGGTGGTGTTTTTGCTTTGGCTCCATCTCTGCATTCATTCTGGGGTTATTTCTCCACTGATCTCCAGTAGCGTATTGGGCACCTACTGACCTGGGGAGTTCATCTTTCAGTGTCCTATATTTTTGCCTTTTCATATTGTTCATGGGGTTCTCAAGGCAAGAATACTGAAATGGTTTGCCATTCCCTTCTCCCATGGACCATGTTTTGTCAGAACTCTCCACCATGACCCATCCATCTTGGGTGGCCCTAAATGGCATGGCTCATAGTTTCATTGAGTTAGACAAGGCTGTGGTCCATGTGATCATATTGATTAGTTTTCTGTGACTGTAGTTTTCAGTCTGTCTGCCCTCTGATGGAGAAGGATAAGAGGCTTATGGAAGCTTCCTGATGGGCGAGACTGACTGAGGGGGAAACTGGGTCTTGTTCTGATGGGCAGGGCCATGCTCAGTAAACCTTTAATCCAATTTTCTGTTGATGGGCAGGGCTGTGTTCCCTCCCTGTTGTTTGACCTGAGGCCAAACTATGATGGAGGTAATGAAGATAATGGTGACCTCCTTTAAAAGTTCCCATGCAGGCACTGCTACAGGCAGTGCCCCCAAGCCTGCAGCAGGCCACTGCCGACTCACGCCTCTGCCAGATGCTCATCTAGTAAAATATAATTATTTTACATTTTCAGATTTTGAAAGTGCTTTCATAAGTGTCATCTTACATGGTCCTCATAATAAAGTGAGCAGTGTTATGTTCTCCATTTTCTACATGAGGAAACAGACTCAGGGTAACTTCTGAGGATCACTTAGAAGTGATCTAACTTAACTTACTTACTTACTTAAGATCTTACTTAAGTGATCTACTTAACTTAGGTAACTTCTCTAGGATCACTCAGCCAGGGAAAGGCAGAGCAGGGACTCTAACCCATGGCTTTGTCTTCATATACCATGCTCAACCCCTGACCTGAAACAGAAGATATGAGGCACCCTATAAAAACACATCACTACTGACCCACTGAACCACTGTCTTCATTTTTGCCTGATACCTGATTAGAAAGGAGAAAAAATTCACCTAGTATAATCCCACTTGCATAAATCCAGTGTGAATCAGTGCCTTTGGCACTCTAGAAACAGGAGATGAGAGAGATCACACCTAAATGGAAGTAGCCTTTTTAAAACACCTCCTGGTGGCTCAGATGGTAAAGTATCTGCCTACAATGTGGGAGACCCAGATTTGATCCCTGGGTTGGGAAGGTTCCCCTGGAGAAGGAAATGGCAACCCACTCTTTGTCTGGAATATCCCATGGACAGAGGAGCCTGGTAGGCTACAATCCATGGGGTCACAAAAAGTCTTTGTAAATGTGGATTGATATCTTCATTACCTCCATCATAGTTTGGCCTCAGATTGATTATAAAATCTGATGATTTAATTATAAAATGGTGACTATTTTATAATTTAAATTTGCAAAGACAGTAGAATTTAAATGTGTACACCAAAAACAAAACAAAACAAAACAGAGTAAGTACAGAAGGTTGCATAGTACACCTAGGGGTACAAATAATCAGTTAGGTTGAAAAAAATCTTTTCTTTGGAAAAAACCTTTTTTTACATTCATATTGGGCAACTATGCATCTCAATATAGTCATTACTGATCACATAAACAGTCTCACACTGTGTGAACCATTTTAATTAAAAATTAGGGTAAATTACAGGCATATGATTGTCACTTGCCTTAAAGGTCTTGATATCCAATAGCTTTCCTATTAAATATAAGCATTCTACACTCTAGATAAAATATGCACCTTGATTTAAACTGCCTTTTTTTGCTTCAGAATTCCAAGCTACCTTTATAGTCTTTATGTTAGCAAATATATCCACTTCAGAAGGCAAAGGCTATTAAGATTCTGTTTTCTCTGTGGATTGCCACTTAAGACATGAAGCTTAATATCATCAAGAGGACTGAGTCTTTGATAACAAACAAGCCCTATTTTTTGCAGTTAAATTAATATCCTTTGGTTTAATATCCAAAGAAACCACTTCACTCAGAAATGGAGCATAGAATAGATTCAGCTGCAGCAGCTGTCAGAACTTCAGCAGTTGCATATCTGTAGGGTTTATAACTGGAAGTGAAGGTGGGGCAGAGAACGGGAGACTCTACAGAGTACTGGAGACTATATACAGTAAAGTTATGTCTCTTTGGTGTTGCAACGAGTGTGCTCTTACAAACTAGTGCTTTTCTTTATCTTATCTGGGCGAAAAAGTAAACAGAAAATTCTCATTACCTCTCAATGTCTGTGAGCCTGGAGGAGTCCCGGAATCCTTTGGCAAAAGGGTTACTATCTATTTTCAGCTTGGTTATCTGGAAAGGGAAGATGAGTAACAAAACAGTGTCATGTCTATGGTCAAGGAAACAACATCAGAAATAAAAAATTTGTTCATTTTCCATCATAGCACCCCAAGAATGTCTAAGAATATCTTAATGTCACTCAGTATTGTGATAAAGGTTGAAATTGCTAAAGAAATTCATAAATTTGGGTGAATTGGTCAGAGAAGGCATCAAGGAAAAGGAAGTATTTGAGGACAGAGTATCTGTTCCTAAAACAGGCTGGAAGTCAATAAATAGAGACAATTAGAAATGGGGGCCTTTTATGAACAGTGTGCCTGATGTGAGAAGTATTTAAGAGCAGTGAAAGGCTAGAGCTGGACTAGGGAATGAGGAAACTGTCCAGAATTGGACAATACTTGCCAGCATTGGTGGGTAATGGGGAATAAAAAGAATGTTGCCTCATGCAGACCTGACAGCCTCATTTGTTAATACCATGGGCACCTATATATACCACAATAGATACCCCAATAATAGCTTCATGTTCAATACTGTACTGAAAAATATGACATAAATATATGATATAAAGTTTTCAGCATATAAATTTACCCCATTCCTCTTTCCATCTGACTAAATTAGAATCAAATTAATGGGTCTCCTGTTACCCTCCCATAGAATGTTACCTACAGACTCTATGCTTATATGGAAAAAAGCATTTCAAAAAATATTCTTATTTCCTAATAAGAATCATAGTCTGATTCTTATTAGGAAAGTCTGAAGTATTAAGTATCTATGCTGTGCTAGCCATAATTCCCACAGTACACAATACTAATGTAGAAAGATCCATTAAACCATATGCACTTCATGTTTCAGGAAAAATATATTAGGTACAAAGAAAATAAGTAAATAAAGGAAATACTAATTAAAAGATACTTGACTTGCAAAATTCCTGAGTATTAGAACTAAAAGGCATGGAGGAGAATGTAGGACACAACTAGTTAGTATCTGAGTTAGAACCACAGACACCTTTAAAGAGAATCATTGCTCATTTGTGTCCAAATGAGAGCCCACATTCATCTTTGGAAAGAGAGAGAAATACACACACAATAGTCTTAACCTGAAAAAAAAGTTAAGAGATTGAGGGAGGCATGCCTTCCTCTTTCAAAGTAAATAGTAAACACAATTAAAAACAGAACAACAGTCAACAACAGTTTGAAATATTGTTTTGCCAATATTTTTCCTTTGATCAGAATGTATCTACTGTTCACTTTAAACCATTAACACCTGAAGAATTGCTTTATTCATTACAAAAGAAAATCATTGTTTTTCTTTCTCAAGTTTTCTCAGTATGCACTAATCAATGTGCAAACTACAAAAAGCTATATGCGTCACTCAGAATAGAACTTCCCACACTGTCCTGGCCAAAGAGGTGCTACTTCTCTATCATTAATACTGGCAAGTTGTAAGATTGATTCTTTGATATTAGTTTTTTTTTTCTTATACAAGTTATTTATTTATTTTGATTTTCTAGCATATTTTATTTATTTATTTATTTAAATTTTATTTTTAAGGACACTTGGCAGTACCTCAGAAGTTCTTATTTTTAGCCTATGACATTTACTCTAGAGCAGCCAAAAATAAAACTGCTAATTTCCTTTTTAGCTTAGTTAATGGAAAATGGTAAACAGTGAAGAAAATAACCTAGATAAGTAAGAAACCTGTTCTTAATGGACAGCAACAGGACTTTAAGTTGAAAGAAATATACAGGAACTGCTGAGGTTGTCCCTAATGTATGGCCATCAATAGTTTGTAGAGAACCTCTCTCACACTCAGCCACCTCTTTAATTAAGGGCATGGATTTCTAAAGGGTGAAGTCTATTTTAACCATTCTTTTCAGACTAGGATTTAGTACTGAAGGGCAATTTTCAGGGCAAAGGCAAAAAATTTTGTTTGAAATAAATTATAAACATCTTATAAAGCCCAAGCAATCAATATATTCTAGGATTATAAATTATCAACAAGATTTTTGAATCCTCAAAGACAGGATTTTTTTGTCTCTTTCTACTGAATAATTATAAATGAAAATATTTCAGATTTCTAAATTGCTTTATAGATCATGAAAACACTTTCAAAATAATTCATCAACAAGACTGAGAACATGCAGTCCCTAAAATCCCATGAACAGGCAAAGTGATACACAGCTGACCAGAACTGGAAGTCATTTAAGTGTTACTAAAGAGGGTAACGGAGAAGGCAATGGCACCCCACTCCAGTACTCTTGCCTGGCAAATCCCATGGACAGAGGAGCCTGATGGGCTGCAGTCCATGGGGTCGCTAGGAGTCGGACATGGCTGAGCGACTTCACTTTCATTTTTCACTTTCATGCATTGGAGAAGGAAATGGCAACCCACTGCAGTATTCTTGCCTGGAGAATCCCAGGGACGGGGGAGCCTGGTGGGCTGCCGTCTGTGGGGTCGCACAGAGTCAGACACGACTGAAGCGACTTAGCAGCAGCAGCAGCAGCAAAGAGGGTGGCACCACATCCACTGCAGTGTTAGTGACGTTAGGGGTGAACCAAACCTAAAATTTTCCAACTGAAACTGTGAGGTACGTGAATAAAGTTAAGGCTCCTTTCAAGTTTAGTTCCTACAAACTCATTTATAAAATTAAAAAGTGCATGGATTTGCCAGTGGATAAAATTTTCTGAAGGCAGAGGCAAATAATATCTGATGGAGAAACAATTTTCAACAAAGTCCTTATGCAACCATCCCTCTAAAATGTGAACCAGCTCAGGAATTCCCTGGCAGTCCAGTGGGTAGGATTCAGTGCTTTCACAG